>NC_135575.1:93450000-96373750 GCF_965152235.1 Eretmochelys imbricata
TTAAATCATTTAGGCGTATGCAGTGAAGCTTGTCTTTTCTACCTTGTGTGATGTCATGCATTTCCTTGTGTGGTACAACCAATAAGAGTTTTCTTCCTACAGAGATCAGACTGGAATGTCAAACACTGTTCGGCAGACATCTGCCAAAGTTCATTAATTTACACCTGCAGGAATCTAGCAGCTGCATACAACCCTGTATATGAATCAAAGACAAAGTAAGACAGAAAGGTGAGTTTAAACCATTTTGTTCTGACTTTTATTCTTCAGTTGGCCACACATTTGTCTAAAAAACAAATGTGAAAGGAACTGATCATGTGAACAAAACACTGTACTTTTTTAGAGGAAAAGACCATTTAAGAGTTGATCAGTATCTCAGCTTTTATAATTATGAAGTGACACTCTAACATGGCCACAGCAGTGAATTTTTACTACTTCATACATGTAGGGTTCAGTCTCTCCATAACCTAATATGCTGATCATTTTCATACTCTAGAAGAGAAGGCTTGTAACTTTATTGCAGTGTAACAGTATTTCTTCCTAACTGCTTTTAAAATACTAGTTTAGATGTTAAGGATAATGGCAACTTTCATCCACTAAATCTCTGTCTGCTAGTTTTGTTTTATTTTATATTTGTATTTTTCTAAGTAAACTTTCATCTGTGGTAAAGTATATTAAAATCAAAATGATACCCCTTCAGATCAGAATGTTGAACTACATTTGAAAAGAGAAACTATTTAATTCAATTTGTGTTAATTTGCTTTTGGCACATATTGTCTTTCACTAGCTTAATCTTGCAGTCAAATTTTAATTTAAAGCAACTAAAGTTTTTCATGATATACTGCAGACTATGACCTTGATCCTTTAGACAGTTACACTTATGAATAATTTATGCATATGTTAATAGTCCTATTAACTTCTGTGGGTTGTCTGACCTATGTAAAATTAAGCTTGTGCAAAAGTTCACAGGACTGGACCTGTGTTGGCACATATATGCTAAAGCCCCAATTTCAGCAAAGTGTTTAAGCGTGTACATAAGTCCATCCCATCCCTGCAAAGCACTTACGCACATGTAGTCAAAGGGACTTTATCAGGTGCCTGAAGTTAAGCAGGTACTTAAGTGTTTTGCTGGGCTGGGAGGATGGACTGCTGAATTGAGGTCTTGTATACATAGATAGCTCAGAAATATCGTAAATAGACTATACAGAACACAGCTGCGGTAATTCATGCTTTCCTTTTATTGGCAAACAAATTGGTAACAAATTGTTCAGCCAGCAATAAAAAGAGCAAGACTGGCCTTAAAAGTTCCCACTGGGGAGCTACATCAGGCACTTGATTTTTATTTATTTATTTGTTTGTTTGTTTGTTTGTTTACACAGAACTGTGCTGTGAAGTCCTATGTAAAAATTGAGGGCCTGGTTTTTCCCTGGGATGTATTTGTATTTACACAGACAGATTCCTGCAACATAATACCAATAGCAAGGCAGTTGTTCCAATGAAATAAAAACAGCACTTTATCTTATCTGCTATTGTTAGAACAACAAAAGCACTAATCTATAAATGGAATGCTAGGATTCACCATTGGGTTATATAAGGCATTTGAAAAGATGCTTTCTTTGAGGAGTTCTACACTAAATACTCTAATCCACTTCTTTCCTGAAATGAAATTAGAAAATTCTTCTTAAGGAAGTAATCTGTTAGCAATTTACTATTCTATACTCTTCCACCCAAAAACTGAGCGTATATTTTCCAAAAATATAAATTGAAACAAGCTGTCTGTTAGCCTTCTCTTGCCACCTGAAAATATTTCTGCTGCTGCTGTCAATTCCTTTTACTCGCTTGGGACCCATCTTGTTCACAGTTCCACTAACATTAGTGCTATTTAGAGGATTGTTCTTTGCTTGTGTGTTTGGGCATTAACTGCTGCAGTGCTTTATTGAAGCAGTGAGTTAGAAAAAGGAAGGCCCCTGACTCAGTATCATGCTTGTTTATCAGAGGAGAAAATTAAAATATCCTATCTGAGAATTCTGAAGAGTGTCCAGTATCTTCCTCAGGATAACATTTTTGTGCAAAATGCCAGTAAAGTATGCACACAGGATGAGATGATAGATAAGCTTCATTTCATTGTAGAACATTCAGTTACTGTGTTGCATGTAAAAATATCCAATAAATCAAGCAACGCTTTTTCAAGCAGGAAAGCAAACAATCAGGGGAGTCTCAAAGTGAGAGAGCTATCCAAATGGTCTGTTAAAGGGATACTGACAGCTCCAAAATGTGACCTGTTTTAATATGGCCCCAGTCCTGTAGACTGATCTGCCTGGGCAGACACCTGTGCCCATGCACAGGCTCATTGACGTCAGTAGAACAGACTTTTTTGTCGTGTAAATAAGTCCGTTTTTTATAGTGAAAATGGCTATACACTAAGACATGCAGAAATTCAATATTTTCCCATGATTGAAATGCAGAAATAATTGCTTCACTGAAATTTCACCCAAAGAAATCAGGGCATGTGCAGCTGTACATCTTTTTCTATTAAACTTCCGAAGACATGCATTTTGATTTTTTTCACTTGAGTTTGGCTTAAAAAAATCACCTGAAATCAGAATAAAATATGTGACTTGAGGCTATTGAATGTGCAGATGAAAACTTTCACGTTAAATAAATCTCAGAGCAGCAACTGCACTTACATGGCTATGATGTAGCCATGGTGGCACATAGAATGGACTTTCATCCTGCACGCTTCCTTCAGCAAGAATCACTATGGGAGGACTTAGGTTTCTTAAATCCTTCAAAATTGCTTCTTCCAACCTTGTTTGTGATTGACCTTATGCTCTACTTCCTTCGACCTTGGCTCTATAGCCCTTCTGTAAAAGCATACCTTCTTTTTCATGTTGGACATGACCTCACCGTTGCCGGTGTCCTGTTCTCAACCTGATGCAAGACTGCAACTTGCCAGGAGAATACTGCCAACAACAAATGGTTGTGCCCGGGTTTGTCTGAACCAGACTCTGCATCGCCTAAACCCGTATGTCTGAATACACACTGGATGCTGCTTGGCAGGAAACTTCATGAAACGAACCCACTGCAGCTTTCCGATACCTATGGCTGCCTCCTACAGATTTGTCTCTGGCAGGGAATGGTTTGGCCCAAAACGCAGTGAAAATTGGGATCTCATCCCTTCCCTAACCCATTTGCCTCAGTGACATGAACATCAAAGCCTACAAGTACTATTTAAATAATACTATTATAAAATAGAGGTAATTGTTGCTTTTTCTTTGGAGTTTCTTTAAGGCTGATTTTTGAGTGCAGACATTCATAACACCAAAAATGCACTACACAGCTTCAGGACTACAGCAGTATTTTGCAAATAGAATTTAATGCTACGAAATTTGTACCACATCCCTGTTTCTTGTAGTTCCATTGCAATGAGGTCATCTAATTGCTCTACAGCTACTTAGGAGGATATCAAGATATAGACTCTGAGAGGCCTTATTGGCAGGATGGGTCTGAGGTTACTGCAAATGGCTAAGCTTCATAGGAGGAAAAATAAATATAAAAAATCCAAATAAAAAACTTTGATCCATGCAGCCACTTTCACCTGATCTTGTGGCATGTGTCCGTAGAGTTATGAATTCACACTAATTGGTCTTCTCCCACCAGATTAAGTTGCACCAAATTGGTCTCCACACCCACACAACCAGTTCTCAGAAGAAGACATTAATTCAACCACAGTATTCACGATCTTCTTTAGCCATAAGTTACCAGCATGTCCTGGCTGACAAAACAGAACTCTAGTAAGCCTCTTCATTTTGAGAAGAATGTTCCGAATGCATTAATAGTGGACTAACAAAGCATGTATGTTGATTCATACTGTACTTTAAAGGGTGATTTAATGGAGTTACACTTGCATGAAACAGGTGTAAAGCAGTGGTGAATCAAGTCCAGTGAGTAGTATCTGACTCAGTGGCACTATTCACAGAATAAAGTATTCCTCAACATGAGTAAATGTGGCAGAATCTGTCCCTGAGCAAAGTTTATGTGCATAAGTATTTTCAGGACAGAGCCTTTAGTCAGTAGCCTGCTGAATATAGGGGTTTAGAATGGAAACACTTAGGCAAAACTTAACCATAGCAATTGCTTCTACTTCCACTATGATGCTTAGTGCTCTTACAGGCAAATAAGGCAACGTACAGTATTACTGTGTTTTACAGATGAGATAAACTGAACAAGAAAGGGTGGGTTGTGTGTCCAAGGCCCTGTAGGGATTAGAGGCAGTATTAGAACTTAGAGGCAGTATTAGAACTCAGACCATGTTCTTTGAGCCATTTGGCCACACTTTTGTCTCACCATTTATTACCTTATTTTAAATGACATCTTACTTTTGACATAGTAATTAACATTCAGCCTAGCAGTAAGGTTCAGTTTTTAGAAAAATATCCAAAGGTTCAGATGCTCATTCAAACTTTTTAAGCCACGGCTCCACAAACTATCCGAAATCCTACTCCCACCCTTGTACTGTCTTTTTTTTTTTTTTTGGAGGGCCTGATCCCCCAGCATATTCAGGGGCTGCCCACTGGCCTACTTCACCCTCCTGTTTCACCCCATCCTTCATCCTGAATAATTTAGGATTTGACCCAGTGCTCCTGGGGGTATCTGTCCCAGAGTGCTAATGGACTGCCAGGAGCAGCAGCCACATCAGTACTCAGGGAAATGTTCCTGAGTCTCATTGCATTAAAGCAGAGTTGAGGACAGGCTGTTGCTTCTGTACAGTTCCTCCTTGGGGATTATTTGCTGGTGGGAAGTGAGCCATCCATCTCTTCTCTGAAAATCCAGGTGTGGGGTTGGGAAATAGACAGGTCAGTTCCTCCTTGAAGTAACAAGAGGTTTAAGCAGAAAACCACCTGGCCTTTCTCTGCCACACTCACAGGAAATGGTTCATGTAGAGAGGAGAACTCTATCTAGACATGTTTACTGCACTCCTCACTGTGATGTCTGAGCACTTGGACCTGTTGGGAGAGGGGGGAGCCTGTCTTGAGGGGAAGGAAGATGGATAGGATTGGGGGAATGACCAGACATCCCTGATCTCTCTCCGGAGTCTGAGACATGGGGTCATCTCTCGGGAAGTTTTGATTTCCTCCAGCTGGAAATAAGAAGTGCAGAACTTCTACCCAAACATTTCAGAATCTTGCAAATTTCAGTTGAGGTTTAAAGAATGGATGAAAGCTGACTAGTGTTCGTACCATATCTAAATAAGTTTGCCCATCACTAACAATAACTACCTTTATGTTAGATGTACCTAAAGGCAATTTTTTTTAGCTTCACCTCCCCATAAATTATTTCCTTTCAGGAATGCTATCAAGCAGAAACAATCACCTATAAAACCAGCTGCCTGCTAATGAATTCAACCAATCAGCTCTCACCCTAACCTCTGAAAACTTGTCTTTACCTTGAGTTGAGTTGCATGAGTAAAATCATTCTCTCCTTATTCAATACTAACCCCTTCTGGTGTTAAGTAGCTAACTGCAGTATGCAGGAGAGCCAATCCCTGTATTTGAATTGGGAACAGAATACTATCCTGATCAAAGGCTTTCTGAAAGTCCAAGTACATTACATCCCCTGGACCATCCTTGTCCATGTTTGTTGACCCCCTCAAAGAATTCCTATAGTTTGGTAAGGCATGATTTCCCTTTACAAAAGCATCTTCCCCAATATATTGTGTTCATATGTGTGTCTGATAATTCTTTTCTTTGCTATTGTTTAAATCAGTTTGCCTGGTACTGAAGTTAGGCTCACTGGCCTGTAATTGCCTATCTACCCTTTTTAAAAAATCATCATTACATTAGCTATCCTCCAGTCATCTGTTACAGAGGCTGATTTAAGCGATAGGTTACATACCGCAGTTAGGAGTTCTGCAGTTTCATTTCTGCGTTCCTTCGGAGCTCTTGAGTGAATACCATCTGGTCCTGGTTACTTATTACTGTTAAATTTATCAATTTGTTCCAAAACCTCCTCTAACGACACCTCAATCTCGGACAGTTCCTCAGATTTGTCACCTAAAAAGAATGGCTCAGGTGTGGGAATCTCCCTCACATCCTCTGCAGTGAAGGCCATGGGATGCAAAAATAGTTAGAACAAGCAGAAAGTTTTATAAATCAAAATGGGGTTTAGAACCTGCTGGTAACTCCTTCCAACACCATTCTAGCTAAACTTTTCCTCTCCTCTCCTAGCTGCCTGGCCAGCTGCCTTTTTCACTTCACTCCCCAACCCAGGCTCTTACTTTCCCCCCTATTTAGCCACTGAAGGCAGCCTGGGAGTTTCCTGTGGGCCCATTTCATAGGCACCAACTTTTTCCTTTGCTGGAGAGTGCTCAACCCCTGCTCCGCCCCCAGCCCGACCCCCACTCCACCCTTTTCCCCAAGCCCTCACCTCTTCCCCACCTCTTTCCGCCCCCTCCCCCAAGCGCGCCCCATCCCCGCTCCTTCCCCTCCCTCCCAGCACCTCCTGCATGCTGAGGAACAGCTGATCATGGCAGCCAGGAGGTGCTAAAGGAGGGGGAGCAGTTGATCGGTGGGGCCACCAGCGGATGGGAAGTGCTGGAGGGGAGGGAGGAGCTGGCTGCCAGTGAGAGTGCTAAGCACCCGCTAATTTTTTTCTGTGGTTGCTTCAGTTCTGGAGCACCCAAGGAGTCAGCACCTATGGCCCATTTCCCTATTTGGGACGACAGAGCTAGGGAGAACAGTAGAGCTTCTCTTTGCAGCTAGATGAAAAGAGTTGAGGAGTAGCTTGAGGATCTGCTCCCCAGTGTGCAGGCAAGGGCCAGAATGTTTCTTTAAAGAAGAACAGGGAACAGGACTTTGGAATATAGAGACAGGCAGATTTCCTTCCTGATCCCTGGTCAGTTGGAAACCAGGGTAGTGGCTGGGGAAAACGTTCTGCCCTGATGGGTAACTCACTGGGAAATATGGGCATTTACCAGTTTCAGACTGCTATGGATGGCGGGGTGTGGGGGTGGGAAGGAAATAAAATTTCCTTTTAGAGTTGATGTCCTGGGTATAAAAATGCTGGAATAAAGCACTCCCAGTGGAATTAGATTATTGAGTTGAGTGCACGTGAGAAATCCAGAGGTATAAAACAAACGCAGTTTGTTCCAAGCTATTCTATAGCTACTAAAATACAGGATGGGTTCTTGTTACCACACAGTGTATGCAGGGGGTATGTAGCCATCTGTATTCTATCACGCCAAAGTAACCATGAGTCTAAATCAGTGGGAGCTGGGTAACGGCATCAAGTGATACTGTCAAACCAGCAATTCTACCAAGTAAAGAAAATCATCATTTGATCAGACAGCTTTAAATATGGTCATGTTACTAAAGAGGTTACCTGTTTGGTAAAAGTATTTTAGGGCTATCAACCAAACTACAGAGTAACACAATTTATATTACATAATTATTAATACCATTATACAGTGCAATTTAGTGCATGAATGTTGATGGCATTTATTATGCAATTAGGTGGAGCACATGTTTAGGAAGCAGTTCAGGAGCTAATCATGATTGTTCACATGATCTGGCTTGAACCATATGATGGACTTCCTCTGTATAGAAAGAACATGCATTTGTGAAGCAGTTAGCCTCTGTCTGTTGATTTTGCCACAACTCGTCCTCATACTTGTAATATTAGCTTGTGGTTTACTCATGGAACTGTCTGTCAAACATTGATTTGATTGAACTGTATAAGAAATAGGAACTTCGAATTATTTCTTATACCAGCGGTGGAATATTTTCAAATTATTGACCATTTGAACTGTACAAGTAACAAAACTAAATCTCATCAGAAGTACTACATATTGTCAAAGTAAGTCCATTTATATTTATATTCATCATAGTGTGAGTAACAGCACAGTAAAAGATGAACTGTAACTTTTATTTATTGTATTTCTCTTTGTTCTGTACCCCCCTTTTCCCCTCCTTCAGCCCACATATCTTGTTCAGTTGCTCCTAATATTCTTAAATAATTTATTTTGAGGCTGAAATTTTCCATCCAGGATCTCAGAGCTTTAATTTTGTATTTGTGAAAATGCCAATAAAATCAGTTCAGGCTTTTTGAGAAGGGTGTGTGCTCGCATGAGAAAGAGAATGTTTCCTTATGTTCTGATCAGAAACTTTGTGTACAAAACTCAACAAACTAATTTATCCAACTCTGTTTATTTTGTACATTTCAATGAGATCCACAAAATAAGCCATGTTTCAAGGAAATTGGTTCAGTGCTATTTGAGTTACTTGCAGGCGCAGTATGGATTTTGTCAGGTTTCATAGCTTGATCTAAAGCTTAAAAACTTGCAGATATTAACTTGCAGTACTGTGCTATTAGGGTTTTTTGCTCAGTCTAAAGTGGCTTCAATCACCAGGGGCACTCTGGAGATCCATGTTTACTGATATTCATGTTTGATTCCCGATGTGAAACAAAAACAAAAATTTTAAAATTCTCCAAGAAAAGGAATGGCGCTCTGGCTCTAGAGCAGTCTGCCTGGTTGATTGCCCTTGAGCCACAGACCCTGGAAGTCCTGGGATCCCTAACTCAGAGGCAATCCAACAGGCAGACAGCCAAGGAGCCTAGCAGGCAAGTTGCCAGAAAACCAAGCAGGTTTCTGATAGATCCCGGCAGTCAGGGTTTTATTGGATTCCTGCCAGGGTCACATCAGAACTTTGTCAAAATTGAAAAATCTCTACTAAATGTTTTGATTTTGATGAATGGTAAAAACTGACGACAAAAATTTGTTGGAATTTTGCTGACCAGCCCTAGTATGCATAGTAGGAATTGTGTTTTAAAGAGCTGAATGAGAGAATATTTTATTGGTCTAAACATCAGGGTTTAAATATTTTGTTGCCCTGGGAGCAAAGGGTCAGATCTAGGGAGGGTTGACTCAGCCCCTCAGCCTGTAGGTGGATAAATTGAATTCTATGCAATTTACTATGTGAATTTTCCAATCAAGACCTTAAAAATGAAAGCACCCCTCTGCTCCTTGTGGATATTAAAGAGTGTGTGGTGCATATTGTAAGAGCAGGGGTCAATGTATGATGGTTTTCTACTATGGTTGTACAGCATCCCAAATGCCAGTTGGCTGCTTCCATCCGCACCTGAGGTACTGAGGTTGCGTGACTGAATATGCCAAGTATGTCAATATGATAGATGGTGTTTAAATGCAAAGGAACATTACTGGATATGTTACTGTGAAATGCTGGATTAGGATGGCCACTCACAGGAAACTGCTTAGTTTCATAATCATAGAATCATAGAATATCAGGGTTGGAAGGGACCTCAGGAGGTCATCTAGTCCAACCCCCTGCTCAAAGCAGGACCAATCCCCAATTAAATCATCCCAGCCAGGGCTTTGTCAAGCCTGACCTTAAAAACTTCTAAGGAAGGAGATTCTACCACCTCCCTAGGTAACGCATTCCAGTGTTTCACCACCCTCCTAGTGAAAAAGTTTTTCCTAATATCCAACCTAAACCTCCCCCACTGCAACTTGAGACCATTACTCCTTGTCCTGTCCTCTTCTACCACTGAGAATAGTCTAGAACCATCCTCTCTGGAACCACCTTTCAGGTAGTTGAAAGCAGCTATCAAATCCCCACTCATTCTTCTCTTCTGCAGACTAAACAATCCCAGTTCCCTCAGCCTCTCCTCATAAGTCATGTATTCCAGACCCTAATCATTTTTGTTGCCCTTCGCTGGACTCTCTCCAATTTATCCACATCCTTCTTGTAGTGTGGGGCCCAAAACTGGACACAGTACTCCAGATGAGGCCTCACCAATGTCGAATAGAGGGGGACGATCACGTCCCTCGATCTGCTCGCTGTGCCCCTACTTATACATCCCAAAATACCATTGGCCTTCTTGGCAACAAGGGCACACTGCTGACTCATATCGAGCTTCTCGTCCACTGTCACCCCTAGGTCCTTTTCCGCAGAACTGCTGCCTAGCCATTCGGTCCCTAGTCTGTAGCGGTGCATTGGGTTCTTCCGTTCTAAGTGCAGGACCCTGCACTTATCCTTATTGAACCTCATCAGATTTCTTTTGGCCCAATCCTCCAATTTGTCTAGGTCCCTCTGTATCCTATCCCTGCCCTCCAGCGTATCTACCACTCCTCCTAGTTTAGTATCATCCGCAAATTTGCTGAGAGTGCAATCCACACCATCCTCCATATCATTTATGAAGATATTGAACAAAACTGGCCCCAGGACCGACCTCTGGGGCACTCCACTTGACACCAGCTGCCAACTAAACATGGAGCCATTGATCACTACCCGTTGAGCCCGACAATCTAGCCAACTTTCTACCCACCTTATAGTGCATTCATCCAGCCCATACTTCTTTAACTTGCTGACAAGAATACTGTGTAATAGCAATAATAAATGTTGCTTAATTAAAGCAATATTAGAATCAATTTAACTAGTGCCAGACAGTTATTCTGGTATTCAACCCGATGTCCACTAAGCGTAAAATTCTTAGTTGTGGTGTTTTTATACATAAGTTACAAAATAACAGTTATGGGGTATTTTTCCTGTGTACTTTATTAACTGACCCTCTTTGGGCTGACAGTGAGGTTTGAACCCTGGAATTACAGTGCAAAATGCATGAGTCACTACAATTTTAGCCAAATGAGTAACTCTGCATTAGCTGGCAGCTGTAATAAACTTGCACCCTCTTCTGGGGACCAGCCACTAGGTAGGGACAAAGATCCACATTCCCCTAGTGTTGGTTATACTTGTTTAGTCAAGGGTAGCTGGGTTCAGGAGTCATGAAACCAACTGAATCTGAATTATGGAATTTACAAACTTGACTAGCAATTATTACCCCCTTTTCTCCTTCTTTTAATAGAACAAACATACAAAATACCCTACAAAAAATAAAGGAAATTTCCATTTCAGTGCAATCTAAAAAACTAGCTCAGTATTAAGACTATCTGCAATGACTAAAGTCAGCAAGCTGATGTTTTCATTCAGCATTTTAGAACCATTCTCAGTTAGCGTGGCTCTTTCAACTTTAAATATTAATGTGGTATGAAGTTGTATAAAACTTTAAAAGCAAAATAAGAAAAAAAAATCCTTCTTCTGCAAAACTTTCCAACATTAATCTCCTGGATGATGCTGTCCTATCTTCATCTGCTGTTTATATCATTTCCCTGAGTATCATCTCAGTGTGTCTCATATGTTGTTCCTGTTTATTTACATATTATTTTTCTATGTTATTTATTATTTATCTCAGCAAAGTTGGGGCTCCGTTGTGCTAGGCGGTGTACAGACATACAAAAGGACAATCAATGACAAAAGAGCTAATGGGGATCAGGTGGGTTTGAGAGCCTGAGCTGCAACATCTACACAGCTATGTTTAGCATGCTAGCTCGAGTTCTGCTAGCGCAAATCTGTCTGCCTAGGCTAGATGGCTCTCTCCCAGCTGGAATATAGATGTGCCCTCTACAAGCTTAGTCCTGCAAACACTCTCTCATGCAACTAGTCCCGTTAACTAGTTATGGCAATAAGGTTTATATAATCGGGCCATTAGGGGCCCGGGCCTACTCCCATGTTGAAGACAATGGCAAAATTCCCAGGGGGGAAATCCTAGCCCCATTGAAGTCAACAGGAGTTTCCCTATTGACTTCAGTGGGGCCAGCATTGCACCCTCATTATCTTCAGTGATGGAAGATCTGTAAAGTCCTTGAGGAAGAAATCTTGGGCCTGATTATAATCTCACAAATGAGATCAGAACGAAGCCTGCTGTCTTTTAGCATGGTTGTGAGCCGCCATCAATATATACAGTGCTTCTTAATCATGTATTGTTTATTCATTGCAATTAGTGAAAAAAATCACCCAATATTTGAGTCATTGTTTCAGAGTAATTTAAAATATTTTTCTTTTAAACTTTTTGGTTAATTTTCACACATATTTAAAGAGAAAATCAGTGACACTAGCTTAACATCATGCCAGTAAAGAAGACATGAAGTAAATTATTGAGGTTGACCACACAGTACTATAAATCCAAACTATTGTAAATATCACAGACTAATCCCTCCCTCTCCTGGAACCTTTTAAACAAATATTTTCCATACCTGAAATAAAAAATAAGTGATAATATAATCTCTTGTTAAAGGCCAGATTTTGATTGTTTTATCGCATGAGCAGACCCAATGATTTAACAGGCCTGCTTGTGTATATAGGGTGATCACAGGTAAGCCATACGAGTTTAAGTTAGTGTTCTGATTTTTTGCACAGTAGCAAGTACTTGTAGTTATATATACTTTAGACATTCAGGTATAATAGCCACACACTTATTAATAATTATAAATCAGATGAAGGAAAAGTGTACTGCATAACTATGCGAAATACATATGATGGGCCCAGTGGACTCTAGGGGTGTGTGGGGTGTAAATTAGGACAGATTTTGTCTCACTTTCTCTTTGTTTTAACCATTTCCATAGTACCCATACCATTGTCTAATATAGCAAGAGATCAAGTCATTCCAGTCAGCACAATACTGTGTACTGAATCTGCTTACAAAGGATATGCTAAAGAAATACAGCCATTAGCATTTCCCCTGTATTTGACACAGGCCGTGTAATTTCCATGGCATACCACTGCCTACAGTCTCTACCACAAGAGTCTACCAGTGTATCTTAACACCTTGCCACTTTAGAGGGCTGTGTCAACTAGACTTGTTTGCAGTGCGTTTTGCTGATCTTTCTTACTACACGAGGATGTGGGCTTAGGGAAGCAATATCTCTCTTTCTCTGTTGTCATGTGAAAATAAGTTCAGTCACTTAGAAATATAACACCATTTCCAGCTGAACCTAATATGAACTGGATAACCCTTTTGCATGGAAGAGAAAGGGAACATGTTCTGGGGATTAGAGTAATAACTTGGGAGTCTGGAGTGCTGAATACTGATCCTTGCTCTAACACTTGCTGTGTGCCTTTCAAATAAGAGTGCTGGGAAAGTCACAATGTAAGGCAGGGAGCCTCAAAACCCCTGGTCACAAGAGAATGGGACAAGGGTCCCTGCCTAGAGACAGGTGATGGCTGGAGACCTGAGGCCTGACTGGGCACTCCTGAGATGGACCACAGAGTGGTGGAACATACAGGTACAGTTATCCTGAAACTGAGACACTCAGCATTTCTGAAAATGGAGCCAATTTCTTAAGGGGCCTGAATATGAATTTGCGTGCCGAACTGTAGGCACCCAAGTTTGAAAATTTTCCTCTCCACACTCCCTTGACCCTTGGATGTTGCTTAGGTAAACATCATGTATTCAGGTTTCAGAGTAGCAGCCGTGTTAGTCTGTATTCGCAAAAAGAAAAGGAGTACTTGTGGCACCTTAGAGACTAACAAATTTGTTAGTCTCTAAGGTGCCACAAGTACTCCTTTTCTTATCATGTATTCAGTTCTTTAAATCTTTCCTCATAGTCAATCCCTCCAGCTCCTAAATTCCTACAAATATATCTAATCTTTTTGGTAATGCAGTGTTCAAAATTAAGGCCCCTATTCAGCACAGCACTTAAGCGCATTGGTTTCAGTGGGACTTAAGAGCATGCCCAAGGGTTGATCTGAATTGGAGCCTATATGCAGTAGGCCATGGGGAAGTCTCACCGAAGTCTTAGGCTGTTACCTCCATGCTCTGTGATATGATACCTCAAAATATGGAACCCAAAACAGCGTTGACTCTTTTGGAGGGATGATTGATGGTGGGATAGAGGAGTTTAAAAATGAAAACACAAAATTAAAAGTTACATTTATGTTTTTTCTTAATCAGTCCTGCTGCAGCTAGCTACTGCAGCATTTATGGTAGGCAAAATGTACTCTTGTGTAGAGAGCGAATATCTGTAAAATCTTCATATAATTGGAGAAGTAAAAGATTGAGTTTCATGTTTGTTGGTTTTGGTTAATAAACAAGACCCCTGATGATGCTTGGCTGTAACATATTTATACTTGCATTTCTCTGTAGTATATAGTGTTATACTTCCCTTTGGACCAATATATGTTTTGCATTTTTGTAAAAGTAAATGTATAGTTTGTGAAAGGGGCTGGACTGGCAGCCCTGAAGACTGAAATCATCTGGTTTATTTACAGAACAGGCGTGGGCAGCAGTATGCAGCCCTTCTGCAAACTGCTCTAGTAATGTGCCTGAGACAACCATGGCTTCATCTTTAGGGGTTGGAGGGTAGTTAATTCTTCACATTCAATCCCTCTTGTCTCTGGGACTGCCAATAGGGTGTCCAGATTTGGTGATGACATGTTTCCCCTAGAAACTGGATTGAGACTGACAGCTATTAAATAAAAATATAAAGGACCTATTCTCATCTCATGCTGGGGTAGATCAGAAGTTATTCTTTTGAAGACCGTGGAAGTACACACCGTAAATCCAGTGAAGGCGGATCATAATTAATCGCTACAAATATTTTCTGCCCCAAAGATCCATGCTTCAGATCTCTATAAGGAGATAGTCTTGCTCACTAGTTGTTTGAAAGATAATATGTTTTATGCCTATTGTTCTTTTCTTCTACAGCTGAGGCAACGTTTAGAAGAAGGCTCATAAAAGTTTCTTAATGCAGAAAAGTGCAGCATATGATATGAGTGTAGTGCTAATTCAGAACATAACTATTTTCCTTTACATCTAGTTTACAAGTGGCTTCCCATTCCGTGTTGGACTGGTGGCAGGGGAGGTAACCATTATTCTTAATGATATTTCTACATGCAGTGTCACGCTGCTGTGCCTTCATATGGGGCTGCTTTGTCACTGCCAAGTTTTCCTGTAGGGAAAAACTAATCAGCTGACTTGCCTGCTTTAAACTCAGGTATCATGGAGAAGTTAAAGTTCTCAGACTCTGATTTTATGGTGGGTTTTTTAATGTTTTTAAACCTTAAGTTCTTGCAACCTTCTCCCCTCTTCTCCCTATTTACCTCTCCCCCCCCCCCCCGCAGGAATACCTTTTTCAGAGAGGGGATGATAAAGGAAAGCAAGAAAAAAACATAAGTTATGGGGTTAACTCATTTTCTTATTTTCCTGCCCTAATGGTTAATAGTGCATTCTTTCTGTAAAAATTACTAAAGCATTTTCTTACAAGGCACAGCACATCCAGATAAATCATAAATGATGTTTAAAAACAACCACCCCAAAATGTAATTCTTTGGCTTTTTCCTACAGGATTGCTGTCTCGCAGAACTTGCTGATATTCTTCCAAATAGAGAGCAGTTTTTATTTGCTCTGTTTTACGTCACATCAGATCTTATCATGAGTCAAAAAGATTTGTCAGAAGAAGCGGAGGAGAGCCCTCAACCCTTATGTATCACATGTGGCCAACCACATTTACCAGAAGAGAACCACCTGTACAGCTACACAGAAGAAGTGGATGATGATCTAATATGCCACATCTGCCTGCAAGCTTTGATCCAGCCACTGGACACTCCTTGTGGTCACACCTACTGCACAGTCTGCCTTACAAACTTCCTAGTGGAAAAGGACTTCTGCCCTGTGGATCGCAAAATTTTGATTCTACAGTCTTGCAGAAAGTCCAACATACTAGTAAATAAACTCCTGGATAAGTTAATGGTTAGCTGCCCTTTCACAGAACACTGCTCAGAGGTTTTACAACGTTGTGACCTTGAACAGCATTTCCAAACTGGGTAAGTCCCACCGCCAACCTTTGTTTTCTGCTTGGTTATTTGTTTGTCTGAGAAGGGACTGAAAGCATCAGTAATCTGAAAGGAGTCCAGCACACTCTGCTTATAATGGACAGTTAATTTAAACACAGATTTCTCAAATTCAGCCCTGATATAAGCTCATTGTATTCAAAGGAGTTAAGTTAGGGCTAAATTTTGACCATTCATTTGAGTATATTCTTATTCTCCACTCTACAACAAACAAACTCTAATACACCAATCTCTTTTGGGCAGTATCCTGGGGTTGATCATGGAGGATATCTCCATGGTACGTTATACAGTAAAAGTGTGTATTTAATCATCCAAAATGATCTTTGAGTTATTGGGAATAGGGATATCTTAAATATTTTGTAGTTGCTATAAGGGAGTATAAATTGCCTTCTCTTTTTTTAAAAGTTACCTATATATGAAACTGAGAAGAAAACATATCAGCTAAAATGTTCAAAAGCACTTCAGGCCCAATTTCAGAAATGACTTAGACACTTTAGAAGCCTAAATCCCATTGAAAGTCAGTGGCACTTAGGTACTTAAGTCACTTTTGAAAATGATACTTAAGTTACTAAATTATGAAGGTGCTTTTGAGCCCTTTACCTGTGACCTTCAATGATGCTATCCTGCTCTACACCACCCAAGGATCTGGCCAACTTTGCATTGTCAGAACTGAAAGACATTTTAAAATATGGGCCCCCAACATGCATGTGCTTGTTCCTTAGTGTTTCTGCAACCATAATTTGTGGCTGCATATTGGTCACATGTACTTCTGAAATTAGATTTCATTGCTCACTCTGATGGTATCTTAAACCTCATGATTTAATCGCCTCCTTTTTTTAATTTCCTGGTTCTGATTGTTTTTTTGATCAGCTGTGGTATGTTCTGTGTTGTTTTTAGCTTTCTTTCAAGGGGGATGGCTTAGCAGTGTCACTTAAAGTTTTAACCTTTGGCCAATACTTTTTACATGCCTCAGATAAGAGTATTAATAGTGATAGCAGTGAACTAACAATAGTACTCTGGCTGTATAATAACTGGCTCAACAGCATGTGCCTACTTCCTTTCTCCTGCCCGCCTGACCAAGCAGTCAACTTCCACAGGTGCTCCCCGAGGTTCCAGCTCAGCAGATCTGGAGAAAGTGGGCCTGTGGGGAGACAGTATTGGCCAATCTAGTGCTATCTTTCCCTGACCCCTGAAACCTGTGGGCCAACCCAGTACAACTTAATGCTGAACAAGTCATTTAACTGGTTCCCCCCTGCATGTGGAACCCACTTTGTTTCCTGAGGATGATTCTATGGGCTGAGTTACAATAGAGCCAGGGGCCAGATAAAAGATAGGAGGAAATGCAGAGAGAGCAGAGCGTCTTTGTGGATGGTATTTGGGTAATCTACAGTTTTTGAGGGACAAACCCAGTGCACTTTCCATGAGGTCATGAGGCAACCCACACAAACACACCCCTCCCCAAAGGAAGAGTTAAGAGGAAACTTCATGAGTACCAGCTGGCTGTTTCCTTGCCCCTACACGAGAATGACCTTCCTATGGGACTTTCAAACCCTATATTTGTAGATACCCGGAAGCGTATTAATTGTTTAGATACAACCATTTGGTAATTATCACTACCACTCTTTGTTGCTTATGACTACTTTAGCCCAGTGAGGTGCAGAAACCCCACTTGCAGTCTGAATTCCAGTTCATAATAGTACAGGAGACGAGAAGGGCTGCGTGTGCTTCAAACTGGGAATCTGTCTCATCTAGGCACAACGCAGATTGAAATGACAGTATTCTGTTTAGCACTGGCAAATCAATATGAGGGGGAAAGGTGTATGATTCTGCTAATAAAGTAGTCTGATCCTTGTGGAGGGAGCAATTCAAACCCAGGCTGAAATCTCCGCTAAATGTGACTGTTGTTCTCAGTGAATAAATCAAAGTGGATTCTATTAGAGTCATCAGTGTAGCCAGCTATTGCCACATTCTTTTATAAATCAGTCTCTGGCTTGTTCTTTTTCTCAGCGAGAAGGAGGGAGCTTTCATTTTATAACAGATGAGATCATTGATAGGACAAGGTGAGTTTCCTGCATATTTATGCTGGTGCTTAATAAGAGAACTTTAATTGCTTATAACTGGAATCGGCACAAACATGCATTAAGAACATTCTCATTTAAAATTAGTTATTTGTATTTTAAAAAGACAGAGAAGACGTGTCCTTGGTTCATATTTAAATTACCTTTGGACAAAAACATCTAGCTGAATATTGAGGATTTAGATTGGTTATTGATTCTAGTTCAGTCAGTTAAGCTCCTTTGTGGTATTTTACTTTAAAAAGGTGTGGTCATCCTACATTGCTTGCTTTGGAGCTGCAGCGGGGAGGGAGGTTCATTTGCCATGTTGAGACTATTGCACCCTACTCTGATGCAGTTTAGCTCATAACCCATCTGCTTCTGGCCAGTGATGTAAATGTACCAGCTGCTTCTGAAGAACCACTCTGAATACTGCAGGAGGCAGGTCTCTTTCCTGTGCATCAGCCTGCTCTGCAGCATAAGTCACTATCTCGCCAACCATGCTGTGCTGTCCCTAAACCCTCACATCTACCCATCTGAGAATCAGATCAAGTAATCCTCTTACAGGTCAATGATTTTTCAGCATAGCTTCGTTTAAGGGATTTAAATTTGATTCATAATGTGCTACCAATTGTGTTGAAATGGAAAGGCTCGTTTAGAAAGGGTTTGGCTGACAAGCTTGAAGTTCTGTGTCCCATCAGCAGGCAGAGAAAAAGTGGGAAGGAGAAAACCTAGCAGCAGTGCCAGCCCTACCCTGAAAATGAAGGCTCTTCTGTTACTGGTCCTACCTTGGCTAAGTCCTGCAAACTACATAGACAATGTGGGCAATCTGCACTTCCTGTACTCAGAGCTGTGAGTACTCACAGTCGTGCTGTTGTTGTGGTCTCTGTGTGTGTCTATGTATTGTCTTTTTAATGGGGAAATTCTCGGTATGCAATACCTGTGTGTGTGTAAAAAGAAAAGGAGGACTTGTGGCACCTTAGAGACTAACCAATTTATTTGAGCATCAGCTTTCGTGAGCTACAGCTCACTTCATCGGATGCGTGTGTAAACTACAAAGCATCTTGCCAAAGGCTTAAAACAATGCCACACACAGCCTGCATCTGATTGGAAGGACTAATAATAGCGATGCTTCTCTAACGCTTTCCACTTTTGAAATATGGAAGCAGCTGAGACAAGCTGAGCGAAGCAGTCTTTCTGTCTCCTTGTCAACTTTGCTTTTCTGGGCTGGTGTTTCTGATTGTTGGGTTTTTTGCCCCTTTGTGTCTCCTTTTCTGTCCATAAATAGACTCAAACAGAAGATGAGAGTAGAGCATGGGATCTCAGATACACACCCTTTGTAAATCACTCTCTGTGTGTGTGCGTGTGTGCGCATGTGTTCTCTGTGTAAATCTGCACACCTTTGGTAAAACACCCCATCGTTGAGAACGGTTTCCCATACATAGTTCACTTATGAGAGGAAAGAAATCCCCCATGTTTGTGTTTTTTGCCTATAGCAGAATGTTATTTTCTCTTTAATATTGCCTATTTTAAATGTAATGATCCAATTTACATCATCCAGTGTGTTAAAAACATAACTGACCTTGCCAAAGCTTACAATAAATATTCTGTCACTTCATGCGTGGTCAATAAATGATGCTAGTTTAATGCTTAGATGCAATAGTAATAGGTGCTGTTTAAATGCAGTTAAATATAGCAATGCATTATAAGAATATTAGCAAATATGGTCTGAAGTAAAATAGGTTTTGTTAATTTCAACATGTTGCTTGAGATGAATGAATGAAGTGGCTTATTTTGCTCAGGAATTATGAGGTAAGTACCCTTTGAAGGGGAATTGATAAGAACAGTTTTAATCCACAGGGTGTGTTTGTGGTTGTATTGTCTCTGCTCTCATACCAAACTCGTAGCATTTGAGATAACAAAAAGTCCCCTTTTGAAAATCTTGTTTGATGTGCATGACAGCTATTAATAATTCAGTAATTCTTTATGGTGCTACTCAGGATTTCTGCTCATTCCAACTCATACAGTCTTTTTTAAATATTAAAAAGAATGTGGCTTAGAAGATCATAGCCAAAACGCTAAATTAAAATCAGGGTTGTGCTAAGAATGTTCATTAAAAAAATAAATCACTTAAGCAAAGCAAGCTATAGAAATTCAAGCAGAAACCGGAGCAGATGAACATTTATAATGGAAACAATGGCATCTGGGGCATGCAGTTTCCAGGAAAGCAAACTGATGAGATTAATCAGAGCTTGTGTATACACACACACACACCCACACACCCACCCCTGTTGCTTTTTCGTGGGGAATTCTGGTTCGTTGGCTTTACAGGGATAAAGGGCTGCTATATACAGTAGTTATTCATCTCCAATTTACATTAACCTTCCAGCCAACAAAAATGTTAGTCACCCTATTTAGCTGTTCTTGTAAAGACACACATTCGTTGCCCAGGGGCTCTGGAATTGGACGTGCATCTCCAGTTATGAGTAATGGGAGATGCGCATCTAGTCCCCTGGGAACTGGACTGAAACACAACCCAGCCACAAAAGAGTAGTTTAAATCACTGAGGATAGGGTATGGATTGTGTGATTGGAGACTATTTCTTTAACATACAGGAGCATTGGTTGGTATCTTCTCTCTTTGACATAATTCAAAAGGACATCGGGCAGTTTGTGCTAGTTTTAGACTGGCTGCTGTAATTTTTCCTCTTTGTTTTTCTGTGTTGGCTACTGATGGATACTGCACAGTCGGTGACATATTCTGTTAACATACGGGTTGGATTCGAGGCCCACTGTAACATCAGTAGTTGAAAGGGAGAAATGCTGTTTTCAGTCTGTTTAATCAGATTGCATGAATTTTTTAAGCCTGCTGGTTGCTTTTCGGGTTACTTGGACACATTTTCCAGTGTGTGTTTCTGTATTCTTAAAGATTTGTCTGTTTGACAAATTCAGTATCCGTACCGCAGACAGTCTACAGGCTGTGTAGGCAAGTTCTTAACCCCCTGCCCTTTAGTGGGCTAGGCTGGGGGCAGGCAACATTTTTAATCCCTGACACAGGCAACAGAAAGAGTTAGTCCATCACTGTGTGCAACAGTTCAATTTATGGGTGTCACTGGAAATTAGATTGCAATAAGTGGAAATATTTATTTACCACCACCTACACTTTTGGCTGCAGGCCAATGTAAGTATTGAACTTGGTCGGAACTCACTTTATTGGCATGCACCAAAAAGGCGTCATCTGAGGGGGCAGGACAGCACAGGAGTGGCTGCCAAAGGAAGAAATTGGTGCACTCTGAGCATGAGTTGGTGTTGGTGTGAGGCTAGATGAAGGTCTTGTGAAGGTCCACATTGGACAAGAGCTAGAGAATGAAGCAGTCAGGAGACTCCCTCTTCCTCCCTGTATCTTCTTTTCTATATCACCCTGTACTACCATAATTTACTAGGTACTAAGCTGCAAGAAAGCCAGGAAAGGGGCATTGAAGGTAGGAATGCCAGGTTTTGTTCTACACAACAGCAGAATGGATGATCTTTTGGGGGTGGGGATCATGACACAGCCCTGAGTCCCTTCTGGCCTCTAGGGAGACATGTTTTTGAGTTATGGAGAGGGATTGGCTGTCCTCTTTCAGCAGAGTATAGGAGGAGCAAAGATGGGGAGAAGGCTATTGTAGAGCACAGAGCAGAGGAGACTCAGACCTCTCCTTTCTGGGATAGTTGAGGGAGGGGATATTGGTGAGAGGAGTATCAAAGGGGCTTGGGGCCCTTCATCTGGGACCATGTTGGTGGGAAGATAATGGTGCATGTGTTGCGGGGTTGCATGTGTTGTGGGAGGGGGTTTGTCCCTGAAGCCCAGGAGAAGCATCCTCTCTGGGATTTCCCTGGGGTAGAGTGTGGGATGTTGTCATTTTTAGCTCTCTACTTTTTTGCAGTTTGTTCAAATTAGGAAAAAATAATATTTGGTAGTTACAGGTAATCTCGGTGAGCAAATGTCAATCTCCCGTTGAAGTCACCACCATTGAAACCACTTCCCCAGGGAGGATGTCCCCTCCCCTTAGGACACATAATACATATTGCTCTCATTTTCTTCCAGAATATTTGACAGATGTTTAATATTATTGGGATTTATTATTAGACCAGATTGCTTCATCCTGCAGAGAAGCCCTTGGGATAGTGCTAGAAGGGCAAGCCATGAAGTTTCCCATGCCAAGTCTCCTTTCTGTTGTTCAGAGGAGTGGTGGGAGAAGGTGACACACAAGCCCACACAACTCCTGAAATCCATGCAGGGGAAGCCATAGGAGACCCACGCCAGCTGCATTGTTTTGAGGATCCACTCCCCCTCCTCTGCTTCCTGGCAAAGCAACTCCAGGGGATAACGTTTTTGCACTTAGATAAAACATAGTAGCACTGTTTAAAAATAAATGGGTTCAAGAAGTTCTTCTGAATGAGGATGGATTTCTTAGTAATTTGGAAACAAAACATGTGGACATCGATGTAAATCATGTATTAACATGAAGCCATTTACAAGAGCATTCCTTAAGTAAAAGGCATGAACTACTTGTGGAGTCAATGTAAAGGCATCAAAAAATCTGGCCCTAACTAAACCTGCTAGAAATAAAATGACACGGGGAAGGATGCTGGTCCAGTTGGTGGGAATTACTCTACTTTTACCTCTGAGGAACTGTTTTCAGTCATGCAAAGAATTAGTTTATTGGTTTTAGCCTAACTTGACCATTTAGTTCGGCTGGCTTGGCAAGACTGGAATAACCGTTGACAGGATTGAGTACTGTGTGGTAAAGTTTACACAGCACCTGGTTTTAGCCAATGCCATTAATTGACCAGCTTCAGAGCACAATTTAATTTGAACCCAAATATTTTTTAAATCTATTGTTTTATAGCTGAAGTCATGGTTTTTTACCTGTTTCTTGTGTAGTGCTGAAAATTAATTTGCATTCCTTTTAGCATTTGCATTAGAAAGTCTAGAATAACCTCACCAAATTAACTGAAATGGGTTTCCCATTTCATTTTTTTAGGATAATTATTCTCTTAATATTTAAAACAACACTGTGAGCTTTATGGGTTCTCCATTAAAATTAGTCCTCCAAAAGTTTCTCTTTTGTCGAATTAAAAAACAAACACAGCTGTTTTCTAGTTTCCTTGGATACATTTCATGTATCATAAGCATAGTTTGGATCAAGCTACTAGGAGAAGGAGGACTTCCTTACAAAATGAGAGATGATGGTTAAAAATCATTTCATAATTTAAAGGATTGGTTTCAAGACAAATAAGCCCCAAGGCCCATGTTTTCAATAAAGGTCCCGTATTTGTGCATGCACAGCTTGCCAATGCAATGGATTGGCTCTGATCCTACAAAACTTTACGCATGTGAGCAACTTTGCACCTATGAGGAGCCCCACCATGAGTGAACTTAATCCTGATCCTAAAGGTTTGGAGGCTAACTATTGCACTGGTCAATTTCTGCACTGTACACTTTCAGTGTAAGTATTTGTAGGACTGGTTCTTTGGGGCTTAGTTCTACAGGATGCAAGTTCTTAGTTCTGGCCCCAATTCAGCACAGCACTTAACCACACTTAACTTTAAGAATGTGAGCACCCCGCTGAGTTGGGACTACTCACATGCTTAAATAGAAGCACACGTGCTTTACAGGATGGAGCTAAGGTGCACAGGAGTAAGCCCGTAGTGCAGTACATATTGCATTCACTGTCACCGATGACAGAATTTATAAACACAAATCCCATTCGCACATGAGTGCTAGTGCATCAAAAAATTGTGAATGCCACTGACTGTGGACACACAAATGGCCTGGTTGAGGAAAATTTGTCCCAGAATTAAGATTTCTAGTTTTTTAAAGAACAGAAATGTGATGCAGGCCCAGGTTCAAAAGAAAATATCGTTCTTGAGCAGAAACCATGAGAACCTTTACATTGAATTAGTAGCCCAAAACAAATTAAAATAGTCCTATTTCCAGTGTACTAGAATTGGATGGATCACAAGAAAAACAAAACTGAGGACCAACAAAGAGGAAATAGCTATTTTTTTGGACTGTGTTTGTTAGCTTCAGATGTTCTCTACAGCCTTGCGAAAGGGGCTGTGCTGGAAACTTGGTGCCTCTGGTGTCTTTGGTAAAAAATCTCTCCAGTCTGTTTGGTTCTGTAGACTTCCTGTCTCTATCTTCTTTGGGCCTCCCCTGATCTGGATATTATCTTCTGGCTCTAAGCCCTCCACTTTGTATGAGCAGCTACTGCAGGATGGATGAGTAATAGGGCCTGGAAATTTTCAGCCTCCCTTTTTACTTCTCCCCAACCCCTTCACTAGAGCAGCACACCCTCCCATTAGTTATTCTTCCACCAAAATCCTGGGATCTCTTACAGTTTCCAGCAGCTGTCACTTCCCCCAGCTTGAGGGTGATGACCCCTACCTGGTGTCTGGCCCTACTCTGACTCTCCCTTTCATTCACCGCGGTGTGTCTTTCCAGTCCTGATCTCTGCTTAGTATCTGTTCTGTCTCCTTAACTTGATTTACCCGCTCCTCCCTTGTGACTTAACCTTCCATCTCTACCAACGCCACTCTTCAACTGCTTTTCTTTTTTCTTGAACTTGCTCCTTTCCTCTCATCAGCAGCTCTCTCCTGCTGAGAGTGGAGACCAACAGGGCAGATGCAAAAGTACAAAGAAGAGGCCAGACTGTGCAACCCTCACACACATTGGTAAGCATTTATTCACACAAGGAGGCCTATTGAAACCACTGGTGCTACTTGCATGAATAAAATGCTCACCAGCCCAAATAAAGGTTGCAAAATCTGGTCCAAAATGTTCAAAATGCTGTAACTTTATTTAATTGGATTTTAAAAGATTAACATATCAGAGCAATGAGTCACAACTGCTGCAGCTGTGCAATTCTATTATTGCATCCTCCTCTTCCCCATGCATGGTACTAATACTACTAAGCATCTAACCTGTGCAACACCGAAACAGGCTGGCAGACCCATCCATGCTGCATCAGTGGGAAATCATAACAATCATAACACTATGCTGTGAGAAAACTGCCATTTAGGACGCAAGCAGTGCTCTCCTAAATTGTACCTGGCTTAGACACCTGAGTTCCAGGCACCTTAGAAAGTCCTCAGAAAGACAGACAGTGCATCCGTGGATCCAGCTTCCAACAACATGTCTTGTTGTATAGTTGCCTTATCAAGAGTAAAGATATAACATTGGTGGGGTTGAGTGAGGAGATCCCAAACTCTGTGTTGCCAACTTTAGAGATATTTGATGCTTTACTTAAAGCCCCAGCTCCTGGACTAAATTGATTATGGGAGAATCTCTCGTCTTTTTTTTTTTTTTTTCTTTTTTAAAAGTAAATTTCTATTCTTCATGGTTGCAGGAAAAAGTTTGAGAATGTGACCTCAGAGCACCACTCAAAAAGCATAAGGAAAATGAAAAGAACCCTTATTTATTTATTTTTAAATGATTTTTAAGCTAATATCATGATTTGGGGGCACAGGGGCTAACTCAAGATTTTTGAACATTTGGGGTCAGCAGTGCTGCACCACTAACTCTCCAGGACACATTGTTACAGACAATGCTGCAGGGTAAGAGGCAGAGCAGAAAGGAGCGGCTTCCACTTGACACTGCCTTTTATAGGCAGCAGCAAGCCAATCCCAGTGACTGACCAATGGCAGTCCTCCTACCAGGAAGGGAGTGCCCTCCGTTGGTGGATGGTGTGATGCCACCCAGTCACGTGGCTGCTCTTCAGGCCCTCCCAGGACAGTCCAACACTGGCTCATATTGCTGGTGCCACTTTCTGCATCCATACCCCTCTACGTCCTTTTAAACGTGTGACGATACAATGCTTTGAAAATATAGAGTGCTATATAATGGCTAAATATTGTTAGTAACACAGGTAAGGGCCATTTTTAAAAAAACAATGTATTGGGCTACATTTATTTCTAAGGTATATTGCTGTTAACTTCAGTAAGATTACACTAGGGACAACAACACTTATCTTTTATAGATTCCTGTAGATCTCTACCAGGGAATTTTGCGTAGGAGGCAGGTTGTTGTATCTGGAATAGTTTAGAAGAAAATGATCAAACCAGATTCTACCATCTGGTGCCTGTGTGAAACTCCCCTTTACCTCATTGGTAGCTGAAGACTGCCATCTGGAGGCAGAATCTGATCTGCGATGATGCTGTGTACATTTTCTCTGACAGTTTCAGGAAAGGCTGATGTTAGGCTATGTAAAATAGTATACTCAGCACCTGTAGCGCCCCCTTGTGTCAGGGTTGATGCTGCAAGGGCCCCTTGTATCTGGCGCCTCCTGCAGGCTGCCTTTCACCAGGTCTTCCTTGTCTCTGCCCTCTGGCCAAGTCACATAAAGATCCCGTATGAAAGTTCACAAAATGTCCCAACCTAAGAGCCTTCAGCCCACCCATTGGCAGATTCCATGGCCTGCCCTTTGGGATAAGTCTTCAGCCCTACCCTGGGCTCAGTATTCCTTACATTGGGTTTGCACATCTCTTCCCCAGGGCTGGTAGAGGAACCCTGGCCCATTCTCTACTCTGGGTTCCAGTCCAGGGCCCCTTATATTAAACAGCTAGGTCTGCTGCTTCAGGTGTGCTTCTGTTCCCTAGGCTGCTTCCTACCCCAAGCCCTCTTGTGCAGCTTTCCCTGAAACCTGTGCTTAATACAACCTCCCTTTGGTTCTCAGGCCTCCACCTTCCCCCTAGTTCCTCCCAGTTTCTTCTTTCTCTGCTGAACTCGCCCCTCTTGGGTTGAGCTGCTCTCTGGGTTTCTCTTCCCAGGAGAGTCCAGTCTCCCCACTACTGAGTACCCTTAGCTTCCTTATAAGTTCCAGATACCTAATGATCCTTACCTAACTCGCCCTCAGCCTCACTCCACCCAGGTCAGGAGGCAATCAATCCGTCGCAGGTGCACTAATTGGCTCTTAACCCATGAGAAGCCCCCTCCCAGACAACATCAATTAGGGTAAATATTTCTGTAGCCAAAAGTAAACCTGAGCTAGTTGCTAAAGTTAAACCACACCAAGCTGAAAAGATAATGCCATAATTGCAGTTGGTACAAAGCTCTATTTTCATGAATTAGTTATGCCTCAGTTATGTTGGATTTTTGTGTAAATTGCCTGAAAAGACTGCATTGCACACCCCTTTTATATAACCTGTGCATAAACAAAACGTAGGTTCTGCCTATCAGAAGCTAGTTCCCAACAGGTGACCTGCTCAAGAAATGATGGGAGGGGACTAGAGAAAGAGATCGAGCATTGAAATGGGGCAGGAAATGAAGGGGAGAAGGTGCAGGCTGGGTATTGCCAAGCAAAAGAAACTGATTCATAATGAGGGCTGCCCAGAAAATAAAAGAAAAAGCTGAATGGCCCAACTTGCTAACCCCTAAAACTGGCCCTGTTCATTACCCTAGTCTTCCTTGCACTAATATGCATTGGTACAGTACATAGGCAGGCCTAACTTGTGCAGCCTCACTTTACTACAATTAACCCAGTTTATCACTGACCTTGGCAGCATGACAAGGATGATATTTTAATCTTGAGATCTTTCTCTGATGAATCAGGCAGAATTCTGCTATCCTGCAATACCAGGGATCAACATTCTGTATCCCATATTTATGTGCTCAATATAAGGTAAATCCTACTCAGTAAATATTTATGGTCCCCTACGGGTATGTCCCTCTTACAGTAGTGAAACAGAGTGGGGAGGGATGGACTTGTTGGGTGTCCAATACGCACACACACATGACCTTTTTGTAGGATCTGCCTTTAAGCTTGTAGCACTGCAGAGCAGCTGGTTGTATTTAGTGACCTTCTCCGTGAGTAGTTCTGTCTTTCAGGGCTTAGAATTGATTTTCAGCATCTTGACGTGTGACCAAGTATCCAAACTGTTCCCCTTGAGCTACAGGCTGATTGTATGTGCAAAGACACCAACAGCACCAGATACAGAGGCAGAGACTTTATAGCAACACAAGTAGCAACATTAGGATAATAAAGTAGAAAGTATGTTTGGGGTTCATTAGAAATGAACTTTTGTAAATGAAGACATAATTTGATCCCTTCTGCTGAATCAGCACTACAGTGGAAATATTCTGTATCACTAGGCTTGGCAGAATTCAGGGTTTTTTTCATAATTCCGATGGATAATATTGATGTTTATTTTAAAGTATTTTAGATTTTTACCAATTTAAACATTAACAGTTGAGAGAAATTATGGGGCAGCCAACATCACGACACTATACAAAGTAAATATCCTCAAATCAGACTCTAATAAGTGTCCAAACAGCATTTTTCTTTCTTTACCTATCTGTACATTTTGATTGTTGTCAATGGAAATTTTTTTTTTACAGTTTGTGTATGTCTGGTGAAATTGACACTTACTGATAAAAATCTAATCCTTCCAAGCCTACATATTAGTAAGAAGGGTGTAATATGGTGATTCATGTATTTTAATTACAAAAGGATTTGAGTCCTATAGCTGCATTTTGTTCTAGATGATAGATCAAAGAATATGAAATCAGTTTTTTGAATCACTGAACCAAATTCATCTCTGCACCTCGGTGGAGTTATATCAAGGATGAATTTGGCTTTTCATAGAATTTGCTTTTCATAGAATGAAGTTGCTTTTCATAGAAATGTGGGACTGGAAAGGACCTCAGTAGGTAATCTAGTCCAGCCCCCTGCTTTGCGACTATGCCTAGAATTTACTGTTTGACTCATTGGCTATTTTGACAACTGATGCAAAATGTAGAATAAAACACATTCAGGAACATCCTGCTGGAATGGCTTGAGGTTAAAAACTACTACTATACAGAAGGAGCATCATTAAGATACCATAAATTCATCTGTTATAACCAATCATCCTGTGACAAAGAGTATGGAACCCACTGTAGCTAAGTTAGATTTAAGGACCTTGTTATCCAAATATTTATTTTTCCTCTATGTTGCATATAGTTGGGTTTGGGGATTTTTTTGTAATACCTCAAACCTCACTGACAGATGATGTCCTGCCTTCCCCAAGATTGTAGGCAGTCAGGCACTTTAGTTATCATCAGGCAGACTATTGTCTTTATCCACTGTAGTCAGGAGGCATAAGTTCTCTCCTTCCTGTGCCAAGCCCGAGCCACTGGGCTTGGCTTGAGGGAGGTCCTGTGGGGTCAAGGTGGGAGAGGAGGAAATTGGTCCTTTTTTCTCCCAGGTTCTAGAGAAGGAGCAGTATTGCTGCTTGAACGCCACTGCTGTCAGAGCATGGAAGTAGCATTCCAGTCAGAAACAGCAAGGAGTCCGGTGGCACCTTCGAGGCTAACAGATTGATTTGGGCATCAGCTTTCGCGGGCTAGAACCCACTTCATCGGATGCATGGAGTGTAAGTTACAGATCCAGGCATTATTATACTGGCACATGAAGAGAAGGAAGTTACCTCACAAGTGGAGAACCAGTGTTGACAGGGCCAATTCGATCAGGGTGGATGTAGTCCAGTCCCAAAAATAGATGAGGAGGTGTCAATTCCGGGAGAGGCAAAGCTGCTTTTGTAATGAGCCAGCCACTCCCAGTCCCCATTCAGGCCCAGATTAATGGTGTTACATTTGCAAATGAATTTTAATTCTGCTGTTTCTCTTTGAAGTCTGTTTCTGAAGTTTTTTTGTTCCAGTATGGCTACTTTTAAATCTGTTATAGAATGTCCAGGAAGATTGAAGTGTTCTCCCACTGGCTTTTGTATGTTACCATTCCTGATGTCCGATTTGTCCATTTATTCTTTTACGTGGGACTGTCTGGTTTGGCCAATGTACATGGCAGAGGGGAATTGCTGGCACATGATGGCATTAACATGATGGCATATAACATTAGTAAACGTGCAGGTGAATGAGCCTCTGATGGTGTGGCTGATTCCCAGTCAGAGTAAGTAGTCTTTGTCCATCGGTTGCAATGGCCAGTGGATCCATGCACTATCCTGTTCCCACCCTGCCTTGGTCCACCTCCCAGTATGTCTTATGACTTACTGTATTCGAGTAGCTGAAAGGGCATCCTGTTGCATGAGTGTGGCAGGTGGCCCGAGTAATCCACCATCTGTGCAGTCTCTTCATACAACCAATAAAATTGTTGCTTGCAGACTAGCTGAAGTGCAAGAGTGGTGATTGCTTGAGTTACCTCTGATATCACAGTGGTCTAGGATTCTTGGCATGGCATAGAGACATGTCCTACTGTAGCTGTACACCATATGAGTGTAATCTGTGAAGTCAAAATGGCTAAGAACTCAAATATTGGATAGTAACAGACCGCAAAACCTAGTGGTGATTCAACCTGATGATACTCTGAACAAAATGAGCTCTCCACAACCATGTTTGTAGCTGTTTCCATTGCTTCACATTATTTTAACCACTTAGTTAATGTCCCAAGGGGAGTAGTGGAAGCTTCCTCACTTGGGACTTTTTAAACTAGACTATACAAAATACTAGAAACTGTACCATATTGAACAATCTTGTATAGAAGGGAGATGGCCTGGATGATCCAATAGATCTTTTTCATTTGTAACTTCTGTAATTCATAGGCGGCCCATTGAAGGTAATGAGTACACTGTGCTCCTATTAGGTGGTGGTGAATGTTTGGGCTGAAACTTACGAGTAAGAAGTAAGATTGTTCTGCTTAATATTCTTAATAGATGCCAGAGCTCATAGTGATGAGTTAAATTACATGCAGAAAAGCACACATACTGTGTACAGCACATGTAGTAATGCAACAGTTCACAGAACCGGTTCTGCAGTAGTGTTCTGTGAAACAGGAATCTCAAGAGGTAGTTGTGACTTGTGTTGGCCAACACCCAAGAAGTAATCACCAGTAATGTTGGTTTAAACTCTTGGCAAGTATCTCACTGGTATACTAATATCCAATTAATAGTTACAACAACCACCATTACGATCACACTACTAGAGTCTTCATGAAAAAGAGATAGAGTACAATTATCTTCCCCATGGATGGCATGAATGCAGTGTTAATTATCTTGCTATTGGCACTACTGTGGTTATTTTATCATTGGAATCCATTTGGCGAGGGGGGGAGATTGGAAGTGCAATCCACTTTACATTTAATTGTTTGCATAAATACACGGGGGGTGATTGCATTAATATGTGTACCTGATTCAAATTAGGAGGGGCCATTCTGGGTGCTCCAGGATTGCCAGTACACAGCAGCTTTCTGGCCAGGCCCTCTTCATGAAGGGCTATAGGAGATGGCTGTGCGAGCTCTACACCACCTGGTGATCCTCTGTTCTGCTGGTTTTTCAGCTACTATGCATTGTCATGAACCAAAGATCTGTCCCTAGGAATGTGTATGTATTTCCTTTGGTGCTGTGTTTTAATTGTCTGCAGTCCCCCATTTGATGTAGTCTATATGTACGTTTTACTTATCTTGGTCATTTCCAGGGGCTTTAAGCGCACATAGTTTCTAAGTGAGATTTTTTGCTTCCAGTTTCTCCCCATAGAAGAGATTGAATTCCAGTGCATTCTTATTTTATCCTTCCAAGGCATGAGCATAATGGGATCGGACAGTAATGGCTGGTACATTTCACGTTTGTGTTCTGTGTCCCCAGTACTCTAAGCATCTGTAGGTTTGAAGGCACTTACAGTCATAGTCTTTGAATTCAGAATAAATCAGATGAGATCAGAGCTAAACAGGACAGAACATTTAATAAGATATATAGAGCCCATCTAAACATGCATTTAATACATAGAGCTGACAAAGCAAATAAATGTAAAGCTCAAGGATCTGGCTTTTTCAGACTTTAAGCCTGACTAACAGTAATGTGACCTGAATGAAGAAAGGAAGTTTGTAAAGGGAGATTTAGACCAAATGACCTTTTTGTACAGATGATGAACCATAATCCATACTAGACACTTTTGGAAAGCTTCCCCTGCCTCCTCCCCTCCCCTAGACAATGTCCTATCTGTCAGCTAACACTGCGTTTCATCCCTTGTGCTCATTTTGCAGCAGTATTATGGAGGGCTTGTCCTAGCAGCTATTTAAAAAATGCTTTTTAAAGATTTGTGATAGTCTCTTTGCTTGTTGTTAAAGTCAACTAATGATTATGCAAATTTTAATCTGTACTTGATGTCACCTCAGTTATTTCAAATCCCCAATAAATACAAACAATTAAAAAATCCTAGCATGATTCTGGGCCTAGTAGTGCTTTCAAGCACCAGGATAGCTGGTAGTCAACAGACCAAAGATTTCTGCTTTACTGATAGAGCCTAATTTGTATGCATGCTGTCTAAGGACAACAGATTAAATAATATGTAGCACTTTACTTAAGTCTCTACCTCTTCAAAGTGTTTTATAAACATTAATTAAACATTAATTAATCCTCTCAGTCCCACTCTTAGATAGGTAACTTTACCTACACCTGGTATAGGTAGGTAGCAGCTTATACCTTACAGATACTTTGAGTTAGAGAGAACATTCACATTTGAAATAAACTGAGAGGAAAAACTTCCCTTTAGTATCCTCAGATATGTCTTGGGTGGGGGTGTCTCCCCACCCCTTGTTCACCCCACAGTCATATCTTGCCTTGATTACCTTAACTACAGTCGGTAGTTTCACTCCTTATCCTGTCTATCTAAAACGCTTCTGCCAAAATCATCTTCCTCTTGTCCTTGCTTCAGCTAAATTTCTGCTCCTCCCTGAAGCCCTCCTTTGCGTCCTGTCCCTGTCTCACACCACGTCACATTCAATCTCCTTGTCCTCTCTTACAAGATGGTTAATGAAGGGTTTCCAAACTGCTCACAACTGGTAGTGGTATGACTGATGGTTAATGGGGAATTGCCCCAATAGAGTACACTGCACTTTGGCTATGTGATGGAAGAGAAAGATACAAGGACCCTGGACAAATAATAGGACTCTTTTTAAAATAAAAGGCCAAATTATGCTCTCACTGACACTGGTGTAAATCTGGAATAATTCCATTTTATTCAGTGCCATTACATTGGCCAAATTCAGGCATGACGAGTGAGGGGAGAATTTGGCCCTTGATAATAGTTACTTGTTTAGCTGTGACAGTTGAGGATGGGAGAACTTGAAATTTGTGAGTTCAGAAGTGTGGCTCTGATGCTTTTGAGTTTGTGTTTCCCTTAGGAGAGACTGTTTTTAAAAATGAATGTGTGTATGTGGGGAGGGAAATCTAGGGAAAAAAGTGTGAAAATGGAGCAGGGAGTGGGTAGAGTGAAACTCAAACACAGAAACTGAAAAATGTAGCAGTGAGCGGAAGAAAGGCTCATCAGTAGGCTTCATTCTTCTCTCACACTAGTTTTGTACTGGTGTTACTCACTGATTTTGGTGAGATGACTCTTGATTTACACCAGAGTAAATGAGAGGAGAAACAGGCGTTGTGCATGTGGATAGTTGCATATGTATGAACACATGCACACCCCCTCTTTAAAAATGCAAGCTTTTTTTTAGAGCAAGGTACCTCTATCTCCCTTTTAGCTTGAACAACATTAACTTTTAAAAACTGAATCGCTCTTGGAGGTGCAGGAATGAAGGAGTTTAAATTACATAAGTAAAGTTTCACAAACTCCTGTTTCTGCAGATCCTGTGTACGCAAAAAATAGTCGCTTGTGAGCTTCACAGACCTCAGACTCCATGAGCTTTTCCTTTTCCTAGTGAGGATGGCAGGAATTAAAGCAGTTCCTAAGTAGCTGTGAGTTCTTGCATTTTTTTTGTATATATTTATCTTTCCCTGTTAGAAACACACACCATATCTTTCTGACTTCAGACAATTGTTTGTTACAATTTAAGAAGAGTCCCTTTTAAATTAGATATTCCTGATAAAGCAGCACAGCTGACTGAGTGGGAGTGGCAAAAAATGAGACTTCCCAATGAGGACCCTAAGCTTCAGCCAAGAAGTACTCAGCACAATGGTGCAAGAGGTACTAAAATGCTGTCTCCTAGGCTGCTTTTTTTTTTTAAATGGGATTATCTCCCCGCGTACACACGCTGCAAGTTAAGGAAGTCTGACAGTGGGTTAGATCAGGCTGCTCCTGCCTGTGCTAGTTGCCAGTGTCTCTGTAATGGAAGCTGGAGGTTGCTGAGGCCCAGGGTTGTGCTGATCACCCAGGCAAACCTGGTCCTAAGAGATTTGATGATGAATGGTTATGACTCACCATGGAATTAAATTTGTTTTTAAAACTGCCTTCATTACACATAAAGTTTGTCATACCCAGACCTTCTTGAGATGCATTTTAAAGAAAAGAATCTGAGTATATAAAGCATCAACTTGGAAATATCTATTGTGGTGTCTGCTAATGACCTCCCATCACACTTTTTTTTTTCTTTTAATGCTTCCAAAAAATAACGGCTGTTCCATCCAAGGTCCCTTGTGTCAGAGAAGCTCTTGTTGTTATCATTCTCCCCTCCTCTGCCATCCTTCACGAAGAACGCTATTTCCAGGTCTTTTAAACTATTCATATTGGAGAAAAAAATTCTTTTTAGTTTTTAGCAGACCTCTCAAACCAATGACACTTTGTTAATACTTAGGATGAGCAAACTAGTTTAGATGAACAATGATCCTGAAGTGGAACCTCAGATTCAAGCACCCTTGAACTATTGGCAACATTTGGATGTAGATCCAGACAATGTGTCAGGTTCCCAGCTCAGCTAGCTTGCAAATGAAATAAATCAACCAAAGCCTTGAGCTAATTAGAAATTCAAAAAGTCATGGATTTTATTTTCACTGCCCTCTGTTCTTCCCGGTAGAAGTGCTGAAATAGCATGACAATGCTCTCCGTACAGTTAGGGGTCTAGGAGTGTTTTCCCCTCACTATTAGTATTTGTACTACAGTAGTACATAGAACCCCACTCAGATCAGTGCAAGATGCTGTACAAACACATAGTAAGAAACAGTCCATGCCCCAAAGAGCTTTCAGTTGTAATAGATAAAACAGACGGCTTGAGGAGAGACAGCCACAGGTAGGCAAAATGACTTTCCCAAAGTACCACAGCTGGTTAGTGGCAGAGCCAGCAATATAATCTGGGTCTGATGAGTCTCACGCAATCTATTCACAGGACCCAACTGCCTCTCCTGGGCCAAATTCTGGCTCTGTTCCATAAATGCAACCCTGCATATAAGGCATCTGATATTAATCTCTGATCCTTTAACCACTTACAAATGCATTTAACTTCACATACACTAATAGTGCCATTAATTTCAACGGGGCTACTCCTGTATATACACTTAAGCAGGTATTTAAGTGTTTGAAGGATCAGAACTCTTAGAGGCTAGTTCTGAAAATTTTAGCCCAAGTGACCTTCCCGTAGTCACACAGCAAGCCAATGGCAGAGTGTGAAACAGAGCTCCTCTTCGCTGAATCCCAGTGCCTTGCTCTGACTGGAAGACGAGATCGCCTGCTCATTGACATTGAATCACAGCTCCTGGGTTGACTGGATTTACCTTTTTGTACAGGATAATTAAGTAAGTTCTTTAGTACAGGGTGTTGACCAAGAAAAGTGTCTTCTAATTTAAGATTTTTTTTTCCAAATCAGGCAAAGCACCTATGTTAGTGATATTTCTCAAGATTAATCCACTGAAAGAACATTGCAAAGGAAAAAAGAGAATAACCCCAAATTGCTCCAAATATCAGAATGACCTGCTGATTCACTGCATTGTGTTATTCACATCCAATCCCTACTCAGGTATACGGGAGCCTGGGTAGGTCAGAGTAAGGGGATAAATACTTTCATTGACTTGCAAGTAGAAATAACTTACATTATATTGATCTTTTTTTAAAATCAAATTTAAAGAGTTTCTGGTTTGAAATCACTGCTTTCAGGGTCTCTCCTATGTGATGGAATTGGAACAAGTCTGACATTTAAAAGCATGTATTGGAGAAGACATTTTGATTCTTGCACAATAGAGGTATCGGTGCAGATATTGCAACTATGAGACGCACGTAAGCAATAGTAGGTTCTGCATGCAAAGGAGTGAATCCTATCCTTCATCTGGAATACTAGATCCTCTTGCATCAAAGTCAGTGCACTTCCAGTGCAGAAATTGGGGGAGTAGAATTTGGGGAGACTGTGCCTTGGTGGGGTATCTCTGTATGTGGAACCTACTCACCAGTGGCTCCCTGCATGGCTGTATGCAAGGGCAGCTAGGGAGGACATAGTGACCCACCTTTTTGTAGATGTTATGGTCTTACCCTGCCTTATCCTATTGTGGGGACTTGTGGCTGCAGAACCTGGAACAGTAGCTTGGAAGAGCCTAGGGAAGACTCCACCCTATATTTCCTCTGAGGATTTCCCCAGTTCCCTGTCAGTGCCCAGAGTCTTGTGAGGGGCAATTTGCTCCTAACTGAGGGCTTGTCTACACAGGGAAGTTATTCTGGAATAAGGTAGAGTGTGAATTAAAAATGCTTATAGCTAGTCTGGAAAAAGAGTGCCTTTTTCTGGTTTAATTTAATTGACTGTGATCAAGCTAAACTAAAGAAAGACACACTCTTATTTCCAGAGTAAGTATGTCCAAATGACGAGCTTTTTGGAATAGCTGTTGTAGAATACCTTATTTTGTAATAAAGAGACAAGGTGGGTGAGGGAGTATCTTTTATTGGATCAACTTCTGTTTATGAAAGAGACATGTTTCTGAGCTACACAGAGCTCTTCTTCAGGTTGGTATAGCTCAATAGTGGGTCTCTTTCACCAATAGAAGTTGGTCCAATATAAGATACTACTTCATCTACCTTTTCTCTCTACTATCCTGGGACTGACATGGCTACAACAACACTGCAAACAACAATGAAAATTATTCCATATTAGCTATTCTGGTCAGTTTCCCCCTGTAGACAAGCCCTTAGTAAATAGTACCATGTACTGAAAACTGTAAACTGAAGTGGTAACTTTAGTAGAACTATTCGAGTTCCTTTTTGAAAGCTCTACTGTAATGCAAAGATCTAAGTCCGCAGCTGTCCTTGGTGCACGATGTTGCAACATCCCCCTCCAAGCTTGTTTTCTTTAAAAAAAAAACCAAAAAAAAAAACCAGAAAATAGTTTGCTGTGAGTCCCTTGTTATGTTTACAGCCATTAAGATGTTAGGTATTTCTTCCCTTTTCCTCCTCCTCCCCCATATATCCGCCCTGGTAAACAAAAAGTGATGACTGCTGAGAATCTTCTCTCTGCCTTCCAGGAAGAGAATTCATTCCACTAGCAATTTAATAGTGCCTAAACCACAAAAGGTACAGTCAGATGAAACTAGATAAACCAAGGACCAAACGTACGGGGCATTGCAAACAGCCACAAAGATAGAACCCAATGAGCAAGTCGTTAATATAAATATTTGAATGCATCTGTGAATTTGTTTAGTCTGTCCCCCATGGTTAAAAACTTTTTATCCACAGAATTTGTATCAGGGATGGGTTTTTTTGGAACTGAAGAAAATTTCCTGTTGTAACTGTAAGAGTATTACATATTGAAAAGCTGGTCAGTTTGGGTGGATTAGCTATCTGCATTGACAGGCTGTTACAATAATATTTACAGAAAGCAAGAAAGATTTGTTTTAAATATGTCTGGATTCAGTCTGTCAGCACATCCAGTACCCACCGTGTGTTGCAGTCTGCTGGTCGCAAGTGTCGATGTCCCACTGGAGCTCTGAGATGTTGCTGCTGCCAATGGCCTTGGGTCACCTTGTGCTTACATGATGTGGCTAGTTCCTCCACCCTGTAAATTCTAGCAGGAGGTGAGCCATGCAGTGAATGTGCTGCGAGTGTTTATTTTCTGAGCTGCTTACTCACTTCTGAAGGTGTAGGGTCATCACAATTTTAAGGAGGTAGAGTGTAATTGCTCTCCTTTCTGAGTCAATACTGAACCAGCATCATTTCCTACATCACCTTGGTTTTCCTTGAGGGTCTGCTGTTGCTGCTAACTAGATTCAAACCAGTTTGACTTGTGATGCTAACGAAATCACAGAAGGATGTGGTATGGCTGCAGGCTGATTGACTGAGTCACCAAGATGTCAGAACCTGTCAGAAACAATATACACTTTGAAATAATTTCAAGAGTGTCTCACTGCTTTTAAAAAAAAGTATCCAGATCCATTTTATAGCAGCAGCAAGGTAAAGCAGGATGTGCATTGCTAGGGAGTGTGACTGAGAGGGATCAGTGTACACCCAGTCTAATTTTGAAGCACTGATCCCTAAGTCTGGGTACCCAATTCTGCCATTGGATATTTTGGTGCTCTGCTGCCCATTTTAGTTGCATGTTTGAGTTTCCAGATTTGGAACAAAGCACCCAAACTGAAAACTGGACTCCCCATTTGGACATAATGCTATATAGTGTTAAAAAAATCTTTAAAAATATTGCCCTCTTACTATTTTTCTTTTCTATACATTGTATTTTAATTGGAGGGAGAGTAAATGGGCTAATACAATTTGTGCTGAGCTGGTATGGTGTCAGTCGCTTACCTTGGAATCTTTGTTAGCTAAATGGGTGTAATTAAAAAAAAGACTGTAGTGAATAAGATTTTTTGTTTTTTGTTTTATTTTATTTATAATCATACATAAAAGGGCCAATTGTCTGACAGACCTGAAGAGACTGAAGCAAAGGGGGGGGGTGTTTAATATATATTCCCCAGAAAATCCTCAGTGTATTCAGGTGTAGAGTGGTTTCCAGGAGTAACTTTGATCAAAGTGTAATTGACATAGTGTTAGAGATTACTTTTTAAAAAAATATTATTTAATATTTATATAACATCAGCACCAAGAGCTCCAGATCAGAAGCTGGGCCCCATTGTGCTAGGTTCTGTACAAAAGACAGTTCTAAAGAATCAGTAACCACTTTTTATCTATTACTTAATCTACAGTTTAACTGTAACTTTCATTGTAGGAAGCATGAAAGAAAACATGCATTGCCAGCAAGATTAGGAATGTAAAGGGAAACCATCTGGGCAATTTAGGCCCAAATTTTAAATGTGGCAAAAACAAATGTTATGAAGCCTAACTTCAATGGGAGTGTTTCCATGACTTTTTAATTTCAATAGTCAAGGAATTTTCTTTGATTAAACTTTACTAGCATGGTACAGCGTGTTGGGCACTGGACTAGAAATCAGGAGACCTGTATTTTATTGCCAGCTCTGACACTACTTTCCTCTGCAACTGTGGGAAAGTCATTTCATTGTCACATGCCTCAGTTTCCCCATCTGTAAAAGAGGGATACATATCCTTACCATTATTTCTAAAGTGCTTTGTTCTACAGATAAAAAGCATAATTTATGAGCTATACCATCTCTGCTCGAATATTACCTTCTCTTCCATATCTCATTCCCTCCCTTATGGCCTGATCCTGTTCACATTAAAAAGTCAATGGCTGACAGAATTATGCTCTCACTTCTTAGACAAGTAAATACCTTGTATTATCAACAATTCTGTTATTATGAAAAAATTAGAAATTTAAAAGAAGAATGCATTTTGTAATTTTTACAGAGTAATCAGTGTTACTTACCATGTAGGACTATAATCAATATACCTGTGATATTTGTACTATGGCTGAACAAGGACTTCTTAAACCTTTATATTTGGTTTTATCCTGTGTGTATTTTAATGGATTACCAGAATACCTCACCAAAATGCCAGACTATTTCTTCGTTGTTGTTGTTGTTGTTATTTTAGCATATTCCAGGGAATGTTTTTAATACCATTAAACCATCACCAAAGGAGATTTTGCCTACCCAATAGGCATGAAAATAAAGGAATGTTCTAATTCTGAAAATCAGCAGCTCACAATATCGCACTTAACCAAATCCTCTTCCAGTGATAATCATAGCAAGAGCCCTGGGCATTTAGTAGGACTGGATACCAGGGCTTTACTACAGTTAGATGAGCAAGGTCTGCTGCTGGATCTGTTAGGTCTACAGAACCTCCAGTGTAATGAGAAGTTTATTCAGTAGTGTGACTTAATCTACTTTTTATTCCAGTGTCAATACTCATTTACGTTGAAAGCCAGGAAACTACAGCTGTGTAGTAAGCCAGGAAATGTTCCGTTCCCCCCTACAAGGAGCCCCTGCTGGTTCAGGGTTTTGTGCAAGACAGTCTGATTCACTTATGTTTTAAACTGTTTTTTGCTCCTTGTTAAATGTCAGATCATGAAGTTAACAGGTCAGAAGAATTACTTATTAAAATAACAAAAATGTATTTTTAACATTCTGTGATGCTCCTTTCCACACCCACTGCTGTCAACACACGCACATGTGCAACGCATACATGGGCACCTGATTTATATCTTCTTTTTTACTACCATTTTAGCAGAGGCCAATTTCTGACCTTTGTTGGCATGAAGCAAATCCTCTTTCAGAATTTTTAGTCTCTACCAAGACATGCCCACAGTGGAAATCTGAATACTTAGGCTGACCTAAAAGAGGCCTTGGGGGATCTAAGGGTCATTAAGGTCAGAGGCAAGTGTCACTAAATCCAGACTTCTGGGCTACTATTTACACCTTTTTATTTGATGGAACACGGTGTTAAGACAGTGTTCATTGTTTGTCATAATATGCCTGGGGCTGCTGTCAAAAATCTCTAACTACTTCAGGCAACAGATTAGTAAAAATAAGATCCTGATTGGAAGCTCCCTGAAATTGAATGTGATGCTTTTAAACTGTTCTATATTTCAGATCTGGACATTTATATTCTTGTTTTATGTCAACAGTAGCTTAAAACCAGACATTTTGATCTCAACCAAGTTGGTGTGTTTAGTCTGTTACTTGATGGGTATTTTACTTAGCTATTGCCAAGGAAATTTTATGTAAAGTGTGTACAGAATTAATATTATAAGACACAAAATATTAATCCGCTGACACAAAAGATTGAAATAAAACTATTTACAAGTGCTCCATTTCCATCCTGCCCCACATCACAGACAATCTCCTCTCTCTCAAAACTAAACACCAATACTGGGGAAGCAAAAATATGTCACCACCCACTTACGTTCTTTAACGTGAGATGTGTGTTTTGTATCATTTAAAGGCTTCGATTTTATAATCAAAACACAGATAAGCCCACAACTCATAAAAAAAAACCTCCCCCTAATTTATTATGAGTTGTATTAGTACTGCCCTTGCCAATATTGTCTTCTCTCTGTTATGCAGTTTTCTTACTTACGAAGTATGGTAGGAGGGGAAGATCATGCTGAGATATGCTTGAGATTTCTGGGTAACTAATTATTCTTGTTTAAATATAATCAAATGATCAAAACACTGAACAACAAACATGAAAAATACATCAAGCAATTAACAGATTTGTGGCTGCGTTTTAACATCTAATTCAGGATGAACCCCTCCATGCAGTCTGAAGGACACAAAGTCACTGTAGCAGATTCTATTAGTTATGAGGCACATAATTGCAGTACTTCACAGAAATTTCACTCGGTCTTCACTTGTTTTTGCACCAAACAACTTGATTCGGCCACTATAAAAAAGTAGAGCCATTGTATAAAAGTTCTGATTTTGATTAGGCTCTTTTGCAAAGAGAACATGGACCCCTCAGTTAAAATCTGAAAGCATCAGAATTTTGAATGGTCTGCAGTTTCACTAACTGTGGTGCTCATTTGCTATTGAAAGGATTGTGTCTATCATTTTATTATTATAAGGCAAACCTGATAGGCAGGATTGCCTGCTTAATACCAGTGCTTGTTCTCTGGAGGCTCCTGGAAGGATTCAGAAACCAGAAGTGAAGTTGACAGCTATTAATGGGGAATATTTAAGCATATGGAACTGTCCAAATGCCAGGTTAACTCCTTGTGAAGATGTACACATAGCTAATCTACAGTACATATCTTTTATATCTAATCATTGACGGAGATGAGAATGTTCTAGCATTGTGGGACCACTGATGTTTAATGAGCAACATAGGCTTTCCATCATCTAATCTTTTGGGGTTAGATTTTATTTAATTACCTCTTTTCAGGTCTCCCTCTTTAAATGACATATTCGTCAGAAAAATCCTAGTTTTCATTTCATTTCTAAAACGTGTTTTGTAGAATATGGGTCAATCCTACAAGGCAATAAGTGAATCATATAAAGTTCCACCACCATTGGGATCCACAGAAGTTGAGGGTGCTCAGCACTTCTCTGAGTCAGGCCCATTAGCATATTTTTAGGATTGGTGGGATAAAACAGCTTAAAGCTTGAACATATGATTGCTGAGGGCCCTCAAATCCTGTTGACCATCCATAGGAGTTAAAGGCATCCCAAATCGCTGATGTTTATTCTGCACCCCAAAGGTTTGAGCCCTGAGTATCTTATTTTTCTCTTACTCTGAATATCCATCTGTCTGCCTACCTACACACATTATTCACATAGCTGGAGTAGCGTAACTTAGGTCGACTTACCCCAGCAATGAAGACAAGTCCAATGTTTCTATATCCTGTCGCAGCACAAAAGTATTGGTGTCCAGAAGAACTGAAGGAGATCATAAATCTGCAATTCATCTTGGCCACCAGTCAGTGTTCTAATCGCTTTTGTGACTTGCCCATGCTAATCAGGGATCCTACTTTCCTTTCCATTCCTCTTTTTCAGCCATAAATCAAGGCGCTGAGTATTAGTGAGAGCAAGAGAGAAAATTAGTACTGGCATGTAGCCATTTCATGGCTCTCTCTCTGTTTGGAGAGCCAAACACGGCCATATGAAAGAAAAGAAAGCTGAAACCATACAAATATGATTCTACTTAAGCAGTCGCCTCCATTCATGGTTAGAGAAACATATTTGCTTAATTCTGTTTTCTGTTATCTCAGCAGTGTCATCGTAAGTGAAACAGGGATGTTTGAAAGTGAAGAGATGCCACTGCAGATTTTATTGCAAGTCTGAGGTTTTTCTTCTTCTAGGGATAGTATGTGAATCTGAAGCAAGGTTGCTAGAGTCTTGCTGATTTATGCCTGCCACAGTTATTTAGGGTACAGAGTGGGTGTTCACACTTAAAGAGCTTTGGCTGTCTTTTAACTTCTTCTGGTAGAATTAGAAGAAGATGCACTTAGGACGGAAGAACCCAATGCACCGCTACAGACTAGGGACCGAATGGCTAGGCAGCAGTTCTGCAGAAAAGGACCTAGGGATGACAGTGGTTGAGAAGCTGGATATGAGTCAGCAGTGTGCCCTTGTTGCCAAGAAGGCCAATGGCATTTTGGGATGTATAAGTAAGGGCATAGCGAGCAGATCGAGGGACGTGATCGTCCCCCTCTATTCGACATTGGTGAGGCCTCATCTGGAGTACTGTGTCCAGTTTTGGGCCCCACACTACAAGAAGGATGTGGATAAATTGGAGAGAGTCCAGCGAAGGGCAACAAAAATGATTAGGGGTCTGGAACACGTGACTTATGAGGAGAGGCTGAGGGAACTGGGATTGTTTAGTCTGCAGAAGAGAAGAATGAGGGGGGATTTGATAGCTGCTTTCAACTACCTGAGAGGTGGTTCCAGAGAGGATGGTTCTAGACTATTCTCAGTGGTAGAAGAGGACAGGACAAGGAGTAATGGTCTCAAGTTGCAATGGGGGAGGTTTAGGTTGGATATTAGGAAAAACTTTTTCACTAAGAGGATGGTGAAACACTGGAATGCGTTACCTAGGGAGGTGGTAGAATCTCCTTCCTTAGAAGTTTTTAAGGTCAGGCTTGACAAAGCCCTGGCTGGGATGATTTAATTGGGGATTGGTCCTGCTTTGAGCAGGGGGTTGGACTAGATGACCTCCTGAGGTCCCTTCCAACCCTGATATTCTATGATTCTATGTCTTTCATCTTAGAACACAGTGCCAGTCAGCCACATCTTAAACCTTGCCATCCATGTGTACGTTAGAAGAAATTCTTCTCTGAAACAAACCAGTTGGCTGGACCCTGTTAACTGTCAGTCTTTAGCAGAATAAACATAAGCGATTGGGGATGGCCAGAGAAGGTGTGGTATAGGTTAAGTAAAAGAGAGTACTTTGGCACCGATTCAGCAATTTGGTCCATGTTGGTGGGCCTGTGGGCCTGTGCAGAGTCTCATTTTCTCCAGTGGGGCTTCATGCAAGTGTAAGGGTCTGCCCCTGCAAATCCATTTGCAGGATGGGGCCTAGGTGTGTAATTAACTGAACCTTGGTTGCATGGTAAAAATACTCCAATTTCTAGTTTGGTGTTAGTCTGGTCTGTCTTGTTGCTAGGTGATGTTGTTCCCTGCTGTGAGTCTCTTACATCATCAACTACCTGACATTGGTTTAAAACAATATTGTGACCTATGCACCACTGTGTTCACACCCAACACACTACTGCAATAATGTTGATATAAAATATGCCTTCTGAGGTATCATTTGAAAACTAATAGCATGCTGATTATTAATATCATTGTAAAATGCATGGGTTAATATTATGTATGAAGTTATAAATGTCCCCTGTAGGATGTTACTAGAACATGTTTAAGACCAAACAGCCTACCCTAGGTAAAGGTAATAAACAGGTCTGTTCTAGACAAAGGATTGTGGGTTTACCTCAATTTACATATTAGCAGTAAACAAAATTATCGAACTCAACTGGCCAGTGTGATCCTGAGCCTGAACTCGAGAGAGGCAGGAGACTAAATCGCCAGGAGGTGTTCCTGATTTGTAAGAAAGACAAAGACATCCCTTTGGGGATATAAGGAACACAGAGAGAGAGAGAGAGAGACTCCCTCGTTTTCTTACACCTTAGGAAAAAAGAAACCAAGCTATTTGATCTCGGTGATGGAAAGCTGGAAAGAATACTGGGGGTGAGAGAAACCATCTTGAACAAAGACTGTATCTTGATAGATTATGTTTAGTCTTTTTAGATGCTTGTTTTCACTTTAATTTGCTTGTTACCATGTCTACCTTTATCTCTTTTACTTAGTATCACTTAACTATGTCCATTTGTTAACAAACTTGTTTTATTTTTACTATAAACCAATCCAGGGCTGTGTTTGAAGGGGAGGGTGTGTTTATCCCAGTTAAGTTAATGAGCTGTAGCGTACTTACTCTTTAAAAGAGCAGTGAACTTAATATCTTCAGTGACTGTACAGTGATAGGTGCTGTGCATTGCAGAGAAACATCTCTAAGAAGCTCAAGGGCTGGAGCACACTCAGGGCCGGATTTCCAATTAGGTACAGTGGGCACATGCGTAAGGGCGCTGGTATTCTAGGGGCACCTATATGTTAAAAGTGGGTTAAAAGTTAAATGGTTAATACGTAAAGCTCCCCTGCGGGCGGCTGGGCTCCTGGCACGGCCTGTAGGGCTGGAGCAGGGTGAGGGTCCGAGTCAGCCCACCTCAGAGGGCTCTCTGAGCCGCAGCTGGGCAGAGCAGCTGCTGAAGGTGCTGGGAATGTCCCAGCCCTTCCTAATCTCATCTGTCCCATTGCCTCTGCCCCATGCCGGGGAGGGAAAGGAAAGGGCATGGCCGGTGCCCCATTCACTTGCACAGGCAGAGCCAGAGCGCGGCTGCCGTGTTGGGCTGTGGGAGGGGTGGAAGACACCCAGGGACCACTCTCCATGGGGAGAGGTACAGTCCCCTCCATTGTGCCTTGCCTGCGGCAGGTGGGCTGAGCCCTGAGCTGGGAGCACCGTGCATGGTGGAGGGTCTCATTCCTTCCTGGGGAGGCTGTGTTTATATTTCTTTTCGTTTCATTTTTTACAGAAAACACAAGGGTCAACTGTAGGCAGGGGGGACACTGAAGATGCTGTGCCTAGGGGCACGTAAGGTGTAAATCTGGCCCTGAGTCCACTGATTGTTTCCTGCTAGGCCAGGTTGGGGCAGTGATCTGACGCATAGTCTACTCTCCAATAAAGTTCACTCTAGCTGAGGCAGAAGGGTATTAGTGCATGAATGGTAACAGCAGCATGTTACAAATACCTTCTGTAGTAATAGTAAATACTTACATAGCATTCTCTGCTATTAAATCCTGAACCCGCTCAACATGTCCATGAGGTAGGAAGATAGTAATCAGAGATGGGCAAATAATTCAGAACAAACATTTTGTTTGTTTAATTGTGGAATGTTCACTGGGCAATTGCAACATTTTGAAATTGGTTATTCCAAATTCTCCACATATGTTTTATTTCCTGCACAAATAACTTGTGACTGGTTTGTTGTCGTGAGCAGAGCTGGTTGGGAATTTTTAATTGCAATGATTTTCTGACAAAAAAAGCCTTTTCTGCAAAACCAAAAATTTCCATAGGAAAACTTCCATTTTGGAAAAAAGAAAAGAAAAACAAAATCCATTGGGGATATTGACATGATGGGTCCCTGGCTTCTGCCTGGAATGGTCTTCTAAATTTCTGCTTGGCTGAAAACTAAATGAACAGAAGCTTTCCAGGAGAGCAGCCGAGGCTGAGCACTCTGATTTGCTGCTTCCCTGGCTCTCAGTCTGCCCCCTACTCCGGGGCCAGAGAGACAAGGGTGCACTCAGTACGTGACATTTTTTTTTTTTTGCAGGAAAGGATTTCCATTTTCCAGACATCTGTACTTGTGATGCAGACCTTTCAGGACGCAAAAGGGGGTCCCTCATGGTCCTGGTTCTCCATTCACCGTTCCCCCTAACTAAAGAAGGCAACGTCTGTCTGGGTGGTGGGAAGCAAGGACTTAGAGGACCTCCCTCAGGACCTTTAGGGCATAAGACAGGATAGCTGCACCCAGTTTCCAGAGCACATAGGGAAAAGGCCAGTTTGCTAGAAGGGGCTGCAGCAGTGAGGAAAGCTCTCCACTCCCTGAGGGGAGTTCTTACACCACATAGGTACTTTTTATTTTGCTGGTTTTGTTGTGAGCCCTGTTTTGGAATAAGCATCCCCCAAGATCTGAAGACCTTCAGGGGACACTTACTTTTTGCTGGCTCTTTAAAATACTTAACCAGGCCACTGTTCCAGAGGAGAGTTTTTCTTCTACCCCTTCTCCTTCTGTTTGAGAGAAAGCTCTGAAACTGGCCTCTGCCGCAGGTGTTAAGAGCCAAACTCTGAAATGTACACAAGTTGGTTAGATACTAAGACAAGTTGTCGTTTGTCGCTCAGCTCTCATGAGTATTTATAAGCTGAGGCAGCTCTCTACCCAAAAGGGAATTGATGTCAGAACCAGTGTCACGACAATGGGGATAAAACATGATTTAGTATTACAGGAACCATTTTTAATTCTCTCTCTTAAAAACACCACTGCTGTAATTAACAGTAAGTTGAATTAAAATACGGTTCTGAAATGAACACACCAAGTTCTATAACTTGTCTACCTGCCATCTACACTCTCCTACATGCCCAAAAATATCTTCATAAGCAATTTCATGAGCCTCTGTTCCATGTGTTACAGTTTTCCTGATGCATGCTCCACCAGCATCATGTACTGTATGTATTATGTATTATCCTCTATGTGTGCACCACATATTACTAAAGGCTTTGTGTCCCTAAGGGCTTATGCAGCTATTTCTGTGATTGCATCCTAGAGGGCATTTATATGAAAGTCATCAGTTAACCTTAGCCATGAGGAAGATATAATAGTAACAGTAAGTAGGGCAAGCTCATTAGGCAATGATTAAAAAGCAGAATTCATTACAGTGAATATGTTTGTGATGGCTGCAGTGATGGGGTAGAAATGACACTGGAGAAAAGTGACAGGCGTTGTTCCCTTAAACCTCCATGGTTTTGTGGTTAGTGCGTGATTCTGATTAAATATGGAATCAGTAGGAGCACAGAACCCTTCTTTCTTCAGGCAATCCTAGGAGTTTTGAAAGCAACTGTGTGTGTGTGGTCCCAGTCCTGTCATATAGGATAAATCACACACAGACAATGGGCTCTGAAATAAGTTTATTTAAATTTAAAAGAGTTGTTTTTTTATCTCGTACAATGCCACAGTTGAATTTTTCGCTCTAAATGTGTTAAGCTGTGTCTGTGTTACTGTGAAGTGGTTCAAGCTAGCTGGGTCTGGTTCTTCATTGTTCCGATATTCCATTGTTGAATACACCCATATTCAGGGGTATTTGTATCTGAAGTTCTGGTTCATCAACAGTGCTAGCCCAGATTTGAAGTAGTTGCTCTCAAGGAAGAGGTTTAAAAGGAAAAAGGAGAGGGAGAGATGTCTTCTGTGGACAGAGAGGTCCTGCTACGCTAACAGATTTCAGAGTAGCAGTCGTGTTAGTCTGTATCCGCGAAAAGAAAAGGAGGACTTGTGGCACCTTAGAGACTAACCAATTTATTTGAGCATAAGCTTTCGTGAGCTACAGCTCACTTCATCGGATACATTCAGTGGAAAATACAGTACGGAAATTTATATATACAGAGAACATGAAACAATGGGTGTTACCGTACACACTGTAAGGAGAGTGATCAGGTAAGGTGAGCTATTACCAGAGGAGAGCGGGGGAGGAAAAACCTTTTGTAGTGATAATCATTGTGCAGAACACAATGCCATCCCCAGCCTCAGAAACAACTCTGACATCATAATCAAAAAGGTTGACAAAGAAGGTGCTGTCGTCATCATGCATAGGTCGGAATATGAACAAGAGGCTGCTAGGCAGCTCTCCAACACCACTTTCTACAAGCCATTACCCACTGAGGATTACCAAAAGAAACTGCACCATTTGCTCAAGAAACTTCCTGAAAAAGCACAAGAACAAATCCACACAGACACACCCCTGGAACCCTGACCAGGGGTATACTATCTGCTACCCAAGATCCATAAACCTGGAAATCCTGGACGCCCCATCATCTCAGGCATTGGCACCCTGACAGCAGGATTGTCTGGCTATGTAGACTCCCTCCTCAGGCCCTACGCTACCAGCACTCCTAGCTGTCTTTGAGACAACACTGACTTCCTGAGGAAACTACAATCCATCGGTGATCTTCCTGAAAACACCATCCTGGCCACTATGGATGTAGAAGCCCTTTACGCTAACATTCCACACAAAGATGGACTACAAGCCATCAAGAACCCTATCCCCGATAATGTCATGGCTAACCTAGTGGCTGAACTTTGTGACTTTGTCCTTACCCATAACTATTTCACATTTGGGGACAATGTATACCTTCAAATCAGTGGCACTGCTATGGGTACCCGCATGGCCCCACAGTATGCCAACATTTTTATGGCTGACTTAGAACAACACTTCCTCAGTTCTCATCCCCTAATGCCCCTACTCTACTTGCGCTACACTGATGACATCTTCGTCATCTGGACCCATGGAAAAGAAGCCCTTGAGGAATTCCACCATGATTTCAACGATTTCCATCCCACCGTCAACCTCCGCCTGGACCAGTCCACACAAGAGATCCACTTCCTGGACACTACGGTGCTAATAAGCGATGGTCACATGAACACCACCCTATACCGGAAACCTACTGAGCGCTATGCCTACCTACATGCCTCCAGCTTTCATCCAGACCACACCACTCAATCCATTGTCTACAGCCAAGCTCTACGATACAACCGCATTTGCTCCAACCCCTCAGACAGAGACAAACAAGATCTCTATCAAGCATTCTTACAACTACAATACCCACCTGCTGAAGTGAAGAAACAGATTGACAGAGCCAGAAGAGTACCCAGAAGTTACGTACTACAGGACAGGCCCAACAAAGAAAATAACAGAACGCCACTAGCCATCACCTTCAGCCCCCAACTAAAACCTCTCCAACACATCATCAAGGATCTACAACCTATCCTGAAGGACGACCCATCACTCTCACAGATCTTGGGAGACAGGCCAGTCCTTGCTTAGACAGCCCCGCAACCTGAAGCAAATACCAGCAACCACACAACAGAACCACTAACCCAGGAACCTATCCTTGCAACAAAGCCCACTGCCAACTGTGTTCACATATCTATTCAGGGGACACCATCACAGGGCCTAATCACATCAGCCACGCTATCAGAGGCTCGTTCACCTGCACATCTACCAATGTGATATATGCCATCATGTGCCAGCAATGCCCCTCTGTGTGCAGTTCTGGTCTCCCATGTTTAAGAAGGATGAATTCAAACTGGAAAAGGTACAGAGAAGGGCTACTGGGATGGTCCGAGGAATGGAAAACTTGTCTTATGAAAGGAGACTCAAGGAGCTTGACTTGTTTAGCCTAACTAAACAAGGTTTAGAAGGAAGGTTGAGGGGAGATATGATTGCTCCCTATAAATATATCAGAGGGATAAATACCAGAGAGGGAGAGGAATTATTTAAGCTCAGTACCAATGTGGACACAAGAACAAATGGATGTAAACTGGCCACCAGGAAGTTTAGACTTGAAATTAGACGAAGGTTTCTAACCATCAGAGGAGTGAAGTTTTGGAATAGCCTTCCAAGGGAAGCAGTGGGGGCAAAAGATCTATTTGGCTTTAAGATTAAACTCGATGAGTTTATGGAGGAGACGGTATGATGGGATAACATGGTTTTGGTAATTAAATATTCATGGTAAATAGGCCTAATGCCCTGTGATGGGCTGTTAGATGGGGTGGGATCTGAGTTACCCAGGAAAGAATTTTCTGTAGTATCTTACCCATATGCTCAGGGTTTAGTTGATTGCCATATTTGGGGTCGGGAAGGAATTTTCCTCCAGGGCAGATTGGAAGAGGCCCTGGAGGTTTTTCAACTTCCTCTGTAGCATGGGGCACGGGTCACTTGCTGGAGGATTCTCTGCTCCTTGAAGTCTTTAAACCATGATTTGAGGACTTCAGTAGCTCAGACATAGGTGAGAGGTTTATTGCAGGAGTGGGTGGGTGAAATTCTGTGGCCTGCGTTATGCAGGAGGTCAGACTAGATTATCATAATGGTCCCTTCTGACCTTAGTATCTATGAATCTATGTACATTGGCCAAACTGGACAGTCTCTACGTAAAAGAATAAATGGACACAAATCAGACGTCAAGAATTATAACATTCAAAAACCAGTAAGAGAATACTTCAGTCTCTTTGGTCACTTGATTACAGATCTAAAAGTGGCAATTCTTCAACAAAAAAACTTCAAAAACAGACTCCAACGAAAGACTGCTGAATTGGAATTAATTTGCAGACTGGATACAATTAACTTAGGCTTGAATAAAGACTGGGAGTGGATGGGACATTACACAAAGTAAAACTATTTCCCCATGTTTATTACCCCCCCCCCCCCCGTTCCTCAGACGTTCTTGTCAACTGCTGGAAATGGCCCACCTTGATTATCACTACGAAAGGTTTTCCCTGTCCCCCCTAGCCCCCCGCTTTCCTGCTGGTAATAGCTCACCTTACCTGATCACTCTCGTTACAGTGTGTATGGTAACACCCATTGTTTCATGTTCTCTTTGTATATAAATCTCCCCACTGTATTTTCCACTGAATGCATCCGATGAAGTGAGCTGTAGCTCAGAAAAGCTTATGCTCAAATAAATTGGTTAGTCTCTAAGGTGCCACAAGTCCTCCTTTTCTTTTTACGCTAACAGAGTGACAGCTCCTCTGACAGAGAATATATGTCATGGTGAGGAGCTCACAAAGGTACTGTGTATGTGGCTTTTTCTTTCACAAACATAAGCTGAGACAAACACGCTTTCAAGCCTCACACTGGTCTCTTTCATTAATTGCACACAAAGGACAGATTATGGATTCCGGTCTTTGATTTGATCAATCACCTGCTATGCCTGTGTCTCGCGTTTGTGCCCAACAGAACTACAGCTACCAACAGGCTGTATCTAGCTAATTGTCTGTTGAAGTAGATTTCTCAATTAAAATAATAATTTTGCTAATTATTCAGTGGCATCTATTCAATTTCTTTTAATTCTGTGAAACCTCGACTGGGCTGGCATTTTCCCACATTCTTTGGTGTCTGTATTTCATAGATCAAGAAAAAGATTTAATTGCAATCATTACTCTAGGTACTGTTAATCATTCGTCAATGTCAGACACTCGTCGTAAGCAGGTAATATTTTAAATGCAACTTTTACTAACATATCCTTTCCCTTTGCCTTTGCCTTAGATGTAAAGGAGCATCCCATTATGGCCTTACCAAGGAACGAAAGAGACGTTCACAAGATGACTCTCCAGACTGTAGTGCCACTTTAACCGTAGCGGCTCTTGGCCCAGAGCTCTCCGCAGCTGCAGCGATAGCCTTAATGACGGATGAGCCAGGTCTAGTTAATCCAGCCTTCAGCCCTGCCTCAGAAGACAACCAGTCAGGGAGCAGGTCTGGGGACCCCAGTAGAAGCAACCAAAACAGAAGTAAGAACTAACTAGGATAGTCTCTGAGGCCTCTCTCTGAAATTTACTTTGCCGAAAGCTTTAAAAATGTCAGAGAGCAGAGAAACCTGTTTGTTTTCTGTAATAACCCTTTTGTATTTGTCTTTTTAAGGCACGCTCCCAATAAACCAATATTGCTGAATGCATTTTTCACCTTAAATATATCTTGAAATGAACCAATGTTTTGTGGGTATAAAATGTTCCCAGGGAAATGAACCCATGACCTTGGGGGAGTGTTTGCCAACATTCCAAGATGATGAAGCTCAGAGGAGCTGGCAGTGCTAAAACGAACCACAGTAATGAACTAACCACACCAATAAATCTTTCCCTATTTCTTCCTCCACTACCCTGCCCTGCCAAACCCCAGTGAGTGTAGCATATTGGAAAAATGCAGTATGGCCGAAAGTAACCATCAAGAAGTATAGCCAGTGAAAAGAAGAGTAGAATACAGGTAGAACTAGTATTTGTGGGAGCATGGGAGCCAAAAGGCGTTTGTCTTGGGAGAACGGACGCAAGGCTACAAAGGTAAAATTTAAACTGAGTTGAATTAGGAATCCAAAACCAACGCTTTGGTCTTGGGAACATGGAGTGGGCGGGCAGACAGAAAGGTGGGGAGAGAGCACCAGAATCAAAGACCTTCATCATTGAATTGAACCCTGCTGTTTTGGGTGGGCTGGGGGGGGCGGAGGGGAGTTAAATCTGATTGGGGGAGTTTTGTACCACTAGATGGTGATGCACAGTACGCATATCGTACTGAAAGATACAGAGTAAGAAGTGCCATGCATACCTATGGCTCTGTAGAAATCAGGAGAGTCTGTATTTCAGTTATTATATGTTTGTACTGTCTTGCAAGTCCCTTTTGCTCTTTTTTCCTCTCCTCCTCATCATCATTATTTTTGCCCAATTTTAAAAACCTTTTTAAAAAGTTCTTTTGCCTGCTTTAGAATTAGGACCCTTTTTGGTTTCTCTCCTCCCTAATTATTATTGCTAATCAGGAGGATGGAATGCCGTATGGCTAGCATTCCTGACACTTCTAATTTTAGCCATTAAAATATTAGGCACTGTTGAGGTGGGGGGCTGGAGGGGCCACCATGATGGCTTTGCAGCAGTGCCATGTGCTGCTTCTATAGCAGACCTAGCAAGAGCCTCCAGTTTCTCTCCTGCAGGCTGGTGGAACATACTCAGCTCATTTGTTGTGGCACTAGCCCTTCACCTTACAGGCATTTTCCACTAGCCAATCCTTGGTATGGCTTTGGCTTTGAATAGTGCTGTTCACAGGCCACTAGCCCTGGAAATCAATGTTGCGTTTATGGATGGCTAAACAGATGAAGTTAAAGATTCTGGGGTGCAGGATAGCAATCCTTCAAATTAAGGTTAATGAATTCTCAGGCCCGAAACTCCATTTGGGGCCAGATACAACATAAGGGAAGCCATATGCAGCGAGGAGGGGAGGGAGAAGCTACAGCAGCCCTGGTGTCACTGCCACCACTGCCTCTGCCTCCCCTGCGCATAGCTGGGGTTACAGAAATGACGTGGTTCTGTGGGTTGTACAACCCAAAGCTGCTGCGTTCTATTTATTTTTCTCTGTCTGTTGCAGGTCGGCCCTTCGAACGTTCCACTATAAGAACCAGGTCTTTTAAAAAAATAAATCGAGCTTTGAGTGTTCTTCGAAGGACGAAAAATGGCAGTGCTGTATCCAACCAGGCTGACCGGGAAAGGGAGCATGTTGAAAACTGTCTTGCCACAGAGGAAGGTAATGCTTTGTTCAGCCTGTGTATTTTTCTATATACCATGACTGGCTGGGAACCCCACTCACATGACGATTTAACACCCAGGTCTTGCAGTTCTTCTGTTATTATTTATGTATTGTGTGACCGTAGTGCCTAGGAGCCCTAGTCATGGATTAGTTTGTGTTTTTAAAACACTTCATTGTTTTATTTCTTTTTAAATGTACCAGCCAAACAAGGAGAGGGAGAACTTAGAGATATGTGGAATCTGACTGGGCTATTCTGGCAACAGAACACATGCTACAGAGACATGGATGGCCTACAGACAAGGGTGGGCTAGTGTTTAAAACATGGGATTGGAAGTCAGGACACCTGAATTCTGTTGTTCGCTCTGCCCCGATTCACTCTTTGATTCTGGACAAGCCACTTATCCAGTGTGTGTCTAAGTTTCCTCTTCTATAAAATTTGGATAATACCTACTATACATCTCAGAGGGGGTTGTAAGGCTTCATTGATGTTTTTAAGTGTTTGGAAGTCTGTAAGTGGAAGGTATTATACAAATGTGAAATATCACCATCAGTGTTCCAGCACTTATGTTTGATATTTTGTGGCAGATGTGTGCTAACATGGCCAGATAGGTGACACTGCAAGAGCATTGTGCTCTGTCAAAGGGAAATAGAGACAAGTTACGATATGTTATCTGTCAGTGACAGGGAGGGGTGAAAAATAATACTTAGCACTTGATATGTTCACAGCACTACCATATGCCAACACGGCAGCCATCAGGATAGAGGAGAAGTGACAATATCTTTGGCGTAGTTGTTGCCTAAATCAAGCTCATTATTTCTCTGCTCTAAACTTTAACGATGGGAGCATGACATAGAATCTCTTATCCCCAAATCAGATATCCATTTGCATCTTGCTTAGGTCAGTGTTGCATGGACGTTACTATAACTGTATGAACTCAAATTAAAAAAATGTATGTAGTTGTGTGATCACAGTTCTGGGAATCAGATTTCAGAGTAACAGCCGTGTTAGTCTGTATTCGCAAAAAGAAAAGGAGTACTTGTGGCACCTTAGAGACTAACCAATTTATTTGAGCATGAGCTTTCGTGAGCTACAGCTCACTTCATCGGATGCATACCGTGGAAACTGCAGAACACATTATATACACACAGAGATCTGTCTTTAAATGCCCTATTACATCTTGGAAACAAGCATGTAAACAAATAACTTGCAATAATTCAAATACACCCTTAATATGAATCTGTGATTTTGATACTTGACAGTTCATTACAACAGGTGCTTTGTATAGCAGAGACTCAAAGGTTCTTGCTCATCTCTCGCCTCTTGCTGGAGGAGAAACTGCATACAGTTCTTTCTGAAACAATTATAATCATCTTGACAGGTAGCAGAACACTCCAATTCTGTGTGGGTGCAGGGGCTCCCTCAGTTGTTCTCCATAGTCTAAGGTCTGACTTTTGTTAATTGTGCTGTCACTGGGTCACATTCTGGAGATGGCTGGAGTCTGATAGCCAAACAGGTCATAGCTCTCCAGGCTGGATTTTCAGCCTGCTGCAGATTTATCCTGCTTTGCTGAGTCTCTTATCCCTTTTGGAGAGATTTTACCTCTTGGAGAGTGTGGTGCTGCATTGGAGTGGATACCTTTCTCTTAGAGGCCCATTGGCTTCCAGGCATTGCCTGTACCCTTCCAGGATCATCCTGACTGGTAAATATTGGGATGAATTGAATCCTGGCAGGATTCAAGATCTGGCTGGTTTTACCAACATTATATTTTGTACCTCATGCTTTCACAGAAGTCAGCAGCAGTTTGGATGGTTTAGCTGCCATTATTTTAGGGTTTTTTCTGTAGCTGTCAACTTTAATGCAATTTATTTCTAGACATATGTCCTGTGCCACTCAATGTTTAGTCAAAATGGGATTCAAAAGCCAGATATTCTCCTGTGCTGAGCAGGTCTCAGTGCAGAAGAGACTGGGGCCATCAGGGAGCCAATTATGGCTCCTTGAATCTCGAGATGCCCCAGCCCTGGCCTCAACCCAAGTTAGAATAGTTTAAGTGCTCCTGTAATTTATGACAGCTTACTCTGGTTCCCAAGGGACCATATACCAGTTGTGAATTGATGTAGCAGAGCTGCCTTCTGCCCTGCCCTCTCCCCTTTCCTTTCTGCCTCTGATATGCCCTCTGTCTCCCGTCACACGCTCCTTCTGCTAGGGTGGTTGGGAAGTTTGGCACAGGTGCCAGAGCTGGCTCTGCTTGCTTTACATTATCACCTACATCTCCCCTGTGGTAGGATTCTCATCCGGTCAGCTGTGGCCAAATTACCCAACTTTCCCAGAGAGAGAGAGAGTCTGACTCTCCCTTCGTTTCCACGAGTGTAACTCCATTAACATCAGCAGAGAGACCCCTGATTTATGCCAGTGTGAGTGCCGAATCAGGCCCAAGGTGTTCATGGTTTTTATGCCCAGGCCATCTGAATAGCAAATATCCGGTTGCAGTAAACGTTTTTGATAATGCCATATTACTAATTAAAGGTGAACCTTTCTGTGAGGAGCTGCCATCTGTTTGGCAAAAGCCCAACCGAGGTTGAGTTATTAACGTCCGTTATGGTTGATCTGCTGGTCTGTCAGAACTCCCTCCCTTTGCTGGGTTTAGGGGTCTCTGACTATTTTGTGTTTGTCTGTACCTCAGGCACAAGATCTCCATGGATAAGGGGCAGGTAAGATCTTCCTTTGTGATGCTTGCACTTCCTGCAGCTGCACAGCATGAACAGCATTTAGAATAACCTCATGGCCATAGCCCATGTTGTCTTGTATAGTCTCCCTTATATGATGGGTCTGATATCATCACTGTGGCCCTGCTCTGATAATGTGAAACCGGTAGGCTAGCTGCTGTGTGCCTGAGATGATGATTAAGGCTATGATTTTAGTCTGCAGAAGAGAAGATTAGTCTGCGGAAGAGAAGAAGGTGGGGGGATTTGATAGCTGCTTTCAACTAGCTGAAAGGGGGTACCAAAGAGGATGGATCTAGACTGTTCTCAGTGGTAGCAGATGACAGAACGAGGAGTAATGGTCTCAAGTTGCAGTGGGGGAGGTTTAGGTTGGATATTAGGAAAAACGTTTTCACTAGGAGGGTGGTGAAGCACTGGAATGCGTTACCTAGGGAGGTGGTGGAATCTCCTTCCTTAGAAGTTTTTAAGGTCAGGCTTGACAAAGCCCTGGCTGGGATGATTTAGTTGGGGATCGGTCCTGCTTTGAGCAGGGGGTTGGACGAGATGACCTGAGGTCCCTTCCAACCCTGATATTCTGTGATTCTATGATTTTGTCACAGAGGTCACGGAAGTGACTTCCAAAGGCCTCCATGACTCCAGCCCTGCTGTGAGGTATCACCTCCACCTGAGGCAGTGGTCTCCCAAGCTCCCAGCCCTCATGGGCAGCAGGGGTACCCCGCAGCTCCCCAGCTGCCACAGGCAGGGGGGGTACCCCGCAGCTCCCCACCCATCACAGCGGGGCAGGGGGACCCCCGCAGCTCCCCAGCCGTGGCAGCAGGGAGACCACAGGTCCTCAGCCACGGGGGTAGGGGAACTGCTGGCCACAGGGACAGGGGGTCTCCCGGTGGCAGGGGGTCCCCGGAGCCCGCAGCAGCCGTGCGGGGAGTCATGGGGACCCTGGAGCTCTGAGTCTCCATGGGTGGTGAGGGCCCCAGAGCTCCTAGCCACCCACAGCTGCCTAGTCCCTTCCCATTTTATCATGGATATTTTTAGTAAAAGTCAGGGATAGGTCACGGCTTCTGTGAATTTTTCTTTATTGCCCATGAACTATCCATTACTTTTACTAAAATATCTATGGCAAAATCTTAGCCTTAGTGATGATCTATACTCCTCTTCATCATGCTTTTCATTAAGGTGGAAAGATCCACAGTGAAACAGTCTTGACTCTGTTTAGCTTGCCTTCACACAGTTCTTTCTCTCACCATGGACACTGATGCATTGGATAAATATTAAACAATGCTGATTGTCTCTTTAATCTGATTATATTATAGCATCCTAGAGGCTCTCTTAGGAGTTTAATGATCAATTATAAATGGATCTGGTAGTGCCACCTACAGCTAAGATTGCCTGACCCTTTCCATGGTAAGCCCCTGTTTTCAGTTGCTGATAACTTTGTCAAACCCTAACCATTTAGGCTAAAAATTTTTAGACTTGCTCTCTGCCTGAGCCTGAATTTTTCTGAAAGTTTCAGCAAAAATTGTTCATTGTTCAAAATAAAGGAAATGCTAAAAAGCAAAGCATAAATACTGAGAAGTAAACTGGATTTTTAAAATTCTTTCATTTTTAAGAATTTAAGATATTTTCTCTGGCAATATGGGCAAGGAAATGTTTGTTTACAATATGGTATCCAAGGTAATAGTGTTTAAATGAGAATGGTCTAACTGGTAGCATGTAGGGTTTGAAATAATTCCTACAGCTTTTAAAGAAGCCTCTCCAACTGTGTTGCATTTAAGATGTAATTTCTTATGACTATGTCTGTCACTGTGAGTTACCTCAACAGTCGACTTAAATGATCAAGTACCATGAGCAAGTCAGTACAACTATGGTGTACTCCACATATGTCAATATACTCCTCGTTTGGCACCAATCTGTCTATGTTCATTTCTGTCCAACAGAGACATATATACTCCTCATTCAAACCAGTCTACAGTGTTAATTTTAAACCACCTAGGGCTAACACTAACTGTGGGAACGGGCATTTGGGTCTCCCCCTGTAACAGGTACTCACGCTGATGGTTTTCAGTAACATTCATTGGTTATTTTAGGAAGCTGTAAAATAAATGGAGATTGTGATTGCTGAATGACATTTCCCGCTATTTTAGTAATGTGGTAGCCCCTAGGAGCTAGGACTCCATTGTGATAGGAGCTATACAAACATACAGCAAACGCATCCAGACAGCAGGTGTATCTTGGAGTAAGAGTGTGTGGTCTCTTTGTTGGCCTCTTTAGAGGTCTTATGAGGCTATCCCAGTGAGGGAAAAAAAAGTTAAGGGAAACTGCAGTGTTCTATGAAAAGCATATGAATAAAAGGAAGGTGAGTGAATAGTGAGCGGTCAAGCAAGAAGCTACCATCTTGACAATCTCAAGAGGCAAAGTTAGGCCTAAAAGGGATTCAGGATTCATTGGAAACCACTGAAACTCCAACAACTTCCAAGCTGATTATACGTAAATATTAAATTGGTTAATTTAAACTAATTGTTAAATTAACTGAAACATTTTTTTAAATGGGCTTTACCTTAAAATAACTTAAAAAAGCTGATTATCTGAATTTTTCTCATTGTCATATGTCTCACGAGGCTTGGCTGCCTCTTAGGGACTGCAGTGTTGCAGGTGGCCCCCTGCAGTGAGACATACATCTTACCCTTTTCTTCTCAGTTGCAGAGGGCAGTAGAGCTGATGTGGACATTGCCAGGATGTCTGCCTCCTTGTACCCTTTATCCTTTTTAGGGGATCAATACAAGTGAGTTGCTGGCAAGGCTGTGGGCAGGCTGGGATACGTGTGGTATAGGGGTTGTGGATCCTGTGCTTACAGAGATCCACCAGCCTCTACCCCTCACCCTGTAAAGAGCTATTGCAGACTCAGGGCTGCAAAAATGGATGCTGAGAAGCTTGTAGAGGTAGATTTCTTCCTTCCCACTCCTGTAACACTCCCTGTACTAAGCCTGGCTAATTGGCTTTGGTGCAAGAGGCAGGAATTGATCCTGAGCAAGATGAGAGTCCTATTCACTGAATGGAGATACTGAAAAGATGAGAAAAAGTTATGATTTTAGGGAACTAGAATCCCCTTTTCAGCATCATGCCTGTGAGACTTGTATAAAGAAAGGGAAATGGTTTATACAGACCGAAGAAAGAAACCAAAAAATCAAGTTTATTCTAGATGTGGCCCAAACCCAGAATGTGGAGTCTAACCCGCTTTCAGTGATTTTCAAATTAAAATCCACCACAGCAGATTGGAATTTCTGGTTCTGTTTTTGTCAAAATCTCACAAAACAGCTGGTGGAGATCTCATAAGGATGGATCTTAAGCACTCTGATTCCATGGTGATGCACAAGGCATAAATACCTAGAAAAAAGAGTAATCCTGCAGGATTTCCACCGTTTGAGATAAATTCCTGTTTTAACCTGCCTGTATAAGATCCTAAACAATCACATCATCAGTCCTACCAAACCTTCTTTGAGAAGATTGAGATACCACTGGAGAAACCACAGAAGCAATAAGATGTTAAAAAAGGAAAAATCTCGAAGTATAGGCTACTTCACTGGAGAATTAAAAATAGATAGATAGATCATTCCTGTCTCCAAAGTGACTGAAAATCATTAGGAAAATCAAACATGAAAGCAGGTTGGAAAGGACAATATGTAAGGCTCAGATAACTCTAATGTAACACAGAAACCAAACTGGGTCAAACTTGTGTGTGAGAATTATAGATCTGCATATTTGCTAACAATTGGTTATAACATTGGCTATATTGCTTAAATTCTGGAAACGAGGATAAAGGAAACGATAGTCTGCACTTTGCATAGCCTTATTTAGGTGAGTAGTCCTTAGTCATGCAAATAAACGCATGTGAGCTACTTATGTGAATCAGGCCTACTAGCATGAATGTAGATTTGCAGCATGGGGTGCAAATTGTGTTAATAATTCAGTCTAATCAAGATGGGTTAAAACCTAATAGCAGACATTATCCAGCACTCATCACACCTGATGAAATTAGGGAAGTTAAGGAACAGGATATTTCCTGTTAAGGAGGTTAAGGAGCAGGATATTTCACTAGCAGCATTATCAGTTGATGCATAATAAGCATATGAGTTTGCTAAATTTGAGCATTGAATTTATGCTTACATTAAGGAACATAAATTTGGGGGACATAAAGTCTCATATAAAAATCCTGTACCTAAAGTATTAATGAACACTCAGAGTCTTACATCTTTTTCAGTGAACAGAGGTACTGTCTTAAACAGGAATGGCCATTCTCTCCTATCTTATTTAAAACTGTAATGTCAATAATATTACATGCTGCTATCAAAGAAGTATAGCTTGAGGAAGAAGTACATTGGATATTTCTGAACACAGATGACCTTTTATTATTATTGACAGATTCAGAGTGTTCCATACCACTCCCGATGAGAAATATACAAGAGTATGGAGAAAAATCTGCAAGCAGAGTCACCAAAAACAAGACAGAAAGTTTACTTCTTTCTAGATTCTGCTGTTCAACGATATGTAAAGACTGGAAGTGTAAATGGGGAAAGAAAGGTATGAAATACTTAAGGGTTTTCCTGCTCTGGAAAACCTGCTGAAAGAGGATGGGGGATAACTAATTAAGAATACAGTGAAGATTGGAATAAATGGGGGGCACACAGATTAAGGCTCTGACCCTGCCACTAGCTGTGTGTGACACATGACTTGCACCTATGCAGAGTCTTGTTGAGGTCAGTGGGGCTCTGTTCAGGCACAGGCATCCACCCATATGCAAGCAGTAGCTGGATCTAGGGCCTAACTCTTTTGGGTGAAATAAATATATTAGTAAATTAAAAGGCCATTCCGGGTTTTTTTCTTGTATATTACTATTTTAAAAGGGTAAAGTACATTTTAATCAACCATTTTCATAATTCATATTGACAATGAAATGAAAGTGGATAATAGATTTGTTCTGCTTAAAAGGGGGCCTAATCTGGTTAGCAGCTAGTTTTTAATCTGGTACAGTTTAGACAAACATACGGCTGAAAACCAGGCTCAAAGTAGAAATGGATATTGTGAATACAGACCATACACGAGAGCATTAAAGAAACCATCAGAAAAAATAAAGAGATTAATCCAGTTATTTCACCTGGGTTATGGGCAGACGTGTCTACTTTTTATAAAGAACATTCTGTATTTTACAGGATGTTCTTTACAGACATCAAATGTACACAATTGAGTATAAGAGGAAAACCTGTATAATGAGCGACTGGCAAGAAAAGAGAAAATTCTTGGAGAGATTTCTTTATAGATTACACATTTGATTAGAGTAAAAGCAAATTATATATTAAAATTCCTCTTGGCATATCTGCAACTAAGATGCGGTAATAGTTTGTAGTGAAATACAGGAACATGCCACTGCAAGACCCAGTAGGTTACAAACTAGTTAAAAGCATCATCTGTACATGAAGCAAAGAACCAAAACTATATAACAATTGTTTCTGTACTCTACTTTTATGCTAGTACAACTCATCTGAAATCTACAGCAAGACTGGTGTAAAACTGGAATAACATAGTAGTGTATCAGGCCCACATTGTTTAACTGATCAAGAGACTAATCAGTATAATTCACTAGAAAAGGTTCTGAGAATAAGATGTAGAGACAGAGTCTGATAAAATCAATGGTACAGTTTGTTAGAAGCTGTAACAAGTCGCCATGGAATGTGAAATTCAAGCAGTTTTTTGATCAGTTGCATTGATCACACTACAAGAATTCCATTGGCACCTAGCTAATACAGTGATGGGGGCATGAAAAATGCCTAGGACAGACCAACAAGATGGTTTATAGGTGATGAGGTACAATGAAAAATACTGGGGTTCTGATTCTCATTTACACAATAGCCCCTTTACACCTTTCTGTCAGCTATACACCCGCTTAGCTGAAATGAGAATCAGGCCCTGAAAGTGTGGATCCTTTATTTAAAAAAAAAACATTTGGGGCCAAATTCAGTGGTGACTTAAAGTGGTTGGATAAGTTACAAACTGGATAAAACCTGGTCCAAAAAAATAGGTGTACATGATTTCCACCTATCTGGCATTCAGTGTGCGTGCAAAACAGAAAGGGGCTGGTATTGTAGCAGAAACAACTAATAGGAGGGTGTAAGAGAAACAGGCACTCAGATACTGCAGTGATGAGGCTGTATAATTACCTAGATCAGTAATAAACTGTATCTACTGTATGTAAACGACAAAGACCAAGTCTGTGCTGCTGGTAGGTGCTCTTTACAGGCATGATGGAAGAGAGTTTCCTGTCCTGAAGAGTTTACAGTCAAAGGAATGGTAAGGGATGCAACACAATGATCCTGTTCTTTTTCAGCTTCTCTCTCTCTGTCTATTTGCTCTTTGATAAACTTAGACTAGGAAATACTGTGCTCTCTGATACTGTTCTGCTGTAACTCTAGTTAAGTGTTAGCTTTTTAATGGCAACCTCTGCTCTTTGATTTTAAAAATAGGTAATTACAGTTCTTTGAAAGGAATGATGATACATTATTTCTCTACCAGTGGGTTATTCATGTGAGCTCACTCTTACAATCAAAAGATCCATTGTGCCAAAAATTCAAAATGCCTTCTCTCATGTGTGGGGCCTTTACCTCTGTAATAGATGGTTTGGGACAGATGAATACATTAAAAAATACTAAGGCATGTGTAAAATAATATTGAACCAAATACTTCCTTAGTGTAACGTCATTGATTTTATTTGGATTTATACAGGAATGAATTTGAACCAAAAGTTTTAATACTCCTAAAAGAGAAGAAAATAATAGCAATGTTGTACAGACAAATGTGCTACTTGGGAAAGGAACATACTTCTAAAGTAAATTATAGTTTAAAAGATAATAAATCTATACTCGGATCCTCAAGTACAGCAGAGCTTCACACAATACAGCTGAGCAGACATCATGGTTTTGTGCTACCAGGCGAGGGCTTCTTAAGTCAGGTGAAAAATATTCCAGCATTGAGAGGAAATAACGTCATTGTTCCCTTCAAATAAATTTCCTTTTACTAAAATCCAAGCTAGTTTGTCTCTGTATGGTATAGTCCTGCTGCAGAAAGGTACTAAAGCAAAGCCAGACTTTAAGAACGTGAGCAATCCCATGATTTCAGTGGGGCTATATATATTCTTAAAGTTAGGCACATTCTTAAATTCCTGGCTGAATTGGGGTCTGTATTGGGAATAATGCCATATTACTTTTCTATAGATGGGAGATAACACCATGTAGTAATAACCAGGACACCCAACTGCCTAGCTATATTTGTCTGAAACTAAGGGTCTGTAGTAAAGTTTCACCAGGCCGTAGACGACACTGGGGAGATAACACATCCCCTATTGATGACTGCAGATGTATCGTCCCTTTCCACTAAATTGGCTCCATGCTGAGACACATTTAAGTCTGCATTTCCCAATTAGAATTTAAACTAAACCCTTATGCATTGTATATGACTGATTTATCCACAATGAGTCATTTTTTCTCATGTAGCTGGGCCCATGAGTTTGGAAAGCCCTTGAAGTTTGGAGGGAGCCTTGTCTACCTCAGATCCTTAGGGATCTCTGACTGCTCTCTGTCCAAGTGCATGCTGCTTTAATATGGACATTTTGCATACTTAAATTAGAAGAAGCAAGGGATTCCTATTCCAATGAGTTTGCTTGAGCTCCATACAGTGAAGTAGGAAGGGTCCTACAGTGAAAATGTCACTTCTCTTTGGGTAGCCCAGAAAATTTTCTCCTCCCTTTAATTTGGATATTAGGAAACTTTCTAGATGTGAAGATGTGAGGAAATATTTGCTCAGGTTTTGTGAGCCAAATGTCCCTTGGAACTTTCTGTTCTGGTGCTGAAACCCTGGGCTACTAAATCAATAGTAGACAATGTTTAAGTTGGTCCTGGACAGACAGACAGACACACACACGCACAAAAAAAATTCTGTGACAACTCAGGTATGAGTTCTGGGCTAGTAGGTCAGGCTGCGGCCCCTGCAGGCTCTTGGTGTGTCTGGTACTTACACACATCCCTCTGAGACGCTCCTGGGGCCAGGAAAGAACTGTCTGAGAAGGGAGGGTATTGGAGAGGTAAAGTATCTATTTAGTTCTCCTAGGATATTAGAACAAATCACTGCACATTTCCTTTAAATACATTTCACCAGCCTCGATCACACTGAATGTCCCAGCAGCGTTCTGTAGAATCATACTTATGAGTGGGGAAGGTGCAGCCCATCGAAGTAGAAGATGCAGAGAAGAACTGATTGCAGAAAAAATTAAACCTTGAATTTACTAATTACAACAATCCCTGAAAACAGCATGGCATCCTCTCCTCCCCTTTAACATAAACCATATCGACTGCTAAAACCTAGTTGGATCTGCTGCAGAGACCTGAAATTATGGGGTTTTTTTAATAAAGCAAAATTATTATTTCAGATAAATACCTTTTTATGTGCATTTCAGTCTTCCCCAGATTATATCACCTGATTCCAGATGGAGAAATTACCAGTATTAAGATCAATCGTGGTGATCCCAAAGAAAGTCTTGCCATTAGAGTTGTGGGAGGCAGTGAGACGCCTTTGGTTCACATAATTATACAACATATCTATCGAGATGGCGCGATTGCCAGAGATGGAAGATTACTGCCGGGAGACATGATACTAAAGGTACGGTATTGTGGAAATGCCAGGTGAAGGGTTAACATTTTAACAAAGAACAAGTCAATGTAAATACATGCTGCAATAGGGTTGTAAGACAGGGAGGTAAGACTTACTTGTTTGCATATACAGAAGTATAATACATGACAAGATGTGTCATTAAACTACAGACTCTGGTGCTTGATATGGTTCCTCTGTCATATAGACATGTATTTGAGTGCTATCCTGAGTAGGCATGCTTTCCCGAATTGGGGCCTCAGTGAATAAGGATGGGTGAACTGCATTGCACAAATAAGAACTGACCCTAACTTTTGCTCAAAACTTCAACCAAACCTTTTTTTGAAGATTACTGATTGGTTTTCTCATTTTCCCTTGAGTTTCAGGCCCCTCTGTTTCCTGGCCTTAGGCAGAAGGACCAAAATGCAGTAAGAGAGAGTACTCCTGTGCCATTTCTGACCCAGCCAGAATCAGGAAGTACAGTTCAGTCTGTTTTAGTGACATTTTGAGATCCACTTCTGGATGAAAGGGGCCTAATTCTCCATTGTCCTGTTCCTTGTTTACTGACTTACACTAGCACAAAGGGTGTTTGAAATGCCTCCATTCTGGCTTGACTGTATTTTACACCCCCTTTGCACTAATGACTACACAAGCTGCAGGGTTAGGAGAATGAGGGCCAAGATGTTCCTATACGCTTCTGATAAACAGAATGACCCTTAACCAAATAGAAGCTCCAGACCTTTAAGTTCACCCGTCACTGTCCGGCGTCTGGTTTAACCATACCATTAGAAATGCACGGGTGTTTTTCTAAACTGGCAGGGGGGAGGGAAGGTTTAGGAAAGTTTGTATATTTGAATAAAAGAAATGTTAATTGTTTTAATCTTTAATTCAGTTTAAGGGCATTGCAAAGACTGTTCTAATATTAGGGCTTGTGGTTTTGTGTTTTTAAAGGAAGTGTTGTTAATACATTGAGAGCTAAATTCTCAGTTGATGCAACTTTAATAGAGTTCTACCAGCAGAGAATTTGGCCCTGAAACTCCTACAGGCCTAGTCCAGTAGGTGGGGTGGTGTTTAGAAGTTGCTTGTAATTATTAGAATTGGGAGCACTGCACTCTGTTGGGAGTCTGAAAGGACAGGAAACGGAGGAGTTGAGAGGCTGGGAGAGAGGTACAGAGGGTGCAGCAGGAGCTTGGTAAAGAGGTTTCCACTTTGAAAATAAAGTCCTGTTGAAGCTTGGTAGTACCTTGCCTAGTTGATACAACATTTTGGTGATGAGGATGGATCTTCTGCCTCTGAACCCACTTGCACCCTTTCTGCAAAGCCCAGGTGAGCCTCCAATTGCTTTTACTACCTGGATCCATATGTTTGAGACTTATCTGCTTGCAATCAGTGCTACAGAGATTTCTGAAGTAAGAAAGTGTGCTCTGCTAAACCAGTGCCTTGGAGCAGAAGGGCAGCATATATTTTACATCCCCTTACAGATGATAAATATGAGACTGCACTAACTGCATTAAAGAATTTTTTTGTGCCAAAAGTGAATGTAGTAGCTAATCGCTACAGATTTTGCCAGCGTGAGCAGAAAACAGGGGAGACTATAATGCAGTATATTGCTTCCCTGAGGAGTCTGATGGTAATTTGTAACTTTGAGAATATGGCAGATGAGATGATTAGAGACCATCTCATTGAGAAAACAACCATGCTTCATGTAGGAGAACGCTTACTTCTAGAACCACAACTTACACTAGAAAAAGCAATAACTATTGCTACTCAGATTGAGTCAGCTACAGCTGAAGCCAAAATAATGAGCATGGATACAGGAGGCACAGTCCAGGCTGTGACTCCTTTGCAGAAAAGTTCACTACCACTGCAGATACACAATTGCAAGAGGAAAACTAATGAAAAACCACTGAATCAGCAAATTCAAAATACAGTAAAAGCGTCCTTTTGCTGTGGATCCCCACAGCACCTTGCAAGCTACACAGGATGTCAAGCAAAAGTAGCTCAGTGCAATCATTGCAAAAAGATTGGACATTTTGCTAAAGTATGTCACAGTAGCCAGTTCAATCAACAGGTGCATGCAGTTACAATACCAGATGTTACTGTGCTGAGCGTGGACAAAATCACTGCTGCACATATTCCAGAACAGATAAAGTGCACTGTAAACATTTCTGCCATACCCTCAGGCAAACCACGCTCTATTCAGCTAATGTTGGACATTGGCTCAGCAGTATCTATACTACCTGATTCCATTGATCTGCATTACTTTAAAGATGTGCCTCTTACTGAACCCAAACTTCATTTGGTGTGCTATTTGAAAAACCATATTCCAGTACATGGCTGCCTGCCAGTAATAGTTACCTTTGGTGATTGCTGTGTAACTGCAGAGTTCTACATTGTCCACAAAGGCACTCCTATCCTTGGCAGAGATTTATTGGCTGCTTTAAATCTCAGGGTAGTTAATGAATGAATTGATCTTCCTCAGTAAAGCACTCTTGCGGTACACACACCAGTTTCAGCTGGGACCCAACACCAGGTTGAGGAGAAACTCGGCTGTACTTATGGGTTTCTGCATAAAGTTAAAATGCGGAATAATGTGATGCCTGTATGACAGAAGTTACGGCGCTTACCCTTTTCAGTCAGGGAAACTGTTTCAGAAGAACTTAGAAGACTTGTTCAAAAGGACATTATTGAAGAGATCGACTCCTCGGAATGGGTTTCACCTTTAGTAGTGATGCAGAAGAAGGTTGGAGGCATTCGCCTTTGTGTGGGCTTAAGGGAGCCAAATAAAGCTATTGTGATTGACAGCCATCCTCTTCCTCACATAAAAGAAGTATTTGCAGAACTCCATGGAACAAAGATGTTTTCTACTCTTGATTTGCAGAGCGCATACCACCAGGTTATGTTGCATGAAGATAGCAGAGACCTCACAGCATTTATTACACATGAGGGACTATTCCGTTTTAAACGTGTTCCATACAGTCTTGCATCTGCCCTAAGTGCCTTTCAAAAAATGATGTCATTGATTCTGAAGGATCAACATGGAGTTCAGTGCTATCTGGATGATATTATCGTGTTTGGAAATACTTCTGAGGAGCATGACAATAACCTGCAGTCTGTACTAAACTGCATCAGCACAGCAGGCCTCCAGCTCAATAGGTCCAAATGCAAATTTAGAAAAACTGAACTCTCCTTTCTGGGGCATACAATTTCACAGGCTGGACTAAAACCTGATCCAGATCATATCCTGGAAATTTCAAATGCTCCTCCTCCAACAGATTTGCAAACCTTACATTCCTTCTTGGGTTTTACCTCCTGGTATGCAAAATTCATTCCCAATTATGCTTCTGTCATTGAACCATTACGGGAATTACTACGGAGAAGTTCAACCTTAGTGTGGACAATGGATGCACAAGCTAGTTTCAAAATGGTGAAAGATTTGATTGTACATAGTCCATTATTTGCACTGTTCAGTCCTGCATTGCCCACAGTTGTAACTACTGATGCTTCTGATTATGGACTTGGGGTTGTTCTCACACAACTTCATGAGGACAACACAGAGAGGACTGTTGCATTTGCTTCAAGGACGCTAAGTAATGCTGAGAGAAAATATTCTACAGTTGAAAAAGAAGCACTTGCTTGTGTCTGGGCTACTGAAAAATGGAGAACTTACCTGTGGGACCGCACGTTCAAGTTGCGCACAGACCACAGCCCTTGATGACGTTGCTCACCATGACAGGCCTGGGAAGAGCAGGATACCGTGTTGCTCGATGGTCTGCAAGACTGCTCTCTTTCAATTATGAACTGGAATATAAGCCTGGAAACCAAAATGTGGTCGCTGATTGCCTTCACCAGATGTCCCCCGGAGGATGAGGATGTAGTGGTTGCGCTTATTACAAGCACTCTCACTGCAGTTACAAGAGAACAATTTCAAGCTGCTTGTTCAGCATGTCCAATTCAACAAAAACTACAAGAATTTCTGACAAAGAGATGGCCCAGTCACCATAAAAACCTTGACCCAGTTTTGCTGCCTTATTTTAGAGTTTGGGATGAACTTTCTTTGATGGCTGTGTCCTATGAAGTACACACCGGCTCCTTGTACTAGAAGAATTACAGTCAAAACTCATACACCTGGCACACGATACTCATCAAGGAATTGTCCGAACCAAACAACAACTACGGGATCTGTATTGATGGCCAGGGATGGACTCTCAAACTGAAGCACTCATAAAATCTTAGGTTTCAGAGTAGCAGCCGTGTTAGTCTGTATCCGCAAAAAGAAAAGGAGTACTTGTGGCACCTTAGAGACTAACAATTTTATTTGAGCATAAGCTTTTGTTAGCTACAGGGCTATAGCTGTAGCTCACGAAAGCTTATGCTGAAATAAATTTGTTAGTCTCTAAGGTGCCACAAGTCCTCCTTTTCTTTTTTCAGAAAATCCTGTGTCACTTGCCAGTGCATGATAAGACAGCAGTGACATGTACCCCTCCATTACAGCCTGTTCCCCTTCCTGAATCTGCATGGAAAAAAGTGGCGATTGACATTGTAGGACCCTTTGATGCTGCTCCAATTGACTGCTGTTATGCCATCACTTTAATAGACTATTTCAGTAAATGGCCTGAGGTAGCATTTATATCGCAAATCTCTTCTGCTACAGTAATTAAGTTCCTCTCTTCAGTTTTTAGCAGGGAAGGTAACCCCAAAGAACTGGTTTCAGATAATAGTAGTCAATTTACTTCCCTGGAGTTTGAAATTTTTCTAGCACAGAGGAATTTTACATAGAAGGTCATCCCTATATTACCCTCAAGCCAATGGGGAAATGGAATGGTTTAACAGAAGTTTGAAAGAGAGTTTGCAAACAGCTAAACTGGAAGGGCAATTGTGGATACCCTTCACTATTGATTTCTTGCAAGCATACCGGGCTACACGACATGCCACAACGCAAAGTTCACTCGCAGAGTTACTGCGTGGGAAACAGATGAATACTAAACTGAACATTGCTGGATTGTTAAAGGCATGACCTGATGTCCCAACCGAGGATGATGTGAGAAAAACAATTGAACAGAACCACGTGTCCTTGAAGCAAATGCAACAGTCCTCTCTGTGTTGTCCTCATGAAGTTGTGTGAGAACAACCCAAGTCCATAATCAGAAGCATCAGTAGTTACAACTGTGGGCAATGCAGGACTGAACAGTGCAAATAATGGACTATGTAAAGCTTAAGGCTTTCACAGACAAGCGGCGGGGTGCTAAGGAACCAAAGTTTGAGTGTGGTTCCTTCGTTAGAATATGAAAACCTGGAATTTTACGCAAAGGGGACCATAAATTCTCAGCTCCTCTTAAAATCATAGAGAAGAAGGGAACTTACACCTATCGACTTTCTGATGGGTGGATATGGAATGCTTCTTATCTTGCATCTGCCTGTGCATGAAGAGGAGATTATGCCAACACCCAGTCTGCATTGGATGACTTCACCACAGCACCAACACAACAAGACATTGCACTGGAACCGGGGCTTGAGAGACGGCCTGTCAGACCCAGATGACCACCTGTCTGGGCTAGAGACTATGTTATGTAGTATCTACAGTGTTTTCAGTGTAATATTTCTGCCAACAGTGTAGTGTCTTGTTTCATATTTGTTCCTGTGGTTAGAACAATAATGATTATTTTAATTGGGAGAGTTTCTTAAAAGAGGAGGGAATGTGATTTTTAGATGTTGCTGGTAATTATTAGAATTGGAAGCACTGGCTGTTGGGAGTGTGAAAGGACAGGAAACAGGAAGGAAGGAGCAGGAGTTGAGAGGCTGGGAGAGAGGTACAGAGGGTGCAGCAGCAGCTTGGTAAAGAGGTTTCCACTTTGAAAATAAAATCCTGTTGAAGCTTGTTAGTACCTTGCCTGGTTGATACAACAGGTAGTTAGTGCCTTCAGTTCTCATTGGCACTGAGAGATTCTCAGCACCTGGCAGGATGAGACCCTAATTCTGTAGGTGCTGTTTGGTAAACAGCACAGTCAGTGGCAACAGCTGAAATCTATAAGCAAGCTTGAATAACGAGGTGACGCTGGCTGTCAGCTGCTACTTCCATTCCTGTTTCCATAGAAATGGATGATGGATGGGCAAAAAATGAGGCCAACTGCATTGAAATAATCTGGTTTTTGCATATTTCAGCTGTGGCTTCTGCTGCAAGTACCATTTCTCGCACTGTGCCTGTGAGCTTCTGAGGCCTGCATGGCTACTAAAAGCTGCAGTATTTCAATTCTTAAAAGAGAAGAGCAATAGCACAATAGTACTGAACAAAGACAGAACTAGTTCCCTTCTTTCGTTACCTTCAGGGTGCGTAGCTGATGGAGTCCCTTTATATTTATACTGCAGGATTCCCCCACAGCTATAACTTTTCACAGCAAGCTTGGTGTCTACTTTCACAATCCCTGTTTTATGACCTGTGGTGTACAGTACATCTAGTGGGACTGAACACTCTGCTGAATTCTCTTACTAAGTTTTCTTTACTAGTAATCTAACAGGGCCTGATCTTTTGAGATGCAGAGCACCACCTGAATGTTGCTGAGCTTTCTCAACTGCCATTGACATCAGTGATAGCTGAGGACACTCAGCGTCCTGCTGGGGAGGTACTCAGCACCTCACAGCATCGTGACATTAGATATTAAGATTTGATTGTTCCACTTGGGGCCTGATCCTTTTTCCTTAAAGGAGTTTTGCCATCAACTTAAATGAAAGCAAGATCAGAATCAGAAATTCCATTTGTAGTCAATAATGCAGGATTGTGCCCTTGGTCTGTGTATTCCTTGTCCTAGTTAAATTCTCCTCTACATAATACTTGTAGGTAACTGGAGGAGAAGCCTATCCAGAGTTACTGAAGTTTTAAGGCCAGGTCTACATTAAAAGTTAGACTGACCCAGCTACCTTGCTCTGGGGTGTGAAAAGCTAGTAGTTAAGCCAACCTGACCCCCTAGACAGTGCGAGATCAATGGAAGAATTCTTCTGTCAACCTAACTACTGCCTCTTGGGGAGGTGGATTAACTACTGCAACAGGAGAACCCCTCCTGTTGCTTGAGTGAGTGTCCACACTGAAGCGCTATGGCAATGCAGCTATGTTGCTGTAATGGTTTAAATGTAGACATAGCCTAAGTCTGTTTTTCTTTTGTTCTGGTCCCAGTAGAGTTGCAGCATTACTGAGAGTATGATGATAACAGGTTAGCAGAGCCTACAGTTAGTGGCCACAGAAGCTGTTTACAAAACCAAGCGCAGCTGAGTTGTTTTACCCCTGCTGGGGATCTTTTTGTTGCAGTGTGGAAACATTTTTAAATGTTAAATGGATCTGCTATTATATTGTAAAGCTACATAGATGCTGTTGTCCAGTTTGTTTTTTCCTCCAGCAAATTTAAACCCTGCAAATGTTTTTCATTTAGTAAGGATAAAGTGCAGTAGCCAATCAGTTTTACAGAACAAAAATTGTAGGATTGATTTAAAGTTCTTTGTCTGAAGCCATTTGAAAGAAACATGAACTCTTCTGACCCAGGAAATGGAGGGAAACATGAAGGGCCAGTTCCTCAGCTGATGTAAATCAGCATAGCTTCAAGCTGAGATTCTGGACCACAGTGAATTAAAACTACTTAGAGCTTTTTTCCCCCATTTTAATGAGAAGTTCTTTAGTGAGGTCGGAAATTGGGGATACAGACTGTCTACTGTTACCACAGTGGTTGTAAGATAATGAACAAGGACACTGCAGAAAAGGAGTGGGAGTGGGAGGAAAGGTAGCTGGGTTTGAAATCAGAAACTAGTGGAATAAAATGAAGATACACAAAAGGAGATTGGGGCCTGAAGAGGGGCAATAATAAACTGAAAAATAACAGTTATGTCTGGAGACAATCAGTGAGAGAGGAAAAAGACAGTAAGTGTCTGTACGCTGCGTCCTGTCCTTGGGGGGAGGATATTATATAATAAAAACTTGGCCTCTTGTGTGACACCATTTCAAATACTGCACGTCAGTGAACATGGACACATCTGTGTAAACAGATCAGCTGTCTGCAGTGCCAGTTCAGATTAGATGCTTCTTCACATTGCTGATTAATGGTTCTCTCTTCCAGGTGAACGGCATGGACATCATCAATGTCCCTCACAACTATGCCCTGTCAGTTTTGAAGCAGCCTTGTCAGGTGCTCCGACTCACTGTGCTCAGAGAGCAGAGGTACCGATACCGAAGCAACGGACTTTCTCTTGATGCTCACTACAACAGGGATGACAGTTTTCATGTGGTTCTAAACCGAGGCAGCCCAGATGAGCAGCTGGGAATAAAGCTGGTCCGCAAGGCAGATGAACCCGGGGTATTTATTTTCAACTTGCTGGAACAAGGTGTAGCTGCCCGTGATGGACAGCTTCAAGAAAATGACCGGGTGTTAGCTATTAATGGCCATGATCTTCGGTACGGCAGTCCGGAAAATGCAGCCCAGCTGATACAGGTTTGTCATGATGACTTGACCTCAGTTTCTGAACTCCTTTAAATAGACTGAAAAAAACCATAATTCCCTCATCCAATGCTATGCCACACTATGAGTCATATCAAGTGGCAGGGTGGATGCCACGGGTCAGATTCTGCTGTCACTTAAACTTGTGCAACCCCATTGCCTTCAAGGAGGGTACATGGGTGAAAATGAGAATAGAACTTTACCCATACTGGCCAAGAACTCCATAAAAATAGCGGACATCTTCTATATGTACAAGAGTATTTAAGAGACCTAGTTATGATTTTAAACTAGATTTAATCTCTTGTGTATTCTGCCTGTCAGCAATAGAATTTTTAACTTGTTGGATGCCAGACTTGCTGATGTGCTCAGTACTACCACACTTGGGACAGGCATCACGGTAAGGAGTGATGGAAGCACTAGAATGTATACCCTTTGTCAAAGGATATTAGGAGTTCTATTACCCTGCTCTGTGCCAAGAAGAGAAAAGATTGGTAACGTATGTATCATCTTCCAATCTAAGTGGTTTTTATGGATACCATTTACAGTAACAGTGGCTGGGAAGATTTAATTAGGGTTGGTCCTGCTTTGAGCAGGGGGTTGGACTAGATGACCTCCTGAGGTCTCTTCCAACCCTAATCTTCTATGATTCTGTACCAGAGGTGGGCCATACCTACACCCTGCAATTGGAGAGCCAGGCACTTTGGGGAAGATTTGTATAGATTAGGTCTATTGTTTACATATATACAAAAAATTAAAAGGGGCATCTATCCAAGGTACTAGGCATCCTTACCAAAATTACAAAACCAAATACACTTAAATTGCCCACAGAACACTAAACTCTGCTCCCCACTACAAACCTGATTTCTTTCCACATCCTCCACCCACACACACAGCCATTTGGATTAGTCTTTTTTTAAGACCTAATCTTTAATTTTTTCTCTTTAAAATGGCCAAGTGCTACCGGCAAAACAACCAAGAGTCATTTACTGCTAAACCTTGCATTTATAACAGAGTCATTGTGCTTATTCTGCTTGTCTGGTTTGGTGGGGTGCAGCATACATGTGTATGGAAGCATTTCACATGTAGAAATGCAAAGACAACAGATCAGGCCAGATTCTCCCCTCTGTCCTTTGCATAAGCCTACTGACTTCAGTGAAGTAACATGGGGTTGAGCGAGAAGAGACTTCAGCTCAGTGTACTGTTTGTAACAGGCTTGTTTTTAGCATAGATTCATGGGCTCCAGTGTATTGAAAGTCTGTAGCAGAGTTGGAAAATGTTCATTTACTCAGCTGTGTTTCAATGGGTATATTCCCATGTCAGCCTAATCCAAGTAGAGTACGTTCTGGCTGGGGAGCAAGACTGTACACCATTTTGCATAATGTTAGTTGCTGGAATCCTGACTGAGTGGTGTTCTGGTTTTCCTTGTGTAGATTACTAATAGAAAGGCGGATGCTCTCTTGGGAGAGCAACGTATGAAATGAAACCCTCATGAAAATTCATATTCCTGGAACATTTCCTTAGGCTTAAAAAACAAAGCAACAATGCTTCACATGTAGAAAACACACACTCCGTTTTGGAAGAGATGGAAAAAATGAGACCATTCACACACATGTTTAAAAACACAACTAAAGCTCTTACTAGTTCTACAGAATGGATGTTATTTATATAAATACTTGAAACGCACACCAGCCTCTGGGGATTTAAACAACACGCCCATCAAAGACTTTGACTCATGTTTCCAAACAGGCCAGGATCACATTGCACCAATGTGAGCTCCATGAATCACATTTGCCTAGCACAGAATTCCCAGCCTGTGTCCTTTTTGTCATGTTTTTCATAAATCTCCTTGCTTGTTTCCACATTATTTCAGAGGAGAACGATTATATAGAGGCCACAAATGTTTTGCATCTGCTTTTTACACAGCACAGTACTTCCCCCTCTTCTTTCTCAACAACACTCCACCAGCCAAGACCCAAATGCAGGGACGCTCTTGTTAGACAAAAAGAAAAGGAGTACTTGTGGCACCTTAGAGACTAACCAATTTATTTGAGCATGAGCTTTCGTGAGCTACAGCTCACTTCATCAGATGCATACCGTGGAAACTGCAGAAAACATTACATACACACAGAGACCATGAAACAATACCTCCTCCCACCCCACTGTCCTGCTGGTAATAGCTTATCTAAAGTAATCAGCAGGTTAGGCCCATTTCCAGCACAAATCCAGGTTTAATGGCCTAACCTGCTGATTACTTTAGATAAGCTATTACCAGCAGGACAGTGGGGTGGGAGGAGGTATTGTTTCATATTCTCTGTGTATATATAAAGTCTGCTGCAGTTTCCACGGTATGCATCTGATGAAGTGAGCTGTAGCTCACGAAAGCTCATGCTCAAATAAATTGGTTAGTCTCTAAGGTGCCACAAGTACTCCTTTTCTTTTTGCGAATACAGACTAACACGGCTGTTACTCTGCAACTTGTTAGACAAGGAACCAAAAAATAATAGTACAGGAAGTTCAAAATACGGGATCAGTTTTAAAATATAAATAACCGTAAATTAACATTTGTAAAGAACTATATGTCTTAGGTGGTGGTGATGATTATCCTTTTATTATCTTGTCCTATAGCTTCACTTTCCTGACTTATTGCACTGAATAAAACTGAGAGAAAATCAGGTTTCTGTAGAGCATGATTAGATTTGGCTCCTAAATGATGTACAGATGAGAGAGGTCTGACTCATCAGCCCTAGCAATTAGATATTAGCACATATTAAGTACTTGTTAATCAGTAGATTAGGTGTCTGGCTGTTATAAACTCAGTCACAAAAGCTGAAATGAAGAAAATGTAAAGGTGGTAATTAGGGATGTGCATTAATCACAAAATTTGGATTTTGGACATTTGCCCCATCACCTATGGTGAGGATGGGTCAGATATCACATTTTAGACCTAAATTATAAGCAGGGACCCCAGAATGATGCAGCAAAGTCATGGAATTATGCTCCCCAAATCCTCAGATGAAAAACAGTGAAATCTTGTTGATTTTTGCATCTGCCATCCAATCACTTGTTTCCATACCAACGTCTCACTTGATAGGCTATTCACTTAAAAGGCAAATCCTTATCCAGTGGCTAAATGTTCTCCTCAGCCACACCCCCAGGAGCTAATTCTCCACAGTTTCTTGGGCTTGTGCAGTCATTTACACCTGTGCAAAGGGAGTGCAAATTAAGGGTAAAGAGCTACCAAATCTGGATGGTAACATTCTAGACCCACTTTGCACAGGTTCAAATGAGAACAAATTGTGCAAGGGAGTAGAAAATCAGGCCTCAGCCTGTATAGATGTCAGTGCCGGTTCAGGAAACATAGGAACAACAACACATTGTTTATCTCCTTTCTCTTCCTCTGTGTATTTTTTCACACTAGATATTGCCATATAATACAATTTTTCTGATATGAAGGAATGAGTGTCTAACCAAAGCAAGAATTTTTTAAATGAGTACAATAGAGCTCACCACTTCGTTATGGAGAAATCAGCTTTACCCATAGAAGTGATCTGGTGGATTATTCTCCTTTAGACCTAAATTATAAGCAAAACGGGGAACTATACAAAAATGAGGAGGTTAGTTAAACAGAAATTGAAAGGTACAGTGGCTAGAGTGAAATCCCTGCAAGCTGCGTGGACACTTTTCAAAGACACTGTAATAGAGGCTCAACTTAAATGTATACCCCAAATTAAAAAACACAGTAAAAGAACTAAAAAAGAGCCACCGTGGCTTAACCACCATATAAAAGAAGCAGTAGAGATAAAAAGGCATCTTTAAAAAGCAGAAGTCAAATCCTAGTGAGGTAAATAGAAAGGAGCATAAACACTGCCAAATTAAGAGTAAACATGTAATAAGAAAAGCCAAAAAGGAGTCTGAACAGCTAGCCAAAAACTCAAAAGGTAATAACAAAATGTTTTTAAGTACTTCAGAAGCAGGAAGCCTGCTAAACAACCAGTGGGGCCCCTGCACGATCAAGATACAAAAGGAGCACTTAAAGACGATAAATTCATTGAAGAGAAGCTAAATGAATTCTTTTCTTCAGTCTTCACGGCTGAGGATATTAGGGAGATTCCCAAACCTGAGCCATCTTTTGTAGGTGACAAATCTGAGGAATTGTCACAGATTGACGTGTCATTAGAGGAGGTTTTGGAAATAATTGATAAACTTAACAGTAACAAGTCACTGGGACCAGATGGCATTCACCCAAGAGTTCTGAAAGAACTCAAATGTGAAATTGCGGAACTATTAACTATGGTTTGTAACCTGTCCTTTAAATCAGCTTCTGTACCAATGACTGGAAGATAGCTAATGTAACGCCAATATTTAAGAAGGGCTCTAGAGGTGATCCTGGCAATTACAGACTGGTAAGTCTAATGTCAGTACCGGGCAAATTAGTTGAAACAATAGTTAAGAATAAAATTGTCAGATACATAGAAGAACATAAATTGTTGGGCAAAAGTCAACAAGGTTTCTGTAAAGGGAAATCATGTCTTACTAATCTATTAGAGTTCTTTGACTGGGTCAACAAACATGTAGACAAGGGGGATCCATTGGACATAGTGTACTTAGATTTCCAGAAAGCCTTTGACAAGGTCCCTCACCAAAGGCTCTTACGTAAATTAAGTTGTCATGGGATAAGAGGGAAGATCCTTTCATGGATTGAGAACTGGTTAAAAGATAGGGAACAAAAGGTAGGAATAAATGGTAAATTTTCAAAATGGAGAGGGGTAACTAGTGGCGTTCCCCAAGGATCAGTCCAAGGACCAATACTATTCAGTTATTCATAAATGATCTGGAGAAAGCGGTAAACAGTGAGGTGGCAAAGTTTGTAGACGATACTAAACTGCTTAAGATAGTTAAGAACAAAGCAGACTGTGAAGAACTTCAAAAAGATCTCACAAAACTAAGTGATTGGGCAACAAAATGGCAAATGAAAAGTAATGTGGATAAATGTAAAGTAATGCGCATTGGAAAAAATAACCCCAACTATGCATACAATATAATGGGGGCTAAGTTAGCTACAACTAATCAAGAAAGAGATCTTGGAGCCATCGTGGATAGTCCTCTGAAGACGTTCACACAGTGTGCAGCATCAGTCAAAAAAGCAAACAGGATGTTAGGAATCATTAAAAAAGGGATAGATAATAAGATGGAGACTATCTCATTGCCCTTATATAAATCCATGGTATGCCCGCATCCTGAATACTGCATACAGATGTGGTCTCCTCATCTCAAAAAAGATATACTGGCATTTGAAAAGGTTCAGAGAAGGGCAACTAAAATGATTAGGGGTTTGGAACAGGTCCCAAATGAGGAGAGATTAAAGAGGCTAGGACTTTTCATCTTGGAAAAGAGGAGACTAAGGGGGGATATGATAGAGGTATATGAAATCATGAGTGTGTGGAGAAAGTGAATAAGGAAAAGTTATTTACTTGTTCCCATATTATAAGAACTAGGGGCCACCAAATGAAATTAATGGGCAGCAGGTTTAAAACAAATAAAAGGAAGTTCTTCTTCACACAGTCAACCTGTGGCACTCCTTGCCTGAGGAGTTTGTGAAGGCTAGGACTAAAACAGGGTTTAAAAGAGAACTGGATAAATTCATGGAGATTAAGTCCATTAATGGCTATTAGCCAGGATGGGTAAGGAATGGTGTCCCTAGCTTCTGTTTGTCAGAGGGAGGAGCTGGATGGCAGGAGAGAGATCACTTGATCATTACCTGTTAGGTTCACTCCCGCTGGGTCACCTGGCATTGGCCGCGGTCAGCAGACAGGATACTGGGCTGGATGAACCTTTGGTCTGACCCAGTATGGCCATTCTTATGTTCTTATGTTACCTTTTTGTCAAGATTTTTGGGCTAGTTCCTCCAGTGCAGGGTATCTATTCTGCACTGACCCAACATATAATTTGGCTGTAAAGCCAGTTTCACTGAACTGGAGGGGATCTGGCAGTGGCCCAGAACCAAAGCTAAAGTGTGGGTACCACTTACTCTCCCTGCTGCTAATGTAGCTGACGGGAAAGAGGAAAAGACAGAATCCTCTGAGAAGCACAGAACAGCCCATGGAGTTTTTGGCCATTGTCTGTTTAGCCTGTAAACTCTTTGGGATGAGGATGTCCCTTACCGTGGGTTGGCCCAGTGCCCCGGTGTAGCCCCATCTCAACTGAGGTATCCGGGTGATGCCATATAACAATAATAATGGTGATCATTGCAGAGCAGTGTAATTAGAGGAGCCCTCCGGCTCCCGTAGCACAGTGTAGGGGAATAGTCTGCACAGAGCAGTTCCAGAATGAGGCTAGTGTAAAAGAGAGTTTTAAGACACACTGACCCTGTTTTGCGTGTGCATTTTGGTCTTAGCAGAGGATCTGACTCTGGTAGGCTCTTTAAGCTACAGTTTGTGTTCAGTACTGAAACAAAGCTAAAAGCAAGTGTATGTATCTTTATTTCTTTTCTGGTCATGAATAGCCATGGAGGAATTGGGGCAAAACAACTAGCAGAGCAGAGAGAGACCAGTTGAAACAACAATTAATATACTAATCAGCAAAAATTTTAGTGGGTTTTTACATGGAAGAATGTAGACTTGGATGCTGATGTGTTTTGATAACTTCGTAATATTCTCTGAATTTATGAGAAATGACCCAACTAGACTGACCTAGAGACAAATGGGACATTTGCTACAGATGCTCTTGTTGAACTTTTGCTAGTCATTCTACAAGGAATTAATCAAATTTACAGCTACCTTGTAAATAATCAATTTTGAGACAAGCCACGTGGGGAGAGAACAGTTTTAAACTGCAGTTGTAAAATGTTTCTTTTACAGTAGAATTGCATGTTAAGGGGTTTTACACCATTGGGTCATTTAGTCTTGTGTTGTGCTTCTAGGTTTTAAACATCTTCACAGATTAGGGATTACTGTGTTTTTTTTCTACCAACACACAAGATTCCAGTCTCAGGTATCATGTGGATTCAGATTCAAGGTGTTAATATACCATAGCTTATAGGGAAATGCATGTTTCTAACTTGTTTTGATGTCATTAGAAGTAGTAACTAGCCCAGTATGAGGAATTCAGACTGCAAATATTGGTTATTTTCATTATTAGTTTAAAACCCATCAAAACATTTTTTGAAATCACAGCAAAGAACTTTGAACCAGACTCTAGTGAGGAAAAGTTTAACTGTAGAATATAAAACTCAGGGACCTAATCTAGCTGCCATTGAAGTCATTGAGAGAGTTGACTTTTCGAGAGAGTAGGGTTGAATTCCAGGTTTCGTTTACATCTTCTTTTAAATGCCTTTCCACACTTCTCTCTCCTTGGAGCCTGTTCCAACCTAGACCAACACCTTAGGCTTCTGAAGCTCTGTGATGTTTTATCCCCTTTAAACTCTTTCAGGGAGGCTCTACATTACAGTAATAGCCTGAACCCAAGAGAACAAGTCTCCCTCGGGAGGCCATTAGCGGCTCTCCTTGTCCCCAAGAACCAGTGCTTAAATTGTAATGAAAGAGGTGCCAGGGCTCAAGCAAGTTTTTACATTCATAACTGATGCAGCAAGCCCAGAAGTGCCGGGACTATGAACTGCCAAGCCCAGAGGTGCTGGGGCTGAGCCGTGGCAAGACCTGGCAAAAATTAAGTACTGCCAACTGAGCTTTTTGTATCTGCAACCTTTCCAGCCACTTCAGCCTGAAAAGCAAGATATTATGTATCTGAAAATTAACTTTGAATATTCCCATATAGCAGCACATCTCTAAACCACTGAAGCTAACCATACATTTTTCTTTCTTGTATTGGTTTGTTTTTATGTTAGGAAAGTACCACGTATTGGATTTACTCAACTAAATTCTATTCTCAGTTCTACCAGTACAACACTGTTGACTTCAGGGAGTCAGTCTAACTGAGAGCAGAATTTGGCTGTCTACTCCTGGAGGTAGGACTGGCCTCTCGAGTACTGATCCAACTGCACTGAGACTTTACAGTTATAATAATTAAACTAGTGTAGCATCTTGCAACTTCAAAGTGATGTACAAATCAGTGAATCCTCACACCACATCTGTGGGACACAGTCTTTATGATCTCCATTTGCAGTTGGAAAAAGTAGACAGACTAAAAAGTTTCATGACTTTCTGAGGTCTACCTGAGCAAGTAGTAGTGTCGGGATTTGAATTTTGGAGTACCTGGCTCCCAATCCTGTGTTTGATCCATGCTGCCTCCTTCCTGTTACACTAGTCTGTTAAGATTATATTGTTCAGAATAGTAGCATGGCCCCTTCTCTAAGTAAAACTACATTTGTCATGTTAGCAGCGTGCAAAATTCTGCCACTAGCCCCCCTCAGTGTGAGCATTTCCATCATTCGGAGATAAGCAGCATTGCTTTCACTATTCCATCAAACAGTAGTAGACCTAGTTTTACACATGTGATGTAACCATGAGACACTAGTTAGCTGTGCTAATGTACACAAGTGAATAGAATAAATGTCTAAAAGCAAGAACTGAGCAGCACTATCAAGCGAGAGGATTGTTAATTCAGGGGAAATTTTGAATGCATGAAAATAGGTTTTTAGAGGATTAACTTCAGTTTTGCAGTCTGTGTTGTACTGAGCTGAACTTACATTATTATTTCCTCCTGTAGCAAGCTGGTAATAAGGGTAGAGGCAAAGAAAAGAATTGCCCTTCAATTAACCAAAATCTGCAACCCAAAATATCATCTCAAAAGAAAATGAAAATAACAGCAAGCTTAACTAAGACCTGGACTTTGTGAATTTCTAGTGCTGAAAAGATTGGCTTTGTAGCTGCATAACAGACGGATTTACATCTGTGTCTCGTCATGTAGGCCAGTGAGAAGCGGGTTCACTTTATTGTGTCACGGCAGACCAGACAGCAGACCCCTGACATCTTGCAGGAGGCTGAGTGGAATTACAACGGCAGTCCTCAGCCTTGCCCATCGGAAGGAAACTATCCTAACAAGGTGAGGCCTGGATCTATCTTATATTTACTGTTCTTTCTGTGGGAAACAGAAGGTTTTGTTGTCTCCAGACCCTATCAGCAGGAGAAGCACGTCTTATTCTGCGGTATAAATGTAAGAACAGAAATCATCTTTATTTATACACTAGGAAGTGCTTCTATCTTGACTCAATTTGGAAGGATTGGGAGAGAGGAAGCTGAAGGATAATAATGAGACCAAAATTTTATACACACATACTATATTGTACACAAACCTGCCTCCCAACCTGAGCCAGCAAAATGCAATGCATTCTAACAAAAATAAGAGGCTTATCTGCACTTACTCCATCTGGAGCAAAGCATGAAGGCAAGAAGCTTGCATAGACTGGGTGTCATATTCCCACATCTGGGTGTTGATTACTGTGACTGTTACTCGATCATTCACTTTTTAGTAAATTGTGTGCTGGCAAACAATATGCATTTTAATACAGTAAAATAAAAATATATACATCTGGGAACAAAGAATGTAAGGCATACTTACAGGATGGGGGACTCTATCATGGAAAGCAATGGCTGAAAAAGATTGAGGCGTCATGGTGGATAATCAGCTGAACATGAGCTGCCAATGCAACACTGTGGCCAAAAGAGCTAATGTGATCCTGGGGTGCATCAGAAGGGGAATCTCGAGTAGGAGTAGAGAGGTAATTTTACCTCTATAATTGGTACTGGTGCAACCACTGCTGGAATCCTGTGTCCAGTTCTGGTGCCCACAATTCCAGAAGGATGTTGATTGGAGAGAGTTCAGAGAAGAGCCACAAAAATGAATAAACTATTAGAAATTTTGCCTTTATAGTGTTAGACTAAAGAGCTTAATCTATTTATCTTAACAAAGAGAAGATTAAGGGGTGACTTGATCACAGTCTATAAGGATGTATGTAGGGAACAAATATTTAATAATGGGCTCTTCAGTCTAGCAGATAAAGGTACAACACCATCCAATGGCTGGAAGATGAAGCTAGACAAAGTCAGACTGGAAATAAGGTGTAAATGTTTAACAGTGTGTGTACTTAACCATTGGAACAATTTACCAAGGGTCATGGTGGAGTCTCTATCACAGACCATTTTTAAATCAAGATTGGATGGTTTTCTAAAAGATCTGCCCTAGGAATGATTTTGGGGAAGTTCTATGGTCTGTGCTATACAGGAGGTCAGAGGAGATGATCACAATGGTTTCTTCTGGCTTTAGAATCTAGGAATCTATGAAAACGGGGATGATGATACTGCTACTGACCTCTTTTGTAAAGTGCTTTGAGATCTATGGAAGAAAAGCCCTATGTAAGGACTAGGTATTATTAGATTAAGGAAAATGACAAAGAACAAGCATACAGTTTCCACAAAGCTGACAGCAGTGTGTGCGTCATTCAGCGTATCCTTCACCTGGAAGCCAGTACACAGAAAGCAGAGTCCTAGCTACATACACAACACAAGGGTGGAATCCCTAAAAGGAGATTGGTGCAACAGCACGGCTATCCAGCAAAGGGAGAGTTCTGAATATAGACAGGACCGTGTCACTAGGGGCTTTAAAAAGCAGCAGGGCTCATTTAAAATCAGTCCTGACTGAGAAGCAGGCAACTGTGACCTTAAAGGACCACATGCCTCTTAGACTGCACTGCCAGCTGTCAGCTCCCGAACGCAGCTGCCAGCGGGGAGAAAAGGATGGGCCCATATTTTAAAAATGTTTATAAACATCCCTTTGTTGTTTTCCTCCTTTTATCAATTATGTTCATTCAGCCCCTTACGAAATGGTATTTCCTGCAGCATATTCCATCTTACCTGTACCCTCGCATGCCGTTCACAGACATAACTCCTCCCTCATGCTGTAAGAACAGACCCACGTCTGCTGTCCAGAACAGCAGAGACGACACGAGGCTGCTGCCATCCTGTCACAAGACAATCCTAGCTGATGCTTCATCTGCAAGTCGTTACTTCCCAATGAAATAATGCTTTCATGATTCTTAGGGAGATCTCTGAGTGGGATAGCAATTAACTCATGACACTATCACATGATTTCCAGTGACTGCCTGAGCGTCTGCTATATCTAATATATTTGTGTTACTGGTCTATGGGTATGGTACAGGGGAATTCAGTACATTAATTCTATTCCATACCCAACTTTGGGCCCCTTTCTTCTCTTCCTGTATAAAGAGGTGCAGGAAAGGAATTCTTGGTTAGTTATAAGTTGATTTGGGGAACTGCATTGACTTGTGAGATTTAGGGAGTTGTGTTGGCATTGCAGCACCCTACGTGGAGCTGGTGGGGCCTTATTTTGTTGCATAGGATATGGAGATAAGGGAATTCCTGATCCACTGCAAGAATCCCCCAACAGGTGGCTGGAGTGTGTGTCTGTGCCTCTCTGGGTCTCCTGGCCCATCAGTGACAGCACAGCTGGCTTAGTGGCTGTGCTGCTTCTGGCCAGTGGCAGCAGTCTGTGACCCCTCCAGTGGAGGGCACAGCGAAGATGGAGATTTTTCTCAGAAACAAATCTCCCTCTCTTGACAAATGTCTTTTTTGGCTGTGTAGAAAGGGGAACATGCTATCTGGAGCCCCTAATCCCTGACTCCTCCCTTCTGTGGCCTTTTCACCCCAAGAGAGATGAAGCTCTGGGGTGGTTAAATCAAGATTGGAGAGAGCAGGCTGCATAGCTGCCTTTCCCTTTCACACATCCCCTCCATGCCCCCGCAAAAGGAGATCCTGAGCCTTTAGGCCTTCAAGTCTCCTCTGATTTTTGACAGTGAGTGTAACTGACCAAGGAATAATGTACCAAGGGTCGTGGTGGATTCTCCATCACTGAGAATTTTTAAATCAAGATTGGATATTTTTCTAGTAGATCTGTTCTAGGAATTATTTTGGGGAAGGTCTATGGCGTGTGCAATACAGGAGGTCAGACTAGACGATCACAATGTTCCCCTCTGGTCCTGAAATCTGTGAATCTAGGGTGCACCAGCAGGGTCTACCTGGACCAATTATTGCGCAATATGTTAGTGTTCTTTAGAAATCACACCCTGGTAGTGCACATCACCCACCATGTAGACATACCCTCAGTCATACACATGCCCCTGGCACCATTTAGCTGAGGGTATACAAACAGCCTTATTCTTTCTGAAAGGATGCACAAGGAGGGAGGTGGTTCTGTTCCCCTTTTCCCCACAACACTGGTGCTGTGGTGCACTCCTGCTGGTTAGTTAGAATCTAGTCTTTGCTTTTCCAATGTGGCACCTATGATTCAATAGTCTGAAGAACTCCAGAGGAGCTCATACAGCCAGTGGGACTGATTATGTGCAGGCCCCACAGAGTTTTGCTGTGGTGCACTGTCTTTAACTCGCTGTAGTAGTGTTGTTTGCCTTTTGTCAGGAACATGTGAGTATTGGTCTGGATTTGTCTCAGTATTTACCAGATATTTCTCAGTACATACCCTGTATTTTTTTCATTATATTCTTTCATACTTCACTCTCTTTAAAATTAGGCTTTGCAGGCCATGTGGGCTTAAATATTTTTTAAAATCAGACCTTAATGCAGGGATTAAGCGTGCCAGCCCAGAATCTTGTAATGCAGTTTGTGCTCTTGCTTAGATCTAATGGACATCTTCTTGGCCATGCTTTCAAGTCAAAGCAATTTCCTTTGGATGTGTGGCTTGGTGAATCTTACACCTGGCTTTGTCAGTGGGGATTGTTAAATTAAATGTGGCTAATAGAGAAATTGCTAATTAATGTAACCTGGTGTTATTAATGTGAAGTTTATGGGGTGGATAATTCATCCTTGGGAGAGGTGGATTTTTGTTAACATCACTGATCCCTCTTTTAACTCTCTGAGAGAGCCAGTTTTGTCCTGGTTAACTATATAGCACGGATGTAAATGTGTGCTGGGTTTTGCCTTCAAGTTTCCAATGTATTCAGTGCCAAGAATAAACTGCAGACTCCAGTATTATTTGTTATTGTATAATGACTCAGGAATCCCTTTTGGCCAAGTCACTGCCCTCATGACATCCTGCCTCCATCTGGAAAGAGCAGAAAAGAAGCTTTCTTTTAAGCAGATGCCAATGGTAAACAGAAGGACAGGCAGCAGAGCAGTGATGAAGTAGCAACACAATCTGTATTGAATACATCCTCTTTGGTGCGTATTGGGAGTGTATTTTGCATACAGTGTAGTGTATGATTGGTCATGGACAGGGTTCTTAGTAAGAGATCCTCCCATGTCTGAGGAGCAAGGCAATGTAAAGCCCGAGTTGCTGCTGATGCTGTCTGATCTTGAATAGAAAAGATGTCAGAAACACTCCTGTACTACAGAGGGATCTGTTAAACAGGATTTGTAATATATAAATAGAGCCAGATTCTGCTCTTTTGAAGTCATTGGGAGTTTTGCCATTGACTTCAATGCAGTCGCAGGATGAGACACTAAAATAGCACTGGTTTTAATTGTAACTATTTCTTCTATTCCTATTGATTGTTTATAACAAGTTGTCCAGTCCTTAAAGACGGAGCCATTGCTCTTGCTGCTCACGCACATAACGTTCTGTAGCTGTGTGAGTGGGTTAGCCTGCAGGTAATATATATTTTCCAAGCAGCTACAGCTGTGTCCGTTGCCTGTGAGCCACGCGTCATGACTTTGAGGTTGTGATAATTTGCTGTAAATATTTATTTTACAGTAAACTTAAGAAAAGGGGACAAGCTGTGTGTTTTCCCCGTCATGGCCTCCAAGGTCATTTCACAATGATGGAGAAGGGTAGTTGTTTAGAAGAGAATGTATTGAAATGCATTCATTAATAAACATTGCCTTTTAACTGGGTAACTCATTAGCAGCAATACCTCCAAGAGAGCGCTCCCTGTGTCTGTTAAGAAGGCTTTAACTTCCCTTTGATCACCCTCTTCCCCTCGTTTGAGAATTCACAGTGCTTCTCTCTGAGCACTTTGAAGATTCCTTGCAGCCCCCTATTTTTTAAAGGGAAGCTGACTGTAAAGCAGCTCTTCCGTCATTTTCCATTGAGAAGTAACCTACGCCAATTTGTTTCTCAACATACCTCTAAAATGCAGACCGTGTCTGTGCTGGTTCCTCAGAAATATGGCAGAGACAGCCTCTGTTTCTCAGTCACTCTCTTGATATCTGAGACAGAGTGGACGCAGAATAGCTAACAAGCATGCCCTGAATCCAGAGCGTATCATTTTGAGACGTTGTTGCAAAATCAAAACCCTGCCCTTTTTTGGAAAATTAGCGTTCCTCTCCTCCCCTACCCCCAAAAAGGGATAATCTCAGTTAAATCAACCCATTCTCAAAGTGAAAGGGGCAATTTTTTGCATGTACATGGGTAAAGCAAAGCAAAATTGGGTTTATTTTTGAGCAAAGGTGGAGTTATAACAATTTTACACATTCATGTAAAATATTAATTTTGAAAAAATAAGACAATATTTTGCAGGAATGAAACTACCCGAAATAGAACAATGAACATTTTTTGTGAAAATCCTTGTGGGGAAAATGTGGATGATTTCACACAGCTGTGCTGTAGAGCCTTTGGAAGTGTTCAGTTGCTCTCGAACCACATTATCAAGTCATCTTACAGAGGTTCTGACTCTCTGTGTTCCATCTCAGGCCAGGGGTTACGTGATATGCAGCATCCATAACAGTGCTACCTTTGCAATTCCTATCCCTACGACATAAGAAGGAACCCATTTAGATGGAGTTTAGTGACTTTATTATCTGAAGTGTTATGGAATGTCAGCGTTTTGATATATTCTGCTTATTTTCTGAAGTGTCTAGAAGTCCTTTGCTAGATGGGCAGCTGATAAATGCAGCTTGTTTGTTTAATCGCAGAACTCTTGAGATGGAATTATAGTCTCATCATTCTAAATATGTCTTTAAAAATAAAATGCTATAAACATATACATACTCAAGCCCACTAATCATTCATCAGCAGATTTCCCAGTGCAATTGTTCCCTTTTCCTACTTTCCCACTTCTGTCTTTCCTTGAAGTTTACTCTAGCCATTGCCAGAAGAGCCAGACATTTGATTGTTCTTCTCTCTATGCCATTGACTCAGAACTTGAAATAGGATTTCGTGGTTGAATCTGAGATTTCAGGGATGGGATTATTACAGCCCTGAATGAGACTGATCCATCTTTTTGCATATCACAGATGTGATGTCACACTCATGAATGATGAGATCTTTTTTAACGTGTCATAAAGAATAGTTAGCCCTGCAGCACATGTATTATATTTCTGTATTGAAACTTGAAAATAGTGTGCCAGTTCTTCTTAGGGTGACCAGACAGCAGGTGTGAAAAATTGGGACGGGGTTGGGGTGATAGGAGCCTATATAAGAGAGGGAGAGAGCCAAAAATTGGGACTGTCCCTATAAAATCGGGACATCTGGTCACCCTAGTTCTGCTCTAGAGGCTGGAATATTCAGAAAGTAATTGCAGGAACATAGCAGATGAATTATTTAGGGAAATTAAAGTTATTCAGTAAAGTTTAAATCCAGATTTTTTGGAGAAAAATCCCCATCCATTTTATAAATTATTTAGTAGGGATTGGGGTGCTTTGGAAAAAAACACTCACACATTCAGGTCACAAGCTGAGGAGGGAACTGGATCTGAATATTAGAAAGGCTCTCCCTGTCAGTATTACGTTTTAGAACCTAAGTTACCTTTTGATTCTTCAGTATCTGATGGTGTGTGTTGATTTGTCTGACCCTTATTCACAAAGTATAAACAAACTGAGCACTCTTGACTAACAAAGGGGCTAGCTTTTCCTATTGGGAGAAAAAAGATGAATCTCCTCATAGTTTGGATATGGCCATCACACAGAAGCAACCTTTTAAAATCAGCAATAAATGAATCACCCCAGAGACCCTTGGCACTTATTCTATAAAAGTCCTTGTTATTCTCCCTAGTTGAATACACATCCTTCTAGCCAGTTTCTCCCGGAGATTTTCATAGAGCCAGAGATGGAAAAGAATTATTATGTCATATAGTCCATCTCCTATAGGTTTGTTCCTTATAGTCCATATATTGTTTCTTCTTTGTTAAATATGTATGACAAAGTTTTCAAATTTGGATGCCTAAAGTTAAGCATTTGAATCTAAATCTAGGCACCTAAATAAGTGGCCTGATTTTCAGAGGTGCTGAACACCCAAACTTTTTACTAGTGTATAATCTCTGGTTGCTTTCTAACTGAAAACTCAGGCCACTTTATTTGTGTCCAGGTGCCCTGATTCTGCTCTCATTAAGGTAAATGACAAAACCATCACTGACTTTAATGGGAGCAGTACTGAATCCAAAATATGGATTTAGTGATTGACTTACTCATCCCAGTTTGGAGTGCTTTGGTCATAGCTGTGACCCTGCAGAATCCCAAGCAGTAGGATAGGCATATTTACTGTCCACATAAGTGTTGTGAGGCTCAGGGGTTGTAAAATGCTTTGAGATCCTCTGAGTAGTCATCATACAACTGCATATTAATTCCAGTTTGATTACTGCAAGTGATGAAGCTATCAGAAAGCTGTATGTGTACACTGCATTTATCCTTGATATTTGGCCTCCACAGAACACCCTTCATGCTGTCACCTGTCATGAGAAGGTGGTGTCTGTCCGGAAGGATCACACAGAGTCACTGGGAATGACTGTGGCAGGTGGAGCATCTCACATGGAATGGGATTTGCCTATCTACGTGATAAGCGTTGAACCCGGAGGAGTCATCAGCAGAGATGGCAGAATGAAAACAGGTAAAGCTAATGGGGTTGGAGGCCTGCTTGAATAGAAAGCTCCCTTTTGACGAACTGAAAGGTTACAAAGGGGTGCCACAGGGGTGTTTCTGTAGACACTTTGATATCTCTCAGAGATGAGAGAGAAACTAGCCTGAAAGAGTTTTTAAAAGAAGGCAAACGCCTTAGCTGAGCATGTGCCTCTGAGACCTATGGCTGGAGGGACCCTCCACCTCTGGAGCCCTTGGTTCTCTAAGGTACCTCTGCAGTGCTGTCCCCCTACCCTCCTCTCAGAGCCTGTGGTCGCTCTCTATGTGGTTCTGCGTGTGCACTGAGGCAGTAAAAGTGGGCAGTGTGGGGTTGAGTGGTAATGTAATGTAAATCATCCCACCACCCTCAAAGACCTGCTGAAGTTAATAAAAAAAAAAACAGCCTGAGGGTGTATAGTATAGCCTCTTCTACTAAGCCTCCATGCCCCACAGTCTTTTCTGTGGTTAGGGAGAATCTCTCCCCAACCAGATGATGTGGTAGGACCTTAGCAAAGGGATCTTTGCAGAGATTTTCTTTTCACTATCAATTCCTATGGGTTTTACCATGAGGAGAGGGTGAATGGGCCTATATTATTTATTACATACCAAAAAAAATTAAAAGAACGTTAAGGCTTTAAAGTCAAGCATGCAAAGTTAGGACAAAATTCAGGTTGCTCGTGCACACTTTATTTGGCCCCCTTGTCTGCATATGTATTATAATACAGTCTTCAATTACATGGTCACATACTATTTTTTCCACAGGACCCTGCCTCTTTCAGCGCACAGGATGGGTGGAGCTCACTTAATGGGCAGCTTTTCAATATTTTGTTTTATCCTCATTTTTCAATGTGTGGCCCTAAGCCTTATTTACTGCACACTATTCAAACCCTTCTCTGAAGGCAGAATTATTCATTTCCTCAAGGGCTTTTCAGTGGTGCTCTTCACAGTAGTATTAATGTCAAAATTGTCCACTAATATTAACTGCCCAGCTAGAGATGCCTAGGACAGTATGTGATCCTGTAATTAAAGACTGCATCATAATACATACATGCAAGGGAGCCGAATGAGACCGCATGGGTAACCTTAATTCTAGCATTTCCCAACTTTTGAGTGTTTGACTTTGCAACCCTAACTTTATTTTAATAGAGTTTTTGTATGTAATTTCTTAGATCTTTTTTTTAAAAGCAAACTGGAAAAAAACAGAATTTCCATAATGTAGACCCATATTTACTCCACATGATTCATCAGCAGGGTTAGAACCTTTAGATCCACAGAGAGCTTGGCTCTTGAGCTAACAGAGTAATTAATAGCAGGTATAGGTTTTCATCCTCTATGTGGGCCAATCACTAAAGGGAGATGAGACACACATTTTGCCAGTGGGTCTGACAGCAGAGAGATGTTGGGACTATGGGTTCTATTCCAGGTTCTGAGGGGAATGTGCGGTAGTGGTTACAGACTCTTTCCCTCACACCCCACCAGCCTGTCCCTGTCCCAGTCTCAGACTGCATCCCGCTTCAGCTCCTCATTCTAGTACTCTCCCCCACCTCCAAACAGCTCCAAATCCCATTCCTCTTCATTTCAATCTGGCTGCTTCCTCTTTTTATTCTTTGCTGCCTGTGTGCCAGCAGGAGGAGCATTGAGAGCACAGTAGAGAGTCTCCCTGCTCTGTTCCTGGCAACAAAGTCATGCTCAGCTCCTGAAGCCCTGGGCTAGAGGATGCACCATACAACAGAATTGTAGGTATTCTTGTTCCATTGCATGGAGCCTACTAGAGCTTCTCCACAAAACGGATGTAATAATTTTATACATATTTTATGCATTAAAACAACATATGTTCCCCTAGCTTCATTCTGAGACATGGCTGAATCATCTTGGCTTAAATTTTGCAAAAATATTCAGTCTGAGGCAGACATTTAGCATGGAAAATTTCAGCCCAAACGCTTGAAGTTTACAGCTGTTTATAACTTTGCCAAACACAATCTTATAATGGAAAATGTTGGGAAACCTTAACTATAGGCATCAGTATTTGTGTCACCTACAGTTAAATGCTGATCAGGTGCTTAACGCTGACCAGGGCCTGTCATAAATATAAGGGGAAGGGTAAACCCCTTTGAAATTCCTCCTGGCCAGGGGAAAGCTCCTCTCACCTGTAAAGGGTTAAGAAGCTAAAGGTAACCTCGCTGGCACCTGACCAAAATGACCAATGAGGGGACAAGATACTTTCAAAAGCTGGGAGGAGGGAGAGAAACAAAGGGTCTGTGTCTGTCTGTATGCTGTGCTTGGCCAGGGATAGACCAGGAATGGAGTCTTAGAACTTTTAGTAAGTAATCTAGCTAGGTATGTGTTAGATTATGATTTCTTTAAATGGCTGAGAAAAGAATTGTGCTGAATAGAATAACTATTTCTGTCTGTGTATCTTTTTTGTAACTTAAGGTTTTGCCTAGAGGGGTTCTCTATGTTTTTGAATCTAATTACCCTGTAAGATATCTACCATCCTGATTTTACAGGGGGGATTTCTTCATTTCTATTTATTTCTATTTTCTATTAAAAGTCTTCTTGTAAAAAACTGAATGTTTTTTCATTGTTCTCAGATCCAAGGGTTTGGGTCTGTGGTCACCTATGCAAATTGGTGAGGCTTTTTATCCAACATTTCCCAGGAAAGGGGGGGGTGCAAGTGTTGGGAGGATTGTTCATTGTTCTTAAGATCCAAGGGTCTGGGTCTGTAGTCACCTAGGCAAATTGGTGAGGCTTTTTACCAAACCTTGTCCAGGAAGTGGGGTGCAGGGTTTTGGGAAGTATTTTGGGGGGAAAGACGCGTCCAAACAGCTCTTCCCCAGTAACCAGTATTAGTTTGGTGGTGGTAGCGGCCATTCCAAGGACCACGGGTGGAATACTTTGTACCTTGGGGAAGTTTTGACCTAAGCTGGTAAAGATAAGCTTAGGAGGTTTTTCATGCAGGTCCCCACATCTGTACCCTAGAGTTCAGAGTGGGGGAGGAACCTTGACAGGGCCTGTACATATAATCCATGCCACAAGGAGTGTATGGTCTAAGGGTATGTCTGCGCTACACCTACGTTGATGGAAGGGGTTTTCCGATGTAGCTAATCCACCTCTCCGGGAGGCGGTAGCTAGGTCGATGGAAGAATTCTTCTGTCAACCTTCCTGCATCTAGAGTGGGGGTTAAGTCGACGTAAGTATGTCGCTCAGGGACAGGGGTGAAAGTAACATAAAAGACTTACCGGTACGGGGGCCTGGCTCCGGGCCCCCAGAAGGGGTGGAGCCTTGGGTGGAAGGGGCGGGGCCTTGGGTGGAAGGGGCGGGGCTGTGGTAGTGGTGGCGGCTGGGAGCCCCAGGACCTTTTAAATCGCTGGGCCCTGGGGCAGCTGCCCCTTTTGCCCTTCTCTCCCGCCCCTTCATCAGCAGCTCTGCCAGTAGGGTGCCTATTGGCAAAGCGGCCAATGGGGGTGGGGAAGCGACATTAAAGTAGTGGCGGCCACTTCTTACCGGTACGCCATAGTACTGGCTCACTTTCACCTCTGCTCAGGCCATGAAATAGTGTAGCTAAGTCAACCTATGTTTTAGGAGCAGACCTGGCCTAAGAGGCAGGCACAGATAAGACAAAATGCACTGGAGGCACCACAGGAAGCTTTTAGCTTCCAGCTTGTTCCAAGATGAAAGGGAGCACTTGGTATTGTGAATTACTGTTTCTTCAAGAGTGGTGTCACACTAATAGATTCCCCCTCTTTTTTTGTGTGTTCACTCTGGTAATTCTTATTTCTAAAACTGCTGTATTTCATTTGTTGCATTGTGTGAGGCAGCCAGAGGCATTAGGCACATTTAAATAAACATTAATAATATATTGATACAAAGTTTACAGAAAACCTGCTAAATTTGCTGTTCTCAGTTTAGGACAAGTAATAGCATCGGGGGAAGAATAAAATAAACAACAACCCTTTCTCCTCCAGATTTTAAATTCAGTTTGAAAACAAACACCTGAACGTAAAACAGTGGCACATACAAAAGTATTTGAAGTGCACTTTACAGACCTTAATTATCACAGTGCCATGTGCAGTTGTCTGTGTGTTATCCCTACAGTAGAGCTAGAGAAACTGAGGCAGAAAGATGGTGGCTAATCATGGGGTGGGGAGGGAATAAACATCCCAGATGGGATTCAAATTTTAGAATTCAAGTCCCATGCTCTTCAGCCCCATTTTGTCTCATTTTTACTGCTGCATCAGCATAGAGAGGCCTTAAAGCTGCCCTACGTGGTTAGCTGATGATTGCCTCCATGTAAGGGACTTCTCATCTGATGCATAAGCACATCTCTGTGGCACTCCCATCCAGCCCCTCACCTGCTGTAGGTGGTGTGCCAGGGGTGGGGAGGACATCATCAGAGCTCCCTGTTCGCTGGAGAACCTCACCCAGCATAGCAATCTCAATGGATCATCTATATACCCATCCTGCTTAGAGTAGCCCTGTTGTGATAATTGAGCCTTCAAATTTACCGTAATTTACCCTCAATGGTAAAAAGTGAGTGTAAGTTCATAAGATATCACAACAACCTGTAACAACAAATGTTGATAGGAAAAGGTGCAAAAGCAAGTTTGAAAGTCTGAATTTGTCCAGACAAAAAGGCTTGGTAAACAGGAGAAGTATAAACCCAGAAATCAGTGAACCAATAATTGGTGTGTCAGAAATTAGGCCTAACTGGGAGATAAAATAACAATGAGATGGGCTATTCTGCCCATCACTGCCTTTTGGAATCCTTAGAGAAATTTTCGGGGGGAGGAATTACCTACTGGAGTGAGCTGCACCATCATGACTGCAACCCCCACCATCTCCTGGGATGCCAAACTGCCTTCATCCTAATCATGACCAGACAGGGCCAAAGGAAGAGAGAACCCCATGACATTTACACCTCTATCAGCTGAAATCCAACCTCCACCTAAAATATGAAACTTCCTTCTCTCCCCCACGGCCCTCTGTGTCCTTTTCTTTCCTTATCTTATTTTTCTTCTCTTTCCTTTCTCTCTCTCTCTCTTTCTCTCCTTTTTCCTTGTGTCTGATAAGAGTCAGGCTTAGCCGGCCATGACTGTATATTTTGCAACAGTACTATAAGCCTGTGACCAGAAAGAGGCAGCAAAAGCAATGTTCTACATAACCTGATGCTGACATGAGTTTGCCAGGTCTTGGAGTGGCTGATAAGACCATGTGCCATGCCTGTGTTTTTCCGCAGTGAGGTTGCAAGTGAAATTAATATCAGAGACAGAAGCTGCATTTTCTATCTTCGCTGTTCTTTTCTCGTCCCTCTTGTGTGTGTTTGTCTTTTAGGAAATGGGATCAGACTTTAACAACAAGGACAGCTCCAGCCCATCTCCGCTAAATTCTTCTGTTCCCCATCTTTTATCCCATCTAAAAGAATGTCAAACAAGGGGGTTTTCCATCTGAAAACTCTTGCCATCTAAAGGGAAAGGGATATTGTTAAAATGAAAACCTTACTTAATACTTCACATTAACTGTTTTTCTTTCTTTTCTGTCTCTTTAAGAAAAAGCTAAAGGGATTTGTAATGGTGTTTGCCATGGTTCAAAGCAGGCTGAGGTCGGTGTATGCCAAACCTTGTTTAATGCTGGGCAGTGAGCAGGTTGTGTTATTCAACAGCCCTTAGACTGCTCTCTGTTACCTCAGGGACCCTTGGCTGCCCTCTGATCCAGGGTGGAGGAGTAGTGTGACCAAAAATACTACCTTTGCCCATCTTGGCTGCGCTGATGCATGTTTGAATTCAGCCCCTCATCTCACTCTCAGAGTCTATTTTATGCCTTTATCTTATTTGAAATATTTATTTCGTATGAAAATATTAACAACCACTTTTGACAGGCAACAAGTTCCCAGCCCTGGCCTATTCCTGAAATGCATTTTGTTTAAAAGGAAAAATTAATTAAAGCCTTAAAACCATTTTCTCCTTTTATAATGGTTCTGCTTATTGTCCTTCAGGTGACATTTTGCTGAATGTGAATGGAATTGACCTGACTGGTGTCAGCCGTAGCGAGGCAGTAGCCCTGTTGAAAAACACCACCTCCTCTGTAGTACTCAAAGCCTTGGAAATGAAAGAATGTGAAGCCCTGGAGGACATGAGCCATGTATCACTCCCTGACACCAATCAGAACACATCAGATAACAGTGAATGGTCACCTTCCTGGGTTATGTGGCTTGAGCTCCCGCGGTAAGTCCAAAAATTACATCCTTGTGTTGAAGGGGAGTGGGAGGAAAGATTTATGTGTCTTGGATGGCTCTTGCTTTTTGGCCTGATTCATTACACTGACATCTTAATTAAATCCAGGCTCTGTCAAAAACCTTTATTTTAAATACCTCCCCTTTGTAATTGTGTATACATATATGGAAAATAGACACACAGGACTGCTTTTAAGGGAGGAAAGAAAGATCCTGAACAGTCCTATACCTGAAAATGTGTTAGAGAAGGAAGGGAAAATTCTGAATGGATTCAGCTCATAGAACTTAGATCTGGGCCCTCTGGACCACCCTGCAAAGTCCAAAACTACCCCTGCAGCGCTCAAGCTTCACAAATCCTGTGTTTGTTAAATACAGCTGAACTGTTTGACTTTGCCCAGATGTTAAAAAGTGCACGCAGTTGGTGCATTTCTCAGAATCGCCTTCCCTGACTCCACCACCTGCCTGAGAAAAGTTCATTTGTAAGATACAGGAAGCAGCTGTTTTGTAGTTTTAGTAAAAATAAAAGCCACATAGTGTGTAGTTTAATTGTCTTACATACACAGGGCATTTTAACATCTTTAGAACACATAAATCTGCATCTTGCAATGTTGTTTGAACCTGAGCTTTTAATGAAGATTTGCCCTGTATCCGGGATTACATTGAGCTAATGCTGAAATTTCAATTCTTAAATGGAACAAAACTCTCATTGATTTCTAGGACTGCAGAATTTGACCCAACAGTTTATATATGCTTTACCTATTAACCTGAACTCAATGGCTGTTCAGAATATCCCTTTTTCTTTTAAAAGGGCAATGTCAGGTGGCTCCGCTGCATGGAGGACCAGGGTGAAACCAGTTGGGTTATTTAGGTTTTATGTATACAGCTTCATGGTTTTACTTTTTGGGGGTATTTATACTCTAGCTAGATTCTATTCCTTACTATTCCACATTAGGCCATTTTACAGGCCCTTTCTCAGCTTGCGGCAAGGCCTGTGGTGAGGTGGTTCTGAATTTAGTCTGAGTGCAAAGATGGAATACCCCACTTGTATGTGGGTGAAGGGCACGAAGTGTGAAAAGCAAATTTGTGCCATCTTTAGGGTTAGGTACATCTCTTCATTCGGGGGGGGGGGGGGGTAGATAGCCTAGACCAATAGATTTTTCCCTTCTTTACTTTTACGTAGAAACTAGAATATTTATCAGCAACTGAGGGTGGATTTTAATTTACCCTTCGCTATGGTTCTGGTGAACCAGTCAGATGCCAGTATCACCCCTAGAACACACCCTCTGCCTCCTGTATTGCTGCATAGCTAACCATAGGGATTGAGAGCTCCCCTCTCTACAATTTACAGTTCTCCCTCGTAAGCCAACAGAAATCTAAACTTTACTCTTAGTGGTTCAATATAAATACAATGCATTGCCTATTGCTGAGGAAAATGCAGCTTAAGACCACCTTTAGGAAGCTTTCCCTCAGTCAGCTCACTGCACCTGCTGTAAACACTGAAGGAGGACTGTGGTTACTCTGTCTCAGGTCCTGCAGTCAGGATAAAGTTACTGTCAGAGATGCAGAGTACCAATAAGCAATAGCACACTGTTAAGATCAAGCGGTCAGATATCTTTGGCTTTCTGTGCTGGATTTTACCCTTTTGAACAGCATCTGAGTTTATTTGCCTCCCTGCTCCAGAAATTGCACATGTACAACGCCCAACCTTTTAACTGAAGGAAAATTACCCACCATGTCAGCAGGTCTGAAAACAGGAAATTCATTGTAATCATATCCCCAGCTGCAATGCAACTCACAGAAAAGGGCCACAGTGTGGCTGAAGACTAGAGGAATTAGTATGCTGAACTGGTGCGCTGGTTGTCTTAAACTTAAATTAATTAGGGGGAATAAAGATGATTAGAATTGACAGTAACAGAAGTGTATTTCACCCTTATTAGTACTAGCTTGTTTGGCAGGACTCAAGCATCAGCTTTGGACTTATTCACTTAACAATACACGTTATCAGATACTTCAATCTTATCTAGCACAAATAATGGTTACCCTTCTGTTCTCATTGACTCTCTGGCATCCACACTACACATCTGGAAGTCCTTCAAGTTCTGTCACCAGGACATGTATCATTAATACACGTTAACTCATTTCCCCCCAGTCTGAGAATTTAACCTTTCACTAGGCTTCCAGGATGTTGTTGGCAAGAGCCACTCCCCACTAGATTTCAAGGGTATTTTCAACAGCCTTGCTACATAGCCCATGCTTGTCTTGGGAAAAGATGATTCAATTCAAATATGATTCTGCTTAGTCAGTGTTAATCTAGATTGCTCAATATTCAAGTGTGGTGCAATGGGAGGAAGTTTTGGCATACCACTGTATGGAACATTTAGATACTATAATTAAAGTTCAACAGCAGGAGACAATGCCCCTAAGAAAGAGCAATGCAAGGAACAAGCAGGCCTGGGCCTGCAGGATGGGAAGCCAGAGAAGGAAGAGCAGGCAGAATAAGAAAGAGGGGAAGGGGACACAGAAAGGAGAGAAAATGGTATGGGGGAAAATATAGAACATGACATGAAGACATGGCGCAAGGGAGAGAGAGAAGGAAGGGACATGCCTCAGCAACAACCTGGAATACCTGTTTTGTTTTCCCTTAGTTTCTGTGACTGTAGCTGTATGATTTAAGATTAGTGTTTCTCTGGGCATACTTCTGTGCTGATACCAATACTGTAAATGAGCAATACATTCCCCTAATATAGCTCACCTCTCTTCCGGGGTCACATGCACATTACAAAGGTTGGTGCAGATGAGGAAATAAACACCAAGGTTTAGGCAGTTTGCTCAAGCGCTCACAGCAAGTCAGCACTAAAAGCCACATCTGACTTGTCAGGCCCTGGCGCTAAGCACCAGGAATCACCGCCTTTCTACATTCTTTAAATGAGCTCACAAGAAATGGGGAGAAATTTAATTTCCAATGATATTTATTTTAAAACTGGTCTTTGGTGAGTCATTTTTAGATGATTTGTTAGTGTATAAATAACTACTGCCTCTGTTCCCTCTGTAGTATGACACACTATGTGGTGGTCATGAAACAGTGGGCTTCTAGCAGTTACCTGAGCTAGATAGTAGGGGCCACATGAGTGACGGGTATGTTTGCTGGTAGTCAGATCTATTGAAGTAAAGACTAATCATCATCCTTATCCGGTATAGTTATTTCTTAACATTTGTTTTTTTCTACGCAGTTGGCTGTTGAGGAATACAGGTCATTTGTTGTTTAAGGAAATTTATACTCTTGAAGGTGATAAAGAAAATACTGCACAGCAGCTAGAGCAAAGTTACACTTTCCCAGTGCTACAGTAATTTTTCTACCCTTGCTAATTTTGCCCTCGTTCCTTCTCTTCATCCTCACTTTCCCCTCCCCCCCCAAATACTTTCAAAAATACATTATAGATCAAACACAGACGTACTGTGAATAGTAGTCTTTGCTTCACTTCACAGCGGAGTAGAGAGGAGTTATCCAAGGTGTCACAAAGAATCAGTGGCAGAACTGGCTCTGAAATGTGAAATTGGACAAGCACTCCCCCATTTTAATAGTCTTGCTTTAAGCAGAACTTTCTAACAGACCTCTAATCCCCATTCAGTACACAAGCAAATGCCAGTTTTACAGACCCATTATATTGAAAGTTTGGACTAAATTGTTCTGTAACTTTGATCCATTATAACAAGGGGAAAACATGAAATTTGATACCTGATAGGGAAATCAAGTTTTGTCTGCCGACCCAGGCTGTCATTCTGAAGTATTAAGTGTGAAACAGTTTAAAAAAGATCTTTCAATATGCATTATTTCAGAAACAAAGATGAAGCAGCCAGGAGCAGAGTATTAAAGGGCTTACTATTTTAATCTGATTTAAGTAAAGAGAAGGCAGTTAAAGTGTGTTTTAATCTCTTAATGCATCTATGACAGCTTCATACGAAGTGCTGGACTAGTTTGCTGAGTACATAACATTATGATGGGCAACTGTATTTGTAATGGTGTTATAAAACAAGGGTCTGACAGCATTGTTATCCTCAGGGAAGTACAAAAGCTACCTTCTGGCACTCAGTATGTTTGTATGCAGAGAAAACCCTCCTAAGCATTAAAAAAAAATACCAATCACTATCTTCTGTAGAGTGGTAATCTATAAATTAGTATGGTCCAAAGTGGACATTATTCCCTATACCACAGCAGCTCCAAAGGAACCATTGTGATCTAACTAGGTGAATAATCCACAGATAGAGTTTTTCCTTGTATACCGAGAACCCTCAAGCTGCTCCACAGCAATTAGTACAGATGATGCATTTTCTCTTTGTGGTGCTATTTAACTCAATTTTTACTACTACAAAACTCACAACTACCCCCTTCTTATTCTCAAACTCTCCACTTGTAACCCCCTCTCCCCCCGCCATGCAGAGCAGGCAGCTTTTCATTCCTTACGTGCTGAAATATCCAGACAACTCCATTGGAGCCTTACTTATTTCCTTGTTTCTGTGCAGCTTTCAGGCCCGTAGCAGTCATTTCAATGTATTAGCATAGAGATGGTGTGCACTGCTGTAAGTTATGTCATGTCTTTAGGAAAGCAATGAAAAAATGTAAGTTTGTGTGAATACAAATTCACCTACTGGTGTGTTTAGGTGCTTAACTTTTGGCACCCAAATTTGAATATTTTTAGTCTGAACTCCCTGTATTTCTGGTTAGCCAACCAAGAAACTGAAGTGGAAATTAAGAAGTAAAAATACAAATGTCTATTTTTCTTTGTAGCACTGGGCAATTTCTATTGCCCCAGTACCAAGCTATTGCAACAGTAAGTGCAGTTTTCTTCAATCTGGCCTGCAGATGTCAGATTTTCTACCCTTCGCAGCTATCAAAGACCAGATGTGTCCCTTCAGCCATCAATACCCAAAGCTAGGCATTTAACAGCAACAGTTTCAGGGCCAGTGCACAACCAGAACAGTTGAGGGCAAGAGCCAGAAGTAAAACCTGTTCCTTTGAGGGTACCCACCATTTCTGAGATAGACACCACTGCTACCTGGCTAGTCCTGAGAGGCTGCCGAGTAGCACTAGTTTCCTAGTAGAGCTCAAGTTCCTGTCCATTCTGGCAGTGTCATCTTCAAGGTTCATGATTATTACAGGACTCCAAGAGTTGGCACAACACGAGTACTGGATTCTCTCAGATGTTCTCTGGCCCATGAAAAACACAATGTATGCTGCTTGCAGTACTGCTCACGATATTCTGTTTACTTTCAGGCAGGGACAGGCCCTGGCTCACAAAGCTCACTGTTTATGTCAATGCTTTGGCAAGATTTTTAAGAATATTTTAGATGATGGGGTTGTTTCTGTGCCTTTTCGAACAGGGATGTTTCTGTTTCTTGCAAATCTAAATTCTGTATAGAGTGCTGCTGTTCGGCGTGAACATTAGAAGATTGAATGCTTACAACACAAGGCAGCTCAGCTAATGGCAAAGTTATTCACAGCCATCGAGGAAAGGTTACCGAGTAAAGATAGCTTTCCAGAGCCAGCCTCTTCTTTCTCAAGTCTATGTTGTTAAGAGTAATGAACAACAGAAACCCAAATCACTTTGCCATCTGGAACTTGAATTTGTTAATAGAACTCCAACAATTAACCATGAATTAGACACACCTTTACACAAACACAGTTGGTTCAAATTAAATGCACAGTAGATCAATCATATCCACTGCATGTCATAGCTCTGTTACCTAAATTCAACAGTTAGACTATAGGGTATACCTTATACTTGTAATCTAATGGTGGTAATTTAACGGAAAGTCCTACAGAATGTACTCATACACCTTATTTCCTTGTAATTATACTTGGCTAGCAGGTTAAGAACACATAGAACGAACTCCCTTTTTTTAAAAAATGGACATAAGTATTTACTTTAAAATTGCTCATATTCAAGTGGTCAAGAAACTTCCTCCTTAAGACAATAAGTAATGCCCAAATACAGCAAGGTTGTTACCCGTTCTGCATATCAGGCTCAATTAATAATGATGACAACTAAATCCTGGCAATACTTGGTCATGACCTTGTTACCAAATCCTGTGAGTTTAGGGTGGGTTTTTTCTCTCCATTTTCTTTAAAGTGATTCTGCATGCTCAAAAGCCCACAGCTGGGAAAGTAATAGAGCCTGCCTTCTGGGGAATGACCAAGAGTCACCTGCTTTTTCCATTAGCAGCCAGTGAACTGTTGTGCAAACACTATACCGAACATCCTGGCAGCAGGTGAATATTTGTAGATCCCAGGGGACTAATCTAGTAATACTGTAAAATCTTGCTGTGAAACTTAGCAAACATATTATTTTACATGAAAAATATGACAAACTTTAAATATATATATATATATACACACTTTATCTTTAAAGGTACAATTTTGCCTTTTTCAGCAGAAGGATCAGCTCTCAATGAGAATTTTAAAATGTCTTTTAATGCAGAGTAAAGTCAGCTGTAATGGACTGGCTTGGAATATGTGCAGAAAGTTAACTAGTCTGTTATAACACCAAATGGATTTCAGCTTCCTCTACCAGCCTTAGGCTAGATGGTAAAGACTTATTAGTATCCCAGGCAAAATTTTGCATTACTATATCTCTAATGAAGATGGCAACAGTCTTTTCTGATTTTCAGCAAAAATCTGAATGGTACACTGAAATATTTAGAAGGTTAGTTTCATAATAAACACTAAAATTACTAACAAACAGGCATTTAAACTAATGCAAGATTGAGATTGATTACCACATACCACAAAATACAAGCTTAATTAACCTATCACTTTTCCCCCCAAGCCAGCATCAATTATGTATAGTTGGGCAATACATTATGTTATCAGGTAATATAACCAATGGATTATATCAGAGCCAAATCAAAAGACAGAGAGAGGGTTTTTTAATCATTCATTCTTAACGTCAAAAAAACCCACTGAATTAATCTTGTACCTGTAACAAGCCACCTTCTCAACAACAGCATAATTACTCTATAACACTTCACCACTACGGTTCTGAAAGTATAATACTCTTCTCTGCACAATTCCCACTCATTGCTCACTAACAGCAAAGCTATAAATCCCTTCCCTGATGTGATTTTTTCCTTGTGTGATATCTTTGATTTTTGTGGTTCAGGTTTTTTTTTTTTAAATGGACATTTGAATTACTCAGCTCTGTGGTACACCAGAATTCATATCCATCCTTATCCTGAGAGTTTTGGGGGTATTATTTTTAAAGCATGTCCTAAAAGCATGACACTTATTACTGATGGAATAGCTGATCAGATGCAGGTAACAAGGTACTTGACATCTGCAGACAGAATCAGTGTTGTTTTTAAATTATGATTTAAATGAAGTCCAATCTCAGTTGAAATATCTTCTTCAATGGAACTTTGGCGTTTAGCAGTCCCCAAACATGCTACCAGTACCTAGAAAGGCAGATGCATCAAATAAACAAACTTAACTTAATCCTGAGACATTAATTAGACTGATTTGTTTCAGGTATTTGCACAGCTGCAAAGAAATTGTATTACGAAGAAATACAGCAGGAAGTCTTGGCTTTAGCATCGTAGGTGGTTATGAAGAACACAGTGGAAACAAACCATTCTTTATCAAATCCATCGTTGGAGGCACACCAGCATACAATGATGGAAGAATTAGGTAAACTAACATTTAAATAGTACTCTTCATCTAAGGAACTCAAAAGGGCTTTATAATATTCATAGAATTAAGTCTTAAAATAAGGAGACTGTGGTCCAGAGAGACCAAGTGTCTTGCTGAAGGTCACAAAGAGGGCTCAATTTCATACCAGTCCAATGAAAACTTCCATTGAAACCAGCTGAGTATAAAATTGGGCCCTTTTTGACAGAGCTAGGAATAGAATCTGAAATAGAATCCTGTGCTTTAACAACTTGCTTTCCTGGCAAAATATTATCATGTGTATAACTATTAACATCTACATATAATAAAAGATATCTGTGAAATAGTGTATGTTATTTACAAAGTAACAGTTATCTTAATTATGCATATACTTCTATACTGACAACTAAAATGTAATTTAAATCCAATACTAGGTGTGTGAGATAAAATATAGATGACCTGTAAATTCTTACACAGCATTTTACTGTCCAATAACCAGTTAATTTTACCTGGCACACACAGATCTGAAAAAAGAGCTCTGATTTCATATTTTCCTCCATATATATCTGATTTGTAAAGGAATGCCAGGAAAGAACAAATACATGGTAGAGTAAGAACACAAGGATTCTTTCAACGGCTTACCTTCAGAAGCCTCAACTTTTTCACCCCCCCCTCTTTTGGTCCCTCTTAGTAGTTGCCATCCTTCTGGCAAAGTGGTGACACAATGTTATAGAGTCAGCCAAAGCAGCTGAATTGGCAAGAAAGTTTTTTGAGATCAGGATCTCTTCTTGGTTTTAAGTGTTTTAACTAAAATCTTATCTACAATTAATTTTTCAGATGCGGTGATATCCTCCTTGCTGTCAACGGCAGGAATACATCAGGAATGATGCATGCCTGTTTGGCAAGGATGCTCAAAGAACTGAAAGGAAAAATTACTCTCACTCTTATGTCCTGGCCTGGCACTTTTTTATAAAACAAGTATTCATGGAAAAATGACAAATCATTTGACACAGAAAACAAGCTATTTACTATGGACGTCAGTTTTCCTACAGTTTTTTGGTCGACTGTATATTTGTAAATAAAAGTTCGTGAATTGTAAGTTTGCATGTCAAGATAGTCTTGAGAAAACATGGCGCCTGTCAGAGTAACATGCACTTAAGAAAAAAGCAAAGCTACTGAAATTATAGATCAGGGTACAATTCTCATGTGTTTTACGTTTGTATTTTTATATTTGATTCATGTTAATAATCAAAGTCCATTAAGAAGCAGCAGCAATTCTGTTCACTACCGTTTTCAATTTATAAAAAAAGTTATGGATATGTAACTTGGAAAAATATGTGGCAGTCTCTTGAAATGATAAACTTGAAATATTTTTGTAAATCAGTTGACTGTTTCTACCCAACATGTGAAAAGCACTTTGATCAAATAATGTTCCTTTTCATGGTCAGTATGATGCTGATATTTTCAAGACTTTCAAATATTTTGCTTGTTAGGATGTAATACTGTGAATGAGATTTTATTTCTTACTAAAAATAAACGTAACTATTGTACAGACATGTTATTTCCTTCAAGAAAACCAGAAAAAAAGTAACCATAATTTTTCCCAAAGTTTCTGATTAACCCAGCAAGATTAGGACTTCATATTTAAACATTATTTATCCATGAATTTTAAAAAATTAAGTATTGCCAGATTGACTACAAATTATCCACTTGGATAGTGGCAGTGTAAATTTTGCTAGACTCAAACCTTTTCTGGAGGGAATATGTCCAAAAGTGAGAAGGTAGTTTATTTTCTTTGCTTAAACGATTGTAGGGGCCTCTATGGAAATTATCGATATTTTGAAGTCAGATGCTCTTTCCCATTAACTTTAAAGGGGAAAAGGATCAGGCCATTAATTTTTATTGCGATGTGGACAGCTGTCTCTCAAAAATATGCTAAGACCAACTTCATTTTACATAGGTCAGAGCAGCAGGACTGATGGATAACTACTTTTGGTTTCTATTAACTGGTTATCTAACCTCCAATCCTATGAGCTACTTAAATCATCTTCCTGAACTCACTCGTACATTTGAAAGTTGTGTTAAAGGTTTTAACATTTTATATGTAATATAAATAAGGGTCATACTCTCCGATCACATGAAAAATAATGTGCATATTTAATGTTTTTGCCATAACTTCCAGCAAAAGTTTCTCAAATGCCTCTCACTCTTCTCCTATGGCACACAAAAGGATGAGCTGTTTAGCTTTGCCCTTTGAGTTCATTATATAAACTTCAGAGATCCATTAGCACTGTTACGGATGTACTGGTAGGTATTAGTATGCAGTAATGTGAACGCAAACCAGCCTCAACTCAGAAGAAGAATAAACTTCCATAGTTCCTACTGTCTTAGGCAACAAGAGACTGGGTCCAGTATTTTGGGTGTAGGTTTCCTGTACAGTACTGCAACAGCACCACCCTCTAGACCTCAGAAGCCACCACTGCACTTTGTCTTATAGTATCTTAAAAATAAGACAAAGTCAATCCATGAATCTTAACTTAACATGAAAAATTCACTCTTTTATTTTCAAAAAACAAATTAACCTTATATTTTGTACTAACAGAATGAGATTAAGAGCAAAATTTCTTTAATACCCAGAAAAATAACAAGATTTATAGTAATCTATTTCTGGCACTAGTAATTGCAAGTAGGCAAATATCACACATGCCTATTCCACTGGAGCAGCTTCAGTGGTTTCCTGTTCAGGGGCAGGTTCACCACTAGCTTCTTTTCCTTCTTTGCTTCTTTTGGATTTTTTGTGTTTGTGCCTCCTGTGGCTGTCCCCTTCTTCACTGTCATGACGACGCCTGCTGTTACTAAGACAAAGAGAGGAAAATGCTCAGACAGATGCATACTCCACTATTAAACAGGCCCTCAAACATAACGTAAGGAAGCAAGAGGCAGAGTTCTCATACAAGTTCTCATACAAGAACTATGTTCATCAGAACATAAATGTGCATCACACTCAAGCTTCATTTTTAATAAATGGTTTATATGCATCCACACTTCTTTTTTTTTTTTAAAACTAGGAATGATAAATCCTCTCCCCTCTACATATTCTAACTACAAGGCTTTATTCTTACAGCTTAAGAAAGTCCCTATTGTGATTCTTTTAATGTTTTTGTTACTCCCCCTCACTTATGCTCCTTATACGAAGTATACCAGTAAGGTCCAGACAAAGGATTTTACACACTGCCCCTGCTGAAGCTGGTAGAGACATTACACAGTAACCCTGGACCAACATCTCTTGTCAGCTATACATCTTTTACATGGCAGATTTGCTGCAGGCAGCACATCAGGATCTTTGCAACCTTTTCATGATACTCCAACTGTCATTTTTCTACACTATTAAAGATCAAACCTTCGAGATGATTTGTGTCGAGTCTCTTCTTTTTCTCTATGTCTCCTTTCTCTGTGTCGTTCCTCTTTCTCTCTGCTTGTTCTGTGACGCTCATAGCCTCTTTCGGCATATTCTCTGTACCTGTATCGTTCTTCGTCACTGATGAGAAGAAAAATCTTTCACATGCCAGTGAAATGTTAAAGCAGCCGGGGGGGTGGGGGGGACCACACATTTTAACATTTACACAACAAATGGCAAACCAAACTTAACGTATTTGTCAGAATTCATAAATACCATCTACAATGTATGTTAAAAAGACATTAAAGTTGCTTAACCTAAGGGGTAGAATATAAGGATTGTTGTAATTTTAGATCTGAAGTCTTTGATATTTTGACATAAGGGTGTATTTGGGTTGGGAAAAAGGAGACGTTAGCAGCATCTTATTAAATATATGCACAGTTTTTTATGCAATAACAAACTTTGTATGAAAATCGTAAGTAGTGAAAATTTATTATACTTAATCCTCATCTGGATGGTATGTTATAGTTGTACAGTTTTGAGCTCACACTTTACAAATGAGGTTTTTGAAAGAACATACTGGCTATTTCTTATCAGCACCTCTGACATGTTAAAAAGCATTTGAGCATGTTCAGTGAAATCTTCAGTAAGTCTTAGTGATGACATGCAGTAACAGCCACGAAGGAAGAAACTAAGTATATAGGAGGCCTCAATGCACTGTAAAAGATACTATAAAATATATAAGATCCCATAAAATATTTAACTTTGGTAAGGCTTCATAACATCTTAGTTTAAACGTGTACTGTAACATGTTCCTGTCCTCCTAAAAACACACACAAAGTCAATGAAGTGTTCCATGAAATAAGAAGTTGATAGTAATACCTATTTGAGTTTAGTCCAACAGAAAACACAACAGATTTTAACATTAACTTCTTATGCACCCGCTGCCAATAATATGTATCCAATCTACTTTCTCCTTGCTTTGAGATCTGCTTATGAAAAAGCTCTATGTAAGAGGTGAGTATTATTTATTACTTGGTTAAAAAAACAGATGCAGTGTCATAGGTGCAATTTGACACCTATGCTGTTCAAAGAAGATAAATTGATTGAATAGGAACATGTCATATGAATTCTTAGTTTCCATAGCTCAGAAAATAAAGGGGAGATCTTTACAAATTAAGATCCTGAAAGAAAACTACAGACTGATGTGACCCAACTTTTTGAGTCAGTAACTAGCCAAAAGGAATTAGAACTTAGAAGCCATTAAGTTAAAGCAAAAACTAAAGCTCCACATTTTCAGTCTATTCTAAAGCAAAATATTGCTGACTTTTCCTTCGTGGTCAGGGGACCCTGTGTACAGAAGAATCCATGTGGCTCCACTAATGAGGAAGGATTTGGGGAGGCTGTGCAGGGAAAGTGCCTTCTACATGCATTAGAACCCAGCTCCACAGATTCCCCACATCTCAATGAAGTGAGAATTTGAATGAGGGAAGACTGATTTGCCACAAAGTGTCCAGTAGCCATTTCTTTAATAGGACCACTGCATCTGACTACTCCAGGCCAGAGCATGACTTGTGTGTATGTGTGTGTGTTGGCGGGAAGGAAATCAACACCGGAACAAGTACTGCCAAGTCTCACTATGGGTCTCTATATTTTACTGCTGTGGAGCAGTAAAATTAGGACTGTTATTGGCAGTTAAATCTTGGGTAAAATTTGAAGTATTTCCTCGGAAGTTACAGAACACTAATTCCCAAAATATTACACAGCACTTTAACAAATGGAGAAATGATAAAGGAAGCCAAGGAATGTCATCTGTTTCTCCACAATATGTTAAAATATTTCCTCTGTCAAAATATGGGACAATAATAACTACCGTTGGTTAACTCACAGTAATGATTCATTGTTAAATAATACAATTGGATTGACTAACAATGTTCCTCTAAATGTTTTGCATTATGAAAACATAACTGTAGTTACAACCAAAGATGAGGGAGTATACAAATTGATATAAAGCATGGTCTTATGTTGTGGGAGACACTACTTTAAATCTAAAAGAAAAAAACATTTATTCAAAAGCATATTCACATTCACACTATGGCTCAAAATAAAACCTACAATTACAACATACCTATACAAAAAACAATAGATAGGGAATTGATTAAGGCTTAAATCAGACTGTTCCATGACCAGTTTGAGGAGTATGGGGTAGTACTTAATAAGCTACATGAAACACACAAGGTACTTATTGTGTTGAATCCACAACACACACTCATTCCTCTTAGGTGCCCAACACCAGAATAAGGTGAAGTAATTTCGCTAGAAAAAGAAACTTTGCTGAATCCCAATTGCAGAGAGAGTATAACAGATTTGAAATTAATGAGTTTACCCCTCAATTTCCACTCTACTGTGAGATGCTGTGAAGGGAAAATGTCCATAACCAAACTTCTATTCCACTACATAGTTCCTCACATCACAGCCATTCCGCTGATGGGAAAAAAAAAGCTGACCAATCAAACTCTCCCACATCAAACGTCACATGAATTTAAGCAGAAAATTCTGCAAATATCAACCCACAGTTTCCAAAACATGTCATACTGAGAGAGGGCAGCCTAGGTTAACAATAGTATACAGGAGATAGGGCTGAATAAACTCAAAGAGGACATTAGGCCCTTGTGGAGTGGAGCTGCAGTGGGGCACAGATCAGTGTGGTACAGCACTTCAGACATTTCCCAACCTGTGCAGTGTATACAGCATTAGAAATGCTAATTATTTAACATTATTAATTAATTAGCAATTATTTCTTAAGAATTAAGGAAGACCTGGTGAATAGTTCACATTACTTTTCTAGTTCACAATTTCAATCTTGATTTGGCCTAAAGTGGAAGTGTGTTCTAATTCTGAATAAATTTAGCCCATGTCTCAAAAACTAAACATGACTAGTCAGTCAGTTATGAGAGGCTCAGCTCTGGAATAAAAAGGTTGTTTCAGGTTAGAATTGAGAAACACTGATAGAGCTTATGGAAAGCTTACGTAACATCTGTCTAGATCATCTATTTTAAAGTATATATCCCTTCTATTAAAAAGAGTAAAATGTTTTAAATGTCTTATAATAAAAAAAAAATCTTGAAATTGATAACATTGTAGGTTGAGATTATGAATATACTTCTTGAATATAAATTATACTTCTATGTGCTTCAAATATTATAAATTATAAACTGAAATTTCACCCCATGTCTAAAATCACAAAAATATCTTACTGGCATTAAAATGGGTAAGCCAGGTCTGAAAATAGAGAAATTGAGTACCAAATTTGAAATCAGTGCATAATAATTCCCTCACTGAAGACACCCTTGAAATAGAGATGTTCAGCACAGTTCAAAGAGCCTAACATTTTTGCCACTTTGTAGCAAAAAAAAAAAAAAACAAAACCAAAGCCAAAGAAAAATAAAATATAATTTAGTGGATTTCCCCCTACCTGAAATCTAGTTCCCAAGATCAAAAAATTGCTGATTAAAGTCTAATGTAAAGAGTTAACTTCGGAATATGGAATGTTACCTCTGATGAGTTTAACATAAGAAGTCAAATGCTTGCTATGCTTTCAAGTTTAAAACATAAAGGCCAAAACCTTTTTCATCACACCTTTTTCATATTCTGTATTTGCCAAAAAGAGCTATAGAAAATTATTTTAAAAATATTCCAGAGAGGTTTCAAAGTTGACACTATTTTTTAAATCCCTCTTATTTGACAGTTCAAGATCTTACTACCAAATGCAGATGACAAAGGATTCAGCGGGAACTACACCTCTACCCAGATATAGCGCGGTCCTTGGGACCCAAAAAATCTTACCACGTTATAGTTGAAACAGCATTATATCGAACTTGCTTTGGCCTCCAGCATTTCCGCTATTAATAGTCACTTCCCGCCCCCTGACTGACCCCTCAGAACCCCCGACCCATCCAACCCCCCCTCCCCTGACTGCCCCGACACCTATCCATACCCCCGCCCCCTGCCAGGCCCCCCGGGACTCCCATGCCCTACCCAACGCCCCCGTTCCCCGTCCCGCCCCCAGAACCTCCGAAACTTCCAACCCCCCCCCCCCCCCCCCAGACCCTCTGCCCCTTATCCAACCCCTCGGCCTCGGCCTGGGCACCCTTAACACGCCACTCAGAGCAGCGTGTCGGAGCCAGACATGCTCACGCGCTGATCCACCAGAGCACACAGCCCGCCCCCCCCCAGAGCACTGCTTTACCGCGTTATATCCAAATTCGTGTTATATCAGGTCGCGTTATATTGGGGTAGAGGTGTATGAAAAATTCTAAACATGACCAAACCCAGCTTTTCTGCATGCAAAACAAAAATCACAGTTTGAATGGTCCAATATATTGGGACCTTCCAGGCTAGGAATAAATCCTGTGTGCCCCACTGGCAAGCTAGGAATTCCCCTGTCACTTTACACCTGGTTTCCATCTGTAGTCATTAGGCACTTCCTATGTGCTTGTAGGACCTCATCCCTGAGGTAGAGGATGAGAGAGTTAGCTACTCTGTGCAGTAACTGAGGTTTTTCGAGATGTGTCACCCTATGGGTGCTCCACTTTAGAAGTGCTGGCATCCCCTGCACTCCTGTGCCTGGGATTGGAGCTCTTTGGTAGCAGCGTCCGTTGGTCCGCATATGCGCTCCTCCCTGTCACGCGCTGTGAACAGCACCTATACAGCATGGTGCAACCTAACCGCCCTGTTTCTTCGCCACTGCCGGGGCCATGTTTGAACTTCAAAGCAGAGCAGAGGAGGGCAGGTAGTGGCGCACTCACAGAGACAAACATCTGGAAGAAACTCAGTTACTGCACAAGGTGAGTAACCCTCTCTTCTTCTTCGAGTGGTGTCCCTATGGGTGCTTCACTTTAGCAGTGTTGGAAGGTTGAGGCTTCGAAGCAGTACAGAAGAGTAAGGATAGGATGGTGTGTCCTTATAATGTACTGGATAGTGCGTCATGGGTGATCGCATAATGTTGTATGAATATGTCCGATGAAGCCCAAGTGGTAGCCTCACAAATGTCCATTATTCAGGAAGGCTATTGAGGTGGACAGCCATCAGGTATAATATGTTTGAGTTCCTGCTGAGGTCTGTAGATTACGTTGTCAATAGCAAAAATGAATGCACTGAGACATCCATTTTGAAAATCTTTGCTTTGACATGGCAGATCCTTTTGACCTTTCAGTCGTAGAAAGGAATAAGCACAGTGATTGTCTGAAGATTCAGGTCATTTGAGGTAGAAGTCTAAGGCTGTCCTTACTTCCAGAGTGTGTAGCATTGCCTCATGTTGGTTTTCATATAGCTTGGGGAAGAATGATGAAAGGTGGAGCGGTTGGTTCAAGTGAAAGGACGATAAGACTTTGGGCAAGAATTTCAGGTTGGGTCGTAATGTGACCTTATCCTTGTAGGAGACTGCACATGGGAGGTGCGCCATGAGGGCACCTATCTCACCTACTCATTGAGCAGATGTGATTGCTATGACAAAGGCATTTGCATGGACAAGTGGATATAGGACTGGGAGGCCATGAGTTCAAATGGGGAGTTGGTGAAGCAGCAAAGGATTAAGCTAAGGTCCCAAGACAGGGTTGGATCTCAAACCTCAGGATATTTTGGAGGGCCTTAGAAATCATTTTGGCATGGGATGGTAAAAACAGAATAGTCTTTTGACTCTGCAGTGGAAGGTGGTGATGGCAGCCAGGTGTATGCAAATAGAGTTCAGAGATTGTCCGGACTTCTTGAGTTCGAGAATGTAGTCCAGAATGGGTGGCAGAGGAGCATGAAGCGCTGAAGTATGCATAGTGTCACACTGGTCTAGAATCTTTTCCATTTGTGTAGGTAAGTCTGGCGAGTGGTTGGATTTCTTGTACGTCCATAAAGCAGGTCATCTCAGGAGCTGAAACCGGAAGGAGTCAGGCCTTCAGGTGAAGAATTTCCAGGTTGGGGTGGAGAATTGTGCCTGCATGCTGAGAGAGGTGTGGCTCTGGGTGAAGGGTTATAGGAGGACAGACTGCCATGCACAGGAGATAAGGGTACCATATCTGTCAGGGCCAGTTCAGAGCTATCAGAATGACTCTGCCCTGTTCTACTTGTATTTTGTGCAATACCCTGAAAAGAAAGGGAAAGGGTGGAAAGGCATAGAGAAGAGATGCGTTCCATGCAATAAGGTAGGTGTCTCCAAGGGATTGATGGCCAAGGCCCGCCCTCATGACAAAATGTGAGCATTTGGCATTGTCAGGTGTGGCGAACAGGTCTTGCTCGAAAACCCCCACTGGTTGAAAATCGGCTGTATCTCCCACTTGTCATCTTGTGAGGACTTCTCGCTTGGGGAGTCTGCTGTGGTGTTCTGGTGACCAAGTATGTACACGGCAAAGATATGGATACTGTGTCAGTTACACCTGTTCCACAACCTTATGGCTTCAGTTCACAGAGTCTAAGACCTGGATCCCCCTTAACCTATTGATGTAAAACATGCAAGAGACATTTGTCCCTCAATACTCTGATGCATGTGTTCCTGATTAATGGAAGAAAGCGGAGGCATGCATTGCATGCACTGCAGACTGCACGTAGCTCTAGAAGATTGATGTGGGGCATAGATTCTGAAGGGACCATTCGCCCTGTATTGTGTGGTTCTGTAAATGCGCACCCCAACCAAGGAGGGATCTGTCGTCAGGAGCAATTACAGAGGAGGCTGGAAAAAGGGGACTCCCCCCTACAGACATTCTGGTGATTTGTCCACCATTCTTCTAATTACAGTTTGATCTTGAGTGGTACCAATAGCGATTTATTCAGGTTGTGTCTGTGTGGTAAGTAGATCGTTGGAAGCCAGTTCTGGAGGCTGTGCATAGGCAATCTAGAGTGTTTGACAATGAATGTAATTGCTGCCATATTACCTAGTAGTTGCCTGCGAGTTCTGGCAGAGATCTGTGGACTGGTTTGCACCTTGGAAATTAAACTGACAATTGAGTCGAATCTGTGAGTTGGAAGGAAGGCTTTGACCTCTATTGTGTCCAACTGTGCTCTGATACATTCCAGTTGTATTAGCGTCAGTACTGATTTTTGCGTGTTTGTTTCGAGGCCTAGACTGGAGGTTCATTGTCTCTCCTATGGCCTGGAGTGCATCATGTTGAAAGGAGGCCTTTATTAGGCAGTTGTTGAGATAAGGAAATATCATGACTCCTTATTGTTTGCAGAGGTGTATTCCCAGAGCTGCTAAAACCTTGGAAAAAATTCTGGGAGCTGTAGAGAGGCCAAAGGATAGTACCTTGTATTGATAATGGTCCAACTGTAGGGCAAATCTGAGAAACCGTCTGTCTAAAGGGTATATAGAGATGTGGAAATATGCATCTTGGAGATTGAGGGTTGAGAGCCAGTCCCCATGTTGCAAAGCTGGGATTATCAATTACTAATGCGACTATCTTGAAGCACTGGAGTTTGTTAACTTATTGAGGTACTTCAAATCGAGGATAGGTCTCCATCTGCTGTTTTTCTTTTTTATTATGAAGTAGTTGGAATAAAAGCCTTTCCCTCTGTGATGTAACGGGACTGGTTCTATGGCTCCCAGTTGCAGAAGGTGGCTTAATTCCTCCCGTAAGAGATGGTTGTGAGAAAGGTGAAGACGGACGGAAAGGGGGATGGGTGTATGGGAGGGAGAGGAATGGAATGGAGTAACCCTTGTCTATAATTTCCAACCCCCACTTGTTGGAGGTGATTGTCTGCCGTGCTGGGTAGAACGGGGTCAAATGGCTGCCAAACTGGTGAGATAATATGGATGGTTGCTGCATTTGATTCAGGGGGAGAGCTCTCAGGGTCTCGACGTAACTTTCAGAACTGCTGCTTGGAGGTGGAAGGATGAAGAGCAGTTGACTGAGCTGGGCCCTGCTTACATTTAGGAGAGGGGTCTCTGGCATCTACGTTGTGTGTTGTAGTATCGTTAGGGGCCAAAAAGTGGAGGACGAGAACTAGCAGTAGTTTGACATCTTCTTTGTTTTGGTGAATAAATGCTGAGGGAGCATAGTGTTGCCTTGAATTCTTCAGGGAATGAAGGGACTCATCAGTAAGCTTGGTGAAGAGTTTGGGGCCCCCAAACAGGCTATCCTCCAGTATGGTCTGAACTTCTTTGGGGAACCCCGACAGATGTAGCCACGATGCGTGTCTCATGACCACAGCTGTGGCTATGGATTGGGCTGCAGTGTCGGGCGCACCCAGAGAGGCCAGTAGCACTGTCCGTCCCAACGGCTGTCCTTCAGTTATAAGCACCTGAAATTGCTCCTTCTTGTTGTCCAGGATATGTTGCAGTAAGTCAGTGAACTTAGAGTAGTTCAAATGGTTATATTTTATCGAAGCACCTCGTAAGTAGTAATCCTGAACGGGAGTGTGGACCCGAAGAGATCTAGCCTCTTCCATTCTTTATTGCAGGGGGTGTCCGAGAATGACGTTTTCTCCCTCTCTCATTCACTGCATTAACTATGAGGGAATTAGGGGTTAGGTGGAAAAATAAAAAAACCCATCTTTTTTTTTTTTGCAAGGATATATATATTTTTTGTCCACCCGCTTGCAGACTGGTGGCGTGGATGCAGCGGTCTGCCAGATTACCTTAACTAGGTGTAATAAGGCTTCGTTGACAGGAAGCGTGATTCTTGCCTATGTGAAGGCCTGTAAGATGTCTAACAACTTATGTTGTTGCTCACAGACTCTCATGGGATCTGTAGAGTGTCCGCTACACTTGTCTGTGTCGAAAGAGTTCTTGGAAGTGTCTGAAGTCATCCACAGTGGGAGGCGATGGCATGATTGCCTCATATAGACAGAACAAGATGTTGGCCAGTGGTCTGCTTTCTTCCTCTCATTTCTCCTCTTGCTCCTCCAGAAATTCTAGCTTTGGCTCCAGGGACCTGGATACCGAGGAAGATGGAGAGCAGCTACATAAGGCCCTCCTGTGAGAGGATAGTTGAGTTAAGCATCACTGGCATCATGTGTTGAGATGTCCTAGAATGAGGCATCAGTGCAAAGCTTGTCAGTACCAGCAGACAGGGTGTAGCTTGCCGAATGTCCACCAGATGGTGTTGACAGCTTCATTGGTGCCGAGGGCCTCTGCGGTGCCGGTGGTTTCATCACTCAGAGCCATATGTTTCAGTATGGATGGTGGAGCCAACTTGGAGGTTTTCACATTACCCTTGTCAGTCTCACATGGTGTAATCCTTTCATGCGGTCCTGTCCTCTTGGGGTCTTTGGGCCTGCCAATAGTGCCAGTACCGGAGGTACTCATGTGACAGAACAGCTACATCTCAGTGAAGAAGACATGGCAGCCACAGATCTCACTGGGAGATGGGGTGGCTCCTTGGAGTGTGAACCCAGGACGCATTTTTTGTCTTCTGGATAGGAGAGAGCAGACTCTCTTAGCAGCGCGCGAGCAGTCGGGGTTGGCAGTTGAGGCGAATCAGTGCTGCAGAAAAGAGGTCTCAGGACAAGGATCTCAGGCGGGCCGTAATGTGTTCTCCATCATAATTAAACTTGAGTTTGAGGTCACAGTCTTTTCTGGCCTGTGCCTTTAAATTAAGGCAGCGGGAACAACTGCTGATATACGTGCCCTTCTTCCAGGCACAAAATGCACCGGGAATCCCCATCGCTCATGGGAATGGCCTCATGGCAAGAGAGGCACCTCTTAAAGTCAGGGGATCTGGGCATAGTTCCGTGAGGGGAGAACTTCCCGATTGGGAAGGACTCTGGAATCTCTACTAGGAAATAACAGGGAGGAAAGACATTTTTTTTTCCCAGGGAGAATAAAAGAGAGAAAAAAACTGCTAACAACTATCTAAAACGGAAACTTAAAACATCTAAAGGCACTACAACGAGCGACGAAGGGATCTGCTAGAGGCTCTGTCGCAGACCAAGGACAGTTGAGAAGGAACTGACGGATGCTGGGTCACACAGTGCTATACAGACACCCTTACAGTCTGTGATGGGGATGAGCCCAACAGGCACTGCTATTGAAGACCTCCACTCCCAGGCACACGTACACCAGCACACACAAAGTGAAGCACCTCTAGAGACACCACTCAACGAAGAATCTAATATTTAATCAGTGCCCTTTTTGACAGACAAATCCAAGTGCAATAGGATCCAGATAAGCTTCCTTTTGCTACCTCTTCTTAGGAGGTTGAAATTATTCAGGATGGTCTGCATGACATTCTCAGTCTAAAGCCACCTTGGCTATAGGTAAAAAACCAAAGAATTAAAACAGAGCAATAAAATGAGATTAAAAGAAACTGTATGCCCAGCATATTTAGTCAAAACTCTGTAAAAGCTAATTCCAGATAAATACAATCCATGTTGTTGAAGTGAAAAAAGCAATATCCTAGATTTCTAGAACGGACTCCTCTCTGTACCAGTTTCTTTCTAGCCCTCTAAGCAGGCCACACGTCTGAGACTCAACCAACCAGGTACGTATCACCTTCCCTTCTCCCCAAGATCCAAGTCCTTTGTAATAGTTACCCTTTTTGTCATTAAAACTATGACAATCCATCAGGCACACAGCACTGGATTACATCAGCAATTCAACAATGAAATGGTTGATTAGGTGTGCCATTGGGAGGGGAGAGATGAGAAGAAGTGGAATAGTTTATTCTCTGTACAATAACTATTGTTACCTATATCTGCTTACTATCATCATTCCTGTCCATCTCTGGAGTTATTCAATTTCCTCTCACACAACCTAAAATTGTAAATGCTTTTTTATCTTGCTTGCACCTTAGTCACCCTAAAGTATAAAGGTGACTGGATCCTGGTATGTATAACAATTTTCTCTGGCTATACATGTCAAATTGAATCTAGCTCACTGTGCACCTTTAGAGAGGCAGGGCTTATATTTTCTTATTACTCCCTTGTATCTTTATTCTGCTGTACCTCAAAAATGAACAACTGACAGGTAAACATGCGTCACACACCCCTTTTCAATAATTTGAAGCCGTTTTTTTTGCCCTGCAGAGTTGTGTAATATTGGACCTTAAAACGAGTCCCTGGTGCAGCACTGAACAAATACAGCCACCCTTGGGCAATGGATCAGCGGGTCTTCAGAGCAGGAGCAGAGATTCCATGACTTCGGACAAAAGGAACCAACATTTCTCTGCCTAGCAGGTAGCTTAAAGTAATAAACTATGTGTATTTGAAACTGCTCACATTCTGAATGTCAGAAATATTCCCAATGAGAGATATATAGTATATATAGTATATAGAGGGCAGTCAAAGGTGTATGACAAAACACAGAACTTTGTAATAATGTAATGTAATCATGACTCCACTATTTTATCACATAGTTGATACCACTGCATGTGCGCACACACAATATTTGAACATAGATTCATAGATATTTAGGTCAGAAGGGACCATTATGATCATCTAGTCTGACCTCCTGCACAACGCAGGCCACAGAATTTCACCCACCACTCCTACAAAAAAACCTCACACCTGTATCTGTGCTATTGAAGTCCTCAAATTGTAGTTTAAAGACCTCAAGGAGCAGAGAATCCTCCAGCAAGTGACCCGTGCCCCATGCTACAGAGGAAGGCGAAAAACCTCCAGGGCCTCTTCCAATCTGCCCTGGAGGAAAATTCCTTCCCGACCCCAAATATGGCGATCAGCTAAACCCTGAGCATATGGGCAAGATTCATCAGCCAGATACTACAGAAAATTCTTTCCCAGGTAACTTGGATCTTACCCCATCTAAAACCCATCACAGGCCATTGGGCCTATTTACCGTGAATATTTAATTACCAAAACCATGTTATCCCATCATACCATCTCCTCCATAAACTTATCGAGTTTAATCTTAAAGCAAGATAGATCTTTTGCCCCCACTACTTCCCTCGGAAGGCTATTCCAAAACTTCACTCCTCTGATGGTTAGAAACCTTCGTCTAATTTCTAATCTAAATTTCCTAGTGGCCAGTTTATATCCATTTGTTCTTGTGTCCACATTGGTACTGAGTTTAAATAATTCCTCTCCCTCTCTGGTATTTATCCCTCTGATATATTTATAGAGGGCAATCATATCTCCCCTCAGCCTTCTTTTAGTTAGGCTAAACAAGCCAAGCTCCCTGAGTCTCCTTTCATAAGACAAGTTTTCCATTCCTCGGATCATCCTAGTAGCCCTTCTCTGTACCTGTTCCAGTTTGAATTCATCCTTCTTAAACATGGGAGACCAGAACTGCACACAGTACTCCAGGTGAGGTCTCACCAGTGCCTTATATAACGGTACTAAAACCTCCTTATCCCTACTGGAAATACCTCTCCTGATGCATCCCAAGACGACATTAGCTTTTTTCACAGCCATATCACATTGGCAGCTCATAGTCATCCTATGATCAACCAATACTCCAAGGTCCTTTTCCTCCTCTGTTACTTCTAGTTGATGCATCCCTAGCTTATAACTAAAATTCTTGTTATTAATCCCTAAATGCATGACCTTACACTTCTCACTATTAAATTTCATCCTATTCCTATTACTCCAGTTTACAAGGTCATCCAGATCCTCCTGTAGGGTATCCCTGTCCTTCTCTAAATTAGCAATACCTCCCAGCTTTGTATCATCTGCAAACTTTAGTAGCACACTCCCACTTTTTGTGCCCAGGTCAGTAATAAAAAGATTAAATAAGATTGGTCCCAAAACCGATCCCTGAGGAACTCCACTGGTAACCTCCCTCCAACTTGACAGTTCACCTTTCAGTAGGACCCGTTGTAGTCTCCCCTTTAACCAATTCCCTATCCACCTTTCAATATTCCTATTGATGCCCATCTTATCCAATTTAACTAATAATTCCCCATGTGGCACCGTATCAAACGCCTTACTAAAATCTAAGTAAATTAGATCCACTGCGTTTCCTTTATCTAAAAAATCTGTTACTTTCTCAAAGAAGGAGATCAGGTTGGTTTGGCACGATCTACCTTTTGTAAAACCATGTTGTATTTTGTCCCATTTACCATTGACTTCAATGTCCTTAACTACCTTCTCCTTCAAAATTTTTTCCAAGACCTTGCATACTACAGATGTCAAACTAACAGGCCTATAATTACTTGGATCACTTTTTTTCCCTTTCTTAAAAATAGGAACTATGTTAGCAATCCTCCAATCATACGGTACAACCCCTGAGTTTACAGATTCATTAAAAATTCTTGCTAATGGGCTTGCAATTTCTTGTGCCAATTCTTTTAATATTCTTGGATGAAGATTATCTGGGCCCCCCGATTTAGTCCCATTAAGCTGTTTGAGTTTCGCTTCTACCTCAGATATGGTGATGTCTACCTCCATATCCTCATTCCCATTTATCATGCTACCATTATCCCTAAGATCCTCTTTAGTCTTATTAAAGACTGAGGCAAAGTATTTGTTTAGATATTGGGCCATGCCTAGATTATCCTTGACCTCCACTCCATCCTCAGTTTTTAGCGGTCCCACTTCTTCTTTCTTTGTTTTCTTCCTATTTATATGACTATAGAACCTTTTACTATTGGTTTTAATTCCCTTTGCAAGGTCCAACTCTACTTGACTTTTAGCCTGTCTCACTTTATCCCTACATATTCTGACCTCAATAAGGTAGCTTGCCTTACTGATCCCTCCCTTCTTCCACTCCCTATATGCTTTCTGCTTTTTCTTAATTACCTCTCTAAGATGCTTGCTCATCCAGCTTGGTCTACAACTCCTGCCTATGAATTTTTTCCCCTTTCTTGGGATGCAGGCTTCCGATAGCTTCTGCAGCTTTAATTTAAAATAATCCCAGGCCTCCTCTACCTTTAAACCCATAAATTCTTCAGTCCAATCCACTTCCCTAACTAATTTCCTTAATTTTTGAAAGTCAGCCCTTTTGAAATCAAAAACCTTAGTTGCAGATTTATTTTTGTTAATCCTTCCATTCAGTTTGAACTGAATTAGCTCATGATCACTTGAGCCAAGATTATCCCCTACAACCATTTCCTCTATGAGGTCCTCATTACTCACCAAGACCAAATCTAAAATAGCATCCCCTCTAGTCGGTTCGGCAACTACTTGCTGAAGGAATCCATCAGCTATCGCATCTAGGAAAATCTGAGCCCTATTATTATTACTAGCACTCGTCCTCCAGTCTATATCTGGGAAGTTAAAGTCTCCCATGATCACACAGTTTCCATTAGTATTTACTTTATTAAAAACATTAAAAAGGGCTCTATCCATATCCAAATTAGATCCCGGCGGTCTATAGCACACCCCAAGCACTATCCCAGGGGAGGCTCTAATAGTTTTCTTCCCCAATTTAATTTTTGCCCAGACAGACTCAGTCATATCCATTTCATCGCTTCTTATTTCTTTACATTCTATCTCATCATTGATATACAGTGCTACTCCACCACCTTTACCTTTATTTCGGTCTTTCCTAAACAGCACATACCCTTCAATACCTGTAGCCCAGTCATGACTACTATTCCACCAGGTCTCTGTTATACCTATAATATCTGGTTTCACTTCCTGCACCAGTAACTCTAGTTCCTCCATTTTGTTACCTAGGCTCCTTGCATTAGTGTACAAACATCTTAATTTTTGCTGTTTAGCCTCACTCACATTCTGTACCCTATTAGGCACGGTTATTTTACTACCAGTATAACCTATTAGACTTGTATCTACACTGCCCTTCCTCCTACCTACAGCTGTATCCACTCTTACTTCATTTTCTTTCCACTCTATGCTTAATTCTGGCGTGGAGATTACCTGGACATCTCCCAACCATCTCCCCCAAATTCCTAGTTTAAAGCTCTCTTAATCAGTTGTGCCAGCCTCCATCCTAGAAGTCTATTTCCTTCCCTACTCAGATGAAGTCCATCCCGAGAGAACTGTCCTCTATCCATGAATGCCTCCCAATGGCCATACATCCCAAAGCCCTCCTTATAGCACCACTGCCTAAGCCATCTATTGATAGTCATAATCTTGTCACACCTTTGTTGCCCTTCTCTAGGAACAGGCAGAATCCCACTAAAGATCACCTGAGCCTCAATTTCCTTAAGCGTCCTCCCCAGCCTAGCATAGTCTCCCTTAATACTATCCAGCGAGAATCTAGCCGTATCATTTGTTCCCACATGAAGGATAATTAGGGGATTCTTTCCCGCTCCCTTTAGAATCCTTTTCAACCTCAGGTCTACATCCCGTATCTTAGCACCCGGAAGACAGCACACCCTCCTATTTTCTGGATCAGCTCTGGTTACAGGCCTATCTATTCTTCTCAGTAAAGAGTCCCCAATCACATAGACCTGCCTTTTCCTAGTGACTGTACTATTCTCCAGTCTATCCCCTGTTCCCTCTGGCTGCAAGTTCTTTCCATTCCCATTCTCCCTTGTAATCCTTTTTAACCCATCCTGTATCCTCCTGGGGCTCATATTTGGTGTAATCTCCATTAACTCTTCCCCTTTTCCTATAGGACTAACCTCTCTTCTCTTCTTCCTTGCCCTGTCACCTTCAGTGACTACCTGCTGAGCCCCTTCCTCATTTTCCAACTCTGCAAACCTATTCTTAAGCTCTATTTCTCCTTCACTAGCCCGTCTTTTCCTCTGCCTAGTTCTTTTAGTCACATGCTTCCACCGACCACTTTCCTCACCCAGTCTCCCCTCAGAATTCCCTAGTCCTGCTTCCATCTGCAAGTCTGAGCTTTTCCCTTCAGATACCTCATGTCTTTGCTCCATAATCTGCTCAAACCCCTTCCTAAACTCTACCAGACTTTCCACCTGCATCTCCAAACCTCGGATCTTTTCCTCCATCAGCTCTATCAGACGGCACTTCATGCAGACAAAACTCTTACCAGGTGCCCCCTCCAGGATCATGTACATACCACAGCTTCCACATCCAGTCATCTTCATTGTGTCTTCTGCTACATAGGTCACTCCCACTGCCACCTCTGTATCTGTCATATCCTTCCCACCTAAATCCTGTTACTCTGGGAAACACAAACCACACCAAAACACCACCACCCACAGCAAAACCAAACCCAACACAAGCACCGCAAGACAAACTCCCCTTTCAAACTCCCACTCAAACTCCCCTGTTTACAGCTCTGTTTGCTAGCTCCTGTGCCGCTGCAGCTGTCTGTGCCGCTGCCTGACTGGCTGCTACCTTTATAGGACCCCTAGTCAGTGAAGCCCCGCCCCCTAATCAGGGCTCAGCTTCTCTCCCAGCACAAAGCCCCTACAAACCTCTACACATACAAATACTACCAATACAAAACCAAGCACACACAAATACCTTCTCCTCCAACAGAACTCCCACTCAAACTCCCCTGTTTACAGCTCTGTTTGCTAGCTCCTGTGCCGCTGCAGCTGTCTGTGCCGCTGCCTGACTGGCTGCTACCTTTATAGGACCCCTAGTCAGTGAAGCCCCGCCCCCTAATCAGGGCTCAGCTTCTCTCCCAGCACAAAGCCCCTACAAACCTCTACACATACAAATACTACCAATACAAAACCAAGCACACACAAATACCTTCTCCTCCAACAGAACTCCCACTCAAACTCCCCTGTTTACAGCTCTGTTTGCTAGCTCCTGTGCCGCTGCAGCTGTCTGTGCCGCTGCCTGACTGGCTGCTACCTTTATAGGACCCCTAGTCAGTGAAGCCCCGCCCCCTAATCAGGGCTCAGCTTCTCTCCCAGCACAAAGCCCCTACAAACCTCTACACATACAAATACTACCAATACAAAACCAAGCACACACAAATACCTTCTCCTCCAACAGAACTCCCACTCAAACTCCCCTGTTTACAGCTCTGTTTGCTAGCTCCTGTGCCGCTGCAGCTGTCTGTGCCGCTGCCTGACTGGCTGCTACCTTTATAGGACCCCTAGTCAGTGAAGCCCCGCCCCCTACTCAGGGCTCAGCTTCTCTCCCAGCACAAAGCCCCTACAAACCTCTACACATACAAATACTACCAATACAAAACCAAGCACACACAAATACCTTCTCCTCCAACAGAACTCCCACTCAAACTCCCCTGTTTACAGCTCTGTTTGCTAGCTCCTGTGCCGCTGCAGCTGTCTGTGCCGCTGCCTGACTGGCTGCTACCTTTATAGGACCCCTAGTCAGTGAAGCCCCGCCCCCTACTCAGGGCTCAGCTTCTCTCCCAGCACAAAGCCCCTACAAACCTCTACACATACAAATACTACCAATACAAAACCAAGCACACACAAATACCTTCTCCTCCAACAGAACTCCCACTCAAACTCCCCTGTTTACAGCTCTGTTTGCTAGCTCCTGTGCCGCTGCAGCTGTCTGTGCCGCTGCCTGACTGGCTGCTACCTTTATAGGACCCCTAGTCAGTGAAGCCCCGCCCCCTAATCAGGGCTCAGCTTCTCTCCCAGCACAAAGCCCCTACAAACCTCTACACATACAAATACTACCAATACAAAACCAAGCACACACAAATACCTTCTCCTCCAACAGAACTCCCACTCAAACTCCCCTGTTTACAGCTCTGTTTGCTAGCTCCTGTGCCGCTGCAGCTGTCTGTGCCGCTGCCTGACTGGCTGCTACCTTTATAGGACCCCTAGTCAGTGAAGCCCCGCCCCCTAATCAGGGCTCAGCTTCTCTCCCAGCACAAAGCCCCTACAAACCTCTACACATACAAATACTACCAATACAAAACCAAGCACACACAAATACCTTCTCCTCCAACAGAACTCCCACTCAAACTCCCCTGTTTACAGCTCTGTTTGCTAGCTCCTGTGCCGCTGCAGCTGTCTGTGCCGCTGCCTGACTGGCTGCTACCTTTATAGGACCCCTAGTCAGTGAAGCCCCGCCCCCTAATCAGGGCTCAGCTTCTCTCCCAGCACAAAGCCCCTACAAACCTCTACACATACAAATACTACCAATACAAAACCAAGCACACACAAATACCTTCTCCTCCAACAGAACTCCCACTCAAACTCCCCTGTTTACAGCTCTGTTTGCTAGCTCCTGTGCCGCTGCAGCTGTCTGTGCCGCTGCCTGACTGGCTGCTACCTTTATAGGACCCCTAGTCAGTGAAGCCCCGCCCCCTAATCAGGGCTCAGCTTCTCTCCCAGCACAAAGCCCCTACAAACCTCTACACATACAAATACTACCAATACAAAACCAAGCACACACAAATACCTTCTCCTCCAACAGAACTCCCACTCAAACTCCCCTGTTTACAGCTCTGTTTGCTAGCTCCTGTGCCGCTGCAGCTGTCTGTGCCGCTGCCTGACTGGCTGCTACCTTTATAGGACCCCTAGTCAGTGAAGCCCCGCCCCCTAATCAGGGCTCAGCTTCTCTCCCAGCACAAAGCCCCTACAAACCTCTACACATACAAATACTACCAATACAAAACCAAGCACACACAAATACCTTCTCCTCCAACAGAACTCCCACTCAAACTCCCCTGTTTACAGCTCTGTTTGCTAGCTCCTGTGCCGCTGCAGCTGTCTGTGCCGCTGCCTGACTGGCTGCTACCTTTATAGGACCCCTAGTCAGTGAAGCCCCGCCCCCTAATCAGGGCTCAGCTTCTCTCCCAGCACAAAGCCCCTACAAACCTCTACACATACAAATACTACCAATACAAAACCAAGCACACACAAATACCTTCTCCTCCAACAGAACTCCCACTCAAACTCCCCTGTTTACAGCTCTGTTTGCTAGCTCCTGTGCCGCTGCAGCTGTCTGTGCCGCTGCCTGACTGGCTGCTACCTTTATAGGACCCCTAGTCAGTGAAGCCCCGCCCCCTAATCAGGGCTCAGCTTCTCTCCCAGCACAAAGCCCCTACAAACCTCTACACATACAAATACTACCAATACAAAACCAAGCACACACAAATACCTTCTCCTCCAACAGAACTCCCACTCAAACTCCCCTGTTTACAGCTCTGTTTGCTAGCTCCTGTGCCGCTGCAGCTGTCTGTGCCGCTGCCTGACTGGCTGCTACCTTTATAGGACCCCTAGTCAGTGAAGCCCCGCCCCCTAATCAGGGCTCAGCTTCTCTCCCAGCACAAAGCCCCTACAAACCTCTACACATACAAATACTACCAATACAAAACCAAGCACACACAAATACCTTCTCCTCCAACAGAACTCCCACTCAAACTCCCCTGTTTACAGCTCTGTTTGCTAGCTCCTGTGCCGCTGCAGCTGTCTGTGCCGCTGCCTGACTGGCTGCTACCTTTATAGGACCCCTAGTCAGTGAAGCCCCGCCCCCTAATCAGGGCTCAGCTTCTCTCCCAGCACAAAGCCCCTACAAACCTCTACACATACAAATACTACCAATACAAAACCAAGCACACACAAATACCTTCTCCTCCAACAGAACTCCCACTCAAACTCCCCTGTTTACAGCTCTGTTTGCTAGCTCCTGTGCCGCTGCAGCTGTCTGTGCCGCTGCCTGACTGGCTGCTACCTTTATAGGACCCCTAGTCAGTGAAGCCCCGCCCCCTAATCAGGGCTCAGCTTCTCTCCCAGCACAAAGCCCCTACAAACCTCTACACATACAAATACTACCAATACAAAACCAAGCACACACAAATACCTTCTCCTCCAACAGAACTCCCACTCAAACTCCCCTGTTTACAGCTCTGTTTGCTAGCTCCTGTGCCGCTGCAGCTGTCTGTGCCGCTGCCTGACTGGCTGCTACCTTTATAGGACCCCTAGTCAGTGAAGCCCCGCCCCCTAATCAGGGCTCAGCTTCTCTCCCAGCACAAAGCCCCTACAAACCTCTACACATACAAATACTACCAATACAAAACCAAGCACACACAAATACCTTCTCCTCCAACAGAACTCCCACTCAAACTCCCCTGTTTACAGCTCTGTTTGCTAGCTCCTGTGCCGCTGCAGCTGTCTGTGCCGCTGCCTGACTGGCTGCTACCTTTATAGGACCCCTAGTCAGTGAAGCCCCGCCCCCTAATCAGGGCTCAGCTTCTCTCCCAGCACAAAGCCCCTACAAACCTCTACACATACAAATACTACCAATACAAAACCAAGCACACACAAATACCTTCTCCTCCAACAGAACTCCCACTCAAACTCCCCTGTTTACAGCTCTGTTTGCTAGCTCCTGTGCCGCTGCAGCTGTCTGTGCCGCTGCCTGACTGGCTGCTACCTTTATAGGACCCCTAGTCAGTGAAGCCCCGCCCCCTAATCAGGGCTCAGCTTCTCTCCCAGCACAAAGCCCCTACAAACCTCTACACATACAAATACTACCAATACAAAACCAAGCACACACAAATACCTTCTCCTCCAACAGAACTCCCACTCAAACTCCCCTGTTTACAGCTCTGTTTGCTAGCTCCTGTGCCGCTGCAGCTGTCTGTGCCGCTGCCTGACTGGCTGCTACCTTTATAGGACCCCTAGTCAGTGAAGCCCCGCCCCCTAATCAGGGCTCAGCTTCTCTCCCAGCACAAAGCCCCTACAAACCTCTACACATACAAATACTACCAATACAAAACCAAGCACACACAAATACCTTCTCCTCCAACAGAACTCCCACTCAAACTCCCCTGTTTACAGCTCTGTTTGCTAGCTCCTGTGCCGCTGCAGCTGTCTGTGCCGCTGCCTGACTGGCTGCTACCTTTATAGGACCCCTAGTCAGTGAAGCCCCGCCCCCTAATCAGGGCTCAGCTTCTCTCCCAGCACAAAGCCCCTACAAACCTCTACACATACAAATACTACCAATACAAAACCAAGCACACACAAATACCTTCTCCTCCAACAGAACTCCCACTCAAACTCCCCTGTTTACAGCTCTGTTTGCTAGCTCCTGTGCCGCTGCAGCTGTCTGTGCCGCTGCCTGACTGGCTGCTACCTTTATAGGACCCCTAGTCAGTGAAGCCCCGCCCCCTAATCAGGGCTCAGCTTCTCTCCCAGCACAAAGCCCCTACAAACCTCTACACATACAAATACTACCAATACAAAACCAAGCACACACAAATACCTTCTCCTCCAACAGAACTCCCACTCAAACTCCCCTGTTTACAGCTCTGTTTGCTAGCTCCTGTGCCGCTGCAGCTGTCTGTGCCGCTGCCTGACTGGCTGCTACCTTTATAGGACCCCTAGTCAGTGAAGCCCCGCCCCCTAATCAGGGCTCAGCTTCTCTCCCAGCACAAAGCCCCTACAAACCTCTACACATACAAATACTACCAATACAAAACCAAGCACACACAAATACCTTCTCCTCCAACAGAACTCCCACTCAAACTCCCCTGTTTACAGCTCTGTTTGCTAGCTCCTGTGCCGCTGCAGCTGTCTGTGCCGCTGCCTGACTGGCTGCTACCTTTATAGGACCCCTAGTCAGTGAAGCCCCGCCCCCTAATCAGGGCTCAGCTTCTCTCCCAGCACAAAGCCCCTACAAACCTCTACACATACAAATACTACCAATACAAAACCAAGCACACACAACATACATACACAATAAGTGTTAGTGTACACCCTGCCCCACATACACACACACACACACACACACACACACACTTTATGCCCACAATTTTCAAACATGGGTGCCTAAAGATCAACATCTGAATCCATATTTAGGCATCAAATCAGAAATGGGCATAATTTTAGAGGTTCTCAGAACCTACAACTGCTGTTCACTTCAATGACAGTTGAGGATGCTCAACATACCTGAAAATCCCACTTCTATTTAGGTACCTAACTTAAGGCATCCATATTTGAAAGTTTTATCATATATTTTGCTAAAACCCTTAAAACTGATTTAAACAGTAGAATTCATTCTTTATAAGATACCCTGCTAAGAATGAGTTCCAATACGGAGAGGAAGTCAATCAAGTATTTGCACTTTACATTGTTAGTGATAACTAACTTCAAAACTGTACCTCAGCACAAAGGAAACATGGTCCTTTCCCTGAAGAGATTAAAATCCAAGAAAGAAGGCACCATTTGAACGGTAGGGAGTGGGATGTAAGCAAAATACGCACAATTTTCATATACAGAGGGGGGTAGTAAGGGAAGAAGGTGGTAAGATGGTTGTGGGATCATTTAAAACCACATTAACTTGCACATTTCCAGTAACATGCACTCGGGTTATCTTACACTGGTAAGAAATGCAATAGAACACAGATTTTTCGTTTGCAGGGCCAAATATAGAAGTGCATATAGCCTCATTTTAGTTTTCCCTGCACAAAACATGATGCCTACTCGCAGAAGTATTGTTTCTGGTAGTTTTAAACCGAGAGGAAAAAAGACAACAATGGTAAGTATTCTTTCCCTGAAATTTAATGCATCTTTGTGATGTGTGAAGTTCTCGTTCCCTTCTTCCTCCTCACAGGTGTTTTTATTTTTGAAAAGTGAATGAAACTGTAAATAAGCTTAAAAAACAACATTACCGTATGTGAATTATCTGTCCTTTTAAATCTTCTCCCACCTTCTCTGTTACTCCCAAATCTACTTTTTTCTAGTTAAGGGCCTCTTGGTTCCTTACATAGCAATGTGGCAGCAGCTTTGCTGCAGATGGTGGATAATTTAGTCACATTTAAAAAAAAAAAAAAAAAATTGAGGCCTCCTCTTCCCCCTCCTTTACGGATATCTCTGGCAGCAACACAGAGACTTCTCTGGGCCTGGAAGTCATTAAGGTTCATTTCAAGCACCCTTGAATGACCAGCCTTCTTTCTGGCCTTCAATCAAGCTGCCTGAGAAACAGATGTTTAAATTGGACTTAAGTTCTTAAACACTGACTCAGTAATTTGTAACACAAAACACAGACACACTACAGAACCACAACATCACAATGTCAATGACTGCACAAAATAAGAACTAAGTTTTCTTGCACCTAATTTAGATCTTTAACAATTCTCTTATGCCTGTAATGATTGATAAAGATGATAAAAAAAACCCCATTTCTCTCAACTAAGGTAATACTAATTCCTGGTGTTCTGCTCAGGTTCAGCAACATAAAACAATTAAGATGACAATTCCAAAATCAATTGAATGGCTAATGTGTATATCCTGTAAATATGAAACCAATCAAAACAATTAACTGAAGAGTTAAGGGACTAATCCTAAAATATTTTGCAACCACTAGAAAAGCATGAAATAAACTGCCTAAGCAAAATACGTTCATACTAACTTTGTAAGTCTATAGCCCTCAACTTATTTGTGTCACATCCAATTCAACATTAAATGCTCTGTTCTTGTACACAAAAACATACAGAAGATAGCAGTAGTGTCTAAGTTTAATCACTTAAAAAATAAAAATTATTAAAGAGTTGAAATCTCAATAAAGGAGTTATCTGTCTGAAAACAAAAAGTTCTTGACCTTTTAGTGAAGCCTGAAGTTCACAAATAAATAGCTTGGACAGAACATTATTCATTTCCAACTACTCACAAAACCCACCAAACTAATCAACCCAGCTTTAGCAGGCAGTAATACCACTGTTTCAAATTAGAGTAAACTGTATGTGGACATTGCTCTCAGAAAAGAAGTAGAAATTCCAATTGTAAAATAATAGAGAACCCACAGATTCCACAGTTGTTTTTGGAATTAATGAGGTCAAAGACTGCTTCTCTCCCTCATACACAAAGCTTAAATCACATTCGTAATGCCTGCAGTTCTATAAGTAGTTAGTACATAAAGTATATTTTTACACTTCTGTTTTACATTTGGAAATTTTTGCTAGTTTCCAACAGAAAACAAAGGGAGAAGAAAACCCACACCCTCTTGTCCCTTGAGACATACAGCTGCACACCAAGGGTTTTAAGTGTTGAAGCACACTACCTAATATGGACACAACACTTAAATACAGTATTATAGTTAACTATTTTATTACTAACCTGTTGAAAACACTTGGAGTTGGGCTGTGATCACGTTCCCTCTCTCTCTCTCTGGTACGTTCTCGTTCCCTATCACGATCCCGATCACGATCCCTCTCTCGGTCTCTCTCTCTCTCTCGTTCCCTATCTTTCTCTCTTCGTGCATAATAATCCCACTGTTTGCTTGTGTCCACAAGACTAGGCCACGAAGGAGCAGAACCTGCAAGGTGCGGAAAGGTGACTAAAGAAAAAAATGCTGGTATTAGCAAGAACAAAAGCTGGTAAAATATAATATGATTCGCTCTTGAAATGAGAGAGAGAGAGAGAGTTTTGTACATGTACAATTTTTCTTTCACAAGTCTATATATTACTTGAAACTAGGTACAGTATTTTATTACGATGGCAATCCAAGATCTCAGACACGCTTCTGTTGCATTTTAATTCTGAAGACGTACGGTTACCAGTGTACATTTTGTTTATTCAGATGTAGATTATGCAGAATGTCTAAATTCTACATCACTACAAATAAAACAGCCAAGCAAACACTTCCTAAGAAGGGTCAGATTTTTTTATGTGATTAGCTTAGTTTTACTTTTGCAAAACAAGCAAATAGGAAATAAAACAGCCAGAACAAACAGATCCTTTTAAATGTTGTGGCTCTGAAAGTATAACTAAAAAAGGGGGAGAAAAGAGTGTTTCCTACTTTGCTCAGTTTATTTAAAAAAAAACATTATGTAAGTTAAAAGGTGCACAAAATAAAAATAGTTGCAACTAAATGTACAATTTTTGACAGTTACATTCCATATTTTCTCTCAGGAGTTCATATTCCACAATAGTAAATGTGGAAGTCTCTTCTGTAAGTTAGCCTTGGGGAAGCTATTATAACTAGCTAAAGGAAATAATTCTATTGTTTATCTCATACAAACAATACCATTATAATAAACATTCACAAGAACCACTGTTACTACTAAAACATGTTACATTTTGAGAAAATTAAATACGTCCTTCAGTTTAAGACTCTTTGTAAAATACAATATACTTGTTTAGAGGAGAAAAATTTTAATCGGACTTCCTGATAAGAAAACATCCTCTTGCACTCAAGAATTTTCTGTAACCAGCAGTGGAATAGAAAGACTCTCCAGTATGTTCTGCTGCCAGGAAGACACCAAAATGACTAGAGACTAGGCTTAGTAGCCCAAAGATAATGCTCAAAGGGGCAACTGGAGTGCCTCATTCTACCCAACAGTGACTGCTTTATTTTACTGAGACACAGCACTCTCTAGTGGACTTAGGGTCTCAAAGTTAGGGATTCCTGAGTGCTGATATCTGCCTTGCGACCAACTAACTGCGTGGCCTTAGGTAAATCAGTTTAACAGCAGTGAGTTACCATTTTTCTGCATCTGTAAAATAGAATAATACTTATCTAACTCATGTGTTGTTATGAGGGCAAGTTAACAACTGTACAGAGCTTTCAGAAATATGAAGTGTTACATAGTGCACAAAGAGGCACCACTAATGGGTTCTGATAAGAGTCATGTTTGGTCTTCTTTGTTTAAGATGCCTGTGAATGTGCCTGCAGCAGCGTGCTTGAGCAGAAGTGTAAAATACTGGGTTCGCCAAGGGCTCCATGAACAAATACAAACGATCCTTTACAGAGGGGAGAGAAACTTCAGCATTAAAATACTATTTCCAGTGACAACCCACATAATGCATAACAGCAGCAGCAATACAGTGCTTTACATCTACAAAATGCTGAACAAACATTAGTTAATGTTTGAGTTTAGGAATATAGAGAAAATGAGGAGTTAACAAAAAAAAATCCTAGAACAACAGTGTTTTGTTTATTATGCTGCCAAAACTGAAATTCTTCTATGTAAGGAAAGCAACCAGAAATAGAAAAGCACAAAAAAACCAAACAGCTGGACTTTAAAGACTGCTAATTTCCTTAACTTGCCATGATTTCAACAAGGTATGTATGGTCTTCAGGGCTTGAATACACTGGATGATAGAGACTATTCTGATTTAAAAATATGAAATTATATTTACTTAATTCTATTGGTTACATTAAATGTAAGTTGCGAAACACAAACAGTAATGATTTTTACTTATTATGGAATCTACATCCATGCTGATTCTGTCTGGTCCCTCCTACGCCGTAACTACAGTAATCTCCATATCCTGCCAGACAAATACACCAGAAAATTTATCTGACATAAGCAAAATATGTCATTTGCATCACAGTGACCTAACGTGACCCAGTGCTCTGGCTTTATATAGCTCTGATTGCAGCTATTCGGATTTTATCTATAAGAGTTCTCAACATGCAAGAAATTAAAAAATAGAATTGCTTTCAAACATAATCAAGACTAGTATTTTGTGTCTTCTACTAGGAACAAATCTCAATATTTTGTTACCTCTTGATGGATTTGTACTAAACTTCACACTGAAATTGCGCTACTGATCATTTCTAGATTGGGAGAGAGGCACACCAAATAAGTTTGGTGATGGTGATTTCAGGTACAGGAAACTTTCAATTTATTCAGTGCATCTGGAGTCATTAACTCTGCTTTGGAGAACAGTTTCATACAAATAAGACTATACTGTGTCATGTACAACAGCAAAACATTAGCCGATCTTATTTGTGTTGTAGAAAAAGCTGTTTTTAGAATTGTTTTTGCAATACTTGTACTAAATTTGTGATTCCATTTTAAATGGATAGAGAACATTAGTCTGGGAAGAGTATCAGTACTCACAGACCTATGAATAAAAACCACTTCAAAACCCACAGTTAGGGGGAAGATCAGGGGCGCCAGATTAGAAATTCTGATCATGTCTACCTCATTTTTCCTTGAAGACCCTATGGACAACTGGAGACGTAACAGCATTATGACAGTGAAATTAAGTGATTTTAAACTGTTTAAAATTTTGTTTTTTGTTAATACTTATACAACTGCAACTTCCAAGAGAAAAGATGTGTTTGTTAAGGATTCAAACAACTCTGGCCCTTTCCATTAAGAACTAAGAGAGCTCACAATCCATATTTCAGACTTCTAGCAAAGGCTGAGAAGGCTAGACAACATTCCTGACATTCTAAGATAAAACACCAGCAGGAAAACAAAATCAAAAATAAAAAGCCCTTTATAATATTAATTTATAAAATAGATCTAGCAAGCATTTTTATACATTATGAAGCAAAAAAACAGTCAATTTTTTGTGCTTTGAAGTCACCTTTAAACATCTTCCTTTAAAATCTCCTTCATAAAATTCAATCTAAAAAATCTAGTATGTTCAAGCAACATTAATGAAGTTGATTATAGTAGGCCAACTTCTGCCATACATTCAAAAACGTTCTTAAGGAGTAAAAATAGATATTTAGTTGGTAACGATTTAAGACAGAATCACCAAATCAAATTTAAGACAAAAGTGATATTTCTCCCATCTGAGTCCGCTAAAGTGTTTGCAATGACTGCTCCACAGTTGTGTATTACGGCAGTCATTTCTGAGTTGTGATCCCCAGATTAGATTATTTCAATATCCTTTTGGGAAGCTAGAGCCAACGCAGTATATAGCAGCATCCTACTTTATAATGTCACCGACAGGGAACATTTTGTTCTCTGAAAACTGCAAACTTCCGAATTGCACCTGAGTGCAAACGCAAGATATGATCTATAAAGCGCCGCATGGTTTTTGTCCATCTTAATCTCTCCTTATACACTACTGTAACAATTGAGATCAGGTGGGAACCTCTTGCTAACAGTCCCTACACATGAACATATGCAGGTAAGTAACAGGAGGTCTATGTGGCAGAAACTCGCTCTCCACATTTGCCTAACAAAGTCAAAGTCTACTGACCTTCAAGTTGCAGTGGGGGAGGTTTAGGTTGGATATTAGGAAAAACTTTTTCACTAGGAGGGTGGTGAAACACTGGAATGCGTTGCCTAGGGAGGTGGTGGAATCTCCTTCCTTAGAAGTTTTTAAGGTCAGGCTTGACAAAGCCCTGGCTGGGATGATTTAATTGGGTATGGGTCCTGCTTTTGAGCAGGGGGTTGGACTAGATGACCTCCTGAGGTCCCTTCCAACCCTGATATTCTATGATTCTATGAATGATTAAAAGCCATCTATTACCAAGCTTTCATCGGAGAGAGTTTGTTATGAAATACATACTGTATCGAAGGCAAATATATTCATTAAGAAAGCAGCTTATTTTTTCAATATTGTAGATATCCCCAGTGAAAACTGATGGCACATTTTAGACATTTAGTAAATAAAAATTTTATGTGCACTAAAAACCAGGAACTAAACCTAAAAGAATTATTAAAATGTACATAAGGAAATTGACTTAATAAATTATGAATTAATACTTAAACTTGAGTGCCTTTACTAAATGGGGTCAAGAACTATGCCTCTCATTTTCTCTCAAGTTACAGCAATTCCGACAGACAGAAATAGAGAGAAGCCATCCACTTAAAACTTGTATCGTATTTTGATAATTGTAAAGTATGTTGCTTTTTAGAAAAGAAGTTGTGAGGCTTGAAAAATCATGTTCTGGATTTGCATGTTTTAAGGAGCCAATACATTCCTACTCTCTGACATAAAACGTGATGCTCAAAAGTTAGGGTTTCAAACTTGTTGCCGGCACCTGAGCCAGCTATGCGCTCAGAGGGGACAAAAAAAGGAGAGGAAGCACCCCATGTTCCTCTCTAGTTAACTTTTCCAATTGACTTAATGAGCAACATTCATAGGTTTCAGGAGGGAGCCATTTCCAGCTTGCCTTCACTGGAGAGAGATTCACCACAATGGATCATGTTTGAGAGAACAAGAGAAGAGAATGGGAAAAAAATCCAGACACTATATTATTTAATGTACAAAAGACAGTTTAAAAAAATAAATATTCGCATACATGCATTAATCAGATCACATCTGTCTTCTATTACAGAAGTCAATTTGACAAACATCTGTGATCAGTTACTAGAAAATAAAATTTTGGTATGCCCATTCACAACTAAATGTCCCTTCAACCTTCCATTTTTTTTCTCACTTGCTGCTTGGTCCTCACAACCACATATATGTACTGCTCCTGCTTTTACTTTGCCCATGAGACAGGAAAATATTTATTGCGAGGATAATCATCTCTGTGACACTTTCTTTTTTTTTTTTTTTTGAGTCAATCTCAGTATGACATCAGTATCAACCCTGAAGGCCAATCACAGCCTTCTAAAGTAGAAAATGCTGAGCTGGTTCTACCACTACCTAGAGCAACAATAAAGGTGGGCTGGAAATAGCTTAGCCCTTGTAACCAAAAAAATTCCCCAAAGTGAAATAAAGACTGCAACTGAAAGTAAAGCTCCAGCCCAAGAGCAAAAAAGCAAACTAAAGTGGATGGATGATTTTTTTTTCTTTATAGGCAGTGTATTTAGTAACATCTATAATTAATGTTCAGCACTTTCCATGGTAAGACTCTTTTCCATTTGCTTACAACTTTGCAAAACTTTAATATTTGAGTTCAAATTTTCCATGCTCGGTGTCTGCCTTAGACTGAATTTTTGGGGGAAATTTCCGGAAGTATGGTTCATCTATTTCTGAGAATAAAGTTATAGACAAATAGGGTGTTTTGCCCATATTCAAAAGTTCTTCCATTTCACTAAGATGCTCCAAGCACTAGGAAGCATTAAGAAGATGCTCTGGAGCAAGGACTTAAACTTTGGTAGGGAGATTGCCCTGAGGTCAGGGACATGTCTTTTGCCACTCCTATGAAAATCCACCCTAATTTGAGCAAGTTATGAGCCTCTAAAAATTTCAGTTTGCAAATGCTCAGTAGAGATTCATTAGGAATTTGGCAGGTAAATTTTCTGAAGACGTAGTCTGTACTAAGCATACTCTGTGCCAGGTCTGCAGGGTCTGAGCAGCACTTTCTTTGAAATTGCTGCTTTCAGCACCCAGGGGGCCCTGTGACACAGTAATTGAAAGCAGGGACAACTGGAATGGGGGAGCAAAAGAAGAGACAGTCATGGAAAAGACAGAGTGGGAATGCAGGGACTGAAATGAGAAGCAGAGAGCAGAGATGGTGACCAGCAATGTGTGCACCTTATCTCACTCTAGTGGCTGGCTCACAGAGCACAACAACCTACTACTGTTATAATTTACTCTTAGTTCAAGTGGCAGATACTGTGCACCTTAAGTTTCTAATCCTGAAGATCAATCATTTGGGTATTAATATGATTACACAGGATGGAATTGTTGGTTTTTCAGTTTGCTTTTTTAAAAATTGAGGAAATTTTTTTAAAAACCACAAAAAATACATTGATAAATGTTTGCAAACTCAAAGACTCAGAAGTTAGGAATGACAGAGTTAAGGTTATCCATGTAACATTAGTAAGATTTACATTAAGTATTTGCAGGGTACATAAAAATGTCTTTTTAATTTAAATTAAATACAGTTTTATTTTTTAAATAAACCTACTTCAGTTTAAATTTCAAATTGACAACCTATGTTGAGGAGGCCTAACCTTATTATAATCACTTCAATAAGCTATTAAATAATTTAAATTAAATACAAAAAATTAATATTAAGCAGTACATGTTTGTTGCCAAGTTTTAAAGGCAAACCACTGGACTGGTGGACGTTACTGGCTAAGCACCTATAACTAAAGTCTGCCGAAGTGCTAGACCAGCTTTTGACACCAATTGCCTCCCTTTTGCAGGTGCAGAAAAAAATATGTAATTTCAGTTTATTCACTTAACTCAGTTAAGTTACTCATTCAAAGTTATTAAACCAATTTGGAGTTTAAAAAGGAGAGCTCATTTTTCCTCTTCCAATCTACGAATAAAAACTAAGTGTGAGAGGCTGAGATCTACTAGTTCTAAAGCCTTTATGGACATGGTGACGTAGAAACAATCGGCTTAAATAACTAACTATAGACAATACTTCCTTTCTTTAATAAATCAGTTAGCTTTAAAAGCAAAACATGTTTTGATACATTTGGGAATTTTTCTTATGTTTCCAGCACTTACAGTAGTTTTATTTAATAAAAAAGAACGTGCTGTTGTGCATTTTTAATTGAATTTGAATTACCATCCAAACAGAACTTGAAACAAATCACAAGTAAAAAATTAATCCTCATCTAATAAATAAGAAATGCATTATTCAGAATTTTCTAACGTAAAAATTAAGAAACTGAATAAATGTAAATTAAGTTATATAAACTGCTTAAGTAAAAGTGTAGAGATATAGTGTATCCTCCTGGTTAGCAAAAAAAAAAAAAAAAAAAAAAAAAGTATCAAACTTAGTATAAAGACTGTACTGAGTTTCAAGTGAACATGTTTTAATGGTTACCAACCAATGAGAATCAATCTTTCTTTAGGAAAAGAATGAAAGTACAAATGCAAAACACAATTAAAACACATGGTTTAAATCAAGGATTCCTGCTTGCTGATTTAAATCATGATTACAATCTGTGATTTAAATCAATCCACCTTACCTTTTCAAAATAGTAAATGAAAAACTTGCTCTAGAAAGGGCAAACACACACACACAAAATGGGAGTGTTGGAGTGTACCAGATTATCTAGTGCCCCACAGCACACACACATACCGAGAAAGTACTGAACTACCCAACTACTTGCCTTCTGTTGCCATCTGCAAGTTTACAGCATGCTGCAGGAAAAATAGCTTAACAAAAAAATTTGCATCTTTCCAATCACTGTTACAGATTTTGTTGGGTACAGTTTTGAAGGTACATGAAGAAAAAATTATGTCTGTCCACCTGCTAGTGATACACACTGAATTCTATTGGTGTTTGCATGGTTTTTAAAAAACAAACACATTAGCACTGAAGCAGAATGGAAGGGTGCCCATCATAGAAATGTCAATTTAGAGGACAGAAAAATGAATGAACAGGTAAGCAGGTATTTACCAGTAGTTGCTAATATGATGTGTTAGGTATTCAGTCATGATAATACTCATTTTGATCTTTTGCACCATCTTATTTTGATTAGTGGATAGATTCTTGTTTACATTTAAACTGAAACAATGTAGCTATAGCTATTTTAAACAATTTTTAACAAAGCTTAAGTAAAATCCTCAAAGCTGATAACCATACTCACACGGAAATGCACGAGCAGAGCGGCTGTCATAGCCAGAGGAATGTCCACTGTTGAAAGGTAAATATACAAGTCAGGTTCCTGCAAATCAGGTTCTCTCTCTCTTGCTCGCCTGAGCATTTTTTTATATATATATGTATATGTAGAGAGAGAGAGAACCTGATTTTATTCTTCACAATTCTTAGAAGTATGTGACTAAAACAGTATATCTTTAAAGGGGATTACATTTAAATAATATGCCATCCATCGTAAGCCTTTCTACTATAAAAAACAATTTAATCATCAATTGCACTGAACAAACACAGATGTCTAATATATAAATATTTTAATACTGATGTAGCAAGGAAGATTCATATTCTCCCTTAACATTCCTAATTTTTTTAAACATTTCTTCCCAAAAATGTCTGAATATGTTTTATATTATATTATATATAAACTATTCTGTCTTGTCCTCACTGGATTTTCTATTTCAATATGTTGCTTATATTCCAAAAACAGTTACAAATACTGGCAGAGAAATCATACTGCATGCCCAATTGCTTGGCAACAAGCAAATCTGTGAATGAAAGCTTCCTTATATCCTTCCTGTTAAATAAGTAGGTATGGAAGTGAATCCAATTTTTTCAAACACATATACATATAAAAGCAGGTGGGCTTCAAATGGATTGTTCTATAAATATTCTTCTAAATCAACTTCATATTTTCTAGAGCTACTTCTTTCAATGGTAGCCAACTTAAATAGGTAAAATATAGAGGTTGAAAAGGATGATGTGCACATTGGGCTTAAATTCAATTTTCTATAACCTTTGATAAGTTTTATCGCTTCCTAGATAGCTTGAATTAATCATGTACACCTTATTTAACACATTTACTTAAGTGCTACTTTTGTTCTTGAAGACAGCCTCACACTATAAAAAGACTTTCGGATCAGTATGGTTTTAAAAATAGATTAATGAAAGCCTTATGCAATGTCTCAACATTTTAGGGTATTTGTCAGAGCTGGAGATGCAAGGTTTTAATATAAACTAGATAAAGAATTTTACAAGTTATACTATATTGAGGAACCTATACAATTTATTCTCATAAGTAAAAATAGCCATAAAAAACACAATGACCCAAAGAAACAAAGTCAAGCTAGCATATACTTCATGCCTTTTCAACATTCTCTGTATTGCTATGTCTTCTTTACTGGCAAAAGCTTAAGAAAAGTACTTCCTGTATATTTTATTTCCTTCAAATTTTAACATTCCAGTTGGTGGGAATGTAAATCTTTGGGTTGTGCATGACCTATGTTAAAAATAATTCTTTCAGCTGTTTCACTGAGAAGCTTTATCATCTCCATACTGTGGAGATGGGTCTCGAAATCTCGCAAAGGGACTCTCTGATGTCAAAAATGTGCCTTTTACCGTCTCTGTGAAATTCCACACAAATTTTGCCAAATTATAAACCACTGTAAATCTCATTTTGCACATGCTCACTAGAGGTTTGTTAGAGGCTGACAGTGGATAATAGCCTACTGATATTACCAGTTACCCCATAAATTCAAATGGTAGAGGTCTGCCCTATGAAACTAAAGGTTCTGATAGTGCTGCTGACCTATGTGAAGATTAATACGGTTCTATAGGATAGAATTTATGTGGGGTTTTTTTTCATTTAAAAAAAATAAATTTAGGATATTACATACAAAAACAACTATATTATAAGAATCTTACGGTTGCAAAGGCAAGCACGCAGAAGGTAGGAAATGCCAGAGTTGAGGTAGTCTGTGCAACTTTAATTTGGCTCCCTTGAGCATATGCATTATGAAATCAATAGGAGTTAGGTGCCTATGCACTTTTGAGAATCCCACTAGGTTCATTCCTGCATCTTGGCTAGATATCTTTAAAAATCTGGCCCACCATCTTTAATCACATGACTGCATACTATTTTTTCCACAGGACCCTTAATTATTCAGCATACAAGATGTTCAGGACCATCTTAACAATATGAGCACTCCAGGGGCAAAGCTACAGCTCGGTGGCTGTAGCACCATAGCGCAGATACTTCCTACAGCAATGGAAGGGGTTCTTCCATCACAATAGGTAATCCAACTCCCTAAGTGGTGGTCGTTAGGTCAACAGAAAAATTCTTCCAATAACCTAGGTGCATCTACATTGCGAGTTAAGTAGGCTTAACTATGCAGTACAGGAGGTTTGAATTTTTCATATCCTTGTACACCTGGCTAGGCTGACCTATCTTTTAAGTGTAAACCAGGTCTGAATTAGTGTGTTGTGATTTAGGATGCTGCAGGCAGGACTTGATTTGTTGCAAAGCAGGAAGGTGTGTAGTAAATAAGGTTGGGGACTACAGGAAGAGAAAGGATGGTCTTGTGGTTTAAACATTTGAAATGCCTCCCTGGAGAAATGGATTCTATCCCTTCCTCTCCCACAAAATTCCTAAGTGATGCTGGGAAAGTAATTTAAACCAACTTTTCACAAGTGGCCACTGTGCACATTTCATTATCTAGGGACCCATCTTGAGACATTTTGGGCCTGATTTGCAGAAGTGATAAATACTCACAACTGCAACTGGAGTCAATGGGGCCTGAGTTTTGAACAACAAGTGCTACAAAAATGTTAAGTGTTTAACTTGAGATGTCTAGGGCCTGATTTTTTTTTAAATTCCCAGTATTTGTGGACATGACAATTTTGGCCTTAATATCTCTCTCTCTCAGATCCTCCTCTACAACATGGGGATAATTTTACATCTTACCTTATGGGACGTTGTGAAGCACTCTGATACTATGGCTATCAGTATCAACAGTTGCACAGACAACCTGATTTCCAGAATTTCCTGGGCTTTGAGTGCTTGACTTTGCAACCTTAACTTTTTTGTGTGTGTAATGTATATGCTGTTCCAGAGAAACACAGTAAGATTAAGTTAGATAATCCACTGAATAATCTGAGAATCTCTGAATAATCAGCACCCTAACTAATGCAAGAGCTGCTCTGTTCTTAAATCTTGCATCAATATAATGGGATAGATCTACAGGATGACAGATAGCAAAATACTTTATACACAAACAACGTTAGCTGTATTACAGCCTTTTGAAAATTTAGATGACAGTAACTCTTGGGAAAAACCAAGACAGAAAATGATGACAAAAGCAGAATTTTTTTCTATATAAGGAACATAAAAGTTATTATGCTTACTGTAAGGATTTGTTTTTTTTAAAAAAGCCCCATGTTGCAAAGGATGAAAATTAATAAATGATTTCAAACAAAATTTACCTTTCTATTGTTGGTATAAGAGAAGGTGGTGGACCTCCAGGTGGGGGAGGAAAACCTGAAATATTTAAATTGGAAAACATAAAAAATTGGGTTAGGTATACAGTGGCAAACTAATTCCAGAGAAGCTGAGCTGAAGCAAAGAATGACCATCTACACAGTTAACGATTATGTAAGACTGCACAGTACACAACTACTTAACGAAAATCAGGGTCAAGTCCTAAATATGTGTCTTAATTTCATCTGTCATCAGTTTCAAAACATTTACTTTAACTATTTTCTATTGTGCTGCAACTCTTGAGAGGTTATCAAGAATGCTTTGCACCAGCAACAAGTCTCTCAATAATTTTAATGAGCCTTGGGGGGGAGGGGGGGAGGAAGGAGTGTAGTTCTCAGGGAAGTGGCAGGTTGGTCCCATAATCAGGAACATTAAAACTGTTCCATCTCTACCTTGCATAAAATCAACCAGGCCTACGTCTACACATATAGTTTTATGTTTATGAACTTTATCTTGCTATGAACAAGCAGATGTAGGGAACTGCGTGTTGCACATTCAAATTTAAGTTTCACATTTCTTAACAATGCTTCAGAAAATATCTAAATAAGTTACCTGGTGGTGGCACAGTTATTGGTATACCTAAGACATAAAAATATATGATACATACTAAGTCAATTTTAGCAATAACTTGTGTTCTTTATCAGCAGAACTAATTCAAGTTATGTTATCAATACAAAGAACAAAAGTATTTCCCTGTCCTTAGAGTAAGAATCATGGCAGTCTCAGTGTTATCAACGCTTCATTTTATCTCACGTCTCATGATATTTGAGGTTTTATTTAAAACTTCAGCTCCTGAGAATTGTTTTCAATTAATACAACAAAAACCCAAGTCAGTTTCAAGATTTCAAAGTTGCAAATACTACCTTGAAAATGTGACCCAAGCACACCCAAAACATTCAAAAACCAGAAAGCAAATAAAAAATTCCCCAAACTGTTTTTTTGTTGTTGTGTTGTCATTTTGTTTAGTGGGTTTTTAATGTGTCAGAAAAGGAACTTTTGGAAGCAAAGCTGAATTACATAAAATAAATGCCCTTCAAACTCTAAACTAGCCTCAGGTACAATTGGGTTTAATAGAATATGTATCACAATACTTCACCAAGTACACGTACCTATTTTAGGCTCTGATCCAAAGCCCACTGAAGTCAATGAAAAGACTGACCAATCCTGCATCTTAGTGCCCAATCCTGCAAACACTTATGAACATGCATAACTTTATGTACAAGAGTAGTCCCACTGAGTTTTAAAAGACAAGTTTTTGCAGGATCAGAAGCTAAAGTACTAAGATCAAAATTTTCAAACTTGGGTGCCTAAAGTTCAACACCTAAATGAGAGCACACATCCCACTAATTCATTTCAATGCAAATCTTTTCACTGATTTAAATTGGAATTATGGATGCTCACCACACCTCAAAGTAAAGATACTTTGCTTAGATGTCTAAATATGGATTTAAGTGTCTTACTTTTAGGCATCCAAATTTGAAAACTTTTGCCAGAGGATCTGTGCAGATTGTATTAATGATCTTTTTCAGTTCTATACACAGGTAAAATAATATGTTTAAGGTTTTGTTTAAAGCAATATTTCCTGTCTAAAATTATAACTACAGATAATATAAGATTTTCTGTTTGAATGGTGACAATTTGTTAATATTTACAGAAAGTTCCTTGAATTATCAAATCATATCAGCTTGAAACGTTCGACTCCAATATGATAGCATCTGCTAATAATTTATTTTTCACAAGACTCCAGATATGTATATCTTCTAGAATGCCATAAAGGACATTTTTAAAATATAAAAATCTAAAGAAATCAGAGGTAATTTGAAGCAAGCATATTCCATTTAGACATATTTCAGTAACTGCACCAAGAAATTATTCAAATAACCAAATATATTTGAGTATTTATTTTGATATAAAATCGTTAGCAAGTTTGTCCCTTCCTTCTCCTTTGTGTATGGGTGAAACAATACAAAAACCCCACCTGGCATTAGCACTGAAGATGTAAAAGCACAAGAGCCATGAAAATGAAAAAATAACCCCCCCCAAGTAATATTAATAGGCCACAATGTACTCTAAAAGGGCATTTACATTAATGGCACAAATGACAATCGAAAATAGGTCACATGGCAGACTTAACAGCAACATAAGGGTCAACGTGGACAACAGTGATTCCACTAGGAAAGCCAGCATCTGTGGAGCCTGACAAGACTCAAATCTCTCCCTCATATTATTCAGAAAGAGTGGTTGGAAAGGTGCTTTCATCAGCTTTGTGAGGACTACTTTAATATGCACACCAAACAAAGTTCAGACCCAATCACGGAGTCCATTCTCAGACTCTCTCATGACTTTCACTAAAATACTACACATCTATAGGTAAGAAACCTTCACCTTGCAGAGGTCAGCGTTAAGGTTTTGCTTTGGGCAAGATCGACAGAAACTAGATGTATATATTTGAGTGGTTCTGTTCTAGAATTGAAAGTGAATATACTGTGGAGCAGTGGAGTCTGAGCATATTATGGCATGAAACGGAAATATAGCTGTGTCAGCCACATTCTGCTGGCACTGCAGCCTGTACTGTCTTATCAAATTTCCCAATGACTTATGCATGATGGCAGGGTGTTTAATATACAAGCTGAGATAAAGTACTGGATAAGACTTATATTAACTGGTGATGTGCTTGCTTTTTAATGCCTGAATTGACATGTAATGCATTTAAACAACCTTACTTCTAAGGCAATTAAATTGTTTATTTTGTAAAATATAGCTGTTCAAAACCAAGAAATTTAAAAACTAATTTTCCACCTGAAATGGGAATCAGGAGATGGCAAGATCAAAAAACCTAGTGGCTTTGGAGCTAGAGGTAACAGAACTTCTGAACTCAAGCAACTCCTTGACATCTGGACTAAGGGGATTACAGGACCCTGGCAATTCCAGGAATCCATTAGTTCCAGAGATAAAAGCTGTCAAGATCTGCTAATGCAACTAGTAGATCTTATAAACTGTGCTGTCTGTTCTACCTTCTGGCTGTGGGGTTTCTACACCCACCCTTATTAATAATCTAGGAAATATGATAGAAAAAAAGTTAGCTGGCATTAATGTGATGGTTGAGAGATCAAGCACCAAGAAAGTCAGAAAATACTTCACATGACGGGCAAGTGGGCAATATTAACTTAGTTAAGTTGAATACAGAGTATTTTCTATTCCTCTTTTCTTGGAGAATTGTTAACATGTTGCACTTTATCAACATACACCATTAAATATACCGAAAATGCAACATCTTAGAGATGTTACTCAAGCAATACTTTTAGAATTCCAACTTAAATGACTGACATTTCAAATTTAACACCGCATGAAAGTTGTTTTTTTGCATGTAATTTTCCCTACTGTACTAAAACAGCGTAATTTGTCAAGTTTCAGGATAAAATAAGTTTTTCTCCACTATAGGTAATGTTACATTTTATTTAACTATGAAAATCATCAGTCAACACCTTCTACAAAATGAGTCCTTTCAACAATTTGTACAATCTCAAGAAAATATACATAAATATAAAGCCCTATACTTGAGCCCAGGTAAAACTAAGACTTTCATTTTAAGATATGTACTCTACAGAGACATGTGTACAAAGATCAAAATTAGACCTAGTCGTGCTAATTTTTATATCTAGAGACCAATATTACTAATAGTAATTGTCTCAATACTGAAATTTATTTCCAAAGTTGGAAAAGTTAACAAAAAGTAAGTTAGGCTCACTAACAGGTCTTTATATTAAATCATCACATTTCAGATTCTTCAACCTCAAGCCTTTAACACTAGGAAAGGATTATTTGTTATGTCACTTTAAATAATGGATTGGAATCTATTTGGTGTTAGCATAGCAGTTCTTCTTTATTTCAAGGTAGCAAACACCAAGTGAAAAGATCTAGACCAGCAGTTCTCAAACTGTGGTCGGGACCCCAAAGCGGGTCACGACCCTGTTTTAATGGAGCTTGTTGAGGTCCACGGCCAAAACTGAAGCCCAGGCCCCCCTGCTCCAGGGCCACAGCCTGAGGATTTCAGCCCTGGGAGTCAGGGCTCGAGTTATAGGGCTTCCCTCGGGCTTCAGCTTTGCCCTCCCTGCTGCCCAGGGCAGTGGGGCTTAGGCTTTGGCCCTCCAACCAAAGGCAGGGCTCAGGTTTAGGCCCCCCTCCAGGGGCCGTGTAGTAATTTTTGTTGTCAGAAGGGGGTCACTGTGCAATGAAGTTTGAGAACCCCGATCTAGACAGAAGGTTATCTCCTACCTTACCTTCCATAGTATAAGTGTCAAAAATGTGTAACATAATAACAGGAAAATCAGGTAATTAGCATGAGGGACACACTAGTCCCTTATCTCTGATAAACACAATGTTTAAAAAGATACTTTTAGGACAAAATGGTTAGCCAATGACTTCTTTTTGAGAGAGGATAGCACTGAAGCATGGATTCATTCCTTGCAATGCTGGACTTGACCTGAACGCTAGTCTGAAAAGATGACCTAATCTACTTTCAGCACTTTATTTTGGGACCCTGCCTTTAACCACCCCACACAGTCCAAGTGTGTAGAATCTTCACAAAATGTTACAGCTTTCACTAAAGGGGAGCAGGGCCACAATGTGCTGTCACTAAGATTCCGTGACACCCTTAAAATTATGTGGCATGCTTGAATGAGACTATAACAATGTAAAAATACTTTTGTAACTTCATAAATGTATAAATGGCATCTTTTTAAAATGCAATATTAAAAAATAAAAAGGTAATAAGCTTTAAAACTATCACAATAGCACCTAAATATATTTCCTCCCAGATTTCAATTATCCTATCAAATTAAAAAACCACACCTTTTACCACAGCCAATTAGAGTGACTTTTCTAGGAGTATTTCATTGGTTTCCAGGTTCAGCTTTCCAAACAATACGAGTACTTTTTCCTGAAAAGGCATTTGCGTCACAAGAGAATAAGTGAATACAGTACAAGAGACAGAACTTCAAAGCAGGATCCTTTTTCAAAGGAGCTTCTGGAGGATGTTTTATATTTGGAGTACTTAAATTTCCTGGCAAGTAGTCCCAGTTAATATGAGGTAACAACAGTAGATTTTTTCTCCACTGAACCTAGGAGGGATGGCAGATTCTATTTTAGTAAAAGCTTTGAAGATAAAGAGCTGGCACCAGCACAATTAAAGCACGGGACTGGAGGAGCCAAAGCCACAGCTCTTAATGGTTATTTTCAAATTACTCGAAGCACGGAAGGATGTTGAAGGAGACTTTTTGAACAAGTGCATGTTATAAACCTGTCTGTAAAACGTAAGACTAAAGCCAAACCTGCTTGACAGATCTGCAACACGTGTGCATATTTCATTAAATGCCTATTCTCGACATGTGAAAGGCGTTATAAAAACATTACAGTACACCTACGTAACATTAACATCTCACTAAGCTGGGAAAAAAGGGAGATCAGCCTAACTTTTATAGTATGCAACTCTGATTCTTTCCACCATTATAAAGAAGATAATTATTTTCAAACTTCCAATGAGTTGTACATATTATTTAATGAACAGGTCACTTTAAAGTTGAAAGTTTGATTAGCTCTGTTTTTAAAAAAAAAAACATTACTTCTACAAAAGCTCCAGAGCAGTAGCATTCTCTCATCAAATTAATATTTCTACATTTTATTTTTACCTATAATTTCACACACACATACACACAGAAAGTGGCAGGGGAATGATTTTATTTTTAACTTTTTCTCCTCCATCTCCCCTAGGTTGCACCATTTCCTAGATGCAGGCCATTGAGAAGGACTTTGTTTTCCAGGCATAGGGAGCTTACAATCCTAAAGGTCACCAGCAGCAGCGGCACTGGCATCCTCTTCCAAGAGAGGGAACCAGACCATGAAAAAGCCAAAAACTACTGCAGAAAGGAAGGGTGCTACCTCTACAGCAGGTATCCCCATCCAGTTCATGTGTGGAGAAGATTAGAAGGGAGGATTCTAGAAGAGCACCAGATGGCAGGGAAAACTATTAAGCAAAGGAGTGGCTGTGTGGGATCTCCGCAAGGCCACGGAAGGGAAGGAAAACTGCTCGGCAGTGGAGACGGTAAAGAGCAATGGGGAGGCTAATTAAAAAATGAGTGTGCTTCTCTGGCTCCACGATGAATCAGGCTCTCTCCCCATGAGTAGTATACCTTTCCAATCTTAATGAGCTCCCACTCAGCTGCTCCTCTGCTCAAGAACTTCCTGACCTGGCCCCACTGCACTTTTAGTATTATCCCCTCCAGTCCTTTTGCCATCCACAGCTCCTCTTTAAAACATACCTCTGCAACATTAACAATAGCAAAATATTAATCATAAAAGCATCTGACTTAAAAGGGCACTTTCAAGGATGGAAAACTCAAAATTTGATAATCTCCCTGTTTTAGCTATTTCTATAGTATCCAGATCTGTCTTTTATAAGTACTGAGGATGTAAAACCAGATTTCAGTCTCAGCCTTCCCAGTTTAATTCTGAATGGGGGAAGAGAGGGAGCAGGAATGTTCTGAAAAATCTCTCTTAGGATTTCAAATACAAGTAATTTAGGATCTAACACATTTAAAAAAAAATCATTTCAAACATCACATTCCTGTTTCAATCATTCTATAAAATGATTGAAACAATTATTCATACCGTATTTACCTGGTGGGGGAATCAGAGGAGGAGCAGTACTGACAGTTGGAGGGGGTGGGAGGAAAGGAGGGGGTGGAAGGTGGGTAGGTGGAGCTCCTGGAGGGAAAAATGGAGGTGGCTTGGTAAAACTGTCTACATCAGAACTGGATCTTTCTGAAAGAACCTGTAAGACATGAAACCTACAGTTACAATGGTTATGTAGAGACAGAGAAGAAAATTATATTTTCCAACCTTTCTAGTTCTTTCCAGGGAAGGAACACACATGCATACAAAATACCTTCTTAAATATCTATGTAAGGAATATACATTTGCAAAAAAACAAAAAAAACAAAAAAACAAAAAAAACCACACCCAACCACCTTTCTATGAACCAAACTAAATATTAAAAACAAAACCGGAACATTTTGAATTCCTAGATTAAAAAAAAAACTACATGAAGCTGGAGTTAGGGTTGAGGCTACATATCAGTAATTTAAGAGTAAAAAACATTACAAGAAAATTGAAATTATTACATTCACAGTTAGGATTTCTTTTAAAATAACCTGAACATGTGAAAGCATAGGAATACAGCTAGAGCACCCAAAAACCTTAATTCTGCCATATAGTGATGCCATGAGGGAAAAATTAGACTAAAAACCCTGATTACTTTCAAAAATCAATTTAATTTAATCAGGGACCACAAACACTAACATTTCTTATTACATAGTGAGAGTTAGTGGAACAGTGACACAAAAATTTATTTAAATGTCTCCCTTCATTACAAGCCATTTATGCCTTAAATCAGATTTTTATTTCTTAAATTGCATATTAAGAAAACTCTCCTCACTTCTTTTTAACATCAGCGTCATTTGGGGGGCAGGCATGCATGGCAGATGACTACTTTCAATATAACATTCAATATAACATGCCATAAAATTGACATTTATATTTATAATATATGTGTGTGTTTCCAGACACACACGCATACATACACCACCACCCCCGTACAGGCCCAATTAAGTCAACATAGCAGCCTGGAGTGTAAGTCAGCAAAGAAGTTGGACCACTGCTGCTTTTTACTAGAAAATACATTACAATGTTTTCTTTTGAACTACATCAATTTGGATTTCACAGAGAAAAAAGTTTCTTGGAGTTAAATTCAACACATTAATTTTAAATGATATTTGTTCCTTTTCCTTGGTTGTTCATATTATCATTCATCCATGAAGTTTAGAATTATTTATTCAGATGATAAGGTGAAAGAAAAAAAAGCCCCTCTTTGGTCAATGACAGAACTTGTGAAAATCTGAAATACGAAACCTGTATGTTGCTATTTTCATTGGCTCGCCGCCTTCCTTCCACTCTGCTGATAGTGATGGTCTGTCCAATCACATCTATTGTACCAGACAATCTCCTGCAACACAGGACAGAATGGAATAACCAAAAAGTACTAAAGGACTTTTACAAAGCTTAGAACAAGCAAATTAAACAGCCAAGGCAAATAATATATGAATCAATTAAAGTCTGTAAGCTCCTTCCTCTGTATAAAAGCTATTTACAAGTCGCATAAGGTTTCTGCAGAATGCTAGATGCTAAAAACATGTTTCATTTATTGAATCTTACAACCTCAGCTTTCTTGTTTCTTTAGAATTAAGGAAAGGAGCAGTACAGCCTTCTCAAGAATAAAGGATGAATGTTTCCACATTCTACTCCCACCTCCCCTCAGTAAACAGCCATGTTTTTCTGCCTATGTTAAAAGAAAACGATCAGCAATATTGCAATTAAAGAGTACTGGTAACATGTAACAAGAAAAGAGTAACCTCAGAGAAATTCTATAAAAACTAGCAAATCAATTAAAAAAAGTGTTACAGGAAACTATCAAAACACAGGAAATTTAGACCTGAGACTGCAGAAACTATGCCTGTAATGGTCCATGGAAGATGGAGAGAATGACTAGGTATATAATGAGGCACTGATAAAAACGGTTAGCCAGCCCTACTGTGCATACTGTAGATATTGCAGCACATATTGCATGAAATCACTCATTCTCCTCGGGGTTTTGCAACATCTAGACATAGCAACATACCAGTTAGTGGGTAACGTCAAATGGAACAGGGTACTAGAAGCCAAGAGACCTGGATTCTGTTCTTGGGTTGATAAGTCTGCCTGAAACTCAGAAGCCACTTAGACCAAGCCACTTATCCTTTGGTACCTCAGTTTCCCAAAATGTAGAACTGAAATATGCAAGGAGCTGCCTTTCCCTAACTGCTCTAAAAACAAAGTACAGGCAAACACTTAACTCCTTCCTGGGTTTGCCTTCATTAACAAAGAAATTAATAGTAGAATAAAAGTTCAACTCAAGCCTCTCGCCAGACTTTATTTTCATTTTTGTTTTTGGCAGGGACCCCCAGTGTTTCTCAACCTTTCTTCACCCAGGATCCAAAATCCATCCGTAATTTATTGCCCAAATATCAAATACTTATGATTCTAAGGACTGATTCAGAGCATAAACCCATAAATGGTTTTGAGTGCAGGTAGGTGGGGGGACTGGTGTAAGTACTTCTCCCTTTTCTGCCTCCACAACAGTCAGGTCCAATAGCACCGTTAAGCAGCTGTGGAACCAGTTACACAATTTCTTGAAGTGGTGCTGCCCCCAGAACTGAAATGAAAGCAGAGGTGTGGAGTGGAATGGCAGTTTCAGTAGAAAGAGTAGTAGAAGGGAGCAGAGTTTCTACTACCATCAACTTCATTTGTTCCTGCTGGGCCTAGTGTCCAAGGGATTTTGCTGTTTCCAACCACTTCAATCTGAGAGGTGAAACCTAGTGGTCACCACCTCATGAATAAGGCTACGTTTTAGTCACAAGTATTTTTAGTAAAAGTCATGGACAGGTCATGAGCAATAAACAAAAATTCACAGCCCATGACCTGTCCATCACTTTTACTATATACCCCTAACTAAAACTTGGTGGGGGCAGCTCGGAGGAGGGCGGTGGCCCTGGGGGCACTGTGTATACTCAAAGGGTGGCGGGGGGTTGTGTATGGTTGCACTGCGGGTGCTCAAGGGGGTTGCAGCCCAGGATGTGCCATGAGTGCTGGGGGAGGGGGTTGGCAGGGCTGGGGTAGGTTCCCTTCCTGGCTCCTGGGAAGCGTTGACCAACAGCTCCTAGCTCCACCTGCTGCCTCCACTCCGCCCCAAGCCCTGGTTCTGCAGCTCCCATTGGCTGGAAACCACGGCTAATGGGAGCTGTGTGGGTGGTTCCTGCTGACAGCGGCAGCACATGGAGCTAGGAGCTGAGTTCCTGTCACCCTTCCGGGGAGCCCCCCCCCGCAGGTAAGCACTGCCCCACACCCCAATCCCCAGGCCTGAGCCCTCCCACACCCAAACTCCTGCTGCTCGGGGGTGGGGGCCTGAGACTGCTCCAGCATCAGCCGGTGCGACTGGCCCAGGGGCTGGCCGAGCTGCTCAGGCAGCTCCCGGGCCAGTGGCCTGGGCTGCTGCATAAGTCACGGAAAGGCACGTAATCTGTGAGCTTTCTGACAAACATGGAGCTTTACTCACGAACCACCAGAGGGTCTTAACCAAAGTTCTACTCTACATCCACTCAGAGATCCTTGAGATTTTCTGCATTTTTTGTCACTTTATATTACTGAAGATCTCTCACCACCACAACCATCATCCTTCTTGTCATAGAGGAATGAATCACAATCACAGAGATTTGAGACAGAGATGGGACAATACATTTCAGAATTCCACCGACTGACGAACTTTCCAAGTACCTTAAATATCAACACAAAGGTCACATACAGTAGCTTTGTCTGAAAAACCATTAGTTTAAGATTTTTTTTTAACACAACATAACAGAAAAAAGAGACATGGTTGTTAAAGAATCTGTGGCATTTGTGTTAGAGCAGAGGGTATAAATCTTGGTACCCAAAGCAAATTCTAGCTCCAATAACTGTACCCTGGCTACCTAATTCCTCCTGAAATTTTCACTTGGCTAGTCCAGTCCCTTCCAGTTCTCAGATGTCATATACTATTTCTCTGTGCCAGTAAACAGTTTCCACATGTCACCACAGAGGTGGCCATACTTCAAGCACAGTTTAAATGTCCTACATATATCCCCTAACAACTTAACAATGCTTTGAGAGATGCAGTGTTTATAATGCTCTTTGAGATCCTCATAGGAAACTCACCCTATAAGTGTAAATTATTAATAAAACATGCAAGTTATGCCAGCAAACAGAATTTTCTTCACTGTCTCATGAAGTTAACTAATCTACTTTCAGCATCATACTTAATACTCCCCTACCTCTGTACTCTTTCCTCAGATGTGTTTCACTACATGCTTTCAAATCTGAGACGTTTTAAAATGTTCTCACAAGATATACTGCTCTGATAATGTAGGAGAGAGGTTTAGCCCTTCACAAAATCTGGACTACTCATCTTCATTGGGCTTCAAATAATTCCCAAAGGTCTGCATTTTGGAGAGGACCTCTAAAACTAAAGGATACTAGTTCTGAGGTAGGAGAAAGACAAGGTCTTCTAAAAGTACATTTAAAAGAGGCAAACACAGACTAAACAGAATATAGCAATTGTAGTCCCTTAGAAATGTTGAGACATTTTTCATTTTAGAAGCAAGAGTCCGAAGGGTCCGTGTTCCCATTTTTCTTCTCACCCACACTGTGGCAAGTGTCCTAGTCTCTCTCTTTCCCTTTATGAAGTGATACAGCTGTGAAACAGCTTGAGAATTTTAACATTTTGTCTTTCAATATGTTGCGCTTATTTTACTCCAACCTAATTTTTTTGCATGTATTCTGTGAACTGGAAACAGGGAGTAGACGAGGCTGCCTCTTTTCTCTGGTTTATTCTCTTTGGTATTAGACACTTTAATGACAGCAATAAGGAAAGAAAGTGTGTCACAAGGTATCAAATCATAGAGACCGAATGCAAGTCTTTACTATATACAGACAATTCTCTATTACTAGTTAAAGACCCACCTACTAGTAAACCAGACATGTAACAGAACACTGCAGTACTTAGAATAATATCAGGATGTAAAGTCCCTTGGGTTCAAATGGAAATTCTGCTACCTTTTACATTCTGCCATCCTTCTGTTTTTAAGGACTAGCAATTTATATGGGTCACAAAAAGCACGACTGATTTAAGAGTGACATTAAACAAAGCTTTGGAACATACTGAGAGAAAAACAGGTATAATTCAAAAATCAACACTATTAGACAGAGGACTTTTGGAGAGAGAGTCATAGATTCTAAGGCCTGAAGGGAGCACTGTGATCATTGACTCTTCCCTTCTGCGTAACAGGCCACAGAACTTACTTTAATTAATTCCTGTTTGCACTACAGCATATCTCTTAGAAAAACATCCAGTTTTGATTTTAAAATTGCCAGTGATGGAGAATCCACCACAACCCTTAATAAGTTGTTCCAACAACTAACTGCCCTCATTGTTAGAGACGTGCATCTTATTTCAAGCATGAATTTGTCAAGTTTCAACTTCCAGACACTTTGTCTGCTAGATACCTTTGTCTGCCAGATTGAAGAGCCCTCTACCATCAAATTTTTGCTCCCCACATAGCTACTTACAGACCGTCTCTTATAGAAGTCTCTTTAGGTCTACTCAGCTTCACAATTCACAACTACTTTGTCCTCAAACTACTACTACTAACCAGCTGGAAAATTAACTTTTGGAACTAAAAGTATTTTTTTTTTTTTTTTTTTTTTAGTTTTAGAGGGCAGAAAAAGCATAGATTGAAACTGAAGAAACTATATGCTTCCATGAGGAAAGCAGACATTCATCTACCAAAAGCTAAGCTTTATCAGTCTTACACAAATTCATTAAATCAAATGGAAGAGAACATACCACCACAGGTGAAAATCAATCATTACTTACATACAGTAAATTGCAAGATTATGTCATAAAGCTGCCAGACTATATCATAAAACGTATCAACAGAATATGAAAGTTTTTAGTGACATTAGTCAATACAGTACAGGAGATTGAAACATTTTGGGAACAAGTGGGTTGACGTCGGGTGAAAAGAATGGAGGACCTAGCTATTCAGGTCTGAAAATGCAGGCAACACAGAAACTACACCTCATACACAGAAGTTATTCGCTGATTTTCTAAGCCAAAAAACCAAACAATATATCACACCAGTGTTTCACACTCAATTTCTAAAAGGAGGTGAAGAGCAAAATACAACTGCTGAATGCTATGTGAATATAAACCATAGTGAATATATAGTGCTTAGACAAAAACAGAGGTCTATTTGTGTTGTGTGTACATGTGCATATAAGGAAGAAAGGAGGTGGAGGGGAGAGGGAGAGTAATATCTACCAGTATTTACAATTAAAACACAATCTGATGAAAGGTCTTGGATTACCAACCCTTGCATCTAAAGATTGAAAAACTGGATAATCAGCTAAAAAAAAATCAGAGTTAAACAGGTTTTGACTATTTAAAGCATGCTCCTAGATTTTACAATTAAGTCACCTACATGCTAAAAGCAAATTTGTGAGGCAGAGTGTGGAAGCAGATTGGCCCAGTTAGAAGTCAGTCTGCATCCAGAGACTATGCTGAAATTCACGCAATTACAATCTTTACATGTTACACAAGACCCCCAAGTGAAAGCACACAACAGGTCCACGAGATAGCAGCTGACGTTGAATATCTGGCAAAGCGAGAGCTGGCATTTATCGCCACATTCTAGGAACGTCCATGCACAGGGTGGTTCTGGGATAGCATTCTGACAAAAATAAATGAACCAGAGAGTGGATCTCCAGATCACCTACTTTACACATACAACCACTGTCCAAAACAACATAGTGTAGATTTCTAGATACTGAAAGAGGGATATGAAGGCTCATGGACCTTGTTTTCCTTATCTCAGATTGTTAACTTTCTTCTCCCCTTCTCCATTCAGTAAACTTTATCTGTTTTCTGTAGGAGTGAGGTACACACGTAACTAATACACTGGAAGCTGCAAGAAGTGTTACTTGACAGAATGCCTTAATACAAATTGAACAGTTCAAAATCCTTCCTTTTTAAAATGTACTTTGTATTTTGTTGTCTACTTCCTGAAAAACAAAACAGTGAAGACTCTCCTAAGTTACTTACCTTATAGTAACTTGGATTCTTTGAGATATGTTATCTACATGGATTTCACTCCTGGTGAGCATATTCCCCATGCACGCAAGATTGGATTATTTTTGGCGAGTAATGTCTGTTGGGGCCATGCTTGTGCTCTAGGCGCCCTCTGTTACAAGCCCAGAAGAATATATTTCTTCCAAAGAGGGAGCTACTCTCTCTCGTGTCATAGGGCATACCCAAATCCTATCCACAATCTGAACAGGAGAGCTCATCAGTATTGTGGTGGTATTTGTAGACGGTATCAAGGCAGATGCACCTCTAGCCACTGATGAGTCCAGCAAGGGTGACTCCAGTTATGTGGTCATCGTGAGATCACTTGGTACTGAGAACCTGGGCTAGAAACATCTGCACCATGGAGGTCAACATCAAAGTTATGGGCACCAAGGTTATCAGTACCAAGTGTGCTGTGCTGACATTGGTACCAAGTCAATAGTACTAGGGGGGAGTATGAACCTTGGTTTCAGATGGTACCACAGATATCTTAGTGACCAGTCAACATACTTTGATCCATCATACTTAGATCTAGCCTGTGAACTCCCTTTCCACTGAAGAGCAAGAGCCAATACAGAGGCATGATGGGCCTTCTGCCTCATTTTACGAAGCACCAGAAAAGATGACCTATGCCTACACCCGTCCTTGCAGTGATGTTCCTTCCTATCCCTTTCTGATGACTGGGTAAAGGAGGTTTTGACTGCTCTTCAATACTCAGTAGTCAAAGAGTTAAAGCTCTTCAACGAAAAAATGAGCCCAGGAGCTCACAGCAGAGCCAGTGCTCACAGGAGCACTAGCTGAAAGTTCAGGCTTCAAAGGTTCTTTTTCCTCATACTTTGAAGAGGCACTTCACTGAGCACTCCAGCAGAAAGAGCCTGATGCAGGCCTTGCTTGCTTTCTGTGTCAGAGACACGCCCCTCGCCAAGGCACAAGAGGCACCTAGAGCATGCCCATCACTGAGAAGGAGAGCAACCTCACAAGACGGACAAATTTTAAATCCTAGTGACTTTAATTCAGTCATAGTGTCTTGAGTTCCAGTACTGGGGATATGTCCTAATCTACCATAAAATGGTTTGCTTTTGTTTTTTTGCCAATGGGCATAAATAAAACTAAACTAACTACTACTAACTAGCCTAACGAGACCACGTGTAAGTATACACTAAAGGGGTTCCATCTTGCTGCCATGGGCAGTAAGAAGGAATTGAAGGACAATTTTGCTTGCTCCACCCTTTATGCCCTAAAGGCATGTAGGGTGCAGGCACTGCCCCAAAGGACCCTGCGTGCCAAAAAGAATCTAGTCGTGTGGAAATGGGGCACATGCACACCAGAAGTATTATCCACATGGACAGTCACTCGAAAATGAATAATGTTTTAGTGAATGGTTCCATTCTAAGCAGAGAATGGTTATTTATAAACCATTCAAATTACACTATCCTTATTCTCCAAGAAAATCTAGTTCAAAAAGGTACTCTCTTATATGGCAGGCTAAACTTGTTTAGGTTTTATAAATGAAAAGGAAAAAAAATACAAATGCAACTCTGTTAAGAAATTCCAAGTTGATATAAACTGCTTCATACCTTCACCAGAAATGAGACTATGAACAATGAAATGTGTTTTAACATAAACTCAACTTTTTCCAAATGTATAAACTAATAAAATCTGAAAGATACTAATTATTGACTAGGCTACTCAGTATCAACTGTACATTTATATTTTGCTCTTCATCTTCATAGTGCTTTAGAAACCATTAACTAATAAAAGTAATGCTTTTCTTTGTTTCTTCTTATCCTACCTCCATATGTACATTTTGTTCCCCTGTATCTCCTTAGGAGGACCAGGGATTTGTTGAGACAGTTTTACTTGCTGTTAATTGTTGGGCACAAGTAAGCAAACAAACGTAACAAAGTAATCCAGCTTCAATTCTGTACAACATTTATTGAACAGACATACTTCAACCCTAGTTGATATTTCCCCCTTTAATCTTGCAATGTTGATTCAGGGAATGTGAAGTATATATCTATTTAATTATGAACAAGCACAGATCAATGTTCTATGGCACTTACAGTGCTTTTTCTCTGAACCATGCAGAACTGAGAACATGACTGTCTAGGTGACAAGTCATTTTTCTCCTAATGAAAATATCCATTAGAAACATAAAATAATAAAATTAACAGAGCAGACAAGGGATAAGCAACATAAGAATACTACCAAAAAAGTAATGGAGAGTTAGTTACACTACATATTACTAAAAATGTGCCGTATCAATTACAATATAGATGCAAGAGATGTTGCACTTCACTGTTCACGTTCATACCTAGACGGTTGGAAACATAGCATTTTTATAAATGTTCCACTTTGACCTGTGAGAACAGAATAGCCTACAAAGACCTAAACCTTCTGTGTGCTGGCTGTTAAGCTAGTCTGAAATATACTTCATAAATGTTCAATCTGTTCACAATCTAGCTATCAATATGTTCAAAGAGGTTCCTTCATTGCTTTATATTTGTTGTAAATAGTGCAGGTGGTATTTTTATTAATATGATGTGTAAAACATCATAGTTTCCCTATTCAATTTTATATTGGTGCCTGACCAAATGCAGAGAGCTGCAAAGGGGTGTGACAGGGTGCTGAGTGAGAAGCACTTAATCAGCCCCTGCCACTCCCGCTCCAATCAAGGAGAATGAATAGTTAGGAGAATAGAATGGTTGGATAGCCCTGTGTCTGCCTGGTAACGGGCAGCACCTGCCAGCCTCATGAACCAGGGCTATAAAGGTTCGGAGGAAGCAAAAGGCTAAGCACAGAGGGAGTTCGGAGCCTTCTGGTCTGTTGCTGGCCAGGCCTGTACTTTGCAAAGTTGGCTGTGAAACCTATACACAGGTGGAAAGTGGTGGTGGGAAAACAACTGTAAATAAAGAACACTGGTGTTGCATCAAGCTGAGGCGTTCCTGACTGACTGGAGAGGGCAACAGGGTCCAAAACCAGAGGGGCCCATGGTGCGCCTTGTTACAGGGGGCTTCTACAGATCTGAGCAGGAAAGGCAAAACAATAACAGATATAATTTAGCTTTAGGTACACGCCTTCAAAGCAGCTAAGCACACAATGGCTGGGCTATCAAATGAGGGAGCAGCAGCTACCTAGCTGGCTTCATCCAGGCTAGAACTTTTCGCTTTCTATCACTGAGATCAAAAGACCGGGATCGTTTTAAAAAAGAACTGAAGAGGTTTTTGAGGTGAGCTGGTCTTGGATGCTGTCAGCGGTGGGTGGGGAAAATAAGCTGAAAAGAGGATGCACTCAAAGACAAAGGGAAAAGGCTACAAGCAGTGTAGGCTGGTTCTCCCAACTCAGAGATGGGGAAATAAGCCAGACCCACATGAGCGGTGGATAGAGAGATTAAGTTTAGGCAAGGGAATATGTATGTACAGCCTCTTATTTTATATCTACTAATCTAAGTATTGTGTACCCTTTCGGCAAAATAAATCACGTTTTGTTTTGAAGAAGCTGATTCTGTCTCACTGCAAGAGTACGCTGTCACAAGCTCCGAAAGAGAAATCCTTGCGGGGTCATACCCCAGTAGGACCTGCCGCATTAGTTACAGTTGATACCCAAGGGATCCTGGTGTGACAATGGGCAAACTGTGGAATTCCACCCCAGAAATTGTAATGGCCAAAGGCCTGACACCTCTAGGTGGTGCTCTCACAGAGACCCCAAAGAACGGACAGAGGTACACCTAGCCTAGTGACAGAACAAGACTCACCCTGTAATTATATCTGTCTCTGTTAAGCTGCTAAAAAAATCTAACTAAATACTGTATTATTTAGACATCTATTAGATGACTTCCATAATGTTCTAGTTCTTTCAGAAGTACATATTGTTTATTCAATAATCTTTAACCTTGTACATGATTAAATTTATACTGCAGTTTCTAAATAAACTGAGCTATCACGAAAGATATTCAATCAAATGGAAGTCTTCCATTATACAGGAGTATTCATATGATGTACATTAATGATTTTTTTTTTTTTTTTCAAATGAAACCTATTACCATCTGGCTAAAACTGCTTCTTAGCTTTTTAGTAGCCAATGATAGTTCTATTTGTATCATTTGAACAACAGTTTCCATGCTCCTGGCTGACCACTATTACTGATTTACATACTGGAGGAAAAGCTATTTGGGTATTAGGGTTTTCTAGCTGATAAGCCATTGGATGGGGGCAATTAACAGGCTCTAAATTCAAACACTAGAGAAAATATTTTTAAAATGAAATGCTTTTCAATTTTTGCTTCTCACACATATATTATGTGGTCAGACCACCACCTGTTTTCAGACTCCCAAATAAGGGAAAATATGTGCTGCAATATCTAGGCACAAGAGTATATCCAGGAAACCACATGGCGGCCCTGACTAGGTAGATTTCCAAAAATCTGTCTAAGGGGGACAATGTCCCACCAATGACCAAAAAAAAAAAAAAAAAAAAATTAAAAAAAAAGTGGGGAGACGGAGGGGGGAGGGAGGGATTAAAATGTTAAATAAGGATTGTGCCCTAATTTTTTGTTTTTCTTACCTTAGTTCAGGTGATTCGGCCCTCCCATATCGCTCCTGCCACTTCCCGATGCCTGAACTGGCTTTTCTGGAAGCAGTGCTTGTCTGTGACTGAGAAGAGGTGCTGTTTCTGGTGAGATAAATTTTCTAGGTCTTTCTTTTCTTGTCTCTATCTTTTCTGTTCTTTGAGCTCCTCTTCTCTTCCCTGCTCCCATTTCCACTGTCATTCTTCCACTCCCTCCACCCAGCATATCAACTACTGTTAAAAGCTAGCAGGAGTTCTTATGTAATTCAAGAAGCTTTACTACCAAATTTACAAACAACACTACTGCTAGCGCCTCATACTACACTGGGAATTTTTAAACAAGTGACATCAGACTGGGATTGCAGTGCAATCCTATCACCTGAAATAAGCTGTACCTAGTTAAAATTCTCTTATTTTAAGGGATAAGCATCTACAATAGTTTTTCCACATTTTTTCATTAGCCCACTAATTTGCAATAAAAAAAGTCAGAGTAACCTTCCCTCATATACAAACAGGGTGCAGGGAAGGTGCTGGTGGTGATGAGCTTTGTACTGCTGTTACAGCACTCTACCAAAAATGGTTTAAGTAGAAGCATGCATTGCAAATGATCCAAGACTAAGTTGTTTATAATAACTTACAAATATTTTTCTTTCAAAGTCTCATCTGACCATTTATAAGAAACATTGTTTTTGGCACAGCAACTTATAACTCGGTGTATTATAAAATAGCAGACATCAAATACTAAAAAAAGTCAGCTTTGCCATTATAAGGACAAGCAATTACAATGATTTAAGCAAAGTTTATATATAATACAGACACACAATATACACACCTATTCTAAATGTGTACTGATGGGGAAGAAACAGATAGAAATATAAATGCTGGCATGCTGATTTGTGCTCTCTGTTGCCATACAAGAGAACCAGGTTAGATTTCTAATCTCTACTCCCAAAGATATCAAAAGTTGGGGAGTAAACCTGGCTCTTTAAGAAAAGGAGTGCACCTCCAATTGCTCAAGAATAACTCCTCTAATTAATAACAATGTTTACTGACTTTAGTACCACTGGAAAATCAGAATATGGTAGCTGCAAGCTGAGACTCAAAGATAAGGGATGTGAGGGGAAATGAAAGTAGGCAGGGGAACACTGGGAAAGGGAAGAGGCATGGCATGAAATTTGAATTCCATCTGCAGTATGTCAAAGGGATTTTCCTTACAAAATAACATTCAATTTCAATACACACACACACACAGTGCTTAAACTAAAACTGCACACTCCTATAATATACATCTACAGAATATGCAATCCATGTCTACACTACCAACGTTTTCCACATATTTTAAGCTAATATATTTAAAAATCTAATTTCATAGTAGTTCATTAACACTATCTAAAGTATTTAAAATACCAGTGTAAAAATGGGCTGTGTTACACAAGGCATCATATCATGGAACAACAATGGTACTCTGCACAGTTCTAAAGCAATCACACCTGGAATACTGTGTTCAGTCTGGGAATCTCATTACCAATAGAGACAAACTACAGGTAATTCAGATAAGAGAAATAAAAATTGTCAGGGGGATTGAAAGGATATATAAATGAGGGAAGTTTAAAAGTTATACGGTTTCTTGGATAAATAAAGGTTGGTGGAGGGACTTGAAAATAACCTACCAACATCTGAACAGTGTAAGCCCCAAGCACAGAGAAGAACTATTTAGTTTACTACAATGGAGTATAACTCAGAGCAACAGGCGGGGAACATTTTGGCTGAATATCAAGCAAGGATTTCTTTACAGAGAGATGTATTTGTCTGTTAAACAGCCTTTCAAAAATGTGATAGAAGCCCCCTTCTTTGGGATATTTAAAATTACTCCTGACATAGTACTAAAAAATGAATAGCAAAAAACCTTGAATTGGGGAAGAGTGGGACTGGATGACTCAATACATTTCCACTGCCATCATCTGTAACGTCTACGATACTATGATAAAATGCCTTCAGGTTTTTTGAGTTGCCAGCAGAATTGCTCTTCAGGACCATTTGATAACTAGAACAAAGTAGAGTCATGAACTCCAAAGACAGCCAAGTTCACAATCACAAACACAGTAAAGCTTAGAGTTGAAGGGAGGACACAAGCAGTACATATTAAAGCCAGGGAGGTTGGAACAATACTACAGTAATGAAGTTATTTCCTCCACTTTTAAGAAAAGTATGCTAAGTGTCAACCAAGTGCAAGAAAGCAAGAGATACCTTGTAGGGCGGGGACTAGATCCCAGGAGCCCGGAGTTGTTTTTATTCTAGCTTTCCAACTCTGAATTTTGTTTATTTTGAAAAAATGTGTGTGTTCGTGCCAGTAGTGCAGTGTTAACAGGAGACATTCTGGTGGCTATTCCACTCTCTGGCAGCCAAATTAACTACATAGAAAATACCATATGAGATACCAACTCTGGGATTTTCATTTTTGTCCTGTTTGGTCCTATCATTTTTTCCTGGTCTGTCATGCTACCACTTCTTTTAGGAGCATCACAGGAGTTGCATTGCATGCACAAAGAGAAACGCTTCACTGAGAGCTGGTTACAAACTGAAACTGAATAAGATCATGCTTCCTTGCATATTTTTAACTAGTCACATTTTTTTATTTCTACAACAGATCAAAACCTTTAAAAAGAAAACTCTTTATGACAAGTTATAAAATTACGACTGTCCAACTGACCTGTTTGTCGGGATTCCTGATTTGAACAGTGGGGGAGGAGACGTAAACTCAGCTTTGGTCAATTGCACTGCCACCTCCTTCTCCATATTTCCAGTTCTGCCCTGCTGTACCTTCAAGATAATGTTTTCCTCATTAGCTCAGCCTCAGAAGTTTAACAGCACCATCACTCGATACAACAATACACACTGGTAAGACAGACCACATGATTGTGGGGATTGGTCCTGCTTTGAGCAGGGGGTTGGACTAGATGACCTCCTGAGGTCCCTTCCAACCCTGATATTCTATGATTCACAACTTCAATAATATTAAAACTATTATTCTTGCACAGTTAATAAAATCCCACATTTTACAAGGAAGAGTTACTTGCAAGAAATTGTTTTTAACAATAAAAAAGGAAACTAAAGAGCTTCACATTTATCTATGAAGATCAAAATTCCTAATTTTTTCAAGGCGTATGACCAAGGATAATAAAATCTGGGTTAAATTAGTCTTCCTGCAGACTCTTATTTTATAAAATAACATTTTGATTTAAAATATCAAAGTTATTTTCAAAGACACTCCTCATCAAGAAAACTAATGGAATGTAAAGTCTTCACATCAGAAACAAACTGCAAAACAAGGTGAAAACATTCTTCATTTAATGAGACAGTAACTACAGCCTAATTAACTTATATACTCGTTCATTAGCCCATTCATTTATAAGCCGACCCCCCAAGATGGATAGGTAAAAACAGTATGACCCTTTCATAAGCCAACCCTATATTTCAGGGGTTGGCAAACTTTGGCTCCTGGACCGTCAGGGTTGGCAAACTTTGGCTCCCACTGGCTGGGAACGGCGAACCGCAGCCACAGGGAGCTGAGGGGCTCCGTGCCTGTGAACGCTCCAGGTAAACAAAATGACAATGTATTAGATATTCAATTCAATGATTTCATAGAGTTTAAAATCATCAAATTTTGGTATAGACCTGTTTATAAGCCCACCCCCGCTCTTTGATGTATCACTTTTTTACCAAAAATATTCGGCTTATGAACGTGTATATACGGTAATTACCTCACTGTTGAAAGCCATACCAAGAATATTCAATTCTTGTACTTTAACCATGCAGCTACTGGCATTTTCAGTTTAGTAAGAAATACTAGAAATGTAGAAAAGTTTGTAAAGTAGTGCAAGATTTTGTAGCATTTCTATCTTAAGTACTTCTGGTGCAAATACCTCTAACACTATTTTTCCCCACAGATTTGGCAGCTGACAGTGGCACAGTTTATAAGCAAAATATCTGAAAGATTTTGTTAGGGAAATATGTGAGCACTATGAAAGAAACAGAAGTAATAGTAATTCAGTAGTGGAATGACACACAAATGCCACCTCTTCAGAGACTCTCTTTGGAAAAGCAATAGCAAAAGTGGAATTAGGGGCCAAAAAAAACCTAAGACCTTTTCTAAGTATACTGTATGAGATATGCATTAGCCAATAAGGTAGATCAAGAACCAAAATTTTAAATGCAGAATTAGAAATATAATAACAAACAGTTATACTTTCCTATGCTTTTTTAACAATACACACTCAACTTTCCAGTCCTTAACATCTGTAAAACAATTTCCATTTAACAACAACATCTGTTGGATGATTGTTTAGATACCAATATCTCAAATTATTATATGGAAATTTAGCTAAATCATGGTATACTTCCATATAGGCTCTGATCTTGTAACTTTTCACATGACAATGGACTGCAGAGCCTTTGCACAGCCCCAATGCCTTAAACAGAGCTCCACACAGGCACAGTAGTCCAACCTTAGATGGTAAGTTGTCTAACGCAAGGATTGTGTCTTCCTTTACGAATTTATGTACAAACACTTCAGAGACTTTCAGTGCTTAAGTAATTAGTAATGATAATAAACAATCTTGGATTCTTTAACCTCACAGGATATCCAGCTTAAAGAGAAATCATTATGGAGCTATTTCCATGTATAGTAAAGTAATTTTGTATTCAACATTTTGTTGCCATGGTCACACTGGAATTTTAACAAATTTCTAATCAAACATGCAAAAGAGTGGCATAATTGTTCAAGTTTTCCTTTTAACCAGAAATAAAAAGGCATAATAGCTAGAAAAACTGAATAACTAATTATTACAGACCCTTCAGGTGAAGGATAAAATCCCTAAAGATTTCTACTGGCCAATCAATTCTGGAAAATGTGAAAATACTGAGATCTATTTTTGTTAATTACTTCAGGGCTAGTCTAAACCTATAATATGAAGGCAAATAATATTTTCGTTTTTATAGTTCAATGGAGAATGAAAAGTGTTTAACAAAATGATAAAATAAGCATGTTCTTCATTACCCTGTTCAGCTTACTCTATTTTCTCATCCTAACCAAATGTATGCCCTTTTATGTTTTAGACCCTTCAAATGATCAGCCATAGAATGCTATTTCAAAAACTAAAACCATACATTTACAAAATTGTTTTGTCACATTCTAATTGTAATCATACCTCAAATATGAAGTCTGGAGTGGTTATGAACAAACTGTATTCAAATAAAATTCATTCATGGTTCTATTATGGGGAAATTAACAAGATTAATATTAAATGATAGGTTCTGTACTAACCCAGACAGAAGTTATATTCTTCAAAAGAAAAAATGTCTTTGTCCTCAGACATCTATAGGAGATATGTACATATCCTCCTCATTACCAGAAAAGGCACGTAAATTGGAAGACACGCATGGCCAACAATCTCTTGTGTTTAGACAATGAAAATACTTACCTAAACAGCGACATATCACTAGCTCTTGCCCTCAGGCTGTCTTCCTGTTAGAGCTTCAAACCTCAATCCCCAGACTCAAGTGAGGAAGCCTCTGAGTCGGATCACTTAAATCTCCCCTTACCAAGGCAAGCAGCAGGTCCAGAAGAGAGTCTGACCTTGTAATGGTTAGTTGCAATGGGAGACCACACTCCTTGCATTTTCTGAACTCTGCCATGATGAACATGGTGGAAAGAAAAGCTACAGAAGCTACTGTAAAGAATATCCTCACTGAGACAGAGAAGAAAACTAGTGGACACTGCAGCAACGTAGGAGTGAGAAATGGCGCACCCCCCGCAAACAAAAAAAAAAAAACCCACCCACCTGGCTACAATTGCTGTTTCTGTTGCTGTAGCATGGAATAGAGAAACAGCAATCATCTATTCTGAACTGGTTTTAATGAAGTTCAAGAATGAAATACTTACCATACATTACAACTCAACAACCAAAATAAAATGACTTTAGTATTGCAACTGAATCTACAGACTTATTTATATTAAAAGCAGTTTTAATATAAATTGAATGATTAAAGAGTGACTTTCAAAAAAAGAGAAAATTTAAGTCAATGCTTCACTCCAGTCTACTGAAAATAAAAACAAGTAGCTAGGTTGTATTTCTGTTAAAATACTGATATTTTCTTATGGCAGTTTGTCCTCATTTAGACAAATATCAGATGGAAATAAAACAGAGTACATCTAACCCACATTAGACAACAGAAGAACCTAAAAGAAAAGATATCTTCACATCTCAGACTCACTGAGGATGAAGGGTACAAAATAAAGTAAAATAACTACAAGGCTGTTGGGTAAAATATCATGCCATAACATCCTCCAATAGCTTCCAAAGCCTCTCCAGAACCACTGCAGGAATTCTTTAACCTGAATAACAAATGCACTATAACTAAAAAAATAAAACCACCACATAAAGCAAGTATAGTTTCACTTAGCAATTATTAGTGCACTAGGCCATTAACTCACATGCTTGTAGCAGTGATAACAAAACAAACTTTTTTTTTAATTCAGCAACTTTGTGAGATACACTGAAAGTCACTGATGTAAGATGAGAGCTTAGAAAAACAGCTATGTCCACTTCAATCTTGCCTCTATCACTTGAGAGTAGTATGGGAAGCAATACTCAACAAAAATGAGAGCAACCAAGGAAAGTTTACTAAAATTCACCTTAAAAAGATTGTATCTGCCATCTTGAATCTCTGCACCTGGTGTTACTTCCATAGAATTGTCTTCGGCCTAAGTTAAATAACACATTGCCCATTAAGATACCACACAACTTTGAATTGATGGGCTACATCATGACTAACACATGGTTACAGCCTAGCAGTGCCACTATCTGCACAAATAGTCAACGAAACAACAGAGAAAGATTCTGGGTGGCGGGAAAAGAAAAAGTATGAACTTATTAATAATGATATTGTACCAGACAGAAGAGGTTTCTAACACACAAACAGTGACACAGCACCGTAACAGCTTTATGGGGGGGGGGAGGGAGGGACGGAGTGTTTACATATTATGGAATACCACAAAAATGTTATTAATTACCATAATTTTATTTGTAGTTGAGGTAACTGGTAAAATTTCGAGTCCCATTCGTATCCTCTTTTGTTTTTCACAGTAAGCTTTCCAGGTATCTTCATTAAACCCATAATTGAAATAATCTGAAAGATCAGCACCTTCAAACAGAAAAGCACAAATTCTAAGAATTAAGCATTATAACTCATCCTTCCTTTTCTATTTCTGCTTTGTTTATAGCAACAGAAAGAATCAGAAATCAGGGGAAAGTCCCAATGTTAAGAATTATAGATTTCTTACACTGAATAATATGCAACCTTCTACAGTTCAACATATTTGATGTCTATTCTGGTCATGCTATACTTTCCAATTTTGCAGAGATCAGGCTTCAAATAATAAATCAAAAAGCAATATGCCTCTTACATCTTTGTAAAGACATCATTTCCATCTTCAAAGCAATTTACAAAATACTCCAATGAGCAGTTTAGAGGGATAAAAAGAATGCAAATACTGGCCAAATCTGGCTTTACCATATGTATTGGGAGAGAGGTAAGCAGAAAACAATGAACACATGCAGAGACCCTAAGAGTCAACCTTCTCCTCAAAGTCTGTGTGTGCCCTGCATGAATACAATATATCAGAGAGTGACAAGAGCTAAGGGGCAATCATTCTATGTAGCTTTTACTGCTAGTAACATTACTTTCTGCTTTATCTCTGGTAGTACATTCAGGCATGGAGCCAATGGCAACAACCCTAGAGAACTTTGGATTTTCCACTCATGGATCTCTCAGGATGTCCATGAATTTAGCTGGGCATATACCATGACCCTTTCTCCCCGCCACTTGTTGACAGGTGTTTGCAGTGGATACCCCGGAACTCCAGAATAATACATTCTCATCAGAGTAACTCATCTCCCTTTACAGGTTTTTCAAGAAGGACTGGATGATTTAGCTCATTAATTGTACAATTAAACATGAATACTACTGTGTATATTACTTCCATTTGTAGGGCGTTACCACTAAATTAATCTGCTGTGGGTAAAAACTCTCCAAAGTAATCTATTAAATATACTTGTATTTCAACTGATGTATACATTATTATGCAATAAGAATGTCATGCAGAAATATTACCTGGTTTTCGCCAAGGTTTATCCTCAAAAGAATCTAAATCTACTTCCAGCAGTGGAACACCATTAATACTTCCTGGTGCATCAAGATCAACTCCTTTGACTTTTGCACCTATAAAGAAAAGAAACAAAAATCGTAACTTAACTCTGTAAAAGGGATTTTAATAAATGCAACACTTTTCATGTGACTTTCCTAAAATTAAAATTTTATTTTTGACAAGTTATACAGCACTAGAGTGCTAGGTATTTTACAAACAAGTAAGAAGAAAGAATCCTTGCCCAAAGAGCTTATAATCTAAATGAAATGATTTTCTTTACTATCTTAAACACATTTTATCCTTCCAACTTACCTACAGTGAATTAATAGCAACTACATGGTCTGTAATTAATTTTTGTAGACTAACTACTGTACACCAAATGCTCATAAAACAATAGTTTTATACATGTGTTTGTTTTATCAGAAATTTCAGTTAACATAATTGGTGTTTTGAGGACTGGTTTTAGAGGCATCACAGTTATTTCTTGTTTCCAATAAACTTAAGTGGATGACATGAAAAAAGTCCCTGTGAAACACAAATCCCCCTCTCAGGCAACCCCTGCCCCAGAACCAAAAGGTCAGGGTACAGACCATCTGAACAGCCACATGCTGAAACCCTTCTATTGTAATCTGAGCTGTGCTCTACGCATGCACTCACAGAGCAGTCTCCAATTATGGCTTCTCCGTGCTGTGCCCTGCCCTTGCCATGAAGTGGCACCACACCTTTTCCACTGCACTCAGGACATCACATGGCCCTTCCACATTCAAGAATATATCATCCAAAGCTTTACATATAGTAGTAGTTTTATAGCAAAATGCAAGCATTGTATATTGGATCTTAAATTATATATATATTTCTGCCACGTACTTTGACTCATTAATTTGTGCAGATCTATCATCATTATTTTATAGTGCCATAGATATAAATGGTGCTTTACAGACAGTTAAAAAGAGTTTTCTTCTCCAAGCTGTATACCATCTAAATTAGACATATAGCAGGGGAAGACAACGGTCCAAGTCATGACACCTGTTATGCATCTTGTTAGCTCATATTATCTAAGCAGTTGTAGCTCATTCATCACTGCTGGAATGCAAACAGAATTTTTACGAGAGAGCTGAGAGAATGCAATAGTAGAAATCAGCAACAGAGGTTAACTAAGTGTTACCCTTTAAGTGCCTTATGGTATAGATGGTAAATACAAAGGCAAACATGTTTCTCCAGGGACTTCTGCTGTACAATTGATAATATGCTATTTATATTATTTTTCATTATTTGTATTACCTTAAATGTTAGGATTAAATTATACATAATGCAACTATACAATTTTTACGGCCCTAATTCTGAATATATCAGCAGATCTAATACACTATAGCATTGGTCTCAAAACTTTTCAGGGTCTCGCCCCCCCTTGCACCTGTCCACCCCACTTCCCAGCCAGGGGCCGAGGCTAGGGGTGGGGCCAGCGCTGGAGCAGAGCTAAGAGCAGAGGGGGTCTGGGTGGTGCTCCCTCCCCATTCCCCATGGGAGCTGGCCCAGGCCCCGCCCCGCCAAACATTCCTCCGTGTCCCCCTAGGCGGGTGCACCCCTCAGTTTGGGGACCTCTGCACTAAAAGCTAATGGACTAAAATGTTAATTTTATATTTGTCTAATTCACCAACACTGTGCAGAAACTTTAGGCAAAAATTGTTACTAAAAACAGAGTATGTGCTGCTACTACCACAGATTACTGCACTGGTTACATTTTTCTATTAATATAAATGTGCAAACTTTTTTTTTTTTTACCAGAAGATCCATAAACTCGACCTCCTGTCTTGATGTTGAGATTCACAGGAGCTGTTCCATAGCTTCAAGAAATTAACAAAACTGAATTAGGTAGAGAAAACCGACAAAAATGGTTAGCTATATCCAGAAACAAGAAGAGGACCTAGACTTGATTATCATTCTCAATCTCTAGCTCTCCAAACTAACAACGCAGAAGTAGAGAGATGAGTCTAGGAGCAAGACAGTGCATCACTCCAACACTCAATAGCAATATCTCCAATTAATAAATGGCACTGAAGTCTCAATCACACTTTGGGTGCTGAAAGCATAGTGACCATGACAGAGCCTCAAGAATTGACAGGACCAAAAAAGAAATAAAAAAGGGCTCACTTAGGGATACAGAGGATACCAGGGAACTAGAACTGGAGAATGCTTTTGATAAAGAGTCTTTGTTGTTTCATTATTATCATTTAATCTGTACTGAAGCAGGAAGAATAAGCATTTATCAAAACTGACTGAAAGGTTATTGTAGTTTCAATAAGTACATACCCTTGTGTCTTTTGCTGAAAATGCTATTTTGTACCACCTCAAATACTCCTCAGTAAATTAAACAAATCTCATATCTTTACGCTAACTATACGTTACAAAAACAGCGAACAAAAATTAGGCCAATAGAACTTTCTTCACAGATACCAACAGATCTTGAACTTCCAGTGCAAATATATAAAAATACCTTAACTATAAACAAGACACGACACTGCTCTAATAATAGAGTGCTGTCACTTGAAAAGGCCCAGTAATGGTGTTGTAACTCAGGACACCAAGAAACAAGTTCTACCCCAGGATGTGTGCAACTGGCTCATCCTCACAGGTAGTATTTGCCCCTACATGTAGTGAAGACACTTTTATTATATAATCTTGGTAAGTAAAAGGCAGGGTACAATTTATGGTGTAACTATCCTGCAACATCTTTCTCATTCCAGTTCTCTTCCTAAATAAAAGTAATTTGCATTGCAATAATGCAAGACTGGCAAATAGCACTTTTCTTCTGGTATGACATGCTACATCAGTATTTGACTTTGCTGAGAAAATTTTATAGTTCTCTTATCAATGGCCAAAACTAAATATTATACATGGAGATAATTTAAGCTTGTAAAATAACTTACTGTACTAAAGTTTATTTAAACTAAAACTGAATTAATTTTAAAATCTATTTTCCATTCATAAAAGCAAGAGTGGGTGACAAATTCATTGTATAACCTTGTTCTGGAAGGGCTTTTTAGAAAAAATGTTCACTTTATTTAAAATTCCTTGTACTCAGTTTAATAAGCTTTAGTATAATATGCCAATAATCCTAGGTAGTCAGAGTAAGAGGGGTACCCTGGCCATGAAAAATGTAATCCTAACCTTCCTCCCTATTCCCCCCCCTCCAGGTTCTCCTTATCCAAGAGTGACCAGCTCCAGAGCATGCAGTATGCTGTTGAAATGACAATCAATCACAAATACTGATGACAGAGTTTGCATTTTTTAATATTGCACAGTTTGGCAAATTTAGTTATTTTAAGATATGAAATACTAAAAGCTCTGGAATAGTGAACACTTTGCAAAACTGAAGAATATGCAACATAATTCTAAAGTTAAGACTGTGTACGTAAGACTGTTAAGATAGTGTACATAACCCAGTAAATTATGCCTAGAAAAATGTACTACTGCAGCACATACAGCATTAAACTCTACTAGTTCTATTCACGTAAATAGTCAACTGGACTACACATATGAGAAAGGCAAGCAGAATTTGGCTCAGTATTATCATAGGCATGAGATTAATAGAATTTTATTCTACACGTGAATAGCAACCCTAAAGTAGACTTTCATTCTTTAATGGTGCTGTTCCTTCAGAATCCTTGTAAATACATAATTCACTTGGAAAATTGTATTCCATAATTTTAAGTGAACTTAGTACTCTTTAAAGTTGTTGGAGTAGCAGAAAGTGAAAATGAAGTCCTCTATTCACAGGAAAAAAAATACAGGTCAGTGATAATGCAAGTTTTTCTACACAGCCCAACCGTGTGCCTGAGCCCTAACTTTGAGGGACCATCTCTAAGGACTGCCAGTTCAACCCTGAAGTCCACTAAATCCTCTATGAACATCATAAAAATGCCAGATATGATGGTGTTTTAATATGCACCTTGTCCACTAGAAACTAGATTGAGAACAAACATATTTAATGTTCTCTTTGTGCATAATACTTTCCAGTTTGCAAAGGAAAAGTCAATATATCATAAATATTAACCTAAAATTCTAATTTGGTTATATTGCCACTTAATTAAAACTGTAAGTCTCAGCCACCATACGTTTCTGCAATGCAACTGTTCTTCCAGGGTGGATAAAAATCAATGATTTAAAAAAAAAATTGATTTTTTAAATAAAATGCTTTTTGAGGAAGAAACCTATCTAAAGATAGTTTTATTTAAGATACATTATAGCTCAAAGATATCTCATCATGGAATAGGGATTATAAATTCCAATTCTATAGTATGAGACAATATATTCATGTAATGTTTAAGAAAAGTTTTGTAAATGAGTTCCAATAGTTCATGAATTAGGGACCCAATCTTATGGGGTTCCAGGGGCTTCTGTATAGATTATTTAGGTTAATTTTTCTATCTACCCAATGAGACTCAGTGCTCAGTCTAGAAGATACCATCAGAGATGCTTAGTTTTGCAGTTCTCGAACTATGGATTTGTGTCTCCAGAGATAACATGCTTGTTAACAGCAAAAATGGTTTCAAATATATAAATAAGGGGGGGGGGCGGGCTGAGAAATAACTGACCTCATCCCTGTTGTCCCTCTGCAAATTTGTGTACACAGAGTCATTCCCTTACCTCTCTCTAAAAGTGCAAAGTTTCAGAAAGTTCAATGAATAGAAAAGATTGTTGGGGGCAGCATAGCTCTGGACAAGGAGAAGAAGTCTGGAGATAAATGCGAGAAGGGAGGGACAGGCAATAGAAACAAAAGTGAAGCTGTTTGAACAGTATATTTCAGAAGTCTTGAGGCCTTTTTGAGTGTACCCTTCATTGATTTGAGAACTATTATACCATTCTCTCACTAGAAAGGAAAACCTGTAATGGCAACAGACTGTAAAAGAGACCCAGTTTGGGAACGTTTCAATGAAGTTCCTCTACCTGTGAGTAAGACAGGCATGCGTGCAACATGCAAACAGTGCAACAAAGAAATGCAAGGCCTGGTTGCCCGAATGAAACAACATCATGAGAAGTGTTCCTTTTCAGGAGGAAGCTGCGTTAAAGATGATGAAAAGAACATGTCTGAAGATGCAGGATCTTCAGGTTGGTAAACTTTTTTATTTCATAGTTCTGTCTTAAGGACTGCCTGTCTTCCTTCTGAACTATTTTTAAATTCTCATGTTTGAGCAAAAAATATAGTTGTTACTCTATCATTTTAGATGCAGTTGTGATAAAAATAAATAGATGAAATAGGCAGATCTTCCTTTTACAATTTCACCTTTAAAATAGTACTGAGTGTCAGTGAATGCAATGAGTAATACTAAATGAGCAGTATGGTAATAATAATTAAATAACTGCATTATCTTATTTTGTTTAGGAGAATCCATCCTCAACATACAGGATTCTCAAAACTATCCACCTTCAAGCTCACCATCATTTTCTATAGTTTCAGAGTTATCTGCCAATGATAGTGTTTCAGTCACATCATGTATGTCACATAGCCACAGTGAACTCAAACCTGTAGCAAAAAGAAAAAAAATTCTCCATCATCCAGAAACAACCATAACTAAGTTTGTGATAAGAACCAGCAGATTACAAAAAGAGGTAATTGATGAAAAAATTGCCCTGTTTGTTTATGCAACAAACTCTCCTTTCCGTATGACTGAGAACGCACACTTCATTAACACGGTTCAGTCATTAAGACCAGAATACAGTCCACCCAACAGAGCAGATGTCTCAGACAAATTGCCAGATGAAGTGTATGAAAGAGAAATTGAGCGGTGTGCAAAAAGTCTAGAGGGTGAAATTGTTAACCTGAGTCTTTATGGGTGGAGCAATGTCCACAATGATCCTGTTGTATGTGCTTGTGTGACAACAGAAAAAGGGAATGTCTTCCTTACAGAAAAAATTGATACAACAGGAAATGCACACACAGCAGAATACTTACAAGAAGCAGCAGTAAAAGCTAGAACTGAAAAAAAATTCAAATGTCTAGTCACAGACAATGCTGCAAATGTATCCAAGATGAGAAGAAATTATTTAGCAGAGAGTCCCAAGCTAACAACATGCCTCTGCAGTGCTCATTCGATGTACCGCCTAGCCAAAGACTTCAGTGTTCCAGAAATAAAGGCTAATGTTGTTGAAACCGCAAAACACTTCTGTAACAACCACTTTGTAGCAGCTGCTCTGAAAAAAGTTGGAGGAACCAAGCTAACTCTCCCACAAGATGTACGATGGAACTCAGTAGTGGACTGTTTTGAGCACTAGATCAAGAACTTGCCTAATCTGATGACCGTTCATGAAAAAACAGATGACACTGTCACAGCCAAAGTTCTCAGCATTGGGTTTAAGAGAAATGTTAAACACATGCTGAGTACCCTGAAGCCTATTTCTGTAGCCTTGAACAAAATGCAGGGAAATAGCTGTTTTATTGCTGATGCTATTGAAATTTGGAAGGAACTGAGTGAGATCTTAAAAAGAGAAATATGCAATGACAGAGTTAAATTACAAGCACTAAAAAAACAAATGGGACAAGAACTATCTCCAGGTCATTTTCTTCCAAATATTCTCAATACTTGGTACCAGGGTCAAACCTTAACTGCTGAAGATGATGAGCTGGCTAGGACATGGACATCCAGCAAACATCCCTCCATAATGCCAACTATAACAGACTTTAGACCTAAGGGTGAACCATTCAAGAACTATGTGTTTGCTGATGATGTTTTAAAGAAAGTCACACCAGTGAACTGGTAAGAAGTCATTCAAGCACTTGGATTCAGAGACTGTTGAAGTGATAATCTCACTTTTAACAGCAATAGCTTCTTCTGCTTCCGTAGAAAGAATATTTTCTTCCTCTAAACTAAATCATTCCGAAGTGAGAAATTGTTTGGGACCTGACAAAGCAGGAAAACTTGTTTTTCTTTTCCAGATTATGAACAAACAGGAAAATGAAGGTGAAGACGACTGAGTTAGCAGCAGAATATTTTAAGTTTCTCATGTTGACCTGGCTCACATAGTTGATTTAAATGAAATATTTTTAAAAAAAAAAAATTAACTATTTTAATTAAAAACAATTTTAAAAAACAAACCTGATTTTAAAAAACTTGAATGTTTAACTAAATTCAAAAATTCATATGCTTGTTTTGTTAAAATATTATATGTTTGCTGTTGAAGAAAAATAATCCAGAATACAGAACGTTGTTGTTTTAGTTAAATAAAACAATTTAAATGTCTCTCTGGTGATGTTTTCCTCCTAATACAGCATGGCAAGAAAATCCTCCAAATATTAATGATTAACCCGTTGAATTGGAGATAGTTCGCCTCCCAATGACTTCATAAATATCTGCTTCAGTTACCTTTGGTAAATGTAATAACCAAACAATCATTCATTTTCTGGTATAACTCTAAAACGAATCTGAAAAGTTTTCAAAATAAATCACTTTAAAAATGTATAGTGTGTACCTTCTAAAAATGAAACCTACATCTATCTCTGAGTTGTGAAAAATATGTATTAAGGTTATAACGACCAACAAGAATGCACCTTTATGTAGAAATCCATGATTAGATCGAGTCTTCCTGACTAGCGATTTACATCATGATTTAAATCAAACCCACCCTGTGTTTTTCAGAAACTGAAAGTGAAAATGTAACCCATCTGCTGGTTCTTCCTTGCAGAAATTCTATTTTACAGTTTTCTCTTTTCAGATCAATTTGATAATTAAATTTTAATTGGTTAACCACATGAAAAGGCTAAATAGAAGCACACAGAACAAATTAGTTGTCCTCTATTTTAAGCATTATACTTGCTGCAAGATCTGAGTCAAACACTTAATATTCAGGCACTGAAAATAACTTACCCATACTGTGGAGCTCCTGTTTTAATATCTCCTATGGTGACATGAACATCATCCTCATCATCATCGCTGTCACTGTCACTGTCATCCTCAGCCTCTGTCACCTTCTTCAACAAAAACAGACATAAAAGGTACAATCAGATATTTGCCTAAAATATCATAGACTTAAGCATCCATTCCAGAGAACTTTGATGGAAAAACAAATGAACATTAACAAGTTACTTTATACTTTTTGGCTTACAGCTGGCATCTACTGCTTAGCACAACAGGGTGCTACCAGGAAAACCAAACTTATCCATTGAGTCTACGTAAACATTGATGATATCTGGATGCAAAGGGGTGATAAGACTTAAGTATCTTGAATGTCAATACGCTATTTGTGAAATGCAACATTTTGCATAGTAAAGAAAAACTGGTTTTGGCTACCCAAGACCGCAGTTTGTCTACCTAGTCCATAACAGTTCAGCTCTTCCATCACCTGCTCAACACGGAAAGAATACAAAAATAAGAGAAAACAAGTTCTCTGCATCTTTATTTACACTTTCTCAGCAAATCAAATACTAATATATACAAATGCTGGTAAAAACAATGGTCAGGTACATGAAATTCAGCAAACATCAAAAATTTTCATTAAATAATTTACATAAACAATTTCTTTTTTCTACAGCTGGGTGAATACTACTCATCAAATAACGTATTCAATGTATACCAATAATAGTCCTTGAATAAATTATCTGATTTTTTCCTGTTACTCAGGAATTTATAAAATTAAGGCATACTGTTGATCCAATATGTATACCCTTCCTATTCCTCCTTTTCCCTTAATAACCTTAATTTTATTAACATGTCTTAATATACGGTTCTTCTCTGTAGCACACAAGTTAATTGCCTGGAGATGCAAAAGGGGGAAGGGGCAGACGTTATTAGAAATGAGTATTAACATGCATACACATTTAAAACATTGTACTAACTAGTTGTCTCCATGTGTCCAAAATATTAAAACCATTGTTCATTTACAAAATCAGAATTATCCCCCCAAAAAAACGTTTGCAGCACTAATAGTAATTAGCATTTTCACAGTGCTTTTAATCCGACAACCACAAAACACTTTCCAAACATTAGATAAGTTTCAACATTCCTATTAGGTCATTGTTAGACCCATTTTAAAGGTAATTCTTAGTGAAAGGTTAACCCACGAGAGACACAGAAGGTGACAGAAAAAGTACCGTTTCGGATGTTAAGAAATTTCTGGCAAGCATTGCACATAAAAAATGAACTGAAAATTAGCCAAATAAAGTGACAACTTACAAACTAACATGTAAAGTCAGTTACTTTAGCGAAGTTCTTTAGTCACTGAAATTATCACTGCCCCATGTGAAAGCAAAGCGTATTAACTAATGTCTGTAATACATATTTAGAATTACCGTTTTCACTACACCATTTTCAGCAGCTTCCTCTTCATTTGCAGAAGGAGGTGGAGCACTTAAAAACAGAAAATGCAAGCTAGTTACTACACGTACCTACATGTTACAGTGAAAAAGCACTGATACAGTATTTTGAAGTACAGTCAATGTCCTAGCAGTCTTTTATATGACTGCTAAGCAAAAATATTCTAAGAGATAGTGTAAAGTTGACATTAAGTTATCAGGTGACACAAATTATGTGAACTAGATATTTTTTGAGTACTGTATTTTCAATTTTTCACCATGTTTGGATCCTATACCTATTGAAGTCATAAGGGAGCTTTTTCATTGAGTATAACGGGAGGAGGATTTGGTCCTTAGTATGCAAAATGAGGACTCAGATTTTACAATGACTAGGTTGTTTAGACACATCTTCGGTTAAAATGGTGAAAGACGTGTGCCTAAACATCAAAGAATGCTTCAAAAAAATCTCTATCAAGGTTTCTTTTTCTTTTTTTATCTGGCACAATAGTACAAGATATTTTAAATACAACCTTTGATTGGCCTTTAAATTTGTTGTAACCTGATTTGTAATGTCCACCAGTTTTGAAAATTCTGTTTGTTTTTTAAGTCATTGTGGCACTCAAATTTATAAACAAGTTAACTCAATAGCCAGTGTTTTGTTGCTTCTGAGACAGCAAAAACTGACTACTAAACTGACTACTAAACTAAATTTCTAACACTTTGTTGACATCCTTGTTTATGTTGCTTAACAAACAAAACAACATACAAGAGCCACGCTGACCAATGCTCCTTAACTGAAAAAGAGAATACTGGTACTTAAAATTATTTCCTCAAGCCACTGGCTGGAGTCTAGTATCAGGGGGTAGCCGTATTAGTCTGTATCCACAAAAACAAGAAGGGGTCCGGTGGCACCTTAAAGACTAACAGATTTATTTGAGATGGGGTCTGTTGTCCCAGCTTCTTTCTGGATGGGCAATCAGTCAAAAAAACAAATTCAGTACTAACTTAAGTTGGCAACACTCCCAATGCTTCAATGAGAGTTGTATCTGCTCGTTACCAGGACTGAATCTGGTTTTGGGATTCAAATCTAGGTGTTTCACATCACTGTTGACACACTGGCTACTGTAAAGTTAAAAAACAAATCACTGAATGTAACATTTTTGAATTTTTCTGGAATTACAAGAATGGAGACTAGAGCATTAGTAGTAGTACAACCTTCCCCACTCTGTCCGAACCTGAAATAAGCCAATTTAGGGGTTAGGAGGTAGTTTAGTATCCATTCTACACACTGCCAACAGTGATGCCAATTACTGTCTATCAGGACGGTTTATTTTGTGGTCAGGTGTGGCACTATTGACTAAAAACTCCAGGAACCAACTCATTTAACAGCTGATCATTTTAACTACCACATAGTCAATACTCTAAAAAGAAAACAGATTTTCCAGTGTGACATTAATTATGAGATCATTACAAAGCCTTAAAAATAACCAATACATCAAACAACTAGTCCAGCACATTTTATTACTATGGCAAATACAATTTAAAGTTTATTTGCCACAGAGCTGGTTCAATAAGCATGAAAATATTTTTGATTAGACATGCTCAAGTACAGTGAATCTCGGAGAATGCAGGTACATTATTAACTTTCCATGGCTCTGTGTTCTTTCAGTATTTCTTTTCATCATCAGCTGTACTCAAATGTGACAAATCACTTTTACTGCACACCTAACTAAGCAAACTAGCACGATAGCCATTTTGACAAAAGTTGTTGAAATGGAGCTGATGGCAGCAAGATTAGGAAATCAAACAACTACACTGAAGGCTAGATTCCCAAGGGGGACTTAAGCCCTCTGCCACCTAGTGGAATTCACAACCCTGAGTTGGCTCCCCACACAATGCACAGGGAAAGTTAGGTGCCTAAAAATAAGGGATTCACAGACGTCAGCATGCTTGGTGGAGAGCTGCCTAAGCTAACCAGTACAAAATGATGAGAGAGTGAAGCCTAAATACTATCCTTTAAAGGTGATTAGGCAGCAGCTGAGCAGTAGTTTAGTGAATGCCAGTGGCACGTAAATGTTGGACTCTGTGAATCTAGCCCCAAGGGTCTGAAAACCTAGAGAAGAAGAAAGCCTCACGAGCATTTCAATGAAACACTATGGGGAAGAAGAATCTGGAGATTATTTAGAGAAGATATTAGAAAATCAGAAGGCAACAAGATAGTGTAATTTCCACCATCAATATCAGAAGACTCACCAATATGAAAGTAGTATTAGAAAACAGATTGAAACAAAAGGGATTATTTCATTATAAGAAATTTGTTTAAATTTTCATTGACTCCTGTCCACAAATATGACCCCGTGGATAGCAAAACTGGATTCAAATGTTTACAAGTAATAGATACAGTGGAACATGATCATAATCGATCATATATAATGATTCTACTTCCATATGAAGGGAGTATGCAAGTCCGAAATTGCTTGAGTGCATTTTAGTGGACTTTCATTCCTCTTATAGTGAAGCTTCACTCCATTAGAACTGAATCCACTGTGGAATACAGAAGTCATTACATAACAGACAGCTGTAAAGCACTGAATTTCAAATCTCTACCCCACCATTGCCCTCTGGAGGGAAGGGTAAAAAAAAATTCAGTCTTGATGCAGTTGCTCCAGAAAATTCAGAGAAGAAAGGCCAGTCTTGCAATAGTTGTTTTCAGCAGGGAATAAAGCACTTACTACAGCTACTCCACACTGTGGCCTTGATGACACTGAAAATTATTAGCAATTCTTCCACCATTGGTTAAACACCAGTGCAGCCTCAGCATCAGTGTTTGCAAAGGTGGAAAAGGTTGAATATATTGGTTTAGTCCTTTAACATTGTCATGTAACCCTGCTCTGAGCTAGTTACTATGGGTGACTATAAGCAGGCTTCGAAGGATTAGATTTTTTTAATTGGTACACATGGATTTCTCGATACACACACACAAACAGAAATACATTTCCATAGATGATAACCAAATTTACAGATAGGCAGAGTATAGAGTCAACATCCAGTGATTTAGACTTTTTACTATTCATTCATAGTGAATTTGTAACAACAGGTATAATTTGTTGATTTCAGGATATTCATTTGTATATTTTGACATGTGCTGCTGAAAAGTTGTGTTTTAATGGTTTATAAAGCTTTAACTTTTTGAATCTCAACATCTACTTTCATTCAATAATTGTCTGACTCCCATAATTTCCTCCAACTGTGCTAATTTTTAGCATTTTTCTATTTTTATCAATGTAAGCAATATTATCTGCTGAAATTATAACAGAAGAAAATTATTGTCACGCTTATCTATAGGTTATAGTGAAAAAAAAACCACACTAAAACAGCATGTCTAGATGACACTGTAAAAATGCCAGATCTCTAATCTACTTTAGCGCTTCCATCAGCAACAGCAGAACTGCATTGCGCTAGACTAATGATGGGAAAACTTCTAAAAGGCTCAGATTTGTAAAGGTACTTCGGCATTGCTGAGCTCACTGTCACGACACCTGATTTAAGAACCTAAATCTTTTTTCAAAAGGGATTTAGGCACTTAGGAGTGTAAAACCATAGACTGTGGGGATCAGACTCTAAAACAATTAAGCTCTGCAAATCTGAGCACAGCAACACCTAAATACCTGGGCCAAAGACTTCAGTGTAGTTGCAGCCTAGAAATGAAGATGCAGCCTTCCCGAGTTATATCTTGGCACGATCTCAGTCTCCACACCCTGCAGTTGCAGGGGATACTGGGCACAGCTGCAGTTGTGGGGACGTCTGGATGATCTCTGTCACCAAGTTAAACCAACGCTTGGCTCAGATATGCTCTTGGATGAAGGAAAGCTGGTTGACGTTAAACCACTGTAAGACTTAGGTTATACTGACAGGTAGAATAAAATGCCAAGAAGAGTTTGTAGGCACTGTGCAATTTAGGAGGCTTTCCTGGATTTCTTGCTGAAGCTAAACTCTCACATAGCAGCACATACAAGTAACATGTTCTACTATCTCTCGCTGGCCAGAAGGCATGTCCTATCCTTGTCAATAACAACCTGGCTTTGGTAATTCATGTCTTTGTCATCTCCTGCCTGAACTGCAACAATACAATCTATGTGGGCCTGACAGTTCCACTGCTGAGGAAATCAGAATGCAGCAGCACATCTCCTCACTAACACAAGATACTGTGAGCATATCACACCTGCCCTCTGCTCGCTACAGAAAATCATATCAAGTAGAAGATTTCAGTCCTTACCATCAAGGCACTAAGTAGCCTGGTCAAGGGATACCTAGAAAACACTTACTGCTCGGGAATCTCAGTCATTCTTGACAATTCCACTCCTCAGAAACAATTTAAAAGGGGTTAACTGAAATCTAACATGTACATCCCCAACAAGTCAATCCCCAGGAACATTCAGTATATGTTTCAACCCTAGAATCTGACTTTAGGAACACTCTAATCAAGTCAAACGAATAAAAACCAAGAACTAGCAAAAATGAATGGTTCCATGCTGATATTTTTAATGTCATATTTATCGTTCTGGATGCCTTTATTGGTCAATATCTTTTGTGTCACGTGCCCTCCAAAGAGAGCAGTAACCCCTGGAAAACAGAGCAAAATGTTCTTATTTCACTGTAGCTTCTATTTCTAGCTGAAATTTTATATGTTTCATGTTCATTGCAAATACTGTAAATTACAGCAGATATCCCTATGCCTCCTATAACAATCCATTTAAGTGTGGTGGCGGGGGTCCCTCGTTCTACAGTAGTAGGCTCCCAATGTAACAAAAGCTATGTTAAAGAAATCTGTTAGTCCTTTCTATAGTGATATAGATCAGTGCCACTCAAAGAGTTGGTCCGTGGACCGGTGCCGGTCCGCAAGCCATCGGCTGCTGGTCTGTGCGCACATTGGAAAAAAAAACTGCCAGTGCCCCACATCAGATAGCTTGAGAAGCACCAATATAGATAACCCTGAACTAAAAGTGAACTTTCATATTTAAGACTGAACATCCCAAATTCATTTAAAGTTAGACTTACAAGTGGCTATCACTTTGCAAGAAACAGGTGTGAAATGATTTGTTCTGAATACACTTTTTGCAAAACTACATTAGCAGATTCACAACTGTCAAGACACTCATAGAATATCAGGGTTGGAAGGGACCTCAGGAGGTCATCTAGTCCAACCCCCTGCACAAAAGCAGGACCCATCCCCAGTTAAATCATCCCAGCCAGGGCTTTGTCAAACCTGACCTTAAAAACTTCTGAGGAAGGAGATTCCACTACCTCCCTAGGCAACGCATTCCAATGTTTCACCACCCTCCTAGTGAACAAGTTTTTCCTAATATCCAACCTAAACCTCCCCCACTGCAACTTGAGACCATTACTCCTTGTCCTGTCCTCTTCTACCACTGAGAATAGTCTAGAACCATCCTCTCTGGAACCACCTTTCAGGTAGTTGAAAGCAGCTATCAAATCCCCCCTCATTCTTCTCTTCCGCAGACTAAACAATCCCAGTTCCCTCAGCCTCTCCTCATAACTCATGTGTTCCAGACCCCTAATCATTTTTGTTGCCCTTCGCTGGACTCTTTCCAATTTATCCACATCCTTCTTGTAGTGTGGGGCCCAAAACTGGACACAGTACTCCAGATGAGGCCTCACCAATGTCGAATAGAGGGGGACGATCACGTCCCTCGATCTGCTCGCTATGCCCCTACTTATACATCCCAAAATGCCATTGGCCTTCTTGGCTACAAGGGCACACTGCTGACTCATATCCAGCTTCTCGTCCACTGTCACCCCTAGGTCCTTTTCCGCAGAACTGCTGCCCAGCCATTCGGTCCCTAGTCTGTAGCTGTGCATTGGGTTCTTCCGTCCTAAGTGCAGGACCCTGCACTTATCCTTATTGAACCTCATCAGATTTCTTTTGGCCCAATCCTCTAATTTGTCTAGGTCCCTCTGTATCCTATCCCTGCCCTCCAGCGTATCTACCACTCCTCCCAGTTTAGTATCATCCGCAAAAAACTCACCTAGCTTTTTGTTCCTCTGGTCTCTCTGGTTCATTTTCATCTGTCAAAAGAAAAACACATTAGTTAAGAATTATGTATTAGAAACCATGGAGTCAAAAATAGCAGAGTATCTTGCAAGCTCTAATTCTGATCCTATACCAAATGACTTTATGTAAACAATGATCCCTTTTAAATATGCCACTAAATAAAACTGTGGACCCTCCAATCCTGAGTTGGATCTGTGTGGTCAGACATGTGAGCCAACACAGCACCCCACTTAAGCCAACAGAGCTCCACAAACAGACCCTTTGTGGTATCAGGGTTTTAGTTTGCAGGCAGCATTAACGTGGTTAGGGTAAATGGGTATGTCTACACTGCAGCTGGAAACAAGCCTCCCAGTCAGGGAAAACAGACTCGTGCTTGTGAGGCTCAAGGTAGCATGCTAAAAACAGCAGTGTTGATGTTGTGGCTTGGGCTGAAGCTCAGGTTCTCAAGCCCACACAACACCTTAGGTTTGACAGTCCAAGCTCTGAGCCCAGGCCACAATGTCCACACGGCTATTTTTTAGTATGCTAGCTGAAGAGTCTGTCTACCCAGTCTAAGACACTCACTTCCAGTGGCAGTGTAGACATACCCAAGGAAGTCAAGCTCTACAAGTTTCAAACCAAAAAGAGAAAGAGCAATTACAGTATTTCAAACTTGTTTTCATTTTTAGGTCACTTATTTACTGTTATCATTATATTGAAATGTGAGTTATGTACATGAAACTTTAATCTACAACAAGAAGCGTCTAAGACAGTTTATTGGTGTTGAGAATTCAAAGAATTTTAAGACAATTTATATGAAAGGCATGACAGAAAATAAGGCTTTGATCTTGCTATCTTTATTCACACAAGCAACCCCATGGATTTTGGTGAAACTACTCAGGTGAATGAAGGCTGCAGTAATGGTCCCTAAATATGTATTCAGTACTCCCATACCAATCACACCCCAGGATTTCCTCGAAGCATCTGAACCACTACGACCTCTCAGAAAATGAAACCCCTCTTAGCGCATATCTATTATGAGCAGTCATTATATTCTAAGCCTCCTTTCCAAAACGAGTGGATTTGGTACAGATTATAGACTGAAGCATTATATGAACCCAGTGTCCAAACAACCTTTTCCTCTTAGCTCTTCTACAGCCAATGGTACAGTCGCTATACAGAATAGGAAACTACATTTGAAAATACACATTTTAAATCTGTGGTATTTCAGAGGAGTCTAGATATAGGAAGTGCCTAAATAGGATGGTGATGGCGAAGTTACGAGACCAGAGAGAATCATGGACTTTTTAAAAGGGGTCGCACACAACAAGCAGCGGCCTCAGGCCCGAGGAGGAGGGGATAACGAGGGGAGCGCTGAAGACCCTCGGGCGGCCAGGCAGTAGGCGGGGACCAGGCCGAAATGGGGCGGAGGGGCGCAGGGCCGCAGATCACTATAATCATCACACTAGTTATCAGGAGACCCGGGGTGGGCCATGCCCAGCCCCCAAGCCGGCCGCATTAGCAGGTGGTTCCAGCACCAGCAGGCCCCCGGAGCGGCTCCCGCGGGAGGTGGGCACGCGGGGAGCGGGGCGGGAGGCAGCCGGCCCGGCCCGGCCCAAGGAGCCGGCCTAGCCGATGGGGACAGTGAGTGCTGCGCACGCTGGGGCCTAGCGCTCCCCTTCCGGCCTGTCCCCGTACCGCGGCGCCAGGGAGGGAGCCCGCGGCGGCCGGGCCAGGCCGAGGCCTAGGAAGGTCCGTACCGCCATAGAGCCACTCCTCCTCCTCATCCCCGCCGGTCCCGCTCAGGTCCGCCGCCAGCCGCTCCACCTCGCCGGTCGACATGGCCGCCGGCCCCTGCCGAGCGCAGACACAGGCGCCGGCTCCCCGCGCGGGCCCCGCAGGCGCTTCTAGCGGCAGCCGAGGAGCTCCGAGCGGCGGAGGCCGGTGTGTGCAGCGCCCGCCCCTCCCCCACCGAGGAGCCGCCGCTCGCTCGCTCAGCGCTTCCCCTCCCCCCGCCGAGTGACTGACACACACACAGGAAAGGGCCGGCCCCGCCGCCCCCGAAGCACTAGGACGCCGGGCCGGCCCCCGCTGGGGGCAGGACAACGGGGGTTGGGGCGGGGAAACGGGGCCTGCCCCCTCACCCGGTAGGGCCTAGTGCGGGAAGGAGTAAGGTGGCCTGGCCCTTGCGGCATAATGGGGAGAGAATCCCCTCTGGGGGGGCGCCCTGCGGAGAAGGCTACAGGGCCGGCCTGCCTTAGGCCCACAACTATCGTGTCGGGCCCTGGGCCCCCGGGCCGGGGTAACTGGTGCCACAGAAACGGGGGCTGCTCCCTGCAGCTAGGGGCGGGGGGAATACACACTTGCCAGCCACAAGGGTTACAAGAAATCCTCAGTGAGACCCAGCCCCAAAATAAAAAGATTAAACCAAGTCACGCGGAAGTGTTTGCGGTGGGAGTCTCTCGGGGTGAACCCTTCCCCAGCTGGAGCATGCTGCTCGTTGCAGCTTGGCGAATCCAGCCCTGAACAGGCCCACACGAATGGAGGCCTTTCCCAGGCTACTGGCACAGGGGGAAGGGTTTAGTCTTCCTTATCCTTAGGGTGGGAGGCTGCCATTCTGTCTCTTGCTACCCACTCACTAGCATTATCCTGCATTCCTCCACACGGCAGCCAGGATCCTGCCCTCACTGTTCTCCCCCTTGCGCCCGCAGTCTCTGTATTTCCCCTCCCTTCCCCTTCATCGGCCCAGCATCCTCACCTTCTCTTTTTCTGTCACACCCCTCCCTCATTCCCTTTAGGCATCGCTACTGCTCCCTATGTTGGCATGTCCTCTTCCTGTCCATTGAGCATGGGAAGTGAGACCATTTTCCTTAAAGGCAGCCTTGCCTGAGTTTTCAAAAACAGTAGGCAATGGCTGCCATCTTTGTTATAGGAAGCCTCCCTTTCACGTGCAGGAAATGCTGTGGAAAAATGGTGGCCATCTTTAATGTGGTTTCAGCCCCGCACCAACTAAGGGAACGTTTAATGATAAAATGTAAGAAGAGGGAGGTGTGGAAACAAATTTGGCCCACCTTCCTGGGTCCACTTCGGCCCAGGTGTGAGGATTTTCCTCATCCCACTGCAAACACTGAAAGAATCTCTCATGGCATCATCCACGCTCTGACAATCAAAACAGAAGCCTATGCAAATATTAAAAGCTCCACTTTGTGGCAGGGAGCTCATTCTTTGAATCATCTGCATGGACAACCTTGTTTTACAGCTTTGTACTTGGCATAGATGTAGTCTTGAATGAAGAAATTTCCTTTCGAGATAAATGTTTGAAAATGGTGTGATGAGTATGAATGGAACATTACTTTTGTTAATTATTTAACCATGCAGTGAAGTCAGGTCATTTTCATTGCTACAATCAGTTCTCGTTTACTATGCAATCATAAATGGACTGAGAAAGGTGGTTTGATTGGGAAAGTTTTCAGACGTAGGTTTCCTATACAACAAGTTTATATATACCTTAAGAAACTTGTATCTTTTATTAAGGGTCAGTACAGTATTTCTCTTTCCCCACTGCTCCCCATTTGTTCACTTCCTATATTTGACAGTACTTTGACCTTGGTCATACTCGGAACTCCATGTAGACACAATGGTCCACCTGAGAAGAGTGCTTGCAGGATTGGGCCCTTAGTCTATGCCAGTTACACTGTTTTGCCTGTAGAGTCAGTCAGTTTTACTTGTTTGTTTGGACTTTCACGCAGTTGAGAAAATAAAAAATTGAATTAAAAAAAACTGATACTAAACCCACAGAAATTGACAGGACTCAAAGGCCAGGTGCAGAACATGAAACTACTTTTAAATCATTTTTTAAAACTTACAAGATTTCCAGTTTACGGTGAGTCTTCAAATCAATACTGATTATTTTAATTTCTGGAATACTTAAGTATTTGCACAGATAATAATTAAAACATACTACAAATAACTACCAATATAAATGTCCTTGTTAATGGAGTCACTATGAACTTCCACTGGTTAATCTGATTTTGTACACTGGCTAGTAGTCTTCCTTTCAAACTGGCTTATAAAGAGAAAAAATTGCACTCTGGGGTGTGTTGTTGTTTTTTTTAAACCCTCATGATTTCTTCACAGAACTTCCATTGCTTTGACTCTGCATAACTGTGAAAACAATGGAAGTTAAAAGAAAAGGAGTACTTGTGGCACCTTAAAACACTGAAAAATAAAAACAACACTGGAAAAGCAGAAGGCAATAAAAACAAAAATTTTCAGCATTTGTGATATGTAAAAAAAATAAAACCTTCAGGATTTTTAGCCTCCAAGATAATTCAATCTGACAAGGAATTAATTCTGCATGGGTATAGGCCCAGCGGCTTGGTGATCAACTATCACCAATCCCTTTTGGCATTAATTGTTCATATCGAGTAGTTTTCCAGCCTAATTTTCATCTTTCATATTGTTCTGCACTGTAAAGTTTTACACCACAGCTAGTAGGTTAAAATAATAGGTCACAGCTGAAATAAACAAAGATACAAATAAGAGCAGAGAATAGAGAAAAAGATGGATCAGAGTGGGAAGAGGAGGGAGACACATCAGAGCTGAAAGAAAAGGAGTACTTCTGGCACCTTAGAGACTAACCAATTTATTTGAGCATAAGCTTTCGTGAGCTACAGCTCACTTCATCGGATGCATACTGTGGAAACTGCAGAAGACATTATATACACAAAAAGAAAAGGAGTACTTGTGGCACCTTAGAGACTAACCAATTTATTTGAGCATGAGCTTTCGTGAGCTACAGCTCACTTCATCTGATGTGGTGCCACAAGTACTCCTTTTCTTTTTGCGAATACAGACTACCACGGCTGTTACTCTGAAACCTGTCATTATATACACAGAGGCCATGAAACAATACCTCCTCCCACCCCACTCTCCTACTGGTAATAGCTTATCTAACGTGACCACTCTCTTTACAATGTGTATGATAATCACGGTGGGCCATTTCCAACACAAATCCAGGTTTTCTCACCCCCTCCCCTTTTTTCCATAAACCACACACACAAACTCACTCTCCTGCTGGTAATAGCTTATCCAAAGTGACCACTCTCCTTACAGTGTGTATGAAAATCAAGGTGGGCCATTTCCAGCACAAATGCAGGTTTTCTCACCCCTCACCCCCCCCACACACACACAAACTCACTCTCTTGCTGGTAATAGCTCATCCAAACTGACCACTCTCCTTACAATGTGTATGATAATCAAGGTGGGCCATTTCCAGCATAAATCCAAGTTTAACCAGAACGTCTGGGGGGAAGGGGGGGTAGGAAAAAAACAAGGGGAAATAGGCTACCTTGCATAATGACTTAGCCACTCCCAGTCTCTATTTAAGCCTAAATTAATAATATCCAATTTGCAAATGAATTCCAATTCAGCAGTTTCTCGCTGGAGTCTGGATTTGAAGTTTTTTTGTTTTAAGATAGCGACCTTCATGTCTGTAATTGCATGACCAGAGAGATTGAAGTGTTCTCCGACTGGTTTATGAATGTTATAATTCTTGACATCTGATTTGTGTCCATTTATTCTTTTACGTAGAGACTGTCCAGTTTGACCAATGTACATGGCAGAGGGGCATTGATGGAATTAAAAGAACATTCCCCTGCCATTCACTACAGAAGATCAGGAGTGTTTATTGTCAGGTCTGAGAATTGAATGTCATTAGATGAAATATGGTAGTTTGTAGCTTTTTTCAAATAAAGTGATAGATATTTTTAAGAATTTTTTTTTAAGGTGGCCTGTGGACAGAATTATTTTTGATGGTTTCTGTAGGACTGATTTTCAACTACTTTACAAATTCTAAGTATTTATTTCTTGTAATTGAGCAACATGTGGAATAATTTTTGAATGACTTACCTTTCAATAATTTATTGTGCAATATTAAGTTGCATGGTGTAAAAGAACAATAATCTGTTTTGAGATAAGGTATTGTGGTTATGGCTGCCACAAACAGTGTCATTGATCTATAGGCAACCACAGCCCCTTTAAAACTTATGGTCATGCTAGCCACCTTCCATTCAGACTAAACAGAAGAAGTAATTAAGCTCTTTTATGGAATAAGATAGCTGGAGACAATAGAAGCCACCCCCAAGGCATTAGGGCACATGCAGAGCAGATAAACAGCTAAGCCATGCAGGCTGAGGATTTTCCTTGGGGACTGATTGGAAACACAGGGACTGGAGCATTGAGTGGCTGCAAATGGTTTGTCCCTGTGAAAGCCATCAGAATGCCATCAGAAAAGCTGAGAAACAGTCCTGAGAGGTTTCAGAGTAACAGCCGTGTTAGTCTGTATTGTGAGCTGTAGCTCACGAAAGCTCATGCTCAAACAAATTGGTTAGTCTCTAAGGTGCCACAAGTACTCCTTTTCTTTTAGTCCTGAGAGGGAGCAGAGTCAGATCCCCTTCAGGCACAGGAAAGACAGGCTTAGAAATTGTGAGCAAAGAAACTGCCTGTAGTTGTTCCTATTGTGTTCTGGGAAATAGGAGAGTGTACGTTCTTTGTAAATAGGATTTCACCAAAGAAATACCTGACACACATCATTAATTTCTCCTCCTAACAAAAACACGACAAGACATCAAATTAGGGTGGATAAAAATCAATGATTTTAAAAAAAAAAAATAAAAATAAGTCAGATTTTTTATTTAAATCGGATTTTTTTAATAAAATGCTTTTTGAGGAAAAAACCTATCTAAAGATAGTTTTAATTAAGATACATTATAGCTCAAAGATATCTCATCATGGAATAGGGATTATAAATTCTAATTCTACAGTATGAGACAATATATTAATGTAATGTTTAAGAAAAGTTTTGTAAATGAGTTCCAATAGTTCATGGATTAGGGACCCAATCTTATGAGGTTCCAAGGGCTTCTGTACAGATTACTTAGGTTAATCTTTCTATCTACCCAATGGGACTCAGTGCTCAGTCTAGAAGATACCATCAGAGATGCTTAGTTTTGCAGTTCTCAAACTGTGGATTTGTGTCTCCAGAGATAACATGCTTGTTAACAGCAAAAATGGTTTCAAATAAATAAATAATATGCACAGGTGAGAAATAACAGACCTCAACCCTATTGTCCCTCTGCAAATTTGTGTATACAGAGTCAATCCCTTACCACTCTCTAAAAGTGCAAAGTTTCAGAAAGTTCAATGAATGTTGTGGGCGGAATAGCTCTGGACAAGGAGAAAAAGTCTGGAGATAAATGTGAGAAGGGAGGGACAGGCAGTGCAAAGAAAAGTGAAGCTGTCTGAGCAGCATATTCCAGAAGTCTTGAGGTCTTTCTTAGTGTGCCTTCATTGATTTGAGATCTACCATACCCAGGGCCAGCTCTAGGCACCAGCAAAACAAGCAGGTGCTTGGGGCGGCACATTTCTAGGGGTGGCATTCCGGCGCCAGCCATGCTGCCCCTAGAAATGTGCCCCCGCCTCCCCAGCTCGCCTCCGCTCCGCCTCCACCTGCTCCCCTGAGCGCGCTGCCGCTGCTCCGTTTCTCCCTGCTCCCTCCCTCCCAGGCTTTCGCGCAGCAAGCCTGGCAGGGAGGGAGGAGAAGCCGAATGACGGCATGCTCGGGGGAGGCGGTGGTGGTGGAGTGGAGGCAAACTGGGGCGGGGAGCGGTTCCTCTACCTCCCCCATTACTTCCTGCGCTCCCCCCACCCTCGCTTACCTCCGCTCTGCCTGCTCCCCTGAACGCACTGCTTCTCCCTCGCCTGAGAGGGAGGGGGGAGAAGAGGAGCGGTGGCGTGTTCAGGGGATCAGGCAGAGTGGAGGTAAGCTAGGGTGGAGGGGTTGCGGGGGGGGGGGGAGCCACAGGAAGCAATGGGGGGAATGACAGGTTTCAGAGTAACAGCCGTGTTAGTCTGTCTTTGCAAAAAGAAAAGGAGTACTTGTGGCTGTAGCTCACGAAAGCTCATGCTCAAATAAATTGGTTAGTCTCTAAGGTGCCACAAGTCCTCCTTTTCTTTTTGCAATGAGTGGAATGCGGCACGCCCGGCAGAGGAGGCGGGGCCGGGAATTTGGGGAAAGGGTTGGGAAGGGGCGGAGTTGGGGCGGGGATGGGGGGGCACGGAAAAAAAGCGGAGGCGGCCAAAAAATTTTTTGCTTGGGGTGGCAAAAATCCTAGAGCTGGCCCTGACCATACCATTTTCTCACTAGAAGGGAAAACCTATAATGGCAGTAGGCTGTAAAAGAGACCCAGTTTGGGAATAAGAACCATTCAAGAAATATATGTTTGCTGATGATGTTTTAAAGAAAGTCACTCCAGTGAACTGGTTGAAGTTGAGCACTTGGATTCAGAGACTGGTGAAGTGATAATCTCACTTTTAACAGCAGTAACTTCTTCTGCTGGTGTAGAAAGAATATTTTCTTCCTCTGGACTAATTCATTCCAAATTGAGAAATTGTTTAGGACCTGAAAAAGCAGGAAAACTTGTTTTTCTTTTCCAGATTATGAACAAACAGGAAAATGAAAGTGAAGATGACTGAGTTAGCAGCAGAAGCCAATATTTTAAGTTTCTCATGTTGTCCTGGCTGACATAGTCAATTTAATTTAAAAAAAAAATTCATTTAACTATTTTAGTTAAAAACAATGTTAACAAAAACAAACCTGATTTTAAAAAACTTGAATGCTTAACTAAATTCAAAAATTCATATGCTTGTTCTGTTAAAATATTATATATTTGCTGTTGAAGAAAAAAATCCAGAATACATAATGTTGTTGTTTTAATTAAATAAAACAATTTAAATGTCTCTCTGGTGATGTTCTCCTCCTAATACAGCATGGCAAGAAAATCCTCCAAATATTAATGATTAACCCGTTGAATTGGAGATAGTTCGCCTCCCAATGACTTCATAAATATCTGCTTCAGTTACCTTTGGTAAATGTAATAACCAAACAATCATTCATTTTCTGGTATAACTGTAAAACGAATCTGAAAAGTTTTCAAAATAAATCACTTTAAAAATGTATAGGGTGTATCTTCTAAATATGAAACCTACATCTGTCTCTGAGTTGTGAAGAATATGTATTAAGGTTATAACAACCAACAAGAATGCACTTTTATGTAGCAATCCATGATTAGATTGAGTCTTCCTGACTAGTGATTTAAATCATGATTTAAATCAATTTGATTTAAATCAAATCCACCCTGCATCAAATATTGGCTAACTACTTTGATCAAGGGGCAACGCTGTTAGTGGTGGGATAGCATTTCCAAGGAGAGAAATTGTGAGCTGGCATTCTTGTTGAGCCAAAATGGAGGTGCTCAGAGAATACAAAGATGCCCAAATCAGAATTAAACAAGGTTTACAACATGAACCAGAGACTTCTCAAAATAATTTAAAACAGGAGCTGAGGATCTTGGAAAAGAAATTAAAGAAACATCTAGAGGTTTCCCAGAAAGGACTGAGAGACATGTGGTTGGAGATACAAAACTTTGTCTGGACAGATTTGGAAACCCAGCTACAAAACTCCCAACCTGGAATGGCAAGATGGATTGATGAGGTAACCAGCAACTTGATTATCATGGATAAGCCTTTCCAGGAAATAGAAGAGAACAGGAAAACTTTGTCCAATTTGGAGCTTCCTAACAGAGGTGAGCTGCTGCAAAGACTTAAGGATCTTAAAAAAAAAAAAAAAAAAAATCAGCTTCAAAATAAATCAGAATGTCGTAGCCCAGAGTGGAAGTAATCCATTTGGTTGAGGAATTGGGCTAGTCAAAGCACTTGGATAAAACAAGACATTGCAAAACGTTTCTACCGCCCCTTTATAACGGAGGCTCAGAGGGGAAGAGATCTGATTGTTGCAACTCAAGTAATACAAAAGCCAACTTTTTTTGAAGGATTAATTTCTTGGGAGGCTTCTTTGGCTCAATTTAACATAGTCCAGATGAACAGAGAAGGGGGTTTGTAGCAGCCAACTTGAATGGAGCAGGTCTTCAGAACTTACCCCAAGAAAAGAGTCTAAATCAATCATCCAGATTTGGTACTAGGCGTTGATACACAGTTTGGGGTCATCCATCAATAAAAGCTGCACAGGATGCAGCTGAGAGCAAGGAGATGGAAAGAAGAGACCCGACCTGAACTGGTAGAAGCCCTGAGGAGATTTGTGCTCCTGGCATAACTAGATACCAGTGATATATTAGCAATGGACCAATTTATAGATGATCAACTGGGCTTGCAGATCAAGATCAGTGAAAGGAGGCCAAGAATACTCTGAGAGGCTGTGGAATTTGCCACAGAACTTGAATCTTTCCTTGCAGCAGCTCACCAGAAAATGTAAAAGCGGCAAAGAGTCCTGTGGCACCTTATAGACTAACAGACATATTGGAGCATAAGCTTTCGTGGGTGAATACCCACTTTGGTGGATGCAGAAAATTTAGCAGATGCTAGTGAGGAAAATGCAAGCTGATCTCCATGAGCATTCAATCAGTCGTTGGACCTCACCCATAGTTCTGGCAAAAGAAGAAGATGGCAGCACCAGATTCTGTGTGGACTATAGAAAACTAAATGAAGTAACTTTGAAGGATTCTTATCAATTATCATGAATAGATGATACTTTGGATGCTGTAGCAGGTTCGGTCTGGTTTTCCACTTGGGATCCTATAAGTATTGGCAAGTGGAAAGCTATCCACTAGGACAGGGGAAAAAATTGCTTTCACAGCAGGACAAGAGGAGGCAGGCTTCAAATTCAAATCCAAAGTCAGAGAGCTAATTTACAACTTCTTTTGCCCTCTGAGACTCATCCACTAATCAAGATTTAATAAATGACCCTTACCATGGGCCTGATCTTGCTCCCACTGAATATTGGGAGCAAGGGTTGGCCCCATCTCTGAATTAATCAGTTGAGGGATTATCTACATGTGATGTTACTGCACAGCAAGCGAGGATGTAAATCTACACCACATTAGCTTGCTGTGCAGTAACATCCAATGCAGAAACTGGTACAGTACACTAAAAGTTCGATCATTAGTCATTTGACATACTTTCCACTCGCTATACCAGTGTCCATATGGGACATTACTATGCAACAAGCTACTGCTCTGTAGATTTGCACCCTACCATGCAGCTGTGTTCCTTGTAGGCAAGTCCTGAGTCTAAGAGAGTCTAGGATTGTTTAATTCAAGGTCAAGGGGTTGAGAGAAGTGTAGCAGAAAAAGCAATTAACAGGAGGGTGTTACAATATGCAAGCCAAAATATGTCACCTATTACTTACACTTTCTGTCTCTTCAGCATCTGAGGGCACGTCTACACTGGCAAAGTTGCAGCACTGGCAGTTACAGTGTTACTCAGAGAGTGCAGAAGGGAAACTGCTGTTGTGTGTTCACACTGACAGCTGCCTGCGCAATAGCATGTTCACACTTGCAGCAGCATTCGGAGCAGTGCGCTCTGGGCAGCTATCCCACAGAGCACCTCTTTCTCTTTTGCTGCTAAGACTTGTGGGAAGGTGTAGGGGGGTGTTGTAGGGCATCCTGGGTCCTGTCCCAATGCCCCATGATGCATTGCTTCACATCCCAGCAATCCCTCTGCTTCTATCTGCATTTGGCACCATCTTTCAATGGTTTGTGTGCTGCACACTCTGCATCTTTTGGGCAGCAGGAATGGATCCTGAACTGCTGACCAGTATGCTGCTTGCTCTGACCAACATGTCATGAGTGGCAGTGGAGTTATTCCTTAAACTACAAAGGCAAGAGGAGTGCGCCACATGTTGATCTCACCTCATGTAGTAGCTACGACACGAGATTGCTTGTGGCATTCAAGGAGGTGCTGACCACAGTGGAATGCCGCTTTTGGGCTTGGGAAACACGCACTGAGTGGTGGGATTACATCGCGATGCACATCTGGATGACAAGCAATGGCTGCAGAACTTTCGTATGAGGAAAGCCACATTCATGGGACTGTGTGATGAGCTTGCCCCAGCCCTGCAGCGCAAGGACACGAGAATGAGAGCTGCCCTGTCACTGGAGAAGCGTGTGGCGATTGCACTGTGGAAGCTGGCTACTCCAGACTGCTACCTATCGGTCGCAAACCAGTTTGGAGTGGGAAAGTCGACTGTTGGAGTCGTGTTGATGGAAGTGTGCAGGGCCATTAATCGCATCCTGCTCCGAAAGACCGTGACTCTGGGCAACGTGCATGACATTGTGGATGGCTTTGCACAAATGGGCTTCCCTAACTGCGGAGGGGTGATAGATGGCATGCACATTCCAATTCTGGCACCAGACCACCTAGTCACCAAGTATATTAATCGCAAGGAACATTTCTCAGTGGTTCTCCAGGCACCTGTGGATCACCGCGGGTGTTTCACAGACATTAATGGAGGCTTGTCCGGAAAGGTGCATGACGCATGCATCTTTCGGAACACTGGCCTGTTCAAGAAGTTGCAAGCAGAGACTTTCTTCCCGGACCAGAAGATCACCATAGGGGAAGTCAAAATGCCCATTGTGATACTGGGAGAGCCTGCCTACCACTTAATGCCGTGGCTTCTGAAGCCATACACAGGGCAACTTGACAGCAGCAAGGAGAGGTTCAGCAACAGGCTGAGCAAGTGCAGAATGACTGTTGAGTGTGCATTTGGCCATTTTAAAGCCCGCTGGTGATGCCTCTATGGGAAGCTGGACCTTGCAGATGACAATATTCCTATACTTATAGCAGCTGTACACTCCATAATATTTGTGAAGGGAAGAGTGAAAACTTCACTCAAGGCTGGACTACAGAGGCTCTGAGCCTGGAGGCTGAGTTTGAACAGCCAGAGACCAGGGCTATTAGGGGGGCACAGCGTGGGGCCATAAGGATCAGGGATGTCTTGAGGCAGCAATTTGAAGCTGAAAACCACTAATATTTGTTGCTATGCTTGGGATTGCAGTGTTTGCAATGCTAGGAGGTGACTGGTGCACATGATGCAAGAAGGAGACTTACCATAATTGTATGTTGCTTTACGGTGCCCTTTTTACTTTCACTTGGTAGAATAAAGATTGCTTTCAAACCAACACAATTCTTTTATGAAAAGACAACAACCGGAGGAGAGAGTTAAATGAAAAAATTCATCAGCAGGGAGGGGAAATGGGGGAAGGAAAGGTCTCAGGAGGAGGAGGAGTCCCGGGACAGCTACAGATTTGTATACGTCCAGGGATCATGTCCAACCTTCTCCTTTGGAGTACAATGCAGAGGGTGCTATACTTCAGCAGGGCCAAACTGCAGAGGGATGGGTGTTGAGTGCAGTGGGTACTGGGAGTCCACAGTGTTGGACTGTGACGAAGGAGGAGTGGAATGCTGCTGGTAGAGAGTGGAGCCAGGAGTTGATAACCGTGTGCTGGCGGTGTGTGGGCGGTGCATGGGAAAGAGTTTTGCGAAAGCGGCTGCAGGGGAGGGCAGGTGCGGAGCTGCTCGGTTTGAAGAGCTAGTATCACCTGGAGTGTATCCACTTGGCGATCCATAACGATTAAGAGCCGCTCTGTGGCTTCTTTCTGGTGTGCCATGTTCTCCTTTCTCAATGTCCCACCACTCCTTCAATTCCTGTTTCTTGGCGGAGGAGTGCTTCATAACCCCATGAAGAAAGTCCTCCCTAGTTCTTCTTGGCCGCTTTCTAATTCTGTGCAACCGTTCTGCCGCCGATAACAAAGAGGGAGGCTGGGCTCCCAAGGTCATCTCTGTGAAGTTTAAATGCAACATTTTACAGAAGCAGTATGTGGCTCGCCTGTGTTCAGCAATGGTCAGCTCCCCGCCCCCTCCCCGCCCCCTTCCCCCTCCCCCCGTGATGGCAAAGTGGCGCGGGAATGTTACCATTAATGGGGCAAGAAACAAACCAGCTCTGCCGAGGAACCTGTGGCAGCGGAATGCCCAGTATCTCCACAAGAGTTTCCTGTAGATCTCTGAGGGAGATCCCTGTGAAGTGAGGGAGTCTATCAACAGCCTGTTCTGCTGCTCAGGCTAGGCATATGGTGGGAGACAAGCCTGCTTTCTGCAACCCTCCTGCCCCCAACAACTTGCTTCAGCAATTCACAGAATGAGATCTACCTACCAGGGGCCTCCTCTCCTGTTTGCAGTTCGCCAAGTTCCGAATGCTGTGACTGGCTAGGCTCCTCCAGGGTAGAAAAGAGCTCCTGACTGCATGCATTTCTGGCCTCTGAGTCATCCTCTGCTTTTGGGTCTCCCTCCCCTTCTTCATCCAAGATTTCCTCCTCCTGGTTCAGTCCACTCTCAACTGGCACGTGAGCCAATGAAGTATCCACAGGGGCCGTCACCGAGTATTGCATCCTGCTCTTTGTGGAACCGGCAGCTTGTGGGCACAGCACTGGAGCAGTGGTTTGCCTCCTGCGCCTTCTGGTAGGCGTTCCACAGCTTCTTCACTTTTACCCTACACTGCAATGTGTCCCGGTCATGGCCCCTTTCTGTCATGCATCATGAAATCTGTCCATAGGTATTGTAATTCCTACAGCTGGACCACAGCTGGGACTGCACAGCCTCCTCTCCCCAAATGCTGATGAGGTCTAGCAGCTCAGCATTGATCCAAGTGGGGGATCGCCTAGTGCATGGGCAGGCATGGACACCTGGAAAGATGCGCTGAGACCACTGCACGCATCACTGAGGAAACAGGAAGGGGACTGTCAAATTTGCAAAGGAATGTCTGGGGTGGGGATGACGCTTGGTCACCTGAGGGCAGGGCAGTAGAGTTCAAACCAATGACCAGAGAGGTGATAACAGGCATTGTGGGACACCTCCTGGAAGCCAGTCGCAGTGCTGTAATCACCACGGTGTCTACACTGGCACCGCAGCACTGTAGCCCCAGTGCAGAAAACTCTAAACCTCTCGTTAGGGTGGTTTTTTCAGAGTGCTACAACTGCGCAGTTTCTGCGCACTAAGTGGCTTGGCAGTGTGTACACCTCGGGAGTTACAGCGCAGAAAGCTGCTTTACTGCACAAGAACTTGCCAGTGTAGACAAGGCCTAAGTTTACCAATTTAGGCTACCTTAAAGTCATTGTGACTCCCTTAGACCTACTTACATTCCAATAGGAATACTTGCATGTGTTGTGTTTGCAGTCTTGGGACCTTAACGGTAAATGTCAGGAACCAGGGCCTGCAGCAGAGCTAGTTTCCAGGCAGCCTTATCAGTACAGGCGGCCTGCAGCAGATTGGATGGAGGGACAAGTAGCAATAGTATCTCAATGGCTACACAATGCTCATGCCTACCACTGTGATTGCTTCTGTATTACCTTGTCCCTGTTGTTCCTGCCTTGTACCCAGCCTTGCCTCTGTCCTGCCCCCACCCTTAGACCCCTGTGACATTAAGCACTGCTGTATTCACACCTTACACACTATTGTAATAATCTTTGTACAAAATAGGCCTTGTGAGGTATCATTTGAAAACTAATAACTCATTGATCATTAATAATCTTCCATCATGGATGTACGTGGTGGGTATTAAGAGTAATGGATATATGCTGGAATGATAACTAAGATATGTTCAAACCAGGTATGTCAGGGGAATTGTTAAACAAATCTATCCTAAACAAAGGAATGTGTGTTTACCTCACTTTACATATAAGCAGTAAAGAGACCCATCAAGTTAATCAGGGGTGGAGGCAAACCTCATGCTAACAAGAAGAGAAGACAGCATGGCATCTACACCCAGCCAGGGAGAGAAGGTTGGTCTGGGTTTCATTTTTCAAAGAATCCATTTCAAAGTTTTAGTGGTCTATAAAGACAGGGGGGGCTGAACCTCAAGTAGTAAGCAACTGAATCAACTGTATTATAAAAGTGTATAGAGTGAGGTCTTTCTGAAAGCTAGTGACACACTGGTGATTAATATCATTGTGAAAAAGTATGTATTAACACTATGTAAGGAATTATAGATTCTTATTGATATTAGGGCTCTATGGTCTGCCCAGACAAGAGTGAACGTCACAGCTCTCTACCGGTCTCCTATATAAATTAAGCATGATGGAATCAAGCAAGGGAAGCCCCATTTACATAGAAATCATGCAGGGGATGGGAAGCCTACAGAAAGGGAAGAACAGCACAAGGTCATCCTGCCACTTGAAACAAGTTCATTGAACTTTAGGAGATATCAGCAAGAAAAGAAGCCATCTTTGGCATCTCTCACTAGACCAGGGGTCGGTGACCTTTCAAAGAAGAAGAGACACTTTTTTGTTTTTGTCTTTGACCAAAATATTTAGAAAGCCACATCACATGCAAAGCTACTTGTAAAGTTAGAATTTATCAACTAATAATAATTGAAAATCATAAAGTTATTACTACTGACCAATACCTTTAATGCGACTTCTGCTGTTGGATAGCTTTAGAGAGTTGCTCAATGTTCGGTGAATATGCTGTGATTTTCATTTTCAAGCAGGACTCAAGACTAACATCTTGCAGTTGGCTCTTCAGTTTGTTTTTGATGAAATTCATGTTGGAAAACACTTGTTCACAGAAGTACGTTGAACTGAAGATTGAGAGAAGCCAAATGTGTATTTCTTCAGCTGACTGTACGTATCCGGTGGACAATTCCAAACATGGAATATAATCTGGTCTTGCCATTTAAGGTCGTCCATTTCAGACCATTTGTGTTGTAGCCCCAGGGTGGATTTCTGGCTTTCCAGATATTCAAGTTCAATGACAAGATCTTTCAATTTTGAATTCCATAAATCTTTGTCTTGCAAGTCCGTTAATTCAAGTTCAAATTGCGCTCAATCGATTCCCGCAAATGCTGAAAAATTCAGTGCAGAAGTGTCAGCTTCAAGCAGTTTCAACAGAAATTACAAAGTGGCCTTTTCCCCTCTGTACTCTTGAAATCGAACAACAAATGCAGCTTGCATTCTGATGACTGTTTCTGCAAGGAACCTAATGTCAATGTCACAGTCATTTGTTTGTTTGTATTGCTTCAGTGTTGGGAAATGCACTAACATGCCCGTCTCAATGTCCTTTACAAAGACAGCTTTCGTTTAAATGAAAGAACTTCTTCCAAAAGCGAAATTGCAGTATTTCCTTTTCCCTGTAGCTTCCGATTCAACACATTTAAATGAGAAGTTAAATCCACCAAGAAACTGAATTTCTGCAGCCAGTGAGGATCTGTTAGCACCACATATTTAAGGCTCTTTTCTCGGAGGAACACCCTAATTTCCTCAAGACATGATGCAAACCTCACCAGGACTGCACCTCTGGAAAGCCATCTTACCTTGTTATACATGAGAAGATCAGAATATTGGCTGTTAACTTCTTGAAGACTCTCGCAAAACTACGAATGATTGAGAGCACTTACCATTATTTTGTTAACAATCTGCATGACCATTTCCATTACTTTTGAGATTTTCTCTGGAAAGGTTTGTGCACACAGCACCTCCTGGTGGATTACGCAGTGAAATGAAATTACATCATGCTCCATACTTATTTTAAGTAAAGAAACAAAACCTTTGTGTGCTCCCTTCATGCTTGGTGCTCCATCTGTAGCAATAGAAATTATTCTGTTGATGTCAATATCTTTTTGTTTCAGACATGCAGTGACAGCAGATGCAATATCTTCACCCTGAGTTTGTGCTTTCAGTGGCAATAACGTGATCAACTCTTCTTGAAGACCTTGATCATTAATGTATCAGCCGAGTAAGGCAACCTGAGTGATGTCATCCACATCACATGTCTCATCGCAGGCAATAGAAAAACCTGGTGCTGATCTAATGTCACTAACCTCCTGGCTGGTTACGTCTGTGCCCATTGTAATAGTTCTGTCCTTTACGGTCTTGCAGATAATGGCATTTATCTTTTCTTAACGATTTCATCTTTGTTTTAAAATTGCCGAAGAGGTACTTAGATGTTTTAATGAAACATTCTTTCACATATTCTCCATCTGTGGATGGCTTCCCTCGTTTGACGATTTCTTGAGCTGCCACGAAACCAGCAGTAGCAGTTCCACTTGGCACCTTCATCAATTTAGCAAACGTACACCTTGTTTGCTCTGCTTTGCGTTGGAGCTCCTCTACTGCTTTTTTCCTCGCATCGCCGGCTGGATAGGTTTCAGCAAATCTCCAATGTTTCTTTTCAAAATGTCTTTCTAGGTTTGATTTCTTATTGTTGGATAGTTTCTCGTTGCAAATGAGGTACAACGGGAGTCCGGCTGAATATATAAAAGCGTAAGACTCACTCCAACCATTTTGAAATTCTTGATGTTCATCTTCTATCTTTCTCTTTTCGGTTGTTATTTTTTTGATTGAAGGTATTTATTTGATCTATTTTATTTCTGACTTTAGACTTTTTCAAACTGTTGGACATTGGAACATACTAATAAAGACAGAGCACATCCGCTTCCTTTTCACAAGAAATTCCAAGAGTTTTATTGGTAGACAACAGTTGCCTTGGTAATAAGCCAATTGAATTTGAATATAAACATGAGGCGGCTCTGGGCTGGGGCAGGGGATTGGGGTGCAGGAGAGGGTGCGGGGTCTGGGAGGGAGTTTGGGTGCAGGAGGGGGTTCTGACCTGGGGCAGGGGGTTGGGGTGCGGGAGGGGGTGCAAGGTGCAGGCTCTAGCTGGAAGGTGCTTACCACAGGAGGCTCCTAGCCAGCAGGGCAGCAGGGCTCAGGAAGACTGCCTGCCTGCCCTGGCCCCACGCCGCTCCCGGAAGCGGTTGGCTGCTGGCACATTTCTGTGCGCCCCTGGTGGGGGGGGCGGCTCCACACACTGCCCCCACCCCCAGCACCATCCTCACAGCCAATGGGAGCTGAGGGGGCGGTGTTGCAGGGGCAGGCAGCACACAGCGACCTGCTGCCCCCCTACTCCCAAGCGGCACACAGAGACGTGCCAGCAGCCAGCCGCTTCTGGGAGTGGCGTGGGTCCATGGCAGGCAGGCAGCCTGCTGGAGCCCTGCTGTGCCACCGGCTGGGAGCCGTCTGTGGTAAGCACCTCCTGGACAGAGCCTGCACCTCACACCCCCTCAAAAAATGGCTGGTTGCCCCCTTGCAGGCAAAGAACCACATGCGGCTCCGGAGCCACAAGTTGCTAACCACTGCATTAAACAAACAAGAGGCCAGAGCTCTTGCAAGCTGAGAAAGATGGGTCCTTCAACCAAAGGGAGGTTGAAGTCTCTGGAACTGAATATAGGTGAGAAACCTGCTTAGGTAAAAATCTTTCACCTAAGAAGACAAGGGAAGCCTGCACCTTGTACTTTTGCGGAAGGTTCTCCATGAGGGAAAGTCAGCCATGGCTAGGAAAAAGAATGACTGGTAAGAAGAACTACCTTGAACAAAGCCTGTGTCTTGCTAGATTAAGTTTTAGACTTTTAGATGCATGTTTTCACTTTTGTTTGCTTGTAACCCTTTCTAACTTTATTCCTGTTACTTACCATCACTTAACCTATGTCCTATTGTTAATAAATGTGTTTTATTTTACTGTAAATCAACTCAGTTCTGTGTTTAAAAGAAAGGGTGTATTCACTCCCAGTTAAGTTAATGTGCTGTGATGTGTTTTTGTGTCTTTAAAGGAGCAAATAAATCATATTATTTCTCCAAACTGACCAGGACAGGGCTGGACAGTGCAGAGCATGTAGTTTGGGGAAAATCTGGGACTGGGAGTGTGTTGGGGTCATCCTGCTAGTAGTAACTAAGGCTGGTAGAAGCCAGAGTAGTGTTGTGGGGCTGTACACAGATCACAGGAGTCAGATCTGCTGAACCAGGGCTGTCTAGTACACAGACAATCAGGGTGTGACCTGCATGCTCATAGGCTGGTTGTCAGTGGCAAAGATTGGCAGCTGCAACAGCAAAGCATTGTGAGGCACTCATGATTATGGAGCTAATGGTGACACAACTCCTCATTGGTCTGGATTGCATCCCAGACTGTGACACCCTCCTTGCCTACAACCTGCTTGCTCTAGTTCCTCTGGTTTGACCCTTGACTTCAGCTTCCAACTACTGACTCTGGTTCTAATCCATGCTTCCCAGTGCCTGTTCCAACCACTAGGCCTGATGCCTGCTCTGACCACTAGGCTAGATCGCCCTCATCCCAGTTGCCTGACAGATTGAGCAGCCTCAAAAAATTAAGGACAAGGGTCTTCAGAGCAAGGTCCCATCAGGACTGGTGGACACTGTCCAGAATCTGCGGGTGCAATTAACCATTCTGCAATCACAGAATGTAGCTCTGCAGGTGCAGGTTGTTCTGCTGGCTTATCTGAACTCTGCCCCCACCCCTCCCAGAGCTGAAGATTCCACTGCTTGATTAATTTGATGGCAATCAGGACAAGTTTCAGGGGTTCTTGAACCAATGTTGGCTCCTGTCCTTACTATGCCTTAGATCATTCCCCCCAGAACAAGCCAATGTGGGGCTCATCTTAAGCTTTGTCCTGGAACAGTCCAGCCCGCTCTTGTAACAATTAGACAAATTCATTCAAGCCATATGCATTATCTTTGATGACCCCAACAATGCACAGGTGACCAAGACAATCCTTCAAGCCTTATGGCAGGGCCCTTCACCAAATACACCACTGAATTTCATTGTTTGGCTTCTGACACTGGGTGGAGTGAGATGGCAGAGCACCACTAGTTCTGCCTGGGGTTAACAAGATTATAAAGGATGAGCTCACATGGGTGGAGCCTCTGCCCAGTTTGAACAAGCTGATCAACTTGTACATCAAAATCAAATAACCCCTCAAGGAGCAGCACTGCAAGCATACCTTGATTCTCTGGCGGTTGCGAGCCATCCTGTCCGCAATACCCGATCCGTACGGGTCTTCCCTGGCATTTGAGCTCTTGCAAGCCAACTAGTTTGATTCTGTGACTCAAAGAAACATTGACATCTGGTGTTAGGTTTGTGCTTGTATTGTGGGTAACTTGGCCATCTTGCCTTGATGTGTTCAGCAAAGACTCAGGCGGAACTAGGGCCAGGAAATGCCAGCTCCTCAACCCCAAGGGCAGAGCTGGTCTTCCCCACTCCAGTAGTTCCCAGCACCGAAGGGCCACAGTTGGCACAGCAGGACCCCCAAATCAGTTTCCTATGCAACTCCGAATACCTCTATTGATTCAACTTTTGGTAAGTGACAAAATTCATGTAGAGGCCCTATTCAACTCAAGGGGCTCTGTCAGGGATGATTCCCCACTCTGGGACTTTGAGTGCAGAAGGTGGGGGCTCGCAAGGATTCTAAAAATTAATACTGGCCACTCCAGGCTGGTATTAAACTCCCAAGGACACAGCTTCTCTCTGACCTTGGATGGGCAGATGCTGCCACCACCCAAGTGCAAACCTCCCCGCATTTTGAGAACCCAGGAAGGAGCACTTGGGAATTCCTTCCTGTGGGGTACCCTCAAGCCCTTTCACCCCCCTTCCAGGGAAGAGCTGAGAAAGAAAACAAATGAAATCATCTGTTGCCAACAGCTAATTAAACAACATATGCACAAACCTCTTAGGACACCAAAAATCCAATCCTGTTCTTAAAAAAGGTAAATTTTATTAAAAACAAAAAGAAAGAAAATACATCTGGAACTTAGACTTTTGCTAGATTTTAAAAACCCACTTACAAAAATTAAATATCAAGAATAAGCTTCTTGAGGTCCAGCTTAAAGGTTACAAGCAAAACAAAAGCATTTGGGTTAGCACAGAGGAGTCTACAAGCCATAAGAAATAAACAAAATAAACCTAATCGCATCTTCCTACACATTTTCTGATCTACTTACATATCTGGGTTTCCAAATAAGCAATTTCTAGGTATGATTCTGATGATTTTCATACCTGGCCTTCAGCTTCTCAGAGCATAACTGCTGCCCTGTTCTCCTCTTCCCTGAACAACAACAACAGACAAAGGGAAGTTTTCATCCTCCTGTTGCTCTGTTACCAGCTTCCTGAGGGACTCCACCAACAAACACCTCTCACAGAAGGTGGTTCCCCCTGCCTGATTTTCATTGACAGAGACATGAAGGCCACATTCCCAGCAAGTCAAGACCAGGGTGGAAGCCTCCAAGGTCAGGATGCCTGGTTGATGGGAGCAGAGGGGGGTGGCGCACAGGTATAGTTAGCAGTGATGTTGTCATGTCATTTCCCTCCCATTGTCAGGTCTTCCTTGTAGGGTACCTCAAATTAAGGAAATTCAAAATCCTGTCTCTGCCTTCCTCCACTGGTGAACTCCATTGGCTAACTCCCTAAGACAGAGGTCCCCAAACTGTGGGGTGCACCCCTCTAGAGGGGCACGGAGGAAGCACCACACAGCTCCACTCCTGGCCATGGACCTGGCCCTGGCTGCTAGCCCTAGGGCTCTGCTCCCGGTCCCAGCTGCTGGCCCCAGGGGTCTGTTCCCAGCCCTGGCTGCCAGCCCCACACCCAGGGCTCTGCTCCCAGCCTTAGACCTGGGGCCCCACCTCCGGGACAAGGGCCCCGGCTCCTGGCCTGGGCTGGGGCTCTGTTCCTGGCCCTACCTCCAGCTGTAGCCTCAGTCTCAGCCCCCTTACCCCTGCCCATGTCCTTCTCCCCTTCATCCCAGTGCTGCGACCCCACTACTGGCCCCAGCTTGGGGGGAGGATGTGGACAGGGATAAACAGGGGCGTGTCATGAAAACTTTGGGGACCACTGTCCTAAGGCCTGATCTATACTTAAAAATTATATTGAACTGGCTACATTGGTTGCTCAGAGCTGTCAAAAATTTCATGTCCTGAGCACTGTAGTTAGGTCACCCTAATCCCTGGTGTAGATGCAGCTCAGTTGACACAATTCTTCCATAGACCTAGCTACCACCTCTTGGAAAGATGGATTATCTGTGTGGACAGAAAAATCCCTTCTGTTGATGCAGTAAGTCCCCCCCCTCGAGAGGCAGTAACTAGGTCAATGGAAGAATTCTTCCATTGACTTAGCAGTGTCTACGCTGTGGCTTAGGTTGACTTAATCACATCTCTCAGGGTTGTGAATTTTTTATCCCCATGAGTGACACAGCTATGTCAACCTAAGTTTTAGGTGTAGACCAAGGCTGAGTCTTTCAGCTGCTTTCATCTTACCAGCAACTGGGCATCTGCGTGCTTTTTAAAGTCTGGGCCCCACACACAGTTGGAATGGGTGACAAACTCTCTCACTCATTCTTCTCTAATCACTGGCCTATTTAAACAAAAACTGCGCTGCTCAGACTTCAGAGTTCCCTGATAGAGCCCTTCAAAGAGCCCTGCTAACTCACCTAACCGCAGGACAATCAGCTATCAAAACTAAATTTCAAAACACAACACACACAGTAACCAAACGTGTTCCACCAAACTTGATGGAAGACAGCTGCAAGTATTATGAGCATGTAGAGGGTAATGTATGCAATCCTATTCTCCCCATAGAATCATAGAAGATTAGGGTTGAAAGAGATCTCAGGAGGTCATCTAGTCCAACTAAATCATCCCAGCCAGGGCTTTGTCAAGGCAGGGCTTTAAAATCCTTGAAGGATGGAGATTCCACCATCTCCCTAGGTAACCAAATCCAGTGCTTCACCACCCTCCTAGTGAAATCGTTTTTCCTAATGTCCAACCTAGACCTTCCCCACTGCCACTTGAGACCATTTCTTCTTGTTCTGTCATCTGCTACCACTGAGAACAGCCTAGCTCCATCCTCTTTGGAACCCCCCTTCAGGTAGTTGAAAGCAGCTCTCAAATCTCCCCTCACTCTTCTCTTCTGCAGACTAAATAAACCCAGTTCCCTCAGCCTCTCCTCGTACGTCATGTGCCCCAGCCCCCTAACCATTTTTGTTGCTCTTCACTGGACTCTCTCCAATTTGTCCACATCCCTTCTGTAGTGGGGCCCCAAAACTGGATGCAATATTCCAAGTGTGGCCTCACCAGTGCCAAATAGAGGGGAATAATTATTTCCCTCGATCTGCTGGCAATACTCCTACTAATGCAGCCCAATATGCCATTAGCCTTCTTGGCAACAAGGTCACACTGTGCCCATGACAGAAGGGGATGAATGGGGGACTCAGATGCTTAGACCAGAATGAACTAGCTTGACCATCTAGCTGAAGCCCCTGCACATCATTATATCTTATTCTGCCTTTTATCACAAGTCTCACACTATTTAGGGTATGCCTGCACTGGAGCTGGAAGGTGTAATTTCCAGCTTGAGTAGACATACCTGTGCTAGCTCTTATTAAGCTAGTGCACTAAAAAGAGAAGTGGAGCTGTGAGTCGCTAGCCACCCCAAGTACTCAGGCAGCACTGCTGAGGCTAACCTCTGTTTAGCACATTAACTCAATTACAGCTAGTGCCAATACATCTAGGGAGCTGCAAATTGCACCTTCCAGCTCCAGTGTAGACATACCCCCAAGCTGTTGACTGTGGCTAAGCTACAGGGTTATGTTGGCAGGGTTAAGGTAGTCCAAGTCACAAAGCAGCAGCTCTTTGGAGTCCTGTGATTACACGTGCATGCCATGTTTTTTTTAAAAAACTCTCTTCCCCTTCGTGTTGCACAGAAACGCTTCCAAATGTGAACCCTACAGAGGATTGAAAACATGGGCAAAGGCAGTATATCTTCTTACTATATGTCCCATGCTATGTATCCGCTGAAGTGGGCTGTAGCTCACGAAAGCTTATGCTCTAATAAATGTGTCAGTCTCCAGGGTGCCACAAGTCCTCCTGTTCTTTTTGCTATCCCCTTGGGGCCCATAAACATTAATATGGGGGGGGGGCTCCACACACACAGCACACAATAAAAAGCCATATAGGGCCTCCTTAAGCAGCTCAGGGCTCGAAGCAAAGTCACCGCGAGGGCTCCGCCCCACAGCACACACCCGCCTCTGCTTCCTCCCGAGCGCCGCTCGCGGCCCCAGCCGCGGCCACCGCCACCGCCACCCAGACGAGCTCGAAACAGGACGACGACGCCGGAACCGGCGCAGCACATCGCATCGCCCCACCCCTCCCGCCTTCAAGCAGCCAATCAGCGCCCTTCGCCGGTTTGGTGCGTCACATTCCTGCGGCAAGCCTCTCCTCCCCGGGCACGTGTGCTGTGTTGTGCCTGTCACAGCCGCCCCGACAGTGCCTGTCCCGCCGCGGCTCTTCCTGGGCCTGGCTCGCTCCGCGGGGAGTGGGCTGCCCTCCGCCGCGCGTGCGCGCGCCCCTCGCCCCAGCATGTCCGGCTGCCCCGCCGCCGCCGCGCTCGCCGCCTGCCGCCAGGCCTGGGAGCAGGTGTTGGCCAAGGCCAAGCGGGCCGTGGTGTTCGTGGACGCGGCGTGCGCGGAGGGCCTGCACTGGGCGGGCGGCGGCGCGGGCAGGCTGCTGGACGCCGGCGCCCTCACCGTCAAGGAGTTCTCCAGCTTCGAGGCGGGCGCGGCGGAGCAGCCCAAGGCGGTGTTCGTGGTGAGCAGCCTGCTGAAGGGCAGGGCGGTGGACATCATTCGCGACATCGTCAGCCTCAGCCGCTTCCAGTACTGCGTGGTGTTCACGGCCGTCAGCCACGCCGTGCACCTGCTGGCCCATGGGGCGCCCGGCGGCGCGGAGCCGGAGGGGGGCAGCCAGGCGGTCTTCGAGCAGTTCGAGGAGAAGCTCTGCCAGTGGATGGGCAACATGAACTACACCGCCGAGGTGCGGCATGCCCCCCTGCTCCTGGCGCCCATCTCGCCTCATCTCTTCGTGACCCCGGCCTTTGCCTCGCTCTTCCCCATGACGCCCCAGGACCTGGCTCGCATCAACTCCTCCAGGCCTGAGAAGAAAAAGTTTGGCAGCTTGAACGACCTGGACTTCTCCTCTCTGCCTCCTGAGCTGCAGCTTCAGATCAGAACCCTGGTGTCTGGCTTGAACTCCTTGTTTGAGTGCCTAAATGTGAGAGAGGAGTGCTTTGCAATTGGGACCCTGAGCAAGATTATTGCAGGGGATTTGGCGAACTACTCACAGGCCAAAAACAGGAGGAAGACCGCACAAAACCGAGCCTCTGTCATCTTCATAGACAGGACACTGGATCTGACAGGTAAGAAGCTTAATATCAATATCACAATTGTGAGCCACGCTTCATTTCCATTATTATGGTGATCACTGGATTTCGAAGTGCCTGTGCAGATAGGTGCTCACATACAAATGTGGCTATAGTGGCCCATTGAGAGTGGTGAAAATAAGAGATGTGACTACAAAGGCATGGGCTAGTGTTTAAAGCAGGAGACTGATTCATAAGTTCTAGGTTCTGCCACTGACCCTGTGACCTAGAGAGAGTCTGTGTACATCTTTGTGGCTCACGGTTCCCAGTCCTGGGAGAGGAGTGCAGAAGGGAGAGAGAAATGTGCGGTGAAGTTTATTTTATCAGGGTTTGTAAAGTACTTTCAAATGCCAACATAAGGGAAAACAGTTTTTTTTATAATGAGAGATGAACCTGAGTTGTATCTTATTTAACTTTTAGTTTTCAGGTTTTAAATGTCAGTTGTCCTGATAGAAGCTATTTTAGCAAATAGCTAAAATATTTTAAATAAAATAGCAAATATTTTAGCAAAACAAAACACAACTCTCAGCTTGGGGAGAGGACGAAATAATGAACCATACATGCTGTATGTTAGGCATGTCACTTAATGCACTCCTGGAAGGTGCTTAAATATTACAGTGATGAGGGCAGTATAAGAACCTGTATAGGAAAGAACAGAAGAAGAATAAAATGCCCAGTGCTTGAAAAATGTTCAAGACATTTTCTAGTGAGATGTTGGAAAAAATGATATTGATAGGCAGAAATGAAAGACTTGAGTAGGGGAATCACCAGCAAGCTCTAGGGGCAATGACCCGTGAGAATGCCAAACTTCCATCTTTTGTATCAGGATCTGCAGGTTGTGTGTCTGATAAGTTTGAATGCTTCCCACCAGTGATGGAAAGGGAAGGATGTTTCTCTTTTTCTCCCCCACTCCATTTTATCTCAAGGTTTTGGGATTGTTCTGGAGACGGACAGTGATACACTAGCCCTCACCCCTTGGGAGACGGAAAGGAAAATGAGGGTCGGGGGGAAGAAAGCTAGGAAAAGGGTAGGACCTATCCACCTCACAACAGCCTGGCTGCTGGTGAGAATTTTCCTTCCCCATAAATAGCTTCAGTGGATCCCAGAACTTTCCCAAGAAACAGCAGAGGATAAGCTGCCATACTGAATCTGATAAACATTCAGAATCATGTCTGTGACAGTAGCTGCCAGTACTAGTGGCTTTGGTGGAAGGTATATACAACCCACTCCCTTAACAGATATTTTTATGATAACATGTCTCTGAGGCGATGTTTCTTCCTATTTCCAGGCAGTTTGTGCTTGGCTTATGAGCTTAGGAGAACAAGTCCTTATTTGACTTCAATGGGACTCGTGTTCCTAAATCATTCAGGCACTTTTGAAAATCTGACCCTTATATCCTAAGTATCATAACTATAAATGTTTAATTTTTTTAGTCCTGCTAAGATCTTTGGCGCAGTATGAGTTTCACAGATTAATTTTATGGGATCTTTAAAAAGGATTTTCTTTTATGTTTGACATTTACCTATTAATTTAATTGTCCTCTTACTCTTGTATTCTGAAGCATACATAGAAGCACATAATTTACCTTCTATATGCTATTTATTATGTTGTAAACTTCTGAAGTCTACCCTTTTATTCATCGCTAAACTACATAACGCTGATCTTTCAAAGCTCTCCATTTATGGAGCTCTTTCTATGCTAGCAATAACTTTCCTTAGTCTTCTCTATACATCTTATTTCTGTTGTATCAAAACTTATTTCAGTATCCAAGGTGAGGGTACACCATAGATATACATTATGATATAATATTTTCAGTACAATTCTGTGTCCTTCTAAGTGTATCCTTGCTTGACTATGGTCAGTTTCATAGCTCTGTTCACAGTTGTGCTGAACAGCAAATGTGAAACTGACCTGAGTGATATTAATGTCATGCTGATGTTTGGGAAATCTGCAAGCAGTTCACTGGTTCACATTGAGTAGGCCATATGCTTAACCATGTGCTAAACTTAATATTCTTTAATAAAAGTTTAGATGAAACTATCAATTTCTGTAGAAGTCCTGTACTTTCTAGGGAAAGTTTCCTACTTGCTGTTGAATTTTTGAAGGTCTGATGGATAACTAAAAAGACAGCAGGTATCCAAATACTTCATCTATATTTTTAATGTCTCAAAGAACTGCATGAGAGCATACTCAGAAAGAAAAAAGGAGCAATTGCTTATTACCACATTTTGAAATTGGCTAAGAAGAGAAAAGAACAAAGTTATGCAAGAGCAGCCCCATACACTCTAACCTCAGCAACATCTAATAATCAAAGGCAGTATACATATTTAACAATATTGGCATGGTACTTGATGTGCATCCATTGGCAGGAGAAAATCAATTACGAATGCAAACAGCTATGTCTGTGCCAGTTTAGCACCCTACCTACCAAGCATCAAGGAGATTTGAGGCAACAAGGTACCAAGAGTTGTTTTGTCACCACCTTTTCAATAGGCTTAAAAAAAAAAGAAAGATATTGTCAAAGTCAAGTGATTGCCAATGCTTTCTTGAGAGAGAGAGAGAGAGAGAGAGAGAGATTAGGGCTGCTCTTCTTTTTTTTTTATATTTTTTATAAAGTACATATGTGGCTGCTGCTCCAGAAACAAACTCCGCCAGTGATGATTCTTCACTGTTTTTCTACGAGCCAGGTACAGCGTAGATCACGGTCAGAAGTTGTCGAACAAAGTTCTCCTACCACCTCCAGTACTTCAGATACCAGCAGTGGCTGACACAAAAGCAGAAGAATTGGCATTTGTCCCCTAAATACATTTCCTTATCTCCACAGAAGCAGACATGTCTGCCTCCATCTGAACAAAATCTGCAAAATAAGAATTCTCACAGTAGCAAGAACTTAAGATCAGCCACTGAACACAAGCAGGTTGGCCCAGGCCATCCAGCACCCGTGGTGCCCCTGGGTCCCCCCTCCGGAGGTACCCCTCCCCCAACTTGTAGTCAGGAGTATACAGGCAGCCCTCGGACTTACGACACATTTGGGTCCTGAACATTTTGTCATAAGTTGAAACGTTGTCACTTGGAACTGCAAGACACTCCATTGCAGGACCGAGTGTTGTAAAGTCAGCACCAATGGTCGTAAGTTGAATCAGGGTGTCAATTCAGAAACGTCATAAGTGCTGTTCGTCTTAAGTCGAACCTTGGAAAGTCGAGGACTGCCTGTATAGTAAAAGTCATGGACAGGTCACAGGGAGTGAATGTTTGTTTACTGCCTGTGACCTGTCCATGACTTTTTAGTCACTGGTATTTTTAGTAAATGTAGCATTGCTCAAAGAGAGAGGAGATAGAACCAAGAAAATAGGGTCTGGTTATAAGCAGAAAAGAAAGCTAATGTATAGTCTGACATGAGATTCCCGCCATAATGATGCCACTTTTCTGCAAGGTAAGTTTGCTCCATTTTTTCATGGCTTGCCCTACGCTGGGAATGGTTACCATCTTCCTTATGCAACAAATCATCACCTTTTAAAAACACATATTTGTCCAGCAAAGTCTTTCCATAACAAACACAAATTATTGGGGCTCAATGCAAAGGTACCGGGGTGAAATTTAATGGCTTGTGGTGTACAGTCGGTCAGAATAGCTGATTTAATGATCCCTTCTGTCCTTAAAATCTATGATTACCTATGCAAGATGAACTATGCATTTTGTTTCAAAATCATGTTCTTAACAGCTGTAGTCTCTTTTATATAAAAAGCCAGCAACTCTCCTTATTTGTTTATATGGCATTGTGAGCTAGCAGTGTAGATCAAATATACAGTATGTTGGATGATGGGAAAGGTTTGAGCTATTATTTAAGTTTGCTTCCAAGCATGGGAATTGTCAAATCCCTGAGCTAAACTATCTGGGTGCTGCTTTCTTTTAAGCATCAAAAGAACATTCAAATTATTCCATCATATTTTGATGACCTCTCTGAAACTGCTATAGCACTTTGTAACTAACTGCTGAAGAATTCGCGAATGCCTCCATAAAGCTCTAAATATAGCAGCTTGCTTAATTAATAAGTGCCAGATTTCTCACAAACTATATCTGAACACAGCCCACATCTTGTCAGACAGTACTGTGTTTGATCCTGTCTGAAATATTTTCAGCTGCTGTCAATCCTTACAGTAGAAGTCTAAAACTACTACTAACAGTAATAATTTAACTGTGAGGTAGTTGCCATTCAAAGAGAAGCCATCTGTCAGAATAAGGGGATGATTACAATATTGAGTTACAAATAATAGTTTGTATCACATGTCCAAGGAGATAGGGTCCTTGCCCTTTCTATATGAAATTGTACATTTTCCCTCCAAATATGTACTAATATGTAGATGGTACTAAATTGAGAGATGCTACTAATACCAGAAAGAACACAAATAATCTAAAGGGAGGGGAAAAAAGAAAATTAGGAACCTGGCCAGGGAATAATAAAATGAGATTATTTCTGGACAAATGCAAGCTAATATTACTGGTCAGAAATAACCCAAGAAAAGACATTCAGAGCCACATTATGCCAGAAAGAGACAGGTCCACATTAGGAGTTATGCAAAGCCACACTCCTGGAGGAAGCATGTGGCCTGTATAAGAGGAGAAGTTTTAGTTTATCACTGTTCATTTAGGTAAGAAAAGTGTGGTGAGTGTTTTGGGGTTTTTTGTTTGTTTTTGTTTCTTAAATAGCCACTGGAAGTCTTCTTGTCCACTTTTCTCCTTAGATAAGGAATTTAGATTCTTGTTTGAAAAAAATCTCGAGCATCTCTAAAATCATAAAAGTCCGTTTAAATCCTACTTTTTAAAATAAGTTCTTCAAAAAAGTATTGTTCTTTCTAATTTAACATTGGATATACCCCCAGATTCTTATAGCAAAGTAACTTTAAAAATGTGTGTGCTATCTTTTAAAACAAGACTAATAATCTCCTCTCCCCAGTAATCTAATGGGTTTTTGTTCTCAATACTCTGGTTTTTTTCATGTTTGTATCTGATTCCTTATTTCCTTATCTTTTCCCAGGGGCAGTTGGTCATCATGGTGACAGTCTAGCAGAGAAGATATTCTCTGTGCTTCCCCGTCTTCCTGGCCACACAAACGATGTGATGGTTAATATGGTGGAACTCACTGCACTGCAGACTAAAGATGAAACTTGCAATATTGTAGCACCTGGCTGCTTGGCACAACCAAAGTAAAACTGCTTTTTTTCTTTTCTTTTTAAATTACAGACTATTTTGTGTGGTACAGGAGAAGAGAACAATAACCTTATGCCCAGAAAAAAGGAAGATTATGGTTTTAGTGCTATTGAAATAAATTCTGAAATAATAATCCATACATACACATGTACAGCAGTGGGTGAGATAAACTCCTGATAGAGGCAGGATTTCAGTTCTTCAGGTTAAGTTTATTTTTTAAACCTAAAACATTCCAAAATAAATCAGAACAGATAAGCCGGGTCCTGTGGCCTGCCCTTCCTAAAGCCTCTATTTCACAAGACTTCTGTCCCGCATAGTGAGTATCTCTAGCCAGGTGTTCCAGCTAGCTGGGGTGGAGAGCCTGCTTCCAGATTCTGTCTCCTACAGGAACCTTCCTGCTCCTGTAGGTCTCTCCCTAACAGAGCTGCTTGCTGGCCTTCTACCTGAGGACCAGGTGACTTGCAGCCTATCACCATATCCCTGGCTTCAAACACCTCACTGGCAGAGGGAGCTAATTAGGCACAGGTGGGGCTAAGATCACCTTTCTTTAAAGGCCATCCCACTCTGTGATAACACATAAAAATGGCAGAGGGAGCTAATTAGGCACAGGTGGGGCTAAGATCACCTTTCTTTAAAGGCCATCCCACTCTGTGATAACACATAAAAATAACAATGATATTTAAAAGAAATAACTTTGCTTTGCTTGTGTTTAATTCAGAACTAATATTTTATTTTTGTGTATACAGTGCACCTAACTTGAAATTTCAATTTTTAGATGTAGTTGTGTGTCTGTGAATTGCTGTGTTACGACAGCTTCCGTTACAGTGTGAAAACAGAACATAAAATATCTATCTAATGGTTTAAAAAAATAAAAATAAAAGCTCATTAACTGTTTTTATCTTACAGAGTTATACCAGTCTTGCTCAGTATAGTGCTCTGAAAGTCCTAGGGTAGGGAACCAGTATGTTAGGTTATTTCCCTTTTCCACCACATCCCCAGCTCATATTGGAACATGATTTTCTGGGAGAGGCTATCAAGTGTGTTTTGTTCCTTCTGGGCTGACAACTTTTGGCTCCTGCCTCCCCCCGCCCCTGAGATTTTGCAGAAAATTTCTCGATCTCCTACACTTCATCCTATAACCTTTATTTCATAGGGGTCCTCTGTGCCCATTACCCTCTCCCCACTCCCACCCCAGACTAGCTAGGTGCTGCTGGGTCCAGCTTCTGAAGCAATGTACAGCTGTATATTTCTTCAGTCTGTTCTTCTGGGCATGGGGGGGGGGGGGAATACATGTGCTCAGCTAGGTGAACTTTACCTTTACTGCTCTGATGACTGGGTTAGCAAAAATAAACCATTTGTTGAATCTTCACCAACAGTTTTCCAAGGTGCTAATTGGTCTTTTGAGCCTCGCTTTAAGAATGTGGCCTCCTCAGACGCTAGGGGCTTGTCTACACTGGCACTTTACAGCTCTGCAACTTTCTTGCTCGGGGGTGTGAAAAAACACCCCCCTGAGCGCATCAAGTTTCAGCGCCGTAAAGTGCCAGTGTAGACAGTGCACTAGCGCTGGGAGCCACCCCCCTTGTGGAGATGGGTTTCTTTAGAGCTCTGGGAGAGCTCTCTCCCAGCACTCTGCCAGGACTACACAAGCCACGTTAAAGAGCTGCCACGGCAGTGCTTTAACGTTGCCAGTGTAGACAAGCCCTAGGAAACAGCTCCACTCTGCTGAGTTATTGTAAAGCAGATTCTAGAGTGGCTGTTAGCACCTTTCACACTGTCTTTGTTCTTTGGCTTGCTGGACGTGCTTGTGTTATTTGTACAGCCATGTTTATATCTCCACATCACTCACAACTGGAGAAGTACTATATGGCCTGAAAAAGTTCACATCCCCAAATCAGATTGCTGTTCTGGATCATTCAGGCCAAATTTATTTAATCATTTCTATAAACTATGAAATGTTTGAAAACAGTTTTCAATTACTGTTGGCATTTCCATTATGCTGAAAGTAGCAGAATCTGTGACATTATCAGAATGGAAGTCTAACTATTGTAAACCAGTTTCCATTCTTCTTCAACACAAGTCTGTTTTAACTGTCACATTACAAACATTGACCAGTGTGAAATGCCTAAATTCATTTGCAATACTGAAATTGATTTATAATCCCTACAATGAGCTTCCATACTGATAGTGCTGTGAGAGATCTCATGCTTCATCAAAATGGCTGTTGCCAGTGGTAGCAAGCTCAAAAATGCTAGTTGTAATTAAAAACTTTAGCATACAGATATAAAGTACAGTTTATGCATGGCAAGAAGTGTTTCTCTGCTTGTAAATTTTCCAGTTACTGTATGGAGTGAAGGTGGCAGGACCTCTGTCAGGGAAAGGACTAGTAATTTAATGTGGCACAGCGGCTCTTTATACAATGGCTTTGGAACGGTTGTGCCAAATGCAATGGCATTTCACAAATGCTGACTTCTATATTCAGAATATTTTCAAATACTTAAAAATATTTTTTTCCCCTGAGTTAATATTAATATTTATTGTGGTGGGGAGGAGGAGAAATGTCAGCTCTATCCACACAGCTTGCTGTCTTTAACGTTTTAAAGGAATGTTTCTCTAACAGAAACATCTGGGCTCAGTTACGGGGTTAGCAAACAGAATTAATGAATAATTTATGGCTGGTGTGGTGAAATAAAGCAGGGTTCTTTTCTTAAACCTAAGGAAATAATGGGCTTCTTTAAAGATTTAAATGAAAATTTAAATGCCATATGCTGCTTAAGTTGTTATACTTTGAAGGTGATCTCTTGATGAGGAAAAAAGTTCAAGAATTGCTTTTCTAGAATTTTCACTTTTAATAGTGTTAGTAGTACAAAAAAAAGTTGGAGGAACAAATGTTGCATTACTGTAATTACGGACACATTGCTGTTCCAGCATGAATGGCTGCTAATCAAGAAATATTTGAAAAGAGCCCAAGAATCTGTTATGATTTAAAGAATGAAACCGTTTATGGAATGAGAACTAAAGACATCCATGTTGGATCAGTACTGTGTGCTTCTCCATGTTTATTAAGCAGAAAAGCCTTGCTCTTCCAAACAAAGAATGTATAATATGAGCGAAATAATGGTATGATGGAAACAGTTGTAGACACTTTTAAAAATGAATGGCTGATATTGATGGCACCTTGGTCTTGGCATTTAGATGAGTTGTAGACTTTCGGAGTCGAGTTTGTATTCAAATCATTTCAGTTACTTTTCTCATTAAAGACAATGGCAGTTTTTTGGGGGGCGCTTTATGCCCGCTTTGGATGAATATCTGGGATTCTGTTGACTTGTGAACCATTTGTCCACTTGATGGCAGAATTTGGCTATTTATCTCAATGAAAAAAAGGTTTTTATAAAAAAATTATAATCATGTTGGTCATACATATATAAGTGACTTCCTGAATATAGCTTGTTTTTCTTATCCCTCCAAAACACTTGGGAGCTTGTAAATATCTCCTGTGTATACATTTTGGACCAGCTTTGTGGTAATATACAACTCAGTAAAGGGCCAGACATGTATGCAGAAGATAAACAGTTTTTATAAAACATGAAACGGGCCATTAGCTACTTACTGTAAACATTTTGTCCATGAAAATGCAAAAACATACTCTAATACATTTTACATTTGGGTTGCTGTGCCTACAGTAATTCAATAGGCAATAGTAGCTAAGGTGTCTAGACATTTTTGACAAAGCAATTAGAGTTATTAAATCATCTGGGTTTGCATTGGTAAAAATAACAAGCTGAAAATGTGGTTATCTTGTTCATTGGTTTGTGATTCAGTAAACCTTGAAGTGCAGACCAGATGTTTAAAATACAATACACGACAAAACTTTCTATTATTTTCCCCCATATAAAACATTGGCAGTGGAAACTTAATCATCCATTGAGAAACTTTTGGTAGACTTTTTTTTTTTTAGTCAGTGCCTCATACTGAAAGAATACGCTGAAGCTGAAAGCATGTCTCTTCCTCAGTCCTAAAAACAGTAATGCACCTGTTTAACTTTAGGCACATACTATCTTTGAATGGTGTGTGGGTGCACACATGCATGTTCATTTGGTCTTAAACAGTTAGCATTTTTGTTTGGCTATGTACTCTGATCTTACTGTAGTTGTAAATCTTCACATTTCAGAAAATACTTGACTTGTTACAATTTAAACTAGGAAGAAAAAAATCCTAAAAAAATCCAGCTCTTCCATTATATTTACATCCTTGCAGCTGATGTGGTTATAAGAGTTATGCAGAATACATATGGAACTCCCCATAACCTCAGAGGCAGTTTGAGTGCAGATCTGGGGCAGAATGTGGCTCCAAAATATCCTAGAGGCTTATGGTCAGTATTGGTGGTGGTGGTGGTTTTTAAGTGTCTTGTTAAAAGCTTTGACCACAATAAGGATGATAGTCCTTGTCAATAGGATTCTGGTCTGGGCGTGAGGTGACCTGGGTACTACTTCCCAGTTGTGTCATCAACTTGTTAAGTGACCTTGGGCAAGTCACTTCATCTCTTTGTGCCTGTTTCCCCTCACTGTCTGTCTTGTCTGTTTGGATGGTAAGCTCTCTGGGACAGGGACTGTCTATGTGGTTGTACAGTGCATAGCAAAAAGGGTGCCTGATGTCAACTGGGGTTTAATAAATAATAGTACTAATGAACATAATTAACAGTAAGTTATTGAAACTCTCTTTGCCTATGTTTATTTTTTCCACTTCCTTTTAACATTGCATCACCTGCAAAACCTGCAAATCTTAGTTGTGTGCTGTTTTTAATGCATTAGACTTCTTATTGTTGCTGGAAGGATGAAAGACTATGTTAGAGCTACAGTGATACTTAGATGTAAGCATCCAACAATCATACATATGTAAGCAGAGTCAGGATGAGCTCCATCCTGACATCTGGTGGTGAGGTGTGGCAAGTTGTGGAAAAGAACTTCAGGGGCCGATCTCATTTGCATAGGCACACCCACCCTGCCTAGAATGAGGCCACAGCTGCCCAAATAGTCACTTTGGCTGCTGTGGGATCCCCAGTGTACCTGTTATTGGGGCAGGAAGAATAAATTGTTATTACCCTGATTATGGGAATCAAGGACAGTGGAACGGTACTTGGCCTTTTGTTATGATGGAGGGACTCACCATCAACTAAGTAGCAGTCGCTAGGCAAGGGACATGGGTTCCAAAACTGTGAATTGAGAGAGGCTGGGGACAGGTATTAATACTTGGTGGCATGGGCCCCCTGGTGAGGGCCTTACATGCTAATTGCACTTCCTTCTCTCTCCACTGTGGAATATCAGAGCTAATTTTGATTCCATTAGGAGTCTAGTTACAGGCTGCTGAGCTGAATTCACTTTGGGCTAATGGTACACCAGCACTGAGGCTCCCCTACTACAAGCTGAAATCACAAAAGAGCTAAACTTACTAAGAGCTGAAATCACTGAGTGTTGTGTTAAGTAGTGGGGGAGCCTGAAGATATATGGTGGAGCAGTTTGCGGGATGGCGAGCGGAGCGGCTGGTGGAGCAGAGCAGTTGTTGGATGCTAGAGCAGCTCATGGGGCAGCTGGCAGAGCGGAGCCCCATGGAGAGGTGGGGCCATCAGCTTTGGACTATGTAAGGTGCCCCTTAACACCCCCCTCCACCCCCATCTCCACCCAGATTGGGAGGTAAAATTCTGCAGATAAACTTTTGAACTCTGGGGCTGCCCTGACCAGGGACAGAGACTTTTGGGACTTTGGGTGATTTTGGGTTGCTGGACTCAAGAACCAAAGGGAAAGGACACGCCCCAGTTTGCTTGGGGTGGATTTTTTGCTCGTGGGTTGTGTTATGAATCCTGTTTATGGTGTTTCCCCAACATAATGCCACATTGTTTCTCTCTGGTATTAAAAGGCTTTTTGCTACACTCAGACTATGTGCTTGCGAGAGGGGAAGTATTGCCTCTTGAAGGCGCCCAGCGGGGGTGGTATATATTTGTCCTAGGTCACTGGGTGGGGGCTCGAGCCGGTTTTGCATTGTGTTATTGGAATGGAACCCCTAGATACTGAACCCGGCCCTTGTTGCTGCCAACTCTGACAGTACACATAATGCAAATTAATGAAGATAGGCTTAATTGTTCTTGCATGGTGAAGAAAAAGAGCAACCAGCACAACCATTAAAAAGGAAAAAAAAATTTCTACCTGTATTGGAAAAATGAAATGGGGGTGGAGGGAAAGCTTATTTCCAGTGGCAGGGCATTGATTCAGATATTGTATATACATGCTTTGTCCTTTTGACATATGTTCTTGAACACAGTTTAAAAAATATGAAGCACTGTTTCTCTTTAATGCTGAATAAATATGACACACTGAACTATAATAGTCATATTGAATAATTCTTTTTGTATTTTTCTTTTTTGGCATGTGAGAGAGAACTTTGGTTTTTAGAAGGTAAATCAGAACGGTTGCTTTTTTGAATGAAAATTTGTGTTTCATAATTAGAATAACTAAATTACATCATTAGCAAGCTGTTGATATCTTGTTTCCTTAGATGATAGTATAATAAAATCCAGATTGTGCTTAATTGAATAGTATTGTTGAAGGACTGGGGGAAAATATCCCAGGATGATGGAGGGTGAGGCTCCTTTAAATGTAAAATATATGTGTATGTGTATTCTTGTATCTCTCTCTGTATTGAGCTTTTCCTCTTTTATCCATTGTGCAGACTTGCACTTCATCAGTTCAGTGCTGCTTGGATTTTCTTCCTTTGTCCCATGCGTTGGCATGTTGAGATTCCTCTTGTGACTCTCTTTCAGTTGTTTGACAGTTCCCCCTGCTGTAAGGTTTGCGGTACTGCACTCATGTTTGGAAACCAGCGTCCTGCTTCAACTTTAAGGTTTTTCTTGAGTTCAGGACTATCCTGATTCCAGACATGATAATGGGCTTTTTAGCCTCTCTGCCTATACTAGCTGAAAAACAGTTCTGGTGAGTGCATGTGGGTGTTTATTGAAGGATTGATAGAAAGCAGAAAATTCCCTTAGCTCTTTCTTCCTAGCAGTAGCAGAAATTGCAGCAGATCCAATACTTAAAATCAAAGGTGCTTGCCCTTTCAGATCTATGTTCCTGCAACTCCTTGCTCCCTCCTGCCTGCAGGAGGATGACTCTGTGGACCATTTGGGGTTCTTTTTCAGAGACAGGACTTGGTTTTTTAGGATTTCTCTGTCAACTTCTCCTGCCTCTCCAATTATCAGAAGTCAGATGCCTTCCACGAGGAATTATCTGGTCACTCTGAGGAAAGGGTGGTCCCTCGTTCCCCCACATTTGATAAAATGCATGTCATGGAATTGCCTTTCTGACTTAAAATAAAGAAAAATGATGTCCCTCCTAAAAGCCTGTTTATTGTTCCATCCTCAAAGAAATGGTAAGCTTTTAAAGACTCTTCTTACTGTGTGTGGACTGTAGCAGCATTTCTTCTAGAGCTGTGGAAAAGATCTGTTCATCCATCTTTAACCAGCCTCAACCTTCTTTATTACTAGTAAACCTGACTTGAAAATTCTGTTTCATTTGTCAGTTCTTTAGGGTTCTTCCCTTAGATATTTTATATTCTCAGTCGTTACTCAGGTGTGGCAACGCTTTCCTTTACCGCTTCATAATTTTTAGGGAACAGGAGGGGTTCATATCCTTACAAAATTCCTCTAAGCAGCCAACATGGGCACTAGTGTTTGTGTAATGTTACTATCTGCGTAATTTTGGCTAATATTGTAAGGTACTCTTCAAAGACTAGTTTCCACTTTACTTTGTATGCTGCCTTCAGGTTGACATGAAAATTCCAAAATGCAGTTGTATATATCAGCCTTATTACACACTGTGGAATTGTTCCTTGGCTCTTCTGCTAGGTACCAGAATAGCCTGTGTATGAGTGGAAGTGTGATTCAGAAGCCAATACAGTAGAATAAACCTGCTTTCTCTCAAAAGAGAAAAAGATGATATAATAAACTAATGGGAAGAACACACAAAAGCTTCTTATTTTGAGGAGGGAGCAATATTTGGGAAGGAAAACAAGGGTCTTCCTCATGGTTGGCAACTCATTTTGTTGCAGTTTTTTGAAGTATGGTTAAGAGTCTGTCAAGGTGGTTTTTTTTTGTTTGTTTGTTTACAAACCAAAGCTTCAGTGTCTGCTGTTGCAAATTATACAGGCTAAAACTTAAGTTCAAGGCATGAAACATTTATCTGGCACTTAGTGGTTTGAAAACTAAGTCTACTAGCCAGGCAGCAAAATACTGTAATACCACAACTCCTACATTTAAAAAGAATTATTTAATTCCAAAGCATTGACAATCCCTTTCTGTTTAATACATAGGTTACTACATCTCTCACGTTTTTGTTAGGTCTTCTTTCTCTCCGTAGCGTCACACCTATTTTCTTTTTATGTTCCTGTAATATATCAAAGTGATGTTTTCAGTGTGCCTCATTTTTTTTCTTTTTCCTTCCATTCTTTTATCATCTTTACTCCCCATATTTTTTCTTCTGCCTCTTCCTTTGTATTTTCTGTCCCTCCACTGTTCTCCCTGAAAGCATTCATTTCTCCCTGCTTCCCATTTCTAATTTGTAAGACCCTTGTAAGGGGCAGGTACTTGTATGCTGTGAAGCGCTTAGCACACTAGCGGGTACTATAAAATACTTAATAATTGGTCTCTCTCTTTTTCTGCCTTCTCTGTACCTCATATCCTTTTTACTAGGCACCTAATTTAATCCTCCATTTTATAAAATGAGGGGTCCCTCTGTCCAGTGACAAGTCAGGTCATTTCCCCATTCCCACCCTCTAGGAGTGGGCTGCATTGTGGGCTTCCTACTGGGAAGCTGCCCCTTGACATTTCTCAGGGATGCCATCTTTTGTAGCCTCTGGCTAGTAGGTTTTTGTTCAGTTTGAAACCCCCATCCCCTCTGGCTGCCGGAAGGGAGAAGGAACGTTTTCCCTCTCTCTTTCACCACATTCGTACCCCAGTTCTGTGAGAATGATGATGGCTGTGGACCTTTCTTTAACTGTCCTTCAGTCTCTGATGGGTTCTAATTCCCAGTCAGTAGCTCCAGTACCTGCTCTACTGGTGGTGCTGGTTGCCTTCCTAAGATATACCAGGGTGCCTGAGCTCTGGTCTACACTTGGGGGGTCGGGGGGATCGGTCTAAGTTATGCAACTTCAGCTACGTGAATAATGTAGCTGAAGTTGACGTACTACTTTGACTCACCATGGTGTCTTCACCACGGTGAGTCGACTTCTGCCGCTCCCCCCGTCAGCTCCACCTGTGCCTCTTGTGGAGCTGGAGTACAGGAGTCGACGGGAGAGCACTCGGGGGTCGATTTATCACGTCTAGTCTAGACGCGATAAATCGACCCCCGATAAATTGATCCCCGCTGGATCGATCGCTGCCCGCCGATCCGGTGGGTAGTGTAGACATACCCATTGACATGATTTTTGTCAATTTCATAGCTGCTCTGCCAGATCCCAGTAACAGCAGTGAAAATTAACAAAGTGGGTCAGTTTTCACTTGCTTGCAAAGCTCTGAGCAGCAGCAGAAATACAAGACCTGTCTGTCTTCAGATTTTGGAAGAAAGCTTTGCATTGGTTTGTACTCAGTTCATGTTTGGAAGGTTTTAATTGGATCCATGAAGAATAGAATTTTAGTCTCATAGACTTTAAGGCCAGATGAGACCATCAAGATAATCTAGTCTGACTTTCAGCACATGGCAGGCTGCAGAACATTACCCACTCACTCCTGTAATAGGCTGGGTTACTGAAGTCCTGAAATCTTGTTTTAAAGATTTACTTCACTATTTGCTCTAGTTCAAATCAGCAAATGACCCCTGCTCCACTCTGCAGGGAAGGCGAACCTTCCTCCCCCACCAGCGACATCTGCCAATTTGACCTGGGGGAAAATGCCTTCTTCACCCCAAACAGGATGATCAGTTAGACTCTGAGCAAAAGGAGAGACTCACCAGCCAGACACCCAGGAAAGAATTCTGTGTAGTAGCTCAGATCCCTCCACATCCAGTGTTCCATCTCTGGATGATATTTGCAAATCTCTTCATTTTTTTTTTTAACATAGATTCTGGAGAAGTTTGGTACTCAACCAGGAAAGATTCCAATTCACTGTGGGAAAGTGGATATTTCAGGCCTTACTTAAGTTGTTCCCCTAATGTATTTATTTAAAGAAAATAAGTGTTAAGCCATTTTTAATTATTAGAAACAGCAATAGAATATAAAATGTTGGTAGTTCAAATTTTAGTCCAAGCTGTAGATTTACCATTGAGAAGAAGGAAATGAAACTTGACAGTGAAACTTGTAGGTCATATTACTGACAAGGGGCCATGTCCTGGCTTCAAAAACTTCTTACAGAGGCTAGAAAATTCAAAAATGCTGATTAAAAGGAGCTATGCTTTAGTCATAGCAAGGAGATAGTGGATATGAGGCGAAGTAGCAACATCCCTCAGTTGTCTTTTTTGTGTGAAAGCCATTGCCTTTTCTTGTCTGTTTGTACATGCATGCAAGCACATATGCATGGGGGTGGCACAGGAGACAATTGCTCAAATAGGAAATATCTCCTCCAACATAGATTGCCAGTGTTGAAGACTTGCATAAACCCAAATAAAATCCAAATATCTTGGTGTAGGTCAAAATTCTGTGTTTTAGTCAACCTGTGGTACGCACTATACATCTGGTCCTTTGTGATAGGAACTCCGGAATAGTGGATGACCTTGAGCAATGTAGGAACAGTTACCTCTGTCTTGTTGGCAGATCACTCTGAGTATGGAAACAGAATCTGAAGTTAGTGCTTTAGGCTTTATTAGAGTGGGTCTCAGTTAAGTTTGGATGGGTACAATCAGCCAGATTAGGCTTGCATGAGGTCAAAAATAAGACCGTGGTTTGCTTTGCAGTCCTAGTTTGTACTGAGGTAATGACATATACAACTTTGAAGTAAGGAAAGAAAATAAATATCGCATGTTCTATGCCCAGAGGACCAGGTCCTCAACTGGTGTAAATCAGCGTAGCTCCATTGAAGTCAGTGGGGAGCTACACTGATACTTAACAAATTTAAAATAGTAGACCTTGCTAATGTGGAACCTTGACTTAGATTAATGCATCTATTTATTTAATTTTGGGGGCTCTAAGTCTCTATTACTAGAATAGTTGGATTGGCAGAAAAAGTGTTGTAACAGATCGGTATCATCAAAATTCATATAAAGTTTGTGGCTGCTGTGTCATTTAGTTAAAGGATCATTTCGCCTTCTGTGATGAAAAAACATCCCCTTGCATTTACACACACAGCAGCTTCACAGCCTACAGTGGAATGAATTCCTAGCTGGGAGGTTGCTTCGGTAACTGTATTTAAGGCCAGAGAACTAGAGAGAGGTCAGAGGATCATGTACCAAAAGGTGGCCTTGCAAATAGAAAACATTCAGAGGCAAGGGGATTCCTGGCATTCCATGTATCAGAATTTCCATTTCTTGTTTTATACAAATAGAAGGAAATACAATTTTAGTGTTTGATGAACATTTTCAGTCATATTATCCACGTCTCCTGCAAAAAGTGATCCAAAATATTATTTTACATGTATCAAGGACATCTATTGAATAACTAGCTAGTGTATCTGTAAAAATGGACTTGGCACTCTGAATATAATCCCTGAATGTAGATTCAGTTGTCAGCACCTCATTATTAACTGCTCTTTCATTGGAATTGTTTTTTATTAAAATAGCCTTCTGTGACAAGAACAGAGGTTATTTTAAATCATTATTATGTTACATGTAGAATTCCCAAGTAATACATATGTTGTAAGGATCAAAATTTATTTTTAGCATAATTCATTTGCTTTGTCCAAAAATCCCTGACAAGTGATTCTTTAATATGCACTTTGTGAAGAGTTACTTGGCAAGAGTTTTAATATGTCTTGTATTGTGCAAAATATCTGACTTGTTAGCTTTCGGTTAACTAGACTCCTACAATTATAACTCAGTCTGGTGTTCTCTATAAAATTCTCTCGCAACTTGTATGAGTAAAATGTTTACAGAATAATTTAACTGGGATAAGAGGCAACTAGTTGAAACTTGGACAGGGGTCTGCAGCAATGCTTATGAGTAAGGGGTTTTGCTGCGGTGCTCATGCATGCTGTTTTTTAGGGAGTTTGGCCATAACTAGAGAAACAGGTGTGGCATTTTGGGGTTATGCTGGCATAATCTCTCAGTATTAAGGCCCATATTGTATTGTTATAGTGGGTAAGAGTGGCTATTATGTTCTGCTTATCTAGAAAATGTGCCCCTTTCTCTTGCATGTGGACTTCACCATGCTCAGTCACATTTGGACTAGATTGCTTAATGTCTGTCAAATTGTAGCCTCCAGCCCAACTGTTGTAGAAAAAAGCTGCTCACTTGCTCCTCAGAGTAGGAGGAAGGGGAATCTGTTATGACTACTGTCGCAGTATACACTCATTGCCAATATGACATCGGAAAAAAAATCAGGTATGGGCAGGATATTCCATAATCATCCAGTGGGGGGTTTCTTGCATTCCCTCCTGAAGTATCTGGTACAGTCCACTGTTGAGAACAGAGAACTGAACTATTGATTTGGTGTGGCAATTTTTGTGTTTTTTTGTTAACTCATTTAAAGGTGAACTGCAGTTCTTAAACAATGATGATGATTTGTGCCCTTGGCTTTTTCTGCTCCATAGTGAATAAAGTAGGCTTTCCCAATTTCAGGGTATCCCCTCTCTGTGGTCCATTCCAGGAGAGGAGTTGCTTCTCAGGTCTCCAGCCGTTGCCTGTCTCTGGGCAGGGACCCTTGTCCCACTCCCTTCTGACTGGGGGCTTTAAGGCTGCACACAACAAGGCTTCCGGCCTTACACCGTGATATCTCCAGCAACCCAGTGACTGCCTAATGCCCAGTGCCTGTCCTTTGCTTTCCCTCCAAGGACTACGAACCGAGTGTATTGCCAGCAGTTACAAGTTACCACACAGCTCTTTTTGAGCAAGCACTACAAAGAAAACATAGTAAAAACAATAAACAGTTTTAAAACTATGCAGAACATACCAAGGGTCACCCATCAATTTTATGGGGCCTAGTAGGTCATAGTCAGTCTAACCCTTCCTCAACGGTTGGGGCCTCCCTTGGACAGAAAGTCCAATCCATTTGCTGGATCAGAAAGAAGGCCCTGAATCAGTTTAAACCCAATCTTTAAAAAAAAAAAAAAATCAAAACCCCTTGCTTTATTGTTGGTCTCTGGAAAACCAAGTTTGAACCAATATATACAAGCATCTCCACAGGGTGGTACCTCTCGGGCGGTGTTTTACAATCTAAGTGATTCACCTTAACCCCCCATTAGTGTTTTTGATTTCTGGAGGAGCTGTGATAACCCTCCCTCCTGGAGTTGCATACAGTTGCTGTCCCACAGTGATAAATAAACATAATACCATATAGTCCTGAAAGATATTGCAAAGGTGGGGGAGTAGGGGGGGACTGCAATAGCTGTGTACTCTCTACTGAATAATGTAGGCCTCAGGATTTTTACAGTTTGTTTGTTTTTAAACATTAGAAATATCCTGTCTACGTTTCCTCTTTTTGAGGGAGAATTCCATGGTCTAGAGAACTAGTGGATTTTATGGCATCACAAGAGATTGACATCTAAGAGAAGAAGGAATTTTTAGTCTGATTTTTTTTAAGCTTTTTGTTCTATCCATTTTTGCTTATACCAATTTAATTCAGATGCCTGATGAACACCTGAGAGAAAAGCTTTCTTTGTTGAAGATTCAGTTGAGAGGTTAGAACGTTTCTCACTTTGCACTTCAGACCTCCAGTAGAAACAGGAAAGTCCATTAAAAAAATTATTAGTATGTCTGTACTGCCCATAATGTGGAAGGCACCTTTCCCTCACACAGGAAGACTTAGTCCCTGCCTGTGGTCAGTATACCATATAAGAAGACAAGCAGGGTATGAACATAACTTTTATATACATTATTAAAACAAATAAACATCACCTGTACCTGAGTGCCCTTCAGTACACTGGTTATTAGTTAGTCAATTTCTTTTAGTTATCATAGAAGTGAGTCTTGAGGAAGAATTTGGAGGATGAGAAGGTAGTGGCTTTATGGATCAGTTCAGGAAAGGTGTTCCATGCATGAGGCAGCACAGAAGGAGGTGCAAAGATGGTTGTGGAAGAAGCAGATAAATCACAGTAAGCAATATTAGTAGAGCAGTGGATATGTGGGGAATAGACAAGATAAAAGAGAAGAATGGATAAGTAGGGAGGTGTCTCTCTAAAGTTAAAGACAATTTATTTTTAAAATCTCCAAGGCCATTTTTTTACATCCATAAAGGGTGCAAATTAAAAACCCTACTTCTTCCTTTGAAGTTCACTTTTAAATAACTCCGTGTACTGTCAAAGATGAGTTGTATCCTCCAACTGGTATTTTATACAAAAAGCATCTTAATGACTGGTTTCTACTGAAATTCCAAAAAATGCCAACTAGCAGTATCTGTCAGGCTTCTCCAAGGAGTTTGCAGTGTGAGGTTCAGATGTGGAAAGCATTTCAGTCTCAAGTGAAGATCATTCCTTATTTCTAGCATTCGTTGTTGTTGTTTCTTGCTACTCAATGAAGACTTACTTCTTGACTGCAGATGAAGAAAAGACACTCAGATGTGTAAACAAACAAAGCCCTTCCCTCTCCCTGTCTCCACTGAATATCACAAGATCCTAAAAGCCCTAATATTAAATGTTCCTAGGCTCCTGACATTAAAATTAGAGTTAAAGTATGATGTTTCCTTGTAATTGATACTTTTTTTATATTGTACTTTGTTTATATTACACTGTCGCCTTGAGGCCCCAACTGAGAAGGGAGTCCTGTTGTATTAGTCATGTACAAATGCATAATAAGAGACAGTCCCTGCCCTAGGGAGCTTACAATCTCCTTTGCAATCATTTAAAAATATGTACGCAGCCTTTGGTAAGCAGGAAGGTTCTTGTGACACTCGGTCCAGATTATTCTTTAAGCATAGCAATTTGTTCTTTTCAGCTGGAGGTTTGTATTAATTACTGTTAGTAACGAACTACTGGTAGTACGTTGGTCATTGTTTGTTTGCTTGGCAGATCAACTTCATTGTTACTTGTATGGCGCTACAGCCAAATATGGTGTTTTGCATGCAAAAAATAAGAACATTCCTGCCCCATAGTACATATTTTCACTGTTGTTTCTATATTTCTTCCTGTAAAATATAGTTCTGTTGGTAGAATTCTTTAAGAACTATACCCATTTGCTCTGATATAAAACCACACTGAATAGTCTAATTTCTTTAGGGAGCTACTGTCATCTGTCTTAAAATGTACCTATCTAAAAGGTGCCAGTAACACAGTCCAAATCCTCTGAATTACAAATTCTGCTTCAGTTACTGTATGCTGTCTTCTTCCTTGTGTCTCGACATTCCTGAAAGTGAAGAATATAGAAGACCACAAATACTGCCAAAATGGCTCATGTGTTAAGTGCTTCACATCATATGGTTTGCTTATGTTTCACCTTCGTTTGACCTTGAAGTTTACAGGTTCAAGTGAATATTAATGGCCTTGGGAACAGCTAAACTAAACAGAATAGAAAGGCGGCGAGAGCTCATAGCTCACTAAACTACTGTCTGACATATGGTGTCATTAAACTGTGCAATTTCATTTTTGTTTAACATAGTGAAATACTATATTGTCTACAGTGTTTCACCTTTTATTTAAGGAATTGCAAAAACTTGACCACGCCTCTTTAAAAAAAGAAGAAGAATTTGTATACAAATAAGTTTGGATACTCTTTAAGAAATATTTCAGACAGCATTCAGTGCGCGTTATGCATTTTTTTAAATATTTGTGGTTAGATTTGAACAATGAAGTGTTTTGCCTGAACAGAAATGCTTTATTTGTCTGTCCAAATAAAGAGGTTTATAATCCCAGATTTAGAACCAAATTCTAGCTTTTAGTTTGTGCCTGCCCTTTCTTTTTAGGAATAATATGCATTTTTGACTACTGTTAGAATGTATAATATGGTTCCAAAGATAATTTTTCTAGGATTCTTGGATATTTTTCTTGTTGTGGGTTAGCACAGATCAACTACATTGAGTCTCACACTGTTACTAGTGAAGTTGGACGATACAGTGAGCTGAGTTGAAATATGTTGTTATTCCCTAGACAGCTGGGTTATATCTTGCACATACAGCGATTAACATGTAAAGTTGTTCCATGTCACAGAGACTAAAATACATCTTAAACTTTGACATTCTGAAGCCTAGGAACTTCATGTGTGTTTGTATGTCTGAGCACACTCTTCTAGATCAGCATTAAGTAGGACTGTGGTTAAGATGCTTGTCCTAGCAAACTTACAAGATGCTGGGTTGCAGGAAATGATTGATTAAAACTTCAGATACTGTTTTTGTTGGTGGTTTGGCAAGTTATGAACTCTCTTAGAATGTTGGTTGACCACAGCAGACGAGACGGCACACACGTTCTACCTCATACGTGCATCTATCTGTAATACAGATTTGAGAGGCAGCTGATACAATCAGTTTTCTAAGAACTTGGTAAACCTTACCATGCTATGTGATATTTTTCTTCCCTCTGGGGTCATCTCTGATATGCACAGAATCATAGCCAATCTTTTTGTATAGTTAAAACTTCAATTTTTTACTTTATTACATTCCATTTCACTCTCTGGACAAAAATATGCCAAATGGAGTAAAATTACTTCAGTAATGGTTACCTGTAAAGCAAGAATTAAGGAAATTATTGGTGTTCTGCAGTGGGGTTTGTGTTAATCAGAGATGTTTCTAGGGCATTTCAGGATTTCTTGCTCTGCTGTGCTTGGAAGAACCTTTTGAATTCTGTTTGTTTTCAAGTTCTCCCACGCTCCATAGATGACAGGGAATGCATTTTTTTTGGAGTGCACTGGTCAGTTTTATTGGAACACAATATTTTACACAAAACAGAACAATCTTGTAACTTAATGTTATCTCAAAGTAACATTAAAACAACACCATAACTCTTTGCATAGTCCTTATCTGGCTGAAACACAATTATGGTTTTATGCATTCTCGGTATCACTTAAACGTTTTGAGAGTACCTCTGTGGAAAATGTATCTCCTCAGCTAGTATGAGTGGACTCTGGCTACTCTGCTTATAACAAGGTGGACCTAAGTCTTCCGTAGAGGATCCTCAACAAAGTGAGACAATATTTGCCTTTTACTTTATTAAAAAAAAAAAAAAAGTCACTGGCCCCACCCATGGAGTGTGTGATCTTCCCCACTCTCCCGCAAATGATATTCAGCAGCCTATGTGATCTTCCTCTAACAGTAGAGATGATTTGGGGGAATTAACTTTCTTTATTTTCCATCAATCATCTTCGAGATGAGTGACTAAACATGCCAATATAACTAACTTATGTAAGGCCCCCATCTTCACTATATATTGTACTGTATCTAGGAAAGGCATTTGAAGGCATTCTACCTAAAACACTTTTTAGGGCTATTTGGAAGGCTGTTGTCCTAACTAATCTAGAGCATAGTTTTAAAACTTTTTGACTCCATTCATATTTTCTGGCCAAACTGTGATAGAAACCATTTTAACTGGGTCTGTATTTAAGCCAATTTTAAAGATTATACAAAATAAATAAATTAGTACAATAATATATGCGGGGGAAGGGTGCCTTAGTGTTGGGCATACGTTACTTCTTCGAGCTGATCCTGTGTGTATTATGCTGTGCAGCACACCTGTGCTCCATGCACCTCAGACAGGAAAATTCTTGCAAGCAGTGTCTGTTCGTCTGTGCCTGCACACCTGCTCTCCTTATGCTCTGCACTGAGGGCATAAGGGGAGGAGCAGACCATTCCCCGCTCCTGTTCTTTCTTACCACCACACAGCCTGTGTTGGAACCTCCAGTGTCCAGGTCATCTCCCTTCTCTCCAGCCTTCTCACCCGTAAATATTTCAAAATTTTATCTTCAATTATATTGTTAATAGTTTTAGTGGTAAAGTTAGTGGTTAGTTAGATTTTTCACTCCGGGGAACCCCTCTGGTTCCTGATATGGGAATTAGATTATGCCCAGAACATCGGGCTTCAAAAACAGTGTCTCCTGCTCTTGCACCTTCTCCGTCAGTGCTGCTTATACTGCTTTGGGGAAGTGCGTATCTCCAGCAGGTGCAGTATCTGTCACTCCTTCCTTAGCTGGAATCGACAGGCACAGGAATTCCTCCTTTAAAAAGCACCTCATGGAAAAGCTATCAGGCTTCAGTCAGAGCCAGGTTCTGTGTGATCTAATAGGGAGTCATACCATCTCTGCCCACCAAGAGAGCCACTAGAGCTTCCTCCTGACCCAACAGAAGAGGAAGACTATGCACTGGATCTGCCAATACCAACAAAGGTGTTTACATGTCCTAGACTCCACTTTAGAATGTAGAACTATCCAATGCTGTTGACTAAATACAATTTTCTAAACTACTCAAAATTCCAAAATTTTAAGAACAAGTTACCTCAGCAGGACAGGGCTCAATTTCAGACCCTTATCAATGAAGGCATGTTGGTGGCTAGAACTTCATTGCAGTCTGCAGCTGATGCAGCTGACACTGCATTGAGGTTGGTAGCAATGCCGTTAGCATTCGGGAGTTATGAACCACTGTTGATGCTGTTTCCACCCAATCTTCCCATATCGTTTTGTGTCTGTCTACTCTTTTCTCACAGCTGGATTGCAATAACAATGGACAAGTTGGTGTTGGATATAATTCATTCTGGTTATTCCATCAAGTTCCTCGCCCTGTTCCCTCAAAAAACCCCTTCCACATTCTACTTCAGGGACATTCTCACAAGGAGATCCTTTTCCAAGAGGTGGAATCTATCCTCCAATGGGGAGCGATAGAGTGAGTGCCTCTTCAACATCAAGGAAAAGGGTTCTATACAAAATGTTTCCTACTTCCCAAGAAGTGAAGGTGGAGGCTTATTCTTCACCTGTGACAATTCAACTTTTTTTCTCCATAAATTAAAATTCTGTATGGTTACATTGTCATTGATAATACAATCCCTGGAGAAGAGCATATGGTTCACAGCTCTCAGTATGAAAGATACATACTTTCACATGGAGATTCACCCTGCCAACAGAAAATTCCTCAGATTTATGGTGGAGCCCAACCACTGTCAATACAGGGTGCATCCATTTGGTTTAGCAACTGTGGCCAGAGTCTTCATCAAAGCATTTCTAATAGTAGCAGCAGAATTCATATGGAGCAGCTTCACCATCTTCCTGTATTTAGATGGCTGGCTTCTCATGGGCAGGACATGCTTAGAAGCCCTTGCACTGTTGTTATTTCATCTTATATCATCCCTAGGGGTCTGTGAGTATGTCTACACTGCAATTAAAACCCACAGCTGACTCAGGCTTGGGCTGCAGCCAGAGCTCTGGAACTCTCCCACTTCACAAGATCCTAGAGCCTGCCTCCAGCTCAAGCCGAACATCTACACTGTAATGAAACGGCCCCTTAACCTGAGCCTCGCGAGCCTGAGTCAGTTGACATAGGCCAGCAATGGGCGTTTAATTGCAGTGTAGACATGCCCTGTTTGAACATGGAAAAGTCTACCTCAATGGTCCCCAAACTGTGCGGCGTTCCCCACTAGAGGGAGAATGTTCAGGAAGGAGTGGCGGGGCCCAGGCCTCCAACTGCAGCGTGGCTCCCTTACTCTCAAGAGGGCAGGTCTTTCCCTTAGTTCTGTAGGGGTTCACCTAGTGGCAATCAGCGTCTGTCACCCAGTGTCAGACAGTCACTCGATCTTTACTTACCCAGGGACAGCCTGCTTCTTAAAAGGTTTGATCAGAACTTTTCTGCCAGTAAAGAAACCAACTCCCCCATTGCGAACCTTAAATGAGTGCTTTCAGCACTCATTAAGTCACCCTTTGAACCACAGGCTACATGTTCCCATGTCCCTCTTGTCAGTGAAGAATGCCTTCCTCATTACTGTCACCTCAGCCAGACAAGTAGTGGACTCAGGGCCCTAATGGCTGAATGACCATACTCAATATTCCATAAGGACAAAGTCTCACTTTGCCTACACCTGAAATTCATGCCTAAGATAGTTTCGGAATTTCACATAAACCAGTCAAGTCACTTACCTGTATTTTTTCCAAAGCCCCATACCTCTAGTGAGGAGAGGAGACTTCATTTCCTTGACGTGTGACGAGCATTGACATTCTATCTGCAAAGAACAAAACCGATCAGAATGTCGCGTAGGTTTTTCATTGCTGTGGCAGAACAAGTCTGAGGTTAGACTATCCCATCTCAGAGGATCTTTAAATGGATCTCTGGCTGTATCCTATACTGTTATCAGTTGACATGGCTTCCTCCCCTACATGGGGTGAGGGCTCGCGCTCTCTAAGGGCAGAAGCGGCTTCAGTGGTTTTACTTCAAGAGCTAACCCTGCTTGACATTTCCAGGGCAGCTACTTGAAGTTCATGGAGACATTAAGCCTTAGTTCAAGACTCCCTGCTGACGCATCCTTTGGGGCAGCGGTTTTACAAGTAGCTATACTATCTGCATCCTTGCACCTTCCTCCTCTCTGAGTATTGCTCATCAGTCATCCACAGTAGAATAGACAGACATAGGAACCAGCACTCAAAGAAGAAAGGGAAGTTACTTACCTTTGTAACTGGAGTTTTTTGAGATGTATGTACCCTATGTGCGTTTCACTACCCGTTCTCCTTCCCCTCTGGTTTGGATCTTGGCTAGATTTGCATTAGAGAAGGAATTGAAGAAGCCATTGGTCCCCCTCACCCTTTGTATCCTCTGTGTAGAGTACAAGGAGAGCAGGGGGAAGGCACGGACCAACTGGCACTGCTTGCAAGAATTCCAGTCTCGAGAGCATGCATGCGTACCCCACACTGGAATATACATAGGGACCACACATCTCAAAGAACTCCCGTTACAAAGGTAAATAACTTCCCCGTTTAAAAGACTCAAGATGAATCCTGGCTTAGTAGAAGTCATTGGCAAAACTTCCATTGACTTCAGCAGGGCCAGGATTTCACTCTCAGTGCAGTTATCTTTAAGTACATCTTATGAAACTAAATATTCTTTCTTCGCTCCTAAGCAAATAATTTCCCCTTTATCATGCCTAATTCTTTTACGATTAAGTACATTGTATGTTTTAATGTACATGCTTCTCCATACATGTAAATTTTCACCATTATGCTGTGCATGGCAGTTAGTTACAAAATTAACTCCTTCAAAACATTGATGTAATAAAACAATTTAAAAATGTGGTATAAATTACTGTAAACTTCAAATTCTCTGATGGTGGCTGGCACTTCCCCGTGTCTATAGGTTCTCTGAACATGCAGCTAAAGGTAATGCAAGCAGACCAGCCAAGAGAAAAGATGCTATTCTGTAGTCAAATGATGAAAGTCTGTCTGATTACCTGCATTCCTATACTCTCTTGGTATATGGAGAACAAGATTCTTACAAAAAGAAAAGGAGTACTTGTGGCACCTTAGAGACTAACCAGTTTATTTGAGCATAAGCTTTCGCGAGCTACAGCTCACTTCATCGGATGCATAAAGGGGAAAATGCAGTGAGGATGTTTTATACACACAGACCATGAAAAAATGGGTGTTTATCACTTCAGAACGTTTTCTCTCCCCTCACCCTAGCAGGAGAGTGGGGTGGGGGGGAGAGAAAACTTTTTGAAGTGATAAACACCCATTTTTTCATGGTCTGTGTGTATAAAACATCCTCACTGCATTTTCCCCTTTATGCATCCGATGAAGTGAGCTGTAGCTCGCGAAAGCTTATGCTCAAATAAACTGGTTAGTCTCTAAGGTGCCACAAGAACTCCTTTTCTTTTTGCAAATACAGACTAACACGGCTGTTACTCTGAAACCTGTCAAGATTCTTACAGCAAATTACCACTACTGGTCATTTGAAAATTTGCTTGTTTATTCTTAACCAGCATACATTTGTAAATACTCCATTTCATTTGGGGAGAGTCACAGTGCAGACCTATGTGCAAGCTCATGTTTGACCATAATACAGAACTTTTTCTAAAAGGCTTCCTTGTTCTTTCAGCTACCTCTAAAGCTGTGGGTACCCAAGAGAGGCCTGACAGGCAGCCTGTATTATAATTTTTTGTATTTTATCCAGGGCTTTGGAGCAGAGCCCGCGGAAGAGCTCCGGAGCAGTGGAGCTGCAGGTTTTTGCCTGGAGCTGGAGCGGAGCTGGAGCACAGCTCCAAAGCCCTGATTTTATCTGCTAAATGCTATGAATACATTTTAAAGTAAATGATCTGTACTGGATCTTTAAGAATTCACTAATTCAGATCTTGGTTTGTCTTTCCAATGCTTTCTGGAACAGAAAGCTAAAATATTAGCTGGATCTTTTGTCTTGTTAAAGAATACTTGGAATAATATTTACTAATAATGAAGCTTGTGAACCCCAGGCTGGTAACAAATATATAGGTTTTTGTTTGGGGAAATTTGTAGTTGTTCTTTTGTGTTTAAAAAAATGTATAGGTACCATTTACTCCTTGCACATAACTACTGTGTTAAGTTTCTCTTCTTAATCAGATGAGAATGACTATCTTGAATGGAACTGGCACCATTGGTGAGAGGAAGTGGTGGGTCTTCTGAGTGACTTTTCCTGTTTGCTTTAAGAGTGTAGTGTTTTGAAAAATGTTGTAGCACAACATATCTTGAAAACTATTAACACGCTTTAGCTGATAGATTGTCTCCTTACCCCCCCCGCCCCCCGCAAAGAAACCTTCTTCCATCATCAATTAACTGAATAAAACAATATTCTTACTAGTTGGTCTGAAACCTCCAAATCCTGGTCACCACTAGAATTTGGAAGAATTCCAGGAATGTTAAAGCCTTGGGTTATTCACAGCTGTTTCCAATTGAAAAACCACTGTCTCCACTACACCATGCCCCTGAAATGTATGCCTAAACCAGTTAATCCGTTTGTACCAAAAAACTTATTCTCTTAAAGAAATTGAGGCATATTTCTTCTTTTTTGGTCCCCTTCAGCCACACAGTGGTGCAGCAGTAAGAGGAGCTAAAATGCAAGGTCCTCCTTAAAGTCCTTCATCAAACTGATACGCTGGTGTGAGTCAGCTTATTACAGATCTGTTGTTATCTTCCTAGAAATAAGATTTATTGCATTTTTCTCAGTATAAGCTCTCTTTGCTACTATGGATAGTTAAACTGGAATTAAACTACACTAACCAATAGAGCCAGCATATTAGTTTAATTTTCAAATGATATTCTCATTTGACATATAACATAATGAATATAACTGAATCAAATAATAACATTACATTTATATAAAGCCTTTAACATAAAAGGATATCAAAACATTCTAGAAACTAGAACTGCACAAAGACCATTTGCCCAACAACTCTGGCAATTCCTAATTACCTAATAAGTCTCTTCTGTATCTCATAGAAGCCAGTGTTGGAAAAGGTCTATGAGGTCATTTACATTAATTCACTCCCTGTCAATTCAAGAATGATCCTTTACTGTGTATTCACTAAAGTCTTAGGCAGTCTAGTTTTAAAAGATTCAAGCAAAAGATGCTTCGACCATTTCTCTTAAGAGACATTCCACAGTTTAATAGACCTCACTCTCAGGAAACTTTCTGGATATTCAGCATGAATTTTCTTTTTCTTTGATTTCATTCTATAACACATTGGCTGAAGATTCAGAACTATCGGACTTTCCACTTTAATCAAAGTCATCTTATAAAAGGCTCCTACTTTCAGATACATTTTCATTTTTAAAAAAAAACCCAAGACTATAGGGCTCATTTGCTGCTAATACCCATATTCATGGTTTGCATTGGCCTATGTTAAACCATTTTAGTTTTTTCATACAAAATCTGTTGCTGTTTTTCTGATGTGCTCCTATTTCATTTTGATTAAAAACAAACTTGTGATTTCTTCTTCTGAGTCTTACCTTCAGTCTTCTGCCGTGTGATTATTGCTTAAACATTGCTTTTCACTCTGTAGAAAAATGCAAATTTAAGAAAAATGTTTCATGTGGTTCAGACACAGAAAAGTTATGTTTTTAACAAAGGCAAGAGCACTTTCAGTGACTTTCAGTGAATTGCTAGACTTATCAATCTAGTTATGCTAACAATAGGCTAATTGGATAACTTGATCTTGATGTGACACAGTCTTCCTTGAGTAAATGCAGAAAGCGGGTGAGGGGCAAGTCTGTCCAAATAGCCCATGTAAAGGCTGAAGCTAGCAGCCTGTCACTAGTTCTTTATCTGTGGACTTTTGGCACATAAATCAGACAATAACCTCAAAGTTTTGAGACTGTGCCAAAATACACAGGCACAGTTGAGTCTAGAGCAGATTACACCAACCAAGTGGCTTGAGGGTTTGGAATGACTGGGAAATAAGCTTAATTTATTCAGGAAAACATATATTCTTTAATATTGGATATCTGTTGTTTTTTTTCCAAATATCCATTTGCATGTGGTGATTTTCGAAAAATCCATGCATTGAGGGCGTTTAAACACAGTAAATCCAAATGAAGATAAAGTCCTGTACTATAATTCTATGATTGTGAGACAGATGTTGTTAATAAGTGTTACATGTTGTAGTTAATGGCTCAACTGAGCCTCTAACTACTAACTCTTCCTGTAATCGACAAGGTGAATCATCATGAGTGGACTTTTCCCTCAAGTTAAAAGTTCAGCCAACTAACATGAGCCATCTTAGTGGTTTTAAAAAGTTGTCTTCGATTATCTTAGAAATAGTCCCATTAGTATTACAAACCCTGGATTAGCCATTATGTTAGTTCGGGAATTAAATGTTTTGTTCTTATTTTTAGTTTCTTTAGGCGAAATCACTGCCATGCACTCAGTTAAATAAATTCTAGTTAATTGTATCTAGCAAAGTGTACATTTGTCCTCTTGATGCATATACAGTAATGCCAGGGATTTATTTTTGAAAAACAAAATCTAAAAACATTAACACTTGTCCCTTTCTGGAGCCAGTTACATTATATATGTATGAGAGCCACATTGTCACTTTCATAAAAATGAAATAAAGGAGTGCAGCTAAGTCAGGACCAAATTGTGACCTGGATAATGCAGTGACTCAGGACCCCCGTTACACTCCTGTGCTAACTACCAGCATCATGGCTGTCTGCATGATAAGGCAAGTGGGTTCTGCAGAGCTGATATGTTCCTACATCATGCACTTGGGAGGATGAGAGCCTTGCACGGGGTATTCACCCACGAAAGCTCATGCTCCAATATGTCTGCCACAGGACTCTTTGCTGCTTTTTTGGAATATATATACTACACTAGATTTAGATTGAGTATTGTTACTGCTCCCTGAAGTAGCAAGGGAACTAGGAGGGAAATTGTGACTCTCTGTGCACTGGCCCTTGATTAGGGCTTGTAGTCAAACTCTATACCTCCAGTCACAGTCTTGGGCTTATCACAGTTCATCAGGGTTCAAATGACACATTGTTGATCATAGAAGATAGTTACAGCAAGAAAAAAAATCTAACAATCACATTATTATTTTTTTAACTACTTAGCAATTAACGTGGAAGTTGTTTCCTCCTTTTTAAAACAAACTTGGGAGTTAATGCATCATTTCTGTGAAAGATACTCTGGCTACCTGGTCATTTTCTGAGCAATCACTCGGTCTTGGGCAGCGATGAAGAATTAATGAAGCTCTAATTTAATCCGTACTGACTTTTTTCCTTTTTGCAAAAATATACACAATTAACTGAGCTTCATAAACATCAAGTGAAGTAGTTCTGTTGACTTGGAAACCACAGAATCTGTGCAATATGTCTCATGGTCCTTCCATTTTTATATATAAAAGAAATGATTAAAAAAGTGGTAAATGGTTATATTCAGTTATATTGAAATGCAATTGTGTGAGCTAATCAGGGCAGGAATGCTGTACAGTTACTGACTCCCAATGGTTCAGATGTTTTCTCACTTATGCAAACCCCTATATTCCAGCTGTCACCTTCAGGATTCCAGGAGCAGACATGAGTGCCACTTGCTTGCCATTCTTCCCCATCATTTTTCACTCATACTACTCCACATCTCCTTGCTCCTGTGCATAATAAGCAATTTAAACAGTAAAAAAAAGAAAAAAAGTTAAAACTTCCCCTTCTTCTTCCACTTGAGTAACAAGAAGAAAAGGAGTCCTTGTGGCACCTTAGAGACTAACCAATTTATTTGAGCATGAGCTTTCGTGAGCTACAGCTCACTTCAAAGAGCTCCGATGCGAAAGCAAGGGTCACGGGTACTGTCTCCTAATTTAGTTTTAAAAGAGCTCTCCGAGGAGCTGGCAGGACTGTTACTGTTGGTTTTCCAGTAAGTCCTGGAACAGTGAGGAGGTTCCAGAGGACTGGAAGAAAGCTAATGTTGTGCCAACACTTAAAAAGGGTAAATGGGTTGACCTGGGTAATTATAGGCCTGTCCGCCTAATGTCGATACTGGGCAAAATTGATGAAACTGCTGATACAGAATGGATTAATAAAGGATTAAAGGAGGTTAATATAATTAATACCAGTCATCCTGGGTTTATGGAGAACAGATCCTGTCAAACTAACCTGATTATTTTTGATGAGACTACATGTTTGGTTGAGAAAGATCATGGTGTTGATATAATGTTATATACTTTGTCTTCTGTTAGGCATTTGACTTGGTACCACACAACATTTTGATTAAGAAACTAGAAGTATACAAAATAAACATAAGACACATTCAATGGATTTAAAAACTGGCTAAATGATTGGTCTCAAAAGGCAATTGTAAATGGGGAATAATCACTGAGCAGGTGTGTTTATAGTGGGATCGCACAGGGGTTGGTTCTTAGTTGTATGCTATTTAACATTTTATTAATGACCTGGAAGAAAACAAAATCATCACTGCCAGAGTTTGCAGCTGACACAAAGATAGGAGGGCTGGTAAATAAAGATGAGGTCAGGTCACTGATACAGAGCGCTCGGGATTGTTTGGTAAGCTGGGCGCAAGCAAACTGTGTTTCACTATAGCCAAATGTAAAGTCATACATCTAGGAACAAAGAACGTAGGACATACTTATAGGATAGGGGAATCTATTCTGGGAAGTAGTGATTCTGAAAAGGATATAGGTGTTATGGTGTATTATAAACAGGGGAACACTGAGAAGGAATAGGAAGATTACATTACCGCTGTGTTAGATGCTAGGGCAGGGGTTCTCAAACTGGGGGTCAGGACCCCTCAGGGGGTCGCAAGGTTATTACATGGGGGGTCGTGAGCTGTCAACCTCCACCACAGACCCCGCTTTGCCTCCAGCATTTATAATGGTGTTAAATATATAAAAAAGTGTTTTTAATTTATAAGGGGGGGGTCGCACTCAGAGGCTTGCTGTGTGAAAGGGGTCACCAGTAAAAAAAATTTGAGAGCCACTGCACTCGGGCAACTGCTGCTGGAATATTGTGTCCAGTTCTGCTGTCCACACTTGAAGAAGGATGTTGATAATTTGGAGAGGGTTGAGCGAAGAGCCACGAGGATGATTATAGAATTGGAAAACATGCTGTAAAGGGGCAAGTTCTACTTTTTGTTAACAGTTCTTTGAGTTTTATTTATATTACCTCCACCAAACCACAATCATTACCCTGTGCAGCAACGCTGCAGTTCTCTTTGGTCCACCCTTTCTCCAGGAAGGGAAAGAAAGAGATCTCACTGCCCTGAGCTCTTACTTCCTCTGGACTCTACAGCCTCTTCCAGGGCTTTCTAACTACCTTCTCAGGTAATGGATAATTAGCTCTGTAGTTCATCAGACCCCAATCCAATCTGGGGGTACTAATTAATGCTGAAGTGATCAGTGCGCTCGGTCAGCTCCTGGCTCTCAGTACTCTGTCACATAGGCCTTATAGTGATGGACTCAAGGAGCTCAATCTATCGGAAAGAATCTTTAGGAGTGACTTGATCACAATCTGTAAGTATCTGCATGGAGGACAGAAATTTGGTAATAGAGGGCTCTTCAATCTAGTTTACAAAGGTATAAGAACCAATGGCTGGACGTGGATGATAGTCAAATTTAGGCTAGAAGTAAGGTGCAACTTTTAAAACAATGGGGGCAATGAGCCATTGAAACAATTTACCAAGGGTTGTGATGGATTTGCCATCAATGGACATTTTTAAGTCAAGAGTGGATTTTTTTCTATAATATATACTGTGCATCCGATGAAGTGAGCTGTAGCTCACTTCAAGCTTATGCTCAAATAAATTTGTTAGTCTCTAAGGTGCCACAAGTCCTCCTTTTCTTTTTATAGTTCAAACAGGAATTAATTTAGGGAAGCCTTATGTCCTGTGTTATGCAGGAGAGCAAACCAGAGTCATCAGATGATCACAGTGGTCCTGTCTGGCCCTTCATAATCTAAGAACAGGGACAAATGCTCTTTCAAAGGGGAAAGGAATTTAAAAAAAATATATATGTAAAATATGTAAATTTACATACAAGCCAATCCTTTCTAAGCAGGGGTAATCGGGATGAGGAAGAGTATGTTTCAGTACAATACCTTCTGTATATGCCCCCTGTTACCTTGGTAATAAGTTTCCTTGTCTAATTACATGTCAGCTTCTAAGTTCATGTTGCTACTTCAAATGTGCGGAGCCCCCAACTTAGAGGATAACAATAGCATCCTCTGGCATGAAGTATAAAAATTGCAGCTTAACTTCTGTTACAAACCACCCTGTTTTCATGGATATAGTGTCACATACAAGAGTTTTCTGATTTAAACAAAACTTGTTTACGTGTAAAATTACACTGGATAGGCAATCAAAAATTTAGAATACAGAATGATGTTTTCCCCTTCTCATTTTTATGAAATGTATGAAGCCCTTTACGAAAGAAAGAGGAATCTGCAGTAAATTGGGTGTCATTAAAAAAAAAAAAAATCTTATTCTACAAGGATCAGATGGCATTGCTCTTACTGAGAAGTCTTGTTATATATGTCTATCTTTCTTAACCTTAATGATGAATGTGATGTTACATACTTGTTGTGTGTACAATTTTTTTAAAAAGCACAAATGTGGAATAGTAGCACATTAGCGATAGCTGGTGGTTGTACTGGTTTATTAGGTAGTGAGACTACATGGTAAAAATAAGACGCAAGTCTTAAAAATGTCTGTGGTGAAATCCCTGGCAAAACACTGATAGATGTCAGAGGCGGCCAAGGTTTCAACCCTGAGTTCTATTCTTTGCTTTTGTCAGGCTCTCTTTCTGACCTTGGGCAAGTTGCTTAACTTCTGTTCCTCCCATTTTCCTCTGTGTAAAATGTGTGTTGTAATACTTAAGGGTTGTTGTGAACGTTAATATTATTAAAGTGATTTAGGGTTCTTTGAATGTAAGGTTCTATGAGTGTAAAGAATTTTGTTAATTTTAAGAATATTAAAACGTAATGGTTTATATTTTGTTTTGCTTTTGTAATAAAAAATTAAAAGTAAAATCCACTGTAGCCACAGGTAAGTGCATTGTGAATATTGTGGTTCACAAAATGCCTCTGATAACATATACAGATATGTAAAACAGCAGGAGATGGCGGGAAAGAGGAGCTGGGGGAGAGAACTGTATTTAAGTCAGTAGAGGTACAGAAGTGTAAAATCAGTGTCTGTGTGATCAGAATAAACTACTTGGGGTGAGAGTACAGGAACCAAAGATGAAAAAGGAGGAGGGTAAGAGCACTATGGGAGGGAATAGGAAGACAGTGAGCGGAGAGGGACTTTCTCTTCCATTCTTTGCTTTGAATAATAGTGGCAAATAAGATGATCCTATCTCTGTGTTTCATTTAGTTTGGGATTCTAAAACACAACTTGGTAACTTTGTCCAAGTTACAAAGGGGACAGGCAGCAAAGAAAGACCCTTCTCCATGTTGTTCTAATCCGTTTACTATTGTACTCATTACATGTATATTCACTGGACAAATTGTGGAGCTAATTCTTTTTTAAATTGAAACCATTCTCTGGAGCTGCAATGGGGGAGAGGAACTGCAAAAGGATACATCTCAACATTTTTGTGTTACTCTTTAAATCAATCAGCTGCTAGCACTTGCTGCAATATGATGCACAATGCAAAAACAGGCTATTTTTCAGTGGTTTTGGCAATTGCGACTGAGTTCTGTTTAAATTATTTTAATAACTAGTTTGTCCTACACTAGGACACTAGGTTGTGCTAACAAAAAGTGATGTGACCTACTAAAACATATGTGAGTAAATTGGTCTCGTGCCATGAATAAACAATACGTATTAGCAGATTCATTTTGGAAGATCAGGTATTGGTGACCCATGGGATATGTTTTTTTTTCTCCCTCTGCTCACTCCATTTTTCTACTTTGCACTTCATTGAGTCATTCCCATGATTCACTACTTAACAACCTTCTTATAAATGAAAACAGACTCACATTTTATCTTATGATTAGCATTTCCTGTTAGTTTCTAGCAAACTCCAGTTGACATTTATTGCATGCCATAACTATTTCAAGTGCTTTATCCAGATTGAAGTAGCACTGGTGAAAGACAGGATTTACTCTTGGTGCCAGGCTGTTCACTGATAGAACATTCTTAATCTATAAAAGTCTAGTTTAAAATCTTGAGGAGCCTTTTGACATAGATTGGTAAAGCTATACATTCTGGGTGGAGTCCACTTTCCCAGGACGATGCCAGTCTGCTGGTATATCTATGGATTTTACAGCTGTAAGAGAACACTGTAAAAATGTAGTATTTCACTTTATGCAAAGTTGCCGCAGAGCAATGCCCCGTATAGCTTTATGTATGGCTGAAGGGATGGTATTTTGAGAGAGCGAAAATTCTTTTGCTGGCCATATAATTTTTAAAAACTGGCACATTTTTGCTGTGTGCACATTTGCCTCTGCTAGCTTTCCTGGTTAATTGTTTCATTAGCTTTTCAGCCATAAAGCATAGCACATAACTGTTCATTAGGAAAGCAGCACAGCATACTCCAGTTTTCAGTAGCAAACATTACAGTTGCTTTTTTATTGTCCCAAAAATTTTCTAATCACAAAGACCCAGATCCTGAAAGTTTATTAGGCTCCTAACTTCTATTGATTTCACTGGAAGTAAGGAACCTAAATACCTTTGTGGATCTGGGCCAAAATCTCTCAAATCTGCTCAGTGTCGCCTCTGTCCCTCAAAGTTTTACTCTTGGATGCTGTTGTTTTGTTTTGTTCCCTGTTTGGATATCAGGTAATATTTTAATCTCTCTTTAAGCGGGGAGAAAGAATACACTGCTCACCCTTAAAAATTTGCCAATTTTACCGTAAATAATTAAATTACTTTACCCCAGGTTTTGCAGTATTCTCTCTATATAGGGAAATATAGGGCCTACTGCAAATACTTGATTTCTTTTATTTAGCATCTCTAGATATGTAAATTGAATTATCCTGTTGGCTATCCAAAACACTGAGAGGTATTGGTTGAAACCAGGAGATTGAGTTGACCAGCCCAGAGAACTGGAATGGAAAAGACTCTGCCTTCCTGGTTTTGGTTTTGGTTTCACACATTTTGAGACAACTGATGATATCTCTTTGAGGTCTGACTGTTTCAACATACTCTGCATGAGGATGCACCTTAACATCATTTGAAATTGTTAAGTTCATGCCGCATATATTTACCTACTTATTAAAGAGTGTTTAACCTGAGAAGCATGTTACATCAGTGATCCAAAATTCACATCAGATCCAGGATAGCTTCCAAATGGAATTTAAGAAGTTCTTTTTGACATAGAAAGCCCTAACTGGTTGGAGGCCCTGAAAGACAGCCACTCACCATGTATAATATTAGGGCAGTTGTGATCAGCGGAGGTGCCTGAGCTAATTGCTGTTGGGTTAAAATGGAAGGGGCTGCTCGCTGAGGAGTTTTCTTTGCAGAAATCCTAGGGTCTGGAGCTGACTTCCCCTTGCACCCTTGGTCTCATAGGCTTTGTCAACACAGCCGTGTAAGTCCAGGGTTAGTGGGACTCAAGTCAGCTGACCCGTGTCAGGGAACTCTGGGCTTGAATGTCTACCATGCATTTTAACCCTAGGTTAAGAATTTTCTAACCTGTGCTCAAACCTAAGGCTCTGGCGTCCACACTGCAGTGCATTGACCCAACTCTAAGTAAACGTATCCCAGAGTGCCTAGTGCCTCTTCCCATCCCCCAATATCAACACTCTCACCCTAGGAATGTATTGCCACTGTGGGAAATCTCTACTGCCTTCCCTGTTTCCCAGCTGTGATGATGGTATTGATAGGACTCACGTGTCCATAAGGAGCACATGAATAGATGACCACATAATTAGCTCCTCTCGTGGCTGTCTCAGTAGAACAACAGCAGCTTGAGAAGGCTTTATACTGAACTATCATCTAATCTGAGAATTGGACTCCACACCTCTAGGCTGAGTCACATTGGCAGGAAAATGCCCCTATTCTGAGGATAATTAGGACATCTGTCTCCAGGGCTGTCAAACTATTAAAGTGAAACTTTACTATTCTTAATGTTTAAGATGGAATGTTCAATGCAGGTGTGTTTGGTTGTTTTTTTATTAATTTTTTTCTGTTTGTTTTGAAGTTTGACATAAAATGAGGGCATCAGAGGAAAAACACTTCCCCCTCCCCAGCCTGGCTGCTGCCAGCTATGAAGTGGAGAAGTGCACCCCTGAGCTTAGGTTGCTGTGTGCTCCAGCACCCTCCAGGGATCCCTTATCCCTGCCCCTGCCACACCCTGGGAGGCAGGGATATGGGATCCCTGGGAGTCTATGGGGAAGTTTGGGAGCTGGTTCCCACTCACTGACCTCACAGTGCACACTGCCCAGGTGCCCCTTCAGATGCAGCCCCGGTGAGGGTAGGGGAAACCCAGGAGTAAGGAACAGAAAGTGGAGCAGGACCAGGCAGCAGCTCTGTATGGGTGGGGAGTGGCTGCGGTGTTGGGAGTCATCCCTCCCACAGCTGTATTGAGCTGGGAGCTCTGCTGCACCCTTTCCTGCAGGGCAGCCACTTGATCCCACCCTCTTTGGGCTGTGTGCACTGTGAGGACAGTGAGTGGGAGCCAGCTCCAAAACTTCCCTGCACTGAGGAGGTACCAGGGCCACTGCTGCAGGAGGCTGCATGGAAGTTTTGGGGATGGCTCCCACTCGCCAGTGTGACAGTGCACGCAACCCCATGGAAGGCAGGCAGGTCCCAGGAGTAAGGGCCAGAGAGCAGAGTGGGAACCAAGCACCACCCTGCAGGGATGGGGAGTGGCAGGGCTCCCGGCTCAGCATGCCCAGGAGATGGATGACCCTCCCCCAGCATCCCGCTGCCTGGGAGCCTCCTCCCACCTGTCAGCTCTGTTCCCTGCTTGGGGCAAACTCCACACAGCAGTGACGAGGAGCTGGGGCAGGAAAGGGTAGCGCTCTCAGCCAGGCAGTAATGGTACTCGGACACTGGGCTGGCTGCCTGCAGCACTGCTCCTTTGCTGCCAGGCATTCTGGGATACATCTGGAGGACTTTCAGGACCCATATGAAGCTGGGGCTGTTTGCACACAGGAAAGCAATTGGGCTCAGACCTTAGATCCCAGCTTCTCATGGGCTTGAACTCTCCAGCCCTGCAGGGTCCTGGGACCCGGAGTATGAGCCCGAGGTTAGCACATTTGCAGTGCGATTGTCTAAGTGGGGTTTGGCTTGAGCCTGGGCTCAGATCCAGGCTTATACCCATAGTGTCTATATTTGTTCACTGTCAGGGCATGCTGCACGGCTTATTTGCTTTCTCAGGCTTTTCAGGAAGGGGTAACATGAGGGATTGGGGATTGCTGCTTGTGGAGTATTATTGATGAGGCATTCTGAATTGTTAAGTGAATTATTTTTGAGAGCGTTGGCCTTGAGCAATCAAATATTTTGCATTATGGATTCTTATTCCATTTTTTGTATTTTAAAATAGTTGTATACAGAGACCTAGAGCTTGGGTATTTGTTTCTTGGTACATCTGCAGAAAGAAAAATATCATCTGTGGTATCTCTACTGTTATTTTCCCTTCTTGCTGTTTTTCTTTCTCAAGCAACCAGAATTTTGTCTGGAAATACTCATTGTAATTTGTACAAATCTCCAGGCACATGGGAATATGGCAGGCCCCAGTCAGCTCTAAGACTTCACCACACTTGTCTTTTTTTGCTGTTTTAGCACATTAAAACAACCCTCAGTCCCACAACATAAGCCAGTAAGAGTAAAGAAAACCCACTGGGTCAAAAGCTATGAGAAATAGCTGAAAAAAATAGAGTTTTTTGTTTTAGTACAACAGTCAGCCATACGTCTGGGTGGTTTTTCTTTTTGTTCTGTTTTTTAAAAAAAAAATCTGTTATTTAAGTAATAATATCTAGCTCTTATACTGCACTTTTCATCAGTAGATCTCAAAGCACTTTAGAAAAGGAGGTCATTCTAATTATCCCCATTTTTCAAATGAGGCAACTGAAACACAGAGAGGGGATGTGACTGGCCCAAGGTCACACAGCAGGATAGCGCCTGAGCTGGGAATAGAACCAGGGGTCGGCAATGTGTCCATACACGAACACAAGTGTCCGTGGTAAAAATTTTGAGGTCTTCGGGGGTGCTCACCTCAGGCAGCTCCCTGTCTGTGCTGTTGCTTGCAGAGGCGCGGCCAGGCGGCTCTGCAGGCACGCTGCCTCTATCCCGCTTCCCCCAATGCTGACTCCATGGCTACCAACCCATTGGCCGGGAGCTGTGGCCAATGGGAGCCGCAGGGAATGGGGCAGCATGCAGAGCTGCCTGGCCACGCCTCCCCATAGGAGCTGGAGCGGGGACATGCTGCTGCTTCCGGGAGCTGCTTGAGGTAGGCGTCGCCCAGAGCATGCACCCCTGACCCCCTCCTGTACCCCAACCTCAGCCATGATCCCCCTGCTGCCCTCCGAACCCCTTGGTCTCATCCCAGAGCAGCCTTCTGCACCCCAAACTCCCCCAACTTCCTGCTCCAGCCCAGAGCCCCCCCCACACCCCGAACCCCTCATTTCTGGCCCCACCCCAGAACCCACACCTCCAGCCCAGAGCCTGAACACCCCTTCCCACACACCAACTCCTGCCTCAGCCTAGAGCTCCCTCCGCCAATGTCCGTCACTAAGTCCGGTAATTTTGTCAAGTGTCTGTCGTGCAACATGGTGGGGGCTGACCCCTGAATAGAACCCAGGTCTCCCGAGTTCCAGTCCTGTGCTCTATCCACTAGACCACACTGCTGTAAAGGTAGACAGAGGGTGAGAGAAAAACATATAACATACAAGTGGAACATAGAAGTTCCATGTTTTGCTGTTTTAATGTATATACTTTTTGTTAGGTTTTCTAAATTTGATTATTTAAGTTTAAATATAATATACTGTAGGCCCAGGGTGGGAGAGAAGGAAAGACAGCTGTTCTTCCAACTCTCACAATTTTGTCAGGAGCACTGCTATATTTAGTGCTTTTCGTCCCTTCAGACCTTTAATGTCTATGTATAAAGCCCCAGCTCCTGGAGGCATGTGTGTGAAAACCTCAGCTTACTTTCATTAAAAAAAAAAAAAAAAGTTTCTAGCCTTGTGGTTGTGAAGAAAAGCAGGAAAATGTGAACTCTGCATTCTCGAAAACCAGAAAGCCAAAAAGACCGTCAAAATTCATTGGCCAAACCGGACAGTCTCTACGTAAAAGAATAAATGGACACAAATCAGACGTCAAGAATTATAACATTCAAAAACCAGTCGGTGAACAGTTCAGCCTCTCTGGTCACTTGATTACAGACCTAAAAGTGGCAATATTATAATAAAAAAAACTTCAAAAACAGACTCCAACGAGAGACTGCTGAATTGGAATTAATTTGCAAACTGGACACCATTAAATTAGGCTTGAATAAAGACTGGGAGTGGATGTATCATTACACAAAGTAAAACTATTTCTCCTTGTTTATTTTTCCCCCCTACTGTTCCTCTCACGTTCTTGTCAACTGCTGGAAATGGCCCACCTTGATTCTCACTACAAAAGTTGTTTTTCTCTCCTGCTGGTAATAGCTCACCTCACCTGATCACTCTCCTTGCAGTTTGTATGGTAACACCTATTGTTGCATGTTCTCTGTGTGTATAAAATCCCCCTACTGTATTTTCCACTGCATGCATCCGATGAAGTGAGCTGTAACTCACAAAAGCTTATGCTCGAATAAATTTGTTAGTCTCTAAGGTGCTACAAGTACTCCTTTTCTTTTTGGGGATACAGACTAACACGGCTGCTACTCTGAAACCTGTCAAACTTTATTATCTTCTTTAAAAATAGATGATCTTAAGGCAATTTCCTGATATTTTGAGCCAAATTAATAATATTTGCAAATTTGGGGTTGGTAATAGAGAGTCTGAAAGGGATTACCTAAAGGAATAAAAACAAAGAAAGGGAGGTAAGAGAAAAGGGGACAAAGAATGGAAGAGCATGGGAGAGGGTGCTCCAGTGAAGAGACTATGAGGATCGGGATTATTGGAGAAAATAGTCAATCAGCAGAGGAGAAAGAATGTTCAGAATAAAAATTGTGTAAAACCATCTGATGATGTACACTCTAGATGGGTCCATAGATAACTGAGGCATAAGGGAGAAACAGACATGATAAAAAGCAGTGGCAGGGAGTGGGGTGTGGGACAGTGGGAAAACATTCAGAGGAGGGCCGGGAGAATGATGAAAGCCAACCAGGGCTACTCCTTCCCCCTCACCCTTGAAGCACCATTGTAAATTATCACCGCGGAAGTTTCCCCATCATGCTATGTGTCAGGGACCCAGTTACAGCATGGTTTCATTGTGTAGTGTGATGGGGATACAGCTAAGGTCCAGACAGAGTCTTGAGCAAATCACGTCCAAGACTATACCATGGTTTGGGAAGTTGGTTAGGATCCCATGTATGCTGCAGAGTGTACAAGCGTTGTAACTAGAACAAGGGATAACTATGTAGGAACCTAACCCTCAGACACATTTTAAAATGATAGTGTAGACAATGCCCTATAAGAGTGGTCTGAATAGGGTCAGTTAGTTACATTTTTGTATGATGATGATGATAACTAGAAAGGAATCTAAGCAGTAAACCCAAACAATCCAAGATTCATAAGTGTAAAGTAACATAGCAGTGCATTAATTCAAGGAAGTTGTGTTGAAGCATACAGTTACTCTTGGAACCTCTGCTTTGTCTTGAATTCTAGTCCTTGTATCAAAAAGTACTCCATTTTATGTTACAAGAGATTAGTATGGTGCTGGCTGGCCATTATGAGAGTGCACTCAGACCATCCTTGCAAGTGGAGTGACTTGTATTGCTTGTGGCTGCATCACAAGTGGGCTGGGTGGTCTCTGGAAGGAGCTGTCCCCCCAGACCTCATTGGCCTGAGAGAGATGTAATAAGTGTCCTAGAAATTAGAAATGAAGAGACTGTTTAGGTCATCTAGTCAGTTCCTCTGTTGATGCAGGATCGTGCTGTGCAGGATATTTTTCTAGTACTTTATCAAGGCTAATTTTTAAATGTCTCAAGTGATGGGTCTCCTGCCATTTCCCTGAGGAGACTATTCCCCAATTTACTCCAATTTTTCTCTGCTATTTAGCTTGGATTGTCTTTCTCAGAGCACATTAATGGGATGAAATGCTTGCGCTCTCATTCATACACACATAAAATATACACTCCCTCCCCCAACCTTGGTTAGCTGAGGGAGGTGTTTAATTTCCTTCCCGTCCTCCACTTCTCCCCATGCCCCCTGCCAAATCCAAATAGAGATTATGGGATTCTTGGGCTACTAATAGAGGGGCTTGGAAAGTACTCTCACCTGCACTGGAGGATGATATGGTGGACTTAACATAACCAGACCGTATCAGTGGAGAGAGCACAACACAGGTATCAACTCAATTATGAGTATTTCATAAAACAAAACTATTATTTCTGGCATACAGTAAACTTGTGGTACGGGTCTCTAGAGGAAAAATAGGAGGAAAAAATCTCCTGAGAGAAAACAGAAGGAAGCTATTTTAAAAAAACAAACAAGCAAAAAACCAACCCAGTAAATCAAATATGCGTGGACTTAGCTTAAGGCAAGTTTGTTCCAGAGAAAACACTGGAGCCATTCATTATATAAAATACAGTATCTTGGGTGAGAGAGAATACTGATGAGGAAATGAATGCAGATGAGCCAAATAAAATACTACGTGTCTTTTATTAAAAGCTAACTATAGATCATTTTTATGTTCTGTAGATACCAAAAACGTAAGAACTGTTAAGATTTATTGCAGATTGTTCATTTCTTATATGTAAATATGAGGACAATAAACAAAGCCCCAAGATACGATACCCATTGTATCAAATCAGCACACCAGCTCCCAAATTTTAGGAATGTTTGCACCAAGATCCAGACCCAAACTTTGGAGTTCGAGCCTATCTGTACTTCAGTTGCAGTATTTGAAAAACTTCAGAGTATTGTTGATATTTCCGAAGTGAACAATAGTGGTTACATCTGGGCTGTCTTGTTTGTTTTAGTTTGTTAGTATCTGTGAAAATGTTGGTGTGTGACTTGTAATGCCAGTTTGTAACAAGCTAGTATGAGCTTTTAATATAGAATCACAGTAACCATTTTTAAAAGTTAACACTGAATGCATCCAATGAAGTGAGCTGTAGGTCACGAAAGCTTATGCTCAAATAAATTTATTAGTCTCTAAGGTGCCACAAGTACTCCTTTTCTTTTTGCGAATACAGACTAACACGGCTGCTACTCTGAAACCAGTCTATATACTGTCCACCTCATAGAAGTTACTACATATGAACACGCAGTTTAAACTGTAAATGTTGCCTTAAACTTATTTCATTATGCAACAGATGTTTAGTGTAACCCTCTTGTTTTTTTTACAGTGATCCAGCTGCCAAAGCTCTCTGGGAGTCCTTAATGAATCTCAGACAAAAGGAAGCTGTGATGGAAGTTAGGAGACACCTAGTGGAGGCTGCAAGTAGAGAAAACTTGCCCATTAAGATGAACATGGGTAAGCGTTATAATATACCCTTCACCAGGGGGCTATAATGTGGAATATTTCAGCATCCATACTTCCTTCAGTCCCAAGCATTTAAAGCAGTGATGCCCAAACTTTTCCTCTCATGCCCCGCCTTAACAGTAATGGCATGTGTCCATGTCCCCCTTGGCCAGGAGTGGAATCAGCAGCCCGGGTGCCGGGAGCTGTGGCCTAGGGACTGGGGGCTGGCGGCCTAGGGCCAGGAGTGGAGCTGGGGCTGTAGTTGTGGCCAGGGGCTGGAGCTGGAGATGGAGCCAGAGCGGAGCTGTGGGCAGAGCAGGGTTGGGTGGTGCTCCTTCCCTGCTCCCCTGCGCAGGCTGGCCTGTGCCCCACTGCGCCCTCCCAGATGTTTCTCCACACCCACCCTCAAGGGGACACGTCCCATGGTTTGGAGACCACTAATTTAAAGCATTTACATTATTCTCTAAATTCTTATCCCACCATAGTTGGCCTCTGGTGAACTTTGAGGCTGCATGAGAACAATTTCTGCTCAAGCATGATGCAGTTGTGTTTTTGGAGCTTGCTTTTTTTTTTAAGATTCAAAAGCCTATAAAGTGGTAGAGTTACGTGGAGGATGATAAATATACTGATGCAAGTGCTTAGTGTTGCCTCTTTCCTTTGTACTATGAAGTATGACAGTTTGGGGCATGTTTACAGAGAGTAGTCTGCTGAGCTTCTGTTCTCGACAAGCAGACAGTCTAGCTAGTAGCGGAACTGTTGGAATCTGTGCTGCTCGCGCTCTCTCTCTCTCTCTCTCTCTCTCTCTCTCTTTTAACTGAGCTTTCTGTGAGGCAAGGCCACCGCACAAAAAGCTGAAAACAATATTTAATATGAGTCAGAGTCCTTAGAAATATGCTAGCTGCGGGATATAGAGGTTTTACAGCTTTTTGAGTATGTTATTTTAATTGGACAAAAACAAAACAAAAATACATTGAAATTCAAGAAGTTAATGGTAGGCTTACATATTTAAACAAATCATGAAATACAAAAAAAAAACTAACGCACTCATCTTACCTATTATATTCTTTATGCACCTGATACACTTAAAGTCTACATTAATAGACTAGTAATCAGAAATACTACATTTATGTTGAGATGCAATGTTAATATGCAAATATTAACATTCTCACTTCATGTGTAATTTATGTTTAACATTTTACTAACATACTTAGTTGTGTTTGTTTCTTGTTTGTTTTTGTTTTAAAGAAAAGAAAAAGAGATTAGGGAAAAACAGAACAGGTGAAGACAGCAAATGGAGGAGACTGATTTAAGTCCTTTTCCAGTTCTTGGAGAGGTTGGGGAGCAACTAGAGATTCTTTACACACACCCCATTAATTCTGAACACATGGACATATTTTAGGGATGTTAAAGAAAACCTTCATATCTTGAGGACTTCCTTAAAGATCCTGAAGATATGTAGGAGAAGCATCATTGGTAGCCATCTGACCTTTCTGTGGGAGGGGGAGGAAGGGCACTGGAATCTCCACCCTGTCTCTAGCCAGCCTAGGTGGGAAGGGGTTGGAACCTAGGTGGGGAGTCGGGGGGAACAGCTCCAGTGCGGAGGACAAGAGAAGATATTATCAGATCGTAGATCAAGGAGGTGAAGAGCTATGGCAGTCCCCAAATCTTCCTCGAGGCTGGAGGGAAAGCACAGAATGAATGAAATATCTCAGGGCATCTGATCAATACATTAGATACTAGTGAGACTATAAAGTGTTAGACCTGTGTCTTTGCATGGCTTTATGCTGTTGCTGGGTGTTTCAGTTATAGAATAGGACTCTCCTGTTGTGTGTACCTGGCAGTGACACTTTTTTCAAATGTCTGATCGCTTCATTGTTTATATTCATATTTTCCAAAATGTTGACACTGAACTGTGTCTAAGGATGGATGTGATTTTTTTTTTCCGTTTTGATCTGACTAGAAGTTAAAACATTCCTGAACAACTTTTTAGTTTAAAAATGTGTGTTTTGCTTTTCAGTGAACTTAATGTATTTTGATCAGTGTGCTAATCAGAGATGGAAAAAACAGATCTCTTTCAATAGAAGTTGTTGGATGAGCCGTAATAACCATTAATGTATTTTTTTTTCTAATGTATCTTTTTTAGGGCCATGACACAGCTCTGCTCCAAGACATCCTGACATGCAATGTGCCGTTAACACAAGTAGATGCAAATGAAGCAGCAAACCTGTTTACAAGGAAAATATGTAGATTTTTTTCCCTCAGTGTTTGTTTTTAAAAAGCAAAATTTGTATTTTTTTTTTACTCTCGTGTGTAAATCAAGAATAGAAAACACTGAATAGGGAATAAAAACGGACTTGCTTTACCCCTAAGCTTTCATGAGCTACAGCTCACTTCACGAAAGCTTATGCTCAGATAAATTTGTTAGTCTCTAAGGTGCCACAATTCCTCTTTTTCTTTTTGCGGATACAGACTAACACGGCTGGTACTCTGAACCCTTAAACAGAGTTACTGTTTTGTGAGTGTTGGTGATACCAACAGTACACTGCAGTCTTGGATGTTTTGAAAGAGTGGGAAGTTGACAAGTGTTGCAGGGCTGTTGTCACAAATCTACCTAGAAGAAAAAGGGTACAGTAAATTGGGAGTATTTGCTTAAATAACCTCAAATGATGTGTGTGAGAGCATCCCCCAGGATGACTTGTTCATTTTTGTGTGATAGAAAGTATTAATTTTTATAATGGATTTAATTTTTGCTTTTAAAAATGTTTTTTTGCTGCTTTGTATTGCTAATAAACCAATAACCCTCCATCCTGTGCTCCGTTCTCCATTCCCACGGTTTCAAATTAAGGGTCCTGTGCTGTAGACTCTTACTCAAGTGACCAGAAACTTCAATGAGACTAGCAGCAAGGAGAAGCACTTTCTGGATTTAGGCCAAGGTAGTGCCACAACAACTCTTCCTCCTTAAGGATTCATGTTAAAAGTGATTTCTGTTGAGTCCATAGTATTTACTTCTATTGTTTGGGTTTTTTTGTTTTGTTTTGGCAGTGGAGGTGTGTGAAATGCTATTTGTGCTTGAAATAATGTTTGAAGCACAGATATAAATTACTATTATTTGTACATCTCTTATTTATTTTTTAAACTGTGGATTCATCAACCCATAACTAGAAGAGCAACAAAGAAAAGCTTTGGGACAGTCTTGCAAATGAAAAAAACGAAGAAATAAGAAGCAAAAGCTAGAAATGAGGGCAGAAGTGTGTGTTTCTGGTTTTCTAGAAACCATAGCTTCTCATTGGCTAATAAATGCAGGAAACTGCTCCTCATGTCAGGAACTAAAATTGTTCAACGATGCATAACTGTTGAATGAAACTTTAAAACTGTACTGTGTCTTTTGAGTGTGCAGTGCCAAATCTATCATGCTACAGAACACTTAAAGCCCCTTAAGACAGCAAGAAATTAAGTAGCACGTTGCCTATCAGTTGCTTCCTTTGCCTGGGACAAAACAATTCTAGCTACCTCTTTTCTGACAGATGCCTTTATTTAGTCAAAAGGCCACCTGCTTCCAATATGATGGAGATATGGGGCAGTGCAGGCTGGAGAGAAGATGGAGGTGATTTGAGTCTCCACACCCTCTGCCTAGGTTAACTTTGCACTGTCATAGTTTGGGCTCTACAGATATTGGTGTATTTCAGTGGATATTGTACTGTCTTCTGCTGCTTAGGAGTAGCACCTCGGTCTCTCCAATATTTAGAGGGAATGTTTTGAGGACTTTTAGGCCCTGCCTCATATTAAATATCATAGCATCATTTTCGAACATGAAGAAAATCTCTAACACTTTTACTAAAGTCAGCTGTCAGTAGGTGAAAACTGTTTTTATGCTTGACATAAGGAGTGAAATGCATTTGGAAGCAAAGATTAAAATTCCAGTTGGTATTTCTGAGACCTCCTGTTGTGGGCAGCTGGCTGAAAAACTGCATCATGTTTGACAGTGGCAGCATGGGAGTCCTGTCTCAGAGTTTATAAACCATATTCTATCCTCCTGTAATATGTGTAAAGAAAGTAAAAAAACTTCTGCTTCTTTCAGTGTACTAAAATATCCTTAACCACTCACTGCAATGAATCAAATCGCTCTCCTGCCTTCCTCAATGTATGTGTGTGTGTGGTGTATGTTTTTCCCAGACAGACAAATACTAAGGACCAGCTTTTTCCTTTCTTTGATGGTCTTATGTAACAGGAGCAGAGCACCTGTCATAGGAGCACAGCTTATTCAGTGTGACACCCGTGTATCCTGCAGGGTGCTCAGCACCTCTGCGGGGTGTTGAAGAATGCATCAGCTCTCCCACCCTGGGGTGGGAGGAGAGTGAGAGAGCTTATGATACCAGCTGTGGAAGAAGAAAAGTCATCATTGTAACTGTTCTCCTCACATCTGCTGGCAGCTCCATTTTCTCCAGTCTTCAAGCTGCAAGGATGAACAGAGGGAGAGAATTCTGAGTAGCTGCCAGGAGAGATAGCGAGGGAACAGGTGCTCCTTGCCCTTCCAGCAGCCAAGAGGGGGTTGTGAGTAAGACAGAAGTCTGATCTCACCACTTGGGCACTGCCTTTGAACCTCACTGGTGCTGGGATCCGTTTCCGTGGTCAGCCTTCACTAGTATGCAACTTTGAGTTTCATTTTAATATTTAAACCCAAATGAAGTTTTAAGCATTAACACACTCAATGAATGGTAAAGAGGAAGATTGGTTAGGAGAAGCCCAGGAAGCAGCAGCATCATTTTAAGGCTACATACAAATCACAATTCATAAATAAATGTGGAATTGTATTCATGCCTTATTAACCACTGAATATCTTCCTGTTGGCTGTCAGGTAAACCCCTTCTTGCTAACCTTTCTGTGTTGCGCACCTACTGCATATCAATTCCCTGCTATTGGGGCGCCTTGGGCATTGGTGGGACTCAGTTCCTGCTGTTCTCTGTCTGTGGCACACAATAGTGTAATCTGTGGGCTGTAATACTCTGGTCTAATTTCAGTTGTTTGGTTTATTGTGCAAGTGCTATGTGGTGTTAGTGTCTGGTTATATCCAGGAGGTCAGACTAGATTATCTGGTGGTCCCTTCTGTGTGACTCGTATTGGAGAACTTTGGAAACTATTTTTCAGTTGCAGACATAGGGCCCCTGTATTGCCAATGTCTCAAATGATGTCGTTTTTCAGCAAAAGTTTCACCAGCTGCACTAGACTCATTACTGTCCCTTTAAGCTTTCATTTAAAAATTTGTGGTGACTTTTACCTTCTGAACTCTCAAAACTGGACTGAGCTAAATGGATGGTGCCTTACTGTTAAGGGCTTGACTGTGGTTCCATTACAAATCCCTAATTGTAGGGAATTATGATTCATCTGTACAAACTGCCTCCAGGCTTCAGCTGAGTGAATTACAGTGGTTTGTTAGTTGAAAGGAGTGGAGGGGTAGGTTAAATCCCCCCTCTGAACTCATCCGTTTTAACAGGACTGTAGGGACTAATGCTTTAGAGAAGTGGTGGGAAACAACTTTGAAGACATAATGCTGAGCTGAGTAGGCAAGGTGTGGAGTGTTGCTTGTAGGTTCTTTTAGGCTGTGTAACATTATTGCTGGCAAAACTATCATCAGATTTGATGAGAGAGCTTCTGGAACAGCTGGAGGCTGTTGTGAGAGGCCTGGATGTCAAGGAAAGTGCAGCAGGATGGGGAGAGCAGCACTGGCTGAATTTTCTGGGAGCTAAGAAATAAATACAATTCCAAGGTGGCAAGATCTCCCTGGTGTCTACTGAGGAGGAATTTTGCTGAGAGTGTGCTGTTTCCTCCTCTGAATTCTTCAGTCAGCTTGTGCTGTGGTTTCCAGGTGAGGATAAGAGTTCTGTGGAGTGTGTGCCATTTTAAGATGATTCCCTCCCCCCCCACCGAAAGATGTCAAAAGGAAAATTGTCCTCTTTAAGCTGCTGGTAACAGCAACATGGTCAAAGACACAGATGTGGTGCCATAATTTTACAATCTCAGTGTGAGATTCCTGTCCAGCTGACTTGCTAGAAAACACTTCAGAAATGTTTATCAAACATACTGGTGCTTCAAAGTAGCATCTGGATGAACTTGAAATAATTTTGTCAACAGAAAACTTGAGGGCCTGGGGAACCATCTCAAAGAACTAGACAAAGAACTAAGACTAAACTCGAAGGCCTACTAGAGGCCAAAAGTATGAGTTGGCCTCCCTTCTCCATAGGGGAGCCAAATGTGTTTTTTAGGAACTGCTAGATCAGGGAAAAGGGATTTCCTTTTATCCACATGACTCTGCGTCTCAATTAAAGAGCATATTTAAATTCCTAAGACTCAGACCTAAGATGATACTTGAAGGAGGCAGACTAAATTCTAGGTACTATTTTACATTGGGACCATTGTATTATTTTTTAATCTTTATGCTATATTTGGATTATTTATCAATGGTTTTAGAGAGAAGATGGGTGAGGTAATATCTTATATTGGACCAACTTCTGTTGGTGAGAGAGACAAGCTTTCGAACTTGCACAACAGTGCTTTGGCATTTAATACTAAAATTTAATCTTAAATTATTTTACAATCCATATGCAAAAATAGTTATTCGGTTTTTGAAGATTTAATTTGCTGTGGTGTTCAGTCATTTTTTTTACCGTTTGTATTTCTTGTTGTGAATTACTTGTTCATTGTGCATACTATTTATTGCAATACACTCAATACTGAGAGTGTTTCAAAGGGTGGAACCAAAGCCATGGGGTCGAGATTGTTGTTGTGGCAATAGATCAGAGGATTGTGGGAGTTGCTCTAATTAGTTCCTTCTGATTGGATGTATTTCCCAGATCAGCTCCAGCTAGTCTGTGAAGTCCAGGTGCAACTTTTCGTTTTGGTTGGTTGGTCTGTTTTTGTTAGAGTTCCATAAATATTTGAGAACCATTTATATCGAGATACTTGGAATACTATGAAACTTTATTATTTAAAGCAGTAAATGAAAATGAAATAGCTCCATCCTGCCTCTCAAACAACTGTATGTGTATAGTAGTACTGTTAGGCTATGTCTATGCTACAAACTACTTTTGGTATAACTTAGTTCACTCCGGGGTGTGTATAATTCATGCCCCTGAGTGAAGTAAGTTATACTGACCTAAGTGCTGGTGTGAATAGTGCTATGTCGGCGGAAGAGCTTCTCCCGCCGACATAGCTACTGCCTCTTGCGGAGGCAGGAGTTACTAAGCCAATGGGAGAGCTCTCTCCCGTCAGCTTAGAGCATCTTCACTAGAAGTGCTTTAGCGGCACAGCTGCATCGGTGCAGCTGCACCATTGTAGTTGCTGTAGAGTAGAAATAGCCTTAGATACCAAGAGAAGGCAAATATTTGTTCAGTGAAACTTTGATTTGGCAGTGTGTAGATAACTTAGCCATTATTTCTGTATTTTGGTGCATTAAACACAATGTATCTTTTATAGAAAATCATTCAGTTAAATTAAACAGTTAAAAAATAGTCTGTTTTCAACAAACCTTTTGCTGAGACCATTTTGGAGGTACAGTTATTTAAAGATCTTTGTGATATCCAAGGAGAAGGAAGTAATTTAGGAATGGATGTGTGATGCAACTTGCTTTTGCTCAATTAAAGTCAAATTGTTTTTAACAGACTTTGAGAGTATTATTCATGATCAATAAGTCAGGTGCAGCTGGATTTCAAGAGTTCCATTTTGGAGTTAGGGACCCACTTAAACGAGAGGAGAAACGTTGCTGCTGTTTCAGCTTCAGTGGAAGTGCTGCTGCTTATCCAGTCCTGACTTCCCCTCTGACTCCATTTCTATTCTTGTGTATCTCTTAGTGATCCTCTGAATGTGACGGTCCCTGAGTCTGTTGTTGAAAGTTGTGCTATTAACATATTACCTGGCAGTAATAGAAACCTTGCTACACATAGCTTTCTGTTGTCTTAAAAACAGACTTGTTTGGCAGTTTTAACAGAGGATGGTAAATCTAGGTTGAGTCTGAATCCCTTTATTATGTTCCCTTATTGATGTAGTGAATGATCAAAGTTGAAACACCTGTACAGTAACAGAAACAAAGTGCTCTCTGCTGTTACTTTAATCCTCATTAATGGGAAGAAAGCCTTCTCGGTTTCTTCTATTAAAGTATACAAAATGCAGCTTGAAAGTCTTAGTCTTTAAATTTTTAAAGATCCCAGGAGAGACCTGCCCTAACTACTTAGCCCAGCATCAGGCTTTGTAAAAGATGGTGGGGGTAAGAACACTGTAACTCCCCAGAGTAGTGTGGTAACTCCCTGAGTAAAGTTTGAACAGAACTTCCAAATTTTGGGTAGGAGCCGGGGTGTGCCTGGAGGTTTGGCCTGGCTTTAGGAAGCATGAAAGAATAGCCTGTGAAGTAATTTAGAGAACGTTGGGGATGGGCATTAGCCTGGAGGATTTTTTTCCTATGGAAAACTGATCTGGAATACTGTTTATAGAGAGAAGACCAACAACTTTTCCATATGCTGGGGGAATGCAGTATCTGAAATCTGAAGCAGATATAGAATAGGAAGCAGACTTTAAAAAAAAATCACTTGCATGATATTCTAAATAATAATACATTTATTAATGTGCTATTTCTAGAGACAGCATCAGTCCAAAAGTATTAAAGACTCAATACTATCAAGTGGAGGGATCAAATAAACTTCAGAAATATCTGTAATACTTTTCACAAAAATTACCTGACTACTGTATCATAGCATTACAACCCTATTGCAAATTATTCTTGTGAAGGGGAATTCTGGTTGCCTGGCACCCTTCTGCCTAAAATCTAAACCTTAACAGTGTTGACTTAGCTTTGCATGCAGTATATAACTGTTCACAAATACACCGCTCCTTGTCTGTTATTTCTTAGCATCAGCATTTATATTTAGCCTGAGTGGCCTTGTGCTAATTCGGCCCACAACAGTACCTTCTTTGGCACAGTTCTAGAGTGATTATGGCAGCCTTCTCCATGCATGTGGCTGGCGCCTTTCCTTGTTTCCTTTAAGGTGGCAAGCACACAACTATATTTAGGGTCAAATTGTTCCTTTCTGTGTTAAAATTCATTGAAGTGGACTCTGGGGCAAGAAATCTCCAAAAGGATCCCCTTGCAGAGATCCCTTTTGGAAGAGATTTACGAAAGATACAGTGTTCTTTGAGAATGTCAGTACATACGTGGAATCTTAGTCATAATCTCCTCCCATTTGAAGTTGGTGATTATATAAATATAAATAGTGCTTCCTTCCCAACCCAAGATACATATGGAAATAGAATTTAGAGAGCCTTAGCCTTAATAATTCATTTTCCCAATCACTGGTAGATTTTGTCTATGTCTTCCTCTAAAGGCCTTTCCACACAAATCTTCTTCTATTTTTTTCAGTTGATCTTTTTCTTATGCTTCTGGTAGCCTTTGTACATAAGACTTCGTATATATTTCTTCACTAATGGTTTTCTTGTATAGCTGAAATATATATGGTCACACTTTCGTAGACATACGTTCATATACCTATAAATGTAGAGTTCTCCTGAGTAGCTCATCTGTATAAGGCAAACGAACAGCTCATTTCTTCAGTAAAGGACAGTTTAAAGTTGAAGTGCTTACTTTAAAGATTTGTAGAGAATAGAAAGTAAAAAGTATGGGAAGCAAAATGATGAAGTATTTTTTTAATCTGTTCTTTCACATTAAGGTTACACGCACTGTCTCAAAGTCTACAATTTGTGAGGCTCACTTGGAGCTTAAAACACTAATCTTGGTCTTTCTTGCCCTGAAATGTAATTTTTTTCCTACTTAAAATGTCCCTGTTTTTTGTTTGTAATTTCACAGCCTTATCTGTGCAGGTCCTGTAGCAATGCTTACACTAAAGCAGCATCTGCTTTAGTTTGTTTGTTTGTGTTAAACAAAAGTCAAATGTACTAATGCATGCAGCCCAACAAGAATCTGCACAGCCTGGCTTCCCAAGTCCACTGTGCCCTTCCTATCCCACTGGCCCCTTCCTAGCAATTTAGTGAGGCTGTCCTTCTTTCTCACTGGTGTGGTTGGACTCTATTTTATTAATTTTAAAAACACAGAAATATTTATTTTTGTAAAGGTTTCCCTTGGTATGTGCGCCCTGTTTTGGTATGTATTCCAGTGACTTCTTATTGCATGTTGATAGTTGGCTTGATAAATTACCAGTGCCCTCTAGAGGAGCATAAGAACTAAGAAGTAATTTTTGCATATGTGTATAAAAGGAAATTATTGGTGCTTTTCAGAATCAGTGCATGATAATCTGTCAAAACTGATTTCAGGAATTTATACTGGATCTTTCAATTGCTTGAAATGTATTATTTTAATCGAGGCTTTATCAAAAATTGTGACAAGAAAAGCCCTACTATCAATTTCTTTTTAAAAGGTGGGTTTCTTAGAAACTTCAGGGTTTAAAAAAGGCAGAGGTCATTATGTCAGGCTTCTCTCTTAGCTTCATTCAGTTTCAAGCTGCTATTGTAATTTTTATTATATTTTCATGAAAAGCTTAGAAAAGTTCAGGTAGGGATGAAATTCAATAGTATGAAGTATAAGGTCATGCACATAGGATCTAATAATAAGAATTTCTGTTACAAACTCCAGGCTACTTAGTTGGAAATGACAGAGGAGGAAAGACCTGAGTGTGTTGGTCGATTGCAGGATGACGATGAGCCATCAATGTCATGTGGCTATGAAAAAGGCAGCTGTAATCCAGGCAAGGCATTTCCAGTGAAGAGCTGTTTAAGCTAAAGGACAATGTTGGCGCAAGAACAAATGGGAATAAACTGTCCATGGACAAATTCAGGCTGGAAACCAAAAGGAGGTTTCTAATGATCAGAGGAGTGAGATTCTGGAATAGTCTCCCTATGGGAGTTGTGCGGGCAAACAGCGTAATTAGTTTTAAGACAAAACTGGACAAATTTATGAGTGGGATTATATGGTGGTATTGCTTGTGATGGTGGGGGCAGGGCTCAGCAGCCCTTGGGATCCCTTCCAGTTTGTCCTAAAGCTCATGCTTCCTGGCTTCGGGTGGTCATCTACAGGGGTCAGTAAAGAATTTCTCTCTTCTCCCCTCAGTGTATTCTAGAGTGAGAGGTTTTTTGGTCTCATTCGTCTGAAGCAGAAGAGATGGCCATGGTGGGAGATGGGTTTGGGCAGTGGTCTGAGTTGGCACTGAGCATTCTCTTTACCATGAGCTTATCTGGCTGATTCCTGCTCATATGCTCAATATCTAACTGATCACTGTACGTGGGGTTGGGAAGGAACTTTCCCCAGTTAGCTTGACAGTGACCTCAGGTTTTTTTTCATCTTCCACTGCAGTGTTGGGGACACTTGCGAGGATTACCTGGAGATATCTCACGTAATCATTTCCCTGCCATTGCAGAGGCCTTGCATATTGGTCTTTCCTGGTCTCCGAGTGTGGCATATAATAGTTTAGTCTCTTGTGGGCTGTAATACTTTGGTCTGATTTTGTTTGTTGGGTTTACTGGGCAGGAGTTGGATGTTGTTGGGGGCCTGTGATGAGTGGGGGGTTGGAATGGATGAGCTGATGGTCCCTTCTGACCTTAAACTCTAGGTAGACATACATCACTATTTCTGTTAGTAGGTTACTTCATGTTTTGCTCCCTAGAGTTCCTATCAGAGGTGTCTGGAAATTGTAGATGTAGCTTTCCTGTTTTATGTCTTGTAGTCAGAGGCAGTGTGGGCTAGTGGGTTGAGCATAGGACTGAGAGACAAAGATCAACCAGTGATCCTGTCATAAAGACAACTGAAAAAGCAAAGACTTCGAACTTGATAATAAATTTGCAACCTTCCTTTATGATGACTGTCTTCAGTATAGCATAAAATGGGAAGTGTTAAAAAATTGGATTGAAACGTTTCATCTTGAATATACTACTTTAAATGGATTTAAACTCACAGGTCCCTTACTAGATGCTGCAAATGAAGAAACATAGGAAATATTAAAAGTACTAAAAGGATCAACAAGATGGTAGCTCAAACATGAGAAATGACCAGATAATAGCTGCAAACATCCGGACAGGGAAGAATGTGTTGATTCTACAGAATATTGTGTCCAAGATGTAGAAGGTACCACTCAATAATGCAGACAAAAATATAACAATAAGGACCTTGCCATTTGCTCAAACAGTGAAAATAAACAAAAAAGATGAGAGGATTTCTTGGGTGCAATTATATTTATTATTTACTGTTAATGTTTGTTATGGTGTTGCATAGATGCCAACCAGAAATTGGGGCCCCATTGTGATAGGCACTCTACAAACACAAAAAAATAGTAGCCTCGAAGAGTTTTTAGTCTAAATAACTTTAGTATGGGTAGAGGTTTGGCACACTGTTCAAATGTCATGGGAAAAAAAGCAATGCCTAATGCAATCTTAAAGCACATTGTGGAAGTTCAGAATTTTGTTTGCAGATCCCATCAGACTAATGGTCGGTTGGTTGGTTTGTTGATTTGATTCAAAAAGTTGGATTGGAAAACTGTCTTAAAATTTACTCTGATAATAAGGACTTCAATCAGAAAACAAAACACATTTTTACACTTCTATTACATAGCCAACATGGCTTCTTTCTTCTCCAAAGTTCATAGGTTGAGCCCAGAACAAGAGGAAGAGGCTGAAACATGGCTATTGGAACATGATTCTAAGATTCTTCCTTGTCTACGGGCATCTAAATATGAACATTCAAATTTCTACTCCAAAGCTGTTTGTGAAGGAGACTGTCTCTTAGTTCTCTGCATCAAAAATGGTGGACAGTTGTGGTAGTTACAGAAGAAAGGAGAGTTGAATTCTAATTTTGACTAGCTAGCTCTCCCTCAATCAAGGCTTTAGCACATTGTAATTGGCTTGGTTGAAACTTGGTAATTGTCTTGATATTAAGAAAGCAAATCTGAATTGGAGGACTTAAAAATTGATAGATTTACTAAATTAAGGGATTTTTAGCAGGGGCTTCTTTAATTGGTCATTCACTAGGTTTTGTTCTCTTTCAGACCAGGGAAAAACAGCAACCCCAAATATTGGAAGCTTTTTGCAGGTAGGGTACCAATTTTGGTCCATACACAGCAGACCTTCCTCATTCAAAATTCCTGCTGAAGTCTATCATAGCTGATGTACAGCCTTGGACATTAAAGTCTGGTCTATTGATCTGACAACCTGCGTCATTACATACCCTATCTGAAAAGTGCCTTGAAATGTTTAACTTTTATGTGAACTGTCTTCAGAGCATGGTGGACCATGCCACTCTGACCCAGAAACCCCTTTGTGCCACCTGGCCGGGGGCACGGAGCAGGTGCACAGGGGTTACAGGAATCTCCTGAGTCTGGCATGCACATTCTGATTCACCAATGAATGTCATATGTGGTCTCAGATAAAAACTGGTGTCACAATTGTCATCACGCAACACGCATGTATAGTTGTCGTGTAAAGAGATACGAAAAATATGTTCTTAAAGTCTGTGTCTAGGTACTGGTTACCAGCAAAGTTGAAAAACAAGTTTTGTGTCAGAGAAGAGATGTCTAGCCATCAACCTGTTTACATGTAAATTGAGTGTAGTCTCATTCACAGTGAATATCCTGTCATCACTCTGAACTGAATGCAAATGAAAGATTGTAAGAACTTCAGAAAGAAACTAAAATGAAGAGAGAAACAGTGGGAGGGGAGAAAACTTCAAAGATTTGCTCTACTATGTTTGGGGGTAAAGATACCCTGGTATCGCTCACCTCAGAAGCAACTGGACAGCAAATTTGCTTCATGAAAGTGGCGTCTCCACCAGGGTTGGCTGGAAATGCTGTAGAGAACTTTGGGTGAGAAACTTCTTTAGACAGTAGGTTAACCGATTAGTTGAGTTTCATCTCTAGAAAATGTGTTATGATTTTGGTTTATGTGTAGTCATTTGTTTCTAGTATTTTCACTCACTATCACTTGAATATTTATTCTTTGATAATAAATTTATTCTTGTTTTCACTATAATATTATCTAAGTGCTGTGGTGTTAAGCAGAGTGCTGGTCCTGAGTTGGCATCACAGCCACTGTGTTCTGTTAATGGGGCAACAGATATAGGTCATATGGGAGGTGGTGGAAATAGTTCTGGAAATGTTCTCACTGATTTAAAAAAAAAAAAATTAACTACAGAGAAGAGGCTATTTAAGGAAATTTGCCCTACATAGCCGGGAGGCCGAAATAGGTAAAGGGAAAGTTTATTCATAATTGAATGAAATTATGTTAACCAGTGCAAGTTAGCAGGAACATTTTAGAAGAGGTGGTGATGAACCAAAGACTGAATGAATTCAGCCTGTTCAGAAAAGTATGTATCTTGAACATTTAAAATCTTTATAAAATCTTCATAGGCTAAATGTAATTGAAGACACATAGGTGAGAGCAGAATTTGGCCCCTGATATTTTAGGATGATATTACTGTAGTGGGTAAATATTGGGGTTGCCTTTTTTCTTCATCTTACATAAGTATGTTTAATAGTTGCTTAACTGTGTTCATTTACCTTGGAAGAGGCGATATTAAGGTCCATTATAATTTATAAGAAAATAAGATACAAAAATTCAGTTTACAATAAAATTCCAGTTCTGTGCTTGTATTACAAGAAGTGCGTACTATATATATAGCCTATATAATTTATTGTGCTGCTTCGTCTTTTGCAGAGCTCATAGGCTAAACTGTATTTCAGGGTTTCAGATAAACTATTTTAGTCCTGTCTTTACTCAGTGAATAACCTCACAGCATCTATAATCTCAGTGGTGTAAAATGGGTAACAGTTCAAGCCCTAATAAAATTGTAAGGCATATCATACTTGTGCCGCCTAGCTCACTTACTTTGCACTTTATTGCTGTAAAACTGTTAGCAGATGGAAGTGAGACGTTATTGGAATCCAGTGCAGTGATGTGAAACAGCAATATACTGGTAGTATGTTATCTTTGATTAAATTATAGTTGGCACATGGAAACAGTACTATTTGGCTAACCTTACTGTTATTCCTTTTAACAAGGGAGTTTGCTGACAATAGCCTCTTTGTGAGTCTGGAGTTTTTGGATAAAGCTCTTGTATTTTTAATCTCATTTTTTGTTGTAGACAGAAAACTCAAAGTACTTGATTTGAATTCATGGGCAGGTCTCTTTATATGTCTGGTTGTTATTACAGCTTAAAGGTAATTCTAAAAATTTAAAAGAAAACAGAAGTTTGTTGATCTTGTAAGAATGCTACAATTAAATCCAGTTTTATTATGTTATTGTAAAATTGCAAATAGTGAATATCAACTTCATTAGAGACTCATAGACTTTAAGGCCAGAAGTCTGTCTGCTAATAAAATAAAATTGTATTAGCGCTTTATTAATTTGCTCTTACTTTACATAATTAGTGGCCTGTTTTGCTATGATCAGTTATGGTAAACATTAATGCACTGATGCATATTTATCACATTTTAGCTTCAGGAAGTCCAAGGGTTTAAACTAAACTTGCATTATCTTTCACATATTGTAAATCTTTTCATGTAATTCCTTTGAAATTTGGATTAGCTTTAAAACTGGGAGGATTATGATTTTGTGGTATGAGAAACTGACAAAAATAGTGTCTTAGACTGCTTATTTAAAAATAATGAAATATTTGGTTCTTGGTGATCAGAAATACATAGTTTCAACCCCTTATAATTAGGATGACACTTTCTAATGTTTAGGAGAGGGGTAATACATGACAATATCGGCAAGAGACTTCTGACCCCCCAGGTCGTCATATAACATGTTGAGGCCACGTATCTTGAGATATAAGACAGGCAAGATGTGCTAAAAATACCTCCATCAGTCTTTACTGATTATCCACTAACCAATAGTAGATATAAAACTCTACTTGCGCTACATTGATGACATCTTCATCATCTGGACCCATGGAAAAGAAGCCCTTGAGGAATTCCACCATGATTTCAACCATTTCCATCCCATCATCAACCTCAGCCTGGACCAGTCCACACAAGAGATCCACTTCCTGGACACTACGGTGCTAATAAGCGATGGTCACATAAACACCACCATACACCGGAAACCTACTGACTACTATGCCTACCTACATGCCTCCAGCTTTCATCCAGACCACACCACACGATCCATTGTCTACAGCCAAGCTCTGCAGTACAACCGCATTTCCTCCAACCCCTCAGACAGAGACAAACACCTGCAAGATCTCTATCAAGCATTCTTACAACTACAGTACCCATCTGCTGAAGTGAAGAAACAGATTGACAGAGCCAGAAGAGTACCCAGAAGTTACCTACTACAGGACAGGCCTAACAAAGAAAATAACAGAACGCCGCTAGCCGTCACCTTCAGCCCCCAACTAAAACCTCTCCAACGCATCATCAAGGATCTACAACCTATCCTGAAGGACAACCCATCACTCTCACGGATCTTGGGAGACAGGCCAGTCCTTGCTTACAGACAGCCCCCCAACCTGAAGCAAATACTCACCAGCACCCACACAACAGAACCACTAACCCAGGAACCTATCCTTGCAAAAAAGCCCGTTACCAACTGTGTCCACATATCTATTCAGGGGACACCATCATAGGGCCTGATCGCATCAGCCATGCTATCAGAGGCTCGTTCACCTGCACATCTACCAATGTGATATATGCCATCATGTGCCAGCAATGCCCCTCTGCCATGTACATTGGCCAGACTGGACAGTCTCTACGTAAAAGAATAATTGGACACAAATCAGACGTCAAGAATTATAACATTCAAAAACCAGTTGGAGAACACTTCAGTCTCTTTTTGGTCACTCAATTACAGACCTTAAAAGTGGCAATTCTTCAACAAAAAAACTTTAAAAACAGACTCCAACAAGAGACTGCTGAATTGGAATTAATTTGGAAACTGGATACTATTAACTTAGGCTTGAATAAAGACTGGGAGTGGATGGGTTGTTATACAAAGTAAAACTATTTCCCCATGTTTATTCCCCCACCTCTTCCCCGCGCTGTTCCTCAGATGTTCTTGTCAACTGCTGGAAATGGCCCACCTTGATTATCACTACAAAAGGTTTTTCTCCCCCCCCCCCCCCCTCCTACTGGTAATAGCTCACCTTACCTGATCACTCTCGTTACAGTGTGTATGGTAACATCCGTTGTTTCATGTTCTCTGTGTATATAAATCTCCCCACTGTATTTTCCACTGAATGCATCCGATGAAGTGAGTTGTAGCTCACGAAAGCTTATGCTCAAATAAATTGGTTAGTCTCTAAGGTGCCACAAGTACTCCTTTTCTTTTTGCCAACACTGGGGCACCACTGTGCCCTACCAAAAGGAAATGGGTGCGTTGCCACTTTTTGGTCTCTACTGAAAGTGGCACAATGTCGTTACAAGTACGCATGGATACTTATTTATTCATTGGATCAAGAAAAGTCCATTACATCTTTGTAGTAATTATTTTTATTTTACATTTTCTCACCAGAAGAAAAATCTTGTTATACAGCAAAAAAGGACAACGCACTGAAACAAATACCTCCACGTAGGTGGAGGCAGCTGAATTGTGGCATCGGTGGCTTGAAAATGTTGACTGCTACATAGCCACTGACAACACCAGTGATAAGAGAGAGGATAGTGCACTGATCTTAAAAGCATAGTACTAAAGCTACATGAGGTAAATAACCTGCAAGAAGATACAGAGCAATCAAACATACTCAATGTAGAAAAGATTCGCTAAAAATTTTGCACCAAAATGTAACTTATGAAACAAAAACTGTGTCTTTAGATTTACGAAGCACCACAATAGATAGATGTTAACCCTCTGAAGGCTGTGCAAATTTGGTTTGGCTAGATTCCGTGTTCTAGATGAGTTGTACAATAAATAATAGTGTGACCTATATGTAGGTGACTATCAAGACATGCTTGAAGAAACAGAAATGGCTCCTATGGCACTCTTGCAACATGATAGAGGACTGGAAATATTTGCCTTATGCGCCCAAGAAATGGTGGCCTGTTCTAGTTGCCGATGTTTATTAAGTGTATGTACGCAGCAAAAGGAAGACACCTGCTAGTCAGAAGTGAGACAATATTGCCATAATTGTGCTTAACCATATCTTCACAAAGGGGACTATCCCACATGAGTTAAGGTCCTACCAAATTCACAGTCCATTTTGGTCAATTTCTCGGTCAGAGGATTTTAAAAATAGCAAATTACAGTGTTGTAATTGTCGGGGTCCTGACCCAAAAAGGTGTTGTGGGGGGTTGCAAGATTATTGTAAGGGGGGCTGCGGTACTGCTACCCTTGTTTCGGCATTGCTGCGGGCCGCGGCTCTGCCTTCAGATCTGGGCAGCTGGAGAGTAGCGGCTGCTGGCTGGGAGTCCAGCTCTGAAAGCAGAGCCACCACCAGCAGAAGTAAGGAGGGCATGGTATGTTATTGCCAGCTTTACTTCTGCCCTGCTGCCTGCAGAGCTGGGCCCTCAGACAGCAGCTGCCACTTTCTGGCCACCCAGCTCTGAAGGCAGCTGCGGAGAAGTAAGGATGGCTATACCACAGTGCCCTCCCTAAAATAAACTTTTGACTCCCCTGCAACTCCCTTTTGGGTCAGGACCCCCAATTTGAGAAATTCTGGTCTCCCCTGTGAAATTGGTATAGTAGCAGGCAAAAGTACACAAAAGACCAGATTTCACGGTCTGTGATGCATTTTTCATGGCCATGAATTAGGTAGGGCCCTCCACATGAGAGTGAACCTGTAGCCTTTGTGGAAGGAAATGTTTTTCTGAGGGGCTGCAAATGCTAGCCTGGTTTTCAAGAACTATTTGTAAATAACACCTGTTTAAAAACAACACAACAAAAAAACCCATAATGTAGATGCATTCTCACCATCGCTCCTCTGACATCTGCTTTTGATACATTCCATCCCATCCACTCCCCATTATCTATTCATTATCTATTTTTATTTTAAATCTTCAGGGTAAGAGGCTGTGTCTGCCTGTCTGCAATGTACAGTGCCTAGCAGAGAGAGAGAGCGCACCTTGGGTCACTGTGTCACAGCAAGAAGCCAACTGACAGTCATGTCATCACAAATTTTCAAACTTCTGATTTTCACATAGGAGACACAGAGAAAATGGAGTTTCAGAAAAATTAACTATGTAGGGACTGACTTAAAGTCTGAAGAAGCAGCAGCTATCTTTGTGTTAACAGCCTACCAAGATCAAAGGGCTGATGTCCCAAAACAAATATGCAATTATTAGACATAAGCATGGAGTCACTGATAATCTGGGTCAACTGTAAATCTAATATAAGAAATGCATCCTCTTTATCTGCAGAACAAAACCATACTAGTTACAAAGACAAAGATTTAACATGTTCTGCGGAGAGCTGTGTCCCATGTTGAGCTTGTTCAAAATAAGTGACAAAGGGGAGGATCAATTGCAAAACGTATACTCTACATCACCAAATGATCCTATGGAAACCTGCTTGGAAACAGTGATACCACTGTCAGGTTGTTCCTTATACATAATAAAAATACCTTTGTTGGCAAATACCTTTGTTGGCCAAAACACTATGGATGTTCATATTAAGTCTCCTAGTAAAGTACCTCACCATGTTTCATAACTTGGGGAGAAAATAAAGGACTTCCAGTTTTATTAACACAAAGGTAAGACAGCCACACCTGTAGCCCACAACACAGAAGAATTCTCTTTCCCATGAGAGAACTATCTGAAAGGAACAAGAAAAGTACAAGAGCAAGACATTATTGAAAAGATCTACCCTGTGGGGTTCTAAAGCTGTAAATATCTTCAAAGCACAAAACGAAGATGCAATACACATTTGTGTGGTCATACATTCTCCAAACATAACATTTAAAGTGGACCATCGTATGACACTGAATCTAGGTGGACCTGCACACGGCATTTGTTAATAGAATTGGAATCAAGACCCTACTTCAAAAAGTGTTATAAGAACATAAACTGTACCCCTAATCCATATACATCATCATGATTTCCACTCATCTTGGATTGCAACATGCCCAAGGTGATCCTTCAAGTATACTCAGCTATAGAAGTTGTCCAAAGCATTATCAGACAGATAATCAGTCCTGTGAATAATGTACTGACCTATTGCAATGACCTGCTTGTCTTTGGAACAACTTGCCAAGAACACAATGAAGCACTGAAGAATGTCTGAAAACACACGACTTAAAGCTAAATGAGGATGTGTACATTTTAAAAAGCCACCTGAAATCTTCTGGGCATATATTTTTTCAGACAGCTCATTTCTCTAGAGGTCAAAACAAGCTTAGAGATGGCTCAGCCAAGTAAAGTTGTAGATTGCCAGTCATTTTATAGACATAGGTAAGTACTTAATTTCACTTTAAATTTTGCAGCTCTGGCTCCTCCACTTCAGTTGCTTCTAAAACCATGATTAAAAACCACATGCGGAGGAAAGTGTAAAATTTTATTTATGTACATATAACAGGACAGCCTCCTTCTGAATGTCTCTTCATGGCCAGGTGTGGCTCTGCAGCAGCCTGGTTCATTTCCCCTTGTTGGTTCCTTGAAAAAAGGCTTTCATAAGTCTAATAGCCTTTCTTAGGGTCTAGTTTTATTAACATAAAGTTCAAAATAAGCTCAGAAAGATCATCCATTCTCGTCTTAAAATGGGCACAGCCCCTCCTCCCTGAGGTACCGTGTATAACTGTTCTGTAAGCTGTTAAAGAAGATACAAGGTCTGCTCTGCCTTTTTTTGCCTTCTCCCCAGAAGAAAAACAAAACTTCCAGCTGTATCTTTCTACCTAGCCACAGTTGCCTTCCTCAGGGACCACTGCAGGAGACTTCCTCTAGCTTCACACTGCAATCACCCTTTGGCTGTCCACACACCTATTTTGTTACCCCTCCTCCTCCATCCTCTCCCAACAGAAGACTGGTTTAGTCAGATGATTGTCTGGCATGTGATTTAATTCACTTGGGGAGGCAAACCAGCTGTATCAGAGGTAGGGTGAGACCTATCTCCCTTTAGAAGGGCCAGCCACCCTTCTTTGTGCCATACATAAATATCTGCTTTCCCCAAGTGCCCCTCAGCTGCTTGATGAAGATGCCCCTCAGCTTGCCCACTAAACGCATAAGGACAGCCATAATGGGTCAGACCAAAGATCCATCTAGTCAAGTAGCCTGTCTTCCAACAGTGGCCAATGCCAGGTGCCCCAGAGGGAATGAACAGAACAGGTAAACATCAAGTGATCCATCCTGCGTCTCCCCAGCATCTTTCTTAACCATTTTTATGTTCTTAAGCTATACAACAGCCATGTGGGGTAGCTAAGCTACTAACTTCATGTTACAAGTAAGGAAACAGAAGCCAATTGAGGGAAGATAACATGCAACTGAGATCACAGAGCAAGAATTAGCCAAGCTCAAAGTAGAACAGTTCTCTGTTCTACTAGAAATGAATCTGCAAACTCTGTAGCCTAACTGTTAATAACGTTCAGCGCTGTTCAGATCCAGAATCATACTTCTACACAGTTCACGGTTTGATGAGAACTCAACAGTAATAGCCACCTTCTCTCCCAAAATAATTGTCAGTTTGCATTCCTCCTCTTTCTTTTTTTTTTTCACAAGATGTCTTTGAAATTAAATGATAACAAAATAATACAGATTTTTTTTTTAGTGGAACTTGCTGGCAAAGAATATTTATTAAAGCTTCCTAAGATGCATGAAAGCATTTTATATTTACATAAATAAGAATAACATCTGGAAGTTACACTAGCTAGGATAAAAGAGATAAGGGGCATCAGTACTAATATTTTCAGGCATAAATTTATCCCTCAGTTCACAAATTCTGCTCCCCCAGCAATGCCATTACACAATTGGCTAGATGAATTACTACACCTTCCTCAGAAGCATCCATCATTAGGCACAGTTACATGCAAGCTAGTGGATGAGGTAGGTCTATATTTCTAAGACACTGGTGGGAGAAACATTCTATTTGATATTCCACAGCATTGCAAAATCCTCCTTGTGAACATAAGTGATCCAAGACAACCACAAGAAATTCCTTTTTCTTGGTTCTGTCAAGTGAAATATGGACCTCAGCAAATGTTTACTAGCACTAGTCAATAAAGTTCAGTTAGTTCCACTTTATGCAAGATAACAAAGTTCAAAGTTGCAGATATTTGGCAGAACCTGTATGTTCAGGAAAGTATACACTTATTTAGTCAATTCCTTCTAAAGCTTACTCCCGTAATAACTTGTTTGTTGGTTTCTGTAGAGATCACTAACAAGATGCTAGATGCAAAAATAAGTACTACTGTGTATGTATTTGGAACAATCTGTCAATATTTCTGATCTCTGCTGTTCAAACACCGCATTCATCCATACATTTTTGGTGTAAAAAATAACTTGCTCCTTTAGGAGCCTGAATTTTAAAAACCTGTCACTTTTGGCACTAAATCTCTCTTGAAAAATAATCACCCTCTTGAAGTGAAGCCTGCATAACAGCATGCATCACAGAAAAGACAAAACAACATTGCAGCTGTAACTTAGGAAGAAGAAAAAATTAAACTAGGCAACATGATTACAAATCTTTTGTGGAAATTAAGTTTCACTTTTAAGATAGGACTTTCTGTTAAATAACTCATTTGTATACTTTTAATATGATTGAAGACATGTGAGCTTCAGCTTCATGTCTCAGAATTTAAAGCTGTGTACTTATTGCTCATTAATGCATGCCCCTGTTTTACTTTGTATATCTCTCCATACTCCTGAATGGAGCAGTATAACTTGATTTTTTAAAAAATTTGTAAAGTTGCATCCTTTCCCACTCTGCCCTACCAATGTGCCTCAGCTCTGTGCTTCAGACACTCATCTGAGTGGTAAGAAATAGTAGTACAGTCCCTCTGCCCTGTCACTTCGTGGTCTTTCTGCTGAGATGGCAGAACAAATGCCTGTTTTGATGGTGATTTTTGATATGCATGCCTTCTGCTAGGAATCACACTGAGATCCACTACAACTACACCAACTGAGATCAACTCTGTGTCCCATAGGCTCTGTCGCTATTGGGCCCATTGCTGTGTCTAGACAATTTGGATGATAGTTGTGGTGTACAGTGCTTCTTTTGATGGGACAAAACTTGTGACTGCCTTTTTCATGGGGACCTTGCCACTGGGCCATGTGTTTGTAACTTTAAGGCTAAATTGCTGCATTGCACTTTAAGGGGAACCCTTGAAGAGGATTCAGAATTGTCAGTCAGTGCAGGTTGAGTAAGGCGTTCTGAGCAAGGAACATGAGTGCTCCATTTTCTGTACTGGATTCCTGCTAACTTGTGAGGGAACTTGGGGTTCTAGTTCTAATCCTCCATTTGGTATGGGAACATGTTATCCGAGGGATTGTCTCCCTTCCTGTGTTCCTGTATCCGATGGAACACTGTTGTTATGGGGGAAGAGAGAGATTTTCCTCAACAGGAAAGTATTCTTAGGGACTTCAGAGTGAACTTCTCTGGAGCCTACTCCCGCCACAGCTCTAGAAGAACCAGAGTTTGAGGGCAATATAAGAATTACTTGGGTATTTTTGATAGACCTTTAAGCAGTAATATAGAACAGGAGGGGGTTTTTAAGTGAGCAGAAGGGTTTGTTATATTTTGTTTAATTGATGGAAGGCTGATAAGCCGAGGTGCCTCTGTAGAGACCTGGTAGATATTTCCAGAATACATGAACTAACTTCACACAGACTATTCACAGAACAGCTAAGAAGTTACGACTTTCATTGTTGTTAAGCTGAACTGGATTCAAACTATTAACTTTGAAGAAAAAGTCTTTCTGTTCCATTATGAGTTCCCTGAATCATCTGCTACCCTTCCACTAGGCTTTCTTCACCATAAACTTTAGATCAAGCCTCCAATATTGTCATTACTTTATTTGTATTGCCCAAATATGTTTAATATAACGCTTTTAAAAAATTTGTACAAGGGTTTATTCCTGGAAGACAAGTCACTTCCCCCTTTTCACTCCACCTCAAGCTAATGTAGGTCGTTATTTGTGCATTTAATACTCTTATCTTTAATGTGTGTTCTTGCATCTGTAGTTTTCAAAGCTGTTATAAAGTTATTTGAACACAACTCTGATAAACGAAAAAATCAATTATTTCAACAGAAGTTATTGTTTGTCTACGAGGCTTGTATAACTTGTAGTTTGGGGATCTTTATTTGATGCTCAGTAATTTCCAGGTGGAATTCAAGGTGTTGGTTTTAGCCTGCATGGTCTTAAAAGTTTTGGGGCCCAGTTTTGTGGGAAATAGCTTCTTTTCTTTGGACATACAGCCAAAGCTGAGATCAGCAGAGGTTCTTGAGCTGATTCTCCTCCACTCCAAACAACAAAATTGCTGTTAAGATGTTCTTTGAGAGGGGTCCTCAGATTGGAATTCACTCCCCCTGTTCTGCCAGAGCTTGGATCTGTTAACGTTTCAGACATATTGCAAACCCCCCCCCCCTTTTTTTTTTTTCTTCCCAGGCATTTGGAAAGTGGGTGGGCTGAGGTTTGGAGGTATTGTCTTTGTTATTTTGCCTTCTGCAGAGACGTTTTCATTTATTACCATGTTTACTAGGGCATGTTTGTATATTTATTGCTGGAGTGGGATTTAATCCGGTCTATTAATTTTCATAATAAATATCTGAATGTAGCGGCGGCCAGAGTCTGAGATGAGTGCTTGTTTGTTTTACAAACATAAATAAATGGTTGCCTCCTGCTGTATCCCTTGTCAAAGTTTACTTCCTAATCTCTACTTAGTTTTTAACTCTTGTGCAAGAAAGGATATTCTTAACTTATTTGTATCCCTTAGAAAGACAGTATGGACTCTACCTCCGTTGTATAGGAGGACTTTAGAATTAGGCAGCTACTTTGCTAGCCTAATATAGGCCCTGAACCTGCAATTCATTCCTTGTGGTCAGACCCCTGTGTCCATACAGAACCCCTTCAAAAAGCAGCGAGGTTCCGCGTAGGTCCAGTGTTCTGGAGCTGAGTATGGACAAAGAAGAGCAGAAAGGGAAGCGGGGGGAGGAGGAGTCAGAGGGGGATACACACACTTCAGGCAGGTATAGAGAAAAATGTATGGAAATTGTAAATATTACAGGTGAAATCCCAGCTCCGTTAAATTCAGTCGAACTCTTGCCATTGAGTTAATGGGGCCAGGATTTCACCCTACGATTTCATGTGCCATGGAACTTTCCCTTTTTACTATTCTAGAGCTAACAGAGATATTATACATAACAAATGCTAAATGGATCGCAAAGGAACAGACCCAATAATGCATCTGGATTCATTTGTTATAAAGAATAGTATAAATAATAGAATGAGATGAAATTATTTTTTCTGACTTGAAATCAGAGGTCTTGATGATCCCCATATTTGACTATATTGTGGGGGAGGAGAGGAGGACTTGCAACTTCATGTTTTCTCAGTTATAGCAAGTTATCAGATTTTGAATGAGCTACTATATATCATGACTGCTAAAGGTAAAAATGCATTCTTTATCAAAGGTATGTTGCAAAGCATCATGGAGTGACATTTTCCAATCACTATCTAAATCTGCCTGACACAGCTTTAAAAGAAATAAAACACAACTAAAAGTTCCAATGTTTAGTCTAAAAACACATATGGCTGAGGTTGCTGTTTTAGGCTATGTGAACTGAAGCTGTAGAAGTCTTGTCAGCTTTTCATCCCACTAAAGCCTTGTCAGCATGAGTAATGTGTTAATTTGCTGACTTTTTGTCTTGATGCTTTGAGTTAAGTTTCCTATAAAGAGTTTATATTTTTTTGTTTTAATGGCTTTCCATGTTTTAAAGATACATTTGGAGAGCTGTATCTCCAATGCTTGTTCTTTAGAATCACTGGGATTAAAAGATGGTATTTTTGTGAAGAAATCTGAGGCCTTGTCTGCACTACAGAGTTTTGTCAGCAAAAGTTATGCTGACATACAGTAACCGCTTTAATTAAACCACTGTCTACACTATGCTCCTTGTGCGGCAGAATGCATCCACATTAGCAGCTCTTGCATCGACACAGAGAGCAGTGCACTGTGGGTAGCTATTCCACTGTGCAACTAAACGCAGGGAGCTTTGGGAAGGGTTTGCAATGCCTCATGGGGCAGGTTCAGCATCACATGATGCAGTTTTCTTAATCCCATCATTCCATAAGCCCCTTACTATATTGCCAGGTGCTTTTCAACTGAAGTGTAGGGGGTGAGTGGGGGGGAGTGTGTGACAGGGAGTGTGTGTGTGGGCGGGGGGGGGAGAGACAGAATGTGTGTTGGGGGAGGAGGAGTGTGTCGGCATGCTGTCTCTTTAAATTTGGACAGCAGCTGGAAGCACACCCCCCACACACGCAATCCCTGCCTACCTGCCACTGTGATCCTAGTGCCAGAGAGAGCAGGATTCCATGTTAACAATTTGCTGTTTGCTGCCACATGCTCAGCTGTCAGAACTTCCCAAAGCTTTGAAAGGGGAGGGGCACGTGCCTGTGTAGCTGGAATGCAGGGCAGCCAAGCTCAAAATAGTGAGCAGAGTGGGCATGGTGGGCATTGTGGGATACTGGGGGAAGCCAGTGATGTCGACCTAATGAATGGCAGCGTCTACACAGACGCTTTGTTGCTTTAACTTTGTTGCTGAAAGATTTTGCCTCTCGTTGAGGTGGGATTTTTTTGTCAGCAAAACAGGAGTTTTGCTGACAAAAGTAACATTGTAGTGTGTACGCCTCCATTGTTTTGTCAACAAAAGCTGCCTTTTGCCAACAAAACTGTGCAGTGTAGATAAGGCCTTAGAGAGAATAAAAGAGATGAGGGGCCCTGTAAATTGGTGAAGTGGCCAAACCGGGAAAAAAAAAGATACAGTTGCCATCACTAGGGGCTTTTCTTAAGGAAAAGTATAGATTATAAAAAAAACCAAGATAACATAAATAATAATTAATAAGAGAAAACTCTTACCTTTGTTTCAGCTGACTACCATGATCCAGGGTGTGGAGCCGTACCTAACTATGACTATAATACCAATATTATACCAAAGTATTCTCCCAATTTGATCTTCCAAACCACTCTTAGGCCTGGTCTGCACTAGGAAAATTACTCATTGCTAATAATATGCCATGATATGGTACACACATGGTGTATCCTGGTCTATGTGATGTAGTTGAACCATGTTCAGTATGATTCAGTTGTGCACACTGATGATGCCTGTTATCAGCAAGAGGTAATTCTCTTAGAGTAGATCAGGTCTTATAGATCTCCCCTTGAGCACTTGTTCAAGGAGAGGGGAAGCTTAGAGTTCACATCTTGTTCCCTGGGAATCGGGTACTATAGTATGGCTTATACCTGGTCACAGGGCAAACTATTGTGGAGGGTTTTTTTAGATTTACCAAGCTGTATAGTTTACACCTTAATATTTCATAGAATAATGTTTATTTCAGGATTAACTATGTGATAAAAATTCTTAATATATACAGTAAAGGATATCCACACTTTTTTCCCATACAAGAGACAGTTGTGTACTGGGTACTAATGCATGTATATGTGAATAATGGATGAAATGATACTGTCTTGTTCAGTGATCTCCTCAGCTCACATAAGTTGAGAAAGGTCAGATCCCTTAGAGCAGAGGCGGGCAAACTACACCCCATGGACAACATCCAGCCCACGGGACCCTGCCCCGCTGCTTCCCCTCCCGCCGTAGCCTCAGCTTACTGCACTGCCGGCGCAATGCTCTGGGCAGCGGTGCTGTGAGCTCCTGGGGCAGCGCAGCTGCAGAGCCCAGCCTGACCCGGTGCTCTGTGCCACATGGTAAGGGGGCAGGGAGCAGGGCGGGTTGGATAGAGGGCAGGGGAGTTTGGGGGGTGGTCAGGGGGTGAATAGGGGTCGGGGCAGCCAGAGGGCGGGGAACACGGGGTTTGACTGGGGGCAGGGGGTCCGGGAGGGCAGACAGGAAGGAGGGGGGCAGGTTGGATGGGATGGCAGGGGGCAGTCAGGGGACAGGGAGAAGGGGGGCAGAATGGGTATAGGGGTCCTGGGGAGGGGAGTCAGGAATGAGAGGAGGGATTGGATGGGGTAGCAGGGGGGCAGTCAGGGGGCAGGGAGAAGGGGTGGTTGGATGGGTCAGGGGTCCCGGGGGGGGGCAGTAAGGACGGAAATGGGAGTTGGATGGGGCAGCAGGGGTACAGACAGGGGCAGGGGTTCCAGGGGCGGTCAGGGGACAGAGAGAAGGGGTGGTTGGATGGGGCAGGGGTGCCGACAGGGAACAGGGTGGGCTGGATGAGGCAGGAGTCCTGTGGGGTAGAGGGCTGTCAGGGGGTGAGAAGCGGGGGGAGGTGTGAATAGGGGGTGGGGGTGGACCCTGCTGCCCCCTCCCCTAACCGGCCCTCCATACAATTTTCAAAACCCGATGCGGCCCTCAGGCCAAAAAATTTGCTTGCCCCTCCCTTAGAGGTTTCTCTTCTGTGATGTGTTTCAGGAAGTGATACTGGTGATTTAGTAAGTTGTACTCTTCCTCTGAGTCAATACTGAACCAAATGTCATCCTAGCCAGGTGTCATGGGACTCTGTGCTGCTGGAGGGTGCGGTGTTATGGACAAGGTGTAAGACTAAGGAGCCCTCTGCATGTGCTCATTAAAATTCCCACCGTAATTTTCCCAAGAGTAAAAATGTTAGCCCAGTGTCCGGGAGAGGTATTGGAGTGATTTTGGTAGCTTACCTAAATTTCTCCATATGTTTGAATGAGAGAAGTTACTTTTCACTTTGTCTTAAATTTCTCTTTGGCATTGCTGTATGTTGTTAAATATCAGCCAGATTCCTTATCTAAAATGACTGCACTTCAATCATGGATGAAGTGACTCCTGTAGAAAAGAACTATGCAGTCCAAACTTTAGATAAGCTATTACCAACAGGAGAGTGGGTTTGTGTGGGGGGGGGGGGGGAGGGGGAGGGACAGAGAGAGAGAGAGAGAGAACCTGGATTTGTGCTGGAAATGGCCCACCTTGATTATCATACACATTGTAAGGAGAGTGATCACTTTAGATAAGCTATTACCAGCAGGAGAGTGGGGTGGGGGGAGAGAAAACCCTTTGTAGTGATAAACACCCATTTTTTCATGGTTTGTGTGTATAAAAACATCTTCTGTATTTTCCACAGTATGCATCCGATGAAGCGAGCTGTAGCTCACGAAAGCTTATGCTCAAATAAATTGATTAGTCTCTAAGGTGCCACAAGTACTCCTTTTCTTTTTGCAAACTTGCTGGTGTTAACATGCAGGGCAAAACTCCCATTGACTGCAATGGAATCAGGAACAGGCTCATAGTTGTGAAGCTTATTTTCTGAATGAAAAGCACTGCATAAATATAATCCATCGTTATGAAAAATGTTTGTTCAGATATTTATGATTATTCACTGTTGTGAAATGTTGGTAATATGCCCTGTTTTTCTTTTAACAGGTAGAGTCACCCCAGAACAACTCGGTTCTCACATCAAGCTTTTCAAAAACAATTTGAAAGCTCTCAGGAACCACTGTGGACTTCTACAGCTTGTGCTGGCCACAATCCAGGCTTTAAAACACCCCCAGAATGCCAAATGGGACAGCTTCTTAGCCTTTGAAAGGCTACTTTTGCAGGTACAATATTATATGAGCCTACTTAACTTTATACTAAGTAAACACTGTTATTTTTAAGTAGTTAGTTTTAAATATTTTTGTGCAATTTTATTTTGCATAATTTGTTTTGGCTGTATGATATTGTTAAAAAGCTACCTCCTGAACTTTTGTTTTTCATACGTTTCAAACTATTTAAAAGAATGGGAAACTACACAGTTAATATTTTTTGTATTTTTAGTCTAATAATTTTAGACACAAAATTAAATATTACAGATGAAGGTACATAAAATCTGAATTGGGGTTGGAATATTTGCATACTAAATTGCAAGATGACCGCATAGATTTATGTCACTGGTTAGGATCACTATTAAGCTTTAAAATAATAATGATAAATAATAGGCTTCTGGAGCCAAGACATGGTCAAATTCAGAGATAACTTAAAGTGGTAAATTATATATCTTTATGTGAGTGTAAGCTTGTCTGATTTACATATTGAATGGGTGAGATTTAATAGGGAAAGCCACCATTAGGAGCACGCGATATTAATTTTGTTCCCTCACACATTCATATGCTCACTGACAACTTCTTACAACTTCCTGTTGGAAGTGACACTCTAACCAACATGTAATTTATATTTTTATCTATGCTACCACTGAACTTTGAGTAGATGGTATAGTGAACAGACTGTATCCTGCTTAGCTTAGATACAACAGGGGTTTTCAAAAGAGTTGGGAGTTCAAAATGGTGACAAAATCCCATTGAAATTCAGTGGGAGCTGGGCACTCACTCCTTTAGCTAAACACCTATTTTGACAGTGAAGACAGCCTACCTTTAAGAAGATGAGTTAGTTGTCTCACTGTAAAATCCTAGTTGAGACAAGGCTCTGTAGTTTTTATCTTAAAGTAGCTAGTCAAGATCAACCCTGGGTAGGGGAGGAAGCATACCGTGACCTCAGCTACCTGCATCAAAGTGAGAACTAACTGTGGCTTGTCTCTACTTCCCTTGCTATAAAAAAAACAAACCAAATAAAACGTCACCTTTATTGGGTAGTGAAGATCTAGTCCTCAACTCATCTGAAAATCCAGGCCTATGCAGATTGCCATCATTTATACCAACAAATGTTTCCTGGAGGGTAGAAAGACAAAAAATAATTAGTGTAGGCAAGTATGTCCTAGCAGTTAACTGAACTATTCACTCTTCTTAACGTTTAATTATTTTTTACTAGTGCCCATTGTCTGAAGTATTCAATAACACATACTGACTGACATATACTCCCAATAGGTAACATGACTTGGGTAAAACAGTTGTGGCTATACGAATCAATATTTATAACTACTGTTTAAGCACGTACTCATTTTCTGCACTTCAAATAACAATCATTTTGAATTACACAATCCATAATGTGTGCACATCTGTACAGATCTTATATTCTGAAGTCAGAGACTGAGATGTGTAGTTTATTTTGGGGACAATTCTTATAGCTTCACAGCTATGCTCCTTCCCACTATCACTTACTGTTTCAGCTTCTGTGTTCTTAGAATATGCTGGTAAACACTGTAAATAGGCAGCCTACTTCCAGATCTTTATCAGGATTAAAATGAATTAACTACTGTTTTTAGATTTACAGTATCATGGCATTTTTTCTTATCGGTCTCTAGGCCACTTTCATCTTTGGTATGAGTTGCTGAATTCTGCTGAAATCAGTGCAGCTGTGTACTTTACTCCATGCTGCATTTGGCCTTCTTTATTTATGATGGCTTGGTGCTTTTAAATAATATAACAGAATTAGGGTCCAGGGGCATTCTTGGCAACTTTGCCCTTGACTTCAATGCAAGGAGGATCACACCCTTGATTCAGAATAGGGTAATGTTCCCGTATTATAAGTGTGACTCCTTTTACTGTGTTGTGTTGTGCTGCTTTTCCAACAGGTAGTGTGTTAAACAGAACTGAGAACTATCATTACTCAGGAGATGTGTTTAGTATGTGCTGTCAATTTAAACTACATATCCTATAAGCAAAGTGAAGAGAGAACACAGATCCTCAGAGGCTCCCCACCGTGTAAGTTCCCTCCTTCCTTTTATACCCCACCATCCTAAGGTGGATTGCTGGGTTGGGAGGGAATGCCAAGCACTGGTGTGCACTAAGCAGTCTCAGGCCTTGTCCATACTAGAAATTGTTTCTTGGTGTAGTTATACAGGCAAACAGGTGTACAGGAAACCCTCCTAGTGTAGACTCATTTTACACTGGTAAAAAAGTTCTTTTGTTAATACGGCTTATGCCAGTTTTCTGAACAAAATAAAACATCCTGGCAAAAGGATTGTTTTAACTGCATCTCCACTATGACTTGTGCCACCATAGCTATGTCAGTTAAGGGTATGATTATTTTTCACACTCCTAATTGACATAGCTATGTGGACAAAACTTTTAAGTGTAGACCAGGCTTCAGACTCCCCACTGCTCCATACTCTGCCACCTCCTTTCCCTCCAAGTGAGGGCTTAAACATGCAGGGTGAGAGGGTGAAAAACAGTGTTGTGTGTGTCCCCAGTTTTCATCCTGGGTTCAGACATGTCCCCATTATGCCCATACCTAGAGGCTTTTCAAGCAGTAGAAGCAAAACACAGGAAAAAGAGCACTCGACAGAGCTTAAACAAAGTGTATTTTTTGGAAAACTGAAAGACAAAAACACTTCATGTGAAACTTAGGGCTTGTCTACACAGTATATTAGTGCTCATCAACTGGGGTGTAAATTTACTGTGCACCAGCCTGTTGTGCACTGACTTTCCATGTGGACCCTGCTTGTGCACCATAAACATTTCCTAGTATGCACTGACATAGTCCCGTTTCAAACAATAGTATATCAAAGTGCTGTAGGGAAGTTTTAGTGTGCATCAACAGGGTCCATATGGACAATTAGTGCATGACATACTACAATTTACACCCCAGCTGGTGTTCACTAATGCACTATGTAGATGAGCCCTTAGCTTGTCTTTTTAAATGTATGTTTATAGGACAGGAATTTGTCTCTTAAATTCAGCATAAAAGTATCCAGCAACAGCAGGCAGTGTAAAGTGGGTGGCTTAACTCATACAGGCCCTCTGCAAATTATCACTCTCTGGAGCACTGCAGAGTGAGCACACAATTAATGTCTTGGATAATGGAGTAGAAACTATGCTTATAAAATTTTCAGTTGAGGGGTTGGCAGCACCTGGGAGGACAGGATAAGAATTCAAAATGACTTTAACAAATTGGAGAATTGATCTGAAATCAACAAGATGAAAATCAATAAAGACAAGCACAAAATACTACACTTCAGAAGGAAAAATCAAATGTACAGCTACAAAATGGGAATAACAGGCTAGGTGGTAGGTAGTACTGCTGAAAAGGATGTGTGTGGGGGGAGTTATGGTGGATCACAAATTGAATATGAGTCAATAATGTGATGCAGTTGCTTAAGAGGCTAATATTGTTCTGAGGTGTAATTGTCCCAGTCTGCTCGGCCCTGGAGACCTCAATTGGAGTACTGCGTCCAATTCCGGGTGCTTCACTTTAGAAAAGATGTGGATAAATTGGAGAGAGTCCAGAGGAGAGCCACAAAAATGATAAAAGGTTTAGAAAACCTGACCTATGAGGAAAAGTTAACAAAGCTGGGTATGGTAGGTCTTGAGAAAAGAAGACTGAGTGGGGACCTGGTAACAGTCTTCCAATATGTTAAGGACTGTTTTAAAGAGGATGGCGATCAGTTGTTTTCCATGTCCACTGAGGGTAGGACAAGGAGTAATGGGCTTACTCTGCAGCAATGGACGTTTAGGTTAGAAGTTAGGACAAACTTTTAAATTATAAGGGTAGTTAAGCTCTGGAACAGGCTTCCAAGAGAGACTGTGGAATCTCCAGCATTGCAGGATTTTAAGAATAGGTTGGACAACCATCTGTCAGGGATGGTCTAGGGTTTACTTGGTCCTGCCTCAGCACATGACTTCTCAATGTCCTTTTCAGCTCCACATTTCTTTGATTCTATTAATTCTTTCTGTGGGATGCCCCTGGGGCAGCAGAGCTAAACACTACCCCTTACTATGGACTGTGTTCATCTGGCACAATCTAGCCCAAAAGGTTCTAAAGTATATGTTAGTGGCCAGAATCTGCCACCCTTATTCACAGTGACTAGCACTTTTAATCATGAGTGGTCCCATCTGTTTCAATGAGATTGTTCTAGGGAAGGATTGTTCACGATGAGCAAGGGTTGCAGAAACTTGTTCTAAAATATCAGAGGTGGATAAATACATTGAGACGGCTTAAAATATCTATTTTTTCCTGCAAAGAATACAGTCCTAGGATACAGTCCTGGTAGCATTTAAAATTTTACTGCTGTATTTAGAACAAAGTTTAGAAAAGGGCAGATGTAATTTGACCACAAATTAATATAGATTGGCTTGACAAATAAATTTTGTTGAGTCATAAAAATAGTTTTACTCCTACTGGCATAATTTCTGTCTAACAACAGGTTAAATGCATTTAATCTACTGACATTGTGTGACATATAGTTGTTCTTCACACTTTCTCCTGAGCCAGAAGTATCCAGTGCAGATTTTATTATGTAGATATATCTAGTAAATAAAGTGGATTTAAATGGATATCTATCTCACCTATGATTGTTTTCCCATATTTGGACTCATACAGTGGAAAAGACAGATTGTTATCTATGATGTTTAAAAATATAATGCTTGGAAAATAATTTAAATTGGGAAAGCAAAGCTTCTTGTTTCTATAATATATCTCTGATATTTTTGTAAAAAGAAAAGGAGTACTTGTGGCACCTTAGAGACTAACCAATTTATTTGAGCATGAGCTTTCGTGACTCACGAAAGCTCATGCTCAAATAAATTGGTTAGTCTCTGAGGTGCCACAAGTACTCCTTTTCTTTTTGCGAATACAGACTAACACGGCTGTTACTCTGAAACCTGATATTTTTGTGTTACTCTTTGGAAGGAAACATTTTATTAGCGGGAGATTATTGAATTTTTTTTTTCAAAGATGGCAGAAATAGATACTGAAAGCAAACAGCTGTTCTCACAATTTTTTTTGTTTTTTAAAGGAAGATCCCTCTTTAGTAGGAGGTTGTTCTTCTCTATTATAATAGCTTTGGGATAAACTCATGGTAAGAAGTGTAAAATTCAACATAACAAAACTGTTAAACTAAAACAAATTACATTTAGAGTTAAACTGCCCAAAACAAGGAAAGGAAGTTCCCTTAACCCAGTCCTTTTGTCTAAGAATCACTACATAATACTGGGCCTTGTTATATGCTTTATTCTATTGTAAAATGAGGAACAAAATAGTTAAAAGTGCAATAACGTTGTTTTGCAAAGCACTTGGAAAGTCAACATGGATTAGTAGGCTCAACCCTGGACTAGGGGGCCATTACTCCTGTGGTCTGATCTCAGTTCTGTCAGTGGTTTTGTTGTGTACTACTGTGTAAGTAATGTAATCTAATGGTTTATCTACACTTAAAAAAAGACGTTATTTCAATATGTTAACAATTGTCATTCATTCATTACTCTGAAAATTCTAGCATAGCCAAGGACACAAGTGTTTTGGTTGGTTTGGCTAACCTTAGAATCCATGACCAACTAAAACTCCCCCAGCTTTTGTCTACCACCCGACTTAGGCTGCGAGCTCTTTGGGCTGGGATTGTGTCTTGCTGTATGTGGACATTACAGGGCATATTGTGAGTCCGCCATAATTCAATAACAATTAATAATAGATTCCTGGTGCCAGAACTGTTGGCCTCTCCCCACCTACCATTCACTGCTGGAAGTGACATCAGGGAGCTTGGAGCTTGCTTTTCTTCAAAATCTATCAATGCCAGTTATTTAGTTGGCAAGAGTGGGGCATCAGAGAGGCAAGGTACCTCCAGCCTCTGAGGACCAGGAACAGTGGACCAAGACTGTAACCAAAACTCTTATTCTGTATGTCTGACACTGTATTATGAGGCTGTTAAACTTCCCGGCCAACTCAGGAATTAGGTTATTTTAGTAGTGTTTTAGGGTTTAGTGTCTCCTGGTAATGTGAGTGAGTCAAATACTGTGGTGATGGGAGCTAGAGAAGTACCTAAACAGATAAATATTGGCAGAGTACAATATTTTCATGGTCTCAGTGTCCACAACATAATTAGTTGTTTTAACCTTTGTTTTATTTACTTTGTTCTTTATCTCACAAAATGTTTTGAAAGGCAGAATAGTGAGCTTTTTGTTCTGCCAAGCTTCTTGAAAAAATAAGATTTTATGCATATATATTTGAAAAAGGAAAAACAGAAACTTAATGCCAGCTGGTCATTCCAGTGTTTGTATTCCTCTCCTAAAGGAAAGTTATGAGGTTAATAAAATGACATCATTCTCTCTCCCATGAATGCCATAGTGCAAGCTAAGGAAAAAGGAGTGGAAAAAAAACTCTAATACAGATGAACATTTTACATTACAACTAGTGTTTAAATGCATGCTACACCATACTGTGTGTCCCTAGCCTCCATTTTGCCAGAAGCTGGGAGTGGACGACAGGGAGTGGATCACTTGATGATTGCCTGTTCTGTTGATTCCCTCTGAAGCACCTGGCATGGGCCATTGTCAGAAGACAGGATACTGGGGTAGATGGACCATTGGTCTAACCCAGTAGGGCTGTTCTTATGTTTCAGTAACAAATATAAGTTAACATTAAAGGTAATAACTTTGAAGTATGGGTATGCAGTGATTCCACCTGGTGCTGTGATTCTGTCCCATCTTGTAAGATGAAACAGGGTCTGGCTGTCTCAGTCCTTAAACAGGTGACATGGTTATTATTTGTTTGTGTAGGCAGCACATACACGTGAAAACACTGTTCCTGTACCAAGGAATTTGCAAACTAAGGGCATGATCCTGCCTGTTGTGCTGCATGGACATAGGACTCCACCTGTGTGCAGCTCACTATAAGATTGGGACCTACACACCTCTATTACAGTACATCCTGAAGGAAGTGGTATTCACCATTCGCTGGTGACAGTATTCACTCTGGATACCAGTCCAAAGCCTGAGCGCAGTGTTCAGGAGCACTATTTAGGGTGCAGAATTCTTGACATCCTTAAAGGGCCCATGGCACGTCTCATTAATCAATTATAGATACAAAGTTGCTGCTAACACATGAGAAAATAGTAACATGCAGAATCTGTTTGTTCTGTTCGTGAATGAAGTAGCTTGTAGGACTCAGATGCATTGAGGCAGGATTACATTTATTTGCCTTTCATTATTATTCTGTAGAATCAGTGTAAGGAGTTTATAATAATATAATAAAGTTCAGTGTGACAAGTTGCCTTTATGATAGCCTGCAATGTTTACCAATAAGTATCTTTAAAAATATTATATTGCTGCTAAAGGGAAAAAAACCCATAACCTTTTATTGCACTTGACCTTTGGATTTATAAAAACCCGATATAAAATATATTTCCTAAGATTAAGAGAATTCAATATCCCAGATCCTTGCATTTGATAAGTACCTGATTGTCAATACTTACATCCTGGTTAAACGTAGCAGTCTAGATTTCTGTGACCCACTATGTCTTCTACACTTGTAATCACCAAGAAGTTTTATCAAATGTAGCTTAACTAGTAATATCTCCATTCTAAAAAACACTTTAGAAAAATCCACTTTGTAGTTTTAATGTCTCAGCTATGTGAGATTTGACCTTGATTTTGAGAAGAGGAGAGTAGCCATTAGATCAATAATTTTTCAACCATGAAACTGCATATGGAATGAATCTGCTGTGCAGCAATATTACATTCTGTCATATTGATTATAAAGGTCCTTTTCTGGAGTTTGGCATGTTGCTGGCTAAACTTCAGACTGGGGCAATCAGATTAAGAAATAACATGCACTGATACTGACTCAGTCTAGTACTGGAGATAAAAAAAGTACAAGTTTGTCAAATTCGGCAATAGCTTCTGAAAAGAAAATAGTCCTTACAACAATCAGATACTTAGTTCCTTGCCATTTACTGTAAGTTCTTACCTCAGCTTCTTATATCTATAACTCTTATGTTGGTTTATGTTGTGAATTTTGCATACTTTTGTTAGACTTATTTAAACCATTTTGCATTCTGCCGCATTTCCAGTGTTGTTGGTATCATTGATATCTATTCTTTTTATAGCTGGATTTTTAAAAAAACTTTGCAGTTTATGCAAATAACCAATGAATCATAGAATCATAGAATCATAGAATATCAGGGTTGGAAGGGACCCCTGAAGGTCATCTAGTCCAACCCCCTGCTCGAAGCAGGACCAATTCCCAGTTAAATCATCCCAGCCAGGGCTTTGTCAAGCCTGACCTTAAAAACTTCCAAGGAAGGAGATTCCACCACCTCCCTAGGCAACGCATTCCAGTGTTTCACCACCCTCTTAGTGAAAAAGTTTTTCCTAATATCCAATCTAAACCTCCCCCACTGCAACTTGAGGCCATTACTCCTCGTTCTGTCATCTGCTACCATTGAGAACAGTCTAGAGCCATCCTCTTTGGAACCCCCTTTCAGGTAGTTGAAAGCAGCTATCAAATCCCCCCTCATTCTTCTCTTCTGCAGGCTAAACAATCCCAGCTCCCTCAGCCTCTCCTCATAAGTCATGTGTTCTAGACCCCTAATCATTTTTGTTGCCCTTCGCTGGACTCTCTCCAATTTATCCACATCCTTCTTGTAGTGTGGGGCCCAAAACTGGACACAGTACTCCAGATGAGGCCTCACCAATGTCGAATAGAGGGGGACGATCACGTCCCTCGATCTGCTCGCTATGCCCCTACGTATACATCCCAAAATGCCATTGGCCTTCTTGGCAACAAGGGCACACTGCTGACTCATATCCAGCTTCTTGTCCACTGTCACCCCTAGGTCCTTTTCCGCAGAACTGCTGCCTAGCCATTTGGTCCCTAGTCTGTAGCGGTGCATTGGATTCTTCCGTCCTAAGTGCAGGACCCTGCACTTATCCTTATTGAACCTCATCAGATTTCTTTTGGCCCAATCCTCCAATTTGTCTAGGTCCTTCTGTATCCTATCCCTCTCCTCCAGCGTATCTACCACTCCTCCCAGTTTAGTATCATCCGCAAATTTGCTGAGAGTGCAATCCACACCATCCTCCAGATCATTTATGAAGATATTGAACAAAACCGGCCCCAGGACCGACCCCTGGGGCACTCCACTTGACACCGGCTGCCAACTAGACATGGAGCCATTGATCACTACCCGTTGAGCCCGACAATCTAGCCAGCTTTCTACCCACCCTATAGTGCATTCATCCAGCCCATACTTCCTTAACTTGCTGACAAGAATACTGTGGGAGACCGTGTCAAAAGCTTTAATCAGAAGTCTCCCACAGTATTCTTGTCAGCAAGTTAAGGAAGTATCCGCAAATTTGCGGATGATACTAAACTGGGAGGAGTGGTAGATACGCTGGAGGGGAGGGATAGGATACAGAAGGACCTAGACAAATTGGAGGATTGGGCCAAAAGAAATCTGATGAGGTTCAATAAGGATAAGTGCAGGGTCCTGCACTTAGGACGGAAGAATCCAATGCACCGCTACAGACTAGGGACCGAATGGCTAGGCAGCAGTTCTGCGGAAAAGGACCTAGGGGTGACAGTGGACGAGAAGCTGGATATGAGTCAGCAGTGTGCCCTTGTTGCCAAGAAGGCCAATGGCATTTTGGGATGTATACGTAGGGGCATAGCGAGCAGATCGAGGGACGTGATCGTCCCCCTCTATTCGACATTGGTGAGGCCTCATCTTGAGTACTGTGTCCAGTTTTGGGCCCCACACTACAAGAAGGATGTGGATAAATTGGAGAGAGTCCAGCGAAGGGCAACAAAAATGATTAGGGGTCTAGAACACATGACTTATGAGGAGAGGCTGAGGGAGCTGGGATTGTTTAGCCTGCAGAAGAGAAGAATGAGTGGGGATTTGATAGCTGCTTTCAACTACCTGAAAGGGGGTTCCAAAGAGGATGGCTCTAGACTGTTCTCAATGGTAGCAGATGACAGAACGAGGAGTAATGGCCTCAAGTTGCAGTGGGGGAGGTTTAGATTGGATATTAGGAAAAACTTTTTCACTAAGAGGGTGGTGAAACACTGGAATGCGTTGCCTAGGGAGGTGGTGGAATCTCCTTCCTTGGAAGTTTTTAAGGTCAGGCTTGACAAAGCCCTGGCTGGGATGATTTAACTGGGAATTGGTCCTGCTTCGAGCAGGGGGTTGGACTAGATGACCTTCAGGGGTCCCTTCCAACCCTGATATTCTATGATTCTATGATTCTAAGTTGGACATCCAGAAACTGAGGCACCCAAAATCACTAGTCGCTTTTGAAAAATCTAAGCCATATATAGAATTTTATTAGGTATGAATTAATTTCCCACCTTTAGAAGAATTTGTTTTTCTCTCTTGCTAGATTTTTGAACTTGAAGAAAAAAAAATAGGAGTAGGAATTATAACTCCTCCATATTTAGTGCCAGCATAAGTGCAGCTGTTTCTATGGATAAAAGGGTTAAAGAAAACTGTTTTAAGGATTTCTAAAACTACTTGACAAAGGCTGAAAATATCTTTCATTATGCAGCATTAGAACAATCATAATGAGATGTTAGCAAGTCCTTTTATGCCCATGTAGCAGCAGCTTGTTTGTAATCCTCTCGAGAAAATGAAAAGTATTCTGGCTGTGACGCTCTTTTAAAAGAAGAAATGTTATGCAGCCAAATAAAATTCATACAAAGCCTTTGAAGCGAACACCTAGTGAAGAAACAACTTTGTTAAATGAACAATTGTTTACAGCAATAAAACTTAAAAAGCCTTGGGAAAAGAGCGCTGATCATACTAAGCGAACTGGAGCTGTTGCATGAATTTCCTGTGTACCAAAACATAGGACATGTACTCTGAAATATTACTATCTTACTAAATAAATGATTGTTAGGGGAGCTAACTGTTAAGAACACATACATTATTTTATAATAAGAATAAGCATTTAACAGATTTTTCTTGTCAGTATCCCCCTGAATAACATAAGAAAATCATATTGCAATTGATATGGCTTGCTGTCTAGTAGTACCATATAAGATTCAGTTTTATAAGAGCATTAGTCACTTGAGATTTGTTGGAGACATTTATCAGCTTCATGGGAATGTCTATTGAGAGTTACAGGTCTATAAACTTCTGTCAATCACATGTCACTCTTGCTCTGTTTCCCCAACGCCCCCAGATGTATTATTAACTGTTAACTTCTGATTAAATATTTCACTAATAGGGATCAAATGCTAAGTACTGTGATTGTGTGAAGTACAGGGGTAAGGAATATGGGAACATCAGTGATATTGGGAGCTAATTGCCATGTACCTTTTTAAAAACATTTGTTTTCTAAAATATAATCTGAAAATTTTTATAGAGATTAATTTACTCACAAAGACACAGATTCTGCCACCCTTACTCAGTGTCAGTAGTCTATTACTCTGTGAGTAATCCCACTGATGGCTCTATTTAATGAATAAAGTATTACTCAATGTGAGTAAAGGTGGGAGAATCTGGTCCAAAATCCCTACGTTCTTAAACAGATTATTGTAAACTTCGGCACAGTTTTTCTTCGTATAAAATTAACGAATTCCACAAGTTGTAGTGAGTGGTCAAAAATACAGAAACTTTTCAGAAAACAGGAAAAATGAGTCCAATGTACCACCCAGGTTTTTTGGCTTACCAAATGTACAGAAAAAGGAGTTGGATGTATTTCAGAGCTAACAAAGTGATGGATTCCAAACCCCTGGCCAGCTACATCTTGTAAATGTATAATATGGAAAAGAAGTGGTGTCTTTAGATGTGGCCTTTGTGGTCCCATAAAAACAAACACAACTATAAAGTATTCCCTGTTGTTCCTTTTGCCTCCTGGTAACATAATGCCCAAAGGAAGACACCCGTTCTAATCTTCATTTTGAGTAGTACTCCTTTTCTTTTTGTCAAACAGTTATTTTGGAAAGTTTTTCACAGTATTGAGTTAACTGCAGGTAAAATCCTAGAGAAGACAAGGCAGTTTGTAATTTTCACATGAGTTAGGAAATCAAGATAAACCCTAGACTCTCCCATAGTTTTAAACTCGGCCTGCTGTGGGAGAGCCTTGGGTTTACCTTGACCTGCTAACTTGTGTGAAAACAGACTGCCTTGTCTTCACTAGAATTTATCGTGTTTTAGTTACCTCAGGTTAAGAACACACCTATCTTCCTAGTGAAGACACACCTAAAGAGGACTGGAAAGGCACACTTTCTGTGGAATGAGTTCTCTGAAGGAAAAAAAAAAAAGAGTCCACACAAAGCAAAGGTAGCATAAAGAGAGTGACTGGCTTTCAGTCCTACTATGCCAGATTTCCATTCTTTGCAGTACTGTTCTTTGTGCACATTGCAACAGTCCTCCCAAAGATCCATCCCTTATGTTTGGGTGATGTTTCTCTGGAGACCAAATTCATTCAAGTTGGATTCCTCAATTTGGCATCTCTAGACTAGGAAAATAGGTCTTGTTTTAATGCACTTTAGCTAACATGATTTTAAACAGGGCTTAATACAGTTAGTGTAGACAGGGCAAGTAGTGTTTCAAACTAAATTTGGCTGGCCAGAGTCCTATTTCTGGGGGAGCCAGGCTTCCACTTTCTGTTCCCCATGACAAATTACTGGAGGCTTCACTGCTTAAACAAAAGAAAACCCTCTATCTCAGAGAGGGGTAACATGAGGATTTAAATAATCTGAATGGTGGCCAGGCACAAATGTATCTCTTGCTAGTACACGAATAATTGATATATGTATATACACACACACATGCTAATACATAAAACAAGCCAAACAACATGCAGTGTTATGGATTGATTTCTAGATCTGCCAAAGTAGAGAATTTCTGAACTTCCTGGGGAAATGGAGAGAGGTTTCTTTGTTTCTGTCTGTCTGTCTGTCTTTTCCTGAGAGACTCTCCTGTCCTTGCAGCTTCCTTTGTTATAGTGAGTCAAGGCACTTTAAGGCATTCAGACTTTCTCTCTGAACTTTCCTGAGCTGTGCGAAGGACGCCCCTGCAGCCCTCCTGTGCCTGGCTTACTCCTGAGATGCATGAGATCTACATTAAGCACACTTCAGGGGGGGACAAAGGTGGCTCTGTGTCTAAGGCTGACTGTGGGCCAGTGTGGTCTCAGTGCAACTTAGAACAATGTAAGGGCTGATCTAAGCTACTTGGTAACAGCCCCGGAGGGCACAAAGGGGAAGACTTAGCCTAGGCCTGGATATGACCTCTAATATTTAGGCTGATGCTACCTTACTGATATTTTCTTCACCTAACTTCATTGGGCCATTGTAGCTGCTTTTGAATTTGGCCTATTACCTTTCAATTCAGTTCTTTAGTAAGAATGTTTTGGTTAATTACAAAATGAAACAAATTTGAAAGGGAAAAAAAATCAAATTTCCTCTGTGCAGGTTACCTCTAAAGGAATTGTGCTTAGTTTATTTTGTGCATTAGTACCTTTAGAAGAAGTACAGTGTGCTTCCATGAGTGTTCGAAGATTCTGATTAGCCAGGTCGGCTCTGGAAATATAGTGACGCTCTGAGATGTAAAACTCATATATTCTAACGAAGTCTGACAGTAGTTCATTTGTGTAGCTGTATCTGTTAAATCATGAAGATAGTTGACTGGCATATATACCCTCATACTCACAGATTGGAGTGCATAGGAGTTGACAAAAGTTTACTCTTACGCAAACTACTTTTGTGAAAGGGTAGCTTGTTGATTACTCCTGTAATAATCTTGCTTCCTTAGAGTTAGTTTATATTCATTTCTAATTTAGACTACTAATGATAAGTCATTTTCTGACTGGTTAAAATGTATGGTTGTAGTGACAGTAGATAGATGAGTTAGTCCATAAAACACTACCATGCACCAGAAGCATCTAGTCGATGTTTGATTTATCCTTAATGGGAGTAAAACTTAGGTAAATGATGGTAGTAAAAAGCCTTTTGTCTGGGTCTCTGGCTAGGGAAGGAGAAAAAAGGGTTTCAGAATATCTTCAGTTAGGAATATTAGTAAGAGAATGGGAAAAGGCAATGTGCTAGAGATGAGAAACTCTCCAAATATAATTCTGTTCACCAAAGGTCAGAGCATGATAGTGTTAATTTCAACCATTATTTTCTTTTTCTAGCATGTCTATAGACTTATTTCTAAAAGGCTTGAGAAATTAACATAATTGTTAGGCCTTAGGTAGAAAGGCATTCAGACATATAGTAGTGTTAACTCTGAAGAAAGTCTTCATCTGTCCACTTCTTTTTCAATATTGCTTGCTCTCCTTTAGAGAGGGAAGATACATATCAATAGAATCATTGTCTTGAAGCAATATTTTTTTTCTTTTATTTGTAGTAATGTCTCCAGAGCCTCTTCTGAACTTCTTAAGGCACTCTTTGAGATAGATTCCCCCCCCGACCCATGTATATTAGTGGGTAACATGTGCCTCAATTATTTCATCCCTGCAAAAACTGCATTCTATAATAGTTAAGAAAGACACAGGAGTAATACATTCTCATTGATTTAGAGGCTCTCCTACTGTGTGGGCGCTCCAACTACCTTGTTTCAGCTTGTCTTATTAAGAGCCTGTCTTGTTTACGGATTTGAAGGATGTGAGTTTCTGTTTTTCCACAGGAAAAGAACAGATTTTTTAAGAGCAACCCATTGGTTCACACTTGGTTGGTAGATATTCTAGTAAAAGTTGCTGAAAAAGTATCAGTTACTTTTCACTGCATCTATGGCAGCAGCAGCCTAAGGGGGAAAAAAGCTGCTAACTCTTGAAGTGAACATCAGTGATTGAAATAGGTAAGGAAGTTGATGCCATATTATTTTTGTTTCCCCTTTTGCTTATTTCAGGAGCAGAGATTTACCATTGTATTGATGGTGTACCTGTCTGGATTTAATTGGCAGAGGGTTTAATATACACATCAGCTATGAATTTATACCCCAGAGAGCTGCCATGCATTTGTGGGGATTGGGTAGCTGAGAAAGTTAATAATGGGATACTGCACCTTTGGCTTCTGGGCCATAGGTTCAGATTTCAACCAGTTCTGTAGCAGTCGTGCTGACAGAAGTCCTTGTGAACTCCATGCAAATTCAGTCCACACAGGGCTATCACATTTGGACCAAAAATACTACTACCTGAAGATGGTTTGGAGTCCTGTGTGAAATTGGGGGTTTCCTACTGGACAGCTCTCCACAAAACAAAAGCTACTTCTGTTCTGCTGGCAATTTTGGCAGAGATGCTAAGGACAGATTGATCATGGAAACTGAACTACCTTTTCGCTTCCTGGTTGGGATGCATAGATGGAGCCGTGTGGGAAAGCTTGTACTGCTACTTCCCAGGCTGTACTTGTTCAGTAAATCAAAGGAGAACTATAATCTCCAGATTTGTTAGTCAAGCATCCTTCGTGAGTACTAAAGTTGCCTTGCTTTTTCTTCAGTGTTATCAGTATGTTCAGTGGGAAAGGGTTCCACTTGCATGAAAGTTGTTGGGGCAGATGATGATGACTTTCTTTAATACAGGTTTTGCTGTATATAATGAAGAAAGAATTCCATATTTTATAAAAGAGGTACATCATCTTAAACAGCTATCTCACTGAAGGAGTAATATATTTCGTGCGGATCAACTCTATAAGAAGGGTGGAAACTCAAACTTATGTATGAGCAGGTGACCTGTTTTTCTGGCCTGAAGAACTATAAAACAATTTACATATTTTTTGTTGTTTTTAAAACGCTTGCATGTCATCTTTGTGCAATTACTATTACATACTGAATTGATTAGATTAAACTTCATTGTCGCATTATTCTCTTGAGTCCAGGTGCCATATGTGCTTCACATCTGGTGAACATTCAGGGCCTTCTGAAAAGCTCCACCATACTTTGCTTGGAAATGAGTACTACAAATATCGTGCTTTTTAATCTGCTTCTTCTGTTGGCTGCAAGCGGAGCACACTGAAGTCTAAAGCAACTATTGCGAAATTATAGTACCACCAAGGATAACCATAATAAATTCAAGAGATTAGCTGCTTCACTATTGGTCCTCCTTTCTTCCATCTGTGTATGATAATGCTTCTTTGAAGTTCCATTGAAATCACAATGGATTGTAATGACTATACTGGCATTTCAGGCAGCATTGGAGATGTGGTCCTTCTGGCCACGTCTAGTAGGTTAGGCATGAGTTAAGTGGCTAAGAATGGAGGGAAAAAATCCTGCTATGTTTATAGCAATCTATGCTTTTCCCCCCTCATTTCAGTTTTGTTTTGTTTTTGTTTGTTGTAAATCCTGTATTACTGATGCTAAATGAATTCTGATGGGAGTATTCCATTAAAACTGCTAGCACGGTATGAAATATTAAAAAAGAGAGATGGGTAAGGAAACTAAATAGATACAACTATTAACTATAAAATTTCAGTAACCTCAAAAAATAGGAACACTTAGTAATCAGTATGTTAAACTATCAACATTAGTGCTACATGGAGTTAGAAATGAAGAAAGTTTTCCAAACTGAAAGGTTCTCTTACATATCTGTGTGGTACAATTCCATGCATTTTTATAATGTGGTTACATAAACATTTACCATATTGCATGATGATGACATTGAATTTATTGTGAACTTCTTGTGGCTGTAAATATTTCCAGAGTGAACACCATCTGTTGAGAATATTTGGTTCCCAATATCAAATCCATTGCATGTAAGTGGTATTGCACTGTACTTTTCGCAGATTATTTATTGTGTAGGGCAAAGTTCAGACTTGTGATCGGTATCTTCTTACATTTCACCCTTAGGTGCATATAAAATAAAATCTCATTTGGAGGTGCACAATGCCAAACCAAAACCTAAAACATGTTTAGTTGGGCTTAGAATGAAGAAGGAGAAAAAATGCTCCTGACTTAATAATGAACTTCATTTCTCTTTTGAGACTTGACTTTTGACATGGAGAGAAGGCCAAAATAAAAACCAGAGTGAGGGAGGGCCCTGACATAAACCTGCTTTTAATTAGGCTTTGTAAAGGAGCTTTTCTGCTAAAACTCTCAGGTTGAAGAGTTCATGCACAAAACCCCTCTGTGGCTTATAAGGAGCCAAACTTGGGACATTCAAGCAAACATTTCTGTATAGTGAAAAGGTCTATGTTTTTCACTTAAAAGGCCATTCCCCTTTCCAGTTATCATCCCCTCTTAGGATACTGTGTGTTTCAGTTTAAAACTTAATGCCAATTCAAAATGCTTTGATATTAATAAACATGAAAATTTAATTACTTTGGTTTCCCTTTTTCCTATTTTTCCTAATTGTATGTGAATCTGACCTATTTCAGCCGGACACAGTTAACATGTACCAGAAATGTATGCACATTTAAAGTCAGGATCTTTATACCTTACTGGCAAAGGCTAAAGTACTTTTCTTGAAAAAAGTGATTAAAGTAATTTTATTGCATGGAAAAATGATCATGCCAGTTGCAAAACCTGAGCCTAAGTCTACATTTGTTGGAGGGTTGGGTACATTTCAGAAGTGAAGTACATGCTCTTTATATGTAAGGTGACTTCCATTGTGTTTACTCAGTGCCCTCTACTGGATGATTCACAGTGACACCAGCATCAATTTCAAACAAAGGTTTATACTTCTGCAAAATAAAGCTGTGGCTTCAGTGTCATGATGTAAAGAGAGAGGGGAAGGATAAAACTAAAACCAGCAAATTAGGGCTAAACATGAATAAACAGCTCCCTTTCCCATGGAACTAACAAATGCCCAGATCCTAAAACTTCCTTAATCATCCTACATGACCAAATGTGATCATAAACTGAATAAGAAAAATAAACTTAAGCTAAATTAAAGTTATCACAGTAAAAATCAACTTTCAACAAAAATTTTATCCAGTACACATATTTTCTTCTTAAATAACCTTTCTAATGTTCTCTTCCCACCTCCATTCCAGTACATCTAAGAGCTGTTCACTAGTGATAGATGTATTCCTTTACTCTTCCTCATCTGTCCTAAAGCATGCTTTTAGTTTTTCAGGAACCAGATGTTGGCAAGTTTTGTTGAGAAGCTAATTGCTTTAGCCTTTGTCTCAAAACTTTGTTTAGTTATACAGCCTTTGTATTTAAACACCAAATATCCTTGGTATTCACAATCTTAAAACTTACAGGGTCATCAGCTGAACAATGTAGCAACCTTGCCCAGATTGTGAGAAGCATACTACCTTTAGGCTATATACCAAGAAAACCATTCTAAAACAGAGATCTATTAGACTGTGGAATAGACTCCTGACTTCCATTTCTCAAGTCTTTTAAAAAGCTGACTAGCCCATGCACAAAATATGTACTTTAGGGAGTAATCCTATATTGACAGGGAAATTGACTAGAAATTCTAATTTCTGTAATGATTTAATTTATATCATGGGGATTCATCATCCATTAGCTGATTACTTTATATTTAAAAGATAGGTTCTTGGGAAGTTAGATGCCACGTAGTGGGACTAACATTGAACGCAAGAGTTCTGTCTACAAGTAGAAAGCATCACATTGAAAAATCAGCTTAAGAAATGGCAAACCTTACTAGTCTATTTTCATCTTTTTGTAGACCATTGTAAAAGACGAAGCCTCATATTTTGAGTGAAGAGTTCTACTAACTGCTGGCCATTGTCTGAAAAACAGAGGTTATGATGGGTCAACAAGTAGCAGTCAAAAATTTGGTTTGCTCACAGAACTCTAACCAAAAAGACCAGAGGCGTTAAATCTTTAAATATTCCAAAAAGACATACAGGGCAGCTAACAACCATGAAACATTTCACTTCTAGGTGACTGCTTTGAATTCCACCCAGGCTGTTGTTGATTGAAAGTCATTATCATATCCCAACTGTGCTGTGGCCTGTGAGTTGCAGATATTAGTCCATTTCTTAGAGGTTTAATTGGAGCCAAATTGGCAGAGGCCAAGGATTGAATAGGAAGAGAGTTTGAAGTACCTTCTATCTAACCCCTAATACTTCTGTATGCTTCACAGTGCTACCAGTTTGGCTTTCATAAGCACTAAACATTTATTTCTAAAAACAGAGCCTGGACTGGAAGTGGGAGCTGACATTCCTAGATCCATTTCTACAGCCCCTTCCCCCCCCCCAATCCCTCCAGGTCTGTTAGTTGCAAAGGTGATGGTCCCTTTAAAGTGATCCCACAAGCTGGGAGTAGAGGTGGTGTGACTGGGGTTCCCAGGGGGAGCCATGCTGAGGTTGCTTAATTAGAGCAAAGTGCAAAGAATGGAGCAGACAATCCCCCAAACTGGTGGATATTTCAATACTTAGATTTACCAAGTCAGCAACAAAACAGCTTCTACAATACTTTACTGGTTACCCAGAAGCCAAAACCACAGTTCCCTGTAGTAAGAGGCCCTGAAACATAAACCCTTATATCAGAGGTCTGGTCTGAGGCCTAAAGCCTGAACCAAAGTACTTCCAGGCATTGCTAAGCAAAACTGGGCTGTGAGCCAGAGGCAGGCCCTAATTGCAGAACTTGGGAAGAAAAGGGCTCCTAGAAAGCACACGCTAATGATATAAGTAGTAATAAGAGGAATGTGTGCCAAGATGGCACCTGGACATCCTGATACGAGGACACTTCACAGAGATAACAAGGAACAGCCAGGTCCATCCCAAAGACAGGGTCAAAAGGATAGTATGGTGGACAGATCTGTTTGTTTGAACCAACGTGATCAAAGGGGGAGACAGCACCCTAATGAGTCAAGGGGCTGTACCTCAATAAGTCAGTAGGGATGAGTAATCTGTCCTGCAACTGTGTAAAAATAGGTCCCAGAGTGCATATCTTTGTCCAGCGTAGGGGGCAATGGAGTGTCCCACCACTGACTGAGCTGTGTCCATTGCCAGGGGGCACATATTCGTAGTATGTCCTGTAGAGTCTATAGGAAACTATTACTGTGCTTCGTTGGACAATAAACCTGACCGGGTGTCTTCGTACCTTACTAAAGTCTGTGGTCTTTGGGGGTTTTCTGGGTCTGCTGTATCAGCTATCTGCGCAGAGCTGGGGCAGCACACAAAGGGAACATGCACACAGCTGACTGTTATCGAACAAGAGCAGAGCACCACACCGATAGCTACCGACAACACTCCCTTAAAGCAACTCAGCCTATGGCTTCCACCCAGACAGCCAAGTTAAATATGATAAAGATTACAGAAAATTTTGTTTATCATATAAAAAGTTCTACCAATCCCAAAGGATTGGACACATTACCCACCAAGTCAATGAATATTTCAGATCTTACCCATATACATGCTTACCACCAGTTCTTTTTAACTAAAGTAAAGTTTATTAAAAGAAGAAAAGAGAGAGAGTATTGGTTAAAAAAATCATTATACATACAGACATGAATACAGTTCTGAGATCAGTTTCATAGTAGAGATGGTGAGCTTTGGGGTTGCAAAGATTTCTTAGAGTTAGCCCACAGATTTAGTCCAATGTCCAATACCAGGGTGATCCAAATGAATTTGGAGACCTCAGACTTGCAGCTCCTGCTCCCCCTGAATGAAGCATAAGCAGATTTGAGATAAAGCGGATCAGGTCCCAAGAGCCCTTTATACAGTTCCTGGGTAGCATGCAGTCCTTGGGTGAACAATAGGCTTTTGAAGTAGCCTATTTCCTAAACATCACCAGTAATTAACTACCTGGATTAACATAAGGTAATTATTCATTAAGCAGTTCATAGACAGTTTACCACAAACTTTTAAGAGACAAATAGACAATGGTATTATTACACCCAAGTTTCTTTTAAATGTTAATATCCCCTTTTGATCTCTGAATTAATAAAATATAGTGATAGGAATTGTCTGGTTACATTGTTAACCTCTAACAAGATATAGATAAACACAGACAAATAAAATTACTGTTTTTTCTAATTCTCTAACAGTACAGGTTTGCACTTCAAAGCTCTAGTGCATCTAACATTGCTTTGCTAACTGCTTGTAAGGAACAGCCCTAATTACCACTTACATACTTTCCTAATGTGTCTTCAGAGGTAGACTTTGGGTCATTTACCCTGCTAGTTGCTTAACCCTTTCTGGCCCAGCATAACACGTAGTTTGTGAGTTGCAGTGGGTATTAGCAGTTGAAATGGGAGATTGGTCATGCTGATTTTTGTAAGGATATAAATGGTTGTTTCTCTGTACTACTGTGTTAATAAATTCAGCTTCAGTGGGAGAGGCTGGGAGAAAGTTCTTAAGGGGATGAGAGTTTTATTATGAATGAGTGTTTTTTGGCTCGCTGTTCACAGCAGTTTAGGATAAGGCAAGGAAACGTATTTTCCTTCTCTGTTTAAACCTGTACACTTCTCTAGTGTCTGTAGAGCAGGGTTGGATTTAAAAATACAAACCAATGGCAGGTGAGAATGACAAAGGGTTGAGAGATCTCTTGAAATAGGAAGGGAGTGATATTTGTTCCCCTAGATATGATCATGTTCAGATCTTATCTGTGGAGTCAGGAAGGTTGGGTTGGCATTAGAAATGTTCTCCTTTCACCTGGGGAAGTGAGAGCCTCACAGCACTTTGAGGATTTGTCTATTTCAGGACAGGGTCAATGTGGTCGGTGGGGGGCGGGGAGGGAATCAAAAGGGCTGAGAGATCTTGGGGCATAGGAATGTGTGGAGAAGCATCTGGAGAAAGGAAAGACGGGAGGACTGGGGTAGGTAAGAGTACCTGATATGGGCATTTGAGATCCTAATTTGCGGGACGTAGATTATGAGAGTTTTCAGAGGCTTCTTTTAGAATTATAGATAATTTGGGGTGTGACAAACAACTCACAGTCATTATTCAGGTGCTAGGTATGACAGTTGCAGCACTTGGAGGGACATCTTATGGTCTTCAAGAGGATAAAATGATCCTGCCGTATGTTGAGGATAGGGAGGCCTGGCAGGGCCTCAGGGTTAGCTGTGATGTTTTGGGTCCTTTGCTTCTTATGATAGTGGGCAGCAGGTGACCACACAGATAAGGGTGAAGTGTAGAGCTCAGCTGAAATGTCTAGTTTTAATTCTATTGCCGCTTGTCTGTCTTCTAATGACTTTTCAAGAGGACAGGGCACTGAGATTTGTTTTTTGTTTTTTGGTTGATGGCCAGTAAAATTTATGGCTTAATTAAAGGTGAGGCCTTACATATTATACACTGTGCATAGATCATGAATAATTGGTTGAATGATACTGCAGGGCTCAGTTTGGCTCAGTTTATTCAGTCCAGGAACGCACTGCAACATAAACCAAAAGGGATGGTTGAGAAAGTGGTGGTTCTGTGTTGTTACGTATGATGTAATGTTTTCAACCTAAGATTGATTGAATGCAGCATATCCATCTGACATTTGAGTCCCAAGATGGAGTTACATAGAGCTAGTTTTGGCATCCCAGTTGTCTCCCAAAGTCACTGCATGAACTGATGACATTTGTAACTACTATGTCTTTGGAGTCACCAAGGCTGTGTGGCTTCAATATCCACATAGGTGTTGCTACTTCTGATTCTGCTCAGGATTTCATGGCCATCGTCATAAACATGGCACATTCTCAGGAGGCTTAGGGTAAATTCAGCTCATGCCAGTAAGCCATGCTCTTGTTCTGGTGTTTCAGTTGGGGTTGGAAGCCTGGAAGTTTTGCTCTTGTCATGACCTGATCATTGCTTCCTGCATTTTGAGGTCAGGACTCTCTTTTTCTGATTTTGAGTTTCGACCTCAGAAGTTAATGAAACAAGATGATTTTCAGAAGGGCCTCATAGAAAATGTAATCCTTCCAATAGAGAAGATAATCTTTTATGGACCCCATCAAGTAGGTGGTTTTCGGGCAGCCTCACCGTTTACACATCACTAGCAACAAATAAAACAAGACTGAAGACCCCTATAGTGGAAGAAGTCTCAGGATGAATTAAAAATCATATGTCATGGCCATATAGGAGGCAAATAAGAGGTCCTTGGCCCCCATTCTAACATCCATAAAATCAGCTATTCCAGAGTATGAAAGTTAAAATGTTGATTTTTGTGCTTTTGTGTTTCATAGTACGTAATGTAGTAATTTGGTCATGATCATTCCCTACGTAAATAGCTAAAAATTAAGATCAACTAATAGCTCAAAGAAACGTATGGAATCTGTTATTCCTTCTGTTGTTGTTTTATTCCCCTGTGTCCTTTCAGCCTGTTCACATATACCAAAAGTTTGTGAAGATAAGATTGTTACTTTAATAGTTTAATCATCAGTCATTCTCCTTCCTGCTTCTTCAGTGACCTTCAGGGAATCAGATGTGACAAAAAGATTCCATCAGCCAGTTACTTCTACAGAAATGAAGAAGACTAAGAGTGACTGTTCCCAGTGTAACATATACTCTTTGTCCATTATAAAGACTCCTCAGTGGACTGATTCTAGTGTCAAGACCTGGCAAAGGATTGTATTTGGCTTACCCAAAGGAAATGGAAGCTATTGAAGCTATTGAAGGCACTGCATGTAATACAAGCAGTTTCAGTTTCCTTTCTGAACACTCCTGCCAAGGTCTTTTAAGACACAGAAAAGTTCAGTTAAATAGAAGAAAATTGCTGCACTTGTCACAAATATTTGTCAGATATGAAGTATGCAGGGTGTTTTTTTAAGAGGAATTATATTTGTAATAAGAAACATCTGAAACATCTGAAGTGTGTAAACCACTGGGAAATTCTGCATTTTAGAAGATGATTTCTGAATATTATCTATCAGCTCTGCTTTCATCATTCAGCCATATGTAATGTGAAAATGAAAATTATAATTTTTGTTCCAATTTTGTAAAACATGCTTTTCTGTGTTGAGTTTTAAAGAGTTAATTGACATTTTCTTTCTATAAATTAAAAAGAACAAAATAAGTTCATACTAGTAATTCACCAGCAATTTTGTTGTGTGGGAAATTACTATGAAATGGCTGAAATGTAATGTTGAAGGCTATTACATCATTTCAAATGGCAGTTTGTTTTTGTGTCAACAAGCATAGTGCAATACTGCCACCTACTGTAGTGCTGTGTTTTGAGAGATCTCACTTCCTGCAGTATCGTCTGTGCACTATAAAACTTACACATGCAAAGTATGATTGTAAGAAGTTAATAATAGCTAGCAATGATTGTAACCATTACATGGGGTACTTAAGAGTCCCAGCATATGACTAATGTTTTTTTTTAATTCATAATGATAGAGTAAGATACTGTGGCATCATCCTTGAATTTTTTTTTTGGTAGTCTGAAATTGAACAGTATTATTTGGGGAAACAATACAGGATATCATTTCGGGCTGGAAAAAGAATGATACTTTTGTCTCTCTCCTGTGCTGCTTTGATTTTAATAATAAGAACGAGTCCTATGGTACAGTGTATCTATGTAATAAAATGTTACCTTCCTTCCAAACCAAATGTAGGAGTCTGCAAACAACTGTCATTAGCATAAAGAAAACTAGGAATTCACTTGGAAAAACTCATAGTCCTGATTACTATATGGGAGTGATTTTCATGTGAAAGTATAACTCCTTGCATATTTTTTTCTTTTCTTTGAATCAGTATTTTTATTAAAGTGAAGTTGGTGGCAATTCTGTTGTATATTTTCTGACGTGGAAAAACAAATCAAAACCCACTTATCAAATGAATCATTGTTAAAGTCAGCAGTAATCCTCTGTGTCAAATCTACCCGTAAAAGCTGGGAAGATGGGGGATTAAACCTGGAGCACATTAAATTAGTTCCAGTCTATCCAGAGCAGGCTGTGCATTGCTTGCTTAGGCAGGCACAACGGAAACAGGCAGTTTATAACAAGCAGTCTGGTTTAAAAACTGTGGGGTTCATTGGAAAAAGATTTATATCCCCCACTTATATAAACATTACAAACGTGGGCTGCGAGCAGCAGACAAATCTTTATCGAAATCTCTTTAAGAGCTTTCTCATTGTGAATAAAATGGACCTTGTGTTTGAAAATTCGCCAGTATTTGTACAATAATTTTTTTTCAATGCTCTGACTAATTAAAGTACATCTTAGTGTGGAATAACCAGACCACCAGCCAGTAATTTATTTGGATGCTGAAAATATTGGCATTGATCAAGGTGAGGGAAAACATGCAAAGAAGGGGAAAAACTTATTGTTCTGAGACAAGTTTAGCTAATTGCTTTTCTGTAGAGATTACTGTAAAAATTGTGTACATTTTTTTAAAATAAAAAATAGCTGTGACCAAATTTATATCCTTCATTTCTTTGCTTTTACCTATTGATATTTTTAAATGCTGTTGTGGAAATCCTGCTGTTGTGACCAGAAGAAGAACATGGATCAGAGCCTGACAGCTAGTTCTGGAAATTTTGCTCCAATAAAATAGCAGGCTTGGATATGAAGATCACAATTTAAGACTAGAGTAGCTACTCTGATAAGACATTTTCAAGTCAATAACTATTATGTGCTGATGTTGGTTTGTAAGTTTATTTTTGGAAGCATACAATAATACGTCAATCTAGCAGAATTTAATTTATTTTTCTTGTTTATTTAATATTAACAGGTAATATGCAGTCCTCTTTAGTAATGTCTAGTTGCTATTAGGTCATTTTATTTTGTTTATTTAATATATTTGTTGAACATGTTGTCTGGATCCTGGTTTTAACAAAGTCTTTTTAATATTTTGTTTCAATGTTAATAAACTATGGTTCCTCAAAGCACATGAATATTACTAACTCGCTTTCCTGAATACAGGTGCTAAGTACATTTCAAATAAATGCTTCAAAGTATATTGTGTGTTGTAACATATAACTGAGATCCACTGGATTCTCCCAGACACCATATAGTGTTTCTTGCCTCTTCCTTCTTGATGGTAATTGATCTCCACAGGGAGTATGGGTTACCCAAAAGATTTTGTTGTATCCTTGCATGGCACTAAAATCTGATTCTTCTGTCCTTAGAATGAGTTAAAATGGCCTGTTCAGGAGTCAGAAACTCACTAGTATGGGGCGAGCTGGGAGCTTACTAAAGATTGCCAAGCAGAAGTAAATATTTAGGCAATGTTACACTATAGTTTATGTCGGCATAATTTATGTCATTCAGGGGTGTGAATAAATCACCTCCCTGACATAAGTTACACCAACATAAGTGTTAGGATATAGATATTCAGGTCTGTCTGTAAAGGCCTATACTTTAAGAATGTAGGTATATGTTTATTGTTTAGCTAGTTATAAAGGTATAAAAGAGAGAATCTGTATAAAGGCTTTCTTTTACTGTGACAGTCTGCGGCCCTGTTCTTAAGCTAATGCCTTTGGCGAAGCAGTAGGGGCAGCCATAAGCTGGGAAGCGTACGGTCACATCCTCACATTTCAAACTAGTTATATTGAAATAAGGCAATTCGGGGCTGTTAGGAAGGTGATCTGATCTACCACCTCCAGAGAAAGGGAAGAGCCTAGAAAGGAAATTTAGTTTGATAGTTTTCTGTTTGGTAAGAACTCACTTATCAATAGACACAGCTGGGGAAACCCTTATGTCTTCATAGGTATAGTTGTAAAATCCTCACTTCTGTATTGTTTTGTCATTATAGTTCCCACTTTGCTATTGGTTTATTTGCATGGTCTCTGGTTCTGTGATTGTTTCTGTCTGCCGTATACTTAATTTTGCTGGGTGTAAACTAATTAAGATAGTGAGATATAATTGGTTAGCTAATCATGTTACAGTTGGGATTGGTTAGGTAAATTTCAGTGGAATGATTGGTTAAGGTATAGCTAAGAATATTACTATATAAATTGGGGGCAAACAGGAAGTAAGTTGGGATTCAAAAATAAGGAAAAAGGAAATTGGATTTAAGTTTGCTGGAAGTTCACCCCCAATAAACATCAAATTGTTTGCACCTTTGGACTTCGGGTATTGTTGCTGTCTGTTCATGCGAGAAGGACCAGGGAAATGGGAGAGTAAAGAAATAAGCTCTCTAACAATAAGTTACGGTGTGGACAGTGCTATATCAGTGGGAGAGCTTCTTCCGCCAGCGTAGCTATGGCCACTCGCAGGGGCTGGAGTAGTTAAGCCAATGGGAGAGCTCTCTCCCATCGGCCTAGAGCAGCTATCTAAGGCCTGGTCTACACTCAGGGGGGGTTCGAGCTAAGATACACAACTTCAGCTACGAGAATAGCGTAGCTGAATTTGACGTATCTTAGACTTAGAATCACTTACTTCACGTCCTCGTGGCTCGGGATTGACAGCGGCCGCTCCCCTTTTGCCCCCCCCCTCCGCCTCTCACCATGGTGGAGTTCCAGAGTCGACGGCAGAGCAATCAGGGATCAATTTATCGCGTCTACACTAGACACGATAAATCGATCCCCGATAGATCGATCACTACCCCTGATCTGACGGGTAGTGTAGACATGGCCTTAGAGAGTTTACTGCGGTGCAGCTCCACCATTGTAAACTCTCTAGTGTAGCTGTGCACTTATGCACATTTACCATTCTGTGGTGTCTGAGATAGAAATTACTGCACTAGCTACAGGTCATATTCATCTGGCCCTCATTGCCATAGTATCTGGGTGCCTCACAATGCTTAGTGCATTTGTCCTCACATCACTCCTATGAGCTGAGAAAGTAGTAATGTTCCTCTTTCACAGATGGGGAAATGAGGCACAGAGAGTTTAAGTGAGTTGCCCATGGTCAATAAGTTTGCAGCACAGCAGGGAATCACACCTAGGTCTCCTGTGTCCCAGGCAAGCACCCTAAACCACTGCACCGTCCTTCCGCACTTTCCCACCAAAAATATGGAAGAAATACTCTGGCATCTCAGAGTCCAGCATGTGGAAACGAAGGGTAAAAGTTGACTTTTTTTATGGAGCACACTGTACATGTGTGTTCATAAATGTTTGGTTATTCTTAAAAGTCTGAATACATAAATATTGTAATTCAGAACCATGTGGCTTAGGGACAGTTTTCACAAATCTGACACCATAAAGGACCATAATGCTGGCTTAAGTAGTCAGCTGAGTGTGAGGAAATTCCTAGGAGGCATAGAACCAGCATAATTGTATCTGTGTCATAGAATCATAGAAGATTAGGGTTGGAAGGGACCTCAGGAGGTCATCTAGTCCAACCCCCTGCTCAAAGCAGGACCAATCCCCAACTAAATCATCCCAGCCAGGGCTTAGTCAAGCCAGGCCTTAAAAACCTCTAAGGATGGAAATTCCACCACCTCCCTAGGTAACCCATTCCAGTGCTTCACCACCCTCCAAGTGAAATAGTGTTTCCTAATATCCAACCTAGACCTCCCCCACTGCAATTTGAGACCATCGCTCCTTGTTCTGTCATCTGCCACCACTGAGAACAGCCGAGCTCCATCCTCTTTGGAACCCCCCTTCAGATAGTTGAAGGCTGCTATCAAATCCCTCCTCACTCTTCTCTTCTGCAGACTAAATAAGCCCAGTTCCCTCAGCCTCTCCTCATAAGTCATGTGCCCCAGCCCCCTAATCATTTTTGTTGCCCTCCGCTGGACTCTCTCCAATTTGTCCACATCCCTTCTGTAGTGGGGTCCCAAAACTGAACGCAATACTCCAGATGTGACCTCACCAGTGCTGAATAGAGGGGAACAATTGCTTCCCTCAATCTGCTGGCAATACTCCTGCTAACGCAGCCCAATATGCTGTTAGCCTTCTTGGCAACAAGGGCACACTGGTGACTCAGATTCAGCTTCTCGTCCACTGTAATACCCGGGTCCTTTTCTGCAGAACTGCTGCTTAGCCAGTCAGTCCCCAGCCTGTAGCGGTACATGGGATTCTTCCATCCTAAGTGCAGGACTCTGCACTTGGCCTTGTTGAACCTCATCAGATTTCTTTTGGCCCAATCCTCCAATTTGCCTACGTCACTTTGGACCCCATCCCTACCTTCCAGCACATCTACCTCTCCACCCCATCTTAGTGTCATTGGCGAACTTGCTGAGGGTGCAGTCAATCCCATCATCCAGATCATTAATAAAGATGTTGAAGAAAACCGGCCCCAGGACTGACCTTTGGGGCACTCCGCTTGATACTGGCTGTCAACTAGACATTGAGCCGTTGATCACAACCCACTGAGCCCGACAATTTAGCTAGCTTTCTATCCACCTTATAGTTCATTCATCCAATCCATACGTTTTTAACTTGCTGGCAAGTTACTGATAGAGACCATATCAAAAGCTTTGCTAAAGTCAAGATATATCATGTCCACTGCTTTCCCCATATCCACAGAGCCAGTTATCTCATTATAGAAAGTATCCCTTTTGCTGCTTATTGGAGACACGAACAGGGAAGGAGTGTGGCTGGAGAACAATGGCCTTCATTTACTTGCTGATTAAATAAGAAATTATTTTCTTAACCAAACGTAGGCTAACTTTAATTTTTATTGTCATTCTTGTCCTGTAGCCACATATAAAATATATGGAGGTGAGGATTTCTACTTTGTTAAACAGTTAAACAAAATGTATATTTGAACAAATTAATCTGTGCTAAGGAAAAGAGAGAATAATTAGCTCTCCTTGGCTAGAGAGAGTGTCACCATAATGGGGTGAGAAGTGAAAAAAATGGATGGTCTCAGGAGATTTAACCCCTGCCTCTAACATAAGTGCCACCTTGCAAAACGATAATTATTCTTTAAATACCTACATTTGTTTATATTCATAACTCAGTATCCTATTGTTCTTGTCATTTTCCTACTTTAATGTGAAAAAAGAATAATACTAGCACATTTGACGTACCACTCTAGATTCCCTCACACTCCCAAAAAGATTACTAAACTGATCTTATTTTAGTGGCGGGGAATTTGGATCTTTAACTTAATACAAAGTACAGGATGAAATCTGATATGGACACATACTATAGGTGGTGTTATCTTTCCTAGCCTGGGGAAAGGGGAAGGAAAATATGCTCCCTGATGAAAATCATACTGGACTGGGCATCCACCAATAAAACATGTCCCACAGATGAAGGATCCTGTTGACAAAATATGAACTAGGTGCTCTTAAATTACTGACTACTGATACATACATAATCACACTGAAAGCCAAAGTCCTGTTTAAAGCATGGTGGATCTTATACAGAGGCTATGGATGTCAGTATTTCTCTATGATAACATTTACTTTGTTAATTAACTGGCTTGGCACTACACTGTGGATTGGTAATTTTAGATACAATTAAACACCCATGCTGCAAACGCACTGCAATTAAACACCCATGGCTGGCCCATGTCAGTTGACTCAGGCTCATGAGGCTTGGGCTACACGGCTGTTTAATTGCGGAATAGACATTTGGGTTGGAGCCCGGGCCCTGGGACCCCTCCCCCTCTTGCAAGGGGGGGCTTCAACATGTCTTTGTATTGCCATTCTTTTTCCTTTCAGTGGTTTGAGCAGGGACTGTGGGAGAACTAGAATACTTTCCTGCACGCACAAATACAGTGTAGACTTTCTTTGTATTTTAGAAGATACACTGTGTAGACATGTAACAGTTTCTGCAAGTATTTAAAATATTTCGAAGTTGGTTAATATTAGTCAATACTTGTAAAATGTGGACACATCTATCCCACTGCATAGTGTTCTGTGATCATCTAATGAAAGCCCCTATCATAAAAATGCTTACTTTGAAAGGTGCAGAGATTGGGTTGGTACAGGAAATAGATCTGTGAATTTCCTGAGTTCTGTGAATTTCAGTTCCCAAATGTAATGGTTCATTCTTACAGTTTCTGGTGGTGCATTTTTCTTGTTGGTTTTGTACTGAATTCATAGAATCATAGAATATCAGGGTTGGAAGGGACCTCAGGAGGTCATCTTGTCCAACCCCCTGCTCAAAGCAGGACCAGTCCCCGATTTTTGCCCCAGTTCCCTAAATGGCCCCCTCAAGGATTGAACTCTCAACCCTGGGTTTAGCAGGGCAGTGCTCAAACCACTGAGCTATCCCTCCCCTCGAATTCCTTGGGGTATTGGTAAGGGGAATGGTAAGAATGATAAGACAAACCTTTCTACATATTCCTCAGGATATCTGTGTGCCATTTACAAAATTTACAGCTTGAAGTTGCAATGAGCAGTGCTAATACTATTGTCTACAGACAGCAACTTATTTGAAGGGCCAAATTCTGCTGTCAGATCCTGCACAGTTGTATCTTTGAGGAGTAATTTAAGGGAGGACTGTTTTGGGTTGTACCCTAACTGGTATAATTTGAGATTCCTCCATATTTCCCAAATCTGTTCTGATCCTGATCTGCCTGTATGCCTGCCAAGTTTCAGGTGGTAGAACTGGAGAGGGGAGTGAGTGAGTCAAAAATGGGCATTTATGGTATAATGCGCAACGTGTTCCGTCATGTCTGGGAAACTGCTGATGTTTATTTTGAAGTGTGTATTAGGCCCTGCCTTAGATAAAATGATCCTTTACACATTTCTCTGATGGGAATTGGCTAGTCACTGGTGTTTGTGGAAATATATAATATCTAGCAACATTAAACGTTCAGTGGTTGAAATATTAGTCTTGGGTATATTTGTTAAAAAGTTTGATAAGCAAAACATAGGTAAGTAAAACACAGCAGGCAAGCAAAACACAGCAGTTGAGTATTGCAAAGGAAAAGGAAGAATAATGCTTATTTTTTTAGTTTGAGAAATTGGGACCAAAATAATAACAGCAAATTAACCAAGCCACCCTGTTGTTTTGGTATGATTGTGATCAAAACAGCATCCTGAGCTTCATTATGGTCCAAACATACTTTCCTGTATAGGACAATTAGCTATTAAACAGCAGCTTATCTTCTGACAGCCCAAAAAAATGATCCTTCACTAACAAACTCCCCTTCTCTCCCCAGATCTAACCCCCACCAAACCCTTCTCCTCTCAGCAGCATGCACAAATAGGTAACCTGCTTTAATAAACCCAAAGAACCAAGTTTCAGAGTAGCAGCCGCGTTAGTCTGTATCCGCAAAAAGAAAAACAGTACTTGTGGCACCTTAGAGACTAACAAATTTGTTAGTCTCTAAGGTGCCACAAGTACTCCTTTTCTTTTTCCAAAGAACCAAGGGACTCGAGACCTATTTTGTCTGCAGCCTGCCTGGAGAAGATACATCTTTCCATTCCTCTCTATTCTAATCAGCATCATTTTCCTGTTCGTGGTGCCTGTGGCTCGGACAGTAATGACTGCCAAAAGTCTGGAGGTATTCCTTAGAGTTTGAGAAATCCCCCAAAAGCTAGAGGTTGGACAGGTGCAGAGGAGAGAGACTGTAGATAGGGAGTATTGGTGAGATACAATGCAGTGGAGATGGCTGAGAAAGGAAGGACGGGGGGAGACAACACAGGGTGGCAGGAGGAAGAAATACAATGTAGGGCCAAAAGGTGGGGCCATTTGTATTTATGAATAGTCTCCCTTATAATTTATTAATGCATGACAACCCTAAGAGTCATTTCCAATATTTCAAAAGTGGCCTCCCTGGTCCTTTGTGCAGTTCCTAAGTGATTTCCCTTATGCAGTCCACAATTTTTGTTTTGTTCTCCCCCTCCTGCCCCCGCTATTAAGCACTGTAAAGGGTTTACAGTTTTATTCACCAGGTGCTTCTCCTGCTTAGTGTTGTATTGCATGTATTAGTGAGGTTATGCTCTCTTTTCTTGTTTCTGTCCTTAACCAACGGTAACCTGACAGTGCTGTATGCTGAATTGTATAAGCCTCTTAAAGTATCTTCCCATATGATAGAAATGGGAAAACATATGCTGAGTTCACAAGAGAGAAGCCTACATCATTACATGAGTTTGCTTGGGGAAGATTTCTTCAACTAACTCCAAATGGCAAGTTGCCCAAAACATAGTCCCATCTTATATATTAAGGGAAAATTAAAAACAAAAACAAAAAACACAATCCACCTTAATAAACTGGGGAAGCAGTAGTGGATTCAAGATCTACCCTAAATTAAAATACATGTATGCAAAAATTCAGGGTCAGTGATGCAAACTCACAAAAGTTTTCTTAAAATTCTGCTTGTGAACTTGCAGGGCTATATTTTTTTCTTGTTTATATATTTAACAAATATTTCTAAGGTCTTTACTATTGTAGTTTCATAGATTTGTAGAGTTTAAGGCCAGTCAGGATCATAAGATCATCTAGTCTGATCTGTATATCATAGAATCATCATAGAATCATAGGACTGGAAGAGACCTTGAGGGGTCATCTAGTCCAGTCCCCTACACTCAAGTAAGGACTAAGTATTGTCTAGACCATTCCTGATCTTCCTTAACTACCCTGACAGTTAGGAAGTTTTTCCTAATGTCCAACCTAAACCTCACTCACTCAATTTAAGCCCATTACTTCTAAATCATTGATGAAGATATTGAACAGAACTGGACCCAGAACTGATCCCTGCGGGACACCACTTGATATGCCCTTCCAGCTTGACTGTGAACTACTGATAACTACTCTCTGGGAATGGTTTTCTAACCAATTACACACCCACTGTATAGTAGCTCCATCTAGGTTGTATTTCCCTAGTTTGTTTATGAAAAGGTCATACAAGACAGTATCAAAAGCCTTACTAAAATCAAGATATACCACATCTTTTGCTTCCCGCCATCCGCAAGGCTTGTTACCTTGTCAAGAAAGGTATTAGGTTGGTTTGACATGATTTGTTCTTGACAAATCCATGCTGACTGTTACTTATCTTCTTATCTTCTAGGTGTTCACAAATTGATTGCTTAATTATTTGCTTCATTACCTTCCGAGTACTGAAGCTAAGCTGACTGGTCTGTAATTCCCTGGGTCATCCTTATTTCCCTTTTTATAGATTGGCACTATATTTGCCCTTTTCCGGTCCTCTGGATCTCTCCCGTCTTCCATGACTTTTTGAGGATAATCACTAATGACGCAGATATCTGCTCAGTCAGCTCCTTGTGTATTCTAGGATGTATTTCATCAGGCCCTGGTGACTTGAAGACATCTCACTTGTCTAAGTAATTTTTAACTTATTTCCCTAATTGAGCCTCTGATCCTACCTTCACTGACCGTCACTATGTTAGATGTCCAATCACTACTAACCTTTTTGGTGAAAACTGAAACAAAAAAAGTCATTTAGCATTTCTTCCATTTCTACATTTTCTGTTATTGCTTTTCCCCCTCATTGAGTAACAGGCCTACCCTGTTCTTCATCTTTCTCTTGCTTCTAATGTATTTGTAGAATGTTTTCTTGTTATCCTTTATGTCTGTAATTAGTTTAATCTCATTTTGTGCCTTAGCCTTTCTAATTTTGTCCTACATACTTATCTTATTTGTTTATATTCATCCTTTGTAATTTCCACTTTTTGTAGGACTCTTTTTTGAGTTTCAAATCATTGAAGATCTCCTGGTTAAGCCGGAGTGGTCTCTTGCCATACTTCCTATTTTTCTTACTCGGTGGGATAGTTTGCTCTTGTGCCCTTAATAATGTCTCTCTGAAAAACTGCCAACTCACTTGAATTGTTTTTCCCCTTAGACTGGCTTCCCATGGGATCTTAGCTACCAACTCCCTGAGTTCACAAAAGTCTGCCTTCTTGAAATCCTTTGTATTTGTTGTGCTGTTTTCCCCATTACCATTCCTTAGAACCATGAACTCTTTCCAAAATATAGTCCCTCATTCTTTAAACGCAGCCTGCATTCCTTGTTCCTTAATAGATAACTTTGCATTTGGCTGTATTAAAACACATTTTGTTTAAAATGGCTGTTTACCATGCAATCCTATCTTCATGATTATCATCTTCATGAAGCTCTGCCAATCTTTTTGTCATCCACAAATTTTATCAGCAGTGATAATTGGTTGAATGTCAATTGGTTAAAACTGTAGTAAAGAACACAATTATCAGACACATAGATGAATACAGTTTGTTGAGGAAGAGACAACACGCTTTTGTAAAGGGAAATCATGCCTCAACAATGTATGAGAATTCTTTGAGGGTGTCAACAAGCATGGACAAGGGGGGTCCAATGGATATATTGCACTTTGACTTTCAGAAAGCCTTTGACATGGTCTCTCACCAAAGGCTCTTAAGCAAACTAAGCAGTCATAGAGTAAGAGGGTAGGTCCTCTCATAGATCAGTTACTGATTAAAAGATAAGAAACAACGGATAGGAATAAATGGTAAGTTATCAGAATGGACAGAGGTAAATAGTGTTGCCCCCAGGGATCTGTACTGGCACTTGTGTTGTTCAACGTAGTCATAAATAATCTTTAAAAAAGGGTAAACAGTGAGGTGGCAAAGTTTGCAGATGATACAAAATTACTCAAGATAGTTAAGCCTAAAGCTGACTGCAATGAGTTACTACAGGATCTCTCAGTAAACCTAGTGGCTGGACAACAAAATGGCAAATGACATTCAGTGTTGATAAGTGCAAAGTAATGCACATTGGAAAACATAATCCCAATGATACATACCAAACGATGGGGTCTAAATTTTCTTTTACCACTGAAGAAAGAGATCTTGGAGTCATTGTGAATAGTTTTCTGAAACCATCTGCTCACTGTGCAGTGGCAGTCTAAATGTTAGGAACTATAAGGAAAGGGATAGATAATAAGACAGAAAATATGATAATGCCACTATCTAAATCCGTGGTACACCCACACCTTGAATACTGCATGCAGTTCTGGTCTCCCCATCTTAGAAAATATATATTAGAATTGGAAAAGGTATAGAGAAGGGCAACAAAAATGATAGAGGGGCATGGAACAACTTCCATATGAGAAGAGATTAAAAAGACTGGGACTGTTCATTTTACAAAAGAAACAACCAAGGGGGGATGTGATAGAGGTCAAAAAAATCATGAATGGTGTGGAGAAAGTATATATGGAAGTGTTATTTACCTATTTACCCCTTCACATAATGCAGGAACCCCTCCCCCCCCACCCCCAGGTCACCTGATTAAATTGATAGGCAGCAGGTTTAAAGCAAACAAAAGGAAGTACTTATTGACACAGTGCAGTCAATCTGTGGAACTTGTTGCCAGGGGATGTTGTGAAGGACAAAACTATAACTGGATTCAAGATAGAATTAGATAAGTTCATGGCGGATAGGACCATCAATGGCTATTAGCCAGTATGGTTAAGGACACAATCCCATGTGCTGGGTTTCCGTAAGCCTCTGACTGCTAGATGCTGGGGCTGGACAACAGAGAATGGAACACCTGATGATTGCCCTGTTCTGTTCATTCCCTTTGAAGCATCTGGCATTGGCTACTGTAGGAAGACAGAATACTGGGCTAGATGGACCATTGGTCTGATCCAGTATGGCCATTCTTATGTTTTATATTTAATTCAGGATCATCTGTGAAAATGTTGAATAGCATTGGGCCTAGTGTTGGACTGATCTCTGTAGAACCCGACTAGAAACACTCCCATTCAATTATAATTCCCCGTTGACACCTACTTTTTACAATTGGTCAGTTAGTCAGTTCTTAATGCATTTAATATGTGCTCTACTGATATTGTATAGTGCTAAATTTTTAATCAGAATGTCGTGAAGTACTAAGTCAAACACCTTATGCACCTTATACGCCTAAGAATGTTTCATCTACGTAATTACTTTTTATCAACTGAAAGTCTGATTTCATTCTTTGATGAAATTACGTTTGTTGAACAAGACCTATTTCCATAAAACCATGCTGACTGCCATTAACTATACTCCTATCCTTAAATTCTTTATCAGTTGAATACTGTATCAGCTTTTTCCATTATTTTGCCCAGGACTGATGTCAGACTTACTGGTCTATAGTGATCCAGGTCACCCCGCTTTACCTTTTTGATAATGGCACAACATTAGCACTCTTCAGTCATCTGGAGTTTCCCCGGTATTCCAAGATATATTAAAAATTAACTTTGTAGGCCAGAGATGCTCCTCAGTCAAATGTTTTAGGACTCTTGGGTACAAGTTACCTGGGGGTGATGATTTAAAAAATGATTATCCCTAATAGATGTTGTCTACCCTCCTCCTCAGTTACTAATGTACTGGAAAGTAATTAATTGTCCTCATGTGGTACAAGTACATCATCCTGTTTTTTTCCAAATACAAAACAGAAATATTTATGTAACTCTTCTTTCTCTTTTACCAGCTCTGTCTAATAATGAGCCTGTACTGTAGTATCTAAGCACCCATTACTCTTAGCCTAATGTTCCTTGGCTGCAGTTCACTGTTGGTCTCATATTCTCATCATGTAAATCTGTAGCCCCCTTGCAGCTGGTAGTTCACACGTTGCTTCCTCCAATATTTCTGACAGATTTGCTCACTTTGCTGATTCATGTTTATTCTAAGCATGCCCTATGGAGAGCCATCATGGCTAAAGGCTTTTGACCTAGCAGGGTTGGACTGAAGCCCACATTAACTGTTTCTTGGTCGGTGATTCTCTTCTGTTGGACATTCAGGGTATGTCTATGCTTCAATAAAACATCCATGGCTGGTCTCTGTCAGCTGACTTGGGCTTGTGGGGCTATAGTGTTGCAATGTAGACATCCAAGTTCAGGCTGGAGCCTGGGCTCTGGGACCCTCTCCCCTCATGGGATCCCAGAGCCCAGGCCCCAGCCTGCTCTGAGATGTCTCCACTGGAATTTTATAGCTTCACAGCCCGATCCCCACGAGCCCAAGTCAGCTGACATGGGCCAGCCATGCGTGTTTTATTGCAGTGTAGGCATACCCTCAGGGTTTTATGTAAAATTGTTCTTATGCTAGCAGAGATTTGCCTAATGAAATCCAGACTTATTTTATATCTCCTTTTTTTTAGCATCCTGTTGCTATTGGGCCCCCATGAACTCATTAAAATATCTTAACACAGCTGTAAACTTATATTGTTTTCCAAAGAGAGACCAAGAGAAACTGGACATTGTGATACAATGATACATTGCCAGACAGCATAACTCCCTGACGTGGATTGATTTTTGTACTGCGTCCACTAGCAGATTAGTTATTTATAAGTTTATTATGAGCCTTTGTGTTGGACAACTAAGGGTATTTAATTTTTTATTAGAACACATGTTTAAGCCTTGCAGGTATGGTATAACAATTAACAACTGAATCTGACAGGCATATAACTAAAGAGAAACAAGAAATGATTGAAGATGATGTGAGTTTAATGAAAGCAGGAAATTGCCACTTAAACAATTGGGGAGTTCAGGAGAGTCAGGGAGAGCAAGGTGGGAGAGAAAGGAAGTAAAGGGCAGTATTAATTATACTGTTCAAAAAGGGTTTGGTATGGCCTCTGGAAATTAGGTAAAAAAGTAATGAAATACACTTCCATAATTGGTTATGCAGCATAACCAAATCTGAAAATAATCTTTTTTGGGGCTTGAAGATGGGCTAGATCTGTCCTTAATAACTCAAAATATTGTTCCATCCTTTTGTTACAAAATGTTGTGGTTTGAGCAGCTTGTTTCAAACGCTTTCATTATTTTTGTGTGTTAACTATTGTGTCAACAGCGTGCTTGGAATTGTAGAAGAGACACAGTCAAGAAAATCGCTAGCCAGAAGTTTAATGTTTTTAGCATAGTGCGATGAGTTATAATTTCCCTTTGATAGGTCACTCTGTTGTGCAGTAAACACCAACAACATAAAAGATCCTGTATTCTTTTCTGTATTTTTTTTTTCTGTATCAGGCCTTAAAAAGCTACCCTAGGCCAGATCTTCAGTTGGTGTAAATTGGTGTAGCTCCATAGAAGTCAATAGAATTCCACTCATTTATCACCAGTTATGTCAGGTGGCAAACTCAGACGTGGCAGGGCAGGTTAAGAACAGAGTTTATTAGTAAAGCTGAATTTTTAAAAACTCTTTTGTTGCTTATATTAGACTCTGAGTGTTGTGCCTAGTAGGGCTGGCTGAAAATTTCCCACCAAAACAGTTTTTTGGCAGAAAATTGGGTCTTTGACCAAATACTTTTTTTTTGCTAAAAGTTTTTGCTTTCCACATTATTTTTTAAAGAGAAACAAAACACTTGAAAACTGAAATATTTCAGCCAGAAACAAACTATTTGGATTTGACTATGCTGCTGCAGTGCCTCATGGGAGCTGTAATTCAGTTGCTTCATCTCCCCTTTCTTCTCTGTGGGCTGGGGCTCCCCAGCCAAGCTGCATGTTGCAAGAGTAACAAGAAGGGTTTCTTCAGGTATGTTGGCAACAAGAAGAAAGCCAAGGAAAGTGTGGGCCCCTTAATGAATGAGGGAGGCAACCTAGTGACGGAGGATGTGGAAAAAGCTAATGTACTCAATGCTTTTTTTGCTTCTGTCTTCATGAACAAGGTCAGATCCCAGACTGCTGTGCTGGGCATCACAACATGGGGAATAGATGGCCAGCCCTCTGTGGAGAAAGAGGTGGTTAGGGACTATTTAGAAAAACTGGACGTGCACAAGTCCATGGGGCCGGATGAGTTGCATCCGAGAGTGCTAAAGGAACTGGCGGCTGTGATTGCAGAGCCATTGGCCATTATCTTTGAAAACTCGTGGCGAACGGGGGAAGTCCCGGATGACTGGAAAAAGGCTAATGTAGTGCCAATCTTTAAAAAAGGGAAGAAGGAGGATCCTGGGAACTACAGGCCAGTAAGCCTCACTTCAGTCCCCGGAAAAATCATGGAGCAGGTCCTCAAAGAATCAATCCTGAAGCACTTACATGAGAGGAAAGTGATCAGGAACAGTCAGCATGGATTCACCAAGGGAAGGTCATGCCTGACTAATCTAATCACCTTCTATGATGAGATTACTGGTTCTGTGGATGAAGGGAAAGCAGTGGATGTATTGTATCTTGACTTTAGCAAAGCTTTTGACACGGTCTCCCACAGTATTCTTGTCAGCAAGTTAAGGAAGCATGGGCTGGATGAATGCACTATAAAGTGGGTAGAAAATTGGCTAGATTGTCGGGCTCAACGGGTAGTGATCAATGGCTCCATGTCTAGTTGGCAGCCAGTGTCAAGTGGAGTGCCCCAGGGGTCGGTCCTGGGGCCGGTTTTGTTCAATATCTTCATAAATGATCTGGAGGATGGTGTGGATTGCACCCTCAGCAAATTTGCGGATGATACTAAACTGGGAGGAGTGGTAGATACGCAGGAGGGCAGGGATAGGATACAGAGGGACCTAGACAAATTGGAGGATTGGGCCAAAAGAAATCTGATGAGGTTCAATAAGGATAAGTGCAGGGTCCTGCACTTAGGACGGAAGAACCCAATGCACAGCTACAGACTAGGGACCGAATGGCTAGGCAGCAGTTCTGCGGAAAAGGACCTAGAGGTGACAGTGGACGAGAAGCTGGATATGAGTCAGCAGTGTGCCCTTGTAGCCAAGAAGGCCAATGGCATTTTGGGATGTATAAGTAGGGGCATAGCGAGCAGATCGAGGGACGTGATTGTCCCCCTCTATTCGACATTGGTGAGGCCTCATCTAGAGTACTGTGTCCAGTTTTGGGCCCCACACTACAAGAAGGATGTGGATAAATTGGAGAGAGTCCAGCGAAGGGCAACAAAAATTATTAGGGGTCTGGAACACATGAGTTATGAGGAGAGGCTGAGGGAATTGGGATTGTTTAGTCTGCAGAAGAGAAGAATGAGGGGGGATTTGATAGCTGCTTTCAACTACCTGAGAGGTAGTTCCAGAGAGGATGGTTCTAGACTATTCTCAGTGGTGGAAGAGGACAGGACAAGGAGTAATGGTCTCAAGTTGCAGTGGGGGAGGTTCAGGTTGGATATTAGGAAAAACTTTTTCACTAGGAGGGTGGTGAAACACTGGAATGCGTTGCCTAGGGAGGTGGTGGAATCTCCTTCCTTAGAAGTTTTTAAGGTCAGGCTTGACAAAGCCCTGGCTGGGATGATTTAATTGGGTATGGGTCCTGCTTTTGAGCAGGGGGTTGGACTAGATGACCTCCTGAGGTCCCTTCCAACCCTGATATTCTATGATTCTATGTGGAATCTGAAGCATATGGGACCAGATTTTCAAATCTTCTCAGCTCATATTTAGGTAATTAAAGAAGTGGCTGGATTTTCAGAAGTGCTCGTTGGGAGCTGCTGGCCCCTTCTGAAAATTCTGCCCAAACTAGTTTATTGACGTGCTCAATTTCGTATAGTACTGTGATTTAGTGGCAGAGCTGGGAATAGATCTCAGGAGTTATTGGCTTAGTACTAAAACCTCATTTTTACAGTGTGTCAACATTTTCTTTGTGCCCCAATCAACATTTCCCCTTCTTTAGTTAAACCTCCAATCGATGTGATTGTTTGCATTTTAAATGCCAGGTGCCAGTTTAATTTGAGATTGTGTGCAGGATTATCAGGGGTTGGGGTGACGTTGGGAAGAGATAACAGGAGAGAGACAGGGACCAGCATCTTTTGACAGGCAAGGCCCTAAACTATGCTGGAATGGGCAGCCCCCAGCAAAGTTTCACCATAGAGGAAATGATGAGAATGGGGAAACCCGAATCTCAGAAGTTTTGAGGGTATGGCTACCGAATGCTAGCATTTAAAGGGATGAAATGGCCAGTAAGCAGCCAGCTTTAGGAGGGAAAGCAAGGCTGACAACTTAAGGAGCAGCCTCCAGGGGGAGAAGACAATAAGAGTAAAGACAGAGGAGTCAGGCTAAGCCTGAGGATCGTGCTAGAACCTTTGCCCTTCACCAGGAGCATTCTCTCTTTACTGGCTCCAAGAGCAGCAAGCCGATCAGTCACAACCCCAATCCTCTCCATAGCAGAATACAGTGCCATCTCTGCCTTCGCTCTTAGTTATTCATGTCTTTCTATCTGGAAGTGGCCTTTTTCAGCAGCACCTACCACCCCGGTGTCCTCAAGCCACTGCAAGCTTGCTGGATGCCACACTAAAAGAATAAAATATTCTTTACATCTTAAATCAAAAATCACTTGCATAATAAAGCAGTTTATCTAAATAATATGCATCTATTTTTTACAGAAAATAGATGAAACTCTCGTCTCTGTGTTCACCCCTCCCAAATAATTTTAATGCTGTAGTGTGGTCTGTTGGTGAGCCCATGGACTTGGAATTCAGGCTCCTGAGTTCTCTTCTTAATTCTGTGACCTTGAGTAAGTCACTGAATCCCTCTGAACTTCAGCTTCCCAAACTATAAAAAGTGTGTAATGATACCTACTGAACAAGATTTACATAGGCTTAATTAATATTTACAATAATTGTCCTTGGTTGAAAGGTTCTACAGAAGGGCAAAATATTATTATTTTTATTATTTCTTATACTCCCTCTTCAATACTATAGATTCTTGAAGTCAGTTTTAAATGTAATTTTTGAAGCACAATATCGTGTTCACTCTTTACAAACTGAAAATTATATTTTTACTTTCTTCTGTATTCTCCAATCTGCCAAAAACAGACCCTTAGCAGAAGTGAGCAAACTGACATCAGTTCATTTGCCTTTAGGGACAGTATATTATTGCTCAGCTCAAGTTTAAAGAAAGAAAGAAAGAGAAAGGAAGGGGTGACGGGAAAGGGAAAAAAAATCTATCACTAACTCACTCTCTCTGGAGTCTGAAGAATGTTCAATCATAGGCTTAAAATGTCCAAACAGTGCAATTGAGGAGGGAGTGGTAGAGTCTGATTCTACGTTGGTGCCGACTTGAACATTGTGAATGTTCTTTATGGAGGCTTTGGAAAGCTTAGGATTGACCTGTTTTTATTGGCTCCCTTGATGATAGACAAACAGGGCTAACCTGAGGCCAACATTGCCAGCAGGAAATCTGGGTCATGGGCAGTTGCATTTTTAAAACTTGTGTTTTAGGAGCTGTTCAATCAGCGTAATTGATTGATTGTAATGAGGCACAGAGAGCTCCTTAATCATTAGAGGTGGTTAGATAATGACAAACTGCTAAGGGTTTTGTTTGAGACAAATTTCCCATCTCCCTGTGGTATTCTGCTTGGAAAAGAGGTGGCTTGGCCCTTATTTCATGGAGGTAACAGTCCAACTGGCCTGTTTTCACAAAATAGCCGCTTAAGTTTGGCATTTAAATTTGAAATCCACTGTAACACTATTTCCCAAGAGATAAGAAAAACATTTCAAAATAGATCATAACCCAAAAATCCAAATGCATGTTTTTAACTGAACAGTTGATTGTAGCTGCTTAAGTTATTATTTTCTTTCCTTTTTCTTTGAAGACGTGTTGTTGTTTTAAATTTAATTTATACCCTTTCTTTAGTAAATGTTATGTAAATATAGGTGGAAAGGCTCAGGTTTTTAAACGCATTTAGTCATTGACAGTCAATGGGATTTAGGCCTCTCGGGACCTAAATCACATTTGAACATGAGACATAGGCTCCTAAATTAGTTAGCTGTTGCAATGCTGAGCACCGCAATGCCTGAATACCTTTAAAAGTCTGAGCCAAAATTTCAGTCAAGTTTATGTGCAACATTGCACACAAACTTATTTTCGGTTCCTCTGTGTGCTCTCAACTAGGAGGTGAGCATGCTCTATTTTGTATGTTCCCAAGCAACATATCCGTTTTAGAGGACATGTACACTTAAACAGGGTGTATGCAAAAAAGAACATATCCTGTTTGAGAATTTGTTCCTGATTTTTTTTATCGGTGTTTATGGGACCAATAAAAATTTGTTGTTGTTCACTGCAGATGGCTTCCTCCGTGCAGCTCTTTACAACTGTTTTTCTTCAGTTGTGTTGTCTTCAGTTTTAGGATCAATAGTGATCTGAAATAGTAACAACCGTGTATACATCCATGTGAAATAATTTGTGTCACCGAAAACATACTGCTTTCTAAAACCACAGTGAATTATACAAAATTAAAGCTAAGCTAATAATTAAAAAACACCATGGGCGAGATTCTTTCCAGGTACACTGCTGTGCCTGAACAGAGTCAGGCAGATCCAGCTTCACACATGTCCAAGTTATAAGTCTTTGAAAAATTGTAGTTTGCACACAGGGACTTCTTCAGTATTAGAAGCTGAAATCTCCAAAGAGTTTGTCCTTACTGAGCATGCCCCAACCTCTCCTGGTTCATAGTGCTGACCAGACAGCACATGAGTTATCCTCACAGGGCGACTGAACATGCTCCGGGGGACAGGGAGGAGGACTGTCATAACACTTACGCAACAGGAAGTCAGATTAAAGCAGCACAGGCAACTTTAATTCTGACATTTCCTAACTTTCGAGTACTTGACTTTGCAACCTTAATAAATGCTTCTTTAAGGTTTTGTGTGTATAATACATAGTAATTGTTTCTGAAAGAAACTCTCAATTGGAAAATATTCAGATAGGGTAACAGTGCGTAGACGGAAAAACTTCTAGGGCCCGAGTCCATCACCATTACTTATGCTGAGGAGTGTATTGCTCTGCAAGTACTCCCAAGAGCGTGCTAGGCTTCTCACAGTCCAGGTGAGAGGACACAATCCTTGCCACAAGGAGCTTACAAATTTGATGCAGTGAAGGGAATAACAGAAGGAGAGGGGCAACATTAATGAGATTATGCACTTGCTCCATAAAGGTTAGTCCATGGCATAATGGAGGAGACAGTGCTTGGATTTGTTTTAAATAAATTACTTGGTTTGTTTTTTGGTGGTAGTGTGGAAGAAGTGGTCTTCAGGAAGAATCTGAGAACAGATGGGCAGCCTTGCAGAAGAACTCAATAGAGCTGTTCCCACACATAGGTAGCAGTGTCTGTCTGTTGGTGACAAAAATTACCTGTTTATATTAAACAAGATCTTCTCTTCTCTGTTTTCAGAGTATTGGTGAGTCAGAAATACCCAGTGTTTTGAACCAGTTATTGCTTATGATCAAGTCTCATAATGAGAGGACAGCTAATGACTATACCTCTGAAGACTTCCTTGTCTTGCTAGTGTATATTTACTCTGTGGTTGGGGAAATCAAAGCTGGAAAAGAGCTGGATCAAGCTGAAGGAGAGGTGAAAAAGGCACTAGTCCGGACTTTTTGTGATGAACCAGAACTATCTTCCTTACTGCAAAAAATAACAGGTGAGTTTATATTTCAGTGCAATGAAAAAACAGTAGGTATGAAATTTGTACCTAAAAAAAGCATTGAAATAGCATGACTTGTCTGGGGTGGTTAGGGTTATGTGAGTAAGCATGAGGATTTCCTGTAGATTATTCCATCATCGATGTGCACAAAAGCCAAATGCTGACGGGTTATCCTGAATAGTGCCGAGTCTGGTGAAAGTTCTGTAATTTGTTCTTTTTGTTAAAGAGTAGTTAAGTTTGTATGTTTTCATAAAGTAATCCTTTCCCCAATTTTCTTACATTGATCAGTGTAAAGTTGACCTTGGAAAGTCAAAATTAATCCTGGAAACATGTTCAGCAAACCACAGGGTTGTGAATGCTAGAAACTGCCCAGTCTGTCATAAAAAAATAATTGTGTCTTAAACTAACATTGAATTTTTAACTGAAATAATAAGCATAGTGAGTCATTTTTGGCCAACACTATAACTTATTAGTGCCTTCTGTAGAATAGCCAAGTAATAACTTGCAGTTGTCCTTGCCACATACTTAAAAATTGTTCAAAAAGATTGTAAACACTAGAACTGTAGCAGAAGAATAGTATTTCAGAATGGAAGGGGGGCTGTGTTGCCCATGTACCATGGGTTCATCTGCCTGTTTGCAGGTATAATTATTATTTGTACTGCATTAGTGCCTAGGAGCCTCAGTCATAGACCATTGTGCTAGGTGACACACAGAACAAAAAGCCAGTCCCTGCCCCAAAGTACTAACAGTCTAAGTTTCTGGCATAATTATACTACTATAGTTATACTAGTGTAGTTCTCCATGCTTAGCTTATGTTACTCTGGGAAGAGTATAAATTAACCACAAAATGACACTCTTATTCTGGAATAAGCATGGCCACACTGGGATTTATGTTGCTATAACTACAGCAGTATAATTATACCAATATAATTATGCCAGTACATTTCCACATGTATAGAAGCTTTTAAGATTATTTTTGTGAGTGCAGGAATGGGAGGTGCGTGTTCCACCTTAATGTACATCACAAGAATCACTTACTCACACACTGCTCCAAAGCCCAGTGAAGATGGTTAGAGCCTTTCCGTTGATTTCAGTGGGACTTGGATTAGCGATGTTATTGCTGTTAGTGGCGTACTGCTTGTAGTTTGTTCATTTTGCCCTTTAGTTTCTAAGTAGGGGTGTGTGTGTGACAGAGAGAGAATGTGTGTGTTCTATATTTCTTGCATTCCATTTCTATGACACTTTTTTCAGTGCATGCTGATTGTCTTGTGCTCATATAATGTTTCCAAATGACCTCAGTGGTATTCACTGTTGGATATTGTGCAGACCGAACCCTGCTGTGCAGAGCTCCATCTTCATGTTTAGATTTTTCTTCTGTTGATCAATGTTTCGAATCACTGTTTTATAATTTTCCTTAATTGTGACTACAAAGAAAGAAAACGGGGAGGTGTTGAATTATTTAACATTTAATTTCGTGAAGACTCAGCAGGGAAACTGCTTTCTGATTTTCACAGAAACTTTGTTCATTGCCCTCTACAGTCTCTCAGTCCATCAAAGTTGCTAGTACAATTAGAGACTGGATTACATAGCTCACTGGACTGGAGTAAGGTCTTCACAGTATTCACCAAGTTAGGTTAAATTCTAACTTGTATGTATTTCCATATTTTATACATAGATTTCCTTACTTTTTTCCAGTGTTGTGTGTCTGTAGGTTTGCTAAGTAGAAGCAAATGTCAGGATCTTCAAGGAAACAAACAAATAAAAAATGGTAAATGAAAGTCTAAGTACAAATGAATTGTATTTTGAAAAAGCAATTTTTTGTTTTCACATTGCAGACGTAATCTTTGAACAGTGGAGTTTGAGATGTGCTCCTAATCATCTAAATATTTTTTTACTAGTATGGAGTTGGATCTCATAATTTAGGCACATTTGAAAACTGAGCTCTCTGTCTGCATAATATACCTTGACTAGTTTGGAGTGTTTTAACTGTTTACCAAAGTTATGACAAGTTCATGCTGATGTATTATAAAGACTTTTGTTTTGGATTAAGGGTTTCATTCACAGTCAAGTTAATTGTGGATCGTGAAGGCCAGTTGCCCATGGAACTACTGATATGTAGGAAACATTACAAACACATCATTAGGAGACCAATTGTAAGTGTAAAAGACTATTTTTTAAAGAGGTGGCTGAACTGTTTCTTAGTAGACATATTAGTTATATTATGCTCCTGCAGTTTCTTAATTACCTGAAGAAATATGGATGAAATGCTGGTCAATCTGTGTGTATGTCTGCCTGTGACTTACTATATAATGTATTGTCTGCTTGCTGGCATGTTTTTTGACTTGGTGCAATTCTGTGGTTTGTATTTTATTTAAAAGTGTCAGTTCTGCTGCCCCAATCACAAAGAAAAACAAAACAAAACAACAAGCTGTTGGTGACATTTTATTGGACTAACTAAAAAGAACAAAAATTGGCCTACAGACATAGAAGGATCTTGTGAAAGAGAATATTGGGTCGAGATGCTTAGCTCTGTAAATTGGTATCTCTCCTTGAAGTCAGTGTAGCTGTGCTGGTTTACACCAACTGAGGATCTGGAATATTCCAATTATAATATCTCATGATTTTCTTTTAAATTAAAAAGTATGTTTTGCTTTTGAGTGGCTGCAAAACTTAATTAAACTCCAACCAGCTTTAATAAATTGGTTTTCATTAGTAGAACAAAGGGAAAAACTCTTTTTATCTCTGATTTGAAAATTCCAGAAAAATAAATTGTTGGGAGAACATTAAAATTGCATAGTTAAATATTCAAGTCAGGAAAAGACAAAGTTAAGGTTGTTTGTACCTTACGCACACACACACATGGACCCAGCACATTGCGGTATTTATCCCCTTGGGAGTACCAGAAGGGGCTGGAATTCCTATGACTCCCAAGGTGGGGAGGTACAACCAGAACAGATTTCCCCCAACGGCCCCTTAAACCTGCCCCGCCCCCCCCGCCCCCCCCGCAGTGCATCCACCTTCTGAGATAAGTCTTCTGCTGCTGCCAGCTACCAAAGTTAGTCCTGAAGCTCAAGTAGTAGCAGTGCTGAAGGTTCAGGATTCAGAGCCTGCTGATGATTCATGGTCAGAGGCTTGTTACAATAACCCTAGGAAATTTCATACCGAACGGCTGTGTTAAAATAATGTTATTAAGTTTGCTAAGTGAAGCACTTGAAAGTTAGGGAATGCCAGTATTTAGGTTGCCTGTGCAAGCTTAATTCAGCTCCCTTGAGTATGAATTATGAGACAGTCTTTAATTACATGATCACATACTAGATTTTCCACAGGACACCGCCTCATTCAGTGCACAGGATGAATGCACAAAGGAGTTGGGAAGTGTAGAATTAACTATTTATATACAACATACTAACAATGAAGTATAACGTCATAAATAAATAGTGGTAATTAGGTGGTCTATATAGGCTGCCTAAGTTTGCAGCAAAGTTAGCTTTAAAGTTAAAGTAAGGCTATGTTTATGTCACGGAGGTCAGGGAATCCGTGACTTCCAGAGACCTCCATGACATTCTCTGCTTCAGCCCCACGGACTGCAGAACGCTGGAGCTGGCAGCCAGCCAGGCCCTGGCAGGGTTCCAGTGACAGGGGGCCCTCCTCAGGGTTCCAGCTACGGGCAACAGCTTTGTGCCACCACGGTGGCAGGGGAAACCATGGACCCGCAGCAGCAAAAGTCACAGCCAGGCCAAGGCTTCCATGAATTTTTGTTTGTTTATTTGTTTATAAATTATTTGTTTATATTCACCAGCGACCACACAACAGAACCACTAACCCAGGAACCTGTCCTTGCAACAAAGCCCGTTGCCGACTGTGTTCACATATCTATTCAGGGGACACCATCATAGGGCCTAATCACATCAGCCGCACTATCTCTGATAGTTCACCTCGTTCACCTACACATCTACCAATGTGATATATGCCATCATGTGCCAGCAATGCCCCTCTGCCATGTACATTGGCCAAACTGGACAGTCTCTATGTAAAAGAATAAATGGACACAAATCAGATGTCAAGAATTATAACATTCAAAAACCAGTCAGAGAACACTTCAGTCTCTTTGGTCACTTGATTACAGACCTAAAAGTGGCAATTGTTCAACAAAAAAACTTCAAAAACAGACTCCAACGAGAGACTGCTGAATTGGAATTAATTTGCAAACTGGATACTATTAACTTAGGCTTGAATAGAGACTGGGAGTGGATGTGTCATTACACAAAGTAAAACTATTTCCCCGTGTTTATTCCCCCCCCCCACTGTTCCTCAGATGTTCTTGTCAACTGCTGGAAATGGCCCATCTTGATTATCACTACAAAAGGTTCCCCTCCCTTCCCCCCACTCTCCTGCTGGTAATAGCTCACCTTACCTGATCACTCTTGTTACAATCTGTATGGTAACACCCATTGTTTCATGTTCTCTATGTATATAAATCTCCCCACTGTATTTTCCACTGAATGCATCCAATGAAGTGAGCTGTAGCTCACGAAAGCTTAGGCTCAAATAAATTTGTTAGTCTCTAAGGTGCCACAAGTACTCCTTTTCTTTTTGCAAATACAGACTAACACGGCTGCTACTCTGAAACCTGTTTATTGTCTGTGACCTGGCTGTGACTTTTACTAAAAATAACCTTGACAAAATCTTAGTCTTACTTATAAGTAAAACAGGGCCAAAACTATGAACTAGAAGAGAAGCAGCATGTTCCAGTGAACAGAGCATGGCACTAGAGGTCAAGACTTATGTGTGCTCTTCCTGACTGCTACAGACCTACTGTGCGACCTTGTGTGAGTCACTTACTTTCTTTGTGTCTTAGCTTCCAGTATGTAAAAGGAATTGATACCAATCTTTTGTGAATCACTTTGGGAGCTATAGATGAAAAACACTATATGGAGGCTAAGATTTGTTATATATTGCGTAAATCAGCATCTGTACCAGATTACTGGAGGACAGCTAACATAATGCCAATGTTTAAAAAAGGCTCCAGAGGTGATGCTGGCAATTACAGATCAGTTAGCCTGACTTCAGTACCAAGAATTGTTTGAAACTAGTAAAGAACAGAATTATCAGACACATAAATGAGCATGGTATGCTGGGGAAGAGTCAACACAGCTTTTGTAAAGGGAAATCATCCCTCACCAATCTATTTGAATTCTTTGAGGCAGTCAGCAAGGGTGATTCAGTTGATATTGTGTACGTGGACTTTCAGAAGGCTTTTGACAGGGTCCCACACCAAAGGCTCTTAAGCAAAGTGAGGAGTCATGAGATAAGATGGAAGGTCCTCTCATGGGTCAGTAACTGGTTAAATGATCAGAAACAAGTGGTTGGACTAAAGGTAAAGATAAATAGTGGAGCCTCCAAGGATCTGTCCTGGCACCAGTGCTATTCAACATATTCATAAATGATCTAGAAAAGGGGGTGAACAGTGAGGTGGCAAAACTTGCAGATGATACAAAATATGAAGTCTTAAGTTGACTGTGAAGAGTTACTAAGGGACCTCACTAAACTGGGTGACTGGGCAACAAAATGGCAGATGACATTCAGTGTTGATAAGTGCAAAGTAATACACATTGGAAAACATAATCCCAACTATATATACAAAATGATGGGGTCTAAATTAGCTGTCAGCACTCAAGAAAGAGATCTTGGAGTCATTGTGGATAATTTTCTGCAAGCATCTGTTCAATGTACAGCTGCAGTCAAAAAAATCTAGAATGTTAGGAACGATTAGGAAAGGATAGATAATAAGACAGAAAATATGATAATACCCTATATAAATCCGTGGTACACCTACACCTTGAGTATTGCATGCAGTTCTGATCTCCCCATCTCAGAAAAAGATATATTAGAATTGGAAAAGGTACAGAGCAGGGCAACAAAAATGATTAAGGGTATGGAACAACTTCCACATGAGAAGAGATTAAAATGACTGGAACTGTGCATCTTACAAAAGAAATGACTAAGGGTTATATGGCAGAGGCCTGTAAAACATGACTGGTGTGGAGAAAGTGAATGAGGAAGTGTTATTTACTCCTTCACATAACACAAGAACAAAGAGTCACCCAATGAAATTAATAGGCAGCAGATTTAAAACAAACAAAAGGAAGTATTTCTTGACACAACATAGAGTCAACCTGTGGAACTCGTTGCCATGGGATGTTGTGAAGGCCAAAAGTATAACTGGATTCAAAAAAAAGATTAGATAAGTTCATGGAGGATAGGTGGATCAATGGCTATTAGCCAAGATGGTCAGGAATGCAACCCCATGCTCTGGGTGTCCCTAAACTTCTGACTGCTGGGACTGGATGACCAGGGTTGGATCACTCAATAATTGCCCTGTTCTGTTCATTCCCTTTGAAGCATCTGGACTGTCAGAAAACAGGATTCTGGGCTAGATGGATCATTGGTCTGACATAATATGGCCATTCCTGTGTTCTTATTATTAATCAGAAGCCTTTGAATTTCAGGGGCATTGTGCTGTACTCCCCAGATACGAACCTTTACTAAGCTTATTTTCTGGTTCTAGTTTGGTTGAGGCTGAAATCATAACCCAGACCTTAACTGTGATTCTGAACCTTGGCAGATACCCAATTGCACCCTCCTTGGTTCACCCCTTCGCTTGAAGATCTTGTAAGATCTGCAAGCTGAAGAGAGCCACATTTTTCCTTTCTCTGTCTTCTCCCTGTCCTTCAAGCACTAGGGAAATTAAATACCAAAACCTAATGTTAAAGCATTTTGTTGATGTCCTTTATTTAGATTGCAAGGTCAAGTAATCAAAAATCTGGAATTCTCTCACAACAATAACTCTTGTCATTCTATTGTCTATTCCTGTTTTCCCTTTAAGGTGTAAATGTACATTTATTATATATTGTGAGGCCAAAATTTGTAATGGTATAACTGCATTGACGTAGTAAACCCCTAACAGATACATTGCACTGTACCAGTGTTTTCTTTTGGTCTGGTACTCCTTGGGGAATTCTGTGCCACTGCACAATGCAGAATTTGCACAGAAATTAATGTTCCGCACCGATTTTCCTTCTCTTCCCTCCCCCCCGCCCCCAGAAATGGGCTGTAGTTTCTGGCTGTCACTGGGGCCCACTGGACCTGACAGAGCCCAGCTTGCAAATAGAAGACATTGCTGGGAGGAGGGAGAGAGAGCTAGAGGGTTCCGGGGAGCTGCAGTTCCTGGCATGCCCTGAAGGAAGGAGGTGGCGTGCAGGAAATTCTGTACATGCCTGGGACCCAGCATCAGGCTGTTTCTCCCTCTGCATCTCTGGGCTCTGGGAAGCTACAGGGTGCATGTGAGTGTCTGGGTGGGGGCATGGCCTGCAGCTGGGCTCTGGAGGGTAGCAGATGCAGGTATCTGGGCTGGGGGGCACCCCGCAGCTGGGCTCTGGGGGAGGAGGGGTGAGAATGTCTGGGTGCCCTGCAGCTGGACTCTGAGGGGTAGCGGATGCAGGTGTCTGGGTTAGGGGGCACCCCGTGGCAGGGCTCTGGGGGGTAGTGGGTCTGAGTGTGGAGTATGGGCTGGGAGGCATCCTGCTGCTGCTGGGCTCTGGGGGAAGAAGGGGTGTAAATTTATGGGCTGGGGGGGGCTGCAGCTGGGCTCTGGGCAGTGGATATGAGTGTCTAAGCTGGGGGGGGAAGAGCTGGGGCCTGAGGGATAGGAGGTGTGGGTATCTGGGCTGGGGGGCACCCCGTGGCTGGGCTCTTGGGGGTAGGGGGTAGAGAAACAGGAACTGGTTGTTGTAGGGGTTTGTTTAACTCTTTTTACTCCTGGGGGAAAATTTTTTTTTGGCATCTGTATTGTTACAGACATAGTAGCTGACAGGTATTTTGAAATAAATTACCAAAATAATTGAAATTGGAGTGATTATATAGTGTTACTTTGGCAAATATAATATGCAGAATTTTGCAGAATTTTAAAATAATTGTGGACAGAATCTTTATATTTTTGGCGCAGAATTCCCCTAGGAGTAGTATGTTACCAAATTAAAGTGCATTGGTATAAGCCTTTCTTTGCAGTTGTGCAGCATATTTACAATAGAGATTTGCATGGGTGTAACTGTACCCACATAGGTACATTGCAGTGGATTTCCTTAATGCGGACGGGCCTGAGTTATTAGTGTATACTGTAAAATATATTAGGCTGCACCACTTGTCTAAGTTTACATTGTGTGAGAAACTTCGACATGTGGAATTTCCTTACTTTTGAGTGCTTAATTTTCCACCCTTAACATTGCATGAACACAACATTTTTCATGTAAAAATGCATGATAATAATATTTTGTATTTGTATAACATCCTATATCAGCGAAGCTCAAAACATGCTGAAATCATTAATTAAACTAAAAACATAATGGGATAATGCCTACCTAAATCAAATGGCAAATCTGATATGCTTGGTACATGATATCCATTTTAAACTGTGATACAATTATAGCGTGTTTTAATGTAGCTGTTCAATAATATGTGTGATTGTGGACTATTTTAATACCTTGTATAATAAAACTGAAGGTTACAGTTCCAATATTTTTCAGGGGTGTAATTTACAACAGACGTAAGTTCTTCATCACTGTTTCCTACAGAAATCTTGGAAATCGGGGGGAAATGATTAGACCAAAACAGTGATTTAAACTATAATGGAAAATGATCCTTTTCAACAAATGGGTTTTCTTTGGCAGATGTAGACAAATGGGATATAAAATACGCTCTTTTATTTATTAATTTATTTGTTTGCTTGTTTAGGTTTTTAGCACCCATCCAGAGCTGTACACAATAAAAATGTGCAAAAAATACCAATATGCCCACAAAACAATTCCAGAATATATCTTCCAGTTTCCACAAACAAGTCTTCCATCCCCCGCTTCACAGTGCAACCCTGGAAGGGAAAGTCTTGGAGAACAGATGTGACTTTATGGTGTGCTCGGAAGACCAAAAGGCTGTAAGGTCTGTTGGACTGAAGGGCAAGCCAATTTAGATACACTAGTGTAGTAATTCTAAACTTGTGGGATATCACCTGTGATTGGGTTACCAAGGGTACCTAATGCATTTTCCTCCAACAGTCACATCAGCAGCTCTATTCCACAGCACCTAAAAACTTCCTATTGTGTCTCTCTGTGACCCAACTTCATAATTCTTTATAGCCACAAAAGACTGGGGTATGGTGGATTGCAGGACTATTTTCTGTCTTGCTGTCTTGTGTGTCGTGCAACATGGGACGTACCACACTGTATCATACTCATGGTCCCTTTAGTCCAGTATCCTTGTCTCTAACCAGAAGTGTTGGAGGAAGGTAGAAGAAACCCCAGAGTAGGCAGGTATAGGATATTCTGCCCCAGGAAGGCATCATCCTAACCCCTAACAATCAGAGATTATCATAAACCCTGAACCCATTAGCTTTTTACGATTAGCTATTTTATTCTTTATAGACGAATAACCATCCAAGGCTTCTTTGAATCTTGCTGAATTCTTGGCCTTACCACCAACCTGTAGCAATGAGCTCCAGTGCCTGATTATGCGTTGTGTAAGAAGGCATTTCCTTTGATCAGTTTTGAATTTGCTACCTTTCAATTTCATTGAATGTTCCCTCATCTTGTGTTAGGAGTAAGGCTTCGTGTTTGTCACAGAAGTCACAGATTCCGTGACTTTCTGTGGCCTCCGTGACTTCTGCAGCAGATGGTGCCCCTGGTCTGGGGGCAGCCTCAGCAGCTTGGGCAGCCCCTGGGCCAGGTGCACCGGCCACTGCTGGTGGAGTCTTGGGCCCCTCCGTCCTCCAGAACAGGAGTTTGGGTGCGGGGTGGTGCTTACCTTGAGGGGGAGGTCTGCCTAGAAGGGTGACAGCAACTCCCCTCCCTCAGCTCCTAGCTCCACGTGCTGCGGCTGCTTGTAGGCACTGCCCCCACAGCTCCCATTGGCTGCGGTTCCCAGCCAATGGGAGCTGCAGAACAAGAGCTTGGCGCAGAGCAGAAGCAGCACATGGAGCTAGAAGCTGGGTATGGAGTCCGCCCTCCCACCCCCCGCCGCGAGCAACCGCGGCTCCCCTCGGGCCGTGACACCCCCTCCCCAGCACCCATGGCACCCCCGGGCCACTCTCCTGAGCCGCACCCCACCCCCCCAAGTTTTAGTCAGGGGTATATAGTAAAACTCATGGACAGGTCACAGGCTGTGAATTTTTGTTTTCTCTCCGTGACCTGTCCATGACTTTTACTAAAAATACCTGTGACTAAAACATAGCCTTAGTTAAGAGACATAGAAAACCAGCCCAAAAAGATTGAGAACTACCGCTCTAGTGGATGAAACTTTTATTTCAATGCATTACTAAGTGAGAGTCATGAAAAGGCTAAACCATTTGGCATTGAATCTGGTTAGAGGTGAAGTATATTTTTAAGTTTTCACATTACACAGGAAGAAATTTGGGACACTAGAACAAATGCCTGTTGAAGTATTAAGTATTTAAGATTATAAACACACAGAAACCAGGAAATGTAAAGTTGTGATCCTTAGACTGTGCATTTGCATCTCATGGAATATCTTAACTAGGTCTTCTGCCCTCCAGTCCCTCCCCAAATGCTTCCACTTTGTCTGTCTACTCCTGGGGGCTTGGCTGTCCCCATTCACATTGTCTGCTTGGAAAAGTGAATATAAAAATAACTTATTAGACTATTGTCAGGGCAATTTGGAGTGGCCAGGATGCAAGGGCCTGGTATTGAGGGTTGCTCCTTGATTTCAGGCATGTGTGGGGGACTGCCTATAGATGGGGTTATTAGATACAGATCTGATTCAAGCCAGAGCTAAGATTTATAAACTAAACTGTTTATTTTAAAAGTTCATAGTGTGGTTACAGGGGGTGGGATAATGCCTCAAAGCATCAAACAGCAAAACATTTTGAATTTCCAGGAGCACTGCTCTCTCAAATACAGATTAGCTTTCTCCAATCCCTGTTTTTAGAGTAAAAGATTACTTTTCTCTCTGATGTAAGCAAGACGATGGCACATCAATTTATATTGCTAAGCAGATCTCGTTCCACTGGGTTATGCTCCAAACATGCTCAGTTGCAGGTGGTATTGTTGCAGGAATCTACTCTATTGCACAAGCCTCTTGCTATAAATGTTCCTCTGTAATGATAGCTAATCTTTGAAGACTCCATTGGGCAGGGTCCGTGTAGACCACCCTGATGTGATTTGAATGGAAGGATGTCATTGTCATGGAGCCATGATGTCTCTGAATGTCATAATGCTTTTATTAAAATAGAAGAAAATGTTGGTTAGTGACTGGCCACAATCAAATTATAAACTGAAGCCCTTCATAGATTATAACAATTTTTTTTCAGTAGCTAAGAGATTGGTTCATGGTCAGCATAGACCCTACTTATGTCCTATAGAGATAACAGAGTTTATTGGCACAATTTCTCTTTTTATAGTTAATGTCAAAATATAGCCTTTGCTGATCTCGCTAATTAGTTGTCCTGCCACAGTGCTGAAATCATTACAGCAGGACCAAATAAAACCAGGTTACTTTGTTCAAAGCTGCATTGAAATCCTTTTTAAGTGCAAAGACCCCAGTTCAGGATGCTGTTTTTTTCCTGCAACACCAGTTGATATTAGCAAAACTTAAAATGCTCCTTTCTGTGCCTTGCAATGTGTGCATATAAAACTAATCAATAAATAATAAATAAATATGCATAAATAATGATCTTCTGTTACTTTTCAAGCATTTACCTGACATATTTTGGACAAAATTCAGCTGAAAATATTTGTGATCAAGAAGCCCCAGAAGATAGTGAATCTGACATAAAACAAAGCTGCTTCATGGCCAAGTTATGGTGCTGCATGAGAGGTGAAGAGCTCATGCAAATTAGCTGCCTGCCATTTTCAGTGACTGGGTGTTCCAGTCCATCTTCTCATGGCTGTGCAGCAACTGGGAGTTCATACTACCCCAAGTATCTCAAAATACTTGACAAGTTTTAATTTGCACCTCACACTGTATTGTAACTAAGTGTTATCATACCCACTGTTACAGATGGGGAAACTGAGGCAGTGAAGTGACTTACTTCAGTCAGTATCTGAGCCAGGAACAAAATGCAGGACTCCTGACGCCCAGTCTCCTGCCTTTTCTGCAGGAACATGCAGATTTCTAAGATCCCAGTAACTTTCACTATGGTCTTTTTAAGGGCTTGTTGGAAAAATTCCTTTTGACTTGGATGGTGCAGGATCAAACCGTGTGTCAGCTGTGGTAGAATCCAACCCCATAATGATATCTGGTTGGTTTCCCTGAGCATTCTTGGTAGTGAACCCAGACTGTGTTCCCTAGAACCTAGTTATACATGATAATCAGGAAATAATACTCTGCTCTTGAAAATGAGAGGGTGTGGAATGTCCTATTCAGATTTCTCTGGCTTCAGAATGGGAGAGTTTCTCAGCAGATTCAGAATTAACCTCTGCTTCTGTATAATCAGGATACCTGGAGAATTTTTGTAGGGGACCACCAGGGAGACAGTTTTATCTGTATTTTTGTTCAGCCTAACTCAAAATTAGTGTTGAGAAATAATAAAGTATTTGTTTACAAACTTCTTGTTGGATGTCTTATAACAAAAGACTCAGCTGAAAAACTGGTCAGTATCAACAGTAAAAGAATTAGACTTCTTTGTCCAGGGCGGGGATATTTTAGTTCAGATTTCAAACTGACGTTTTAAATGTAGCATAGAACATAATCCCCATAGAAGCCCAACTTTCATTCTGCTTTCATATGTTACCTATTTATTTTCTCTACAGCACCTGGTCAGAGTTGGCTCCAAACTGGATGGTAATTTTCACTGAAGTGTTTATAACATGAGACGTTTTAACATGAGACATATGCCTGCAGCTCTGCAGGCCCCTGAATCACTGCCAACATAACAAGACAGCCAACTGGAACAGGAAACTGATATGGTGCAATATTCATTAACCATTTATATTATTTTTCGGCATGCAGATGCAATAGCATATAGAGGACATTCTGACGTCAAGTATTCCTGTTTAAGTAAGCTGTGGAATGGAAACTAAAGCTCCTTTTTAAAATTAGGTGACATTTTTTAAAAGGTACTTGTGAAAATATATGTGGTGAAGTTAAATCTTATTTTTTCTCTCCTTCTTTTCCATACAAGTCACTTCCTTGCGAAGGTTCCAAGTTTCGGTAGGATATATCTTATGAATTTTAAAAATATGAGTAAATTCTTGCTAGTTTGCAGTGCACACCAAGCCTGGCAAAACAAAAACAGGGAGATGTTAGATAATATGATTAAAAATGTTCTCTTAGTGGTCACCACCCATATAAAATAAATCTGGCACTTGTTTTTGTTTCTCTTTTGCACACCAAAACAAATTTTAGGATATTTGCTTATGATTATAGAAGTTCGCCTCTTTGTTTTGTGTCAGTAACCATCTTTCAAGAATTTCAAGGTACTAAACTACTCAGCAAATATCTTCTTCTTTTACCATTCTTTCAAATTTAGTATATTTTTAGGAGCCAGGAAGCAGTGCTACCAGTACGTGCTAAGCCTTATAGCACAAGCCTCTGAACTCCTCTGAACAATTGCACACAGTGTTCTTGATTGTTTCAGGTTGTTCTCAGTGGAAATGCACAAGTGTAGAAAACAATGCATCATCTGAGGCAAACAGGAATAATTACTGGACAGAACTGGACATTTATAATTACTGGGTCAAATTTACTCTAGTATTATTCCAGTGCCTTCAGTGGAGTTAAACCAGAGATTAATTTGAGCCTTTGAATTTAGGGCAATTTTTGAATTTAGGGCAGTTACAGCAAGGTAGCAGTCTATACAGATTTTACTATGGATACAGTATATTGAAATACAATATTTCAATGTACAGCTGGGCACAGATGTAAAAAAGAATCACAAGGGTCCATAATCACAGGGTTATGTGCAAAGACAAATAAATGTCTTGAATTATTGATCATAATCATTTTTATTGCATAAGCCCATTTGTGCCTTTAGAGTCTAATAGTATGTGTGGAGTTAAAATTTAAGAACCTGAAAATGACACACAAGAACCTTTCTTAAAGCTGGTATATATTTTGACTATCAATAATGTCATATGTTTTTATTTGTATTAATAATTTAGGACTTAAATAAGTGTAGTTTTGCAGATGCAGTGAGTGTTGTGTTCCCCTCTGTGCTCTATCCATAGAGGGTCTGAGTCTGCTATAGACCCTTATGACAAAGCCCCTGGCTCTTTAGGTCAGGGTGTAGCCACTCATACTTTTAGCTCTGGAGGACTCCAGTTTAGTTCCCAGTGTTGGCCAAGATGGCTTCTGTCCCTCATAATTAAGGGCCAGTTTTGGATCCGTATGCAAAGACACATTTGATGAGGTGCTTCTTTATTTCAAAAAAAGGCTGAGATCAAATTTGGCCTTTCTGATATGGACTATAAACTTATTCAGACCTATGACCATAAGCTGGCAGACTAGTACCTCAGCTGATCTCTGAAACTTGATGGTACAGCTCTGATATTTTACTACCTTTACTTAAAAACTGTTCTAAAAATGCAATAAATTAACAATTATCCCACACTTTAATATAGCATATGGTGTTCTGTATATACTACATAGTATTGCTGTTGTTTTTTAGTACCATTTAAAATACTACTATCCATTTCCTAATCTATTACAAATGATCAAATAAACTACTCTTATTTGGATTTACTCAAATATTGTCCTGTAGACATCTTCGTATATACTCTTCCCTATTCCATACCCAAGACTGCAGAGCAGGAAATGTCTCTGGAGTATCTTTTGAGAGAGATACTAAATTGTCTTGTATTTTAGTTCAATATGGACTAGGTGGCTCCTGCATTCCCTCCTTCCCTATTTGTTCTGTTTAGTTTTAGCTGTTGCATAAGTGTCACCTCTGGTAGTTAAAGTTCAGGTCAAGATACGTCTTGCTTTGACCCTTTTACTCTGGTTTATGGGCATGTGGGCTGGCGTCTGTCAAGATGTAAAAGTTCACAGACCACAGTGCAGGATTTCTTTCTTGGATTTTCTTTTGGCACTCATCGTGAGTGACAGTGTTGCACAGTTAGACAGAGGCAGTTCTCTTACGTAACATTTTCATGTGAATAACAGAGTGCAGTGTTTATAATTTTAGAAAGCAACATGCCTTATTTATGTAAGCAAATGTATGAGTCTTGTTTTAAAAATTAGTTTCCTTTTTCATGACAGTAACATTATTTTGGAAATGCTTGTCTGATGATCAGTGGCAGCAGCCAGTCATAACCGATTAGGCATGTTTATATAATGAAAAACAATACACTGATGTGGTTGACTAATGCGGAATTCTTTTAAAGTGAGAAAAAAGGGGGTAAAGATCACATAGACTCCTTGTTTTGTGCAGATCCCCTCCCCCCCTTCACACACGTATCTATCATGCTATCTGTGATTCTGGTGTGTCAGGGCATGCATTAGGAAACATTACTTTAGTGTTGTATAACTTCATTTTTAGTTTTCATAGCTTAGCAATGTTTTGTAAGTTAGAGGTACATTTTCAGTAGCAATTTTTGCAAATTATAATTAGATTAGGTTTCTGTTCAAAGTTAACATAGATTAATTTTGTGCATGGATTTAGCCACATGACCCTTAATACACTATATAGCCTTTGATAAATACTGATAAGCACACATCTCTGCTGCCTGTTGAGCAAGCAGAGTTATCCAGAGAATAACTTCTTTTCCCAGGTCAGTGTCAAGTGTCCACGCTTCTGTGCCAAGAATGGCATAGGTCTGAGGCCTCTTTCAGACACCTTTCAATGTCATTGGGAAAAAACATTCTTCCTTTCCTGTGCTGCCATAGGTGCCTTACAAGCCTTGTCTGGAGATTTTCATACAGTAATGCTTCTGTGGCCTCACCAGTTTTCTGGGATTCCAGTCTCTGGATTTGTCTTGATGGAGGCCTCTTTCTTTTGACAATCATGCTTGACCTTCTCTTTCAGACGGGGAAATGTGTTACACCCAGACCTGATTTCCCTTTGGTGTAGATTCTGAATTCAGCTTGGAATTATCAGGTTGAAGCTTATATGTTCTTCAAATCTCTCCTGAAAGTACACTTTTTAGCCTAACCTTCCATTGTTGATTGGCTTGGACTCCAATTGCTGTCCTACCTTAACATAGCATGCTTTAAATGTTTGTATTGCTGCGATCCAACTTACAAAATAGGCCAAACTATAGCCAGAAGTGTGCACACAGCTTCCACTGCAGTCTACCTGAGAAAAGAATATAACAATTGTGTGATGTATATAAACAAACAACATCTAAACTCTGTGAACATATGGAAAGTGATCTGACTAATTATGACTAATAAAAGATTCTGAATCTAATTCTATGTTTCCAGCCACCATTAACAATCAAGTAACAAATCTTCTGCTCTTCTGCAACAGAGAATACAGTTTGGATTTAGGGTTTCAGTATTTATTTCAGGTAAACAATGCTCATTCTTGAAATAAAAATGATTTATTATTTTTAAGGGTTTTTATTGAATTATTTTGAAAAAATAATATTTGGATTATGTGTGTATTTGATACACATTAATTAGTGAAAAAGCAAAAAACCTAAAGCAAGTGTCCAAAAGAAATGTAATTACAAAAGAAAGATGAGTAGGCTGAAAGTTAATAAATCACCCTTGTTACTCTAAGCAACATCTATAGCAAGAAGAAAGGAGAAAAGATAAGCTGTTTAAAATAATGCAGTAATTCTTTAATAATCTTTTATGAAGAAGATTATTGTGGTAAATACTTAGTGAATGAATGTATTCAACATAACATCAATTAATAACAGTGTAATCCAGTCTAATTCCAAAATAACTGTATCAACTACAATAGCCCAAGAAAAGAAGAGAAAATCCCCTGCAATCAAAAATACTCAGAATGAGCCAGTATTTAAGACAGGACAAATTGTATGCAGTATAACTAAACGTACACCGTCATTGGTACAGTTTATGTGATGAAGCTGTGAAACATATGCCACATAACATGTCTTACTACACTTTTATACAGGCAACATATAACACTGATATTCAGGAGTGACAGGAACAAGCAACTTCCGGATTGTCTTATGAGAAAAGTTTCAAATGGCAGTATTTTATCTATTATATTACAATTTGATGGGACTGTGCTTGCCTTTTTTGTAAGCATCACTTAAGAAAGTATTTCTAGAGAGTGAAAAACACTGAAAAATTATGAAGAGTCTGAACAGAAAGATGACACAAATAAGAATGGAAAGATCTTTACCAGAAAGTTTGAAAGTGTGGTAATATATAAACCCCAGCCAACCAACCAACTAACCAAAAAACCCTGCTCATTTGTGTAGTATGACAGCACAGTATCCAAGCTTGTGGAAGATGATAGTGGTTTTCCATTTGTTTGATGCTGCATTTTAGCCATGCAGCTGGGAGTAGCACGAGCTGCTCATTTAACATTATTAATTGGTAAAATATGAGCTGTTTTGTTGAATTATCAAAAGAAAAATTTGAAACAGGAGTAGGAAACTCCAGCTCTGTGTGTCTATTTCCCAGTTTTGTTTTTATAATATGCTAAAACTATTTCCTTGACAAATAGGGCATAGCTTGTTATTTCTACATCAGACGTTTTGCAGTTCTTCAGCTCTTATGTTTGAGTTTCAATTAATAAAAACAAAGCTGCTGTTGAGGGGCAGAACTAGCTGTTCTTGCTTTTAAGTGCACAGAGACTCCCACCTCTATTATATCAGTTCTCCTTTGGTGTATGCTGTCACAGTTTCAGGGTAACTGCGCCTGTATTTCTACCTACTCCCCTCCCCCTCTATTGTCCACTCTGGGAGTATCCAATCTGATCTCAGACCTCCAGCTGTCACCTGTCTTTGGACAGGGACCTGTGACCCACTCCCTTCTGACTAGGGATTTTTAAGGCTGCACAGCTCCCTGCTTTGTACTGTGATAATCCCCACCAAGCCACTCTGCCTAATGGCCACTTTCTCTCCAAGGGCCCTGAGCAGTGTATAGCCAGCAGTTGCATGTTAGCACGTAGCTCCTTCTAAGCAATCCCATTTATTCTTAAGGTAAAAGCCTTGCAGAGAAAGCACATAAAAACAATAAAAGTCCATATGTGCATGCTGAAGGCTTATCAGCGGTTGCCCATCAGTTTTATGGGGCCCGAGTAGGCCAAAGTCTTTCCATTGCTTCCTCAAGGGTTGGAGCCTCCTCTTGGATAGAAAGTCCTGTCCATTTGCTGGATCAGAAAAAAGGCCCTGAGTCAGTTTAAACCTAGCCTTTTTATACCAAAAGCCCCTTTGTCTATTGATCTCTGGAAAACCCAGTTTGAACCAGTTTATACAAGCTTCCCCAGGGGGTGCTACCTCTCTGGAGCTGTTTACAACCTGAGTGATTCACCTTAGTCATCCCTCACTGTTCTTCCACCCTTGAGCTGCATACAGTCCCTGCCCCTCAGTGAAATATATACACCATTCATAACCTTGTACAGTGTTCCCCCAAAGATACAGCATGTAGTTGAAATATCTTACTTTTGAGTGTACAAAGACTCCCACCTCTATTGCATCAGTTTTCCTTTGGAGTATACCAAACACAATAAATCACAGCAGGTGTAAGAGTGTGAAAAGGGTGTGATTGATGTGGAGTGTTTGCCAATGTATTGTTTAGATGAACTCCTTTAGCTATACATTGGACAGTGCAATGACAATGACATTTCTATGTTAAATCACAACTTGATAGGTGATGTGTGTGAGATTAGCTTTATATGTTCAAAAGCGCTCAGCATATACCATCACCCTCAGTATGAGAGGAGAGCTTGGCCAATGTTGGGCACTTTGAAAATCCAGTTTTTTAATCAGTGTCATGGTTTAGACCAGGGGCTCCCAAACTTTTTTCCCCAGAGGCCCATCTGTGCAGCTGCAATAAGCATTGTGGCCCACTATTAACACTTCTTGAGGAAAATTATTAATTTTAATTATTACGTACATATGAACGGTAATGCTGTAAATTAACAGTGTACTGTACCATGTTTCCTTTTCATTTTAATGTAAATAATTGTAATGATAGAAATCCCTAGCAATATGCACTCAAAGAAATGCTTCAAGATCTTTGAAACCAAACAGTCTGACTGGAGAATGCAGTTGCACTGGTGGACCACCCGGGACTGTGTCGTGGCCCACCTTTGGGCCACGGCTCACAGTTTGAGAACCCCTGGTTTAGACAATGGAACCATTCCTCAGAAAGCTGAACCTGATACATTTGATACAACAAAAATCATTTAAAATTGAGGGCACTTCAATACAATGTGTAGTCCAATTCCATTGTGTGGAAAATACTCGCATATAATCACAGTATCAGTAGAAATTGCTGCTATGAAATTTTCCGTAAACAGCAGAAAATTTTAAATCAAGTTTCTGACTGCTTATTGTACTAGAACTAGGCTCAATATAGGCACCATGCATCTTCAAGAAAATGTGCAGCTTTGACTTTTCAAAGAGAAAAGTTAATCTGCAAGGTATGTTCTTTACTCGTTTGTGTCTGTACTGTGTGGAATGTCAGGCTCATGACCGGTGATTAAAGTGAAGAAGATGCATAAAATATAAATACCAGGTTTGCTTATCAACCCAGTTTATCAAAGAAGATGGTACTTTTTAAGAATAGTCTTTCCACCGAAGTGGGTGTTATGGGCTGGAAGTAATTATTATCTGAATTTTTGCATGGAAGGAAGAAGGGAAGGAGAGCATTTTCTTGAGCATTCATCTCTCTCACCATTTCCTCTACATGATCTGTTTGAATTCTTTAAATGTGAAGTTTATTCTTTTCTTTTTCCCACTTGAGGAACATGGAAGAAGTAGATGGCGTATTTCTCGAAGTCATTCATCCTGGAACATATTGTTTTTATTCTTTTTAAAATTTTCTTGATTACGGGCGTTTACATGGTTTCAAACAGTATGGGCCAAGTATGGGCCAGTTTCAAGTGACCTCTGAAATTATGCATGCAGACTTACAGCACATACTCTCATGTGTTTGTGCAAATATGATCATCAGACACAGAATTGCCCAGTTTGCTCAGCCAAATATGTGCACATATACAGTTTGTAAGTGCCATTATGCAAGTCAATTTGACAATTAGATCCTTAGACATTTATGAATAAATTAATGTGAAGTTCTGGCCTAATATTCTTAAACATTTTGTAACACCATATTTGGGATCAGAAAGGTATTTTCCTCCAGGTCAGATTGGTAGAAACCATGGAGAGTTTTCAACTCTTCTGTAGAGTGGGGCACAGGTCCCTTGCCGGTTTGAACTAGAATATATGGTGGATTCTCTTGAACTTGGAGTCTTTAAATCAAGAGTTGAGGACTTCAGTAACTCAGCCAGAGGTTATGGGCCTACGACAGGAGTGGGTGTGTGAGGTTCTGTGGCCTGCGCTGTGCAGGAGGACAGCCTAGATAACCATAGTGGTCCCTTCTGCCCTTAAAGTCTATGAATTGCATAGAAAGCATTTCAGTATGTAATGTCATTCAGTGGAAAAAAGCTCTTTCTGAACATCACTGTAATGGTAAACAGTGAAAAAACTTGCTTGCTTTTTGGGCCACATTCAGAACATACCTAAGAAGTTATACCTATTTATGCCAAGTAAGAATCTGGCCCATAAGCTTTAATACAGGTGACTAGCACTTTATAAACAATGATAGCAGATCTCATGGCTTTTCCATTTTTAAAATAAATGGGCTACGTGCACATGGACACTTCTGTTTCTGCCTGTCCTCTCCCAAGTCATTAAACCCATTGGTGGAACAATGTATCAGACTACCCTCCCTGTGGCAGGGGAAATCAGTAGGGGAGTGCTGAATTTGGGTGCTTCAGTTACCCAGTTCCTGTCCTCACCACCCTGTGCATTTTACCTTCATTTAGTTTCCTTATAAATGGTCAGTTATATGAAATGATTAACACTAAATCCCACTCCTTTTCCCATCTCCACCTCCACATTTTCCCATTCTCCGATCAGTGCAATTGGTTTGCAAAAGCTCTTGATTGTATCATTTCACTCTCTGATTTATTTCACTTTAATCTTCTCCATCTTCCTACATCATTTTCCCTTTCTGCCTGCATGAGTGCCACTATGCAGCTTTCTTGAGTGGTGTCTCTCTAACGTACCTTTACAATAAAATCTTCTGTGTTGCTTTTTATGCAGTGTTTGTTGTCTAAAAACAAATTATGTTGTATTTTGTAATGTGAAACACTATATTGTACAATATATACACTCAGAAATACAGCATAGGATGACTAGTCACCTACGGTACACAAATAGACATTCCTTACAGTACTAGGAATTTGTCCGGTATCTACAAAATGCACCAATGTGACATGATATAATGTACTTCATATTTCGGGCTCAAGAGTTGAGGTTCCAGACGTGGATTCTTCTCTATTGCACTACGCTGTGGTGTTGGTCTGCCAGGCTGAGCCCTTGCCATATTGTCACAAGTTATTGTGACCAACTGTAGTTATTCACAGCTGAAGTACAGTCTGTAATTTCAAAGGCATCTGTGGAGTGTATTTTATGAAATGTTATGAAATGACTTTGCTTCTTCTGTGAAGCAGTGTCTGTGCTGGGAGTTTCTCTTGTGAATATTTTAACTAACATCAGGCTCTGTCTGTTTTATTTTTGATCTGTCTGAGGCACTGAGGTTTTGTGTTGTGTTCACAAGCAGTGCTGTGTCTCGCTTGGGGTTGCTCTTTACAGGTAGTGAAGGTGAGACAGAGGTATCCATAAAAGAGTTGATAAATCAGCTGGAGAAATGCAATTGCAGTAAATCACCAGGAATGGATGGCGTACATCCAAGATTCTGACAGGACTTAAGAATGAAGTAGAGTTACTAACAATACTATGTAACTTATTAAAAACAGCTACTCGAGCACAGAAATGGAGCGTGGCCAGTGTCACACACCCAGCTTCAAAAAATGGATGGAATTATAAATGTTACTTTACTACCAGGAAGAACAATATAGACAAGTATTGAAGACAAAAATAAAAACATTGGGCTATGTGAATATAATCTGATAGGAGCCAACCAGCACAGCTTTCATAAGGGTTGAGCATCTTCTCAAGCTTTGTTATAATTCTTTGAAAGGTTGAATAGTGTAGAAGAAAAGAAAGAACTGTTGGATATTGTGAGCTGCTGCATTGTGGACTTTAAGCCTGGCCTCATGTTGGAGGGATGTAGAGAAACTCTGCTACGGTTGGAAGCCCCAGGGGAGCCTGTGGTATAATGACAGCTCTGCTACCCTTCCAACACATGCAGCATGCGCTCCACATCTATGCCTAGACAGCTCTGCTTCTCCATGCCACTCTTTGGGGAGCTAGCACTGCTAGAGGTGCCAGCAGAGACAGAGTCCTGCTACCCTGTGGGGATGTTCTTGTTCCGCGTGCAGGCACGCAAATTGGGGAAGAAATGGGCATTTAGGCCTGGGCACAATTTAATCTAATGTAGTCTTTTGACAAAGTCTTTTTGAAGTCCCCTGTAAAAGATTGTTAAGAAAACTTGGTATCCAGGAGATGTAAAGTCTAGTCATGGATTAAAAGCTGGGGTTGAGAGATGAAGTCAGAAGTATAAATAAATTGCTCGTTCTTATTGTGGAAAAAGCTTAGGAATAAGTGCCCCAGGAATCCGTATCGGGTCATCTTAACATCCTAGAGGAGGGAATGAATAGTAGGGGTCTAAATGTAATGACTACACAGAATTATTTATGTTGCCCAAGATGAGGGAGGATTGTGATGACTTCTAGAGGAATTTAACACAACTTAAACACTGGGTGACAAAATAACTTGTGAACTTCACTTTAAACTAGTGCAAAGTAGTATGCATGGGAAAGAACACTTAAAATTACTCATATACACTGGTAAGTTTAAAAATTATTTGTAACCTCTCAGGAGAAAGAACTAGAAGACAATGTGGACTGTCCATTGAAAATATCTGTTCTATGCTTGCACATCAGCAGTTAAAGAAATATTAGGTTATATTAAGAAGAGAATAGACAATCATGGGAGAAATATTATAGTACCTTTTTATAAACTGATGTAATGTGCTTACCTAGAATATTAAATTCAGTGTTGGTCACATTGGCTCAAAGAAAACACAATGGTAATAGAAAAGATCTAGAGAAGGAGTGAAAATGATTGAAGGAATGGAGTCCATGTAAAGAAACCAAGCCTATTCACAATAGTATAGAAAGGAAAAAGGAGATGAAATATGAATTGCACAGAGAAACCTAGTCAAATTTTCTTATTTATCCTTGGTATGGAGATGCCCTGTGAAATTAATATGCTACACATTTAATATGGGTTCTTATGGCTCGTATCACTGAAATAACCTTTTCATCGATTTTCTGATGTCAGACCAGAATTTTAGTTTGTTTTTTAGGATATACCGAGAAGGTATAGGCTGTTTCCCTTACACTCTACCAGAGCTAGAATCTGTTTTGGAGTAAAGGCATGAAATAAAGTTGAACTCCTTTCTCAGGCTTTTGCCTGAGGAAATTCTGAATGACTGGGACCCAAATACCCAAGGTTGCAGTGTATATGAAGCTTGTACATATTAGCTGCCCAGCCTCTTCCATTTTTAAAGGCAAAGTGAAAACCAAAAGCATCACTCAAAGAGCTGAAAATTGTAAGTAATAGTAATTGGATATGGGTGAGATATGATCTATTAGTAGTGGTGATGTGGTAGTGATAAACGGGAAATAAAATGCAATATATCACAATTAGACACTTCAAAGGATACCTCTCTGGTAGTAATCCTTAGCTCTGTTTTGTATCACAGGTCACCTTAGCAGTGTTTACAAATCTCCTCACTGAGGCACTTATTTAAGATTTAAGGTTTTGTAATTTTCAGATGTTAAAAGTTAAAGTGCACTGATATTTTACAGAACAGTACGTCATAATTAACTTTCATTTAGATTTATTTTTATAAATATGCCTCTTCACAATTTAAAATTTCATAGGATGTTCTCTTGAGACATTTTTGTTTACAGTTCTACTCTGAACATGGTCCAGTGAATAGGGACGAAGACTGGCAGTCAAAAAACCTTGGTTTTATGCCTGGGTCTGCCACTGACCTGCTGTGTGACCTTGAGCAAATCCCTTCACCTCTCTGAGTCTGTTTTGCCATCTATAAAATGGAGATAATTTTCTATTAACACCCCCTTTGGGAAGCACTTTGAGATCAATGGATGGAAAGCTCTGTAAAAAAGACAAGTATTATTTCCTTTAGATGTTTACTTTGCTGAAACAAATAAACTCTGTTCTTTTTAATCCTGAAAATTATTCAGAACTAGCCAAGAGCTAAAAATGTCACTCACTAAGTAATAATGAAATTATGTGCTCAACACAAAGCTATTTTAATTTCTATCTTTCATGCAGAGGGGTGATATGGACGGAATGGAGCTTTCCTTTCTCTCAGCTGTCCCAGGAACATGAGACAAGGGATGGAGATTCTCTTTCCCTCACACTCAGCCTTGAAAAAGGGGAAAAGAGCTATTCAGACCCCCAGCACTCATGAGAGGAGAGGAATTGTGGGTGAAACTTCTCCAAAATTTACCCGCAGCCAGGAGGGAATGATGTAGACATTAGAGGCACATTCTCTCTCCTAGGAGGGATGGGAGATAGAGAAAATAAAACTTCTGCGTCCTTGTTCCAGTTGTTATTAACCAAAAGACTAAACCTATGGTATTCATCCAACAATGAATTCTGACCACAGACCCCAATTCAGGCCCATATTGGGTATTATCCTTGGCTGTAGATAAATACATATTTTCAAGTATTCTAGTAATAAAAAAGAGGTTTGCAATCTCTTATATTGGCCAGTCCAAACCCTTTCTTTAAATAAGATGAGCCCTGTACTACTTTACTCTTTCCAGAAATCCATCTTACCTATCTGAAAGAGTGATAGTTTTAACTGTCTCTGGACCACTTAAAGTTTTCTGTAAACTTTTGCCATAGCAGAACCACTTTGCACAGCCTAAAAACTGGGCATACTTGCAGGCACTGTAAAGATAATAAATGGCATGCTAAAAATACTGCATGCAGTGTTGTTGTAGCTGTTTCAGTCCTAGGATATTAGAGAGACAAGATGGGTTATTGCAGTGGCTCTCAACCTTGCCAGACTACTGTACCCCTTTCAGGAATCTGTTTTGTCTTGAGTACACCCAAGTTCCACCTCACTTAAAAACTACTTGCTTACAAAATCAGACATAAAAATACAAAAATATCCCGGCACACTATTACTGAAAAATTGTTTACTTTCTCATTTCTGCTATACAATTGTAAAATAAATCCACTGAAATATAAATATCGTACTTATATTTCAATGTATAGTATATAGAGCAGTATAAACAAGTCATTGTCAGTATGAAATTTTAGTTTGTACTGAGTTCGCTGGTGCTTTTTATGTAGCTTGTTGTAAAACTAGGCAAATATCTAGATGAGTTGATGTACCCCCAGATGACCTCTGCATATCCCCACGAGTATGTACCCCTGGTTGAGAACCACTGTTTTAGTGAACCAACTTCTGGTGGTGAGAGAGAAGCTTGTCCCCCTCACCACCAGAAGTTGGTCTAATAGAAGATATTACCTCCCGCACCTTGTCTCTCTAAAAATTCTACATTCAGGATGAAAGGGCCAAAGTGAAATAAAACTTCTGCTTGGAAACCAGAACCACTCGGCTGTAATTCAGGCGCACTCTAAAGTGGGAATAATATAAGCTGCCCTGCAAGAGATTCTTCCTTGGATATCTAACTGAATGGAATGAGTTTATGTTGGAACAGAACTCATATTAAGTTTGTTATCGACCGCTATCTTCTAGTTTCTCTTTTAATGACTTTAACTTAAGAAGATAACTTTCTTTCATCTTTCTTAATAGCAGTCTGCTAGTTTATATCAGTTTCCAGAAATGTGGATTCCTTTCTGTTTGTTTTTACCATCCAGAGTACTATTGATTCTTTGGTATCTGCTAAGTAGATCTGTTTTGAGGACAGCTTCTTCATAGACATGTCTGTTCAGACTTGACTTATTTATGTGTGATTTTTGTTACACAACAAGCCAGTCAGAGAAAGTAGGTATCTGTACATGGTGTTTGAAAAAGAAAACACTGTGTTGTAGAAAACCAGTGTGATTTAAAAATACATTTTGTTGTAATAGTGTATTTTGAAGAGTTATATACTAATATACATTTGATACTTTATTTGAAGAGTTGCTACTGGAAAAATGTAGCTTGTCTTTTTGGAACTAAGGACATGGGCTAGATTTTTCAAGAGACTTTGAAGGAATTAGGTGCCCGGTTTCCATTTAACTTCAGTGGGAGTCAGGCAGCTAACTTTCTTAGGGTTTGTCTAAATGCAAACACTCCAGAAAATTAATCCAAATTAGTTTTTAAAGCAGATTAAACTACACTAAACCCCCATGTGGACACTCTTATTCAGAATTAAAGTTACCTTAATTCAGTTTAGCTTAATTCACTTTCAAAGTGAATTCTGAACAAGAACATCCATTTAGGCAGCTTTTGAAAATCACAGCCTTTGATGTCAGAGGTGATTAGAGCCCTAACTGGTAAACTATGAGGTAATCTGATGTGGGGCTCTCCATCTTTCTTGTTGAAATCATTCCACTTTGTAATTAATAATAAAATATTAAGTGGGTTGGAAAGAGTGAGAATGAATCTCTAGTTCAGTTGTTAGGGCATTCTCCGGAGAGGTGGGAGATCCCTATTCAAATTCTTTCTTCTCATCAGGCAGAGGAGGGAATTGAACCAGTGTCTCCCACATCCCGGGTGAGTTTACCCAAGCACTGAGTTATAAGGGTGGCTGCCTCTTCCCCATGCCAGCTCTGGCCCCCTCAGCTGTTTTGTGTGGAGTTAGGCAGGCACCTGAACCATTCTCTCAAGAAACAGCTAAGGCACCTGACTCTAGCAGTGGATTCCCTGCTGTGGATTGCAAGCAGAAATAGGCACTTCCCTGTAGCCCAGAGTTAGGCATCTAAATCTGTAAGAGGCGGGGCTTAGAACACACCCCTCTCATTGTTTTATACCTTTGGCTAGCTTAGGTGTCTCCCACCTGTTGTGCTGGCTTTTGTGAATCCCATTTTCAGGTGCCTGTCTCTCCCCATGTTTTGTATATGGAGCATGGGTGCCTAACTCAGGGTTTGTAGATTCCAGTGATTTTCTAGGCACCTAAAAGTTAGATGTGGCAACATTCAACATGACAATGCCTAAAACCCATTGTGGGTCCAGGGCCTTTCTGTATCTCATTTCCCCATCTTTAAAATGTGGATAATGGTATTTCTCTATATAACAGAGATGTTTGAGGATGAGTACATTAAAGACTGAGACGTGCTCACCTACTACAGTCAGAGTGTCATATAAGTACCTAAAATAGATTATGTACATTAGAAATTTGGTAGGCCTTTGGCAATAAATGCTTAGTCGTTTGGTCTTTTTCCTGTAGCACTAGTCACTCTATCTAGATGTAGAAATTGTCAGCAGAGACTATAGCTTAAGAGGCATGGTTTCATGTGTTTTATTACATGCGGCTTAAAGATATATAAGAAAATATATGACTGCTGAGATTCTCTGACTACAAAAACATTGGCTTTATATAAAACTGTATGTGTTGGCTGAATATAAAAATAAATCAGAATATTCAGGTACCATTTGTGACAATCCATTAGATAAAGAATGATTTGTTCTCCTGTATGGTTTTCAGGTAACATAATTAATAAAAAAATACTTAGTCAAACTATTTCTCATACAGTAGTTTCTTCATATGCCATTGTATGTACAAGGTTGGTTTATTATTTTAAGTTTGGTCATGATTACTACTCTACTGGTTGCTTGTTTTTCAGAGAGATACCCATGAAAGCATTTGGGGCAGCGGGGGAAGGGGTAAGGCACGGATAAAGAATTATTTGAAGTTTGCAAGCATGTATGACAAGAAAGGTTGGCCTGCAAACCATTTGTGAGCATGTTTGTAAGCTTGCATCATTGTCAATTGATCAGACATGATTTACAATAAGCACAATAAAATGTGTTTTATGTGAATAAATGAGGAGTAGCATGAACAAATCTTATGATAGATGTATTTGTTTTTTCCACTGAGCAGATTATCCATACAAACGTACACATTCCTAATGAATTCTCAAGTGCCCATGGTATTGAAGATTTCTGCCAATTGAAAAGTGTTAGAATTCCAAGCGCATTATCTTTAGGGCTCCAGAAGAGCTATGAAATTCCTCTTGCTATCTCCTTGTGGACGTTTTTTAAAGCACTTTCTAATAGGTTTTCTTTTACAAAACTGTATTGGTCATTGGAAAAATATGATTTTGCAGTACCAAACCAAGTTTTGAAAGTGGCCATAGCAACACGTTGCTTCAAAAGGAGGGATCCCATGTTGGTGGCTACAAATTAATGTGACACGATTTGGGAAACCATACTTCCACACTTACAAAGTGACAGCACTGCATGTACATAAAAGCTCCAGCAACAGGAGGGGGAAAGTATATCATGGATTATAACATTCCAAAAGGAGGGATTGCTCCAATACAAAAACACTGAGAAATTAATCACAAAAATGCATTTTCCCTTCGGGCTAGTAAAAAGGTGAGAATAGATGATTATATGAATTTCTGGTGATGGCAAATATCTGTACCACAAAATATCAGAAGAAATTTTAAATCCAGAAATCTCCATCTGGACAGACCATTATTATATGAATAGGCTCTGTCCACTCCCTGCTTTAAGATAAATAGCAGTTTGAAATATTATTTCAAGTGCAGATTTAGTGGTGGGTATAATTTCTGTTTCATAGGCAGTTAAACAGAGCATAGTCTTGCGCACATTATGTATCAAAGCTTTCCAATTAGTTCAGTAACAGATAGCATTTAATCAATGGACATGAAAGAATACTGCCGTAGGTATTTCCTTCACTTACAAACATAGCTAACTCATTCATCAGGGAGGAGAAAAGGGTTTCCCAGGTCTCTTGCTTGACACAGGGCCAGCTTTAATATACTCAGGAGAAATGTTTGCATTAAAAGATCATTGCCTAGATATGCCTTATGTAAGTTCATGTAGCGTGTTTGAAAACTGGACATTGATATATCTACTGACAATCAAAAATAGTTTCAGAGAGTTAAATGAGAGCTTCCCACATCCCTTTCCTGTTTTCTGAACATTCAATAACAGTTCCATTCCCTTTGCCTCAAGGGAAGAAGTAAGGACCATTGGAGTCCTCCTATGTCTTGTGGTTTTAGACTCTGTTAAATAAGTGCCTGCTTCCGAGCCCACTCTGGCCTAGTTTCAGTTTGGGCAATGAGAAATGCTAGGCCACAAAAGTTGATTATGTTCTGAAGGATACTAGCTAATTAAATTCTCCAAAGAAATAATGCCTCTGTTTAGTGGCTGTTTTTCTGAGAGATGGGTAGAAGCAATGTCTGGAATGACCAGGGTCCCCTCGTGTTTTCTCACTGATTGCCACAAGAATGTCTCTGCATGCGAACAGAACAGCTAAGGGGAATATGTCGTGCTTACACAGCAGAAAGAGAGGTTTCCAGATATATGGCAGACTAAGGAATTTCATTGTTAGAACTCTTGGGGCATGAAATTGCCAACTTACAAGGATAGGTGCTCATTAATATAAATATATAACATAATGCTGCAATTTACAGTGGCTATATCAGTGTCATAAGCAAGTGTGGAAAAAAATATATCCTCTGGGTCAGTGCTGGAGATACACATGTGTTTTGAGATCCTATAGAGCATTTGCAAACATGCCCTGTGGCTGTCTTAAATTCTACAGAGATTGACTATGAGCTGCCTGTGACCTGTGCAGCAGCCTCTGTGGGCTGCTGCTCCCCCTCCTGCACAGATAGACAGTGTGTAGCCCCAAACCGCCTCTCCCCATGCACCGATCAGTGCAGCTCACGTGGCCTACCTCACTTTCCCCCAAGAGGAAGGGGAAGCAAGGACTGAATTGTGATACTAGTCACAGCTTAGTCCCCAGCGTACTCCTGGGGCATTGCCCCTTACTTTAGGGTTCATGGTAATTCCAATACCTAGCCCTGGAAAGTGTGAAAGTCAGCACTTTTTCCTGGAACTCTCATTGCGGGTATTAAATACTAAACAGAGCTTTCCTGAAAGGTGCAAGGAAATGAATGTCCCTCTTTAACACCAGAAATCTCCAGGATATTTTGATATGTTTGAGCATCTTCATTTTTCAGAAACTTATAGATTTGAAGTCAAAGAGTTTGTCTGCCAGTGCAGATATATCCTCTGCTTCTGTGATGGACTGCAGTTTGCCAACTGTCAATGTAGATGGTTTCAGAAAGCCATTTTCCATTATGGACCTGAAGCAATCTTTAAGTATCAATGCTTTATAAGTTTACCCTACCTCAGGTCATGCAACTTCCTCTGGGAAACTGTTTAGCCATCCAGTAGACAGGACAAATATTTTCATATCCTTTTGGGCAATATGCATGGGAAGTTTTTCCCGTTTGCCAAACAAGATTGGTTTTCCACACATTTCTATTATTTGGGCCAAAAATATAATTTTTAGAAACTTAAACTGCATTATAAAAAGTTCATTGTGCCTAGTAGTTCACTGTAGATAGCAAGATAGTCATTGAAAAATATGGAGAGGAAATTTTTTCTCTTTCTCAAATTGAAGTTACGAAGCCAATTGGCTAAATGTAGGAGATATATGTGGAACATATTGTCCTTAATTTTAAATATAGAATTACTTCTGTACCATACAAATTTAATTTTACTTAATTAGGTCGTACTGGCTGTTCCATTCTGAAGCCCTGTTTTCAGATGCTTAGAACTTACTCAAAAGCTTTCCTTTTGGATTGAAATTTTCCCTGCTTGATCTCAGTCTAAAAGTGATTTTCACTCTGAATCCTCTTGATATTTGAGAGGAGACACACAGTAATGAAGTTCTAGTTCAGGCTTATCTGAATTTTCATGCAAATCCACTAACTGATGTGAGTTTATGAACATTAGCACACTTATCAATCAGACAAGTTACACATTATTTCAGGTTCCGTTGTGAACATCTTGCACACCCCTATTTGCAACTCCTTAGTACCCTACAAGTGAAATAGTTTTTTTTTAATCAAGATGGAGCGGTGCTCCATTTGTAACTTTTTTGCAAATATTTATTAAAATAATTTTCACAAGAATGCTAAGGTTGCAAAATGAAACTGTCAGAAGTCAGGAAGGGGCTTCTCAAACCATACAGATTCCCCTCTCCTTCAATTTACCTGTAAGACTACAAGGCAAAATGTCTTATTTCGGTATTTCATAGTATCATTATTTGCTGGAAATACATGGCTTCAGCCAGCTGCTAATGCTCCTTCCCCAGAAACTGGAAGCCCTGACTAGATTACCACAATATGTGTTGCTTGCTGAAACTGCAAAGCCAAATGAACCCAAGACAGGAGATCGTTGCGCAGACAGACTCCCCTCCTGCAAAGCTAGATCTCTGGTAGTAGCTGTGTGGCTCAAACTTCAGTCAGTAATGGATTCTTAGAGGCAGCCTTGCAGTCAAAATATAGATCACTGGGACTTCCATTGTAAGTCTGACAAATAAGGATGTGCAGGTCTAACAGGTCTGCTTGAGTACAGTCAGCACTCCGTAGTTTGGATTGCTCATATCATAAATGCAATAATTTTTCACTATCTGACACACGCTTTTAACAGACGGAAGGGCAGGGGAAAGGGCAGGAAGCAAGGGGAAGCGTCACATGCCTAATTCTCTTCTTCCACAGATCAGCTCACAGGAGTGGGGGGAAAGTGAATGAGGAACTCGTTGAGTTCACACTTGTGTTGTTCCAGCCAGATTCTTCTCTGAAGAGGGAAGAGTTTGAAGCCCTGCCTATCTATGCATTTATCCTGCACTCATCACTCTGGGGCTCAGAAAAGGAGCACAGTCTCCAAATTCAGTGGAGCCGGAGGTTCTGTAGCATAATCCTGTAGATCCCTGGGCCTGCACACTGTATACTGGCATCTTCCACAGTTCTGCTTGGCCTGTCCCTCAGTGTAGGAGACCCATTACCTACATCTCCACAAAAAGCCCCTCCCTCCATCAGGGATTCCAAGAGGATGCTTTCTAGTTCCTTTGTCTCCTGTCCTGTTGGCACGTGCCTTGAAATCCCATGGAGCATATACTGTCAAATGGGCTTCTGTGAAGGAAGAGGGGTAGTCTGCCATGTCGACATTGCTCTCCGCCTTTTGTGGGTATAGACTTCTTTGGGCCCTTATTTCCAGTTTGCTGCTCCCTTCTGCACTGCGGAGCAGAGACAAGCATGAAGCCCCAAGTTTGTAAGCTTTTAGAAATATATATATCTTTGTAATTTTCTTTTTTCAAGTTAATTCTGTCCTGGTCCTCTCAGGGTTTGACTATGTGCATGTAATTTTAAATCTCCATAAGCAACAAAAATTGTAAATGCAAAACTCTGCATTCTGCTTTGAGGAATAACTTCACAGAAATTCCTGTTATAATCCATTCCCCAGATCTCTCACATTCAGGGACATATGGATGCAAAGAAGCACATTTCTAAGGAGGCCTCTAACATGCATCTACAGAGTTATGAGCATTTTGTGCATGCAGACTGGACAACTGCACAGGCAAATGTACATACATTAATAAATATAGTGTTTTGTGATTGCATGTTGATGTATTCATAAATATTGCAGGAGCAATGCTAGAGTCTGCTTTGAAAATTGGGCCCAGACATTAAAAGGCAGAAGGAACCAATACATATCTTAATGACTTTCACTGTAGGATTTGTAGGTGTATGTGGTTGAAAATACATTTATATGAGCAAGAGTTGAAAATCATAAAAAGGCAATTGCACAGCAAAAACATATAGTTTTTAATGATGTATGATGAAATACAGACCTGATAAAAACTGCTTTTACAAGGCCTAACTGTTGTCAATTGAAACTAATATCATAGTTAAAACTTTCACTCAGAGTTCTTTATTTTTTTTTAATTTAATTTTATTTTCTTAAGTCTTTTAACCTACATAAATATTCAGCCATTTTCCTTTTGGCTAAAAATAAATAAATAAATAAATAATCAGTCTTATAAAGTAGGTGTTCTCTGCAGAATCAATGTTGATGAGAACCATACCACTGAACAGGAAGTTCTAAAGACAGAGAATGGCAGACGAGAGCTGCCCCATCTGCTCTGGAAACATATTACTGTACAGTGGAGGCCAAAACAACTGACAAGACGAAGTCATTATTTATGGAAAGACTCTGAACTCTGGCCATTTGTCAAGCTGACTCATCACTGCTGGACCTGATGAGCTAGCAAGTATCCAACATAGATTTGTGCTCTAATAACTGTCACATGCAGTGGTGTTACTGAAACAAATTGCTGAAGTATTAGGAAAAAGGGGGAGAACGTACGTTGATCGGCCAGTGACCCTGTTGGTTACCTTCACTAATAAAGATTCAAAAGAATTTTTTAAAAAGCTATTGTAAAAATAAACAGAGAGAGAGAAATGCAGGGTGAAATCCTAGCAGCACTGAAGTCAATGGCAAAACTCCCATTGACTTTAGTGGGGCCAGGATTTCACCAGCACTATATGACATTTCAATGCAATACTCCTGCATGATTATATTTCATGTTACAGGAGCTGCCTTGGTTTGTATGCTAATGAAATATTTTCTTTGTCTGCCAATAGTAAAAGTTCCAGTCCTGAGGTCGGTGAAAGCACTCCTTGTTCTCTTCGAACATGTGCATCTTTTGGACCAATTAAACGTGATAAGGATGACTCTGCTTCTTTCTCAAGTTAACCACTGTTGAAATCTGGGAGTCAAAAGAATCAGCTGAAATATGCATAGATGCTGTTGTAGCCAAGACAGGGTTTGTGTATTTTTTCCACTGTTTGAGGGAGTCTGGAATTGTGTCATCATTTTGAAATTTGTGAATCATTGCGTGTTAGAGGATTTATCAAAAGCATTGCTCTTTTCTCTTTCACCCTACAGCGTGCTGCTATGTATGCTGAGTTACCACTAATTCATATATATTGCAGCTGTTGTTATCTCACTGCTAGTCTACTGTCTGACTTTAATAGCATGGAGCAATGTGCTGCCATTTTTACAAATTGTTGCGGTATTCTTCTGATAGCTGGAGGCATTTCCCTAATTCAAAAATATATTGAAAATCTTTTATTTTCTGATTTTACTTCCTTTCCTGTTACATCTGTGGCACTTTTATGTGCATATTTTATTACAGTTTTGAATCTATCTCATTCAGTTCATTCTGTTGTTCATTTAATTTCTTTATCTGATACCTTTCATACTGTTTAAAACAAAAGTACCAAGGCAGCAAACAGTAATTATTAAAAACATACAGAGCTCCAAACTTACAACTGTGCCGTTCAGTAAAACACACCTAGGAGATCCAATCTACCAGAGCAAAACATAACAAAAAGAATAGAAAATAAAATATTGTTCAGCCACAGGCCTGACCGAACAAAAAAGCCTCGCATCCTGATCTGATTCTTGCCTAAGTAAAGCTCTGACAGGCAGTCATGGAGGAATCAGTTCAGAAACTGAGGGCTTGCAGCTAAGAATGCCCTTCTGCTGACCTGGGAAAACTGAATTCCAGGCATTGACAGCCTAGAGGACCTCAGCTAATGTGGTCGGATACTGGGATACTCAGTATCCGACCACAGGATCCTAGACCCATGTCGAATTTTAAATTGAGAATAACACCTTGATTTGTAAGTGGATCTGAATAGATAGCCAGTGTAGCACATGTAATGCAAACCTTACAGATAGAGCTCACGGAAATGTTTACAAAAAAGACTTTTCTATCAAAAAATGCCATTTTGTCAAAACCAAAATGTTTCTCAGAAACGTATAGATTTCAACCACGGGTCAAATGAGAGAGAGCTTTCATTTCCTCTTCCTGCCAAGATGGCTGCAGCCTGCAGTGGTAGAGTTGGAGGAGGTGCTGTTCCTCCAGTGAGTCCTGTGGATGTAATGGTGGAAGAATCATCAATTGTTTGTATGGAGTCTGATGCAGAAATTTGCACAGGCTGGTAGATCCTGTGGTGCTAGCAGAGGATTAGTGGCTGATATTTTGAGCCTTGTTCCTGTGGTATCTGGGGGTTTCTGCTCCCAGGTCAAAGGTATCTTGAGTGGGGAGGCTGGCTTGGGAACTCTGTGGTAGAGGAAGCAGGAAAGGATTCAGGATGGAGGGACAGGTTGAGAATGGAGTTACTGTGAGTATCCCAGGCAACCACATTCTTGTTTTACCTGTGGTTCTACCGAGTGCTGGTTGTGGGGTGAGGCAATGTGTGCACTGTGGATCACATGCCCAGAAGACTGAGGACAACAGGGATTTCATTAGCTGCAATGTGTATGGGAGAGGTGTGGACGTGTTTATAAACAGTGCCTAGAGGCATAGCACAATAGGGAAAGATTTCATTCCCATTTGTACAAACATTTCTTCTTCTCTGAGCCAGGGGGTAAGAGGATTCTGAGCAGCCCTACAAGAAGTGATGAGGGCCCTTTTTTGAATGTCATTGACTCTCTATGTTTGGGGAAAGGACTGATTTTTGTCCTTTCCTGATACAGGATTCAGAAGGGGTCAGGGAGAGTAAATAAGAACCATTGAGAGTCAGATTGGGATGAGCTCTCGTAAGAAGGGGGAGACTATCAGATAGAACCAAAGGGGCAGGGGAGAAGATGAAACTTGAGAGGGAACATCTGTAGGCACAGTTGGTTATGCGGGAATCTCACCAGGGATGGATATGCTACAGATACGGCATACTTTCTAGTTGGAGAGCAGGTTTTACTCTGCCCAACTTTAGGAAGAGGAGAGTTTCATGAAATTGGAATGGGAAAGACAGGATCCCAGGAGAATGCTGGGGTTATATTAAATGTGGGCAGCCCCCATTATGTGAACCACACAGCATGTTCACACTTCAGATGGGTAATGGATTTTCTGTATTAGGTACTGTCTTAGGCGAGGGAGAGTAAAGAGGAGTCTTTGGGCACATGAGAAGCACATCTCTTGGGGGATGGGGATTGCGGCGGTTACCAGGCTTGCGCAACTTCAGAAAGAAAACTCTGAGTTGGGATTAGGATCTGGGGACTTGGGGAGCTCCCCCAGTTGAGAGTAATGAACCAGTCAACAAGAAAAAAGTGGCAAAAGGAAAGAGAGAAAGAGAGAGAGAGAGGAGTAAATTGGAGGAATTAAGAGCATCAACATGGCAGTCAAGTAGGTGAGGATCACAACTATTTGTGACCATTCAGACCTGAGCCTTTTTTAAAATGGTACTGAAAATAGCAAGTTGGAACATGGTCTCCATTCTGAGTTTGCAATAGAGGCAGATGATTAAGTTTTTGAAAGGGCATGAATTAGATCTAGTGGGCATCTAGGTGCAACATTTTGGGAGCTCGGTGAGATTGGAGGAAGAACATGTATCTTTTTGGTCTCCTGGGCCTGCTACTTATGATGGAGAGGTACTGTTTAATACTTACGCAGTACTGGTTCAGAGGGTAGTAGAACAGCAGAACAGTAGTAGAACAGCAGGAAGGGGGTTACAAATTGATTTCTTTTTGGATGTAAGGTATTGTGTAATTATCTACCACCCACCATGTCAGAAGCTGAGGAAAAATCTTTTTAAAGAGGTTGTTGCTTTCTTGTCGATGGCTCAACAACTGTTTTTTTTTTTAAAGGCGATTTTAATTGTTTAGCTGCAGTGACCAACAGAGCAAAACATCCAGAATGGTTGCAAATTGATGAAACTTACAAGCACTATGTGATGCTGCAGGGTTAAAGGACATTTTGGGGCACACTTGTTTAAGAAGAGAGGGAGATTTCACATTTTTCAGAGGGCTCTTGGGTCAGCGGTTGGACGATAATTGGACAATGTGGAGAACAGCCTGTAGAGTTCTCTAACCGCTGCTTGGTCTAAATTGAAGTTGGGGAGAACAGGACATGGACTTTTGGCCAGAGTTATTGTAAATTGAATACCTGTTTACTTGATAATACAGTTGAAATTACAAAAGTTGTATGCATATGTATGGAACAAGAAACATTTCAGGACTCTTTGGCATCCCAGATGGAATGGTGGGAACTGTCCAGGTAGAACCTGGTGGTCTCTCTATGTTCCTTTTCAGGGCATCTCTATATGACTGATTGCAAAGTCACTTGAGAGATCTTCATAGTCAATTGAAAGCTAGGGAATGCATGGACATATGAAGGTCTGAAAAGAAGTTAAGAAGGAAATGGTTCAGTATCGAAGGAGAAAGCTGGATTCACCTAAATTTGCCAAGGACTTTAGGACAAAAGGTAGGGCATCCTTCTCTGGTATATTTTGAAAAGGGAATGTAGTGGGATGTGGTAGTATTATTACTGGGTGGGCCTGCAGGAGGTTTGCTGGTGTGTTGAGGATAGTTCAGGAATATAACAGTGAGCTCTTTCTGGGACAGACCATTCCTCCTTTTCAATAGCAGCAGTTTTTGAATTGTACAGTGGACTTTCTAGCTTTGGTAGATGAGAAACAGGACTAACTTGTGAGGCCAATAGAGGAGATGGAGTTTCATGCAGCTATCTAGTCATTACAGGAGGAGACTTCCCCGGGGACTGATGGGTTGACAGCAGAATTTTATGAGAAGTTCATTGATTCCCCTTTCTATGGTACTTTCATGGGCTTGCAATTACCCTTAACTAGACGCTCATTCGGATCTTCCTTTTCTGGAGGCATTTTGATATTTTTTGGTCAAAAAAGGGGATTTTAAAGATATCAAGAATTGGAGGCCTATTGCCCCTTTGCGCAAGGATTACAAAATTTTGTTTTCCATTCTAGTCAAGAGATTGGAGAAAATAGCAAGAGAATTATCCCAGTCAGTCTTATGCAGTGCAGGGTTACAGTGTAATTTGCAGGACGTATTTGAAATTGAGCAACAGGAAGAATGGGAGAGTTACGTTTTGGCCTTGGGTCAGGCCAGAGGTGTCAATAGTGTAAATCTACCTTATGTACGGTTGGTCCTGTCTTAATAGTGTATTCCTCTGCAGTTTATTAGCTGGCTACAGATCTTATATGTTCATGTACTATACATTGCTGTAGTACATGGACAGAGGGGATAGGTTACACAGATACATTCTGCGGTAGGAAAAGGTTCTTCTTTGAGGAGGGTCCCTGCAGGTGCTCCACTTTAAGTGTCTTGGCACCCTGTGCTTCTAGTCGGAGATTTTTGTTTACAGTGCCCTGGTTGGCTGCGCACGTGTAGCATCCGTCTTGCGCTGCTCCAAGTGGCTACACTTATGTGGCAACCAACCGCCACCCAGCTCCTTCTCTACCACCTTTGGTTTCGGTTGGAACGACAGCAGCGCCATTATCTACTTTCATATTCCTTTAATCTCTGCCCTTTTCTCAGTTAATTTTCCTCATTGTTCGTCTCTCCGTTCATTTTTCTTTTGTGTTCACATTAAAAAAAAAACCAACTTTCCCCGTTTTTCTCCCCGCCTCTGGCGGGCAGCCGCTGAAGAGGCATTAGACCGGGACTATTCCCATTCTTCATTCAGCTAGCCTCTCGGACATGCCTGGCTCTCCAGGTTTCAAGCGCTGTCTGATGTGCAGATTCTCAGTACCAGTGACAGACAGCCACTTGCAGTGTGTCCGTTGCCTGGGGGAGACACACGTTACCCAAATGTGTCCCTGCTGCAAGAAACTCACAGCGCGGACAAGAAAGGCCAGGGACCTCCAATTAAAACTTTTAATGATGGAGAGATCCCTCCAACCCGCCTCCGACCCCGAGTCCAGGACACCTCCTCACTAGTCCTCACCTGCAGCTGCCTCAGATATGGGGTCCTCTGCAAAAATGGCTGCTAAGGACCCTGGTCCTACCAAAGCCATAAAAAAAGCGGTCTCACTCCTTGCCACACTGGGATTCGCCTCCAAAAACAGCAACGCCTGACGGCAAAAACTGCCCTGGTACTGATGGCACCCAGAGTGCCGAACCATGAGGCACCGGGACCGTCCCAAGGAGCAAAAGACCCTATGCAGTCTCGCTCTCATAGCAGCAAAACTAAGCCTCATAGCTCGGCACTGAGGGAACAGAAACCTCAGGCACAGAGCAGCACTATGGCGCTGCCTGCTGCACCAATACAATCTGACAAGTCTGCGGCACCGACAACGCTCACTCTGGTTCCCAGGCTGAGCTTGCCTGCGCTGTCGGCACCGAGTCTCCCAGTACCACAACAGTTTGTCAGCCATGCGGACCTACTCATTGCTTCCACCCCGGGAACTCTGCTCTTTGGCACCGATGGCACCCTGGCACCCTGGCCAGGACAGGGCCAAGCTTTATCACTACGCCTGCTGGCTTGGCCCCTCCCGTCTCCAGGGATGAAGAGGAGGAAGTGGAGACAGGAGTGGGCACACCTCACCATCCCTCTCCTAAACCTGGACCTGCTCAGTCACAGGGCATGACTTGGCAACTCCCACAATGGATGCCCCCTCCCATGGCCTTCCCACCTCAGTGGGCATACTGGGACCTCTGGGCATTATACAGAGCCCCAAACACCCAGCCATTGAATCCACCTAGGTCCAGGACACAGTGATCGCCTCCGCCATCTGCTCCAGCTTCCCCAGAACTGCTGGAGGAGTAAGCTGAAGAATCTGTGGATAGGCCGGAGGGTGACACCCTCCCACCTACCCACGTCCTGACTTCGTCTCCGGACAAAACAATAATGCCACCTCCCCCCACATCGGGAGATGACTTCAAATCCTTTCAGTATTTGTTTAAAAGAGTAGCTGATTCATTAGACATCTCACTGGCTGAGTTACCAGAGACTCAGAGTAAGCTGACAGATATATTGCAAGCTTCTTTGTCAGCCAAGATAGCACTGCCCATTAATGCTGCCATCCTGGACCCAGCAAAAACCGTATGGCAGACTGCAGCCATGGCCCCACCCTCTTGTAAGCGATCTGACAAGAAGTACTATGTGCCGGCTAAGTTTTTGTTTACCCACCCTACTCCAAACTCACTGGTGGTAGAGGCAGTTAATCAAAGGGGAAAGCAACATCAAACCAAACCACGCTCTATAATAAAGATAGGAAACGCCTAGACCTCTTTGGCAGGAAAGCCTATTCATTCATAGATTCATAGATATTTAGGTCAGAAGGGACCATTATGATCATCTAGTCTGACCTCCTGCACAACGCAGGCCACAGAATTTCACCCACCACTCCTACAAAAAAAACCTCACACCTATATCTGTGCTATTGAAGTCCTCAAATTGTAGTTTAAAGACCTCAAGGAGCAGAGAATCCTCCAGCAAGTGACCCGTGCCCCATGCTACAGAGGAAGGCGAAAAACCTCCAGGGCCTCTTCCAATCTGCCCTGGAGGAAAATTCCTTCCCGACCCCAAATATGGCGATCAGCTAAACCCTGAGCATATGGGCAAGATTCATCAGCCAGATACTACAGAAAATTCTTTCCCAGGTAACTTGGATCTTACCCCATCTAAAACCCATCACAGGCCATTGGGCCTATTTACCATGAATATTTAATTACCAAAACCATGTTATCCCATCATACCATCTCCTCCATAAACTTATCGAGTTTAATCTTAAAGCAAGATAGATCTTTTGCCCCCACTACTTCCCTCGGAAGGCTATTCCAAAACTTCACTCCTCTGATGGTTAGAAACCTTCGTCTAATTTCTAATCTAAATTTCCTAGTGGCCAGTTTATATCCATTTGTTCTTGTGTCCACATTGGTACTGAGTTTAAATAATTCCTCTCCCTCTCTGGTATTTATCCCTCTGATATATTTATAGAGAGCAATCATATCTCCCCTCAGCCTTCTTTTAGTTAGGCTAAACAAGCCAAGCTCCCTGAGTCTCCTTTCATAAGACAAGTTTTCCATTCCTCGGATCATCCTAGTAGCCCTTCTCTGTACCTGTTCCAGTTTGAATTCATCCTTCTTAAACATGGGAGACCAGAACTGCACACAGTACTCCAGGTGAGGTCTCACCAGTGCCTTATATAACGGTACTAAAACCTCCTTATCCCTACTGGAAATACCTCTCCTGATGCATCCCAAGACGACATTAGCTTTTTTCACAGCCATATCACATTGGCAGCTCATAGTCATCCTATGATCAACCAATACTCCAAGGTCCTTTTCCTCCTCCGTTACTTCTAGTTGATGCGTCCCTAGCTTATAACTAAAATTCTTGTTATTAATCCCTAAATGCATGACCTTACACTTCTCACTATTAAATTTCATCCTATTCCTATTACTCCAGTTTACAAGGTCATCCAGATCCTCCTGTAGGGTATCCCTGTCCTTCTCTAAATGAGCAATACCTCCCAGCTTTGTATCATCTGCAAACTTTATTAGCACACTCCCACTTTTTGTGCCCAGGTCAGTAATAAAAAGATTAAATAAGATTGGTCCCAAAACCGATCCCTGAGGAACTCCACTGGTAACCTCCCTCCAACTTGACAGTTCACCTTTCAGTAGGACCCGTTGTAGTCTCCCCTTTAACCAATTCCCTATCCACCTTTCAATATTCCTATTGATGCCCATCTTATCCAATTTAACTAATAATTCCCCATGTGGCACCGTATCAAACGCCTTACTAAAATCTAAGTAAATTAGATCCACTGCGTTTCCTTTATCTAAAAAATCTGTTACTTTCTCAAAGAAGGAGATCAGGTTGGTTTGGCACGATCTACCTTTTGTAAAACCATGTTGTATTTTGTCCCATTTACCATTGACTTCAATGTCCTTAACTACCTTCTCCTTCAAAATTTTTTCCAAGACCTTGCATACTACAGATGTCAAACTAACAGGCCTATAATTACTTGGATCACTTTTTTTCCCTTTCTTAAAAATAGGAACTATGTTAGCAATCCTCCAATCATACGGTACAACCCCTGAGTTTACAGATTCATTAAAAATTCTTGCTAATGGGCTTGCAATTTCTTGTGCCAATTCTTTTAATATTCTTGGATGAAGATTATCTGGGCCCCCCGATTTAGTCCCATTAAGCTGTTTGAGTTTCGCTTCTACCTCAGATATGGTGATGTCTACCTCCATATCCTCATTCCCATTTATCATGCTACCATTATCCCTAAGATCCTCTTTAGTCTTATTAAAGACGGAGGCAAAGTATTTGTTTAGATATTGGGCCATGCCTAGATTATCCTTGACCTCCACTCCATCCTCAGTTTTTAGCGGTCCCACTTCTTCTTTCTTTGTTTTCTTCCTATTTATATGACTATAGAACCTTTTACTATTGGTTTTAATTCCCTTTGCAAGGTCCAACTCTACTTGACTTTTAGCCTGTCTCACTTTATCCCTACATATTCTGACCTCAATAAGGTAGCTTGCCTTACTGATCCCTCCCTTCTTCCACTCCCTATATGCTTTCTGCTTTTTCTTAATTACCTCTCTAAGATGCTTGCTCATCCAGCTTGGTCTACAACTCCTGCCTATGAATTTTTTCCCCTTTCTTGGGATGCAGGCTTCCGATAGCTTCTGCAGCTTTAATTTAAAATAATCCCAGGCCTCCTCTACCTTTAAACCCATAAATTCTTCAGTCCAATCCACTTCCCTAACTAATTTCCTTAATTTTTGAAAGTCAGCCCTTTTGAAATCAAAAACCTTAGTTGCAGATTTATTTTTGTTAATCCTTCCATTCAGTTTGAACTGAATTAGCTCATGATCACTTGAGCCAAGATTATCCCCTACAACCATTTCCTCTATGAGGTCCTCATTACTCACCAAGACCAAATCTAAAATAGCATCCCCTCTAGTCGGTTCAGCAACTACTTGCTGAAGGAATCCATCAGCTATCGCATCTAGGAAAATCTGAGCCCTATTATTATTACTAGCACTCGTCCTCCAGTCTATATCTGGGAAGTTAAAGTCTCCCATGATCACACAGTTTCCATTAGTATTTACTTTATTAAAAACATTAAAAAGGGCTCTATCCATATCCAAATTAGATCCCGGCGGTCTATAGCACACCCCAAGCACTATCCCAGGGGAGGCTCTAATAGTTTTCTTCCCCAATTTAATTTTTGCCCAGACAGACTCAGTCATATCCATTTCATCGCTTATTTCTTTACATTCTATCTCATCATTGATATACAGTGCTACTCCACCACCTTTACCTTTATTTCGGTCTTTCCTAAACAGCACATACCCTTCAATACCTGTAGCCCAGTCATGACTACTATTCCACCAGGTCTCTGTTATACCTATAATATCTGGTTTCACTTCCTGCACCAGTAACTCTAGTTCCTCCATTTTGTTACCTAGGCTCCTTGCATTAGTGTACAAACATCTTAATTTTTGCTGTTTAGCCTCACTCACATTCTGTACCCTATTAGGCACGGTTATTTTACTACCAGTATAACCTATTAGACTTGTATCTACACTGCCCTTCCTCCTACCTACAGCTGTATCCACTCTTACTTCATTTTCTTTCCACTCTATGTTTAATTCTGGCGTGGAGATTACCTGGACATCTCCCAACCATCTCCCCCAAATTCCTAGTTTAAAGCTCTCTTAATCAGTTGTGCCAGCCTCCATCCTAGAAGTCTATTTCCTTCCCTACTCAGATGAAGTCCATCCCGAGAGAACTGTCCTCTATCCATGAATGCCTCCCAATGGCCATACATCCCAAAGCCCTCCTTATAGCACCACTGCCTAAGCCATCTATTGATAGTCATAATCTTGTCACACCTTTGTTGCCCTTCTCTAGGAACAGGCAGAATCCCACTAAAGATCACCTGAGCCTCAATTTCCTTAAGCGTCCTCCCCAGCCTAGCATAGTCTCCCTTAATACTTTCCAGCGAGAATCTAGCCGTATCATTTGTTCCCACATGAAGGATAATTAGGGGATTCTTTCCCGCTCCCTTTAGAATCCTTTTCAACCTCAGGTCTACATCCCGTATCTTAGCACCCGGAAGACAGCACACCCTCCTATTTTCTGGATCAGCTCTGGTTACAGGCCTATCTATTCTTCTCAGTAAAGAGTCCCCAATCACATAGACCTGCCTTTTCCTAGTGACTGTGCTATTCTCCAGTCTATCCCCTGTTCCCTCTGGCTGCAAGTTCTTTCCATTCCCATTCTCCCTTGTAATCCTTTTTAACCCATCCTGTATCCTCCTGGGGCTCATATTTGGTGTAATCTCCATTAACTCTTCCCCTTTTCCTATAGGACTAACCTCTCTTCTCTTCTTCCTTGCCCTGTCACCTTCAGTGACTACCTGCTGAGCCCCTTCCTCATTTTCCAACTCTGCAAACCTATTCTTAAGCTCTATTTCTCCTTCACTAGCCCGTCTTTTCCTCTGCCTAGTTCTTTTAGTCACATGCTTCCACCGACCACTTTCCTCACCCAGTCTCCCCTCAGAATTCCCTAGTCCTGCTTCCATCTGCAAGTCTGAGCTTTTCCCTTCAGATACCTCATGTCTTTGCTCCATAATCTGCTCAAACCCCTTCCTAAACTCTACCAGACTTTCCACCTGCATCTCCAAACCTCGGATCTTTTCCTCCATCAGCTCTATCAGACGGCACTTCATGCAGACAAAACTCTTACCAGGTGCCCCCTCCAGGATCATGTACATACCACAGCTTCCACATCCAGTCATCTTCATTGTGTCTTCTGCTACATGGGTCACTCCCACTGCCACCTCTGTATCTGTCATATCCTTCCCACCTAAATCCTGTTAATCTGGGAAACACAAACCACACCAAAAATTCATTGGCGACCCTCTAGTTTTGCATAGCAAAGTATTCTGCATTACTGGCCAAGTATACACACACTATTTTTTCTCAGATGTCCTCTTTTATTGAGCACATCCCAGCTGACAAAAAAGAACACTATAAAGCTGATATAGCAGAAGGTTTCCGCATTGCCAGAAGTGCCCTGAAGGCTTCTCTGGGTTCTGCTGGCACGGTGACCTGCTCCATCGCCACGTCCATTCTCATGCGGAGGGCTTCATGGCTCCATCTCTCCGGCTTCCCAGGAAAGTTCAGGTGATAGTAGAGGACTTACCTTTTGACAGGCAAAAATTGTTTGCAGAGAGCACGGATGTCTCCTTACTCACCCTGAAGGACTCCCATGCAATACTGAAGACACTTGGAATCTATATCCCTGAGAACAAAAAGAAACAGGGCAGATTCAACAATTCCGTCCTGCCCCATACACTCAACCTCAACAACGTTATGATCAATGCCACAAGCAGCGCCAGACAAGACACCCTCAGACGCAGGAGCAGTCGTCTATGTCTCAGCCATCCACTTCTAGGCAAATATTTTGAAGTGTTGGTCAAGGACATGAGAGCCCCACATTCTCCAATTCCAGAGTCACCGCTAATTTCCAGCCCATTTGGGGAGCGCCTTATACCCTTTTACCCAGTCTGGAGAACCATCACCACAGACAAGTGGGTTCTGGAAATTATCCAAAAGGGCTATTCCATCCCTTTCTTTCCGTTCCACCAACCCACCCCCCTTCCCTGTCCCTCTTTAGGGACCCATCTCACAAGTACCTATTACAGCAGGAAATACACCATCGCCTGCAATTAGGTGCTATGGAACCAGTACCGGTTCAGCACAAGGGTCAGGGGTTCTACTCACATTACTTTCTCACTCTGAAAAAAACAGGTGGAGGGAGGCCCATTCTGGACTTAGGCAAACTGAACAAGTTTGTGAGAACAGCGCTTCAAGATGGTAATCCTAGCAACCATAATTCCAGCATTGGAGAAAGGAGATTGGATCTTGGCCCTTGACTTACAAGACACTTACTTTCACGTCACTATCCACCCAATGCACAGGAGATTCCTACAATTCACTCTGTGCAACCTACACTATCAATACAAGGTACTTCCCTTCAGCCTTTCTACGGCTCCAAGGGTTTTCTCCAAAGTACTGGCCGTTGCATCAGCACATCTTCGCAAGCAGGGTGTGACCATATTCGCCTATCTAGACGACTGTCTGCTAAAAGCACTGACATATGACAAGGCAGTTCATGCCACTCACACCACTCTACCCACCCTCCTCCCCTCTGCTTCGGAGTTTTGGCTCGAACCTCTGGGGTAGAGAAGGAACTGGGTGGAGGTTGGCTGCGCGTATGTGGTAGCTGCTTGGAGTGGCGCAAGACGGGGGTGTTGTGCATGGGTGGACAACTGGGGCACTGCTACCACAAGTCTCTGTCTAGAAGCACAGGGCACCAAGACACCTAAAGTGGAGCATCCACAGAGACAATCATCTCGAAGAACCTCCAGTTACTGCACAAGGTGAGTAACCTTCTCTTGTCCCTTTAATCCATTGTTGTATTTTTTTCCCTCTGGACCCTTTGTTGTGGACAGTGCATGGTAATGGAGGATTTCAGATCTTAAAAGTATGGATTGTGGGGAGAAGAATTTTACTGCATCAGTGAAAATATTTGCTCATGCAGAGGATGTCACAGTGCTGGTGGGCAGTACAGAATATAAAGATGTATTTTTGACACCTTAAACAATTACTCAGCTACAACCAGAATAGTGGTCAACAGGAATAAGAGCAAGGCTTTGTGGATAGGGATTTCAGGATGCTCCTTTGTTCTGCCAGAGGATTTACAGTTCATGATGAGCCCTCTTTTGGGTATAGATATATTGATATAGATATATAGGCTACAGGGTGACATAACAGTCTTCAAATATGTAAAGGGTTGTAAAAAAGAGGGTGGTTGAAAGATTCATAGATTCTAAGGCCAGAAGGAATCATTATGATCATTATTCTCATCTGACCTTCTGTATAGCACAGGCCTCGGAACTTCTCCAAAATAATTTCTAGAGCATATCTTTCAGAAAAACATCCAATCTTGATTTAAACATTGTCTATGATTGAGACTCCACCATGACACCTGGGAAATTGTTCCAATGATTAATTACTCTCACCATTAAGGATGTAGTCTAACTTCCAGTCTGAAGTTGTCTAGCTTCAACGTCCAGTCTTTGGATCATGTATTTCTTTTGTGTGCTAGACTGAAGAGCTGATTATCAAATATTTGTTCTCTATGTACGTACTTACAGACTGAAATCTTACCTATAACCCTTTAATCTTCTCTTTATTAAACTAAATAGATCAAACTACTATCACTATAAGGCATGTTTTCTAATCCTTAATCATTTTTGTGGCTCTTCTATGAGCCCTCTCCAATTTATCAACATCCTTCTTGAATTGTGGGCACCAGAACTCGACAGAGTGTTCCAGCAGCAATCACATCAGTGCCAAATACAGAAGTAAAATAACCTTTCTACTACTACTCAAGATTCCCCTGTTTATGCATCTCTGAATCACACTAGCTCTTTTCACCACAACATCACCACAACTGGGCGCTCATGTTCAGCTGATATCCACCATAAGCCCCAAATCTTTTTCGGAGTGAGTGCTTCCCAGGGTAGAGTCCCCCATTCTGTAAGTATGGCCTACATTCTTTATTCCATATTAAAATGCATATTGTTTCTTGTGCCCAGTTTACCAGGCAATCTAGATCTCTCTGTACAGTGCCCCACTTTTTATGTCATCTGCAAACTTTATCAGTGATGATTTTATGTTTTCTTCTAGGTCACTGATAAAGACATGAAATAGTATAGGGCCAAGAACTGATTATTGCAGGATCCACTGGAAACACTCGATGATTCCCCATTTACGGTTATAATTTGAGACCTATCAGTTAGCCAGTTTTTAATCCTTTTAATGTGTGGTTTGTATCATTCTTTATCATTTATCTTTTTTTTTAATCAAAATGGTGATCAATTGTTCTTCGTGTCCACCAATGATAAGACAAAAAGTAATCATCTTTATTTGCAGCAAGAAAGGCTAGATATCAGGAAAAACTTTCCAGCTGTCTGTGCTCATGGTTAACCTAAGATAGCTTGGTTCTCTGGTATGCTCCTCCCTGGGATTCTCCCTTTTCAAGGCTCTTCCCCCAAGATTGGCACACCTCACAGATGCAGTAGGGGTGGGCTGCCTGCCAACACTGTTCCTTAACCCCTTCTTGCTTGGTGTAGGGTTTGTATACCCCATCACAAGGATGCAGCTGCATAAAAGGTATATTTGCCCACAACAGCCCTGCAGGCTTCTTCTTATATAAACTTGATATAAGATGTATTTCCCATTGGCAAATTCAGGTAACAGCACTCCAACATGGTGGCTCACAGTTGAGGATAGCGCTATCCCAGAGATTGCTTAAGGAATGTTTTTCAGAACATCAGATGACAATATTGAATTGTCCAGAAGATTGTTTTTATATCATTGAAATAAGAGCTCCCTTCAAGAATAGGGATATATAGTGGCAGGTATTTGATGGTAAATTGTATGTCAGAGGCAACCTACGAGGGACGCACATAGTAGACAGAGGCTGCCTGAGGAAGGCTGCTCTGGATCAGAGGAGATTATGGAACACTTTTTACTCTGCTGCTCCTTTAATGTCATTATTAGGGATCTGCTGTCCTCAAAACTGAGAGTTTCCCTGTTGCATGGCCAGACTTATGGACAATTGGCTTTTGGATTTTTCTCAGAATATTCTGCATCTGTCTTGATAAGGAAGGATAGACTTTTGCCAAGTATTTTCTTTGAGACCCTCACAGTTCTTAATGCAGCAGTTTTATATTACCTATGGCAGACCTGCTACTTGGCCTGTTTTCAGGCACAGGATGACTCACCTGAAACTTTAGTTGGAACTATTTGTACAGTCATTCAGTTACTAGTAATGACTGAGAAAAAACTGATGAGTTCAGCAAAATGGCAGTTGGCATGGGGGCTTATGATGTCAAATTCACTTTTAGTTCTCAGGACAATGTGTTTGAGGTGTGGAGGGTTTGGGTGTTTTCTTTTTGTATCCATATACTGTCCCTTTTGTAATTTCTGGTTATAGTTTCGAAGCTGTCATTTAATAAACATGCTCAGAGCGAGATACTCTGACTCATGGGCAGCATGTGAATTACCAGGTTGGGGAGGCTAGCCACAGCCCTACCCCATCCACCTGAGGCCCCGCCCCTTCTGCACCACCATCCCCGCCAGAGCCCCACCACCACAGCCATGCCCCCCGCGCCAGGAGGGCGGCTGGTGCGGCCGCAGCCTCCCCAGACCCAGAGCGCCGGGAGGGCGGGAGGTGTGGCCCCAGGCTGAGCTGGGGCCATGGCACAGGAGGACTGGAGCCATGCAGAACAGGAAGCAGGGGCGGGGCTGGGGGCGAAGCGTGGGTGGGGCCACGCCTGGTTGTTTGTTTCCCCCAGCCTATGATACCTGCTGCCCATGTTCTAACTCTCTGTAACCCAGGATTGACCAGAAAGTAGGTCAGACATACTCTGTTTTTTAAAATGTCCAAATATCCTGTTCTGTTCAACCCAATTTACTCTACGTACCCTTTCTGACGGTAAGCATAATAGCGGTTTCTCCTCTCTTGACCTCATTCTCCCCCTCTCCCTCTGTTTTGTGAAACTTTCTAAAGATCTTGTTTTCATTATGCATTGGAACAAAAACAAAATGTTTTGTGAAACAGTACTGCTGTTTTCTAGCCAGCTTTAGTTATGGCCTTACCTTGACCTATCCCATTCAGAAAGCAGGCTGCTGTGCTCTGCCCACATGAAGCTTCTGAACTGCCCCAAAAGTTCATTCAGTAAACCAGCCTACAGGTTATGATAGAATGGATAGCTGTGGTAAAGTTTGCATGTTAGAGAAGTTACAGTCTGCATACCCAGAGGCAGCAGAGGATCTAAAAGGGCCCTAGAGCTGTGAATTATTACACTGGGGAAGAATTGGAACTATGCCCCAAATTGAAAGTGCAGACACAATTCCCCTTCATTCCGGTGTATCTGAGGTTCCCAGACCTTTCCCTGTCATGGCCTTCTTTTTGGCTGTCTAAACCGCCCCTGTATAACAATACACTTCAAAACACTGTCCCAAATTCAGCAAGGTTATTACAGAGAGGAATAAAGTACATAAGTCATATGAATGATTTTACGTCAGTATTATACAATATATTTTATAACCCTGTACATGTTAATGAAATTGGGCTCGATTTTTACATTTTTCTTCCTTAATTTTAATAGGAATTAAAATTTGTTATTCTTTTTTAACTTCAGAAACAGTAAAATATTTTTCCTATGCTTCTACTTCATCTTTATCATATTTTGCAGCACAGAATGTATACTGAATGTAAGAAATTTATAATTTATTGTGCTGTTCACTTGCAAAAAGAAAAGTAATAGCCAGCTGATAAATTCTGCATTACAAAGAACTTTGTGCATTTTTAATATTTTGCTACATATTATATTCCTTACATGTGATGTTCATTATACTGTAGTGTATATACTCTATTCTTCCCACAAAGAATCCTGCAGATGTAAATGCTCATGCTATTGTTTGGATTAAATATAAATAAAGTGTCAAGGAATTTGGCACCTTTTTATTCTTAAATCAAATGACAAGTGTTAAACACATAGAGCCAAATTAATTGCTGGAGCCTCTGCATTAATTTCAGTAGAGTTACATCAGGATAAATTTGGCCCATAATGTTAGTTTCAAACAATTTTTTTCTAACTTCTCAAATTAATGATGTCGTCTAAAACCCTTTGGTAAGGGAAAATAACCCAGGATTTAGGGAAAGTGTATTGAGTGGGCTCTATTTCTACTTCTAGAATTATTTGCAAAAGAATTAGCTAAAAGTTTATATTTTGTTGATAGCTGAGAGTTTTGAAATCTGGTATAGGATTAATTTAAAAAGAGATTTTATGAATCATAGATTTCATTCGCAAAAAAGAGCTTTGGAAATCACGAAGGGCTGATTCTGCAACCCTTAGTTGAGTAGAACGTATGTAAATTGTTCCATTGCATCCAATAACACAGCTTGCAGGAGTAATTACTGAGAGTGAGGAAATAGGGCCCTTAGACTACAATATTATTGGAAAAGGTGCTATAAATAGCTGTTATAAAACATTTGTGAAAATATTTTATCTATGATTTGGTTTGAAAAGATCCTACTTTGTGTTAAGAGTGGTAAATGATGTTAATTTGTATGTGTGTCTAACCATTTCCAAGGTGCAAAATTAGCAAATGACTTGTGGAGTGAATCAGTAAAGCTATTGTGCCCTGTGAAGAAGTGAATAAACTAGCTATTTTAACCCAAGCCTGGGCTTCCCCTTCTCTGAGTTCACTAGCAGATCCTTTGAGATGAATCTTCTCCTTAAATAAAGCCACTTTTTATGCTTTTTTAGTCCATACTGAGTATTTGCCAAAGAATTCTATGAAGTATCTGTGAATTTATACTGAGACAACACCACACTACTTCCCCTGTTTCCTGTACTGAATGGCCAACACCAATGATAAACTGTAATACTACTCAAGGTAGGAAGAATATGCTGCCAGAACCTATTTATCACTTCACTGGCTTTGTAGCACGCACATCCGTCTGAAGTTAAACGGGGCTATAAGAAGAGTTTTCTTTTCTTCAGCTTTGCCAACGATAGTATCTTGCATAAAGATTAAAATAAAAGTTCAGTGTTTACCAATTAGATTTTCCCAGCTCTCTAAAAAGAAGGTGGATGGGATATAGTCTGCACTCAGATGCTTGCAACTACTGAGAGCATACTAATATCAATCTGTCTTTCAGGAGAAAAAGTGGCTTTTAGCCAGTAAATTTTGACTTAAGTTAACACTTACTTTTTATGGAAGCTTTTAAGCTGATTGTATAATATTATCCATGTAAACTCAGTTAAGATTTATGTAGAATTTTGACTATTTTCATACATATTTTAGGTTTATTTAAAATGTCCAAATATCCTGTTCTATTCAACCTAATTTACTCTACTTACCCTTTCTGACAGCAAGAGTAATCAGTGGCTTTCCCTGTCTGTGGAATCTCATTTTAAATCTTGGAAAATAAAGTGAAAATTTTTAAAAAATGGTGCGAGATATACTTGATCTTAGAGCTGTGGGTAATGCTTTCGAGCTAAACCCTGTAGTAATTCTGTTAACCATGGAGCAGGATACTCTTGAAGATATTTCCTACAGTAGAATGGGAATTTGCCCTTTCTAACGTTTGTTTATTGCACAAAACTAGACATTTTACTTTTGCCTCCTACTACTTGTGATCAATGGGTTATTAAACAGAATAATCAGAATAAGAAACCAAAATCCACATCACAGCCCAAGGATCTCTTACATTGGAGCAGAAAAAGTAGATGTGCACCTCATCAGTTATCCAATATTATTATTATTATTTGTATTGTGGGAGCACCTAGAGGTCACTGTTGGCTGGAAAACAAGAATTCTGTTTAGTGAACAATTTCAAGGTTTGAGCACATTTTCTGTTTCTGCAAAACAAAAGCAAGAACTTTCTAAATCTTTGTGTGTGTGTGTGTGAGAGAGAGAGAGAGAATGTACCCCCCATACACAAATATTCCAGTAGCCCAGTGGGGTTAGAGTACTTGCCTGGAGTATGGGAGACTGAGGTTCAAGTCGTTGCTTCAAATCAGGCAGAGCACCCCTCTACTGTGAAAGCCAGCAACAGAGAAAGACCCCTGAATAGCCAATAGCCTGATATTTGGGACATTCATCTGGCATGTGGGAGACCCAAATTCAAATCCCTGGTTTGAATCGGGCAGAGCAAGGCCTTGAAGCTGGGCATCCTCGGTGAGTGCCCTAACCACCAGGCTATTCTGAGCATGCACGCGCTCTCGCTCTCTCTTTCTACCTCCCTCCGCCCCCGGTTTTAATCCAAAATTCAGTCCTGGGCCTCAGAAACCTTCCAACTGAAGATTTAGTCAAGTCCAAAAAAAGTTATGATTTTGTCAAATCATTTCCCAACAAAAAATGCGTCAACAAAAACTTCCCAGACAGCTCTAGTGACTGCCCTATTATGCTAGGCAATGCACTGACACTTTTTAAAATGACAACCCCTGCTACACAGAACTTGCATTTGAATTATAAGACAACACTTAGATATAACATGCCTTGGTCACTATGAGGTTAGGTTACAGCGTTGTGCTCCACAGGAGGGTACACCTTGAAATAATTCAGTAATTTCAGCTAGTACAAAATGCAACTGTGTGCCTGTTAAGGGATATTTCACAGAAGTAGCATATGATACCAGTGCTTTACTATCGGCCTTCACAGCCAGCTGCTCTCTGACAGAAGTTTCAGGTGTTATTTTTGGCCTGTCAACTCAAAATGGTTTGGATATTGGCTGTCTCTCTCTTCAACTCTGATCAAGCCACTTGAATTGATAGCTCTCTTGTTTAAAGTAGAGGTGCCTGGGAGCAGGGCACTGTACTCGGAAACAATCTTCCCTCCCCATATTACCCTTTTCCTCTGCGAGAGCACATATTTAGTGACCTTCCGGTCACTCTACAAAACTTAGCTGTTTTCCCAGGCCTTTTCCAGGGGTTGGCAATGGTGAAGGGTTGAGTGGAGCTGAGGGTGTGGCGAGAGAGTCTGAATATTGGACAGGGGGATGTAGGGATGGATTTTAATGTTAGACACTGGAACGGTATGTGTGTTGTATGGAATTTGTATTAATATTTTGCACATGTGCCCAGAGCTTTAAATGGATGCATGTTTAAATCAAAATAAATAAATATATTTATGCAGACTCATATCTATGAGCAAAAATCCATCATACAATCAAAACTGTAAACACACATTATATTTTTTAAGTTATGGCAACAGCACATTTATATTTATGATCTTCTGTACTTGTTAAATACATTTAACGTATCACTTATAGAAAAAGTTTAGCACTATAGCTGTTTTATTTTGTATCCAAATATGAAAATATCTCATGGAATTGCCATTAGGGTTACCAACTTTGGTCAAATGAATTCCTGGAGGTTTCATCACAGGACATTATGACTCCAGGACAATCCTAGAGGGCTGGCAACCCTAATTGCCATGAGGAGGGAAAAAATCTATTGCCAGTTCTTACCAGAATGACTGACTGACTGGGCAACATCCTCAAGTTATTAAATTGCTTTAACAACTGTAACAAGGTAAAAAATCCATTATAATCTACATACCACACAGACTATGCTGACAGCTTGTGCCACACGTTCTCAAAGAAACTGTGGAACCACCTGATCAACATTCTCTACAGCAAACAGGGAAAGATAAAGAATGAGCTCTCAAAAATGGATACTCTCATAAAAAAACAACCTTCCACACAAACTTTCTCATGGCTGGACTTTACTAAAACTAGACAAGCCATTTACAACACACACTTTGCTTCTCTGCAAAAGAAAAAGGACACTAAACTTTCTAAACTACTACATGCCACAATGGTTCCCTCAACCCACCCAGCAATATTGTTAACCTATCCAACTATACTCTTAGCCCAGCAGAAGCAGCTGTCCTATCTCGGGGCCTCTCCTTCTGCCCCTCCACCCCCACGAACATGATACAGTTCTGTGGTGACCTAGAATCCTATTTTCGACGTCTCCGACTCAAGGAATATTTCCAACACACCTCTGAACAACATACTAATCCACAGAGACCTCCCTACCAACATTACAAAAAGAAGGATTCTAGGTGGACTCCTCGTGAAGGTCGAGACAGCAGACTGGACTTCTACATAGAGTGCTTCCGCCAACGTGCACGGGCTGAAATTGTGGAAAAGCAGCATCACTTGCCCCACAACCTCAGCCATGTAGAACACAATGCCATCCACAGCCTCAGAAACAACTCTGACATCATAATCAAAAAGGCTGACAAAGGAGGTGCTGTTGTCATCCTGAATAGGTCGGAATATGAACAAGAGGCTGCTCGGCAGCTCTCCAACACCACTTTCTACGAGCCATTACCCTCTGATCCCACTGAGAGTTACCAAAAGAAACTACAGCATTTGCTCAAGAAACTCCCTGAAAAAGCACAAGATCAAATCCGCACAGACACACCCCTGGAACCCCGACCTGGGATAGTCTATCTGCTACCCAAGATCCATAAACCTGGAAATCCTGGGTGCCCCATCATCTCAGGCATTGGCACCCTGACAGCAGGATTGTCTGGCTATGTAGACTCCCTCCTCAGGCCCTACGCTACCAGCACTCCCAGCTACCTTCGAGACACCACTGACTTCCTGAGGAAACTACAATCCATCGGTGATCTTCCTGAAAACACCATCCTGGCCACTATGGATGTAGAAGCCCTCTATACCAACATTCCACACAAAGATGGACTACAAGCCGTCAAGAACACCATCCCCGATAATGTCACGGCTAACCTAGTGGCTGAACTTTGTGACTTTGTCCTTACCCATAACTATTTTACATTTGGAGACAATGTATACCTTCAAATCAGCGGCACTGCTATGGGTACCCGCATGGCCCCACAGTATGCCAACATTTTTATGGCTGACTTAGAACAACGCTTCCTCAGCTCTCGTCCCCTAACGCCCCTACTCTACTTGCGCTATATTGATGACATCTTCATCATCTGGACCCATGGAAAAGAAGCTCTTGAGGAATTCCACCATGATTTCAACAATTTCCATCCCATCATCAACCTCAGCCTGGTCCAGTCCACACAAGAGATCCACTTCCTGGACACTACAGTGCTAATAAATGATGGTCACATAAACACCACCCTATACCGGAAACCTACTGACCGCTATTCCTACCTACATGTCTCCAGCTTTCACCCTGACCACACCACACGATCCATCGTCTACAGCCAAGCTCTGCGATACAACCGCATTTGCTCCAACCCCTCAGACAGAGACAAACACGTACAAGATCTCTATCAAGCATTCTTACAACTACAGTACCCACCTGCGGAAATGAAGAAACAGATTGATAGAGCCAGAAGAGTTCCCAGAAGTCACCTACTACAGGACAGGCCTAACAAAGAAAATAACAGAACGCCACTAGCCGTCACCTTCAGCCCCCAGCTAAAACCCCTCCAACGCATTATTAAGGATCTACAACCTATCCTGAAGGATGACCCAACACTCTCACAAATCTTAGGAGACAGGCCAGTCCTTGCCTACAGACAGCCCCCCAAATACTGAAGCAAATACTCACCAGCAACCACATACCACACAACAGAACCACTAACCCAGGAACCTATCCTTGCAACAAAGCCTGTTGCCTACTGTGTCCACATATCTATTCAGGGGACACCATCACAGGGCCTAATAACATCAGCCACACTATCAGAGGCTCGTTCACCTGCACATCCACCAATGTGATGTGCCATCATGTGCCAGAATGCCCCTCTGCCATGTACATTGGTCAAACTGGACAGTCTCTACGTAAAAGAATAAATGGACACAAATCAGATGTCAAGAATTATAACATTCAGAAACCAGTCGGAGAACACTTCAGTCTCTCTGGTCACGCGATTACAGACATGAAAGTTGCGACATTACAACAAAAAAACTTCAAAACCAGACTCCAGCGAGAGACTGTTGAATTGGAATCCATTTGCGAATTGGATACAATTAACTTAGGCTTGAATAGAGACTGGGAGTGGCTAAGTCATTATGCAAGGTAACCTATTTCCCCTTGTTTTTTCCTACCCCCCCCCTTCAGACGTTCTTGTTAAACCTTGATTATCATACACATTGTAAGGAGAGTGATCACTTTAGATAAGCTATTACCAGCAGGAGAGTGGGGTGGGGGGGAGAGAAAACTTTTTGTAGTGGTAAACACCCATTTTTTCATGCTTTGTGTGTATAAAAAGATCTTCTATACTTTCCACAGTATGCATCCAATGAAGTGAGCTGTAGCTCACAAAAGCTTATGGTCAAATAAATTGGTTAGTCTCTAAGGTGCCACAAGTACTCCTTTTCTTTTAGGGCACATTGGTTCAGCTAACATGATTTCACCCCAAAGATGCATCAATTAATTTCACCTGAAGTTAGTTTTGCTATAAACTAAAAACACAGAAATAGTGTGTCAGAACCGCACCATAGTTTGTTTTTTTTAAAATGAAAATGAAAGTGTTGTTTTTATACCATTGTTTTAATGCTTGCACTTAAAGAACTTCAAGACTTAAGAGTTAGTCTTAGTCAGTGCTTTGATGTGTGGTGGTTTTTCTTTTATGAAGAAACGGTGGTATTAAAGCTACTCCTGTTAAAGGAAACATTTTCAGATAAAAATCCAGTTCTCTTGATTTGCTTCCTGGTCTTGCCATACAGTCTCTTACTTTGAATTTTACTCTTACAAGAGTAGCTAAATAAATACAGTAGCATGAAAGCAATGAAAAACATATGTTGTTCTTACTCAGGAGTTTAGTGAATCAAGTTCTGTGAACATCTGAATTCATCAGTCTTACACATTTATAGTATTATCTGTATTTTAATCGTACTCTTAGTATGAAAAACATTCAGAATAAAGGGAATATAGCAGGATCTTACAAAAAATAACCAGAGTGATCTTTATTGAGGCAAAGGTTGTACAGGAACAAAAACAAATAATGTTTTTATATAAATTATAAGAAGATAAAATGATTCAGAATCTTACAAAGAGAATAACAGTATAAAGGAGGTGGAATATTTTGCAGTTCATGCTGGAAAGGGGCAAAGATAATCTGAAACAGACAAAAGAGATGAGACTTTGTGAGAGGACAATGCATGAGCTGTGAAAATATTGTAATGTGGTTTAATGAATGGGTCATTGTAATATATAAGATATGATATGGTAGCAAAGAAGAGTGATTCTAACTATTAGGAATGTTTTACTCTATAATATAGGAGATTTACAAAGCACATACAATTTTTCTTTCCAGTATGACCTACTCTCTATTATAATGGTGGTATTGTATAGCTTCTCTTGTGGTCTCTCTGTTTCTCAGACTAAAGCTTGTATGTGCTGTCTTTTTGTATCTTTCTCCACGTTACGTGAATTCAAACTCCATTCAGGACCTTATTCTGTGCAAATTTAGTTAGTTGATAAATGTATGCGTAAATGCCATGTAAATTACCATAGCTGGGTGTAAGATCGCTTTTGTGAAACCCAGTGTTTCCACTCATTTACTCTCTCTTGATGAGAACTACTACACAGCCACCCTGATCCAGTGAATTATCTCTTTGCCATCTGCATTTTTAGAAGCCCTAAGGAGTGGAGAGGGTTATAGCCTTCTGTTTCCCCCTGTCACTGCTACAAATGGGAAAGAAGAATTAATTTACCTTAACTTTGCTCATCCCATAGTTTATTTAAATCACTTTTTTTTAATGACAAGCAGCTTTTTCCCCACCAAGGAAATGTTGGAGGTGCATTTTCTTCTGGGCACAGCAGAAGTTCTGTAACATAACTAGAATTTGAGTAATTTGGAGAAGAAAAGAAGGATACAGCCTCTGAGTCTTGCTGTGCTAAATTCTGTAAGCCATGTGAAAATCCCATGTAGTACAAAGATTCTATATTGTTCCAAATGGCAGACTTTTATTATTAGAATAAAACAATGCACCTTGGACCCCATAGATTTATGAAATGTAAACATAGTAATTTAATGGATATCATGCACAGTCTAACTAGTGTATGTTAAAAGAACTCATACCCTGGAAAGTCTAGAAAGAATGTCTCCTACCAGAAGAGGCTATATTAAATTAGAAAATAATAAAATGTATAGGTGGGTAGTATATCTAGAGGATATGGCAGAGGTGGTATATGCCCACTCTGTCAATGAGGTTTGCAGTCTGGGGAACCTCCTGGATCCCAGCTGCTCCTTGATTTTTTTGTTCGTAACTGTGGCTAGAAGAGCCTTATTTCGTCTGTGGTTAGTCATTAAGTTGCAACCATTCCTCTCTGATGGGTTATCAAATGCTTTTTGATCTCCAGATTGGATTGCTGCAACATGCTTTTACATGGGGCTACCCGTGAAGCCCAGATGGAAGTATCATCTAGTGCAGAGTATGACTGTTCACTTAATGGTCAGAGCTGAGTCAGAGTGCACCTGTTTTACACTGGCTTCCACTTCCTTTTGGGGCACCATTCAAGATATACAATCCAATGTTTATTATCCATGCTTCAGTTATAAGAAACTCCCTTCGTTCCACAGCAGAGTCATGCCATCAAGCATTTATTATGCCGACAATTCCCTTCCTTGTCTAAACATGATGTCCATTCCCCCTCATGTCTTTGTGTTCCTCAAGGTTGCACTAAATAGTGTATATTGATCTAGAAAACCCTACGTAGTTTTGATGCATGAAAACAAAATAAAGAGCATTTTGTGGCTTTGAACAATACAATACCAGTATTTTCAGTTTCTAAATAACAGAGTGGAGAACAATAGAAGTTTCTTTATTAGTCTATGAATATGTGTGCATGTATTGTTGGACTCCGTTCTGTAGCTGCTCCATGCACATAACTTCCACAGATTTCAACAAGAGGCATGCGTGCTTAGTGGTTATTGAGTCAGGCCCACCCACAAATAGAAAGCAGAATAGTTCCATAAATCATCCATAGTCCTGTTTGCATGTGCTAATTATTAGCTCAGACATGTGTATTACTCAGTTTTTTCTAGCAACAAATGTGGAAAAGTAAAAGGAAGTAATTTTGTGCTAAAAATAAATAACAGGAAGGGGGCAGAGGAGAGAGGGAGTCACAGGTTATGGATATATGCTAAAATGTTTAGTCACTTTATGCAACCAACAGTCTTGTTGGTTTAAAAAAAAATTAAGTGTAAAAGCCACTAATATAAGTAATGCTGCCAAAATGGATCTTTTAGGAGTGATTTGAATGAGATGAGGGTGGAGGCTTGGCAAATAGATTTTGGAAGGACATTCCAGGCATAAAGGGAAGCATGAAAGAAAGTCTGGAGACGTTTGTGAGCGAAAAGACACATAGGAGGCATTGAGGAAGGCATCACTAAGGCTAAGGGGAAAGTCAAAGAGAACAGGTTATAGGCATAATCCGTTTCCTCCCCCCTCATTTTCTTTTTCTCCCCCTAATTTATTTCTTGGTCAAGCAAAACTTTCAATAGATGTTATTGTTAATGTTGTCTGAGTAAGGTCTTCACAGTTTAGTTCACAGTGAATTGGAAGCGGCCCTGCTTTAGAGAATGCAGAAACGGAGTGAAATTGTCAAATCAGCTGTTGTCTAGACAGGAGAAAATAGGCCTGATGGCTGCTGGGAAAACTACAGTAAATGTTTCTAATACCTTAGCGTGTTCTATAAGAAACTAATTCTTTGTCCATTTAAAATTGTTAGGTGATCTCACATCTGACTACCTGAGCCTCTCAACCTGTTTGTTTATCGCAGTTAGGATAGATTTTTGAAAGGTTATTTACTGAACTTCCATCAATATTCCTTTTTCCCCTAGGTACTGTACAGTAGCTGTGGAATAAATTCCTTGGAATTCTCACTACACAGTAGAACATTATATGTAGAAATATGTGATATTTAATATAAAATGTATTCTGGTATACCTTTGTTGTTAGAATATCAGAGGAGTCTCAGATGGTACAGACTTTTATTTTGTATTATGCAAAGGCACAGGTAATCTTTTTGTTTTTTTGTTAAGAAGTGCAGTAAAGGTTCTTCACATCACCAGGACTTCAAGTAAAAACACAGAATAAATGGAACAGTTTAAATGATATATGTGCTAAAATTATAAGCTTGTTATTTCCACTTTCCTTTGAGAGAGGGGGAAGCAAAACATATTAAAGCAAATTAATCCTATATTGTACAGATACATGAGTACATGTGTGCACTCACACTATTCTTTCACTGCTACAACTTGAACAATTTCAGGTTGTCTTTTTCTATCCTAGTCTCAATATCTTGAGTTACACTTTAGACACTGATTCTGCAAGCTGTTCCACCACAGCAGAACCCATTAACATTGAAGTCAGTGGGCCTCTATGTAAGTCCAGTGGGTCCACATAGAAGAGGATGCACAATTGCGACCCAAGTTAGATAGCCTATTCTTCCTCCATGATATACAGTAAATGTTAAAGCCAGGAGCATTTTGTGGCTCTTTCCAGATCAGCATATTACTATCCCACCCTAGGGATTCTTTTCTTTTGAGTTAGAAGTGCACAAGACATCATGCATCTTAATCTGTTATTCTTTGCAATTTATGGCAAAAAAATTGAGGCAATTCAGCTGGATTGAGCAGTGATTAATTTGGCAAAGCCCCTTTGCTGTTCCTTAGTGGTATTCTCAAGTTGCTCCATTTCTAGAGGTCCATTGTTATAATACTGGCCATCCTGGAATACTCTCTTGGGGTCAGGCATGGCACTGTGGGTGAGACCTACCTTGATTTCCCCTCACCCAGGATATAAACAAGTCCAGGAAGACCTTCAGATACTAAAGAGCACCTCATTTGGTGGTTCTCATTTAGTATCAGAAAAAGTCAACACGTAGCGTAAGCAAAACCTTCATCCCAGCATTTTAGCTGGGAGACAGAGCCATTCTTAGTTGATCCGTCCAGAGGCCACTGCTCACCTCTGTCCAGGCCCTCTATTAGCAGGATTCTCTCAACTCAGGTCCCTTTCCTGGAATCCAGTCTCTTGCTGCTATCTGCGAAGAATTCTTCCTCAGAGCTCGGGAAGACCTGCCAGCTGTAGCTCTTTTCTAGGACAGCCCTGTAGTTCCTGACAGGCAGGGTTTCCTGCCACTGTTGGGAGATCCCTTCTCTGGCTCCTTGTGGCCTACCAACTGTAGCTCTCCTTTTAGGGATCTCCTTCAAGGCTTAGTGAGCTCTCCTGATCAAGCTCTCCTGAGAGCTCCCTGTCCCTAGGAGCATACCTTCTCTCTGTGAGAGTCTTTGCTCTAAAATTACCTATCCTAAGCTCAGATAATTTTTTTATTAGGTCCAAGTACTTGTTTAGCAATTAACCTTTAAGTTGGCCCCTGGCCAGTCTGTTGCCCCCCGTGGACCTTCAGACAGCGTTCACAGGCGGACTTGGCCCTCATTCCTTTTAAAGGGGCCAGTCACTCCAAGACATGCACCTATATTTTCTGCTTCACTTTTTGCACTTCCATATTTCTTCTTTTCTACTTCTTTGCCCTTTATTGATGATAATGTTTTCCTCCTGACCTTCCCTCCGTGTTTCTGTTAATTTCTCACTTTTTTTCTTCCCCAACCCCTTCCACCTCTTCATTCCTGATTTTTCTTTTTTCTCCTTTTTCCCTTGTTTCCAAACCCCTCTATCTTACTTTTGAACTTTGCAGTAAAATGAAGCGGGGACCCCTTCCTGTGACAGTTGAGAAGGAGAATATAAAGGGCTTAAGGGTGAATGCCTGTGTGACTAAAATTACAGTATCCATTGCTACAGTAGTCAACTATTATTAAAAGGTACACCAGCCTTTTTAGCATTGGTGCATGTAGAATATACTCCAGGAAATTATGAAGATTATGGGAGGATATAGAAAATCAAGAAACCTGTAATCATTTAACAACATGATAATGAATTAATTTCTAAAAACAAGGTTCTTTTTGTAAATTAGACTCTGGCCCTACAAATTATTCCTTGCATGTGACCTCTCCCCATGTTCAGAATAATGTTTACAATTCATTCCTTATTTTACATTTAAAGTGATGCTGTCAATCAATTCCCTAGTTCATTGTAAAAATTTTGGTGAAAGTACTACGTTGTACTTCTTCACATCCCCTGCCAATTTCTGTGAATTTTACAATTGTTTCCTATTTTCAAAATCTTTTTTCCTCCCATGTTGCTGTGTGAAAGACCCACACAATCAGCTGAGGAAACTGACTGTACAGGGAATCAGTGAAGCTGACTGTACACAAAGTGCTATAAAATCCATCAAGTAAACGCATTGAAAAAGCCGAGAAAATATTTTTTCCCTTATCTTACAGTTACAGAGACCATGTCATTTGTGAGAAAAGGTAAAACATTTCAGACAGAAGTGTGTGGGTTTTTTTTAAGTTGACCGTGTCTTGTTAAGTTGGTAAATATTTAGAGATAAGCTGAATTTAGAACTGAAATTTGCCAACCAACCTATTATCATCTGATGAAAATGTATGTATTACAAGCTTTGGTACGTAGACCTAATAATAAGTTCATCCTTGGTTTGAAGGAGCTGTCTTCTCTATGAGTGGCAGGTAATTCAGATTACATGTTTAGCTTCTGAGAGAAGATGAGGTCCAGATGTTTTAAACAGTGCAAAAGCCAGACTGCTGGTGATATGTAGACTGAATTCCCTTTGGGACTTGCCTGAGGTCACTTAATTGATTTAATCTTGCCTGAGGTCACTAAATTGATTTAATCTAAGTCTACTGGTTATGTCTGAATGCAGAGGAACAGGGAGAGTACAAGGCTTTATTGTGTCCTACACATTTTACATTGTTGTTTTCATAGTCCTGTCAGCTTTAAATTTTTTCCTTTTGGATTTGCATGCTAGAAAGTCAGCTATTTTTAAGAGTAGGAGAACACCCTGAAAATGTTGGTTTTGGAAAGTGTTTTTTGTCAAAATCTGGCAAAAGAATTTGGTGAATGTGCCAGGTTTAGAAGACGATAGACAGTAATGTTTTAGATTCTGCTTACCATTAGTTGTTCCCTTTAGTTAAGTACCAGGCCTGAAAATGGACCACAGAAAGAGGTTCCAAGAAGGTGGTGGTTCTTCTGATGGTGGTCAGTTTTCCACACAGCAGTCATTATCATTGCAATTTGTTTAAAGACAGTCCAAACAGATAGGTACACTTTAATAAACAGAACACTTGGCAGCTACAGAAAATACATAGCTCCCTAGTCTTACCAAAAATATACAGGATACACTTCCACCCACCAGAATATCTAAAGTTAACCATTGTTTCTATCTATTGTGGCTCCTAAGTACCATACGTTTCTTACAAGGACCATGTAAACCTGACTGGCTCTCATTCTGTGGATAATGCAGATATTTACTGATCTGTACTTTTCCTGTGTGGTTTCTTCACTGCCAGGCTGTTGGTTCTTACAGGTATTGGAAATGCTTGTTCCCTTCAGGGTGCAACTATGTGTGTGTTTAGTTGTATCACGTACAGGTAATGGAGAGAGCTGGGCCATATGGCATTAAAAGTGACATGCTCCTACCTTGTCCTGCTCCCCAATTTAATTAAACTAGTAAACACAAACGTTGGAAATAGAGACTGCAGCTTTAATTATATGGTAGAAATATACAATCATTAAACCACCTCTAACTTGAGGCCTGCCCCAAAGTCCATTGACTACAGTGAGTTTCTTTCCATTGACTTCAATGCACTTTGGGTCAGGCCCATAATGGATACCAGTGATGCTATATAAGTAATAGATAATGTTGATGATCTTTCAAATAAATTGCACACATTCCAGCTACCTAAATTCTTATAGGAAACAAGATTCTTATAGGAATCTAGGTGTTTTTGTACTCTTGGCTTCACCAGTAGATAGACCTCTCAGTCTGGGAACAGTGAGCAGAGTCCCAGCTGGTGTAAATCAGTGTAGTTCTATTGACTTGGAAGCAGCTATCTTGTTTTAAACCATTTAAGAATCTAGCCCATTATCTCTGTCTACTTTTCTAGGTTCTTATGTAGAACTGGGTAAAAGTTTTCAGTCAAATAGTAAATTTGCTGAAAAATGCAATTCTGGGGTGAACAAATAGTACTTTCCATTTTAAAACAATGTTTTGATTAGAAATTTAGCTAGATTTGTTTAATTTTTTAGAAAGGTAAAAAAACACCCCAAAACATAATGGAAAAAACTGAAAAATCATTTTGGATTGAATTTTTTTTTTCAGTTTTTCGTTTTGGAAATAAAAATTGCAGCTCATATTGAGAGTGTAACTGAGAGTCATATCTTCTTGTTAATGAAAGGACCAAAAATTCCTGCTTTTGATGAAAGATGCATTGACTTCTCCAACTCCTGCAATATATCTCCCTTTAAAAGAGAAGTTTCAGACATTTTATCTACATTAGTGTCATAGGGGCATGACTTTGTAGCACCTGCTGTTGTCTCCAGTGCTCATTGTCCAACAAATTTCCCATTCTTTCTTCCTGGTCTGTGCCACAGGCCTCTCATGTGCAGCACATGTCTCCTATAGGTCCTTTTTTAGCTGGTCCCTTCTGAGGAGTGCCTCCTGCAATTCCCCCTGGCATCCATCCGCTACAGCAATTGGGCCTTTCCCAGGTGTGCCCTCCTGTACTGCCTAGGTTCCTATCTCTGCCACAGCTGCAGAGTCTGCCCTTTCTACTGCCTCTGTGTTCAGCCTTTTATTAGCAGTTTTTCTCTATTCACACCTGTGAACTTTTTGTCCAGAGCCCCATCTGCCAGTGAATGGCAGAAATCTGGTTCTCCAGACCCCTCCGTCTCTCAGGTCAGCTGCTCTTTACAGTGGTTTCTCTTTCCCTCCATCTTCCTCAATTGGGTCCCAAGACTCACCATCTGATCTCAATTCTTGGGGCCCCTAACTGTCCCCTGGCTACAGTTCTTTTCCTCAAAGTTCAAGCTCTTAATGGGACTGAGACTTTTAATGTATCCTGTCTTCCCACATAAGAAACATTCCTTCCCAAGGGACTTTCCCTCTCTCCTCTTCAAGGAGCAGATCCTCCTTATGTGCTGCATCTTTCTGCACCTAAAGCGTACCCAAGCATTTCTCCCTGGCCTGTGCTGGGCCACACCATGCCAGTGCTGCTTTTGTTGACCCTCCAACAAGTTCAGGAGGATTTCCTCTGTCTGCTTTTCTTGTGCCACCAGCACACTGAAAATGTCTTTCCCTTTTGCTAGCAGGGGTTCATCAGACCCACCCTGTCCCTACATACACCAGCCTGGGAAGGTGGAGATTTCCCAGTCAAAGGAAGCATCTGTACCTCTCTGCCCCATAATCCCTCCTAAATCAGAGTGATCCCATTTCTAGTACCCACTTGTCATAGGGGTATGGCTGTCCTTTGGCATAGCTCGCACACCCTGCCAGTTTTTGAGGTCGGTCTGCTCAGCTTCCCAGACACCAATCTGTGCTGGAGATTGTCAAGTCACAACAAACATAACCCCTTCTGGGGTACCAAGGGTCCAAACTAAAAAGTCCCAACCAATAAAAGGTCCCTCTGCCCTTGGGATTTTCTTTAGTCCGTCCTCTGGGCCCTGTTCCCAGCCCCTTTCTGGGCTGTGCGCCTTGTGTCTTTACCAGCTCTGGAATAGAAGCCTGGGTCCCCAGGTTGGTTACCCTGGAATAGTACATACCCCTTTTCCTTGCAGAGTCTGGCTCATGGCTGTCCAAAGGAGCCTGCCTGTTTCCTGTGGTTTCAACTCCAGATTGATCTCAATCAGTCATTTTGTAAGGCCCAGGTGTCCATTAATCTATCAGCTCACCTTCCTTAGTCCTGCCCCTTGATGATTAGACACACATGCCTCCCTGCTCCCCACAGCTATATTTATTGCCAGTGAAGATTGACTAGCTGATCTTATAAGATTTTTCCATCTCTAATTTCTGTGCTTATGTGTCTAATTTCTGTGCTTCTGTGCTTATGTGTCAAGGCAACCCCCTTGGAAATCAGGACCACCTTTTCCAGGCCAGAGTTCTCTGCATCAGTAGAGAGGTGCAGTACAAAACTTGTAAGGTGGTGGTAGGCAACTAATGTGGTTTCAAGCTGCTGTGGCACCCTCCTTCTCCTGGGCTACTGGGATAGCAGGGGCTTCCTGGCCTGGGGCCTTGTTACAGTAAGTGACAATAGCCTTGTGGGACTGCACTGTGAGCTACTGTGCTGCCCACAATCTCTGCAGCACTATGTGATGCGGCCCTGGCCCTTCCAGCCCTGCTGCCAGCGTGCCCCATAAACGGTGAGGGGTCCTCAGAGGGCAGCCATACATCCCCATTTTACAGATAGGGACACAATGATTGAGAGGTTGTGATGAATGGCAGAGCCAGGAATAGCAACCAAATCTCCTGATTCCCAATTTGGTTTTCCAACCATTGGATTGTGCTTTGCCCTCTTTCACAGGCTCCTTACTCAGTCTTACTCTTCTCCTCTCCTATCTCAGGCATACGCAGCCACAACACAGTTTAATCTAATCCTTTAATCATTTTATGAATATGAGTTTAAAATGTTCTTTTCAGCCTCAAGCAACTGGACACTGTCCAGGTGGGAAAACCTCCTATGTTCTATTTCCTTGTTCATCTAGACATATCAGGGCAGGCCCAGAACACCCTGTGCAAATTATTAGACTACAAGACCCTAACTCAGATTATAGCTTCAACAAATTTTAAGCAGATTTTTACCACCCAAGTTCACTGGGAGCACATCTGGATCTGATAAGTTTCCCTGTGTATGACTGTATTCCTTTCCAATTTAGTGCAGTTTGGCCATCTCTCTGACTCAGATTCCCAGCTGCAGTGTGTGGCTTCTTGAAAGTTCTGTTCTTTTCCACCCATAACATAAAGAAATGACCTGAAATTCTGTTTCTTCTAATACTTGCTAGGGAGAGAACACCAGTAAATGCTAATGAGCTAGATTATGAGAGCAGTATGTAAAATAAATAGTGTTTTTACTTCTTGATTTATATATTGATCAGTGCATTAGTTTACTTGTATTAATGTATCTAACAAAGTGTCTTCTCAAAGGGTAATACACCATCATGTTTCAGGGAATAAGGGAAACTCAAACTGTCTGAAGTTAGGAAGAAACTTCCCTTATGGGCAGGTTATTTCATAATCATCCATCAAGGTGTTCCTTGTACCTTCCTCTAATGCATCTGATACTGAATAAGGAGACCAGCCACTGGACTGTGCTGGGATTTTCAGAGGCGCTTACAGGAGTGTTCAGTGCTTAACTCCCTCAGTCTCCTCTGAAAATCCCAGTTTACATGTCTAATTCAGTAGGGCAGTTCCTGTGTTCCAAGCACATATCTGTAGCTTTATCTAGCTCTTGATCCTAACAAAACGAAGGCTACCAAAATTTCTGGTACTGTTATCTGGCAAGCCCAGATGTGCAGGTATGCACGAGTTGTGTCCCAATCAAAAAAGAATTGGATGCTATTATCGGTTGGGAGCATTCTTCACACTGTTTGCTCAAAGTAAAATTTAGATTAATTTGTCTCTTTTACTTACTCTCAATTTTGTGCCTCCTGTCATGCTGCCCTTACGCTTGAAATAGCCACTCCATTAATATATGCAAACTCCATCACTCTCTTGCTTCATATAACCCATCCCCCCATTCCAAGATGCAGTCCTGTTAAAATGACTCTTTTTGTTATCATTATATCATTCTGTATTACTTTGTACTGTTCCAGCTTGTGCTCCTAAGGCTGATAGCTCTGTGGGGCAGAGGATGTATGGTTTGTTTGCTACAGCCCTGTTACATAAATGGTGCTATACCCTATACATAGAATAATAGTGGTACTAATGCATGCACTAAGAAAAGCTTGACATTATTTCGCAGATATTTGCCAGTAACTAAATATAGTTTTGACTCCATATTGTGACCTGTGAACCACTTCTTTGGCATTAATAAAAAATAAGACAAATAACTCTGTGTCTTTGCCATCTAAATGTTGGGGCCATCGTTATCTGAGACCCTTTCCCCCGCCCCCAAAACAAATCCACAAGAAAACCAGGTTAAATAAGACTTTTCTTAAATCACTGTAGTACGTATCTTCCAGAGATGACAGAGGGCTGTAAGCTCATTTCTTGCTTGCTTTGACCAGGCACAGCAGCAGTTTTTTCATCACAAAAAGGGTGTCTTGGATTCTGGAATCCACCCAGTTTTAGAGGGAATTACACTGCTGCCAGTTGTGGTTGTAAAAATCTGTACGTCTGAGAGCCAGAAAAAAACTACAGCTGAGAGCAAATGTGGTGCAATAATGCTAAAATGTTCCTCTCAGTTCAAGGAAAGCTAAATAATGGTCTTGTTCCCATTCTTCTTAAAAAGAAATGAATTAGCAAAAAGTTGGTTTGCAAATATAGGGGAAAAGTCATTGTGGGTTTTCTTTGGATTCAAATCTGACACCATGAAAGTGTATAAATGCAAGAAGGAAAGTTTAATGACTTGCTTGCTGAACTGGGACTAAGATTGGTGTGTGGCATTTCAGCATGGTGGCCTTTTTCTGCACTTTGAAGGAAGAAAGAGAGAATTTTAATTGGGAGGGTGGGGAGAAAATTTGATGCAAGCTGGGAATGTGCGTTGTAAGGAATAAGTGGTAAAGGATGAGGCTGCATCCAAAGGTGGCAGATGGTGCTTTTTTTCATCATATGGTAACATGGCAATGGAAATGTTTTGGAGTTAGGGAAATGAAGAGGCCAGACACATTTCCCAAATGCATGATGATTTATTTGTGAAACACACAGAAATGCAGGGAACAAACGTATTGAACAGCCCCTGGAGGCTTACATGAAAATGATACATTATTTACATGTGGTTTATACTGCGCCCCTAGTGAATCACTTGGGCTCTTCAACTATATCGTCTTAGTTTGTCTGACAACAGCATCCTGTGTCCATTAGCCCTATGGTCAGTGCTTTCCTCACTCTGTCACCTATTCTGATAAGGTTTGTTTGCCTGATGTACATTAGCTTTTTCCAGCACCCTTTGACATGCTTTCTCCCTTGGTGGCAATAAAGTTGAGCTTAACTTGCAGAAGCATATACAGTAAAAAGGTCCTTTTAAAGTCTCAACAATGTCTATGCATCCATGAGAGAAGACTTCCGTCTGAGTCAACCTTCCATCAAATAGATACCCATTCTAGACAAGCCATAACTCTGTCATTGCAGCAACAGGCCCCAGTCTCCAGATGACACAGGTATTTGGACATTCCATTTTACCTCTGGACAGTGTTCTTTCTTCAGGAGGAACAGTGCTGTTTGTAAAAAGAAAAGGAGTATTTGTGGCACCTTAGAGACTAACCAATTTATTTGAGCATAAGCTTTCGTGAGCTACAGCTCACTTCATCGGATGCATTCAGTGGAAAATACAGTGGGGAGATTTATATACATAGAGAACATGAAACAATGAGTGTCACCATACACACTGTAAGGAGAGTGATCACTTAAGGTGAGCTATTACCAGCAGGAGAGCGGGGGGGGGGGGACCTTTTGTAGTGATAATCAAGATGGGCCATTTCCAGCAGTTGACAAGAACGTGTGAGGAACGGGGGAGAGGGGGAGAATAAACAAGGGGAAATAGTTTTACTTTGTGTAATGACCCATCCACTCCCAGTCTTTATTCAAGCCTAAGTTAATTGTATCCAGTTTGCAAATTAATTCCAATTCAGCAGTTTCTTGTTGGAGTCTGTTTTTGAAGTTTTTTCTTGAAGAATTGCAACTTTTAGGTCTGTAATCGAGTGACCAAAGAAATTGAAGTGTTCTCCGACTGGTTTTTTAATGTTATAATTCTTGACGTCTGATTTGTGTCCATTTATTCTTTTACATAGAGACTGTCCAGTTTGGCCAGTGTACATGGCAGAGGGGCATTGCTGGCACATGATGGTATATATCACATTGGTAGATGCACAGGTGAATGAGCCTCTGATAGTGTGGCTGATGTGATTAGGCCCTATGATCGTGTCCCCTGAATAGATATGGGGACACAGTAGGCAACAGGCTTTGTTGCAAGGATAGGTTCCTGGGTTAGTGGTTCTGTTGTGTGGGGTGTGGTTGCTGGTGAGTATTTGCTTCAGGTTGGGGGGCTATCTGTAAGCAAGGACTGGCCTGTCTCCCAAGATCTGTGAGAGTGATGGGTCGTCCTTCAGGATACGTTGTAGACCTGAGAATCTCCTTGTGCACATTTTTTAATAACTCAAGGCTATGAAAGATTCTGAGTAAGTTATTTTCTGTAACTTAGTATTTTTAAAAGGACTTAAGCCATAAGAAAGACTCTGGTCTGCTGGCAATGATGATAGAAACGGATTTTGAAGAACTGTACAGCAAGAAAGTAATCCAGTCTTTAATTAAGAATTGTAGTGTATGTTTGAATTGAGTGACTACTAGGAAACTTTGTTAATAGCAGTGATTTGAACGCTGAGTGTCAAACTCATTCAGCTGTTAGGCATTTGAATACACAGAGCCTAATTTGCACAATGATACATAGAGGGTATGTGCAGCATATAGACCCTGTTGTTTGTTAAAATATTTTTGTGGATCTCTCAGACCTGACAAAGACAAATCAACCTTACAGTATTGTCATGAAAATTTAGCAGCTTACTCACAAACTCTGGTTGTCTTTACTTACCATCACGATCATGATGATAAAACTAATGATATTTCACAAATACATTAAAAATCACTTGTTTCAGCTGAGTGGGCAAGTAGAATTTTGCAATGTTGCAATAAAAAATGTAGCGTATGAACCTTCCAGAGTTGGAAATGTGAACAAAATCCTTTATGGAAGCATATGGACATTTAAAATCTTACTGAAAGTCTGCGAGGAAAAAAGGACGCTCAACATGTTTCACTCCACAATATTATAAAAATTAACCCTTGAAATATTAAGTTTGCAACTATTCACGGAGGGGAGAATGTTTGTTTATAAACTGATAGGAATGTTGAGAATGGAGTTCTAATGATAAAATGCTTTTCAAGTGTTCCCAGAATAACTGATGTTCCTCAAGAATGGGGTCAAAGGATGTCCTTTAAAGCTGTTTTTTCTGGTGTGTATGATGCTCCTCTCCAAAGTGTGGTATTCTTCTTTTATGCAGATGTTCCATTACAGATTTGTTTTAGAATAGTCTTCATGACATTCTTCATGGCACCCTTAAGATATACATCAGTGAGATTCCCTGAGACATGCAAGGACATATCCCAGTGAATGGAAAGATACTGAGGGGCACAGCTTGTTGGGAAGAATCTTCAATGGAGAAGTGACCATAAATTCTTTGAACAGGATGTTCCTGTAATGCAAAATCATAGGCCTCCTACCAAGATGTGACATGTTAGAAAAAGGGAGCTGGAGGTAGAAGTAGTGTTTGATGGTTAACATACATTTGTAATTATGGAAAAAGTTTTTCCCCCTATAAATAGGACAGCATTACATCTTCTCTAGAATTGATAGTGTGGTCAGCTCTTTTTGAGTCCCTGATTAAGATTTGGGCATAGCCTTGCCTTAGAATTGACTTCAGTAAGGCTATGGTGCTTCAAACCAATAAGAATCTGGCCATGTGTTGTTCATATTTTAAAAATGAAAGGCAGGGAAGGAAATGGTGAAATGTATGTATTAAATTGTTGTTTAAAGCCATGTTAAGACAGCAGCCAAGAATTCCCATCATAAGGAAATCCTCAGTTTTACGGATGGCATAGGCAGCCCTGGACAGTCTCCCTCTCCAGCACAGGGGTGTTCCAGGCCTTGAAAGGGGAATAGTCCAGAGCACAAAGTGCTCCAGCAATTCTGGCCAACAGAGCAAGTCTCTGCTAGCTACTATCCACCGGCACACATTAAAGTGTACCTGCGACTGTCCTTACTTGGCCGAGGATGGAGGGGGCAGAAAGGTGGCATCAAGCTACCTAGCTACCGAGCGCTGCCCTGGTACATCTGGAGATCAAACTCTCTTATCTAGAGAAACGCATCTAATATGTCCTGATTCAGCTACATTCTGAATGTAGTTCTGTACTGTGTTGGAGTGTCCTTTCCTTAAATAATAGAAAATACATTTCCTTCATTCCTAGGTTCTCTTGGTTGGCAGTCCTTTTGTTCTGTTTTTCAACACCAGCTTGAGTTGATTTACACTCAGCACTGATTTGGCAGCATTACTGTCTGGGTAAAGTAATTTGTAAGACTAGTATCATATATTGGCTTAGATGAATGCTGAAAAGTAAATCCATGTATCTAAATCGGAAATACTGAGTTTCAATGACCTTCTCCACATTATTGGTAAAACAGCAAAAAAGAATGTTTTAACACAGTTGCTCATAGCAGTCTTCTAATGCAGATTCCTTGATGAGTATTGACAAAGATTTCTCAGAGCTCTGTAATGATCATGTTACAAAACCATTCCATAGACTACCAAGCAGAGGACGATATCATGCTATTTAGCGAGGGACAAAAACCCTGTCCAGATTTGTCATAGAAGCCATGACTGCAAATGTTTTCAAATATAGTTTTCAATAACACAGTTTCAAACGTGGTATGGACAGGCCCCAATTTTATGTAGTGATATATAAACCCCAACAGCTTTTGTGGTTTGACTCAGGTAAGTACCTCCAAAAATTTAGTTCGTTTATCTAAATAAATCTGAGCCTTTGTAAGGTCTTGTCTCCCTTCTCCGCTTCCCATATATCTCACTCCCTCCTACCTAACCAACCAGAAAGTTTTACAAGAGCATCTCTCCTTTCTAATACAATTAGTCCTCTGGCTTCTTTCTTCATCTTTCTTTCTGAAAGCCTGGGCTACAATTTTGTGTTGCTCCTGACCCAATCCAAGGTCTGTTCTACCTCTCTTTCCACGCACATAAAATTTCTGATATTTGGTATCCATCATGGAATCTTAGCAGTTCTGACAATGTGTCTGTCAGGATGTTGTATTAAAATCTCATGAACTTTTAAGCTTTCCTGCTTGAGAGGCTTCATTTAATGTGTCCTTCTAAACTATGAATTGTATTTTTGTATCAGCACAGCTGGTGTCCATGTGTTGCTCTGAATTCACATGTTAAAATCCTTAGGAAACATTAGAAAATGTTCTGCAGGTGCTGATTAGCTCATCAGTAAAGCTCTATATCTTTTTTACTCCAACGTACATAGTCCATCATAGCAGAGACTAATGATAGTACAGCTTTCTTTTTTCTTAAATCAAGACAGTTTTGAGTTATGCAAGTTCAAAATCAGATTTTAAAATCAATGAACTATTTTTATCCTCCTAACATTTAAAATAACAAAAACGTACAGTTAGTTTTTTTCAGAATACCTGAAAACTGTGGGTAAAATCCTGGCCCAATTTGAAGTCCTTGGCAAAACGTCTATTGAATTCAACAGGACTAAGATTTCACCTGGTGTGTTCATTCCTAGGTTGTATTGCATGCCAGTCATTAACCCCAAGTGAACTATTACAATCACATTATAAACCCCTGAAAACCAGGGTTTATGAAGACAACACTAGCAGACACTTACCAACAGCAGCAGTATAATTGTAGGTCATGTAGACTGAAACACTCTTAGGAGTTACACAAATTGAGTTATTAAATGCATACATGATTATGAGCTATTAACCTTGGAAGCTATAAAGCTTGAGCAATGCAAATGTAAATCACTGGACATTTTCTAACAATGTAGCAATTATTTTTTCCAAATTACCTTCAGTTAAAGTCTTTGTTATGAACTCCTATATCATGAAATTATCCACATGGCTTCTGCTATCTATAGTATTGTAAGAAGAGAAAAATCTTTTTAATGTCTTTAAAGAAGTGCCAGATGAGGAGCTTGTTATTTTTAAAAGTACTTCTTAACATTATCCTGTGATAGAATAGCAGGTCAGTTTTGGTGGTTCCATACTCCTGCTCTCTTAAGGTCTTATCCAAGACAGGTGCATTTCCTTAGCTGTTGGACCATCATGAGTACATCTACACTGCAATGTAAAACTAGGGTAAGTGGGACTTGTCAGCTGGCCTGTTAGAGAACCCTGTGCTTGAACATCTACATTGATTCTGAATCCTAGTTAAGAATTTTCTAACCTTGGCTCAAATCTGGGGCTCTGGCATCCACACTGCAGCACACAGACCCGAGTCAAACCAAGCATATCTCAGATTCCCTAGCACCCTCCTGAAATGTGAGTGCTCTAGCCCTTTGACTGGGATGCACTGTGGGAAAACTTTACTGCCCACCCTGCATGTTACAGAAAGTTTGAACAGCCCACCAATACAGCCTGCCGAACAACAAGGACCTAAATTGGCCATCAACATGTTGAGGCGAAGGTTTCTAACCATCAGAGGAGTGAAGTTCTTGAAACAACATTCCAAGGGAAGCAGTGGGGGGCAAGAAACCTAACTGACTTAAAGACTGAGCTTGATAAGTTTATGGAGGGGATGATATGTCGGGGTTGCCTACGATGTCATGTGGCCCATCAGCAACTGCCAGTAACAAAAATACCTTATGGAGACGGGCACTAGATGGAGAGGGATCTGAGTTACTACTGAGAATTCTTTCCCAGGTATCTGCCTGGTGGGTGTTGTCCACATGCTCAGGTTCTAACTTATCGCCATATTTGGGGTTGTGAAGGAATTTTCCCCCAGGACAGATTTGAAGAGACCTTTGGGAGGCGGGGGAGCGTTCGCCTTCCTCTGCAGCATGGGAAATGGATCACTTGCAGGTTTAAACTAGTGTAAATGGTTGATTCTCTGTAACTTGAAATCTTTAAACCATGATTTGAGGACTTCAGTAACTCAGTCAGAGGTTAGGGTCTATTACAAGAGTGGGTGGATGAGATTCTGTGGCCTGCAATGTGCAGGAGGTCAGACTAGATGATCATGATGGTCCCTTCTGACCTTAAGGTCTATTAGTCTTTGAGTATGGATTCATGTAAGGAAGTGACTGAAGAGTGGATTGCTGTACCTGACTGTATAGAGCAGGAGAGGGCAAACTATGGCCCGTGGTCCAGATCCAGCCCATCAGGGCTTTCAATCCGGCCCACGGGATTGCCAGCCCCTGGCGCAGCAGGGCTAAAGCGGCCCCTGGGGAGGTGGAGGGCAGAGGGCTCCGTGCGCTGCCCTCGCCTGCAGGCACTGCCTCCCACAGCTCCCATTGTCTGGGAACAGGGAACCGCAGCCAGTGGGAGTTTTGGGAATGGTACTCGCCTGCCCCACTCTACCCCACCCCCAGGAGCCACTGCCAGACATGCTGGCCACTTCCGGGAGCAGTGCAGGGCCAGGGCAGGCAGGGAGCCTGCCTTAGCCCCGTTGCGCGCTGCTGCCACTCCGGAGCCTCTCGAGGTAAGCGTTGCTGGGCCAGAGCCTGCACCCCAAACCCCTTCTGCACCCCGCACCCCCTGCCCTGAGCCCCCTAACCACCTGCCACACCCCAAACCCCTGCCCTGAGCCCCCAACCCCAACAGCTGCAGCAACAGAGGAACCAGCAAACAGGGGAGTTTGAGTGGGAGTTTGCAAGAGGAGTTTGGAGGGAAGACTAAGACAGCCAGGCAGAGGAACAGACAGGCTAGTGAAGGGAGTGTGTGGTGTTCTGGCAGTGTTTTCGTGCTCATTGGGGGTTTGTTTTGCTGTGGGTGGGTGTTTTGGTTTGGTTTGTGTTTCCCAGACTAACAGGACTTAGGTGAGAAGGCTATGACAGACATAGAGGCAGCTGTGGTAGTGACCCAAGTAGTGGAAGACACAATGAAGATGACTGGATGTAGAAGCTGTGGCATGTACATGATCCTGGATGGGGTACCTGAAAAGAATTTCGCCTGCATGAAGTGCCACCTGATAGAGCTGATGGAAGAGAAGATCCTAGGATTGGATATGCAGGTGGAGACTCTAGTTCGAGCTGATGGTGGAGCAAAGACATGAGGAGGCTGAAGGGAAAAGCTCAGACGTGCAGATGGAAGCAGGACCGAAGAACTCTGAGGGGATACTGCTGAGTGAGGAAAGTGGACAGTGGAGGCATGTGACTAGGAGAACCATGCAGAGGAAAAGACGGGGCAGTGAAGGAGAAATAGAGCTCAGGAACAGGTTTGCGGAGTTGGAAAATGAAGAAGGGGCACACCAGGTGGTTATTGAAGGTGAGAGTGCAAGGAAAAAGGGCAAGGAAAAAGAGAAGAGCAGATAGTCCTATTGGAAGAGGGCAAGAGTCAATGGAGATAACACCACATATGAGCCCCAGGAGGATACGGGATGGGTTGCAGAGGATTGCAAGGGACAATAGGAATCAAGAGGACTTGCAGCCAGATGGAACAGGAGATAGACTGCAGAATCGCACCATCGCCAGGAAAAGGCAAGTCTACGTGATTGGGGACTCATTACTGAGAAGAATAGACAGGCCTGTAACAAGAGCTGATCCAGAGAACAGAAGGGTGTGCTGTCTGCCAGGTGCTAAGATATGGGATGTGGATCTAAAGCTGAAGAGGATCCTAATGGGAAAGGGGAAAAAATCCATTGATTATCCTTCATGTGGGAACAAATGATACAGCTAGATTCTCGCTGGAACATATCAAGGGAGACTAAGCCAGGCTGGGGAAGACGCTAAAGGAAATCAAGGCTCAGGTGATCTTCAGTGGGATTCTGCCTGTTTCTAGAGAAGGGCAACAAAGGTGTGACAAGATTATGATGCTCAGGCAGTTGTGCTATAAGGAGGACTTTGGGATGTATGGCCACTGGGAAGCATTCATGGACAGAAGACTGTTGTCTCAGGATGGACTTCAGCTGAGTAAGGAGGGAAATAGTTTTCTAAGATGGAGGATGGCACAACTTTAACTTTAAACTAGGAATTCGGGGGAGATGGTTGGGAGATGTCCAGGTAATCTCCACGCCAGTTATTCTCTTTGAGAGGGAAGAAAACAAAGTAAGAAAGGATACAGCCATGGGTAGGAGAATGGACATAAGGCGGAAAGGCAGTGTACATACCAATCTAATAGGTATTACTGGTGGTAGAATGTCTGTGCCCAATCGGGTAAAGAATGTGAGCGAAGCCAAACGGCAAAAATTAAGATGTTTGTGTCCTAATGCGAGGAGCCTAGGTAACAAAATGGAGGAACTAGAGCTACTGGTGCAGGAAGTGAAACCAGATATTATAGGGATAACAGAAACATGGTGGAATAGTAGTCATGACTGGAGTACGGGTATGGAAGGATATGTGCTGTTTAGGAAAGACAGAAATAAAGGCAAAGGTGGTGGAGTAGCATTGTATATCAACGATGAGGTAGACTGTAAAGAAATAAGAAGTGATGGAATGGATAAGACAGTCTGTCTGGGCAAAAATCACATTGGGGAAGAAAGCTACTAGAGCCTGCCCTGGAATAGTGCTTGGGGTGTGGTATAGACCGCCGGGATCTGATGTGGATATGGATAGTGACCTCTTTAATGTTTTAAATGAAGTAAATAACCAAATGGGAATTGTGTGATCATGGTAGACTTTGACTTCCCAGACATAGATTGTAGCACAAGTACTAGTAATAACAATAGGGCTCAGATTTTCCTGGATGCGATAGCTGATGGATTCCTTCACCAAGTAGTTAAACTTCACCAATCTGTAAACTCAGGGGTTGTACTGTACGACTGGAGAATTGCTAACATAGTTCCTATTTTTAAGAAAGGTAAAAAAAGTGATCCGGGTAACTACAGATCCTTTTACATCTGTAGTATGCAAGGTCTTGGAAAAAATTTTGAAGAAGAAAGTAGTTAAGGACATTGAGGTCAATGGTAAATGGGACAAAATACAACATGGCTTTACAAAAGGTAGATCGTGTCAAACCAACCTGATCTCCTTCTTTGAGAAGGTAACAGATTTTTTAGACAAAGGGAATGCAGTGGATCTAATTTACCTCAATTTCAGTAAGGCATTTGATACGGTTCCACATGGAGAATTATTAGCTAAATTGGAAAAGATGGAGGTCCATATGAAAATTGAACGGTGGATAAGGAACTGGTTAAAGGGGAGACTACAGCGGGTCACACTGAAAGGCGAACTATCAGACTGGAAGAAGGTTACCAGTGGAGTTCCTCAGGGATCGGGAGTTTGGGGACCAATCTTATTTCATCTTTTTATTACTGACCTTGGCACAAAAAGTGGGAATGTGCTAATAAAGTTTGCGGATGAGACAAAGCTGTGAGGTATTGCCAATACAGAGAAGAACTGAGATATCATACAGGAAGATCTGGAAAAAGAAAAGGAGTACTTGTGGCACCTTAGAGACTAACAAATTTATTTGAGCATAAGCTTTCGTGAGCTACAGCTCACTTCATCGGATGCATACAGTGGGGAGATTTTATATACACAGAGAACATGAAACAATGGGTGTTACCATACAGATTGTAACAAGAGTGATCAGGTAAGGTGAGCTATTACCAGCAGGAGAGTGGGCAGGGGAGGGAAGGGAACCTTTTGTAGTGATAATCAAGGTGGGACTTTTCCAGCAGTTGACAAGAACAGTAGGGGGGGAAATAAACAAGGGGAAATAGTTTTACTTTGTGTAATGACACATCCACCCCCAGTCTTTATTCAAGCCTAAGTTAATTGTATCCAGTTTGCAAATTAATTCCAATTCAGCAGTCTCTCGCTGGAGTCTGTTTTTGAATATTTTTTGTTGAACATTTGCCACTTTTAGGTCTGTAATCGAGTGACCAAAGAGATTGAAGTGTTCTCCGACTGGGTTTTTAATGTTATAATTCTTGACGTCTGATTTGTGTCCATTTATTCTTTTACGTAGAGACTGTTCAGTTTGGCCAAAGTACATGGCAGAGGGGCATTGCTGGCACATGATGGCATATATCACATTGGTAGATGTGCAGGTGAATGAGCCTCTGGTAGTGTGGCTGATGTGATTAGGCCCTATGATGGTGTCCCCTGAATAGATATGTGGACAGAGTAGGCAACGGGCTTTTTTGCAAGGATAGGTTCCTGGATTAGTGTTTTTGTTGTGTGGTGTGTGTTTGCGGGTGCATATTTGCTTCAGGTTGGGGGGCTGTCTGTAAGCAATTACTGGCCTGTCTCCCAAGAGCTGTGAGAGTGATGCGTCATTCTTCAATTTAGATTGTAGATCCTTGATGATGTGTTGGAGAGGTTTTAGTTGGGGGCTGAAGGTGATGGCTAGTGGCGTTCTTTTATTTTCTTTGTTGGGCCTGTCTTGTAGTTGGTAACTTCTGGGTACTCTTCTGGCTCTGTCAATCTGTTTCTTCACTTCAGCAGGTGGGTATCGTAGTTGTAAGAATGCTTGATAGAGATCTTGTAGGTGTTTGTCTCTGTCTGAAGGGTTGGAGCAAATGCGGTTGTATCGTAGAGCTTGGCTGTAGACAATGGATCGTGTGGTGTGGTCTGGTTGAAAGCTGGAGGCATGTAGGTAAGTATAGCGGTCAGTAGGTTTCCGGTATAGGGTGGTGTTTGTGTGACCGTCGCTTATTAGCACTGTAGTGTCTAGGAAGTGACTCTCTTGTGTGGACTGGTCCAGGCTGAGGTTGACGGGGGGATGGAAATTGTTGAAATCTTGGTGGAATTCCTCAAGGGCTTCTTTTCCATGGGTCCAGATGATGAAGATGTCATCAATGTAGCGCAAGTAGAGTAGGGGCATTAGGGGACAAGAGCTGAGGAAGCGTTGTTCTAAGTCAGCCATAAAAATGTTGGCATACTGTGGGGCCATGTGGGAACCCATAGCAGTGCCACTGATTTGAAGATATACATTGTCCCCAAATGTGAAATAGTTATGGGTGAGGACAAAGTCACAAAGTTCAGCCACCAGGTTTGCCGTGACCTTATTGGGGATACTGTTCCTGATGGCTTGTTCCATCTTTGTGTGGAATGTTGGAAGATCTGGATGACCTTGTAAACGGGAGTAATAGTAATAGGTAGGATGAAATTTAATAGTGAAAAGTGCAAGGTCATGCATTTAGGGATTAATAACAAGAATTTCTGTTATAAACTGAGGATGCATTACTTGGAAGTAACAGAGGAGGAGAAGGACCTCGGAGTATTGGTTGATCACAGGATGACTATGGGCCGCCAATATGATATGGCTGTGAAAAAAGCTAATGTGGTCTTGGGATGCATCAGGTGACATATTTCCAGTAGAGATAAGGAGGTGTTAGTACCGTTATACAAGGCACTGGTGAGACTTCATATGGAATATTGTGTGCAGTTCTGGTCTCCCATGTTTAAGAAAGATGAATTCAAACTGGAACAGGTACAGAGAAGAGTTACCAGGATGATCCGAGGACTGGAAAATCTGTCTTATGAAAGGAGACTCAATGAGCTTGGCTTGTTTAGCCTAACTAAAAGAAGGCTGAGAGGAGATGTGATTGCTCTCTATAAATATACCAAAGGGATAAATACCATGGAGAGAGAAGACTTATTTAAGCTCAGTACCAATGTGGACACAAGAACAAATGGATATAAACTGGCCATCGGGAAGTTTAGACTTGAAATTAGATGAAGGTTTCTAACCATAAGAGGAGTGAAGTTCTGGAAGAGCCTACCAAAGGAAGCAGTGAGGGCAAAAGACATATCTGGCTTCAAGACAAAGCTTGATAAGTTTATGGAGGAGATGATATGATGGGATAGCCTAATTTTGGCAATTAATTGATCTTTGCCTACTTGTGGTAGATATTCCCAATGGCCTGTGATGGGATGTTAGATGGGGTGGGATCTGAGTTACAACAGAGAATTCTTTCCTGGGTGTCTGGCTGGTGAGTCTTGCCCATATGCTCCGGGTTTAGCTGATTGCCATATTTGGGGTCAGGAAGGAATTTTCCCCCAGGGCAGATTGGCAGAGGCCCTGGGGGGTTTTCACCTTGCTCAGCAGCATGGGGCACGGGTCACTTGCTGGAGGATTCTCTGCACCCTGAAGTCTTTAAACCACGATTTGAGAACTTTAATAGCTCAGACATAAGTTAGGGGTTTGTTACAGGACGTTGGTGGGTGAGATTCCGTGGCCTGCGTTGTGCAGGAGATCAGACTAGATGATCATAATGGTGCCTTCTGACCTTAAAGTCTAAGATTCTATGATTCAAACCCCCTACCCTGAGCCCCCCTCCTGCACTCCAACCCCTTGCCCTGAGCCCTCAACCCCCTGCTGCATGCCTCCTGCACCCCACACCCCTCCTGCACCCCAACCCCTTGCCCTGAGCCCCTTCCTGCACACCGCCACACCCCACACCCCTGCCCCAGCCCTACATTCATGGCCCTGCATACAATTTCCCCACCCAGATGTGGCCCTCGGGCCAAAAACTTTGCCCACCCCGGTATAGAGGAATAGTGTGTGCTTACTAATTCCTAACTGTTCTTGATCATATGCTTAGCTTTATTATTTCAAATACTGATTGCATGATGAGATGCAGTGATAGCAATAAACTCTCAATGACATAAAAAACTTTATTTGTAAACATGTTTAAACAGTACAGCAGTAACCCATTGCCAAGCAGATCAGCTGTCATTACAACACTCAAACACCAGTTACAAAAGAACATTTACAAAACAAAAGCGCATGAAAAGGTGCAAACACAACAGAAATACCTACCGCTGCATTTCTCCTTTCTGTCCTCCCCCCTGCCCCGCCCCCATTCTCCTTTCCCTTCTCTCCTTCCTGTGCACTTGGTGCTGGGGGAGAGGGATTCAAGACAGAGAACTACATAGGGTTTAGTTGCCCTGCCTAGGCGCTCATGGCAACACTGTTGGGGGAACTGAGTCAGGAGCACAGGGGATCCCTTAAATCACAGGGACATTGGGACCTAGGGACTGGGCCCTCCCTACCTCCCCCATCACTTTAGTACCAATCTCACAAACATAGCCCTCGATACCAATAAATTGTCTGCAAATTAAGGGCCGGGTTCGCCTGTACTGGTGCTACCAAGCAACTGTAAAAATAGTTGAAGTGGCCAGTGCACTCTGGCTACTTTATGGTGCTTTGATGTACCAGTGAATCTGCCCTTAACAGTTAATTTTAAACAAATGATTTAAGATTATTCATATCTATCTTGTTTAGTGTTTGTGTGTGAACTTCTTAATTTTAAAGACTAAGGGAATTCCCAGGCTAAAACTATGGTAAAATGGACTTGAGGTTGAGTGTTCATATCAGTAATTTAAGAAGAAAAAATATTACAGGGATAGTGTAATTATCTCAAAATCAAGCCTAATAAACTCAAGAAATTCAGAATTAAATTTATGCTTTAAAGAAATCCAGACATATTCAGGTAAGATGCACAGATAAGGCTCTCAGACAACCTTAACTCTTCCTGGTAGTGACACAGTGAGAGGTAAGGGAGGAGGGGACAAACAAATCTTTACAAAAGAGTTTAAACTAATCTGGGATCACAAACACTAAAATACCTTAACTCTAACTACATAGTTATCAAATGACATCATGCAGAATTAAAGGTTGTTGGAGTGTCTTAACTGTGCATTTTGTGCCTTAACATTTTTGGATTTCTTTGAAGGGAACCTTAACTCTGACTTATTCCTACTGTAAATCTGCTTTCTTTCCCCAGGTTTATACCTTGTCTGTTACCTTTGTCTTTGACAAAAAACATAGCATAACAGTTCTCAAGCAGGGACAGCGATTTTTAATACATAGTTGGGGTGGGAGAGGGAAGTCTCTTTTTCAAAATGTAGGAGAAATATTAGAACTGAGTAACCTAATTTCCAAAAGTGTTGAGCACCCATAAACTTCTACTGTTTATTTAGGTGCCTAAATAAGGACTTAGAAGCCAGCTATCTTGGCCACTAAATTTACTGCAGATGTACAGAATAGAGAGACAGAATTCTCAACATTTTTCTTTTGGGTAGTATTAAAGTACAGAGATTTTTAAAAAATCTTTGAATATAATATCTGGAAGATCCTTATGAACAGTGTGGGATGTGATGAGTGCAGTAAAAGGCAGATAGTGCATATTTTTCCATGAAGAAGTAAAATATTTTCAGATTTGGCGATAGGTTTATTTTAAATAAGAGATTGTGTGGAATCATATTTTCCAGAAAGTCTCTCCTATAAGAACTCTACAAAAACTCTTCAGAGCAATCAAATAAAAGACTTTCATTTAAAAATACTATTTTATTAGGTGTCTTTGACATCCCTTGTGTAAACTGATCTGGCATCGACCATATCCATGAAATGTGAGATCTGATTGCAACAGTTCTTGACACAGACACAAGCAAACATTCCCAGCACTTCTTGCCCTAATTTAATTTTGCTTCACAGTTAGATCATCACCTCCACCAGGGAATATAGCTCCCAACTTGTTATAAACATGCCAATATAAAACAATAGTGGCTGCGTAATCATTGTTTAGAATGTATAGTATTCAGGATTGTAAACACCTCTGTTTCCAAAGTCTAAAATATACTATAAATCAAAGACAACAATTGGTTACTTTGTGTCATAATGTAGCCAGAGGGAAGCGTGAATTATGTAAGTGTAAAAAAAAATAAATAAAAAAAGATAAAATAAATAAGTCCACAAAGTAAAGAGGCTGTTTTTTATTGTCTTTTAAGAGGGAAATGAAAAATTCTCCCCATTGGCAAATGACTATTTTACACAATAACTTTCATGAAAATTCCCTTGCAACGATAAAATAGAAAACAAACCAAAGTTGGAGAGAAAACTACTGTTCATCCACTTCAAACAATTTAAACTACTTGTAGTGTATGATCAACAAGGCTGCTGCTCCTGTTCCTATTTAACTCAATGGGAGTTTTTTCCTTACTTTTTTGGAAGCAGGATTGGTCCCTAGGGTGCTCTTAACTAAGCATCCAAGTAATCATCACATTTCAGAGCTGCAGAAGACCAGGTGATATAAATGACAGAAAGAAGAGCTGTGGATATCATTTTAGTGCCTTTCTTCCATCCAGGTTTTCCACTTGCTCCCTGATAGCTGTGTGACCAGGTGCCATCCTAGTCTGCTCTCAAACACAGTCCACACACTAGGGAGAGCCAAACTCCCTGGGGTTTGACTTTTTAAACTCAGCCATAGGAGATTCTGACTGCAGCTCAAAGATTGGGTGAATGTCCTTTCTGGCTCCTGTTGGAGTCCCTGAATCCCTTTGTTTTCTCTCTGCTTGTTTCTCAGTCCTTCATGGCCGTAGCCACTGCCCAGACATTGCAGTCCCTTTGGCATCTCGTTGTGCATGTAGCCTCTGTGTGTCACGCAACTTCTGCTGGCACAGACAGCTGGTACCGATGTACCCGTCTGCCCTCCTAGTCAGACTGTCTAGAAACGGGTCCAGGATAACTAAACAGCTCCATTCTCTCACTGTCTGAGATTAAGACTTGAGCCAGAGAGTCATCCATTCAATCAGCCTCTGGGCAGAAATGTCCAATCATAGGCCTAAGGGGGAATGGAACCTCTACAACTGTTGCCAGTACTTTTCTCTTGAGATTCCCAACCAGTCCAAAATGGTAGATTTGATGGCCTTGGTGGCGGTGTCCTTGCCCACAGCCCAATGTGCTGCTTGGGCCTCTCCTGTTAATGAAAAGTAGCTAAGTAAATGGCCCAAGGCTCTTCCTCCCTCTAAGTGGCCTTGGCTGCCCACTGAAAGGTGACAGGGAAAGACTCAGGGTCATGGTCTCGTCCCTGCTTAGGGTACATCTACACCACAAGCGAAGGTGTGACTGTCATGTGTGGTGTAAGCATACCCTTAGACACTCTTACTACTAGTCTAGGTGGTATCCCTGGACTAAGAAGCTCGGAACATCTGCTCCGGTAGCTGTGCCCGCTGTTCCTGTTGAGCTGTGGTTCCTTCCTTCAGGATCTGCTGCTGATGTTGGGCCTGCTGTTCCATCATCCACCTCAGATCTCTGCCACTTGCCCTTCTGATACCTCCTTTGCAGAATGGTTTTAAAAAATTCCACCATATGTGAACTGGTGCCATTTCCAAACTGCTCTCAAACACAGTCCACATAATATGTAGAGTCCAAACTCTCCCCTTTCCTGGATTTGGTTTTACTGGTACCTACATTAATAGCAAGCTAACATAAAGGTTAGCTCAGATCTTCTTCTCAGGCCTGGATGTTCTTAGAATTCCTCCTTCAGGATTTCTCAGTCCACACATTATATCCTCTCTCTCTCATGAGAGCTTCTCCTGCCTCCCTTATATATGGGTAGGGTACTGAGGCACCTGCAACACTGACTCAGTGGAACATATCTAATATTCCCCAACAGGATCAATACCAGCGATTAGGACTAGGTGTTTCAGATAACACTGCCAGCCTGTTACACTCTTTCTCCAACTAATAATTTCAATCATTATTTTAGGCCCTTTAATATAAGAACATAAGCTTTGCGAACAGGGACCGCTAAAAGGGAGTTTTGAGAGGGAGTTTGGAAAGGGAGTGGGAGGGGGGCGAGGTACACTTGTCATTCTTTAAAACCTTTACATTATAATCAAAACTTCTTGATTTAAACAAAAACCCTATCATTAATCTAGGTAGCTGCAGGAGAAAATGCAGGCAAAAGCCTAGCAACAGAGTGGGGGCTATCCTGTTTATTGCACTCGGTGTAGCATGTATGATTACCTGCTCTGTGTGTGGGTGGTGTATGTGTGCATTCGGTGCAAGGAGCTCCTGGCCCTCAGACACCGTGTACGGGCTTTGGAGGCCAGGGTGGCAGAACTGGAGGAGCTAAGGGAAGCAGACAGATATGTTGATGAGGCTTTCTGGGACACTGTAGATTTGAATATGTTCCATATTGCTACACAGTATCTGCTGGACTTACAGCTTCTCATTTTTAGTCACTTGTGTTGCTTAGAGCAGTGGCTCTCAACTTTTCCAGACTACTGTACCCCTTTCAGGAGTCTGATTTGTCTTGTATACCCCCCAAATTTCACCTCACTTAAAAAAACTATTTGCTTACAAAAATGCAACAGTATCACAACACACTATTATTGAAAAATTGCTTACTTTCTTATTGTTACCATATAATTATAAAATAAATCAATTGGAATATAAATATTGTACTTACATTTCAGTATATAGTATACAGAGCAGTATAAACAAGTCATTGTATGAAATTTTAGTTTGTACTGACTTCACTAGTATGTTTTATGTAGCCTCTTGTAAAACTAGGCAAATACCTAGGTATGTGGTTCTCAACCAGGAGTACGCAGAGGTCTTCCAGGGGGTACATCAACTCATCTAGATATTTGGTTAATAAGAATGAGGATAAGTGTTTGTTGTTGTTGTTGAAATGTCAAACTTCAAAACTTAGGTTCATTACAGCAGCACCAGAAATGTCCAGTAAACTAAAAATCTGTGGCATTCATGGGGATTTGGAAATATTGCCATTAGGATTGGTTTATTTCTGGCGAGCCCTGAAAACAGAAGGTTTCCATTGCTTTGCTTGTTTTTTTTATTATGCACATGTACAAACTAGCCAGCAATGTCTGTCTATCTCTGTGAGCGTTTGTGCTGTTATATCTGATTGCCTGATAGAAATTATATAAAGTAAACAAGCAACAAAACATGTCTCAAGTATTAAGATTTCAGCGAGTAAGGTTTATATTCCTTATGGTGTCTTAGTTTTGATTTGGGGAGATATCTAGGTTGAAAAGATAGGTTTTGCATTTCATCCTGGCTGGGGGAAGATCTCTGGTGATTATCACCCTTAGAGTCCTACAGCCATTGTGGAGCTGCTGAGAATGCCCTGTAGCCTACAATGTGAGCTTCACCCTAGGAACAGCCAGTTCCTTAGCTCCTGGTGAGTGCAGTTCCACCATTTTCATGGTAATGCCTGAGCTTATAGGGAGAAGCAAGTCCTGGAGCTAGCCCAGGCCCAAGACATGGAAGGCTGTGCAGATGAAGAGCAGAACCCAGATCAGGCAGACTGCTGCATTCTGAACCAACTGGAGTGTTTTCAGGGACTCGGCTTTCATTCCCATTGCCTGATGGAGGAGTTTATGTTCCAAACCAGCTTCAGAGTAGTTTTGAATTGCTTTGATAACATTTCAAACATTACCTTGTCATCTAAAAACTTCCCATTGTTAAGCTCTTTATAATGTTTGGAACAAAACCTTTTTTTAAATGACTAATTTCAACTGCTGTAAGAAGTTGTATTAGTAATCATTACAATAGTTAGAATCTAAATGATTGTTATTGAAAACGAATTGAAAACTGCCAGGTTAGGACTCAGCAGCAGCAGCAGCATGGCTTCACTCTGGGGACCTTCAGACTCACGCTCCCCTGGACTAGTGCTGTGCCAATAATGACTTTTTGTTTTCTGGCAATTCTGAAAAATTCATTTCAGGTCAAACCAAAAATATTTGTTTCGTATTTTTATTTTACATTTTCAGTGAATTGAAAAGCCAAAAAATATTGTTTGGGGTCAAACATTTCTCTTTCACAAAATCAAAACGTCCTGTTTTGATTTTGAACATTTTTTTACTGTTTAAATAAAATTAAAGCCAATTTTGAACCAAATTATTTTGAACCAAAAAAACACAATATTTTGTTTACAAAATGTAGAAGTGAGACACTATTTTTTTCTGAAATTGTTTTAAGTTTTTCTTTTTACCAGTGGTATTTGGTGAAACCAGCATGAGCTCGCAAGACATTTCAGTGTCACCATATCTATATTTCTCACAGAAAACAGTTTCAGCCAGAAAATGTTGTCCAGGACTAGTCAAGAGATTTTAACTAGCTTTGATAGGAAAGTGGCTCTGACTACATTATTCTTCGGGGAAAACACATGGTTCCACCCTTTCCTACCTAAATTATGGAACATTGCAGCTTGGCTGATGTTAGGTACTACTCCCATTCAGATCAGTTACTGGAAGGAGAAGATTAGAGATTAAATTAAATCAGAAATAGGATATCTGGAAAGCTTAAACTATCCCTATTGGACTGATTGGGACATTAAAGCAGAGAGAAGCCATCTTTTAATGCCTGAGACTCCTCAACAGAAAGAAAGAAATTTAACCCCTCCTGTGGGATCTGATCTTGCCTCTGAGCATCCTCATTTGCCATTGAAATCCATAGGAATTGGGAATGCTTACTGCCTTGGGCCCAGGGATTAAATATCATCTTTTCTGCTTCACTTTCTTTGTGAAGCACGTTAGTCCATCATTATCTTTTTCTGCAATCCACTCAGACTCCCGACATCCTTTGGAATGATCAGCGGACAACATGTATCAAAAGCGTTAAGTGTGAGGAGGGTTTCCAGCAGCCACCAAAATTGCTTTGAAATGAAAAACTCAACAGCATCTCTAGTGGCATTAGCATTCATGTTTTCTAATGCATTGTCCTTTAACCTCTCTTTATTTGGTATCCTGGGATCCTGGCATTCAATTGTTTAAACAGAATTGTCCCAGTTCTGTAATGTGTTCCATCTGCTGACTTGGCACCATTATCCAAAAGGTGTCACTTGGTTCCTATCTAATTGTTCACAGTGCCAAGACTGAAAGCCTTGCAGTAGAACAGGCTATCCATTTCATCTCCTGGCAATGTTTATTTTAGCAAAACAAGATTGTGCTGATTTATGTAAAAGGAGAGAGATTATAGTTTTGAAGTAATAAGAAGTCTATTGAAAGAGTTTTTTACTGAAGGAGCAAGATATTATTCTACAAAAATGTTTTATGTTCATTTTCATCAAAATGAGAAACATCAATTGTGCATGTGTTCCGAGTTGTGCCATACAGTATGTGAGCATGAATTTAGCTATGATATTTGAGTCCAAGTTTGCATTCTTTTAAGCTTTAGAAAACAGCTGTCTTCCTCAAAACAAAGTGTTGTGGATTTACCCCCAAGGCCTCACAAGTTTGCACTGAGAACTTGTGTGTGTGTGCCCGCACCGTGTGTTTCTGAAACAGCACCAAATGCCTAGGTTAAAATCACATTCTTATCACTACATTCAAGCAGTGATGCATTGTTTTGAAAAAGAAAAATCCCCTACTTTTTACTCCAAACACATTTTACTCCGTGCAAAGGACTAAAATCTTATTTGAAAGAGAAGTACAAAGTATTATTTACCATCTGTTTTAAATATGTTAAACTTAAATGCTATACTGTACTTGGGTATGTTGAAACAAAACGTTTGTGGCACTATTTTTAAAATAATTACTGAAACAAGTTGAATATTTAGCACCACATGCTTAGCCTGACCTTAAAATTTCTTAAAGGAAAACTGCAGTTTATTTTCCAAAAAATATGCAAATTCTGCTTGTGCAGTAATTGTAAAAATCATCAATATATTTTGAAAAATATCTAGATTTTATATAGCAGTTTCCATCAGTAGATCTCAAAGCACTTTATAAAGGAGGTATCATTATCCCCATTTTACAGATGAGAAATCTGAGGCAGGGGCGATGAAATGATTTGCCCAAAGTCACCCAGCAGGCCACAGCAGAGGTAGGAATAGAACCTAGTTCTGGGGAGTCCAAATTCACTAAGCCACACTGCTTCCCCTAAAAATAAAAATACTGAAGAGTCCAGAAACGTTTGTTTTTCTGTCAGCTGATACAGTTTGTTAAAGGAAGTGCTGCTCAGTGTTTGAATGAACGGGAAATACTGCAAACTCCCACCATTGTTTCGCAGTAATTTTAATTTATTCATAAAGAGTAAGCAGGCCTTTCACTTTTGTAGAGGTGGCAATTAAGATGTATTGGTCGAGAGATAAAACCAAACTCACTTGCCCCGCCTCTTTCCCAAGGCCCCCTGCCCCTCTCTCTCACTCCATCCCCCTCTCTCTGTCACTTGCTCATTTTCACTGGGCTGGGGCAGGGGATTGGAGTCGGGAGGGGGTGAGGGCGTCTGTGGTGGGGTCGGGGTCTGGGAGGGGTCGCCAGGCTGGGACCAAGGGTTTCAGAGTGGGAGGGGGCATGGGCTCTGGGCTGGGGCCAGAAATGAGGGCTTTAGGGTGCAGGATGGGGATCTGGGCTGGGGAAGGGGGTTGGAGTGTGTGTGGGGGGGTGAGGGCTCCGGCTGGGGGTGCAGGCTGTGGGGTTGGGAATGAGGGGTTTGGGGTGCAGGAGGGAGCTCCAGGCTGGGGCTGAGGGGTTCAGAGTGTGGGAGGGGGTTCTGAACTGGGGCGGGGGTTGGAGTGCAGGAGGGGATTCAGGGTGTGGGCTCTCAGAGGGAGTTTGGGTGTGGAAGGGGGCTCAGGCTGGGCCAGGGGGGCAGGACGGGGTGGTGGGTTGGGGTGAGGGAGAGGGGATGGGCTCTGGGCAGTGCTCACCTCGGATGGCTCCCCGCAAGCGACAACAAGTTGCTCAGCTCCTACGCCACAGTTCCCGGCCAATGGGAGCTGCTGAGCCGGCGCTTGGGGCAGGGGCAGCACATGGAGCCCCCTTGGCCGTCCCTCCATCAAGGAGATGAGAGACATGTCACCACTTCCGGGGAGCTGCATGGAGCCAGGTAGGGAGCCTGCCAGTCCCACACCAACCGGACTTTTAACGGCTTGATCTGCAGTGCTGACTGGAGCCGTTCCGGTTGAAAGCTGGACGCCTGGCAAGCCTGGACGCCTGGCAAGCTGGACACTATAGCAAACCATAAATTTTTTCAGAGAAATATTGGAATATCTCGTTACCTAGGGAGGTGGTAGAATCTCCTTCCTTAGAAGTTTTTAAGGTCAGGCTTGACAAAGCCCTGGTTGGGATGATTTAATTGGGGATTGGTCCTGCTTTGAGCAGGGGGTTGGACTAGATGACCTCCTGAGGTCCCTTCCAACCCTGATATTCTATGATTCTATGATCTCCTCATTGTGGCAATATTGTACGTGTGGCAGACATTTTAAAAATGTAATGTCCTAATATAGGAAGCAGTAAAAGCACACTAAACACATTGGTCGAAATCCTGAGGTTATGTAAAGACTAGTGTAAGTTACACACTAATAAGTGTGTCTGTAAGTGGGCACAACACCACTGGAACAAAAGGGTGAAGTTGAACTGGGGTTGGAGCACGGAAAGCTAGCATTAGGAGATCAGAAGCTGTAATATGAAATAGACTCCTTCTGTTTCATCTTACTCTGCCATGATGGGTGGTTTTCAAGCTAGAAGCCCACCCTTCCATCCCCTTCTGCATTTAAGTTATATCAATTTACTGGTGTGTAAGTTACATCACCCCAGGATTTGACTCAGTATGTCTAGTGCACTTTTACCTGCTCCTGAGTAAACTTCAGTCTCAGCTGCAAACTAAACAGAACTAAAATGAAACTGACAGAATCCTTGAGGGAGGCAGCAGCTTAGGTTGAATTTCTCTGTGGTGCAGGTTTCAGAGTAACAGCCGTGTTAGTCTGTATTCGCAAAAAGAAAAGGAGGACTTGTGGCACCTTAAAGACTAACCAATTTATTTGAGCATAAGCTTTCGTGAGCTACAGCTCACTTCATTGGATGCATACTGTGGAAAGTGTAGAAGATCTTATTATATACACACACAAAGCATGAAAAAATACCTCCTCCCACCCCACTCTCCTGCTGGTAATAGCTTATCCAAAGTGACCACTCTCCTTACATTGTGTATGATAATCAAGGTGGGCCATTTCCAGCACAAATCCAGGGTTTAACAAGAACCTCTGGGGGGGGGGGGTAGGAAAAAACAAGGGGAAATAGGCTACCTTGCATAATGACTAAGCCACTCCCAGTCTCTATTCAAGCCTAAGTTAATTGTATCCAATTTGCAAATGAATTCCAATTCAGCAGTTTCTCGCTGGAGTCTGGATTTGAAGTTTTTTTGTTGTAAAATAGCAGGGGCCTTTGCTGGTGCAGAGAGGTAGAATTTACACCTCCCTACTCCAAACATGGCCCTAACTTTGCAGGTGTTATGAATGATTGTTTCATACCATCACCCAAGGCCACTTGAACATTTTTTAGAAAATGTTTTGTTTCAGGCATATCTGTTGAAAGTCTTTATAGTGTCATTAAAATAATTACTTCTGGAAAACTGAGACTAATATATAGCCTTTGTGTTGACTTAACATTTTAACATGTGGGCACAGCACCTAGAAACCAGTCCTGCTCAAAAATGAGAGGTCTGGTTCGAAATAATTGGTGTCAGCCTAGTATTAGACATGTTAGAGGTGACCATGTATAGAAGGGAGATTGCATGCTAGTTCCTGGCATCGAAGATTGGGTTCAGATGGACAATGGCCCATGCTTGTCTTGTGTGACTTTAATACTTCATCTTAACTCACCAAACAGGGGGTGACACTCCTATTTGGTTGGCAGGACAATAAAAATTATAGGGAGGCTTCTGAGACTGAACTTTTAACTTTTGAGCTGCACATCCCATTCAAGTAATAATTAGCAGGGGTGTGAAACCAGCTGCAGAGATGTGGGCAGGGATGCTATGACTCAGTCTACTGCATTAATCTACATTAAATCAATGACTGGGAAGGTACCAAGTTGTTCCCTCCTCCGCTCTCGCCTTCCCGCCCAAGTTATTCTGAGGCATTTCTTAGTAAAGATTGCAAATATGAACAATTATTTCAATGGAAACACAAATAATTATAGCTACACAAAAGAATTTAATCACATTTGTGTTGAGTATCGAAGAATGTTGAACTAGATTTAGAAGTTGAAACATTCAACTCTTATCAGCCTACTTTATTTTAGAGGATATTATTTCTGTAGTAGTAACAGCACTGAGCAGAGCACGGTATATACATTTGGAAACCCAAATTATGTTCCAAATGCCAGCAGTCCAAAGGTTAATTTGATTGTACACATACAGTCTACAAGTTCTTTATGAACATATGCTATCGGTACATGCTCATGCATTAATGAGTAGGGTCAGGCTGGCATTGGTTTTGTTATATTTCCAGGATATTCTTGGAGAAGTTTATATATGATCTTAAGCATAGATAATATAGAGATCTATTTTCAGGAAATGCCTGTCTAGCTATAAAGAAAATACTGTGAATACAAATTGTTGGCCACAGACTGGATTAAGTCTTTACTGGGGCATGAACGATTTGATTGCTACCCAAGAGGGTGTCAATGACTTGGGCTGGTGTTGCCCGATGAGAGCTCTGTGTGGCTGGAGAAGTCAGAGGCAGAAACCTCTGAAGCATTTGTAATTTGCAGTTAGAAGTAACATTGAAAAGGACGTTTAAGAAAAAAGTGAATGAGCCAGATTCTTGACTGCAGCTGAGTGGAGCTTAAGCCTCATCCTACCCATAGACACTCCTGACATGACTTCTCCTTCCCCATTCACCAGAGGAGGGGGGTGGTGGCGCTGCCTCGGCTGTTTTTGCTGGCAGATAGTTCCCCTGCAAATGGGGAGCCAAAAATCCAGCCCAACAGACTGAAAAGCCTACATCCTTCCCTGTGTTACCGGGAAGAGCTAACTCTACTAAAACTGGACACATTTGAAAATCTGATTTACCTTTCACTGCGCTTAGACACGTTGTCTTATTTAATATGAAGGTAGCACCCAGAGGCCCTGATTGGGACCAGGGGCCTAATGTGCTCTACAAACTGAAACCTAGATCCTGCAAGTCAGTGAACCTTAATGGAGCCCCATTGACTTTGCTGGGACTCCATGTAGGCATAAGGGTCTGCCCACATGGAACTTTCTGGAGGATTAGGGCTATCAAGGTAGATGCAGTTCTGTAAGTCCCCACAGCTCTTGAACCTCGGCCTGCAGAGCTGGCAGGCAGTAAACCTCCATGGTGCCACCCAGCAGCTGCAGTAGACAGCTCACGCAACACTACCCACAACCCACTACAGACAGACCACGGGAAGTCCTGCCTCAAGGGGGCTGACTGGCAGTAGCTTCATGGCTCCTGCCCTATATAAACCCAACGTGTATTCCAGGAAGTTTTCAGGCAACGGTGTGGATGTGTTGTAGCTACCAGGATCATAGGTAGCGACTCTGGGTGCCCCAGCCCTGGGGAAAGGAGGAAGCCAGCACCTGTGACCAGGACCAACTCTGCTCTTGAACTCCTGGCTTTGATCTCGGCTTTATTTTGACCTCATCTGTTGAGCCAGACCCTGAAACCTGACTCTGACTCTGATCCTTGGATTCCACCCCGAGCTGGAACTTGACTACAAACTCTTCTCTATTCTCAGCCTCAGGATTGACCCTGCTCTGACCTTTGATCCTAACTGCCCATGTCAGGATCCTGACAGGTTCCTGCCCCAAAGTTTTTACAGAATTGGGCCTCAGTCTACAGTTGGATCTGTATAGGAGTTTGTCCATGCAAATCCAATAGCAGGATTGGAGCCCAAGAAGCAAAACTAGACTTGTTTGTTTATATTCAGTTTCACTCTTTGACTACCCATATTGCTGTAGTGTTTGCGGTACGAATGTTCCAGGTGAACACTTACATACAAACATCTGTTTGTAGTAATTTTATGTGATATGCTAAGATTAGATTTTGTAATATACATTATTACAAGACCTACATTTTGGCCTAAGCGGCTACTTGGCTATATCTGTATAATATTACGTGAATATAATTTGTCAGTTTTTGAGGGGAGGATTCATCATTATTTTAAAATAGACCCTCCTGGGTCCTGAAGTTTGTCTAGATTATTTAGCAAAATCATGTTTTAGAAATGTTTTTGACTAACTGCTGCAAAACATATCCTTAATGAGAGAATACACTGGGTAGATGATATCTCCCTGTGGCTAGCTTCTTGTGTTCATTTGGGGACCATTGTCCACTTTCATGTTTGGATATTGAACAGGTTACGGCAGTGCTAGGTGTAGGTCCTAAATTTAGGATCTCATAGCCACTGGACAGGGACTCAGGAGACCTGGGTTCAATTCCTGGTTCTGCCAACTGGCCTGCTAGGAGACCTTGAACAAGTGATTTCCCCATGCCATGACTCAGTTTTCCCATCTGTAAAATGGGGATAATGACACTGACCCTTCTTTGAGATCTATGGATGAAAAGTGCTATGTAGGAGTGTAATGAGTTAGTGGTGGCCCCTCCCCCTCTGGGTCAGAGGGAGGCCACTCTGCCTTACTATATAACGGGGCGTTGCTCGCGGGGAATCAGCTGAGTCACTCTCGGCCTATAGCTCTGGTCTGCAGTCTGGGTAGAGCGATCGGCAATCAGGGTCTCTAGCCAGCAATCAGGGCAGTGAAGGGTCAGTGGCTTGGACCTGTACTCAGGAGCAAACAGCAAATAAACAGTTCGTAAGCCAAGCTCTTAGGGCAGGGTTGTACAGAGTTTGAGTCTCAGGCCTGCCCTCAAAGCTGTGCGGCAAACAAATACTTCAGAGCCCAGGACCTTAGTCAGGGCAGGCAACAAGTCCTCTGGGCTTAGACCAGGGTAGAGCACCCAAACAGAGTCTAGGGGGGCTCAGGCAGGAGTACAGCCTAGTGTCCTCACTCAGCAGACTGTAGGCGGATGCAGGCCCTCTGGCCTATGGAAGGGGAGTACTGCCACCCCACGGGTGGGGTGGCAGGGAGGACGCAGGCCTGCCCAACTCCACTGTGTCCTAGCCCAGGGCCCTAGCAGTGGTGGAGGGGTCTGCCACTGGGTCAGTGGGGATCCTCTCACAACATGCTGACCTGGTCACAGGACAGCTCTCAACCAGATGGTGTCTAATTCCCCTGGGGTACTTCCTCTCTCCCCCTCAGCGTGTACCTGGGTCTGTACAGGGTCTTCCGCATCATCCAGGTAGAAGGCCAGCGGCAGTCCCAGCAGCTCCTCCTCAGCTTGGTCAGTGTGTGGCTCCAGCAGCGTCAGCCAGTCCTCAGCACCGCAGGGATCCATGGCAGTCTCCCAGTTCAGGAGTGGGTAGGAGGCATCTGGCTCCTTCAGCAGCTGCAGCCCAAATGAGCATGCAGACCTGCGTTCTGTACTTCCTGTTCCTCCCACTGACTTCCGGTGGGTGGGGTGAGCATGGCCTGGCTCCAGCCACCAGGGTTTTGCAAGTGGCCCCTCCCCCTCTGGGTCAGTGGGACGCCACTTCTCACTACAAGGAGCTAGAGATTATTTTAACATTCAGGATTTTTCCCTAGAAATGTCTTCTTTTACAGCATTTTATCTTAGGTGCCTAACATTAAAGTGTGTGTGAGAGAGAGCAAGACTGACTCTTACAAAGCTGAAAATAGTGGAAAATGCTGATTAAAAACCTCCAAAGCAGACATTTGGAAAAATATTCTGTATAATCTCCATTTCTTTATCAGTTCTGAACAGAGGGGCCTGTGTGCACAGCACAGAGTGGATTTAAATCTGACAGTAGTGTTCAAATAGGTTTGAAAATCATGGAAGGAAGGAAGCAGAGCCACCCCTCCCTCTGTGTCTGAGCCAATGGAAGTCATTTAACGCGAGCAGGGTGAAACTGGAGCTGTATGAGAGCACTGGGGTGGCGGAGCACTTTCAGTCTGGAAGGTGGAGTGCAGCTCTCTGCAGATCTCTCTGCAGAACATCTTTTGGCTGTCTGAAGCTTGTCCGGCAGTTCCACTATCTCAGTGGGTGTCTGGTGCTATCTATCATGCTGCTCCTGAGGCTGAGACAGCAGTTTCTCCTGTCCTTTAGTAGCCTAGGTACATTTACTGGCACTGCATTTCCCAGTTCACCACGCCATCATCCCCAAATGCAGATCTTGCAAGGCTGTGCTGTCTCCATATGTACTGTTGCTCCATGCCATCTATTTTGCCCTGTCTCACATGGGAATTTTAGACCATGCCATGCAGCTTCCAGCAACTTGAGATGTGCAGATGTCTGAGAGGATGGGACCACCTCTTCATGTCCATATTTGTAAGGTTGCTGCTCCGTCCCATCAATGCTTATTTAAAGGGAAGTATAAGATATGGCCCAAGGAAAATATCACTGCCACTGATCACATCTTCTGCTTAGAACCGCTTGCTCATCTCTGTCAGTAATTAAATCACTGATCTAGTGGGAAGGAGATTTTCAATCTCACTTCCCCCATCAACAAGTTCAAGCCTCGATGAAAAAGACTGAGAAGGTTTCAGTAAAAATCAAATACATAAGATTTAAAGAAAGATCTGAAAATTCTTCCCAGCATTCAAACTTAAAACTCCATTTCTTTTTTGTCTGTTCTAATAATTTTCTATACCTTTTCAAAATATATGTCTCTGATATGTTCAGTCGTTAACAAGCTATTTTTAAAACAACCAACCTATTCCATTAATATTTGGTCCTGTACTGGTCATAATGGTAAATCTGTGACATCACATTTATTTCCATGACAACCAGCTGTGATGTTGCAAACAAAGGATTATAGTCTTGCTGTGGGATCAAGCAGAAGGAGAACTTGGCTTACAAGGGAAGAAAGCATCTATTCAGACACTCACATGATATATTTGCAAAGGGAATATAGAAAAGGTATAGCCAAATACATTTCTCTACCTAAATGTTCTCATTTTTCAAGTTTGCTCTAATGTAAAAGTACCTCTTTGACGGGAGGTCCACAACAGCAACAGTTAAGCTTTTTAGTCTTGTATAAGGAATTGTCTCAAACATCTAAACTTGAACTGGCCAAATGTCTGCATATCAACAAAGGCAGCTGTCCTTCATGTTAGATAAGCCCACACTTCTTTTGGTGAGCCCTTAGCAGAAGTCAGCAAGAATGCAAAAACTGACAATAAACTCATAGAACGTATCAGCACATCTTTTATTTATTAACACATAGTGCCGCCTTGTGGACAAAATGTCTTACTGCTAAATGAAATCTGCGTAGTATAATTGTTGTTTCCCCTTTCTTTCTCTTCTCAGACAAAATGGCTAAAAGACCAAGCAGTGGCAAGCACACAGAGATGCACCAAGAGGTCTCTCACACATTACAACTTCATATTAATAAAATTACTGTTTTGAAGTATTTTTAATGTACATTTTAACGCTCAGCATAGCATCTGATTTTTCAGAGGTGCTGAGCATCCCATTTCCTGTTTTCTTCTGGAAGAAAGACTGTATCTTATTCCTCAGAAGTAGTTGTAGAAATAGCTCTTCCGGCACTCTCTCCTTTTTTTTTTTTTTTTCCCTTTTTCCCAATAGAATTTGTTTGACATCTAAAATTAGTCAAAACATATATAAATGCAAACGGATGCCAGACACCTCTCATTTTTAGGCTTACGAATGTGGCGCTGGGTAGATCAATGCGTAATGTTGTTTGAGGGAGACTTTTTGCTCTTCTGTTTAAAAGTTGTACAGAGTAGGGTATGTGCCTCCTGAGACTTTCAAAATCAGTTTTATTTTACAAATTAATGTCCCAGTCCTGCAACGTGTTGTTCACAGCTGGGCCGCAGACTGATTGTCCACCCATACAGAGTCAATCACAGGTTCAAGTCCCTTCCCCCCACCTAAAAATAAATAAAATTGCAAAACGAGTTAACTCCAAAGACGGTATACAATGCAGTAGTGAACACTGGGTATTCTAGCAATGCCCAGCAATGGTACTAGACTGAGTACTAATGACCAACTGATAATGAGGAAGCTTGGCTGTCAACACAGGTATGTGTCATTGTGAATACTGACATAAGGAGCCTGTGGAACACTTTATGTTAAAGTGGGGGAAGGAATGATTACATTCTTACCATTTTATTATTGTTTTCAGCTGATATGCATATTTTGGTAAATTTTCTTAGTGACTATAACAGCAGGATATGTCCTCTTCTAAGGATTTTGAATGTTTTCAAAACTAAACTGCAAATGTGTTTATTGCTGTGATGAGGTTTCCATTTGAAACTGGTTCCTGAATTTGCAGCTTCTTTCAGACTGCTAGTATCAGTCCAAGTGTGGTGGAGTTCAGTCTAGTGAAGGCCTCTTCCTGTCATAAATAAGATTACTTTCATTTAACTTATGGAGTGTGTTATTCCTCAGAGTAATGAATTTCCTCTGTGCCTTTGAGCATATAAACATGGTTTTCATTAGGCTTCTCTAAAAAAAAAAAAAAAAAAAAAAAAAAAAAAAAAGTCTGAGTAAAATTAATAAGATGACAATTAACTCCATAAATGCAGATGTGTTTTTAACTGTATAACTGAAATAGACTCATGATCTAGGCTGGGAAAGGACTGCTTCATCTCTGAAAACTAAAATCTAAACAAAAATAATTATATAGGAGAAATTGGATTCTGCTTCATGAGAGTTAGAAAAATAGGTGGAAAATCTGAAAATCTTTTTAAAAATTAGTTTCTTAGAAAAAAGAATAAAAGGAACTTCAGATTAAATGTAGACCAGACAAATAGCCCCAGGCTTTCTACTTAATATGTAACACATGTGATAATACTAGATTCTAACCGTATATTTACACTTAGAATTGCAACTAACAGTTTCAATATTGCTTCTTTCTTCACCGGATATTTCTCTGCAATTTTATAATGAAGAATAGTGACAATTGCTAATATTTCACTAATAGACATATCCCTTGATAGTTAGACTCTGCAATTCATAAAGACTTCATGTACAGTTTGTATTTGTGGCTTGAAATCTTTGTCAAGTGGTGAATCACTACAGCATCATTGTGGTTTTCTCATAGCTAACAGCATTTCAATTTTTTTTAAATCGCCATGCATGAATACTAAGTGAGACGGTTTTGTAACATTGACCTTTAGGCTGCTACAATTTTTCCACTTTTCCAGTCAGATGAAAGTGGCAGAAGTCCATAAAGCCAATGTTAAAATACACAATTTATGCTCTTTTTATGTACATATATATTTTGTTAAAGACAACTGAGTTCACTTTCACAAAGTGCAAATGTATGTAGCTAGATAGCTATTCAAAAAACAAAGTAGGTTGGAACGCTTATCAAAATTAAGATGCTAAAACTTTATAAGATACTGAGAGCTGAAAGCAATATTATTACGGTAAATTAGACTGTTCACACATTGCCATTCTTGAGTACGGACTTGTAGTCTAAACCATTCTAAACTTTTTTTAGTTCTAGACAATCAAACTTATGAAGACTATGTGCATAGTTTCCAAATTTGCTCTTCTTTAGGCAAATCTAATGCAAACAACCGAAAGGAATCACAAAAGAGTTGATGCTCTTAGTACTGACAGAAAAGAATAGCCTACAAAGATATTCTGCTTGCATGCAGAAATTGAAATGTCATCTTCATACCAAATTGATGCTTTCAAAATAAATCTTTCACTTTTCTGATTGCTCCCTTCATTAGTTAATCCCCAGGAATTCAGTTAGGAAAACTCTGCCAGATCTACCTGAGAGACAGTTTTAGTCTGAGGCTGACCTTATAAATATTGTTCCTTGTTACAATCTAAGTATTGCGTTGCCTTTGGTGTAAAAGTGCAGATGGTTTCTATTTAAAATTATAAGGCTAAAGTTGTTTAAGGAGCCGGTCTCAGTTATGGGTGAAAGTTGCTGGTTGAAACCTTGACAACAGAGGAAAAGAAACCTTAAATACGAGTTCCCATTTCCCTTAGCTTTTGGGCAGGAAATTGTTTTTGGCTTGTTTTGTTGCAAAGATAGAAAGGACTACACGTTAAAAATTCTCTATAGTTTAATATTTGCTCAGTAGTGTACTATTCCCCAATCAAACCCCTCTAGACTGTAAATCATATCCACTATGTCACTGTTTTGATTGGAAGCATGAGTTGCACCATTGCAGATCTCTAGGGAGGGCAAACTTTTGCAGCTGCAGAAAGCTGGAACTATTTTCTGGTATTATTAAAGGAATCTGAGGATTTTTTATGTAAAGATGTAGTGAAATTCATAAAGTGCACAGAGATTTAGTATGAAGGTTTTATTACAAGCAAGACCCATAACAATACTGCTCTGGTAATAGAAACTGAATTGTTCTAATTGTCAAAACAGCAAACATGTAAAATTATAGCCCCTCTCTCCTCCCCTTTCCTCTATCTTGGGAGAAATGAAATGCAAAAAGTCACAAACTATTTCAAAACGTTAAAAATTCAGTCAGACTTCTGGTGCTGTCGTAAAATGTGTTCCTGTTGAATTACTGCATGGATGTTTTGTCAAGACGTGATCTGGAAATCTTGACGTATAGTTTTGTTTTCCTGAAGGTATTTATGTCTATTGCTTTGATATCTGAAATGCAGTTATTAGACATGGAACCAAAAGGATAAAATATTGACTTCACTAGAACAGGAATGTGAAGACTTGAGTTCAGAGGTGCTGGAACAATTTGTATAGTGGAGGTGCTGAGGTAAATGGTAAACCCCGTATATAATGGAAACCACTTCAAGCCAGGGGGTGCAGCAGCAGCACCTCCAGCACCCCTAATTCCAGCGGCTATGCTTGATTTAACTTAATATATTTACCCATTAAACATTGTCTAGAGATAGATGACAGGTTTCCAAAAGTATGGTCTTTTAAGGATGTTCTAACCTCATTCTTGTGATTAGATATAACGGATTGTTCAGAGAAATTCATCCATGACACATGTAACTCTGCTGTCTGAATAGACAGATCTCTTGGTGGACTTATTACAGTATGTATTCTCATCTGTTTTAATAACGTTTTAGGGCTTGGTTAATTAAAGTAGGACTGTAATCACGGTGGGATATTTCTGACACCAAACCTGGGTATATGGTGTACCCAGTTTAAAACAGGGGAGAGTGGAGTGGTAGTATGCATATTGGCATATGGCTTATACAAGCACATAGAATAATTATGTATCGTAATGAAATATGGACAAGTTAAAAATCATTCCTCTTTGGGTGCCAGAGGGTCTGATCATGTTTGAACATTTAAAACTAGCCTTTATATTTAGTGAAACAGCATCAGCTTTTACTGCTTCACCTAACAATCGTATACCTAATGCGCATGGTGTCATATCAACAGCTCGATCCCCCAGCACCATTTCTTTTTCTTAAAGTGTAACTACTTACTCCTCTGTATGACTTCAACCTCAAAACCTACCTACATGTATCTTTTCTCTTTCCTTCTACTGTTACAAACTGTCTAAGAAAGTGTATCAGACTGGGTAATGTCATAGAATCATAGAAATGTAGGACTGGAAGGGATCTAAAGAAGCCATCGAGTCCAGCCCACTGCATTGAGGCAGGACCAAGTAAATCTAGCCCATCCCTGACAGGTGTTTGTCCAACCTGCTCTTAAAAACCTCTAGTGATGGGATTCCACAAACTCCCTTGGAAGCCTATTCCAGATCTTAACTACCCTTATGGTTAGAAAATTTTTCCTAATATCTAACCTGAATTGTGCTTGATGCAAGCCAATTATTTCTTTTCCTACCTTCAGTGAACATGGAGAACAACTGATCACCATCCTCTTTCTAACAGTCCTTAACATATTTGAAGACTGTTATCAGATCCCACATTAGTCTTCTTTTCTCAAGATTAAACATGCCCAGTTTTTTAAACCTTTTCTCATAGGTCAGGTTTTCTAAACCTTTGATCATTTTGTGTTGTTCTCCTCAGAACTCTCTTCCAATTTTTCAAGGTCATTTTGAATTCTCATCCTGTCCCCCAAAGTGCTAGCAACCCCTCCCAGCTTGATGTCATCTGCAAATTTTATAAGCTTTACTCTGCACTCCATTATCCACGTCATTAATAAAAATATTGAATGGTACCAGACCCAGGACTGGCCTCTGTGGGACCTCACAAGATATGCCCTGCCAGTTTGACAGTGAACCATTGATAACTACTCTTTGAATACAGGCTTTCAACCAGATGTGCAATACAGTAACTTCATCTAAACCACATTTCCCAAGTTTATTTATGAGAATGTCATGTGGGACTGTGACAAAAGCCTTATTAAAATCAAGATATAGCATGTCTACAGTTTTCCCTCATCCACTAGGCCAATAACCTGGTCAAAGAGGGAAAATAGGTTGGTTTGGCATGATTTGTTCTTGACAAATCCATGCTGGCTATTCTTTGTAATTCTGTTATCCTCTGGGTATTTACAAATTGATTGTTTATTTGTTCCAGTATCTTTACAGGTATTGAAGACAGGCTGGTCAGTCTGCAATTCCCTGGGTCCTCTTTGGCAGGACTAAGTATTAAAGACCATTCCTGATAGGTGTTTGGCTAACCTACTCTTAAAAATCTCCAATGATGAAGATTCCACAACTTCTGTAGGCAATTTATTCCAGGCTACCCTAACAGTTAGGAAGCTTTTCAAGTTTTTCATTATCTTCTAAGTGTTTGCAAATCGATTGCTTAATTATTTGCTCCATTATCTTTCCAGAGTCATAGAATCATAGAAGATTAGGATTGGAAGAGACCTCAGAAGGTCATCTAGTCCAACCCGTTGCTCAAAGCAGGACCAACCCCAACTAAATCATCCCAGCCAGGGCTTTGTCAAGCCAGGCCTTAAAAACCTTTGAGGATGGAGATTCCACCACCAACCTCGGTAACCCATTCCAGTGCTTCACCACCCTCCTAGTGAAATAGTTTTTTCCTAATATCCAACCTGGCTAATGAAGTGGAGGATTTACATTTTCCAACATCTTTCTCTTGCTCCTAATGTATATGGATAGAACCCTACACAGAAATAAAATTTGTATCTGCATCCGATCCGCGATCCACAAACATGGTCCGTGGATATCCACAGATATAAAACAGGTGTCTGCAGATTTGCAGGGCTCTATATATGGAGCAATAAGTGAATGTGGTATCAATAATAATAAAAAACCCACCACATTATTCCTAACCCTTTCCACAAAGGATTAAAAGATTATGTTTGGTAAACACCTCTCTAATATTAATGCTTAACGCACAGGATCTGATTCTCATTTACACTAAGGCCCCTTTACACTATTCTGGGTAGTATAAAGGAGTGTTGGTGTAAAGAGAGTCAGGCCTGTAATATTTTACATCTTCAAGGTGTAGTACAAACATTAGGTACTTTATGCTCATAACACCGCTGTGAGGCAGGCAAATACTATCTTCATTTTACAGATGGAGACATTGACAGACAGAGAGGTTAATTGACTTGCCCAAGGCCACACACAATGAGTTAATAGCACAGCTGGGATTGGAGCTCAGGAGTGGATTTCTTGCAGTCTTGTGGCCCATTCACTACATCACAGGACTCACTGGATAAAAAACATGTACTGGATGAAAAAAAACCCACTGGATGAAAAACTCTGATTATATATGTACCTACTCTGATTACTCTGGCTGTGTTCAGAGTATGTCATGGGGATTGCGGGAATAAATCCACCCCTCAAAGTTGTATGCTGGCCATGAGGCTGCAACATAGCCCTCCAGAGTCACTATTCTAGCATAAGGTCTATAATGCTGGCACAGATTCCAGGTTTCTTCCCCAGTCCATCTCAAACAGCCTTTCCTATGCTGTCCTATATTACTCTGGTGTGGAATCCCCATCTGCAGTGTGCATACAGTCATTCTCCTACTTGTGCAGCCTCATGGCAACCCTTAGTTAAGGCAGTGGACTTTAGCCCTTCTGTGCTTGCGTGAATTTTAACCAGAAGAAAAGGCTCTATTAAAATTCTGATGACAAATGCAGCATCATTTGCTATTATTTAAAAGATGTTTGTTTTTATAGGGTAAGGTAAATGTTGAACAAAAATGCCCAGAATTCAACTCATGGCTGCTATTGTACAACCACCTTTGTTTTGAAAATATTCTTTTCTCCCACAGTTGCACTCCAACGCTGGAGCCCACCAGTGTTGTTCCTGAAACTTTCCCAAGCGGCTAAAGTTAAATTGCAAACTCTGATCCCCATATGGTAGTACCAGACTATTTCTCTGTTTTGAACATGCTATTGTGTTTTGCCTGTTGGGGTATTGCAATTGCGTCTCTTACTTTATTGGAATGTGTTATGAAATGTCAGGAACCACTAACATCCCTAGAGCGTCAGTAACACCTATGTTTAATAAGGTCTGCATGCTATTTCACTATTCAGTTAGTAAAATGTTTTAGCATTTTTCCTGGAAACTTTGCTATGATATGGTAGTCCAATAATACATCACAAGCAAAACTACTTAAAGAAGCTACTGGGACTCAAAGACATCATTGTTGTTTATTTAATTGCCTTGTAAACTATCTTGAGAAATATCTAGTAGGAGAAGGCTGAGGAAACATATGCTATAGTTTTCATTACATTAGAGCCATTTTAATTCTTCCAGAGGCAGCTCTAACATTATGAGCCTCTTGCGTATTGTATTTATTCATTTATTTACCTGTTTCATGAAAAAAATAATACATTTAAGTTGCACTTCCTGCTCAGCACTGCTTCCTGTTGTTTTTGTGTTTAACCATTTCTAAGGCTGTCACTCCCTAGTGTAATCGTCAAGTTGCCTAAGACGTATATGAGTTTTGTAAAGTCAGAATGGCAGTCTGCTCTAACTTGTGTGGAAGGTTAACGTAACTGACCTATATTACATGGGAATCTGAGAAGTGTGCTATTTAAGATCATGCATGTCAGTTGGTATTGTATAAGTTGAGTTGCTTTTCACTTTAGGTTTTTATAAGTATATTTTCTTTCATGCCAAACTTTCAGTCACAAGGGCTTTATTTACAGGAGGGGGATTGGACAGCGTCTTGTTTTGGAGTTCTGAGTCAGACACACAGTCTCCTATAGTCGTTTAATCATTTACCAAGTGCCATATGCAAGTCCTGAGCATGTGCGTTATTGCTGGATTTCATTTTGTGGCTAAAGACTAAATATGGCTTCTCTTTATAGAACACTGTAACTATCCAGTTCTCTAATTAAAAGGGAACCAAAGTATTCATTTGGAAGTCCAGGATAATACTTAAGAATCAATCAAGATTATTTTTGACTTGTTGAACTATGTATTTACTCAAATAAATAGGCTCCCCCTTCCTCTTGTTTACTTTCTTCTGATGAGAAACTTCTTAAAGATTTGAAAAATATCGCTAGATTTACCCATCTCTCTTATGTCACATTCCAATCCAGTATAATAAACAAATTAACATATTGCCAGGATCCTAGTGAGTTTTTCCTTCTGAAGCTAGACTAACAGTACTTCTAATTCTAATATACTAGAGAATTATTTTTTTCCTATTTTTTCTCTTAGCTTTTTTTTAAACTTATGTTACCTTCTTTAATTTTTCCATTTTTATTCCCAAAGGAATTAGTAACAAACTCCCTTTGAAAAAAAATATACTAGTGAAGAAGAGTACTTTTCATGATTAAGGACCTTCTGTTCACACACTTCCTGCCTACACTGTACAATCCATAGACTCTGGAGATAGACAGGAGAGGGGTAGAAGATATTTAAGACATCATGGTGCCCTACGCAGCCCCCCACTGGGGGGCCGGCCCCAGGCCTCCGCGGGGGTGGGCCCCAGGCCTCTGCGGGGCGGGGTGGGGGGGAACTGCACCCCAGATCTGTGGGGGGCAGGAGGGAAACTGTCCCCCAGCATGAGCCGGTAGAGCAGAGAGGGTTGGGGCCAGGTCACTCCCCTTCCTGCTACCCGGTGGCAGCGGGAAGTGGAGTGACCTGGTCCCAGCCTGCTTGGCTCCCCTGGCTCCCAGCCTTGGGACTTGGGGGGCTGGTGGGAACCGCCCCCCCAGCACTCACCGGCAGCGCGGCTGGGAGCTGGCAGAGCGGGGCCAGCTGGGGCCGGGTCGTTTCACGTCCCACAGCCCGGTGAGTACAGGGCGCCCCCGACCCCTGCTGCAGTCCCCCAGGACGTAGCTCAGAGGAAGGGATGGAGTGGGGGTGGGGCTGGGGTGGAAAGAGCTGGGGTGGGGGCAGCTTTCCTGGCCGACTCAGCCGGCCGTGGGATCAGGCTGGAGCAGCACGCAGCTGTGTAGGGCACCAGGAAATTTGTGGCAATTTGGTGCCCCAAATTTCCTGATGCCCTATGCAGCTGCGTAGTTTGCGTATGGCCCCGGGCAGAGAAAACTAAGGGCTCTTAGATCCATCATGTGCTCACTGCATCTTTGGGAGTACACCTGCAGACAACTCCTTGAAAGACACTTGCCTTTCCTCCCTGTTCCTGCTGCCACCCTTATGTCGCTGTCTGGGGGGCGCACTGTACATGTACCGGTCAGACAGCAGCCAGACATCCCACGTTTCTCTTTTCTGCTCCCTTGGCATTCAGCTGAGCTGAAAGGACACTTGCAGTCAAGTTCCACAGAGCTACCATTGGGTGCTCTTGGGTCTAATTTGGATGAGGCCGCCAGTGAAATGAGCTTCCTGGCTGCAGTCTTGTCCCTAGTGTTTCTTATTCAGCACCTCTGGCAGTCTTTGGAATGGAATAGAGAGGTTCTGCAGAAATGCCTCCCTACAGAGGGAGAGCTGACAGCAGGGAGAGAACAAAAACCAAGGAAGAGCAAAAATAGTAAAAGCAAAACCATAAAGGTAAATAAAGTAGAAAACAGAAAGAGTGGGAGAGAAAATCCAAAAGAAAAAAAGAGATGGTGGCAAGCATGCCAGGACCTGGAACGAAGGGACACAGAGAGAGAGATTAGCGTCTGTTAATCCATGTCTAGTGAGGCACTGGCAAAACACTTTTTTGGTGGGGTTAAAGGGGAGAGTTAATATCTGTTATGGCAATATCCCAACTGGTGAACAAGTCTGAGGTTCACAGGCTAAGCTGTCACAGTGCAAGGATTTAAAAGGTCTGTGCTTAGTGATCCTAAGCTGTAGCCTATAACAACTTTGCTTTTCCTTACTGGTGGTCATATGGTTCATATTTATGGAGTGCAATTGAATAGCTGCAGGTTTACCACTCGCAGAGGAAAGAGATCGTCTTACTTACTGTAAAAGTCTTGAAGGTTTCTTTTCTTGCAAGTACAAAAAATACACTGAGGGCACGATGCCACGAAGCCTTGCAGAGCACACAGTGGGGAGTGCAAGGTAGTTGTGTGAGTGTGGGAGTAGGCCTGGGTGAAGGCGAAGTTCAACACTGAGCGTAGTCCTCCTCATTGATCAGAAACAACTCTTAGCCCCTTGGACAGCCACACTCCCATCTCTAAATTGTACAAGGTAAGAAAACCACAGAACGAGACAAGAGAATGGGGAAGTCTGAGGAATCCTGATGTGAAGTGTGATCCTCAGCATGCAAATGAGGCGCTTAACTAGCTACCTGCTCCCCCTGCTGCTAGGCTTAAATAACTTGGTGGTCACTAGCACTGTCATTAATGGAGGATCAGGTCCCCTGCACTCCCTGTCGTGTTCATCACCGTACAGCTTACATTTATGCATCGCAGCGTTGCCAACTCTCACAATTTTTCCCCAAGTCTCACAATATTTTGGGTTTTTCTTAGAACATAGTTGTTGGATTCAGGTTGCCACCTGCATTTCTTTAAGGAAGTTTCTATTCCTTATGGCTGTGGAGGAGAGTTTGAAAATGTGACTCCTAAATATTCCAACACCACAAGGTAAATACAATTTAATATTTTATAAATCCCATAATTTTTAAGCCACTCATGATTTTTGCAGCCTGACTCATGATTTTTGGATGGTTGGGGTTGCCAATACTGTATGTGCAACACTCCACACCTGTCTTGAGTAAACTCAAGCCCTTAACACTACTTGTTTATATACAGAGCAAATGCAGAGAAACCAGTAATTAAGTGAAGGGTGTGTAGTCAGTGACTGCTTGTTTCAACATTAAAAATGGAAGGTTTAGGAAAGATTCATCCTTTGTATCACAGGCAGGAATAAGGGGACACAGAATAAGACAAATTCACAAAAATGTGGTTTACCTGCCTATTATGCTTTTTCTGTTGAGTTTTCTCCTGTTCTCTCTGTAATTCTTACGCAATTATTTACTCATTTTTCTTATCCTCATCTGGGTTTTCTTGTATTGATAACCATTATATAGGCTGTATTCTGATTTATCTTATGAACTATGTTAGAAGCAAAAGGAGAGCCAGTTATCCTGAAATTAATCGTAGAATTGTAGGACTTGAGGGAACTTCAAGAGGTCATCTTGTCCAGTCCTCTGCACTCATGGCAGGACCACGCCGACAGGTGTTTGTCTAACCTATTCTTAAAAATCTCCAACGATGGAGATTCCAAAGGCCAGCCAACTCAAGTGAAAAGTACCACCACACTGGAGGTAAGGGGTGTTTGTGTAGATGAGACTCAAGTTAGGGGTAGCACTTGAGTTATAACTAAAGGTAACTGTACGGTGAAGACAAGCCCTTTGATTTTCATTCGGAGCTGTGGGTGCTCGTCTCCTCTGAAAATCAGATCACTCACTCCAGGGTTATAATATACCCACTTTTGAAAAATTAGGCTACCATTGCTGGTGCCACATGAACTGTGTTCTGTTAAGAAGGCAGCCTTCAGGACAAAGGGGAGTTTGACCATTTCATTTCAATCTTCCAGAAGGGCTTCCAGTGCAAGCTTCAGAGAAAATTGTTTGGGCTTCCTCTTTGCCTTTGTTTCAACCTATTAATGTGCCAAGCTTTGTGATGCTTTTGGAAAGAAGGAAAGCATCCCAGAGTCTGTGCCCTGTTGTACCTTATTCCTACATGGAGGGACAGCCAGTTGTATGTGGAAATAGAAGTGATACTGGGAAGATAGCAGAGTGTTTGGGAGTCATATTTGGACTGCTACCTTCCTTCAGAGCCCAAAAGGTCCCAGATGCAGGTCAGGTAGGAGCTCTTCTCACACTATGACCCTGAGGGACCACCAGGGGGCATCTGTTTGACACAAAGCTATGGAAATTCAAAGCCTAGACATCTCAGAGGAAAATTAATGTCTTGGTTTTGCAGGTTTTTAATTTATGTTTATTTTTTAAAAAATATTTGGGTCATATCATCAGTCTGAAAAATCATGAAACTCTCCAAATGAGACTTTGGAAAGGGAACCTTTAGCTTTAGTTTTTTTTGTTCTCTAGTGTTGGCACAGCATCTTGTTTCTTCCACCTAGAAGGGACTTTTTCCTGGGGAGGAGTAACAAATGCAGACAGCCTAATTTGTTCTTGGCAAGCCCTGGAATCTGCATTGCTGTGAGGGTCAGAAATGTAATAATTCATAGATCTCGTCTTGCTGAGCTGGCCTCAGTTAATCAGAGTCTGTCTTTTTGTACTATTTTTTTCCTTTTGGATGGGTAACAAGTTCCCTGAAAATGAGCATGAAACATGCCGTGCTGGTATGTAAAAACCATGGTGCAGTTTTGTATATCAGGACAACTTGAGAGAACAAATGTAATAAAATGTTTCTAATACTTATTGTCCATGGATGGAAGTGAATCATGGTAAGAAGGTCTAGCAAAATTTTTTTTATCTTCTCCAGTCCATTGGCTGGTGCAGGGTGAAAGGTGCAGGTTGCACTGTCCACGCAAGTAGAGAGTACATTTCACAGTGCTCCCTCCCCTGTGGGGGAATATGTTTGGTGTTAAAATAAACCTGAAACATACTTGTTACCTCATTAAAACTCTAGAATTAAGGAATTAAAATAAGGCTGCTAGTGTTAAATATGAGTGACCTCAGTCATGTGTCATGTGTGAAAACAGAAAAAAGCCAGAATGAAATGAGACTGAAATTAGCAAATTGAGTACATCTAATGTCATGTGAGAGACAGCCTGTTCTTGTGGTTAAAGTAAGGGTCTGACAGCAAGAGATCTGGGTTCTTTTCTAGATGCTGCTGTTGACTCCTCGTATGAGTCACTTAAACTTTCTGTGCCTCGGTTTACCCCATCTATATAACATAAATAATAGCCACATGTGAAAGCTGTGAGGTCAAATTCCCTAATTAATGTTTTAATGCACTCTGAAATCATTGGCTGGAAATTGCTATAGATGTTCAAGTTATTAATATTGTTTTATTAAATAACTCTAGGCTGTTAAAATTTCACAATGTACATTCTAAAAATTCAATTTTAAAATGTATTTTGACCGGACCACAGTAAAGTATATAACTGCTAAGGCCCAGGTTTAAACTTTCTAGCTATTACCACCTCAGTGCTGGAGCTATTCAAAAAACGGTTGCAAAAAAATTTAGAATAGCAAAAATCTATTTATGTTCCCACAATCTGTGTTCTCAGAAGTGGCTGAACTATTTTTGGTCCTGTGTTCCAAAAATATTGACCCTTTGAGAAGAATAAATTGTGGAAGATTTCAGGCCCAACAGTTAACATTTAACAGTTATGGGCAACTGGAAAAGGGCCTTTAGAATGGAAGCAGGCAGCCTTAACTGTAGCTGTTACTGACTGCTGCAGCTATGTTGAAGTGGAACGTAAAGTGGAAGTAAAGAACCGCCATAAAGTAGAACCCCATTTTCCTTGCATTCAGAGTTTGATGTGTTCAGAAGGCTGGACAAAATTCAGATCTGGTGTAAGTGGGTGCCACATCATTGACTTCTGGAGGAGTTCCACCCAAATACAGCATGTTTTAAATCGGTCCCCAATTTTGGTAATTTAAGCTCATGGGTGGACCCAGGAGCCACATAGACCCTCTATGAAGTCAACTGGTACCGAGTCTACCCAAATTAGTCAGATTGGGGTCTTGGTCAGTTTTCTGTAAATTTTGTAAATAAACTTTTAGTTGTAAAGAAGTTAGAACAAATAATACTTAAATAAAATGCTGTTCACGGTTATAATGTATGTCGAGTGAGTCTACAGCTCACCAGCATCTCTCTATTAACACGAGTAATGGCACAACTCTTCTGAACTGAACTGCGTTTTTAAATCAAATTGCCAGCATAAAATTTTAAACCATCAGGTTATATAAAATTAAATAAGAAGGCTTAAATTTTTTATGCAATAGCAGGTCATTTCTTATGTTAATATTTCCCCTGCATTTCATATATATGTGTCTGGGTATTTGAGTTGTGAACATTTGTTTCTTTAAGCTCAGTTGATATGAAAACTGCCCATCCATGAACCACAGAGCAACCCAGATTTTCAAGGAAGTCTCTCACTTTTTGTCCCTGGTCCAGCACTCTGATTTAAAAGATTATAAATGACCATCTTAACTGCTGCTGCTGCCTTTAATTACTGTACTAGTGACATGTCCAAGGACTTTCCTGGGGTACTTTACTGAATGCTGAATTGTTGGATCAGCAATGAGGAAACGTGGGCAGGAAAAGGAGAGAGAGGCTGAGAAGTAGAGAATAAAAGAAAGGGGGAGAGATTAGGTGGGATGGGGAGTAAGGATGAAAATGAAGACATGAGGACACAGAGGAAGACTAGCGAGGGAAACATCGAAGAAAATATTGGGGCAGGAGGAAGAAAACAAAATGCAAAAAAGGGGTGGGGGTGGAGGAAGAGAAAGAGGAAAGAGATTGAGGGAGAGATAAGGAAAGAGGGAACAATTGTTTAACTTTATGGAAAACTTAAGTCAAAGCAGATTACTAACCAGTATTGAGGAAAAGCTACTGTAAGGTACACTGGAGAAGGAAAGAAAAGAAAGAGTAAAAAAAAAGGTAAAAAGGAAAGAGAAAGCACAACAAATCAAGAGAGGTATTGCTATTTGCATTCTAATTGTTTTTAAAAGCATGTTGCCAAAATATTCATAAATAATCCTGAATTGTATTCATCTATTTTTATACAAACTGATGGTTTTGGTCAACTGATGGGTATTAAGCAGTCCTGATTTTTATGAGCCACTCAAAAGGCATTGGCCAAACTGTTTGCTGTTTGTTAGTGCATAGGAAACCCAACTGAGATTCAACAATGAGGTAAGCTTTTCCTGCTTTGGGTTATGGTTAAAAAGAAGAGCCAAGTCATTCTGAATAGGATGAAGTTTAGAGAACTAGGATTTAAGGAGACTGGAAAGGAAGAAATGGCAGCAGTCAGGGTGAGATGACTGAAAGCATGCATAAGTTTTGGCAGAGGAGTTGTCTGATGCAGGTGAGGAGATAGTAAGCAGGCTGACAGAACGGGGGAAGCGGAATATTTAACTGCCTTAGCATCTTTAATGTAACTTAATATGCATTTAATAAAAGATGTAATGTTTGTTCCTAATGCCTTGCATTTAAGCATTTAGTTTATTTATGTTGTTTTTTGAGAGTTGCACAAAAGGGTACAAGTATAACAGTAACAGCAACATTACAGTGGACAAATACAGAGAAATCAAACAAACCCAATGAAAATGAAGGAACTGTAGAGGAAAAAAGAAAACAGGGAGAAAAAAAAGTAAATGGAGGGGGGAGAAGAGAAGATAAAAGAAATGGCAATCTGAAATCTCCCGTACTCCAGTGCAATTGCAGGCACTAAGTTTATCCTCATGTAAATTACTTTTATTTCCCTAATTCAAAATACTTGCCTAGAATTTTTTCTAGAACTAGGGTGTATCACGCCAGACAAATAATAATAATCAGAGCTCAGGCTCAGACTTGTTACGCAGCAAAGTGACATTCCCTGTTATGACCGTTAGCATCTGCTCCATCACGCCCCTGAAATTTCCCTCCATCCCTTTGAAAGGGAGTCCTGCAGGAAAACTGGGTGGTTAATGCAGTTCAATCTGCCCCCCACCAGGAGGCACTTGCTGCTATCTGGGGTCAGGGCTGCAATGGTTTATCAGTGATTGTATGACTCAATAATTGCAAATGTATCATAATTAGTTTGTCTCATTCCATGCTTTCATTTATTATTATTATTATTATTATTTATTATTATTTATTGTGGTACCACCTTATGGCCTTAGTCAGGGCCCAAAATTTGTTCTGTGTGTAATTTAATTTTCAAAAATCAAATCAAGAGATGATGAAATTTAAACTCCAACTGTTGCAGCCTAAATCTAGGAGACTAGTAGAAATGTAGGGTTAGAAGGGACATAGAGAGATCATCAAGTCCAGCCCCCTGCACTGAGGCAGGAGCAAGTAAACCTAGACCATCCCAATAAGTGTGTGTCCAGCCTGTTCTTGAAAACCTCCAATGATAGGGATTCCACGACCTACCATTAAACCTACTCCAGACCTTAACTACCCTTATAGTTAGAAAGTTTTTCATACTATCTAACCTAAATCTCTCTTGCTGCAGATTAAGCCCTTTACTACTGAAGTGGATCATTTTCATTATTTCCTAAGTGACATTTTTGTATTGAATTAGTAGTTGTGAGTCCCAGTTTTATAAGATACAATGTGATGGCAAATCAGCAATAGTGGTTAAAATCTGTATGTATCAGATACACCAAAATCATTGAAAGCTGCTACAGAATCCATGGTTATATTAGTTTCCCATTTATTTAGGAACTTGGCAGACACAACAATTAGCAATCATCTCAAATTGTTTCTGATTAGTTCGGCACTTCTCTGTCATAGTGTGAGTCCTGTTGGCTGCAAAAGCTCTGTGGAGAAGAACTAATAAACTGTGAACTTCCCTGTGTCTGTGACCTCTGTCAACAAGCTGTTTATGATTCCCAGAGTGGATTTAAATTAAGGACCAGTTCTTCCTCTGCTGTGAGTGAGATGTGGCAGGGTTGCAATCCATGTTAACAAAAATCACTATATGATGGGAAGGAGTAAGTGCATCTTTGTTTTATTAGGGTTCTCTCAGATCATCACCTCATGCAGCTCACAGCAGAATCACCACACTAGGATCCAAGCGCAACAAAATTGCCAGATTTCCTGCCTAAACAACATATAAATATTTGAAACAAGCATTCTTTTATTTCCTTTTTTCTTTTTTGTAGAAAGTGCATTCGTGTAAAATTATGCTGTTTTTTTACCGAGAAAGGGAGAAAGCCTCTAAGTTGTGCTTATTGCTTTTCTAAACAGTATATCTTGCACAAAACAGCAGAGGTCACTGTTTTCATTATGAAAAAGTGTCGAAGGCTGTGTGATACACTAGCAGTTTTGCAGTCCTTGATTTCTTAATAACAGAATATAAATACTGTAGTATATCCTAGACACAATCATGTTCCTCCCTGTAGAGTTGTGGGTGAAGTCATAATAACAGTTTAAAGCCAGATGTTTCCCTGAATGGCTATCCTAGAGGAGATACAGCATACAATTATAAAATGAAGGCTGCCTAAAACAGAATTAATGACAGTCATCATTTTAACAGGTCCGTATCTTTTCTTTTCCATTCCTCCTCCTTTCCTACACTCACAGGAATTTGTGTTAGAGATGCAGTCTCTTTAAACTCATAAAAGCTCTTTCAGAAGTAATATCTTTCTTTGAAGTATGATAAAAGTGCACATTTACTTATTTAGCGTGCAAGTAAAAGATGTCTTATTTTCTCTCTGCCCTGCAAATTTGGCTTGGGATCAGAGAATCAAGCTTAGTTCTGTCTGGGTTGTATATCTTCACTGATGACTGACTGTAAAGATACTTCGGATCCACTGCTGCCTTCATTTCCCTCTGTACAAGCCTATTGTTCCAAAATTATGCCTGAATTTCACCTGTGCCATCCACTGACGATAATAGGGTTGCACTTGCATAACGGAGGACAGAATTGGAAGGCAGAGGTTTGCGGAGATGGCTGTGCAGTTGGAACTTAGGAAACAATTCTGGTGATAATGTGCTAGGCAGGTAAGAACTCAGTTTACTCTGCTAGAAGTATGTTGGATCTGGAGGGCTGCCAGTAGTAAAAACATACTTTCTGTCACTAAAGTGAACAGCTAAAATCCATACATGGAGCAGATTGACAAAGTAAGAAGAACCAATTTTTATATTGTCCCTTTTCAAAGTGAACCACACTTTAAATCATGTTTACCAGATTCCCAGTTTGAAAAGAGCTGCGGAGCATACTGAACCTAAGATTACATCTGCACTGCACACCACTGGCCGCAGCATGTAGTGTATGTGTAGCTACATACCAGAGTGAAAAGCAGGCTGTGTCCACACGGTGGTGTGTAGCTACTTGTGTCAGTGAAAGGCTCTGGCAGAGAGACAGCATGGGGAAAGGCTTCAGCAGCTCCCCACTGCCGGAGCCTTTCGCCACAGTAAGGAAAGGCTCTGCCAAGGAGGAAGCATTGGGAAAAGGCTGCCTCCTTGCAGCCAGAGCCTCTTCACGCTGCCAGACCCTTTTCCTGCAGCTGTGGAAGGGTTCCAGCAGTGGGGAGTTGCCAGAGAGTTTCCTTGTGGTGGGGGAAGATCTCCAACAGTGTGGAGCTGACAGAGCCTTTCCCCACTTCCTCTCCCCTTGTCAGAGCCTTCCCCCTGGAGGGGAAATGCTCCAGCAATGGGTAGCTGATGGAGCCTTCCCCCTCCATCAGAGTCTTTTCCTGCAGCGGGGAAGGGCTGCAGTGGTAGGGAGCTTGCAGAGCCTTTCCTCCCAGCTAGAGCCTTTCCCTGCTGGGGGAGTCTTTTCCTGCAGAGGAGAGAGGCTCTGGTAGCAGGACACTACACTGCTGATAGCAGTGTAGACAGAGAGGCATGGCTTGGGCAGATAGAGGAGTGTATGTGCTCACATATTTACTCACACCCTTCAGGAGTGTCTTGACTCTACTTGCCTAAGCTCTACTTCACCAGCTATACGGCTATTTATATCCTTGCCAGGGGGACCGTGCAGGTATGTACTCTACTCACCGCCAAAAGATGTGTGCAGTAGAGATGTACCCAAAGGTTAAGTCTTCACTGCAGACAAGGTGGGGGCTTTTACAGCTTTTACAGTGGGATAACTAATCACCAGGTAGCTTAGTAACAACAAAAGTATCCCTTCGCTTGGTTAACCTCACCATGTTTACCTCATAGTAAAATGATCGTGCCTTGTCTCCAGTATAATTTTGCAGAGGGATCACTAATTATCCCATGGGAAAATTATCCTGGAGTAAAGTTAGTTATTGAGGAATCCTAATGACAGTGTTTATACTAAGGCTCTAAACTATCCCTTTTGCAGTCAGCATTAATAGCACCAAATGCAGTGGAGAGAGCCTTAAAACAGAGAGGAGGAAAGGGTGGGAAATTCAGACTGAAAATATTGTCTAATATAGGGAATGTGATATTTATTAGCTTTTCAAGGAGTTTCTAATCAGTCTTGTTACATGGGTAGCACAACTTTACAGTATGTACTTTAATATTCCAGAATATGTCTTTATGTTTGTGTTGCAGAAATACTTAAATTAAACCAGATCTGAGCACAATTTAAAAGCACACTTTAAATGCCACTTTTTCACATGGTTAGATAGGAAGAGATTTCACTTTCCAGCTAATTTTTGGCCTAACTGTAGCAAATTTAGAATTGAACAGCAGAGGGCAGAATTGTTCTGAATACCAAAACTGCATACAAATCTTTAAAAAACTATACTTAAAGATAAAATACAGGCACTTATGGAACTATGTTTTGTTTCTATCAGAAAAGCGATAGAAGCTTTTAAAGCTCCATATTGTATCATTAAATAGAGGTCTCTGTTTTATAGAAATGCTGTAATTTGAATCCAAAATTGTTTAATGGGCTAAAAGTCAAGAATGCCATTACTTATATTGATATCTTGGTTTTATTTATTTTAACTAATAGAGTTCTGTTGACTTTGGGGAATGCAAAAAATGTGGTAGTAACTTCTGTTTAAATTTAGAATAAGTCAGGATAATAGAATTACTTAGCATATCTATCCAGAGTAACGGCATAGTATAATACCACAAAGGGATAACCAGGCAAAAATTTGTTTTTGAGTGAAGATATATGTCTGTGTCCAGTAAACGCTGGGGCTGTATAAATATACCAGCTAGTTTGTAGCTCTATAGTGAGACTGATCTGAACATCCCTTCATAGGCAAAGTTAAATGTGGCTGGAATTATAACACTGTACCTGAAATGGGTACTGCCCATCTTTGACTTCAGGCACTGGGAGATAGTTGAATCTTTTAATGTGGTTCCCCTGAATTATAATGGTGTTGTAATGGTTCCATAATCATATGCCATTGGGTGATCCCATTGATGAGGATCCAGGATTTTTGTGTGACTTCCCATTGTAATTAAAAGCCCGTGTTCTTAAAGCCCGTGTTCTTGTCAGGGCATGTAGGAGACACTGTGCCTGCAGAGGAAGGGAATTCTTCCTCTGCCTCATGCTATGTCTCACCTCCCAGCCAATGGAAGCCCTTCCATGTTGACTCTCCAGTGTTTCAGCACGACACAAATGGAAGTGGCTGGGGTGTAAGCAGAAGGAAGTTCCTCTAGATTCTTCCCATCGAAACCATGTCAGACAAGATCAAAACAGTCCAAGGCCAGGTCACCCATCTTCAGTGGGATTGTGGCAGCAGCCACATTAGGTGGAGTGTGGAAGCTCAGTTCCTGCAGGAGACGTGGTGACCAGTAATCAGTAGAACTGGACAGCATATGAGAAGCACCCACACTCAAGCTTCCTGGTGTGAAATCTCAGGGGCTGTCTGTAGTTGCAAGGTTTAAAACCCAAATGGCACAATGTGGGTAAAGCTTCGGGAAGGAAATTAAACCACTTAGTTCAGCTAACATCTCCAACATTCAAGTATAAAATTATGCATATTTCTGAGAGAAAAACATTTATACAAATGGCTTCTAAAATAAAAAGTTCTGTTGGCATAGTTTTGAAATAATTATCATTTTTTTCACCTCAGTCCCTCTACATGGGTAAGATTGCTCTAAAATCTGGTTGTTATTATTGTATTCATGTTATATACACATACTTGATATTCTACATCACAATTCAGGCCTTTGTACATTTTAAATGTGAAGGACTGGCAGAAGCCAATTAATGAGAAACACACAGGGATTTCTGATTTTAACAATGACATGTTTCTAGATTTCAGAAAGCCAGCTATATTTTGAATCATCACTGGGCCATGAACTCTCCTCTGGAAAAACCTGTGTGTGTGTTTGGTGGAGAAGGACAGAAGAATCTTTGCAAGGAACTCTTCAGTGTCCTCCTAGAGCATCCCTGAGGGAAGTGGGGTTTGGGATGTGGAAGGCACTGAGGTGTTTAGTCTCCAAATTTGCAGAGCCCAGATAAACGCAAAGAATGGAGCTACTTAACTCCTGGCTTCTGGAGCCTTTCCATTGAAGGCCTGACCATCTGAGATGATCAGGTGCAGTGGGGCCCTCAGTGGCAACACTGATCCCAGAGAGTATGTCAATACTGCACACTAAGCCCGGGCTCTAACTCAGGTTTGAGCCCAAGCCCCACTTGTGTCCACACACAAATCAGTCTGACTCGGGTCGGCAAGTGCTCAGGACCTGGGTCCTAGGGCTCTGCTGTTGGATTATTACATTCGGAGGGGGCAAACCAGACCAGTAAGGGCCGGGGCTGTGTCACCACTTGCCCTGGAACCCTGGAGGCCTTACAATGTTTTGCTGTTATAGCTCCCAGCCTGGGACACTCACTGTCAGCCTTCAAGCAGGCAGGTTACATCCTGAGAGTCTGTGTGTTAGACAGCCCTGGTTCAGCAGCTCTCACCCCAACAGCCAGTCTACAGCCCACTCTGGTTCCCACCAGCCTTGGTTACAACCAGCTGGTCAGTCCTGAATCTCCCCAAAACATTGTGCCCTGAAGTATCCAGCCCTCACCTGGACAGCTCAGAGAAATGATAAGGTTTGTTGCTGCTTTAAAGAGACAAAAACACAGCACAGTTTATTCACTTAATGGGGGTAAATACACCCTTCCTTTCAAACACAGCACTGAGCTTGTTTATAGTAAAAGTAAAACAACTTTATTAGCAATAGGACATAGGTTAAGTGATGCCAAGTAAAAGAAATAAAAGTAGAGATGGTTGCAAGCAAATAAAAGTGAAAACGCATCTAAAAGTCTAAAACTTAATCTAGCAAGGTACAGACTTCGTTCAAGATGATTTCTCTCACCAGTCTTCTTTCTTCCCAGGAGATATGATTGCTATCTATAAATATATCAGAGGGATAAATACCATGGAGGGAGAAGACTTATTTAAGCTCAGTACCAATGTGGACACAAGTACAAATGGATATAAACTGGCCATCAGGAAGTTTAGATTTGAAATTAGATGAAGGTTTCTACCATCTGAAGAGTGAGGTTCTGGAACAGCCTTCCAAGGGAAGCAGTGGGGGCAAAAGACATATCTGGTTTCAAGACAAAGCTTGATAAGTTTATGGAGGAGATGATATGATGGGATAGCCTAATTCTGGCAATTAATTGATCTTCAATTACTTGTGGTAGATATACCCAATGGCCTGTGACAGGATGTTAGATGGGGTGGGATCTGAGTTACAACAGAGAATTCTTTCCTGGGTGTCTGTGAGTCTTGCCCACATGCTCCGGGTTTAGCTGATTGCCATATTTGGGGTCAGGAAGGAATTTCCCCCCAGGGCAGATTGGCAGAGGCCCTTGGGGGTTTTCGCCTTCCTCTGCAGCGTGAGGCACGGGTCACTTGCTGGAGGATTCTCTGCACCTTGAAGTCTTTAAACCACGATTTGAGGACTTCGATAGCTCAGACATAAGTTAGGGGTTTGTTACAGGAGTTGGTGGGTGAGATTCTGTGGCCTGCATTGTGCAGGAGGTCAGACTAGACGATCATAATGGTCCCTTCTGACCTTAAAGTCCATGATTCTATGGCTGACTTTCCTGAGTCAGGGTCTTGCACAGAATACAAGGTACTGGCTTCCCTTGTCTTCTTAGGTGAAAAATCTTTGCATAAGCAGGTTTCTTGCCTATACTCAGTTCCAGAGACTTCACCTCCCCCTGCCTTGGTTGAAGGACCCATCTTTCTCAGCTTGCAAGAGTTCTGTTCCCTTGTGTCTGTCTAGTGTTGGATGCCAAAGATGGCTTCAGTCTTTGCTTATATCTTCCAGAACTGTATGACCTTGTTTCAAGAGGCAGGACGACCTAATGCTTTTTTCCCCATCTTCTGGGCTTCCCATCCCCCTGTATTGTAAATAGGCCTTCCATTATTTCCGGTCACGCCTTGCTTAATTTCACTGGAGACAAGTAAACAGCTGTCCTGTCCAGAAGAGACCTGCTTCTCCATTCAGTTTGTCACAGACTGTAAAGCATAATATTAATGTGTATCCATAATTCCTTATGTAATGTTAATACATACAGTTCACAATGAAATTAATCACCAATGTCATAAGCTTTGATAAAAGACCTCACTCAATACACTTTTATAGTACAGAAATATTGCATACAATCAGTTGATTCAGTTGCTTATCACTTGAGGTTCAGCCTCCCGGCTTTATAAACTAATAAACCTTTGCAATGTATTATTTGAAAATTAAAACCCAGTCCATGTTTCTCTTTCTTGATGGGTGTAGACGCCAGACTGTCTTCTCCACCACTTATTAGCTTGATAGCTTTGTTTACCTAATATGTAAATGGACATTCATTGTCACTGCCTGATGACCCAGCTGGTTAGAGAAGCAAACACATTCTTTTATCTAGGGCAGACCTGTTTATCAACTCCCCCTGACATACTTGGTTTAAACACATTTTAGTCATAGTTCCAGCATATATCCATTAACTCTTTGTACATAGCCTGGGCGTACATCATGCAAGAATATTAATGATCAGTGAGCTATTAGTTTTCCAGTGACGTATTACATGTCACCTTTTAGATACAGATTATAACCATAGTGAGCTGGGGTACACTGAATTGGCCAGGCCAGCTGCAACTCATTATCTGATCCCAGTGAGCTCCTTTCCCTCTGGCACTGGGATGCTCTGCGTGTCACACCTCCCCCCTTACAAAGCTGCAGCAGGGTTAGTCACTGGCTGTCCCAGAGACAGCAGATCAGAGCCCTCTTTTCTGGACAGGGCATCTGCCATTGTATTTTCTTTCCCCTTTATTTAGAAGGAACCTGTTTTGTCACCTTTGTCTGTTTACAGTCTCCAAGCCATAATACCAGTGAATATCCATAATTTCACCTACTGAGTTGTTACACAAACATTTCCCCGTGACACTAATGAACAGTGTGTTGTTAGATTTCAAATGATACATGTCACCTTTTAAATAAATATCAGGACACCCATGTGTGAGGTGGAATGAGTGTGTCAGGCCTGACAAGAGTTGCTGACACAGAGTAGTGAACTGCAAATGGGCTTCTGTGCCACAGGGGCTGAGTCAGAGCCCAAGTCTTGCTGTGGCTTGGGTCCAAGCCCTGACATTTTGCAGTGTGGACTCAGCTCAAGCCACAGACCTGTATCAGAAGTGCAGCATGGATGCATAGTGCAGCATGGATGCGTTAGTACAGCTGTGAAATGCAGGTCCAGCAACTGTAAGCCCAGGTTTACAATGTAGTGTGGACGCTCAAGCACAGGCCTGGAAACAGCAAGTCCACAAGCCCGGGTCCCACAGACCCGGGTTTAGAACAAGTATAGAGCAAGTTTAGAACAATTTGCTACCCATGCACCTGCACAGCACAAGCAGTGGAGGAACTTCTGCGGGAGTTAAAGCTTCCTGGAGCAGCATTAAATCCCCTGCAAAGATCCATGGGATACCCAGTATAGTGTGGAGTGTAGCTGCTTCTCAGCCCCTCCACCTGTCAATTCAGACATAACCTTACTGATCTGTGGAGCTCATAAGCCACAGAGATGAGGCAGAAAGGGACCGCATGGTCTCAGGGTCAGAGGAACACATGCCACAAAATAGCAGCTACTCCTGTTCTGTAACCCGGGACATGTCCACCTGATCTGGTTCCCTTCCACCAGTGTTTCTGGAAGAGGACCTATGAATTCACTGAAAAAACTGTATGTCTTGTCCAGAGTGTGAACAGTATCCCATTAACAATACCTCTGACAAAAGCCGCCTTTGTTGTATGTGTGCATCCTGGCATAAAGTGAATTGGATCCATTTGTTGATTTCCAGGCTCATCCTGCTAGTAGCATCTCTACTTTCCTCCCATCCCCACCCCCACTAATCCTAGAGCATCTCCTTTTGATTGATTTTTGCTTTATGTACGTAGCAGTACCTGGTTATTTTCAGGCCATTTTCAAACAATTACAGCGTTCATTTCAGTCTTAAAGTTATTCGCTGCCTATTACATTTACTTTTGTTTTTTATAATCATATGTCTCCTACCCCAGCACTGTACCAGCACTGTGTCCCGTGGTTCCCTTTTCTGGTTTGTAATAGCTTTTTTGTTATGCATGTCACCTTCCTGTCTGCACCTTATCTATCTTGATCCTGATGTTGACTACTGGATAGTGTATAATAGTTTAAAAGTTTTAAAGTATTTCTGAGTCTGAGGGTGTTTTGGAAGATATATAGTAGTAGAGACAGGTTCTGTTACTCATTTTAAGTAGCACCTTATTCTGCAAATAATCCCATTAAAATCAGTGGGACTACTTGCAGAGCAAAGAATAACTGAGTGTGAATACGGGTATCAGAATCTGGACCTTAGGGTATGTTGTCAATACAATAAAAGCCCTTTGGAACAGACGCGGCTGGCTCAGGTTGGCTGACTTACGCTAGTGGGGCTCAAGCTGTGGGGCTATAAAAACTTCAGTATAGATGTTCAGGTATGGGCTGGAGCTGAGGCTCTGAGACCCCACAAGGGGGATGAGTCTTAGAGCCTGGGTTTTAGCCCAAGCATGAACATCTACAGTGCTATTTTTAGCCCTGAGAGCCCGAGTCAGCTGATTCCTCTGAGACTCGGTGCCGTGGTTTTTTTAATGCAGTGTAGACTTACGCTTAGCTCTGAGGGCAACATTTTCATGTCTTACAATCCTTAGTTATGTTTTCAGTGTGATGTAGGTATAGTTTCATGGAGTTTAAGGACAGATGGGATCATTAGATCATCTAGTCCAGGGATCGGCAACCTTTGGCACACAGCCCGTCAGGGAAATCCGCTGGCAGGCCAGGACGGTTTGTTTACCTGCAGCGTCCGCAGTTTCGGCCAATCGCAGCTCCTACCGGCTGTGGTTCGTCATCCCCGGCCAATGGGGGCTGCAGGTAGCGGCGTGGCCCGAGGGATGTGCCTTTCCCCCTTATAGTTATATAGAGTACGGCACTGAGATCCTGATTCAGGAAAGCAGTTAAATTTGTGCTTAACTTTAAGCATGTGCTTAAATCCTGTTAATTAAAAGTTAAGCACTTCCCTCCTGACTCGGGACCTTTCTGCAAAATATCTCTCCCTGTTCACCGTTGGGTGGGGGGGGGAGGGGTTTGTTACTGAAACTCTCATGCTTCCTGATTCTCCTGTCTATTCTGCATTTTCCCAAAACTTCTTGTTGCACCACAATTAGTAATTTATGGTACTCACTATAATATCCAAAGCAAGATGCCTTGCCACCCAGGTGTAGTTATAAAGCCTGGTTTTCATTAGTTCACCTCTTTTCTCTAAGGCCATGCATGGAAACATCAGACCCTACAAAGAGACACTGAGGTAAGTTCTGCTCACATACAGCAGTATGTACCCAACTAAATCTAAGTCAGTGTTTAATAATTGCATAGACTTCTTTCTTTCTTTCTTTCTTGTCAGTTGAATTCCTTAGAAAAACCCTATTCTTTTATTGGGGCATTGTGGTTTTTATTGTCATTTTGCTTGAGATCACTGTTGTTTTGCACTGGTTCTTGTGCTAAATACCTTTTTTGCTTGCTGTGGGGGCAGTTATCTGTTATGATAACCTAGCAACCTCCCAGATACATTGGTGATGTTGGAGGCATAAGTATAGCTGTTGTGATTTACTGACATACATTACTACATTAAATTACATAATGGGATTTCATCAAAGAGGTACTTTGAGACGCTATGCTAGGGCCTCTGTTCTCAAACTGGTGGTCCTTGGAGCCCATGCTGGTGGTTTGTGGAAAGCTGGCTGGCCATGTGCCGCAGGTGCCTCTTGCTTGCTCGTACCTGCGATACATCATTAAAAGTTATCTAAAAAATAAATTAATTTTTTGCCTAATAGTACTTTACTAGGTAAGCAATTGTTGCAGTTACCAGAGGGATATTGTGTACAACCTATCTGTTACGATATGGTGTGTGAGAGAGCAGAGGGAGTGATGGAGCTGCCTTGCAGGAGACTTAAAGCCTGGAGCAGACATGTTCTCAGTGGTTCTCAACCAGGGTTACACGTACCCCTGGGGGTACACAGAGGTACATCAACATAAAATGCACTAGCGGAAGTCAGTACAAACTAATTTTCATACAGACAATGACTTGTTTGTCCTGCTCTATATGCTATACACTAAAATGGAAGTACAATATTTTACATTCCAGTTGATTTATTTTATAATTATGTGGTAACAATGAGAAAGTAAGCAATTTTTCAGTAATAGTGTGCTGTGACACTTTTGTATTTTTATGTCTGATTTTGTAAGCAAGTAGTTTTCAAGTGAGGTGAAACTTGGGGGTACACAAGACAAATCAGACTCCTGATTTAGTACTCTGGAAAGGTTGAGAGGCACTGTGCTAAATAAACCAACCAGAGACACCTGGTGCAGGGAGGGAAACTCAAGCAACTGGTTCCTTATGAGAGAGATGAAGCAGTTGTTTGAGAGGGCTGACTCTGGGAAGGATGCAGGGGAGTCAGGACAGCTGCAAGCTGAACCCCAGGGTGGGTCACCCCCTAAGAATTAATTTTAAAAGAAGGATCCTGAAGGAACACTTCCCTCACCCAGGCTCTGAGGTAAGACCCTTGCCTCGGGACATATTTGTGGGCCTTTTAGTTTTACTTCTGAGTTATTTGTCTGAATAAACTTTCATTGACTTCAGTGAAAGCAAAGTTAGGCCAATAATTAGAGCTTTTGAAAATTCCATGCTAAACGACTGCCTCGCTATTTTCAACGCTGAAATTTATATTGTAGCAAATAAATGCTGTTCTCAAATGGTCTTCCTGTTGCTTTAAGTAACTTTAACACTTATGAAAGCGGCAAGTTGACAACCATGGCAGATTAAAATTCTATATATAAAAAATAGATGCACCATCAAACTTTACCGCACTGCCCCACCAATGTGTCTGTAGGGATCAGGTTAGGCTCTGTGCCCCTTCAATCTTTGGCTTTTGTACTGAGCATACTGGTTGTGATGGTCTTTTTTTTGTGATGATGATGACATCAGTGCACCAAGAGCTGAATAGAGATCAGCAACTCATTTCACATAGGGCATCATACAACTGTTGGGTAGGGGGTGACTTTTGGTCACTAACAAGCAGGACCAGATTCAGAGCAGCACTCAAAGGTGACAGGTGCTGTGTCATTTACCAGTTCCCCTCAAGCATTTATTCCCCATCAATCAAGACACTTTGTTTTCCCCTACTTTCTGCAGACAAAACAACTACTGATCCAGATTTAAGTCTGTACTTCTGAGTAGATACATTCAGTTCTTTGACACTAAATAACTTGGATGAAAGCTTTGGCTTTAGCAATCCTGGAACCTTTGGATTCTTAAAACCGCTGCCGAGGTTTACTGCTAAATCTCTTGGTACAGAAACATATCCAACATTTGTCACTTTTAAAAAAATTGGTGTCAATTTTGTGTGGAATTTTTCTCATAAAGATATAAAAATAACATTCTGATACTAATTAAAGATTACAAGCTAATATAAATTAATACTAGCCACGGAGGAAATGAATTCACAATATCCAATAACTATTCCCTTCTCGGCCCTCTCAGTCTGTTTTATAGCATTTAATGTGTTTTGTCCCTTTGGTAAGTAAATTTCCATTGCACTGGCACAACAGGCTATCTGCTAAAATATTGCATTGAGTTCAGTAGGAATTGATGGCTCACCATACCTTGCAGGTTCAGGCCCTCCATCCTGTTTGGATTGCTTAGAACTCAAAGAGTGCCCCTGATTATGGGCTTCTTAGGGTCTCTGCACCTCAGTGCTGTGGGCAACAAAACAAGCAGGAATGCCTGCCAGGGAATATCCCCCAATCTGAGAGGGATTTCCCAGTGACATAGGGCTGGCAAACCAGCCCTGTGTTGGCCCCTGGCCCATCCTGAAACTTGACACAAGGGCATTCTGGGGGAGGCTGAAGTGCAGTGCCCTCTGGCTGTTCTGGCCTGCCAGACAGCTCCATAGGGAGTCATCTTAGATAATACAAGTTAGACCAGTGACAGGCTGCTCTAGCTCACACTGGGGACTGACTTCTATGAGACTAGTCATGGTACTAGTGCTACACCTGGTAGCAAGTGTTGACAGAATCAGGCCCTTAGACTTCTACAAACCAATGGGGGGTATTTTACAACTAAATGAGTGATTGTGTGTGTTTTGTATGTCTGTGACTTCAACATTTTTAGAATGCTTCTATGATTGTTGCCCTTTATACTCTGCTATGGCTGTGACTTTTCATAAAAATGAGCCCTGAAAAAATCACTGCCTTTGCACGTGTCATATAAATGATTGCTTTCTATAATATAATATGCATTCTTGCAGTGGCTGCCCTTAAAACTCTGGCAAGAGCATAAAAATATGTGCCCACAGGAAAAGGTGCATTCTTCATGCTTGTCTCATTTTGCTACTCTTACCTTTTTTTCCTCTTTCTGCCATAATTGTCTTTTTTATTTTTAAACACATCTATTTCTCTCGTGAACTAATTCATTCTCTTGGCTCCTCTGACTCCCTGTTAATTCTTTCCATATGTTTATTGTCCTTTGTTTGTGAAACAGTCAAGCCAATTTTCTGCTAAGGTCATGTCATTTTGTTTGCATTCCTTGTAAATGCAAAGAGTTTGATTGGAGCCATTTAGACATTTCAAGTATGAAGAGTTTGCTTGAGTCTTCTATAAAAACAAGATGTTAAATTTTGTGATGCTAACCTAGTGAGGAAAAGGTTTAATAAGGTAGACAGCAGGCTGGTATAGTTGTAACCATGGATTGTTCATTGACACCAGCATAAACTTGTTGATGAGTTTGGTTTTTTTTAAATTCCTCTATATTTTAATAAATCTCCCTACATATTGAAAAAAGTAGTACTTTTCTGCTACTCATTTTCTATATGGACTTTATCTGTTCACACGGCTTGTTTTCTTAATAGCCTATGCATACTGAGATTAGTGTGTAAAAGAGTCAATCCCATGATTAGACAGAATTAATTCGCATCCTTGTGTGTTTGTATTATGATCGTAGTCTTTAATTACATGGTCACATACAATTTTTCCACAGTGCCCCTGCCTCATTCAGTGTGAGATTCTTAAAAAAAACAAACCAAAAGAACAGAAGTTCCATCATGTGGCACTATATTGACACCCACATGGTTCATTAGCGGGGTTGGAATCTTTATATCCACACATCTCTGCCTCTTGAGCTGACAGAGAGACTGGTAGCACTAGTAGGTTGTCATTCTCTATATCAGGGGTTGGCAACCTTTCAGAAGTGGTGTGCCAAGTCTTCATTAAGTCACTCTAATTTAAGGTTTCGTGTTCCAGTAATACATTTTAATGTTTTTAGAAGGTCTCTTTCTATAAGTCTATAATATATAACTAAAATATTGTTGTATGTAAAGTAAATAGGTTTTTAAAATGTTTAAGAAGCTTCATTTAAAATTAAATTAAAATCCAGAGCCCCCCAGACCAGTGGCCAGAACCCGGGTAGTGTGAGTGCCACTGAAAATCAGCTTGCGTGCCGCCGGTTGCCTACCCCTGCTCTATATGGACCAGCACTAGGGGGGACAAGACATACACTTTCCCGGTGGTTTTCACAGATATCTGCTATCAGCAGAGAAATGGTGAAACTCAGGAACATTGGGTTCCATTCCAAGCTCTGGAGGTCAGTGTGATCTAATGGTCATACACATTTCTGTCCATTCCTCCCTAAGCTTAACCACTTCTGCCCTGTCCCCCTCAAACTTGTTCCTGTGTCAGTCCTGTCTTTTCCTCAGTCCCATTCTTCTTGCCTACCCAGTCCCAGTTTCTGCTCCACAGTATTCCTAGCTAGCTGGGTCAGCAGTGAAGTATGGCATTCAAGTCTTGACCCTCATGTTCTTAGCCTTTGGTCAGGATGTATTAGTGCCAATGTATCAGACCAGCTTGGTTTATTTTTCTCTCTTCAGTCTAACTTTTTCTGAATGCTCTGAACTGATGCATTTGCTTTTCCATGCTGTATGGGACTATCTGATGAAAACCCTTCTCTGTGAGAATATATTGCAGATCAAACAGCATAACATGTTTGCCACATATTCAGACAAGGAAACTTCTTGTTTCCCTTTGTCTACTAAAAATAGAATACAGCAGTGTTTCCCAAACTTGGGACGCCGTTTGTTCAGGAAAAGCCCCTGGCGGGCCGGGCCGCTTTGTTTACCTGCTGCGTCCACAGGTTCGGCTGATCGCAGCTCCCACTGGCTGGTTCGCCACTGCAGAGGTGAAAGCATAAGGTCTGCGCCACTTCCCGCAGCCCCCATTGGCCTGCAGCGGCAAACCACAGCCAGTGGGAGCCGCGATCGGCTGAACCTGCGGACGCGGCAGGTAAACAAACCGGCCCGGCCCGCCAGGGGCTTTCCCCACACAAGCGGCGTCCCAAGTTTGGGAACCACTGGAACACGATAGGTTTTAAGCCTTATGCTTTCCTTTCAGCCTAGACTTTTTCCTAACATTGCTTCATTGGTGACCTTTTTAATGCTTCTTTATCCCTGAAGTCGTTCAGCATCTTAAAAAAGTAAAACAGCTATATATCTGTGCTCTCTGATATCTTTACTGTTACTCACAGTCTTTTCCAATGGCCAGGCAAGTTACCCGAGGGGTTATTTTTATATCCTGAGAGAAGGAAGGAGACTTGAAATAACTTTTCATGGGGAAAATATTATCATTTCTATTAGAGACCAGTTTCCAACATTCAGCGCTTTGTCACTAACGGATTGTAAAACTTTCAGATTGCCCATCCCACGGCTGTCCATGGAATCATTTGTCAAGATAGAAAAATGCATGTGACAAAACTTGCAAGAAGCAGCCTACAGCTAGTTTGAACTGGACTTCAACAAATGCTACCAGAATGTTTTTACTCCTTCTAATAATCAAAATGTTTCATTAGGACTTATGGCAGTGTTTATATAGATTGAGATAGCTCAAGTTATTTGTCCTTAAATAAACTTTTTGTTTTTCAGTAACTGAGATATAAAAATTGTTTTAAAGAGCTCAAGGATCTTTAACTGAATTCAGGTGATTATGCTCAGAAAAGTGACATGCAGATGACATTGGGGGGTTCCAAGTGTATTGCCTCTATGATTCATATAAAATTTGCTCATCTTACAACAGCAGATATGTTTGTTCTAGCTGCTAGCCCTCCAAACACCCTTGGGGATCTGAAAGTCAAGCTGTGTCCTTCTTGGCTTGTACATCAGAGCTTCAGATCACGTTGTGAGGCTTCTTTGTTCCATCAGGCTTTTGGCTGAACATTATTTCATTTTGTTTTTATTCTGGTTCCTTCTCTCTGGAAGCCTTAGGCCAGGCAAATTTTTATGAGAATGAGGCACTTAAGAATTTTGTGCTCAGTTCAGTATGTAGGTATTGTGCCCTGTGCCGTCTTCTTTCCAGATATAAGTGGAAAATAGAGTTTTCTATTATAGTTGTGGCTATTTGGGTATCCAGAATCAGTAAGAGGTCCAAGTGAAACCCTGTGGGGCCATTCAACAATCTGGTAATGAGGTATGGAGCTCTTCAAAGTGCTTCCCTGTTGTCATCAGGATCACCTCTCTTATTTCAAATTTCATCTTCAGCCAGCTGCTCTTCATCTATTTTCAGATCTTAGCCAAGTCCTTGGAGACCTGAGAAATGGTGCTGTTTGCACTTGAGGTAAGGGAAATGTAGAGCTAGTTATTATATGGACATTGCTTATGCTTTCATCTTTACTGAGGGAGAATCTGGATCCCTGTGAGGACTCTGCAAATAAAGGCTGTCAAGGCGAAGGAGAAGGTCCCCATGACCGCGCTCTCAGAATGATCTGAGGAGAACAGCCAAAACCATCTCAGTGCAATCCTACTAACTCCACGTGTCCTCTACTCCCACCATTTCTTTAAATCCCAGGGAGGAAGCTTTGGACGTATGCTAGAATTGCATATTTGTGTAGGTTTACAAATACACTCAGCAGCTTGTGAGGGTTGTTGGTGAGTCACCTAACTGAAGATCTGAAATTAAAGTTTTGGGCCCTCAGCCTTAAAAGTATCTCTTTGAACCTCTTATCCTCTAGCTGTAAAAGTGGAAAGTTTTTTTTACTATTCAGAATGTCAAACAGTGACTGAATAGTTTGATCACGTAACAGAAACACACAAGCAATTGTTTACATATGACCTATGCTGAACTGTTCCCTACTGAGTCACTACAGTGTGTCAAGTAGCCATTCACAGAAGATGCTGTAAAATATAATGTGCTTTATATAAAGTGTCAAATGTAATGAAGATCTTTCAGGTCATTTTCCTCATTTTTTAATGTCAAAGAATGTTTTCAAGTTTGCTTAAAAAATCTAAAAACAGATTTTTTAAAAAAAAATTGTCAGTTTTTATCAGAACTGCAGAAATTCTGGAACAAAGCACAGGTCAGTGACTCAGAATGAGTAAGAGCAGAGCCACATCTCAATAATATTTTTTTGGCGAAGGTCCATGCCTGGGGTTCTGACGTGGCTATTGCAATACAAATAATAAATAATAATAGTCATAATTTTGAACAGATGCTACAGTATGTCAGCATCCTGGCACCACCTTTTTGTTTCATTTCCACTTGCCTTATGGAAGCCTGGTGTATAAAGGATCCACTTTTTCAGCAGTAGGCAATATAATATGAATGAGTGATGGCCAAAATCCTGCATAACAAATGTACTCAAAAACCACGTGTAAGGCCCTACCAAATTCACAGTCCATTTTGGTCAATTTCCCAGTCATAGGATTTTTTAAATAGTAAATTTCATGATTTCAGCTAGTTAAATATGAAAATTCACAGTGTTGTGGAGGGGTCGCAAGGTTATTGTGGGGGGGCTGCAGTACTGCTACCCTTACTTCTGTGCTGATGCAGGCAGTGGTGCTGCCTTCAGAGCTGGGCAGCTGGAGAGCAGTGGCTGCTGGCCAGGAGCCCAGCTCTGAAGGCAGAACCACCACCACCAGCAGCGCAGAAATAAGGATGGCATGGTATGGCATTGCCCCACTTACTTCTGCGCTGCTGCTGGCTGGGCGCTGCCTTCAGAGCCGGGTACCCAGCCAACAAGCGCCACTCTCCAGCCGCCCAGCTCTGAAGGCAGCGCAGAAGTAAGGGTAGCAATACCATGATTACCCCTAAAATAACCTTGTGACCTCCCTGCAACTCCCTTTTGGGTCAGGACCCCCAATTTGACAAAATCTGGTCTCCCTCGTGAAATCAGTATAGTATAGAGTAAAAGCACACAAAAAACCAGATTTCATGGAGGGAGACCAAATTTCATGGTCCGTGACACGTATTTCATGGCCATGAATTTGGTAGGGCCCTAACCGTGTGATAGGCACAGTAAGAGAACCTACGCCTACAGACATGGATAGATGTTACCTCTTCTCATTTGCTGCATGCTGCCAGGGGAACAAAGTTAAAGGAAAAAGTCATGGTATAGCATGATAGCAAGGAAACAGGATGTCTGTGTGACGTTACACCCCATATTCTTCATAGAAATATGATTATAATATGAATATGGCATAACTAAGATATGTTTTAGGCAAGATAGATCATGTGAGATATCATTGGAAGGGTTATGATTTACTGAATATGATTATCCAATTTCTATGCATGTGTCATTTCTGTACCTAAAGTTAGGAATATTGACTATGTAACAATTACAACTGTGTGTGTATTTGGGAAACACCCACCAGACAACAGGCCATCAGCCTTGATGGGACATTAGGAAGAAACAATAAGACTTTGAATATACTAATCTCTCTCCTTCCTGAGAGGCGTCCTGGGACGTAGCTGTGACATTCCTAGGTCAGGTCCTGTCACCTGGTACTAAACACCATCTAGTAATTTTCCACTAAAAGGAGGGGAAGGTCAAGACTAGGAAACAAAAGATTCCCACCTTTAGTAAATCTTATTTAGGGCTAGGGAGTAAGGCAAACAGGACTCTTCTCCATTGCCTTCCTGCCCAAGAAGAAAGACTGCTGAAAGTACCTGAAGAGACAAAGGAACTGAGCAGTGGAAAAGGCAAGGGCTGAGTCCAGTAAGACAGGAGTCTAGTCTGTAAAGAGAAAAAACTGGAACCCTAAGCTACAGAAACTCTGCAACTTGCCTAAAACAACATTTAGGGTGAGAAATTACTTCTTGAAACCAGTCTCTTTAAGATCTTAAGCTTAGTATGCATGTTTTGTTTTATTTGCTTGGTAATCTGCTTTGGTCTGTTTTCTATCCTTAATAATCACTTAAAATCTGCCTTTTATAGTTAATAAACTTGTTTTGTTTATTATTAAACCCAGTTTGTGCAATTTATAACACAAAATTGGGGTGGGGGGAAGATAATATTATTTTGGGTGTATTTTCCAGAGGGGAGCTGCACTTGTGTGCTGGGCCATTTCCTAGCTGAGTCTTCTCATAGAGAGCTGTTTGCAGATTCTGAGTGATTCTACAGTTGGTGCGTCCCTATCTGTGTGTGTGCGCTGCCAGAGGCCGGAGAGCCTAATTCAGAAAAACAGGGAGAGGGAGCCCAAGCTAGTGGAGCAGGCAGGCTCAGTGAAATCCCAGTACATCAGATGGCATCCCGGACGGGGGAGGGGGATGGGGATCCAGCCCATCAAAGTCTGCAGCAAGTCTGAGCAGTCCAGGAACAGAGGAACATGCTCAGGAAGCTGATGAAGGGTCTGGAGAGCAGCCCATCAACAGCAGACGGCAGCTTGGCCAGGAGCTGGCTGTGCTGCCATTGCTTGAGGTGGCCTCAGAGGAGCCATGACAGGAGAACATCCACATAGGCTGTAGTCAGGGTTGCACATGGACACCTGATCTCTGCTATTATCCTGGCCTTTCCCATTGTTCTCTGTGCAATTCCAGTTGTTCCTCAGACAGGGGCAAAGATGAGAAGAATGAGGCCAAGAGCTTGGTTTCAAAACCTGCATGGAATTCTGATTTATTTGTTATCCTCTATGTGTTTTTTATGTGGGAAGGGACCATAGGGGGAAATTAATTAAGCATTTTAGTAATACGGTGTTAAATAATTAGGTAATAGCAAACCATTGCAAAAACTGAAAGATTGGCCCTGACTTTGGCAGCTGAATTTAAACTCTGGGGAAGACTGTCTATGTTAAATTCAGTCTTGACTACGTGTGTATGCAGTACCCTTAACTATAATCCTGAGATGCTTCTTCAATTATTACTCTGTGCTTACTCAGACAAATTCTCATTGACATCAGTGGGACTGGGCATGTGAAAGGACTTCAGGTTCAGAAGCAGTGAGTTATTCTGCCTCCTTAAAAAAAAAAAAAAAAAAAAAAAAAAGGCAGGGTGAAAGTGAGGTAACATATCGAATCAAGATAAAAGAAGTGGTTAATGTTCTGAAACTTATTATGACGATAATGCCAAATCGTTACTTGCACTTTCTGGGTACAATTACTGGCATAATTTAGCTGATGCTCTGAAGCAATATGAAAAGTCACCTGGCCATTTTATGGCCTACTCCAAATGGATGGAGGTCAAATTCAGGCGCAAGTTAAATAAATCCATAGACGCAGAAAACCAGCACATTATTAATGTAGAAACCAGCATTGGAGGAATGTGATCGAGCGTCTGATCTCAATTACCTTCTTTCTTGCTGTAACTATGCTGGTTCTTGGGAGACCTAACTGTGAGTGCTAGTTCAGGACAAATTGCTTGAAGCAGGGCAGTTACAGCCCAAGGCTGGGGTTTTTCCACCTCTAAGGCAAACCAAACCAACCAAACAGAGAGGACTTTGGTTTTACCCCACTGGCTAACCACAAGTCACACAAGCAATTCCCTTAGACTTTCCAGTTTCCCAGTATTACCACCGGTGCCACCCATTATGGGGATGGATGGTTGTGAAAACCAATACCCCAGTAAAAGAAAAAAGGTTCTCTCGATCCCAAAGGACCAAGCCCCAGACCCAGGTCACTATACAAGTTAGATCTTAGCCACAAATCACGCTGTTGCCAGTCCTTTAGAATCTAAAATCTAAAGGTTTATTCATAAAAGGAAAAAAGATATAGATGAGAGCTAGAATTGGTTAAATGGAATCAATAACATACAGTAATGGCAAAGTTCTTGGTTCAGGCTTGTAACAGTGATAGAATAAACTGCAGGTTCAAATCAAGTCTCTGGAGTACATCCACAGCTGGGATGGGTCATTCAGTCCTTTGTTCAAAACTTCAGTTTGTAGCAAAGTCCCTCCAGAGGTATGAAGCAGGATTGAAGACAAGATGGAGATGAGGCAGCTGCCTTTTATAGTCTCTTCAAGGTGTAAGAACACCTCTTTGTTCTTACTGTGGAAAATTACAGCAAAATGGAGTTTGGAGTCACATGGGCAAGTCACATGTCTATGCATGACTTAATTCTTTACAGGTAGCAGCCATTGATCACATGCTACCTAGCACATTCCCAGCAAGACTTCTTATGTGGATTGGAGTTTTCCAAGATCCATTGTCAGTTAATAGTTTTCCTGGTAGAGCGGGGAGCCGGCGTCAGGCTGCGAGCCCACCGTGGCCACCCTGTCCCCGTGGTACGTGCAGGCCAGAGTCGCGGCCAGGCAGTTAAGTGTTTCTTGATTGGGCACTTAATTTGCACATTTCTTTCTCAAGAAGCTGACCAAATGCTTTACTAAGGCTACTTCAGAATCAAAACACATTGATGTACAAGTACCTGGCCAATATTAATAACTTTAACTATGAAAATGATACACATATACAGATAGCATAATCATACCCAGCAAATCATAACCTTTCCATAGATACCTTACATGACAACCTTTGTACAATATTTGCTGCAAATATATAACAGTGGTTGCAACAATGATCTCTACGGTCATAGCTTATGTCAATAGCGTCACACTTGCAAAGAATAATTTCTTGTTCCAGGGCTTGTTAGATAAGTTGTTCACTGAACATAACTGTAATTTTCTCAGTTTGGTAAAGCTCCTTGGGAAATACAACAATGTCCTGCCTGAGCACCTACGTTGAGTAGTTTGTAAAGAAGCTATGGACCATTACTGCAGCAATACAATTCAAAACAAATTGACTGACCTTATGGCAAGGAAGGTGCTTGATAACATATTGTTGTGGCTTGGCAAAGCGAAGGACTGCACTGTAATAATGGGCATCTCTCCTGACATTAGACACAGTGAAAAGATATCATTTACAGTAAGATTTATTGACAATGAGGTTGGCTGTATCCAAGTAAAGGAACACTTTATCTGTTTCCGGTCTGTGGACGACTCTACTGGAAAAAGCCTGGAAAAAACAGAACTGTTTATAAAAGTTTTGAATGAGAATAAAATTAAGCTTCAGCACTGCTGCGGCTATGACAATGGCATGAACATGAAGGGAAGAAACAGTGGCGTCCAGGCAAGGATCCTTGCGCTAAATTCAAGAGCTTTCTTTGTGCCTTGTGGCTGCCATTCCCTCAGTCTGATTGTGTCAGATGCAGCGTCATCTTCTTTAGATTCAATATCTCTCTTCAGAGTACTTCAAAGGATATATGTCCTGTTTTCAAGCATCAACTATCAGGTGGAAAATCCTCATGGACGATATTACAAATCTGACCATGAAGCTGCTAAGTGATAATTGCTGGGAGAGCCACATTGACAGCATAAGGCCACTGAGGTACCAAGTAACTGAGGTTTATGACAGCCTGATGGAACTGGCTCAGTCAAGTAAAGCCGAGGCCAGAATCTGACACAAGGTGCAAAGCCTGTCAAACCAGATCACTAACTTCTCATTTCTGGTCTCAGTTGTGGTTTGGCATGATATCCCTGATCCAAGTAAACATTGTAAGCAAGGCATTACAAACTCAATCGATGGACATGGCAACCCCTACTACTTTGATGAGAAGCTGTCTTGATTTCATTGGGGACAACAGATTTGAAGATGCCATCATTGGTGCCAAAGAAATGGCAGAAAACTTAGTAGTTGAGGCTGTCTTCAAGGAAACTCATATTCATTGGAAGAAGAGACACTTGGGTTACAACAGCAGAGATGGGAAGCTCGGAAGAAAAATTCAAGCGGGAGGGTTTTTTTGCTCGCTTGTTGACAGTGCTCGAGTGTCCATTGAAGAACGGTTTGGAAAATTTAGCACCATGAAAAGAGCTGCGGGGTTTTGTATGACCGTAGTAAACTGCTGGAAGGCAGAAAAACACTCTTGAACAATTGTACAGACCTTCACCAGATGCTGACATATGGGGAATGTTTGGACGTCAGTGATAAAGATCTCTATGTCAAATTGGACAACATCTGTCACATTTTGCAACACGGGAAGCACTCTCCACTCCAGGTTCTCCAGTTCATTCATGATGTTGAGCTGAAGGACACTTTTCCTAATGGATGGATAGCTTTGAGGGTTCTGCTCATGCTGCCAGTCACAGTTGCGAGTGGTGAGCGCAGCTTTTTGAAGCTCAGGCTCATTAAAACATATCTTTGAATGATGATGGCCAATGAGAGACTGACATTGCTTGCTAGTTTATTGCTTGAAAATGCCATTGGCCAGTCTTTGGATCTCTTGACGCTGTGCTTCAGTTTGTGAGGGCAAAGGTGAGAAAAGTGACTTTTTGAACTAAAGCAATGCTTCTCAACCAGGGACAAGCAGAGGTCTTCCAGGGGGTGTATCAACTCATCTAAATATTTGCCTAGTTTTACAATAGGCTATATAAAAAGCATGAGCGAAGTCAATACAAACTAAAATTTCATACAGACAATGACTAGTTTACACTGCTCTGTAAGTAAGTACAATACACTGGACCCTTGCTAGAATGCGGGATTTGGGATCCATGTGCAGTACTGCGTTAATGCAGGGACCGCGTTAAAATGAATTGCAATTAAAGTAATTAAATTTGGGATCTGTGGCTGCGACTGCGTTATATGCTAATTCGGGCTACATAGACTCGTGTTCTAGCGAGGTTCCGGTGTATTTATATTCCAATTGATTTATTTTATAATTATATGGTAAAAATGAGACAGTAAGCAATTTTTCAGTAATAGTGTGCTATGACACTGTTGTATTTTTACATCTGATTTTGTAAGCAAATAGCTTTTAAGTGAGGTGAAATTTGGGGGTACACAAGACAAATCAGATTCCTGAAAGGGGTACAGTAGTCTGGAAAGGTTGAGAGCCACTGAACTAAAGGACTAGGGTTGACATTCTAAGCTCTCACCTACTGTAACACACTTTAATACTGGTGTTGGTGCACAGTTCAGTTTCTTGATGTTAGTACATTTCAGTTATTCTTAAAATTAAAAAGTTTCTGTAACCTTAGAGGAAACAAATTTTTATGTGCTTATATATGGCATGAATAAATACAGATTTACAGATCCTAGTGTCTAATAGGGCTAAATCATGCATGCAAATAGTGCATCAAAGTCATGAAATGGGCTACAAATGCAATAAAAATTAAGGTAGTCAACAGTTTAACAAATAGGGAGGAGTGCTGAAGACGCTCCTCACCTGGGGCACCATTTGGTCTAGGGCTGGCCCTGTGTCTGTCAATAATTTTTGGAATTTGCTCATTAAGATTTATTATCGTTATTGTTAATTTATTTTATGCTAGGCGCTGTACAAACATCTATTGTAAATAACAGTCCCTGCCCCAAAAACCTTACAATCTAGGACCGAATTTTTCCTCTGAGTTTCACTCTTGCTGTCCCATTGAGAGCAATAGGGTTGTACATGTCTAAGTCAGGGCAAAATCTGGCCTTAAAAGACCATAGCCAGCACTTCAGGCTCTGTTGTTGTTACCTTTTTCACACATAATCAGAGAAAATCCATTTTAACACTGAAACTGCACATAGCCTTTTGGAATTATGCAAGCACAATTTGATGAAAAAATTTTTAATTGTACTACTGTAATATACTTGACGCGTAAATCATTTTTATTCATTACTCTCTCTGGCAGAACAAACAAACAGGTGTTAAAATGTGACTACAACATTATGAGTGGTTTTCATTATTACTTTTTCCTGGAAATATTAACAATTTACAGTAAATGATTATTTGACTGGAAATCATGCACATTTTCCATCTTTTTATTCTACTTGAGCATATTTGAAAAAGAGTAGTTCCACTGGGGTGTACATTTTTCTGTAGCTATATTTGATTATTTTATCCAGAAAATATTAATTCATAAGACCCCCCCAAGAGACAATAAAATATTATAAATTGGTTTCACAGCCATCTCAGACATTAGGGAAATAAAATCAGCACTATTACTTCTGACATTATACTCTGTGTTTTGGCTCTGATTCATCAAGATACTTAAGCATGGGCCTAACTTTAATTCGCAGTGACTATTCACGTATTTTAACTTAAACATGTGTTGAAGTACCTTGGTGAATTGGGGCCTTTATTGACACCTTTTATGTCTTTTGTACTTATTCCATTAATTCTTTTATGACCATTAAAACTTTTGGCCACTTTCTCCCCCTGCATACTTGTCTACAGCACTTACTGAAGTTTCATTTTCTTCATCACCCGACGTTTGCATGCTTTGAAAAAATGATGTGTAATCTGAACTAAAATGACTTCTCCACTAACTTGCAGGAGAAAGATAAAGTTCCAAAACACTTCTGTGCTTGTGTTTGTTCTTTAATATAGACCAAAGGATCATAATTTTGTGCGTGTGGAAAAACAATTGCTATGGATATACAGGCCGTTGTGTTCACTGATTGACAACCAAAGGGTACAGTCTTTAGAAATGGATGAGCACACAGCTAAAATGCCTATAACACTCTGTTAGGTTAACATGTAACATGGCACAGTAATGTTTTGAGACTGAAGAAGACCATGTCACCCATCTTCCGGTCCTCCAGATCTCTCCTCAAAATCTTCTTCTTCCTTCTTGCTTTTTACCATTGCCCTCCACCTCTTATGTTCTGCCTTAGTCTCCATTTAGAATTAGCACAGAACTTAAATTCATTAACACAGAACTTAGATTCACACATGATTTATTTGTTTTAACTACGGTCTCTCACTTCCATTCCATGGTTTCATTTCCTATTTGTTTGTAGATTGTTAGCTCTTTGAGGACTGGAACCATGTATCATTTCAATCTCTGTAAAGTAACATGCAAATCTATCGTTATTAATAGAGTTCATTAATACAGAAAGATTAATTTGTGTCCAATAGCTGTTTCAGAGTTATCCGAGTCTTTTATAATGACAATTATTTTATATATAACAAAAATTTTCCATCAGTGCAATTTTTATGAGATGCTTTTCTGGCTGCTGATCTGAAGAATTCCCAAAAAAAGGAACAATAGGCTATCATGTGAAGCTTTAAATGTTATGTGAGGGAAAAATCCAGTTATTCCAAAGTGATAAATTCAAATGAAGTATCTGCACTGAAAGTGATCTAAGAGTATAAAGGTATAGACAAAAGGTCAAGAGAGTTTCACAAGACCTCTTCTTTTGTTATTCTCTGTCAAAGTGTAGTAAGTTTCTCAAATGGATATTTCTTGAGATTCATGATGTATGTAAACGAGAGTAAACACCCCTGCAAAAAATGTTTTTGTAATCTCATCAAGGTGCAGTGTTTACTCCAACTTGCATAATCACCCATGCACTAGGCAGATGTGTCATCTACCGTTTTATCTTTTCAGAAAGCTCTTTAATATTAAACTCTCCTTGAATGACAGTTCAGCTTTCCTCCACACTGGAAGCTAATTTTCATGATTCATATATTTAAAAAGTGACTGACACATCCAGAATCCATATGTACAGTATTTTGCTTTTTAGGCAGGCAGTTAGTTGTAAAAACGATGACTGGTTTCCTCTGTGTACTGTGCATAGAAAAGCATGACGAACCACAGGCATTGCATTTAATCAGGTCAGATTGATATGTTGCCTCACTGGAAACAGAATTTTGTCTCCTATGTGTTGTACGCAGAAGATAAAGTACACTTGGTCCAATAATAGAAACTTGATGTCACTAGTACGTTAAAAATGTATGCTATGTTTGCGTTAGCTAGCACTTTTTCTGCTGTTATGTGACAATGTTGTAACTCTTCAAGTTATAAAGAAGAAAATTTTGTTTTTCTTAAAGTCTGAATGAAAAACAATTTAAGAATCACTCTTCTTCGGTATGAAATATAATAGCAAAAAGCATAAAATGCAAAGGCTCAAGAAAGCTGTACGCTACTTTCCCTGATCTGTATTCAGAATTCGGGAGATGCAGTACATCAAATTCTGCCCTCAGTTATACTCATGCAGCATCATTGAAGCTAGTGGGTTCAACTGAGGGCCGACAGTTGTCATGATGTAGATTCGAAGATTTGTAGTACTCAAGTTTTTGATCCAACATAGCTACAGTACACTTTGACATGTGTCATATTGACTTGACTTATTTTGTAGTAAATGACAATTAAGCTACAGCTAAAGTCTTTAGTGTGAAAATTATGGCTACTGAATTTATTTCTATACTGTGGGCTGCCTTAGATATAGTCTTCTTTTTACACAATGCAGTCCCCTACCATAAAGCTTCCAATATTTTCCCCCAAGAGTTACTCTGTTTCATTGAGGGTGATTTTAATTTGCAGGAAGTTAGGTGCAATGTATCTCTTTTCTTTGACTTGGCTGCTGTAATGCTTTCAGGAATTTTTCCAACATTTTTGTTTGTGTATATATCTATATTTATATATAATTAAATGTAGCACTTGAAAATTCTGATGAGGCTTCTGATGGAAGCTTAGCAGGAAATAATATAAGAAGATCTGCTGTGTCAGAAAATTGGCCCATCTAGTCCAATGGCAAATACCTGATCTTTCAGGAAAAAACAAACCCTTCTTCCTCCTCTTGTCCGGCACTTAGCATTGCACAGTGCAGTATGTTATGAGGAAGGAATTTCCAACTTGACTTCTTCTAGCAATCAGTTTATGCCTGAAAGCATGATATTTCATTATCCTTCTCGTTCTCTTATTCTGTCATTCTCTTGGGCTTTGTCCACACAGCCCCACAGCTCGAAATACAGGGGTGTGAATTGCAGTGCATGTTAGTGTGCGCTGTAACTGCCCTATGTGGATGCTGCTGATGCGAACTAAAAGGTACTTCATTTGTGTAAACATAGTCTTATTTCAAACAGGACTACGCTAACACAAACTAGGTACCTTTTAGTTTGTATCCACAGGGTCGACACTGGGGAATTACAGCACAGCACACCACTGCATGTTGCAGTTCACAGCCCCGTAGTCTGAACTGCAGGGCCATGCGGACAAGCCACTAGCCTTTTCAAAAGGTGGCATTGTTGTTATTTACTTGGATTACAGAGCATCTAATGCCGCTGTCAGAGATCAGAGCCTCACTGTGCTATAGCCTGTGTTACTAACACATAAAGAGGGTGAGCTCCTGCCCACAAGTGCTTACAGTCCAAACTGATAAGACAGCAAAGGGTGGGAAGACACAAGCATTAGTATCCCCACATTAGGCAACTGAGGGACAGAGAGATTAAGTCCCCAATGCTATAATGAGATGGATGCATGCTGGCTGGCTCCTGCACCCCCATGATGCTGACTTAACACTATACTACAAGTCAGTGGGACACAAGTTCAGAAATCTGCCTGCACATATCTCATTGCCCAGTGAGGGCCTGCGTGATTTGTTCAAGTTCATACAAGAAATCTGTGGTAGAGCTGAGAGTTGAATCTGTGGCTTCTGCGTTCCAAGCTACTGCCTTATCCACAAGACTATCCTGCCACGCAGTGGTCATAAAGTTATTAAGCCTTTGGGAAATTCAGCCACAGAGTATGAATAGTCTGCCTCCTGTGGCAGCAAGTTCCGCAGGTTAACTATACTGTGAATAAAAAGATATCAGCACCGTGTGTCATAAGGGAACCAGCAAACAATCTAGGAGAGGAATCCTCAGCTAAAATTTGAACCAATGTCTATAGGAAACATTATGCTAAACTGGTTACTTAAAATAGGGGAGTATCTTTTGGTCATGATCACTAGTATGGGTCTCCTTTTGTTCATAAAAATACTGCTGTACAGCACTTGACAGCAACAACATTGGAACAGCAAAGATTTTATTTCTTGTATAGTTAAGAACGCTACTAAAAAGTTAAGGCTATTATAGTTGGCTTTCAGTGGGACTTAAATGCATGCTTAAACACCCTTCCTGGATTGGGCCTCAGAAATCAGCACGTGCAGAGCAAACAGTAGTTTTTCCTTTGAGAACATTATTAAAGTATAAAATTTTAATGTCACTAGAGTAACTATTTTAGCGTCACTTTGAAAGGTTTAGTGTTTATTAATGTCAGGCATATTTTTTGTTCTGTTTTAATCATAGCAAACTTGGCATTCATTCTTTCATTTTATCCCTGCTTAGAAGTATGGTACTAAGAATAGCACTTAAAACATAACAAGGATGACATGTTACTTAACAGATTTTTCATGCACTGAATTCAAACCATTTTAATACTGTAATTTGTGATGTTTTTATTTTTTGACAGTCCTACCTCTTGATGCGATCATGTTTGTAAACATGTTACCAAGTGTTAGTTTCCATCCAGCACAGGAGAATACAATACTGTCATAGAAGTTTTGTAGCCTCTTCAGTACTCTCTCTCTCCTGTAGGATGGCCTTCTAGTGTTTGGAGAATGTTGAGCTCTTTTACACTGTTTCTACATGCAGATAAAATTTTAATTTTAGAATACACATAAAATGCCGTTTATTCTTTTAAAAAAAACAAGAAAATCATTCTCAGCATTGCTATGGACTAGAGACAAAAAAGCATTTCATGGACCTGTTGTAATTCCATTAATCTGAATGAGGGAAAATAAAATGTTCAAAATTACAATTATTATCTACCATTAAGTAAATCCCATTAAATGGAGCCTAGTGCCTATTATCCTTGTCAGTTTGCAAATGGGTTTTCACGATTGTATAACATGTTGGATAGAGGCTTTTTTGAATAGGCAGTTGTGCACTGCATTAAAATATTATTTTTGCCTTCATGTTGAGAATGTTTTATCTCATTACTTTATACATAGATTACAATTATTTATTTTTATTGTGGGGAAAATAGCAATGTGATCTCATCTTTTTCATACATTTATATTATTGAGCATAGCTCTACTATTAATTAAAGAATGCTGTCAGTTCAAATCTGGCTCAGAATTTAGATTTGTATGGAAGACTTACCTCTCTTAGGTATTTCTACGCAACCATCACAACAGCAGAGTTTTTAAAAAGATTTTTAAAAAATCCAAGTGGAACTGTTGTTTTAAAAAATAAATATACCCCTGTTGTGCTTGCAACCCAAACCTTGCCAGCATGGACAATGTAAAATCAAAACGGACTATGAACACAAATGTAATTGACAGCATTAATTTTCATTGCCCACACTGAAAAAGATGGAAAAAATAAACATTAATAATAAATTAGATTAACAATTTTTGTTAGTATTAGCGATCTGAGGTGTTGTTGTTAACATAGATAAGGAAGTTAGTTTGTTTAAGATAAATTAATTTTAAGTTGACACAAAGGGGTCCTGATTTTTAGAGGTAGTTGCTCAGCACTTTCTGAAAATCAGGACCCTTTATGTGGTTCTGTGTAAAGCACCTAAAATCACTAGCCTCTCTTTACTGAAAATCTTGACCTGTCTCTTTAATTGTTTTTGAGGTGAAGTGGATGGGGCTCTGTCATACATAAGTTTTTCAGAATGAAGAAATCTGTTCAAGCTTCTTTCCTACTGTTCTGATTTTTCAATACAAAGATTGGGTAGGCCTATGACAGGTCTTCCTTATTAAGATCTTTTTTTAACATAGTTACTAAGAAACTCTTCTTTCCCTGAACACAAGGTTTTCTTCAACAGATGTCGTGTGTTATACTGTAATAATAATAATAATTGCTAGAACTGGATTTTGTGGCCTTTGGATGGTCTGTGGAGTGCAAGACTTTGTGCTAATACCCCCAGGGAGGATATAGTTGGAGGGGCAAAAGCAGAATTAAGGCTGTGCCCCCTCTGTGCCAGTAAAGCTGTCCCAAAGGAGAATAATTACACTTGTTGTACAGGTGTGTCACGTATTCCTGTATTGTACATTCCAGCCAGTGTCCAAGAGGGCTTATGCCTTATAAGGCATACTGCCTTCACTGTTGCTAATTGGATGGTGCACCTCTTCCCCTTTCCCAGGCATAATTTTGCCCCTATAATATTCTAGATATTGTCCAGCCACCTTATTGTATGTAGGTCAGAGGCAACAAATCTCAGAGAGAACCTCAGAACTATACCATCAATACTGACTGTCACAGGCAGGTCACCCACTGTGTAGGGTCCTTGATGAAGAAAAATTAGCCTAACCATATCATACATGCACTGGGCTGCAAAAAGGCCAAAGCTTTCAAGAAAATAAGGATTTTTTTATACTGCAATAGGCTGAGAACAACCAATTGTCCAGGAACTGGAATGTGACATTGTCATTGGGGTTTATAGCCTTTTGTAGTATGTGGAGTTTTACTGATATCCTTCAAGAACCTTATTAAGAAACTTTATTTAGATACATAAAGCATTTACCATAGCTGCTTTTTTTAATATTCTAAAAGTGTGTGCTTTTTAAATTAAGATATAGACTACTTGAGGAAACAACTCAGTTGTTCCCTAATGAACTATTGCAATAATTTTCTTTAGAAACCCCATCTGAGCATAACTTAATTCCTCCTGCAATCAGTTTATGTAATTTATTCTAGTAAGTACTGTAGTCTTTTCTGTACTTGTTCATTAAATTGATAGGTTTAATCTCATGTAACATAAGAGCCTCCAGTATGGAATTTGTCAGTACTACATAAAAGTTAATTTTAGATGGTATGGTAGACTAAAATACAGTGAATTGGGAAGGGGATGAAACTTTGCTGTAATAAGACACGGTGTTAGAAATAAACGCTAAGATCAAGATTTTAAAAAATCAGACCCGAAAGTCAGGTTCCTAAAACCATATTTAAGTACCTAAATAAATGGCCATATTTTCAAAAGTGCTGAGCACCCAGCAGTTCCCACTGAATGTAAATATCCCAAATCAGCAAAGTTCTTAGGCACATGCATACCTTTAAGCATGCAAGTAATTCCATTGAAGTAAATGGGACTACTCACAATCTTAAAGTTATGCATGTTGTTGTATTGTTCAGTGGGTGACAAAGAGATCCTCTCAGTGCCCAGCACTTCTGAAAATTAGGCTATTTATTTAGGTGCATAAATACAGACTTAGAAGCTTTAGTTACCCATTTTTTAAAAATCTTTGCCCATGTCTCAGATGGGAGGTGTTTGTTGTGATAAAAATAAACCACATATTGCATTTTTGCTGCTCACGCTGCTAGTCCAAAAAGTTGCAGTGTTTGTTTTGGCAAGGTTTCAACTCTGCCTCGTGCTCCCTCCTCCAGTCACAGAAACCACATTCATGCCTTAATTTGAATTCCTTGATACTGTTGACTGCTCCAAAGTGTTTCTGCACGCTACTTTGTTTTCATTCTCTATATGCTGGTCAGCCTGGAAACTGACATTTATAGAAGTGTAGAGTTGACTGTCTCCATTTTGTGGCTTTTCAAGTGATCCCATTTGATTTCTTCTAAAGCTGTAATTCAACTGGCGTTTTATAAATAAGCCTGTATACAGACTTCAGTTTTTAAACGTGTTTATGTCAAATGTTCATTTGTAATCCAGAACAGAAAAAAGTACTGTTTCTCCTCTTTCATTTCTACATCAAATCTATTACTATTCTCAATTTCTCTCTCTTTTCTTACATTTTTTCTCCATTGTACCCTGGTTTCCTTTCCTTTCCTTATCCACTCTCTTTACAGTATCTGTCTGTTTTCTGGCATTCACAGTGTGTTATTGGTTATTATTTAAATGTAGTCTATATACTCGAGAAAGGAACGGCCTGACAACAGGATTCAGAGCCAGGCACTCCTGAGCTATAATTCTGACTGTGATACTGAGCCCTTCAGAGCCCTCGGGTAGTTTCTGCCTCACATCTTTAAATGGTAGATAACCTATCTCCTGCAAAGCGGTGTTGTGAGGGTCAATCAATTAAACCATGTTTAAAATGGCTTCTAAGATGAAAAATGTTACATAGGAGCAAATTATTAGTGATTTTTAACTCGTTAGATTTCTTTTCATTATTGATGTTCAAATACTAATTACAACAAGATATAGTGATCAGTTTTGTCAGGGCACCCTCATTTGGAGTTAGAGTGAAATCTTCCATTGAAGTCAATGGCAAAACTCCATTGACTTCAGTAGGATCAGGATTTCACCCCTAGTTCTCATTATTGGATATTGAGGCAGCATGGATCTATGTGTTCTCATAGATCTGATTCTCGTTTACTAAATAGCTGTGGGGGTAGGGGGAATTTAAAGTTCACACTTGAAAGCTAAATCCTGTTTTGCAAAATCTTCCCCTTTTCCCCCACTTCTTTGGTTTTCTTTTCCTTCTAGCCACTCTTGGTTGCTGTCGTATCACAACTGATCATTGATCGCTGATGAGAAGAGCAAGCCCAGTCCGAGTCCACCTCATCTTGGCAGTGACTCAGTCTTTTTCATCTTATGGCTGTTCGGTGGCCTATGTGCAATAAGTTAGTGGGCCTCAGTTTAGTTCCTAGGGGAAAGCTGTCAAGAGCACAAAAATTACTTCCACAGCTGGCACTAAATGGCACCTTTGTGGACAGTTTTAGCAAAGAAGCCAAGGGCTGAATGAGCTCTGAGAATGAACAACATTCATCCCTAGAGGCAGGGCTAGGGTAAGCAGTGTGGAAAAGCTTACACTTGCATTGTCTATATGTGCTCTGTAGATAAAATGGATGATTTCATTCTCCCAGGCTGTCAAGTTGATCCCTTTCCAAGCACTTAATTCACTAAGTACTAATTTGTGTAATTAAATTCTGACTCTACATTTCTCCTGTAATTTCAGCTGGGATATAGTGGTATTCTTCACTCCCTGCCCTCTCCTAAATTGTCCTGCAGTGTCATTGTGCAATGTTAAACAGCTTATGGGTTTGACCCCAGTAAGGAGTGAATTAATTCTTATGTATAATTACGATAGTAAAGCATGCTGGGATCCATCAGGGCTGATGGTGATATCCCATTAATACCACTTTAGTTCTGATTATTATGCCTCTTTTCTCCTAGCTGTTAGGTATAAAGACCTACGTACATGTAGTATGGATACCTAGATACACATTCCCTACGTATTTCTTAATAGCTTTCATGTTCTAATATTATGTTCTAATAGCTTTCATATTCTAATATCTAACAATAACTATCATGAAACATATGGGAGTGGAGGTGTGTGTATGTTTTTATATTAATCTGCTATAAAATGAGAGGCATAATATTCCTCTAATACAGAGTAAAAGAACAAATATGAGATTTTCATTAGTTTAAAAAATGGTGTGGTGTTCAATGTCTTGGCCCCCAAGGCCCTCTACCTGCTATTCTTTCTTTGTCTCTTGCTGATGCATAACAGTCCAAGTGAGCCAACTTGGCACATGTACAAAAAAGCAACATTCATAATGAGATCCTGGTGCTGGGATTTGTTGTTGTTCTGAGTGATGACTTTTATTTCAACGCATCATTTTGCTTGTGCTCTTAGAACAGCTTAACTTTCCCACCAGTCCCGTAGCATGGTTTTCAGGGCATTTTGTTGGTTGTTTTTTGCAGGTACTTTATATGTTCACTTGTCACAATTCTGATTATGGCTGCACTCTGCCTCAGTTGTTCCAAACAATGGCCTATGCTGTGAACCTAAGTGAACTCATGAGCTTTAAAAGAGTGTTTGATCTTTCCCTGAGTTTGCAGCCTTGAAAATAGCATTATCTTTATTAAGGGCATCTCTCAGAAAGAACATCGGCTAAATGGCAATGATTGTGTATTATTTTAGAAGAAACAAAAGCTTACTTATAATGCCTGTACTATATATTAACAGACACAAAGTATAGTGACAATGTGTGAAGGTGATTTTCTGATACACAATGGCTCTTCTCTAAAGTCTCAGTTGGGAGTTTATCCCCATAAAGGAAAATAAAACAGTGACATACTTAAAGAATCACCGACAAAGCTGATAGGTTCACAGTACAGATCTATGTTGTGTCTTCCTTTAAAGTAGGTTTTTATTGATTTTTTCAGTTTTAGAAATCTGTCAAATAACAAACATATTACAGATTGGTTTCTGTAATTACTGTAGGTTAAAAAGAAGAACATCTCCATTTTTCTTCTGTTCTAAGCTTTCTGTGGCAATCCACTGGTTCTAGTTCTCATAGTTCTGCTATTCACGAAAGAAAAGCCATGATATGACTCAGAAGGAGATCTAGGGAAAATCGAAAGTAGGCCAACACATGGGCCAACCACTGACTGAATCCTGTTAGTTGCTGAATGCAGACTGTGTAGTTCTAAACCCCCTCAAACTCCTGTTGAAGTCAGTGGAAGTTGAGCAGGCTCAGATTAGCACAAAGTCTGAATGTCTTTTTCCTGTACAATATCAGAATTTTTAGACAAATTCTACTTCTTGAAGATCTCCAATCCCATAAGCCATTAATAGGAATTTTCCCATTTTCACAAGTGGGGTTATTTTATATTTGCCAATAATAAGGCAATATCCAAAACTTTCCCGTAGTAGATACTCTTTTACACCCCTTCCTCCACATGTAACAAGTTTGATATGCTATGTTAATTACCTTCATTTTATAGTGAAAATTCAGTAACAGCTAAGGTTATTTTAATTAACACGTATTGGGGGGGGTAGCCGTGTTAGTCGGTATCCACAAAAACAATGAGGAGTCTGGTGGCACCTTAAAGAGTAACAGATTTATTTGGGCATAAGCTTTCGTGGGTAAAACACCACTTCTTCAGATGCATGGGTGCCACCAGACTCCTTGTTGTTTTAATTAACACATAAGCTATGCTCCAGTTAATATATTCCACCTCTGCATTATTGTAAAAAGGAACATATTTCTTGATAACGTCGGAAAGCTAGAGTATAAATATTCTGTTCTTCTCTCCATACATACACGCAGCTCCCGCTGACATGAAAGGTGTGAATAGGACGTGATTTGTCGGAGCATGTCATTTGTACAACGCAACTGCCTTTGTTTTCCAGATTTTGGCAACAGATCAGGGCAAAGTTGCTCTCATTTTACAGACATATTATAGTACAGCAAATACATAACAAGTTTCAAAGAACCTGGGATTTTTTATTAATGCCTAGTATAAGGGATTAAAAAACTAAAAATACATTTAAAAGGAGAAGAATGTAACTATTATGCTGCCAAACAGAGAAAAGAAGGACTTGATTTCCCCAGGCATTTGAGCTTTCTGGATCAACAGAGTCCCAAACTAGCCACTTTTCTGATGGACATGGGGGGCTTAAAAGGAGCTCTCTCCTTCCCCCACTGTGTGGGCAATTGAGAAAGGCATGACAGACAAATGTTTTCTGTAGGCTCTGCCACAGAACACTGGAACAAAATACCAAATCCTTACTGTAGATCAAGAGTACATGCATATTCATTGTCCAGCACAGGCCTGCACCCGCTCTTATCCCTGCAGCACTTCCTGTTACTCCATAAAATGGTGGCATGAACAATTTTTATCTAGAAGACTATGGCCTGCTGGTGCCAAGGTGCCCAAACCGCTAACAAGGACAAAGCCAAACTCTGATTCCAAAGAGAGAACGATCTGAAAAAAGTCCAACTTGACGGGAGTTGTCTGATTTACTACCATGTGAAAGGAGGTTTTTCCGGGTGGCACAGAAGGAATATATACCTTTGAGGATAGCTGAAGGAAAGAGATTGGAGATGGCCCTAAACTGGAATTCTGGATCCAAGCGCCCTCAGACTCTAAACTGGATCCAAAACCTGGGAAATGCCAGCTTCTACTTCTGTGTATGAAAGCAGAAAATACTCCCCCAGTACCCATCCTTCCCAAGGCACACTTTTCATCACTCTTTTCTTCCCAGGGCCCACAGGCCTTTACTTCAGCCCCACTGTCCATTTCCATTTCATCCCACTTCACAGGGCTACGAGATGAAGCTACCACCCTCACTAATCACGTCATATATCAATCACTTTGCACATTAGTTCTCCATCTCTCTCTAATATGTATGGTGCACTTCAACAATCCAACATGCTAATGAAAAAATTATCCTAGAGCGTTGAATGCCTGTGGTTCTAGTTTACAGCAGAAGCTTCTGACGCTGATACATTGAACGCTAGGGACTGTAACATGGAGTCTGCAGGACTTTAAAGGTTGAAGTGGTGGGATCTGAAAAACAATTATTGTAACAGTTTAAAGAATGTCAGGAAGATGGTTTTCATAACTGTGTGCCTTAAATGCATTTTAATCCAATTAGAATAATTGTTAGAATTGACTATATTCCATCCCAGGGGAGGTTACAGTGGTTTATAATCTATACCCAGCTGTGCAGTATGCCATGGATTTCTAAATGTGAAAGAATATAGCTCTAAAATGAGAAAGGTCAGAGGAAGAAAATGATTGCTTGAAATGGAAGTACTCACTAAATACTTGTAATCAACCTGACTCATCATAACCCTGAGCAGAATATTTATTATGAGCAAGTTTCTCTGTTTGAACTCCACAATGTAAATTTTTCTTACGTAAAGTATTTTCATAATATAAGGTTTTCTTGGTGTCTCAGATTGCATACGTATTAGGTCACTGTAAATTGTCTTGAAGATTCTTGGCTGAATTTTTGGAATCTGTTTCTAGGCTGAACAGAAGGATTCCTTATTTCCTTTCCTGGAATCAGAAGTGCAGTATAAAAATTAATGCTTCCTTTTTAATTTTGAAGCCAGTGAATCCTAGAAAGTACACAGGAATTTATACTAAACAAATTAAAATATTTCATAAAATAAGGTCCTTTAAAATTCCATCTTTATAATAGGTAGAAGTTAAAGCTAGACAAATATAAAATTCGAAATATGGCATTCATTTTTAACAGTGAGGATGATTAACTATTGGAACAAACTACCAATGGAAGTGGTGGATTCTCCATCTCTTGAAGTCTTTAAATTAAGACTAGATACCTTTCTGGAAAGCATGCATTAGTAAAATATATATTATATATATATATATATATATATATATATATATATATTGGGCTCAATACAAGTATGAATGAAATTATAGGGCCTGTGTTATACTGGACATCAAACTAAGTGATCTAATAGCCTTAAAATCTATGACTCTGTTAACATAAACTGTAAAGGTAATGGTACATGTAAAATCAATGTTTCTCTATAGATAACATGGGTAGTTAATCAAGTAATTAAAGGGCATGCAGTTAATCAAGAAATGCATTAACAAAAGGTTGATCTCAACAAAGAAAGCAAAACAGGATGTGCTGTGATTATATGCCAAACGCAGAGAACAACAGCCAGACAATTGCCAGGCTCAAATAAAAATGAATAAATAAACAAAAAGAACTGTGGCTAAAAAATATGAAAATAGAAGATTCATTAAAAGCAAAAGAACACAAAATGATAATTGATAGTGTTTGTGACTGTCTTAGTGTATCTATATGGCGTCCCTATCCTGTGGCACCATATACATCCAGGGCCTGATTCTCACTGCCTTGCCCCCAGTGCAGTCATTTGCACCCATGCAATGGAGCTGTAATATGCTGCCAAATAAGAACTCTGCACTCACAGACACTTGTAGCATTTCACGCCCATTTTGCACAGGCATAAATGGCTGCACAGAGTGCAAGGCAATGGGCCTCAGTGACTGGTCATTACATTTCAGAAGAAGTGGAGGGTGGAAAGTTTAAAAATTCTTATTTGAAGATCGTTTTTGAAGTAAAAAAGCTGTCAATGGAAGAAGGAAGAAATTGTATACAAAGCAATCTCTGCTAATGAGAAAAATAAGTATAAGAACAAGACAATGAACTTTGAAATGACAAAAGATAAAATCTCTTTTAAAAAAAAAAAAAAAAAAGGAAAATGTCCAAAGCAAAAGCAACAAACTTTGCCTCATGTGGTTTTGCTTTACCTGACCTTGCTTAACAAAGAGTGCTGAGGTTCACTAGCAAAAGAAAACATTCCAGATGTGTTTTGGCCAAAAGTGATGGCTTTCTTCTCAAAAAGGGTTGAAAAAAGCACTCTATACAAAGGAAAAATAACTTGTGCTAGTCAGAAAAAGCTTACCTCTAGCATTTACATACCATGAAAAAGCTTGGCTCTTACGGAATTTAATATAGCGGAGAGAGGGGGGACCACCCTCACAACCCCCATCAAGGCAGATACATTTTGAGTACCCCACTGAAGTATTAGGACCCTCATTTTACTCACTGGGAAAACAAGACAGAGATTAAAAGGACATTGTCCATTTAAAATCTCTCTGAATTTTTTTAGCTACTATTGTTAGAAATAATATTAAAACTTACTACAGCTAACAGATATTAGAGAAAAAAACTATTTTTTTTTCCAATTTACTTTGTACATTCAGTAGCACAAATTTGTGTATTTGGTAGTTTCACTATAGAATCAGTTAGGCTCCATTCCTACAAACACACACATGCTTAACTTTACCCACAGGAGTAGACTGATGTCTATGGGACAGCTCATGTGAGTAAAGATGTGGACATATATAACTGTCTGAAGGATTGGGACCCCAGGCCTGTGATTGGTAGGAGGCAGGTACACTTGTCAATTGAAGGATTAGGGCCTAAATTAGTTTCCTTGTCTGTGCAGATTGTGCACGAGAGAGATAAGCATGTTTTAATAACAGCAAATCATTATTGTAAAATCACAGTAGTTTGCAGGGGGACTTGAACAAACACAGTACCTAAAACAACTTTTCACTCACTTTTTTAAAATTTACTAGATTTCAAGTGACATGCCCAAGGACTTCTGAGTGAGTGTCAGTGTTGGGGTTAGAATGCAGGAGTTGCTGTCTCTCAGTCCCAGTGCATTACTAGACCACACAATGGCTAGAGCCAGATCCTCAGCTGTAGCACAAATGAAAATCCAATGGAGTGTTGCCCTGATATACCAGCTGTGGATCTGACCCAGATTCTTTTTCAGCTAGTATTTGAACAAATAAAGAACCCGATCCTTCAGTCCCAATATCTAATAATAATCTTGTAGGAATATCTTCAGCCCTATAAAGTTCTTAATGTTTGCTGTGCAGAATACAAAGATTGCTGTGTCATTGGTGGTTTGACAGGTAATGATTCCAAAGGCCTTAATGTTAGGCATCTCTTTAAATCTACACAGTTTTGCTTTTCTTGTTGTCTGTATTTTCTGTATGGGAACATTTGGCCACTATTCCATTCATGGAAAACGAAAGTCTTTAGTGTTAGGCAAAAGAATCTTTTCCCCAGAATCAGGCAAGCACAGAGTTGAAGGGGGTTTATTCATGGTACCGGGAAGACTGACAAGCAGCTTCAAAGATATGGTGTCATAGTGGCCAGTTATATACATTCTCTTATCAATTCATTTGCATTTATCTGTACATACAGAGTCAGACATTGTTACAAGTCAAGAGAGAACCCTGAACAAAGATAAAAATAAGAACAGTACGTACATATAGAGGTCATCCTAATTGCATCAAACGTCTATGGCTACCTTACGGGGGAAGGAGGCGGGGTGGGGGTGGGGGGTAGGGCTGAGTGCTTATAGACATCCAGTGGGTTGTGAAGGGAGGGTTAGCATTGTTCTAAGAGCTGAGTTGCTGGGCAGGCATTGACCATATAAGCTGAGCTAAGTTATCAGGTATTGACAGAAACGATGTCCTTGCTTCTCAGCAGTTTGTCTTTTCTGCTGGCTGAATTTTAACTCTTTCCTGACATTGGTATTGATTAAGTATTGTTACAAGACACCATCCCAAGGAGTTTTCATCTAAGAATGGCCCATTCCTGCAGACTGATGCATGTAGGCAGTCCTTCATGCCTAGAGGGAGCCCCACTTATGCCAATGGGATTGCAGGCAGATGTAAGGGCCTGCCCATGTGGATCATATTGCAGAATCTGGATGTAAATCAGCAAAAGAGAATGCACCCTGAGTCCCCAGTGGCAAATTATTTGTGAAGATGAGAGTGGGGATTTGTCTCACACTCTCTTTGTCCTTTACTATTAGGGGCGGTGGAGAGAATAATGAAGAAATGAGAGCAGAAAACAAGGCAGGGAGAGAGTTGTGCAGACATTTGGCAGGAACGACAAACATCTCAATAAGAAAAGGAGTACTTGTGGCACCTTAGAGACTAACCAATTTATTTGAGCATAAGCTTTCGTGAGCTACAGCTCACTTCATCGGATGCATACTGTAGAAAGTGTAGAAGATCTTTTTATATACACACAAAGCATGAAAAAATACCTCCTCCAACGGAAATGGCCCAACTTGATTATCATAGACATTGTAAGGAGAGTGATCACTTTAGATAAGTTGTTACCAGCAGGAGAGTAGGGTGGGAGGAGGTATTTTTTCATGCTTTGTGTGTATATTAAAAGATCTTCTACACTTTCCACAGTATGCATCCGATGAAGTGAGCTGTAGCTCACGAAAGCTTATGCTCAAATAAATTGGTTAGTCTCTAAGGTGCCACAAGTACTCCTTTTCTTTTTGCGAATACAGACTAACACGGCTGTTACTCTGAAACCAAACATTTCAATATAAATTATCCAGCAGTTCTCTAACTTGAGCCATTTAAGTTTAGAAAGCGCAGTTTCCATTCCTTTTTGTAATATAGGTCAGATGGTATGGTGATTAGAGCCAAGGACTAGAATCTTTCCTTACTAAGTCATGGGCTTACAACTGGATATGGCTTGGGGAAATCATTTGACCATCCACTCCTTTGTGCCTCCACCTGGTGGAGAGAATTGGGTTAAAAAGTAAGGCCTCTATGAAAATTAACATTCACATCTTAGGTTGAGCTGCTTTAAGCAAATAAATTTTTAAAAATGTAGTAATTATGAATTAGTGAGGAACATATTTCCTTTTGGATAATGCATCTTCCTTGGCAAGTCAGAATACTTGTCACTAAGTCATCCAGTTAGTTCTGCATAGCTAAGAACTTCCTGCCTTCTCAGTCACTGGGCTGCAGGCAAAGGTTCAGGTACTGTGCTGTGAGTAAACTTCCTTGCACGATTGTGTCACAGTGAGTAGACTGAAAAATGAAGGGATCTTTCCCTTAAAGATCTAGTGACATAACTACCTTTTCTGCCTGCTGTAGCAACCAGAATTTATGGTATTGCTGTTAAATTGTTTCATAATCCAAGATACACATGTAACTCATCCATGGTTGGCTTTGTTTACTCTCTAGGATTTGTGACTGCTTTACCAAGCTGTTCTATTGCTGGGAGCATGTTGTATATACATGTTGATTTCTAAAGTCTAAAAATATTAAACTAATTTAAAATTTCTTCCTCATCATCTTTTTCCCACTGCTCATTATCAAAAAATGAAAGACCTTTACTCACATAGCCATGTGTTTCTGTATTGTTTCAGGCTGTGAATCGTCTCTTCACCTGACATTTCAGAAGGCCACGGTTGCAGTGGACAATATCTTTAAGTCCCTCAGGGATGTTACAAAAGCTCGAATGCACATGAAACAGTTTAATTCTGTGTATGTCCCAGGAAGTAATACCTGCCAGGTAGGTAGATAATCCTTTTTCCATCTGTGTTATATTGTTCTAGCATACGGTCAAAATTACAGTTTCACAGCTGTGACTAATTTACTTTTGTATGAATACAAAACGTATTCTGCAACCCCACGGAATGTTTTTGGAAATAGGTTTTAGAACTGACCTAATCAGCAGCAGCCTCCTGAAGTCCTTAGTCAGTCCAGACTCAAGCAAATTCCCCTTGACTTTATTGGATTTCAGTGGGAATTTGCCTGAGTAAGGACTTCAGGATTTGGTTAACAATGATGTTGTGATATTGTATATATTTTGTGTGAGTGGCAGGGCTAGATCAAGACTACACAGGGCCAGAATCCACTACTGTATATTGAAATGATGTCTAGGTATCTACATGGGACTGTGTTTCAAAGTATTTTTTCTCAGATTTCCACAATTGCAAGTGTCTTGCTGTAAAAATTGCCTGATAATACAGCTTCTGTTTATTGAAAGTAGTGTGATTTTCTTTTAGCATAGGTCATCCTGGCCAAAGTTAGTTCCCTTCCCCCCCCCCCCAATTACATAACTTCTTCAGTTGGAAATGGACGTTTGCCACATGGAAAGCACATGTAGTAATTTAAGATTTTTAAAGACCATTAAACTTGTCCCTGGTCCTTAGCCAGAAAGATTCCTTTGAAACTTCAGTGTACCGCAGACTAACAAATGGATAAAATTACTCCAGTGGTGAGTCAAACAATGCTGTGTAGCAATGGAGCTTTGGCTATTACACAACATTGCTGAAGGGGCCTTGCAGTAGAAAAACTGTAGGAGAGGCAGGTGAAAGAGTGACAGGGATCAAGTTGCAATTCAATGGCTGTCAAAACATAAAACCTAATGCTGACATCTTCTGGCACTTGTGACCAGAATGATGGCTGATATAGCTAATATCATCAAAATATTCATTAGGTAGCTCTGTGCAGAATACTCAGCATAATAAAAAAAGTACTTCTGAAAGTTTCCTAGAAATGTAGTTAGCATCAGTATGTTCTTTGGTTTTAGCCCACTTCTACTCATTTAGGGCCAAGTCCTGGAACACCTTTTGTGGAGGTAAAGAATCCTTACAGCTGCCTAACCTGGCTCTGTACTGGGCTAGCTGATCATGCAGAAGGAGATTAGGAAGAGATCTGCAGATTCACTGTGGTCAGGAGCTGTGGGGTGGCTGCGACATACAAACAAGCTCTCCTTTTCTGTCAAGCATCCCTCTGTGGATGGATCCCAAGTTCTCTCCCCCCGTGTTTAGTTGGTTTACTGCCATGCTAAAGCTGTTATAAAGAGAGAGAGCTGCAGGGACTCAGGGCCCCTCTCCTTTTAAATGGAAAAGAACAAAAGTTGCCATTTTATGAGTTGGGGCGCTCTGGATTTTCTGAGTAGAGGGATTTTTCAGAGCTACCACCAAGGAGTGATGTAATAGGGGTGCACAGCTCTGTATATGTTCCTCCCAGTGTCAGTCAGTCGGAGAGGAGAAACCCACTGCAGGGAATCAGGAGGCACTGCATTTCCAGGTGGGACAAAAACATGAACTGGGAGGAGTTGAGTGGCTTCTTGAGCATTATGCTCTTCTCTGGGTAAGACTATTGTTTACCACCTCAGGTTTGATTAAGCCACAAAACAGAGACCAGCCTGTGGCTTCTTGAGCCAGGAGCCTAGCCTTAAAACCCCTAGTTTAATCTCTATTATGTACAGATAAAGTCCCCAGTGTTCAGCCCATCTTGCCAGGGTCCGTATCTATACTGAGATTTGAAACTGTGTTAGCACCTATGCAGGGTTCTTGATATTTCATAGACATTTTGTCAGCATTGATAAGTTTTGGGGCAGTTATTCTGATTGAGTTCATATCCCAAAATATACTGATGCTAACAGAGTTACTAGGAAACTTTTAAGAGGACTTTTCTTATCACCATGAATGTCCTGTATTAAATAAGCTAATGAATGTTTATGTAAAGTTAGCCAATCAGTTATCCTCGTGGTTACATGTGTCACAAGATTCCACAACTAATGTTTCTGCTCTGCCTGCTCTTGTAACTGCTGCTCTGTTCCTGTCATTCCTCATCCTGATTACATACACAATTTTTGGTAACCTGGTCTGTCTATATGGGACAGGTCCACTTGTTAGCGACTTCCTAGCAAGAACTGTGTTTAAACACAGTTTTATACAAAAATGTTAGCAGTGTCAAATCTCCAGACACGATTTTAGTGTAGGCGTTAGGATATAAGTTCTTTGTTATTGTCAGTCTAATGTAGAAATTAAAAGAGATTACATTATTCTTTGAAAAGCATCGTAAATATTGTGGCCAAGATTTTCAAAAATGACTAGTAATTTCATGGCTCTCATTTTTTGGGTGGCCAGCCTGAGACGCTCGAAGGGCCCTGATTTTCAGAGCCTGGGTATCCAGGCACCCAGAATTAGGGCTGGCCTGAAAACAAGAATTCTGTTTTGCAAAAAAAAGTTGAGGTTTTGACATTTGTTTTTGTTCCAGTGTGGAACAAAAATGTGACCCTTTGAAATTTTTCACAAACCAACACAAGGGAAAGAAAGGAAACCTGTTCCAGGAGTAGCCAGTGTCCTGGTAGCTAGGGCACTCATCTGGGAAGTGTGAGACGCAAGTTCAAGTCCCTGCTCTAAATCAGGCAGAGTGGGATCTTGAACCTGTGTATCTCACATTCCAGATAAGTGCCCTCCACTCTCCACTGGGCCATTGGCAATTCTGGGGTGGATCTCTCTAGTAGTTCCATCCTGGACCTGAGAAACCTTCACAGGGAAATTTTCCTATAAGCTGATATGCTCCATGAAACATTTTGGTTTCCACAAAACGTCATTTTTTGCTTGGAAAAAAGTTTCAAAAATATTTTGACCAGCTCTACCCAAACTCATTAGTCACTTTTGAAAATCTTAGCTGGTAAGTATTCATCTCTGATGGCATACAGATGATATCTATCCTCTATTTCATATAATAGGTTTCTGATTAACATTGGTTTTGATCTCTACTCCAAATGTTTCCTTTTTTTATGCATTTCTATTGCTTATATGTGGCTTTAAGTGGATATCACATAGAGTTTTACACTGGACTTCAAGCTTGTGAGTGGTATTTAAGGCACTTATTCATTGCATAACTAGCTTTGACACAAGTCTTGGAATGTCCTACTATGGAAAGAATATAGCTAATGTCTGTTATGGTTTTGGTTTAATTTAAAAGAATTCTCACCTGTTGTAGAAGAACTACAAGAGATACATAAATCTTCTTTGATATGATTGCTTACCAAAGTGCAAGATTTGTTTCTTACATTGTAAACTGCTGGACAAAAAAAATCTCTTTAATTATAGTATTGACTTGAAAAGATCCAAGTTGCATAGTAAATGGCTAATTTTTTACTTTTTTTTATTGTATGTGTCATAAATGATGCTTCTGTCATTCATCTTTGCAAAGCATGAGTGAAATTGCACGTGAATCTTCTAAGAAAACTAGAGATGTGACATTCCTGGAATAGCACAGTAGGAAAATATTGTGTACTAGATTTGGAACCAGCTAATTTTCTAAGATCATTGCACTCATTCCTGAAACTATTACAGTTACTTTTTAATGTTTTAATCTTCAGCAAACCTATGAAAACAAAAAATGCTATCCCCAACTATAAATTGAGTAAGGTAGATTTTTCAGTAAAAGAAGAACTAGTTAGTGCATGTCAGCAAGACCCATGTGGACAGTTAGTGCATGGCAGGCTAGTGTGAGGTAGATTTACTGCTTGCTGCAAACTAAATGGTCATGAGGACAATCCCTTAGAAATCATCTTTAGGATGACTGGATGGCTCAAGCCATTGATAACTGAATATGGACCCTTTCATCTCTAGATCACCGGTTCAAATTCAGCCCAGGTTGATAGATACTGAAAGTTATCACTTGATAGCTATTTGGTGTACCATGAAAAGAATTTGTGGTCTCAGTCCGTTCACTAATTGACAGCTGTCCATGTCACAAAAAATACCATTCCTCTCATCTATGTTGATGCAAATAAAAAGAAAATCAGACCCAGTGTCTCAAAATGGTTGAGGGCGTGTTTACAGAGTGTGAGTGGTATTCGTGTCTGGTGTTTTGATGTTTGGATGATATTCATATTCAGAGGGATCTGATACTCTCCAGCTCAGACCTCTAAATAGCAGAGCTGAGTCTGAGCACTTCCCCCACCACCTCTGCTGAAGATCTCTTCTCTTCTGTTGGGGGGAGGATTCCTCTACTCTCAGATTATCAGGGATAGTTTGCTGGACTTTTCCTGTGTCTTCAAAGGCAGCTGGCAGACCCCTTCCTCTTTCTGTCCTTTTCAAGGGATGACCGTAGGCTCACTGCACCCTAAATTTAAATAAGTATCTTCGGGAGAACAGGAAGTGATTTACATCTTTAAATACTCCACCTGTACTGACCCCTTAACACTTGGAAGTTCAGGCCATCCTAGAGTGTGCTAGAGACTCAGTCAACAGACAAGGTTTCCCATTGGTCCAATGTCACCTTGTGTGTCCTAGTAGACCATATGAGTTAAAGGAGTAGCTTAGCAGAAGCAAGAGGAGTGCTTCCATGTACAGTTGCTGCAGGAGGCAGGGTAAGGCAGAGCAGAGCAGATTTCAGTGAGGACATGTCACTCAACTAACCCTGAAGTTCTGGGAAGGGAACCAGCTGTCCACACCCTGAAGATAACAGAGATGAAGGGGTCTTTCCCTTCTTTTCCCCACATGGGAAACGACATCAGAATCTCCGCTTTCATTTAGAAAAACAAAACTAAGTTTTTAGCCATCATGTGTGTGAATAAAACCTATGAGTTTGCAGACAACCTGAAATAATAGCTCTAGGGGATGTGAACAGCCTTAGGATCGCAGCAGGGTGTTCACTCCAAGACTCACTAACTCCAGGGGAAAGGAGTACTTGTGGCACCTTAGAGACTAACAAATTTATTTGAGCATGAGCTTTCGTGAGCTACAGCTCACTTCATTGGATGCATGCAGTGGAAAATACAGTGGGGAGATTTATATACACAGAGAACATGAAACAATGGGTGTCACCATACATACTGTAACCAGAGTGATCAGGTAAGGTTAGCTATTACCAGCAGGAGAGCGGGGGGGCGGAAACCTTTTGTAGTGATAATCAAGGTGGGCCATTTCCAGCAGTTGACAAGAATGTCTGAGGAATAGCGGGGGGGTGGGGGGGGAGTACATTGGCCAAACTGGACAGTCTCTACATAAAAGAATAAATGGACACAAATCAGACGTCAAGAATTATAACATTCAAAAACCAGAAAGAGAACACTTCAATCTCTTTGGTCACTCGATTACAGACCTAAAAGTCGCAATTCTTCAACAAAAAAACTTCAAAAACAGACTCCAACGAGAGACTGCTGAATTGGAATTAATTTGCAAACTGGATACAATTAACTTAGGCTTGAATAAAGACTGGGAGTGGATGGGTCATTACACAAAGTAAAACTATGTCCCCGTGTTTATTTCCCCCCACACTGTTCCTCACACGTTCTTGTCAACTGCTGGAAATGGCCCACCTTGATTATCACTACAAAAGGTCCCTCTCTCTCCCCCCTCCGCCCCCCCCACTCTCCTGCTGGTAATAGTTCACCTTATCTGATCACTCTGGTTACAGTGTGTATGGTAACACCCATTGTTTTATGTTCTCTGTGTATATAAATCTCCCCACTGTATTTTCCACTGCATGCATCCAATGAAGTGAGCTGTAGCTCACAAAAGCTTATGCTCAAATAAATTTGTTAGTCTCTAAGCTGCCACAAGTACTCCTTTTCTTTTTGCAGATACAGACTAACACGGCTGCTACTCTGAAACCTGTAATAAATCTACCTCTCCGAGAGGCAGTAGTTAGGTCAATGGAAGAATTTTTCCGCAACCTAGCAGTGTCCACACCGGGGCTTAGGTCAACTTAACTATGTCTCTCATGGGTGTGAATTTCACATGAGTGACATAGCTAGGTTGATCTGAGATTTAGGTGTCGTGCAGGCCTTTGTGTGTGGCAAACATGTCCACCTAAGTAACTGACTGCCAGGGGAAGTATGGGGGTTCCCTCCCCTGCCCCCTGGCTCTGTGTGGGATAAGTGATCCCTGCTGCATCCAAAGGGATGGGGGCTCCTACTGCAATACCTGCAGGGGAAAGGGGCCCCTGGCCCTGCCACCATCACTCCAAATGGAGGGTTGGGCTGGGAGGACAGAACCACAGGAGGCTGCATGTCATTATTATGCATGTCATTATGGCCCTCGGGCCCCAGATTGTCTTAATCTGTCCCCGTTCTCCTATGTAGCTAGGAGGCAGGAGTGGCTGGCTGTGCAGGGATGGAGAGCTAGAGGTACATGATCATTCCTCCTATAGCTCTTCCTGGCCTAGGAGTAGGAGCTGAATTATTATTTCACACTTTAAGTGATATGCCCTTCTCTAGCTGCCAGGACAGCCTGTTTCAAGTGCACTAAATTCTCTTAAAAATAAACAAATCATAGTACTCATTTCTGTTTAAGTGTTCAACAAAGCCACATGTCTCCTTGAAATTATGCCTGGATTCAAGATAACCTACAGGTATGGTGACAGTTCGCTGCCCTCTCTGTATGACCCTAAAGGAGCTTTGGGTTGGAGAGAAACCTAAGCCCATACGCTCTACTCTGCTAATAATAACAGCCTCGACTGGCCGCTTGACCTCTTCTCCCACAAGAATCTTCACACTTTTTTCCTTGCCTCCCTTTACACATGGAGTACACACAGCACCTGGGTAAATATAGCACGTATCTCTCTCTTCAATTAGATGAGAATTCTGTGCACATCATTGTTATGTAATGTTGCAAATACAGTTGTTGCTTCAACCTTCTAAATGTGTCCAATTTCCATTCTGTGACAAAAGCTTTTGTTTCCTTTAATGGTAATGAAACGCTAAGAAAAGCAACTCGCCACAAGTACAGGCAATTTTATTTTCAGCACGTTTTACTTTTGCAGGCCACTTACAAGCCATTGCTGAAGCAGGTGGTAGAGGAGATATTCAATTCTGATCGACCTGACCCTGTTGATATTGAGCACCTATCTGCAGGTCTCACTGATCTCCTGAAAACTGGATTCAGCATGTTCATGAAGGTAAAGCAACCATCCCGAGTTCATATATAAAATCTGCATCTGTCCATAGTTTAACATCTCAGCCACTGCTATTATATACAGTTGTGTATCACTTCCACTAGCTGCCCAGGAAGTGGTACACAACTGTATTTGCCTTTGTCATTGTAATAACTGGATGAGATTAATGCTCAATTAAATGAAGACCTAATTATTCCAGTAATACATATACATATGTCTGTACATAGGTGTATATATCTATATGAAACGATATAAATGTGGGTCTATATTATTACACATATGTATGTATTTCAGTTTTTAAAAACTATGTTAGAAAAGCAACTCATGAATTATGAACTCCGTGTATGAATCTTGACCAAACCGTAACAACTCAGTTTTGAAGGATGTAGCCTTTTGCCTTTTCCCTTGTCTGTTACTTCCATGTTGGGCTGAAATTCAAAAGGCTGGTGGCAAAAGAATAACAAGAGAGGGCCATTGACATTAAGTGCTCTCCTATCAAAATGGAATAACTCTAAACAATAGGCTGGCTCCCAACCCAGAGAACTAGGTTAGCCGTGGACAGGTCGTCTTGGCAACAAAGTCAGCAGGCAGGAGGCTGTGATCACTGGGAGAAGCTGAGGAGGATGTCACCTGACAAAGAGGGCAAAAAGTTATAAAAAGGGCAAGAGCTGCTCTTCTGGGGGCCATTTTTTTCCAGCTGAAGATGGGGGAGGGTTAACCCAATCTGCAGAAGCCTGGGTGAGGCAGGGGACCCTGCCTACCTTCCTAAATGCAGATGGTCTCCAAGGACTCCCAAAGGAAGGGGGTGCTAGTGAGGGGCATTGCGGTTAGGGAGGTTGTGTTCTGTATGATCTGTACTCTTTCTTAGGCATCTATGATTAAGTACAAGAGAGCGGTGGTGTTAGAATCTGCGCAAAGTGCCTCTGTGTGTGTGTGTGTGTGTGTGTGTTTTACACGCTTCACTACTGCAGTGTGCTTCCTGTGAGAGTTATATGGTAAACCAGAAGGCTCACATCTTGGGGGTAGTCCTGGAAGAGGGTGTGTTTAAGCAATCAGGGAGGCTGAAGGGTCAGCACTGAGCCCAGGAGCTAGGCAGCTGGACAGGGAGTTCCAGACACAGGGTCTGCAATCCAATAGTGTGCCTAGGGACTGCAGAGACTGGGGCAGTGTCTGGACTCCATTCAGGCTCCAAGAGTCTTAAACCATCCAGTGATCTAGAGCAGGGGTGGGCAAACTTTTTGGCCCGAGGGCCACATCTGGGTATGGAATTTGTATGGAGGGCCATGAATGCTCATGAAATCGGGTTGGGGTGCAGGAGGGGGTGAGGGCTCCAGCTGGGGGTGAGGGTTCTGGGGTGGGGCCAGAAATGAGGAGTTCAGGGTGTGGGAGGGGGCTCCGGGCTGGGTCAGGGTGTTGGGGCATGGGAGGGGGTCAGAGGTGCAGGCTCCAGGAGGCTCTTACCTCAAATAGTTCCTGGAAGCAGCGGCATGTCCCCCCTCCAGCTCCTATGTGGAAGTGTGGCCAGGTGGCTCTGTGCGCTGCCCCGTCCGCAGTCACCGCCCCTGCAGCTCCCATTAGCCGCAGTTCCTGGCCAATGGGAGCTGCCAGGGTGGCGCTTGGGGCAGGGGCAGTGCGCAGAGCCCCCTGTCTGTTCCTAAACGTAGGAGCTGGAGGGGGGACATGCTGCTGCTTCCGGGAGCCTCGGCGTGCACACACAGAGTGGCCTCCAACCCCAATCCCTGTCTGTAGCGCAGGAGCAGGGCAAGCCCCAGACCCACTCCCAGCAGGAGCTCGAGGGCCGGATTAAACCAGCTGGAGGGCCAGATGTGGCCCCCGGGCCGTAGTTTGCCCATCCCTGATCTAGAGGCTTGGATTCCCCTCTCAGCCATCTGATGGACGGTTGGCAGGGGATGCCCGACCAGATCTGTGACAGGAGGATGAGCATGGGTATTATTATGCTGGAAGGTATTAATGGGTTCCATCAACCAGTTGTTTGATCGATACACAATTGCAGAAGTGCTTAATCTGTAGCTCTGCTAATCAAATGCCAGAGCTCCGTGTGTTTCCGTTTTTCCCTCATTCAGTTTTCCAATGTTCCCCAAAATCAAAAGATTCGGCCCTGCCTAGAACATCCCCTGAAATTTTGGAATTGATTAGATGTGGCATTCAAAAGTTATTGTTTCAGATTAACAGCTGTGTTAGTCTGTATTCGCAAAAAGAAAAGGAGTACTTGTGGCACCTTAGAGACCAATTTATTTGAGCATAAGCTTTCGTGATCTTGTTGTGTTAGTTTAGAGTAAATTATTATCAGCCACAAAGTGTAACATGCCTTTATTTTTTTGCCCTATTTTCATGTCTCTGCCCCGCAATTGGATCTACATTTACAAAAGAGCCAGCAGCCCATTTAGGTGCCTAAATGAAGTGGCCAGATTTTCAAAAGTGCTTAGCACCCAGCAGCTTCCACTGTACTCAGATCCCTGATAGAAATCTCACATTGGTACCTTCTTTGTATTTTGTCAAATCTGTAGTGAAAGTGTTCTTAAAATGACCATGTTCTGGGTCATCATCTGAGACTCCTATAACATGAAATATATGGCAGAATGTGGGTAAAACAGAACAGGAGACATACAATTCTCCCCAAGGAGTTCAGTCACAAATCTAATTAACGCATTATTTTTTGAACGAGCATCATCAGCATGGAAGCATGTCCTCTGGAATGGTGGCTGAAGCATGAAGGGGCATACGAATGTTTAGCATATCTGGCACGTAAATACCTTGCAACACCAGCTACAAAAGTGCCATGCGAATGCCTGTTTTCACTTTCAAGTGACATTGTAAATAAGAAGCAGGCAGCATTATCTCCCGTAAATGTAAACAAACTTGTTTGTCTTGGCGACTGGCTGAACAAGAAGTAGGACTGAGTGGACTTATAGGCTCTAAAGTTTTACATTGTTTTGTTTTTGAGTGCAGTTATGAAACAAAGAATCTACATTTGTAAGTTACACTTTCACGATAAAGAGATTGCACTATAGTACTTGTATGAGGTGAATTGAAAAATACTATTTTTTATTTATCATTTTTACAGTGCAAATATTTGTAATAAAAATAATAATATAAAGTGAGCACTGTACGCTTTGTATTTTGTGTTGTAATAGAAATCAATATATTTGAAAATGTAGAAAAACATCCAAAAATATTTAATAAATTTAAATTGGTATTCTATTGTTTAACAGTGCAATTAATCATGATTAATTTTTTTAATCACGATTCATTTTTTTGAGTTTATCGTGTGAGTTAACTTTAATTAATCAAGAGCCCTAGTATAAAGATACACTGTCAGGGTTGGCAGCCCTAAAAACTGACCCACAGTTCTTTGCCTCTGGAAGATCTTTCCACACCTGTGTGATGCCTGAAAAACAATCCGTGCTGTAATTCCAAGAAAGAAAGAAAGAGAACAGACATTCCGCTATCAAAGTGTATAAACGAGCTGATGCACACATGATGTTTGAAATGAGTGGTTTTATTTACTAGAGATTTCCCTGTAATTCACACCTGCATTTATTTGATTTTATTTGCTTGGGTTTTGTTTGGTTTTTTTTTTTGAAGCAGGAACAATCATTAGTTTTTCTAAAAACATACGTGTGGTCTCCAGAAAGTATAACATTCAGATAGAGCCATTTTCAACATTGACCAATTGTTAGGTCTACCCAATTGTTGTTGTTATTACACTAGCACCTATATGCCATCTAAGTCGGGGTCCCATGGTGCTAGGTGCTGTACAGTATACCAAAATCGGTCTCTTCTCCAGAGAGTGGATGATCTCAGACCACGCTCCTGCAGCTGGACCTGTGCAGGCAAACCCTGAAGCAGAGAGCCCCATTGCTCCATGCTGACATAAATGGTGAATTCCCATGGATTGCTTAAGGCAAGATGTAACTTGTTGAGGGGGCACTAACTAATGGGATTAGGGAGGGAAAAGAGTGGGGGGTGGGGAAAAGGAGTGAGTGAAATCCTTGAGAAACGGCAGGAAAGGGAGGGAGTTATGGGCACAGCCAGTGACTGAGCTGTAAGTTGACATCTCCTGAAATATGTTTTTTCTGAAAAATGTGAGACACTAAAAGAGATTTGTAATCATACATGTGTTCACTCTCTCCGTAGCTGTCATGAATCATTCTCTGTTGTTCTGCCAAAGGTCTCTTCTGTCGGTTGCTCTGGACATTTTTCATCTGTCTGCTCAATGTTTTAAGAACCAGTACCCAGCCACCAGTTAGTCTTTCAAAATGCATTGTATCAACAAAGCTCTCTTGGTGCCAGAATCACCCATGTCAGTAGGGCAAGCAGTTGCTTTGACTCCAAGATATTGTTGTTAGTTACACAACACCAAGATATGCCTGGCATTTTACAGGCAAATAAGACGGTGTAATCAATATGGTCCCCAGCATGACTCACTGAGTGCTGTTACAGTTCAGCATTTATGGTATCACACTTTCTCCCATGATAACAAATTATGATGTCACAAACACTTTACTGAGACATCACTGAATGAAGCAAGTGAATTATAAAGGAGAGAGCTTTTTATGTGCACCCAGATATGGGGACCGGCTATGATGAGTAAGGAAATATTTCTATACATGTTTCAGAGTAGCAGCTGTGTTAGTCTGTATTCGGAAAAAGAAAAGGAGTACTAGTGGCACCTTAGAGACTAACCAATTTATATGAGCATAAGCTTTCGTGAGCTACAGCAGGGGATGTTGAAATGCCTATAGTTACCCCTTAATGCCATGGCTCATGAAGCCGTACATAGGCAGCCTGGACAGTAGTCAGGAGCTGTTCAACTACAGGCTGAGCAAGTGCAGAATGGTGGTAGAATGTGCATTTGGATGTTTAAAGGCACGCTGGCGCAGTTTACTGACTCACTTAGACCTCAGCGAAACCAATATTCCCACTGTTATTACTGCTTGCTGTGCGCTCCACAATATCTGTGAGAGTAAGGGGGAGATGTTTATGGCGGGGTGGCAGGTTGAGGCAAATCACCTGGCTGCTGGTTACGCGCAGCCAGACACCAGGGCAGTTAGAAGAGCACAGGAGGGCGCGGTACGCATCAGAGAAGCTTTGAAAACCAGTTTCATGACTCGACTGGCTACGGTGTGAAAGTTCTGTTTGTTTCTCCTTGATGAAACCCCCCGCCCCTTGGCTCACTCTACTTCCCTGTAAGCTAACCACCCTCCCCTCCTCCCTTTGATCACTGCTTATGGAGGCAATAAAGTCATTGTTGCTTCACATTCATGCATTCTTTATTCATTCATCACACAAATAGGGGGATGACTACCAAGGTAGCCCAGAAGGGGTGGTGGAGGAGGGAAGGAAAATGCCACACAGCACTTTAAAAGTTTACAACTTTAAAATTTATTGAATGCCAGCCTTCTGTTTTTTGGGCAGTCCTCTTTGGTAGAGTGCCTGGTTGGCTGGAGGCCCCCACACCGCGTTCTTGGGCGTCTGGGTGAGGAGGCTATGGAACTTGGGGAGGAGGGTGATTGGTTACACAGGGGCTGTAGCGGCAGTCTGTGCTCCAGCTGCCTTTGCTGCAGCTCAACCATACACTGGAGCATATTGGTTTGATCCTCCAGCAGCCTCAGCGTTGAATCCTGCCTCCTCTCATCACGCTGCCGCCACATTTGAGCTTCAGCCCTGTCTTCAGCCCGCCACTTACTCTCTTCAGCCCACCACCTCTCCTCCCGGTCATTTTGTGCTTTCCTGCACTCTGACATTATTTGCCTCCACGCATTCGTCTGTGCTCTGTCAGTGTGGGAGGACAGCATGAGCTCAGAGAACATTTCATCACGAGTGCGTTTTTTTTTCTTTCTAATCTTCACTAGCCTCTGGGAAGGAGAAGATCCTGTGATCATTGAAACACATGCAGCTGGTGGAGAAAAAAAAAAGGGACAGCGGTATTTAAAAAGACACATTTTATAAAACAATGGCTACACTCTTTCAGGATAAACCTTGCTGTTAACATTACATACATAGCACATGTGCTTTCGTTACAAGGTCGCATTTTGCCTCCCCCCACCGCGTGGCTACCCCCTCAACCCTCCCCCCTCCCCGTGGCTAACAGCGGGGAACATTTCTGTTCAGCTGCAGGCAAACAGCCCAGCAGGAACGGGCACCTCTGAGTGTCCCCTGAAGAAAAGCACCCTATTTCAACCAGGTGACCATGAATGATATCTCACTCTCCTGAGGATAACACAGAGAGATAAAGAACGGATGTTGTTTGAACGCCAGCAAACATACACTGCAATGCTTTGTTGTACAATGATTCCCGAGTACGTGCTACTGGCCTGGAGTGGTAAAGTGTCCTACCATGGAGGACGTAATAAGGCTTCCTTCCCCAGAAACCTTTTGCAAAGGCTTTGGGAGTACATCCAGGAGAGAATGCCAGGGCAAATTAATCCTTTCACATGCTTGCTTTTAAACCATGTATAGTATTTTAAAAGGTACACTCACCAGAGGTCCCTTCTCTGCCTGCCGGGTCCATGAGGCAGCCTTGGGTGGGTTCGGGGGGTACTGGCTCCAGGTCCAGGATAAGAAACAGTTCCTGGCTGTCAGGAAAACCGGTTTCTCCACTTGCTTGCTGTGAGCTATCTGCAACCTCATCATCATCATCATCATCTTCATCCCCAAAACCTGCTTCCGTGTTGTCTCCATCTCCATTGAAGGAGTCAAACAACACGGCTGGGGTAGTGGTGGCTGAACCCCCTAAAATGGCATGCAGCTCATCATAGAAGCGGCATGTTTGGGGCTCTGCCCCGGAGCGGCCGTTCGCCTCTCTGGTTTTCTGGTAGGCTTGCCTCAGCTCCTTAAGTTTCACAGAGCACTGCTTCGGGTCCCTCTTCTGGCCTCTGTCCTTCATGCCCTGGGAGATTTTGATAAAGGTTTTGGCATTTCAAAAACTGGAACGGAGTTCTGATAGCACGGATTCCTCTCCCCATACAGCGATCAGATCCCATACCTCCCGTTCAGTCCATGCTGGAGCTCTTTTGCGATTCTGGGACTCCATCAGGGTCACCTCTGCTGATAAGCTCTGCATGGTCACCTGCAGCTTGCCACGCTGGCCAAACAGGAAATGAGATTCAAAAGTTCGCGGTTCTTTTCCTGTCTACCTAGCCAGTGCATCTGAGTTGAGAGTGCTGTCCAGAGCGGTCACAATGGAGTACTCTGAGATAGCTCCCGGAGGCCAATACCGTCGAATTGTGTCCACAGTACCCCAAATTTGACCTGGCAAGGCCGATTTAAGCGCTAATCCACTTGTCAGTGGTGGAGTAAGGAAATCGATTTTAAGAGCCCTTTAAGTCGAAAAAAAGGGCTTCATCGTGTGGACAGGTGCAGGTTTACATCGATTTAACGCTGCTAAATTCGACCTAAAGTCCTAGTGTAGACCAGGGCTAAGGTGCCACTAGTACACCTTTTCTTTTTATTTCTATACATGTTAGTTAAAACATAATTTTAACAAAATCCAGTCTTCTAAAATTTACTTGACTGTGTCATGGTTCTTAAAAAGTTCCCGTAGATGAATAAACTAAATTACCTATCAGCGTATCATTGGTCAATATAATTACCAGGCTAACCCTCCAGTCTCCTGATTGCACTCCTGTCAAACAGAAGGGCGCCACTTTCACAAAGTGTGGAAAAAGAAGAAAGAGGCAAGGATATGTGAAAAGAAGATCTTGCCACTTTTCTCTGTCTTCTCTCACTTTTATCTCCTTTCTTCGATTTCTGTCTCCTCTGCTTTTCTTTTTCTACCTTGCTATATTGGAGTCATTCTAGGCTTTTAAGTTTTCTTTTTATGGTCTTTCAGCAACATACACTTACCACCTTAAATGCCTCTAACTCTGCTAGTAATATAAAGCAAATATAAATGTATAACAGATGTGCAGGTATGAATATTTCATGGACACAAAACTGTCATCACGTCCCTCACATTTTCTCCTCTGCATGTTGTTTAGACCTTTGGCTGGTTGGCAGGGTGCTGCATTACAGTGTGAGAGATTCTGAGCCAGCCAGTGATCTGTATTCATCACATAGGAGATGTTTCACAGATTTCCCCCTTTTTGCATGACTATCACGTTTCGTGATGATTTCACAAGCAGCCTTAAATTTGTTGTCCCTTAAATGTATGACAACTCAAACAAATCAAACAAGTGAAGTTTGATCATTAAATTTAAATTGGCTGAGTTGTTATGTGTTAAGAGTCCAGCCAAAAGCAGCCTCTCCTAGCCCGTGTCCAGTAGAGTACATCACCCTCCTGGACTATACAGCCACGCTCGAAGGGACTAGTTCTTCATTCAGTTCACGTCTTCCTAGGACAATTACTTTCCATAGACCTAGCTTTCTCAATTGCGTCTTTTAAGAACATAACATCTGGGGACATGCCAAGCATGCTGGATGACTCAACAGTAGTCAGTCAGGGAAGGATCCAACCACATATTACCACGCTCAGTGTATCCCCTTGCCTGGCTGAATGATATTTGTTCAGCCAGAGAAGATTAAAGATGCCACTCACCCAATACTTGTGTCTCTGGCTGACATGTCTGTTCTGGAGCTCAGCCAAGGAGACAGGGAAGGGCTCCTTTGTGTCCAAGATTCCTCCTTTTCTAGTGGTACTCCAAACCAAATGGTGATTTAAAGAGGACCCATTTCATTTATATCAATCGCCTTATACAACAGTGCTTGGCTACCTCCCTACTTCATTCATGGGCAGGAGAGATTCCCCTCATAAATAGATGCTGTCTTTATTCTAATTGTACTCCCAAGGCCTGGAACTTGGGAATATCTTCCCAGAGAACTTTGCAAGTGGGTTACTCCTATGGGCTGTGTGGCCCCAGTGAGGTGTTTAAAGACTGGTATGAGGGAGTGTGAGGTGGAAAAAGCTCAATTCCATACATTCTCTAAACTGCCAAACCACTCCACAACTTCCTACAGAGGAGCTTTTCCCTTTTAGCCATTCAGGGTGGGTTTTTCTCTCCATTGCATTGACAATCCCACATCACTGTCTGCCTCTGCTCTTGTTCTGCCCAGAAGGCTTACAGATAGTCTTTTCAGAATTGAGCTCCTCCTGCATCTTTTTTTCCTATTAGGGATATTCAGAAATGTTTTCCCTCCCTCATCTCATGAGTCACAGCTTTCAAGGGGAGGTCCTATCCCTAGTGCCCAGCCCAGTTACTCAGCTGGGTGTTGAGCATCTTTTTGGGAAAAGGAGGGAGAGGCTTTTTCCTAGACCAAAGGACAGTGGCTGGAGTAGCCTCCATGACGTTAGAGGCCCCCTGTCTGAATGGTCATGGGGAATGTCTGGGGGATCTGTGCTGTGATGTATCCTCCAGCCCATCCCTGCCCCCTCTGTGGACAGCTGCACACAGGGATCCCCATCCCTTTACCTCTGTGCTGCACTGAAAGAAAAGCCTTATATCCCAAGGCTATTAGATAGACAGAATAACAGGTTTGTTTTGCGACAGAGGCCTACCCTATACCACTACAGCCACCTTTTCTGCATTTATATTTCTTGGTGTTAAATTATTGCCTCTGAGAGTTGCTTTTTTTTCAGCAGTTGATTCAAAGAACTTTGTATCCTGCCAGAGCATGAGGTCTGTTCTCATTTGAATAGTAATGGTGTGTTGTGTAAAACTATTTAATTTATTAATGATTATTTTCTTATCTTGGTATGTTGTTTGGTATAATAGCTGCTGTTTATGGGTAGATATGTAATCAGGGTCAATAACTTCAGTTTAATCAGTTCTTAATGGCACTTCAATTGTGCTCATTCTGTATGAGGAACCATGTCATTGGACACAATAAAATGGCTCTGGGCTTACACATATCCCAAAATATCTCTTAGGGGGCCTGCCTCATATGTTTTATATCAACAGAAAATGGGCATGCATGATAACTGTCAGCCTTCTGTTTTTCCTGACCAGAGGCTCAGCTATTCAGATATCCAGATCCCAAATTAACTCTTCCACCATGCTAGCTGATGCATAATTATCAGTGCAAGCCAAGGTATTGGGCCAGATCCTCAGCTGAAGTTCATTGGAGTCAATGGAGCCGCACTGATTCACACTGGTTGACTATCTGCTGACTAATACTGTATAGCTCAATTTAAGAAGAAAAAATAACAAATTATTAGAAATGCTTATATAGAGAAGTGGGTAAAATGTTTATAATTAAAATTCATTTAATGGAAAATCACCTGATAGATGGATGTTTTGCAAAGCTGATAAGTGATTTTACTTAGTCTTAAATTTTCGGACAAAATTCAATGCAAACTTTTTTTAAAATTTTCAGGTGATTGTGACACATTTCCATTTTACTTTTTCCAATTTTGATCTGGGTTGGTTGGTTGTGATGGTCACAGAAGTGATCTATTAGGTCTAGTTTCCTGGTTGCCTGAGCTGTGACCCTTCTGGGTTAGACAAGTCATTTTAACTGATTTTTCTCAGAGGAAATGTCTGCATTTTTGTGACCTCTAAATTAGTAAAAACAAACCTGTCAACTGAGCCACTTCCTGCTGCAGTTGGGAACCTGCTTTGCCTCCCCATTTCATGTGGTCCGTACAGTGTTGTCGAGGGGCATTGATGTTGCCCCTCGACAACACTGTACGGTTGCCTGATGATCCCCAAAACACACCAAAGGGAAAGCACTCCAACCACTAAAGTCCCTAGGAGAAAATACCAGGACTGGCGATTGTAGGGACAAAGGTCCTCATGACCAGCTAGGTTCAGATAAGTATCCAAACTCCAAGATTCCTCCTTCACTAGATTTATTTGATAGCTTGGCTATGTTGATGTAGTTTTACAATGTGTTTTTATATGAAGTCTGGCTATATTGAAGCTGATTCACTCCGCATCTTTATCTGTGGTTTGGTTACATTAATGCTGGGATTTTCATGTTTATTTTATTCTCCTTGTAGTTATAGTATATTAGTCTTAGGAGTATTGGGTACACTATAGAATCCTGGTGGCACATAGGCTGGCTTCTCTGATGCCATGCTATATCAATAATGCCAGCAACCATAACCATCATGCTTGCAGTGTCAATCTCTCTTTTCATACTTTATCTGCCCAAACTTGTGGTGTAAAGTTATATGTCTGGTCCATGGTGTCTGCAAGACATGGGCTGGGTGTGTGTTCCTGCGCTACTTCTGGAGGTGGAGCCAAAGAAAAGGTGTCCCTGGCCACGTCTGTCACCATCTCACCAAATATGTGTCTCGGCATGTGCCTCTGAATGGAGACTTTCTGTGCGGGACCTTGTCTTCTCCTGTCTTCTCTCCACCAACCTAAATTACCAAAGATGGTTGCCATGGTAATTTCTAATGATTTTTAGACTGGGGCAAAATTTCTAAATCAAGATGTTTTGAAGTGATAGGTGATTTGCAAAACATTTTGGGGTCACTAACAATTCATATTAAAAATGAGATTTTGAGGACTTGAAAACCTTGTGAAACAAACTGGTGAAAAGTGTGTGCTATTTTGGAAAAGGAAAAAAATCTCCAATTTTAACTAGGCATTGTTTGCAGAAGCATGACAGAATGTGTGTTGCTTTTTGTTACAGTTCACTTTTATTCTTCTTCTGTAACACAGGGTTGAGTTGTGTTTAGCCACATGGAGCTAGCCTCTTCAAAAGAAAGAGCCTTGGGGGGTTGTATTATCAAATGGAAATATGTTGGCAGAAACCCACATTCTTAACACAGCCAAATATTTTGTACCCAAAGTATTGTCCTCCTCCAAAACACTTGTGCATAGCATAATAAAATTACAGGTTCCAAACCCTTTTCATGGCAACTTTAATTTAATTTAGAGCTTGCATGCCTAATGGTTGGTATTTTTTAATATGCATTTCTGGAATTTGTGGTTTGAATTTCAGTTTTCTGAAAAATAATACATTTTATATATGAACCATGTGTTTGGATAGAGGCTTATTGTGACTGATGGAAATGATTTGTCAAATATTTTCTCCCTTTCTGTACCCATGAAAGGTTACGTTAGGTAACCTTATAATAAGTTTCCAGATTTATACGTACATGTTTACGATGAGTTTCTTAGTCACTTGGTAAAGTTCTTGAGGACATTCTGAGGCGAATATCTAAGTTTAAATTCTTCAAATATAACTCTTTGATCACCACCTTTGTTCTGGGTGGCAGCTAAAATAACATTAGGAAGTGGGAAGCAGCCACGTAAAGTTTGTTCACAGCTAGCCTCTGGACTGACATCTTAAAGCTAATAGTTCTTATACTGCATAAGAGTACCCTAGCCCAAGCACTCTGGCCAACATTCATGTTTACCATCTTTGTGAACAATTGCTCATCTTTGTGAACAGAACCCCCTGCCCCGAGTCCCCTCCCAGAGCCCACGCCCACACCACCTCCCGCACCGCAAGCTCCAGCCCTGAGCCAACACCCAACACCCAAACTCCCTCCCTCCATTGATAAGTATAACTCTTTAGTTAACCAGAATTTTTGACTAACTAGCACCCCTGTTCCCCCAATATGCTGGATAACAAAGCTTTTCCTGTATATGGTAATATATGTAAACACATTTGATTCATTAAAAAATCATTGGCCTGATTCTCAGGTCTGCTGAGCACACACAACTCCCTTTGACCTCAGTGGGACATGTGAATATGCCACACCTGAATATCATTCCAGTGATTTTTAACCTGCCAGCATCTCTTTAATTTTCTATCCAACTTCCATAGAAACCAGCATTTTAAAAAATCATTTCTGAGTTTCCTCCTAGTCCTTCAATACTCTGTCTTGACCAGTTGTCAAGGTTCCTTCCCCACTCTGAACTCTAGGGTACAGATGTGGGGACCTGCATGAAAACCTCCTAAGCTTACTTTTACCAGCTTAGGTTAAAACTTCCCCAAGATACAAACTATTTTACCCTTGGACTTCCACTGCCACCACCAAACTTTATCTGGGTTCCTGAAAAAACGTAGTTTGGAAACGTCTTTCCCCCCAGAATTCTCCCAACCCTTGCACCCCACTTCCTGGGGAAGGTTTGGTAAAAATCCTCACCAATTTGCATAGGTGACCACAGACCCAAACTCTTGGATCTTAGAACAATGAAAAAGCATTCAATTTCCTTACACAAAGACTTTTAATAGAAGTAAAAAAGAATCATCTCTGTAAAATCAGGATGGTAAATACCTTACAGGGTAATTAGATTCAAAACAGAGAATCCCTTTAGGCAAAACCTTAAATTACAAAAAAGACATGCGGACAGGAATATTCATTCTATTCAGCACAGCTATTTTCTCAGCCATTTAAAGGAATCATAATCTAACACATACTTAGCTAGATTACTTACTAAATTCTAAGACTCCATTCCTGTTCTGTTCCTGGCAAAAGCATCATACAGACAGACACAGACCCTTTGTTTTTCTCCCTCCTCCCAGCTTTTGAAAGTATCTTGTCTCCTCATTGGTCATTTTGGTCAGGTGCCAGCGAGATTACCTTTAGCATCTTAACCCTTTACAGGTGAGAGGATTTTTCCTCTGGCCAGGAGGGATTTTAAAGCGGTTTACCCTTCCCTTTATATTTGTGACACGCCCCCCAAATCTCAGCTAGGGTGAAACGCTGGCTGGGATTTCTTCCTGGAGTTCTAGGAAAAAACAGAGTTAATAAGACACATGCATCTCTAAATATACTACCAAGTACATAAAGACTAACAATATTTTCCACATCTCAAGGACGATTTTAACCAGTTGATTCTGGGAAACTTTCATGGGAGAGTGCATCAGCCACTTTTTTAGAAGTTCCTGAGATGTGTTGGATGTCGAAATCAAAATCTTGGAGAGCTAAACTCCACTGAATAAGTTTTTTGTTATTTCCCATGGCGGTATGAAGCCACTGTAGCGCAGCATGGTCGGTTTGCAGGTGGAAACGCCGTCCCCAAATATATGAGCGTAGCTTTTCCAGGGCGTAGACAATGCCGTAACATTCTTTTTCACTGACTGACCAGTTGCTTTCCCTCTCGGACAGCTTCTTGCTGAGAAACACTACAGGGTGGAATTCTTGATCCCATCCTTCCTGCATTAAAACTGCTCCCACACCAAGCTCGGACGCATCTGTGGTTACTAGGAACGGTTTGTCAAAGTCTGGGGCCCTTAGTACAGGGTCAGACAGGAGTGTCGCTTTAAGCTGGTTAAAGGCCTTCTGACACTCTTCAGTCCGCTGAACAGCATTTGGCTGTTTCTTTTTGGTTAAGTCTGTCAGTGGGGCGGCGATTTGGCTGTATTGCGGTACAAATGACCTGTAATATCCGGCCAAGCCTAAGAAGGATTGGACCTGTTTCTTTGACTTTGGGACAGGCCACTTTTGGATAACATCCACTTTGGCCTGTAGGGGGTTGATTGTTCCTTGACCCAGCTGGTGTCCAAGGTAAGTCACTCTGTTTAGGCCTATTTGACATTTCTTAGCTTTAACAGTTAGTCCTGCCTCCCTTATGCACTCAAGGACTTTTTGTAGATGTTCCAGGTGTTCTGCCCAAGAATCCGAAAATATGGCCACATCATCAAGGTAGGTGACTGCATATTCTCCTAATCCTGCTAGGAGATCATCTACAAGTCTTTGGAAGGTGGCGGATGCATTTCGCAGCCCGAAAGGGAGTACATTAAATTCATACAGCCCAACGTGTGTGTTGAAGGCTGACCTTTCCTTGGCGGATTCATCTAGCGGTACCTGCCAGTACCCCTTGGTTAAGTCCAAGGTAGAGATGAACTGAGCCCGAGCCAGTTTCTCTAATAGTTCATCTGTGCGTGGCATTGGATAGTTGTCTCGGTGAGTTACAGCATTTAGCTTACAGTAGTCCACGCAAAAATGTATCTCCCCATCTGGTTTGGGAACTAGAACCACTGGAGATGCCCACGCACTTCCAGAGGGATGGATTACACTCATCTGTAACATATCCTGGATCTCCCGTTCTATAGCAGTTTTAGTTTGAGGAGACACCCGGTAAGGTTGGACTTTAATTGCGTGAGCATTACCTGTGTCAGTGGAGTGGTATGCCCGTTCAGTCAGTCCTGGGGTGGCTGAGAACGTTGGCGCGTAGCTAGTGCACAGCTCCTTGATCTGCTGTCGCTGCATACGCCCAAGGGTCATGGAGAGGTTCACCTCTTCCACACCACCAGCACATTTCCCTTCGTAGTAGACACCTTCAGGCCACTCAGCGTCGTCTCCTCCCTGGGCTGTAAACTGACAAACCTTTAATTCTCTGGAATAAAAGGGCTTTAGAGAATTAATATGGTAAACCTTAGGCTTTTGGTTGGAGGTGGGAAATGCTATGAGATAATTAACAGCTCCCAGGCGCTCCTGGATCGTGAATGGCCCTTCCCACGATGCTTCCATTTTATGGGCCTGGAGCGCCTTTAAGACCATGACCTGGTCCCCTACTTTGAAGGAACGCTCTCTGGCATGTTTCTTATACCAGGCTTTTTGCTCTTTTTGAGCATCCTGTAAGTTTTCTTTAGCAAGGGCTAAAGAGGTTCGGAAGGTGTTTGTAGGTTGGTTACAAAGTCCAGAATGTTAGTTCCTGGAGAAGGTGTAAATCCCTCCCATTGCTGCTTCACCAACTGTAATGGCCCCTTAACTTCACGGCCATATACAAGTTCAAATAGTGAAAACCCTAAACTGGGATGTGGTACAGCTCTGTAGGCAAAGAGCAACTGCTGCAACACTAGGTCCCAATCACTGGAGTGCTCATTTACGAATTTACGTATCATGGCCCCCAAAGTTCCATTAAACTTCTCCACCATGCCATTTGTTTGATGGTGGTAAGGAGTGGCAACCAAGTGATTTACCCCATGAGCTTCCCAGAGGGTTTTCCATAGTTCCTGCCAGGAAATTAGTCCCTGCATCTGTGAGGATGTCGGAGGACCAACCTACCCTGGCAAAAATGTCTGCTAGTGCCTGGCACACACTTTTAGCCCTGGTGTTGCTTAGAGCTACTGCTTCCGGCTATCGGGTGGCAAAATCCATGTAAGTCAGTATGTACTGCTTTCCTCTGGGTGTCTTTTTCGGAAAAGGACCCAGAATATCCACAGGTACTCTCTGAAATGGAACTTCAATGATGGGGAGTGGCTGGAGAGGGGCTTTGACCTGGTCTTGGGGTTTTCCCACTCTTTGGCATACTTCACAAGACCGGACATAGGTAGAAACATCCTTGCCCATTCCCTCCCAGTGAATGACCCCCCCAAATGGTCTTTGATCCTGTTCACCCCAGCATGGCCACTAGGATGATCGTGGGCTAAGCTCAAGAGCTTGGCCCGGTATTTAGTTGGAACTACCAACTGTCTCTGAGGATGCCAGTCTTCCTGGTGTCCACCAGAAAGAGTTTCCTTGTATAAAAGTCCTTTTTCTACAACAAACCTGGATCGATTAGAAGAGCTGAGAGGCGGTGGGTTGCTCCATGCCGCTGTCCAAGCTCTCTGGAGGCTTTCATCTGCTTCCTGTTTGGTCTGGAATTGTTCCCTTGATGCTGGAGACATCAGTTCCTCATTGGCTTGTGGACCTATGCTTGGTCCCTCTGGAAGCGATGTAGGGGATGGGGCTGTTTCCGTTGACTGTGAACCGCTCTCCGCTGGGACATTATGTTGAGGTTCAGGCTCCGGCTGAGCCTCTTGTGTAGGGTTATGGGCTGCTGCCGGTTCAGGTTCGGTGGGGCCCTCTGGTGTTGAGGTTGCAAGTACTGGATTCAGTGCTGGCAATGGATCTGGTGCTGGTTGTTCCGCTGGTTCTGGTTCTGGGACTGGTTCTGTCTGGGTCTCTGGGACTGGATCCACTACTGCTGTTGCAGACATTGGCCTGGGGTCCAGGTCCATCTCCTCTGACCGGGTCCTGATAGAAGTTTCCGGAACAGAGCAAGGCGTCACGGCTTGTTTAGCCTGGCTGCGGGTGACCATTCCCACCCTCTTGGCCTGCTTCACATGATTGACCAAGTCTTCCCCCAAGAGTATGGGGATGGGATAATCATCATAGGCTGCAAAAGTCCACGTTCCTGACCAGCCCTGGTACTGGACAGGCAACTTGGCTGTAGGCAAATTGAAAGAGTTGGACTTGAAGGGTTGAATCATCACTTGGATCTCTGGGTTGATTAAATTGGGGTCCACTAAGGAAGCATGGATAGCTGACACTTGTGCTCTGGTGTCCCTCCACGCGGTGACCTTCTTCCTGCCCACACTCACAGTTTCCCTCCGCTCCAAGGGTATCTGGGAGGTATCTGGGCCTGCGGATCTCTGGTGTGATTCCAGTGCAATGAATTGTAATCTGTTGGGGTTCTTGAGGCAGTTGGCCTTTACATGCCCCAGCTCGTTACATTTAAAATATCGTCCAGCTGATGGGTCACTGGGGCGAGGCAGGTTGCTGGAGAACGGGGTGGTGGGACGATAAGGTGTCTGGAGGGTTCTTTGGGAGGTAGGTGGGGCCTTGGGCGGCCCCCGGTAATAGGGTGTGGTCTGGGGTTGTCCGTTCTGGTCTCCGCTCTCAACTTTACAGGTGAGAGGATTTTTCCTCTGGCTAGGAGGAATTTTAAAGGGGTTTACCCTTCCCTTTATATTTATGACACCAGTCATAAATAGTCATTGCATTATGTTATTAATCGTATGCCCTACATGGCTTTGTAGTCAAGAGCACTTGTGTTTCAGAATAAATTGAAGCAATGTGAATAATGCTTTCTGTTGTTTTATAGGTGAGTCGTCCTCACCCCAGTGATCATCCTCTCCTGATCTTATATATGGTTGGTGGAGTGACAGTCTCTGAGGTCAGAATGGTGAGAGACCTAATATCAGCACACAAACCTGGTGTTCAGGTACGAAACCTTAAGTACTGTGATTTCTGTCTGAGCCAGGACAAATTAAGAGTAACAAAGAAAATGCTTTTTATAGTGCTGAATACTGCCCAGGTACAGAACACGTACCATAACAAATAAATAAGGTTAATAATGGTGTCAGGTCTCTGTTGTGGAACATCTGCAGGCAAGCAGCTTTCAGATGCAAGTTATTTAAAGTTTGTTGTGTGCAGTAGATTCAGTGAGACCCAGATCATTCCATAGGATCTCAGAATTTGCACACGCAGTTTTCTGTGAATGAGCATTTGCTTGGGAATCTGCATACACAAATTGAACTGCAAGCAGCAATTCCACCAAGCGGAGCAGTAATGACTCTTCCCAAAATGTTCAGTTCTCCTCAGCCAGAAAGAAAATGGCTCGGATTAGGGGCCTCAGAGGTGGAAAGGGATGGTGTTAGAGACTTACATGTCAATGTCACAGGGTGATGCTGGCCCTTTAAGAGGGAAAAGGCCCGTGCACCTGTGACTGCTCAGCTGCCTCCTAACTGGGCTTAAAAGAGGGCACCTGGGCCACATGGGAGAGAGACCTAGTGAGGCAGAGCTGCCTGAGAGAGGCAGATGAGAGCTGCCTGAGGAGGAAAGGAGAGTTCCTGGCAGCAGCGAGCTGTTACAGAGAGCCATGAGGTAGAGCAAAAGGTTGTTGGTGAGGACTGGCCAAAGCTGGGGAACCCCTGATGAATTAGAGGAGAGCTTGTGCAGAAGCCCCTAGGAAGAAGGGAAGGTAGGGGAAAGTAAGCCCAAAAGGAGTGTTGATCCTGGAGTGTGGATCCCTGGAGCAGGGGCAGGACTCACAGGCAGATTCTGGCTGAATGGAACACTGTGGGAAGTCCTCTTATAGTGAGCCTGGGAAGGTCCTAGCTGCTTTGTGTGGACCTCAGATCCCAGGATGTTTTCTGTAAGAGTTTATTCCAACCCCCTAGGTTAAAATGTCCCCCCTCCCACCTGCAGTTCAGTGTGCTGTGCTCAAGTTGACAAAAACCTGGCTGCCATCCTATCCCTCAGAGTAAAAAACCCCCGTCTCAAAGAGTTTACAGATGAATAAACAAGACAGACAAAGACTATAAGCAACCACACAGGCAACCTGTCAAATAGTACTTATGTTCCCTCCAGGTTTGTCTCTCCAAATCAACTTCCCCCCATCTTTTGTCCACATGCCCCTGGCACCAAGGTGCCATTCATTGACCCTGTCCACCCTCCAAAAGAACTTTGGACTCAGTCAGTTAAGGGGAAGGGAAGATTGTTGGCAAGCATCTGAAGGTCTGCTGCTCCTGGACACACTGCCTCTGAGAGGCGGGGTAGCTCTGTGTGGTGGGGTTTCCGAGGAGAGGGGATAAAAAGCCCATCTGACTGGTCCCTGCCCCTTTCATTCTCTGGCAGGCTCCTGGCTGCATTCACTGTCATTCCAGTGGAGTGGGGAGGGCAGGGGTTACTTCTGGCAGGGTCTAAGATACAGATAATTGTTAATTTGGAGGAAGGTGTATGGGAGCAGCTGGATTTCTCCTGGGTGGAGCAGGCACAGAGGGTGATCCTTATAGCTGCAAAAGAGATGTAAAGAAACACTCCATAACCAGCTGCCTGTGTCATTAAACAAGTCTTGTTCCAACAGCTGAATGTAAACTCTCTTGTTTTAATTCCTGCAGAATACAGCTCTGACTAATGAAAAGTCTGTAGCAAAATGGAGCCAACCAAGGCAGAGCAGCCTCTGATTGATAGCATGTTTTCCACAGTTTAACAGCATCTTTGAGTTGAGAACTCAATATTTTTATAAGATTAAAAGCCCTTTCCAAGAGCACTTTTTCATCTGATAATATGTTTCTCTCCAATTAGCTTCTCACTTATCTCCTTAACACAGTGAGTCAAATTCTTTGCTATCCAGAACGGGGACTGAATTGTGACGTACTGATGGACAAGTTAATCCAGACTCTAAATGTTTTAATATAGCTTGAAAGATAAGCACAGAGTTAATGAGGGAGATGGTGTAAAACTATGCAAGAATTCTTTTGCCTAACTTTCTAAAAGGGATTGAGGTTTGACAGTGGTGACATGGAATCTGGTGCTGCTTTGCTTTTGTTGACCCTGGTGGCAGGTCACCCTTTGAGGCAGATTCCCAAAGAATTTAGAGTTGACGCAGCTTTTACTGCCCCTTGCCTTTGTGTAAAATTGTTACATTAGGGGCTAATGGGCTTTAGAGGAGAGTCCTGAGGGGGGTAAAAGGAAGAAAAGAAATGGTTGTTTGAGTCTCACATATAAAAGTGTCTGAGTTAGTTGGATTTACCTGGATTTCAACTGTGAATATGCACCACCTGTTTGGGATTATTCTCTTTTCAAAGAGCCAGGCATTCATCTACCACAAGCCAGTGTTTAACAGAGCTGTTTTTGTGATGTTCAGGCGATCAGTTTCAGACATCAGGGCAAGATGAAAACATTGGCCTCCCTGTTCCATTCCACTTAAACAAAACACTGACATTTGCACTAATTATTGGCACTTCTTTTAAATCGGAGTTGCGCTGTGGATGTGAAAGTAAAGAATTTTATAAAACAACAACAGACAACCTGTCAGCAGATCGGTTTCCCCACCAATTGCTCCAACAGTTGTTTGGAGTTTAGGCAAATGAGAATTGAGTCTGGAGATTGGAAACATATGTTTTTATCCACATAGGCAAATATATATTTTAGTGTAGATATGGGGACATTTGGTTCATCTCTTCTCATTGTGAGACACAAAAGAGAACAATGTGTTTCAGGCATTATTTGTTTTCAGATGAAGCTGAATAGCTCTGCCTACTGCTTCCTCGCAGATACCACCCCGTAGGTGTAATGAATTGGTACCTCTGAGGCATCTAAATTGGGAAGAGGCAGGAACAACTGAACTAACGAGAGGAGAATGACTTTAAAAAAAATAAGAAACTAAAGAGGAGGAAAGAGGAAAAAGTGGATGTTTTAATCCCTTCCCTGTGTCACATCACTAACTGCCCACAAATGTTTGAACACGTACCAGTACTGGTACATGTTTGCATACACACAGACTCCAGAGATCTGATCTACAGCAGAAAATGGTGACATATGACAATCCCTGTGTCCTGCACCTTGTTTACTGTATGCCAATGAAACAATGACACAGATGAGAACAGAAATATAAAGACATGCCCAGTTTATAGAAACTCAGTTCCAGTGATTTACTTCTGCTGGCCCAGATTATTTCTGTGAGGTCTCACACATGCCTTACATGAAATGCTGTAAAACAGCATGGTTATTTATGAAGTACAGTTATCACCCCTGGCAACCATGATTATCATTTGGGTGTGACTGGTTTGTGTTCTTTAGCCGCTCTGAAATATTGGGTGAAATCCTGGCCCCACTGAACTTAAAGGAAGTTTTGCGCAGGGGATTTCACCCAGTGTTGTACTGCATTTTCATTAGTATTGCTGCTTGCATCATATTGTCTGAGCAATGTAGTCTGAAATGTCACAGCATGTGCATTCAGCCTCCTTGCAAGCCAGATATCTGGTGATGTCCAAGATTACCAGCTACCATCTCATGGGATGTTTGCATTGTGGGATGATTAATTTCCCAAATTAGTTTCTGTTTCACAATTCTCTTCATTTTTTACACAAACCTTCTCCTCTCCTTCTCTTAGTTTACCGTGGTGCTACTCATTACATTGTAGTGGATCATGGAGTGACACTCTGGCCACTTTATGGTGGCTGTCATGACAAAATGTAGCCCTCAATTAAAGTGCCACAGACAAGGACACAAATGTTAAGATGAGTAAGGATCTGCAAAGGAAATTTATCCTCCTAAAGAGACTTTCTTGGGCATTTATTTTACGGGCAATTGTACAAAAGACTAGATCATCTGCTTTCCATAGAAACAGAGGGCCATATGCTGTCCTCCATCCACATCTGAAACCACTATTGATATCCATGTGCATGGAGGGAGACAGCAAGACTGTGTCTTAATGTCAGAATAAGTTACAATCATCGCTCTCATTTTGTTTGTGTGGACTCATTTGTGTGGACTCATTGCACATCTATCCTTCTAGTTTAGTGATATTATTATGAAGATGAAATTGCTTTTATCTGTGCGTGGTGGTGGTGGTTTGGCCTGTATATTCATAGACAAAAAACATTAGTAATATGTCACCTCATATTTCTTAGATTTAAGCTGAGTACACAGGAAGAGGAGTGCACAGACTGTACCGTACTCTGATTCCTCCACAACATAACTAGGAAAGTGGCAGCCTTTGGCACCAGCGAATTACAGAGACGGCCTTAAGCAATGGGAAATAGAAGAGATAATCAGTGTCATTTTGCTGCAGTTTGTGTGGGAGAGCACAGGAGGTTGTTAGCACAAAAGAAAGTGTAGTAATTTAAGTCCAGATTCTTTTCGTTATTTAAAGCGAGGATGAAAGAAAGGGAAAGAATGTGAAGCAGGCATACGTGTAGTACTGCTGAGATCTGGGGCATTTGGTATTTAATATCTTTCTTTCTAAAATCACCTGCAATGTTTGAATATTCAGATAACGACACATTCATGCCTGTTGCTTTTTACCTCAGATGAAGTGTGTGCACAATTTGATCAATTACTAAAAGAAAATAGGTTCATGCACACTCCATGTTGCTGGCATGTAAATTACACTTGCCATAATTTATGCCTCCTCATTTTGGATTTTTCTAAATTAGATATCCTTAACCTTACATTGAGAAAGCGAGTTCATTCTTAAGTCTGGTACAACCCTCCCCTCCAGTTTGTCCTGTTCTTAATCTGTGGGCTTGATCTTACAAACACTGCTGAGAGTAGTGCTTGTTATACTCAGTAGTCCCATTGGCTCTAATGGTAGAAAAGCCCGACGCTCCATTAGATCTGCAGGATTGAGAATTTAGTAGCTAATAAAATCTAGTTAGGGACCTAGGGGAGAAAAAACATACATAAATATACGTTGTGCACAAAAATCCGTTTGTGATGGTCTGCTGCTTAAAGGATGAAAACAACAATTCTGCTCTGTGAAAAATATTAGTTTTTGAAGTGTTCCAATGCTGGATGTTGGCACTGATATGTGTAAAGAATTAAATATTCATCGATCCAGAGAGAGGCTGACTCTAAAGCCTGGTGGTTCGGGCGTTTGTCAGGTTGAATTCCCTGCTCTGAATCAGGCAGAAAACAGGCTTCAATCTGGGTTTCCCACACCTCTGTCTCTGACTAGAAATTCCCTCCTTGACCTGAGAAACCTTCCCAATGAATATTGTGTCAGAACCAAGACATTTCTGCAGGACACTTTTGGTTTTGACAAAACAGTATTTTTCAATGGAAAAAAGATTTTATTAAAACTGTTTTGACCAGCTATAGTAATGGGTGATGCTGCCTTTCACTAGGGTCATATTTTCTCCTTATGAAAAGAGTAACAACGATAATCCAAACTGTGTCTGTGTTTGAACCGCGATCCTGCTGGCTGGAACACCATGCTCCTTGTCTCAAGTGGCAAGTTTCTGACAGTTGACTGTATTTCATTGACTAGCCACAGCAGGCAGACAATGCTTTCTGTAATTTTCACCTCAGCGTAAACAAAGAAGAAACAGCTGCAATTTTGAGTCACTTGTTGACAAAATTCAGTGCTGTGGCAAGGGAAACTGCTGGTTGATCAACACAAGTGAACGCAATGGGAGACATAACAAATCACTGTGCTGCCCTAGTAGTGTGTGGGATGAATGAGCCAAACTACAAATGCATTAGGAGTGGGATAGTAATCACCATTGTGCTGCCACTGGTGGGTTCAACTATAATTATTAGCTGAGCAGGTGGTAGCATTGAACAAGCTGTAGGGCCACCTCACAGAGAGCGTAAGACGCCAGTGATTCCTCTGCCGTTCTGTAAATGAACGGTACGTGTTTAGAGACCTTGTTCTGATTGCAGACAAGATTAGTCTCCCTGAATTGTATTTCTCTTATTTCTGTCTTCAGGTAATTGTGCTCTCCTCAACACTCCTGACACCACTTAACATTCCTGAGTTGTTGTTTGCAACAGACCATCTACAGCCAGACATAGGCCTCTGAAGAGTGCAGATCTGCAGAGAAGATAAGTGATTTGCCTTCACTGGAAATACCACCCTCTTGCCTGTCATCCTTTCTGATATTCTTCCAAAAATGAATTTGTCTAAAAACTAATTGTGGCTGTAACTGAAAACTGAGTCGAGTGATTTGATAGCTGGCTGCAAGGGGACTTGAATGGATTGTGGGGGAACACTTAAAAATCGTTCATTTGTTCAGTGACATCAAGCTGACACTCAGCTCCTCCCTGCTGAACGATTCTGCTAGCATGGGCCCTCCCCACCGCATTGCCCAGAGAACGATGGCTGCCTGTAGTAGTTCCCCGGAAAGGGGGTAATTCTGGAACAGCTGCAAAGGGCCAGATTCTGCCACCTTACCTTCATGGAGTAGTACTTTACTACTATTCCCAAAGTGGGAATCCTTGTAGTGTAAAGTGGGAGTAAAGGTAGCAGAACCTAGGCCTGGTCTGTTTTGTCCCCCTGCAAAACACATGTGCCTTAGTTAGTGTTTAACTCCTTCTGTGCACTCTGTGACCCTAACCCCTGGGAGAGGCCATGAAGCACAGCACTGAACTGATCTGTCAGTAGTAGAATAGCTACAAGCCCACCGATGGCTTTACTGCTGATAGGGTAGAGGCGGAGGGAAGCATGGATGGAGAATCCCACCATAATCAAGATGGTGAGCCATTTACTGGCTTTCTCACAGGTCCCTGGTTTCCTCTCTTGTTTGCCTCAGTCATAGTCCCATGAGAAAAGTCACTTTCTTTGATGACATTCTCCTCTGCATGATTTTGCACAGGAGAACATGTGGGCTGAGATGATTGGATGTTTCACTTTATAAATCCTAGAGGAATGATTCTCTCAGGCACAACAAATAAATAACATATTCCCATTTGCAAAAACATTAGGGTTCCAAAAGTAGAACACTCGTTTAAAGTTGTATTTCTGAATAACAAGGGTAGGAAGAGCTTTTGATTTTAATTTATGATTAGGCAACAGCCTTTAACAAGGCAAGCTGTCTGAGTTATGTAACTTTTATTTTTTTAATTTTGCTTTAATCTTTGGAGGAGAAAAACATAAGTTCTTGAGGATTCCAACTGTGTTCAGCATTGAGGTTAATAAAAATGCAGCATAAAATAGTGGTGCCTCAAAGATGCCGCATATTGTCTCAGTTTGTTCATCCCAGGGGTGCTAAGACTACATTCTACACTGGAAGATTATTTACAGTTACATTTTAAGGCCCTCTTTCTATATATACAGTGAAGTTCCCCCATTTTAGCATTCTTTATTATGCCCAGAGGCTAGGTTAAATAGAAACTAGTTCTTTAACTTTTGCTCACTAGCTAGTTTAAGTTCTGTTAAATGTAACCTTTTTTCTGAAAACCCTTCATTTTGTTTTTATGGTGCACTTTGGTGACCAGAAGGGAACAAAGGCCTGATTATAAAGGTTAGACTGAAGCATGGACAAAGTTGCCTGTATGAAAACAGATTTAGATGATGAATATGGAACTTTACGTTTCACTGTACTTGATAGGAAAGTAACGTATCAAACAAAACACATATGTAATGCTAAAAGCTTATGAAGTCTTTTTGACTGAGCAAGTTAGAGAAATGACAGCAAACAGCCTGTCTCTGTGGTTACATTTCTTCTTCTTCTGCACTGTTTACATTATCAGAATGTAGATGTTTTGGAAATTACTTAACAATAAAGCAAAGATTACAGAATCGGCTCATCTTCCTGGCTTTTTCATACACACCAACCCCTCATCTTATTAGATACATTTTGTTGCTCTTCCCCCACACCACCCCATCCCACACCACCCACAACATAACCAGAAAGGGGCACTTGGTCATGTGTCCACTCTGCTGTGTGGCTGTCAATTCCTCCACATCGTATGGCCCTTCCCGCGTCTTTCAACTGCCCCAGGGATTCTAGGCAGGAGCTCCTGGCACAGAGGACCCTCCACCCCTCAGGGAAGTGATCACCAGTCCTAAGAAGCTGTTGCAACTGTGACAGTTTCTGTCTTCTTCCTCTCCCCACCCCCCCTTAGCTGAACACTCTCAGACCCCTGACTTGGTAATCTGAGGACATGCTGCATGAGTTATTGGGTGGGGCAAACCAGTGAGGGTTGGGGTTTAAATAGACTTTGGTGTTGGAGGTTCCCACAGCTCCTGTGGTTCCACGGGTCCCTGTATAGGGGGGATGCCTAATCTTCTACACCCACCTTGGGGGAACCTTCATAGCCAGTTTGCCATGGTGGAATGCAACAGCAGGCTAGAGCAGTCAAGCAGCCAGGGGCTGAAAGGAGACAAAGATTATTGGCTGCTGTTCAAGGGCAACAAGGCAGAACTTGGGCCTTTGGGGATGATTTCTGGAAAGGAGGGTGGGGACTATGTCCCCTAGTTTGGGGGAGGAGGGCAGGGTGAGTGGTTTTTGGTTGTATTAGCAACAGAAGTTTTGAGGGAGGGTGAGATAGAGAGAGCTAAGGCAGAGAACCAGTTCCTATGTGGGGGTCAGTATGGGCACTGCATGCTGTGAACTTGCAGGAGGATGCTTGCTGTCCCAAAGTGAGGTCAGGGCGAGCACCCAAATTTTCTGTAAAGGCCAAGCATATATCCAGGTGTCTGTTGCTTTTCCCTTGGTGGATTCTTTCTCGTCTTCCTCCAGCCACACACACACACAACAGGATTCAAGGGCCTTTTAGAGTTCCCTCCAGTCATCTGCAAGCAGGAACAGCTCAGCAGATGCTGCTGCTTCATCAGGCAAACCTCATCTACATGGTACGAGACACGGCCGTTTTCTGCTGCAGTAGAGGATTGAATTTTGCATGTGGAGGTGTAGGATGCTGGCCAAAAAAATGGGGAGGTCAAAGGATATTATACGAGACTCGTTGCTTTTGGAAGGCTTCCCTATCTTAGCAGTTGTAGAAGTGGGTGGAAGGGAGAGGATCTTTGAAAATAAGAAAGCGGTGGTCTGGTTAGACGGTTGGCAATGCATCGTGTTCACCAGCATCTCTCATCCTCTTCCATCAGCCCCTCCACCACCCCTTTTGCCATACCAGCACCATGCCAGGAACCTGCTCCAATTTAGCATCAGGGAAAAGGTGGGATGCTTGCAACCCTCTAGCACCTGACCTGGTTTTGGCTTGTATATGGCACTTTGGCCAGTCTGACGTGGACATTACTCTTTTGGATGACAATGAATTAGTTGACACGTCTGTGTTAAAGCTCAAATGAGACTAGATTACGTTATGGTCTATGATCCTTCTGGCCAGGCTTGTATAATTGCACATTACTGCAGCAGATGTGGTGGGGAAGCAACTCCCCTATTGTAAGTGATAAGTGGAAGATAGTATAGCTTAGCTTGGCATTAGGTGGGGATGCCCTAGGTCAGGAGCGACGTTGGGAGCCTGACTCCCAGGGGTGGCTTTTGATTACAGCACTTTCCTTCTGGTTGGCAGATTGGCTGCAGGCAAACACTTTGTCCAGGTGACCACCAAGCAATGACTAGTAGCATCTTGGGGCAGGCTAGTCTTGCAGGTGACATTTTTGTAAGCAATTGGAAATTAATTTGGGGTAAATGGTTACTGTCTTCTGCTTGGGTGATAGAGAAGAAGAGAATTTTGATGTTTCAGGACAATGAAACCCAGTGCTATAAGCTCTTAGCGATTGGCCTAGGAAAACTGTAGCCCTTTCTAAGAAGGCAGAATGGTTGCTGGCTTATTGTCTAAGCCAGCTGACTGGGTCTGCGGGGTAGTCTGTGGTTAGATCAGCCACAGCTACCTCTTTTCTCAAGAATTAGTCTGTGTTTCCCCATGATTATTATTGTGTGATAAAGTTGGGGCCTAGGTGCCATTCGTTCCAATCAGTATGTCTCAGCAGTCTAGTTCTCTACGTGAATAGAATGAAGTCAGAGGTTTGTGCCGATTTACTTTACCCAGTAATACACTGATCAAGTTCACTTCCATTCTTCAAGGCATCATATTTATCGCTAAGCAAAACTGTAGTGCAGATTGTGCTAATACTGCCAGTTTCTAACAGAAGAGTTGAAAGTGGTAGAGGCTGGTGTTTAGCTCATATCTAAGTAACATCAAGCCTCACCCCTATGGCCCCATTATTAGGATTTTTATGCCAGAAGAGGGAGGGATGGATCCTGAACCCTAGTTTGAAAGGCCTTGATTTTTTTCTGCATAATTGCATCGAAGGACAATATCTGGTACATAAAAGGTTCTGAGTACTTCCCCCAATACCTAAGGTCCTTGTGCCTGTAAGAACTGAATACATAAAATATGCAGAGGAGGACTTAATTCATATTTCTGCCTATTGATTTTTAAAGAGTGGTTAGTATATACCACACAGGAAATTGTGAGAAAAACAGATACTTGTAAAGCAATGCTTTGTCCCCAAGGTTCACAGGTTGTTTCCAATTCTGTTTAAAACAAAAAACACTACATGAGAAAATGTGTAGTTCAAAAAAAATTTAATGCTGAAACAGACTGCAGGAGTGAAAAGTCTGCTCCAATTAAGGAGTTACTGTACACAAAATAAATAAGTTACAGTTTAAGCAAAAGCACAAGTGGCTTTTTAAAGTGCATTTGTATAAGGCCTTTAGCCTATATTCTCAAAATCCATTGGCTCAATGTAAAAATGCATAAGTCTGCTATGTGTGATTAAAGATGAATATCCCACTGAACTTGGGGAGAGAGAGAGAGAGAGAGAGAGAAAAAAAGGGCTCAGCTAAGAAAAATCCAACCAGCTTCACTGCCTAGAACCAACAGTGTATATCATACAATACTGAATTGATAAAGTGAGCTCCTTCCATGCTTACTACACACACTGGGGCTAAGAGAGAAATGGAAAAGGTTCTGCACTGAGCAGTTACCAAGGACCATCATTCCAACTTGGGACTTGCATCTGAAAAGCAGCAGTAGTGTAACATTTTAAAATTAATCTAGACAATATTTTTCAGGCAATAAAAAAAAAAGTTATTTGTAATGATAAAATACACTTAGACCCTGTGCACAATATTTCTATGTACTAAAATTCTGGTCAAACCCTCGGTAATAATGTAGCAAGTAAAAATAGTGTAGCATTGTTTTTACAGTCATGAAACCCAGTCACAGCCACTCATTTTACACTGACTTTTCAAAACAAGCTCATTTGTGCTTCAGAATACAGGGATAAAATCAAGCTCTACTGAGCAATAAAAATACACATGCTTTCCTTCATCCAATACCAAAACCAAGCATACAGCTGTAAGACTCAAATGGTTATTTCCAGTAAGTAAGCTGGAGTTCAGGGTATTTTTTTTGGTCACCAAACTTAGTTAAGTGATGTGGTTGTACATCAAGCCAATGTGTCCCATTCTAGGAAAGCAAGACTGAAGTTCTGTGGGTTGTTTTCTTTCCAATTACTAAAAGTTTGGTTTTAAAATGAAGATAGATGTTCTACCATTCACTTGCTAGAATCACTTAAGGAGCTTATTCAAGCCTCATGCTTGTTTCTCCTTTAAGCAATGGTTTATTTCTACAGCAGTTCAAAAGAACCTCTGAACCATCCTTCTTTCACACTGCCTCAGACTCCATAGTGCCAGTGTTTAACATTCCAAAGTTGGAACTTTACAACAACAACAGGTTGAGAAGATAAAATCCCCACTTAGCTTTACTTTCAGACAGAAGTGACAGTCCTAACTTTAGCAGACAAAGCTTGCTTAAACCTTCTCTTCAGATCCTGCATGTTTGGTGACTTTGGCCTTGGGATAAGAGAGGTTCTTCTTTTCTCAGGGGTGCTAGTTATTTGTTGTTTACTAACTTCTTTACACAGGACATGGAAGGCATTGAAGACATCATTGTAGTTCTCACTGACAGAAACTTCATAAAAAGTGCAACCTAGCATGTTCGCCAGTTGAAGTCCATGCTGTGGCTCCACCTCTTTAATATGTAGGAGATCAGCTTTGTTTGCTACAACAACAACAGGGACTCTGTTTCCTGGGTGTAACTGTCGAACTTGCTGGTGAAGGTGACTAAGTAATTCATAGCTCTTATAATCTGTGATGGAGAAAACAATCACAACAGCATCTGCCCATCGAATGCATCTGTTCAACTGTTCATTACAGTCCAGACTGTGTTCATGAATCTGAGAAAGAGGAATTGTTTTAAATTAGATGGCTGTGACATACAATTTAAAGTAATCTGACTTTCATTTAAAGCCTGTAATGCTAAATGCATTTTATATTATGATAGATTTGTATTTTGTATTGTAAATAAAGCTATAATTATTTTATTTTATTTTTGCACCTTCATAAAGTATGTTGATCCAGCTGCAGAAATCTGGAATAAACAACACTAGAGTTTGCCACACTCCAGTGGAAAATTGACCTGAGTAGTTCTGCACGCAGAGAAAAGCTTTGTAGTTCCACAGAATGGGAAATTAACTGGCTAGACAGTAAGTCTAGGGAAGCAAAGATATGAGCTGGAAGCATTTAAACCTGGAGAGTTGCCCAGTGCAAAAAGGCAAAATCCAGCATTACTCTTGTCTACACACTCAAACTTTCCATAATACAAGATTAAGTCATAACAAATCTTAATGAATGCAGCCACAATACTATGGTTTTTAGTTTCTATTGTGTACGTTTGTGAAATATTAGAGTTTATTAGGGCTGTAGTAATGACATTTTTCCTTCCAAGTTTTTTTCCAATGCATTTCTTGTTGACACAAAAATAAAATGTTCTTTCTTCATAGCTAGTGTTCTTAACACATTAGCATGTAAATCCGTTCTGGATAAATCAGCCTTCCCATACAAGATTGCTTGTATCTCCAAGAGTACAAAAGATTAATTGAAATAGTGGGTTGTTTACTTTTACTGTCAATGCACTATATACCTGCACTAGATAGAGCTTTCACTGTTTATAAACGAGGTTACTAGTTCCGCCATTCAAAACACTGGATACTAAAATGGATAGGTTTCAGAGTAACAGCCGTGTTAGTCTGTATTCGCAAAAAGAAAAGGAGTCCTTGTGGCACCTTAGAGACTAACCAATTTATTTGAGTATGAGCTTTCGTGAGCTACAGCTCACTTCATCGGATGCATACCGTGGAAACTGCAGCAGACTTTATATATACACAGAGAATATGAAACAATACCTCCTCCCACCCCACTGTCCTGCTGGTAATAGCTTATCTAAAGTGATCATCAGGTTAGGCCATTTCCAGCACAAATAGTGAACCATTTTCTATAAAGATTGATAAGTGGTAGAACAGCTCATCTGGCAAAAGACAAAGACTGAAGCTTATTTTACTATTTTAAGAGAGATATGGATGTGTAGCTCACCTGAACGCCTGGTGTATCTTGCACTTGAATAGCAAGCATCTCTCCATCTATTTGGATCTGCCTGCTATAAAGGTTACCTAACAACAACATCATTTTGTTACAAATACACTCACAGCCATATGAACAGACACAAAAATTGCATGAAGGGATGGTATGAACGACAGCACTTAAGAGCACAGGACAGTAAAAGCGTTTTATCGCTAACCACTCAATTTATAAACTGTAAGCAACTACAATAAGAGACTGACAACTTTAACATAATGACAGAGAGAAGGTTGTAGTGGTTTGTGGTTATCAGAACCCACAGGAGTTAGTTTTGCATTGACTTGCTTGCAAGTTTTCAGTTTAATTTTATAAAAGACTTGGAGCTCATTACACCTTTCAAGAGAACTGGACAATTTTAATTATCGGCAAAGACAAACCAACTTTTATTATAGGAAATCAGTTGCTTTGACAATTAGGGGTTCTGCACTTGAGCAAATATTTTCTCTTTGAAATGTTTTTGGATTGGATGCATTTCGAGTCTATATAGTCTTGAGATGTTTAAAGTCACGTATCCCTACAACAACAGCAATGTCCGATTGGTTTGTGATGTCATTAGAAACACTTGGATATATTCCCTTATTTCTATAGTATTACCTGGATCTACACTTTTTTTTTTTAAATGTTTCCATCTGTCACTCATACCTCTTACCTAGTTTGGCTAAGTTTGTTTGCTTGTCTGTCTTCCCTGGATCATTTACTTTTAAATTCAAAAGAAAAAATGAGAACAGGTCCAGTGGTGTTGGAACAGTTTTTATAGTAGAGGTGCTGAAAGCCATCGAACAAAACTGTAAACCCTGTAGAGGATGGAAACCATCTTAAGCAGGGGGGTGTCAGCAACACCAGTTCCAGCACCCCGAAAGGGGCGAAGAATGAGGCTGGATTTCCCCCAACATCACTCAGCTGGGACAACACTGAACAAGCTAAAGTAGGTGCCTTATGGGTTTAACAAGTCAAATTTCAGATCAAACACTCTTTGTGAAAGGCCTCTATCCCCATCACAATACCAGGAGGAAGGGATGCTCCTAGTTCGCTGCTTTTAGCCAGAATTCAGCATACTACAGTGCAAGAATACGGTTTGCTTCCCTGATAAACTGATGCGTGGCCCCTGACCGTTACAGTTAGCCAGGCAGATTCGGTGATTACTGGGGGCAGGGGTATTAGATTGTCACTGTTTACTGCACAAATTACATTTTCTAAGTGGAATCCACCTCCTGACGTGCTCGGGGGGCCTGCAAGGGGGCATTTATCCTGTATCAATGTACCACCGCGCAGCCTGAGGCTGTGCCCTAGACTCAAGGCGCCCAGCCACCTCCCCCTTACCTGCGTTTCTCTCGTAGTCTCCGATGAAGCGTTTTGTGAGGAATCGCACCACCAGGGCTGCAATGGACCCAAGGAAAAGCCGGTTACAACCTCTCCTCGTGGGATGCGTGCGCACAAAGCCCCCTCCCGCAGCCCGGGGGCTCGTAGGGGGCTGGGAGAGGGTCAGTGACGGCAGCACCGGGGCGAGCGGCACCCCAGTTTGCGGGAGGTGACGGGAGTGGGGCAGGCGAGGCACGGGTCTCGCCGATCGCCCGGCCCTCTGGCTGCGCCTGGCCTCTGGCCCCGCCGACCCCCCGAAGCGATCGCGCCCCGCCAGCGCTAAGAGGCGCGCCGGGCGGGCCGCACTCACCGGTTTTGCCCACGCCGCTGGCTCCCACCACCGCGATCTTGATGAGGCGGGGGCGGCCGGAGGAGCCCCCGCTGCAGCCGTCTCCGCTGGCGCTGCCGGCCTGGGGGTACTCGGCGATGGTGCACATGTTCTGGACAAGGCGCATCGCAGCTGCCCCGGGAGCAGAGCAGCAGGCGGCGGGGAGCGGGCGCTGCAGCGGCACGGAGGGAGGTCGCCGGGGGCTCGCTGCTGCTGGCGGGGCGTGGGGGCGGCAGGACCCGCTGTGTCCGCGCTTGGAGCGGCCTGGCGCGTCTCTCTCGCTCGCTCTGTCCCGCCGCTCTCTGAGCTGCCGCCGCTGTCCCGGCTCTTTTCTCTCCCCGGCTACAAACCCCGCCCCGCCTCCTCCGGCCGCCACTCACAGCTCCCGAGCCGCCCGCCCCCGCCCCTGCAGCGCCGCGGCTCCGCCGCTAGCTGGCTCGCTGCTGGCCGCCGCCCGAGCGGGACCGGCTCCTGCTCCAGCCGCCCAGCACTGTGAATGCAGGGGGCTACTTTTGAAGTTAGTGCTGATGATGCCTTATCATAGAATATCAGGGTGGAAGGGACCTCAGGAGGTCATCTAGTCCAACCCCCTGCTCAAAGCAGGACCAATTCCCAACTAAATCATCCCAGCCAGGGCTTTGTCAAGCCAGGCCTTAAAAACGTCAAAAGAAGGAGATTCCACCACCTCCCTAGGTAACGCATTCCAGTGTTTCACCACCCGCCTAGTGAAACAGTTTTTCCTAATATCCAACCTAAGCCTCCCCCACTGCAACTTGAGACCATTACTCCTCGTTCTGTCATCTGCTACCATTGAGAATAGTCTAGATCCATCCTCTTTGGAACCCCCTTTCAGGTAGTTGAAAGCAGCTATCAAATTCCCCCTCATTCTTCTCTTCCGCAGACTAAACATCCCCAGTTCCCTCAGCCTCTCCTCATAACTCATGTGTTCCAGTCCCCTAATCATTTTTGTTGCCCTCCGCTGGACGTTTTCTAATTTTTCCACATCCTTCTTGTAGTGTGGGGCCCAAAACTGGACACAGTACTCCAGATGAGGCCTCACCAATGTTGAATAGAGGGGAACGATCACATCCCTCGATCTGCTGGCAATGCCCCTATTTATATATCCCAAAATGCCATTGGCCTTCTTGGCAACAAGGGCACACTGTTGACTCACATCCAGCTTCTTGTCCACTGTAACCCCTAGGTCCTTTTCTGCAGAACTGCTGCCGAGCCATTCGGTCCCTAGTCTGTAGGGGTGCATGGGATTCTTCCTTCCTAAGTGCAGGACTCTGTACTTGTCCTTGTTGAACCTCATCAGATTTCTTTTGGCCCAATCCTCTAACTTGTCTATGTCCCTCTGTATCCTATCCCTACCCTTCAGCACATCTACCTCTCCTCTCAGTATAGTGTCATCTGCAAACTTGCTGAAGGTGCAATCCACGCCATCCTCCAGATCATTTATGAAGATATTGAACAAAACTGGCCCCAGGACCAGCCCTTGGGGCACTCCGCTTGATACTGACTGCCAACTAGACACAGAGCCATTGATCCCTACCCGTTGAGCCCGACAATCTAGCCAGCTTTCTATCCACCTTATAGTCTATTCATCCAGCCCATACTTCTTTAACTTGCTGGCAACAGTACTGTGGGAGACGGTATCAAAAGCTTTGCTAAAGTCAAGGAACAACACATCCACTGCTTTCCCCTCATCCACAGAGCCAGTTATCTCATCATAGAAGGCAATTAGATTAGTCAGGCATGACTTGCCCTTGGTGAATCCATGCTCACTATTCCTGATCACTTTCCTCTCCTCTAAGTGCTTCAGAATGGATTCCTTGAGGACCTGGGTGAGGCTGAGTGGCCTGTAGTTCCCTGGATCCTCCTTCTTCCCTTTTTTAAAGATGGGCACTACTTTAGCCTTTTTCCAGTTGCCCGGGACCTCCCCCAGTCGCCATGAGTTTTCAAAGATAATGGCCAACGGCTCTGCCATCACATCCGCCAACTCCTTTAGCACTCTCGGATGCAACTCGTCCGGCCCCATGGACTTGTGCATGTCCAGCTTTTCTAAATAGTCCCTAACCACCTCTTTCTCCACAGAGGGCTGGTCACCTCCTCCCCTTGCTGTGTTGCCCAGTGCAGTTGTCTGGGAGCTAACCTTGTTCATGAAGACAGAGGCAAAAAAGGAATTAAATACATTAGCTTTTTCCACATCCTCTGTCACTAGGTTGCCTCCCTTGTTCAGTAAGGAGCCCACACTTTCCTTGACTTTCTTCTTGTTGCTAACATACCTGAGGAAACCCTTCTTGTTACTCTTAATGTCTCCTGCAACTCCAGGAGTGATTTGGCCTTCCTGATTTCACTCCTGCATGCCCGAGCAATATTTTCATACTCTTCCCTGGTCATTTGTCAGAAGCGACCCTAGAGACCAATGTCATTTCTTCACCCATTAAACAAGTAGAGTTAGTGGTGGATTAACACATGGGCCCAGAGGCCCCTGCGTGAACACTGGAACATAGGAAGAAGTGTGGCCCAGCTCCCCCTTTTCCTCTTCCCCCTGGAGCCCTGCCTCCTGGTGGCCAGGCCAGAAGCCGGAGCCAGGCCCTGGTAAGAGTCACCCAGGGAACCTGGGTTGCTGTGGTGAGCCCTGGACCCTCCACCTGCCCTAGCTGGGAGGCCAGAGGACCTGAGAGCAGCCCCTGGCCCATGTCCCCACTCCCTGGGGCGCACCAGCTAGGGAAGATGGAGGGTTTAGGGCTCCCCACAGCAGCCAGGGCTCCCTGGGCAGCTCCAGGAACAGCCTCAGGGGTGGGCCACTAGGGTGACTGTCAGAGTGCCATGGTCAGTGAGGCTCCATGCGGCGACACGGAGGTGCACACTACTGGATGGCAGGGGAATGCTGTAAATGCGTAGAGGCAACATGGGTGGGGGGCAGATTTCTCCCTGCTTCTTCCTGGTGGAGAAATGGGGTGGGAGCAGTGACGCAGATACTGCCTCCCGCCCCACGTTCCTCTGCGCCTCCCCAGGGGGATGGGGGGAAGCGAGGAGCAACACCAAGCGCTCCCTGCAGCCATGTCACTGTCCCCACCTGGGCTGTGTTCTGAGGCGAGCATCAGGAGCTGCTGCTCTCCAGTTCCTGCCCTCCCCTTACAAAGCCCAGGTGGGGAAAGTGACCTGGATGCAGGAAGCCCAGATATTGCTCCTCGCCCCTCCCTTCCCCCACAGCCACCTATAGGGGAGCAGCATTGGGGGGGAGGAGCAAGCAGCAGTGCATCCCAGTCGGTTTCCCCACATGGGTGCAGAAGAGGAGCGCAGGGGTTGGGGCCCAAGAGGAGTGTGCAGGGGTTAGGGCTGAAGGGCTTAGGGGCAAAGGGGGTACAGTGCAGCACAAAGTAAGGGCAATACAGCATATACCATGCCACTCTTACGTCTCCACTGCAGCTGGCAGCGGCACAGCCTTCAGAGCTAGGTCCCCAGCCAGCAGCTGCCACTCTCCTGCCACTCAGCCACTGCTTAATTTGTACCAGCCTTGCTGGGGCTGAGCCCTGGCACCTCTTTCAATACAAATTAAGCACTGGGGGGAGACAGTGGGGACCTCGGGGCGGGGGGGGGGGGGCAAGAACCCATGGTGGCCTGATGTGATGGGGGGGAGCCTGCAGGGGCCAGAGGCAATGGGAGGCACCCATGGGGGCCAGGGGCAATGGGAGGGCACCGTGTCCACATGACCAAGGGTGACAAAATACAAGTTTGTCCAAGGTACCATTTTCCCCAAGGCTGGCCCTGGGTAGTTCTTACCGTGGCCTGGCTCCTGGCCTGGCCAGGGCCTTGGGGTTGGGAGGGGAGAGAAGGAGCAGGGGGCAGGGCCCTGCGGTGAGAGGAATGTGGGGGGCCCAAAAGTTCTTTGTGCCCAGGATCCCAGTCAATCTGAATCCACCTCTGAGTAGAGTATGACAAGCAGCAATAAGCTTCCTCACAATGAAGCCAATCTACCCCACCAGAATGGGAGGAAGTAGCTCTACAGGAGAGAAAGCAGTGCTCTCCCATAGCCATTCAATTCTTGGCCTGTCTGCGGAGACTGCCAACATGTGGCAATGATAGCCGGCTGTGTGATACACTGGGAACTGAACTAAATCTATACAACTTATTTCCCATAGGGGAGGGCAGAAAAAGCCAGCAAAGTGCACAATTTCCTTCAGGCATTTTTTGTTTGTTAATGTCATTGGCTGCTGCTGTGTAAAATACTGAGCTAGTTACACAGTGTCAGCCAGTCGTTCCTGTGTTCTTTACAATATGTTTCTGCTGGAGGTTCATGATAAAAAGGCAACTCCCACAAAATAACTATAACTGTGGAATAGGAGCCAGTTGGGAGGTAGGGGTGCAGAGGGTTTGATGGAGTGACAAGAAGGAGGAAAGAAAAAAAATGAGGCAGGAGGATAAATGAGAGCTGAGGTTTATAGAACTGGGGGGCTTACATCAGGGGCTGTGTCCAAGATGCACGTTGCACCATTCCAGACAGCAGGGTTGTTACAGTGGCTTTAAATCAGTTTTATGCATCTCTTCTTCTTGTTGGGCTGCCTAGAGAGGAGGCTGATCCCTGGTGTAAAAGTAGTGTTCGGGATCCTTTTGCTCAACTGCTCATGGTCCCAGCAGGCACTGTGCCAGCTCTGTGTCAATAGAATATATAGAAACCCTGTCACAGATGTCTCATGCCTCCCCATACTAGGCCCAGAGAAGAATTGAACCAAGGGCTCCCACATTACTAGTGTTTACCCTAGCCCCTCTACTACCGAAGGCCTCTTGTACTTAACTTTTGCTTTGGCCAAATAGCTAAAGTGGAACAGCTTCAACAGGCAAGCAGACAGCACTCCCTGTTCAAATCCTTTTGCCCCAGCTGGCAGACAGGGGAATTGAACCAGAGTATTTCACATCCCAGATGAGTACTCCTAACCCTATAGAGGGCTTTCCACACTGGAATTTTGCTTTGGCCCAATTAACAGATAATTAAAGTAGAATATTTTCAACATGAAAGCACCAGTGTTGTCATGATTCAAATCTCATCTCAGGAGGCTCAAGAAGGAATTGAACCAAGGTCTCTACTAGTGCAGGTGCTTACTCTTGCCATTGTACTCTCAAGCTTTCCAGAGTACTGTGTCCCTTTCCAGAGTCTGATTTGACTTGTGTATCCCCAAGTTTCACCTCACTTAAAAACTTACAAAATCAGACATAAAAATACAAAAGTGTCCCAGCATACTGTTACTGAAAAATTGCTTACTTTCTCATTGTTACCATATAATTATACAATAAATCAATTGAAATATAAATATACATTTGAGTGTGATATTTGAGTAGGGTGACCAGATAGCAAGTGTGAAAAATCAGGACGGGGGTGGAGGGTAATAGGAGCCTATATAAGACCCCAAAAAAGGGACTGTCCCTATAAAATTGAGACATCTGGTCACCCTATATTTGAGCCTGTTTTTCCACTCGTGAGCCTTGTCTGTAGCCTGAGCCCCGCCACCTAGGCTTGAAGCATGTCCCTTAGGTTTGCGCAGCCCCCAGTGGCGTGGGGGTGCTGAGCAACTGCCCTGCTTGCTACCCCCTACTGCCAGTCCTGCACTTGCAACTCTCCTGAACCTGTGCTGTGACAGGTTGCAACCCCCAGCTTGAAAAACACTAATCTAGATGCATTGAGTACCCTCTGGAAGACCTCTGAGTACCCCCAGGGGTACACATACCCCTGGTTGAGAACCACTGTTATAGGGCACTTAACCTCATGGCCACACCCACTGCCCCCCAGGAATGTACACTTTCTCCTCCTTAGGACCTGAGCTAACTCTTACTGAAGTCAGACTTTGCTTTGCTGCCTTTTTGAAAATTCCATGACTACATCAGTTCCCCTTACATATGTGGTCAGGTGCAAACCTCCATATTTACACATCTAGCCAACCTTGAAAATCCTGGTCCCACTGACTTCAACTGGTGCAAGAGCAGGCTCAGGGGCTGTACAACATTGGGGGGGGATTAAGTAATCTACCATTCCTCTACTATCGGATGCATCTTACAGGAGGATTCTGTATCATCTTGGAAAAGGGCTCTCTAGTACTGTATCATCTCCGAAAAGGACATCATCGTAAGCTGGACATCATCGTAGCCAGCTAACTTGAGACCTCTACTGTATGCAGCGGTGATCAAAAAAAGGAAATAGAATGTTAGGGTGCATCAGAAATGGAATGGAGACTAATACAGAGACTATAATGCCATTATATAAATCAGTACATTACCTCAGCTAGAATAAGGTGTGCAGTACTGGTGACCCCTTCTCAAAAAGGATATTGCAGACTCAGAGGGTTTGGAGAAGGATTCAGAGGCTGAGAACGGAGCTAGGAAAATGCATAAGAAGTGGAAGTGAAAGTGAAAGAACCTCCCCCCCCCCCGCCACCCCACCCTCAAGAGATTGGCATTGTTTACCTTTAGGAAGGGGATGCTTAAAATGGGAGGTGACCAGAGGGTGCTGGAACTAGGGGTGCTGGGGATGCAGCAGAACCCACTGGCTTGAAATGGTTTCCATCCTATATGGGGGTTATGGTTTTAGTCAATGGCTCTCAGCTCCCCCACTATACAAATTGTTCCAACGCCACTGGGTGTGACAAAAGTCACAATAATGATGGGTCTAGAGAAGGCAGCTCAGGAGCTGCTGTTCTCCCTGGGTCCAGTCAATGAAACTGAACGGTAGACAATTCAAACCTGGTGAAAGGAAATACTTTTTCACAGAACATGGTTCAACTCTGGAACTTGTTACCATAGACAGTCACTGAGGCCACATACTTCGGCAGACTGGAAAGGGATCAGACATTGCTATGGATAACAAGAATACCAGTTAATGCTAATATGATTTTTGGAAGAGCTATGAAACCTCATGCTTCAAGGTTTAAACCAATCTCTAAGTATTAGGGAGGCAGATTATCCCAGCTATTAACTGGTCTAATGTCAGGTTTCTTTCACCTTCCTCTGCAGCATCTGGTACTGGCCACTGTCAAAGCCAAGACACTGGATTAGATGGACTATGGGTCTAATCCAGTGTGGCAAGTCCTATGTTCCTATGAATGCTTCCCATTGTAGGGTCTTTAAAATACAATTTTGTGTTGTTACTCAGAGTAACAGTTCATGCGCAATTCTCTGCAGCTTCATAAAGATGATAATTTATTGGCAGTGCTGACAATGAGGCAGAGTTTAATTTTATAACTCAGATTCTGTCTTTTTTTCTAATGCGTGTGGCATTTAACATCTAACGTGTGTCTTTAAAGCAAAAAAAGCTGTGTGAACAGAGTGTTCAGAACACAATGTGTGTTCTTCTCAGGTCAGTGTTTACTTTCCAAAGCATCCTTGACCATGTGTACAATTATGTACAAGTAACCACAGTCAAAAGGTCCAGTAGTACCTCCATGGGAGAGTACCCATGTTCCAACCACTGGGGAAAACAGTTAAACCATGGAGACTAGTTTAACTGCTCTTCTGGCACAGAGATACATCGTTGTCAATAACAGAACAAAAGAGGGACAGAGCAGAGATTTTAAGAGAAATTCAAGAAATAGGAAAACAACTTTTCTTTATACTGGGAATGATCTGGGCAACAAAGCACAAATCTTATTGAGTAAGATAAGATCTTCATTCCAAGAAAGAGGGAGGCAGGAGGAGAGAAAGATACAGACACTCACACCCTCACTCACCCACATACCCTACTTGGTTTCTATAGCAGCATAATAGCAGACATTTTTCTCTTTCCACAAGGAAGACTGACTAATGTTCTGCAGTTATATTAGTCTGCATTTTAATCAGATTTTATCTTCTCTTATGCTTTTGGGTCCCATCCCTCTGCCCATTGCCCCTTCCCCTCCCCTCCTTATGTACATGCAAATTCTGGGCCAAGAAGTGAAACAGAAGGTTTTTTTTCTTTCCCATCCAGAACAGCCCATGTGCCTCTCATTTTATTTCATTTGTTTGTGTTTTCACAGTACACGTAATTCTCAGAGCATGGAACGCTTGTTTGAGGAAGAAGCTGATGACAGCCTCTAAGTAAACCCAGACTAACCTTCAGGCAAAACTTACTAGTGAGCAGTAAGCAGGATTTTTCTTAGCAATAAGTCCATTCTGTTGTTTATTTCAAAAATGCCTTGGGGGTCTACATGAAACTCTATAAGCTGGTATTACTAGGCATTAGAGTGCCATCCCTTGCCTGTTTTCATCTCTTTTGGTGTCAAGTAGGCTAGGCTCCTTTAAAATCCAAGGGCCGAATCTACTTTGCAAAAGGTCTGCTTGTATAGCTGGAGCTGCAGCTTCTATTGGTAAGAGTGTTTTGGCGGTATAGCTTATACTGGTTCCCTAAGTGAAGAAGGCTACATGGGCAAACACTTCTGTGGTGGTGTTTCTGTATCTACAGTAGGACATTTACTGGCATGGAAATGGGTTTTTTTAAATGACATTCTTAACTGACATTACTATAGCTGCAAAAGTTTTAAGTATAGGCCTGCCCTCTGGGTGTTAGGAGCCCAAATCCACCTCCCTGAGAGACAGCTATTTTGACGGAAGAAGCTCTCCCACCAACATAGCGATGTCTACATGGGGGGTTAAGTCAATATAACTGCATCACTCAGAGGGGTGGATGAAAAATCCACACCCCTGAGCAATGTAGTTATACTGATATTGGCCTGTAGTGTAGACCTGACCTCTATAATTATATGATCTTATGCTATTTTTTCCCACAGAACCCACTTCATTCAACGAAAGGGTAACTAATTATTCAATGTTTATTTTTATCCTCATCACAACATGTGGCCCTGTGCATTATTTACTACACACCATCCAAACCTGGTACTGAATATAGAATTATTAATTTCCTCTGGGGAGGGTGGGTTTCTATGTTGTTCTCACTGAAGTATCTTAGTTCTTCACAATTTACGTTCACAGCACCCCTGTGAGGTGGGATTATTATCCCAATTTTACCCTCTTCTGTGAGGCCTGTAAGTATTGTGGGAAGGGGCTGATTTGTTAACAGTGGGGAAGAAGCTGGCATTAAACAGCTCAAACCAAAACATTTAAAACTCTTGACCCCATAACTTCACCAATTCCAATATTCCCAGGCCCATCAGGTACACTGATGGAAAACACAAACCTGGGTGCAGTGCTCCAGAAGGAATCAGCTGCTGCCCACTCACATATGGAAGGCCCACTGATGTGAGAAAAGACTACACGTGTGAGGAAGTGTTTCCAAAGTTGAACTCATTCATTGTGAGCTCTTTAGAGCAGGGCCATGTCCTTTGGTTGTAAAGCACCAGGTATATCAATGGCTCTATGAGCGAGACTTTCGAAAGCGAATCAGGAATTAGATGCCCAATTCCTATTCTGTTTCAATGGGACTTGGATACCTACTCTGACCTCTGTAGGAACCTTTGAAAATCTCACCCTGTATCAAAAATATATATTTGTAAAATTACCACTAATTGGCTCTAATTAATGGCTGGAAAAATGCCCACTTATTTTGCCTCCAGAAATCAGATCACATTAAGCATTTCAAGGATAATCAAAAACAGCCAAACAAACAGGAGTTAAGCCAACCCGGGGACTAACTGGGTAAGTGATTCCCACTAGGGAGACATAACTACACTCCAGATAGGGCTAAATGAGGCTGGATAAACATGGCTGTGCTTTATATGAATATGAACCATTTTCCTTCAGTAACTCTCTTTATCCCCTTTCATCTAAGGCAAGAGCCTCATTGTTATAATTTGAGAGGGATGCGGTTTACGGTATGTAAATGAGCCAGCACTGCTGCCTACAAGGTTGTATAACAGCCTCAAATAGTCTCTATTCATCAAAGACAGTCATTAGTATTCATACAATTATTATTCAGGCAGTTGACTACAGATATGCAGCCAAAAGTTGACAAAAAAACTCACTATTCAGTTTTATTGGCAAAAATGAGAAATTGGAGCTATCGCAGCATCCAGCACACTAAAACAAGCCACTTTTGAACAACATACTGTGAAGACGGTTAAACATGAACAGGAATTAAACACAGGAAGCTTGAGACTGGACTGTCAAAAGTGTTGGTATTCCATAAATCCTTCTGTGATTATGATGAAGTGTACCATAACAGAAAAGGGTAATTCAGTGCTATAATAGAGACATGGCTCAAATAATCTCATATGGTCTGACAAGAGCACTGTTTTGCTGTATAAAACATGGAGTCAGTCCAAAAATAGAAGTAACACTTAGAAGAATGCAGCTCCTGGATGAATTACAAATTCCAAGTACCAAAAAACAAAGGTTGGTATGCTAGGGCATCTCTGCTGAGAATATTGTATAAAAGCCATTAATATTTCATCTGGAATGTAAAGCTATCGAGTCCCACTTGGGATTTAAGTGTCTCAATGTATAACTTCATTTGTTTGCTAGAACCAGTTTTAACTGGTTATACCACTTTCATGAACATTATGATCTTCATTTTCTTGTTCAGAACTCACACTTTTTTGCCCCATGATAGCAGCCATATATTAAATTCCAGACTTTTAAAGATTTAGGAGTTCAAATAAAATATAACCACCTTAGTAACATTTAAAGAGATGAGAGAGACAAGGTGAGTGAGAACTCTATAAGATCAAAAGTTTGTTCCTTTCTCCAACAGAAGTTGTTCCAATAAAAGATACTACCTAACCCACCTTGTCTTTCTAATATCCTGGGACCAACACAGCTACAACACTACATTTAAAGAGATTAGTCATTTTCTTTTCTTTCTTTTTTAAGATGGTCTTTATCTCTTTTAGGAAGCAGGGTATAACCTTATCAGATGGATGCTCAATTCATGGACATTTTCCCATCTGCTCCATTGCCAGCAAGTAGTAAATAGAGCAAAGGACAACAAGAAGACGTAACCATTCGTTTTCCATGTAGTTCTCTTCTTGTCTTCCTCCTCCCCCAAATACTCAGCATCTTTGAAAACAAGGTGTTCCCCTTTTCCCATATTCCTAGGAGGGGATTCATTGGAGGGATCAAAGCAAAGGCTACTGCCACTTGTTGGGGGTGGTTTAATTATGCCAGCAGGAGAGCTCTCTCCCGCCAGCATAGAGCGGCTACACAGGAGACCTTAGAGCGGCACAGCTGTAGCGGTACAGCTGTGCCACTGTAAAGTCTGTAGTGTAGACATAATCTGAGAGTTATACAAAAGAGAAATTCCAGCCATTCACAGTCCAAAAACCCGAATAGTATCTTCACAAATGACACGGAAACCCCCAAGTACAATAACGGTGTTTGGTTCTGATCTCACTTACACCAATGTAAATTAGGACTGACTCTCCAAAAAAATCACTGAATTTACACCACTATAAAATTGGTGAGAGTGCAATCCAAGTAAGGCCCACTGTGTCTATTAACATTATCTCTTTTCCACATAGGCAGCTCCCATTAAAAGTGCTTCCCTTTTCAACCTACTCTCAAACAATTATTCATGTAAGTTACACCCCCTGGAGGGATCTGAGCAAAGGACAGTATGGAATAACTCCTTTCCCCCAACCCAACCCATCCCCCCCCCCCCCCCCCGCAGTTGCTTCCTCCCCCTCCTTCCTTTTCTCCCTGTGATTGGAGGGTTGTCAATGGGCCACTTCACCTTGAATGGTCCCATGAAATATGTTAACTACTTATGCTAAACAATCTGTTACACCTTGTAGTTAGCTTGATTATGTTCCCTAGACCCGAAGAAGAGCTCTGTGTAAGCTTGAAAGTTTGCCTCTCTCACCAGGAGAAGTTGATCAAATAAAAGATATGTCCTCACTCACCTGGTCACTCTAACATTTACCCTAGTTTATTATTCAGCTCCATGGTCTGTTAGCACTCAACTCTATATCACACTTTTCATTCATATATGTCAATGAACTTTGCCAAAGAAAGTAAGTATCATTACCCCTATTTGCAAGGGGGTAACTGAAGCACAGAGCCGTGAAGTGACTTATCACCGGTCTCAAAGCAGACCATTGGCAGAGGCAGGAATAGACCACCAGAGCAGCCCCCTACTCACTGAACCATAGGAGTAACCTCAGTTGCTCTTTAAGTAAATATCTCAATTTGACTTTACAACTGAAAAAAAATTCCCATTTTTTCTTAATATACTCCATAGCAACAAAGGCTGTTACATGAAAGAAAAAAATTAACTTTGTAGTGAACCACCAGTTTACAGAAAGAAAATCCTGGCTTGTGAATGGCTGAAAAGTCATGTAACCAGCCAGGAAATTTCAGAGGTCAGCAACAATGGACCAACATTTACCATTCCAATTCCACATGTAAGTGACTTGACTGTCATTGGCTGTAACTAAATTCAGTAAAAACTATTATTCACTGCTGAGCCAAGAATGTGTATATGTACATTTCTGCTTCCTGACTGGCTCAGAGATAAAGATTTTTTCCTTCCCTTTTGACTTCATTAGCTCTTTAGAATCTTAGTTTAAAACAAAAACCAAAAAATGCTTACACTTAATATCTTGGAGAGATTTATAAATATAAAATATTCAGAATATATAAACACTATTAATGTACTGGTTTCAGAGTAGCAGCCGTGTCAGTCTGTATTCGCAAAAAGAAGAGGAGTACTTGTGGCACCTTAGAGACTAACCAATTTATTTGAGCATAAGCTTTCGTGAGTTACAGCTCACTTCATCGGATGCATTTAATTAAGATGTGGAAAAATTGGAAAGAGTCCAGCGGAGGGCAACAAAAATGATTAGGGGACTGGAACACATGAGTTATGAGGAGAGACTGAGGGAACTGGGGATGTTTAGTCTACGGAAGAGAAGAATGAGTGGGGATTTGATAGCTGCTTTCAACTACCTGAAAGGGGGTTCCAAAGAGGATGGATCTAGACTGTTCTCAGTGGTAGCAGATGACAGAACAAGGTGTAATGGTCTCAAGTTGCAGTGGGGGAGATTTAGGTTGGATATTAGGAAAAACTTTTTCACTAGGAGGGTGGTGAAACACTGGAATGTGTTACCTAGGGAGGTGGTGGAATCTCCTTCCTTAGAAGTTTTTAAGGTCAGGCTTGACAAAGCCCTGGCTGGGATGATTTAATTGGGGATCGGTCCTGCTTTGAGCAGGGGGTTGGACTAGATGACCTCCTGAGGTCCCTTCCAACCCTGATATTCTATGATTCAATGCCCTGGAGTACAAGCAGAATGATGAAGTTAGCAAATGTCACAGCTTCATTTCAGCATCCATGAAAGCAAGTTACTACTTAGTATGCTCTGCCACCGAGATTGTATATGTTCGAGTGGTTAGAGCAGATTGTAAGGTGGCTGTGGGAGTCACAATTCCTACATTCTAATAATGACTTTGTTAGTAATTCACTATTTGTCCTTGGGCAAATTAACTTCTGTGTCTCTTTTTAGCCTTCTGTAAAATGGGGATGCATACTTTACAGTAGAGTTGTGATCTTAATTAAATGTAATCTTGAAATATAAAGAGCTTTGAGTTCAAGATGAAAGGTCAACAGAAGTGCAAAGTACTATCATTACTATATTAAAGTATTATGTAGTAAAATACATTATGTATTGCTAAATATTTTGCATTAATATTGCATGCAGTCATGAATAAAACATTAAAAAGTTGCTAGAATGCTTTTCCAACATATATTTGAACAGTAAGTGCTATCTCAGTGGTTTCGAAAGATGTACTCTTTCAAAATACCAAACGGCACCAAATACATAAAAGACACACAGTCTCTTGTGGTGCATGATACACCCAGAAAAGAGTCCAAGATACACTTTATTTCCTGGCCTGCTCATGGGGCATTGCAGCTACCTGCTGCCCCCTATTTGTGGCAGATTATAAGGTTAAAATTATAACCCTAAAATAAAAACTTCTGCAAAATCAGGGTCCAGCATGAAAGTACTCACAAAAGTATTGGGCATGATTATAAAATGATATGATTGGTTTTAATTCATATGTAGTATTCTCTAAATTAGCATTTGAATTGTTTATAATCATTGTCCTTTGTTCCTTGGTTAGCATATCATCTGACTGGCCAAATGGAAAGATTTGTTGTGAGTTATATTAAGCAACCATGGAGTTTTAACAAAAGCACCTGGCAAATATTCAGCAAAGTTATGATGTCTTCAATTATGAATTTTCCTTATGCAGGAACAGACTGTCCTGTAGTTAGCAAGGAAGTTTAAAAATTAAGCAAGATATTTTATTTATCATGTTTTATTGTTTTAAATCAAATACAAACTCAAAAAATACGTCAAGATGATGCAAGCCTTGGTTTGTTTTGGGGCTTGTAGCCCCACTGTATTTGAAAAAGTGCTCAAAAATACTTTCAGGGATAAGCTTTTCAAACACTGGGGAAGACGAGGGCAACAAATCTAATTTGGGGAATGGAAAGAAAGTTCTGCAATAAAAACAAACCAGGACCAGCATGGACTTAGACTTAGAGTCTCCTGTACCTAGTAGCACATGAGGAAACTAGTTTTTCCCTACTGCTTTCTGTCCAAAGCAAGATGTTTGAATCCATCATACATTGTCTCCATGATGGCGGCATCCTTGTCGATCCTATGGTAGGTCAATCTTTATCCTCCACACCACCTCCTCCCTCCACATGGAATCCAGTCTAACACATACCTTGTGCTTCTGCCAGGGGGGAGCCTGATGACATGGCCAAACCACCGTAGCTGTCTGTCTAATTATTGAGTCTGCTGACCTGTGTGCCGCACCACTTCCACTTTGGTTACACAATCTCTCCCATGAATTTCCAAGAGTCATCTTCAACTATGTTGGTGCATTCAGCTTCCTCTGATGTACCCACACCAAATACCACATTGCCAAAGTGTACAGTCATAGTGAGAGGATAATAGTATTTTAGTGTGTAGATGTATCTTTCTACTCTTCCCAATGTTTGACAAATGAAAGAGTGATCCACTTGCTTTAACAATTTGACAGGGGTGGGTTGGGGGCGGGGGAAGAAAGACCACAATGAGGTGTCCAAATTATATAGCATACATAGAAATAAGGAGTCCCGAAAAAGACAGTTCCAATCTATAGTTGTTTGCATTTTATAATCTCTAGGTTTCTTACAGAAATTAATATTGTACCAGGAAGATAATAATACTTAATGTTTGCTCCAGGCATTATATCCTCAAAGCACCACCAATTAATTGTTGTGACATCACTGAGGTACATAAGTATATTGTTCACATTGTATTATTTCTAAGATACAGTGATATTATCTCAGCAAAGGACCTAATCCAAAATCCACCGAAATCATTAAAAGTAAAGCTGGGCAGGATATGGTTTTCCTGTACCACTAAAATTTTCACAACTGCATCAGGGTGAAACCAAGACCTTTTGACTTTTTTCTATGAAAAAACAAAGAGAACACCCCTCCTCCCAGAACAGCCAATAGCCCAGTGATTGGACACTCATCTGTAAGGTGGGAGACCTTGGTTTAAGTCCCTGGATACACACCTGGGACTGGAACCAAGGTCTCTGCCCTTCCAGATGAATAGCCTAACCACTGGGCTATTGACTATTCTAGGAGGGCTTGATCTTTCTTGCCTTTTGACTGAAATTCTGTACCGGACATGAGAAATTCTTCCCAACTCAGGATTTGTTGAAAACTGAAATAGTCCTGCAAAAAGTTTGTTTTGATGAAGAGGCATTTTCCAATGAAAAACTATTTCATCAAAAAATTCCCCAACAATCTCAGATTAGGAATCTTCCCACTAACTTCAGTGGTCTTTGGATCAGGCTCACAGGGAGGTTAAATGACCTGCTAAAGGTTACACAGCAAGTCAGTGGTAGACTCCGGATCTGAGCCCAAGAAAGCCTAGTTCCCAGCACTATGTTTTAGTCCACTAGCCCAATGGGTCTCAACTTGTTCCCCCCCCCCCCCCCCCGGGACACAAAAGCCACTCCTGGTTTCTTGGCACACAGGGTTATGGAATTGTGATTACTGCAAGAAACTGCAAATGGTTTGTGGATACTGGGGCTGGATTTAAGTGTGGCTGTTGCCAGGATATGGTGTTGTGCTGGAAAATTGGGATAGCAGGGTGCAGGACTGGTGGCTCCTGCACAGAGATGCCACCATGCTGCTATGTATCAGAGGGTGTCAAGATTTAATATAAAATATAGTACAAATTAAATTTCTTCACAAGTCTTGAAGACCGAACACTTGAGGCTGAATACTTCATTTTTAGGAAATTAATCTGTTACAATATTACAATCCCCATACTGTAAGATTTATTTTTGGCTTCGGCATTAGACTTTGCTCACAAAAGAAGAGAGCTGTTGTGAAATTGTAAGGGACATGTAGTGAATCACACTGCGCATTCTAGAAAGGGCTTTTAAGCTGTGTAGCAGTTGTGTTCCTTATCGTTTCCAAATAGCTTTTGTTTGCCTGCCAATTCAGCTGATTTGTCCTGCCTTGCAATCCTTTGGGAAGAAAGAGCAGACTTAACTGGCATCCTTTGGAGGCAGAACTAATGCAAGCTCGTGACCTCTGAAGTGTTTCAGAATATGCAAAAAGACAAGACAAATTGCAGGTAAAGATATACAAGATCCTTTATGTAGGCAAATAGAAACAGCATGTGTTGTATCATAAGTTCTATATACAAGGGTTTTTTCTTCATGATATATATTTGTTTTTCAAGAAAACCACAGTGGGATAAGTGAGACAATGAAAGGAATTCCAAACAAGACCAATGATACAAGAACCATATGAATGCTTGGATCAGTTTCAGTACCCTGGAATATACTTTATATACACCACTAGTATCTTTGCTAGATGCTAGTCTTTTTGTGAGGCTTGAATACCCAATACTCAATCTAGAGGAAACTGACTAAACAAGAACATAACATTAGAAATAAAGCATTTGGAACAACCAGGGGATTTCCTTGTCTCAGGAAAATCAGAAACACATTATTCACTGTTCCAGAGGCTCCTTCCCCCCTCCCCCGCATATAATTTTGCAGTTGGATTTTAAAAAGCACATGTGGATTGTGACCATAGCAGAGTGTGCATTTCAAACACTCCATCTTTTGTTCATTTAGCTTTAAAACATTTTTGTGACTTCAGCTGCTCTGAAGTATTAAAACATTCATAATATTTTATTCCATAATCCTGTAGTATTTCCAATAATCAAGCTTAACTGCTTTGGCCCTCAGTTTCTCCATGTGCAAACTGAGGATACTAATCCTAACCCATCTTTGCAAAGTGGGAGACTACACTATTAAGTGTGATGTATTCTCATGATTAAAATGGTGGATTTTTAAAAGTTAATAAGTGGTTTTTAGTGTATGCTTTGGATCAGATTAGTCTGTCCAGGGGTAAAAGTTTCAGGGGAGCTTTTTGCAAAGGAAATTCCATGTTTTCCTTACAGAGATTCTCATGCCTTATCCCACTGGGGAGGCAGGATTTGCCCCCTGTGGAAAAGCCACAGCCCACATCTGCTGGAGCCCAGGCCAGGGGATCCATGGGAGGACAAGGCAATCTTCATGGACCAAGCATGAAGTGGCTCTGGTCCCCAACAGCACCATCCTCCAGTGGAGCCACTCTCTTGCTGCAATTTCCCCCCACGGTAGGAGGATCCACAGGAAAGTGAATACATCCTATAGCTGCAGTAACTTTTTGGATACATTTTTTTAGGCCAGAGTGTGTGAGGAAGATGTGCAATCCCCCTGAAAGCCTACTCCCCCTCCCGCCTCCTGGCTTCACCCCCTTTGCCCAGATGGTTCTTGGGCTCCAAGGAGATCCCTCTGCAGGTTCTATGGCGTGAGGGAGGATGGTCCAATGAAACGACAGGGGCAGAAACTTGAGTGCCAATGGGTGGAAACAAAGAACATCTCCAAGCCCTATACTGAGGCTGTATTACAGGCCAAGAGAACCTTCCCATCAGCCTTCAATTGACTCTTCATTGAATCCCTTATTATGTCACCCACCTTGTCTGTCTAATCCCCACCTGAAGGAGCTACCCAGGGTAGTAAGCCACTTTATCAATCCTTGGTGCCTGCAGCCCATAACAGAACCCAGAACTATGAACAACTATCATCCTACTTGCTGAAAAGATCATGCACAACTGGAAAGGCTTCTCAGACAGCATGAATCTGCTCCCTCTATAACAACCAACAAGCAGCCAAAGCATCTGCATTCCCACAGTTCACATTCACTCATCAAGAAGTAGTGGATACCCTCAAGAAATCTCTGCCTTAGACCTGTGAATCTAATCCAGGCCCTTCCTGGCTTGTGAAAGAGTCATGAACAGCTGGAGCCACTCCTGACTGAAATAGCCAATGCCTAATTCAGGGAAGGAATCTTCCCTTCCTCCTTCAGACACGTAATAGACCAGAAACTGAAGAAATCTACCCTGAATACACTGGTTCTGTTTAACTATCACCCAGTATCTTGCCTTCTGTTCCTGAGCAATCTCACAGAAAAGCTACCCAAAGACCAACTACAAGCTCATTTCTTTGACGCTTCTATCTCAAACCTGGCACAATCTGGATTCAGGTCAGGACATGGGACAGAAACCACTTTAGTGGCACTGATGGATGATAATCTGCTGTTAATGGTTAGCAATCGGACATCCATTTTCATTCGCCTGGACCTCTCTTCAGCTTTCAGCACTCTCTACTATGAGATACTGCTGTCTTGCCTGAGTGAGGTGGCAGGGGTGCAAGGGAATACACTAAACTGTGATAAGTCCTTCCTGAAGGGACAAGCCCACAGAGTAATGATGGGAAATTGCACCTCCACAATATACAAATGACACACAACTCTACTTATTCTTCACCACATACATCCATATCACTACCATCAAGACAGCCCAGTGCTTGGATGAGCTCAGCTCATGGATAAAGAACAACTGATTCAAGCTATCCCTCCCCTGACCAAAAAAAGAGAGAGAGGTCATGCAGGTGGGCAGAGGAAAGCACTTTGAGGAGTTTGAAGCCATAGCCCAGTCTCCTTTGGTTGAAAACACCCACCCACAGTTGGTCAGTTCAGTCTGTGTTTCAAAGTGCCCCTGGATTCCTCACTGATGCTAAGCTCTTATATAGGAGCATCGATGATTAATGCCTTCTCCATGCATGGCTAAGAGACTCCAAATCAACAGTGGACAATGACAGCCTGGGCATGAAGCCATCAGCCCTATACTAGAAACTCCATCTTGTATAGAATGCTGTAGCATGTCCCCTCAGTAACACAAGTTACCACTAGCACATCAAACCTCCACTCTTGACGCAGGCTTCCTATAGCATATCTAATAAAGTTCAAAGTCTTGATCCTTATCTTGGAGGTGTTCAATGGCCCGGGCTCAGGGTATATACAAGATCACCTAAAACTCAGAGATAATGGCAGCAGCTGACAACTTCACTCCTCTGGCACAACAGAACTGTAGGCTGGTGGACCTAACCACCAGCCTGGGAAAACAGTCAGCCACCCCCAGTTCAGTTTGTAGACCTTACCTCTGGGCTTTACTTACACTTGTGCGTGCACACCAGGCGGGGTGGGGCATTGAAACAATAACAAAAAGCAACAGTCCTGTTGTCAGCTGAGGCTGTAGGGCCCTCTGGCAGCTTAATGGTTCAGACCTTCACCAGTCTAAGGGACTCTGCAGGGCCTGCTTGCCCTCTTGCAGTCTTCTGCTGCAGCCTCAGGAGAGTCTACTCCCAGCCCTCTCCTGGTTCCAGGCTCCCAGATGGCACTGGGGGTCTCTTTTATATCCCCGAGCTATAATCGGCGACACTGGGCGCGGCACTAGGTAACTCGAGGGGGTGGAAGACCACGAGTGTCGAGGAAGCCCCCCCGCTCTAGGCCACCAGGTAACTCAGGAAGGTGGAAGACCATGAGTGTCGAGGAAGCCCCCCCGCTCTAGGCCACCAGGTAACTCAGGAGGGTGGAAGACCATGAGTGTCGAGGAAGCCCCCCTCCCCCTCCCCTGGGCCCAGGCTAGCCTGAACACTTCTCCCTCCTGAAGGCTGCTGTGTTATACCTTCTGTTTGCTTTGTTTTGTTGCATAGTTTTGCTTTATTCTCTTTGGTGATTCTTTGTAAGTGTTACACAAATAAAATTCTTTTCTGCTTCCAAAAAAAAAAAAAAATATCCCCTAGCTAGGAATCGTCAGATCCAATCACTTGATACTGTCCAGCTGGATCTGATGATTCCCAGCACCTGGCTGCTGAGCTCTTGTCCAGAATTGCTACCTGTCGTGACTGCTCCCCCTCAAAGGGGCAGCCTGCCCTGTTACAGGAACTTTCTTCCATAAGGGTAAAGTTCATCTGTGCAGGAGACAGAGTTTTCTAAGGATCGTCACAAACCTTATCACATTCCAGTCTAGGTGCAAGGCACCTGCCTTCTTTAATATAGAAACGAAGCAGCTTGTCCATATAAACAAAAAGAATCCCCCAAACAAAACCCTACCAAAACAAAGCGTTACTTCACAAGCACAGTTTTCCTCATCCTCATCCTGGAGTGAGGAGGAGAGAGATAACAAACCACATGTGAGGGATGCTAGTCACACCACTTAATGCACTGCTGGAAGGTGCTCAGATCAGGGCAGTGATGAGGGCAGGATAAGAACTAATATAGACCTTATCAATCTGGTACTGAAGTTGCAGTTCCCATTTTGAGATAGGTGAAATACTAAATATCAAGCAACGAAAAATCCATCTGTATGCAGTGTTTTACGAAGTTGCTTTTTCCCCTTTAAATCTAAACCCAGATCACAACCATTGGCACTTGCCAATTCCTAACTTTGAGAGAACAGGAGTTTGATTACTGTAACCTCTCATCCCAGCTGTGAGGGTAATAGCATGAGTAGAATCCTGCCTTACTGAAAAATACAAGATTTTCTCTAAATATAACAATTCCGTAAATGCTGCTAGTCTGAAAACCAGTCTGAACAGAAACAAGCCAATGACGCATTTATATTCATAACTTGAAAAATATCAGCTTTGTATGCTGTTGATGAATTCAGCCTCTTATCTCTTTTTATAGCAATGATTCTATAGTTAAGGCTGAGTCAGGTTTTATCATTATAATATTATGATTTAATTGTATAGTGGTGGTGTCCAGACACCCAAATCAGGACCAGAGCCATACTGTGCTGGTTATTATGCAAACATGTAGAAGATATGGTCCCTGACCTTAGGAACTTACAGGATGGAGGAGAGGCATACTGTCAAATATATATACACACACACACAAACACAGAGCTTTTATAGATCAATTTTGTGCTTTAAAATATTATACTTTCACTCTTCCAACTAGAGCCATCCAACAATAACCCAAGCAGGGGACCAAATTTATTAGGTTCTGGGCATGTACATGCATTTTGCACCATTCATTTTCTCTCCCCTACTAGCTCCATTCTCAAGATCCAGCATGGGATTGAAAGTGGCAATGTTACGGACCTCTGAAATTCTTGGAGAGCAGGATTAAGGTCAAGATCAATTCCCTTCTCAGTGATGAAAATGGAGCCAACAGAGAGCATTGGGACAGGGCAACATGCTTAATATGTGTCCCTGACCCTGGATTTGTCATTGTGGGTGTCAGCTTGCCAAACTAAGGAGCTGGACTTTTAATGCTGTTGCAGCCCTTATTTTGAAGGCTGGTCATTTTTTCATTGTCAGTGTTCTTGCTAAAGCAAAGAGTCAAATTCTACTCTTGAATGTACATGCTGGGCTCCCAGAGAAGTCTCCAGAGTTTATTAATCTCATATGAACCAAGACACTTATCTTGGAACATTAAGCTCTATTGTTCATCTAAAAGATGAGAATGTGTCACCTTTAGTTTTGTGGGACAAGGGATGGGTTGGTGGCTGCTATTTAAGAGTAGGGGGAAAAACCACTACAAGAGCCACTGCCTATTACTGTGAGAAGACATAAGGGAAACAAAGTCACTGAAGATAGAAGATCAACAGGAGTTTTACCACTGAGCAGAGTTAGGACAATACTGAGTGTTTCTGAAAATCTCATGCACTTTATTGGGACTTTCTACTTAATCAAAGCAATCAAGCACATTAGAAAAAAATCAATGACTATCTCAAAAAACTCATGACAGAAATAGGCAGGTTAGTTATGGATTTTGTTGATGCTCAGATGTGTGGGGCAGCCCCAGTTCCCATGGAGTTCACCATTTCTCAAGATCAAGCCCATTATCAGTGATAAGCGACAGCACTATTGTATGATAAAGACTCTCCACTGTGTTTATACATTGGATAATCACTCCCAGACAGCTACAATGCCCAGAAGAACTGGAAGGCCAAGGAACTTAAAAGATGAATTCTTGCCTGACAGTTAATGGATTTTGAACCATGCAAGAAGCAAAACTAGAGAATGAGGTCAGATCACCCAGATTGGTTTGAGGGGGGAGGAAAGGGAAGGCAATTCATTTTTTAAGAAGCAGGATAAGAATAGGAAGCCTTAGAACTTGTTATTAAAACTTTCCACATCTTCCTGTATATGAGAAAGTGTGTGTGAGAAACAATGAAAACTTTGGTGTAATACCAATATTTTAAGGCACAGAGGGAAGGAATTTTCAGAGATGTGTGACCCTGGACTCTCAAAAACTGCTCCCATCTAAAAAAATGAGGTAAAACAACAAAGTAACCATGTAACTAGCTATCAAATGGAGGGAAGAAAATTACAGGCAATCTTGTTCCCATCACCATTTTCTTTACAATTATGACGGAATGCATTATATTACCTGAATTAGAGTGGAGTGCTGTGAAAACGATCCTCTCTTAAAAAACACTATGTGCCTGAAAAAGTTTAATGTCTAAATATAGAAATTGCTCAAACAATGTTTAGAAATAAATCACTTGCTAACTTCTTAACTGAGCTTCCCTCTAAGAGAGTGAAGTCTGAGCAGAGACATTTCAGGGTGTGATATAGACAGAACTGATTTCTTTCAAGATCTAATAATATTTCAAGCACTCAATAGTAACCATCCCTCTTCAGAAAGCATCTTAACAGTGTTGCCAAAAGGATGGAACCTGTCAAGGACAATTTTCAAAGTAGGGATGCAAAGACCCTTCTACATCCCTGACCAATACATATTGAAGGATTCGTGTCAGTTTGAGGTTTTATGATTGACATCTACCAGGAAATCAAAACCATTGCAGAGTACACTGGATGGGAGAGAGGAATAGTAATGGTAAATGGAACTTTTTACCTGTGGCCACCAAGTTCAAATCTGGTCCAAGTCAGTACTGGCCAAAAGCTGTTACTAGCTGATGGCTGCTGAGTAGTCTATTGATTATGTATTATTTGCATTACTATCGTGACTAGGAGTCACAGTCACAGACCAAAACCCCAATGGTGCTTGATGCTGTGCAAACACAGAACAAAAAGATGGCCCCTGCCCCACAGAGCTTACACCTAAGTGTAAGATGAGAGAGAACATGGCCACCACGAGTCTGCACTAATTGGCATCCGTACAGACAGTCTCAGCAAAGAAATCAAGGCTTGCAAGTGAATGGAGACGTATCATGCATAGACCAGTGCAGAAGCATATAAAGAGGACTGGCAGGGAAATCTCACACTCTTCTCTCTGTTTGAAGTGGGCCTGTTCAGAGGGCTATCAGGCCTGTCCTAAAAACTCTATTTATATATAAAAGCTAATTCACAGGTTAGAACGCTCTTCACGTACCCCCATCACAAAACAGCACCACCACATTCCCAGCCATATCAGCATCAAACTCAAATGGACAGCCTTAGCTCTGACACATAATTTTCCTTTAAGAGCCAAGAGTCTTTTACAATACTAAGCCGAGCTGGTTAGAAAATGGTCCCCCTCTGTTCCCAATGGAAAAATTTCAACTTTCCATTGAAAAAAACAAACCCCTTTTTTTCTGGTTTCTGTGGTTTTGGTTTTCCAGTGAGAAAAATTGAGGAAAGCAGTCCCCAAAAATGTCATTTAGGTTACAGCGCTGTAGGAGCACAGCTGCACGTGTCTGGTGAAGACGCTCTATGCTGATGGGAGAGAGCTCTCCTGTCAGCATAAACAAACACCCCCGCGAGCAGTGGAAGCTATGTTAGCGGGAGAAGTTCTCCCGCCAACATAGCGCTTTGCACACAAACACTTATGTCGGTGTAATTTATGTTCCTCAGGGGGTTGAATATTTGCACCCTGAGCGACATAAGTTTTGCCAACATAGGCTGTAGAGACATAACCTTAGTCAAAAACAAGTTTCAGTGGAAATTTTTCAGCCAGCCCTATCTACTACTAGAGCCCTGTTTACATAAAAGGAATTTGTACTTGGGTAACTATCAATGTGCAAATCCCAGATGGGTTTGTGCTACACCAATGTAAAAAGAGGCCTACAGTAATGTGGCTTACTCCAGTAATTTACCTAAGTCACATCAGCGTAAACCTCATTTTACATCGGGCTACATTAAGGGCTTTACAGCTGTAGCCCACACACCTCCTGGTGTGGCGTGCTGTCCCTTCTAGTAGCTCCAAGACCACTTAGAGATTAATGAGTCTGCTACCGGCTTAGCTAAGGGCCGCGTGGCTTTTACCTCATGCAGTAGAGGCTCATGCATTTCACTCCAGAGGTCCACCAGGGTCTGTTGGTGTTCCACAGTTGAAAAAGTTATGCTAGCACAGATTTCTCTAATGTAGCCAGGGTCTGACATGTTATCTCTTCACCACTGAAATAGCTGAATCATATTGCACTTTTTCTTGTCTGTTCACACATTCACTGTAAACCAATTTTGACTTTTTTTTTAATTAAAAAAGAATGTGTTATAACTTTTCTATTAAAAAAATAGCAGGAAATCTTTTGATTTGTAGTTCAAAATAGATACTTTTCAAAATCAAATGTCTTTCTTAAAAAAGTGAGCACTTTGTGTTGGAGTTAAGATTGTGAGTTTGATTCTGATATTGACAATTAGATGTGTATAATTTGCGTGTTGGGGTCATTTGTATAGGAAGGGCATATGCTGTGTAGGGTGGGAGTGGGCATATGTATTATCTCAGGGGTGAAGATAGAGAGCAGGTGGTTGGCTTGAATGTTTCCTAGCTAGTGAGTTCCTCGATTTTTAGGGCCCAATTCTCAGCTAGTGTAAAAATTCTATTAACTTCAATGGAGCTGTGCCAATTTATACCAGCTGAGAACCTGGTCCTTTGTGATTGTGTTGGTGGGAAATGCACTTGCGCAAACTTGACTGTAAGTGAGCTGAATTTTCTGTGGGGCTCATGCTGCATTCACTACCATGGTGTCTAGCACTCCATAAATATCAGTTTAAATGGCAATCTGGCAGATGAACACAGAAATATTGATAATATAAGGAACTGAGAAAATATGAAATATCTCTTCATCACCCATAGGATTGAGAGTGTCCTTACAAAAACTTCCTCCTCAATGCAGGCATTACTGCCAAAATGTTCTGATCACAGGAAACATTGGAAAGCATGGACAAGCAGGAAAATAACACTGATCAGCTAATGTGACACAAATACACTTATCATCATGGTCCCTCTTTGCAATCTTCTGCTGTGAGGTATGCATGATGCCAGGAAAGGGTTGAATCGGTAGCCCTAAGTCCCAAAATGCAAAAAAGCCATTTTCTTATGATCCAGAATGGAACAACATTCTGTCCATTTTCAGTCTGCAGGCTTTTTAGGGCTCCTGTGAAGGGCATGGATAGTAAACACTTAATAAAAAATGGGGGGAAAGGAAGTCTCCTGCCTATTTTCTCATCATATGTATTAAACTAATTACTCTGTTTTAACAAGGGGGACTTTGTTCTCATAATTTCCAAGTTTCATTCCAAGCCCTGAAGCTAATCATGACTATGGTCACTGATAATGAGTAGTAAATTGTTATAGTCCTCAGAGTCTGATAGGTACATTCCAGTCTGCATCATGCAGCCTTGCTTTTCTATACATTATTGTTCACAGATGGTAGCTGTCAAATGCTGTCAACTTCATATACACACTGAGAGAGTCACATCCGCATTCCTGGAATTTCTGACTGCACAGACCTCACCTTCTAGGGCCCTCAATTCAATAACATGTCATGTCCCTTCAGTCTCACCCTGATCTAAAATACTTTCACCCACTTATGGGCTTTCCATTTAGAAAAAAAAACTCACTGAGTTATTACAATGTAAATATTTTAATAGAATAGGAAAAAAAGTTTATCTGGCTTAAAACAGCCTCCATTAATACACTAAGATTAATAGTCAGGAGCTAATGGAGCATTTGTTTTTAAAAGTTTATTTAACTTCATGGTACAGGAAAGTGGATATATATTGGGTGTCATATCATCAGGTCCCTGGGTAACAGTACGTAATGTACGGGATATGTGCTGTAGTTTGATCTTTTAAAGGAATTTATCAACTTAACTTTGGCCCAAGTTTTGGAACCTAAGCCCAGTAGAAATGTTTTCATGGTTGGTTTTAAATTCCATTTTAAAAGCATTTGTTTTAAAACAAATATTCCCCTGAAGTGTTTGAAGCCCCAAAATTGCAGCACTAAGAACACGAAAGGGAAACAGACTACAAATACAATGGAAACTGACTCCCTTAAATGTTCATTGTCCAAACTGAGAGAACTGTGACAACTAAATAGCATGACTGGTGACAAGTAAAGTTTAAATTGTACATTTTTATGTTTAATAACTCAAATGTAATTAATAACCAGGTAAAGGAATGTGCTTGTTTACAATTTATGGGTCCCAAATCTCTGTGCCAACCAAGCTAAAGTTTATGCAGGAAAAGAAGTGTGCAAAGATGAGTTTCCATTTACTCATAGTCCAGGGTCAACCTCTGGCATAAATTAGAGCAGTCTCAGAGCCCTGCAGCCACTCTAATTTATGTAAATTATTATTTGTATTGCAGAGGCCCATCATAAGAAAAGAAAATGTCTGGTATGGGCTACTCTTCAGGGGACCTGTAATTCTAGGAAGTCCCTCCCCCGTTTTTTTTTAAATGACCCTAAGATTTCTTCCAATCTCCCTTGTAAACTGATTTTGAGCTGGAATCTTCTGGAGGGCTTATAGGTCACATATGAATACAAGTTTTGCTGTCATGTCCTCCGTCACTTATATCTCTTTGAACTCTCATAACCATAGAGATGTGTATGTTGGACAAGAAGTTTGTGGGGGGCTGGATTGATCCAATCCAGTGTTACACATTTTGAGGCCACAAAGGTTGTGACCTAGAGAGCATTTCACAGCAGGACTCCTTTAAAGTCACTTTCAAACAAGAGTTCATCCTGCCCCTTTAAAAAAACCTAGCCTGGGACAGCTGGTTGTGGTTGCATAATGGGGGGAATAACATTCTGTAAAACAATGTGTTCTATTGTCTTGCTTCACCTCTCATCTCTTGTGCCTCATGTTACTTAAAAGGGGTGGTAACATATCTTGCAAAATAGAATAGAAATAACTGGAAATGTTGCTGTTTTTGTTTTGAGTAAGTGTACGAAATAATTTCATTTAGTTGCTGGATTACTGACATTCATTTGTTGCTGGATTACTGGCATTCATTCAGGGGGAAAAAGAGAGAGAGAGACACAGTCCATTATGAGCTTTAATAATTAGGGCTCGGAAATACATGCTTTGCCATGTTGCAACATACCACTATAAATAAGTACAATACATATAAACATTGTACATTTGTTCTTATTAAATGACAGTTTTTTAATTCCTCGTGACCCAAATTAAATCACAACTCTTCTAACCCTGCCCTGTTCTCTGTTAAAAAGCCAAAAGATATGGCATCCTTTTCCACTTTTTTCAAAGTTCTTTTTAAAGATAAACTTGTATTGTGAAAGTTTTTTGGTTTTGACACACAGAAGGATATTGTTTCCAAAAGGAAAGCAAGGAACCCGCCGCCCCTCCCACATACACACAATTTTATATAGACAGACGTACAAGTGGTAAGAAAGTCAATTAAAACCAATTTGACTATATAATATTTTTAAGGGAATTTAGTGCTTGTGAAAGGTGACAAATTGACAGCCCTGGAAACTAAAGGAGCTCTCTTTATCCATAGACCATCGGCAAAAGCAGTGCAAGCCTCCCCACAGAGCCAATGGACTATTTCTGGCAGAGCTAAGAGAGAACCCAGGTTTCTTAGGGTGTGTCTACACTGCAATTAGACACCCGCGGCTGGCCCATGCCAGCTGACTTGGGCTTGTGGGGCTTGGGCGGCAGGGCTGTTTAATTGCTGTGTAGACTTCTGGGCTTGGGAAGTGAGGCGGAGAGTCCCAGCGCTCAGGCTGCAGCCCAAGCCTGGAAGCCTACCTTGCAATTAAACAGCCCTACAGCCTGAGCCCTGAGAGCCCAAGTCAGCTGGAACAGGCCAGCTGTGGGTTTTTATTTGCAGTGTGGACATAACCACATGGGATGAAAGACTCAAGTCTTGTCTGTATATCCAGCCGCTCAGAATGAATACTCCAAATCTGTGAGCTTGTCTATGGCATCTGTAATATGGGGCTACTCCTGCACATACACTGACATTTTGTTTTGAGACACACATATGAATGCGCACTCTTCAACTGCAAAGCATCATTAACAAACAAATAGCACACAGGAGTCCTAACAAACAAATGTTACTCAGGAGGCCTCACACTCAGTCCCCTGTTTTAATCACTATACAACATTCCCCTATCAGAGCCAGGAACATACATGGAATTCTGATTCCTATCTTTCTAATGCTTCCTAGCAAATAGTTATGTAACCCAACAGCAAAATGTCTGTCGTGCCCCTCTCTAACAGGAGGGTCAAACAAAGGATAACAGCCTATTACAGCTACCTGCTAATAGAGTTGCTCCCTTAGCTTAAGTGGTAGAGGTCCATGCTGTGGGTCTGAAGGGTCTAGTAAACACTTCGCTGATGATCCATAGGGGAAGGGGAGGGATGTTACAGCGCCATATGCTGGAACTTCTTTTTTCTTCAGATTTTTTTGAACCTGGAGAATTCCATTCCAAAAAAAATCTGTTAAAAGAACATTGTTGAAGTTGCAAAGTCGAGCTAAGAAATGCCAGAATTAAGGTTCTTCTACAACTTTATTTCTCTGGCCTTGTGCATTATGATACAGTCACTAGTTATCAGGGGTGAAAGTAACTTAAAGGACTTGCCGGTCCGTCGGTGTCCTGAGCGGGGGCGTGGCCTCAACTGGAAGAGGAGTGGCTTTGACCGGAAGAGGCAGGGCCTTTAAAAAGATTTAAAGGCCCCGGGGCTCCAGCTGTAGCTGGGAGCCCCAGGGCCTTTAAATCATGCCGGAGCTACCAGCTGCCAAGGCGGCTGGGAGCCCCGGGGCTCAGGGGCAATTAAAGGGCCCGGGGCTCCGGCCGCCACTACTGCAGCAGAGCCCTGGGCCCTTTAAATTACCGCTGGAACCCTGCTGCTGCTACCTCGGGGCTCCGGCAGCCGGGCTTGGGGGGCAATTTAAGGGCCTGAGGCTCTGGCAGTGGGTAGCCCTGGGTCCTTTAAATCACCGCCCGAGCCCCGCTGCCGGAGCCCCAGGGTACTGGCAGCAGGGCTCCGGCAGTGATTTAAAGGGCCAGGGGCTCCGGCCACTGTGGGGAGCCCCGGGCCCTTTAAAGCTCTGCCCGAGCCCCACTGCTGGAGCTCTGGCGGTGATTTAAAGGGCCCGGGGCTCCCCACAGCGGCTGGAGCCCCGGGCCCTTTAAATCACCACCGGGGAAGCCGGTCCGATCTGGCATGGTGAACTGGCTCTTGCCGATACATCATACCGGCTTACTTTCACCTCTGCTAGTTATATATATACCACAGGACTCTTGGCTCATTCAGTGCACAGTTTGGATAGTGCTCAGTGACTGAGGCAGCACCTAATATAATGGGGCCTTAATCCTCTTTGGAGCTTTTGGATGCTACTGTAAGACCAATAAAAAAAATCAATTATGATTTTCTTAAAGATAAAACATTATGTAAGTATTAAGTATCCTTCTTACTCCTGGCTCAAGGACTATAAAGTGATATTTGGGCAGTACACAGATTCCTACAAGACCAAACAGAAGCATTGAAATCTTTTCTTTAGTGTCTGCCATAAAGAGCACCTGAGACATTCACAAAGGGAGCACACAAATACCTGCAATTCAAATGATGAGTTATTCTAGATGCCATTCAGAAGAACAAATCATTAATAAAAGAGTCTTGAATTGTACTCTAGCACTTACCAACAACACAAGCTAAAAATGGCCTCAAGGGACTCGATTCTAACTGTGAGGAACCTTTTACATACATATTTTAAACACCAAAGACATGTCAAACTAGAACATGTCAGAAGTCCACACAGCCCCTTAGGAAAATGCTGATAAACAAGATTAAAAATGTATTAGCTGTCGCTTGCTTTTAAAAGGAAAGACGGTCTAATGATTAGGGGCATTAGCCTGAAACACGCAAGTTCGATTCCCTGCTTTGTCACAGGCTTTCTGCGTGACTTTGGGCAAATCATTTTGGTTTCTCTGTGCCTCAGTGGGAATAATAGTACTTCCCTGCCAACCAGAGGTGTTGTGAAGATAAATACATTAAAGATTGTGAGGTTCTCCGACACTATAATAATAAGGGGCCTTATAAGAACCTTAGATAAATTAGAGACTAGATAGCCTTTTTCAGACTCTCTTTTCACTCTGTCTGTGACAAAACTCTCCACCCTTGCAGGGATAGATTCCCCTCTTCTGCTAGCAGCAGCATCCTCAGCTACAGAGGAATCTGTGGTTGAAAGGAGATGGACAGAGAACCAAGCAGCAGCAGCACGGCTCTGGACCCGACTCAGGAAAGCATCTCTATTCAGGAAAGCACTCAAGGTCAGGCCTGGGTTTAGTGAATTTGCGCTAAATGCTAATAACTGTACTTTTATTTGCCCTTATTAAGATGTACGAAGGCCCAAAAGCAGTTCTGAGGCCTGATTCAGGAAAACAATGAGGCATGTGCTTAAGTCCATCCCTCGTCAAGACAACCCTTCAGCACATGCTGATGTTTAAAGCTTGGGCTGAAGTGCTGCCTTGAATAGGGTTGCATTCCCAAAGCAGGGCTGTGGTGGGGGAAGCCCCCTTGCGTCCCCACCAGAACATGATTTGGGGTTGCTTCTCTCCTCTGGCACTCACAGAGTCCTTCCCCTGCTTGTGGTATACAAGATGTTCTCCAAACAAAGAAAAAGAGATTTCCTCTGTCCCTCCCAGGGCCAGGGAGAATCAAAATAATAATTTAAAAAAGGTGTTCAGTCTCAGGCAGCGTTTCAGGCACCCCGTCAGGGCTCAGCTCATCGGTAAGTTTTATTGTCCTTGATCAGGGCTAGGGTCTGTCTTCAAGCCCCCTCCTTTTGGTAACCCCTGCTCTGTATCTGGTCCCTGAAGTCTAAGGGGTGCTCTGCAACGATCTTCCTCTTCACTGAGCTCCCAGGCACAGCAGCCTTCCCCCGAGTTACAGCCTTTTCCTTCCTTCCTTCCACGTTTCATGGTTCAGCAGTCTCAGCATGTGAGGCTATGACCACCACGTACTGCAGTTTTTGCATAAGTAAATATCCATGTCCTGTCAGCCAATCCTGTGTCTTTAAAAAAGGGAAGTAATGCTTTTTAATGCTACTCCCCTGTCCCGGTGCTCTCACCAATCCTTTAAGACTACTTTCTTTCAACTGCAGCGGTCTCAGTTCTTCATAAAGAGTCTTTCTTTCTGTGTAATTCTCCCTGTATTGTCACAGCAGATGCTCAACTGTTTCTTGGATTTTGCATGTGTTGCAAAACCCATCTTTGTGCTTATTTAGTAAATGTAAATTACCATTCAGATACAAGTGACCTGTTAGCACTTTAAGTACAGTTATGTCATTTCTTCTAGCATAGCTATTAAGTGTACCATTAGCCTCATGTTTAGGACATTTTTCATAGAACCTTTGTCCTTTTTGCTCTTTGGTCCATAGTTTTTTGCCGTTCCTTCTTAAATTCTCTCTTAACCAAACCTTTGAAATCCTCTTCACTCAGCAGGATCTTTATATCAACCGCCTCATTTTTTAAGGCCTGTGTTGGCATCTCTAGAGCTGTCAGTATACATCTGGCAATGCTGATCCCATTTGTCATATATAAACTCACAAATCATAGACGTCATATTTGACAATCCTGCTCTTCTCTTTGTCTTATCGTATAATTCCAAATCCACAGCTGGAGAGACAGCTGTCCAGCTGTAGTTTGATTTCCCATGACTACAGATTTTAATTTCTTCCAGACCTGGCTCTTCACCTAAGTCTTTTACACGCCTTTTGACCCTGTTAGGAGCATGGAGGAGTTTGTGGCTCCCAGTTACTTCTTGTCTACTTAATTCCCAACAGTCCTATATTCGGCTAATACTCTTATCTTCACTATTTCCATTAACCTTAGCCCAAAAGGTTAAATCTAACCAGTTCACCCTTACATGTACAGACATTTCTCCACTTGCTAGCTGCAGCACACACAATGGAGTCAAAATACTCTCATCACATGTGATTTACAGAGCTTGGGCCTGGATCAGCTCTAATTTTTTTAGGGTTAATTAAGAAGCTGAATTAAAGGAGTGGCATCCATAATGTATAACTGGTTTTATTAATTTCCTCTACAGCATCAACAATTTGTTCTTATCTGCATCCCAATTGTTCCCAGCAAAACTTTTAAACAGATTCATCCTATCTTTACATTTAGTTTTGACCCTTCCAAGTTGGTTTGTTACCAGAAATAACTCCTCAGAATGTAAAATTTTGAACTACCTGTATTTTTTTCTGTATAGAGATATAAGTTCCATTCTTCCCAATCTTCCTTTCTGTGAAGATCGTTCCCTTTGCTTTAGCAGGTGAGAACTTAAATCCCCAAGTATCTTCCCATTCTGAAATCTCTGAGTGCCTGATTGGTTCTCTCCACAGCTATCTTAAGTCTGTGTTTGGCCCAAACAGCACAGTCGTCTGCAAATACAGTAATACCTATTCCTGCTCTTATACTCTCTGGGAGATCATTAATCGTAATGTTAAACAGGGTTGGGCTGATAACATTCCCCTGTGGTGTGCCATTAGTAAGTTTATAAATATTTGACAAAGCCGCCCCCTACTCTGACTTGTATGGTTCTATCATTTAAGATGTCTTTTATCAACCATGCATCCGATGAAGTGAGCTGTAGCTCACGAAAGCTTATGCTCAAATAAATTTGTTAGTCTCTAAGGTGCCAAAAGTCCTCCTTTTCTTTTTGCGGATACAGACTAACACGGCTGCTACTCTGAAACCTTTTATCAACCAGAACATTCTTTCTCTTATTCCAATTGTGACCAGTTTATACAGCAAGCCTTCCCTCCATAGCATGTCATACACTTTTTCAATGTCCCAAAAGACAGCTGTCATAAACTCTGTTCCTCATGGTTTTTTGTATTTCTATTTCTAATCTTACCATATGATCAACTGTGCATCTTTCTTTCCTGAAGCCACTTTGTACACATTTATAATTTAATATTTTTCCAGCCATGCTACTAATCTCTCATTTATCATTCTTTCCATAATTTTGCCCACACACAGTGGGACGGCAATAGGTCTATATGCATCAGGTCTTGTTCGTAATTTGCCAGGTTTTCCTATCAGTATAACCATCACTTGCTTCCATTTTGCCAGTAGTATTCCTTTCCCCCATATATTATTACATAATTTCAATAAACTCCCTTCTGGTAAACTGCTAAACTGCCTTCCAGTAGGTGCTTAAGCATTGCATTACATATGCTATCTTTACCTGGGGATGTATTTTTACTTTTGTCTATAGCTTTTTTGAGTTCCTGTATGCTGAAATTTTCATTCAATACATCATCTTTATGTTCTACCCAGCCATGTAAGAGCTCACAATTTTCTTCAACAAGTATTAGTTTTTGTTCACAAAACTCTTTCCTTTTAATTGTATCACTACTAACTTTTTGGAACTCCTTTGATAAAATGTTCACTCTTCCTAAATTAGAACTTTCAACTTTATCATTTACTATAAGATTGGATTTCTGAGTTTGTGGAAATTCAATGTTGTACATATAGCTAGGATGGCTGCTGATACAATTCCCTTTATTAAATTATCATGAAATTCATCTAGATTATCACTTATACAATTGGTGCTTTGATACTCAGCACACTTACTCTTAAAGAGTTCCCAATTTGCTTTTCTAAGATTCCAGGTTCCAATGTTACCTAGGCCTTGATATGTAATTAGCATAGGGAAGTGATCACTTTCCATTCCATCTTCTTTATAGATTTCCCAGCTGCATTTACTTGCTGTATTGCTTGTTGCAATTCCCAGATCGAAACATGAAAAGGTTCCATCCGCCAGATCAATACCAAGTTGTGCATGTCAATGAACTGTTCCAGGCATTTGCCATTATAATCAGTTTTTCTGCTTCCCGATATTTCATTATGGCTGTTAAGATCTCCACAAATAATATACAGGCCTTTGGCACCCTTAACTAACTCTTCCAATTCTAGATGATCTAGTTTTATTTACATGGATTGTAAACATTATAGATTTGTATAAAGGTGCTATTATTCTGCAGAGGAATCTCAACAGCTTTATACTCAAAACTTAAGTTCTGTACATCTATGTCAATGTAACTAAGACCTTCCTTTATAAATATACAGACCCCTCCTCTGCTTGTTATTTCTCTGTCACGTCTGATTACATCATATCCTGGAAGTCTAAACATCAGTTTTCTCACTAATCATGTTTCTTGTACACATATCGCAACAGGTTTGCTTTCCATTTCAAAACCGGTTTTCTGTAATTCCTGATCATGTCTTGTTAAACTATGTGTGTTCCAGCAAAACAAGCTAGAACCATGCCCTTTAAACTACATTATTACTTTCGTTTAAAATTGCATGAATGTGGTCTGTTGAAAGATTGCCTATGTGCAAATACTTTTAAGAACATAAGAATGGTCATACTGGGTCAGACCAAAGGTCCATCTAGCTCAGTACCCTGTGTTCTGACAGTTGCCAGTGCCAGGTGGGGGAATGAACAGAACAGGCAATCATCAAGTGATCCACTCCCTGTCGCCCATTCCCAGCTTCTGGCAAACGGAGGCCAGGGACACCATTCCTGCCCATCCTGGCTAAGAGCCATTGACGGACCTATCCTCCATGAACTTATCTAGTTCTCTTTTGAACCCTGTTTAGTCTTGGCCTTCACAACATCCTCTGGCAAAGAGTTCCACAGACTGACTGCGTTGTGTGAAAAATACTTTTCTTCTGCTTTTGTTATAATTTTTATTCTTTCAGTCTTCGTCCTAGTCTGTAAATTGCAATTAATCACATCTATCATACATGCTATAAATTTCTCTTTGCCTACAAGCAGTACGTCTTCATGTGTTGTATATAACAGTTGTACAGTACATCCCCTGCCCTGAACTGAGTGTTGTTGTACAGTAGTTCTTTGCCCTCACTGGCATTTTCCTCCTTCTCCACTTTCTGTTATGAATATCTTTTGGTAGCTTCTGCATAGGCTATTTTATGGATAGTTTTAATTTTCTGTATCTCTCTAGCTCATTCTGCTGCCCCACAGGCTTTGTATGCTGCACTGTGCTTATCCCCACAATTGTTGCGTTTTAGTTCTATTCCTTCCATATAGTTCTCATACTAGTTTTCTCTTCCACATTTACCACACCTTGTTTTCCCCTGACAGACAGCTGCCATATGCACTAACCTTTGACATTTACAGCATCTCAACAGGGTTGGCCTATATGATTTAATCCAGAAGAGTTGACATCCTATAGTAACCGTATCGGGTAGTGTTGCATCTTTAAATGTTATTTGGATGATTTTACTCTCCCCTTTTCCTGCTAATTTGTCACTTAACAAACAGCACTAGGCCTTTACCTATATCCCTTTTAATTTCACCCTCAGTCAAGCCTGGTGGAACCCCATACATTACCCTTCTTGCTTCTTTCATAAATTTAGGTAGCTGACAATTTACTTTTATTTTCCCTGTACTGTAGTTTTAAGAAGTTTCTCAACCAGTTCCTTATGTATTCTACTAATAAATCTCCTCCCTGCATTTTTATAGCTCTTAATATATTTCTGATACTTCGCCTAATCCATTCTGCTGTTTCTGAGGGATTAACATCGCTTATCTTTACATCTTCAGCCAGTGATTTGATAATTATAAGACATCATTCCTTTTCCTCACTCTTTTTTTCATCTCCACCTGCTCCCTCTTCTTCAGATACAGATACTTCTATTCTTTTTTTTCTTCTTCCTAATCTGAAGCCATTCCTTATGTCTTCTCCCTCATTTTCCAGTATAACTTCCAGCCTGCCCCTCTCAGCCTGTATTTCCAGCTCTGTTCAGCCAATCAGCCACCAGCCCAAACTGCCCCTGACTTCCACGCCCCAGCTTACAGCCAGCAGCTGCCCCAGGCCCAACCAGTCAGCCCTCCACTTCCTGTAGGGGCTTTCCCCTTCTAACTTCCTCCCTCCAAGCAGAGCAAGCCTTGCAGGTGTGTCCGGTTAGTGCTGGCTGAGCCCAAAGAAGCTTGTTAGCATCCTTTCTATTAGAGCAAGGGCAGGCCCACTCACAGGACTGCAGAGAGAAAAGATGGCACTCAGGAAACCTGAGCTCAAATCCAGCTCTGTCATGGACTTCCTATGTGATCTTCATCATGTCACTGAATTTCCTTGGCCCCAGTTCAACAAGGTAGTTAAGCATGAGAGTAATCCCATTAATGTAACAGAACTACTCTGGTGCTTAAAGTTACCCATGTGCTCAAGTACTTTATAGAATCAGGGTCTCTGAGTCTCGGTTCCCCACCTCTAAAATGCCCCTACCTTTTATATGTCTGTTCTATTTAAAGCTGTAAACTTCTCAAGGTGGAGACTGTCTCTGTCTGCAAGTACGTACGGAATCTAGCACCATGGGGCCCTGATCTCAGTTGGTGCTGGTATATTACAAATAATAATAAATAATTGTTTTTAGTGTGCATAACAAAGGTGATAAGACTTTAGAATACTGGTTTCAATGGTTCCTAAATGGAAACACAGGAAAAGCTCCCTGTCACTCTGAGTCATATTAAAATTCAATATGGTATTTTCTCAGCATGAAGAGGCACAGAACAATTTAAAGAATAAGGCTCTGAGTTGAAAAATTAAAATGGCTTTTTATAGAGGAGGGAAAATATTGCTGTCTTAATCACATAAGAATGTTTGCTTTATATCTTTAATAGCTCTAATTATTAGTGTATTATGGACTGTGGAGACAAAACGTTTAAAATAATTATTAGAATTGGGCCGTCAGTATAACCCAAATCTAAACAACCAAGGGTTCTCAAATTCTGGATCCAGATCTGTATAAAAACTTTGCCAGTGGTCCCCATTGTTATAAAGTCTGAACCAAACCCCTGGATCTGAACATTCCTGACATTTCAAACTCTAAATGCAGACTTTTCAACCTGTGTGCATTGCTAAATTGGATTATTTCACCCTAAACATGCATTGATCATGCTTGTTACAAACAGAAAAGGCAAAGCAGTTTTTCCTGTTTATATACTGGTTACAGCTTAATTCTAGTCCTTCAGTGGAACCATTGTACTGCAGATTTCATGCTGACATGCACATTCCTTCAGGTGCGATAGGGTAAAGGAATTAAGACCAGGCTTATCAAGAAGAATTGTGCAGGTGCACAGAAGAACATGTTGCTCCTACAGCGATGACGGGGCAGCATTCTTCTCACATATCATGGCCCAATTTACACAGCAATTGCTGAGAAACACACACAACAGACTCTATTTTCTGATCCAAAGTCCACAAATAAAAGCATTTTCTAAGGTGAACAGAAATGATTTTCAACTCAGACTGCATCTCTTCGCCCTTGCCAAGAGACTTGAATAGGAACATTCCACTGCTGAACAATCCATGGCAAAAAGGATTTATAATTAGATGCAAAGGCAACAGAGTAAAACAAAATTTAAAATTTACTCACAAAACCTGCCAAAGATTGGTTTGGAAAAACACCTGATAATTCTTAGCACAGTCGCGATTTCCCAGGTGACATTTAACTCCAGGAGATTTAGCCAGTTTCCCATTATTTCAGCTGGGTTGCTGGGAGTGGGTAATGGGTGTTGTGATAGGAAGAATTTCTGTTTGGGAGGTGGGGCAATGTTGGGACTCTTGGAAGGAGAGCATTCAACCCAATCCAACCCTCTACCTCTCTCCTCCACAGCATGCCTATTGTGGCTGGCATCCCCACCTGCTGGCAGCTCAGGATGGGAACAAAGAAGGCCGGAGAAGAAAGATCACATTGTAAGGTCAGGCCAGGAGCAGAGAAGACGCCTCATGCTGATAGCTTAGGAGAGACAGAAAGAGGTTATTGGTCTGCTCAGAGGGAACATGTGCACCAGCACTCAGCAGAGTGCCTGTAAGGTCTCATATGGTAGCAAGGAGGCCCAAGAAGCTGGGCCCCTGATAGGGATAGATAATGAATAGGACTGGATTCGAGTGTGCTCTTTTCCATTCCCTCAGTAAAGCATGTCTAGTGCTCTAATTGCCTGTCTAAACCAGGTAAATGATCTCAGGAACACTCCATTCCCAAACCAGTGCTGAACAGAGTTTGGCCCTACCTATATTATTATCCAGACTAGAGTTATTTTCACCCACTGAGACCAAAAGCATACAAGAGCCCTGGTGGAACATGGTGTCCAGCATGCTTTCTGGGAAGTCATTGAAAGCATCTGCCTTAGCAGTCAAACTATTCCGGACACCATCTGATGGGGGTCTGGGAAGAATCACTGTTACCAACCAATCATTTTCTGAGTGCAGACAGGTTAGGTGCTCAGAAAAATGTAGTTAAGGAGGCAGGTGGCGCTATCCTTGTAAGCGTCTAATGCAATTTTAAAATTAGGGATTTTGTGTGTTCTACTGTTCACTGGCATTTCGGGTGGATACAAACAACCACATTTACAAACAAAAACTAAGGGGGAAACTTTGGTGCTCACAATCGCACACAGCCTATTTCCCTTGCCATATCCTGCAGACAGCTGCATGGAGATCCAAAGAGACTCGTGCGAGAGAACCTGCACCCCCATGAATACCTCCTTGCAGGATCAGACCCTTATACTTTTCCACACTAGGAACTTCTGTAGTGCCTTTCCCCCTCTGGCTTTCTCTCAGACAAACCTTTGTAGCCAAAGAGAAAACAAGCAGCAGGTAAAAAGCTTACTTTACAGACGCAGAGATCAAAATCTTAATCATTTTAAAATTAACTTTATTTCCCCACCATACCTCATTGCTACTTCTGACAGACACTTGAATTTGGGGTACATACCATGTCCACATTTAAGTCCCTCTTAAAGACTCACTTGTACTGTTTTCAGTGAATTATATTAACTTGTACATAAATTGCAGACTGTTGTTCCGCTCTCCTTAACATCTGTCTAATTGTCTGTCTGTCCATCCAGCTTTGGACTATAAGATCCCCAGAGCAGGGTTCATCCTTCTTGAATGTTTGGAAAGTCATAACATATACCATGAACCAATAACAACGCATTAGTAATTGCTACAATTAATATTATTATTATTAAGCATATTACACTGTGCATCAAACGGGTATGTGTTACAACTAAGTTAGATCCAATTTACCCTGTCATGCTATTGTATTTTTATACTTAATTACTGCCCCAACCCCCCAAAGATAATTTGGTCTTTTATTAACAGCAAACATATATTTTCCTCTCCAGCTGACTATTAGCACTAGGAACTAGGGCTCAGCATGCGAGCGCCCTCTTCTGAAAAGGGACAGTCTCTGGGCACAGGCGCAGTTCAATCCTTAGGATATCAGCCATGTGAACCTTAAAGCAGTTCTCCAGCAAGAAAATTATTTTGATGACTGAATCAGAGTTATTCATGACAAACACAGTATAAATCAAAGTCTTCCAGTTCCAGTTGCTTAAGCCAAAAGTTGTTACCAGCAGATGACTAATGGCCTAACTGATATTAATTTGGTGGTCAGTCTAGTCTCCAGCAGTTGGCCACATCAGAACTAATGCTCATTGGGATGGAAAGTGTTTATTTTTGCATTTCCTCTTCCTCCATCTGTTTCCCGCCACCATCCTATTTGTTTGTTTCATGCACCTGTTGTGTTCTATCATAACCTAGCTCTTTGGGACTGGGTTGGGATCGTTTTACGAAGTATTTGTACATTATCTAGTGCAATCCTTGAACCAGTCCCTATGGCACTGCTGTAGTACAGTTAAATAATAGCAATAGAAATCACCACAGTAGACATACTGGTCAGTAGTTTGAGTAGACACACTTTGGATAAACTGGCTCCTTATCTTCATCCCAGTCAAGGTTTTCGGCACATACCCTTGTGGAACAGTAGGAGAAGGCTCACATTGTTCTAGTTCTATGGACAAACAGAAGGCTTCAAATGCCAGCACTGACAATCTGACATCATTCACAAGAACTGAACATTTAAATAAAAAGAAATGTAAAAAGTACAAGATGTCTAAGAAGCTTCACTGGAATGGAATGCGTGTTGAATTGGACCCTTGGAACATTTAATTTGTACACCAACAACCAGAAGAGTTACTCAAACAGAAAAAAGAAAAGGAGGACTTGTGGCACCTTAGAGACTAACCAATTTCTTTGAAATTGGTTAGTCTCTAAGGTGCCACAAGTCCTCCTTTTCTTTTTGTGAATACAGACTAACACAGCTGTTACTCTGAAACCTGTCAAACAGAAAAATAGATCACCAAGAGCTAGATTCACAACGTGCCGAAGTCCAACATTTTAGGCTCCACTGGGATTCACAACTCCCCCTCCCCCCTCAGCTACTGCCTAACCCTATAGGCACTTAAACACCTCAGGCACCTACATTTCCACCATTAAAGTTCCCGAGGTGCCTAAATTTCAGTAGCTGAACATGCGCAGCCACCTAAGTCCTGAAGCCACTCAGCAACTCACCGTCTACCTCACATTCAAGCCCCAGTAGGATTTACAAACTAGGCATTCCCCTGCCCTTCTTGCCTTTGGGGCCCGGTAAGTAGGTGTATTCAGCACATGTGAATCCAGCAAAATGGCTGGAGAAGGAGGTGGTGCTGCCTTCCACCCCTGATGATCTTCAGGGAAGTGACCTAACCACTGGAGTCTCTCTCTGGCTCTGTGCACGTTTGTTTATTTCAAGTGGAACAGCTTCAGCAGGAGAGAGGGAGAGAGCCCCACACTAGAATATCCCATAGCCTAGGGGGCAGGACATTCACTTGAGAGGCAAAATATGTAAGCTCAAATCTCGTCTCTACATCAGGGAGAAGGGGAAACTGAACATGTGTCTCCCACATCCTGGGTGAATGCCATAACCATTGTGCTAAAGATATAAGAGTGGGAGGGGCACCACCACCACCGCCTCTTCCAGTGTTTACTGCAAACAACAGCTTAGGTGCCCAAATCCAGGAGAGGGTTCATGGCTGTGAATCCCAAGTGGAGATAGGCACCTAAGTCCAGGGCAGAAAGAGGCACCTAACTACCTTTGAGGGGCTGGCCTTAGGCCACACACATCTCCTCAGCATTTCCTGCTGGGTAGTTTAGGTGGCTCCTCACTCCTCACTTGGGCTTTTGCGAATCCCATTCTTAGGTGACTAACTCTTTCCAAGAATTGTATAGGAAACCTGGGTGCCTAACTCAGGGTTGTGAACATCAGGGCCCCTAAAAAAGTTGAGTGCTGTGACACTCCCCATTGCAGGACCTAAGTCCCCTTTGTGAAGCTAGCCCCAAGAACACAAATGGGAGTTCACTTCTGATGTATCCTTCACCTTAATGTTCAAATGAGATTTCTCTTACAGAGGAGTCTATAAGCACTCTAGTCACAAATATAAGTAGACATCATTTTAAAATGGAATCCTAATTTGAACTTTACTGAGCCAGTAAGAATTATACTTGAAAAGTCATCAGAAATTTTGAAAACAGGTTGACTTGGGTATCTGATTTATTGGCACCCTGCAGTCAGTTCTTACTTTCATTGTTCAATACTTCAACATGTCAACTGAAAAATAATCATAAGTGTTACAGTGTGATGGTGCTGAGGTCCCTGTCCTTATGCCACAACAGGAAGGAAAACAGCCTGAATTGTTTTTTCCATCCATTAGTGATATGTGTTATGGATGGGAAAAAATAGTTCTCAGGTTGGCTCAGGATAGACCCTTGAATTCACGCAGTGAAAGGGCCAGGCCTAGAGACTTGTGTCCTCTTTTTAAATGGGACTCCGTGAACGAAGATGTAACTTCTTTCCCTGGGTTATTTTAAGCTGGGTTTGCAGGACACAGAGAGTGGAAAACAGCACCCATGTATTCAGACAGCCTGTTCACAGGGGGCAGCAACACATAATAAAAGGGATGGTCTAATTAACCACAAAGGTCTAGGGAAAATCCCTACTGGTTCTAAAATGGGGCTGATAAGATTATTAGTGACTATTTAGCATGCTGACCAAGTACCTCAATCACCAAGCTCTTGCAGTTATGGGCTATAAACAAAGGCAAAAGAGGTGAAACTCAGCCCTGGTGACAGCAGATGCAAGAGTAAAATTTATATTTAATCAGACATGGTACTAGATCTCCCGGATATGTTTTTAAGTTAAAATCAGATGCCTAAATGGGGGCGACATTAGGAGTCCTCCCCATAAGAGTCTCTAGTAGCAGCAATGCTCACCAAGAGGAACCAGACCATAGTAAAGTGGGGATGTCAGCATGCAGGAAGGCCTAGCCAGAACAGGTAAGGGTGTGAGGGAGGAAGAGTCCAAACCCAGATGATAGAACATACAAAATAAGATTCTAGGAAGCACATTTCATAAGGAAAGAGCAGAGGTCAATCTTCCATTTGTGTCCTAGGAGCTAGATTCACAAAGGGACTCAGGCACTGCAATGCAGAGTGTTGCAGTATCCAGCCTGTTTAGGTGCCCTGATGTTCACAACCCTGCGTTAGGCATAGAAATTAGATATGGACGTGACTACTTGGGCCAAGTTTAAACCTAACTGAAGCAGCTGCAACTCCATTAACTTCACTGAAGCTGCATCTGCCTAGATCAGGTCTGAATTTGGGCCATTAAGTCCTTTCCTTTGTGAGTTTTCTAGTACTCTGTCTAGACTAATAATTGTAGTACTCTGTCTAGTCTTGACAAAGCTTCTACTATTTCCCTTAGAAAGCTATTCCACAGTCCAATGGCTCTGAAGTGCTACGGAGCCTAAATTTTCCTTTCCTTTCCTTTATATCATCTTATTACCCTTGTGCCAATTGAAACAATTCTTCTCCCTTCATGGTGGTTATACCCTTCAAGTATTTATAGCTAGTTACATAGCTTGGGTAAATGGTGACTTTGGGGGCGGACATAGAATTCTCTTACTCTTTCTTCATGAATCAACCCCTCAAGTACTTTTTATCATTGTCATTGTTCTTCTCTGTATTCCTTCCAATTAATCTGTCTCTTTCGGTGCTGAGGTCCCTAAACCTTAACACAGTTACATGCAGCCTTACCAGGGCTAGAGTGAAGGGCCATCACCTCTCTGCTTCTTACATATACACGCATACAGCAAAATGAGTGGGTTGTGGGTTTTGTTGTTGTTCTCATTTCCTGCCATATCACACTGCAAACTCTGAGCTAATCTACTATTAATCCTAAATTGCTTTTAATGTTGGGTTTGGATGCTATAGATCACTTTCAGCTTTATGGCCACCGAGGGATCTCTGTAGATTCCAAAATATCCCCGCTGCTATGTGTACTTTGGCTAATGTATTTCTCAACAAAAGATTTTAAATACTAAAAATTCAAGTGTTATTCTAAAAGTTTAATTTTCCAAAGAAAATATTCCCCTCTTAAAACTGATGTTATAGTAAGTTAAAGCAATCAATATAATCCTCTTTATTTTGCTTGGTTGGTAAACTAATCAGTAGAACATTTTTGCTTCCTTCTTATGCCCTTTTTATTCATTATTATTCCACTATTTAAGGGCAAAAATCATTGATTTTCATAAGCTTTTTTTTGCCACTTATTCCCCCTTTTCTTCCCTTCCCACCACTTTTCATCCTCCTTTTCAGCCAGCAGTGGTGAGAAATGGGGCATGACACAACTACTTAGGCCTTTCCAAACATTCCAGCACTGCAACATTCAGTTCCAGCAAGTGTAAGCTTATGTAAACTGAATAACACTTTTAGATTTGCTTGTAATAGTACAAAATATGCTGTTTTACACGGTGTCTTTTAAATTAGGCCATCCTCTAAGAACAGGGTCATAGATGAGGCACATCTGGAATTCATATCCAATGGCTTGGCATAAGCTTCATAACCAATCTCTTAACCCTACGATAAGACCCCCTGGCACAAAGTTCTTTAAATACCTGGCACCTTTTGCTGCCATAAATTATGGCACAAATGTCTTTCAAGTGAACTGCTGAATGTTCTTCAGGGATGTACAACTTAATTCTTATTTTTGTTGTGTCATCACAACAGAAGAAATATATTAATGTTAGGAAAATCTTGGAGCCTGTGATTTAAGTGTTACAGTTTATTTAGGCAAGGCAATGGCAGTATAATGAATATGGTGGATTAGATATACTAAATATATTTTTCAGAGGCTAAAAAGCTTTTATGTTCCAGTTCATTAAGACTCGAAATCCACGATTTTACATTCCTTGAACCTGATGAGACTTCTTTGATGTTGCTTCAAATCATAATAAACCAGTTGTAAAAACTCTCTGGGTAAGAAGCAGCTTATTATTATACTCAGGGAAGTGAACACTTAAGATGTCCTATATAAATGGAACACAGTGCATCTAGAAATAAACAGGTATATTCCTCTCTTGGTAGTCACGACAGTTGCACAGTGGTGTTCATGTAACAACAATAATAAATTGAATTGCTCATCACGGTAAAATCTACTTCTTCTTAGTGGCAGGATGATAAGGAGAGACATTTGCACATATTGCATTAAGACAACTTTAGCCACTAAAAATAATTGCGGTGCTATTTAGGATTGAAATCTCCACTACAGCGCAGTTGTTGTATCTTCCGGCTACTGAGTGTTCAGCACTTTTGCAATTCAAGACACTTAGGGCTCATTTGCAGCTTTGCCATGGCAGCCCAGGAAGCTAATCTTCCCCCAACACATATACAGCCCTAATCCCCCCTACTGCCCAGGACGTGAGAGGGGAGAATGAACCCTGCGCCGGCCCTACGTGACACAGCATATGTCTCCGATGCACTGGCACAGCTGGACTCCACCCATTCCTCATCCTTTCCTGCCTGCTCCCTCCCTCATGTAGGGATGTAACAGCTCACAAAGGCTATGCATGGTATGGATAACCCATGCAAGAGCATAAAGAGGTGCCTTACGTCCCTTACTTTTTGGGGCAGGTGTGCAGGATGGGCCACAATCTGACCATTTATTACAAATATAGATTTAGGAGCCTCATGTCACAAGCCTATTTCTGAAATCGTGGTCATCTCCATTTCATTGTCAAGTTGCATTTCTACTTTCAACACCCACTCAAGAAATATTTGTTAAGATTCAATGTGGCCACTCTGAGGAGTCCTGCAGAAAATAGCCACCGTCAGTATCAGAGGCAGGTCACTAAGAAGAAGGAATTGAAAATGAGCATCAATTTGCAGAGTGTTGACCTCCTGAGAAACAGTAAGACCGTGCTTTCGTGACAATCCCTTCATGATATATTGCCACAGGTGACATCAGTTCATGGAACTCTTGTAAGGGCTTGTACCTTTCTCTTTTAAAAGTGGCATATGGCTTAGTCATTCTGTCATGGGATGTATATACCAGCAACCCAGGGATTAATGCAAGTACGGCCGGCCAGTGCTGATTGGCAGCCTCACAGCAGCTCCGAGGATAAAAAAGCTGGGAAGCAGAGGGGTAGAGCAGCTGCCAGAGGAGCCAGCAGGCTGGAGGAGGGAACTTCTGCCAGCAAGCTGCTGAAAAGCTGCTCAGAGAGAGTACCCTAAAATGGGACAACCGGCCTGACAGGCTGAGGAGCCTGTAAAAACTAGGGGCGGTAGAAAGGAGCTCAGGACTCAGCTGGAGTCCTCGAGTCGACTGCCCTGCCAAACTGAGGTGCAACCCTCTGCCTGGCCAGAAGGGATGCTGTTGTACTTAAAAAAAAAAAGACCCAGAGTTCCCACATACAAGCATCTTTTTTTTTTTAAATTAATCTAGTCACAATTCCAAAATAAAAATAAAACTGATACAGTCTCATGAATGTTACACATGGAAATCAGGCTTCATGGTCAGGAGGACCTTACCATGATTTCATGGATTTGTAGATTCTAAGGCCAGATCATTATTGTGGCCATCTAGTCTGACCTCCTGTATAACAGAGGCCATAGAACTTTCCCCAAAATAATTCCTAGTGCATATCTTTTAGAAAAACATTCAATCTTAATATAAAAATTGTCAGTGATTGATATTCTACCACGATCCTTGGTAAATTATTCCAATGGTTAATTACTCTCACTGTTAAGAATATACACTATTTCCAGTCTGAATTTGTGTAGCTTCAACTTCCAGCCGTTGGATGGTGTTATGCTTTTCTCTGTTAGACTGAAGATACCATTATTAAATATTTGTTCCTCTTGTAGATTCTTATAGACTGTAAACAAGCACCCCTTAACGTTTTCTTTGTTAGGCTAAATAGATTGAGCTTGTTATGTGGATTATGTTATTGTGGATACCTGAACTGGACACAGAATTCCAGCAGCAGTTGCACCAGTGCCAAATACAGAGGTAAAATAACCTCTCTACTCCCACTGGAGATTCCCCTGTTAATGGCTCCAGGATTGCATTAGGTCTTTTGGCCACAGCATCACACTGGGAGCTCATGTTCAGCTGATTATCCACTATGACCCCCAACTCTTTTTTAGACTCACTGCATCCCAGGACAGAGTTCAACATCCTATAAATGTGGCCTACATTCTTTCTTCCTAGATGTGTCCATTTACATTTAACCATATTAAAATGCATAACGTTTGGTTGCACCCAATTTACCAAGCGCTCTACATTGCTCTGAATCAGTGACTTGTCCTCTTCATTGTTTATCACTCCGCCAATTTTTGTGTCACCTGTAAACTTTATCAGTGAAGATTTTATGTTTTCTTCCAGCCTCCGGGTCTGTGTTAAAAATGTTAAACAGCATAAGGCCAATAACCCATCCCTGCAGGACCGCACTGGAAACAGACCTGCTTGATGATATTCCAGGTATAGTTACATTTTGAGACTTATCAGTTAGCCAGTTTTTAATCCATTTAATGTGCGCCATGTTCATTTTATATCAGTCTAGTGTTTTAATCAAAATGTTCTGTGGTACGTACAGAGCTCTAAAAGTAAAAGCACAGAGGGAGCCTTGGGAACACAGAGTGTCTCAAAGGGAAACTGACGGCCCAATATGGAACTATTACAACCAGACACAACAGCAGAGGAAAATGCAGCAGAAGTGAGCGAAGTAAAGGGTAGTTTGATTATTAATGGGGAACTACTGGCAAATTTGTAATTATTTATTTAGTATTTTTACTATACGAGAACCCAAAGGTCTCAACCAGAAGTCCTAGTGCTGTTCAGACAGAGAAGACTTGGTCCCTGCCCCTAAGAGCTTATCATATAAGGGGATGAGTAAAATGCAAAAGTTGGGGGAGAGGGAGATTATATATATAAATTGTACATACTGGATCGTGTACAAACTACAATGGTTAAACATCTGTTAGCATGGGAAAGGCATATTGAAATGCTTGAGAATCAACAATTTGCCAATATTTTGAAAGCCTAATGAGAAACCTGGAAAGGAAGGAGAATCTAAAGACCATTTTGATTATGGAAACGTTCCTTTCAATTCTTTGGATGTTTCTTTCACTTCTTTGGATCTTCAGCCCTGATCCTGCACCACAGAAGCCAGTGGGAGCAATATCAATCCCTCAAAGTAAATCCATTATTCATTCAGGACCTAAGTGCCCTCTAAGCTGTGCGACCACGCAGCAGACTATCAAGGGCCACGTAGCGAGGAGAGGTGCCCCTCCCCCGGCCTGGCCCCGCTGGAGCTGTCGTGGCCAGGGAGTGGCGCCCTTTCCCCAACCCGGCTCAGCCCAGCCAGAGCTGCCACAGACAGAGAGAGCTGCTCTACTCCGGTCCCGAGCTGCTGTGGCAAGAGAGGGCTGGGGGAATTCCTCTCTCCCCAGGGTAGCCTGCACCCCAAACCCCTCATTCCCAGCCCCACCCTGGCCCCTTCATCCCCAGCCAGAGCCCTCACCCACCTGCACCCCAACCCTCTGCCCCAGACATGAAACCCCTCCCACATGCTGAACCCCCTTGGCTCCACCCCCGCCACACATCACCTCCATGTTGGTGCACATAACAAAATTCATTCCCATATGGACATAAAAAATTGGAAGGAACACTGCTCAGGAGCCAATCCTACAAATCAGCAGGGCTCCACTCATGCAGAGCTCATTACAGATCCAGTCCAAGTTACTTCAGGGAAACTGATGCCGGGGGGGGAAAAGGTCTGTTCCTGCATTCTTAATTGTGGTAAAATTCCTATCATGTTCAAAAGGAGTTGTAGCTAAGTAAGGAGTGGAGGATCAGGACCTGTTATCTCAACTGCTTCTGAGTAGTGAGATAAGGACACAACACAGGCAGCCAGAAAAATAATCTTATTGAAAACTCAAAGGCATTGTTCTTCCTTCCCAAGAACAGATAAAAAAAATTAATGAATTAGGTGAAAATGGCTTCTGTAAGATGCAGCAGTTCTGCTATTTTGGCTGCTGCCTGGAAAATTGAGAGTAATAACTTTAAATTATCAAAATTTATTTCCTGGGAGTAGCTGACTGTAAACGTTTTTGGGTAGTGGGTGCGAAATCCATGATCAAAAAGACCAAATGAACTTAGAAAAGGACTTATGGGCTAACACTTGAGATGTTCATTTAGTCATACCTCAAATTACAGGAGAGCCTGAAAAATACATTTATGAGCTGATGTAACTGTGAGGTTACTTTTGACATACTATGTGAATAAAAAGATGTAATGCCCTAGAGAAGTTCAAAGAGGACTATATACATACAAACTGATGAATATAGTTTGTATATTTTAATACATTTCTTTGTTAGATTGTGGCTGTGAACAAAGCACGATTCTCTATTTCTGTACTTTAACCCACTCCTGGGTTGACAGCAATGGAGTGTGCCTTGCACCTGGAAAAGAATGTGAACCAGTCACTCCTTGATCTGCACAAGCTGGCAACTGACAAGAATGACCCTCATTTGTGTGACTTCATTGAAACTGGGGATGGGAATGATCACCTGTATCTCTTGCTGTTACTGAATTTACCATCTATTGTAAACACACACTGGTGAAACTGGGGCTCAATAGTGTAAAGAAGATGTGTGATTTTGTATGTTTAATTTGTTTTTTATACATGAAACACTTGTAGTAAGAAAAATAAAGACAATTCAGAGTCTAGTCCACATTATAAGATGTAATACATGGTTTTGTTATTTGCAAACATAACTTTAAATTAGTCCTGAATAAATTTTGATTACCTACATCAGTTCTTAAGATGAATTTGACGTTATAATTCACATTGTATGATTAGCTTGTGGGTGGACTAGAAGGTGCAATTTGGATTATCACAAACAATACCTCTCTCCAACTGACTGCCTATAAATTATGGGCTATAGTCAGTTGCAAAAACATGGGAATTTACTAGCTACTGTGGATTGTGTAATCCCATTTCGAGGTAGTTTTCCGGGGGGTGGGCGGGGAGGAGGAAATTAGACATTCTGTTTGCAGTAGTCAGTGAAGTATTCCTTTATTTTGAAGTCAGGAGAAACCAAATCTAGTGCTCAGGATTCTTGTAAACTATGTGAAGTCACTGCTTTGTTGCTTTCCGGTTTCATTATTTGGCATCATTCACACAATCCTATGAACATCTTTTGTCAGTTCATGCCAAAAATATTTGAATTAAGTAAGTTGTAGTTTTCCAGCTTCAGAAATGTGCAGACCTACAGAAATAATACTGTAATAGCAGCATCTCCCACTACAGTGACTGGGCATTATCAGGTAAGATTTTTTTTCCCTTCTCTTCCTCAGAACTTTCTTAGAGTTTTTTCAGGACATCATCTTGTAACTGAGCTTCTTTCATTATTCTTAACTTTAAAAAGGTCTGCCTGCTTTTTACTTACAATTAAAGGGTTTGATTCGAGGACCATTCTTTATTTTTTCCTCTAATGACATTAAACACACACAGTATCTTGAAAGTGGCTATACACCTTGCTTCCATACAATTCACTGTGCAAAACCAATCTTAAATACTCAGTACAGTGTGTTGTCATCAGTGATCACTTTGATTTTCGACTTGGCCATGAAATGTTATGCTTGCCCTGTTTGTGTGGGCATAACCTGCGGGCAGCAGCTCTAGTCCTAACGAAGTTATTTAGAAAGAGAAATCCAAGCAGGAAACAAGCTTTACAGGGAATAAACTCAGCTTCTTAAAAGAACTGCACCCCAGGTCACAATAAGCAATTACCCAAGATCAAATGCCTGTACATTCAGATAAATGCTAGTAGGAGCAAGACCATCTGCAACAGCATCATCTGATGACTCCCCAAAAATGAAAGAGTCCATGAATTAAGCCTTCTTGAAAGACATTCACATTTTTAACTTTATCTCAAAATGTCCTCATTTTATAATGCTTGATTTGGGGATAATTACAACATCTGCAGATGGCTGATGAGGATTCTGAAGGGCCTGGGAGGAGTGTGATCTCTGGAGGCAGTTCAAGTGCTTATTGGGGCCTACTAGCTGAAGTACCTTTAACCTGAGTCATGGTACACCTGGCATACTGTGAAGTACTGGGTCTGAAAACAAGCTGGTGTATCACTCTGGCAACCCCACTGAAGGGAAGATGATTACACAAAGTTACCAATATGTCTCATTATGGGGGCAATTTCTTTAACTAACGTTCCTGGTAAAACATAGCAGGGAAATGATGGTGCTGCCATTTCCAATGGTCCACGCACCCTGTCCACTGATTCCTGTGACTTTAGAGCAGACATTTCTCTAAAGCACTATGATTTGCTGAGGTGAATGATTATCATCATCTCCACCAGTCATTTCTTTGCCACATTGCCACCTCAATCCTGTAGCCGGCTGAAGAGCTTGGAGCAGGGACAAACCACCAAGAATTCTACATACATGTGGCACATGACCTCCTGGGGCTAGCGGTTCCTGGGAGGTCTTCATCAGCAACATGCCAAGGGAATTTGACTTCCGTCATGGCAGTGATGCTAACCCCAAGCTGCCCTAGGCTCCACACCCAGGTGGGAAGGACCCTGGAGCCCATGCTGGGTCACAGAAGAAAGGAGGAAAAAAGGTCCATCAGCCTTACAAGTAAACGAACCAAGCTCCTTCTTCCCGGCCCCTGCTCCAGAGGGCGAGGGGACTGGCAGCTGAGTGAAGGGGAACTCTGTTCTTGAAAAAGCAGCTCACTGAGATCCAGTATGACAATTCCTATGTTCTGACCTCTCTGCTTAGTGCTGACTGATTATATGCACAGCATTCATCTGTCACTTCCCAACGAGGGGAGGGGTATACATGCAGTGCATAGAGAGAGGGAGGAAAGCTCCCCAAACCCACTTCCATAATGAGGCTCAGAGCCACAATGTGGTATTTGAATCTTACAAGTGCCACTTATCCCAGAGATGTCTGGTTGGGGACAGGAGAACTCTGTGAGACAGAGATGGCAAGAGAAGACAAAGCACTCAGCCCCTGTTCCAGAAGTCATGGTCATGCAGCCAAGTAAAGGCCAGCAGAGGGTGTCAATTCTCTATGCCATCATTTCAATGCTGAGTCAGAGTTGTGAGATAGGACAAGGAAATTATTACTTCTGCAAGTTCCCATTCCATAGTGCTCATTGGAGTGAGCTCTCAAACACAGAGCTGAAGATGGATTTGATGGCATTGAGGGGCTCTGATCTTTAAGAGCCGTACCTCTCTTGTGTCACCAGAGGGAAGAAGGACACTCTTTGTTCCAGACCTTCCTGTCTTGGTGTAGATTTGGGATTGCAGAGAACTGAGAGGAGCTCACCCTGCACCAGAGAATCTTAGAGGCATGAGAGTTGCTGGCTGGCTACCTTCTTATTCTCCCCATCCCTCAGTTAGCAGTTTCAGGGGCACAGAGCCTGTAGCTGGCACTGACAGGAACGGAAGATTACTCTGGACAGGGAGAAGCCCCTGAACCACTGAGGTACACTCATCGTGATCAGCAAAGCCTGCCTACCACCCAGAATCCATGAAGACATTGGATCATAGCCTACAAAGGGTTAAGCGGAGTAACAGCTAGGACATAGAGGCCAACAGGTAGGTGAGATTCCTCCCAATGCAGGATGGGATGATGAGAGGGGGTGAAGCCACTGTTCAGGTGGGGCACCTGCCATAACTGGTTGGGGACCATCTGAGGGTGAAATGCCTGCAACCACGGGTCCATAAGGCTACCAGGTGCTGGGAAGCATGCACCTAGAGTCACCCAGGCCACTGGATGGGTGGAGTATACACCAACACTGGGCGACAAGGTCACCAGTAGGCATGGTAATGTAGTATGGGGATGTTGGTGCCTGGGTGAGAATCCACTGCAAGTTGGGAAGCATCCCGGAGGGTTGTAGGTGAGCAAACCCAGATCAATCACCAAGCAAGAGAAGGTGTCCAGGTGTTTTAGAATCTATCCATGGTGGGGCTTGTAATCCTGTTTGAAACAGTTTTCAGACAGTTATAGCCAAACATACTTGTAACAAGGCTTGAGTTCCCACCCAGCACACTTACAAATCAGGTTCCAACAGTGTTTTTGCAGACACAGTTAGGTGTTAAAAATGTACCCACACACTCATTGGAGAAGAAACTGTGCTAGAAACATGCTAGCTACCCTTGAATTGAGAAATTATTGATAAGCATGATTTACACCTGTGTGCAGGTAGGTGGGAGATAGGCATCCGGATACCTACAGACAAATGGAATCAAGTTAAGCGTAGGCCCTTGCTTTGTTTGTCCAGTAAAATGTAACACTTGAGAGCATTCAGTCTTTGAGATGAACCCTAGTTGGCTCTTTCAATTTTAAAGATGCTTCCAGAGGCCTTGGTAGAGTGATGGGCACCGGAAGCCTTCACACTGAGCAGCTATTTTGTCTCACTGAATCCCACAGAAAGCAAAACAGATTACATAAAAGCTAACCCAGACCTCTATCCAGTTCCCCCACCCCTATTATGGAAGTAAATGGTGGACCAAGAGGTCCCTTACCATCTGCTTGTTTCTCCAGCTCTGGGCTACTCTCACTCTCCTCCCTCTATGGCCAATGGTGGGGTGTAGTGGCTTACACAGTGTGCAGAGGCTGGATGGCTCCATTAGCAGGGCACGGTGGGATTGTGCAGTGGATAGCTCAGTCAGAAGGGCATCGTGGCTCACAGGGTGAGCAGAGGCCAGGTAGTCTAGTTGGCAGTCAAGGGGATGTGGTGGCTTGTGGGTGAGCAGCTGAGGTGGATAGCATAGTAGGTAGACATGGTGGCTTGTGTATGTTAGATAATCTGGTAAGTAATTGGCAGGGTAGCCTGGGTGTTTCTAGGGCCTTTCCTTATTACCTCTCTATTCCTCTCGTTTCCTGGCTGACATCAAAGAGGTTTGCCTAGACATGCTGGGCTAGAAACTGCTGCAGCCAGCAACTTTAGTAGCTGAAGAGGTGTTTCCAATAAGCTTGCTGCACAGTCGCAAACTTGGAACCAATGAGCTGAAATTTATGAATAAGATCTCCTTTTGGTGATGCTCTGAGCAGGAGGGTGAGTTAGGCCTGCCTGCAGCTGCTGGAGGCAGACTGAACTGATGAAGTCTTCAGGGGTGTGGGTAATCCCAGTCTGCATTGATTTACAGGTCTGGTTCTGCCTCTAAGGAACTGCAAGCAGGTGAAAAACCCATTGTAATAGATCTGCAGACTTTCATTGCCAAGGATGTCAATTACTCAAATTATTAATATGTGCTCTCATTCTTAACAGACTTTTGGATGGAATATATAACTATAGTTAGTTTCACTTACTTCAGGATTTGCGTATCTTAATTTAACAGTTTCCATTAAATTGCATTTTCAATAGTTATGTTACCTTCAACTATAGCAGGGCAAGGTGGGCTTGCACCTGCCCGCCTCCCGGCTTTTCAATAGGTACAGCAGGGCAAGTTCTTTATGAGCAACATTTTAAACAGGTTAAAATAGTTGGTATTTATTAGGATCAATGCTATGAGTTTCAGCTAAATTAACCTTGTCTGAGTTTTAAAATACATATTTAGATGCATAATTAATCTGGAAGTAGCAAATCATTCTGTTCATTCTCTAGAGATTTCTCATTTAATTAGACAATGCTGAAAACAATCGTACTTTTTATGTTCAGTGTTTACATATGTTATATCAGAGGAGTACCATTTGAAAACATCAGAAGCATATGTGTGAAAGAGAATAATTTCTGATCTTTACTTCAAAGACCTCTAAACAGAAAAACCTTCACAGCAGTACATTTCAGTTAACGTCACTCAGCCTCTAGGCTTTGCTTGTCTATACAAAGAAAAGTGAAGGACTGACTTGTTAAAGCATCAACTGTTAGCTGCTTCTGAAATGAGATGTAAAAAGGATGTAGAACAAAGCATTATACATTTTTTTAAAATCTAATATGCATGCAAAAGGAACATTTTCCAACCACAGAAACAGTGGTTCTACAGGCATTGCCATGGTACAGGCCAGACAAGTGTACAACTCTTGCACAACTGCCTATGTCTTCACAGCTCAACCACCACTCTGTTCCTTCTACAAACTCAAGCATCTCTTGAAAGATTAGAAAATAGTGGGGAAGCATGGCAGGTTGGTTGCATTGATTCTCCCTACCATCTCAAAGAATAAAGAGTTACTATGGTAAGTAACCACTCATTCTTCCTCAAGCATTGCCTGCAAGGCTCCCTGCTTTAGGTAATTAATAAGCAGTCCCAGGACCTAAAGTCTGAGGAATCTTACTTTAATAAAGAGTGCAGGACTCAGGTATAGGCTAAATTTTCAGAAGTGACTTAGGAGCCTAAGCCTCACTGAAAGTCAACAGGAGTTAGGCACTTTTAACATGAGAGGTTCCTCTACTCAGGCCCAAGGAAGAATAGGACTAAGAAGAGGTACAGAAAGAGCCACTTCCAATGGGGCTCAATCCATGGCCAGTGCTTATCTTAATGGTAGAGATGACATGGGTAGTTGTCAACACTTGGACCCAACTCCTCAGTGCCTGAGGCTCACATACCCGATGCCCAGGCAATAACACAGAAAAGCTCATGGCTGACACACCCATTGCCAAAGCAGCTGGTGTATAGGCAACAGATTTTGAAAACATCCAGAATAACTTGACATCAGGGTCAGGAGCAAAAGTCAGTCAACATAGGCACTTGACATCAAGATGCCAACAACACCCCAAAACATTAGCTTTGAAGAGGGTTTATATGCGGACAGTGAGAAACCCAAATGATCATAGTGTTATCAACAATCATAAGCCTCATGGCTTTGTATCTTTTTCCTTAGTGCAAAAAAGAAGCCAAGAAGCAGAGTCTGGACTGAGATGTGTGGAATGATTTGACATTTTGGGGAAACCAGTTCCCTATTACATCCATTATCCAGAATTCAAAAAGTATCCAACGTGAAGAAAACTAACTGGTGGACTAATTAAAGTATTATTGTAAGGACTACATCACAAACACCATAATATGCAGTATGTAGGGGTATACTTTCCTTTTGAAAGCATGCCTGTAGTTTTGTATATTACAGGTCTAAAAAAGACAATTCACATTCATGCAACATTTATACATCTGTAGGAGGAACTGGAACATCCTTCTCAATATGTTATAAAAGTTTAAAACTAAACAAACTGAATATATTATTTAAAATATTTTATTACTTTCATACAGTCATTAAAAAACAACACTAATGACAGACTTTAACCAGGACACCATACCTAAGCCAGCTCACATTTCAGGAAGTTTGTATCTGAGTTTCTCAGCTCTGGCCATCTCTAATAAAAACAGGTTGAACCCAGTTATGGAACTGAGTTGTCAATACAGTATTTGTCAGAGCCCCAAATTAAATGGTTGCCTGAATGGTTAGTCTGATAAATAAGTTGTTCAAAAGTTTTGTATTTTTTTTGTTGATCAAAAGACAATATCGAGTATACTGCCAGATTAAGCAAAAACCTCTGGCATAGATGAACTACCATTTAGGTTACCTCCTTTAAAAAAGTTCTTTAATTGCCCCATATGTTTGCTGCAGAGATTATGAGCATTGTTAATGAGGCTAAAGAAATGTAATTTCTTAATCTATCCTTTTTGTTTTTGATCAGTGGTTCTCAAACTGGTGGTAACAGCCACTGATTTAAAGAAAGTGGGCCAGATGACACAGTAGCTTTCATTTGTTAATGGGCTGCCAGCACAAAAAAACAAATGAATGGATGTTCAGCTATCATTTTCTCAATGTCTATTTGATTGACAATTAGCTCCTAAAACTGGACTTGGAGAAACATCTGCTAAATAAATTTCACAGCAATCTTGTATGTTCAGTCAATTCCACTCAAAGCAGGAGCTGATGCTTGAGCAGTCAGTCAGGGCTAACCTAAATTTGCAATCACCAACCAGATTCAAAACAGGAGACACTCAGAGTGCAGAGAAAATGGGGGGAGGGAGAGGAGCAGTAGTGATCTCAGGTGCACAAGCTATACATTCTAGCAAAGTCTACAAGATGTAAGAAAACACATATCAAGCCCAAATCTGCCATTAGTTACACCAGCATAACTTTACTAAGTTCAGCTGAATTACTTCAAATTTATATCTGTGTGACTGATAATAGTATTCGGCTCTTTGTGATTTAGAGTAACTATTTTCCAGTGCCACCTGAGAATGTATGCCTTCCACCTCTCCTTTATATCTCTTCCAGTGAACTTAGAGAAAAATGAAATTTTTTGTATTACCATAGTGCCTGGGAAAGTTTTTATAGATATATAAAATATAACTATATATATAAAAAAAAGTTTAAAAAGACACTATCCAGTTAGTCACTGGCACACTATACAGCTGGAAGGATCTGCCTGCAGAATCACAGCCTACGTAGTCCAACAGTTTTTATGTTTCCTCACTGATTGCATTTGCTCCAGCTTATTCCTGGATGTCAAGTCACAATATCCACGTAATATCATACTTTGTTGCTCTACATGTTAAAGTTGCCATACAAATATAATTAATCCCAATCAGTTAATCAGAGTGGGGGTTATAATTTTGTATGAATAGGAATAAGTCATTGACTCCTTTTGTTTGTGTAAATGTACCTAAAAATTAAACAACACCCGTTCATTCCATTATTTTTAATACAATATTTTTTGCAGCTTTCCATGAATCTCAATTACTCCAAAATTAAATGAGTAAATTGTCTAAGACACTGGATGTTCACTGAAGTCAGCTGTTTTTTCCATCAATTTGTATTATACTTTTAAACATCACCAATTCAAAACCACAATCTATGCACAGCACTTCTTACAAAACATAAACCATATGCATGTAACACAGAAAGGCCACTAACGGATTTATCTCATAATTATATTAACATATTGTAAAGTATTAATTTTCCAGAACACTAAAAGTGCTCACTGTATAATTGACATTTCTGTTTGATGTTTACAATCTAAAACTATTTTGATTTTGTAGTAAAACCAATTTTACCGTAAACCTTGTCAACCATTCTAAAAGCTATGCATTAAAAAACTCTAGTTTCCATGTAAACAAGTGTTGGCAGATATTTTCCGTATATAGAAAGTGGCCAGTTTCATTTAACTTACATGTGCATTAGTTCCAAGAATAGTCAATACTCATTTGCACTGAAGACTTTGGAGCAATAAACTAAGTTGTGGGTGACTACATTCTCTGAACTATAGTTCTCTTGGTTACAAAGGAATATTTGTCTACTCTTATCCTTACAATCCCTTCTAGAAGGAGTATGTTCTGAAACAAAGGTTTTCCTTTTATCTGCAAAAATAAAAGGAGGACTTGTGGAACCTTAGAGATTAACAAATTTATTTGAGCATACGCTTTCGTGAGCTACAGCTCACTTCACTGGATTACTATTTCTCTGCACACCCCTCTCATGCCACATCATCTGCATTTGACATTTGTAATTACTGAAAAGTTAAGAGTTAGCTAGTGGTAGAGTGGAGCTTACTGAGAAACACCTGCTGTAAGTATTCCATTAGTGTACAGAAATTTGTACATTAGTGAAGTAGCAATAAAGTCCTATAGCGAGAGCAAAAAAGGTTCAAAGGAGGCAGATAACTGGGGGCGGAAAATGCTTTCACCACAGTAAAAGAATAAACATTTGTAAAAGGTGAAGACTCTGGTCTTGGTAGGTAAATAAAGAGAGAGGAATATGTTTTAAAAATACTTGCATTTTAAGTCTATATACATTCAGTTATGGAGTTGGTATCTTAGAGTTTAACATTTAAAAGGTATTTTTTCCAAAGTCCAACTCTAACTACTTGCATGATTGTTGGATCTTATGCTAGAAGACATCAATTCAAGCCGGTAAAACCCAATATTACATGATATTTTAGAGCTCCCTTTTTAGTTCTCATTATAGCCAGCAAAGGTAATCTATAGCACAATATGGCAGCGCTAGCTAATGTGCTGAATACTTGCTCCAAAAGCTCCCAGCAGTACTGTAGGGAAGGGGTCTGGATTTTGGGCCCAAAAACTTAAAAATTAGAAAGAAAAGGGGTACTTGTGGCACGTTAGAGACTAACAAATTTATTTGAGCATAAACTTTTGTGAGCTTCATCATCCAATGAAGCGAGCTATAGCTCACAAAAGCTTATGCTCAAATAAATTTGTTAGTCTCTAAGGTGCCACAAGTACCCCTTTTCTTTTTGCAAATACAGACTAACACGGCAGCTACTCTGAAACTTAAAAACTAAACTTATTTTTGAGCATTTAGGTCTTAATTCTCAAGTGTTACGTTTTGGTGATTCTCCTACACTGCTTTCAACAATTTACATTTTTTCTACTATGGTCTCCATCTACTAATGGTCCTTTCTCCTCCCCCCCAAAATTTTTTTGAAGTACTATTCAAGATTTGTCTTTTCTTTTTGCATATAACCTAGGATGTAATGTGGACATGAAAAGAAAATGCACTATCCCCTCATTAACAGTTTATTCATTAGGTGCACAGCCTCTTCGGAAACTCCATATAAGAAGCTAAAGTGGAACATGTGCCCAAAAGAAAAAATATATATAATCCAGCCAAGCCCTCCAAAACTGTACTGTGCACAACAAATCTGAGATGAATTTTTATAAACTGGCTTAATTAGTCATTGAAACAATTTATCTAAGGGATATGGTAGCTTCCCCATTCCTTTAAGTCAAGACTGCATATCTAAATGATGTGTTTGCTCTATAGCATGGGTTCTCAAACTGGGGATGGCGACCCCTCAAGGGGTCATGAGCTCTGTCTCCACTTCCAAACGCTGCTTTGTGTCCATCATTTATAATAGTGTTAAATATAAAAAATGTTTTTAATTTATAAGGGGAGGGAGTAGGGAAGGTCACACAGAGGCTTGCTGTGTGAAAGGGGTCACCAATACAGTTTCAGAGTGGTAGCCGTGTTAGTCTGTATCAGCAAAAACAAGGAGTACGTGTGGCACCTTAGAGACTAACAAATTTATTTGGGCATAAGCTTTTGTAGGCTAAAACCCCACTTCATCAGATGCATGGAGTGGAAAAAATAGTAGGAAGATATAGATACACACAATATATGAAAAGATGGGAGTTGCCTTATTAAGTGGGGGGGGGATCAGTTCTAATGAGACAATTCAATTAGAGTGGGCTATTACCAACAGGAGGAAAAAAAATCACTTCTGTAGCAGTAGTCAGGGTGGCCTATTTCAAACTGCTGACAGGCAGGTGCAAGTAACAGTAGGGGGAGAATAGTTTTTCCTATGCCTGTGGGCCCTGTGCCTAGGAGCTGGACCTGCTGCAGGCCACTTCCAGGGCACAGGAAGCCTGCCTTAGCACCCCCACTGCGCTGCTTACTGGAAGCCACCCAAGGTAAGCCCATGCCCCAATCCCCTGCCCCAGCCTTGAGCCCCTTCCTGCACCCCTAGCCCAGAGCTCCCTCCCACAACCTGAACCCCCTTATCCCAAGCTGTTGGTCATAGGCAAATGCCTGGTTATACTACTTTATCTAGTTAATTCAGTGGACAATTGCAAGATCATTAGATGAGTTTTGAGACTAAGGAAGACAATACAATAGCATGCTCCACCCCTTTCTTTATAGGGTGACAGAGTAGGCTTGTAACTCACTCTTTTATGGCCTGCCACTACAAAGAACACAGGATTGAAGCACAGGTTATCTTCATTTGCCAACTGGAATAAGTGTAAGGACAGCACTTCACAAACATTTCTCTATTTTACTACGTAAATGTCTGTAGGAAACCACTTGCATGAAAACATTAAGGTGTCTTCAAGTTTTATGAAGACTGACTTTTCACAAAAGGTGACTAAGGTTGGTGTGTCTTTCTACCCTAAAACAAAGGTTAATTTTAGCATCTTAGGGTAAATTATGCTTTTTTGTAATTTGTTTTATATTTTGACTACACAGGGTTTCCCCAAGTCATTAATTATCAGTTGGGGCAGATTCCACTAAATTACTCCAGCTTCAATCTGTGGACCACAAGTGACCTGTTTGTCTCAGTGTGTAAGTGGCCTATTGCCTAGATTGTAACCCAGATATGCAAGGTGTAAGCAGAAATACTAATGCCTGAAAAGGTCTGAGTCATCTGCAATGAGATGCTGGGATAGGAACTGTATCTAATGTTTCAGGTTCATCCACTTCCTCCTCTTCATGCTTCAAATGCTCTGCTGCATTTGTATGCAAAAATGCCCAGGTACATTGTACTTCAAAATTCTTTATTAGTTGAATATAGTGTAAAAAATATTCCCCAAACACTAATTTTGTCTCAAAATCCCAGACAACTTATTCAAAGTAAATTCAAAGATGAATGACTAGTTTTATTCCATTTCAGAACTGAAACATGAGCTGGGTCAAAAATTTAACCATGCAAACTGAAGTGATCAACTGTTGTGCTTTTCTAGCCATTACTTATCTTACTGTTTTTCTACACATTATACATTACTGATTTCATCCATAATCATTTAATTGTACTCTAATCACTATCACACTTTCACCAAAGCAGGAGCTGCAAGTTTGAATCCCTTATATTTTGTTTGTTTTTCCCTGTGGAAGAAAAAAAAATTTAATCACCAGCAAAATAATTCACAATTGCAATATATTTGTCATCATGCCTCCAGCTTTCCTCAGCCATTTCCAATTAAAGTGGAGGTCAGCTAAATCAGTTTAAGCCAGGTTTCAATTTTAGAGTGTTCACACTAGGATTTAAACTATAAGGTATGTTAAAATTGAGCCAAATCAGCAAATCTAGCTGTAATGTAGACAAGGCCTTTTAGTGCTATGACAACATTCAGAGAGCCAAGAATGAAAGTCAAGCTACCAAGTTTATAGCTTACTTTATGCCAATAAATTGAATTGAGTAGTCATGTGACATGAATTATAGCTCTAAAGTGAATTACACTGTCAGCTATTACTAGTAAACATTCACTGCAAAAGAAAGTTATGATGCAGAGGACTCCCAGACAATCTTACACTGAAATGTTTATTCTCTTGAGACACAGAGAAGTTTCCATGAAAGCGCCTTGGAAAGTTGGCTAGGTACACAAATTTACTTCAACTGGTGACAAATATGTCCCCACCCACCTCAGTCTGATGCTCCTATTTACATTACATACCTGGGAATGTGTCACTCTTTAAGGGTAGTTTCACATTCAAGGAGATTCATGTTAGTGTCTTGCAAGTTCTATGAAGTACATCTAGGCACCTGATAATTGTAAATATATTCTGGAGGACTCTGAAACCAGGAAAAGCTTCATGTGATCACAAGTAATTCCCTAACACCATGAAGTAAAGCTAAGCATGGTAATCTGATGCTAGCACCCATGGTTCAAGTCAATGAACCTGAAGAAAACAGATACAATTTTATTTAAAAAGGAATTGAAACACATTAAATGGATTTCTCATGAGTTTGTTCCTCCCGACAGGATCCAGAGAAGAGTTTTAATCTCACCTCTGGGTTTTAGAGAGAACTACTATACCCCTCTGTGTTGGCCACCTAAAGCACAGTCTGCCTTAAGAGGGCAAAGCAAAAAAGGGGAAATATTACTAATCGTAAAATTCCTTTAACATTATTCTCAACAAACTCACTGTAATTTAGTGTTGATTTGTAGGTATTTCATAAAAATTCCTACAATTTATCAACCAACTATCTACCACAAAGTAACCATCAAGGCAAACTACTAACTTTCATTCAATTAGAATGCCTTACTTTCCAGCAGAGGAATTTCTTCATTCCTAAGAGGTGTCTTCATGAGCATTTCAGTCACGTGTGACCATTTATCTGCACAATATTTTAAAGGACACGTTAAATATGTTTTAAACATAACATAGTAAAGTTCAACATTTTTAATAGATAAGCAATGTAAGTTCACTTTTTAAAATTAGTGATAACAGCCAGCCATAATTTAGGTTTTATTCATAGAATCCCTAGTATACAATCCAACTATTAATAATCAATTCAGATTCTAAAGCAAAAAGTCAATGGTTCAAGTTCAGAAAAAAATATTTGTTTTCCTAAACTGGTAGCCATTTAATCCATGGTCAGCCCTAGTAAGTTAAAAAAATATCAGCCATGTTTCTGCAATAGATTTCTTATTCTAAAGATGATAATTTTGTATTTAATTCATACTTAACGTGGCTATTAAATATCTAAAAAGTGAAAGTTCACCTTTCAAAACTTAGTAACTTTTCACTATAATCATAGATACATATTGTAACAGCATACATGAGGTACTCAAGCAGTGTAACGATTAAAGCACATGGCAATAGTTACACACAAGAATCACTGTTAAAGGTTTCAGGGACACGATTTTAAACGGAGTAAAAAACCAAAAAAAACCCCCACCCAATACACAGCAGAAATTATCCTTTTTTTAAAAAACGAATCAATGGACAGCTTTGCTGAAGAATTTATCCACCGTGTGATGGACAAGAACCAGTAAATGAAACGGGTTACAGTACTCAATTTTAATTGTCCACATGGAGACAAAATGCAATTTGTTAAATGAACATTAATTGTGCAAGTTGCTTCCCCCCGTGATTTCCAAGTGTTTACAACACAGTAATTTAATGCAGATTGAGCAGTTTATCTATCAAAATGTTAATTTCAATGTGCCAGTGTCTCTCTGAAGTGAGACACAGGACTAGACTCCGTTAAAAAAAGATGCTAAATACTTTGCCATAACAGTTAACTCCGCAGTTTGTGAAACGAATTGTTCAGGGAGCCAAGCGCAGGGCGAGATCAGTGGATGAAGATTTTTAGTTTGTTACGGTAATATCGCCAGCGTTTGCTAGGAGAAAGACCACGGCCCTGCTGGGCAGCACAGTCCCGTTAACAATGCCCAGCGCACAAGCCAACCCCCCCGCTTCCAGGGAGCCATCCGAGGCGCGGGCAGGCACAGGACGCATCGGTCAGCCCGAGCCGGCCTGGGGTGGAGGCCTCTCGCCGCCAGCCCCGTCACCCCCCCGCGGCAAGGCGCCGGCACACGCGAGCCGGCCCGTCTCTACCTCCGCAGAGCTCAGTCCTTTCTGCCACCGCGTCGGACGCGCTTCCGGAGCGGCAGCCTCACCCGGCTCCCGCATCCGGCTCCCGCATCCACCGGCGACCCGGGGCGGCGGGGCAGAGTCGGAGAGGCGCGCGCGAGTCCCCGGAGCGGCGTCCCCCGCCCCCACCGGGCGGAACGGCCCCGCCAGGCTGGGGCGAGGAGCGCTCCGCCGCCGGCCCGGGCCCAGCTCCCCATGGAGGAGTCAGGCCGCACGGTCCCTGCTGCCCAGCCGGCGCGGCCCTCAGCGGGGCGGCAGGACCGAGGAGTCACCTCACCCACCAGGACGGGGAGCGAAGACAAGAGACCGAGCCTATGCCTCCTCAGAGCTTAAATACTGGCGGGCAGTTACCGCGAGATCTCGCACTCTCATCCTCTCTCTGGTCGCTCCGCGCGTTGGGGGCGGGGCAACCATTGGGGAACAGTCAGTGGCACGGGGAGACACCGTCCACTAGTGCGCAACTATTGGTGGAGAGGAGGCACGTGACCTAAGCCAACCCGGCGAGTATGGTCCTGCCGGCTCCCCGCCCGACGCGAGTCTCAGGCTGCTGCGAGTGCGGGGCTGGCTGAGCCTGAGCGGCCGAGACCCGCGGGGCGGGGTTAGTTGGCGCCAGACTCATCGCCCCGCCCGGCAGCCGCTGCAGAGGGCGCGCGCAGACTCGGGCCCCCCCGGCACTAACCGCCGAGAGGGGGGCAGGGCTAGGCCGTTAGCTGATGCTGCTCGGGGCTGGCTGCGGCCAGGGGCCGGGCCTCGGCCTGGGACGTACCAGGTCATCAATGGCGTGAGACAAACGTCGGGCGTTGGGGGATCGCCACGGGCGGGAAAACAGGACTTCCCCCTTCCCCGCCGAGAGGGAGCTGGCAGCAAAGAGCCCGAGGGTAGCCGCTGAGGAAGAAACTTCGGTGTGGTCACAGCTGCCGCCAGGCTCGCCCCTCAACCTGGAGCAGAGGCTGTAAGAGCTCTGAAAACGAGCTGGGGATCGGTGTCTGTCAGTCTAATGACAGGTTTCAGAGTAGCAGCCGTGTTAGTCTGTATTCGCAAAAAGAAAAGGAGGACTTGTGGCACCTTAAAGACTAACCAATTTATTTGAGCATAAGCTTTCGTGAGCTATAGCTCACTTCATCGAATGCATCCGATGAAGTGAGCTGTAGCTCACGAAAGCTTATGCTCAAATAAATTGGTTAGTCTCTAAGGTGCCACAAGTCCTCCTTTTCTTTTTGTGGATACAGAGTAACATGGCTGCTACTCTGAAACCTTTCACCTTTAAGTCACTGATTTGAATCCAGCTGAATAGTACTGAAGGAAGTGATGCTGGTCAGCAGAGGAAAGTATTTTGAGGAGTCTGCAGCCATCCTGCAGTCCCTTGTGATTGAAGTTTTCACATCCACAATTGGTCAGGTCAATCCATGGTCAGGTGTACTCGTGGATTTGCTGAAGCTGAGCTCTCACCCTACAACAGCCACAAATAACACTTTCTACCATCTCCGGTTAGCTAGGAGACTCCATCTCATCCTGGAGGACAAGGATCAGGCCACAGTTATTCATGCTGTCACTTCTCAGCTGGACTACCACAATGCAATAGATGCGGGCATGAAACCTTTAGCACTTAGAAAACTCAAATTTGCACAACTATGATTAGCACAAAATGCTGCAGCGCATCTCTTCAGCAACACAGGCTACCATGAGCACATCACACCTACTTTCTCTACTCTTTGCATGGGCTTCCCATAGAATTTTGAATCAACTTTAAGGTCTCAGTCCTTATCTTCAAAGCACTCTGTGGCCTGGGCTCAGGATGCCTAAAAGGTTATTTAAAGCTCTGTGATGAAGACAGTTGAAAACTTTGTTCCTCTGGCACGAAGGAACAGTAATAAGTAAGGATATGATTTAGGCACAGAGGTCAGGGATTCCATAACGAACCTCCATGACTTCTTTGGCTTCGGCCCCCATTGCAATGGCAGGGCTGGAGCTTTCAATGGCTGCAGTGGGGGCTGGAGTCCCCTGCGGATGGTGGGGCTCGGGCTGTCAGTCCTATCCCCCCTGCAGGGCTTGGGCTTCAGTCCCATCCCCCTCAGGGAAGTCCCTCTCCTGTTATTTTTAGTAAAAGTCACGGACAGGTTGTGGGCTTCTGTGAATTTTTGTCTATTGCCTGTGACCTGTCCCTGACTTTTACTAAAAATAACTATGACAAAATCTTAACCTTAGTAATAAGAGTAAAGCTTATCTGTGGGAAACAACCTTCTTCTGGGAATTAAGGACTATCATAAACTGCATCACTTTCTGCTTCATGTGCAAAGCACATTTCTTTGACCTTACCTTCTCTAATATAACACATAGAAACAGGTGTATTTTTAAAAAACCACTACCAAAACAAGAAACTCTACTCCACTGGGAGCACAAACAATGTGACAGATTTGCAGTCATGTAGCTTAATGCAGTACTGGAAGGCACTCAGATATTACAGTGACGGTATAAAAAGTTAGATAGATTAGAAAGTTACCCATATATGTCCTAATTGCTGACATGAAATGATGATTAGAAAGTGCTGCAGACTTTTATGTATTTAAAAAAAAGTCTTTCAGATGAGTTGGAACCACCAAGTTGTGCAAGAACTATGCCACTATTTGATATTATATTCATTATCTCCCTACTTCCTTACTTTGTCATGGTCATTTGTTACATCTTTTTTCAAATTAGGCCTAGTCTCGGCAGGTGCACCATGTGAGCAAACCTTATGCTCAGATAGATGAATGCAGGGATATACCCACATGGAATAATTTGTAGGACTGGGACATTCATTGTAGGAACCTTGTCTATTACATATACGTTTGTACAGTATCTAGCACAGGGGTGGGCAAACTACAGCCCGTGGGCCACATCTGGCCTGCCAGCCGAATTAATCCGGCCCTCGAGCTCCCGCTGGGGAGTGGAGCTGCAGCTGCTCCCGTGCTCCAGCCAGAGAGCAGGGTCGGGGACCGCTTCGTGCGTACACGCACTCCCAGGAGCAGCGGCATGTCCCTCATCCTGCTCCTCCTCCTCCTCCTGCCCCAGCCCAGAGACTCCTGCTGCACCCTGAACACCTCATTTTTGGCCCCACCTCAGAGCCCTCACCCCCAGCCAGAGCCCTCACCCCCTCCTGCACCCCAACCCCAATTTCATGAGCATTCATGGCTCACCATACCATTTCCATACCCAGATGTGGCCCTTGGGCCAAAAAGTTTGCCCACCCCTGATCTAGCACAATGGGACCCTGATTTTGATTTGAACCCTTAGATGCTACTGTAATAAAAAATGATTTCATGAATTTATATTACAATTTGCATGCAACTACAGGGTTATTTTAAAATCATGCTGAAAATAGATCAGGTTCCATTTACAGCCCACATACTGTCAGTATATCCTCTTAATTTTGTTTCCAGAAGTTATATTCCCTACAATTAGCATATATAGATTAGAGTGAAAAAAAATCTGGAGGAGGAGAAGAGGGCAAACAACATTAGTATTCAGAGTAGCAGCCGTGTTAGTCTGTATTCGCAAAAAGAAAAGGAGTACTTGTGGCACCTTAGAGACTAACCAATTTATTTGAGCATAAGCTTTCGTGAGCTACAGCTCACTTCATCGGATGGCCTTTCCAGAGACAAACAGCATTTTGCAGTTTTGTTACAAACTTTAATTTTATGTTATTTTTGTTCTTGTTTGGTAAATTGCATATTTTAATGACTTTGAAGGGTTTGGCTCAGATTTTTGTGCAAAATGCCTAATAATTAGCACTTATAAAGCACATTTTGCATATCTAAGAAACAAACTTGTAAAATTCACCAGTGCTTTTTTTTGCTGAATAAACTACCTGGTGAAGAGACTGTTTTTGCAACAGTATGCAAGCTTCCACCTGGTAGAAGCCAGGGAATATTTTTAATTGAATGGAGCACCACTAAAGATAAATATTATATAAACAGATGAAGCGTAGTTCCATATGCAAAAGCTGCCTTGTTGTTATGTTTTGTACAAAATTACTAATTTACATAAGGAACAAAGATTTATGACATGTAATTAAGCAGAAAAGTAGAAGCAGGAGTAGGTATATTATTGGATAATCGCACCCCTAGGGTATTGCACCAAACTGATTGTAAAGGCTGTTCAAAACAGACTGTTTATTGAATAAACCTGATAACTGCTACTGCCATAAAAATATAAATCCACTTTATTGACTTAGCCAGGCCGGGTTATATTTGGCGTGAATATATTTGCATCTATTTCATTTTGTAATCTTTCATTTTTTTAAAAATCTTGTTATATTTTAACTACAAAAAACTAAGGTGCTTCGGCTTTGTTTTGTTTTCTTACTGAAATAGCAGTCTCAAAGGGAAAGAATAAAAAGAACATTTGTTTCAAAAGACTGTCAATACTTTCTCACTACAACCCAGTGTAATTTTAATGGCACCAGTTAACCAAGGTGGCCATGTTCGGAGATGAATTTGGGCCAATATTTCTAACAGTAGAGTTTAATTCTCTGTGCATCATATTCAGCTATAAGAGGTGGTGGTAAGACTTACTACTTTTTTGTAGCAATAGCTGGAAAGACAATGTAACACTAGCAGATAACCACCCTTTGCATCTGGAAAAATATCTATTCACTTTTCAGACCCTTTAAGAAAGGCAGTTGAGATTAGGAACTGCCGTAAAGTTGACCCTATCCTCCAATGGATTCCCGGCCTGCTCCATGGTGGGACTAAATACCCAAAAACAATCTGTTGGAAACATCATGAAGAAAACATCATATATTTTTCCACCTGCTGTTTTTATATTAGCCTTTACTCGAATTCCCACTGACTTTAGGAGGACTAAAAACTGAGTAGTATGAGCTATATCATACCAATAATTTTTAAGTAGTCTTTCCCATTGAAATTAATGATGAAATGTACTTAAAAACTGATGGCATAATACAGCCCTGAATAAGAGGCAATAAAGGATTTGGTCCAATATTTATATAACATATAGGTTTATGTTTTGATTGTTTTAATTTGGACTAGTAAGAGACTATTAGATACTCCTCTATTTCAAGACAAAAATCTAGATTTGAGGACATAAGTGAATGGCTTGTGTTGCTGAAGTGTGCCTCTCCCACTTCCCTCAACTGATGCTCTGAGTGATAGGAGCCACACCCAACTCAGACCCCACTAACACTGATGGTCCCTCTGACACAAATTTTATGAACATTAGTGGTAAAGTAATAGATGGATTTTGGAAAAATCTCACCCAGCAAAAAAAGTCAGCCTCCAATATAAATAACCTTTGTATTCCAAAGAATTCATCTTATGTATGTATTCTTAGTCCTTCTGGTACTTCAGTTAGTATACATATTTCACCTCCTTCCAACAAACCCTGACTATTTTAACTGAAATTACATTGATGTTCTATACAAGATATGAAACCTGAAAACTTTAAAAAATCCAAACACACGTTCAGTATTGTTAGTGTAACGAGTCAATGTTCACTTTCTCTTACTCTTAAATTTGTAAATATTGTACATGATTTTGGCTGCTAACTCCTAATGAATGCTCTTTTAACAGCTTGAAAACAAATCCTTTAGTACGAAAGGGGCTAATTTTGCTTCTTGTTTAGCACGTTTTTAGCAGCTGACCCATTTCTGAACCATGTTTTGTTGTAATAAAAATTAAAAAAAAATCCTTCAGTAGAAGATTCTAATACTTCTAGAGGAGTGGTTTTCGACCTTTGGTCCACAGACCACTGGGGGTCTGCAGACTATGTCCAAGGGGTCCACAAAAGGTTGTGTGGAAGTATAACATTGTATAAGTATAACGTTGTATAAGGGGACATGCTTGATACATTGTATATGAGAGGGCATGCCAAAATATGTTACAAAGTATCTGAGGCAGCACACGTAGGGACGGTTAGCTTTTGAATGGAGAAGCAATTAAGATAGAGCCAGCACGTCTAAGAAGCAGGCATCAGAATGGAAGGTGTGAAGGGCAATTAGTTAAGTTAACTGGAAGCTGTTAAAGGAGATTGTTAAGGGTGGCAGGTAATTGAAGATATGTGACTGGTCTCAGGGATCTCGAAGGGTGGTGACTAAAATCTTTTTCTTCTTTTGTCTGTAACTTCTCTGTAACTTGTTCTCCAGCAAGCTGTATAAATTAAGAGACACAAGCCCCACTCGGGGGGGCTCACTTCTAAATGTATTAGCAGAGCAGCTTTGCTAATAAAACAGAGTGGTCTGATAAATTGTAAGTCTGAGTCAAACTTTGACAATTTGGAGGCCCTCAGAATGGAAGGTGTGAAGGGCAATTAGTTAAGTTAACTGGAAGCTCTTAAAGGAGATTGTTAAGGGTGGCAGGTAATTGAAGATACGTGACTGGTCTCAGGGATCTCGAAGGGTGGTGACTAAAATCTTTTTCCTCTTTTGTCTGTAACTTCTCTGTAACTTGTTCTCCAGCAAGCTGTATAAATTAAGAGACACAAGCCCCACTCGGGGGGCTCACTTCTAAATGTATTAGCAGAGAAGCTTTGCTAATAAAACAGAGTGGTCTGATAAATTGTGAGTCTGAGTCAAACTTTGACAGTTGTCATTACCATAGAACAGTGGTTTTCAACCTGTGGTGTGCGGACCCCTGGGGTTCTGCAGACTCTGTGTGAGATTTCCAAAGGTTGAAAACCACTGTTCTAGAGGATAAGGATAATCTTGTGATTGTAGCACAGGATGAAATCTGGGTTCTTTTCCTGCCGTCATCACAGACTTTCCTGTGTGATCTTGGGCAAGTCACTAATCTCTCTGTTCCACACTTTCCCTTGTTGTAAAATAGACTAATACTTGGTACACATGGGTGTTGTGAGATTAATGTAATGTTTGTAAAACACACCTTTCAAATGTCATCTGGAGAGTGTTACATAAGTCCAAAGCATTGTTAGCCCGGTGGGATATTTGCTATTGGCATTTATTTTTATACAGAAAAGAGGCTTCAAGTAGCATTTTTGTTAGTAGTTTTGTAGCCAAATGACCAAGATTGATCTAAAGGAAATGCAGAGGTTCATAAATTATGTAAGCACTATTGGGTTATAAATAGTTCTTTGTTTTACTACAGAAGGGAAACACAGCTAGTTTTTCATTATGAAGAGATAGAGCAGTTTGTACTTTGATTTTTAATACAGTGGAAACAATTGTTCATTGTTCTTTATTTGTACTGTTCTGAAACTGTTAAGGAACTAGTTTTGGCTGCTTTTCACATCATTTTTTTATCATTAAAAAGCCACAAGAATAATTTTTTCTAGATCTGCCAGAAAAACACCATTCTAACTACTATATTGTCTTGCTTTTTTCTTGTTTAAAATTATCTCTAGCTGAAAAGCAATAAAGTCAGTGATACCCTGCAACTAAAGTGGAGCAAGAGCATCTGCACTATTCTCTTATTTTCTTAAATCCACCAATAAATAAATAAATACCCTACACTCTGAAATGAGCGTGGGGTGAAATGTCTTTTTAAAATCTTTGAGATAGTCAACTGAATCACAGTTCTCTCTGAATCATATTCCAGATGTTGCTATTTATTTTTCTGCTTATATCCTGTCCATAGGACTCTCTTTGATGTCACTGCAAGTTTGGTGCACAGAATGATTATACAATATCCGATAGAGATCTGCACTGCAGATAACAATATGCCTTGTAGGTTAGAAAGGGGAATTTGATTGGAAGCCTTGGTTTGAGAGGAATTTACAGATATAACGAGGACTTCCATTTTGTGGTATCACTTCTTAGTAGACGATAAACATTTCACTCTTTCCTTTCACAGTCCTGCCACCCCATGATTTTTTCTCTGGTACCAACTACAGTCATATAAATGGTTTATAGATGATCTTTTCATCTTTCATTCAAGCCTTCTGCTCCCTCACCCCATTATTTCTGTTATATAAAGTTTTAAAGGTTGATTTCTTTCATGTTTCTTGCTTTACCTTCAGATAAAACTGGCCCTATCTCAATATAGTATCTTTTATTTTGAAATGTTTCATATTAATTTCCATCTTAATTCCTGTTCCTGAAAAGCACCCCTCACCTGAACAATTCTGATTGGGAGAAACATGAGGCAGGCTTTGGATTTTTCTTTTGAATGTTAAAAGCTAAATCAAGAGTTGTGGAATGCTGTTATTCAGCTTTGTGGTTTTGCTTTGTTTTTTAAAAGCAGATGTCAAGAATTGTAACACTCAAAAACCAGTCGGAGAACACAAACCTCCCTGGACACTCAATTATAGACCTAAATGTTGCAATTCTTCAACAAAAAAACTTCAAAAACAGACTCCAATGAGAAACTGCAGACCTGGAATTAATTTGCAAACTGGACACCATTAAATTAGGCTTGAATAAAGACTGGGAGTGGATGAGTCATTACCAGAGGTGAAAGTAAGCCAGTACACCCCGGTATGGCGTACCGGCAAGAGCCAGTGCACCGTACTGGGGCAGCCCGGCTTCCCCAGGGGGCAATTTAAAGGGCCTGTGGCTGCAGCCCCAGTGGTTGGAGCCCCAGGCCCTTTAAATTGCCTCCAGAGCCCGCTGCTGGAACCCTGGGGTAGTGGCTGCGGGGCTCCGGTGGCTATTTAAAGGGCCCAGGGCTCCCCTGCTTCTACCGCCCCGGCCCTTTAAATAGCCGCTGGAGCCCCGCCGCCGCTACTCCAGGGCTCCGGGGGCTATTTAAAGGACCAGGGCAGTAGAAGCAGGGGAGCCCCAGGCCCTTTAAATAGCCCCCAGAACCCTGGGGTAGCAGGGGCTATTTAAAGGACTGGGGCTCCAGCTGCCTCTGCCACCCCAGTCCTTTAAATAGCCGCTGGAGCCCCGCCGCTTCCCCAGGCCTCCGACGGCTAATTAAAGGACCGGGGCAGTAGAAGCAGGGGCGCCCCAGGCCCTTTAAATAGCCCCCAGAACGCCGGGGGGCTGCTGGTGCTACCCTGGTTGGGGAGAAGGAGGAGGAGAAGGGGGGGCACTTACCTTACAGGGTGGGCAGTGGCTGGCTCTGACTCCCCCTCAATCCTGCCCCTTCCTCCCTAGACCCCGCCCCTTCCGGGGGCCAGAGCTGGCCCCAGCGTACTGGTAAGTCACTCAACTTACTTTCACCCCGGTCATTACACAAACTAAAAACTATTTCCCCAAGCTAATTTTTCCCCTACTGTTACTTACACCTTCCTGTCAACTGTTTGAAATGGGCCATCCTGATGATCACTACAAAAGTTTTTTTTCTCCTGCTGATAATAGCCCTTAATTGATTAGTCTAGTTAGAGTTGGTATGGCAACACCCATTTTTTCATGTTCTCTGTATATATATATATCTTCCTAGTGTATTTTCCACTGCATGCATCTGATGAAGTGGGTTTTAGCCCACGAAAGCTTATGCTCAAATAAATTTGTTAGTCTCTAAGGTGCCACAAGGACTCCTCGTTCTTTTTGCTGATACAGACTAACACAGCTACCACTCTGAAACCTAAGCTCAATATGACTGTAATTGCACAGGTATCTAGTAGTTTCTGTTTTTAAAGATGTTTTTAAAGATTTATATGTCCCTTCATGCTTCAACCACCATTCTAGAGGACATGCATTCATGCTAATGAGGGGCTCTGCTCGATAATGATCCAAAGCAGTGCAGACTGATGCATGTTCACTTTCATCATTTGAGTCAGATGCCACCAGCAGAAGGTTGATTTTCTTTTTTGGTGGTTTGGGTTCTGTAGTTTCCGAATTGGAGTGTTGCTCTTTTAAGACTTCTGAAAGCATGCTCCACACCTCATCCCTCTCAGATTTTGGAAGGCACTTCAGATTTGTAAACCTTGGGTCGAGTGCTGTAGTTATCTTTAGAAATCTCACATTGGTACCTTCTTTGAATTTGTCCTATCTGCAATGAAAGTGTTCTTAAAATGAATGACCGGTGCTGGGACATCATCCGAGACTGCTGTAACATGAAATATATGGCAGAATGTGGGTAAAACAGAGCAGGAGACATACTATCCTCCCCCAAGGAGTTCAGTCACAAATTTAATTAATGCATTATTTTTTTAATGAGCGTCATCAGAATGGAAGCATGTCCTCTGGAATGGTGGCCGAAGCATTAAGGGGTATACAGATGTTTAGCATATCTGGCACGTAAATACCTTGCAATGCCAGCTACAAAAGTGCCATGTGAATGCCTGTTCTTACTTTCAGGTTACATTTTAAAGAAGAAGCTGGCAGAATTATCTCCCATAAATGTAAACAAACTAGTTTGTCTTAGTAATTGGCTGAACAAGAAGGAGGACTGAGTGGACTTGTAGGCTCTAAAGTTTTACATTGTTTTGTTTTTGAGTGCAGTTACATAATAAAAAAATCTACATTTGTATTTTGCACTTTCACGATAAAGAGATTGGATTATGGTATTGTATGAGGTGAACTGAAAAATACTATTTCTTTTATCACTTTTACAGTGCAAATATTTGCAATAAAAATAATAATATAAAGTGGGCACTATACACTTTGCATTCTGTGTTGCAACTGAAATCAATATATTTTAAAATGTAGAAAACTTCCAAAAATATTTAATAAATTTCAACTGGTATTCTATTGTTTAACAGTGTGATTAAAACTGCAATTAATATTTTTGCATTGATGGCATAAATTAACTGTGATTGACAGCCCTAATAATTATCATTATACATCTATATATTGCAATCTATACATTTGCCCCCTAAACCTTCAAAACATTGGTACATATTACTGTATTTCACACAAATATCTGTGGACTGTATAGGTCAGCTAACTAGGCACGGATTGTATTTTCTAAATAGACAACTAACCTAATTCTCAATTACGGAGGGACAATCTCCACTCATTGATATATTTTGCTTTCCACAAGCAGATCTCTGTACAACTTCTCATGAGTGATGTACCCGAGTATTCAGATTATAATATCTAAACTGTATTGTTAAATCTAGTCACCTAAAATTTGGGTTATTGCTGATTACGTACTCTATGTATTGTATGACTTTTAAAAACTAACTTTATATTTGTGGATAATCTAAGCACTATACCCAGATGTACAGCCACTTTTCCCAACCTATGTATTATATATATATATATTTTTTAACATTAGCTTTAATAAAATTTGTATTTCTCTTAGCACACATCACAAACAACTCAACTGAAGCAGCAAATAAATCTAAAAGCAAACGACCTTTCCCCAGCTAATACCCCTCAGCAGCTCTGCCTTGTGCTTTTATGTTGTTACATCATAGACGCAAATGGGGAGCGGGGCGCTCTTCCCCTTCCTGGGGCTCTCAGCCAGATCCTTTCGTCCCTTTCAATTCAGCGGGAATTTCCTTTTGCACTTGTCAGAACTAAAGGATCTGGGCGGGGCGCTGGGACAATGTGTAGAGTTGGAGCGCTCTGCCCCATTGAACCAAACTGTAAATCCTGTATGGACTGGACACCCCTTCAAGTCTGGGGGTGCTGCAGCACCTCCCGCACCCCACCCCTACTTCCAGCACCTACGGATCTGGGCCCAGGGCCCCTTCAGCCTGCGGAGAGTGGAACGCCCGGAAGCCCCGCCAGAGCCGCGGGGAGCGAGGAGGGAGCGATCGCCTTCTCCGCCCATGCACCGCATTGGCTGCTGCACCAGCCGCCTCCGCGGGACGCGCTCTGCCGGTTGGTGCCGGGGCACGCCAATTACCAGCGCCGACCCGCCCGTCGCCGGCGCTGTCAAAGTTGATCACCGGGCGCCGCGCTGCAATGGAGCGAAGAGCGGCAGCAGCGGCCGCCAGGGAAGGCGGAGGAAGGGGGCGATTAACACGGCCCTGGCTGGCACAGCGGCGCGGCTGATCTCCCCATGCAGTAAAGGGGGAGCGAGCGGAGCGGGGGCGGGAGGCATGCTGCTGCGGCTGCTGGGGCAGCGCTGTTAAATCTGCCGGCCAGCCCTGCGGAGGAGCAGCCGCCGCCCGCCGGCGGCTCTTGGGCTTTGAGGCAGGAGCGGGAGGAGTCGAGGCGCTTTCCGCTAGTTGCCTCCCTGCTGCAGAGGGGGGTTTAGCGGGTGTTTACCCCCCTGCGCCGACTTTTCTCCCAGCCCCCCCAGCGTAACCTCGGGTCCTCCTCCTCCCCTCCCCGCGATCTTCCAACCACGAGCATGTCTGTTTTTACCTTATAAAGATGGCGGTGTGGGATCACTGCAACCTTTAGACTAATGACTGTCAGAAACATCGCCTCCATCTGTAATATGGTGAGTACTCGCTGACCTGCAGGCTGGCTTCAGGGGCGGGGGTCGCAACTCGACAACCCCCAGGGGGCAACATCAGAATGGGCGGAGGGAAGGGGCAGGGAGGAGACTCCTCTCCAGGTGCACCGGGGAGTCAAGTTATGGCTATTCCTGTCTAATCCCCTCGCTGGAGGCTGGGGAGATCTGGGAGTGGGTGAAGGCCATGTAAAGATAAGCATGAGATTTAATTCAAAACAGGGTAGTCAATGGCTTGAAGAGCTTCTACTGACTCCTTGCACTGAATGGAGACATTCATCCTGTCTCCCCAAACCCCAACCATGGGAGAGTTCAGAGCTCAGCTGTCCAGCCACCCCACTGGATCTAGGTATGGCAAGGAGTTCAGAACAGTGGAGGGTCTCATCCTTTGTCCTGTGACATTGACACAGGCTGACAACTTTGCAGCTTGTGTCCCCACCTTGTGGCCCCAATTAAACACTTGAGCCAATATTTCTAAAACTGGATTCCTAAAAGTAGGTTCCTAAATCCATACTGAGGCTCCAAAAAAAGTGGCCTGATTTTAAAATCCACTGAGCACCCAAAGACTCCTGCTGAAGTCAAGAGAAGCAGGTGGTGCTCAGCTGTTTTGAAAATCAAGCCACTTATTTAGGCTTATGACTGTGGATTTAGGAGCCTAGCCGTAGGCACCCATTTTTGAAAATGGCCACAGGATCAGAATCTGTTGATTTTATACACCAATGGGGATTGCAGGGGATATACAGTAAATGAGAATTGGCTTTGGCCCAAGATGTTTCTGTTATATTTTTGAAACACTTAAGGCTCCCCACCCCCAGTCTAAAAGGTAAGAAAAATAAATTTAAAACATTGTTTCATTTCAGTTTGTGTTGGGTCTTGCTGCTTTTAACCCCTATAAGATATGACAGGAAGATTTCTTTACACATTTGAATATGGTTTTCATTTTGACTGTACAGATTTTGGGGTTTGCTTATTAGACCACATTGTCTTTGGATTTTTAAGATTCATTTGGTTATAGTTTAAGGGCTCAAAGGTTTTAATGGACCTGCTGCGAAAAGCAATTTATGGGGTAGGTGATAAATGCCCAAAATAAATAGGCTAAGAACACATTTCAACACCCTTTGTTGTTGTAGTTTATGTTTTCCCCCCTTGTTTTCAGGTTCTGCAAGAACAGTTACATGCAGTTGCCAGCTTCCTTCCATGTGGTGCCCCAGCATGCCCTTTGCTGGTGATGTCACACCCACCATTCATCAGCACTGGAGAATGGAGCCTGCCTATAGGGTAAGGCAGTGGTTCTCAACCTGTGACTCATGATTCCCTTGGGGGTCACCAGCAGTTGTCCAAGGGGGTGAGGGTTGTAAGTCTGCTCCCATTCAATGTCTCCAGTCTTATGCTGAAGTCGGTTTGATAGTCACTTGCAACCAGTCATTCTTGGATGCTAGGAATGTCCCCACCCCCACTTTTCCAAGGTCCTCATTGCCACCTTTGGAGCACCTGTTCTGAGGTGCATTACTGGAGGATTGAATTTAGGGGTCACATTATGAAAAAGGTTGAGAATCCCTAGGGTAAAATAATCTGAGTTCTTGCCTCCCCTCCCCAACGTGGTTTCCTAAAGTTTTCATTGTTCTTGTTTTTTTAACCCTGTGGAATAGGAGGCAAGTATACTACAAAGAAATATATAGGAAACCATACAGTATTTGGGGAGAAAACCTGGAGTTACTTACCTTACCCTATAGGCAGGCTTCAGTTTTCAGTGTTTGATGAATGGTGGGTGCGATCACGCCTAGACTGCATGCTACAGCACCGCATGAAACAAAGCTGGAGATTGTTAGAGGGCTACAAGAGTTTAACATTGGCATGATGTCTTAAGAATCCTATGTTTCCACCCCCACCTACCCACATTATTTTAGAGGGATGCATTTGTGCTTTCCCCAAGGTCTAGAAGAACCACAGAGCAAAACCAACTAGGCTTGCATCAGTTTTACTTGCTCTTGCCACCATCAGTAGGCAGCTGTACAAGTAGCATCCTACGAGTGTAGGACTAAAGAGGAGAATTAGGCTCTCAAACAGGAAAGAGACACAAGAACAGAAGAAGGGGATGGTCTAGTGAAGCCTCATGTTCAGGACCAAGTTTGGTTTCTTGCTCCCTTCATGGTATTGGGGTTGCAACAATGCTTTGTTTCTCTACCAATGACTTTCAGCTGAACGAAGGAGCTCTATCAATGGACTCCAGAGGAAGCTATGTCAACCCCATATGGGAGGACTGCTGCAGTGGGTGGCCTGTTGCAGGGGGAGGCATGTGGATCATAAAAGGCTCCCAAAACAGAGGGGCAAGAGAAGTAAGAAGTAGGGAGGAGAGAGACTGACACAAATAAAATGGAGGGAAGACAAGAACAAAATGCATAAAATCCAAAGGAGAGAAAAAGGCACTAAGAGTGGGATTGGAGAAGGGTGAATGAAGATTGATTTAAGTCAACCCTAGAGATCGGTTATTATAAATTCCAGCTAGAACTATTAATGCCCAGGTCTTAATCCCAGACCATATCTCAGTGCTTGACACCAAATGGCTCAATTCTTCTTTGGCCTAAGAATTAACCAGTTAAAGGAGAAATATATTTGGAGTTCATTACCTAGTTGAAAGGAATTTTAAAAATTCACTCTGTTCTTTTCCCTTTATCCTTCTAGTTCCCCTTCCATTTGAAGGTGTGTACACAGAATGCACGGAATAAAAACCCTTGCTTACTTGGTGTTTGCTCACCTACACTGCTATAAATATTTGTCATGTAATGATGGATTATAGGTTTTGGATTCTAGTCCTCTATTAATCAAGGATATTTTGTTTGGAAATTTTTAAATGCTGGTCTCTAGATTAAATGAATACAGTGAGAATTAACAGCGTGAAATTGGCTGGATCTAACTTGGGTTAGTCAGAGTCGCAGGAAGAATGCTTGTTATGATTTAATTGGCTGCCTGAGGGTATAGTATGTCAAATTGTAAGTCTGGTCTCCTGTTTATGGCGAGGCACTGACCTCTTCCAGGAAGGCCAAAACAGGTGTAGAGAAACAAGTGTGTGAAGGAGAATATTTTAACTTGTTAAAAAAAAAATAAAAATCTAGTACTGCATATTCAATAGATGAGTCCTCATTTATTGAGCCCAAAGCAAAAGAGTTGGCAACACTAACTGAGCAGAAGTGACCCAGTAAAAGAACTTAGCAGATATCCCTGTCCAGGTGTTAAACAAATAAACCCACAACTTCCAAAACAGACCAATAAAGGCCACGTGCTTTGTCTTTGTACTGTCCCCACAATTAGAAACAAAATTGTCATCACTGGTAGGTGAGGTCTAAAGCCCTGATTTTGCAACTTGTTCTGCACAGGTGCACCCCTGCATTCACGTGGTGCTCCAGTGAAGTGAATGGGACTCTTGTGTGACTGGTGGGATCCACCCGCTCTGCTCAGATGTATTGTAGGGGAGTCCAACTCTCTCTTCTTACATGCCTGACAGATGCTATGAAAAGTTGTTAGTCAAATGTGTGTACAGTGCTCTAATCATGTTAGGTGATATAAAAGTGTTTATTAGCAATATTGCTTGGGGAAGAATAGTATGATATATTTGAGAAACTTGGTTCTAGGGAATGTCCATGCCTTAATGATACCCCAGCTGAAGGGAGTCCAGGTGAAATTAGGGACTTTTATTTTTAGTACCTGTATTTACTCATATTGTACCCATATTAAACTTGCATTGTAATCCTCTTCTGTAAAGCCCCTTGAAGACAACCAGTGTGACTAGAGCATCGAATGTTTGGTCCAGAGGTGAATAAGCATGTTGGAATTTTTAGACTGTTACTGAAATCCTCTGCAGTGCGTTTCTTTGTTGATGGCCTTCTGATTCGGCCTAGGACTCTGAGTTCAGCTCAGGCTGCAGCATAGAGAATGTTGCTGTCTTGTGTAAGAACTACATCTAATAATTTATTAAATGTATATGTTTGTTTGTTTGTTTTTGTATAGGGAGACCTGACAAGCTCTGTTCTGCTCTGAACAAGAGAAATACACCTTTGTGTTGTCCTGCTAAAAGCAGGTTTTATATCCCCTTCCCAACATTTTTCAATAGTGTTTGAAACCACCTGATCTCCACTGAAAGATGATATGTGTCAGTTTCATGCATAGTGGGAGCATGACACAACTTGTGAGGATCTCTTGTCATACAATGTATCACAGATGTCACATACATTGTAGTTACAGTAGACTCTGACATGTTTGTTTGGTAATCCTATACAATGTATAAATATGAGTTCAGTAACAAGTTACAGTACAAAAAACCCCCTTCAAGTTAATTTGGTTTTCTACTCTATATAAGCATGGCTTTAGTTTTTCCAACTCAAGATTTTATCAAGTCTCACAATAACTGGTGCTTTTCTTAAAGTCCCAGGCCAGCTCCAGGAGTTATGTGAATGCATGAGAATCCCAGTTTTCATTAAAAAACTAAGCGTCTAGCCTTTGTGGCTATGGAGGAAAGCTTGAAACCATGAAAAGCTCAAAACCCAGAAGTCAGATTAAAAATAACTCAATATTTTATTATTTTTAAAAGTGTCAGGATTGTTTGAGTGATGGGAGTTAGCAATACCAGGATCTTAGCTACAGAGACAAGTTTGAAAAATGTTAAATTCTGGAAACGATGTAAATTCTAGTTATTTCTATAAACACAGGTTCTGAGCCAGATTCTGCTCTCTGCAACACAAGTATACTTGAGGTGCAGAGGTTAGTACCATGAGTTTTAAATTGACATTATACTTGATAGTGGTTAAAATTATTATAGAACAGATGATGTGACCATTTTAATTTTGGAAATTTCGTCTAACAAGAAAAACTTTGGGCAGTCTCTCACTGTCTAGGCAATAAACTAGCTATCTGAAATTATTTATGGGTAGATTAATGAAGCACTGTGAACATTTAGTTGTGAAAATATAGTTGAAGGCACAATTTAGATTCCAGTTTTTAGAAGTGCGGTCTCCAGTGTGCATAATTTTTATACATACGACTTGTTTCTTCTGATGAGCTTTGCTCAGCCAAAAGAAATTACATTATTTTGGTTAGTTGTTTTGCTGCTGCAGCTATTATAATAAGTGCATTTTATGGCACTTATTATAACATTAGAAAAAAGCAGGCTGATATACTTTGAAGGTTGATTAGCTTCTTTTCACTATCTGCTATATTCTTTTCTGGATTGTAAATAATACAGTCCACTTTACTCTGTCATGAATTCTGATTCTGAGATAGAAAAACTCCTCCTATACTTCTGCTGCCACTATTCTGAATGCCATCTCTATAAATGAGAGTACAGTACAAATAATTACACATCTTTTCTTCCTTGCCCAGGTTTCTGGTCGGTCTCTCTCTCTCTCTCTCACACACACACGTATATCCTCATCGCCTGTGAGAAATCAAACCACATGTAGTAGGTCCCTAATTTTAGGCAACCACATTTAGAAACTTTGGCCTCAATTTTGACACAACTTTATTCTAAAAACTTACTTTTCCCTCTCCAGCCCCTTCATTTTAGGTAGAGATATAGTTTGGAGATACTGAAAGGAAAAACTGGTACATTTTTGAAGGATGCTGGTGAGGGAAAAATAAGAGACCTTGTATAATTCCATGTTAATAATTTTCACTATCCATACTGGGGGGCATGGATCAGCATTCACGTCACATTCCCTGTCAGTACCCAGCCCAGGCTGGGGAAGCTAATGAGCCAACCAGCAGATCAAATTTGGTGATGAATCCTGGTCATGTTCCACTTGAGGCATGTTGTGCATATGATAAGAAGACTATCCATACTTTTCCTCTGCAATTGTTCTATGTTGTCCCTAATCAGTTAGTTTAAAACAGGGGTGTCAAACTCATTGGGTGACGAGGGCTGAACTACCTTGTCAGTCAGTCTGTTCATTAACTTACCTTTCTGTGCATGTGCGTTCCCACTATGACCACCTTCCCTCCCTGCCCTGTCTTGTGAATTTCTTGCCTTCTCCTTATGGACACTTACACTCCTCTTCTTTCTCCACCCCTTTTCCCCACCCAGTTTTAGGCAGTTGCCTTACCTCTCTGAGCTTGCTTGCTACCTATCCTCTGGGATGTTGGTGCTGCAGGCTCAGCAGTGGCAGTAGGCAGTGGAGAAGGAGACTCTCTCCTCTGATCTCAGAGCATCAGAGAGCAGTGATTGAGGGGAGAGGCAGCTGAACCTGCTTCTGCTGGGCTCAGAGGCATCAAGGATGGGGAAGGAGACATTGGGAAGCAGCCTCCTGTTGGAACCAGAGCTGGGGGAGTCCAGGCAGTGACAGCTGCTCAGGAGACGGTTCAGCTGCCTGTGACCAATTGTGATCAAGCTCCTTCTGCAGCTTTCCCGCTTTATAGATCTGTAGTTCACTTCTTCCTTCCTTGCACCCATTTGAAATATGTTTGGCTCATCTCTTTTCATTCTCCCAGCAGGGGCAAACCCCAAATCACTCAGTTGTAGAGTTGATTGAAAATTTTCCATTGGAGTGTTTTCCCATCAGAAAATGCCAATTTGATTAAATAAAAACTTTTGTTTGAATGTGTTGATTTCATCAAAATATTATATGGGAAATTATCAAAATGTTTCATTTCAATTTGATAATTTTGACGTTTATCTTATATTTTATAATATCGTATAATAAAAGTCAAAATGAAAGTCAAAACAAAACCTTTGGATCTTATCAAAATGGAACATTGCTCTGAAGTTGAAATGAAATTTTTTGAAATATTTTGTTCAATGAAAATTTCTGAATTTCAACTTTCCATTCCATTTTGGGATGAAATAAAATCTGGAACTCTTGGAATTTCCTGTGGTATGGGAATTCTGTTTTTCAAACAGCTATACTCCAGCCTGCCCTTGTCGGTGCTACTACTGCTATACCGATTGCTGGTCACTGATGGGTGAAAATGAGTTGTTCCTGAGTGTAGATGAGGCCTAACTCTTGTCAGTGCTACTTTGTGTGTCTGTTAGGAGGAATAGCTTGAGTGGGATGTAAGGTGCACTCTCTCTTGTCTGGTTTCAGAGTAACAGCCGTGTTAGATTATGCTCAAATAAATTGGTTAGTCTCTAAGGTGCCACAAGTACTCCTTTTCTCTCTTGTCTGCACTCCCTTTCTGCTCACGTTGACTCTGGGAGCTGAGCTCTGATTTTACACACAATAGCTCTTTCTCCTCCCTATTACATTGCACTGCTGTTAGCAGGCAAGGCTGGCTTGCTACACACAGAAAGAAAGGTCTACATCTCTTTCTTTCTTTCTCCTCCCCTCTTATAGACTACCATTTTCAAAATTCTGAGATGAGGGCTGCCTGGCCCTGCAGCCATTTCTAGTTTTATTATAATTTCTCTTTTACCAGTTCTGGTGTCACCCTTCATTTGTTTTAAGCTTTCATGTTCTTCCCCCAGGAAACTTCTTGACTTCTAGCATGTTTTGCTCACTTTTCCTAATGAACAGTAAGGCAAAAAGGTGTTGTTTCGTTCCTAGCCATGTCTGACCCTTACTTCCTCTCAGTGGCAGTTTCTTTTCATTAATCTCTTGCTCCTTATATATTTATTTGTTAAATGTTTGTTTTCACAATTTACTTTTATCTGTGTCTTTCATGATCATTTTCTTATGTTCTTATACTTTTCATTTCTCTTGCAGTAGCAACCCTATTACTATTTCTCATCTTCCCTTTTATTTCTCCATGGTCATTAATATTGAGTTTACAGTTCTAATATATTATTTTCTCAGAAGAATATCTATTTGTTGTGCTCCCTGAAGTGAACATTAAAAAAACTTTTAATTTTCCCTCTGGATTGACTTTAGTAGAACTATTCATGTATTTAGAGCAAATATGCATGTGCTTAACTTTATCACACTGCAAAATCATATCTAATTTGCATCCTCTGTCCCTAGTTTTTCAGATTCACTGGTTTCCATTTTTTAACTCCCAATAAATATCTGGATTTTAATTATTTTAGCCAAGATACATTAGTTTATATTTTTCAAAAACAAATATTTTGTTATATTTTTGCCCATATTTTTAATATCAGATTCTTTATATCATTTTTCTATCATGACTGGTATTACTGTATTCTAAATGATTAATGAAGAAATCAGACCAGACATAACACAAATCTTGCAGTATCTCCGTAGACAGCTGTTCTTTGCCATTTAAGTCAGTGGGAGCTATGCACATACTTCCATGAGAAGAATTCAGTTTTTAGTCTTGTTCTTGAGATTCTCAACTAATTGGCCTCTTGCACTTATGTACAGTAATGACCTAGACTACATTGTCCAAAAGGCAGTATTTTGTGCCTTGGAGGTAGCTGATAAGCCCTTCTTCCAAAGAGTACATATAAAAAATTTGCCATACTTGGATAGTGTTCCAGGGTAGTCTATAAAATAAGGGGTAGAATGTGAAGACTCATAATCAAAATAGGAGGCAAAGTAATTACAACTAATTAACTATACAGTTCTGAAAACTATGCTAGGTATTTGCAAACAAATGAAGATTCTCTCCTTGCCTTGCAGAGTTTACAATCTAATCTGATTTAATCATGTTCATCAGTTTGGGTTTTTTGGGGGCTGTTGGTTTATGTATGCAATAAACTAAACATTGGTCTTTGCTTCATTATTTCCACAATAATTTTGAGAATGAACAATCATAATTTAGTAAATCTTCTATTCTTTCTTGTTTCACGTGGCCCTCCAGTGCAAAAATCATTATCAGCCATTTGAGTTGAGATGATATTTAGCAAACTCAAGTGCAATAGGGCCAGGGACAAAACAAGAGAAAAGATTAAAGCACACTCATGGGCTATGGTTCTATTGCAGAAGTCTTGGTTTAACGCAAACTGACACAAACTTGACAAAAGTCTCTAGTTGTGTTCCTTCCATGCTGGTTTATGAGCAGTAAATTTCAAAATGCTAAAGGTGAACTCCTGACTCAAGTGAAGTCAATGGCAAAACTCCCATTGACTTCAGTGGGGCCAGGATTTCATCCAGACTACAAACTATAAGCGTACTTTGTCTGTTTCTCAAGAGCTCCATGCCCTGAGTTCTGGTCACCACAGCCCCCTTTAGCAACATACTCTTCTTTTAAGCTAAATATGTTCAGCTCACCAAATCTGTTGCCTCTGAATCCTGTCTGGGAATTAACACCCTAAAATCCCAGTCCTGTGTCTGTCTCTGTAGGGCCTCCTCAGTGCAGGATCCTTGTCTATAATTAGGACTCTCACCGTTGCTACTTCTGATGGAACTGAATTGGATTAGCAATATTAGGAAAACTTTGCCAAAAGTCCTGGTGGAGATACAGAATAGGATCATGTTTACAGTGGGAAAAGGTATTATACAGTTTAATTAGTATATTAATAAATATGATTTTGCTTTGAGTATAACCATAGGGTTGCCAACCCTCCAGGATTTTCCTGGAGTCTCCAAGAATTAAAGATTTTTCTTTAATTAAAGAAATCTCCATGAATTTGTCCAACCAAAGTTAGCAACCCTGTGTAACCAGGACAGTAATAATTTAAAAATTATTAATTGGTCATGGATAACTCTAGGGTAGGTTAATCACAATGACTAACATGTTTTTTTAAACATGACTTGTCTATTTCTACACTGGGGTGAAATCATGTTTAACATCATGTTAGTTGAAACATTGGTTAAATGCTTGTAATATGATACATGTTCCTAGTGTAGACATGGCCTACGTGGGATATGTCAAAACTTTTCCCTTCTTCTCTGAGCTCCATTGCTTATTGGGGAGCCTTCCTATCCTAAACATTTACAATGTAAAGTCGGAGGTGTGTTTTTTTTTTTTTTTTTTTTATGTATGCTGTATAGATCTTTCTTCTTCTGTATGGGAAATGCATCTGCTGTTAAAAATCAATTCTCTAGACTTTTCAGCAGTTTACAGCCTCCAGTCTCTCTATGTAATTTTGACAGTACCTTCTCAGGCACCTTAAAGTAGTAGTTACCAAGCTGAATTCACCCTTGATGTAAGCTGGCACAACTCCCCATGAAATCAGTGGATGTTGTGTTAGCTTACCCGATGGCTAAATTTGGCTCTCCCTGTTTTATTTTCTCCAAAGATGATGTAAAGTATAGTGTATAATTGCCATGTTCAAGGCCTACTTTTGAAACAGAAGGGGGTAGCTCAGATTGCACAATACACAGCTGGATAGTGCACATCATGGACTACTTGATTTTCAGTGGTGGTTCATCTATTAAATTCTCATTCTTGCAGTTTCTCACAATGTTTAGGAGATATTTTAAATAATAGGAAGATCTGTCCAAGCCATTGGGCATTCTCTCAAATAAGAAACCATGGAGTCAGGTCTTTGAGAATTGACAAGTGGACCCTACAGGAGTAATTTATAAGCATAGCATTTGCCCTCTACAGGTTTAATGATACACCTACCCTCTACACAGTGGGTTACAAAAAAAGTGGGATGTTACAGGTCATTATTTCCTAAGGCCTTTTAGACTTTTTTTTTATAGGTCAAGAAACTTTCTGCAAAGCTAAAACAATGTTCTGAACTGTCTTTGTCCAGGGGTGATTTGAATGCTAGTCACCTAACAGAAGAAAGTCTATTGGACAATAAGATGAACTTAAACTGCCAGTTTTTTCTGAGCTCTTATACCTGTGCTTTGATCTGAGTAACTTATCAACCCAAAGACAGTTTAGTTCCAAAAGAAACGTTATACTTCCAGACTTACTCATGAGAACCTTTTTTTAAATCAGGCAAAGTTTTACGACCAACAATGATGGCAGTTTTCTTTCCTACTAGCCTTTTATATATCTTAGATTAATACCTTTTCCTCCCTCTCAGCAACAGCTGTTTTGTGCTTTGCTAAATCAGTGTGTCTTTGTTGAGTAGTAGCTGAGAAATGGAGGCTGTCATTCCCAGCAAGTACACTTATCCTCACGTGGAGTTTGCAATGTATGCAGCATGTCATATTTTCTTCTGCCTTGAGATGCAGCCAATAACAATTTCATATGAACACTTCTCTTTTTTTGTCATTAAATGTGAGTTTCTGGTAGGAGTCTGTCTCAACAGTGAATGCATTGCAGCTACTTAATTCATTTTGATATTTCCTGTGCCAGCTTCTCTTAACACCCCACAGTACAGGGAGAATACAAAAGCATGTCTGGAATTGTGGGGGGCAAAAGGGGGCCACTTCCCTTGTTCCTCTACTGGTGTAATGTGACTGCATGCTAGTGGCAGAAGTTGGAGAACACCCCCTATTGCTCTAACTTCTGCTGCGGCAAGGTGGCTGACAATCAAGGAACCACAATTGGCTCCCTGTTCCTCCACCCGCACACCCTCTACATCTGAGCTCTGCTAGAACGAACTGGAGAACTGAGCCCCATTGTGGCTTGACAGAAATGAAGTAAAGTATTTTGTTTTTAGGTGGCACATTTGGGAAATATTAACACACTCAAACATGTACTTGCCCCCCAGGAGTTAAGATGAACGGTGTGGGAGGTGGAAGGGTCTGAAAAAGGGATATGACATGCAAGTTATTTGAAACTGTATTGGAAGCTACTAACTTCAAGCAAGTTGTTTTACTTGGAAGGTTTCAGGGTCACCAACAACATCTGTGTCAATTTTCAGACCGCTGATTCATCTGAAAAGAAACAGCTTCTTGCAGTGAGTGACAGGAGATAATAATCCAGTATGACAAGGAATTGGCTGATGATGGGAGTAGTACAGAAATTTAGATCAGACTTTTTAGAAAAAAAAAAAGTAACATTAAAAAAATCACTGAAACCTATAATCGGCATATTTAAAGATATTGGCCGAAGAGCTCTCTGAGGCAGTAATATTTGTACTGAACAAATTTTGGAACCCTCCGGAAGCTCCAGAGGCCTGGAAAAAAGCTAATGTTGTGCCAACATTTAAAAAGGGTAAAAGGAATGACCCGGGGAAATATAGGCTGATTAGCCTGACACTGATCCCAGGCAAGATAGATCCATGGAGGTCACCTTACAGAATCAGGGACTGTACTTTGCAAAGCAGTGACTCTGAAAGTAACTCGGGGACCATGGTGGATAACTAGTTGAACATGAGCTCCACGTGCCAAGCAGTGGTTGAGAGACCTAACGTAATCCTTGGATTTATAAACCCAGGAATATCGAATAGAAAAAGGGAGGTGGCATTATCACTCCATATGGCATTAATAAGATCACTGCTGGAATAACTGTGTCCAGTTCTGGCGTCCACAGTTTCAAAAAAGATGTTGACAAATTAGAAAGGATTCAGAAAAGAACTACAATAATAATTACAAAAATCTACCTTATAATGAGACTAGTTTAACCACAAGAAGGTTGAAAAGTGACGGATCACAATCTTTAAGTACCTGATATTAGAGGACTGTATCTAATAAAGGGCTGCTTAATCTAGCAGAAAAAGACACAATGAGATCTAATGGCTGGAAGCTGAAACTAGACAAATTCAGACTAGAAATAAGGTGCAATTTTTAAACCATGAGGGTTATTATGTGTTGCAGCAGGTTGCCTAAGGATGTGGTGGATTCTCCATCACTCGAAGTCTTTAAATCAAGACTGGATGTCTTTCTTAAAGATATGCTGTAGTTATGGGCTTGATGCAGAATTCACTTGGTGAAATTCCATAGCCTGTACTATGCAGGTAGATGAGGCAGTCACAGTGGTTCCTCCTGGCCTTAAAATATTGGCATGTTATATACAGCAGGGAGATAGACTGGGCTTTTGGATGATAGAATAATCAATAGATAAGGGTAGAGGGAACTATGTGGTTGTCAGTTCCAACTCAGAAAGGAAGGATCCTGCACTCTGCTTTTCATTTACTTGTCTCAGTGGGAATATAACTAATGAACATTGTTTCCTCTGCCTCTCCTCAAACCGCATGAACTCCTTCATGCAGGAAAGTTATGGTGGGGAGACTATCAATACAGTGTCCTGCTCACCTGAAATCAACCATTACTTGAGACTACAGGATCACAGAATCATAGAATATCAGGATTGGAAGGGACCTCAGGAGGTCATCTAGTCCAACCCCCTGCTCAAAGCAGGACCAATCCCCAATTTCTGCCCCAGATCCCTAAATGGCCCCCTCAAGGATTGAACTCACAACCCTGGGTTTTAGCAGGCCAATACTCAAACCACTGAGCTATCCCTCCCCCCAATTACAGCCAGGCAATTATCTAGAAATGCAAATATCTTTGTTGGCCTGAGCAGCTCCCAGATTGTCCATTCCTAACGCCAGCTTTAGCTTGATTAGCTTTTCCCAGGAAAGGGGAAATGGTTTCCATCTGATGATTATTCATAACTTTATTTTGGAATCTGAAATGGAGGATAATTGGCTTTTTCCCCCCCTTTTAGGGCACCAATGCCTCTGCTCTGGAAAAAGACATTGGTCCAGAGCAGTTTCCAATCAATGAACACTACTTTGGGTTGGTCAATGTAAGTACCATTTCTGTGAGGTGAACCATATACTTCCTGTTTTATATTGAGCGATTGTGATGAGAACCATATAGACTCTTTTATGGTTTGATGCTGCTTTAATTTCAATGCTCTCCAGTGCAGCACTGATTTAAGGTTAGAATTTGGGAGGGTGCTCCTAGTGTTCCAGGGGAAATTTTAGCTAATATGTTGAAAGTTGGTTGCTGCTAAGTCAAACATTTTAGGACATCTACCCTTTGAGGAGAACAGCTTAGTGAAATCCGAGTAGTTTTAACATTTTATAAACCACTTCTTTCCCTGATCCCAAGTAAAGTTAAATAATATCTTTTTCTAGCTATAAAACCCCACTTTGATATTTACTTTTTAAAATCAGGATGCATAAAGTCAATGGGAATGGAGTTAAAATTTGGCATATGCTTAGGTGTATCTGTCAGAAAGCATTATTCACCTGATGAAAGCATCCAGTCTAAAGGGTGTTTTTCGTGTCCCGAATGAAACTGATCTAAGTTCTGCTCCTACTGCAGTCACTGGGAGTTCTGCCATTGATTTCAGCAGGAACAGGAGTGGGCCATTCCAGAGCATATTGGTTTATAGGAACTCTTATCAAAGATACTCTCATTGCAATGAATACCATCTAACCGATGCCCTACATTTGGAGCTTTTATGGTCAGTCCTAGCGAGTTAAGAATTTTTAATATTTATAGTTTGTTTTTGCTGCATGACAACCAGTAAATGGTATTGAACCTATATTCAGGCAACAGCTGCATGGTAATTGGTGGGGTATTCTACTGGGGATGCAGATTGCGGAAGCTGGATGAAGTGATTAGTTTATATTACCTTGCATAGGGATTCAGGGCATTTTTGCTTTTACATTGGCAGTTTGGGAACACCTGCTACTGTAACTCTGTGCTGCAGGCATTGTATTTTTGCCGGCCATTTCGGGAGAATGTGTTGGCATACAAGGCCCAGCAGAAAAAGAAGGAAAACCTCTTGACATGCCTGGCAGACCTTTTCCACAGTATTGCTACTCAGAAGAAAAAAGTTGGAGTGATTCCACCAAAGAAGTTCATTTCAAGGTTACGAAAGGAGAACGGTGAGTGCAAACTCTGATTCTTTTCAGAGACTCATGTAATGCCTAGCAGTGTGGTCAAATTAATCAATCAGGTTAGATTTGTAATAAGCTTTTAATTCTCTGTTTCCTAAATATTAATTATTTAGTGTATACATGTACGTGTGTGTGTGTCTGTAATGTTGTAGTTGGCAATAACCATACTAGGATTTGCAATTAAGGGCCAAATCTTCCATGGGTGCACAGCTGCCCTACTGATATTTCCACTGCACGGAGGGGCAGGCTGTAGAAAGCCAGCAACAGACAGTTGGGTATGGATGAGGGGCTCTGCACATTGCAGAGGAGTGCTCTGCAGTGGCTTTCTATACAGTACGATGGAGATGGATATTTTGGGCAGCTGGAAGAATGAATGTGCTGTGACCAGTAGGTTTGTGGATAGTACAGATCCACTAGCCCAAAACATCCTGGGGTTCCGTATGTGCACGCATGCAGTGAGCTGCATCTGCTGCTCCTCCCATTCCCAGAAATAGTGACTTCACAGGAGAAACAGTGCCCACTCCTTCTGGGGAGATTCCCTTCTAAGTGGGGTCAAGGGCACCAGAGGCAGAGGCAGTCCTGGTAACATAGCTTCATTCTGCACGGTCGCCATATCAGTGGGTGTGGCCCAAGAGCCAATGCAAAGGGTCTACACACAGATAGCCCTGTGCCTCTGAAGGAACGCCCTGGGAAGGGATTCACATGTATCTAGGCTGGAGGGGGTTGTAGGAGATAAAAATACATATATTTGGGGAACAGAAGTTCCTGCTTCTTCAACAGAGAGCTGGATGGGGCAAACCAAGCTGCTGATGGAAAAATTCAAAGGAAATTCTGAAATAGGAACATCTCATATGACATCACCACAGAGATGCCTCCCATGAGTTTCCTTCTGGTTTGTGACTGGGCATGTGAGCGCACCATCTGGCCCATGATTTATTGAGCTTTATTGACAGAAACAAAGATTCAGGAAATGTTTTTAGGAGCAATGCACTCACCAAATTACTGTGGGAAAACAATATCTCTTTGAAAAAGCCCCCCCCATCTTTCAGACTCTCCCACCCTCAATCCTCACCCATGTTTGTTATCACCCCAATTAAGCACGTTCCTAACATAGAGCACGAACTCAGTGGGATTACTCACAAGTTTAAATTAGGCACGTTTGTAAGTACACTCCTGAATTGGGGCTTGTAATTGTATTTGGGAGCAAAACCTGAATGTCAGTATATCCTTTCCTGCACGGAGCAAAGGGACTTTAGAAAGAGACAATTCTGCCTCTCTCCTTTGCAGATCTCTTTGACAACTACATGCAGCAAGATGCACATGAATTTTTAAATTACTTGCTAAACACCATTGCAGACATCCTGCAGGAGGAGAAGAAGCAGGAAAAGCAAAATGGGAAACTAAAAAATGGCATCATGAATGAAGCTGAAGAGAACAATAAACAAGAACTCACCTGGGTGCATGAGATTTTTCAGGGAACACTGACTAACGAAACTAGATGTTTGAACTGTGAAACCGTAAGCATTGGGGTGGTTGATATTTTTACACGCTAATAGATCGATAGATATGTATAAATATGTGAATCTGTTCTGCCACCTGAGAAATGTGGATATTCCTGTATAATTTCACTTCTTGGACTGAGTATATTGTTTTCCAAAAATACATTTTTGTAAACATGACTAACCTGTCCCAAACTTTGCAGTTATTATATATAGTTAGACACCTCATTAACTAATCTTACACCCTCTTCATTCAAGCCATCGTATTTATAAACAGTTAGGTATATATAGAGGCTGCTGCAACTGTGGACAGTGAATTTGCCTCATTATTCCATGAGTTAGGGATAACTGCATAACTCACAAGTGGCAAAGTTAAGATCAAATAGTGCTAATGCATCCCTAAGAATGTCATTAATGGTCAAAGTATTTGCTAATAACACACTGTACATTATCAGGCTTTTTTTCAGTATTTTAAAAGGATGTCAACTTGAAAACTAGTCAGTTTGAAAAATGAGTAAAATAGTTCCACCTAATATACCTGAGAGTGAGTTCCCTGCCAATTTTTGTAGTTTTTCAATCACACTTTCCTATTTAAAAAATGTTTTGCTCTCCCTTGTTGCTGTGTGAAAGACCCATGCAAACAACAGGGAAACTGGCTATTCTGGGAGAACAGTGGAAATTGATATAAAGTGCTGTCAAATGCATAGAGGACCAGATTCAGCTGCCCCTGTTCATGTGGAGTAGCACTGTACTCCTCAGAAAGTCTCCTTGAACTAAATAAGACTACTTGCAGAGTAACAATATCAGAATCTTGCACAAAGTGAAGAAACAATGGGAAAAACTGAAAAACAGTGTTTTGCTCTAATGTATTTAAGTTATAATAACCCTAGTAACAATAGGTTTCAGAGTAACAGCCGTGTTAGTCTGTATTCGCAAAAAGAAATGGAGTACTTGTGGCACCTTAGAGACTAACCAATTTATTTGAGCATGAGCTTTCGTGAGCTATAGCTCACTTCATCAGATGCATACTGTGGAAACTGCAGCAGACTTTATATATACACAGAGAATATGAAACAATACCTCCTCCCACCCCACTGTCCTGCTGGTAATAGCTTATCTAAAGTAATCGTCAGGTTAAAAAAAATACCAAAGGCTGGTTTTTAAATTGACAATGTCCCTTTAAACTTTTGAGATGAAATCCTAAATTTATATTCAGTGTTTACTCAGGGAAATTCCCACTTAAGCCAGGATTTTGCCCTAACTAGCTGAGCAGAACTACAAAATACCCTATTTGTAAAATCTTACAGTGGGTCAGGCCACTGAGAGAAATTTGGGGCCCTGGAACATCATGTTCACTGGGGTCCCACTCACTCCCATTTCATTTTATTTACACAGATGTTACAGATGTTTTGAAGGGCCCTCTGAGCTTGGGATCCTGGTACAATTTTCCCCCTTTCCCTCATTCCTGTTGTCAGCCCTGCAGTTGGTCCAAGATTTGGTGGAAAAATTAACTTCCGAGGATTCCTATTGTTGTTATAGGAAGGTTGATCCTATAGCTTCCTGTGACTACAGGAAAAATATATTCATACACTTTTCTAGTTTGATTATGTATTTTTTTTATTTATTTACTGTCTCATACTTTTTGGAAAGCAATAGAATGGATTAAAAGATGTGGTACAAGTATACAATCTACATAGAGTTATTCAGATACAGGCAGTCTTATTCTTACTTATGAATGCAGATTGAATCCACTTTTCCAGTTAATTTTAGTACAGTATATATCACTCTGCTTCCAGATCAACAGGCTTTTTCCTCCCAGGCTCTCTAATCGTTTGAAACTGCACCCATTGAAACCAATGGCAAAATTCCCAGTGACTTCAGTGGTAACAGAATCAAGCCAAAAGACTGGGTATCTACGTGAATTTTTAAAATTTCATAAGCCAGACAGACTTTAGTTGGCTCTTAGTTTCAGCAGCAGAGACAAAATGTTCTCTAAAGTTTTGTTCCTCTGTTTTTTTTAATTCTAGCTGTGTGTTTACACTAGAGACAATTGTTAAAGTCCTGTTGTTTCCTGTCATTTTGCATGGAGTTGGTCACAGAGGGGATTTTTGTTTGAAGAGTTGCTGTTAGTTTTATTTGGACATATTTTATGGCTACCCACATCTTTGAGAATATTAAAATTCATCCCAAAACATGTTCCCATGGGTTCAGGGGTTGGTGGTTACTTTAAAGATGGACCCAGACCAGAACATTAATTCCAGAACCCCTTGAATTTTGGGGATCTGAATCCAAGCTCAGATCCAAATATCTGATATAGATCCACAGCAGAATACAGGATCCAACCCTCTCCACCTTTGGAGAAGTCTGGATCCAGATCTAGATTTGAACTTTGCTTCTCAGTCCCATCTCAAGTTATTCTAATGAGATGCAGACACACGTGATATTAGTAACAGTTTAAAGTATTCAATCAGCGTGTACTACTTTTTTTTTTTTTTTTAAATAAACAGGATTTGATTTTCATGAAGATGCCCAAAATCAGTTCATGTGGCAATGTTGCTTCAAACTCAGTGTTTTTCAGAGCTGCCGAATACATGGCTGCATTTCTGGATTTTGAAGTTTTCCCTCAGCCACCAGCCTAAACCTCTTGTACTTATAATGAAATAAGAGGCTAACACATGAATATTGGAGACCAGTTGAAAAGAGCATATTTTAAATCTTAAACATGTGATATGTATTTATATACTGAAGAACCTCTGTGGTTGCTGATCTGTGATGAATCAAAGGCCGGGGGGTCTTTTTCTTATTTGCAATAAACTTAGATCCTAGGAAGATTTATTCATGTCTGTCATTCTCAAGACTCTTCTAAGGCATAGTCTGTGTTGATTGGTGATGGGTCCCAATTAAAACCTAAGACCTGATCATTCCTGAATTTTGGAGAAGTCTGGATCCAAATCCAGATTTCTCAGCTGGCAATTCTAAAATAGGCTAAACTAAAACCATGGCCCTAAACACCTCCCACTCCAACAATTGCCCCAAATTTGAATCCTGTAATTGACTGAAATTCTTTAAGGTGGCCTATAAAGGACCTGAGCAGAGCAGGGCAGAGAACAGAAATTCCATTTTGCAGAGCATTGTGAGATTTCAATTTTTGTTTTCATTTGGCTTGGAGTGAAACCTGAACATGTAAAATTATGCATGAAAGAAAATGACAGGGGAAAAATTGTTTGAGCTCGATCAAAAATGTTAGCGCAATTACAGGATTCATTTCAATTTTAATGTCACTGTATGGTATAATGCAAAATTAAAAAAATTCAAAACAAAGTTGTTTTAAAGGAAAAATTTAAAATTTTCATTAAAAATATTGAAATTAAATGGGACATTTCAATATTATTAGAACTCCCTCCCTCCCCCTTTTTTTTGTCTGAAATAAAATTTTGATGAAATAGGCATGATTTTGCAAAGCATTTCACTTTCTATGGAACTGCATTTCCTGAGGGAAAACTATTCTATTGAATTTTTTCCAACCAGATCTAGCTGCAAGACTAAAGATAAAAAAATAGCAACTAGAAATTTGGTACAAACATGCTATGCTTACCTCTGTGATTGTCCCTGAAGATGAAAGAACACAAAATCACATGGTATCCATTTTGGTGAACACAATATTTCTCCATGCATGCCCATTCTTGATTTATACCAACCACTGCACTTTCATTTCAGTCCTGTCCACAGGAGGTGAATATAATTATGTAGATCTTTAGCTGTGTGCATATAATGCAGTATATTATATGTAAAAGATGCAAGTAAGCTCTGGTACAATGTACACTTAAAAAATTTAAAACCAGCTAAAGTCATTTCATATTGTTTTAAAATTCATCGCAGAACAATATGTATAAATTATAGGAGCATCTCAAGGGGAAAGAGGTGAAACACTTAGGGCTGGTCTACACTACACAGTTAGGTCCACGTAAGGCAGCTTATTTCGACCTAATTATGTCAGTGTCTACACTACAGCCTTGCTGCCGCCAATGTAAGTGCCCTACTACACCGACATCATAACTCCACTGCCACAAGAGGCATAAGGCTTATGTCAGTGTAGTGAAATCAACACAATGTCTGCCCTTACATCGGCTGCCCCCCTTACATCTGTCCCCCTTACATCGGCTGCCTTGTCAATTTCACAGCAGGAAAGCCCCAGGTGGCTTCCCTCAGCTCCCTCTAGGGAAGGGCGGGGAGGGCACCAGAAGTCCCAGGCAGCTTCCCCCATGCTCTGTGCAGGGAATGGGGGGGGCGGGAGGGGAGCCTAGTGGGAGCCTGTGGGGCTGGCCTCTCCGCCCCGACACTGCCCCTCTTAGGTTGGTGAAAGCGCTCCTGGTGAGCATGCACACCACTGACCCAAGGTGGCATAGGCACTGACTTCTACTGGCGCCAGTGGGTGCTCAGGGGAGGAGGCGGAGGAAGAGGTGAGGCAGGGTGGGGCAGGGAGCTTAGCTGTCGGTAGGTGCAGAGCACCCACTAATTTTTTTTTCCTGTGGGTGCTCCAGCCCCGGAGCCTATGCAAGGAGGGTAGCGTAGACATGCACCACTGCAGTAATTACTAATATAGGTCAACTTAGGTTTGTCGTGTAGACATACCCTTATTCTTTATATTTACATCAGTTATTTTTCCTTGCACGAGCATCTGAAAACCACAAATGAACTAAAATTTGGCTGCTCCAAATATATGGTGGTGAAAAGCCATGCCATTTTAAGGACTAGAGATAGATGGTCACTTGGTCCTGGTCAGTGAGTTGGGATAAGTGCCAGAAACTGAACTGAAATCGTGTGAAAGGTGGATTAATGGACTTGCTGACCGACATGGGGAATCTATTTATACAAAGCCAGAAATCTGTCTGGAAAATATTAAAATTAGTTATTTTGTACAATTTGTATTTGTAGTGATTGATTAAAGTGGAAAATTTGTGTATGGGATGCAGGTGCATTTAGACATGTGTTTATCTTTTACATATGTATTTTTTCCTACAGGTTAGTAGCAAAGATGAGGATTTTCTTGACCTCTCTGTTGACGTGGAGCAGAACACATCTATTACGCACTGTCTAAGGTAAATGAATGGAAGATTCATAAATGTATCTGTTTGGGAAACATTTTTACCACTCTCCTAAATCATGTTTTCTTTCTGATTCTCTAAGACCAGTAAAGATTGAAAGTAAAAGTTCTAGGAATATCCCTGAGTGATGACATGCAAGACAAACTGTTCAGTGTTAACTGAGCTTTTGCTGAGCAAAAGGAAAAGGGAATAATTTGGATGTTCATGCTGCAATGGAACCTTTAATAAGAAATTTACTTTAAATTCATTGTGTGTGGGGGGTGAGGGGGGGAGAGAGAGAGAATAGTTCCCTATTGGGGTAAAAAATTGATCATCCTGTTCACTTGGAAGAGTTGCTGCTGAATACCCGTTTGCTTCTGTGGGATTTAATTATGTGTTTAACTTTAAGCCCATGCTCAAGTGCTTTAGGACTTATGTCCTAAACATACTAAAAGTTAAGCATATGCTTTGCTTAATTGGTCCCAGAGACCTTAGAAACAAGGCGTTTTAAAAATCTAATTTTCTGCTTTGTAAATTGCAATCTGCTACTCTGCTTGTAATCCTAAAATTGTAGAGGGAAAGGAATCTTGACTTTTATTGCAAGTTCCAATTGTGTAGGGAAGCTGCAGTGCACCAGAAACCGACAATTTTTTAACCATTATTCCTGAAAGATTTTTAAAAAAATACCATTTCCAGGTTCACATGGACTGACTGCACTGGATGGATTTAAAATATCATGAGTCCTGGCACCAACTACAATAGATAGGTATCTATGTTCAAAACAATGTTATTTTAATTAAATAATATCAGAAGGCCAAAATAGTCTTTCAGGGTCTAAAGTTACTTAGAAGTTTTAAAAATACATTTCAAATGAAGTCGAAGTGTCGGAGAGACCTCCTTACATAGTATACCACACCTAAAAACACACCGAAAGAGCAGCAACTAGGATATAAACAGATTCCTGAATTAGATGCAAGTGAACCATTCCGCAGAGTATTGGAGATGGGGGATTGTTATTGCATTTTGGAATGTTACTTATGCTTTGCTTTGCTCAGTAACTACCATTTCATTTCAAAACTCGGGATTCTGGAGAATTCTCCCTTTCAGTTTCAGGCCAGTTTATTTTAGGGTTTTGTACTGATGCTCATCAACATAATATGTCTGCACCAGTGGAGCTAGTTTGTGACGGTAAAGGACTTTGCCTTGGAAAACAGGATGTCTTTTTTTCTATTCTTTTAGAGCAGTGTTCTTGACCACTGGTAATCACATTGGTATTGGTACTTCAGTCTTTTGTCACTGATACTTTAGGCTCCTGACCATCGTCACTGGTTGGGGCCCAAATGTGCCACCATTGATCATCTCTCCTTCAGCTGTATGCTTTCAAATAGAAGGGTATACAAAGACTGTAAATAGGAGGCAGGCGGCACTGACTTTTGCAGCCAAAATCTGGAAAACCTGTCAGGAACTGCTGTTCTAGAAAACTATCTAATACCTGTATGTGAAAGTACCCTAAACTATACTTCTAAGTGCCTGCCTGTGAGATTTAAACAAAAAATTGTATCACAATCAACCATATGTAAAAAACAAATTGCACGAATAAGTTATACTAGATATTCTAAACAGCTTAATATTTTATCTAACCTCTTGGTTGTTAAACTCATAAGAAATATATTGTTTAAAAGGACCCCTCGTCTTCCAGGCTACATAGTTCTTCAATAAAGGGTACAGTCTGGAACTGAGAGCCTTCCTAATGCTGTGATTTGAATCTGTTCAATCCATTCCTTTCCTTCTACACTTTGCCAGTATCGCATGTCTTTCAGCTAGAACAGAAGTTAGAAAGTTTAGTAGCCCTTCTGGACAACCACCCATACGCATACAGTAGTTTACAGTACTGACATAACTAAAACCCCAGCAGTGTATGTATAACAGCCACATGCTTTTAAGTAGCCTTTCCATCCTCCATTGCAGGAACACAATAGGATGAAAATACTCCAAATCTTTGAGAAGGTGGCTACAGATAGTTATCTACAAAACACACAAGGCAGAGAACCCACAGTTGTTATCCTTTGTGATGGCCTTTTAGAAGGACCACAACTCCCTCCTTGGAAGAAAGAGAAACCCTATTTTAATTAAACATTTGTAAAGCTAGAACACGGGCCTTACATAGCTGCATTATTATACTGTTACGTGTCAGAGAGGTAGCCGTGTTAGTCTGGATCTGTAAAAGCATCAAAGAGTCCCGTGGCACCTTATAGACTAACAGACGTATTGGAGCATAAGCTTTCATGGGTGAATACCCACTTCATCAGATGCATGTACATGCATCCGGCAAAGTGGGTATTTACCCACATGCATCCGACAAAGTGGGTATTCACCCACGAAAGCTTATGCTCCAAAACGTCTGTTAGTCTATAAGGTGCCACAGGACTCTTTGATGCTTTTATTATACTGTGTCACTCATGATAAAATGGACAAACGCCTCTGGCAGCCTTTTTCAGCAGGGAACTTCAAATTATGTTACTAAATTTCACTGCCTGTTTTCTGTAACAATAACTGCTTTTTCTGCATCTTCATGATGTAGATACTGTAATGTTGAAAAGAGGAACAAGTAAATAGAAATTGTTCAGTATTTCAATAAAACGTATTTCTTCACCACTGCAGATGAAACTTTTCTAGTTATTTCTGTCTTTGGTCAGATGAAAAGGTCTTTATGTGTTTAAGTGCTCCAAAAAATACATGCCTCCAGCATAGTCTTTCTCTCCTGAGTATAAGGTCTGGCAAAGAGCAGGAGAGGAATTCATCTAACAACAAAATGAATTATGTATCAATTATTTTTATTTCCATTCCAAGTTATAAAGGCCAGTTGACTCAGTCAATTTGATCCCAACTTTCAACTCCAATCTCTTTGTTATAATTTTTTTATCCCATTAAAAGATATTATTTGTATTGGTTACATGACTAAATAACACCAACACACTTTCTATTTTAGAAGGCACTTCTCTGACTGTTGGATAAATCTTGCAGAGAAACTTGTAGGTTTTTTTTTTAAAATTATCCAGATGGGGCTAATCCGGAAATAGTTTGGAGTGGGGAGTGTGCATGTGTAGGTATCTAAAAATTCCCCTCTGCTCCCTATGAAAAACCACACAAAGAGAATTCAAAGTCTTTTTTGGTTCAGTCACATGAGGGAGAATTAGGAGTGTCTTAAGTGCTGCATCTGTTGGGAATACCTTACCCAGTCCTGGAGCTCTTTAATCCTGGGGGAATTCTGCACTACTGTGCACATACAGAATTCATGTCCCCTGCAGATTTCTTAGCTTCCCCACAGAAAAATGACTTTCTGATGGGGAAGCAATGGAAAGCCGCAAGAGCGGTCACATATCCCTCCCCAGCAGTGCAGGTGCATTGTTTCGGGCACCCGTAGCAGCCAGCAGAGAGGTAAATCAAGCGGAGGCTGGGGATGCCCTGGCTGGTGGCTCCTACCATGCACCAGGCTCAGCTGCTAGTCCCAGATTGGCTGGAGGTGTCAGAGGACAGGACTTTCTCTTCCCCTGCAAGGAGCAGCCTGGCTGGGTCAGACCCACCCCTAGAAACCTCCCCGGCTGCAGGAAGTTCCGCTCCCCCTTCCTGCCCCCATCTCTCCTCGTCCGCAGGGAGAGGGGTCACTCTATGGGGAGTTGCTCCCCCATCCACCCAACCCCCGCACCAACCACCTGCATTGGAACCTTCCTGCACCCAGACCTCCCCACTGAGTCCCACCCCCCTACATCTGGACCCCCAGAGCCAGACTACCATCCATTGAGCCCCCAACCCCGATGAGCCCCCCACCACACTGAGCCCCACTCTCCCAGATAGCCCCCGCCAAACTCCATCCCCCCACACCCATCCCCTCGCCCTGCTGAGACACCTTCACCTGGACCCCCTTGCAGAGTTGCTGCTGCAGCTGGAACCCCCACAACAAACTCCTGTGCAGCCAGATGCCCCCGCACTCGGACCCCCCACTGAGCTGCTCAGACCCAGATTGCCCCACACAGTACCTTTTTGAGCCCACACTTGGATCCCCCCCCCCCCAGACTAAGCCCCTCCCCACTTAGATCCTGCCTGCCCACACATGGTGCACCTCGGTCAGGCCCAGCCCTTGTGCTGTGTCAGGGTCCTTGTCCGTGTCCCAGGGTTGGGGGGAGAGGCAGAGGTTGATCTCCCACCTTGCACAGTCAGAGGCCTCTGCTCCCCATTGCCATGCTGTAGCCTCCACATTTATTTATTGACAAATAAAATTTGTGCACAGAATTTTTATGTTTTTTGGCAGGGAATTCCCTCAGGAGTACCTCATGCACACACATCTGGCATGAACTTCAGTGTGAGTTACATGTATGGGATGGAAGCATGCATGTTGAATAAGGTTGAAAAGTCTCGTTTGGTGAAGTAATTGCCAGAGGAAGCAAGTAGCAGCACAAAACTCTTTGTACTCACAAAGAAAAATAATTCTTAACATTCCACCAGCAAAGCACTTCAACACATGCTCAAGTTTAAGCACCAGCAGTCACACTGAAGTCAATGGGACTACTCAGGTATTTAAATACGGTTTAAGTGCTTTGCTGGGTCAGGGCCTTTCTAAGTATAAGCTGTGATGTAAATAGCATGTTTTAGAAATTGGATGAAACTCCTATTGATTTCGGTGGGACCAGTGTTTCACCCATTGTGTCTTACTGGCTTTTCAGCTCATCAGTCCAAGTGTGATATTGGAGGAAGTTTCAAGAAACGTTAAGAACTTTCCACAGTATGCATCCGATGAAGTGAGCTGTAGCTCACGAAAGCTTATGCTCACACTTTACATAAGCTATTACCAGCAGGAGAGTGGGGTGGGGGGAGAGAAAACCTTTTGTAGTGATAATCACCCATTTTTTCATGGTTTGTGTGTATAAAAACGTCTTCTGTACTTTCCACAGTATGCATCCGATGAAGTGAGCTGTAGCTTACGAAAGCTTATGCTCAAATAAATTGGTTAGTCTCTAAGGTGCCACAAGTCCTCCTTTTCTTTTTGCAAATACAGACTAACATGGCTGTTACTCTGAAACCTAAGAACTGATAGTTATATTTATTTACAGAGACTTCAGCAACACAGAAACATTATGTAGTGAACAGAAATACTACTGTGAAACTTGCTGCAGTAAACAAGAGGCACAGAAAAGGTGGGTAAAGAATAGTGCAGTTCAATCCCTGTTCAGGTAAACTGAGCTCTTAGGATACATCTACCCTGCGATAAAAGACCTGCAGCATGGACACAGCTGCCCTGGGTCAGCTGACTTGGGCTCATGGGGCTATAAAATTGCAATGTAGCCATTCGGGCTTGGTCTGGAGCCTGGGCTCTGAGATCCCACAAGGGCGGAGGGTCTGAGGCTCTCTGGGGCATGGGTTGTTTTTTTTAATCATAGCGTAGACCTATTTTTAGTAGAAATTTAAATGACTGCTGAAGTGTAGCTTCACTCAGTGCGTTACTGATACATTAAACTACAGTCCAGTCCTCCAACTTCTGTGTTTGTACAACCTTCCCAGTCTCCTGCCTGTGATATCCCTGTTGCTGCAGTGAACCTCCCTCTGAACTTGTTTGCAGCTTCTTGGCCTCTGGTGGCTGCAACCCTCTCCCACACACGTACCCTCCGTATGGACCTTGAAACCTAAAGGTGGCACAACAGCTGCTTCATACATCTCTTAGGTCTCCAGTTACTGCTGATAGAATACCTCTGTTTACAAAGTGCATTTCTAATGTGCAGGCCTAGGATTGCAAGAAAAGAATGACACTGACCTGAGCAGCACTTCCTAATATACACCCTTATTAATGATTTCACAGGATGAGAGTAAAAAAGCTGCCAATGATCCTTGCATTGCACCTCAAGAGATTCAAGTACATGGAGCAGTTACACAGGTACACCAAACTCTCTTACCGTGTGGTGTTTCCTCTGGAGCTGCGTCTCTTCAACACATCCAGCGACGCTGTCAACTTGGATCGCATGTATGACTTGGTGGCTGTTGTCGTTCACTGTGGCAGGTAAAGTGCATTCAGGTGTATTTAACCTGTTATTAGACCAGTGGTATTGCCAATTCGGAACACTCAAAAATCATCTGTCAGGCTTCAACATCTATTGAGATTGGTTTAAAAATCGTAAGATTTTAAAAATGCATTTTGGGTTCTTTTGTCTTTGGAGCTTTTTACCCAGGCTCCTCAGCCAGCCCGCCCACCTGGTGAGGAGTTTACAAACTACTGCAGAGGCAGGGCTCCCCGGGAGCCAGGAAGGCAACTTGTTTGGGAAACACCAAAAAGGTTCCTCGGAACATTTCATTGTTTCCAAAACAAGATTTAACAAAATTTCAATTCTGCAAAAAAATTTCAACATTTTGACTTTTCGCCCTAATTTAAGACAACACAATTTCCGAAAACCTCAAATTCTTCATGGATGTCAAATTCCGTTTCCTGACCACCTCTGCTTGAAACTGGTATCATAGGACTACAGAAATGAGACATGGAAAAGGATCAATCAAGCTGTCTAATTCAGCTATCTTCCAATGCATGTATATCTAGAATGCTGACTCTGGGCCTGATCTTGCAACCAATTTGAACAAACAGACCGTTACTACTGTGCAAAGTCACACTGAAGTCAATGGGATAGCATATGAAAGCCAGGGTCTGCCTGTGCCAAGTTGTTTACATAGTTGAGACCAACTTTAGATTACCTAAAATTGGATTATGATGAAATACTTAGGACAAAAAAATATATAATTATAGGCCAGCCCAGACTCATAGCAGTACTATTCTGCATTGCCATATGAAATACCTATATCTCACTCAGATTTTTGTAAGCTGGTGTAAATCCAAGTAATTTAAACTGAGTTACTCTGTTTATATACCAGTGTGACGAAGATTAGAATCTGGCCCTCTGTGTCTTACTTCCGTTGGGCTGGAAGTATGTGGAGACAGCGTATTCAGCCTCTAGCAGGAGGCAGTGGTTGTATTTTTTTTTTTTTTCTGTACTATCTGGTGATTGCTTCAGCTGGCTGATTTTAAGGACTGGTAATGATTGGTTAGAATGAAGAATCGTAGCTATAATAGGAGTTCTTGGATATGAGGGATTGTCAAGCATAGAAAAAACTGGAAGAATTTTTAAAGCTCAAAAAGAATGTGAACAATTGTTCTCCCCACCCGGAAGAAGATACATAATTGCATTTCCATGTTTAATATCAGCCTGTTTTCTCCCTACTTAAATTCCATTGAGCAATTTTGAAAATGTCATCGTTTATGTCTGCCACCAACTAATTGTCAGTTACTTTTTAGTTAGATTTATAAACTACCATAATGCAAATAATGAGAGGGCATTCAGTTTTCAGTTGACCACCCATTTTAGATAACCCAGTATAAGAGAAAGAAGAATGCACATGTCTACTTAACACTGCAAGCTTGCTTACGAGGGACTTCAGTGGAAATATAATATCTATTTAACATATGACTTATCAAAACCAGCCCATTTATATCTGATTTTTTTAATTACTTTTTTTTCTAGTGGACCTAATCGTGGGCATTATATTACCATTGTGAAAAGTCACGGATTTTGGCTTTTGTTTGATGATGACATTGTAGAGGTCAGTATGCTGATGATCATGAGAAGATTATTGGTGTGTAAGTTCCCATGTCCATTTGGTGTGGCTTACCATTCAGAGATCATCAGCTTTTGGTAGTGACTTGATTTCCCTCTTCCCTTTTCCCCCAATTTAAGAAAAGATAAACAAGCCAAGCTCTTTCAGTCTCCTCTCATCAGCTAGGCCCTTCAGTCCCCTGATCATCCTAATAGCCCTTCTCTGCACCTGTTCCAGTTTGAATTAATCTTTCTTGAACATGGCTTATCAGACCTGTGCACAGTATTCCAAATGAGGTCTGACCAGTGCCTTGTACAATGGCATTAATACTTCTTTATCTCTATTGGAAATGCCTCCCCTGATGCATCCTAGGATCATATTTACTTTTTTCACAGCTGCATCACATTGGTGGCTAATAGTTATCCAGTGATTGACCTACACACCCAGTTCTCTCTCGTCCTCTGTCACTTCCAACTGATGAATCTCTGGCTTGTAGCAGAAATTCTTATTATTAGGCCCTAATTGTGTGACTTTGCTCTTTGTACTATTGAATTTTATCCCTTTTGTTATTCCAATCTTCAAGGTCATCCAGATCTTCCTGTACAATGTTCAGATACTCCTTTGTGTCGATGGTGCCTCACAACTCCATTAGTAACCTCCCCCCAGTCTGAAAGTTCACCTTTCAGCACAACCTATTGTCTATAAATCAGAGCAGAATCTGGCCTACAGTTGGTGCAGATGCCTTCTGCTCATAGTGCAGTAGTGTCTCAAGCAGACACTAAAAATTGCTGCAGTATGTTGCCAAGACTAGGGGCTGATTCTGATCTCACACTAGTGTAAGTCAGGAGTAAATTCATTGCAGTTATAGCAGGATAAAACTGGTGCGAGATCAGAATCAGACCAGTTGTTCGGAAGGAGAGAGCATGGTACTTCTTAAATATAAGGGTAGCAGAATCTGTCCCCAAAGACACAGTGATGAGGAAAATAAAAGGAGGGGAGTAGAGGACCCCTAGAGGAAGGCAAAAGTTAAGTGCAGTATCGCTATTTTAGCACCGTTCTGCCATTACATTTCTAGAAAACTAAATCACATCTTACCTGTGTTTGCTATTATGTAACAGAGAAAAGATTCTCTCCATTTACCTGTGGCAAATCCTGCTTGGATTACTCAGAGAAGTAGTCCCATTGACTTCAATGAGTGAAGCAAGCAGGATTTGGCTCCTAAACTATTAAACTGCCTATTCACTTCTTGAATCACTAACAAAAGTTGCTAATCATTACCCTGAGGCAAATAACTACATACGTGTTTTCGCATTTTTATATTCATTTAATCCAAGCTTAATTTTTTTTCTTAGCAAACATTTTAAACAACTCTGTTTGTTTTTGCAGAAAATAGATGCTCAAGCTATTGAAGAATTCTATGGTCTGACCTCTGATATATCAAAAAATTCAGAATCTGGTTATATTTTATTCTATCAGTCAAGAGAGTGACTTGGAGAACTGTGAAATGTTGCAAGTGGAGAAAACTGATCAGCACTGTCAACTGACTTTTACACAGAGCACATCCTGAATAGTTGAACAATGATATGTCTTCTCTTCTACTAAATGGTTTCTGTGTTCTTGACTATAACCCTTCATTTCTGACATGCAGCACTTTGGTTTTTTAGTATGACTCAGAATGAATTGCAGTCAGCTCTTAGTAAAATTTATATGGACTAACATTTACAGATAATAGGATTTGGGGTCATCTGTGAAATCCAGCTGAGCTAGAATAGTATTTTCTATGGAAGTGTGCATTACATTTAGGACAAATTGTTTAAACTTTCTAAATAGCTTTGGGATATCTCTTTATGAAGCATTCCTTTAAATATGTACTAATATGTATTGTTATCCGTTTTAGGTGTAGAAAAAAATCTATTTTATATCCATTGGAATTGTGGTTTCATCGGGGATTTTGTCACATGTTACTCTCCACCACTAGAAAGCCATTCTTACCAAATCCTTTGAGCTTTGGGTTATTAAAAACTTTAAATGGGTAACTTCAAGACTACAGTTCACATAAGGAGATTTAAATCACTTTGGAGCAAGATGATACAATGTGTCCAGTCTTCCTGTTTATCCTGATGAGAAAGCACAGATAAGCTGAGCTGGTCATTTTGATTCTAAAAGCTACAGAGGCACTGAGGGTTTTGTGGGGAAAAGTGGAGGGAGAGGTTCCTCATATGAGGTCCTTTTCTAAGGAGTGATCGTGTGTTTCTGCCAAAAAGAACAGAATGTGTGTGTATGCTTATTGAGTTTGCAGATATTCCAATATTGTGCATACAAAACATCTCCTTCATCAGGGCGAGCATTACATAGTCTAGTTAAGTAATGTTATTGATACAAGAACTATCACTGGGCTCAATCCCACAATGTGCTGAGCACCCACAGCTCCAAATGACATCAGTGGCAATGGTAGGTACTTGGCACCTAGGACAAGGCCCATTGCTTATCAAGGTAGAACACTTGTTATGTAATAATCCATAGTTTACATCTGCAGTGATGTGTTGACCATGCTCAGCATCAGTAGTCATGTTTGTCAACATCTCAATCACTGTGATATCAGAAAGGTTAAAAAGTACATGGTTCTAGAGATATCAAAAGGCAAAATGTGACTTGTTTTAATTTTCAAAGTTGGTTGGCAACTGGTCATGTTTTGGCTAATAAATTGCTATACAAGGAATACTGGAAATACTTGGCAAAGAAGGAGGGTAGGAGGAAGTATCAATAGGGCATGAGAAGGGATTGATAGTGTGAGAGTAATTTTCTGTCTGACAGCTGACTTGGTGGATTTGACAATAATATTTCACCATTTAGTGTATGGACTTTAAGGATCAAATCTTGATCTTGCTGAAGACAATTGGTAAAACTACTGTTATCTTCAATAGAATCAGGATTTGGCCCTATTAGGGGGAGAGGAGAGAAAGAGAGGGGGAGGAATTCTAGAAAGAAGCATTATCATCTCACAATATTTACTGTTACGTGTTTTTAACTTTGTATATTTATTAGAAAGTGTCACTTTCAGTACTTTTTTAGAAGTCCAACTGTAGTTTTGTCACTGAGCCTTTTATTTCAACAAATATTGTTTAAAACCAATGTTGAATCTGATAGCTCCGTTTCTCCTGGGAGAGCTGGGGGGATGGGGGACGACTTACTTGTGTTACAATCTACTGTGAAAGTGAACTTGTTTTTGTTACATTTTAGTGAGCATGCAATGTTAGCCTCTGGTATAACATGGTTTGAAATTTATTTGGAATTATCGGTGACCATTTTGAAACCTAAGGAGTATAGCACTTTACCTTGGAAGAAAAACAAAACCGGATTTTTCATCTTCAAAGATTTGTGAATTTATCATGCTATTGTATTGATCCAACAGATCAGACACAGGATCTAATCCTACAACTCTTCTTATGCGAGTAGTCCAAGTGTTTCCAATGGAATCATTCACATGAGTAAAGGTTGGAGGATTGGAGTCCAAACAAGTGCACTTTTTTCTTTTACTCACAGTGGGATGGAAGTTTCACCATTGAGGACTATGATGTTTCTTAATTTTAGACTGGCTTAATAAGAGGTTTCAACAATCTCTGAAGTCCATTGACTTTAATGGAGCCTGGATCAGGCCCTAAATTCAGTAAAATCACTTGTTTTCTTTATTGGAATATTTCTGAACATTCACATCTTTCCATTTAATAAATGTGGCCATCTTTTCCCTGGCAAGTGAGACGGTGTTCTGGTTGTGAATAAATGCACTTTTTAGATCAAAGTTAACCAAGGTCAGACAAACATTCTGTACTTTGCAATTTGCTGCCATACATTTTTAGGATGTGTGAGAAACTTTACAACAAAACAAAACAGCAATGTATAACTTGAGTGTTCGGAACTGATGTTTGTATAAAGAACAATTGTACATAAAGAGATTATTTTAAAATGAGTCGGATTCTAGGAAATGGTTTTTATGTTATTAAGGTTTGGGTATTGCAGCAATAGTTAAACACTAACATCTGAGATTCAGCATATGCACATTTTTGTTTTTCCCAGGCTGGAAGACAAGACTTTACGTTGGATAATAAATTCAGATAATTACAATTTATTCCTTGACAGTACAATTATTATGGCAGGCTTTTTTCATACTTTATGGGTTAAAAAAAATGCCCATCAACATTTCTGTGATACATTAGGGGGACCCAGAGGAGTTATATGAAAGTGCTGCAGGGTTGTTAAATCAGAGGGTTTTGCTAACTCAAGAAAAGGTTTACAGTAATGATGTAACACAAGTAGAAAATCAATGGCGGAATTTCAACTTAGGAAAAATCATGGAAAGACTACAAAGTACATATGTCAACATGAACTATATTTTAGCACCAGTTAAATTACTGTGTATTTGTTTTGTCTGTCAATCAAAAAAATTGCAATCGTGATGCAGTCCTAATTGTCAGTTCAGACTCCATCCACCACCCTGTCTCCAAGCCAGCAAAACTCTTAACCATGTGCTCAACCTTAACATCTGAGTTGCCCCATTGAAGTCCATAAAGCTATACACTTGGTTAAAGTTAAGCACATTTGTAAGTGCTTTGCTGGATTGGGGCTCAGCGCTTGCAGGATGATGTAAATTTATTTTACCTGGATTTTTAATATATGCATGGTACATTTTTCAGACATTTTATATGCTTATATTTTTTACTTCCAGTGCATCATGAAAAGAATGGAGAAAATCTGGGACAATCAAGACTTTTCTAGCCAGCAATTTTCGAAAAAAATTGTAGCAGATCATCTGTGCTCCTGTATAATGTGATCTTTAGTTTATTGAGCTCTAACTGGATTAGTCCCAAGAACAATTTAAGTTCATTACTTGTTTTGTGTGCCATTGCATGAGATGTATTTTCTGTGTAACATTGTTACTTGTTCATCTCCACAATTTATTACATGTCCTTACTGATAGAAAAGAACATTTTTACTCTCTGTTGGTATTCCGCTAAACTCAAGGAACTGTTACTGTGCACTGTGTAAATTAGGTATCGTGGAGGATAAGCTCAGACCCAAATTTTATGCATCACAGAACAAGCTGTCAGCATATTATACATTTTCTATTTTTGGAACATAGTAGATGGGGACAAAAGAAGGGATCGGTGAGGAAGAAGGATCAATGAAAGCAGAATATCTAGTTGAAAATAAGATGTGCACAACCACCCCAATACTCATCCAATTTCAATAGGGTACAGATGTGGTTCAATAAACTAACATTTTAACGTCTGACTCCCTTAGCACTTAAAATTAAAAAGCAGCAGATGTTTCCTATGCATTGAATTTAACAAAGACATTAAGGGCTTGTCTATGCTGCTGCACTGCAGTGCTGCCGACAGGGGTGTTAATTGTAGAGTGCACCAAAATGTTACAGTCTAACCGCCCTGTGTGGATGCTGTAGGTGCAAACTAAAAGGCTAGTTTGCATTAATGTAGTCCTGTTTGAAAGACGACTTACGTTTATGCAAACTCGGTACCTTTTAGTTTGCACCAGCAGTGTCCACAAGGATCAGTTGATTGCATCAAAATGCTTTGCTTTTACAATACATATCCCCACAGACCATCCTGTGGTGCAGTGTAGCCGTAGCATAAGACTTGAATGAAGATGTAACTGGAATTTATGCAAGGTTACAATGGATTCTAGCGTTTTATTACACATGGCTTTTATCTTCAAACTGTTCATTTCATATACATTTGCACCCCTATGTGTTATGATATTGTGCACCGGGGCCTTGATCCTGAGTGGTGCTGACCACTTGCAACTTCCAGCGACTCTGCACCACTCGGCAACAGGTCCTTAATGTTTTGTTTCTTGTTTTCTGTTTTGTGGCCAACGAGTTTGAGCACTATCTTTTACAATTTAATGTGTATTAGAATTTTAGGGGATTCTTTATACCTATTTTACTCTAGTACCTTTTATCAGTGTTGTTTTAATTTATTTGTCTTCTATTTCTCAGTAACTGTACTATTTACTGTATTTCTATAATTATTTGTGTAGCTAATATTGCTTAGCCTTATGTTTTAATTATGTACTTTGATTTTTTAAATTGATCCAAGCACTTTAAGCAATAATGTTAATCTTGTGAAATTTCAATCAGTTTAACACTTTGCCTCTAAAATAAAGTTTTCAGAACAAACACACACAAAAACCTATCTGGAGAATTGTCTATGGAATATTGTATACAAAAAGACAAGGTGGGTGAGGTAATATCTGTTATTGGACCAACTGCTGTTGGGGAGGTCAGGTCTACACTACGGCAGGGATCGGCTCTCTGAGATTGATCCACCCAAGGTCAATTTAGCAGGTCTAATAAAGACCCGCCAAATTGACTGCAGATTGCTCTCCATTTGACCCCTGTACTCTACCCCCGACGAGAAGAGCAAGGTAAGTCGACGGGAGATTTTCTCCTGTTGACCCCCTGCGGTAACTTGACGTAAGTCACGTAGCTGGAGTTGTGTAGTGTAGGTTGACTTACTGCGGTAGTGTAGGTTTCAGAGTAGCAGCCGTGTTAGTCTGTATTTGCAAAAAGAAAAGGAGTACTTGTGGCACCTTAGAGACTAACCAATTTATTTGAGCATAAGCTTTCGTGAGCTACAGCTCACTTCATCGGTAGTGTAGACATAGCTTTAGAAAGACAAGCTTTTGAGCCACACAGATCTCTTCTTCAGGTCTGGGAAAGGTACTCTCAGCATCACAGCAAAATGCAAAGTGGAAAAGATTGTTTAGGATAAGTAGTGAGCACATATTGTGAGGGAGCATTCAAGGTAGAGTGGCCCGCTAACCTCTCCGCAGTCACAGGACAAAAAGAGGTAAGTGGTAGGTTACAAATTATTGTAATAAACCAAAATCCACTGTCTGGTTCAATCCATATTTCTTAGTAACTAGCAGAGTAACAAATTTTAGGTCCGAGGCTCATCTTTAGAATGTGTTGTGCAAGTTTCCTTTGAGTAAGAGGACTGAGAGATCAGATATAGAGTGATCGCTTTGTGAAAAGTGTTCACCCACAGGTGACAGGAAAACGATAAAAAAAAACAACCTGTGTGAGTTCATTCGAGAGCATAGCGATTGTCTAATTTCACCCACATAGTTGTTGTTGGGGCATTTAGTGCACCAGCAGAGTACACCACATGTGACAGGCATGTAGGACCCATGGATCTTGAAAGGTGTGTTGTGGGGAGTGGTGATCAGTGTAGCAGTGGAGATACGTCTGCAGCTTTTGCATCTGTTGTTCTGGCAGGATCTGGTGCTGCTTGGAGTTGGTGTGTCCTGGGTCAGCTGTGTAGCTCAAAAGTTTGTCTTTCTCACCAATAGAAATTGGTCCAATAAAAGATATTCCTCACCCAACTGGTCTCTCTAATCGCCTGGGCTGAACACAGCTACAAGTACACTGCATATTGTATACAAAGAGATTTAAGTTTTTGACATATGGCTTAGCATGGTTTGCTTAGCCAATCAAAAACTGATTTCATGTCTAAAATCTAAATGAATAATACATACAGTAGAAATCACATATGTGGTTGTAGCATCTACATGAAAAATTGTATTTGTCATACACATTTGACAGCTACTTCCACCCACTGGTCCATCTGGGAATATAAATGACCACCACATAAAAAATACACCTGCTACAGAAACGTTTCCTTCTTTTCTCCAAATGAAGGATTACCTCTCCCCTTTGCCACCACCCCCCCATTACACTGGTTCCTGTACTCCCCTTATCAATGAGTCATACCTGTAAGCCCCCCTTCCTCCATGCCATAACTTCCAAGCACTTCACAATCTTTAATGTACTCAAGCTGCGATTATCCCTGGCCCTTATGTTGGGGGGAGAATAAGTCACTTTGCTCCCTCCTTCCCACCCGCTGTGCCCATATAAAGGAAAGAGCGAACTGGGTAGGGTAAGTCTTGTAAACACCTTACATTTCTTTCTAGGTCAGTGCCCATGGCATCTCTGGGTTATTGTAACATGCCCCTACCAAGCTTGTCAAGAAAGCTCCTCTTGTATGGGCGTGCACTTATTGTATATACCAGTGCTGAGAATAACCTCGTCACCATTTTAGACAGTCCTCTTTGTGGTCAGAAAAAAGACCAGGCTATTTCTCAATTGCAAAAGCTTTAAGTAAATTCTTCATGTGATGTTTTTTCTTCACAATTTAAGATAGTAGTCAATAGCTAAATGATGCTTAGAAAGCTTTGACAAAACAGGCTTTTAATATCCTTCCCGTTAACAAGAGGTACTTCAAAGGAATTATTTGAACTTGGCTACAGGACCCAGTTAGATAAACATATTCCTTTTGCATATAAGGTCAGGTAATACCTATTAGAAGGTGTTCACCCTCCTGGTATGGCCATCTGGGCTAATCTTGAGTCTTTTTACAAGTTAGTGATTCTTTTCCCCCAGGAGGTTTGCTTGCTGGCTTTGCCTGAGTGCTTAGACATGAGACCAAACTTGACTCCCTTTATTAACGGTCTTAGTTACTATAATTCTTTAATCATTCCACTTCATTGGACTAGCAGGGCTTAGATGATCACACAATGTAAAATAAATTAACATCCGTGGGCCAATCACAACTGTCAATTTAATAGCCTAACACTTCTTTCCAGCTGAAGGATTCTTGGAGGTGGCAGCTCCTGCACATGTAATAATGTTAAAAAGAGAGTAAGTGATTTATCTATGATAACTTAGCAAGTCTGGGGCAGGACCTGGAACTCAGGGCTCTCACGGCAAACTCCTACCCCAACTAAGACCTTTACTCTAACCACTAGGCAATGCGTCCTATGTATTCCATTAGAGGACTCCCAAGAGGTAGAAGCAAGTTTTTTAGGAAGTTACCTGCAGTCCTCCAATGAACAACTTGTCAGCCACAATAAAGAATTTAGAGGTACTTTCAAAATTCCTGAGTTCAGTGCCCTGTCAACACTACAACTTTGTAACGGTTCGCTCTAAATATGGTTTGTATTCACACACCATATAGTTTATTAGTATTCGCCTAGTAATTGGTGACGGCTTCTCTTCCCCAACAGTGCATCAGTATGAGGTCTGCATATTGTAGGCCCAAGTGATTTTTCTCATGGAGTCACTCTTTCAGCTCTGGTGGCTTTTATTAGAGAATTCTGACCAATGGAAATTACATAACTCGAACATGCCTTGTTAACTGACCTTGAGAGTTCAGCCACTGTATGTATACAGAGGAAGAAGGGAGGTAGGACAAGGGTATCGTTGAAGGCTATAGAATGGTATGTATATGCTGCTCCTACTCCAAAATCATTCACTTAGGTGGAGCGTGAGGAAAATGAGTTTAAAATGTTGGAAACTTCTAGTCAAATCTGAAGTGGTGAACATGAGCATTACTATGTGTTACACTATAAAGACAAAACTAAAAAATGTTAACAATGGAAATATACCAAACTTAGAGTGTACAGTAGAAAACTGTACACTCTGGGGCATTGAACATGCTTGTGATATTTTAGGATTAATTATAAAATTCAGCATCTCAAACTTAAAGAGAAATAATACTTTTCAGAATTAACTATTTCAAGGATGTGGAAGGTTTAGTTATTATAATCAAGATGAATCCTTAATGGAGATACACAACAAGAGATAATTTCCCTCATGAGACTATTTACTGCTGCTTCAAAGACTGATCTTGCTTCAATTCTTTATGTTTCATAATTGTTGTCTTTATTATATTTTCCACAAAAGGGAAGTATTAATTTGGGAATGATCCAGACTGGTCAGAGACAAGAAAGTAGCAGGGATGAAACCGTGTTATTTACTTCTGGGGTTTGCCTTTCTTTTAAAAAGAAAAGTACCCGTAAGTTATTACAATACTTTTGATGTACTATAGCTTTCTTATTGACTAATTTATAAATGGAGTATGAAGTATTAAAGTACTACCATGTAGTCATGATCCACTTTAAAAATAGTATGGTGAGACCTCATGTGTGGGTATATCATCTATAGACCATACATAACCCAAACATGGCCTACTCGATAGAGCACTAGACTGGGACTCAGGTCACGCAGGTTCTATTTCTGGCTCTTTGCTGGGTGATCATGGGCAAGTCACTTTACCTCTCTGTGCCTTCTCAAGAAAGCACTTTGAAATCTACTGATAAAAAGTGCTATATAAGAGCTAGGTATTTTTAGGAGGATGATGTGACCCAGGCACCTCTTGATGTCAAAAGGTACAGGGGGTATATAGGGTTTTACAGGGATCCCTGGGTCGGATAGCTGCATAATGGTTCATTGAAGGGTGACATGTGAGGTCTCTATTGAGGGCAGGTAGCCTACTGATTGTCACAATCATGGCAAAAACCTATATATGGATAATATTGAAGGAGTTATTGTGATGGGTTCAGTCACAGAGACGCCCCCGAGACTGTCACTCGATGAGCTGGGATACCACTGAGAGCAGCCCTCCTGCCAGAACAGGCTCCCCTCCACTCCTGTCTTACTGAGTTAGACACTCCAGTCAGCTCCAGCACAGATCAAGAGGTTGGGCCATGCCTCTCTGCAGTTCACTGAAACTGAGATTCACTCAGCCCAGTGGCTTCTCAGTTAACAGGGACTGTTCCAGCACCCAGTGTTCAGCCTTTCTATGAGCCTGAACCCCAAATAAATCCGTTTTACTCTGTGTAAAGCGTATATGGGGTAAATTCATAAATTGTCCACCCTCTATAACACTGATAGAGAGCTATGCACAGCTGTTTGCTCCCCCAGGTATCAATCACTTACTCTGAGTTTATTAATAAACAAAAGTGATTTTATTAAGTATAAAAAGTAGGTTTTAAGTGATTTCAGGTAATAACAGACAGAACAAAGTAAGTCACCAAGCAAAATAAAGCAAAAAACATGCAAGTCTAAGTCTAATACATTAAGAAACTGATTACCGGTACTCTCTCACCCTCAGAGATGTTCCAATAAACTAGTTTCACAGACTAGACTCCTTCCTAATCTGGGCCCAATCCTTTCCCATGGTACAGTCCTTGTTAGTTCCAGCAGCCATCTCAGGTGATAAGCAGGGGTTTTCTCATGACTGGCAGCCCCCTTTGTTCTGCTCCACCCCCTTTTATAGCTTTGGCACAAGGCGGGAATCTTTTGTCTCTCTGGTCCCCATCCCTCCTTCTAAAATGGAAAAGTATCAGATTTAAGACCGATTTCATTATTAGGTGACATGGTCACATGTCACTGTAAGACCTCTAGTCTCCATTCCCCATGGGGTGGCCCACCTGTACACAGGAAGGCTTTCAAGTATCTAAGGCCATTTAGAACTGATTGTTTCTGGAGCACCCTTAATGGCCTCCATTTAATATGTTTACATCAGTGATACAATTTTATATCTTATTCTCCCAACTCCAGATATAGAAATACATGTAAACAAATAGAATGAACACACTTAGTAGATTACAAGCTTTCTAATGACAACCATACAAGGGGTATTCAGCGTAAAGCATATTCCAGTTGTCATATTCATAAGCGTATTTCCATAAAGCATATGGAGTGCAATATCACAGTTATGTATCTATTCTGCGAATTATGCTCTTAAGTCTTGAATTTAGGCCGGTCACCAGAAGGTGACATACCTCAGAGATGTTCCTTTCAGGCAGGCGGTAACTGACACCGATCTCCCAGTCTGGCCATTTGTGTATTGTCCACCTCATGCTGTATGCCTATTTGCACACTGGGCCAGGAACAAATTGAGAGATGGCAAAATCTAAGAGAGAGGAAATCTACAAGCCAAAGCAAAGGGGGGAAGGGTGTCCTGTTTATGAATAAAGATGAAGCATTGGTCCGATGTATATGGAATGCAAAGACACACATTGAATCCTTCACCTAGGCGACTAGCTAACAGCATGCATGTGTCATGAAAGAAGAAGCTGTAAAGTGCTGCAAGGATTCTGGATGAGCAATATCCTACTAGACATGAGAGTATGTTGTTAATTAAATCCGGACTCTAGAATGTGTTATGATTTTTTCTATATCCATTTGTTGCCAATATTTCTACTTCTTGTCACTTGAATCTCTGGGCTTTGTTAAATAAACTTATATATGATTCGCTATAAACAAATCTAAGTGCTGTGAGTTACACGGAGCGGTGGTCTGAGGTGGAACCAGTAAGCTGGGCTGTCCTGTTCCTCTGAACTATGAGTTTCCAGTGGACAAGAGTGTGGACACTCCAGGGGGACACTTGGAGAGCTTGAGAGCTAGTAGGTGCCTATCACTAACCTGCAGAGTAACAGCAGGGTCTTCAAAGCCTAGAGGGGAGCGCTTGTGTTGCCAGTGGCTGGTGGGGTTGGGGAGCTGACGCATGGCAGACACAGACAAAGCTTTCTCATGCTAAGGGCAGGTGGCAGCAAGGTCTCTCTCAACTCTGAGTAACCCTGGGAAGCATCACAGGGGAGTAACAATTAGAGTTATAATTCTGATGTAACAATGTTTTGTGTCTGTTTGCTCTAGTCATTCATGTGTGTCACAACCTGCAAATATCCTCAGAGGTGTGATGTACATGTCGGTTTGATATCAAGGTAGTAACACAGGAAAACAGGTGTTTTCTGTTTGCTAACTGTATTCACATTTGTAAATAAAAAGAACGCCCTAAGTTGATTATCTTGGCTAGTTTTGCTTGGATTCTTGCAGGTATGTTTAAACAAGAGACCTAATCCTGTTTCCATTTAAGACAGTGGCAAAGCTTGCATTGAATTCTACAGGAGTAGAATTGGGTCTGTAGATGGACTTTATTCAAGATGTAACATGCTTCTCAAATCTCAATGTAGATTGTTTATGAACTGTTATGAATATGAAGGCACCTGACTTTAAAAAAAATTATTTCCTTCAGCAGTGCTGTTGACTTTTAAATGCCTCTCCTTGCGAGAGAATATAACTCCACTTGGGTTAACAACTTGTAAAGTGTCTGTAGTGAACAATTTTTGTATGCAGCCCTTTAGTTGTTTTGGTGGAAGATGCACACGGTTCCATCACCTAGCAGTAGCTGTTCAAATCACATGACTGACCTTGCCAACAGGAACATTTGCTGCTGAGAACAGCTGAAACTGAACAGAATGAAAACCATGCAGAATGAAGCTACCCATATCAACAGGGGAGCAACTAGGATCCAAACACCTTCATTTCCCTGCGACTTCTAGAGTGGGAAAGTGCTTGCTAATGAAGTCTGAAATCATGTCAGAGAAGTGAAAGATTCTCTCGGTTGGCTCATATCCTTGAAACTATTCATTAGCAAACACTATTTACCTTCTATAGTGGCAGGCAAATTTCCTTGTCTACATGGATTCTTGTTACTCTTCTGGAGAACAGAATTCAAACATTGCTGTAAGACTATGTTAAAATTATAGCAAAGATGCAACAAGATTTATGGATTATCAAAGGACTGGAGAGTGAGAAACTCCACAGCTAAGGCACAGAAATTCTCTGCAGACAAAAACCTAGAATCAGACTCAAATTTCTTTTTTAGATTATTAGAAAGAAAACTTTTAACTGAGTGAGCCAAGGAGATTTTGAAGTTTAATGAAGAACGAGGACTGGAATCAATCTCAACAATATAGAGAAACACTTTTTACAAGCCAAATGTGTAGTATAAAACATAAATTAGCCAAGCAATTCACACAAGATGACTTGGGACCAAGTTCACTGGTGTAGTATGTAGGCACCATTCTGTTGAGATAAATAGAATTGCTGTCACTTACAGAAGAGAATTTGGCCCCTTGGTTATGATGTGATGCTTAACCAAATGGTTTTTGGAGGGCTTTTTATTTTTTTCTGCAGATGTGAGCTAGATGAATCTTTTAGATTATGGTGTCTATTTCATGCATATTAGCAAAATTTACAAAATGCTGAAAAATATGTTATTTTGCTAAAAAATGCAACAAATTCTGGGGAAAGTATTAGTATTGTCAGTTAAGTGTACACATCTGACTTAAAATATCACACATCAGGACCAGCCAAACATTTGAAATGATGATTACATTTGCCAAGAGCCTCATGGCAACATCTAATTTCCTTGCAAATCTACATGCATTTAAAAAAAAAAAAAATCGTAACAAATATTCTCAGGCAATAGAACCACAAGGACACTAACTCAACAAAGTTACATTTCACACCCATAACAACTAAACACTGCCCAGTCAGGCAGGATACTTATTACCTTCCTGACAAAGTGTACGTTAGTTGTCTTTATTTTAAGAACAACCCCAGTTTTATTCCGACTTCTCAAGCTTGGAACTTAAAAATAAGGTAAAAACGTATATTTCACACTTCTGTTTGCACAGATGGCAATACCATATCATCACTGCTTCCGTGTTATATGTTTTGGTCTTGTTTCAACACAGGGTGGGATTTTATGATGTGATAATGCAAAATACTTGTTAGAGAAAAACCTAGTCATCAGATGTTGAGCTAACTAATGAAATAATAAACCACTGTGAACTTTTCTGATGCCTATTTACTTTCAGTTGAAGGAGATCGTTTGTGTGGAAAGATTGGAAAGTGTCTAACTATTAAAGAGTAAATAACCAAACTAGTAGAGCTGGTTGAAAATTTTCTGATGTAAAAATATTTTATTGGAAAAAGCTAGTTAATCAAAAGTGAAATGTTTTGTGACACTGTGTTAATTTTGAGTAAATTTTGTTTGGAAAACTATGGAGTGGAGCGTTGTGATAAGGTCAAAATGTTCTGTTCTGAACTTTTTCGGAATGTAACATTTTTGTTTTCCATTGTGAAATTACTTTCCTTTAAAAAATTGTATAATATAAAATGTGGAAATTAGAATAAAACATTTTGATGTTTATTAAACCAAAACATTCTGACCTGAACTTTTAAAATGTCATTTTGTGGGACATTTTGACAGTTTTGGTTTTTATTCCATTGAAATTGTGTTGCTTTCTGGGAAATAGAAAATCTGGTGCCTGCTCAGCTCTACAAACTAGACATCACTTGCATTAGCGATCAATCACCAGGAGAGAATGTATTTGCAGAGAGGGGCCAAATTCTGTTCTAAGTTACATCACTGTAAACCTGGACTAACTCCATACACGCTTATACATTTGTACCAGGGTAAATGAGAGTAGATATTAGCACATGGTTTCTTACAAAACCTACACGAAGCTTTAGGTACAGAGAGAGTTCTAATTTGTATGTAATTATAAGTTACACTGATAGGTGTTTCAGAGTAGCAGCCGTGTTAGTCTGTATCCACAAAAAGAAAAGGAGTACTTGTGGCACCATAGAGACTAAACTAACCAATTTATTTGAGCATAAGCTTTCGTGAGCTACAGCTCACGAAAGCTTATGCTCAAATAAATTGGTTAGTCTCTATGGTGCCACAAGTACTCCTTTTCTTTTTACTAATATGTGTAACATTGTGAGGACTGGAATAGATTTCAAACTGAAACTAGGAGTTAGCCCTGCAGTTTGAAAATGCAACTCAAGACTCAGAGTTTATACAGAACCTTACACTTAGTTAAATCACTGGTTGAGTTAATGATTATACTTGGCTTTTATGCAGCATTTTTCCATCTTCAAAGTAGCCTACAAAGTAATTAATTAAATTAATGTACCATTTAAGCTGATCAAAACCATAGAAACCATATCATTTGTATTAAAAGTAACATGTCTTAATATATCTACAGCTAGTGCAGAATGTGGCTGCCTGTCAGTTAGCCAAGAGGGACTTATTTCAGCAGTTCTTCAACAGCTTCATTGGTGTCCTATTCGCTGCTGGATATAGTTCAAGGTGTTGATTGTGTTTCTATTTAGCACTATGTGACTTGATCCCTGGCTATCCAAGAAACCACCTCTCTACCCAAGCATCTGCCATGGCAGTTGAGGTCAGCTGGGCAGTTTACGCTAACAATCCCTTACTTTCTGAAGCCTGAGTTCAGAATTCTGTATCCCCTGAAATAACCAATCACATCACAGGCACCTACATGGACATTTTAGATTGAGCTAGGCCATCTCATTTATTTGGTTTCTTTATATTTTTTAGTTCTAGACGTTTCTTTTTCTATTTTTAGATCTGCACAAGTACTCTGGTGTCTTGTATAGTGACCTTAATAGCAACTGATCTAGTTCCTGCTAGATGAGTGACCCAGGCAGAGAGTTAGACCAACCAGTACCACCAGACCATTCTGGAGTCCAAGCCATCTATCAGAAGCTGGCCTTGCTGACAAATCACAACCTAAAAGTAACTATCCGTTACAGCAAGGATTTTTTTAAAGTGTTTAAGCACTGGTTGGCAATTCATTTGATTACATAAAGGAGGCTCTCTCTGAACAAAACCACTTATCCACATTGCAGCACTAGGCTTAGGGCTTCAACGAGCTCTGTAATAACACACATTACACCTAGCCCTGCAGTATTTTATTCTGGAGTAACCTGACAGTTTTTAGTTCTTTCCACTGTAGATCACTGTACATTTGCAGTATTTTATCATCAGAAGCCACAGCCCAGTCCCAAACAGTCTTTGTAGCAGATGTCCCAGGAGTCATGGGCCATTTTTCATGAGTTTCCCCTCATGAGGTCCAAAAGGTTGCTTCCCGTCCTTAAGGGGAAAGATTTACTTATTCAGCCAGGGGAGACCTTGCCCTGGTCATTTCAGGATCCTATCTTTGAAGCATAGGAGGAGGCCAGCCGCACAGAGAAGCGCACACCAGAATACAGTGCAGAGGAAACTAGACTGAAGTTAATCTTTAAAAGGTCTGGAGGCAGCTAGAGAAAAAAAAGTGGGGATGTAGTGTCTGAGGAAAAGGTGATTTTTAGGAGGACCTGGAGAGTAGAGGCTGAAAGGTTAGAGAAAGCAGAAAAACTCTATGCAGACCTGGATGGGTGGGGAGCATCATCTTCTGATTATGGTCTGTAACCTCCTCCTCTCCAGCCTCCCTGACACCGACAGGGCATCCTGCCATCAACAGAAAACTTCTGCTATGATCTTTCTTGCCCATTGTCCTGACTGTGTCACCACAGTCTTTGAATGCCTCCACTAGCTCCTTCTTCTCCATTACATGAAGTTGAAGTTTCTTATCATCACCTTCCAAGCCCCTCACCCCTTTGCCCCTCCCTACTTACCCACTTGGGTTTTTATTGTGTCACCTCTGCCCCCTTTTCTCTGCCATTGAATTTTGACTGCTAAGAGGATTATTTTATGTGGTGCAGACTACAGTCAACTGCACCACCAAGGTCTATACTCTTGTGTTTATTACCATGGTCCAGAGAAGACAGCAAACAAAAAAGATGACAGTTTTACTTGACAGCAATATTATACATGCATTTAGCTAGAAAAGTTAATGTGCATTCTCACTCAATTAGCATCCACTGATGGCAATTACAAAATGGCCCTGGATGAGGAAGGCCAATTGAATCATCACAAGATTAGGCAGCTCCCCCCAATCCCTCACTTCTGCAGGAGAACCTGGTCTATGTGCAAGTGGAACAATGAAATAGACAAGCTTGGCTTACTGTGCTAATTTAGTAGTGACTATATTGGGAAGAGATCCACCAAGAGCAAACATTTTCCTGTTATACTGGGTTAGTTGCTCTGCTTCTCCTGAGCTAACACCCATCCCTCACTCTGAAATAACAGGGAGGACGGAACAAGCATTCCACTGCACACTATTTATTACTCATGTGGTAATAAATTTGTTTATCCAAACACATCTTATCCAAAAAGCACTACTATCTCAAAATATGCTGCATCGTCAACCTGGAATCATTTGCACTGAAAAGTTCCTCATTTATCTGAAATGTCATTAAACTGAATAAGTTCTATGCACCCATTGTATTTGAATCTACAGTTGTATATATGGTAGTTTATAAATTACTTAAGGATTCTTCAGGATGGAAAGTACTATATAAGTGGAAGATATTATTGTTAAGGTAGTATTACCCATTTTTAGGTCAAGTGGTTAGCCAATATTTGGGGACCTGCAGCTTGTTTCTGTGGGCAGGAGAAATCTAAAAGTCTGGTAATACAAGGGGAAAAGTAAATAGGGATTTTCAGATTATTGCTATTTTTTTCTTTTCAGATGCCTTCTTTTCATAAATACAACACAGCTTTCAGTGATGGGGATTTACAGCCTGCAAAGATAGTTGACCATTACTTGACAGGAAACAAACTTTACAAAGAGATCAAAAAGCACTATGGACTGTCAGGAGTGGACTCACTGAGGCAAATATATTCTGAGCATTTGCTAGAAGGTTAGTGGTATTGAAATTTGTTTCTAAGCACCATGGTCTACAATCTTGATTCCAAACAAAGTCAATGAGAAAGGATCAGGCCCAAAGTGAGGAATAACAGGCAATCCAACAGAGGGGTTGTCTTATCAGATCAGACCAGTGGTCCATCAAATCCAGGATACTGTTTCCTACAGTGGCCAGCTCACATGCTTCAGAGGAATGGATAAGAAACCCCATTATGGAGGGAAATTTCTTCCCAAGCCTAGGCAGTTAATCGTTGCTGTATCCACAAGTACAGGTATAAACTCACTGGGCTATTCTTGTGGTAATTTCTGGTCCATTATGTTTTCTACTTAGCTCATGCCCCTTTTAGAAGTTGTCTGTAGAATTTAATTTAAACAACAATCTTCAGTGGTCGCCCTGAAAAGCATTCTGGTTTTGCTTTAGATAATGAGAGGTTACCGTGTTATTTACAGTATTGCTTATAATATTACCTTACACAGTAGACAAGATTTCAAGGGCAATCATTGTAACAATAACAAAATCAGCCAAAAGAGGACAAGATAATTCATTACAATATTGCATAGCTTTTCCCTCTGAGGCTTTGTACAGTTCACTTAATCTTTCTATTTCACTTTCCACAGCTGTAAAAATAGAGCTATTAGCTAATTTATGGGGTGTACTGGGGAACAAATGGTTAATTTTTAGGAAGGAAGGGTTTGGAGGATGAGAAGTGCTAACTTCTGTTTTCCGTTCTTCAGTTTTGCACTTATTCTCTGTAGAGTTATAGCATCTGATTGTGATCTCATCTATGCTGATTTTACACCAGTGTAACTCCACTGACTTCTCTACAGAGTTAGTCCTGATTTACACCTAAGAATGCAAGATCAGAATCAATTGTTTTGTCTTTTTCATATAGATCTGTAAACAAACCAATGGGGCCAGATCCTGCATTGTCTGTGCATACAACATTCTCAGCAAAGTCAACAGGAGTTTTGCGCGCACAAGGAATATAATAGCATTAGGCCCACTACTAACTTAAAGTTACTTAATATATATTTTCCCTTTAGGGAACCAGTCAAATACAGCAGTTTCACTCCCCAGCCAGAGGATGATTGATTACATCTTGGCCAGGAGAAGCATTCAATGGCTTGAAAAGAAAAAACAAACGGTCAAAATGATCAAGTAATAACATTTCTGTTTTGGTCAAGCTTTCCGTAAAGTTACTTATGACACTTTATATTATTGATACCCCCATGATTAATTCTTTATGATCTCTACAGATATCTTATGTAACTTTGATATACTAGATCTTATCTATTTAGCCTAGTCTTTTCTTGAAAGGATGAAAAGAAATTGAGTTTTCCATTTTGGAAGAAAGCACCTTTTTGGAGGTCCAAAGAGAAATTTTAAGCTTTCCCCACATAGCAAGTAAGTATAGAAATGGGTCACATACTAATCAGAAAAAAATAGTTTGATCCCATAATAAACTTGTGTAGTCTGTTACTGGCATCCTGACTAAGGAGCTCTAAAGTAATTTAAGACAAAATTTGCTGCTCTTAATCTAGTTTTTACCCTTTGAAATATTCTCTGAAGGGGCTAGAAGACTAACAGCAGAGTCTGACAGTAAGTGTATTGTGTGCACTTTTCATTTTAATCTCTTCCAGGAGAATGTTTCTCTTTTTGCATTGTAGGAGCAATGGCTTTTGATTAATATTAGTCTTGTCGTAAATCCTACCAAAGTAAAACTATACAGCAGTCTAGAAACAGGGAAAAATAAAACAACCCAACAACACTGAGTCTATTTGACATAGTGGAAGTATTCAGTCAAAATCTAAGGAAGAACCAGAATGCAACCTTTTAAGAAAATATCATCTGTTTTGGTTTTCCAGAAAGCGGAATGAAGAAAAAGTGTGTTTGGAGAAAATGCTCCAGGAGTTACAATTAGAAAAGAAATCCTTTAGGCATGGTATGGTATCACTCAAATTACATGACTGTAACCCTTCTGCCAGGTGGAGCCAGCAGCAATAAGGGCTGGGTTCAGTATCTAGGGGGTCCTTTTCAAGAATACAAACCAAAACTGGCTCGAGCCCCCACCCAGTGACCTGGGGAAATTACACACCACCCTCTAAGAGGCAATACTTCCCCTCTTGCAAGCACAGAGTCTGAGTGTAGCAAAACCTTTTAATAAAAGAAGGGAAGTAACTCAGCATTAATTTGGGAAAATACCACAACTAGGGTTCATAAACACAAACCATGAGCAAAAGACCCACCCCCAAGTAAGTTGGGCAGTGTCCTTTTCCCCTCAGATTCTTAAGTCCAGCAACCCAAAAGTCCCTTTAACGTGATCGTCCCTTCTCTGTACCCCACTCACAGTTGCTGTCCTTGGCCAGTGCAGCCCCAGAGTTCAGAGGTTCATCCGCAGAATTCACCTCCCACCTTGTGTGGAGGCGGGATGGGGGTATAGAGGCATCTTGCATGCTCCACTGCTCAGGCACTCGCTCATTGCCCCAATGGCTGATTGCCATGCCTCCGCAGGCCTCTGCTCTAGCCCTTCTCGACCAGACTACCTGCTGGCTGCTTGCCGCACCTCTCGCTGTCTGCTTGCCACGCCTCTCCTCCAGCGCTCTACTAGCTGCACCTCTCCACCAGCCACCCTGCTGGCCGCTCACCAAGATGTCTTCAGGGCCCCCATAATCAACACAGCTCTCAGTGATTCCAGCTGTTAGTGGGGGAGCCTCACTGCTGGTACACATTGGGCAGTCTCTTGCAATAGAGATATTCTCCTAAAGTAGGTCTAATACTTAGACTTAGGTATCAGTGATTTCAGCTCTGCAGCATGTAACAGAACTCCCAATTGAATCTAAATTAGCTCTTTTATTATGCCATGGAGAGAGAAAGGATCAAATTGTGTCTAAGACCCTCAAACAGGACCCACCCTCTCTCAACTCATTGGGCTTTGGAACCCATGTCCCCTGCCTAGCGAGTGCTGTTCAGTTGAGCATGAGTCCCTTCATCGCGGTATGCCAGGCACAGTTCCACTGCCATCGGTTCACACAACAAGGATAACAACCCTTTATTACTCCTGCCCCAATAACAAGAAGACTGGGGATCCAACACCAGCCACAAGTGATCATTTGGGCAAGCAATCCCATCATGCTGAGCACCTAGGCAGGGTGGGTGTGTCCATGCAAATGAGATCAGTTTCTGAAGTCTTTTTCCACAGCTCACCACTACATGTCAGGGGACAGCTCATTCAGACTCTGCTTACATGACATTTATATAGAGCCTTGAATACCAAATATGATTACCCTGATCTAGATTTCTAAGTTAATAGGTTTCTTCTGTTGTTTATTCTGCCTAAATTCAAAACTTTTTCTGATTGCATTTTGATGTGCTAATATATGGGCTCCCTATGGTCCTGCTCCTGCAAACATTTATGCACATTGTCACAGTCCCAGAGTAACTACACCTCTGACCTCTTCATGGCCTCATTGAGAGCATCCCTATTTAGGCCTATGGCCACCACCTTTCTCTGGGAGGGAACTCACATCCCTCTCCCTGCAGATTGCGGATTTAGATTGCCATTCCTTCTCTTCTTCATAGTGATCATTTTAGCATGTTACTTCAGCACTGTTATCTCCTAAGAGCTATGACAGGGAGATGAGTCACCAGCTAGCTTTCACAAAACATAGTACATTTATTTAGGACAAAAGCAGTACAGAGAAAACATATCATGAAAACAATAAACAGTTTGGATGCATGCCTGTCCCACCTGGTGTCACCCATCTTCCATGTGGAGAACCTGGTAGGTTTCAAAGTCCTTCACACCTTTCCAGCAGGGTTTTGCCAATGCTGGTTAATGTCTTGCATCAGTTCTTGATTCCAGTGAAGGTCACCACTCCTCTGTAGTAGGCTGTCCACTTTATACAATGCTCAGTTCTTTATCGGCTGGGCTTTCTGAACCAAGTCAAAACCAGGGGCAGTACTTCTGCAAACTTGTTAACCTGTCTAAAAATTTGCAGTAATCACCCTTATTCCCCTGCATGGCCATGTGGCATGACTCACAGCTGAGCCCACTCTGATTATACATTTAGTCAAAGGTTATTGCAATCAAGTTGTTAGTTTGCAGGGACTGGATGGCTCCAGGGATTTGTAATGGGTTAGAGAGCTTTCACCTCTAGACTGCCAGTTGAAATCAAGAGCTTGTCAATAGTTTCCACATATTACTATCATCTCATGGATGAAATAATTTGGTGGTCACACTCCAATTTCCCAGTAGACAAGCTAAAACCCTTCAGGAAATCCTACCAGAAGTGGTACTAACTGGCAGGCTTGTTTGCAGCTTCAGTGGAGAGGCCAAAGACTGAAGAGTCTAGAGAGAGATCCTCTTGCATTGCAGAAATGGTTCCTTTGGGGCAGGCCTGAAGCAGCTTGTCAACAGGGAAATTTGGATAGCTGCACAGTGCTTTACCTGTTCTATGAGTAAAGAACATTAGCCTTAAGGGCTGTTAAATTGTCACCTTTCACAAACATTGACTTCAAATTATTTTTTTTAAATCTCATGGCTGGATTTTATTTTATTATTATTACTATTAGTTACACAGAATGCTGTAGAGATCTTATAGTCTGTGATGTCCATGTTTATGAAATTTCTGGAAAATATGTATGGTTAATTTGTAGGATCCTGCACAAGATGAAGCTCCCTCTACTAATTTATGTTGTGCTTTCAGATTTCAAAGTGTCTCCTCGAGATATGGAAAATAAAGGTACTCTTCAGAATCAAATCCACTCTACAATGGAGTGTTTGCCTGAACTAGAGGCCAGAGTCCAGAACCTCAGGTAGGTTTCTATTTGATTTTCTCTACTGATGTAAAATAAGAATTGGGGCAAAAATGCAGTATTTCTAAGACTACATCTCCATGGAGAGCGTTACTTTACTAAGAACTTCCCTAAAAGTTGTTATGAAGGTTTCTGATTAATTATTAATTCAAGTTCCAAATTTATGGCCCAATCCTCTGCACAATGGCTATCTCTGTGCATAGACCTTGGATTGAAGTAAACAGCAGTTCCCCAAGTCAAGCGGCTACAGGATCTTGGCTTGGGGCCATTTCTTTGTTATATGTTGCCTCTTGAAGAAATATTTGCTGTAAGCATTAGTTCCATTTCATTTGAGAAATAACTGATGTTTGCTATATTGTGCATCTGCCTTCAGGCTCTCTGGATCTATGATTTCACTTCATATCTTAATTTTACCATTTCACCTCATAGTCACGTCACATTGACTTAGTAGCTAAGAATATGCACATATTTCTCAAAATGATAAATCTCATTTGTATTCTTTATATTATAACACATAAAATATACACTAAGTCACAATGTGTGTAAGACTGTAAAGATGTGAAATATGATAACATCAGGGTGAGAGATGTGGTATATGGGAGTACAATGAGGAACTATGGCATGAAATTTACAAAGAAAAATTTAGGCTGAATATTAGGAAGTTATCCTGGCAATGAGAGAATTAAAGTCTCCGAGAGATGGATCGTGAAATATATAAATTAGGCCATAGAATACTAAAGATGGTCAGAAATTATTCAAACAAAACGGTTTGTCAAAATCATAACTTGTCAAAACCAGTCCTTTCCCATGAAAAATATCTCTACTTGAAATTTAAAAAAAAAGTTTCTAAATTGTTGAAACTTTCTGTTTCAATATTTTCTACATTAAAAATGCTGGTTTTCCAGTTCAAAATGACTTTTTGTATAGAATTTCTAGCTAGTTATAGAGAAAAAATGTCAATATCAAAATGAAACATTTTGAAGTTATTGAAATGAAACGTCAGTTGACCTAGACCAATTTTGGAGGGTGGAGGAGGATCACAATTCCCCCCCCGCCACCGCCCTCCAATTTTTGACTTTTTATAGATTCACAGATACTAAGGTCAGAAGGGACCATTATGATCATCTAGTCCGACCTCCTGCACAACGCAGGCCACAGAATCTCACCCACCCACTCCTGCGAAAAACCTCTCACCTATGTCTGAGTTATTGAAGTCCTCAAATTGTGGTTTAAAGACTTCAAGGAGCAGAGAATCCTCCAGCAAGTGACCCGTGCCCCTGCTACAGAGGAAGGCGAAAAACCTCCAGGGCCTCTTCCAATCTGCCCTGGACGAAAATTCCTTCTCGACCCCAAGTATGGCGATCAGCTAAACCCTGAGCATATGGGCAAGATTCACCAGTCAGATACCCAGGAAAGAATTTTTGTTCCAATTCAGGAAAATTTTCATGGGACAGGAGAAACATTGCCCACCCAGCTCTGTAGAATAGCCTTCCAAAAGAAGCCCCATTACTTGGGACTGGACAAAATACTAGAAAATGTACTGTGGTGACCCATCCTACATTGGCAGGGGAACGCGCTTCCAATAGCTGGTAATAGATATTTTAGCCAGAACAAGTTTTTTGGTTTTAGAGGGCAATTGGTTCTTTATTTAAAAAGACAGAAAGGGGCATTTAACATGAGTAGCAAGAACTTTTTTTTTTTTAATATTTTTGATTATGCAAAATAAGCTTAAATGATGATATGTTACTGTACAGAGAGGAGTGTTATAGAGAAGATCAGAAGAAGCTAAGGCCTTACGTTGGAGAGTCTTTGTCAGTTGGTGCTGAGACCTATCAGCTACGAGACATGAAAATGGTTTGTACTTTGAATTTCTTATGACTTTTTTGTACTGTTAGAAAACCCAGCATTTGATTCCATTTGAGAAACTAAGAATTAGAGTTGGTCCTGAACCAAAATATTCATCTGAGGACTCCTGAACTTTGGAAAAATTCATATCCCAATCCAAATTTTGTGCTTTTAGCTAATCATTAGTAAGGCTGTTGCATGTGTCTTTAAGCCAAAACTGTAGATGGAATCTAACTGAATGGCTTTTAGGACTAATGTTGATCAAACTTAGAAAAAGACAGCTTTTTTAAATCTGATAAATGGTGATATAATAGGTAAATTTAGAAGAATAATTAAATCACATAACACAAGAGCCTCTGAATTAAAAAGATTTTTTCTAACAATGTGGTTAGCAATTTTACAAATAAGAAATATCCTGTCTCTAAGGTTCAAGAACTACTTGGTGAAATGGTGGAAGATCTGATTAATGACTACATAATACATGTACCTCAAGACATGTATCCTTGCACTGTAGAATATTCTTTCGAGCTAATCAGAGTATACTTGGCAGATTACTTTCAAAGCCTGTTGTATGTCCAATTGTGTTTTAATGGTGGCTTCCCACACTGCTTTGGTTTCCTCTGGATTGTACAACTGAATATCAATCAAAAGAGAACAATAGTTGTAGGAAAAACTGCTGTCCTATTTATCCAATGCAACATATTTCCTTAGTGGGAGATAGACCAATGTCAAAAACTAATTCACATTGTTAATGTATTTTTATCACCTCAGAGGTTGTTTTCAGTGTTTCTTTTCCCCATCGAAAAGCCAGTTGCCCTATCTTTGTTATCTGAATTTCACAAAATCAAGGGACAAAATATATCTAACAGTTTTGATGAAAACGTGATGATTAAAGAAGGGCCCAAACCAGAACCTCAAATCCAAATACCCCCAAAATTATATTAGTCAGTTAGTCCCCTACACTCATGTAATGTTTATTTGACACAAGTGAACAGACATTGGGACAAAACCACAGTACAACCCCACTGTCTTCAATGGTGTAAATGTGGACAGAACTTATCCCATTGTGGTGCCAGAACTGGTTATGAGAGCTCATAACTGGTATATGGTAGTAAACTGAAACACACAATGTAATCAGAATTTTTGGCACCTCAGCAGAACATGGCTTTTGGTAGGTTATAAACATTTTATCATTTCTGCCTGTGTATTCCATGACAAATTCCAGACAACCGGAGTGTGAAAAGGATAAACGAGTCAAGATACTTGAGGAAATGTCATTTGAAAGAGCAGTTCAGCTCATCATGGAGGAGTTGGTTTTGGAGGTCAGTATTTTTGGATCATTTTGTGCCTGGCTCTCACCTATCTTATGTAAGCAAAGCAGCTTGTCTTTTAGTCAAGAATCTGCTTAATGAAGGGATCACCTTTGGTCTGGGTGATGGGGAGGGCTGAAGAGAGTTTAGTGGAAATCGGCATTAAACTTTCACAAAATATACAATGCTCTCTTTCTGTTCTGAGACAGTATGTTTATTTTCCACTGCCATAAATGCATTCAAAAATAATTCCTTCTTAATCTGAGTCTTCTGTTTTATTGCCCTGTATTTTTCTTTCCTGTTGCTTAAAGTTCCAGTTTTCATTACTGTGGCATCTGAAAGCCAAATAGTTAAACTGAAATTGATGTCTAGTCTTTAACCTCTGGTTATTTTATAACTATTTTCACATTACCAAGTAAATCACAAGCCTGTAAACTAACCACTAAAAAATGTCTTCTGCAAAAGTCTTTTGTATGCATCTCTATAGCAACATACAAACCTGTAGTTTTGACTGTGTATATTCAGTATAAACCTGTGTTTTTACACGCTAGCACATTAGGTAGGTCACTTTCATTAGTTATCTTTTTTGACAAAGGCAGCAGCTGTTGCAGGTTCTGCAACTAGAAGAGAAGCAGTGAGGTTCAAATCCTGAACCCCACATTAAACTCAAGTGAAGGGGATTAAGGCAAAAGGGTTCCATGGCAGTTGGGCTGGATGTAATCCTTGGATTACAGACCATTGAGGGGCAGGGACGGTACCTCTAAAGGTACATTGCATCAGCATATCTTCTTACAAGATCATCAATATTACCAGTATTAATTCATTCCACCTCAGACCTGGCAGGTAAGTAAGTATTTGATAGATAGTGAAACTGAAGCAGGCAGAATAAATGACTTGCCCAGGGTCACATAATGAGTTAGTGACCGACACCAATAGAACCCAGAACTCCTATATTCCAGAACTATTTAGTTTTAAACTATTTCTTTATTTACAAAGTTTTAACAGGCTTAGAAATCTTAGTCACCTAAATATCAGAGACAAGAGTGAACTTTTGCACAGAGAAACATTATACAGTAATATGATCATTGGATCTCCCTATTTAACAGTATTACCATGTTACACAGTGAGCATCTTTACACTGCCCACATCATTTCTAGTAATTTTATTAAATTACCAAGACCATGGATCTGATTGTGCTTCCACTGAAGCCAATGACAAGCTTTCAATTGATTTCAGTGGGAGCAGCATTGAGTTCAAGACACTAACAAAAATGTGGGCTTCACCAAAACGATGGTTTGGTTTAAAATATTAGAGAATCACAGGTTAACATGCAATTATAGTCAGAAAGGCAATTCTTTAGAAAATATTTTTGATTCTATAACTGTCTGACTGCAGACAATTCCTTGTTTATTCTAGTGATGACTTGATAATAAAATGAAAGCTATTAAACTAAAGGATATCCTTTTAGATTCTCATTGTATCTCAGCTGACCATGCAGTCAAAATCAAATAGTTTTTCAAGGAAAATTGAGTGAGGGAAATAAAAGATTATTTTAATAGTATAGGTAAGAGAAGTTTTAAACTCTGCAATGAAATAATTATGTTGGAAGCCTATAAGTAGATATAATATTTTGTGCCAGCACTTTCATTATAAACTCCTAAAATCAGAAGCGTATAACCTGAACACAAACTAAACCTCTTTTGTTGAAACTTGCTATAGAAGGTCTCAACCAAGATTAAATGTTTAACAAACATTGGCAATGTTATCTAGTGGTTAGAGCAGGGATTGGCAATATTTGGCAAGCAGCCCACCAGGGTAAGCCCCCTGGCGGGTTGGTCCAGTTTGTTTACCTGCCACGTCCACAGGTTCGGCTGATCACAGCTCCCACTGCCCATGGTTCACCGCTGCAGGCCAATGGGGGCTGCGGGAAGCGGCGTGGGCCGAAGGATGTGCTGGCTGCAGCTTCCCACAGACCTCATTGGCCTGCAGCGGCAAACCGCAGTCAGTGGGACTGCGATCGGCCAAACCTGCAGACATGACAGGTAAACAAACTGGCCTGGCCCGCCAGAAGGCTTACTCTGGCAGGCCACGGGCTAAACATTGCTGATCCCTGGGTTAGAGTATGGAATTGGTAAAGCCCTACCAAATGTGCAGCTGTAAAAGTATACAAAAGTACACAGCGTTTCTCAAACTGGGGATCACAACCCGAAAGGAGGCTGAAAGCCTATTGCAAGGGGGTTGCGGTATTGTCACCCTTACTTCTTGGCTGCCTTCAGAGCTAGGCGCCTGGCTAGCAGCTGCTGCTGACCGGCCTCCCAGTTCTGAAGGCAGTGCAGGAGTAAGGGTGGCTTGGTATGAACATATCTGTGAAATTTGCTATTTATGCCATGACCAACCCATGAAAAATGTATGATATCTCCATGACTTAAGTAGACCTCTAAGAATTAAGAGTTAGGAGACTGGTTCTATTCCCAGAACTGCGACTGAGTTACCGTGTGCTATAAAGCTGATCACTTAAGTGCTTTGTGTCTCCATTTTCTATCTGTAAAATGAGAACCAAATGCTTAAATGCCTTTGTAAAGCGCTTTGAGATCCTCAGATGAAAGGCTCTGTGTAAAGTGTCAAGTATTATTGTTATATCACCAAAATGTACTGGTGCTCTAGCAAAACAGAACCTCACTTGGTTTCCAATACCTATATTGGCTCTGGAGTAGTAAGAACTTATTTTTGTTCATCAAGCAAGCAGCAAAGACACAGGGAATAACATTCAGTATGTTGATTATGAGACTATTCTTCTTACCAAGTTGGTTTTCAGGTCATAACTATATTTTACATAAAAGAAAACAGTCTAATATAAATGTGTATATTGTTGAGCGGGATGTCTCATTTTTTTAAAAATTGCAGCTGAATTTGGATTAAACCTGTCTTTGTATAATTCAGGAAGGACACTGCAAAATGAATCAATGAATAAATAAAAATAATTATAAAAATTATTCAGTTTTGCTTAAGTCTGGATGCTGTATTAGGGAGATTGCTATTAGCAGTGATAGTTGAGATGATATCAGTACATGCACCCTCTTATTTTATCAGTACTATATTTTTTCATACAATCCTAAAGTTTGCTGTCCTACGAAAATACACAGCACCATCAACTATGCTGTAGTAGCACCCATAGTGCAGACATGGCCTCTGTTCGTTGGCAATTCTGTATATGTATCCTGGTTTTTCTGTCAGACACATTTTATGGCATGTAATAGCTTAATGCAGTATCTTGTTAAAAATAACTTTGTTTCATTCTGGCACACAAGCATCACATTCACATACCATAGGTATTACCAGGTAATAATGTTTTGGCTTTTAAAATACTGTTTCTGAGTTTGTCATCCCATCCACAGCTTGTAATTCTTCTGGATAAATATGTTTCTGATTTGTGATGGTATCCCTGGTGACAGTTGCTATGGTGCTTCCCAGGATTTCATTTCTGCTCATTCTTCAAAAGTAAATCTTTGGATATCTCTGTGGGAGGCTCTGAGTTCCACTAACCTCAGATTTTATTGGCTTTACTATTCTACCCCCACTCTGGAATAATCTTCCTGTATATGTCATTATCTTCTCTTTCATCTTGTTCCCATCTAGCTTACCCAAATGTTTCTACCAAAACAGTCTCTCTCTCTCCTAATCTAGGACCATACCACATGCCCGTTCAAATTCCTTTACTGGTCCCTGCTTGCTTTCCATCTCAAGTTCAGGCTACTCTCCCTTAAAACACCATAAGGCCTTTCCAATCAAGTCCCACCAAATACTGAATTTTAAAATTTATTTAACCTATATTAAATAAAACATTTAAAAATACCAAGTAACTAACAAAAAATGTGATACTAATTTCCTCAAGTGATCTGCTCTATACCTCCTGCAAGACCAGGTCACTGCTCACTGTGTATACAGATGTCTTTCCCAACCCTCGTTACCTATTCCTACTCAACAATGTCTTTTGTAATTTTTGTTGTTGTGCTCTTGATCTAACTCCTGCAGCCCAACTGCTGATGGAACTACTGGTGTAAGGTCTAACCACACAGAGCCAAGTCTGCCACATTTACTCATGTTGAGTATGAGTAGTACCTTGCACCATGACTTAGTCCCATTGAAATTAAAGTTGCAGAATCACTGTAACCATGGCAGAATCTGGCCCATAAGAGTTTGCAGGATCAGAGGCATGTTATCTCGCTAATCTATATAAAATGTCTATTACCAGCATTTTAGGGCCAGGACATGATGCCTCTACTCACAGTGAATATACCATACTCCACAGAGTAGTCTTTTTATCTGATTGTAATAGTCAATGCACCCTTGGTGCTCTATATAAATTATCCTCTTGTTCAGGGCAGGGTTTGAATATTTGAAGAGATTGAGAAAAAGACAAAAATTATTCCCATAATTTCAGAACTGAATTTCTGAAACTGTTTAACCAAGGGCAAAGAACACATTTACCATGAAAAAAGGGCAGTGAAAGAACATTAAGGTTGGGATAGAAGTTAATGAAGATGAGGAAACTCTCAGTCATGGTTGGGCATAGCAGGACAAGCCTATATGTGGAAAAGCTATGCAAGTCTCTGTGTATATAATGTCTTCTGCAGTTTCCACAGTATGCATCCGATGAAGTGAGCTGTAGCTCATGAAAGCTCATGCTCAAATAAATTGGTTAGTCTCTAAGGTGCCACAAATACTCCTTTTCTTTATGCAAGAACAGTTTACAACTACTTTTGGGAAAGACTCTGACTTTAGGCACAGCCCTGAGCAAGGGTGGTGCACAAATTGCACCACTTTAGGAGCAGCCCTGGGAGGCATTGTGCCTCTGACACAAACTGAATCACTGTATCTCCCCTGGTTCCTCCTTTCTCAGGGGAGGCAAGATGAAACAGTAGTGGGGTTCACTGCTGGTATCTATACCAGCATACTTAGGTGTGCTGGCCAGCAGCGACAGACTTTGCCTATTTCCCACCCCACCTAATCCACCTGCTCAAGTGGTGGGTGGTGCTAGCTATCTGAATTGAAAGCCCCTGTCATTGTAATTTAAACTGAGACCATCTGTCAACTACTGCACCAAACAACTTTTCAGAACTTTTCAGATTCAAAATATCCGTATAGAGGCAAAAAGGAATTGGGTAAAACTGTCTGTTTTAAAATGTTCTAGGAACGGGTGTATTTTTAGGCTTGCAGAACAAAAAACTAGAGACAGGCTTATGCTAACTCCCTGATTTTAAGTCCCTAAGCTTTATGGTCAGGGTGGTAAGGTCTTTCAGGATCCAGATGTGAATCTTGAGGCATTGGCCTAACTAGACGGAAAAAAAATGGAAACCAAGCAATCAGGCACATGATGTTTATCAATAAGCTTCTGCCTAAGTTACAGTTTGAATCAAAAGGGAAAACACTGTGTTAGCAATCCTTTCCTAATTAAACCACTCAGTGTTTAGTTTATTTCAAGCCAAAATAGAACTTCTCGCATAACTGGCTTCTTCTTTTATTTTGTATTTCTACCTCAATATAAACTCTTGTCATCCAAGAGGAAATTTCCGGAGAAGCTAAAGTCAACATTTATAAACATATTGTAGCAGATTTATTTTAAGACCAATTATATAATGTGTGTCTCTTGGAAACACCCAATAAAGATTTATAAATACTTTAAAAGAGGTTATAAGTGCTAATGAAGTAAATGGACCCAGTGCACTAAAAAGAGCCAGCCAGGCGCCACATAACCTTCCTTACATAGTTCTACCAATGCTCCTAAAATGTGACCTGCAACAACCCTTCTTTTCCAGTGATAGGACTCGTGTGATTCAAGATCACCCGGGGGATTGTTTGCAACCTACACACCAGCTTTGAAATGTCTAGATTCCAACCATGGTCCAAGCAGTGAATGAAAAAGATTATTACATTAGCTGCAATGTTTTTGATACACTGGAGGGGTATGCGGTGGATAGGGCAAGTAAAGATAGAGGAGAGGATATAGAGACAAGAGCACAATATAGGGACAGGCTAGTTGGCTGTTAAAGATGACTGTTAAGGCTGGTATGCTGGAGTGAGAACAGAAAGATTAGAATATGGAATTGATGATAGGACCAGTTGAAGAGAGAGACTGTCTAATTTGTGCTACAATTTCATTGACTATCACAGCAGCAGATGGCAGCGTTAAAGAATAGATGGCAAAATCAGTTCATTGACAAAAGTGATCAAATGGCAATAATCAATGTATAAAGTGGTTAAACACAATAAAAGATAAATGGCAGATCAATCAGATGGAGGGGGATCAGTTAATATGGCAGAATCAGTTACACAGCAAGAAATAATCAGATGTCAAGATCAGTCAGTCAGCTGATAAAGATCTCAGATGCTAAAGTGTGTCAAAAGAAAAATCGATCAGCTATATATCAAAATCAGGTAAGTGGCAAATGTAAGGGCAGAATTATTTCAGTATCTGTAAACAAAAAAAACCCCAATAAGTCAGTCAAATGGTAAAATCCTTTTAACTGTTCAGGTTGTTGCTCACTTTCAGAATCATCAGAAAATATTTATTGTGGGAAATTATTCTATGTCTCACACAAAAGGTCTCAGACACAACACGACAAATGTTGTAGTTCTGCAGCCACTCACTCATCTGTAGTAGAGTTCATTTGTTTTTTAAATACTATGTAACAGCTCAAATGGGAACCAAGTCCCAGACCCTCAGAAGCATTTAGGTACTAAATCCCCACTGAAATCAATGGGACTTAAGTGTCTAAATACCTTTGAGGATCTGGGGCCAAAGGACTGGCACTTGGCTTCGCAACACCCTGAATTAAACCATGTGCATGAAGCTCAGATAGATTCCTCTACCCAACACATCTGAGGACCGGATGAGAGTTTCGCAGCAGCGCAGGTTGGGGACATAGGTATTGCTATTTCGTTGTGTCAGAAGGAGGGAAAAAAAGATTTGCCAGTGCTCCTAGGGTGACCAGATGTCCCGATTTTATAGCGACAGTCCTGATTTTTGGGTCTTTTTCTTATATAGGTTCCTATTACCCCCTACCCCCATCCTGATTTTTCATACTTGCTGTCTGGTCACCCTAAAGTGCTCCTGACAAGAAGCATGAGTATATGGACAGCGCAACTGTCTGGACTAGTCTTTTGAGAGAAAGTGAGTGTGTGTGTGTGTGTGTGTGTGAGAGATTCTTTGTAGAAACCCCTCTCTCTTTGACTTCTTTTGCTGTTAATGAAACTACATTCTTTTGAAGATGAAATAATTTTAGTCATCCTGGTTTTTTCTTTTACGTCCCTGTTGCATTCACATTTAAGTTAATTAAAAGCATATTTGAGTCAATAAAAGCTCTTTTATGTAACATGTTCAAAAGAAACATCCAGTATAGCCTAAGTAATTTAAAGTTGTAGAAACTGAGTGCCCCAAGGGTTGGTCCTCGGGCCAGTTTTGTTCAATATCTTCATAAATGATCTGGAGGATGGTGTGGATTGCACCCTCAGCAAGTTTGCAGATGACACTAAACTGGGAGGAGAGGTAGATACGCTGGAGGGTAGGGATAGGATACAGAGGGCCCTAGACAAATTAGAGGATTGCACCAAAAGAAATCTGATGAGGTTCAACAAGGACAAGTGCAGAGTCCTGCACTTAAGATGGAAGAATCCCATGCACCCTTACAGACTAGGAACCAAATGGCTAGGTAGCAGTTCTGCAGAAAAGGACCTAGGGGTTACAGTGGATGAGAAGCTGGATATGAGTCAACAGTGTGCCGTTGTTGCCAAGAAGGCCAATGGCATTTTGGGATGTATAAGTAGGAACACTGCCAGAAGATCGAGGGACGTGATCGTTCCCCTCTATTCGACTTTGGTGAGGCCTCATCTGGAGTACTGTGTCCAGTTTTGGGCCCCACACTACAAGAAGGATGTGAAAAAATTGGAAAGAGTCCAGCGGAGGGCAACAAAAATGATTAGGGTACTGGAACACATGACTTATGAGGAGAGGCTGAGGGAACTGGGATTGTTTAGTCTGCAGAAGAGAAGAATGAGGGGGGATTTGATAGCTGCTTTCAACTACCTGAACGGGGGTTCCAAAGAGGATGGCGCTAGACTGTTCTCAGTGGTAGCAGATGACAGAACAAGGAGTAATAGTCTCAAGTTGCAGCGGGGGGAGGTTTAGGTTGGATATTAGCAAAAAAATTTTCACTAGGAGGGTGATGAAACACTGGAATGCGTTATCTAGGGAGGTGGTGGAATCTCCTTCCTTAGAAGTCTTTAAGGTCAGGCTTGACAAAGCCCTGGCTGGGATGATTTAGTTGGGGATTGGTCCTGCTTTGAGCAGGGAGTTGGACTAGATGACCTCCTGAGGTGCCTTCCAACCCTGATATTCTATGATTATATGATTCTATGAGAGCTGTGTATTTATCTTTCCTACTGTTGCGAAGTTTCACTATTAATGTGGCTGGTTTTAAACAACAATCAAGGTATCTTCATAACATAAATTTCACCCAGTGTTTTAAATTCTTTCTTTAAGAAAGAGCCATTTTTCTTTTCGCCTCTGCTCCCATTTAAATTCACTTTCTTCCCATGTGATAGCAGACAGTTGGTTTTTTGAGCAACTGGTATTTTTCTCTTAAAATCCTTGGTACAGCAGGGATTCCACAGTTTCACTGTTCTTGGGATTCTTCCCCATCTAAGTCTGTTCTGAATTGTTTCTCTGGAACTTCTGTGTATACCCCTGATTATATTTTCTGTGTTGAAAGTATTCAGAGTAGCAGCCGTGTTAGTCTGTATCCACAAAAAAAACCCAGGAATACTTGTGGCACCTCAGAGACTAACACATTTATTAGAGCATAAGCTTTCGTGCACTACAGCCCACTTCATCGGATGCACTGAATGGAACATATAGTAAGAAGATATATATATATCTTATTGAATCTATTATATATATTATATGAATCTATTATATATATCTTATCTTATCTTATTGAATCTATTTCCACATCTTAAGTATCCTCACACCTTCTTGTCAACTGTCTAAATGGGCCATCTTGATTATCACTACAAAAGTTTTTTTTCTCCTGCTGATAATAGCTCATCTTAATTAATTAGCCTCTTACAGTTTGTATGGCAAATTCCATCTTCTCTGTATGTGATTATATATATTTATATATATTTATAGCTATTATCAGCAGGAGAAAAAAAACTTTTGTAGTGATAATCAAGATGGCCCATTTAGACAGTTGACAAGAAGGTGTGAGGATACTTAAGATGTGGAAATAGATTCAATATGTGTAATGACCCAGCCACTCCCAGTCTCTATTCAAACCCAAGTTAATGGTATCTAGTTTGCATATTAATTCAAGCTCAGCAGTTTCTCGCTGGAGCCTGTTTCTGAAGCTTTTCTGTTGCAGAATTGCCACCCTTAAGTCTTTTACTGAATGGCCAGAGAGGTTGAAGTGTTCTCTTACTGGTTTTTGAATGTTATTATTCCTGATGTCAGATTTGTGTCCATTTATTCTTTTGTGTAGAGACAGTACGGTTTCGCCAATGTACATGGCAGAGGGGCATTGCTGGCATATGGCATATATCACATGGGTAGATGTGCAGGTGAACGAGCCCCTGATGGTGTGGCTAATGTGATTAGGTCCTATGATGGTGTCACTTGAATAAATATGTGGACAGAGTTGGCATCGGGCTTTGTTGCAAGGATAGGTTCCTGGGTTAGTGTTTTTGTTGTGTTTTGTTTTGGTGTGTGGTTGCTGGAGAGTATTTGCTTCAGGTTGGGGGGCTCTCTGTAAGCGAGGACTGGCCTGTCTCCCAAGATCTGTGAGAGTGAGGGATCATTTTTCAGGATGGGTTGTAGATCTTTGATGATGCGCTGGAGAGGTTTTAGTTGGGGGCTGAAGGTGACAGCTAGTGGCGTTCTGTTATTTTCTTTGTTGGGCCTGTAATGTAGTAGGTGACTTCTGGGAATGTTGAAAGTTGAAAGTAGTTATCCTTGCTGATCTTATCTTAAACCATTTAACATTTTCATATACTTCAATTAAACCCTCCTTCAAATCCACCCTTTTACATTCCTTCTCTAGGTGGTATAAATGAAAGGTCTTTAATTTACCCTCCTTGCTCCTTTCCTCTAATCCACACTATCCTTCTCAGTATGTTTTCCACTGGAATGTGTTGGGTTTTATTAAACAAGGTCAGCAATACTTTTGTTGTTGTTTTCAATGTAATGTGGTTTTGGAAGAATAATAAGTTTTGCCTTTCCACGGAGTTTAGAAAGGAAGTTTTAACTGTGTTGACCTGGCAGCAGGGAAGCACTGTTGTTCTGATACCTTATTTTAACTTGTCTAGAAAACAAATAGTTTCTGTTTCAAAACCCCAAATGTATACTTCCCCAGAAGGGAGTTGGTGCTTTATTAGAGACAGATGGAAATTTCATTGAAAAGTCTGCAGGTCAGACCTTTTTGATAAATAACAAAGAGTTAGAATAAGAATTAAATAAGGAATGGTTCTATGGGGAAAGTAATTCACTTCCAGAGAGCTGTGTTTAATTTAGAGATGGGCTCAAGGGACAAAATTCTGATTCCAGATTTCAAATACCCCCCAGTTTGAGATGTTTGGATTGGCATGATGGTGCAATCAAAGGTCAACAGAAGAGGGCATTTTAAAATGGAGATCCTTGGCTCTGCTGGAGCTGTGCCAATTTACACCAGCTGCAGAGAATCTGGCCGAAGAAGCCAGTTGACCTATGCCAGTTTACATCAGCTGAAGAGCTGAGGCCCGAAAAGTTAATAGAGCTGCACTGATGAACAGCAGCTGAGGATCTAGCCCATTTTGGCTCAGAGAACGAAAACCAAAAGCCCTCCAAAAATAATGAAAAAGAGGAGTATCCTAAGTTGCTTTGGTGTGCAAAACTCCCAGTGACTTCAGTTGGAGTTCCATGTCCAGCATCTCAGGAGCAGACATACGGCCAAACAAAATCTTGCTCTAGGTGTGCTGGGAAATGATAATACCTGTTTTTCCCATTTTCTGCTTGAACCCTTATTTTATATTTGTTTTTAAAACAGTGGACAGGGTAAGGAGAAATTGCAATTAAAAACTAAAATAAGTGCATTAGAAATTCGTTGATGTTTGCCTTTTTTCTTGCAACAACTACTGAACAATTATGTGTTGTTATTTTTTTTAAAAAAAAGAAAGAAAGATTAAAGCTTCCCCTGGAACCAGAAGCAGAACATTTCTCTGAGCTCAGGGTTCAATCAAGGTCAGAGCTACAGTGAGTCAGAAGGGAAAAACGACTGCCCTCTGCATACACATGCAGAAGCTGCACTTCCTGCCAAAGCCATTATCTGATCAGAAATTACTAAACTGTTAACCAACTCACATCATAGGAGGGAGATTGCTAAAAGCTGTGAATGCTACTTTGTGGATGGCAAAGTTGAGGCAGTCATTGTAAAGGAAGGACTTTGTGCGGAGGATCAAATTTCATAAAAGCCTGTCTGGCACTTGCTAACAAGAGACCAATAGTCTAATCAGGCTATTTCTAACTATTGATTTGTGTCCTAAAAACCTAAATTCTGGCCAAGGATCCTTCAGCTGTCCCAACACCTTTCATATTTCTGTACATACTATAATGGATTAACCGTCCATCGGGGTGCTCTCCATTGGTACTTCATGTCCTTAGATTGCCTGCTTCCTGCCATCCATCCCAACCCTTCACCTGTAAATATACTGTATCACTCTCTTTCATTCTTCAGATTAAAATGGGTGATTTTCAGTCCTCAAAAGTATGTTATTAAGAGTTAATTTAGTTCTGTCTATTCAGAAGAAGCCACTTACCAGCCACTGCTGGTTCTTTGAGAATCACCTCTGTGCATTCACAGTTGCAGGAGTCACTGCTAGGAGGCAACTCCTAGCAGTGGGAATTCACACAGGCCCCCAAAGAACACCTTCTCTCTTCTTATACTAGGTCCTCACGTCACTGTGGATCCCCACAGAAATTGCAGAATGCCAAATCAGACACCAGCCTAGATCTTTTGAAGGGTTAGAGCTGGTCAGAACTCAGAATTTCCAACATTTCAAATTTTGTTCTCATTTCAAATTAGAATAAAAACAATTTTTTCCTGCGAAATGAAAATATGTTAAAAGCTAGTTTCTGGTCAGTTGGCATGTTTTGTTTTGATAATACTCAAAACTTTTTGTTCCTTTTTTGACTTTTGAAAATAAATTGTAAATGTTTTTAAATTAAAAAAAATGTTTTAAAAAAGTTGTTTTGAAATGAGAAATCAAAATGTTCCATATGGAAAATGTCAAACCAGAATGTTTCAGCATGATTAAAAACACTTTGCTTTGATTTTTTTCACTAGGAAATGTATGTGAAATAGCCATGTTTCCACAAACATTTCAATTTGGACAAAATGGCATTTTCTGATGGAAAAATGTCAGAAAATTTCCAAGCAGCTCTAAGAATGATACTGATGATGGGCTATGACTAGTGTGCACCTATTCCATTTTTTTGTATTCAGGTGACATGGACGTTGGTACACTCCACTTCATATGGAGAGATGACTGGCATAAGGAGGCTCCCAAGAGTTTAAGCCTGCCACACCATTACTTGATTTTTCTATTTCTAAGTGTCTGCTTTGTAGGCAGCTCTTGCCTAAGTCTACCAACAGTCCAAACTATTTCACTGTTCCAGAATGAGACCTTTTAGGGGAAAGCACATACTTTCCACCATCTTTAAAGTGGTGGGTGCCATGCAGAGAGTCCAGCTAGAATGGCAGGATGGGTGATCAGAATGAGAAGAAAAACAATCCACATACCAAGTAGCACTCTGTAACAGGTTTAATTCATGCTGGGTGATTAATACTGTCTGGGGATTAGACCCGGCACATATAACTTGACAATTTTGTTTTGTTTTATGCCTGGAAATTTTTAGAATAAATGACATTCCACCTCAACCTCTGCTCCCCTTTCAGCACTATTCTGTCAAACAGCTTTCAAATAGTTTATTTTAAGACTTCTAGGAACATTTTGTAGAGTTGAAAGGCATTTTGTAACATACTGTATAAACAAAGAAACTTCTCAAAAAAAAGATCTACAAAGGTGTATTCCAAATAATTTCATTAAAGTTTTTATTGCTCGGTATTGTTAAAAAAATATGTTTTAGATTAAAGGGTACACTGAGAAAAATTAGATAATTTTTGCTATTATATTTGCTCGTTTAAGGCCCCAATTCAGCTAAGCACTTGAGAGCATGTTAACTTTAAGCATCTAAATAGTTCCACTGAGATCAGCAGGAATTTTGCTGGAGTATAGACTTCAAGATTAGACATCTATGCCTGTAAACTTAACATTTCATAAAAATCCAGCTGTTTTGGGGTTAAGAAAAAAGAAATATACATGATAATCACAATCTCATCCTTCTTTCTTAGACAGAGAAACCTATACATGATTATTAGGCACTCTTCTGTTTTAGTTGACAACACCAGCGTATCCCCGATTTTTCTGCGTACAATTCTTTCACATCTAATAGAAGGACATCTCCTTTAAGCACATTTTAGTCTGAGTAGTTGTTTAAAACAGGTTTCATTGTATTTTGTGTTCATAGGTAGCTCGGCTAGGGATTTCTTCACGAAAGTTTAAAAAATGATAGTTAAATGAGTCTTTGTTGTATTCTAAAGAGGGGTTTTGTATGTGTGGGTGTGAGGAACTGTTTTACAAATAAATCTGTTATAAATGGAAAAAAAAAAGAAAGCAGTCCAGACCCTCAGCTTCATCCAAAGAATGCACAGAGCAATTTAAGAGGAGGATGAGGAGCAATGGTGGCTTCTGCAAGACTTTCATTAGACACGTCATTTAGAGACTAGTGATTAAGGGTATTGTGTTCCAGGTAACGTTTGAGATGGCAAAGAAGCTGGGGCAGGAGACATTCACTGACAAGAGCACAAGGTGGACTTTAGGTTTTGACATAATCTTCAGAGCAACAGAAGTAAGCAATAAAGACCAGAAGTTAATTTACATCCTAGAATACAATATGTCCTGTGTTTTATGTTATGGCATGTATACAATACTAGCGCCGTGCACTTTTTCTAGCGAATGTATGTACCATATCTTAGATATTTCTAGATGATATCTAGAATCCACTCATATAACTTTACTTTTTCAAAGAGTTGTAGAAGCTTTACATAAACAGCACTTTTTGGGTTGGGGGAGGGGTATGGGATATATGTTTTATTGAAACTGTACAGTGGTGTATATGACGGACAATAGGATAGAGTCAGATATAGTGTATCAAGCTATTTTATTCTGAAGAATAAACTTTTTGTGGTAAGTGGCCTCAGGCATCTTAGTCTTATCGTGAACTGTCTTTTCGATTAATATTACCTAATGGACCGCTGGCTCCTTGAGGCAGTGACTAGAGACACTAGACGGTGTTCAGTTCGGTCACAGTTTTTTTCTTTTAATCCTTCATTCCAGCCCGCACTCCATCCTACAACAAAGCTTTATGGGGCCTGATTGCTGAGGTCACAAGATTAGCTTTTAGAAACCACTAATGTTGTACATACCTGTCTTCCTGGTAATCTGGGAGACTTGAATTAATATTATGGGTCACATTATTATTCTGACCACTCATAGCTGCCAAAAATAGCCATAATTTTACCATTTTATGAGTGAGTATGTTTTTGTACTTTCTACTACACCCTGGTTCTCAGGTGACTTCATATGCTTGGATATCCATTCCCTCACACCATGTGTAGGACTTTGACATAAGACACCAGCTTTGCCAGACTCTTGTCCTTGTCATGTTCTATGTGATCTGATGGCAGAAGTGCCCTCCATCTGCTCACCAAAGTCTATCACTTGCCTTTGGTACTTTCCTGTACTGAGCCATGAAGCACAGAATGAAATGTCCCAGCTGTAGGAAATGCTCATTTGATAATTAACAGATAATGGTAAGCAACCACTGGAAACGAAAACAAAGCTGCATTTTTTACCTCACTCCTTGATTTTGTGCAGACCTGGATAGATGACTTGTTAGAGAAGAACTTTAATCCCCCACATACATTTCTTTCACTCTGCTTTCAGCGACCACCATGCTCTGTTTTTCCTATGACATTTAAAAATGCGCCTTTGGCAGCTTTTCAGAGACAGTCCATGTGTTCTAGAAAGCTGCTGCTGTGTGGCTCACAAGGGTAGTAAACAGTTGTATAAAAGCAAGTTCTTGGACACATAATGTTTCATGAATAATATAAAATGGGGCCCACTCTGCTGAGCAATGCAGTAAACTAATGCCAACTTGAGCATTGGCTAACACTCATCCCAGATTCATTCAATGACAAAGACCTTCACAGCAGAATTGCAAAAAAGGGTCATCTCTCGCTCTCTCTGTTTATTCACCTCTGAGCGAATAGTGTTCTGTAGATATTGACAAATGAGTGTTTCATGTACGAAACTCTCCACGCTTTGAGAACTGTATGTCTGCAAGGCAAAAATATACTTATCCATGGGGTAGGTAGACTAAGGTAAACACCAGCTCCAGGTGCTCTGCTTTTGTGCTTATATTGGTGTGTGCTGGGAATGAATGAGTCTCTGTTTAAATGCTGCAACATGGGTGTCATGTTCTGGTTTTCTCTTTCATAATTAATTCCATGTTAAGCTGTTCCCCATCTCTCAGTCATTACTAAATTAGCTACCTCCAATGCTGCCTTTGATGCTACTGGTCCCTGGGGAGTAATCTGGATTCTGCTTTCCCCCCCTCCCTCCCACCCCATATGTTGATTTTATCACCTTATTAATGCTCAGAATTGCTCGCATCCCCACGGAGAGCCCTATGATCATTCATTCATTCTAATTTATATATTTTTCTGAAATGGTTCTTAAATTAAATCTTGTTACTTTATCCAGAAAGCAAGATCTGATTTTTATATGTCTTCTTTTTTATAGTTTGGAGATTCAAAACCCCACCTGCATAACAGAACTGTTCAAATAACTATTTTAGATTTTTTAAAAAATTAAATGGAAAAGCAAGAGTAGGAAGAAATCAAATACACAAAAGGAAAATTAGTGGAATTTGTATAATAAAGATTGATAATGCATAAGAAATAAATACAGTCCTATCCAAAGTGTAAGGGATGAATCTGAGAATAATTTCGGAACACTAGAATGACTAACCTTCATGGTTGGAAATGTGGAAGAATCGGCAATAAGTAGTGTTATTTTTCTCCTTAGGAAGCAAGTAACGCCAGGAAGCAGAGAGAGAAAAATCAAGATGATGTTCAAACCCATTTTATCCTACAACAAATCAAAGTTCGAGATCACCACAGGTACATGACAGTGCAAAATGAAAAAAAAAAATTGGTTATTACAGGGCATTCATGAGAAATGCCTATGAATTTCCAGGGTGAGAATTAGTGTTTTGCTTTGGCATGTTGAGTGAATCCACTAACCTATACATTTTGTTTTCCTCCTTAATTAACAGGAAAGAAATGTGGAAACACACACTGGAGGAACATGCTGAGAATGCAGAAAATTGGCTATATTGATGGTGGGTTGGCATAACTTCAACACGTTTATCTATAATGGCCCAATTCTACTCCCTTTGTCTTTACTGGGAAGAGGATCATGCCACAAATTAATTACCTAGTTAATGCCAAAATGCTATCTTAAAGACAGTAATTTCATATTAAATACATATGAACATTCAGTGGTATCCAAAATATTGCCTGAAGCATCTAAATAATCTTTAAAAGTCATTCACATACCTACATTAAATTTATTCTGTTATTCATTTTCATTTATGACTCACAGCCTGATGGAAGGATCTTTCAAAAATCCTATGGGGACAGGCTGGTTTCATGGCGGTCAGCACAGACACACGATTGCCTCTACCTTACTAATCAGCTATCTGTTCCCCCCCACATTACGTGTGCATTCCAAACCTTGGCCCAGATCCTGCAAACACTTATGCATGTGCTTAATTTTGCTCACAAGCAGTTCTGTTAATTTCAGTGGGACTACACACATGCATAAAGTTACTCATATGCTTAAGTGTTTGCAGGAATGGGCCTTTTCAGCTCTCTAAGAAAGATAAACTGCACCATGCTCTCTTACTACAGTGGATGCATTAGGATGTTTTATAACTGACATAAAGTCAATGCACTGGCCAGGAGCTTTCTAGACAACTGTAAAATATTTAGTCTTCTTTTTTTTGGAGTCCGGACATTTCCTGTGCTCCAACCCAAAGCATAAACCAAGGTACAGTGAAAGATTTCCAGACAAATAGCAAAAGTAAACTTCCAGTGAAAGCAACAGAAAACTGGCCTAACTAAAGTAAGATATAGGAAATGAACATTTTTTCTTTACATACAAAGGTAGCAGAATCTTCATAAGCCAAAGAAGTGGACTTCTTAGAAACTTCTGGGCCAAGCAGGTAATTCATTTACTAGGTACCACCTATAGTAGTTACATTAAAATCTGCAAGACAGAGATTTTCAAACTAGAGTGCTCTGGTGTAGAAGATCCTGCTGTTGGCGCAACACAGCATTAGGTCTTTCAGAAACCCCTCACCTGGGGATGATTTGAGGAAAGCTGCCAACTCATAAGGGCTCAAAGGTGGGAAATGCAGACAGTCCAATATTAGAATGAGGCCCATGTAAATTATGTCTGAATCGTGGCTCTCTGTTATCATGGTGTATTTTTTTTTCAGGTCACTGATGGACAAAGTGCACTGCCGCTGGGCTCAGACTTGGCTTTAAGTGTCTTGAGTCAGCAGTCTGAATCCTATGGCAATGCACCTAGTTGCCTAGTCATATGAATAAATACACCTATTTGATCACTACTTCCTTTCCTCATAAGAGATTCAGTCCTGCAGTTTTGTCATTGAAATCAGTGGGAGCAGAACTGGACATGGAGCAGTAGGCATTATAAAGGCAGCTTTTCCTAACAGTTACTGCATGATGGTATCTGACATACCTCAGTTTTTCAACAGGGAGCCACTATTCAGACCTCATAGAACAGGAAATGGTAACAGTGCTGTGTCTTTTGTGAGAGTTTTTAACGGTGACTGCTGAGTGGTGCACAGTATCCTTGTACATATGCTTTCAACAACTGTTAAACTTCTTGACGACAACATTCATAGATCCACTCCATAGTTTTCCTTCTGTCTTATGCAAAGGGCCAGAATGTAATTCATTGAGATACCAGCACTTGATGGGGAAGGTGCATATGCTATCATGGAGACAGCTTTATCCCACTTTTCATGCTGAATGTCCCTTTCACAAACCAACCTGATGGGACCCATCAGTAGTTAAATTAAAATCTGCAGCAAAAGGCTTAAAAGCTAAAGTACAATCCATTGCAGTTTTATTGTAAGAGGACACTTTACAGGCAGCCAGGCAGACTCGTATCAGCCTCCTTCCTGACAATGCAGAGTGGTAAAGTCTGCTGTTAGCAGTGATATTATCATCAGCCAGTGGGACCAGGAGAGAGGCACGTTGGTGTTCAACCCCATTTCTAAAATATTTATTCAAAAATATGTATCTTAAGTCAAGACCTCTTTGGACTGACCAAAGATTAGTAAGCTTGGCTAGTTCTGCAGCTGTAGCCACTATGTAAGAGCATCATTTCAGAGATGCAGAGCATCATTTCAGCTTTAATCTACAACAGACGTTGTAGCAAGAGGGGCCATGTCAGTCCAGCCTAAAAACATGAATAAAAATAATTATTTCCCTCTGTGCATTTTGCAATTTCATTTCATTTGAAATTTTTTACTGTATTCATTGGTTGTCTCCCTTAATGTCTAGTATGCGGTCCCCAGTGATTGTGGTCACTGAAGCATTTTTTCCCCATTGCTAATGGATCTGTGCCTCAAGGAAATGCAGTGGCAACTGGCGGTGATTGGGATTTGAAGAATTACCCCCTTCCTTCATCATGTGGGTGGAGGAAAAACAGTGACATTTGCAATGGAAACATACCACTGCTGTTCAACTAGTGCTTTGTTAAGCAAGACAGCAAACATATCTTGTTCTCCAGAGGCCACTGTTGCTCAAACCCTAGAAAATGGTGCTGATTGAGACGCTTGTAAGATAGAGAGGAGCGAAGTCAAATTACAAAGAGAAGCAAAATAAAAGCAAAATTTGATATCAAGTAGTAATTAGGTAAGGCCAACTAAAAACAAGCATAGAAACCAACCTTAATTATGAATAGTCCATAACAGTGCAACCTAAACTGAATATTGGGAAGTCTTTCCTGTCAGTGAGATCTTTTAGTCTGTGGAAGACTCAAAGGGAGTGCTTGTGTGAGACATTTAAGACCAGGCTAGCTAACATAATAGAAAAGATATTGTAGGATATAATCCTGAAGTGGAAAAGGTTGGACTGAATACCCTGAGCAGGCCTGTTTCATTTCTAATACTTTTGAACTATGCCAAATGTACCTAAGGAAACTATAATTCCATTGAGGGATTCTGGTGAAATTTACGATGCACCGGTGTACTCAAGGGAGTCCTCTTCTAGGCTTGTGTAGTGAGGCACTGTGGTTCCCCGCTGCCCTGGAGAGGGACTAGCCTCTCCGGATACCAAAGTGGGCAGAGCCAGTGAATCCTGCGCCCGCCCCCAGAGGTCAAGGCGCAGGACAGGAAGTATAAAAGCCCAAACCCAGAGCTCACTAAAGGAACAGCTGCCAGAGAGGCCAGACGCCTGCAGCCTAGTTCCTGGTTGGGAAACCCCGGCAATCGGCGGTGGACCCAGAGACTGACCTGACCTGCTGGCAACTGACACTGACCGGAGCCCAGAGGAGCTGTCAAACCTGCCCCTCACAAGTTACCTAGAGGAGCTGCCAAGCCTACCCCTTGCCAGGTACCCTTAGGAGCCCATGGTGCTTGACCCCCCCCCCCCCCCCCCGGAGGACACTGTCCGGACCCAGGTACCTCTAGAGGGGGAGTTAGGACGTAGCCCGGGGGCAGACGACTCTAGCCTGGCTGCAGCACCGCCAGTGCCTATGTCAGTGTGTTGCGGACAGGATCCCCACTGACTCAGCAGCAGGCCTTCTGCCGCTGCTAGGGCCCCGGGCTGGGACACAGTGGAGTGGGTGGGCCTGCGTCCCCCCTGCCACCCAACTTGTGGGTGGCAGTCTCCCCCTCTCCCAGACTTTCGGAGCCAAGAGTCTGGACTTGCTGTTTACCTGCCTTTGCTCAGCCCCTGCCTGAGGGCCTGAGCCATTGACTCTTTGCGGCCCCATCCAGATCTATGGCCTGGGCCTGCTCATTATATAACAGTTGCCCAGCTCCCGTCTGAGGACCTGAGCCTGTGATTCACTACTGCCCGCCGACCAGGCATGAATAACTGTTTGTGTTTTGCCTCTACTGCTGTTGTGGAGAGAGACTCCCGTGGCCAGGCTAATTCTTTGTTACAACGGAAAGGAAGTAGCGAGACGGTGTGGTTCCCCACTGCCTGGAGAGGGATGAGCTCTGGTCAAACCCCTCTACAGCTTGTTACTGCCTAGTTCTTGGTTACGTACAGTACATACTGCAATGTGAAGGGTAGAGCTTGGTGAAGAGAAGAAAAGAGTCAGGTATCACAGTCAGAGAGGAAAGAGAATGGGGAGATGTCAGCTAGGTGTCAGTAGTTAGCAACATGGAGTGAGAGGGGAGAGCCGTATGTAATGAAACGTTGTTCCAAAGAGAAGAACAAATAAGGACTGCCTGGAAGTGGCAGGAGTGGAAGCCAAGGCAAGGAGTTTGTGAGGAGAGACCACCAGGAGAGAGAACAGCTCAAAGGCAGTGCCAGAGAAGGGAACCAGGTTTCAGTGAGCCCCTAGCAATAGAGAACAGAGGAGATGGAGGACCTGGATGCTAGAAATGGGATAAGCATTTCAGAGGGATCAGGAAAAGAGGAGGGACAAGGTGGGTAAAGAAAGGCAAGGGCTGGAGGGAGGGTGAAAGATTATGTTGGGGAAGGTTGAGAGAGATGGAGAAGGGAGGGCTGGGGTGGAGGTGGGATGTGGATTTGTGGGGAAGTAGGGGAGTGAAAAAGAGGGGGAGAGAGAATAGGTGATAAAGGTGGTAGGATCAGTATAAAAGAGAGACTAAAAGAAGTGAAGTTGGAGATGGTGGAAAAGAAAACACTAAAACCCAGAATTGGTGTGGTGAGAGTATTCATAGGTTATGGCTAGTAACAGCAAATCAATTCACAAGTCTAGATTGTAAGAGCTTTGGGAAAGAATCATGTCTGTGTTTATACAATGCATAGCATAATGGGGTATTTGGGCACTGCTATAATAGAAATACATCACTAATCAGATAGGGAGTCAAATTAAGGGGTAAATACATGTATGAGGACAAATCCTACTGTCAAGTTCTCTCTTAGCTTAGAATAAATTTCATCTCAGCTTAAATATTTAGCGTGAAAGTGTCCTTATGGTCCGTGATGTACACTGCAGATTTTCTAGAGCATGTATTATTGTTTATAACTCTGGGATATCTGCAAAAGAAATTAAAACATTGTTCATTTCCACACTCAGATACTTGTTTGAATCAAAGTGGAAAATTCTTAGCACTGAACAGGAACATGAGGGTTGTCATGTTGTAATAGACAAGACACTGTTTATCTAGTCTGGCCTGCCTCTAGCTGTGGCTATACTTAACATTTAAAGGGAAAGTGAACCTAAATCATACATCTGGTCAGCTGAGCAGCAAACAAATTCCAGCAAGGTGGGGAGGCTCCTCTCTGACCTCAGCTATAGGAATGCAACATGTGTTTGATGTTATAATAGCTACACACACTTTATGAATTACAAGGAAGCCACTGTCAGTAAGAATAAAAAAGCATGGAGTTCATCTACAAGAAAATGGAATCTGTTCTACTGTCTACACAATTTTATTCTATATTTAATTCTTTGTATTGCCATTTACCCATAACACTTATATGTAATGGGTGCATAGTATGTAGAGTATGGGACAGTATAACAGAGGCTATAGCTCTGAATATCAAGGTATATGAGATCAGCATGATGTCTATGCATAACTCAAATGGAGGATATCAAGAATTGAGGTTGCTTGGGTACTGTAAGTCTGAATTTTTAAATTTTCTAACCTTTGGGCTTTTAAAAAAACTAATCTTAATGTAGGATTTTCTGATTTCCCCAATAACTATTTCATGGAAATCACCATGTTCTACTAAGAAAAAACAGTGGGACAAATTATTCTCCAGTGCTATATCTTGTCTGGAAATATTTTCTAGTTAGCTGCCCTTTTAGTAAAAACCTACAATGCCCCAAGTTTGACCCATTTTTTTTTAACATCTGTTTGCAATTGCAAATTCAATGCAATTTTAATGTTTTTTTCTCCAAAAACCTCCAAACAAGTCAGTGCTACTTTTTCCTCCTGGTTAGTGCCTGCAGCCTTGCGGTTGTGACAAGCCCCAAACATTTCCTTCTGACGCGGAAAAAAAAATCACCCAAACCTATATTAGCTAAGGGGGAAAAAATAGCACCACAAAAGGAGAAGACTTGAATCTCTCTTTGTTTTCAAGGTATAACACATAGACTTAGGCCCTGGTCCTTCAAGCTGATTTATGCTGGCAGACTCCTGCTCCCACAAGGATCGGGAACAAGGCCTTAGTACAGCATGAAACATACACTGTCTCCTAGACTATATTTACTGGCCAGAGATTGTCTTCTCTGCTTCTGCTGTTACCACTTTGATACAGTCCTTGTCATTCTTTTTGCTCCTCATCTCTAGGGTGACCAGACAGCAAATGTAAAAAATCAGGACAGTGGGTGGGGGTTAATAGGAGCCTATATAAGAAAAAGACCCCAAAATTGGGACTGTCCCTATAAAATCAGAACATCTGGTCACCCTACTCATCTCCTACTTAGAAGTGAAATTACTAAGTGATATTACTCTCTCCTTCTAGAGTTTTTAGAGGCATGGAGTCCAAATTCTGCAGAACCATCATCCACTCACTTGCTTGAAAGCGATCTTGGAAATATTTTTCTTCATGACACCAAATAGTTTCTTATGGATAAAGTTGTATCTTTGTTTATAACCTTTAAAAATTCTGTAATTATCTCCCTTTCCCCATACACAATACCTTTTTCCCTTTTTTACATCTTTTTATGCCACTGCTAGGTCAGCAGTAACTGCTGTATGGATGTAGGATATTGTAACTTCAACCGCAGTGCTGCTTTAAGGATTTCTCAGATTATCACAACGGTGTAGCCAACCAAATGCTGTTGATTCAGCAAAGACGATAATATTGTGCAAGTTTTAATCACACCACATATAAGGAGAAAATTTGTCATTTTAAAATTCACAAGGCTTGTAAACAATAGCGTAGTTGATACTGGCAGTGAAAAATTAGGTTTCTTCAATAGTCTGTCCACTGGAGATTAAGATTGTCAATTCCATTTTTAAGTATTTAATATGATTTCACTACCAAGTGTATCATATGCAGGTCCGAGCTTTAGAAATATTGAAATATGATCTGACACTAACAGCAGACAACAGTACACAAGCAACAGAGCACAATATGACACAACTGATACCCTATGCTGGAATAACAGGTGACACAGCAGCTCAGGAATGTTGTGAAGAAACATTAAGTGAAAGATCATTTGCATTTCTGATTTTCTCATACACACGTGCACTCTATACTCCTGGGGGAATTCTGTGCCACTGTACATGTGCAGAATTTATGTCCCCCACAGATTTTTTTATTTCCCCGCAGAAAAATGATTTTCTGAAAGGGAAGCAAAGGGAAGCCACAAGAGCAGTCGTGTGACCCTCCCCAGCAGTATGTTTTGGGTGCCCAGGGCAGCTGGCAGAGAGGTAAATCACTATGGGACAGGTGGTGGGACTCAGGAAGACCTGGCTGATGGCTCCTATCCTTGCGCTGGGCTCAGCTACTACTCCCAGCTGGGCTGGAGAGGACGGACTTCCTCTTCCCCTGCACGGCATCCAGGGCTAGGTCAGATCCATCCTGAAATTTCTCCCCCCAGCTGCAGGAAGATTTAGTGTCTAGGAAATGGATCTTCAGCAGGTGTGAATTCTCATAGCTCCATTGACTTCAGAGAAGTGATGACAGTTTACACTACCTTAAGATCTGCTCCTAGATATTTACTATAGAAACAAAGACTTTTTCAGTCAGATTTTTGTCATTTTTCAGGTAGTTCAGTGATGGGACTGTAAAACCTTGACAAGGTCACTTAAAAACAAAAACATTTTCCTTATTTTGTTTGAAAACGTTTAAGAACTTTGTTCTCTACAGCCCTCCAGGCACAACATGATCATTCAGCAAGTTCCGTACTTGGATATATCATCTGAAAATTGTTTGAATATAATCTCTCCTGCCTGCAGCAGAAGCCAGCCAAGGACAGGTCTATCCAATTTTACCTCTGTTTCCTTTGCAAATCTAGACTGAGCCAGGGACCACCAGAGGAACTGTAATTATTGTGTTGCATTATTAAAACAAAACATTCAGAAAAACTGCTAACATTTCAATGTCACCTGAGTCCTCAGAAGAAAACCAAATGATCTCTATCATGCTGAGAGTTTAATGTAAATTAAAACGATCATCTGTTTCAGAGATCACTAACTTTTGCTGCTTTATTAAATGAGCCAACTCATTTCCATCTGTTTCTCTTATTAGTAACTGAAGTTGTTTGGCTGGTAGCAATGATCTCAAATAAGATATTTTCTTAAAAATAAATTATCATAAAGACTATAGCTTACAACTTACATGATTTCCATTTGTTCTCCTCTACTTAAAGACCTGGCTGTATTTACTTGTGGAGTTCTGTTTTATGGCCTGTCTTCCAAACTGCTAAGCGTACCACATGCTCATCTCAAAAACCGGCACTAGGCCTGATTCTCAGGAAGAGAAAATTCCCTTTACAGAATTCCAGCAATGCAAAGGGGCATTAGTGTAAGTGAGAATCACGCCCATGGTTTGGACAAACTGTGGTAGCACAACACTTTACACCGAAAAAAGCAGAGCAACACTGCAGGTTTAATAATGGAGTAAATCAGAAGTAGTGGGTCAAATTCTCTGTGTAAATTGCAAAGGTCCTCAGGCAAAAATGAAGATGTGACGAGCTGATCTTTCAAATGTAAAAAAAACAAAACAGAACATTTTAAAATAAATTTGAGCCAATTCTTTGAAGCAAAAAAAAGACAAAAATAAATGCTATTTGTATTTGCTTTGCTGTTCGCCTTTTAACATTCATGTATCGAATTACAATATCTATATGACTGCCAATAATAAAACCTTCATAAGAACAAAAAGGATAAGAATTAATCTTGGAGATTTTTGCATTGTTTATTTGAAGTGTCATAGACATACAGTAAAGCAAACCAGAAGGCTCTTTTGCCATGTAATTATGAAGACAGTAAGGGAACAAGGCCAGGGCATTATAACTGGCCTCTGCTATTTACAATTATGCATTGGTGTAATGTCAAGGTAAATTTAGCTGCAGTATTCGGCTGTACATATTGCATTATATAAACAATCCAGAGCTTCTTGTTTCTGTTTAATTGAAGAGAGTTCCTCTGTACTTTAAAATTAAGTACTCTAAGAACCAACAATGATTTGTATGTCAGCGTTTCTACAGTTTACTCCAGAGGGAATTCTGTGCCAAACAATTAAAAATTCTGCACTTAAAAAAAATTTGCAAATTTTATTTATCAATAAATAAATGTGGAGGCTCCAGCATGGCATTGGGGAGCACAGGCCACTGGCTGCATGGAGGCAGAAAATCACCCTGCAGCCCTTCCCACCCCCCCCATGCCAGAAACTCAGCATTGAGGACCCTGACACAGCACAAGAGTCCTGCCACTCCACGCCAGGTGCACCAGGTGTGGGCAGGCAAGCTCAGCCCAGCAGGATCCAAGTGTGGAGGGGCTCAGTGTGCGGGGATCCAGGTATGGGGCGAGAGGAAATCTGGGTGCAGGTGGCTCAGTGGGGGTCTGGGTGCGGGGCCGGAGGAGAGGATCTGGATGCACAGGGTCTCGTTGTGTGTGGGGGGTCTGGGTGAAGGGGCAATAGGACTCTGCAGGGGGGTCCAGATGAAGATGGTTGGGGCTCAGGAGAAAGTGTCTGGGTGTGGGGGGCTGGGGATCAGCAGAGTGAGGGTCCAGGCGCGAGGGACTAATCAGGGTGGTGAAGGTGCAGTGGAGTGAGGCTCAGTAGGGTGGGGATTCCAGTGCAGGGCATTTGGTGGGGGGGTTGGGGGGGTGGGGTTGGGCAGGCAGGGGATCAGCTCCCCTTTCAGGGACCCCTTCCTCTGTGGCTGAGGAGAGGTGGGGGCAGGAAGCGACAGGGGGAGCATGGAGCTTCCTGCAGCCGGGGGAGGTTTCTGGAGGCGGGTCTGATTCAGACGCAGACACTCCTTGCAGGGGAAGAGGAAGTCCCATCCTCCTCCACCCCGAGCCCAGACAGGACTAGCAGCTGAGCCTGGTGCAGGGTAGGAACCACCAGCCAGGACGTCCCTAGCTCCACCCCAACCCCTGTGATGATTTACCTCTCCACCGATTGTGCAAAATAGCACTCCTGCGCTGCTGGGACGGGGAACGTGACCGCTTTTGCAGGGTCCCTTTGCTTTCCCCATCAGAAAGTAATTTTTCTGCAGGGATGCAAAGAAATCTGTGGGGGACATGAATTCTGTGTGTGCACAGTAGCACAGAATTCCCCTAGAAGTAACAGTTGACCTCCTTATGGCAATACTAGGGTTACTATACATCTGTATTTTCCCGGACATGCCCAGCTTTTTGGTTCTTAAATCACCGTCTAGGAGGAATTTTTAAATATCTAAAAATGTCCGGGATTTTGCCATTATTATTTTTCCCCAAAGAAGAGTTGATCATTCAAGAAAGAGAGTGAACGTTGATCACTCGAGAGAGTGCCCGCTTTTTCCCCCCTAGCTCCCTGCACTTGCACCGTGAAACAGCTGTTTTGTGTGGCGGGGAGGAGGGAGAACGTGGCGCGCTTAGGGGAGCAGGTGGGGCCAGGACGGGGATTTGGGGAAGAGGTTGGAATGGGGGCGGGGAAGGGGTGGTGTAGGGGCAGGGCCAGGGCAAGCAAATTTCCCCCCTCCCCCGTCGATTGTCCTCTTTTTTGAATGTTCAAATATGGTAATCCTAGGCAATACCTTTCTTCTGAGCCATAGATTATTATGCTAAAAATACATATACTGTATATACTATTTATCAGTTTAAGTTCATGGACTGATGGTTACCACTAAGACCAACATATTTACAGTCCAGAGTTTCGTATCAGTTCCCTTAATCAAAGCTGATCTCAGGAGAGCAGCTACAAAGAGAGAAATGGAGAGTTTAAGACTATTTTGGAATGCATATGATGCAATTTTTAATTCTGTGTATGGTACTTTGATATGAACATGGCAGTATTAGAAATGCAGCTGAATAGATGAAATAGACAAATAATTGTGTCAATATTTACAGAATGCTGGGTGGCCCTTCAATAAAGCCAGCTCAAAGTGAAGATGCAGCATTCAAAAGACGGTTCCACACACACATGTAAAGTGTCTCATGAATTCCCTTATATTTTTTTTCAGTCCCAGGCTTCGCACAAATTTTATATCCAACTAGTTACTGACGAGAGGGAGGGAGCAGATAACTAAAGTGAAGCCAGTCATGGTCATCAAACACTCATCACTTTCCCTGGGTGAGAATGTGCCCCCCCCTTTTTTTTTTTAATTAAAGAAAGTTTTAGTGAAATCCTCATATTTTACTGCTTGAAATTTTCCTGGTGGGAATGGGGAATTTCCACACAAGTGCTAGTTGCACACTCGATTTGGCAAAATTTCTCCATTCTGTTACACCTGTTTTATGCAAGTGCAAGTCCAATGCAATCAGCAGAAACACACCCGCATAAAATGGGTGTATGGACTAGAGAATCAGGCTTTCACTTCTGAACAGATTTAAGGCCTACATACCACCCACATAATGTCCTGGACCAAATGTTGACCCTCTGTGTGAAGTCTGAGTAAATGAGCTTTCAAAAGGAGATCTTTACAGGCTCAGAAGGGGGAAAGAATCCTCCCTACACAGATGCCTCTACAGTCCTCCATATGGAGGTTTCTGATTAAGGATCTCTGTAGTCACGGCCCATTAATCCCTCCCTGCTATACTACTATCTCTAGCCCCTCCTTTGTGGAGCCATGGAGCAAACCGTCACACAGCACTGCTCTGCAGTACACAACAGTGTGGAGTTTTCTGTGTAACCTCTCCACAGCAGCAGAATTGCTGTCCTTATGTGTTCTGTTGGAAGGTGATACTATGTTTTTCCCAACAAGGAAAGGCATCCAGAAAATTTTTTAATATAAGTATTGTAATCTCCCTAGCCTCACCTCAGCCATCCAAAGTAAACAAGTAACTATACAACAAAAGAAAAACTTCTGTGCCAACTCGCAGTTCTGAGTGCAATTTGTGTAGGAGCAGCCTCCAAAGGAGTGGGAATAGGCAGGAGCCTACCACAGAAGCAGGCTTTAACACCAGCAGTCCAAAAACAAAAATAGATGTCAATCTCAGTACATGCTTGTAGCTTTTCTTGCAGTCTAGCTGTAGAAAAAACTCCATCTGCAGCATTTGTAATTCACAACTAAAGAACACTAAACATTTTTGTTCCATTTCAGAAACTTGCTAGGGTTTTGGTGCGTCGGGTACAAACCTGAGGTAATTCTTGACAACTAAGGCCCAGATACTCAACAGGTATTTAGGCACTTTTAACTCCTATTAATTTCAATAGAAGTTAGACGTCTAAATACTTTTGAGGATGTGGGCCCAATGGCCCAATCTTGCAAGATGCTCAGGCAGAGGTGAAGGACAATTAGCCCCTTAAAGGATCAAGTCCCAAATCTCCTAAGTATATGATAAATCAGACCTGTGAAAATCTGATTACACAGCAATAAATACTCCCAAATTTTTGATTCACTGGGGATAGCAAGCCCTGTCAGTACAACATGCTGTAAGTGGAGAGAAAGATAAACTTCACTAATGGTGCGCTAGCCCCATCAATACTTAGGCCCTCATCCAGGAAAGCATTTAAACGTGCATAACTTAAACTCTTACACAGTTCCTTTGACACAAATGGGTTTACTCACATTTTAAGTTATGCACATGCTTGAATGCTTTGTAGACCATGCAGAGGAAGTATAGTGAGAATCTGTTCAAATAACTCACAAGGGTGTGTGGAAAGGTCTTCGTCCTGCAATGTACTACAAATGGCTATCCTGGATGGATTAAGTCCGGGGGGCCTCAAAGTTCAATCTGTGAAGTCATATATAACACATGGCCTGTACAAGTTGGCCTTTGTTTGTAATTGCAGAAACATTATTGCCTGAAGTTGCTGGTTGCTAGCAAACTCAAACAAGAAGCAATTTATTATTTTTTTAGCCAGCCTTAAGTATGAGCAAATAGTATGATTGCGTGCCTTGTTTTTTTCCAATTTAACACGGTAGGTAAGCTTATAGCTCCAACTTGCCCTGGGGCTCTTGCGTGGTTGCCAATGTATAGTCTTCGTTGTCAGGAAGCTTTAAGTGCCTCATGATAAACTTCTTAATTTTGTTATGAAATGGCACAGCCAAAATGCATTCCAGAAGGTAGCCTAATGTAAAAATTGTGGCACCACCTATAAGATTACAAGAGATATTAAACTAGCAGAACTAGTTTTCCTCTCTAGCGTGTGCGTTAACTGTGAAAAACAATATTGAGCATCACGTTTAGAACTATTTTGGTGGTCTTTTGAAATATTTGAACACTGCCCTGTACATTTTACATGTAGTTATTTTATGCTATTTGGTCACTTGGGACACATTACAGTTCAAACACAGTATGTTCTAATCCATAAGCATACTTAAAGATCGTTCTAAGTAAAAGCAAATCTAAGCCTTTTGTTATTGCTGTTTGAAAAATCCCCATGGAAACTGTGTAACACTAGCTTTTAACAACCATTCTTTCTGACATGCTTTGTACTGCTTAAATAATAAGTGGATGTGAACTTAATTTGAATATTTTCATGGTCAACTATGGTACAGCAAGTCCCTTGGAAGATGCCATAATGGAGTTAATTGCTATATTTATTGTGTCTAAGATACAAATTAATACTAGCTTTGCTGAGAAAGGCGGAAAGGAGGCATAACTTTTAAAACACAAGTTGATGATCGAGACCATTTATATCTCAACCCATTGTAAAGTTTTAAAATTTGAACACAACATTTGGTATGTACACTGGTGCATTATTTCATACAGATTTGGCCGAATCCAGTTAAATCAATGTAGTCACACTATGAGTGAATTTGGCTCACTAACTTCTGGGCTGAGGCATGTTTTCCTGAAGGCCCTGTGCCTATTTAATATTCAATATTCTAATAAGAGCCAAAGGGTCATAGCCATCATTATAAGTTGGATCAAACTGTAACACAGGTGACACCTTTCCCCCCAAGTTCCCTGAGATAACTCAGGTAAGTAGAGCTACACAACTTTGCTTGGTATAGAGTTTTTCACATAATCCCAAAATATTTTATGGAGTTAAATACTGTAACAAATGCTGATGCACAAGGAAGTCAAGTAAGCAAAGATTATGCCTGTGAAATTTAAGGTAGCAGCACTCTTATTTATACACACTTACATTCAAGAATTAACCTTTAACAACAATTCCTCCCTTGTAAATTGAACTCAATCACCGTCTCTTTTTCCAGGCTTAATTCTCTCACTAAGCATTCTGCTTCAATAGGAGCTCTGTTTAAATAAGATCTGGCCCCTATAGAGGACACAGATTTGATGTAGCCGTGTATCTCATGCTCAAATAAATTGGTTAGCCTCTAAGGTGCCACAAGTACTCCTTTTCTTTTTCCATGGGTACAGTCATTTTTGCTACAATGTTTCCACACAGTACAAGCTCTTCATAATCTTTATTACAAGCAATTCAATAGCCTTCCCCTTTCCGTCATTTTCTGTGGCTTTTACCATTTAGAAAAAAGAACAAAACGTGTTAGGGCTTGTTTCCTTGTACCAGATGTCAGCGATCCTCTGTTGACCCAACCTCTAAGGCACGGTCAGGTGCCCTGCTGAAAAATGCTAACTGATTCCTGAATCCTCACTGTGGCAGGTGTGGCTTGTTAACCCCACCCTGGATAGGATATAAGGGAGGTAGGCATGGCCCTGGAGGCAGAGGGAAGAGTCCTACAAGAACAACCAGGCCCGGGGAGAAAGCTTTGGCTAAATTCATGTTTTTATTGTTAATAGTTGCATTGTTATCAAAGGAAGAGGACAAATTAGACACTAATACAGCATGTCAGACTGCTTGGAGCAGTGTGGGAATGTGATTGGGAGACAGGCCAGTCCTTGCTTACAGACAGCCCCCCAACCTGAAGCAAATACTCACCAGCAACCACACACCGCACAACAAAACCACTAACCCAGGAACCTATCCTTGCAAAAAAGCCCGTTGCCTACTGTGTCCATATATCTATTCAGGGGACACCATCATAGGGCCTAATCACATCAGCCACACTATCAGAGGCTCGTTCACCTGCACATCTATCAATGTGATATATGCCATTATGTGCCAGCAATGCCCCTCTGCCATGTACATTGGCCAAACTGGACAGTCTCTACGTAAAAGAATAAATGGACACAAATCAGACATCAAGAATTATAAGATTCAAAAACCAATCGGAGAACACTTCAATCTCTTTGGTCACTCGATTACAGACCTAAAAGTGGCAATTCTTCAACAAAAAAACCTTCAAAAACAGACTCCAACGAGAGACTGCTGAATTGGAATTAATTTGCAAACTGGATACAACTAACTTAGGCTTGAATAAAGACTGGGAGTGGATGGGTCATTACACAAAGTAAAACTATTTCCCCATGTTTATTTCCCCCCACACTGTTCCTCACATGTTCTTGTCAACTGCTGGAAATGGCCCACCTTGATTATCACTACAAAAGGTTCCTGCCCCCCTCCCCCCGCTGGTAATAGCTCACCTTAAGCGATCACTCTGGTTACACTGTGTATGGTAACACCCATTGTTTCATGTTCTCTGTTTATATAAATCTCCCCACTGTATTTTCCACTGCATGCATCTGAGGAAGTGAGCTGTAGCTCACGAAAGCTTATGCTCAAATAAATTTGTTAGTCTCTAAGCTGCCACAAGTCCTCCTTTGCTCATTTTCTTCAACTCTATACCTTTTCCATGTCATTCTTTTTGCTGTTGCTCAGAAAATCCCTTGGTGCTGCTAATTCTCCTTTCCATCCACATAAAATATTCTGCTCCAGGCCTGGTTCTGAGAGTCAGATCAATTACATCTTCCTGTGAAGAATGTAATAATCTTATAAAACTACCTACTGTTCCTTATATCAATTTACTGGGCTATATACAGGAGTAAGACCATGTATATACCTGCTTCCAGTTCATCATGTTCTCCTGCCTGGGTGTGACCACTGAAATATGCATGTTCCCAGTATGTAAATATAGGTGCAGCTATGGGACAAACTTCAAAGCAGCTCACATCCTAGACCCATTTGAAACTCATTAAACTGGCACAAATCCATATTTAAATAGAAATGAAAATAAAAGGGTTTTTCACCCCCATGTAGTCTTCATTGTGATCCTAAAATGCCTATAGTGATAGTGGGGGCTGGGGCAAATTTTGCTCCTAGTTACATGGATGTAACTCCCATGATTCAGTAGTATGCCTCTAGATTTACATCAGCAAAAGTGAGAGCAGGATTTCTAAAGAACCAGCTGTAAACCAAAAATGTCAGCAGTGACCCCCAGGGAAAGGAGCAGTAGTTGAAAATACCCATTTAAAACAAAATTATCTTAAAAAGTTACAAATAAATTTTCAGATTTGTTTAATGCTTTAAATTTGAATGTACAAATACCTGTCTCACAGGTGAATTCCAATATACAACTATTATACTTGACATGCATTTTAATTTACACAATGCATCGGAAGTGCCTACTGGGCAACACACTGGGGCAGTTAAACACTTACTTACCATGGTTACTTTGCTCCCTTTACTTGCCTTATGGTCAAAGACCCACAGCAGATAATCCAAGACAATATCATTGAAGTTGCGAAATACAACTGATGCAAAATGGCTATCACCGATGTTCATTTGGGGAGGAGGGAAGGTCAAGTTGTGTAGTAGAGTAACACTCACTATTGGTAAGATCTTTGTTCTCCCTTCTGTCATTTATACCTGTGGTTTCTCCAAGTTCCCCTGGTTCTCCCTGATCTTTCAGAAGATTAATGAATGCCTGACCTGACACATCCCAATGCTTGCATAAGTCAGGGGCTATTTTTATTTACAGGGAATATGGTTATAAGCTGTCTCATCCTAGTAGAAGAGATTTCTGTTTATTATCTGTTCTTAAGAAAAATGATGCCACTGACATGTTTAATAAGTGCCCTTGTAATGTGAATTTGGTACAAAATTCTGCATTCACTGCCCTATTTAACAATTATGGTACCATCAGCAAAGTGTTAACAAAAATCCACACTACTCCACCAAGTCTGATTGGAAGAAACAGATGGAGAAAATCCTCACCACCCATTCATTTTCATTCCTGTGTTCTGAGCTTCTGAAAAAGAGTTTTAAAAAATGGCAACATAACACTTAACATTCCCCGCTGGAATAATGTATTTATGGGCACATAAAATTATGAGGGCTGTCACGTGATTAAAAAAAAATAAACTGTTAAACAATAATCAAATACAAAAATATTTAAATAAATGGTATTTTTTTACATTTTAAAATATATTGATTTCAATTACACAGAATACAAAGTGCACAGTGCTCAGTTTATATTTATTTTTGATTACAAATATTTGCACTGTAAAAAACAAACAGTATTTTTCAATTCCCCCCTTGCAAGTACTATAGTGCAATCTCTTTATCATGAAAGTTGAATTTACAAATGTAGAATTATGAAAAAAACCTTTCATTCAAAAATAAAAAACAATGTAAAACTTTAAAACCTACAAGTCCACTCAGTCCTACTTCTTGTTCAGCCAATCGCTCAAACAATTTTGTTTACATTTGCATGAGATAATGCTGCCTGCTTCTTGTTTACAATGTCACCTGAAACTGAGAACAGGTGTTCACATGGCATTGTTGTAGCCCGCGTTGCAAGATATTTATGTGCCATATGCGTTAAAGATTTATATGTCCCTTCATGCTTCAACCACCATTCTAGAGGACATGCATCCATGCTAATGAGGGGCTCTGCTCGATAATGATCCAAAGCAGGGTGGACCGACACATGTTCATTTTCATCACCTGAGCCAGATGCCACCAGCAGAAGGTTGATTGTCTTTATGGTGATTTGGGTTCTGTAGTTTCCGCCTCGGAGTGCTGCTCTTTTAAGATTTCTCAAAGTATGCTCCACTCCTAGTCCCTCTCAGATTTTGGAAGACACTTCAGAGTCTTAAATCTTGGGTCGAGTGCAGTAGCTATCTTTAGAAATCTCACATTGGTACCTTCTTTGAATTTTGTCCTATCTGCAGTGAAAGTGTTCTTAAAACAAACATATGCTGGGTCATCATCTGAGACTACTACAATATGAAATATATGGCAGAATGTGTGTAAAACAGAGCAGGGGACATACAATTCTCCCCCAAGGAGTTCAGTCCCAAATTTAATTAACACATTTTTTTTAATTGAGTGTCATCAGCATGGAAGCATGTCCTCTGGAATGAGGGCTGAAGCATGAAGGGGCATACGAACATTTAGCATGTCTGTAAATACTTTGCAATGCCAACTACAAAAGTGCCATGCGAATGCCTGTTCTCACTTTCAGGTGACATTGTAAATAAGAAGCAGGCAGCATTATGTCCCATAAATGCAAACAAACTTGTCTTTGCGATTGGCTGAACAAGAATTAGGATTTGTAGGCTCTGAAGTTTTACATTGTTTTGTTTTTGAGTGTAGTTATGTAACCAAAAAAAACCCCTATATTAAGTTGCACTTTCACAATAAAGAGATTACACTACAGTGCTCGTATGAGGTGAACTGAAAAATACTATTTCTTTTATCATTTTTAGAGCACAAATATTTGCAGTAAAAATAATATAAAGGAGCACAGTAAACTTCATATTCTGTGTTGTAACTGAAATCAATACATTTTAAAATCCAAAACATCCAAAATCTTAAAACATCCAAAAATATTTAATACATTTCACATGGTATTCTATTGCTTAATTGTGCGATTAAAACTGTGATTAATCACGATTAATTTTTTTGAGTTAATCACGAGTTAACTGCGATCAATTAACAGCCCTAAAAAATTATCTTTAAAAGTAGCTAGATGAAAGCTTGGTGTAATGGACTGCAAGAAGATTTGAAGTTTGTGTGTGGATTTTATGGCATAGGCATTTGAGACTGCCCAGATAAGATTTGTTTCCATAAATGACAAAAAGAGACCTTCCTCTTCCCTGGATGGTGACTAATGCCTAGTTTTCATGGAGATCCTTTTGAGTTTCTTTTGTTCCAGTTAGGCACAATGGAGCTCAGAATACAAGGCCGAGAAAATCTAGACTTATCTTTAATAGAGATGGCCCAGATCTGTACAGCCCCAAAATTTCATCCAGATCCAAATTTTATAGCTAGCTCTTCTTTCTGTTATGGGCTGAACTTAAATCCAGACCAAACATCAGCTAAATTTTGGGGAAACATGGGTCTATCTGAACTCTGAGGCATGGGTCAAAGTCTAGTCTTTTCCCCTTACCACAGTGAGACTCTGTTCTGATTGACTGCTCTCTTCTGAGAAATTCTTAATTCTATTATCCCAAAATAAATACACAGAATCTCAGCTTACTCATTAGCCTCCCTCCTGACCCATTCACGATGTGCCTTTTACTGATGTTTCTTTTTTAATTTCATTTGAGATGGTTTTCTGCTTATTTTACGTTTGAGTCCGGTTTCAGATGCCTCAAAGAAAAACAGCTTCACACCCCTTCCTAAAACATTGTGGAAAACAGGTTTTTCATGGATAACAGTAGACTTAAGGAGCTCCTCCCCACAGCGAATGCTGATCCCTGTTTGTGGAGAGGAGACTGGCTCAAAGCACACACCCGTCAGTGTTGTGTTTGGCAGTGAGAAAGCAAGGGAGAGAGGTGACAAATCCCTCCTATTCCCAACCAGCCAAGTGTAGAGTAATACACACGTCTATGCTTTGAAGCATCTTGTTCTAAGCTCTGTCTCATTTTACCTATATGTAGTTTATCAGCTAATAAGTACACATTTAGACTGTAATAACTGGATAATTTATTTGAGGCCTTATAAACAGAGTTTTGACTTCACTGGGAACAGGCTCAGACCCTTTTTTTGGAACCTGTCAGGACTGTCTTTTGTGACTCTAAAATTTTAAGAGTGTTACAGACTGGCCCACTACTGCAGCGTATGGTCACCAGTCTGTTGCAAGTGGACTCAATCACTGGCTTCCACATGCTTCCAAGCTAAATAGTCAGAATCTAGTCACTGTTTTTAGTTTTGGGACTATAGGACACATTCCCAGACTCAAATCTTTTGAGACCCCTTTTTTGGGATGTGGGACATTGTCACGGAGTCCCTGGGCGATGCTCTGGAACTGCTCCCCATGAAGCCAGTCAGGACTCTGGGAAGTCTCCTTTCTGTGAGGAGCCTGTCTTCAGGACACAAAGCTCACACAGTTTCCACCTTCCTGGGTCTGACCGCAGAGCATTCAGCATCCTCTGCCCCTCCGTGCGCTTCCCCCAGCGAGTCTGCCCAGGCGGGGTCTTGGGGAAGCCAGAGGGTCCTGCACACAAACTCCACAGTCAGACGTGACTCTCAGCCAGCCAGTAAAACAGAGGTTTATTAGACAACAGGAACATGGTCTAAAACAGAGCTTGCAGGTGCACAGAACAGGACCCCTCAGCTGGGTCCATTTTGGGGGGCAGTGAGCCAGACAACCACGTCTGCACTTCACTCCTCGTCCTCAGCCTGCCCCAAACTGACACTCTCTCCAGCCGCTCCTCCTCTGGGCTTTGTCCCTTTCCCGGGCCAGGAGGGCACCTGATTCCTTTGTTCTCCAACCCCTTTAGCTCTCACCTTGCGGGGGGGGGGGGCCAGGCCTTTGTCCAGGCCATCAGTTGCCAGGAAACAGGGTGTTGGCCATTCTCTGCGTCCAGACCCCTGCACACGCCTGCCCTCTAGGGCTCTGCAACGATCATACACCCTTATCCCACAACCTTAGATACTTAAGAACTGCATAGGGGAAAGTGAGGCACCCCCACACTATTCAGGGGAAACATTAAGAACAGTCCCACTTCGTCACAGATGTCACCAACTAGCCATTCTGCACCCCAAAAATCAGTGTCAGACCTCCCTAGCCAACCCAGTCACTTACACATGGTCCCTCAGAGCTCCATCTAAGCTCCGGGCTCTCTGGGCTTATTAGTTTAACTCCTTTGGGGACAATGTGGCAGAAAAGCAAGGGCCATCTGCTTAGTAAAGAATTTCCTAACCACTGTGACTTCCCTTTTAAAGCACTTGAGAGTTACAGATGTGTGAAAATAACAAAAGTCCTGAGACACCCCCTCCCCAGTCTGATCTCACTGCTGCTGTGAGCCTGAAGTTTGTCAGCATTTCCTCCTACGTTCTGTCTCCGGCACGTCCTTCTGACACGTAGGATGGGGCCCCTTGCACAGAGCAGAACCACACTCTTAAATTGGGCCTTGGGCTATGTAAACACTACAGCTTACACTGGTATAAGTTATGTCATGTAGGGTGTGAATAAGCCACCCCCGAGTGACGTAAGTTACACCAACCTACGTACGGGTGTGGACAACGCTATGTCGATGGGAGAGCGTCTCCTGCCAACATAGCTACAGCCTCTTGGGGAGTAATGAAGTCGATGGGAGATGCAGCTGCACCACTGTAAGCTCTGTAGTGTAGCCATAACTCAGTCTCTGTGCCATGTGCTCGCACTGAGAAACCTCCAGAGCCACCATTCAGGCTTCCCTCCTCCCCCCAGTGCAGGAAAAACATTGACTGTCTAGCTGTTGCTGGCCACTCCCACGAAACAAACTCAATGGCCTCAGACTGCAGTCCTTACGGCCCTCCGTGATCAGTGAAGCAAGTGGAATCCCTTCACCACCGGTACGGGCCACCCCCAGCCCCCCACAGGGGGCACGTGACTCCCCCCTGACCTCAGCCCGGGGCCCCCACGCTCTCCCCGTCCCCTCCCCATGATCCACCCCCTTACCTGGGGAGGGGGGGCTCTGTCCTCCCGCCGCTGCGCTGGAGACGTTGATCCCGCAGCGGCATAAGGAGCAGAACCGCCCCCAGCCCTTCCGTGCAGGGTCTCCTCCATCCGTACAGCAGCCAGCCCCACCGGGCGACAGGGCTGGGGGCGCTGCAGCAGCCGCACCGCAGGAGCTGCCGGCACGGGGCCGCCCGGTGGAGCCACGTTCTGCTCCTTTCCCGGCTGCGGGTCTTAGGCAAGGAGCAGAAACGCCAGCAGCTCCTCCGGCAGCTGTACCGCCCCCAGCCCTGTCCGCCGGTGGGGCTGCTGCTGGGAGCTGGGGAGAGGCAGCTGCGTGGAAGGGCAGGGGGTGGGGCTGGGGTTTGCTCCGTGCCCCACTGGGAGCGGCAGCGGGGAAAGGAGCAGGACACCGACAGCCCCTGTACTGCTCCAGCCCTGCCCCCCACCCCCGGCCCTCCGGCGGGGCTGCTGTACGGAGGGAGGAGACCCTGCGTGGAAGGGCTGGGGCGGTACAGCCGGACCGGAGGAGCTGCAGTTGTGGGCCCACCCTGTGGCCCTGTATTCTGCTCCTCCTCTTTCTGGTACACCGTACCAGCTATAGATATCCGGCTAGTACGGCGTGCGGGACCATAGCACCCTACTTGCACTGCTCTCAGTGACAGCCCTTCAGCCACATGTCAAACCACCGTTCCCCAGACAGGGCAGCTGTCTGGCATTCTCTACAACAGGCTGCCCTGGGCAAGCCCCGACTTGTGCAGTCCCGGGGCCTAATTGCACACATAGACAGAGTGGGATGTGTCTGTAAATGTAATACTGCTAGAAATGAGGAACTAGTAGCAGTGGCTTGAGCCCATTGTGGTAGGTACAAACACATCGGAAGAAACAATTTCTGGCCTAAAGAGCCTAAGTCTGAACACGCCAGGCAGACAAAGGGCTGCAGGAAGGGATACCATACAGAAGCAGGCTGAACAATATCTGTTTTTCATAAACGAAATTGTGGGGGCGTTTTGCCGGGAAGGAACTAGAAGAACAGAAATGGGACACTGACAGGAAAGGAAAAGAGAAGGCAGGTGGCATGAGGCTGAAGGGAAGAGACCATGGAGGGAGGAAAGTGGACTGACTTCCATTGAATTGGATTGAAATGACTTATAGCACCTGTGCTAGTCCAGGTCTGCATCAGTAATACATGAAGAGTGAGAGGGAACCACCAAATTCATTTTCACACATGGTCTAAGGCAAGATGTGCACCCAGCTCTCCAGAGGTGAAAGCTCTAAGCTACTGCACCACCCTATCCTTAGGTGTAGAAGAAGCACAAGGTTAACTACAGCCAGGATAACTGTCCACACATTCTAGAGCTCACACATTCTCAACCTTCACACTTCAAAAGAGAAATTTTCTTTTTAAAGGAATTAAATTTATTTCCCCCAGTCTGCTAAACTGGTGCCTGTTTTAAAGAGGGAACAAATGTTATCTGCCTGAAGGATTTTGATGATAATTGAAATTCCAGGGATTTACATAAAACTTTCCCACATCTGCATTTTTGCCACAATCCAAGTAGTTTTATTTTGAATGCAGCTTCCTGTGTCCCTGTGCAGTAAAGTCTAAATAAGAGCCACATGCTATTTCATGTCAGTAGCTGATTATTTATCATAGGCTTGAATGACAGGACGATAGATACAGAATTGCTAACCCTTAGTGGTATCATCTCAGTGTAGACAATGCATAGGACTGGAGTATTTTATCATTCTATGTAACACACAAAAAAGTGACAATCCACACAACCCTCTTCTTCCTAAACAAATTGGGATATTAAGTAAGCATCAGGTAATCTAATCAGGCAATGCTGATGTGCATTTAGGTAAGAATAAATAAAAATGGTAAAGTCTGATATGGTTGATCTATACTGTGTAAAATACAAAAAGATAACCAAGGGCCATATACTGCCAATGTGTCGTGCAGAATTTCTATTACAGTCAATGGAAGCTTTATGTAGGCTTTTTGATTAATTGCAGTTAACTCACGTGATTAACTCAAAAAAATTAATCGCGATTAACCACAGTTTTAATTAAACTGTTAATAGAATAGCAATTGAAATGTATTAAATATTTTTGGATGTTTTTCTACATTTTCAAATATATTGATTTTGATTACAACATAGAATCGAAAGTAGACAATGCTCACTTTATATTGTTATTTTTATTACAAATATTGGCACTGTAAAAATGGCAAACAAAAGAAATAGTATTTTTCAATTCATCTCAGACAAGTACCATAGTGCAATCTCTTTATGGTGAAAGTGCAATTTACAAATGTAGATTATTTTTGTTACACAACTGCACTCAAAAACAAAACAATGTAAAACTTTAGAGCCTATAAGTCCACTCAGTCCTACTTCTTGTTCAGTCAATCGCTAAGACAAAGAAGTTTGTTTACATTTATGGGACATAATGCTGCCCGCTTCTTATTTACAATGTCACCTGAAAGTGAGAACAGGCATTAGCATGGCATTTTTGTAGCTGGTATTGCAAGGTATTTACATGACAGATTCATAAACATTCGTATGCTCCTTCATGCTTCAGCCACTATTCCAGAGGACATGCTGGTGGTGCTCGCTAAAAAAAAAGCATTAATTAAATCTGTGACTGAACTCCTTGGGGGGAATTGTGTGTCTCCTATTCAGTTTTACCAGCATTTTGCAATATATTTCATGTTATAGCAGTCTCAGATGATGACCCAGCACACGTTGGTTGTTTTAAGAACACTTTCTCTGCAGATTTAACAAAACGCAAAGAAGGTGACACTGTGAGATTTCTAAAGATAGCAACAGCACTTGACTCAAGGTTTTAAGAATCTGAAGTGCCTTCCAAAATCTGAGAGGAACGAACATAAAGAGCAACACTCCAATGGGGAAACGACAGAACCTGAAACACCAAAAAAGAAAACCAACCTTCTGCTGGTGGCATCTGACTTAGATGATGAAAATGAACATACATTGGTTCGCACTGCTTTGGATGTTTATCAAGCAGAACTCATTATCAGCATGGGCGCATGTCGTCTGGAATGGTGGTTGAAGCATGAAGGGACATATGAATCTGGCACATAAATATCTTGCGATGCTGGCTACAACAGTGCCATGCGAATGCCTGTTATCACTTTTAGGTGATATTGTAAACAAGAAGCGGGCAGCATTATGTTCTCCAACTGTAAACAAACTTGTTTGAGCAATTGGCTGAACAAGAAGTAGGACTGAGTGGACTTGTAGGCCCTAAAGTTTTACATTGTTTTGTTTTTGAGTGCAGGGGTTTTTTTGTACATAATTCTACATTTGTAAGTTCAACTTTCATGATAAAAAGATTGCACTACAGTATTTGTATTAGGTGCACTGAAAAATACTATTACTTTTGTTTTTTACAGTACAATTATTTATCAAAAATAAATATAAAGTGAGCACTGTATACTTTGTATTCTGTGTTGTAGGTGAAATCAATATATTTGAAAATGTAGAAAATATCCAAAACTATTTAAATAAATGGTATTCTACTATTAACAGTGCGATTAATCATGGTTAATTTTTTTAATTGCTTGACAGCCCTAGCTTTATGCAAAAATCAATGTCAAGGATACACTGCTGTGTCTATTGTTATTATTACTATAGCAGTTTAAAGCACAAATGCAAGTATCAGAGAAACAGCTGTATAAAAACAGCTAATGTTGCAATGATCTATGTGAAATATATTAAGTAATAATCAGCCATTTTCCAGTCTTTGCACTCTCTTTGCAAAATGTGCCCCTGATCTCTTCATATGGGAGCATAGATGGAGCAGGGTAATGAAATGAAATTGGAACAAGGGCCCTTGTGCTAGTGCTTTTCCTAACAGGTATCTCTTATCTTATGCAACCAGCTGAGTAAATCCAAGGTTTCTCTTGCACAACTGGAGGCAATCTAACACACAGTGAAGTCAGTGGAAGGAGTCCCATTGACTTCAATGGAGCTGGTTCAGAACTCTGCTGAATTGACTTAACTACACACAGTTAAAGTGAATTACATCTCGCTATTTCTTTAAAAAAAAAAAAAAAAAAGGGACAGCACAGAGATGCCTCTGAGCTATTGTCTATCAGTCTATTTAAAGTTTTTCTACTCTCTGTAAGAGACCCCTTGTTGTAGCAGCACTGCCACCTACTGCCCAAAATATTAAGAAAACTCATTAACTTTTGTGGCTCTGTCGTAATTTATAAGGCAGGTGCTTTCTCATCTACTACACCCCCAGCACAATTTTGTTTAACCAAAGCCACCTCTTCTACACAATCAATTTTTGCTGATAATTTGTGTGGTCGCTGAAGGTGGGTTTCACTGTACCATTACTTTTTAGAAATTTTGCACCAAATAATAAATACATAAAACAAAAGTTAGACTCTAGTCTTCCTTGATCTGCAAAATCATCAATACAGTCATCTCATGTACCCTCTACTGTGTAACAACAAGTACCAGGTAAATGACATATTTGCAGCTATGATCTGTCTTTATAAATACTTGGAATCTAAATACTTAAGCGTGTATCAGATCTGTGCCTGCATCAAATCCCATCCAAATTAATTACAGGTTTCAGAGCAACAGCCGTGTTAGTCTGTATTCGCAAAAAGAAAAGGAGTACTTGTGGCACCTTAGAGACTAACCAATTTATTTGAGCATAAGCTTTCGTGAGCTACAGCTCACTTCATCGGATGCATACTGTGGAAACTGCAGAAGACATTATATACACAGAGACCATGAAACAATACCTCCTCCCACCCCACTCTCCTGCTGGTAATAGCTTATCTAAAGTGATCACTCTCCTTACAATGTGTATGAAAATCAAGGTGGGCCATTTCCAGCACAAATCCAGGTTTTCTCACCCTCCGCCCCCCCCCCCCCCAACTCACTCTCCTGCTGGTAATAGCCCATCCAAAGTGACCACTCTCTTTACAATGTGTATGAAAATCAAGGTGGGCCATTTCCAGCACAAATCCAAGTTTAACCAGAACGTCTGGGGGGAAAGGGGGTAGGAAAAAACAAGGGGAAATAGGCTACCTTGCATAATGACTTAGCCACTCCCAGTCTCTATTTAAGCCTAAATTAATAGTATCCAATTTGCAAATGAATTCCAATTCAGCAGTTTCTCGCTGGAGTCTGGATTTGAAGTTTTTTTGTTTTAAGATAGCGACCTTCATGTCTGTAATTGCGTGACCAGAGAGATTGAAGTGTTCTCCGACTGGTTTATGAATGTTATAATTCTTGACATCTGATTTGTGTCCATCTATTCTTTTATGTAGAGACTGTCCAGTTTGACCAATGTACATGGCAGAGGGGCATTGCTGGCACATGATGGCATATATCACATTGGTGGATGTGCAGGTGAACGAGCCTCTGATAGTGTGGCTGATGTTATTAGGCCCTGTGATGGTGTCCCCTGAATAGATATGTGGGCACAGTTGGCAACGGGCTTTGTTGCAAGGATAAGTTCCTGGGTTAGTGGTTCTGTTGTGTGGTATGTGGTTGTTGGTGGAGAGTGATCACTTTAGATAAGCGATTACCAGCAGGAGAGTGGGGTGGGAGGAGATATTGTTTCATGGTCTCTGTGTATATAATGTCTTCTGCAGTTTCCACAGTATGCATCCGATGAAGTGAGCTGTAGCTCACGAAAGCTTATGCTCAAATAAATTGGTTAGTCTCTAAGGTGCCACAAGTACTCCTTTTCTCCTTACAGTATGTATGATAACACCCATTTTTTCATGTTCTGTGTGTATATAAATTTCCTCACTGTATTTTCCACTGAATGTATCCGAAGAAGTGAGCTGTAGCTCACGAAAGCTTATGCTCAAATAAATTGGTTAGTCTCTAAGGTGCCACAAGTACTCCTTTTCTCCTTACAGTATGTATGATAACACCCATTTTTTCATGTTCTGTGTGTATATAAATTTCCTCACTGTATTTTCCACTGAATGTATCCGAAGAAGTGAGCTGTAGCTCACGAAAGCTTATGCTCAAATAAATTGGTTAGTCTCTAAGGTGCCACAAGTACTCCTTTTCTCCTTACAGTATGTATGATAACACCCATTTTTTCATGTTCTGTGTGTATATAAATTTCCTCACTGTATTTTCCACTGAATGTATCCGAAGAAGTGAGCTGTAGTTCACGAAAGCTTATGCTCAAATAAATTGGTTAGTCTCTAAGGTGCCACAAGTACTCCTTTTCTTTTTATCCAAATTAATGTAATCAATCCAAAATATAATATATCTGAATATTCAAACTCCAATAAAAAACAAGTTGACAGGCAATTAAAACTTTCAGTGTGTTGGAGAGTATAAAAAAAAAAGAATCAAAGCACTTCATCTTTCCTATCTTATCCTATCTTATCTTATCCTAAAACTCCCTTACCTCTTTTGCATTTTAACTGGAATTTCTGTTATCTTTCACTGTAAACAGTAGTTTCTGTCGGTTATTTGAAAGAAAGTCAACAATTAGCACCAAGCAACAAATTTTTCCTGTTTGTAAAAAGAGGAGCGTTTCCCCGTATATATCAATCATATCTCTGTCTCTGCCATATCAAGTTGATTTTTTTAGGGACGGTCTGATTGATGAACAGTTAGTGACAGAGAAAAAGAAGCCATTTAGTAGTCTGTTGCAGCAAAAACTATCAGCTTCTCCCACTCTGTGGGTATGAATCTGAAACACATGAATAAATACTCAAAGACTTTCTCTGTGCTCTTTGAAGTTTGCAGTTCAGGAAAGCAAGGCTTGCACTTCAGCTTTTACATCTCAGATAGTCTAAGGTGGTCTTCTACAAGATGAGAATGTATAAAACATTCAATTTCCATGGCAAAACAGTGGATTAGCAATGCGGGTGGTCGTCATACTTTGTTTCAATCATTTTTAACTTTCTTTATAGTGTACTTGTTTCAAGATGGTAAACCTCTGATTATAGCAATCCTGCTATGGAGCGGAGGATTATAGGTCAAGGCAAGAAGCAATATTCTTTTCAGACATTTTTAAAAAATGTTATCACATCTCCTGGGACAAGATATGACTCTCTCAATAGGAGGCCATGGCACATCAAAGGAATAAAACTGGAGAACAAGACCTGAATTAGTTTACACTTATTCTCATCTATGAGAGACCTCTATATCTTGAAATCTAGCATCAAATAATGCATAATCAAACACTAGCCATAAACCAAAGCAAGCTCTCTTGCATGCTAGTCATGCACTGTGGTCCATTATGGGATTATAGATTTCACTTGTCTAAAGTGCATCAAAACTAAAAGGCTACTTTTTATTACAGATGGAAATGCCTGGGGTAAATCATCAGTTGATGAAATGGTCAGAACTCATTTGGAGCTATGACAACTTATACCAGCTGAGAATTGCCTCTTGCTGTACAGTAGCTTACCATTTTACTTCAACTTTTTTCTTTATTAATTAAAAGAAGTAATTACATTGAACTCGTTGCTCATGAAAGCTACACAGGTAATGGTACAGGAAAATGAAGTTGTCTAATTAGCAACAGAAAAGGAACAGCAATGCACCTCAATCCTCACATAAAATGACCACCTCTTGGGGCAAAGGAGATTTCATACCCATATTTCTACACTTATCCACCCTCATCTCTTTGCTGAGACTTGCCACAACAATGGTGCTAGAGGCGCTAGTAGTTTTTGTGATGTGGATTCTTGTCCACTAAAAATTAGAGTTAAAAAAAAAAGCCACACAAAAAACAAAAAAGCCACAAACTCCTTTTGCAATTGGCTACTAAATATGAAAGAAAACATCAAATGTTAACAATTTTCAGTTTCCAACCACCTGGGACAACGTTTGAACCATTGACCAAATGGTTAAAAAAATAAAAATTAAAAAAAATAATCACTATACCATTTATATTCTCCCATAACTTAGCAGAAAGTCTGAGGTAATCATGACCTGTTTTCCACAGACTTGTAACCAAAATCAGGAAGTATACAAAACAGAACAAATAATTATTTTTTATCATGCATGTCACATCACACATTGGTTCTATTATCAGAGCTTGTCAAGCCGGGCTACTGGAGCTTGCTCAAGTAGGTAGATATGGTGTCTGTTACCTTTTTCTTTCTCAAGTTACTTACTTTTGTTTCAGCTGAAGAATGTATATACTGCCTTCTAGGGACAGTAATACTAGTGTAAGTTAAGTGCCATGAAAAGACATTTGGGTGAACATGATACATTTGAATCCAGAGTTAAAAGGGTGCAAACTATCAGATCTGAAAAATGCCTGAATCCCATTGAGTTTCATTGGATGTTGGGCACCTAACTACCTTAGGTTCCTTTGAAAAATCTCAGACGTAATGCTCAAAAAATTTATAAAGATCATTTGGACTGTCAAAGCTTCCAGCTCCAGCACTAAGGGATTAAGAGGAACAGATCAATGAAACACATCAACACATTGTGCAACCCAGTTCTTAGTAAACTTCTTGTTATGTAAATTTCAGAGTAGCAGCCGTGTTAGTCTGTATTCGCAAAAAGAAAAGGAGGACTTGTGGCATCTTAGAGACTAACAAATTTATTTGAGCATAAGCTTTCGTGAGCTACAGCTCACTTCATCGGATGCATTCAGTGGAAAATACAGTGGGGAGATTTATATACACAGAGAACATGAAACAATGGGTGTTACCATACACATTGTAACAAGAGTGATCAGGTAACATGAGCTATTACCAGCAGGAGAGTGTGTGTGGGGGGGGGGGGGCGGGAACCTTTTGTAGTGATAATCAAGGTGGGCCATTTCCAGCTGTTGACAAGAACATCTGAGGAACAGTGGAGAGTGGGGGGGGGGGGGATAAACATGGGGAAATAGCTTTACTTTGTGTAATGACCCATCCACTCCCAGTCTCTATTCAAGCCACAGTTAATTGTATCCAGTTTGCAAATTAATTCCAATTCAGCAGTCTCTCGTTGGAGTCTGTTTTTGAAGTTTTTTTGTTGAAGTATTGCCACTTTTAGGTCTGTAACCAAGTGACCAGAGAGATTGAAGTGTTTTTCACACAATTTTAACTATGTCCTCAAAGGAACATTTATGCAATCCTGCAATTTATTTTAAACAGCCCTGCATTAATAAGGGAACAAACCTCAATTTCATATTTCAGTCACCAGCTTGCATTGGTTCTGCTGTTTATATAGCTGCTTGTATTTACTCCCCATAGTTGTTGGGGTTTTTGTGTTTGGTTTGGTTTTTTTAAAAGTGTAGAGTATTTTATTCCTGGATTTGGTGTGGGCATGCTGTTTGCCCACTAAATTATAAGATTTGCTTGTTCAAGGGGACTTACGGTCTCTGAGCCTGATTCCGATTCTCGCAACCAGGCAAAATCCTATTGATATGGAGTTATTTTTGATTTATAATAATAAGGGATCAGAATCAGGTTCAAAAATTTTAAGTACAAAAAATGAATACACAAATAATTTAAAAAAACCTAACAAAACATGTAACCCTTAAGATAGGTGCATTATTCTCTTAAGGGACCACATTCCCACACTAGCACCGATTCAGCAAAGCACATACTTAACTGTAAGCATGTGAGTAGGCCTATTGAAATCAACTGGGAACATATTAAAGTGCTTTGATGGGGAAGAATATTTCCATAATTCTCTCTCCGTATTGTTATTTTCTCTTGTTCTTTTCTTGTCAGTTCTTTGAAACAGGAATTCAGAGTTTAATTGCTTTGTAAAGCACCATGATCTGTTAGGAGGCTGTATATGTAAAAAGTAAGACTAATAATACTTTTGTACAAAGCACAACACTTTACAACCCAAGTGGACTGTAGCCCTTTCTGACATGGATCACTCTAATTTGTTTGCCAAAAACCAACAGCTTATGCAACATGTTTAAAATCCCTTCTAGCACACCAAGCTATCTCATATTGTGACACTTGTATAAAGGTGTACAATTTGCCCTTATGAATGGTTGTATTTTATAAAAAAAAAATGAGCAAGAGGAATGTGCTCAGCTAGCTATTTGTAACTGTTTTGCAAAATACAAAAAGAACACTTGTAAAACTACTGGTATCTTTAAAAGACAAGTCAGCCTTCTATCTTTTGATCAGGACATGCAGGTGAATAAATGACAGACATATGGAATGGATTTAAGTGGCAGGCTGCAACATTATTAACTCAACATTTGGAAGGGGACCTCTGTGTCATTGCCCTGCTTTCACATACCAGGCATTTAATTGGGTCCAGTGTGGGGTTACCAGGCTCCCACTGTATAAACAAGAATACTGTGCAGATCTGTATAGGCTCACCCCTACAATTCGTAGAACTGGAAGGGACCTCGAGAGGTCATCTAGTCTAGTCCCCTGCATTCGTGGCAGGACTAAGTATTATCTAGATCATTCCTGACAGGTGTTCATCTAACCTGCTCTTAAAAATCTCCAGTGATGGAGATTCCACAACCTCCCTAGACAATTTATTCCAGTGCCTAACCACCCTAACAGTTAGGAAGTTTTTCCTAATGTCCAACCTAAACCTCCCTTACTGCAATTTAGGCCTATTGCTTCTTGTCCTATCCTCAGAGGTTAAAAAGAACAAGTCTTCTCCCCCCTTCTTCTAATAACCTTTTATGTACTTGAGAACTGTTACATCCCCTCTCAGTCTTCTCTTTTCCAGACTCAAGAAACCGAATTTTTTCAATTTTCCCTCATAGGTCACGTTTTCTAGACCTTTAAATCATTTTTGTTGCTCTTCTCTGGACTTTCTCCAATTTGTCCACATCTTTCCTCAAACGTGTTGCCCAGACCCGGACACAATACTGCAGTTGAGGCCTAATCAATGCAGAGTAGAGTGGAAGAATTACTTCTTGTGTCTTGCTTACAACACTCCTGCTAATAATACATCTCAGAATGAGGTTTGCTTTTTTTGCTACAGTGTTACACTGTTGATTCATATTTAGCTTGTGGTCCACTCTGACCCTAAGATCCCTTTTCACAGTACTCCTTCCTAAACAGTCATTTCCCATGTTGTATGTGTATAACTGATTGTTCCTTCCTAAGTGGAGTACTTTGCATTTGTCCTTATTGAATTTCACCCTATTTACTTCAGACCATTTCTCCAGTTTGTTCAGATCATTTTGAATTTTAATCCTATCCTCCCAGCTTTGTATCGTCCACAAACTTTATAAGTGTACTCTCTATGCCATTATCTAAATCTTTGATGAAGATATTGAACAGAACCCGACCCAGAACCCATCCCTGCGGGACCCCACTCATTATGCCCTTCCAGCATGACTGTGAACCACTGATGATTACTCTCTGGGAACGGTTTTCCAACCAGTTTTGCACCCACCTTATAGTAGCTCCATCTAGGTTGCAATCCATAGTTTGTTTATGAGAAAGTCATGTGAGACAGTATCAAAAGCTTTACTAAAGTCAAGATATACCATGTCTACTGATTCCCCCCTATCCACAAGGCTTGTTACCCTGTCAAAGAAAGCTATCAGGTTGGTTTGACACGATTTGTTTTTGAGAAATCCATGTTGACTGTTACTTATCACCTTATTATCTTCTAGATGTTTGCAAATTGATTGCTTAATTATTTGCTCCATAATCCTTCCGGGTACAGAAGTTAAGCTGATTAGTCTGTAATTCAGATTTCCCTTTTTATAGATGGGCACTATATTTGCCCTTTTCCAGTCTTCTGGAATCTCTCTCATCTTCGATGATTTTTCAAAGATAATCGCTAATGGCTCAGATATCTCCTCTGTCAGCTCCTTGAGTATTCTAGGATGCATTTCATCAGGCCCTGGTGACTTGAAGACATCTAATTTGTTCAAGTAATTTTTAACTTTTTCTTTCCCTATTTTAGCCTCTTCTGATCCGACCTCATTTTCACTGTGTCAAGGTTCCTCCCCCACTCTGAACTCTAGGGTACAGATGTGGGGACCTGCATGAAAAACCTCCTAAGCTTATCTTTACCAGCTTAGGTCAAAACTTCCCCAAGGTACAAAATATTCCACCCGTTGTCCTTGGACTGGCCGCTACCACCACCAAACTAATACTGGTTACTGGGGAAGAGCTGTTTGGACGCGTCCTTCCCCCCAAAATACTTCCCAAAACCTTGCACCCCACTTCCTGGACAAGGTTTGGTAAAAAGCCTCACCAATTTGCCTAGGTGACTACAGACCCAGACCCTTGGATCTTAAGAACAATGAACAATCCTCCCAACACTTGCACCCCCCCTTTCCTGGGAAATGTTGGATAAAAAGCCTCACCAATTTGCATAGGTGACCACAGACCCAAACCCTTGGATCTGAGAACAATGAAAAAGCATTCAGTTTCTTACAAGAAGACTTTTAATAAAAACAGAAGTAAATAGAAATGAAGAAATTCCCCCTGAAAAATCAGGATGGTAGATATCTTACAGGGTAATTAGATTCAAAAACATAGAGAACCCCTCTAGGCAAAACCTTAAGTTACAAAGAAGATACACAGACAGAAATAGTTATTCTATTCAGCACAATCCTTTTCTCAGCCATTTAAAGAAATCATAATCTAACACATACCTAGCTAGATTACTTACTAAAAGTTCTAAGACTCCATTCCTGGTCTATCCCCGGCAGAAACCAGCATATAGACAGACACAGACCCTTTGTTTCTCTCCCTCCTCCCAGCTTTTGAAAGTATCTTGTCTCCTCATTGGTCATTTTGGTAAGGTGCCAGCGAGGTTACCTTTAGCTTCTTAACCCTTGACAGGTGAGAGGAGCTTTCCCCTGGCCAGGAGGGATTTCAAAGGGGTTTACCCTTCCCTTTATATTTATGACACACTGGCATTCACTACGTTAGACATCCAATCATCACCAACCTTCTTGGTGAAAACCGAAACAAAGAAGTCATTAAGCACCTCTGCCATGTCCACATTTTCAGTTATTATTTCCCACCCGCTCATTGAGTAACAGGCCTACCCTGTCCTTGGTCTTCCTCTTGCTTCTAATGTATTTGTAGAATATTTTCTTGTTACCTATTATGTCTCTAGCTAGTTTGATCTTGTTTTGTGCCTTGGCCTTTCTAATTTTGTCCCTACATACTTATGTTATTTGTTTATATTCATCCTTTGTAATTTGACCTACTTTCGACTTTTTGTAGGATTCTTTTTTGAGTTTTAGATCATTGAAGATCTCCTGGTTAAGCCAGGGTGGTCTCTTGCCATACTTCCTATCTTTCCTACGCAGTGGGATAGTTTGCTTTTGTGCCCTTCATAATGTCTCTTTGAAAAACTGCCAGCTGTCTTCGATTGATTTTCTCCTTAGACTTGCTTCCCATGGGATCTTACCTACCAACTCCCTGAGTTTGCTAAAGTTTGCCTTCTTGAAATCCATTGTCTTTATTTTGCTGTTCTCTCTCCTACCATTCCTGAGAATCATGAACTCTACCACTTCATGATCAGTTTCACCCAGGCTGCCTTCCACTTCCAAATTCTCAACCAGTTCCTCCCTCTTTGTCAAAATCAAATCTAGAACAGCCTCTCCCCTAGTAGCTGTCTCCACCTTCGGAAATAAAAAGTTGTCTCCAATACATTCCAAGAACTTGTTGGATAATCTGTGCCCTCCCGTGTTATTTTCTCGACAAATGTCTGGGTAGCTGAAGTCCCCCATCGCCACCAAGTCCTGGGCTTTGGATGATTTTGTTAGTTAAAAAAAAAGCCTCATCTACCTCTTCTTCCTGGTTAGGTGGTCTGCAGTAGACTCCTACCATGACATCACCCTTGTGTTTTACCCCTTTTATCCTTACCCAGAGACTTTCAACAAGCCTGTCTCCTATTTCCATCTCAACCTCAGTCCAAGTGTCTACATTTTTAATATATAAGGCAACACCTCCTCCCTTTTTTCCCTGCCTGTCCTTCCTGAGCAAGCTGTGCCCTTCTATGCCAGTATTCCAGTTATGCGTATTATCCCACCAAGTCTCTGTGACGCCAACTATCTCATAGTTGTGTTTATTTACTAGCATTTTGAGTTCTTCCTGCTTATTCCCCATACTCTTGCATTAATATACATTTCTGAATCCCCTCCACCTAGGGGTAATCGGGGGGGGGGGAGGGTGACCTCAAACCATGAAGACTTCAGATCTCCCATTCTCTTACAGGCATGTGGTCTACAAGTTAAATCCCAGGTCTCATTTTCCTTTGGGAGTGGCCTTTTTAGCTTCTATCTACACTAGATACAAGTTGCGACAAGCTCAACATTCTTATCTTTCCGAATATTCAACTTTCAAGTCCTATTGCATGCAACCCAATTCTGCCTCAGTGATACTGTGTGGAATGCAGAAAAAAAACACACTAGACCTCTGCCAGTTTGGTCCAACTGGAAAAATTCCTTCCTCATCCCGAAACAGGCAATCGATCAGACTTGCGACATTCTAAAAACACAGCTCCTATGCTACGCCTAAGGGGAGGGAGGGCATGGGAGCTAGAAGGAGCAAGAGGCTTTTGAAAAGCCCAGGATAGTTCAAATATGCAGGGGTTTGAGGAGTGACATGCAAAAGCCTATTGGCTAACCTGGTCCCACATCCCCAGCCAATGGAAAGGCAGCAGACCTGTGGTGGGGGCAGCACTTTCTAGCCATGCTGCATGTTTGTGTCCCTCACTAACCACCATTTTCCAGGTACTGTGCTACATCCCCATCAATCTGCTCAAGGTCCTCCTCTTCCACCACTGACTGTGGGGGAGGGGACCTTTAAACCCTCATCTCCTCTTCCTCCCACTCTTCATTAGTGCAACAGGAAGTTTGCCATGCCAGTAAGGGCTCTACTTATGTATGGCACAGGGGAGTGAAAGTTGCCAAATTGACGTTCCACTTATTTTTGACTAGCAGTTTAACATAGTGAGATTAAGCCAAATTCATTCCTAGAGTAACTGCTGAGATAATTTCTTTAGTATAATGCAGACCTAAAAGTTTTTCAAATCAAAACAATGTTCAAAGTCAAGGGGCAAAGCACTGAGGGCCAAAAACAGGCCTCTCCATTCATTTAAATCTGGTCTACTCAAGCAAAGTTACCCATGGCTGATCCATAGGCAATGTGTGCAGCTACAATCAGTCATCATTCTGAACACAATGGCCACTCAGAACTTCCTGGCAGCAGTGAGCATAGCCCCCAAACCCGCCAGCTTCAAAAACATGGCCCCCTAGCACTTGAGGATCTCCATTAGCTACTAGCAGTTTAGATGCCTACGAAACACTGTTGAACAGTTTTGATTCCATTCAATAGAGAGCAGTGGTGCACACTCACTCCAGCCAGTTCATTACAATGTACATGCAATTTTAACAGTGGTTGCTGAATAAAAACATAATTACCCCTAAAAGATTGCCACTCTTATATTTGAAAGTGATGGACAAATGTATGGACCATTTATCCAAGCTTCTCCAATCTCAGACTTTTTGATTCAAAGAAATGGACCAGAATCCCCTGCTTTTTGCTTTGCAAACTAAAATTCCAACCTATTGGAACAGATATGGGACAAAGCTGTAACCATTTAGCTGAACTACTCTGAATCTGGGCAGTTCAGGTAAATGGGTTCTGGATCCGATCAGCCCCTAGCATTGGTTGTGCAGAACAACTACTGGTCTGCTCCATCTTGAATTTCAATGTGATATTAGCTTCCATTTGACCTCTCTTTGATCCAGTTTTAGCTCACAGTGTTGCCTCTATTTAAGGTATTGGTTAGGGTATGACTAGATGGTAATGTAATAAAAGAGTAGAATATAAGATCATCTGTTTTATATCTCCTGTGATAAAATCTTCAGATCTACTCAGGATAAAGGCTTATTCTAATTGCAAAGAAAGGCTCTCCTTTGAGAAAAATACACAGTAATTTGTTATAGCCACAGCCTTAGAAATAAGATTCCACTGTTTTGCTGGAATTTTAATGGATGATTGGGTAACGTTCCAAACTACTTGCATATCCAGGAGTCAGTGTCATGCAATTTTAATTCAGCTGTACTGAATCTATCATGAAATCTGTCGTACACTACACTGAAATGTACTTACACTTATGCATTAAGCAGCAATCAAATTGCCTCTGTACTGGAGTCTTGGAACACTTAGTACTAAAAACAGAATCAGAAACAACAAGACAGCGATGTACAGAGAACAAACATTTTGAAATAACCCTCTAAACATTCCCTGACTTCAAACTCATCATCTCTTGAAGGAAAAATAAATCTAAACATAAATGATTGACAGTGGCCAAGTGAACGTAGCCGACATCTGAAGTGTCCTAGATTTCGTCTTCATTGGTCCTTTTTTGGACTTAAAATCAAAATCTATTTGTAAGTTATTGACCTAGTTTTGTCTACTGCTCTTCCAGAATGCAAATCATAGCAATAGCCTAGCATGCAGATGACGTATGACTTCAACATTCTCAGAAACACACAGTTATTTCCAGTCACTCATCAAAACACTAATGTTGCCCTCTGGTCAAGGTTAGCAGGATGAATCTGTAAGAGCAGTGTTTTAGCTTCACACACCATTAACCTATATGTCATATGCTTGATGAACAGGCACTTGACACACAGTCCCAATATATTTGTGTACCAGAATATATCAAGACCCAAGATGTGATTAATTTCCAGGAGCAAAAAATCTTTTGTGCAGGAGAGGGCAAGGGACAGAGAAGTATGGGCCAACTACTCTAAAATTATGCAGTGTATAAATATCAACCACATGCACATCCAGTATGTTTGCTATTGTAAATAACTGTCTCTTATAGTTGTATTTTGGTGGAGGGGGGATGGGCTGAAGAGGAGACAGATTAAGATAATTTTTAATCAACTTTTTTGGAGTTCTTTCTGAAATACAAATATATTTATTTACTATAGATGAGATACATTTGTAAGGTATCAGAGCAACAGCCGTGTTAGTCTGTTATTCGCAAAAAGAAAAGGAGTACTTGTGGCACCTTAGAGACTAACCAATTTATTTGAGCATGAGCTTTCGTGAGCTACAGCTCACTTCATCGGATGCATACCGTGGAAACTGCAGCAGACATTATATACACACAGAGATCATGAAACTTTACCTCCTCCCACCCCACTGTCCTGCTGGTAATAGCTTATCTAAAGTGATCATCAAGTTGGGCCATTTCCAGCACAAATCCAGGTTTTCTCACCCCCCCACCCCCATACACACACAAACTCACTCTCCTGCTGGTAATAGCTATGAGAGAAAACCTGGATTTGTGCTGGAAATGGCCCACCTTGATTATCATGCACATTGTAGGGAGAGTGGTCACTTTGGATAAGCTATTACCAGCAGGAGAGTGAGTTTGTGTGTGTTGTTTTTGGAGGGGGGTGAGGGGGTGAGGGAACCTGGATTTGTGCTGGAAATGGCCCACCTTGATTATCATACACATTGTGAAGAGAGTTGTCACTTTGGATGGGCTATTACCAGCAGGAGAGTGAGTTTGTGGGGGGTGGGGGGGTGGAGGGTGAGAAAACCTAGATTTGTGCTGGAAATGGCCCAACTTGATGATCACTTTAGATAAGCTATTACCAGCAGGACAGTGGGGTGGGAGGAGGTAAAGTTTCATGATCTCTGTGTGTATATAATGTCTGCTGCAGTTTCCACGGTATGCATCCGATGAAGTGAGCTGTAGCGCACAAAAGCTCATGCGCAAATAAATTGGTTAGTCTCTAAGGTGCCACAAGTACTCCTTTTCTATTTGTAAGGTAGTTTGATTCATTTTTCATTTAAAAAAACTATTAAAATAATGTGTTTATTCTGAGCCAGAAAAATGATGCCCAATAGCATTCACTTATGTGAGCACTTACAGTGCTAATCAACTCCAATACACCGTTACTGACTATGTGAAGAGTATGGCACCAAAGCTTCCAGTCAAGAAGTCAGAACATCAAGGCTCAACCAAGCACCCCTTGAGACTACTATGAACAACATACAATATATGCAGCAAAATTCTGCTCCTTGATCTGCAGTCCTGATCTGTTATAGAATCTAACAAGATACAGGCTATATTTAAGCTGGGGAGCCCACATGAGTTCTTTTAGAAACAAAGAGAAATTGCCGATGCTTAATAACATTAGTATAGAAACGGTCCAAATAAGGATTTGCGAGTTGCACCTTACACTCAGGTACTGGGGCAAGTTCATATCTTTGCTGCTGCTTCTGTTTGGCTGGAGTTGGTTTTCTGCAAGTCAGATTTAATAAGCCAGTAGTACATCCATATAACTCGTAATGGCTGAAATCTGACAACCAAAACCAGGGAAATATAGTTTTAATTATAAGTTAACAGTTGGGAAGACACCATAAAATATTATCTCACTGTCAGTTATATTTAATGGAAAGGGGAAAGTGTTTTTTTTTCTTTTTCTTTTTTTGCAGATTCTCATAGAGCGAAAAAAATGGATTTTCTTCAAAAACTTTACAAAGAAATTCATCCATTGACTCATAGGAGTTAAGTTAGCAAGTACATGGATTCAATTGGATGACACATGGACCTAAAGTTAAGAGTTAGCAGGATCAAGGCCTAAGTGAGGAAACTTGAAAACCAAAAGGAGAAATATCCAGTTACGAGACCAAACATAGGGTGCTATCATTGAAATCATTTTGAAGACTATAGAAGCATTTTTTTTTTTTTACTTTTTCTATGTACATAAGCATCTATACTATGAACATCACCAGTGTATCTGAGCAACTGGCTAAGGGCCTACCCCAACCATTGATGTCAATGGAAATCATCGTCACAATGTGGTCTAGTTTCCTCTTTCCTTCCCCTTGGGCAGCTGGGGATTTAACACCTCTTCCCCCTCCCCCCCGCCTTCTTCCCTTTGGTCCTATATTGTTTTTGATATTAAGTGAATGATATATTATTTGTATTGCAGTAGTGTCTAGGGGACCCAGTCACAGACTGGGACCCCATTTTGCTAGGTGCTGTACAAATATAGAACAAGAAGAGAGTCCCTAAATCAGGCTTATAATTGGAAGCTACCTTCAAGGGATTAGCTTCACTCAAATAATGTGGTATATTGTGAGAGCGACTCTTAACAGTATAAAGAAAAGGAGTACTTGTGGCACCTTAGAGACTAACCAATTTATTTGAGCAGCATCCGATGAAGTGAGCTGTAGCTCACGAAAGCTTATGCTCAAATAAATTGGTTAGTCTCTAAGGTGCCACAAGTACTCCTTTTCTTTTTGCGAATACAGACTAACACGGCTGTTACTCTGAAATCTTAGCAGTATGGGTTTTACTCACTTTTTTTTGTCTGTTGAAGAGCAAGAAGGTGAGGTTTTGCCATTTGAAAAAGGCATATAAATGTACTCCATATTCTGTACATCATGTTGCCACATATATTACATATGGGCTGTGAAGCAAGCCACAGGGCACAGTGAGGGCATGTGATTTACACACCATGCAGCCTATCCAGATCATATGCACAGTTGTCTTCTTTCATTTTATTTATTACATTTTCACCTCCTCAGAAATACATATTTTCCTCCTTTCTGTATTATTTCTTTATATTACTATTTTAAGCGTTCTGCTCAGTTTATTACCTATTTTAGAATACCATGCAAAGAATCAAACATTTTCAATTAAAGCAATATGCAACCTATCAAAATTATGAATTTATAAACCAAGAGGAACCAAAACAGTACACTCACACCAATTAGAAAATACTCCTAGAATTTGCAATTTTTAAATGCAAGCTGCATAGGATGGTGACACTAACTAATTTCCATGTTATCATAAAATAATTCAGAAGTTCATGCTTCAGTTGTCAAATTTTCTTCTAGCAAATTGATTTTGGTTAGTAAAAGATTTCCTGTTTATTGGTGTTGCGCACCTGCATCTCCAATGGGATGATCACATGGAAACTCAGTTGAAATTACGCTTGGGCTGACCCAGTTTATACCTTTGCCATTCTAGCCCCACCCTACCACCCATGTTGGATTTTCTGATGTTGGTGGTCCTGTGCTAAGTTCTGTTATGGCTTCCAGCCCTTCAGAGCCTAACATGAATCTGAGCTATATTTTCAAGAGATAGTCAAAAATTTTCAATTAAAAAAATGTTCCCAAAATATGAAGTTTTTGATTAAACAATTTTTTTGTCTGTGGAGAAAATGTTGTTTCTGATTAATTAAAAAAAAAACAAATAACATTTCTAAATGAAAAGAAAATAATCATTTGATGTTAATTTTTTTGTTTGGTTTTGAAGTCCAGACTTGGAATTTTTGGTGGGCTTTTTCCTTCCCTCGCCCTTTCTTTTTTTACTTATTTTCCCTTTTTCCTGTAGCAAAATGGGTATGGGAAAGCTAAAAATCAGAGACAGTGGGGGTGGGGAGAGGAGGGGAACCCATACTTTAAGGGGCGGAAAAAACTGGTCTCCACTGCAAGAATGTGCAAAAAGTAAAAAATGAGAGGGGAAAGCACTAGTTTATCTCAGATTTTAAAATATATAAAATCATTTAAAACTGAGAGAAGGTGACACATTCTCTCACTTCTATATTTTAACTCTTTTCACACTTTTCCAGTGGAAAAAAAGTGAAAAATGTCTGAAAATGTTTTCCCCTAATTTCTCTCTCTTTTTAAACTTTCCCCATTCCTTTAGTTTTTCCAGTAGAACAAAGGAAGGAAAAGATTTAAAAAGAAAAAAAAAGGTAAATTTTAAAAAGGAAGAGAAACATACGGTGAACACTTGAAAATCCAAAACCTGAAAGTTTTCAAAAACTGCCCTGAAAGAAGCATTTTCATTTCATTCCACAATTTCCTGTGAAAAATAAAATTACAGGAAAAAAATCATTTCCCAATCAGTTCTAATATTTTCTGATCAATCTTTTAGTTTAATAAGGGACTTCTTTGGAATCTTGGCTGGGCAGCAATGGAGTCCTACACCTTGCAGTCCCACACTTCATCAGAGGAGTTATTTTATATAATTAGTCTTGAGGATATGGTACAGAGAATTTCCAAAATGAATGATTGCCTCAGCACTGAACTGCAAACAATGTACTGCTTGCAATTCACACATAGCGGTGTTTGTTGCCATCAGCACTCAGCTCCAAGGTTATTTATACATTCAAATCTGCCAGTACAAAAGCAGAAGCGATTGCAGTGCATGACACACGGAAAAAGATCACAGTACGCGATGTACGGTGTAGGAAGAGAATGCCGCTATCATTGATATGGGATAGAATTTACAGAAAAATCATGGGCCAAAAGCTACACAGTTTATTCACTCCAATGGAATTGCAGAGATGTAAATGAGATCAGATTTCGGCCCAGCATGTGTAGCAATTTACCTAGGAGTGGACATCAGGCCGAAGACCATTCTCATTTATCCCTTATGCAACCTGAAGGGTAGTAACTGAGGGCAAAACTTGGTGAATACCATATTATAGTTCTGAATTTGTGATGCTGAGTTCTGGAGAGCTTTCCCAAACACCACCTTGAGCATTCCCCTCATCTGTTGAGCTCACCTATCATCCATCTCCATCCCAACCCTGATCTGTATGTTCATCCTTAGATTGTCAACTCTTTTTGTCCGTAAGGCAGACAACTAGCACATTGTGGCACATAGCTCCAATAGATAAATACATAATTTCTATTGTAAATTGTTGTTTTAGGAGTTTTGTATCTTAACGGTTTTACATGAAATCAGAATGAAACTTTGTATAAGAATTGTCAGTCCAGATGCAAAATGTTTCCTGCTTGAGATGTGTAATCCATTAAGATATGTTTATAATGATAAAGCAGCAGAACTCCTGTATCCATCTCCAAGACTCTCTTGACCAGCTCTAAGAGATATTTCTAATGTACTCAACACTGCAGTAGCTAGGCACCATTTAAGATATTAAATCTAGAAGGGCAAATTAATTTTTTTAGGAGAATAGTTTTCAGGGAAGAACGGGTTTCAATCTGACATTAACAGTTTGCAACAGAAAAATCACAAAGCCAATTGCATTACATAAATCAGTTTAACTCACGTGAGACAGCATGTGGCTTTGCCAAAAGCCCTTTGTATGGCCTAGTGCACATTTTTCTCTTTGCTTTCCCCCTTGTTTGGGAAAGGGGTTAGTAATTTTACTAGGACTCAATTTTCAGAGATGCTGAGCACCTAGAGCTTCATTGGTCAACTCCTCTGACAACCAGGCCCCAAGTGTCTCATGTTAGGCACCCAAAACTGGAGGCATTCAAAATTAGTCACTTTAACTTTTTTTTGGCCTAAGTGACTTGCGCTAACCAACATAGTGAGCGAGTGGCAGAATTAAAGCTAGAACCCAGGTCTCCTACACAACAGCCCCGTGCCCTCACCATATCCAGGGGGTACCAGAAAAGTGCGGGTTTTTTCACATTCCACGAGCTACAATAAGCAGAATGGGAGCAGTTAAGGCTACTGCTCTGACTTTAGTCTGAATTTTTTTGCTTTGGTATGTATTAAGTCTGACCTTTCACATAGATTTAATGCAGATTTTAGCATTTAATATATTGCTGCTTGGTAAGGATGTGCACAATAAGGGAGAGAACCTGAATTTGTTCAGAAGGCTAGCATGACACAAAGGGCTAGTTATTAAAATGCCTATTCCACATGGTTTCTCACTGGAAGGGAGGCCAGTCAAATTTCTGATTCACTTTGGAGTTAATTGCTTTAGGTAGGAAATCAATCACTGTTAAATTCCAGCTGGAGAAAGGCATTTTTGTAGCTGAGTGGCATAAATCTATTACCAAGCAGCAGATTCCTGCCTCAGGTGAGAAGACAAATTTCAGCAAGCAATCTATAGCCTGAACAGGGAGAGCAAGGAACATTCTGTAAGCAGTTAGTAGCATGGAGTGATATTATACATTTATGCCTCAAGGCAGGGAAAGACTTCACTTCTTCCATCTCACTCATAGCATGGAAGGTCTTTCACCATGCAAAGATACTTCAGTGAAAAGACAGGCATGGAAATCACTCGGTAAAACATTATTAAGGGGATACATTCAGTAAAAGGAAAATTATGGCAAGAAATATTGGTGGATTTTGCATCCATTTTTGGAAAATATTAGAGTGGATTAAAATCTATGGAGCATTTTCCTAGAACCAAACGCTGTCTTCAGAAATGTACCTGAAACTCTGAGTAATTAAGTTCCATTCTTTAATTTCTTCTTGTATCTTATTCAAAGGTATAAGAAACTCTGCCCATATAGATCATATTTATGAGAAATATTCACCCATAAGCGTCTAAAAAGATGAAATCACAATTTTAGTTTGTTTTCCCCTTCATTTGTTAGCAGCCAAATAGAAAAGTAGTATTTAACTTTCCAGCGTTAATTTTGTACCCCACAAACTTGCTGAACATTGAAATTTATATTAATGCAATAGGTAAGATGATGTGAGGCTTACTCAAATAATGAAAAGGATCATGCAAAAATAGTAAATTTGTGTGTGTGTGTGTAAGATCACTTGATATACCTGACACATTGTATATTTGAGGGGAGGACAGGGGGACGGGGACAGGGACATTTATCTAACATCCATTTGAGTTCAAGCTCTTATTTGTTCTTGGTTTTTAACTTAAAAAAAAGTCAGTGCATCTTTTATTTGTTTGCAGACTACTGCATAAAATTCTACCAACAGCTTTGTAAAATTGATTGTAACTTACATCACTGCTGGCATTCTAAATATGTTCCTGAACAAGACAAGGAAGTCTCCATTATATTAGAGAGACTCCCTATTTGTTATTTCTTGATAGATACATACAGTACAGCATAAATGTCAAATACTTCTTGAAAGTGTACAGTAACTCTAAATATGTATTTTTTCACTTCATACTTCATTTATTTTCATCTCATATCTTGAGTGTCTGATCTACCCATCTAAGGGTTTTTCTATAGCCTATTCATCACAGCATCTAAGCAATGCTTAGTATCCAATACCTATCTCTTTATTTTAAAAAAGTTAATTTCATGAAGAGTATGTTTTTGGGTAAAAATGTGAAATACAGCCACTTATACTAGGAACTCCTACCTGCATTCACCAAGCAACAATCCTCTCTGTATTTAACCTCTTCCTTAAAACTTGTCAGGAACTCAGCTGCCTCCAAGGTCAGTGCCTACCAATGAGCTCAGCTGGGCCCAATAAACCTTCACTAAGTAACTGTGCTCCCTGATTGGTCAGAAGAGACAATAGATCACCATTTAAGATGGTTAGCAACAGTAGCATAGTGGCTGCTTAATGCATTCTAAGCCCACAGCTGCACCAGATTGCCTTCCAGTCCACTCCATGCTCTACCCCTTGCCTGCTCTGCCCCAACCCCAGCCTTCCTCTTAATTCCTAACTCCTGGTTCTGACCACTGACTTGTCTCCTGACCACACTTCTGGTTCTGCCCTCTGATTCTGCTCTGACCATTAGGCTAGACTGCTGCTCTAGACACTAGGTCACATCCCTTACACTTCAGTGTGATGTTGGGTTGCCCTCAAAGTTATATAAGTATGATAGAATTATAATTATGTAGTAGTAGAAATAAAGATAGACAAAAGAGTACATAGGTATTGTAAAAAGGTATGAACATCAGTTCCATGCTCTTGAATTTCACCCTGTAACAAATGCAAGGCCAAAGTGCTAATTATTTCAGGACCCTACATGACAAAGAGTCTGTGCTGGAAAGTGATAAGAACTTTGAGGAAACAATGCTGTTCTTTAAAACAACGCCCTGATGCTCTTCTCCCGTAAATCTTGGTATCCAAAGAGGGAAAAATAGATAGTGGGATAAAACTTATTAAATGAATCAAGAGTCATAGATTGTGTTGTTAAGTAAAAGAATGAATGATGAGTGCATGGAATTGAGAGCCTGAAGCAGGGAAATAATTGGTTAGTAAATGGTGCTAGCCTAATCCTAAGAATTTCAATGTTGGTATCAATGGGCCAAAGAATATTCGAAGTGGAGATAATCGGATGACCCCCGGAGGGCGAACCGGAATCCATCCAAAACGCATCAAGGAAGAACAAGAAGATAACACCTAGCCATCATGGAGTCATCATGGAGCCATCATGGATGTACCACCTGCTGATTGAGCTGATTGATGGTCATCTCAATTGTAAATTCAGCATGATGAAGCAACTTCCATAGGCTTGTATTGAACCAGAGACCTATAAAAATTGGGTCCAGGGACTGTGTTCTTTGAGTCTGGTTCTACAACCACCCTCCAGGAGTATCAGATGCGCATCTGACAACGACTCGGCTCCACTCTCGTGTCCAGGCCACCTGGCCAGTAACTTGACACGAGCAACGTCTAGGCTGGTAACTACAACAACCTTTTTGCAGAACCTGTGTGTGAATGTCTGTGTCTGTGAATGGATCTATATAGAAATTGCATATAAGAATATTTTGTTGTATTTACAATAAACGTGGCAATTTGCCTTGTCCCTCTTACACGATCCTGTGGGTATCATTTTTATTAGTGTAACAGTGTGACACTCACTTGTTCTGCAAAGACATTTCATGGTAATCTACCAATAATAGATACATTTAAAAGTACACACAATATCCTAAAGCTAAAAGATTGGATCATCACCATGTGTCTGCAGCGCATAGTCACTGTCAGATTTTAGGACTAATCCTGCTCCTAATAAGATCAATGACAAAACTGCCTTTGCTTGCAAGCTCTTTGGGACAGGGTCCCAGTGTTGTAAATAGAAAAGGAGTGCTGTGAGAGGTCCTTTATGATTATTAATAGTTCTTGGATGCAATGGAGTCTCTAAAACTGGTATTTCTTCAGAGAATGTAATGACCTCAGCATATCATCTCGGGAGCTCTAAAGACACTGATGGCGAAGCTTAATAAAGTAAATTTCATCCATGCACTATCTTTAACAAACAGCGAGATATGGAAACCGATCAAAGATTAATAGCATTGCATGTGGATGTGTAAGAAATGAATTAATATTTAGTGATGGATTCTTATTCATAAAGTGTAGAGACCAGATTCTGAAATCCCACTTAGTATTTATTCCATTCGTAAGGGCCACTGAAGTCAATGAAGAGACTCCCATGGGCCTTGGAACAGCCCCTTATTTAAGCAAACTTCCATCACTTCAATAGGCATTTCCCCCGAGTAAGAATGGAATAAAAACTAAAGGCCAGATACAGAGACCTTTAGTCCTGTTATTGTATAGTACTATTATAAGAATACTTCTTCATGAGTGGACCAAGGTGCTAATCAACATGTATTAACTGACATATATTGATTTCAGTGGCATCACTCATGGAGTAAGGTGCTATTTAGCATGAGTGAGGTTATCAGAATCTGGTCCCATGTAAGTAAGTACAGCATTTGTCCCCATAGACTGGAATCAATGTAAGCATGTGTATGGGCTTTTGCATGTGTAATGGTACAAAAAATAGTCTCTGTATATCACTGAAGTGTGCTCTGTCATGTTGAATCTCTAGCATGTCACTTGTTTGTTCAAAGATGCCTTTAATAAAGCCCACGTCTTGTACTTGCACATTTACTCAATTTTCAAGTTTAAAGGAAAGTGAGACTAATGTGTCTTATCTGATTGCTGCAGTTTCAGAACCAAAGACCGATCTCAGAAGTGCTCAATATTGAACATCTGGTATCTGTCACATTAAAATAAAATAGATATGGATCAGACAATAAGCATTTGTTCACCGTGAAGGCAGACAATATGATTTGATATGCTGTTTTTCAAAGCAACACAATGGTATTACCACACTTAATAGGAACATAAATAATATGTATTATCCACTTATTTATAGTCCACATTTTCTAGCTCCTTCTCAATAAAGTGCCAATGACATGTCTTAGAAAGAGACAGCAACTGTAGAGATAAAAGGCACACATTAAAAAATTCATACTAAAAGCCATCTTAGATTACATAAAATGAAAGATATTTTTAAATTGTACTGATTTTAAGGATTAGGGATATTTGTTTACTTGAATTTCACTCGGGCTACATGTACACTCAGAGCTGGGGTGGGGGATCCAGGCTTGCATAGACATACTCACACTAGCTCTCATTGAGCTAGTGCACCAAAAATAGTAGTAAAGCAAGGGTAGCACTGGCAGCAGCATATGCAGCCACCCCAAGTACATACCCACAAGAGGGGTTGTACTTGGGGCAGCCGGCCCGTGCTGATGCTCACTGCTTCCTGTGCGACCACGTCCAAACGATTATTTTTAGCAGGCTAGCTCACTGACAGCCGGTACATGTCTTTCGGAGTTAGCAATCACATCCCTAAATGCAAGCGTAGACATCATTTAAATCTGCTTAATAAAACTAGAACGGCTAGTTTCACATTCTGCTTATAGAATATTGCACTCAGAGGCTTAAGCACTAGTACAGCCTGATTACGTCAGAGTTTCCAGCACTGCAGGGAAATACAATAAAACAAATCAAAAGCTTTATTTTCACAATATTATTTTAAAGAATGTAAGACACCATGCCATATTTGGTTTTGTATATTCTATTTCTTCCATTATGATCTATATAACTTATTCCTTTAAGCATCTGTTCCCTTAAAATGAAAGAAGATAGGCCTTTAGAAAGGATAGGGTCCAATTCTCCTCTACATTATATTAATGTACACCAGGAATTAATCCATGGAGTTACACTGGTGTAAGTGAGATGACAGTCAGTTCCAATGTCTATAACATGCAGTTTATCTTGTGTTTTGCAAGTAAATAAATATTTGCTCAGTGCAACAATTTATTTGAGCAAAAAAAGCGTAATCATGGGAAGAGCTGAAGTCATCTACTTCATTTACTAGTCCCTTTCTCCAGTAAATGAAAAAGAACAGTTCCTGCTCTCTGCTAAAAAAAATCAGCCAAACAAACAAAAACACCCCATTTATCGTAGGTGCTTTCTAGTATAAATAGCTTATGTGCCTCTAAGGGGAGGTGCTATTTGTTATCTATATATCATCACTGGCATGTTAGACACTTTAAAGATGAATATAAAGACAAGGTCTCTGCTAGGGAGTGGAGCAGAAACAAACTGGTGGTTTTAGTCCATTTATTAGTGGACAGGTACCCTCATCAGAAAAATTGTCATCCCAAATGAAAACTGCTGATTTTATTAGTACTATGTCAGCAAAGAGGACAATAACTGAATGGGGGAAATGGAGATTCACCCTTCAAACCTGTCACACTTGAGACACAGATGCTGGCTTCCTCAAGGCCCCAGAGGTGCTCAACCCCCAGCTCTGCCCCAGGCCCCACCCCCACCTCACTCCACCCCTTCTTCCCCCAAACCCCCACCCCACCCCACCTCTTCCCGCCCCCACTCCACCCCCACTCCACCTCTTCCCATCCAGTTCTCCCCCAAGTGTGCCCCGTCCCCGATCCTCCCCCTCCAGCACCTCCTGCACACCATGGAACAGCTGATTGCAGCAGGAGCTGGGAGGGAAGGGGAGGAGTTGATTGGCAGGGCCACCAGCGGGCAGGAGACACTGTGGGGGAGGGGAGAGCTGGTTGCCAGTGGGTGCTCAGCACCCACTAATATTTTTTCCATAGAGCACCCAATGAGTTGGTGCCTCTGCTTAGAGATGATGCTTCCAGGTCAGGGTTAAGGCACATATAAATGGCATTGCTGGTGCTATGTGTGTAGCTAAATAAATAGAAGATGTCAGTTTCCATGAGCACTATGACAAACTATACAACCTTTCTGAACAGGGGAATTTGTTATTTAAAACCTTGGAACAGTAGCGGGCCTTCATCTCAACTTTGCAATGCCTGGATTGGATTTTACTAAACAAACAAAAACATTTTCAGACATTTGCAAAGGGTTGTAGAAAGGTGATGCAATTCAGCAACTCTTGTGATGATATAAGAAAGCATTTGTTTGCAGGGAAAATAAAATGATACGTTTTATTGTGAGGTGAATGCTATCCAAAGCTAATTTAGGATTTCTACAAGCTTTTCAGCATGAGAACGTAAAAAAATGCCACATGGTGTCTTTGTAACAGAGTTAAGTCTATATTCTTTGAATTCAACATGGTTTATTTTTCAGTGCAACTTCTTTTTGCTGAGATAATAGTCACAATGAGCCAAAAACTCTCTCCATTGATTTAAATAGTTGCACCAGGGAAGAAATTGGCTTCAGGCCCACAGTTTATACAGTTCAGCCTGACTGATACAGAGCCCTGAACGTACCGTAAACATGCACCAGAATTTATGGACAATTTTTTTAACTATTACATTCTAATGTTTCTACGAGCAAAACTCAGAAAACAAATTTGACCTTATTTATGAAATTGTCATCTTTGTCTCTTGCTGCCCTCTGCTGTCACTCATATTGTCTACACTTGAACATTCATTTATAAATGAGCTCAGATTGGAAAACCTCAAGTGTGGGGAAGTTTGGATCCACATCCAGACTTTGATTCTGAACAGCCTTCTATAATGTGCGGTACCAAACACCAAATCAAACTACTACTAAACTTTGTGGAAGCTGGGATTCAGATCCACTTGCAGGTACAAACTTTACTATTTGAGTCCATCCAAATAATCAGCAGATTCTAAAGCCAGCAAAATGGTTTGAAATAACAACTACTATAAAATAGCTCTGAAGATTTTCCTGCATGGGCATATGCTACTTTTCTTGCTGAATACTTGGTTTTGCATGGAATGTGCAAGCAGTGCTGTCTAGAGGCCTGATCCTATGAGAGCTCATTAGGAATCAAGACCACTTAGGAACTCGCAGGGGGCATTCAGCACCGTGCAGGAATCCTTGCAGTAGGATTAAGTCTTGTGTTAAGAAGCTAATGTTTCTAAATGCTTCCGACACTATCAATCCAGTTATTTCTACCACATGAATACAAAATGTTCAAGTAACTTTCTATTTTTCTTTGGCAAATATAATTATGTGAAGACTGAAAAGTGCACCCTTTCAGCATCCTAAACTCCTTGGATTAGTCATCTCTTGCTAAAAATCAGGGCAGATAAAAATGAATTCTTTAAATAAAAAATCAGTTTATTTAAATCAGATTCTTTTTATTTAAATTGAATACAGTTTTGTATGTAACCTATTTAAAATTAAATTTGAAGTTATGGCAACCTATATTAAGGACTAAATTTACTATAAATGCTTTAAAATTAAATTATTTTTAAAAAAGTAATATTAAGCACTACATATTTACTAGTAGTTTTAAAGAAAAAGTAAAATCATTGAAGTCACTGGCTAAGCACCTGGAATCAGCATTTATTGAAGTGCTAAACTAGCTTTTGATAGTAGTAGCATCTTCTGCAGGTGAGAAGAATATTTTCTTCATTTCAGTTTATTCACCTAGTTCAGTTCAATGACTAATTCATTCAGACTTAAAACACAGCAATTGAGAGATAAATAAATGCAGGAAATTTTGTTTTCTTCTTACAACGATGAATAAAAATCAGGAATGAGAGGATGAGATCTACTAATTCTAAAATCTGAAAGGACATGCTGATCAAGTCATAAGCTTAAAAAAAAAAAAGTCCTCATCAATTAACTTAGAAGTGCATCATTTACCATTTTCTAACATAATACAAAATATGAAAACTAAGAATCTGAATAAATGTGAGAAGCTATATAACTGCTTACATAAATGTATATTTATATAATGTATATTCACAGTTAGCGGAAAAAAGCACCATATTTCATTTAAAGGCTATATTTAATTGTAAATCAACATGTTTTAATCGTTACCAACCAGTGAGAATCAACTTTCTTTAGGAAAATAACCAAAATGTACAAATGCAAAACAAGATTAAAACTGAATTTAAATCAAGGGTTTCTGCTTGATTTAAATCAGCAATGTGCCCTGCTAAAAACACAAGGTTCAGGCAGTAAGAGGAATTTATACCCACAGGAAAATTGAAACTTCTTCTGGTATTTATCAACTAATACTTGTGAAATGCAATAATATAACTTTAATACCTATTTATCTATTTAAACACCTAGTGATCAAATTCTGTGTTCTCCTTTCATACTTGTAACCAACTGCACCAGCAATCCTTCCCTGCATAGTGTACCCCTTGGAGCCATACCTGGAAGCATTCAGTGGCACCAAAGCAGAGGACAAAGAGGTAGCAGAAATGGCAGCCTCATTCAGAGAATCACAATTAGCAGCCTGTTGAGTCAGTTCTCTTGCCTTTACTATGACACCCCTTGCTCTTGTTGCTGACAAAAGCCATTTCTTTGAAAATGAATTTGGTGACTGGAATGACTTTGTGTAAAGAACTGTGGCTATTTTGCAGTACACATTTTTAATGTTATTTTTTAAATGTGTCCTAACACACACACTTACAAAATATCACAGCCCACCTGCGGTGTGGAAGTCTTTAGTAACAGTGAAAATACTGGGATACATGCAGGCCTGCAACATTCAGCTTATTTCAATTTATATATTGCTTACAGCAGAGCTTTTCTATATACAAACATACGTCAGAAGAGAGACAATAATCAGATATACGACATGGTGAAGATATTTGAAAGAATCTCCTGAAAAAGACCTCCGCCACCTTCACACCAGACAACCATCCCCACTCACTGAAAATACCATGGCAAACAGGTGAATCTTACAACATGCCCTGAAGCTCAAATACATAAAAAGGTCACAAGAGGAGATTATAAAAAGTACATTTCTTATTTGCCTAGTAATTTATTATTTTGACCTTCGTGTATATTTTTTATGATGTTTGGGTGGGCAGTGTAAATTGGGTATGGTAGTAGTGAAGAATGAAGGATTAGATGGCAGTGGAGAATTGATTCTTAAAATGTTCATTCCCAGACATTCTAATGTTTAGATTTTTTTTACAAAGGTGTAGAATATTTGCAAGAAAGTTATTATTGTTTTGCCTGTTAGCTGGACGCCAATGAAACACACTTTCCATCTTCACTTTTTTTTTTTTTTAATTTAAAAAGCACTAGGTAGGATGGTCTTGTGGTTAAGGCACTGGATTGGGATTTTGAAGACTGGGATTCAGTTTCCCATCACCAATTTCATGTGTGACCTTGGGCAAGTCACTTAATCTCTCTGTGCCTCAGCATCCCATCTGTAACATGGGGATAATGCTATTTTTCTCCCACCATTTATGCTCTCCAAAGCAGGGGCCGTCTCTTACAACATGTTTGTACAGTGCCTCACACAATGGGACCCTGACCTCAGCTGTAGCTTCTAGGCACTACTGTAATATAAATAATGATAAATAAAAAGATTTTATTTTAATTTTATTGTAAGGGTGGCTGGTAGTGCTGCCTCTCATTAAGGTTGCCTGACAGTTTCCATTATAGGACCCTGATATCAGTTACTTATAAATTTTCAATCTTTAACCATTTGGGCAACAATTTTTGATGCTAGCCATGCCTCAGGCTGAATATATTTGGGGAATTTCAGACAAAACAGTTCAGCCATTTCTAAGACTGAGGTGAGAGGAAAATGCATTCATTTGCCCATGTTAAAAAATTCTTACAACTTTTTCTTTGAACACCATTAGTGCCCCCATGCTTTGGAAGAGGGACTTGAAATTTGGCCAGGGGTGGCCTTTGTTTCAGAGCTTTGCCTTTTGTTGTTCCTGTGAATATTTTCCCAAACTGATCCAAGATATAAACCTTTGAAAAATTGCAGTTTGCACATGCTCACTAGAGATTTTTGATTATTTTATCCTTTTATTCATTCAAAGTTAAAGCTTCAAACTAGCCAAATTCTTATGAACAGAGACTGTCTTTTTGATATGTTTGTATGAGACCTAGCATAATAGGGCCCTCGCTTCTCAGCACTACCAAAACCACATGATAAAAATACTGTTATGCCAGTCTAGTTATTGTTAGTCTCTTTTCTTTTGGTTTCATTCCTATATTTTTTTCCAGGCATGAGACACACTATATGAAAAGTGCTGAAGTGGAGCTTTTGCTAAAGAATATTGGAAACACTACTATAATCCTTGGAAGAGTAATTCACATTTGCACAAGCATCATTGCTCACTGGCTGAATGTTTCCTATGATTAAGAAGAAGTTGCATGCAGTAAGAATGAGGTTAGCCACAATATCTATTTTGGGTACTACTACCTGGATAATAAAACAGCTGCAGAATTTAAGTGATTTCATGTGTCATTCTTTTTAACATACAAGTTCCTTAATACATATTTTAAGGTACTTTAATTTGCTTTTCTAATCCCATATTATCATCAGTTGCTTTATATTCATTGTTTCCATTGCTCTTTTAGCAGCCTTAATTATTTTTGGGTAAAAATCATTTTGGTTTTATTGTTACTATTAATGCAGCCAATCCTGTATCATAATTCGTATTAAAGCCAATGATAATATTGTTTCAGGAACAAGCCTGATTTTTCTCTAGACTGTGTACTTCAATGCAGAAAGGCCAGATATTGGGCAGGATTCTGGAGATCCATCTTGCTATGATGGTATTGAACAGATTGGAATCTTACTGATAAAGAAATGAAGCAAGTCATCAAGCAGAACACTTTATAACACTTGGATCTTTTCTTTAAGATGCTCTCAAGCAAAACTAAAGATACTAATCGTTCTGTTTTTTCCTGAAATGATATAAATACAGAAAATAGAAATGCTGATTTATAAACACTAGGTCTAGTTTCACAGACTATGCTGGAAACCTCCCATTGGAACCAATAGGAAACTACTTTTCTTTTTCTTTTTCTTTTTTAAACAGAGCCCACTGTAAAGTACTTGTTTCCTTTTTACAATTGCTGGGGATCTATTTGGTCCACAGGAGGAGGATGGTGGGTAAATACATTTAAAGCTCCGCTCCTGTCAGGGTTCCTTCCCCACTCTGAACTCTAGGGTACAGATGTGGGGACCTGCATGAAAGACCCCCTAAGCTTATTGGTACCAGCTTAGGTTAAAAACTTCCCCAAGGTACAAACTTTGCCTTGGTCTTGAGCAGTATGCTGCCACCACCAAGTGTTTTAAACTAAGAACAGGGAAAGAGATCATTTGGAGACGTCTTTCCCCAAAATATCCCCCCCAAGCCTTACACCCCCTTTCCTGGGGAAGGCTTGATAATAATCCTCACCAATTTGTACAGGTGAACACAGACCCAAACCCTTGGACCTTAAGAACAATGAAAAATCAATCAGGTTCTTAAAAGAAGAATTTTAATTAAAGAAAAGGTAAAAGAATCATCTCTGTAAAATCAGGATAGAAAATACTTTACAGGGTATTCAGATTCAAAACACAGAGGATCCCCCTCTCGGGAAAACCTTAATGTTACAGAAAACAGGAATAAACCTCCCTCTTAACACAGGGAAAATTCACATAAAACAAAAGATAAACTAATCCGCCTTGACTGGTTTACCTATACTGGTTGCAATATTGGAAACTTGGATTAGGATGGGTTGGAGAAGATGGATTTCTATCTGGCCTCTCTCAGTCCCAAGAGAGAACAAACACATAAACAAAGAGCACAAACAAAAGCCTTCCCCCCCCACACACACAAGATTTGAAAGTATCTTGTTCCCTTGTTGGTCCTTTGGGTCAGGTGCCAGCCAGGTTAGCTGAGCTTCTTAACCCTTTACAGGTAACAAGATGTTGTCTATGGCCAGGAGGGATTTTATAGCACTGTATACAGAAAGGTGGTTACCCTTCCCTTTATAGTTATGAGAGCTCCCTTCCCCTTTTGCTCCTACTACTGCTTTGTGTTTGGGATTCATTTATTTTTACTGGAAGACCAGGCTGGACTAGAGCTAACCTTTTGTGGGTGCATGGGTGGATAGAGAGTAAGGAGTTGTCCTCCTCCTCTCTTGCTCTCCTGGCATGTAAAGGCTAAGGGGCAGGGGTGGGAGGGGGGTAGCTTGTGACACCTAAAAAGAGCCAAGGCCACTGGCCATGATCCAAGGCTGGGATACTGAGCCAAGGCCAGGCACACTGCACCCTTTTAGAGGCTCTTGTATCTCCCTCAGGAAACTCAAACACAAAGCCAGACTATCCCTAGGAACCGCAGCGGAGTCAGGTTGCCTCCAAACACCCACCCTCTCACCCACCCCAAATGCAGGGGGTGGCTGTAAAAGCAACAAAAGAGCACATAATGTATACAAATAAAGAGAATGTGGTGAGGTACAATATCACTTATACATGTTTTAAATACTATGGTCTGAGTGATTGATTGATTGGCAATCTCTCGATTCGAAGATGATCTCTACCATGGATTTACATATGGGTCCAGAGATGATTCAGGAGTCCGATCCTGGAACCGCAAATCCGTACACAGTAGGTACAGATATTTTGTAGCAGGCCAGCGGCCTGCTGGCAGAAAATTATTTCTTTTTTCCTTCCTCCTCTTTCTCTTTTAAGCTTCGAGGGCAAGGCGCTTCTCCTCAAAGTGAGCCACTGCCTGATGGAGGATATGGTGTCACTGGGGTCGGTTGGTGGCTTGCTCTTCCCAGCTTGTGATGTCCACACCAGTTTTCTTAAGATATGCTTTCAATGTGTCTTTATAGCATTTCCTCTGACCACCACAGGATGTCTGACCATGGGTGAGCTGAGAGTAGAGGACTTGTTTTGGGAAGTGAGAGTCTGGCATCCGCACACAATGTCCAGCCCAGCGAAGTTGGTACCAGAGGATCATTGCTTCAATGCTAATGACATTGGCTTCAGCAAGGATGCTAGCATTAGTGTGGCGATCTTGCCACTTGACGCGAAGGATCTTCCGGAGGCATCACTGGTGATACCTCTCTCTGGAGGTGCTGTCAATAGGTCACCCAGGTTTCGCATCCATACAGGAGTGTAGGAACAACAATTATCTTATAGACCTGGATCTCAGTGACCTGCCATAGGTCACGGACCGTGACCACGCATCGGAGCAATTTCCCAAAGGAAGCACTTGCGCACTGGATCCTGTGCTGGATCTCACTGTTGATTTTTGTATTTTGAGAAAGTTGGCTACTGAGGTAGCAAAAGTGCTCAACTGTATTGAAAGTGTGACCCTTGATGGTGATTTGTGGTGGGTCATGTGCAAGGCCTGAAGCAGGTTGATAGAGCACTTTAGTCTTCCCAATATTGAGTGAGAGACCTAGGCTTCGAGCAAGAAAATCCAGAATGGATTGAAGGTCATTCTCAGTGTGCGTGAGGATGACACAGTCATCAGCATACTGAAGATCAGTAATGGACGCCCTGAAGACTTTAGACTTGAAGTGGAGACATTGAAGATTAAAGAGCTGCCCATCCATTCTATACTGAATGTCAATTCCATTGGGGAGGTGATCTTTAACAAGGACCAAAATGACTGCTACATAGATGGAAAACAGGGTTGGGGCAACAACACAGCCTTGCTTAACCCCAGTTTTGATGATGAAAGATTCTGTCTCAAGGCCATTACGGAGAACCATGGCAGTCATCTGATCATGGAGAAGCCTTAGGACCTTAATAATTTTGGAGGGCAGCCAAAATCTGACCAGCACCTTCCACAGGGCTTCATGATTGACAAAGGCCTTTGCAAATCAACAAAAGCTATGTATAGGTCCTGATTTTGCTTCCGAGATTTGGATTCGTGGATTTGGTGGGCAATGAAGATTGTGTCGGTTGTCCCACGGGATGGTCTAAAACCGTACTGAGATTCTGGAAATATTTCCTTAGCAAGGGAAAGTAATTGGTTTAAGAGGATACAGACAAGAATTTTCCCTTCTGTAGATAGTAAGGCAATTCCTCAATAGTTTCCACACTCCAACTAAGTCACAAACTATTGTGTACCATATTATCTTTGCCTACCTCATGTATTTCCTTAGAGACAGCACTGCTTTTGGAATATGGGTCTTTTCCCCATTAGACATAAAACAGTTTCAGTTAAAAAAACCCAAAACACACTTTACTAAAGCAGACTTTCCTATAACAATATCTCTACTGGTTATGATTATGTTCAGATATCCTCTGTTTTCACATGTTACTCATAAGCTTTCCAGATTCTCCTTTGAGGATGAACATTTCCATGCTTGGTCACAGTTCAGGGATGAACTGAGAGTATGTCTGTGGAAATTGTTAGAAAATTCCCTTCAGCCAATTTTGAGTTATTGGAGTATGAGACACAGACATACACCCCCTCGTACAAACACACACTTTCAGATGAAGTAATTTTTTGCTCACCAATAACTCAAAATGTTTATCATAAAAGTAGAGCTACTAGGCAAGTCCTCCATGAGGAAAGTCTCGAAGCTAAGTATGTTAAAATGTTGTAAAAACTCTCTTACATGAGTTGACTTTGATAAAGGCAAACGAAACTGCAGTTGATGGCAAAGGGAGAGAGATATTTTGTTAAATTTCTACTATGAAATCCTGGTACTTCTTTAAAAAACAAAACAAAACAAAAACGCAATGCTTTTTAATAGACCTTCAACTATTTGCAGAAGGGAAATGGGTTTTGGGAGCTGCCCAGAGACAGTTTTTTCACTATCTACTGTTTAGTTGGGAAAGAAATTTAACAGAATGTACCTCAATGATGCATAATTTATTATTTCTTTTTATTGTTTTGTCGAGCCATATAATTAATAATAATTAATCCCAGTACCATTTTAATCCACAAAGGGTTTGAAATTCTGGAGAGAAACCACTTGGACAACACTGTGCGTTCTGTTCATTCCCTCTGAAGCACCTGGCATTGGCCACTGTCGGAAGACCAGATACTGGACTAGACAGACCATTGGTCTGACCCAGTAGAGCCATTCTATGTACAGTAAAATACCCAAACTAATAAATTACTGGCCAAAAACATCCCTGATCACATTTACTCCAGTGTAAACTTGGAGTTACTCCATTGACGTCAATAAAATAGCTCTAGATTCACACCAGCAAAACTGAGATGAGCATTAGTCCCTACGCTGTTTAATCATTATTCTATTAGTTAGAGCTTAAAAGGGGCATTGGCTATGGTATTGTATCAACACATTACAAGGAGATACTGTTACAGCAGCTGGTGAATAAAATTTAGACAAAGCACACAAGATGTTGTGATATCTCTACATAATGTGGTGAAAGTCAGCTGTAATGCAGTACAGGAGGTGAAAATCCACTTTTGAGAGTGTTTTGGCTGAGACGCTCATCCTCCCACTTTCTCTATTTCAAAACCAAACACAATCATCCAAAGTGCTGAGATCCTTCAATTTCACCCAAACGGGCAATTAACCGAAGTCTGTTCTTAAAATTATTGCAGAAGATTCCAAGATAGAGTCAAGCCACACTGACTGCTGGGCATGAATCGGCCTCCCACGAGTTACTAGAAACAGCGGGCCCCCAAGCAACTGCTGTACAATTCCACCCTGGGATTGATATAATGAAGCAGTTTTATCAGTTGAATAATTCACAGTTGACTTATAAGAGAGCGCATGAATAAAGCAAGGTCACCAGCTATTCATCTTAATTTCCTTTCTTTAGCTTTCATGCCCATTAGTTAGAATCTAAAGCCTCTCCTTTTCCTTCCAGATTTGCTTACAGCAACGGAGAGGCAATAAAACATTAGACTAGAAATACCAAAAAGCATGCCTGCCAAAAGCACTCTTACACTAAAAACACACATCATAGTCATGAATCTGTTTAACTCTTGATTTCTGTCCAACAAGACAGTGGAAATATGGAAGATGTGTCAAGGCTCACCATATCAAGAGACCTGGATTCTGTATCATGTTTTTGCAAATGGAAGACTTTATGGAGAATGTTTTATTATTTTTGTAATGTTAATTTGTTTTGTATGGCTCTTTAATATGAAGGATTATTAGCACAAGGTTGCACTAGGTCAGTGGTTCTCAAACTTTTGAACTGGTGAGCCCTTTCACATAGCAAGCCTCAGTGTGTGAGAACCCCCTTATGAATTAAAAACACTTTTAAAATATATTTAACACCATTATAAATGCTGGAGGAAAAGCGGGTTTGGGGTGGAGGGCTGACACCTCACGACCCCCCCATGTAATGACCTCGTGACCCTCTGAGGGGTCCCGATCCCCAGTTTGAGAACCCTTGTACCTCGACCCCATTCCCCAGTAGGAGCGAAGGGCAAGCAGAACAAGTCCCCCCACCCCCCCACATCCTAATCCTGCTCTCCGGCAGAAGTGCCGTGCAGGTGGGGGAAGCCCCCATGCCCTGACCCTATTTCCCTGGCAGGAGTACCGGGGGAGGGCAGAGCGGACTGCAGTCGGAGGGGTGGGGAGGTGTCCCCACTTGCTCTGGTCCAGAGCCCCACCAAACTGTAATCCGCCTCTGGTACCTTGTTCCTGACCTTCAACATTCCTCCTTTCCCCCTCTTGGGCTTCTTTAAGCAAAGACTGCCTAAATGGGGATTATACACAGCTGATTAATTTTTTTAAATAGTCTCAAATCATTGTTAAAAGTAGAGAATAGCCCAAACCAGGCCTTCCCATATGACTCTCACCCCCATTATCCTGACCAAATAGTAGTGGCATTTAGATATAACTCCCTGGATCCAAACCTGCCCATATGGTTTTGGCTCCATGTCAGATTCAAAACAAAGATCTGTTTTCTTCATTCAGGTTGGATATAGCCTGAAATGGTAGAACTTTCATGCAAATAGTTGATCTCAAAGAGAAAGTTACATAAGTTGAATCTTACAAGCTGGTGTGTACTGTTTGGAACAGGAGACCTGGTAACTCTGTGACTGATCAGTGGATAAGGGGCTGGATGCTGCAGGGAATGCTCCGAGAACTCAGAGGTTGCTGTGTGCCTATCGCTACCTGTACAGAGAGAGTGAGGCCTGTGGAGGACTGGAAGGCAGTGCTTGTGCTGCCAGAGGCTGGTGGTTTCAGGGAGCTGATCCACAGCAGGCACAGACAGGACCCCTTCACACTAAAGGCAGGTGGTGTTGAGGTGTCTCACAACCCTGGGTACCCCTGGGGAGCGTCACAGCCAACCCAGTTCCTACCCACCACCTTATCACAACTCCATGTCAGGTCCATTTCCCCTCCCCCTACTCCATTCCCCCAACACTGGTTCCTAGTCTTTCTCCCCCAGCTCTTCATCCAATCTCAGTGTTCCTCCCCACAAGCAACTGGCTCCCATTCCCCTTCCCACTGCCTCTGTCATTGGCCCTGATTTTTTTGTCCAACCAGTCCTAGTCTCCTCCTGTGATGGAGCTAGGCTTACCAGTGGTATCACTTAGTGGTTAGGTCCCTGGGTCACAACTCTCCACCATCTCCAGTGTCCCTTGCCAGTGTTTGCTCCAGCATGCTATCGGTCTCTCTTTCAGTAGTTAGACCCTTCAGCCAGGTTACAATGGAAGTTGTCTCTTTCCTGGGGTAAAAGAGTCCAACAAAACATAGCAGTTCAGGGTCCTCCAAAAGAGGGTTTCTGGCCCAGCTCTTGAAGGCCTCACATCCTTACTTCATGGCTTTCAAGTAGCTTTATCTCAAAGTGGGGAAGGTTATGCCACTGTCATGGCTGGCTGGAGCATCCTGGCCCTCCTTCTCTACTGGGCCCTATTGGTAGCAGCAATATCAAGCACCCAGGAGTGCTCTAAGGCTGCATCCCTGGGCTAATTCCTACTACCTATTTTCCCAGTCCACGACCTGGTCACAATCTCACAAACAATCCAAGGAAAGATACAGCAAAGAGTTCCTTAAACCTTAAGAACAAGCTAGTCTCTCTTCCAGGGCCCAGGGTAGCTGCCACTTGCAGACCCCACTTCCCTGCAGCAAGAACTCCCACTATGCCCTAATTGAAGAACTATCAGAATAGGTCCATCCCCCTACCCTATGTGCTCTTCCACCACCACCCACAGCAGTTTGACTCTCTTTTAAACTCCTCCTCCAGCTGTCCCAGGTGTGGTGGGGCAGGGCTCAGAACTGCTCCTTAACTTCTTCCATCCCAGTGTGGGGGTTTTATACCCCATCACACACACCTAAACTCTCAGTCATAGCATCCTCTCCACCCCAATACCATTCACACCAGATTCCTTGTTGCAATCTACTCCTTTCTTCCCTGGTGGTCCATTTTTTATCTACTCTGCATTTGAACCAGATGACTTCTTCCTCCAGGCTGTCGGGTTCTAGCAGAGGATCGCTGAGAATACAGGAAAGACAGGCTGTCTTGTCAGTTCCCCATGCCCAGCCTCACCCCAGCCCAGAGCAACTGGGAGCAACAATTACAGGGAAAGTCTGGGTTCATTCCTGTCGCCCTGTGCTGCAGGGAGCATGCGCAGTTGCTCTTAGGGATGGTGCATGTGCAGTCTGTCAACACTAAGAGCTGGGAGGGGATGGTGGAATCTTCAGAGACTTTTAGCTATTAAGCTCTAGCAAGTCTAACCTGAGCATGAACAAACTTCAGTTTTTCAGAGGCTGATTACTTGGCTAAATTTAGGTGGATTTTCCTGAGGTCAACGGTACATCTGTGCTAAGGCTGCCATCCCTGTCAGATTTCTACTTCCTGCTCCAAAGCATTGGGAGAGCTAGAGCTTTTCAAAGAAAAGATCTTCATTTTTCAAGATGGGCAAAACATGCTTTTCCCTAGCCTCATTCTTGGAAATGGTTGGACCATTCTAGCTGAAGTTTCCCCCAAATAATTCAGCCTGAGGCAAGTACCCGGCATGGAAAATTTCAGCCCAAACAATTAAAGTTTGGCAAAATCATAAGCAACTATAATGGAAAGTGTCGGGCAACCTGAACAATGCTACCAGCCCTACCTATAATATGAATAAAAATCCAAGGCATAAATCCTTGCATGATAGCTCCAATATCTAAACATTCTCCAGTAAGAACAGATATGAAAATAAGCTGCATCAAAACCCAGATACAACCTTAAGGGCCATATTTCACCTTTACTTGTGTGTGTAGCACTCCTACTGAAGTCACATACAAGGGAATTTATAATTTTGCCCTAACACTGGATGATTAAATAGTGGCGTATTGTAGCTGATGACTCCCATGCTCTTCCTCATCTTCTATAGCACAGCTGAGAACAAAAACATGGGGGGGGGGGGAAGGAAAGTGAACCGGATGTACAAAAGGAGAAGGTAGCTATGTAGGTTGCTCTTTTACCCCTCCTATAGATGCTTCTAGATATTCTGTAAAAACAAAGATTGCACATGGATCCATGAGAAAAATGGAACAGGAACAGGAACAGGTAGAGGGGAGAAAACTGCAGCATTAACTGTTTCCATCAGGGGTGTCAAAGACTGCAATTGGTGGTCAGGAGCCAATTGCTCTACAAGGGTTGGGAACAAGGTGTCTCATAAATCCCCAGCTTTTGCAGCCTTTTCTGGCCCTAGCCTTTGCCTACCCCAGGGCAAAGGAAGCAAGTACAGAATGCACCCAGTTTCTGCACATGAAAATCCATGTGGTTTCAAATATTTTTATGCAGGCAAGGAACGTATGGTTCCAAGTAATAAGGATAAATGCTGCAGTCTGTATTTATCTGGGAATGTTATATCATATTGTCCGTAAAATGTTGTTAATTTTAGACCAATGGCAAAAGTCCTCACACATCTGCTGCAGTTTCGCTGCTGGCCAACAGATGTTGCACTAGTGAGTTTTCATTTGTCACATCTGGCAGAATCCCCAGGTCTGGCATTACATATTCACATTTCTTGGATATAAACAAACGTACTTTCCTCCAATCTCGCTCTCTTTTCTTTGCTTTCTTCTGTTATCTTTCAGACTGGAAGGAAGTTGAGTAAGAGATGTTTGTTTTGGGAAAAGAAGAAAAGATTGAGGAAGACTACTCAGGAATTAAAAAGAGGACAAAGCGGGTTTCAACAAAGGGCTACTTTAAAGAAAGTTTGTGACTTATGATTCTCTACAAAGGTCATTTCTTCAGAAAACAAAGTTGATGTAAACAGCTGGAGACCATAACTCGGAACACTGAGAAAGCAAGATGAATAAAGCTTCCTGTATTCCTCTCCTACACCAGCCCACAGGGGGTGGCCTGCCAGGACCGTTCCAACCCAGATGTTGGATTCCCAAAGGTTTTTCTTTTTTAAGCTGCATATCAATTATTCTTCTACATGGTGTGCTTGGACTTAGATTCAATTACAGCTGCTAGAGGGCCTGCTGACATAGCAGGTCAATGATAAACAATGCTGTAAATCTTATAAATGCAAGCACTGGGTATCAGCAGCACTTATTCTCCAAGGCCAATATTCAGCAAATCTTTCAACTCTACACCTCATTACCAAGGAGCTTCCTCCTTTCAGTTTTACTTTTATCCTTCAATGAGCTGCTGTTATGCCACACTAGAGCTCTAATTTACGGACATGAAAAAAGTTGATTCATGGAACAGAGACTGTGAAAATAGGCTATGGAAATCAACTCAGCATCATTTTACAGTTTCTCCTCTGTTATTATTTTTGGGTGCCCAACTTCATATACCTTAAAGTTGCCATGATTTCAGAGGTTAGGTGATCAACACCTTCTGAAAGTCAGGCCCCTATAAGGTGTCTCCAGTTGGGCACCCAAAAACTGAGGCATGAGAAATTACTAGGGTTTTGCTGTTGTTTTAAACATTGGCCTTAGATCATTGTTGCTGCACATTTAAAAGCAAGTGTACAGTAAAATTACACTCAACAGCTCTCAGAGCACTGGTTAAAAAAAAAAAAGACAAAACCTTCTCCAGCAATCCTTTGATTGAAATGGGACACATCAGTATCTGGAGGTGAATTAGTCCCACTCTGCCACTGACTCACTGTGATCTTGGGAAAGTCACTTAACCTCTCTGTGACTCAATTTCTCTGTGAAATGAAAATGCTAATACTTTTGTCAGGTACGTTGAGATCCTTGGATGAAAGCTTACTCTGTCATAAGCATAGTGGGTGATCCTAAGCCTCTGTGCAGGAGCATAACTGTTTGCAAGATGGGGCTCATACTACTCAAGGTAAGGATTTCAAATACTCAGATCAGCTACTGCAAAACATTTTAGTCAATTCATCTATTTAAAGGCCTATGTTTCATATTTGGGCTCTCTCCAGTTACAAGATGAGTCAACATTCCACATTATGTTGATCTTTTCATTCAACCATTTGTTCTGGCTCACAATTTTCATTCACCTCCTTCAAGAGCACATTTGACTTCAGCTAGGGAACTGGCTGGTTCCCATTTCAGATAAGCTGCCAGGAGTTGTCAGTTATGTGCCAACATAATCATTTTCCAACTGAAAAAAAGTGTTTTAAGAATAAAGCCTTAATGTGTATTATTTACTGTAATATTTACCAAGCCAGAGTGGAAATGGCAAGAGAGACAGTGCCACTCCTGATACATTTGAGGCCTCCTTTACACCAAGACAAATCTCAAAAGCCACTCATTGCAGTCTCCTTTTTAGACATTATCTTACTAGTGAAAGGGCCGGCAACCTCTGATTGCAGCTGCTCTTTTCTGAAGCCCAATTGTATTGCAGTCCCTGCATCCACAGTGGGCAGAAATCGTCAAGGGGCCACTACTGCTCCCCTGGAAAACAGCAGCAAAACTCTGAGACATTTCAGCATGCTCCAACATGGGAAATCTTTGGGCCAACTCCTCAGCTGGTGTGGTTTAGCATTATGCTCCACTGAAGTCAGTGGACTTCACCAATTACAATCAGCTGAAGATCTGACTTTTGTCTGTTTTCGCCTGAAGAAGGGAAAGGAAGAACCATCATTTGGTTTACAGTTTTATGACTGACTTCTCCCTGCTGTTGGCTTCCTGGTGTTGCTGCTTTTATTAACAGTTCATGATAATAATTAGCACTCACATTGCGCTTTGTCATGCTTTACAACAAGAAATGTTAAAGTGGAGATATTGGTTGCTCACTCTAGATGGTCATAGTGCATGAAATCTTGAGCTGGAGCTAGGAATGTACTTTTCTATGGTATTACATATAATGTGCATGCCACATCATCCAGTGACACATTTCCACTTTCCTTAAAACAAAATTGAGAAAAGACCATACTCACTTAGGAACAGTGCATCTGATGCAGAATGTAGGAGTAATTTTTTCATTACAATAAAAGGCTGCTTTCAGTAACAGTAGATCTTCTGTTACCTCCCAGTGTGACTCAGGGATGTTATTCTCTACTGGCTAATCAGTAATACAGGGCACAGATTACAACCTCTAGTTTTATTTCCCCACAGGGTGTAATGATGTACCACCCTGTCCTGTTAGCATGAAATACTTTTTGAAACAGAGTTAGTATTAGGCATACCTACTGAGACAATGAGCTGATAAGGCAGCAGCCTAAGGCTTCAGTAGAGGGATAGACTGTAACATACCTAATTATTTCACTTGGTTCATTTTCAGATATTTGGTGTGTTGTATTAAGTTTGCTCAATTTATTTTGTTGGTGTTACTTTAAATTTATTTGTCACTAACAAATTTATTTCTCCAAGTTACCAGCCAGCACCATATTGGTTTGGAAGCTAAGATATCCAAAGAAATAGAGGAAGGGAAGTGGATTTCTCCATCACTTGAATTTTACATTCCTTGATACATAAAGCTCGTCATCTTTCTGCCACATGTTTATAAGTCACTGGTGACGTGTCAGTGTGGGTGCCTCCTTGTGCAGTTCCAGTCTGGACAAACTACAAGACCAGTGCCTTGCATAATGACAGGTTTCAGAGTAGCAGCCATGTTAGTCTGTATTCACAAAAAGAAAAGGTGCCACAAGTACTCCTTTTCTTTTTACAAGATCAGTGCGTACACACTGTATTAAAAAGTCAGGCTATGGACGAAGTAAAATCATAATGTATCTTTGAAAGGTAACATTTTAAAACAGGTTCAAGTTTTCATCTCTTTTCAAAAAGTAACTCAGGTACCAAGCAGGATCAGGCTTTTCTAATTAGGGCCAACAGGCTTATAAAGAGATAAAAGCTACTAAAAGAGAAAATGTGAGTGCAAGGTGAGTGAACCAAAGCATGGGATTTCTATGGGCCTGTCATATGCACCAGCTCTATAGCCTGATTCAAAACTCTCAGAGATAAATGAAAAGATTCCTGTTGATTCAGGCTTTGGATTAGGCCCTGTGTGCCTGTACTGGATGCAGAGATAATTCTGTGTTAGTGACAAAAGTATTTCTGCAGCAAGTACAGGATTGGATGGAAATTACAGCTGAATGGGAGGAGGGGCACATTGAGGACACAGCAATAATTTCAAAAAGTAGCAGGCTTTCAGATTAAAAAGACAGGTTTCAGAGTAACAGCCGTGTTAGTCTGTATTCGCAAAAAGAAATGGAGTACTTGTGGCACCTTAGAGACTAACCAATTTATTTGAGCATGAGCTTTCGTGAGCTACAGCTCACTTCATCAGATGCATACTGTGGAAACTGCAGCAGACTTTATATATACACAGAGTTATTGGTGGAGCCTAGAGGGAGTTAAGCACCCAGCTATGGGTGCCTATGGGATTTGGGTACCTAATTCTCTTTAGGCTGTCTTGAAAATCCCAGCCAAGATAAAAGTATAGACAGGAACACAGGCAAAAAGAAATGGTTACTTACTGTAAATGTGGTTCTTCGAGATGTGATGCTGACATGTATTCTGCTTAGGTGTGTGTGCACCAAGCATGCTGGAGCTGGCGAATTTTGCCTAGCAGTACCCTTAGGGGGGCAGCCATCATGCCTCTTGGCCGTAGCCCCTCCCCTGGCTACGTGAGGCTGTGCTGCCCCAACCCCACTCAGTTCCTTTGCATGGAACACCCATGAAACGAGAATCCGATGCAGTGGGGAGAGAGGGTGGGTCATGGAATACATGTCTGCATCACATCCCGAAGAACCATTGTAACCGTAAGTAACCATTTCTTCTTCAAGTAAATGCAGCTGTGTATTCCACTTAGGTGACTCATAAGCAGTACCCACCCCAGGAGGTGGGGCTCGGCGTCTACAAGGATTGCAGGACCACTCTTCCTAAGCTTGCATCTGCCCTGGAAGATGTGGTAATAACATAATGGTTCATAAATATAAGTATGGACAACCATGTAGCAGCCTTGCAAATGTCCAACATGGAAATGTCACTGAGGAATGCTATTGACATGGCTTGCCCTGTCGTCAAATGAGCTCAAATCCGCTGAGGGAAGTGTAGCTGAAGCTCTCAGAGGGCACGCCTACACTTACCGTGGATTGATGCTGCAGCGATTGATGCACTGGGCGTCAATTTATTCTAGTGAAGACCCACTAAAATCGACCACAGATCACTCTTTTGTAGACTCCGGTATTCCGGGAGAGTTTCTCATCAACCCAGCACAGTGTAGACACCACAGTAAGTCAACCTAAGTTATTCACATAGCTGGAGCTGCATAACCTAGGTCGACTTACCCCCGTAGTGTAGACAAGGCCTCATATACAGTCTTGATACAGGATTTAATCCATTTAGAGATGTTCTGAAGAGACCCTTCATGTGATCTGCATATGACACAAACTGTTGAGGTGAAGCAAAAAATGGTTTAGTCCTATCCAGATGGAAGGCTAGTCATTGCCTGACATCTAATGTATGGAGATGTTGCTCCTCCAGAGACAAATGCAGTTTAGGAAAGAATACGAGTAAGTATACTGCCTGGTTCAAATGAAACAGAGATCACTTTAGACAAAGAATTTGAGTGTGGTCATAAAGTCAACTTGTCTTTGGAGAATTGTGTATAAAGAGGTTCTGCCATCAGAGCCTGCAACTCATGTACTCTCCTTGTGGATGTTATCGCTATCAAGAACGCAGTTTTCTGACACAAGAGTGGAAAGGTACAAAATGCTAGGAACTTGAACAGAGAACCCATCAGGGCTGCTAAGACCATGTTAAGGTCCCCCCAGAGGAATTGGATCTCTGAGGGATGTAGGTGAAGAAATCCTTTGAAAAACCTAGCTACCATGGGATTGGAGAAGACTGATCTTAAACATATTCAGAACTTCTTGTCAGATTAACCTTCTCCATGGGGAGAAAGAAAGAAAGAAAGACAGAAAGACTAGTGGGGCCCCACTATATTTGGTGGTTTCCATAATGTATTCTGGACATTCCAAGAAATCAAATCAGATTTGGTTTGTCAACAAACTTTCCCTCTTATTTGTGAAAGAAATAACTACTTCCCAATTCAATCAGAGATAGCTTGGACCTGGATTCAGCCTGAGGTGTAAACTTCTCCAGAAAGAAGGTGTCTTGGCCCATTATGAAGTATCCATATCTGAATTCAGGGGTGAATACAATGTTCCAGTTTGTGCCCCCTCTCTATTTTTAAATAGTTTCACCTTGACTGAAAGGTCTCAGGGCACTGGGTGATCACTTCTGCTTTTGTAAAATAATTGTTTTAATAATGCATTTTCACACTGCTCAACTAGCTCTGCTTAAATGGTAGGAAATGTGCTATCTCTGAGTCATACCCTGTGAGGTGATTCAGACAAGCTTGGCAACTAATACAACCCAAGATGATTTTTGCAATTTTTCTAAAGTCTGGGAAAAGTTGAAGTAGAATAGAGTTTGCTTTGCATCTCATAATTGGCTGGAAAAATATCATAATATGGGTATTTTTAAATACAGTACTTAGTAATTGGTCAAGTATTTTGGCTGACACTTAAAATCAAAACTTGACCATTCATGTTTGTTTGTTTTTAACTTCCACAGAACTTTTTGTATGCGTTAATCCTGGTGTCCAACTGAAATTTTAGCTAGGTGTTTATATTATTTTTACCTAAAATTCCCCCATAGTTTCAAATGAACAAAATATTCTTCACTTTCTGTTCTAAGCTTTTGCATAGTGCCGTTATATTCTTTTAAGAACACTCTGTTCCACCCCAGCAATGACTGCGTATCAGTGATGCGCTCAGTGACAGATAAAAGGGAGTTCTGTATACAGTTTGTAATAGGTTGCTGAATGATTCATGATATTTTGATGAAAAAAGAACTATGCAAATATCATTATGATAATCAGATGGCTAGACATATTGAATTTGGGAAGAATAGTACTGAATAAAGCATGTTGAAAAACTAATTGTTCCATCATTTACTAATTTATTTTTATAAAAATGTATTCAATACTCCTTGCTTTGGTTTCTAGACATCACCAAACTAAGCACATGGATGTTACCCACAATACATAAGAAAGATCATTAACCACCTCCATCTGCCAGCAAACAAAATCCACTAAACTGCTTATTCGACCATCAGACAAATGATTTGCGGGGAGGGGGGGGAATGCAAGTAGAAGACAAATATATAAGTCATGAGGGTAGACACTTGCAGACGTCAGGTTTCCACCCACCCCTCCTTCCCTGAAAATATGCACAAAAGATTTAATGAATTCTTATGAGTCATCTTCTTGCCTAGTATCATCTAGCTCAAGATATATAGTGCTAAAAGTGTCCCATTCAAGGCTCAGTTCTACATTCCTTACTCACACGAGTAGTCCTGTTGAAATACAAGAATGTCAAGAACGGGATGACTCACATAATAAAGGGCTACAGGATCAGGCCCACAGTTATTTTACTTTCACCTATAAGTAGAGATTTTAGAATCAATGATGCTTTGTGAAATGGCTTTTTGTTACCAGGACCAGCTCTCAGCACCAGCAAAGCAAGCACGTGCTTGGGGCGGCCACCTTTTTTTTTTCTTTTTTTTTTTTTGCTTGGGCAGTTGCGCTCTCAGAGCTTGGGGCGGCAAAAAACCTAGAGCCAGCCATGTTTGTTACACTTAAAATAAATATAAACATGCTTACATAATTTATCTAAGGATTTTTTAAAAAAACTAATTTGGTAAATTCAGGTAAGTATGGTAACATTTTAGCCCATGCTGTAAGCATAGCATGACAGATGGACCCAGAACTGGAACTCTGGATCCAAACACCCCTTTGAATACTGAGGAAGCTTGCACATAACTGGGTGTAAATCTGAAGTAAATGCATGAAAATCAATAAAGCTACTCAACATTTATAGTGGTGTAATGAAGCAGATTTAGTCTTACAATTTTTTGTCAAACAGCTTATTAAGTTCTGCACGGATAAAATACAATACACAAAAAATTAGGCCAGGTCTACACTAAAATCTTAGGTTTGGTGGGCCCAGTTATGTCTGTCAAGCTGTCCTCAAGAGCATGAACACCAATCTTAGGGAAGACAGCTAAGAAGCAGGGCACAAACCCCAAATTGGATGTGAGTTCTGTGCTTAGATTTCACCAACCACTATTTGTAAACTCTTCAGGTACTATAACAGCCTAACTATAGAGTCACAGACAGTCCCTTTGGGTACTCCAATCTATCTTGCCATCTAGGCAAGCTTGCCTTTGTGGTAGATGATCCCTTATGCCAAAAATCACAATAATATTCATGTTAATCCCAGTCCAAAAGAGCCAGTCAGTTACCCCATGTCAATTGCCCTTAGAGCTCACACCAAAGACAACTCTTGTAGCCAATACTATAATAAATTATATACAGATGTATTTACAGGAAGAGGAAATGAGAGTTATTTACAATGTTAAGGCAGGTCAACATATACACAGATGAGTTCCACCCTTAAGTTTCTAAAGCTAATAGAAGCTTCTATAATAAGCAAGATCAATATGTCCCTGAGGGCTAACCCAGGCAAAAGGCTGGGGATTTCTTGCTTATGCCTAGAAAACCTTGCACTTGAGAGTCCATGCTGCATAGAGCTATAGTTTCTCCTTGTCAAGAATTTTTATCCCCTTTCCCCATTCTCAGAGCTGCCAGTTCAGCTGATGGGAGGAATTCCTGTGTATGTCTCCTCTGTATGGGTGGGGGAGAGCAATCAACACAGTCTTTTTGTCCTCTGATGTTCCACAATAGTTTGTCTGGTATTGACCTTCTTTGTTAGTCAGGAGACTAGTATTTCACACTAGTTAATGCTTCACTTCTGTCTGGTGATGTACAGTTAGATCTTACAATGCAAACACTTAAATATTGCCTTATAACATGGGATACAGATTTTAAAAATGAGATTAATGCATGCAATTTACAACCGTTCAATAAGCACATTTTTATAATTCTAACACCTGTTTTAACCATATTAAGACACAGGTGAACCATATTGGTTCCAGCTATGCATTTGTCAGGGTACAGTTGAGACCTAGGAACCTTGGCATGAGCAGTCACCCGTTTAAGTGTTTGCTCTGAAACTGTAAACCTCCACAGTCAAGAGAGAAGCATCACCAACTGTGAAATACTAGTTTGCCACAGTAAGTGTAATCTCCTGCCCAACAAAAGGAGGCCCATGGACACCAGACAAAACATTGTGGAACATCAGAGGACAAAAGACTTTGTTGATTGTTCCCCCCTCACTCATGAAGAGGAGACATGCACAAGGACTCGTCCTATTAGCCTGAACTCTGGGGAAAGGGAATAAAACTCCCTGGCAGGAAGAAACTGGATCTCTGTACTGCTTGGACTTGGAGGGGGCAAGATTTCTAGGCATAAGCAAGAGATCCCCTGCTGCTTAGACTGGGTTAGCACAAAAGGACTTGCTTATAATAGAAGTTTCTACCACCTTATGGAATCTAAGACTGTAACTCATGTGTGTATATTTACCTGCTTTAAAACTGTAAAAATTAATTTATTCTTCTATAATTTATTTATTTATTATTTATTATAGGATTGGCTACAAGTGTTGTCTTTGGTATAGAGTATTACTGTATTATAAAAGTTTATTAAGCAAGGTCTTTCATGAACGCCTATGTGACATTAGTGATTAATGTCATCATGAAATGTATGTATTAATATCACAAAAGGAATTATGTATACTCCTTGATATTTGTTTGGACACAAACTGTAAAACCTAAGGGATAAACAGGTCTGTCTCCTACGCAAATTAAGCATAGTAGAATCAAAACAATGGAAGGCCCATATACAAACAGAGGGATGGAAAGCCCACAGGAAGAGCAGAATAGCATAAGGTCATTCTGCCTCTTCAAACAAGGACATTGAACTTTGGGAGATATAAACAAAGACAGAAGCCATCTTTGACATCCACAACTACAGAAACACAAGGGAATCATGCTCTTGCGAGCTGAGAAAGATGGATCCTTCAACCAAGGGAGGAGGGAGGAGGTTGGAGTCTCTGGAACTGGATATAGATAACAAACTTGCTTAAGCAAAGATCTTTCAGCTAGGAACACAAGGCAAACCAGCTCCCTGTGCTTCTTTGGAAAGTCCTGACTGAGAGGAAGTCAGCCATAGCTGGAAAGAAGAAAGATTGTTCAAGGTAGATTTTTTACCAAAGACTGTAGCTTAAGTCCGGGCCACTAGAAACCATCTTTTTTGTTTTGTTGTAACTCTGTCTTCATTCCTTATACTTGAACTCAGTTAATCAAGTGTGTGTGTGTATATATATATAAATCCATTCAGTGCTGTGCTTGAAAGTGTGTATTTACCCCAGTTAAGTTCATAAGCTGTAATGTACTTTTGTCTGTTTAAAAGAACAAGAAACCATATTATTTCTCTGAGTGATCCAGATTGGGGCTGGACAGTTCAGGGCACACGATTTTGGCCAAATTCAGGGCTGGCAGTGTATTGGAGTCACCTTGCTGGTTGTATCCAAGGCTGGTGGAACCAGAGTGGGGCTGTGGAGCTGTAAACAGGCTGCTGGGGTCAGAGCATTGGTGAATCAGGGCTGCCTAGCACACAGGCACTCAGGATGTGACTTGCATGCTTCTCTGCTGGTTGCTAGTGTCCAGGCTGTAAGCTATTGCAGCAGGGCATTTCAGGTATTCAGGGTAACAGGGCAGGCAGTGGCATAACCCCTCACTGGTCTGCATTTCATCCCAGAAGTATGACAGCATCCCAGGAGATGAAACAACATGCTGGATCACTACACTGATTGCGTCAGGAAAAAATATCACAGTGAAAACCTCAACAAACATTTCATCCAACACAATCTCTCTTCCACCAAAAGGATAGCTTATAGTCCCTGAAATCAAATGATCAGATAGTGATCAAACTAGCGGACAAAGGGGGCACTATGGTGATACTTAATCATGATGACTATGTCAATGAGAGCAACAGACAACTCTGACACCACCTACTATAAAGGACTCAAAGAACCCCGCACCATCATTTACACAAGAATTTAAAGTTACCATCAAATCTTTCCCCAAACTCCAAAAGAAACTCTACAATCTGATCCCCCACAAGCCCACCCCAGGGATGTTCCTCATGCTTTTCAAGATATGCAAACAAGGAATCCCAGACACACCACAATATGTGGCCACAGCACTCTTACTGAAGGAATATCAGAATTCCTAGAAATTGTTTTCAAACCACTCACCACACAAAGGGCCAGCTTCCTCCAGGACACAACCAACTTCCTCCAGAAATGTTGCAACATTAACAACTTCCCTCAGAACACCATCCTTGCAACAATAGATGTCACTTCCTTATACAGCAACATCCCTCACCATGATGGCATTGCTGCCTGCCTCAAATACTTACAACATAATGCACAATGCTCAGAAATCCACTCTAAACACATTGCCAAACCTATCCACTTCATCTTCATCCACAACAACTTATATTTAACAACAAACACTTCCCCCCCCCCAAATCATGGAAACAGCCCTGGGTACTAGGATGGCTCCCCAGTATGTCAGACTCTTCATTAGCCATCTTGAGGAAGAATTTTAGGGAAAATGCACCATGAAATTTACAGTATACCTGAGATACATCAATGATATTCTCATGCTCTGGACTGATGACTTAACACCCTCACAGATTTCCACCACAACTTCAACCACCACTACCCAGCCATCAAACTCTCTATAGAACAGTCTTATACCGACATCAACTTCCTGAACACCATGAATAGCTTCATCAATGGAGCCCTACAACTGACTATATACAAGAAACCCATGCACCACCACACTTAGATTTTTTTTTTAAAAAATCTGGTGGTTGCTGGATCTGTGAAGCTATCTACATCCAGGCACTCAGTTACCACAGAATTTGCCACAAAGTGCTACCAGAGAAGTAGATCGCACCATAGAAAGGGCCAACCAAATACCCTGGGAGAACCTACTTCAATACAGTGGGTGGGGAGGAACACTGAAGTACACCCCTACTTATCACCTACCAGCCCACACTAGAACTGGGATGAGGAATTACCAGTTACAACCCATATTTGATGAGAACCACATCCTGAAAGAAATCTTTCCTGAATCCCTTCTTCTGACCTTCACGCAACCCGCAACCTCACCAAGTTCCTCATCAGAAGCAAGCTCCCCACAGACCAGAACACACCAACTCAAAGCTGTGCCAGGCCCTGCCAGAATAGATGCAAAACCTACAGACATATCTCCAATGCTATGATCAAAATTCCCCACACTATACCTTTCAAGATTCATGGGTCACAACATATAGTGTACCTCATCCAGTGCACCAAATGCCCCAACTATGTGGGTGAAATAACTATGTGGGTGAAATGAGACAACCCATGCACTCTCGAATGAACTCAAAATGAAAAATGGTGAAAGATAAAAACACCATATCACTCATGGGCAAAACACTTTTGCAATCACTCCATCTCTGACCTCTCAGTCCTTGTCCTCAAGGGAAACATGCACAACACCTTCAAAAGGCACACTTGGGAGTTTAATTCATAACTCTGCTAGACATTAAAAACCATGGATTCAACTGAGACACTGGTTTTTATGGCTCATTACAACAATTTGTAACACACCTCATTGCCTGCTAACCTTAATTGCCCATTTAATTTTAAGTGGTCTCCCAACATGGGTGTCAAGCTGTCTAGAGTGGCTCAGAAATGTGAGTACTGACCTTGGCAGGCTGTTAAGAAGCAGGGCACACACCCCAAATTGGTTGTGAATTCTATCATTAGAATTCACAAACCAAGTATCAAATGTGAACTCCACAGGCATTACAACCACCTTAACATGTAGTCACAGACAGTCCCCTTGGTATTCTGATCTATCATGCCACCCAGATTAGCCTGCCTTTGCGATAGATGGTCCCTTACATCAAAAATCACAATAATATTCAGGTTACTCCCAGTCACTTACCCAAGGTCAATTGCAATTTAGATAGTGTATACAATCAATCAGTTCAATTATCTATCACTAGAGGTCTGTCCCCCATCTTTATAGCCCAGATAAAGTTTTCTGCTGGAAGCTGTCGCCTCCCCACTTGTTAGGTAAACAAAACTATCAAGCTCATATGCAAATGGACATTCATTGTCTCTGCCTGACAACTGGGACGCTCAGAGAAGCAAATACATATTTCTCTGTCTATTAAGTCCTATTTACCAACTCTCCTGACATGCCTTGTATAAACACACTTTAGTCATAATTCCAGCAAATATCCATAACTTTTAATACACACCATATACATACATCATGCAAGAATATTAGTAATCAGTGAGTTATTAGTCTTCCAATTTGTTTCTTACATTACTTGACACCTATTAGATACAGTTTTTGACATAATGAATTAGGGTACACTGAACTGGTCACAAAACTCATTACCTGATACCAGTGAGCCCCCTGCTCTGGGATGGGATTGGGATGCTCTTAGAATCATAGGGTTGTCCAGTCAGATGATTCTTTTTTCTTATGACGGTCAGTGAGGATGTGATAGTTGTAGTTGGTGGTGAGTTTGTTGTGAAATAATTCTTTGAGGCAGAGTCAGTGGCAGAATTCTTATAGTTCTCCAAGTGTTAGCATGATATCAAGTTCTCTGGTGGGGCAGAAGTTCAGTCCTTTGGAGAGTACAGACATTTCAGATCTGGTTAGGGGTAGTCTTGATAGGTTGATGATGTTGGGGTGTCATGTAGTGTCCATGTGGTAGGTCGTGGTGTCTTGATTTCCCCCAGCAGCGATGTTCTGTTGGTTGAGGAGTTGCTGTAGTTGGTTCCATTTTTTTGTTTTTGTGTTGGATGGCTGACATCAAGTTTTTTTGATAATTGTGTTGGGTTTCTTGCCTGATCTCCCTGTAAGTTCCCTGATTTTTTTCCTTTCCAATCTCTGGGAGCATCTGATGATTTCTTCTTTAAGGTGTCTCTTCTGGAGCAGGTGAGGTGCAGGAGATGGTTCTCATGTTTTCAGAGATCCTTCTGCAGAACAGTTCATCATATTTGGAGTTGTATGTAGTCGTCAGAGGATTATAGTTGTTGAGTCTTCTGGAGAGGTTTTGTTTCTTGCATTTTCTCAGGAAGTAGATGTCACTGTTCAATCTGGCTTCTCTCTACTTCATGTTGTGAAGTTTCCATTTTAAACCACAAAATTCCATATCTCCCATAGTTATTTGCAGTGTTGTTGTAGCCATGTCGGTCCCAGGATATGAGAGAGACAAGGCAGGTGAGGTAACAGCTTTTATTGAGCTAAGTTCTGTGGTGCAAGGTACAAGCTTTCAAGCTCACAGAGCTCTTCTTCAGGTCTGGGAAAGAAAATCAGAGTGTCAGAGCTAAATTCAAGTTGGGGCAGATTGTTAAGCATTAGACCTGAATTATGTAGTACAGTCCAAGTGCCAACCATGTTACAATTTGTGTCAGTGAAAGCAATGTGATGAATTCTGTGAGTTACACAAGCAGAATTTGGCTTTCCATCTACCTTACTACATATCATATAGAATATTATCTTTAGTATTTGAAGACTTCTTTTGCCATTTTTGTCATTTAAGGGGGTGGGGGTGTTTGTTTGTAGCTGGGCTTGTGGAAAGAGTAAAACAGTAAAGTTTTGATGTTTTGTATTTCTATTTCCACTAATAGCTATAGCATTCAGAGTTTTACCTTGCTTAAATCAGGGATTAGGAGTTAATGAATTCCCTTTCCCCCATATTCCATATACGAAAACATTTTCTAGAAGAAAATCCTGACATAGTATGTATATGTGTGAGTTTGATAGTCACAGGGGGTTGAGCTGGGACAACTAGAATCAGTTTTTTCTGATGAGAAATCCAATTCTATTATTGCCATGCAGCATAAAATCATACTGTACAGTTGAGCATGTGCTAGTCCTATAATTACTTCTTAGTCCCCGTCTACACTGCAAGAAGAAGAAAAAAACACCTCAGAAAATTGTCCTTTGCCCTGATTTATTTCATTACTGTTCACGGCCTCTTCCAGCTGGGAGATGGCTGGCTGTTAAGTTTGATCTCAGTAGGAGTGAGATATGCTATGCTTTCTAAAACAGGCATTGTCAATCATTTCAATCAAGTCAATATTTTTAGCTGCTTAAAGACTTTGGATGTTACATTTTCTGGGTTTCAATCTTGTTTCGTGCATCTTATCCTGTAAATGACTGCATATTTTAATGGTATTCTAGACACACAAGATAATTACACTATAGGGTGTATATATACCCTTCTAGAGTTTATATATATATATATATACCCTTCTAGAGTTTCCAATAGGCGGTTTAACCCTGATACCTTTAACATGAAAACAGGGGAACCTTGAACACTCTCAATATATGCCTGCTTCACCAGCTCTGGAACATATGACCTTCAAAACAAGATTTCCAGCATACATGAGGTCTTTCTTGGTATGACTTTGGTAATGATTGTAGGTCTTTCCTCAAAGTTCTAGGATTACTGTACAAATGCCTGAAAATCTGTTTCAGTCTCTCTCGAAGTGAGCCCATTTTTGGCTGGTCCCATTATCACAACAGAAGATATTCACACGCAGGAGATAACATAGATAAAAGGCAGCAGATGTTTGTGGGAAGAAATGAAAAGGGTGTGAAAATTGGCATCGCTGGCAGAGCAGAAGGACAGGGGGAGCAGAAATCTGAAAGGAGAGGAGGTAGGCATGCACCACTCAAACTATTGTTTTGTTTTCTGATAATGTATCACCTGCACTTCCCATTGCAAAAATGAAGTGTATTAGTCTTCCATTATTAACTGTACTGACTTGCTAGTCATCAATTTCCCATCTGGCTGGCTTTGAAAAGTGCCAGCTTTTTAGTCAGCTGGAACAAATATTCATTTATAGCTTGTTGGACCAGTCAGATGAAAGTTTTTTGGTTTTGTTTTGTGAAATGTACTGCATTTTTCAATGCTATTGCCTTTCAAATGTGTACAGTGGGCTTTTAAAACTACACAGGGCAAGTGTGGAGAGTGAGACTGCAGCTCTTGCCAGAGAAAGGAACTGCGGATCATATGTAACTTTCAGATTCCCACCAAGGTCTGTTTCATGGTGGAATCATTTACAGCTGTTCCACACTGGTGAGCCTCCCTGCTTGCTACTCTTAAGGAAAGCCTCTATAGTATTACTCACACTCAGAAAATAACGGTTAAATTAAAAAAAGTTTTAAAAGACAAAAACAAATTTATTCCATCTTGCACAGCAAAATCCTTGCCATAGGTACTATTATATCAAAGCTTGCTAACACAGCCCTCTCCACACTGCTGCTTCACACAATACTAATGAGACTTTGTGAAAGGCTGGCAGTTAATTGGACAGTTGGGACTTGATGTGGCCCTGGGTTAGGCCATCTTCTTCCGATCTATTCCAGAGTGCGGGGCCCCAGGTGTAGCATACATTGGCTGGAGGGGAATTGGACCAATAACCCTCACTCTGCCTGGGGGCCTGTAGCTGACCAATACAGCCTGAAATGTGGTTGAGTTTATATAGAAAGCACTATGAGGGATATATATTATACTTCTTAAGCCAAAATGCATTTTGCAAAGAAGTTCAAGGTCAACCAAGAGTAGCCAGGGCTCAGGGGGAGGAATTTTTATTTTAGTGTGTCAAAGTTATAATATATATTATCAAGAATGTTTTAGTATTGTACAAAGAGTACAGTCACATTTATAACCCCTCTTCTTATGGTGCCCCTTTGGTAATCAGCATGCCAGGATTAGGAGTGGCTGCCATGAAGTTTTCCTTTTAAAATCAATTGTATGTATGTTTAAGGTGCCATCCCAATAGCCATCCCAGGCAGCTGAACAGAACCATCTACGCTAATTAAGGTTCAGACAGAGATGTTCAAATGGATGTGACAGCGGACTGTGCACTTCAAATCTCCCAGGTTCAGCAGCTTTTTGCTTCTGTCACCAGGCTGTCATTGAAACTAGTAACCTCTCTCCAGCATCCCCAGGCAACTTTCACTGCCTCTACAAAAACAGAAGGCAAGAAATGAAGATGTGTAACCGTCAGTGCTTTGCTTTCAGTTGAAGACAGTTAAAACAAGATAGACTGGCTTTTCAATATAGTAATGTTACTGATTTACTTTTCAAATGGGAAATTCAACAGGGAGGAGGGAAGAAGTAAGAAAAGTCCTGAAAATCCAGCAATATCATTTCAAACAAAGCAATAACATTGATTAATGTGGTAGGCAAGTTGCAAATAATTCTAGACTCACTGACATCTAGGAGAGCTTTCCTGCATGTATAAATTGGCCTTCCCAATTTTACTTGCAAGTTCAACATTTTAAAATAGGTCAAAAGGAAGTCCAGATGACTGAGGCCAAACTCATCACTGGCATAACTCCACTTAATCCAGTGGGGCTACACCATGGCTGAATTTGGCACACCAGACTATTTATGGTAAAGCATGTGTTGTATTGGAGAGTTTGGGCAGATTTTCCTTTGGATGAGAAGAAATGGAATCAAAACAAAATAAAATTACACCCCCGTGTCAACCCCTGCCAACTGAGATGAACCAGAACATGCTTTTTGGTCTCTTTTTCAACATTCCTCATCTTTATCATCCATGCTAGCTGCTGGCATCAAAGTGTTTATAAGTTCTATGTTCTAGCTCAGTTCACTTTTGGAGGACAGTGAAACTTTTTTACTGTATTTTCACATCACTGCAGAGATTGACACCTGTTGCGTGTGCATATTTTTAAGGTTTTATTGAAAATTTCCTGCTCTGTTTTATTGAAAGTGGATACCTGTGATTTTTCACACACTTTAAAAAAAAGAAAAGAAAAAGAAAAAGAAAAAGAAAAAAAGACATGTAAAGTTTGTAGGAGCTTGAGTACTACATGTCGGAACTGCATTTTAAAATTCATGTAAAAAGATCCTGTACTTTTTATGGGCGTATTGTCACATTTATAATTTCAAACTTCAGTTTACCCAGTCCAACATGGTAAGGGGTTTGTTTGTTTTTTCTCTCCTCCTTCTCTTCCGAGTGGTTTCAAAATTTCATTACCTTTTGAAATCTGTGCCTGCAAAATGCACTAAAAGAAAGAAGAAACAGCCTTACAATTTTCATTCCTACCAATCAGTCTTATGGCAAAGAGTTATTAAGGGCCAAATCCAGCTCCCACTGAACAGAAATGCCACCCTCTGGCATCAATGGGTGAGGGAACTTGATGGGGTCAGCGGTGAAAGAGGGACAGTCCCAGTAGCAACTGAGGGAGGCACTGACCAAGGGACAATAGGTAGCTCCTCTAGCTGGGAGTCCCTGGCACCCATTGGCAAGCTAGGGGTGAGGAGTGTGGATTCACCAGCAATCCCCAGCTCTCAGGATTTAGCCCCACGGAGGGGCAACATGGAGCCGCTTTCAGCTCCTTTCCACCAGCCTACCCTACGCACCCGAATTAGGAGCAGGATTCCAGACTCACAGATGCTTCAGATCTAGCCAATCACCTCTTTAGGGAGTCAGGGAGGAATTTTTCTCCCATGGGCCAATTGGCAGAGGACCTGGGAGGTTTTTTTTTGCCTTCCTAGCAGCTCCTTCAAGCCACAGTGGGTTGAGTAGAAACAAGCTTAGTACCTAATTGAGGTACTGTGGCCAGTGCAGTTAAGAGAATAAAATGAATAGTTCCCAGAGGTAAAAGATACAGGGATTTTGGTGCTGGGTGTTGGTCTCATGTGATAGGTGTGACAAAGCTCTGTCCTTGCCTCTGTGGGTCCCACATTTCCTGGCAGATTTCGCTAGCCTCAGAGGCTCACTGTGACCCTCCATGTAACCCTTCTCTCTCTAGAGACAAGGGTCACAGTCTAGTGAGCCATTTTCATCATAAGCCAGCAAGGGAGGTGAGGAGAAGTTATCCTTCCTTGCACAGTCTCTGTTGTCTCCCAGGCTCAGTGATTAATCAGGGGGCAAAGGGGGGGGAGCCCAGGCCCACCCTCTACTCCGGGCTCTAGCCCAGGGACCCTAATAGTATCAGCTATGGTAGCTGACCTTTTAGAAACATGACATGTACAATTCCCTGGGCTACTTCCTCCACAGGAGCCCTCACTTCCTCAAGCTCCACTTCACCCTTACTTCAGGGCCTCCTTCCTTGTGCCTGATATGGTGTGTACTACTTAGCCTCTCCAACAGCGCAACTTCCTCCCACAGCTCCTGACATGCACACCCACCTGACTAACTGGGAGGCTTTTAACTAGTTTCAGCCAGCCCCTGATTGACTTCAGGTGTCCCAATCAACCTAGCATTCCCCCTGCCTTCTGGGAAGTTCTTAATTGGCTCCAGGTGTCTTAATTGACCTGGAGCAGCTTCCATTTCACTTATCCTGGTACCAGGGATTTGTTTAGTCTGGAGCTAATATATCTATCTCCCACTATTTTCTATAGCCATCTGGCCTTGCCCCGTCACATAGGGTAAGATCGTGTGGTCCTCATGGGCAGAGTCCCCACTCTCCTGCACCCTCTGTCCCCCTTGCAGGGGAGAGGGTGTTAGAACTGAGAGAGCCAAATCCTGGGGGGCAGACTGAGGAGAGCTTACCCTGCTTTATGGGTTATTTGGTAAAGAGCCTTGTAACCCCCACACTGGAACCAATTAAATGCCCAGTACAGGAGAGTATGGGTGATGGGCAGGTAGCCCCCATCCCTATGGTAAAGTTTAACAAAAGTTGTGGCCTGCCACTTAATTCTGTGCATGTGTCTGACTCATTTTGCCACTGCGTTCACACCAAATTTTCCCACCAAGTTCATAAGGAGCTGAAGTTTTATAAAGATCCTGTTCCAATTTGTCTCTGTTTCAAGGTTAACTGAAGTTGTATTGGTCTAATTTTAAGCTTATAAAATTATATACTATAATGTTTATTTGCAATTTTCAATAAATTAGCTAAAAATGTTTGTTCCTTGAGAGAGAACCGGAGCTTCTCTACAAAAGCTGAGAAGAGCAATTGCTCAGCCATTTCCCCACCTCATGTTGAGAAATGGGATTTAGAAATTTCAAGTCACTGAAATGGTGGGATCTAATAGAAGGAGTTGAGCAAGTCTAGATTCCGGATAGAGGCAGAAAATCCATTTCTCTGAAACTTTTCATTTTGGTTAAAGTGCTCCTCAGAGCCAATGATGAGGGGTAGGGGGAAACCAAGCAGGACCCAGGAGAGAGAGAGAGAGAGAGAGAGAGAGAGAGAGAAAAGTGGGCAGTTCTCCTTTTCCCAGACTCTATCCAACATATAGACATGATAAGACTTATTTATTTTGAATTTAAAGTATTAAAAATTACCAGCTATACTCTAATCACTACATCCAGTCACAAAGAATGGCAAACCCTTACAAATGTTTCTGAAATACCTTAGCTATAATAAAAATGAACAACAATCAAACTGCCTTAACAATCTGTTGACATATTGTAGGCATAGGAAATGGAGCTCAGTCTTTGAATACTTGAAGACAGAAGGCGACTTCATTGTTGTAAGTGCATTAATTTTTTTCCCCAACTTCTTTTTAGATTCCTTTAAAGCTACTTCTATATGAGCCAAAAACATTCAAAATGCCACCCTCATGGATACTCCATAGACTTTCTTCTACATAATGGTGCCATCACTTAGGCTGCAGTCTTCAGACTTTAAGCAGAAGATACTATAAGTGGTGTCCTACCAGTGGCCCAAGGGACATTTGTGGCCCTCAAGGGTGGCTGTGCTAAGGAAGTTTGCACTTACAATTAGAAAACATGTTCCCCGAGCTGTGCCCTCCAATAATCAGCCCTCTCAGCACTGCCTCCCCGTCTGTGTCCCATAGCTTCCCCTGCAGTCTCAGGATCAGATCTGATGAGAACTGGGAGAGCTCTTGGCTGCTGCTGTCCCACTCCTTCTGCAGCTGTTCAGCAGCTCCCCCACTGACTACCTGCTGGATCATAGGGAGAGCAGTTCTAGTTGTTCTTTGCCTGCTTACCTGTCAGGCTACAGCAGCCCCAGGGAGGTTGTCCATGAATGGCTTTATTTAAACTAATGAGGAGTAAAGAACTGAAAATAGAAACTATACAATGGCTAGATAAACAATGCCATTACTAAAAAGTCTATAATCCAAACTTCCCATATCTTATACAATAGCTAACTCCCAACATGAAAATGAATGCCGAGTACCCAGAGGTAAAAATCCTCAGTCTGAAGTGCACAAATGTTGGCTTGGTGGCTTGTAAACAGTGGTGACAATTGCCAAGGGTAATGGGTTCCAGTGACAGGGTAATGGGACAGAGTTCTTTTAAGAGATACTGACTCTGTGTCCAAATGTGTAATAGATATTGCAATCCCATGTGGTATCTCTGGGGCCCATTGTATTAACTTTATGAATAAGTTGTGCATGATTGTGTTCTTCCCCATGGTGGAGGTGTTACCAGAGCTCCTTTAGGAACTAAAAACAGTGTAGGGTGATTACTCCTGAGATTGTAAATAATTCCAGAGACATTCCACCCCTGAGGAGGTTTGAATATACTGGTTCAGACTCGGTTTTCCAAAGAATAGGAATCAAAGAGAGGGCTTTTGGTATAAAAGGATGAGTTTGAACTGACACGGCCTTCTTTCTGATCTAGCAAACATGCATGAAATTTTGTCTGAGGGGCCTCAATCTTGCTGAGGGGTTGGATGGACTTTTCACTACTAGGGCCCCCAAAATAGTAATGGGTAATTCCTGGTGTGTTTAAGTCTGCTTATTGGTTTTATTATGTTTTTCTCTGTAAACACTTTTACCTTAAGAATAAATGTGCCTGCTTAGAGTTGTGTGGTAACTGATAATTTGCTGGCAATGCAGAGAAAGTGGCCATTAGGTAGACTGGCTTGCTATAGATATCACAATCTGAAGCATGGAACAGTGTGGCCTAAAAACCTGTGGTCAGAAGTGAGCTGAAAAAGAGAGTCCCTGCCCAGAGACAGGTGATGGCTGGAGACCTCACTGGGCACTTCTGAGGTGGACCACAGAGGTGCCGGTGCAATTACCTTGAAACTGTGACAAAGTGCTCAAGGGGATTTGAACTATACAATTCCAATCCCCATGCTCTAGAAAAAAGAGGGTTTTTTCCTTCTTGGTCTTACATTCACCTGTAGCACAAAATGGGGTTATAAACTGGGGACAATATTGAAATGTTTTTGTTCATTCAGCTGTTTTAATTTCTCCATATCTTTTTAGAAACCACACTTTTTTGCTTCAGCACAGATTGTAAAATGTGGACCAACCTTCTTTTCAGACAACATTGCAACAATATTTACACTATGTAAATATATTCATTTTAAATATTGTCCCAGTAGTCTAGTTTTAGAGGTAGAGGTGATAATTTAGGGCCAGTTTCCCCAGTTCTCGCTATGAAATGAATACTACTAGTTTTTTAATTGTCATTTGTTTAAGTTCACATAAATAAGAAGAGCCTCCTCTGTCATTGTTCAAGCATTTTTGACAGTCAGACACTAGAAATGAATTAAAATGACCTAATGATGTCAGTTTACTGGCTTAACTTTTCCAAAATTTTACAGAGAACTCTGCAGCTGTATGTAAGGAACCTTTCTGCTGGGAATCGATGTCTTCTAGGGTTTTGTGTTTTGGAATAGCATGTGTTCTTGGACCTCATCAGCTGTCTATTGATCTCCATTTTGTGCTTAAAACAAAACCATATAACAAGCCAAGATAAGGGAATCCTTTAAAAAAAAAAAGTGATGCTGACAACTGTCAGGTGACCCAGATATGAACTTAAAAAAAATAGTAAAATAAAAAAAAAGGTGGCAGCAGACCTGAGTCCCCAAGCACTAGAGTTAAGAAGTTTTGTAAATTAAGGCAGGAGAACTGTGCAAAAAGCTGAACTTTCATTCCAACAGGAGACAAATAGAGCTATAATGAGCAGTCTGGCGTTAATTCCAACTCCAGTGAACAAGGCCCTGTGGGCTCACAAGCACAGTGCAGTCCCAAAGCTCCATTCACCCACAGATTGCTTCAGCTAGGTGCTGCTGACATTATCACTCAGCACTCTGGTCTGGTCTTGCTCTCAAGCAGCCTGTTAAAATTTTTACAAAGGGGCACCAATCAGTTTGGAGGAAGCACTGCAGAAGCAGAGGAGCATTTCTGTGAACTGGGGATCCAAATGGGATGCAGTGGGGAGAGGGAGAAGGCAGAGTATAAAGTTGATACATTAATTACTCAAACTTTAAACAGGGACAGAGGAGACCAGAGGTGAAGATGCTTCCCAGAGTATAAGACCTGACAAACTAGTGCAACAAGATACTAGCACAGATGATTGAAATATATCACTGGACTGAGTGTTTAAGAACATGGTCAAACAGAAAGCACTTGTGGGAAGAGTGAAATGGGAATTAACAACTAAATATACCAGAGATAAGGAGTGCAAACTACACAAGCAAGAGCCACTGCAGAGGCATGCTCTACCCTGTGCCCCATGCCTCACATAGTGCCTCAGGGCAAGAGTACTTGGACTGTGACCACTAAATCACCCTATTCTCCAGATAGCCAATAACATATTCCTGCAAAGTCTACAATAATTCACTTGTCGTAATATACTGAGGAGTTAAGCCAACAAAAATGGATTTGTGTTTCATCTTACATTCTCATTTCTACAGTCAGGCCGAAGAAAAACACACACACAGCGGCATGTTTGCTGGAACACACTAATGGTGTATTACCACCAGTGAACTATGCGTGCCTTGCAGAAATACTGCCCTTTCCTTAAAACCCCTAATTCTATATAAAATAATCATTGTTCTGGATTATGTTCCTATCTACCATTTGCAGTCCAAGACATTCATTTTTTTGGTCTCATTTACAAATTAGGTATTTCTGTGTTGGGTTTTTTATTTGTTATTGGGTTTTGTGTCTTTCTTGAGAGCTCCCCTCCATCATTTTCCTTCTTTATGAATCTCACCCTTCCCTAAAATTTGAAGAAGGGAGAGACTTTTTCTTGTGGATTTTGTTTGTTTAATATGTGGGTCATGTAGACTTAAGGAAGGTGTGAAATTACAGATGTGAATTTTACACTTCATGCTGAAGGTAATGAGTTTTGTGGTCACTCTGAGCTCTTCCAGAAGCAAGTTGCACAGTTGTGGGCCAGTCGCTGAAAAAGCAGTGTCCTATGAACACAAGTCTCACTCTTGTGGCTGATACTTCTATTTCTCTAAAGAAATGTAGGTTTAACCTCAATAGAGGAAGCCAGTTCCATGTGGCCTTTGAAAATGAGGACAGACTTTGAATTGCTCTGTTATTCAGTAGGGAACCAGTGAGAGCGAGCATGTGCTCTGAGGACTCAGTTCTACAGGAGCTGAGCACTCTGGCCCCAATCATAGAATATCAGGGTTGGAAGGGACCTCAGGAGCAGGACCAATTCCCAACTAAATCATCCCAGCCAGGGCTTTGTCAAGCCTGACCTTAAAAACCTCTAAGGAAGGAGATTCCACCACCTCCCTCGGTAACGCATTCCAGTGTTTCACCACCCTCCTAGTGAAAAAGTTTTTCCTAATATCCAACCTAAACCTCCCCCACTGCAACTTGAGACCATTACTCCTCGTTCTGTCATCTGCTACCACTGAGAACAGTCTAGATCCATCCTCTTTGGAACCCCCTTTCAGGTAGTTGAAAGCAGCTATCAAATCCCCCCTCATTCTTCTCTTCTGCAGACTAAATAATCCCAGTTCCCTCAGCCTCTCCTCATAATTCATGTGTTCCAGTCCCCTAATCATTTTTGTTGCCCTTCACTGGACTTTCCAATTTTTCCACATCCTTCTTGTAGTGTGGGGCCCAAAACTGGACACAGTACTCCAGATGAGGCCTCACCAATGTTGAATAGAGGGGAACGATCACGTCCCTCGATCTGCTGGCAATGCCCCTACTTATACATCCCAAAATGCCATTGGCCTTTTTGGTAACAACGGCACACTGTTGACTCATATCCAGCTTCTCGTCCACTGTAACCCCAGGTCCTTTTCTGCCGAACTGTGGCCTAGCCATTCGGTCCCTAGTCTGTAGCGGTGCATGGGATTCTTCCGTCCTAAGTGCAGGACTCTGCACTTGTCCTTGTTGAACCTCATCAGATTTCTTTTGGCCCAATCCTCCAATTTGTCTAGGTCCCTCTGTATCCTATCCCTACCCTCCAGCATATCTACCTTTCCTCCCACTTTAGTGTCATCTGCAAACTTGCTGAGGGTGCAATCCACACCATCCTCCAGATCATTAATGAGGATATTGAACAAAACTGGCCCCAGGACCAACCCTTGGGGCACTCCACTTGATACCGGCTGCCAACTAGACATGGAGCCATTGATCACAACCCATTGAGCCCGACAATCTAGCCAACTTTCTATCCACCTTATAGTCCATTCATCCAGCCCATACTTCTTTAACTTACTGGCAAGAATACTGTGGGAGACCGTGTCAAAAACTTTGCTAAAGTCAAGGAACAACACATCCACTGCTTTCCCCTCATCCACAGAGCCAGTTATCTCGTCATAGAAGGCAATTAGATTAGTCAGGCATAACTTGCCCTTGGTGAATCCATGCTGACTGTTCCGGATCACTTTCCTCTCCTCTAAGTGCTTCAGAATTGATTCCTTGAGGACCTGCTCCATAATTTTTACAGGGACTGAGGTGAGGCTGACTGGCCTGTAGTTCCCAGGATCCTCCTTCTTCCCTTTTTTAAAGATGGGCACTACATTAGCCTTTTTCCAGTCGTCCGGGACTTCCCCCGATCGCCGTGAGTTTTCAAAGATAATGGCCAATGGCTCTGCAATCACATCCACCAACTCCTTTAGCACTCTCGGATGCAGTGCATCCGGCCCCATGGACTTGTGCTCGTCCAGCTTTTCTAAATAGTCCTGAACCACTTCTTTCTCCACAGAGGGCTGGTCACCTCCTCCCCATGCTGTGCTGCCCAGCGCAGTACTCTGGGAGCTGACCTTGTTCGTGAAGACAGAGGCAAAAAAAGCATTGAGTACATTAGCTTTTTCCACATCCTCCGTCACTAGGTTGACTCCCTCATTCAGTAAGGGGCCCACACTTTCCTTGACTTTCTTCTTGTTGCTAACATACCTGAAGAAACCCTTCTTGTTACTCTTAACATCTCTTGCTAGCTGCAGCTCCAGGTGTGATTTGGCCTTCCTGATTTCACTCCTGCATGCCCAAGCAATATTTTTATACTCTTCCCTGGTCATTTGTCCAATCTTCCACTTCTTGTAAGCTTCTTTTTTGTGTTTAAGATCAGCAAGGATTTCACTGTTAAGCCAAGCTAGTTGCCTGCCGTATTTACTATTCTTTCTACACATCGGGATGGTTTGTCTCTGTAACCTCAATAAGGATTCTTTAAAATATAGCCAGCTCTCCTGGACTCCTTTCCTCCTGATGTTATTCTCCCAGGGGATCCTGCCCATCAGTTCCCTGAGGGAGTCAAAGTCTGCTTTTCTGAAGTCCAGGGTCCGTATTCTGCTGTATTCTCCTTTCTTCCCTGTGTCAGGATCCTGAACTTGACCATCTCATGGTCACTGCCTCCCAGGTTCCCATCCACTTTTGCTTCCCCTACTAATTCTTCCCGGTTTGTGAACAGCAGGTCAAGAAGGGCTCTGCCCCTAGTTGGTTCCTCTAGCACTTGCACCAGGAAATTGTCCCCTACACTTTCCAGAAACTTCCTGGATTGTCTGTGCACCATTGTATTGCTCTCCCAGCAGATATCAGGGTGATTGAAGTCTCCCATGAGACAAATCCAGCAACATACTTAAGCACAGACTTAAGTGCTTTATGGAATGAAAGTCAACATGCTCAGCACCATGCAGGATCAAGCCCTTGTTGGTCTGTGTTGCCGAGTAAGGCAGGTGCTGTGTTCTGAACCAACTAGAGGGATTTTTCTGTTCATCTTTTTAGGTGGGCAGTTTCATTCCGAGGTTCAATGTGTTGCAGTAATCAATCTGGGAAGATATGAATGCCTCCATCACCACAATCATATCTGACAAGATGGGGTTCAGTATCCTGGCCAACTGTTGGTGGAAGAGACCTTTTTGCAGCTATAGCTATTCAGGTATCCAGGAAAAGTGAGGAATCCAGATGAACACTCAGGCTGAGGATCATCTTAAAAGATTTCTAGTGTAAATGCATCAGTAAATGATGATGCCCTGGAGATGGTGAGCTATATGAAGCACTTTTCTTTCCTAACCAACATCTGTTACTTATTCAGACCTGGATTACAGAATATCATTTTCCATCCTACTATATTTTTCAGCACAAACACAGCATTTTGTATATATCTGCTGCTAAAACATGATAGAGGCAAATTTAGTAGGGTACCACCCTGCTTACATATATACAAAGCCATTAAAATTGATATTTAGAATCTTGATTCTTTATTCAAAATAAACTACAAGAAGAAACAGATATGCTCTTCCCTTTGAATGAAGACTTTTGTTTTTAATCAGACACCGTTCCTTTTGGAATCACAGCAGAACTTGTATTCTCCAGTATCTGCAGGGGTTATCTAGAGTTTCACATAAACACAGGACTTGCTACTGGCAGCATTATTTTAATAGTCCATTTTTGCATTTTTTTTAAATTGTTATCTTTTTAATTTTCATCTTTAGGGAGGATGCGAAACAGGCTTATGGGTTTTGGCTTTTGCAGTGTTTCCTCATTTTTCCATATTTACATTTTAATCAAAATTGCACACAGTAAACACTTTGTATTCAGCAGCTGGTGGCTGTAACTGTATCAATATGTGATCCTCCTAGAAATAAGAGTAAGCCCATTGCTAAAGTGGGCTCTGACGTGTTCTCTGGCCAGCACCATTCACTTCATGGTACAGCAGATGTACTACTGCCACATGCAAAAGGTTGCTTGGTTAGTCTTTCCTCCAGAGATCTAGCTGTGGGGCAGCAACTCAACCAATGGCAAATCTCAGAGTTACTTTATCAAATCTCAGGATGCCAGCTCCCAGAAAAGCAACTTCATCCAACTCAGGTCAAATGTTACAGTTGCTGTGCCTTATTCACCTCCTGACTTGAGTCTGATGAAAGAATGGACACCAGTTTAAATTTCTATAAATTTGCAGCCCTGATAGTCCAATATCAGTTTCTTGACAGATTTTAACTGGCTTGTTTTGGTTACCCTGTGTTTTCAGGGCCTTGGGTTCTTTGTCTTAGGTGGGAGAAAGACACACAGTACTTAGAGTGTGGTTCTAATCTGGAAAGTGACCCCATGTAAAAATGGCACTTTATTACTTAACAGAACTGCTCCCTGCAATGTCCAGATTCAGATCTGTCTGATTTTAGAGACCAAAATAAGTGTTTACTGGATTTTACTCCTGTTAGCCTTGCAGAGCTAACTCAGGTAAGATAGTGGGAGCTGGAATCTGTTGCTCTTTGTGCATCTTCAACAGAACCACTCAAAGTTCTAATCAGCATCATGTGTTCAAACTCACAGAAGGCCCGGGGGACTCACAGAGGGCATCATTTGGGCTGTGGAATCTTTGTTACTGGTAATAATACAAAAGATAGGAAAGAATTCAGCTTCACATTCAAGTTAGTTCTGCACACTCGGGAGCTAGAAAAAAATACATCTGTTTACATGTAAACAGAGCACATTTCACATAAAGTTGTTGAGAGGCAATCATGGAAGCCCACAATGCTCCATTTACTGAACAGTTTTCCAAGCAGAACCACATACAGTTACTCATCAGTGGAGCCCTGACCTGGATTAGGGTCACAGAGCATTGTGACTATAAGCAGAAAACTCATAGAAAGAAACGTCAAGTTGCCTTGGAGCAAAGGAAGACCAAGTGCATCAAGCTGTCTGCTACCCAGAACAGTTTTGATATTTAGGACTGAATGGGATGGCAGCAGAAAAGAAAACCTTCTTTAACTCCCTCACAAGCATGGAATTAGATTTCAAACATTTTTCTGAGCCACAGTCTGAACTAGCATAAATGGGAACAAATCCATCCAAGTCAATGAAGCTGCTCTCATTTACACTAGGCTTGAATTGGATCATCTTTCATGAGTGACAGGAGTAACTGCTGCCATATTAGGGATCTGCAGGACTAACAAGCACTACAGGCTTTCACTGGAAAGACCAAGGAGGCCATTTTGTGCAAAACAAAAACCATTGGTAGTCAGATGTGTGTACATTATTCAGACTACCTAAATTCTGGCAGAAGGACTTTTGAGATGTAAAGGTTTACTTTTGTCTAAGGATGATCAAAAATGTGAAAATAAAATTCAGGACCATTTTTTAAATTTTGAAGTTTTCAATTTTATCAGGTTTGAAATGGTACATTTTTGAAAATTGCAAAATACTTGTTTAAAAGCTTTTGAAAAATCCCACCCCCCTTTTTTTTTTTTCTCACTGAGTGCACTCAAATGAAAAATGTCCAAGGTTGGATATTCCCACCCCTCCACCCCATTTTTTCCTTTTTTCTTCCCCTTCCCCCCCCTTTTCCTCTAACTTCTCAAAATGTGTCCAGACTTTGGCAGCATGACAGTGTCAAAAGGAAAAATTAAACTAATTCTGCCACCGTCTAACTTTTTAAGACTTCTTCAACTTTTGAAAAGTTATATTTCATCTCTATAATGGCCAATCCAGTGCAGGATGTTTTAGTTTTGTATTCTATTTTATCCACATCCCTGAGGGTGGTTTGGACTCAATTTTATCCACACCACAAAGTTTGGGGCTGAAGGATTTTTTATTTTTTTTTATTTTGGGGGGTGGGAGGGAAGACAGTGGTGTTCTGGCTTTGGTCCATCTCTACTTTCCACATACCAAAATGGATGAGCCACCAAAATTAAAGTAATTTCATTTTAACACATTAAAAACACATTTTAATAATCACCATGTATGTTGGTATAGGTTTAAATGTGTAAGCATCAGTCACATGTAATATGACATATATCTGATCTAAGTCATTTTGCTGCCCATGTGACTGGTGGCTCTGTATATTTGATGGTTCTTAACTACAGAAGTCCAGATTGTTTTACAGTGTTACTCATACACTGAGTGACAAACACCTGTGTTCTCACTTTTAAGATGACATCCACATGAATAAGGCAATGGAAAAGGTTAAGCGGCGGGGAGAGGGGGCGGAAGATAAATACTCTGCATTGTCACTGCTTAGCAATCTGTTTCTCATGATGTACTAAATACTGATTTAGAAGATACATTAGTAGATGGGATAGTTTAAGTATTAAAAGGCTAGAGGTGTGAGAACAGGCATGACTGCTTTCCTTCAAGAGGTGTAGAAAAAGAACAGGCCACAACTGCCCTGCTTGATATTATTGAAATGTTGTGTCTTGGAATTTGGAATTATTCAGAAACCCTAAAAATGCACCCAGAGAGGGATTCGAGTCCTGTTCTGAATCTAATAGCCATAAAGGGCACATGAAAATGATATAATGTAAATAAGTGGAGAAGAGCCATAAAATCCATATTACTTTTAAAATGCTCCCAATATATACTGTACTTTGTAAAATGCTCATTGCTATTACTTGTGATGTCCCATTCTCTGATGTTTAATCACCAATATGTGAAACATGTATAAAACCAACAGCAAAGCACCACCTGAATGTAACAACAGAGTCAATGTGAGGTCAAAAATGGCATTCCTAGTGTTGTCATGACAAACAGTGACACAGCTACAGATTAGTTTAATCTGAACCACCTGCAGATCCCTACACTATAAATCCACAGAACTATAATCACCACCCACAAGATCATGTTTTCACTAAATCCATATTCAGAGTGTACAACCCCCAGTCTGATTGCAACTTACCTCCATCTCATTCTTTTCCAGTTTGAATCACATCACCACACGGCAACTGAAATTAAAATCATATGGCTCACTTTCACACTGATCCATTAAAAAGAAATTATATGAAAGAAGCTTCTTACGCTATCTCACACATTTGCTCAATTTAGCAAAACTTTGAATATGCTTTTGGATAAGTTTGACCATTCTCATAGGCTCTGATAGTACGAGCACACAATTTCCTCCTTCCTCAGGCCCCTGATATCAGGGATAGATAGTGTTACTTTTGCACATTTGAAAACTTGGCTAAAGCATTGATTCCAAGGTTATGATGCCTTTTTGATGATAAAATGCTGTCCTATTTCCTCACATTTACATTTTATGGAAGATCTTGCTGTACATTTTCTGTACATGATGATCCCATGTTTGAAAATGAACTTTTATAAAGCTCCTTTTCTAAATATATTGTAGCAAAATTAATTAAGAACTTCTCACAAAATGTTCCATAACTGTGACAGAGAGAAGTCTTCTATCTGAAGGGTTACAACAGAAGGGCCACAAGGCAGTCCTTAGTAAAATCATACTAAATAAATAATAGTAAGATCTAATAGTAAAGCAAGGTACAACAAGGAAACACCAAACAGATAAAAAGTAAGTTATAAATTGCTGAATTTTTATTTTAAATTTTTTTTTTATTCCATAGCACCTTCAGAAAGCATCAAAGCAAGCAAGGAAGAAACGTAACCCACTTTTCAACTTCCCCTGAAATGTGTGGCAAAAGCATGGTCAACACAGGGAACAAAGACTCCTATGTGATTATAGGTTCCGGTGCAGTTTGCTACAAAAAAAGAAGTGCTTGAACAGAAACACTTACAAACAGACTGAAGTTGAACTGGGTTGATTTTTTGAGCTCTGTGGGTTGTGTTGGCTAAGAAACACAGAAAGCAGTTTCTGCTAAGCCTTCATTATGGTCTGAGCATAGGCCAAAGTGTTACTGTTTTTGTTATCTAATACTCCTTGTTGGTCAAGTCTATACAGGAACTAATAAAATTGTAAATGATGGCAATATAAAACTGACCCTCTACCAACCAGTACCAGACATACAGGGCCTTCCAGGTCAGCTTCCTCCTAGAGAAGAAATCAGTAACATGGAGACTGGGTATATTCACCATATAACTTGTTTTATTTTTATATATATACACTGTCTGTGACCACCTCTGTTCCAGGATTTTTTAATATATGTATATATAAAATCCTGGAACAGAGGTGGTCACAGACAGTATGTTTTTTCAGGAATCTCAGCTCAACCCCAATGCCTTGTTCCCATGGAGCATCTCTGCTTCAAGAATTGAGTCTAAACTGCCCTGCTACTCATACAGTTCTCTCTACCCAGAACTTTGCAAAACCCCAAACTAATACCACATAGACTCTCTTCCCAGAACAAACATTTTCTTGCAAGCCAAGAAGAGTAACTCTAATTATAATAGCACCACTGGTGACACCTGCCATAACAATAATGAATCAGTCTTGTAACTGTGTCGGGTCCTGCAGACCTAAAAGTCAACTAGAACAATGGAACACAAGGTTTCACTTTTAGAGGGAAAGTTCATGGGCTAAATGGCCACCAGATAACTCATTTGTTTTCATACTGTGACATTCCCCTCTGGTGTAGTCTGGACCGGTGATCTACTAGGCCTCTCCAATCTTTGACTCTGGGAGCCAGCCTTACCCTGCTCTGCTGTGAGAACCCCCACTCCTGGGCTGTTCATGCACAGCCTCTGGCACGTAAGGTGCTACCAGCTACTTGCAAGCGAATTACACTAGCCAGTATCTCCGGTCCCAGACATGACCCTAGGAACCTCTGTCTTGCAGTGTCCAGTTATGCCCGCTGGACGCTGCAAACTTATGAGTTCATCAATTTAACAAAGAAATTGATATGTACCAGGCTTGTTATCCCAAGGGGAGCCTCTGACACAACCGAACGCACTGCTTCAGGTAGAACAAACAAACAAACTTATTAACTATAAAGATAGATTGTAAGTAATTATAAGTTAAAGCATAACAAGTCAGATTTGGACAAATGAAATAAAAGCAAAACGCATTCTAAGCCGAACTTAACACTTTCAGTGTCCTTAAAAACTTAGATGCTTTTCACCACAGGCTGGCTGATTACGTTTCAGCCAGGCTCTTCCCCTTTGATCAGCGTTTCAGTCGCTTGGTGGTGGTGTCTGTAGATGAAGGTGGAAGAGAGCGAGCATTGCAAAATGTCTCTCCCTTTGATCATGTTCTTTCTTTCCTCTTGGCTTTGCCCCCGCCCCCTTCAGAGTCAGGTGAACATTACCTCATCACAGTTCCAAACTGACCAAAGGAAGGGGGTGACTCCCTCGAGGGTCTAACAGTTTCTTTTGTTGCTGCCTAAGACAGTGTCCATTGTTCCTGTGAGGCTGAGCTGGGTTTGTCCCATCCATGCCCTGACGAGGTGTGAACTGCCTCTCTGTTCTTGGACAGTTTTTGCATGGGCTTGCTTTAAGCCATGGGGATACATTTTCAGCCTCATTACTATATACATGAAATTATAACCTATAACCTTACTATAACATTACTGTAACATTACTATAATAACCATGCTTTGTGCATCATGAGCCTTCCAAAGACACGCAACATGACAAACCTTGCATTGGATACCACACAATCATTTTATAAAGATGAACATGGGGGTGTAGGGTATTCCCCCAAGGTACAGAGCGTCACACATAAAATTCTCTGATATGTCCTGATCCCTACATGATGTAACAGTGTGTTTCAAGGGTAGCCACATTAGCCTCCTAGTCTTTCTCTATAATTACTTAATAGTCATACACTGCGGATGCAAGGTGAGGGGAAATGACAGAACAATTTTATTCTTAAGTGTACCCAGGCATTTAATCCTTTTCAGGCCCAAATGTGGAACAGATCACGTGATTAAAACACCCAAAATGAGGGACACAAGGATAGTAAGTGACAGAAGCTTCAAATCCTCTGGGAACAATTCTTCAGCCTGACTAAAATCAACTATAAACTTGATTTCATGAGTCCAAATCTCAATGTAAGTACTTCCTCATAACAGAAGTGAACTAACTACCCCAAACTTTGCAGGGCAGAGGTAAACTTGAGACTGAACTGTAGTTGTGTGTGCCCTAGCTACCCTTCCACTAAGGAAGAGAAAGCCAAATGAGGGGAAAACTGAAGGATTAACACAGAAAGGGTTTTCAGTTATACCAAATGCCTTCAATGACACCTAAAATAGAGTCAGAGTAAGAACAACCAGCTACAGGATACACATTTCAGAACACATCTGTTCTCCTATACTACCTGTGGTAACCCCAGGACAAACAGCTAGAAAAGGGGGGTAATAATTAGTCCCAGGGGATTAAGAGGCCCCTCCCTATCCACTGAGAAGAGAGAATCACCAGGCAATAAGGTTCAACTGGAAAAGGGGTGCTAGAGAACCAATTAGGTTCAGCTGACTCCAACTACTTGGGACCTTTTTACCTCCCCCCCGCCCCCCGGGGTGGTAGGAGGGGGAGAATGAGGGAAGCAGGGAAGTTGCCAGTAGGCTGTTTGCAGCAAGACACCAGACCTTCCCAGGAGGGAGGCTGCACTCCCTCCCCAGAAGGGAAGGAAAACAAGCACAAGGGACTGACTGTGAAGAGGAGTAGGAGGACCCTGTGCCACCTATAAGGATTTGTCTTGCCCCAAATCTGAGTCTCCAAGGCTAAAAAGGACTGAGCCTACTGAGGCGAACAAGGTATTTTGCCACATACCCTACACAACAGAAAGAGAGAACTAAGCACTCACCTATATGTTGTAACAACCAAGCAAAGTACTAACAAACTTCAACAGACCTTTATTCTTAAAGTGGAAACCTCTTTATCAAGCTGCTGCTGCACCCTCAGTAGCTCTCATACAGCCTCCTCAACTCCCCCCCTCCTGTTTCATGTCCTTTCAGACTCCTAACAGCCAGTGCTCCCAGTTCTAAAAATTCAAGCAGTATCTAAACACCACACTACATTAGGTGAATATTTCCCAGATGTTTTAAGTTTCCCCTGGAGGGCCCAGCAGAAGCCTGCAGTTCCTGCCTGCTGCTAAGAGACACCATTTTGGAATCCATTAAGTAGGTGTGGAAGTGCAGCTGATTTATAGCCTTTCACAGAACCACATGTTGGCACACATGCAATACTGCAACCTCTCATCAAAATGAATAGGAAACTGCAAATGCTCATATTAGTTCTTTCTTTTGCATTCTCATCTGGTCTCCTGCACTGTAAGGTCAGTGGTGTTGCTATCTCTCTGCCTCCAGCTGGCCAGAGCACCCTGAGGAGACATATAATTTTAAATTGTTGGGGACACTGGGGTATGGCCACTAGGTAACTCGAGGGAATGGAAGACCACGAGTGTCGATAAAGCCCAGTCGCACTAGGCCCAAGTGTCCTTGCCCCCCGACCCCCACCTGGAGGCACTCGCAGCAGCTCTGCATAGTAGGCCCAAGTGTCCTTGGCCCCCCCGCCTGAAGGCACTCACAGCAGTTATGCTAAGGATCTGCAACAATATGTTGCAGAGTCAGACTGCCTGAAACTAAAAAAGGCCAAACAGTGCAAATATATTTAAAAAATGCTAAATAAAGCAGCTTTATGTATAGTTTAGCAAATAATACAAAAAACAAGAGAACTAGCTGGTAACTGGATTGGCTGGCTATATGAATACTTAGGGCAGCTTGCTATTAAATAAGTATGCTAAAAAAAGAATGTATAAAAGCCTGTGTAACTTCCTGCTCTGTGTGCAGGATTTGAGATTCTATTCTCCCTGTACCTTTTTGAAGCTTCAAATAAACTTTTCTGCTTCTCCACCCCGTTGTGATTATTGGGTGAAGCACACCGGGTAGCGAACCAACCCCTGCTGTTGTTTTGCCTCTCGGCACTGGGTGCCGGCAACAGCTTTTGGTGTCCCTGGGTGGGTGACGAAGCTGCTATTTAGCCTTGCCCGGACCCCTCCTAGAGGTCGAGGATTGCGGCGAGAACCAACGCCCAGTGCGCACCGGTGAGTTCATCGGGGGCCTTGGAGGAGACACGATTTGATCGACCCCAGAGGGCACAACGGTACAACAGACTCATATAGTGGAAAAGCAGCTGTGGACGATGGTGAGGAACCGGTCCCTTGGACATAGGAAAGGAGCACCTGCGAACAACGGTGAGGAACCGGTCCCTTGAATAAGGTAGGAACCTTTTGAAATCCGGATTGTATGCTCTGTTGGAACCTGGGGACACCCAGAGTTACCCTGTAGGTATGGGAGAGGGACAAAGCTCGGGGGCACGGTGTACATGGTGTACGCCCCTAAAGTGCATTCTAGCAAACTGAAAGGTATTTGGTGCGAATCCAATAACTAAAAGCCAATTAAAACAATTCTATACAGTTCACTGGCCTCAATATCAACTAGAGGACCAGGAGTGGTGGCCACCAGGAGGGTCAATTAATTACAACATAATCCTCCAATTAGTTTTGTTTTGTCAGTAAATAGGTAAATAAAATAAACATTTGTATGCACAAGCGTTTATGGCTTTAAAAAATAAAACAAAGTTGTAATTCTGCAGAGCTGTGATTTGACTCCGACTGGTTCGATAGTAGCTAATGTTAGTCCCCAGACCCCCACCCCCACTGTAATGGCAGAGCCGGTGTCCCCTTCGGCCCCCACACCCCCACCTTATAAGGGTAGGATGCCTCGGGTTACAAAAATTGCCCCCTCGGTGGGACTCTATCCTTTGCTTACCGAGACTGTTGTGGCTTGCCCAGGGGCAGACAGACGCCAGGCTACCACTATGCAAGTTTACACCCAAGTGCCATTCAATCCAATAAACTTAGCAGCTTTTAAAACACAGGCTGGGGAATTCTCCATGAACCCAAGCCGGTTTATTTCAGTCTTTGAGGGGTGTCTCAGTAGTCACAAGTCGGATTGGGACAACTGTAATATCCTCCTGAGAACTCTGTTGTCTGAGGTAGAGGAATCAGGTTACAGCTAAGGCAAGGGAAGCGTCAGCGTTCAAGTAAAAAAAAAAAAAAGAAAAAAGCTATCTGTCAAGTTCCTACCCCACGTAATCGTAAGTGGCTCAGGGCATTTCTGGGTATGGCAGGCTTTTGCAGGATATGAATCCCAGAGTTTGGACTGTGGGCTAAACCCCTGTACAGCTGTGTAAAAGGAGCAGATCATGACCCCTTCTATTGAACCCCAGAGGCTGACAGAGCATTTAAAATCCTAAAAAAAAAAAATTGATGGAAGCCCCGGCACTGGGCCTGCTGGATCTCTCTAAGCCGTTTCAGTTATATGTACATGAACAAAAGGGGGTGGCCCTAAAAGTGCTCACACAGCTGTTAGGAGCATGAAGACGTCCCGTGGCTTATTTTTCTAAGCAACTGGATCAGGTTGCAAAGGGTTGGCTGGCATGTTTACGGGCGGTAGCAGCTACTGCCCTAGTGCTTAAAAAAGCCAAAAAGCTAACATTGGGAGGGGTTATGCAAATCTATACTCCCCATATGGTCCGAGCCTTATTAAATGCAAAGAAAGGGCTTTGGCTCACCCAGGCTCGGATTGCTCGGTATCAAGCTAAGCTGTTAGAAAACTCTGAAGTCACCTTACAGCCTTGCCCCTCCCTTAACCCAGCCACCCTCTTGCCAAAAACAAAAAAACAAAAACAGAGCTGTTTAAAAATCATAGATGCCCAGTACTCCAGCCGTCCAGATTTAAAGGATGTACCCCTCCCAAATGCAAATTATAAGTGGTACACTGATGGTAGCAGTACTGTAATAGATGGGCAAAGAAGGGTGGGTTATGCTGTTGTGACCCTCCATGACACTGTGGAAGCTAAAGGTTTGCCTGCTGGGACCTCTGCCCAGCTTGCCGAACTAATAACCCTGACCCGTGCACTTAAACTGTCAAAAAAAAAAGCGGGTCAACATTTTTACCAATTCAAATTATGCTTTTGGTGTCCTACATGCTCATGCTGGCCTATGGAAGCAAAGGGGAATGCTGACAGCCTAAGGCTCCCCAGTCAAGTACGGGCCCCAAATCCTCCGGCTCCTAGATGCCATACAACTTCCCTCGGAATTGGCGGTGTTACACTATAAAGCCCAACAAAAGAAAAATCAAAATGTGGCCAGAGGTAATGCCCGGGCAAATAGAGAGGCTAAGCATGCTGTCACCCTGCCATCCCCTCAGACTGAGAACGCCCATATGCATGCCCTTATCCCATCAGTAGGGGAGCTTCCAACCCCTCAGTACTCTGGAAAGAAAAAACAGCAAACTAACAAACTCGGTCTCCGGGAAAAGGAGGGATGGCTCCATTCCCCAGAAGGGAAGGTCCTCTTACCAAAGGGCTTGATCCGGCCGGTGCTGCAGAAACTACATCAAACCACTCATGCTGGCAGGGAAGCACTTATCCAGCTAATAAAAAAATACTTTATCATTTCCGGACTCCGACCCCTGGCTGCCCAGGTACAAGTGAACTGCTTAGTCTGCCAAAAGAATAACCCCCGACCGGGACATCCTGTGCCACCAGCTGCCCTAGAACCCACTCCGGGCCCTGGACAAGTGTGGCAAATAAACTTTACTAAGTTTCCCCAGACCTAAGGGTTCAAATATCTCCTTGTCATAGTGGATCGGTTCAGCAGATGGCCAGAAGCCTTCCCATGCCGTAATTGCACTGCCAGAACAGTGGCCCTCAAGTTTGTTAAGGAGATCATTCCTCGCTTTGAACTCCCCCTGTGGATGGAATCTAACAACGGGACACATTTCATGTCAAAAATCATTCAAAGCATCTCACATGCCTTACAAATCCCCTGGAAACTCCATACGCCCTGGAGACCGCAAGCCAGTGGTGTAGTGGAGCGTACCAATCAGACCCTTAAACGTCATCTCTCAAAAGTGTGCTAAGAATCATAGAATCATAGAATCATAGAATATCAGGGTTGGAAGGGACCCCAGAAGGTCATCTAGTCCAACCCCCTGCTCGAAGCAGGACCAATTCCCAGTTAAATGATCCCAGCCAGGGCTTTGTCAAGCCTGACCTTAAAAACCTCTAAGGAAGGAGATTCTACCACCTCCCTAGGTAACGCATTCCAGTGTTTCACCACCCTCTTAGTGAAAAAGTTTTTCCTAATATCCAATCTAAACCTCCCCCACTGCAACTTGAGACCATTACTCCTCGTTCTGTCATCTGCTACCATTGAGAACAGTCTAGAGCCATCCTCTTTGGAACCCCCTTTCAGGTAGTTGAAAGCAGCTATCAAATCCCCCCTCATTCTTCTCTTCTGCAGGCTAAACAATCCCAGCTCCCTCAGCCTCTCCTCATAAGTCATGTGTTCTAGACCCCTAATCATTTTTGTTGCCCTTCGCTGGACTCTCTCCAATTTATCCACATCCTTCTTGTAGTGTGGGGCCCAAAACTGGACGCAGTACTCCAGATGAGGCCTCACCAATGTCGAATAGAAGCCTCACTGCGATGGCCTGATGCTTTGCCCCTCGTCCTACTTCGTATCCGCGTTCTCCCTAAGGGTAAATTAGGGCTTAGTTCCTTTAAAATTATGTTTAAAAGGACATGGCCTATAAATGTCACCCCAGTTCTGTCAGGGGAATGGAAGCTGGGTAATGGTTTTTTGTCACAGTATATGTGTTCCCTGTCTGCTGTTCTCTTGTCTCTTCACAGGTATACCAAGGATTCTCAGCCTCTCCCCTTGGACTCTCCCGTCCACTCCTTACAGCCCGGTGACTCTGTGCTTGTTTGTACCTGGAAAGACGAGCCTCTCCAAAAAAAGTGAAAAAGACCCTATACCGTCCTGCTGATCTCCCATGCAACGGCAAAAATCGAGGGACACAAGAACTGGATCCATCACTCTCGTCTGAAGGCAGTACCCGACCCCTCGTCAGCAGAACAGTGGACCGTCCAACCTGCTGACTCCTCATCTAGTGACAATCTTGGGCTAAAGCTGCTGTTTAAAAAACACAAATAGTGGGCACCTTAACGCTAAAATGGACCCACCCAGGTACTGGAAACCCTGGGTTAAAAAAACTCTGGTAATAATTAATTGGGTAACATTGTTATTCTCTGTATTGGTATTTCCAAACTGTGCATATCGGGAGCATAACTCCTTTGTTTCGCTTGCACACCATGTTGCTACTTTAACAAACTAGACTGATTGCTGGGTATGTGCTCCAACTCCACTGTCCCCCAAAACGGGAATGCCCCTTGATATGCTGCCCCTGACCCTAGCAAAATTAGCCGCCACCAAAAAGCAAAAAAGAACGGACTCGCTGTTCTGAAATAAGACCTCTTTACAGCAAGCCACCTATCAGGATCAGGATTATTCAGTTGCAGTACTCACTAAGAAAGTATTATGTTTTATCCAAAACCAATCTAATTACTATGAGCGTCCTGTAAAAAAAGCTCCTGTGTTATTACACAGTGGGCTAATAAATATTAAATAAAAACCAAAAGAAAAGCCAGCAGTATGGGTGTAATGGTTCCTCCCCTTTTAAAAAAATTCTTACAAATACTCTTACCACAAAAAAAGAGTTTAAAAATATAACTTGCCGTCCAGTTAATATCTCCAATGTAGCAAGCCAATGATGAGTTTGTAATGGTCCCGATAGCAAGTGTAATTTAAACGGCACAATTAAAAACGCCCCCACTTGTACCCAATCAGAAAAATAAAATGCCCCCTTAGGGGCATATAAACTGTTTAAAAAAGCAGCCAAAGCAGCCTTAAATATCCCAGGAATCCCCTTATAAAACAGTCCTTACTGGGCCCTACAGGGTCACTATTTTGTATGTGGCCAAAAGGCTTACAAGGTGCTGCCAGCCAACTGGACAGGTAGCTGTTATATAGCTCATGGAGTTCCTCATCTGTCAATAACTGCCACACTGCCCAAAAAAAAAATTAGAAATGCCCAAGACACCTCTGTTGAGTCACAAGAAAAAACCCTGCGGCAACTAACTACAGCATTAAAAAACAATATAAAAATTTCCCTCATAACCGAGAAGCTTGTAGGGTGCTCTGTACTGAAAATAGCGCCACTGTTTTCCGGGCCAGCCATGGCATGCATAGGCCTCTATACTGTAAAGCTGCAAATGATACTTAAAAAAGTTGCCTTAAAGTTAAAAAACTCAGTTAATAATTTAAAGTCAGCAATAAAAACATTAAATAAAAAGGTACAGCAGCTCAGGACATTTTCCCTCCAAAACAGGCTGGCTTTGGACTATCTCTTGGCATCCCAAGAAGGAGTTTGTGCCCTCATCGGGCCCCGATGTTATATATACATGAAAATAATAACAGTTATAAAATCTATAAAAAAGTGGTACAGGCTAAGGCCCATGCCCGAGCCAGAGCACAGGTTGCCTATACTGCCCCAAAAAGCGATTGGTTGCAAACCTTGTTTTCAGGCTGGGGTTTGTCGTCTTGGCTTGGTGGTTTATTTAGCCTGTTATTAAAATTTCTCTTTCCTGTATTGCTTGTATTAATGGTATTATGCTGTGCAGTATCATGTGTCAGGGCCCTTCTGCAAAAGTTAATAAGTCATTCTCTTCAGGGCTATCACAAAGTGCTTATGCAAAGTCCTATTATAAAAAAATAAATAGCCCAAGTAAAAAAACTCAGAGCCAAGGCTGTTGAGTGTTCTCAAAGGAGGGAGTTGTTGGGGACACTGGGGTATGGCCACTAGGTAACTCGAGGGGCTGGAAGACCACGAGTGTCGATAAAGCCCAGTCGCACTAGGCCCAAGTGTCCTTGCCCCTCCCTCCCCGCCCGCCTGGAGGCACTCGCAGCAGCTCTGCGTACTAGGCCCAAGTGTCCTTGGCCCCCCCGCCTGAAGGCACTCACAGCAGTTATGCTAAAGATCTGCAACAATATGTTGCAGAGTCAGACTGCCTGAAACTAAAAAAGGCCAAACAGGGCAAATATAAAAAAAAAATGCTAAATAAACCAGTTTTATGTATAGTTTAACAAATAATACAAAAAACAAAAGAACTAGCTGGTAACTGAATTGGCTGGCTATATGAATACTTAGGGCAGCTTGCTATTAAATAAGAATGCTAAAAAAAGAATATATAAAAGCCTGTGTAACTTCCTGCTCTGTGTGCAGGATTTGAGATTCTGTTCTCCCTGTATCTTTTTGAAGCTTCAAATAAACTTTTCTGCTTCTCCACCCCGTTGTGATTATTGGGTGAAGCACACCGGGTAGCGAACCAACCCGGGCTGTTGTTTTGCCTCTCGGCACTGGGTGCCGGCAACAAAATCATTAAAATATCAACCAAAATACTACAGTGACTGTAAGTCTCCTCCTCCACTGAGCTGCAGGCAAAAGGGAATCGTCAGACTCTTGGTCCGTTTGTACTAGAGGGAACATGATCAACAGAATGAGAATGATCAGTTAAGTGGGGTCATCCTTGGCAGCTAGGGAGGAGAATAAAATGTTGGCAGGGGAAGCCTCCAGATGTCTGTGTGAGGGGAAGGTCTCCACTGACAATAGCTCTGAGAAGTAAGGTTTTAGTGGTTGTCTTGCCACTTTGTGACCTGCTGTTCTGTTCCTGTCACTGCCCAAGATGGTGCCAGATTTGTCCCATTTCATACAGTAATGGCAAAGATGAAAAAGGTTCTCCTTCCCACAGACAGTCACAAGGACTGAGGGATGGTGGGATTTTGGTTTGGTTTTTAAGAATGGTGTATTTCTGGTTTTGATTTGCCCATAATGAACTCTAAGTTAATAAGTGAAGCATGTTAAACTTCATGTTCTTTTCTTTAAAGAAACTTCCCTTTGAGTACTAGCTGGAGTTATGCACTGTAGTTTGTACCTCTTATATGAGCACTTGGAAAAGTGGAAGGGGCTGACTAGTTAAAGGACTCAGAATCAGAGGTCCATTATAGAATATATCCTGTTTTGTGGGCCTCCCCAGCTAGAGGAGAGCTGGCATAAGGACTCTGTACCAGCCCTGTATCTACCCATGGGACATGAGGCAGATTGGAAATGTGTCAAGGGCATTGCCAGAATGCACTACACTTTTGCCGTTCTGCACCTCTCAGAACCATAGAGGACCACGCAACACAGTGCAGAAGTCAGAGCAACTTCCAAGCAGTTCTAACTCACACTGGGCCTCTGCACAGCACCAGAATATAGGGAGTATGGATGTGGTCCCATGCACAAAAATCAGAATAGAATCAGGCCTATATTACATGGTTCCAACATTACAACTACAGTGTGACAATGAAAGACAGTTCTAAGTCTAACCTAAAATGCTACAGACTAAATATTCCTAGGAGGATGTGTTTGCCAGCTTCATATATGCTATGCACTCACTCTGGGAGCGTTCCTCAACCAGGATTTGAATACTGCTTCATGGGCACAGAGTTGGTACTACGCATAAACAGATTAAGCCATTGCGTAGGGCCCCAAACAGCTCAAGGGGGCCCCCTATTTACTTTTTATTATGTGCTGGAGAGGGGATAGTCCTGCTTAGGGCCCCAAATGGGCTAGCCACCACCACTCATGATGACTTCAGTCTGTCAGAGAGCTCTGGCCAGCTGTACAACACAGACTGCAATAGGGACAATTAGATTGTAAACTCTTTGAGGCAGACGATATTTTTTATTGTTTGTACATGCCATGTTAATTTATGATGCTATATCAGTGATTTTTATAATAAAAGAAAGAAACAATAGTAATAACAATGACAATATCTTTTGTGTATTATACCAAGATATGCAGCCTCTCTTCTTTATTGGTAAAGGCCTATAATATGCAGTGTTGCCAACTTGTGATTATATCAAAACTCTTGCAATATTTGATGCCTTTCTTAAATCCCCAGCTCCTGGAGTCATGTGATTACTTGAGAATCTCAGCTTTCATTTGGAAAAAAAACACCCAAAGTCCTCATGGTTACAGAGAAAAGCTTGAAAAGATGAGCCCTAAGGGCTCAAAAAAAAAAAAAAAACACCCAACCCAGAAAGCAAATAAAGATACCACAATTTTTTAAAAAATCATGATTTTAAGCCAATCTCATGATTCTGAGGGGGCTTCACTCATGATTTTTGACTTTACAGATTAGTCAATATTGAAACTGATGGTAGCTCAAAATAATATAATTATGTGAAGAATTAGTGCATTTGACTGCATGTGTGAATGCTATTTTTTATTGGCGATTATTACCAGCACTGTGTGGAAATAAAATCTTTCTTACTTTTTGAAACAACATAACCTGTATTCAACCCCACTTTTGTTCAGCTTCATTTTCAATATTGCTGCTGAGAGTCATGCACAGTAATGCACAGACAACAGTGAAAAACAATAGTGAACTTAGAAATTCTAGACCCTGAGTAATTTGAATACTGTTATATTTTTAAACCTCCTATTTTTGCCAAATTTTCCTGGCAATGTTGATGTCAAAGGTCATAGTCTGAATTCAAAAAATTGAGTACTACACTCATCCCTAATAAGCATCGAGCATTTAATATGGAATCACTTCAGAAATCTTCATGTCTGACAACCCATATTCTTTTTCTGTGGAATATGACTGTTTCCCAGAGGGAGGTGTGTGCATGTGCCTATGAAATCAATACGCTAAACATGACCTTTCGTACTGTTGCCAGTAGTGGTTATGGTTCCAAAGGGGATTTTTAGTTTTACAAATTCAGAAGTCTAAAGGAAATTTTCAGACACAGCATGCCTTTGTCCAAAAAGCAAAGACCTGCCCTATTAATGTTATTTACAGCATGTAAGCATAATTCTGATAACCCATTTTCTTAATGAATTACAACCAGCTATAAAATACTAAAATCTGCCGCTAGCCCAGTGATGCAAACAAAACAATAGTAGCAGTAAAGAACAACTTGGACATTGTTCATTTTTAAAAATTGATATTTTGGGGAGCAGGACACATTCTGATCTTAGGTAAATCTGGAGTAACTCCATTGTGATCACATACAAGTATAATCAGCTTTCAGGCATTGGTGATAAAGTCACAAAATCAAACTATAAAGGCCTTGTTCTCACACTAATTTTATACTGGAGCAATCATCATGAGAGATTTTGCTTTGAATGTTCTGATACCTTGCAGCACCTTAAATAGAGGCTTGCAGAAAAACCTCAGAGGGGTTTAAAACACCATAAAATTCACTTTTCCCAATTGACATAATTAAGGTGGTGACAGTTTCAGGACACTTTGATTTGCATAAAATACTAATTAATTTTAAGATTAAGGCTTTAAATAAGTAGAAATTAATGATAATTAAAAATTAATAAAATCCAAAATGGCAGATCAAAATGGTGGAGATGGGGATGATATAGTTCATAAGTGCTGAGTTTCTAATCTGCCCGGGGGTGCTCCCCCTGGATCTGCCCAGGCCTGGCCCCCACACCAACCTTTCCCCCAATGCCCCACCCCTGCTCCACCTTCACCCCTTCCCTGCCCAGTTCCACCCCTCCCCCGAGCATACTGTGCACTTGCTCCTCCCTTCCTCCCCCCACAGCACCTCCTGACACCGCAAAAGAGCTCAGCACCCACCATTTTTTTCACAGAGTCTGCACCTATGACATAGTTTAAATTTAGAGAGTGGAAAGTTCTAGAATCCAAGATGGCGCCGGAGGGAGGAGTTTAGCTATCTAAAAATAGGTATGATGTCAGGGGAGGAGCTAGAAAAGCTGGAAGCTGATTTGGCTGAGAGGAGCTGATCTTGAGAGAGCAACTGGTATATAAGGCCAACAGCCAGCAGGCTTAAGTGGGGGTTTGGGGGCTTGTAAAGATCAGAAGCCTCAAGAAGCAGCCAGAACAGCAGTGGCTGAGACAACTGCAACAGCATCTTAAGAAGATTCTGGAAAAGCAGCAGCAGCAGCAGCAGCAGCAGCAGCACTCTGAGATTGCCTTGGCAACGGTTTTCAGAGCAGCTACCTGTCTACAATAACAACCAGCAACAACTACCTGAAGAAACAGCTACCTGGAAGCAGCAGCACCTGAAGAAGCAGCTAGAAGCTTCCAAAAGCCTCCCAGGCAGACAGCCTAAGGTAAACGGCAGCTGCAGCTGTAACCACCCGCTGTGGCAGCAACTTCCCGGAGGTCGAGGAGACGACACCAACCACCATCTCCGCTGTCGGCCTATCCATCAGAGGAGAAGGACCTTTAGACGAATCAGAGGGATTTTGGTGTGAGTGTAAGTCGGATTTTATTATTTCTTGTTAAGGTATGCTTGGGTGTGGTTGTCAATAAAGCCGGATGCCTGCGTCTGAGTGAGATCTACCTCACCCCATTCTGTAACTGGTTGACCCCTGCTCAAAGAATGATGTAACATCATTTAAATGTAATCACCTTGTAATTATTGTATCCTCTAGATGTGATATAGGAATATTCCATATAACCTGTGTCTTTTATTTTGCTGCACCGCTTTATTATATAATTCTTAAATGTCATTCTGTTGTGTTTCATTAAATCCTATGTATCTTTTCTCGCTTTATTAAACTCTCTGTATAATTATTATTGATTTCTGGTAAATAAATAATTCATTTGTTTTCAAAGAATTTCTGCTTGTGGGTGTCAGTCCTTGATCGTAAGGCTGTATCTGTGTCCTGTTAGGGGTTAGCAAGACTAGCTTGCTCTGGGAGCCCTCTGCAGGTGGAAGACAAGCCCCCTGGTAACTCCTTTAGGGCAGGCCACAACCTTGTTACCCTTTTATTAAATTAAAAGCACTATTGTAGGCTAGCATAATTGGCGGACTAATTGCTATTTGATAGAGCTTGATGCAAATTTGTAGGTGACATAATTGGCGTCTAAACGTTAGGGTAAGACCACTGCACTAGAGTTCAGTGAATTTACTCCTGCTGATAGCAGAATCAAGCCAAGTGTGTCTGCTTCAGATGCAAAGCAGTCCACGCTACACTTTGGTTTTCACATCCCCTGAAGTGCTTTATATTCAACCACTTTTCACAGACATTTCACTAGAATTTTTGTGAAAATTTTCAAAAAACAGCTTTTTCCAGAGAAATCTGGAAGGGGAGGAAAAAAGGGATCCTGGGCTGAAGAAACAAAAACAGTTTGATAAACTCTGATTCTGCAGCCAGAGGGCCTGGTTCATTTCTCACCACACTGGTGTAACTCTACTGACAGAGAGTTACTTCTGAATTACTCTGGTGTAAGTGCGAGAAGAGTCAGACCATATTAAATATGCTATCTTGTGCAAAAAATAAAACCCTTAATTGTTTTCTTTGGGATCTGTCCAAAGGGTTATGCAAGCGCAAAAAATCAAAGCTCTGTTTTAATTTTCAGCTGAATCATGTAGTTTTTCTGACATCTAGTGGCATATAATAGGGTTACTTGTGGCACCTTAGAGACTAACAAATTTATCTGAGCAGAAGCTTTCGTGAGCTACAGCTCACTTCTGCTCAGATAAATTTGTTAGTCTCTAAGGTGCCACAAGTACTCCTTTTCTTTTTGCGAATACAGACTGACACAGCTGCTACTCTGAAACATATAATAGGGTTATTTCTTCCAACAATTAGCTGATGTTTAAAATCAAGTCATGCCCCCCTTGGATTTTCCTGCAGAATGGGGCCTTGCAAGAGGAAGATTCCATGAAGTGAAGGTTCATGAAGTGAATCCCTACCTCCACAGATGATTCAAGAAATCCAGTCCCAAAACCAGGGGATCTAAGGGATCCACAGTAAGCTTGGGCCATCTATGCAAGCAGCCTGTATCTCCACACAAATTCCTTCCCCGCCGCAACTTTCCTCTACCCGGTTAAAGCACAGTTCCATTGAAGCCTTGTGCCCCAGGCTCCTGCTGCAGCCAGTTGCTCCTGACCTAAACATGGGCTCCACTGCATAGATGGTGGTTAATTAGAGGAAGAGGTGAGTCCTTTCCTTTCTGCCCCCCCCCCCCAAGGCCCCTCCACGGGGATTCTGGACTTTGCTGAGAGCCATGGGGTTCAAGTAAAGGAGGAGTGTCACTAAGGAGACAACTGGATCTTCCCTTCCTTATGTGGCAGGTCTTGAGGCATGATATGATCATTAAAAAATCTGCTAATTGTTTTCTTGGGGCTTTGAAATTAAATTAAGCAAGGAGTTTAAATTTTTTTTTAATGTAAATGGATTAGAATCATCATAGAATATCAGGGTTGGAAGGGACCCCTGAAGGTCATCTAGTCCAACCCCCTGCTCGAAGCAGGACCAATTCCCAGTTAAATGATCCCAGCCAGGGCTTTGTCAAGCCTGACCTTAAAAACCTCTAAGGAAGGAGATTCTACCACCTCCCTAGGTAACGCATTCCAGTGTTTCACCACCCTCTTAGTGAAAAAGTTTTTCCTAATATCCAATCTAAACCTCCCCCACTGCAACTTGAGACCATTACTCCTCGTTCTGTCATCTGCTACCATTGAGAACAGTCTAGAGCCATCCTCTTTGGAACCCCCTTTCAGGTAGTTGAAAGCAGCTATCAAATCCCCCCTCATTCTTCTCTTCTGCAGGCTAAACAATCCCAGCTCCCTCAGCCTCTCCTCATAAGTCATGTGTTCTAGACCCCTAATCATTTTTGTTGCCCTTCGCTGGACTCTCTCCAATTTATCCACATCCTTCTTGTAGTGTGGGGCCCAAAACTGGACACAGTACTCCAGATGAGGCCTCACCAATGTCGAATAGAGGGGAACGATCACGTCCCTCGATCTGCTCGCTATGCCCCTACTTATACATCCCAAAATGCCATTGGCCTTCTTGGCAACAAGGGCACACTGCTGACTCATATCCAGCTTCTCGTCCACTGTCACCCCTAGGTCCTTTTCCGCAGAACTGCTGCCTAGCCATTCGGTCCCTAGTCTGTAGCGGTGCATTGGATTCTTCCGTCCTAAGTGCAGTACCCTGCACTTATCCTTATTGAACCTCATCAGATTTCTTTTGGCCCAATCCTCCAATTTGTCTAGGTCCTTCTGTATCCTATCCCTCCCCTCCAGCGTATCTACCACTCCTCCCAGTTTAGTATCGTCCGCAAATTTGCTGAGAGTGCAATCCACACCATCCTCCAGATCATTTATGAAGATATTGAACAAAACCGGCCCCAGGACCGACCCTTGGGGCACTCCACTTGATACCGGCTGCCAACTAAAATGTACCCATTGGAAATCCTGGGTATATGCAGTACATTAACATGAGATCTTGCATAGGTAGTGTGGAAATAAAAGCTTAGAAAGAACTCTCAACTTTAACATTTTACTTCTGGTATTACACATGCATTCCATGGTTTGGACTTCTAATATTTCTTATTAAACTAAAAGTCGGGAAGGGGTGGGGGAAGCCCTTAGGTAACATAATGAAAAATACCTCACAGAATACAACACAGTTTATCATGTTGGGAAACCTTTACTAGACACCACAGAGATTGAGTCAGTATGGAAATGTGAAAAGAAAAGGAGTACTTGTGGCACCTTAGAGACTAACCAATTTATTTGAGCATGAGCTTTCGTGAGCTACAGCTCACTTCATCGGATGCATACCGTGGAAACTGCAGCAGACTTTATATATACACAGAGAATATGAAACAATACCTCCTCCCACCCCACTGTCCTGCTGGTAATAGCTTATGTAAAGTGATCATCAGGTTGGGCCATTTCCAGCACAAATCCAGGTTTTCTCACCCTCCACCCCCCCACACAAATTCACTCTCCTGCTGGTGATAGCCCATCCAAAGTGACAACTCTTTACACAATTACCTAGCTCCTCCTCCCATGCTGAAGGTAGTTAAGACTACTTATTCATGAAGCACTGAAAAACATGATTCCATTATCCAGATCCAGTGCTCCAAGTTCTTTAACTTCCCTCAAGCACAGAACCATCATCCTTAAAATATAATTACCAGCAGCCCTGTATCTATCTATGGTATGGACCCAGAAGCAAATGGGGATCCAGTGAAGGGTGCAGAGCACTGATGTGATTGCTCTTGACAGCTAGTCCAATGCAAAAGATGGCCTACTGCATATTGTACAAACAAGGTTTTGATTGGACATGTCCAAGACCCCTAGGCATAGGAAGTTACAGTACTCTGCTCATGAAATGAGAAACATTTAGATTATCAGTACTAGGTCTTCATCTAAGAGGAATGGACATTGCCTTGACAGGCCAGAAATGGAAGAGGTAGCCTCGTACTATGTGTACCTGGTGTTAGAGGGCTTTCCCTCCACCCTCCTACTTCCCTGGTTCTTGTCATGCAGACAGCAAGCAGCAAAAGACCAGAAGTACGAAGTGCAGACAATGCGATGTTTATTGGGGTTAATTTCCAGCAAGCAGGATTCCAGTTTCCCACCTACTTCCTGTTTGACCCCAGTTTATATAGTAATATTCTCAGCTATACCATAACCAATCATTTTACCGAAATCTATCGAACCAGTCCTAACATATTGTAACATAATTCTCTAAACAATTATACCCCATTACCCTAATTAACTTATACCTAGCAACATTATACAGCAGACAGAAACAATTAGAAAAGCAGACAGATTAACAATAGAAAAGTGGGGGCCATAAAGACAAAACAATACAGAAAGGAGGATTTCACAACCACAACCATTGATAAGTGATTTCTTGCCAGACAGGATGCTATCAAACTAAGGGTAGGTCTACACTACCTGCCGGATAGGTGGATAGCGATCAATATATCGGGGGTCGATTTATCACATCTAGTCTAGATGCAATAAATCGATCCCCGAGCGCTCTCCCATTGACTCCGGAACTTCAGCACCGTGAGAGGCGCAAGCGGAGTCGACGGCGGAGCAGCGGCAGTTGACTCACCGCCGTGAAGACGCTGCAGTAAGTCAATCTAGGTACGTCGACTTCAGCTATGCTATTCTTGTAGCTGAAGTTTCATACCTGACATCAACTCCCCCCCCATAGTGTAGACCAGTGCTATGTTTTCTTTAACCATCTTAAGATCTGTTTCTTTATCTGGTGGCGATAGGCACTATCAGGACAGGATTGTCGTAACAGCCCAATAGCACCTTATTTCAATGTGACTGGTTTGGAATGTGAGGATGTGACCGTACGCTTCCCAGTTTATGGCTGCCTAAGAACAAGACCTCAGACTATCCTAGTGAGAGAAGGCCTGTACATGGGCAGATTTGTGATTTTGATTCTTTGTTTTATACCTCTATAACTAGCTAAGTGATAAAAATACACCCAAGTTCTTAAAGTATAGGCCTTTACAGGCAGGCCTACATATCTATATTCTAACACTCCACCCCTTTCTTTTTCTTTTGGGACCCTCCTACCCAGGTATCCCTGGACATATGGTGACACATTTCCTGATAGGGCCAGGCATCAAGGTGGAATGTGTCGATGCTCCATCTGTCCCACTGCTCCTTGTGTAGTACTATGCCCTGCACCTCTCTCGTACGGGCATACTATACCTGTTCCAATTAGTGTTCCAGACTTCCCATAATAGTGGGCCTGAGAAGGTTGGGTCCAGGTTGTCTAGTACACTGGGGGGGAGGGCTTACTATATTATTTATAGGTTATAATCAGTGGCCGTTCTTTAGAGGGTTGTGCCCCTCTTGACTGTTTCCATATGCAACATACCACAAGTATACTTAACAATACGCCAGCTGCCATGATAATCCACAGCAATACAAAGAGGAATGGACATTGCCTTGACAGGCCAGAAATGGGAAGGTGTAACCTGCTACTGTATGTACCTGGCAGTCAAGGAGCGGAGATGAATCTAGAAAAACCCTAATTCCATTCAGTAAAAATAATGCCAGCAGTGTGGCCCAGTCACTCAAGCACTGGACTGGGACTCAGGAGATCTGTGTTCCATTTCTAGCTCAGCCCTAGCCTGCTGGGTGACCTTGGGCAAGTCACGTCCCTTCGCTGTCCCTTATTTTCCCAATCTGTAAAATGGGAAAAACTACTGACCTTTGTCATTGCTTTGAGAGCTGCGTATGGAAAGGGCTATAAAAGAGTTCTTTTATACAAACATACAATGCCACACTGACCCCTTCCATTAAAAAATAAATGTGTGGAAGATGAAAATCCAAGACAGAAGCATTGTGAGTTTGAATTTCCAGATTCCCAATACAAGCTCCCTTTGGAATGGAGCTAGCTGTTACTTGGATGGGACAGGGGGATGGCTTTGCATTCAGCGGGTATGGTGTCCTGACCCCACCCAGTGATGTCCTGAGATATATATGGTGTGTCTGTCCCTTTGTGCCTGGTACTCTCACACCTTTCAGCAGCACAGACGTCAGTGTCTGTCTCTTGAACTCCATTCCCCCATTTCTGTAATTTTTGATCCAATTTCACACAGTTAAATCCATCCCTTAGTAGCACAAAATGGAGAGCATTTGTCCCATGGTAACGGTTCTTTGCAAGGTTTATGAGTTAAATCTTTTCAGATTAACGTCTATTAGGAGCTGCTTAAAAATTACTTGGGAGAATTATCATGTTAGCCATCAGTTACCATTAAGCATTAAATCTGTCGAGACAGATATAGGGCCAAATGTCGTTGCCTTACACACAAGTCATCCCATGGGAGTCAATGGAACCATTCATGTATGATAGCCCAACAGGTTGACACAGGAGTGGGTTCATTTCTTCGAGCATCTTAGCCTCTTTAAAATATACTTGTATTAAAAAACAGAGGAAGGTTAAAGAGGTCAGTTTTGTAAACAGAAAATATTAGTAGTAATTTATTTTTGTGTTTTATTTGGGCAAATTAAGACATGCCAGCCACATACTCACTAATTACATTTATTTATTAAAAGAATGGTCTAGGTTTTTTGTTGGGTTTTTTTGCAGTTACATTTTCATCCTGAAAAACCTTTTGTGTACATGGTATCGTAGGGGCAGTGTGATCGAACTCCAAAGGTATTTATAGAGTCTTTATGGAGTAGTATTACTGGTACTGGCCTGAAACAGGACAGAGTACTAAAAATAACTCCTTTTTAAAGAGATGATGAGGATGATTTAAGGCTCCATGTTGGCACTCATAAAGCACAGGAAAGTGCCAATCAGAATCCCAAACCATAACAAAATGTGCAGAGGGACTTCCAAAGTTTAAGAAGTCAGCTTTGTGAACATTAAATATTGACCATTTATTCACTACATACTATGTACTATGTATCTGACTGGAAGTCTCCATCCAGACTCAAAGAGACCTATTACACTGACAAAGGTATATTGTATACCCCAGATTATTGTCTGCAGCATTGCTTCAACACAGAGCGTATAGCCAGTAAAGTAGTTATATGAAAGAATTTGGGGTGTTTTTCCCCAAAAAAATACAGGGCCTGATTCTGGTCTACCTTATATCAGGGTAAACAGGCGTAATTACATTGAAGTTATTGGTGAGACTGAAATCAGAATGAGCCCCACCATACCCATCTTTGAAGGAGGGAACATAGTAGTTTCCATATCAGATCAGGCAAGGGATCCAAATAATTCAGTATCCTGCAGAGGCGAAAGTAAGCCGGTATGGGCCGGTATAGTGTACCAGTAAGAAAGTGGCCGCTGGTATGGGCCAGTACATAACCAACTTTAAAGTGCTGTCATGGCAGGGCTTTAAGCACCATACTGGCAAGGCTGCTGATGGGGGAGGCAAAAGGGGCAGTTGCCCCGTGGCCCGGCAATTTAAATGGGCCCAGAGCTCCCGGCAGTGGCCGGAGCCCCGGGCCCTTTAAAACACTGCTGGAGCAGCTCTGGCCCACAAGTCAGGCAGCTCTGAAGGGCTGGCTGGGGGAGTCTGGCCCCAGCCCCGCCCCTTACACCCAAGGCCCCCCCCCCCTTCCAGAGGCCCAGAGCCACCCTGCATACTGGTAAGTCCTTTAAGTTACTTTCACCCATGGTATCCTGTCTCTGAAAGAGGACAGTACCAAATTGTTCAGAGGAAGGGGCTAAAACCCCACAATAGATAATTATGAGCTAATCTGCCTCTAGGGAAGTTTTTTTTCTAACCCTCATCAGTTAGTGGTTGGTTTGTGCCCCGAGGTTGTGATTTAAGTGCAACATCATCAAATGTAATACATTTCCCAAAGGGAAAATGCTAACAATTTTTCCCCACTGTAGCAGTGTGGTCATTTGGAAGTAGCACTAATGTTATGTCTGCCCAAGGAATTTGCAGCAGCACCAGCTAATGAATAGCAAATTCTGGCAAAGATAAAGGGGACACGGCAAAAGAAAGGGATGGCGAGGGGCATAAGTACAGTTAAAGGAACAATGTATTCCAGACAGGGACGCAGGAGCATTCCCAAAAGTGGGGGGACCAGGAGCCCACCCCCCTTGAGGTGGGGTGGGTCCCAAAAGAAGTGGTAGGGCCCTGCCCCCCAACTTTCCAGTTCCAGCACCACTGATTCCAGATGCAGTTTCAGGATATAAGGCCCTGCTTAGTGCTAAGCACCCTAAGCTCCAATTTACTTCAATGGGAGCTGAGTGTACTCAGCAGCTTGCAGGATCCAGCCCTAAATCATTAACATCTTCGCCAACTAGCTGCAGTTGAAATAAAGCAAAAGACCACCTCAGTGCTGAGAACTTCAATGCCAAGAAATATTCCTTCCATTAGCTTTGGAACTTTGCAATGACCAGTATTTTAACTTGTTTACAGTGTTGTAGTACTCATGTTGGACTCAGGATATTAGAGAGACAAGGTGGGTGAGGTAATATCTTTTAATTTACCAACTTCTGTTGGTGAGAGAGACAAGCTTTTGAGCTACCCAGAGCTCTTCTTCAAGTTTGGTAAAGGTTCTTAAAGTGTCACAGCGAAATACAAGCTAGAGAAGATAACTCCTTATGCAAAACAAATATGTTGCAAGAGACCATTCAAGGTGAAGTGGGCAGTTAACATCTCTGCAATTATAGGACAAAGGAGGATTAGTGGACTATAGCTTGTTGTAATGAGCCATAAATCCAGTGTCTTTACTGAGGACATGATTTTTACTGCCTAACAAAGTTATTAATGTAAGTTCCGGTGCTCATCCTTTGAATGTGTTGTGCAGGTTTCCTTTGAGGATGAGGACTGAGAGGGCAGATCTGGAGTGATTGTGTTGTGAAAATTGTTCACCCACCAGTGTTTTTGTCTTGTATTGTTTTTTTCTCTGTGATTTCATTAGCAAGCACACTGATTGTGTACTTTCAGCCACAGAGTTGTTATTGGGGCATTTCGTGCAGTGAGTGAGGTACACTGCATGTTGTGATAGGCATTATAGGGCTTATGAATCTTGAAAGGTGTATTGTGGGGCGGTATTGATTGTCATAGCAGTGCAGCTATGTCGGCAGGTCTTGCATCTGTTATGGCAGAGTCAGTGCCACTTTGAGTTGGTGAGTCCTGGTCTGTGGGGAGCTTACTTTGGATGATGAGCTTGGTGTGGTAGGGGGGGTGTTCAAATGCCAGGAAAGGGGGCTAGTGAAAGATTTCTTTCAGGATGTGGTCCCGCTTAAGTACAGTTTTAATTGTTTAATGATACCCCATACAGGTTCCAGAATGGGATGGTAGGTGACAGCTAGGGTGGTCAGAAGGTTTTTTCCCCCCATATTGAAGCAGGTTCTCTCAGGGTATTGGGTGACCCATTCCATGATGCGATCTACTTTTCTGGTGGAGTGTCCTTAGTGGTGAAGGTGGTTTTAACTGTGTTACGGTGTGTATCCCAGACTTTCTTTTTGGAGCATATTCTATAGTATCTGAATGCCTGACTGTAGGTGACAGATTTCTTGGGGTGTTTGGGGTGGTTACTGAATCTGTGAAGGTTAGCATGGTAATCCATGGGTTTCCTGTATATAGTTGTATTTAGAACATTGTTGAAGTTGATCATGCAGTCCAGGAAGTTGTATGCTTGTATAAAAGTGTTCTAGTAAGGTTTGATGGCTGGGAGATGGTTGTTGAAGTTGTGGAGCAAATCTATGAGAGGTTTAGGTCATCTGTTCAGAGGAGGAGAATATTATCGATGTATCTCAGGTATATTATAAGTTTCATGGTGCATTTATCTGCAAATTTTTCCTTTAGATGGCCCATGAAGATGTTGGCACATGCTTATGCTAAACTATCTGCTCTAGCTTGTATTTATCTGTAACACTCTGAGTACTTTTCCAAGACCTGAAGAAGAGCTCCATATAAGCTTGAAAGCTTGTCTCTCTCACCAACAGAAGAAGTTGGTCCAATAAAATATATCCCCTTACCCACCTTGTTTCTCAAATATTTTCATAGATAGAAAATGTAAAGTACATTTTTCAATTATTCTAATTGTATTTATTTATATAGTATTCTACTGAGACCAATTTAATCTTAGATGCTGGAAAGTCTATGCTTTATTACAAACTAGTAATTTTCTTTGTACGATGATTTTCTTTTGCTCAAGTTAACTGACATTTCATTATTCCTAGTGCAGCAATTAGACTAAACAAGCACTTGTACAGCAAGATCTCAAGCCGTACCAAAAAACAAAAACAAAAACGGACTTCTTTTCTTTATTTATTACATATAAACAAATAAGTGAATGTACAATTAGTGGATTTAATGAATTCTGCTTAGTCCTGATCCTTTTCTTTTTAAAAGGAAATAAATATTATTGAAAAGTTGCAGTTATGCCATGCCATGCCATGATTCTAAAGTTAACTCCCATCTGTGATTAATAGTTAGAAGACTTATCACATGATCAAGTGTGACACCAATCTGTTTTTTCCTTTAATGAGTTCCTATAAACGTTGGCCAGACAACAAAGAATTTATCTCAACCCCAAACATTCTAGGAAGGCAATTAAGTGGTGGTGATGCTTGGTGTAAGGAGATCCAAATTCAGTCCTGGTAAAAGTATGTCCAACTCTTTTGACTTCACTAGATTTGCCCCCACTTACACCTGGGCTGTATTTGTCTCATGGGCAAGGCATGCAAAAGAAACACAGCTCTTCAGTGCAGTGTTCACGTAACTAACACATCTATTAGAATATAGACAATCATACATTTTGAAATCTTGGCAGTGATTTCCTGTGGATAATAATACCTGCCTCGCCAGGATGTTGTGAGACTCAGTTAATTAGCTAATCTGTCTCCCAGTGAAATCAGTGGCATGACTTTCACTCAAAGGGAGCAGGACTAGGCATTTTGGAGATTCTGCCCTGGTTCATGCCTCTGTAATCCTACTGGTATAGATGAGAGCAGAACTTGGCCCACAAAACGTTGTATTAATGCAAAACATTATTTTTATTTTTTCTGGTAATCCACAACAGCCTGAATGGCAACTTGCCATCCTCCCCAAATGATAGAATATAGACTCTTACACTCAAGTAAATAAGACTTAAAAGCATGTGTAGCATGTATATGTACATGTGAGAGTGCCATTGTAAAGAACCAGTAGACACATGCTATAGACACCTTGCTCATGCTCTTCCTTTGTTCATCAGTAGCAAAAGCAGAAGTTGCTGCCATTTGAATTATAGGAATGATTTAATCAGCTGAAAGTAGCAGGCTCTTAACTAAGGGAGCTAGCTACTAGGGGGAGCCATGATCACCCACTCTTGACCAGGTTATTACATTATGATTGCAGGGTAGGCCAATATTAACCATCCATTGCTGTTGTATAATGCTAAAGGATAAGAACATTCCACAGTGGTAGATAGAACAAGGGATGAAAAATCTTATTCTATATGAACTCTATTTAGTCTTATTCTGAACTCTAGTCTCAACACATCTCCAATAATTGCATACAGATTGTTTATCATCTCCAGCCTTAGTTTTGTTCTGAACATATCCCTCTGTAACTAATCCCCGTTTTGCCTTCCAGAAAGTAAAGATGAACTTTAGAATGAGCGTTGGATAACATATTCCCTAGTGCTGTTTAAGCGTCATACAATTACCTGCTGGAAATTATATGGAAGGTTCCTAATGAATTCCACAAGGTTTCTGCTAAACATACTTTCTTAGCTGGTCTAGAGAGACTCTACTTTGGATCAGGATTAATTGCTTAGATTTCAGAGGGTGCACCAGATGTCAAAAACAACATATAACTAGTCCTCTTGACACTCCAGGAAGACTGCCAAAATTATTGATTGGAAATACTCCAAAGGATTGACTTCACACTCAGCAGCAGGATAGCAGCCACCAGTTGTCTTATAAAGATTATTATTTCTATCATGACTTTAAAACGTGAAAGAACTATGGATAAACAACAATTACACTGAAAAGTTAAGGCATTTTGAGCCTAGAGTGAGGCTGTACCTACTCAAGTTCATTAATTCATGCTGGAAAATATCTAAGATCCTTCAGCAGAGGCATCACATAAACAATGGCCATGATGAAAAACAGAACGGGAAATGGGGAAGAGGTTTTAATTATCCCCAGTCACACATGAAGTAGTAACTTTGACTGTCTTTCTTTTGCGTGGAAAATTAACTTTGGAAACCCTCAGCCCAAATGAATGTAACACTCTTAACAGTAAGGCCTTCTACTGCCGGAATTCACTTCTCATCCTATTAATCCAGTTTCCTCTCTCTTTTTTTCACCAGCTCTTATTTTTTCTATCAAAAATGACCACCAGTCTCACTCTTCTATTCAAAACTTAAAAGACTATGGTTCAGAGTCTCGAAAAGGTATGTAGGCACCTAGCTCCCATTGAAATCAGTGATTGTTTATAATGACACTCTCACATGTGTATATATACATATTATACATGCTTTTAAATCTCATTTGCTTGAGCATAAGATTCTATATACTGTAATTTGGAGAGGATGGCAAGTTGCCACTGATTTCAATGGGAGTTAGGTGCATATGTATCTTTGAGGATCTGGGCCTAAATGAGTCTCATGCAAAGATTTATGGGATTTGCAATTCCAGCAGGAGGTGATTGCGGTGGACTCTGCCACTCCCTATTGCCTAGGCTGGAGGAGGGGCTAACACAAACACAAAGATCTCTGTTGGACTAGGACTGGAGAGGCAGTGGCCTGACCTAGCAACCCCCCTTAAGAGACTGTGGGGAGGAAGCATTCAATCAATGTTCCTCTGAAGACCCTGGGAAATGAGTAGAGGTCTGAAGGACTCCCACCAGGCAGACAATGAGTGGTAGCTCAAAGTAGAGAGAAGGGTGAAAGCAGGGAAGGGAGGTTTGAGGAGTAAGTGGTCATGTGAGGGGGAGGTATAAATGAAAGAAATATGTGAGAATAGATATTTACAGGTTTCAGAGTAACAGCCGTGTTAGTCTGTATTTGCAAAAAGAAAAGGAGTACTTGTGGCACCTTAGAGACTAACCAATTTATTTGAGCATGAGCTTTCGTGAGCTACAGCTCACTTCATCGGAGCTGTAGCTCACAAAAGCTCATGCTCGAATAAATTGGTTAGTCTCTAAGGTGCCACAAGTACTCCTTTTCTTTTTGCAGATATTTACAGCATCTGGTTTTGCAAGAACAGATTTTCACCAGTTTGGTTCAGATACTGTATCTAGACAAATACTGGGGTTTGGATAAAAAGCTACCCCTGAGTTTCTGAACCTGACAGCATCTGGAAACTAGTAGTTCATCTCTTTTCTGCTCTCAAGTAAAATTGGCTGCAAGTAAGGGGAGAACTCCCATCAGATTAGGTTTTGCAATCTTCTGGAAGATGGTGGGAGTTTTACCTGCACCAGAACTACAGGACTAGGTCCATGATACATACAGTAGAGTATAAAAGGTTGGGTATCTTAAGGCCAAAGCATAAAGCCAATAAGCAGCATGTAGGAGTGTCATGGGATTCAGGGTGCAAGCCAGACCAGTAAGGTCTAACACTGTAATCCTGAGTGCCTTACAATGTTTTGCTACTGTAGCTCCCAGGCTGGGATGCTTGCAGTCAGCAACAAGCATGCAGGTCATACACTGAGTGTCTGTGTGCTGTGCAGCCAGCCTTGGTTCAGTAACTCTGATCCCAGCAGCCTGTGTACAGCCCCACTCTGGATTCCACCAGCCTGGGTTACAACCAGCAAGGTGACCCCAACATATTCCCAGTCCCAAAATTTCCCCAAAACCATGTGTTCTGCAATGTTCAGCCCTCTCCTCAACAGTTCAGAGAAATAATGTTTGTTTGTTGCTCTAAAGACGCAAAAGCACAGCACAGCTTACTAACTTTATGTGGATAAATGCACCCTTTCATTTAACCACCACAGTGAGTTGGTTTATAGTAAAAATAATGAAGATGCAGTGGATCAAAACCTCTGCAAGGCGTAATAGCAGGTCACATCCACTATTACTCCAAGAGTTGCACCATGGCTGTAGACACCCTAGCCAAGTGAGACTGAGTGTTCCATCCCACAGCCACAGGACATTTTTGTATCCAACTATTCCCCAGGATCTCTGTCAGTGAACATAACACTTATGTGCTTTATGCTTTTTTCTTAGTAAAGAATTTTTGGTCCATATATAATCACTTTTAAACTTGTTGGTTCTTTGGAAAACATTTGAGACTATTCATTGCATTTTCAGTCAAAATACTAATCTCTGCTTGAACTAAATTTGGTCTCCTAGAGAAGGAATTAAAATAGTTGGGAAATTTAATATTTAAATTTCACCATTGTCCAGATGTAGCAACAAATCTGACTTTATGTAAATTTCAGTACAATAAACATTGTACTGAAGGAGTGAGCAGAGATACTAAGAGCAGGGAGATAAAAACTGGGAGCCCATGTCATTGCTCTTCAAAAAGAAAGAATTTTCAGTAGCAATTCTCATAACAGAGTGAAAGTACAGCATTATAGCGAGGGCCTTCACAAACTGTTACCAGATCTATTAATATTATGGATCGCTGTATCTGTGTTATGTGTCATAGGAGGATGTTTTCATAGGCTGATCTTTCACAAAAATAAAGGTTTCAGAGTAGCAGCCATGTTAATCTGTATTGGCAAAAGGAAAAGGAGTACTTGTGGCACCTTAGAGACTAACAAATTTATTTGAGCATAAGCTTTCGTGAGCTACAGCTCACTTCCTCAGATGCATTCAGTGGAAAATACAGTGGGGACGAATAGAGAACACGAAACAATGGGTGTTACCATACACACTGTAATGAGAGTGATCACTTAAGGTGAGCTATTACCAGCAGGAGAGCAGAGGGTGGGGGGGGGACCTTTTGTAGTGACAATCAAGGTGGGCCATTTCCAGCTGTTGACAAGAACGTCTGAGGAACAGTGTGGGGTGGAATAAACAAGGTGAAATAGTTTTACTTTATGTAATGACCCATCCACTCCCAGTCTCTATTCAAGCCTAAGTTAATTGTATCCAGTTTGCAAATTAATTCCAGTTCACCATTCTCTCATTGCAGTCTGTTTTCGAAGTTTTTTTGTTGAAGAATTGCAACTTTTAGGTCTGTAATCGAGTGACCAAAGAGATTGAAGTGTTCCCCGACTGGTTTTTGAATGTTATAATTGTTGACATCTGATTTGTGACTATTTATTCTTTTACATAGAGACTGTCCAGTCTGACCAATGTACATGGCAGAGGAGCATTGCTGGCACATGATGGCATATATCACATTGGTAGATGTGCAGGTGAACGAGCCTCTGATGGTGTGGCTGATGTGATTAGGCCCTATGATGGTGTCCCCTGAATAGATATGTGGACACAGTTGGCAACGGGCTTTGTTGCAAGGATAGGTTCCTGGGATAGTGGTTCTGTTGTGTGGTGTGTGGTTGCTGATGAGTATTTGCTTCAGGTTGGGGGGCTGTCTGTAAGCAAGGACTGGCCTGTCTCCCAAGATCTGTGAGAGTGATGGGTCATCCTTCAGGATAGGTTGTAGATCAGGATAGGTTGTAATTTGAGGCGCAAGTGGAAGGAAAAGGCCTGGGTAGGGTCCGTTGAATCGTGGAAGTCAATGAATGGCTACACAGGTGGTGTCGGAGAGAAGGCTTTGGATTCTTTGACCATGGGATGGTGTTCCATGAAGGAGGAGTGCTGGGCAGAGACGGGCTCCACCTTACGAAGAGAGGGAAGAGCATCTTTGCGAGCAGGCTGGCTAACCTAGTGAGGAGGGCTTTAAACTAGGTTCACCGGGGGAAGGAGACCAAATCCCTGAGGTAAGTGGGAAAGCAGGATACCGGGAGGAAGCACAGGCAGGAACGTCTGTGAGGGGAGGGCTCCTGCCTCATACGGAGAATGAGGGGCGATCAGAAGGTTATCTCAAGTGCGTATATACAAATGCACAAAGCCTTGGAAACAAGCAGGGAGAACTGGAGGTCCTGGTGATGTCAAGGAATTATGACGTGATTGGAATAACAGAGACTTGGTGGGATAACTCACATGACTGGAGTACTGTCATGGATGGTTATAAACTGTTCAGGAAGGACAGGCAGGGCAGAAAAGGTGGGGGAGTAGCACTGTATGTAAAGGAGCAGTATGACTGCTCAGAGCTCCGGTACGAAACTGCAGAAAAACCTGAGTGTCTCTGGATTAAGTTTAGAAGTGTGAGCAACAAGAGTGATGTAGTGGTGGGAGTCTGCTATAGACCACCGGACCAGGGGGATGAGGTGGATGAGGCTTTCTTCCGGCAACTCGCAGAAGCTACTAGATCGCACACCCTGGTTCTCATGGGTGACTTTAATTTTCCTGATATCTGCTGGGAGAGCATTACAGCGGTGCATAGACAATCCAGGAAGTTTTTGGAAAATGTAGGGGACAATTTCCTGGTGCAAGTGCTAGAGGAGCCAACTGGGGGGGAGCTTTTCTTGACCTGCTGCTCACAAACCGGGAAGAATTAGTGGGGGAAGCAAAAGTGGATGGGAATTTGGGAGGCAGTGACCATGAGTTGGTTGAGTTCAGGATCCTGACACAGGGAAGAAAAGTAAGCAGCAGGATACGGACCCTGGACTTCAGAAAAGCAGACTTCGACTCCCTCAGGGAACGGATGGGTAGGATCCCCTGGGGGACTAACATGAAGGGGAAAGGAGTCCAGGACAGCTGGCTGTATTTCAAGGAATTCCTGTTGAGGTTACAGGGACAAAACCATCCCGATGTGTCGAAAGAATAGTAAATATGGCAGGCGACCAGCTTGGCTTAACGGTGAAATCCTAGCGGATCTTAAACATAAAAAAGAAGCTTACAAGAAGTGGAAGGTTGGACATATGACCAGGGAAGAGTATAAATATATTGCTCGGGCATGTAGGAATGAAATCAGGAGGGCCAAATCGCACCTGGAGCTGCAGCTAGCAAGAGATGTCAAGAGTAACAAGAAGGGTTTCTTCAGGTATGTTGGCAACAAGAAGAAAGACAAGGAAAGTGTGGGCCCCTTACTGAATGAGGGAGTCAACCTAGTGACGGAGGATGTGGAAAAAGCTAATGTACTCAATGCTTTTTTTGCCTCTGTCTTCACTAACAAGGTCAGCTCCCAGACTGCTGCGCTGGGCATCACAGCATGGAGGGAGTAGATGGCCAGCCCTCTGTGGAGATAGAGGTGGTTAGGGACTATTTAGAAAAGCTGGACGTACACAAGTCCATGGGGCCAGACGAGTTGCATTCGAGAGTGCTAAAGGAACTGGCGGCTGTGACTGCAGAGCCATTGGCCATTATCTTTGAAAACTCGTGGCGAACGGGGGAAGTCCCGGATGACTGGAAAAAGGCTAATGTAGTGCCAATCTTTAAAAAAGGGAAGGAGGAGGATCCTGGGAACTACAGGCCAGTCAGCCTCACCTCAGTCCCCGGAAAAATCATGGAGCAGGTCCTCAAAGAATCAATCCTGAAGCACTTACATGAGAGGAAAGTGATCAGGAACAGTCAGCATGGATTCACCGAGGGAATGTCATGCCTGACTAATCTAATCGCCTTTTATGATGAGATTACTGGTTCTGTGGATGAAGGGAGAGCAGTGGATGTATTGTTTCTTGACTTTAGCAACGCTTTTGACACGGTCTCCCACAGTATTCTTGTCAGCAAGTTAGGGAAGTATGGGCTGGATGAATGCACTATAAGGTGGGTAGAAAGTTGGCTAGATTGTCGGGCTCAACAGGTAGTGATCAATGGCTCCATGTCTAGTTGGCAGCCGGTGTCAAGTGGAGTGCCCCAGGGGTCGGTCCTGGGGCCGGTTTTGTTCAATATCTTCATAAATGATCTGGAGGATGGTGTGGATTGCACTCTCAGCAAATTTCCGGATGATACTAAACTAGGAGGAGTGGTAGATACGCTGGAGGGCAGGGATAGCATACAGAGGGACCTAGACAAATTGGAGGATTGGGCCAAAAGAAATCTGATGAGGTTCAATAAGGATAAGTGCAGGGTCCTGCACTTAAGACGGAAGAACCCAATGCACCGCTATAGACTAGGGACTGAATGGCTAGGCAGCAGTTCTGCGGAAAAGGACCTAGGGGTGACAGTGGACGAGAAGCTGGATATGAGTCAGCAGTGTGCCCTTGTTGCCAAGAAGGCCAATGGCATTTTGGGATGTATAAGTAGGGGCATAGCGAGCAGATCGAGGGACGTGATCGTCCCCCTCTATTCGTGATCTATACCCCTCTGGAGTACTGTGTCCAGTTTTGGGCCCCATGCTACAAGAAGGATGTGGACAAATTGGAGAGAGTCCAGCAAAGGGCAACAAAAATTATTAGGGGTCTGGATCACATGACTTATGAGGAGAGGCTGAGGGAACTGGGATTGTTTAGTCTGCAGAAGAGAAGAATGAGGGAGGATTTGATAGCTGCTTTCAACTACCTGAGAGGTGGTTCCAGAGAGGATGGTTCTAGACTATTCTCAGTGGTAGAAGAGGACAGGACAAGGAGTAATGGTCTCAAGTTGCAGTGGGGGAAGTTTAGGTTGGATATTAGGAAAAACTTTTTCACTAGGAGGGTGGTGAAACACTGGAATGCATTACCTAGGGAGGTGGTAGAATCTCCTTCCTTAGAAGTTTTTAAGGTCAGGCTTGACAAAGCCCTGGCTGGGATGATTTAATTGGGGATTGGTCCTGCTTTGAGCAGGGGGTTGGACTAGATGACCTCCTGAGGTCCCTTCCAACCCTGATATTCTATGATTCTATGATCCTTGATGATGCGCTGGAGAGGTTTTAGTTGGGGGCTGAAGGTGATGGCTAGTGGCATTCTGTTATTTTCTTTGTTGGGCCTGTCCTGTAGTAGGTGATTTCTGGCTACTCTTCTGGCTCTCTCAATCTGTTTCTTCACTTCAGCAGGTGGGTGTCGTAGTTGTAAGAATGCTTGATAGAGATCTTGTAGGTGTTTGTCTCTGTCTGAAGGGTTGGAGCAAATGTGGTTGTATCGTAGAGCTGGCTGTAGACAATGGATCGTGTGGTGTGGTCTGGATGAAAGCTGGAGGCATGTAGGTAGGAATAGCGGTCAGTAGGTTTCCTGTATAGGGTGGTGTTTATGTGACCATTACTTATTAGCACCATAGTGTCCAGGAAGTGGATCTCTTGTGTGGACTGGTCCAGGCTGCGGTTGATGTTGGGATGGAAATTGTTGAAATCACGGTGGTGTGTATGTGTATGTGTGAGAGAGAGAAGTGGTAATGAGTGTTCATTTGTTCATTTCTAGGCAATTGATAGTATTTGCACATCCAGATCTAGTTAAATGCTGGTTAATTTCTGGACAAGTTTTGTGTTTCTCCATTGTATCTCTTGTTGGTGAGGTTTAATGATACAGTAGTTTGTTTATTGAACTCTTCAAACAATGATATTGGTGAATAGATATTTGTGCTTGTGCCATTCAAATGTATAACCAATAACAAATGAATTACCAATGTATTACAAATGTATAACCAATAACTTCTTCAGAACAGGTGAGGCAGAACCACACAACTGTAGTGTGAGTTTCTCCAAGATGTCTTCACAGTAACCCTCATGTAGTATCCAGACTGAGGTACTATTGTGTCTTGGAGAGGTACAGAAGTTCAGTCACTGTGCCAGCTCCTTTCTAAGTTTATTTGCTGCATAAATTCACAGCTATACCAAAATTCCTGGCGCCAATCCTCGTTCCAATGAAGTAAGTGTGACTTTGCCATAGTAAAACAACTTGGACAATTACCACATAGAAGTCCACATTGAAACAGAAGCATAAAAACTAAATAGCATCAGTATTATTGACATTAGTCCATATAGTCCTATAAATAGGATTATAACTCTGAACTTAATGAATATTTTATATTGTGCATGGTCAAATGTGAGTTTTTTAATCACTTGTAGTAACTTTTTAAATTATCTTACAATTCTCAGGGAGATCTTCTGTAAATCTTCAGCTTATAAAGATCAGCTATCTTTTTTAAAGATGTGCAAAAAATTACATATAATAGCAGAAAAAGTACTTATTTTTTACATTTTCAAAATTAATGGATTTTGCTCAAGCTCTCCACTAAATTCACATTTGAGACAAATGTTCTATGGAAAAGAATTTTTCAGAAACTTACTATCAAGTAATGATAGGGGATTATAATGGAAGTCTGAATGAAATCAACTAAAATGCTTGCTACTCAATTATTACTATGAGGATTAATGAGGAACATACTACAACTGTGTAGTCAGTCAAAACAAAACAAACATCTACCTACTGAGCTGCAGCTTTTAAATCTTATGAAACACTGCCATCCTGTGGCAATTTTTAGAGACACAATGCAGATATTACTCTGTTGTCTTGGTTCACAGACTTCTCCCATTTTAAAAGGTTTATTTTATTAATCAGTGTTTTTGTTTCTATTTATCTGGCACCTAGTCCAAACTCTGGACATTTCATGTCATTTAAAAGCAAGGCTGGCCACAGAGTTTTTCTAGTCTAGTCAGAGATAAGTTAGCACAAATTACAATGTCTACTGAGGCATTACTTCCAATATAACTCACAATCCTGCAACCTGTCACAAGCTCTTACAGCAGTCCAAGCAAGATTACATGTGTAGCAATTTCAGATGGTGTGGTGGAACTGATTAGAGATCTAGCAAAATGAATAATACACATGCTACATACAGATTATGTCTTATTTAGGAAACTCCTGGAACAGTTATCTGTGTTGGTAATAAAAGCAATAAGGCAGCAGGGCGACCTCATATAAAAGCTTAGAGAAATGAATGAATAGATCATGGTCCCAGCTTTTGTGATAAAGATACAGTATAATTAGACAATATTGTTTCAGAGGGTCTAAAGAGTTCTCTAATTTGAGAAATGAATTATTTCTCAGAGCAAAGATTAGGATCTAATGTCATAACTGGAATTTTTAATGGGTTTATATGTAATGCCATTCATTTATACGTTCTATACTGAATTTCTCCAATGAGGTAAGACCACAAAGCAAAATGTGGCTGCAAAAGTAATTCTTATTTAAGATTCTGAGTATTAGAGTAGACTTTTATGATCAGATGTGTCAAATATAGACTTGTGGCTGAGAAAAACCAGTGCTGTGCAATGACCCAAGTCAAAGCCCAAGAGGGTAATATTTGTGAGCCTGACAGAAGCAGTTTCAGGACTCTGCTTTGGCCTAAGACAGATATGTTGATTCATTTTTTATTTATTATACAGAAAGAGAATGAGAGAAATGGCTGAACATATAAGATTCACTGATTTCAAGGATCAAATATCATAAAGATGGGGTCAAGGGGGAAACACAAGCAATGTTGTAAAAGAGACTCCTCTTTTACAAGCTACTGTCTTGCTTCATATAAAAAAGACTTTCTATATAGCCCAGTGTTTCCATGATCTGCATAGAATCCTGTCTCTCCAATAAAAAAAAAGACCCTAGTCCCAAAAGGTTCAGGAAAAAGAAAGCAAGAAGGATCCAGGCTTGATGCCAAAACAATAAAATAAAATAAAACTAGTACACTTCTTAGGAAAACAGCCACCATGGCTAATACCTATGATCAAGTTAACAGCAAGGCCAAGGAGAGCCACGACCCTTAAGCTGCAGAGGCCCCCAGAGGTCCATCATTAAAAGAGTAGCATCCCATTAAACATTTGGCCATTACATGTACATTCAGTGCTTAAAGAATCTTAAGTATGATCCCAAAGTTCCATTTCCCTTTTATCTAGCCCAGAAGGAAAGACTGTGCAGTAACTAACAACCCCAGTAATTCAGGCCAGATTTTTACCCACGTAGCTCATATTGCAACTGTTCTGAAACAGACATTCACCTGCAGCTGACACCTCTTTTGGGTAATTCTGTGAAGATGAACAGTGCACGTTAGCAAGCAAACCCGTTTGAATTCTGAATATCCAACCTGTTGGGTGAGGTTGGATATGTCTGGATAATTGGGAGTTCTTATAAATGAATCAATAGTCAAGCAGTCAATAGACTACATGATGGCAGAGACCTTTTTTAAGGAAAGGAGATTTAGATTGTGGGTATTTGAATAATTATGAGATAATCAATAGACAATAAACAGAGTCATTAGAACAAGAAGGATGTGGAAAAATTGGAAAGCTTCCAGTGGAAAGCACAAAAATGATTAGGGGACTGGAACACATGATTTATGAGGAGAGGCTGAGGGAACTGGGATTGTTTAGACTGCAGAAGAGAAGAATGAGGCGGGATTTGATAGCTGCTTTCTACTACCTGAAAGGGGGTTCCAAGGAGGATGGATCTAGACTGTTCTCAGTGGTAGCATATGACAGAACAAGGAATAATGGTCTCAAGTTGCAGTGGGGGAGGTTTAGGTTGGATATTCGGAAAAACTTTTTCACTAGGAGGGTGGTAAAGCACTGGAATGCGTTACCTAGGGAGGTGGTGGAATCTCCTTCCTTTGAGGTTTTTAAGGTCAGGTTTGACAAAGTCCTGGCTGGGATGATTTAGTTGGGAATTGGTCCTGCTTTGAGCAGGGGGTTGGACTAGATGACATTCTGAGGTCCCTTCCAACCTTGATATTCTTTGATTCTATGATTCATTCTGGCAGTTAGTTGGAAAGGCAGGTTTGATAGATAAAGAAGACTAGATATTCAGGATTCTACTGCATATATAACTTCTACATCAAACTACAGTTGCGAATGCCCTGACATTGCAGTCACTCAGCTTGGAGAACACCAGTGAGCTGCAGGATTAGGCTCTATGAGTTTTATTAGGTTTACAAAACAACTGAGTAAGTAGTTATAAAAATAATTCTGGGTAAAATTTAGAATTCTGTACTGTAAGGAAGCCAACAGGATGTGAGGGTTCTGAGCTCTTCACAGAACAAGACCCTTAGCAGGCTTTCAACGCTGATAAAATATGAGCATGTGGGTGGATAGAAGTTCAGCTCTGGGAAGGAAAAACAAGCTTGAAAGACCCTTAATGTACTCTGAACTGAATGGGAGCAAGGAAGAGTAAGATAAACCATCAGGGCCAGATCCTCAGCTGAGCTGAGCATGAAGGTGGAGGAGGGCAAGATAGCTCCAAACCAGCCTCTGCTGTTACTCAGAGCAGCTTGAGGCCGTTTGCAAATATTTTATACTTGCAAATAGCTGGAACCTGCAGATTAATTATTAAATACTTCAGATTTAAGCCTTTATAATTCTCTAATTTTACAAATGTCACCCAGCCACAGCAAGAGGTGGGGGAAATTGATGGGGCCAGCCGTAAAAGGGGGACAATCCCAGAGGCAAGGGAGGGAGACATTTGCCAAGGGACAACAGGTAGCTCCTTCCCTGCAAGTATCTGCATTGGCCAGCTGGGGAAGAGGTGTGCTGATTGGCCATCATTCCCACCTCTCAGGATTTAACCCAATGCAGGGGCCATGTGGAACCCTCTTTCAGTTCGGTACCAGCAGCTGACCCTACCCACCCAAACTTGGAATGGGGACCCCACCTGACACGTGCTGCAGGTCTATCTGATCAACTGTTTAGGGGTAAGGAAGGAACTTTTTCTCCCACTGGCCATTTGGTGGAAGATAAATGTTTTGCCTTCCTCACAGCACCTGGAAGCCACAGTAGGTTAAGTAGGTATACATATGATATCTAACTGAGGTACTGTGGGGGTGTTTACTCATTGCAACTTAACCACACTAGAAAATGGCTGCAAGAGAATAAAATTAATGCTTCCGAGAGCTAAAAGACCTGGAATTTTGGTGTTTGGGCCTTGGGCTCACACGATAGGATGCGACCTTGTGACCTTTGTGGGCCAAGTTCAGACCGCATGGTCATTGCAGGCCAAGGTCCACATCCTGCTGCACCTCTGTCCCCCTCTCAGGCGAGGGTGCTAGGACTCAGAGACATGTATGGATGAGAAACACATCCACTGCATGCATCCGATGAAGAGGGCTGTAGCCCAAGAAAGCTTATGCTCAAATAAATGTGTTAGTTTCTAAGGTGCCACAAGTACTCCTGTTCTTTTTATGATCATGTCAGACTATAATAAATGCTATCAGAATTTGTCTCTTGGTTTTTTGCTGGAGTAGGCCAAATCCTAACGTTCTGACTCGGTCCCTATTTGAGGAAATTCTCACTGACTTCAAGTCTCCATTGACTGAAATGAGAGTTTTGCCTGAGTAGAGGGAATGAGAATTTAATTTGACCATATATATTTAACATGTTGGCCTTGCTACACATGAGCTTGTTTGCTGACAAGTAAATCCCCTCTTGGGAACTGATCTATCCATTGCTGTCTGTTTTGGGGGATTGTTATGCAGTCTGCATTGTTTAACTTTACTCCTTGGTGCAACTGTTCCTCTTTTCACTAGGAGGAACTGCTTCAGGCATCTGTTCAGTTACTAACACATGGGGATATAAATTAGAGAAACAATCCCGAACTGGAATCTTTATACCTTTATCATGCAACAGATAGCTAACAGTAGATTCACAAACCTTTTTATCTGACACACATCAGGGTATAACACTATTTTTTAAAAAAAAAGAGCCTAAGAAAGTAATTAGTCTTTGACTTTGGAGTTTCTTTCAGGATTGCCTGAGAATGAGATCCCCCAGCCTCAGTCACTCCATCAACAGGAAGTGGTATTCTGACACCCACATAAAACTTCAAATATGACTTTGATGAAGGCAGATGCCTGACAAATTGTTCTGTCAAAAGCTATTAGCAATGAATCCTGCTAAATGTATTCTTATAATGCCCCCAACAAAGTTTATTGCTTTAAGCAGGGTTTTAAATACCCAGGATCCTTTTTTAATTATTATTATTTGAGTCTCACTGGGGTTTAATACTCTGCAGGCATAAAGCATGAAGAGCAGGGAGGACAAAAAGGTGAAATAAATCTTATGTGTATTTTAAGAGTTCTGCTTTCTGGCTGTGGTGCTATCAGACCTCCCTTCTGTTATTTACACAATATTGTTTAATGATGTCTTATGACCTTTTATTTATCCCAGCTCCCTTGTGTCCTCCACCATTAGTTTTTCATAATTGGATTACCAGTAGAAACTGTAAATTCATTCAGTCTGAGGGTCATTATTATTCCTCTGGGAAGGTTTGAGCAACAAAGATCAGAAAGCTCCAAATAGTAACATTTGCCTCCTATCCATGGCCTGGCTCGTCCCTGAGGATCTGCACATTCATCTCCTCCTACCCAGGCAAAAATCATTCTATGGTAGTGACACTGATCCCACCCCCTTGTTCACAGTACAAATGTCCTTCCGTATGGAAGCAGCTCCATGCAGCTTTAAATGCATTTGTGGGAGGAGCAGGAAACCATCTGACCTCTGACATTTTCTCCTGTTTCCCGCTGCTAAGTCCTGTATTACGTCTATTTCAGACCCCTTTATGACTGCTAGTGACCAAACAGCAGCATGGCTCCTGATGGCTAGAGTATGATTATGCACAGGAACTTAGATAACTCTACTTTTAGGAAGTATATGATGAAAGAAAACAGCATATGTAGAAGAAGCCTGAATTTGTCTTGGCTCTCTCCTTTTATGCTTGAACACTAAACACCTGGAGGGCCAGTTCTGATGCTGACACTAGCTGGGACAACCTTGAGAGCTGCCCTAATTTGTGTCTGTGTTGCAACAACTCCTATGGGCTATTGCAGGGCCAAAGAATCACTGGGGTGCACCCACTCCAACCCCATCCTGCCTCAGAATCCTCCCTCCACAGATGACATTCAGTGATCTGAGGTGAGCCTGAGGACAAGTATGAATCTGCACCTCAAGCTAGATGCTAAAGAAAGCAGTTTTAGCAATTTAGTGAGAGGAATTCTTACCTCTGATTCAGTATTGAACCAATACCTTATTAACCTCCTGGGGGTAACAGGCTTATCAAGGTACCATATTGTTCATGAGTTATAAACCTAACATCCTGAATGCTTGTGATGCTTAAACAGCCAATGACACTCTTTGTATGAGAAGAAATGTTAACTCTGATGTTCTGGAAAATTCCAGTTTTGGACATTAGATTTTGCTTATCTAATTCCCCTGCAATGTCTTCTCCACTTGTTGTCCTCAACTGTAATGTGGCTGTAGGCTGTAAAAAAGTTCCTGTGGCTCACTCAGTGTTGGCTAATTTTTAAATGGTAGATGAAGTGATCTTTATATAGTTTGTAAAACACTTTGGAATAATCTGAGATGAAAGGTACTAACTAAATGTGAGATCATTAGCACATGTTCATTAATAAGCACCATGGGCTTTTTTGGAGAGGGCGGGAGGGGAGAGTTGAAAAGTTCAGGGAGTGGGCTTTAAAGCTGACACTATTTTCCAGAGTCAGTGGCCTCATGCTTAGTCCGGTATGCAGAAATCCAGTAACTAAGCCGTGATTATTCAGTTCTCCTTTTAAACTGTTGCTCCCCAACTGAAGGATAATAATTTGTACTGAACCAGGAAGCAAAAGCAAGGACCTTTTCTCCCCACCCCCCTTTTTTTTTAATTGCCCCAGCTCGCTCTCAGTTTCTGGCCACAGGTATGTGCCCTTGGAATAACAATAATCAATATCGTTGTGGATTGCACAGCAGGTTGATAATCCTCAAACCATCTCTTTTTCCTATAAAGAAGAATCATGGATGAACAGACTTGTCAGCAATGCTTCATTTGTGCTACGGCTTGCCAGGGCTAAGCCCCGGCAACTCTGGGCTTGCTGCATCAGTTATGAATAAAAAAATTGCTTGAACCCCAGCACCTAATTTCTTGAGCCCCAGGACCTCTTTCATTAAAAATTAAGCATAGCTTGTCAGTAATCTGCTATCTATTGCACAAAAGATCATTCTGCAAACCTTAGAAGGATCTCAGTGAGAACTTTAACTTCTGTCTTCTTATAGTAAATCAAAATAATTAATAAACTCTTGTATGCGACATTTTAACTGAGGATTACAGAAGAACACACACCAGAACAAGGGGACATTCAATGAAATTAAATGGTGGCAAATTCAAAACTGATTGGTGAAAGGAAATACTTTTTCATACAGCACATAATTACCTTATAGAACTCATTGCTATAGCACATTGTGGAGGTCAAGAAATCAGCAAGATTCAAAGAGATGTTGGACATTTACATGGATAAGATGACTATCCAGAGCTATCTTAATTAATCTTAACAAAAAATTTGAAGGCATATTAACTCTACTACTTCACAGTTTAAACCAGTCTCTAGTTACAAGACACCAGGATGAGACCTAATGTGGGGGGCAGATTATCCTACAGCTGCCTACTGTATGGTTCTTACACATTCCTGTAAAACATCTGGCATTTGCCACTGCTGGAGGCAGGATACTGGACTAGAAGGACTCAGGTCTGATCCCATGTGACAATTCTTATGTTCCTCACAACATTTGTATAAGGTAAAAATATATGATAATTAATTTCCATTTTACACATAAGGAAAAGGAGGCACAGAAAACTGAAGTGATTTGCCCAAGTTCAAACAACTAGTAAGTGACAGAACTGGAAATACAACCCAGGAGTCCCAACTCCCAGCCTCATGCTCTAACCACTTCAAAAGGCTATTCAAAAAGGCAGCTGTTGAAACCAACTTTTGTTCAGAAAATGGTCCAAGAAGAGGTTTTACTCTTCAGATCATTTTGTGTCAAGCTCAAGCTAAAAGTAAACCTTCTGCGAACCTCCCCAAATCAGACCATAGTTCAGATTTGTGCTAGGTTTAGCTGTACTTTCCTTCCTGTTAGTTTTGGTTCTTTGTGTACTAATCTGTTTTTTTCTTGTTTATTGCCCTTGATTTAATGTCAGTAAAACTGAAAACAAGTAGAACTGTGTATTCTTGCTGCTCCAATCCTTATCAGTTTGATACATTTTGGCTTAATTTCCATCCTCTTTTTAAAAAATAATTTAGAAAACACATCATGCTATTATTAGTTCAGCAAATAACTCATGGTAAGTGTCTTTCAATATTTACCAATGAGTATAAAGAAAACTCCAAATATGAATCCTCCTCCATCCATACATTCAAATTACTCATCCAAAAAAAAAAAAAAATGATGCCCTGGTAGATAAGCTTTTTAATCCTTTTTTAGCCTTAAAGCAGGGGTGGGCAAACTTTTTGGTCTGAGGGCCAGATCAGGGTTCCAAAACTATATGGAGGGTAGGTGCAGTCACAGAACAGGGGGCAGTTGGATAGGCATGGGAGTTCCAGAGGGCCTGTCAGGGGGTGGGGGTGCGGATAGGGTGTGAGGGTCCCGGGGGCGGGGGGAGTTAGGGGCGGAGGGTCCCAGGAGGGGGCGGTCAGGGGACAAGGTGCAGTGAGGTGGTTGGATGGGTCGGGGATTCTGAGGGGACAGTCGGGGGTGAGAAGTGGGAGGGGGCAGATAGGGGGCGGGGGCCAGGCTGTTCGGGGAGGCACAGCCTTCCCTACCCAGGTGTAGTGTATTAAATTGTTCCCCGTAGGAATGTGCTACTTACGGCTGCCAGGCCTGGTGCTCTGTAAGTAGCACATTTCCATGGGGAGCAATTTAATACACTACACCCAGCGGCTCTCACAACCCTGCCGCCCAGAGCGCTGGCGACACCGAGAGCGGAAGCTGCGGGGGAGGAGCCGGGAGCTAGCCTCCCCAGCCAGGAGCTCAAGGGCCGGGCAGGATGGTCCCATGGACCGGATGTGGCCCGCGGGCCATAGTTTGCCCATCTCTGCCTTAAAGCATATATCACATAATGCTTGAACCCATCTCCCCTAACCCCAGAAAATGTTTTGTACACTCAGTATGATGATAAGAAAAGTGAACTCTTAAATCTTAATTTGATAGATCACTCTACATCTATACTGGATTATACCTGTGACATGACACAACAAAAACATCTGATATTGAAAACCAAATGTATCCAGCTGTTGTTGTCAGTAATTTCATTAGCAACTGTTCAACAATAACAACACTCATACAGTGCTTTACAGTTTCAAATTGTACAAACATAATTATTCACTGAAGATGTGAGAGTGGTTCAAGCAGAGGACATAATCCTGCAAGATACTGAATGCACCTTCAATAGGAAATCAGGGTGCTCAGCATCCTGCCTGATAGTGCCCACTGCCCAGAGTTACTTTTTTGTCCTCTGCATACAGGTCTTCATAAGAGGAAAAAGAGCCCTGAGATAATCACATCCTACAATACATAATGATCAGAACACAGAGTACTGATAAGATGAAAAGAAAAATACATGGTCCTAAGAAAGAGAGCTGGAATAGGGGGTCAAATTACAGTACAGTGCTTTAAACACAACTTCAAAATGCATGACAGCTGGTAGAGTGTGAGTCAGTTTATTGCTGCTGTACTACAGTCTTAAATCATATTTTACCTCACCTTTTTATAGCTTCCAAGGAACCACAGCTGGTTTCTGAAGTTTTTAAATTGGTCCAGCCTATGAGAATTCAAACCATTGAAAATCAAGGTGTACAGACTCCTGGCTTTGTTTTCATCTGGCTCAAATCAACTGTAGTAGTACAGGTTTAATTAGCATATTGAATTCCTAAGGGAAATAAAGCACTATATAGTTTTGATTTCACTGAAGGCTGCATGCCAGATGCCGTCCACTTAAATCTATTCATTTTGGACTAACAATGAGAAGGAGCAATAGAAAAGTAATAACTATTACAGCAGAGAATTCGATGGGACCCTATTTTCCTGCCTTGTACAGTCTCCGCAATTTTAAGGAATTAGCTATGGGATTTTTTTTTCACAAAAGTAACTAAGCAGGCTACTTTTCATTGATTTAGAGTTTCCTTTAAAATGTTCCAATTCTGCCAACAGTCAATAAATAGGTCTCTTATCACAGATTAGGACCATAGGTGCTGGAACCAGGGGTGTTGCCGCACCCACTGGCTTGAAGTGGTTTCCATTATATAGTTTGGTTCAATGGCTCTCTGCACTGCCCACTATACAAATTGTTCCAGCGCCCCGATCAGGACAGCATTGCCTTACAGATACTCACAGTCAACATGAGTTTGTAAAGGTGAGATGCTTTCATACTACCCTGTCCTGTATCAGCTTAATGAATTTCAATCCCCTTGAGTGCCAGGTTATGTTATTTTGCTCCATACTTTCAAGAGGTGTTGCACAGCTAATTGAACATATAGAAAGGCATTCGACAAACAAATCCAGGCCTTCCTGTGTGATCTCAGAGCTCAGACACCAGAAGAACATTTAGAGTGCCAACAGACAAATGGACAAACCAAGCATCCCACCTTGTGTCAGAATTCAAGTTGAGACACAAGTCACACATATGCTACAGAAAGCTATCCACTACTCCAGTGTTAAATGTTTCCCTTATCACTGTGCATAGAGATTATTTTGGTCTGTCTCCACAGACAGATTGTGAACCCTTTTAGAACCCTGTTAGCAACAACTTAGCTGGCCCTATTCCCACTCTAGACAGGGCCTGAATGACAATGAATTCAAGGACATAGAAACCAGATAGCCTGTGGTTCTATTTCACTGCACATACGTGTTTGTAAGGCATTGAAGAAGATGATTTCTGATTAGTTTACAAAGTCTTTTTTCTTCATATTTAGTAAGGGGTAACCCCCACCTCTGCAGTACTTCAATCATTTGGATCACTGTGTATTAAAGTTTCTTGCTTTGGATACATAGTGCAGAACAGTGGATGGTGTTAGACACTATAGATGTCTCATATTGCTACTTTACCTCTTTCTGGATGGAAAGTAGGAGATCTGCTCATGGAGAAGACCTTCCATAGGCTGATGCAAGGGAACAATCCAGCCCATATGAACTAATGACCTGGTCCTGTGAGGTGCTGAATGCCAACAGGAATTGTGGGTGCTCAGAACCTTCCAAGAGACCATCAAAATCTTACAGTATTTCATCTTTATGTCTCAGATTCTATTTCCAAAGCCATCGTTGCTCTACACTGATTCCTATAATGAAAAGAATTTTAGTCCACAACACAGACACAGGCAGCTCACAAACTAATGTATGCAAAATCTTCATAAACTGTTGTGGCAAAAAACAATATAAGTAAATCCATTTATTCATGTCTGAATATTGATGACATCATAGCAGAATTTTCAGGAGCCTTCATGATCCATCGCTAACTTCCAGCACTCAGCAGCTGACCTTCCAGTGATCTGCTGTATACCATCTATCCACCCCTTAGCTACTCATCCTCTCTTACAATGACCCACCATCATTCCTTCCATGATAACTTTCTTGAGGTTATTTCCAGCTCTACTAATTAGTAACTAGTAATCATGTCATGGCCATCAGTCATGGCCACAGCTGTGGCTGCAGTCATAGGAGCATAAACCCGTATGATCAGCATATTGACTGGCTTTGTTCAAAGGCAAATTGTAATGATTCTATCACTGACTGGATTACATCCAAGCACATACTTTGTGTTCTTGGATAAGATAAACGCAAACACATTTTCTCTCATTCTCCAGGATCCTGAATAGTACATTGTGTATCCATCCATAATCATGAAATGACCCCTCTCCTTCCAGTGCAGCTCAAAGATTCCACTTATTGCAATCTTACATCTTTCCAATTCTTTGGTCACAATGGCAAGCTTCCCCTCATATATACGCCTCACGTGCCATGTTCCTACTCATTCGTTTATGAAGATTCAGGCCATTCTTTTCCTTGGTGAAAACATCAGGCACTGTACTTCCCAATGGATTTAGTTTAGCACCATCATACTACAATTTGCACTCTGAATGGCTGGAGCTTCCTTCCCAGAGTTATTATATAACTACAATGAAATTATAAAAAACCATGGGAGGGGTATGAACTTTCCTCCTTAGCAGGCTACTGTCTAGCAATATAAAGTAACTCTGGCTGCATTAGTCAGACTTGTACAATGTTTTACATTGCCTCCTCAGCTTGCCCTGAAGTCAAACAGAGCTCAGTACCATACAGGGTTGGGCCCTAACTTGTTCCCCTGATGCTGCAGTGTAAATGTGACCTGGCTCCTTATAAAGAGACTATTTCTGTGCAAGCCTGGAAACAGAAGAGTGCTTCAGTAAGGAAGGCCCTTGAACTAGAGTAACAGTTTCTGCTATCACAAACGTTCACAGTGTGCTCAATCCCCTGAGACTGGAGATAAGTGTAGTTACTGTACTCCCTCATTTCCAAGGTCAGAGGCTTATGCAGATGCCAGAGTTATTTCAGAGTAAGCACAGGATGAAGAAAGCAGAAGTGAGAGGATGCAGGAAGCAGAAATAGTAGTAATCCAGGGTGCAACAGGAAGAGAGGGAGAGGAGACTAAAGAATAGACAAGAGACAAACGCAGCAGGTATTAACAAAAATAATATCAATCCCTCTCTAGATTGTTGTTGTGGGAAGACAGCCATAGTTCAGTGAGAGCTCTCACTACAATCTTTGAGCTAGACATATTCAAAATTTTATTTACACACAGGCCTTTGGCTGTAATCTTGACCAGTTTCTACACAGGTATTATTAAATATTTGCCTCCTTGGTATATGTATACCCTCCACCAGATGTTCTCTTTTTTTATAGCTGCCTTTGGCTTGTGACTGGTTACTGTTCCTGTATATAGACTATCCTTTCTTTATTCAAGATTTCTGAATTTCTTTTCACATCTATTTCTCTTTACCTGTGTAGCCATGTTATAGACTAGCTGGCCCTTTGAGGCAAGCTGGGCTCAGCCGTGCCCATGACTTAGCAGCTGTCCCTCAGCCTCACTGATGAGCTAGCAATAGAAAGGCTAATTAGTAACCCCAGCTGTGTGTAATGCTGCTTAATTAGAAACTGACCCCAGCTGTGGTGGTGAAGCACTGGAGTCCTATTTAAATAGAGCTGGTAACTTAGAGGAAGGGAGGCCCTGGAGGGAGGAATAAGGGGTGTTGCCTGAGGAAGTTAGGCTGAGAGCCCTATAGACAGCAGAGCAGACTCCTGTGGGGTAAGGGAATAGGGTCAGTGAGGGTAAGGGAATAGAAGAGGTGCCCAGGAGGGGCAGAAGGGCTATGAGTTATAAGAGCAGCATTGCAGGGGGAAGATCCCTAAGGAAAGCCATCAGAATCTTCATGGGGAGAGAGGCAGCAAAGTGAGACAAGCTCTGCAGAGGCCAGGAGAATGGGCCAAGAAACAGAGGAGTCTGGTGGAGCCTAGAAGAGCAGAGGGACTATTAATATGGGTATCTGATTTTGGACTTTGAATTCGACCTTTAGATACCCCAGAAGGGTTTTGAACTACGCTTGAAGTGGCCAGAGGGTTGAGCTACAGAAGACCAGGAAGCAGGAGCAGATGGCCTGTGGGAGGTGCTGGAGCTGAGGATACTGGTGCCATTACACATGAACCTTAGGGGACACTCCAAAGGTGTGCCCCACCACCAGCCTTTAAATTTTTAGTCTTACATTTCATTAGCAAGCTTAGCAGCCAGTAGAGAAACCCCACTAAGTGCCAAAGTAAACAACAATCGGATTGACTTGGTTTTCCATTCTAGTGCAACGCTGAGCCTGCAAATCAAAGCTGGCTCCTATCCACATGTCCCACCTCAAACAGTGATCACAACACAGGCCATGTAGACTCTAAGTCTTGTCCACAATAGCATTTTTCTCCAAATTTCTCATGGTTCTGTTATCAGCGCAGCTTCAGTAGCGGCAAGAGTGGAGGCGTTAACATACACAGTTTTAATCACTCGCTTTGGGCAGGTCTGGATGACACAATGGTAAAGACACCTATGGCCACCAGCACTTTGTCTCACTGGAGATGCCCTCATTTGCACTAGGGGGAATTTGAAGAAAGGAAAAGCTGGGGTAGAATAGCCAATATAGTTATCTGGTGTGCAAAATGTCCTATGTCAGCAATGCTCCTTTCCTTCCTTCTTCTGTATCTGTTAGCAATGCCGTTACTAGCTCCATGCCTCTGCCTCTCTCCAAACTTTTACCAGAGGATGTCCTTTGAAGTCAGTGAGACTACCCACATGCTTACCGCTAAGCATATGCTTAACTGCTTTTCTGGATCGGGGCAAAGTGCTCAGCACCATGCAGGATCAGGAACATGCAGATCCCTGCAATGTAACACAGGGAGATGGTGTCAGTTCACCTGGCTACAGCAATAAACAGCAGTGATTTCACCCAGTGTTGCACTAATTAAAGAACAGTAGCAGCATTTGAAAGCAGGATGCCTTCTCCAAGCAATCATTCACTCTTTCAGGTAACTGAGAATTAGGTATGTGGAATTCCCCTCCCCCACAAGGATAGTAACCATTATTTTTTTTGTCCTTCTGTGCTCAGGGGAATATATTTTAAAACCATCACTGATACAAATTCTACAAAAGTCACCCTGGCAGTCAGAAAGCAGACAATGGACAAACATAGCTACTCCCCGCTGCAAACAATTGGTTGTCACAATAGTCCTGGTACAGTTCACCAGGAGGTTGCACATTTGAAACACCTACTGAGTGAAATTGTGGCCCCATTAAAGTCAGTGGGATTTTGACACTGGTTTCAACGGGGCCAAGATTTCACCTAATATCTTTAAGGGCTGCCTGTAGCAAACAGTGAGCCCTGACTGCCACCTACAGATCTACTAAAAGGTAGCAGGAAGAGGTTATATGGGAGTGGAGGGACTAAAACCAGTCAGCACATGTGATTTCTCTGGGAACGAGATTTGTAAATGTGTTCACTGTGCTATTATATATTTAGCTGTAGGATTTTAAGTAAAAAAAAAAAAAAAGAAGAAGTCTTAAAACCAGCTTTCCTATCTGCTCTTTGGTTACAAAATGAGTTGGCACAAGTGTCGCAAAAGAAGCCTGTTTTAGAAGAGGAAATAATATAAGAACTCAGAATAAAGGTCTAGATGAAAGACTTCATGATCTCATTTAACCCAGCATAATAGCATGAGTTACTGCCTTGGAAAGAAGATTCTCTATTTGCAACTGGGTGTGGGAAAGAAATAGCTACATATTGAAATCATATTTGCCAAAATAAATCCTTTAAGCTAAAACTAATCAGATGATAAAGAATTTGTATCCACTAACTAATTTGGCTAAACTATAGTCACTTGTATTGTTGTTATTATCAAACAAACACAGAATCTCCCTCTGAATGTTCCCTGTTTAAAAACAAAACAAAACTCATCTGTGTTGCTCTTATTTATGAAATCAGCCCATCTGTTCTGAGCTTTGCCATTACTTATACCCACATTAAGCAGCCACACTACTCTTTTTGAGTAACCAAGGGCAGCTGGGACATCTATGTCGTCATATTTGGCAGACTTTATCTGAGGAGTCTCCTCTCTCCCTGGGTCTAGTCATGTGAGTACCAATCTGCTCAGCTGTTCTCCCTGTCAGTTCATGGGCCTAAAATCTCCATGGATGGGGAGAGATTGTTCTCATGCTCCAGTGTGGGGAGCTGTAAGGCACATAGGAAGCCCAGTTCAGCTTCTCTGTGGCCTTAGTCCTGGACAACACAGGGTTGGGATATGGATAAAGCAAGAGTTGTACTGCCTGCCTACCCAAAACAAGGGAAGGAAACACTCCAGGTTCACAGCCAACCTCTAGCTGCTGCACCAGCATTGGAGGAACCAGAAACCCATCTAGAAGTTATGGGCCAAAAGCCAGAGGCTCCAAATTCATCTGTGGTGTAACTCCATTTAAGTCAATCAGATGACACCAGTGATGAATAAAGTCCTGATTTTATGAGATGCTAAGTGCCTCATGGTAAAAATATTGCCCTTGAATCCCACTGATTTCATGGTAGGTCACTGAGCATCTTACAGGAGCCGCTGTGCACCACACAGGATTGGGCCCTTCAATGCAGCTCAGTGTCTGAATGTGCTACAAAGTTTGTCCCTGCAGTTTCAAAGCAGTAAGGCAAAATCAGGCCTATTTTATAGACTTTTTCAAGTTATTTTTCTTCAGTGTTGAATTAACCAAAAATATAAAAAAGAATAAAGTTATCTCCTTCCAGTCCTGGCCATCCCATACCCAAACTGCTTGCCATATTTTAACCCTCTACCCCCATGTGGCCCTGATTTACACCATAGAGGAAATCCATTTAGCAAAGGCACGTTTCTACCATCTATCATTTGATAAAGAAACAGGATCTGAGGCAACAGACCTCCAGGCACAACAATGCTGCACTCATACTTCATTTAATTTAGGTTGTAAGCTCCTTGGGGCAGGGATTTTGTCTTCCCATTTGCCTGCAAAGTGTCGTGCACACTACATAAAAAACATAACTTTCAAATTAATGTCTGTAGAGGATTTTCTCTTAATCTGATAACTGATAGGGTATACCAATGAAAAGGTTAACCTGGCCCTTTCTCCATACTATGTGTAGCATGGGCATTCCAAATATTATCTACATTCATAATTTAAGTAGTACAGATTCTCATCCAGGGAGTATTTGCTATACCATATTTGCCAAAATAATGAAATCGAGCTGCAGTTTGCTACAGGTTTCACTTTTCTGGGTAAACATTTCCTGGTTTGATCTCTCTTCTCCTCAGAAAGGTGATTTATGTCTACCTGCTGCTTGTTAGGCAGGACTGAGGGGAAAAGCCTAACACCTACGCCAGTCACATTTTCCTCATTTCTTGCACATTGTGATTCCTAGGGTCTGACTATAAGCCAGCCTGCCTTTGCTCTCAGCCATGCCTCCTCCAAAGGCACCAGGGTGCTTCTGACTGCACTAACATTTTCTCATGCTCTTTCTGCATGGCATGTATCTGAGGTTCTGTACCTGCCCTTCAGCTGCATCCTCTTTGAAAGGCTAATCAAAGTCTAAGAGACCTCACAGGCAGAAATGATAAATGCTCCTTAATTAGCCTTGCCAGTCATGCCTGATGAAATTGACCTCAGTTACTAACTTCTAGAGCAGAGACTTCATTAAACCAAGATTCCCTGCTCGGCATGTTGGCTATTCTGGGTACTCCTCAGGCCCAGCCAGCGTCTCAGGCATGCATAGAATCTTTCCTGCTTGTTGTTCTGCTCTGGATATGCCTCAAGTGTTTGCACTGTCTCCTTCATTACCCCTCTGACTGTCTGTTTCTGTCTTTGCTGAATTTTAAAGATTCGGCACTTGTCTGATCCGTGTAAAGTATGCTCTTGATCCCTCTCCTTCAAATTGTCACTCCTGCTCTGATTATCCCTTGCCAGGTGCACCTCCTTTACTGTGATTACAACCCAGTGGGAATAAACGGGATCTTCTGACCCATACAATTCCAAGTCTGTTTTTTTCCCTCCCTGCTTTTGATCAGTGGAGGTGCTTGAGCTGTAGACCTCTGGATATAATAGAGAGGGAGCTGCTAGCACAGCATTCCCTTTTAGGGTTCCCTCAACCATAGAAATCAGCCCTTTCCTTTAGTGTAAAAAAGTCCAAATCTGTTGACCTTCAGGGCATGTTGCAATGTCCATCTGTTTTCTCTGGCTTTGGGGAATGGGGAACAGGATGAGGTCTGGGAGAGAGTGTTAAATGGAATATGTTTTGAACGACAGTGTTCTGGCTATTAATTTTCATTGCCGTTTTTATGGCAGTGATATACTGCTGGATTTCATTTAATCTAGTTACTTTTTTGTATGAATTTTTAAGGCTTTTAATGTTATGTCTACAGCACAAACACCCTGATTTTCAGAAATACTGAGTTCCTATTAGCTTCAGTGGAAACCATAGTTGCTCAGCACAGCAGAAAAACAAGCTGCTAGAGTCTAGGCTAAATTTATTTAATGTTATAAATAAAAATAACTTGTCACCCTCCCTAGCTTCTATGCTACCATCAGCAACATCTTGGGCTTGAACATATGATAGTCTTATTCCAGAAGAAGGTAAGAAGTCGTAGATGACACACTCACTTGGTTGCTGATAACATAGACTGGCTAACAAAGTGCTTCCAACATACTTCTCAATCAAAAATAAAGAATATCTGGAACAGTTTCCTCCCTTCCCCTTGTTACAGAGCTCGAAGCAGATTCTCTAAAGTGTTATTTTTCACTGAAGCACAGATGGGCTGCATCTTAAAGTTTGCAGAACTGTGCTGATGACTCAAAGAGTTTATTATTCTTAAGTGTGAGTAGTATAGGACCACTGCAGTCCCAGTACTATCCACGCTTTTCACATTTCATCAGCCCTTGCTAGTCTGGACTCTTACCACAGGGCAGACTCCAAGACCTTTGGGTGTTGAGAACAGGGATATTCCACACTGAGTTAGAAGAAGCCCAGAAGGAAAAACAGTTTTGCATGTGAGGTTTTCTTATCCTTATCATAAGATGCATTACATAAACCAGGACCATGCCCAGAATTGTATCTCAATTCATAGTAAGCCTGTAAGAAAGGATATGTGCAACTAATGGGAAACAAATGTCAGTTTTGGCAAAGCCTGCAGCTAACGTCAGTTGTTTTTTTTTCCCTATTGCTAAAGAAATTGTCATAATGAGACAGTCTCATGGAACAGATTGACTGCAGTCTTCTGGCTTTCTCTTAACCATTTGAGTGCTTCTCTGATATACAACATATGCCACTGACCTTATTGCTATGGCTCAAGAAAAGAAAAAAAAATCACTGAAGAAATCAAATTCTTTTTCATTAATATATATAGTGTCCATGGGAAGGAAGTTCAGAGTTGAAAAGGCAAATATGCATCCCAGTTTGGAAGTTCTCAGTAATTAGAACGAAACTTCTAGCCTGTATGTTGTTGAATTTGGGCCAAACATTGAACAAGAGCAACTGATTGCTTAAAGAAAACAAAGCCTGGGGATCTGCAAAGTCATTAGGTGTGGTGTATTGCCTCAAAGTGACTTAGTATATAGGGCAATTATTGTTCATTTGTACTTCCTAGGAAAGAAAAATACCGTAAATACTAGGAAAGAAGCTACCACAAATGATTTAGTCAGCAGCAGAATGGTTACCACCATATCCTAACCACATCAAGCCAAATATACATTTGATAAAGAAAAGTAATATTAAGAGTTTGCCTTCAATTCAGTAATGAAAAGGGAGTTGGGGACAAGGCTGAAACTCCTTCTGAGTCAGCTCCTAGAGCAGTACATATGGGGCCTGTGCTTGTAATCCTGAGACAGACATAACTCCTATTGAGTTTTCTCTGCATCAGGGCTGCTGGCTCTGACCTGCTAAGGCCTTGTCTAAACTAGGAAAACTTGGCATACTCACCACCATTTGGTTCCCAGCACACTTGTAATGCTCTAGACATCCGCTCCCGAAGGTGCACGTGGGATCACATTACTATGTGGAATACACTTGCACTGAGAGAGGCTAATGATGTGTGGTCCTCCCAAGTGCCAATTTTCACTGGTACTGTGCCAGCAGCAATGGGAATCACTGGGATAGGAGGCCCAGCATTGAGAATAGTCTTCCCACTACCACCCCACAGTGTGACCGTCACTCAGTAGGAAGCCCATCTTGTCTACTTTCTGCATTCCACTGCATAGGGGTCCGGGTTAGCTGTAAGCCACTTGTACAAACAGAGCTGCACACACCACAGAACTGATTTGTGCATTATTTAGCTAACATCAGTTTCTGCCACGGTACCCAACTCCATTTGTCCCTGTTGTATCCCAGAGGAAGCCGTCTTATGAGCACACTGCCAACTGGCCTGAAGCAAAGATAAGGACATGGGTAGCCACATGGGCTGCTACAGAAATTCAGTCACCGATGAACTTGGTCATTCAGAACACTCTGCTCTATGGCAGGGTGTCTGCGCACCTTGCCTAGCTAAGTCAGTGATGGGAAAAGATCAAGGGTGTTAAGGTCCAATTTAAATCAGGCTCAGGACAATTGCAGTCTGCCTTTCCTTTGACGATGTGAGCAGAACCCACTGATCACTCACACATGCAATCTAATGTGCTGCTAGACAGCACAGAGGCTTCATGCGCTGCTGAAATAAGGGACTGTCATAAATATAAAGAAAAGGGTACCATAAAATCCCTCCTTGGCAGCTGTACTGAATTGCTTACCTGTAAAGGGTTAAGTAGCTCAACTCACCTAATTGGCTCCTGACCAGAAGGACCAATGAGGAAAGAAGATACTTTCAAATCTTGAGGGGGAGAATTTGTTTGTGGCTCTCTTTGTTCTCTCTCCAGATAGCGAGAGAGACTAAGCAGGTACAACATCTCCTGAAAATGTACCTGGACAGAAGGACCAATGAGGAAAGAAGATACTTTCAAATCTTGAGGGGGAGAATTTGTTTGTGGCTCTCTTTGTTCTCTCTCCAGATAGAGAGAGAGACTAAGCAGGTACAACATCTCCTGAAAATGTACCTGGAATATTCCATCTCAAATTGCAGAAATTGTAAGTAGGCAAGGAAATGCATGAGGTTATCTTTTGTTTTAGCTTGTGAATATTCCCTGTGCTAAACAGGTAGTTTCATTCCTATTTTGTAACTGTGAAGCTGAGTCCAGAGGGGAGTCCTCTGTGTTTTAAATCTTTTTATTTACCCTGTAAAGTTACCTTCCATCCTGATTTTTCAGGTGTGATTCTTTTACTTTTTCTTTATAAATAAAGTTCTGCTTTTAAGAACCCAATTGATTTTCAGTGTCCTAAAGACAAAGGGTTTGGTCTGTGCTCACATTGCTAACCAATTGGTTGGTATATTATTTTCAAGCCTCCCCAGGAAAGGCAGTGAAGGGGTTTGGGTGGATATTTTGGGGGGATAGGGATTCCAAGTGACCCTTCCCTGAATTTTTGTATAAATCACTTGGTGGTGGCAGCAATACCATTCAAGGACAAGGAAAGAAATTTGTGCCTTGAGGAAGTTTTAACCTAAACTGGTAAAATATAAGCTTAGTGGGTCTTTCATGAGGGTCTCCACATCTTTACCCCAGAGTTCAGAGTGAGGGGGAACCCTGACAGGGACGAAGGGGAAAAAACAGCTCTGTGAACCAGGAAGATGACAGCAATGAGTAGGTGAAGTGGGAGATGCCCGAGACCATTGTGGGAGTTTGAATCTGTTCAGTGAATCTGTCCATGATTCAGCCATGGCAGCAGAGGATGGGCTAAGCTTGTTAAGAAGAGAAGAAAATTAGGAGCCAGGCACCTGTACACAGCGATGTGACTTTGTATCATAATATATCACAGGGCTGATTTAGCCTGTGCAGGAGCTGGAAGAAGTTTTCAAGGTTTCACTGTGTGTCACCATTAGTTTATGAAGTGAGTGGCTGTAGCCTCACCTGAGGGCAGGTGTGTCCTCCATTCCTCCAGCAGTGTCAGTTTTCCCTCCTCCTCCCTTCTGTCCCTACCCTGCCTCTGCACCATGAGCAGAAGCTGCTGAGCACCCACTCATTACAGTTCCCCCAGACTTTCCCAAGGTTAATCTCCACCTCAGGAACTCCTGCTCTGCCCCTGTCAACAGCACGGGCCGAAGTTCCTGAGTGGGCTGGGCTGAACCGTGCCACATGACAGGACTCAAAATGGCAGACAAGCACGGACACTTCTTGTTCACATTAACCCGAAACCAAAATATGCCACTGTAAAAGAAGGAGAAGTTTACTACAACCAATTACAATGTCATGTAAATGCTTTGGCCACAGTGCTCAACGTGTATCTACCTGCCCCTGTACCAGAACCAGCACCTAATTAGCATGCTACTCTTATCTGGCTGCAGTCACCGTTCTTTCTTCCCTTGTATTTAATGCATGAAAAACAGTCACTAATGTAATTGGATAGATAAGTGATGTTAAACTAACATCAACCAGGGGTGTTAGGGGAATAATTACACTGCCTGCTTCCAGACATCTAATACATGCAAAGACATCTACCAGAGATATCAGTTTCTTTGAGACCCCAGTCCACAGGAGATAAACTCGTATACGTCCTGTGTTCTGCAGCCATGCAATGAAATTTGGGGCAATGCACATTTTCTTGCAGCCTTTACCCAGTCACTCAGACAACAGGAGCAGGTCCAGAGAGGCTGGATCTTCTGTGACAATAATTCTAGTGCAAACTTATCAGCCTTCCCTCCACTCACGTAAAAAGGCCTTTCTTCTCCTTGCTGGCCTTGTCCAAACAGAGATGTTTCCAAGGATTCTGTTTGTCTACAATGAGCAACTTTTGTTAGACCAATGAAACCGATCACAACCTGCTTCCCTCTGTTGTTCTGATTCCCACAGTTTCCTCTCCCCTCGTTTTTCTTTTGTGTGTGTCCTTCGCTAGCCCAAGGGGAATATACCTTACATAAAGCCGGTGGCATTCAAAACTGAACCATAACTTATGTTTATTGCAGTCCTTGGTATTGCAGAACACCCTCTATCATCTCAACCTGCAACTACTTTTGAAAAGCTCCAGCCTAAACCTTTCTTGCTAAGCACGGAATGAGAGTTGAGCATTTACCCTGGCTTTCCTTTTGGGAAAAGGACTTGGAAATAGCCCTGGGTCCATGGGACTTCTTAGAATTCTTCAGTGAATGATGGGCGTTAGACCTCTTCAACCACAATTCTTCTAGGTTTGCATGAAGCAACAACACTGTAGTACACTGCTAGTGTGGATGTGGGACAAAACTGCATCTGACATGGCATAATTACTGTGACACACTGCCCTGTTGGTATGTACAGCAGTGTTATCCCATATCTTCAGTTACCAATAATTGAATCCTTGTATAGACACAGTCATAACATAACATCCCCAATGCTTGGGTACAAGAAAGTAGGTTGGTTAAGGGCAAAGCTTCTGCCAATAAAAATATTTTTGATGTAGTGTGGCGTTTGAATATTCTCCACTGACCCAGTCGAGAGTAACAATTCCACTTTTCTCAAAGGGCTACAGTGCTTAGGGACACTATCCATGGAAACAAAAAATGGTAGTACATTAATTCCATCACCTGCAAAGCTTGATGTAGAAGACAAAGTCACTTTTCAGTGAAGGAGGAAATGAAACCACATTCCTGTAAACTCAAAAATGGCTAAACACTTCAATCGATGTTTCAGTGATGTCTTCCTCTCAGGTGGCTAGATAGGAAATTTATCTCAATATCGACACATACCATAATGCAGCCTTGCAGAGTTCTGTTCCACCACTCTCTTGACTGAATTTTTTTAAGGTGAGTAAAATATCATTTATAAGGGCTCACTCAGAGCAGCCTTTTATTTTGTTTTTCCTGCAAAGGCATTCACAGTAACCCTGCAGAAAGATATGAAATAGTCTGTTTGTGAGTCTTACAGAATTCATGCATCATTCCAGCTATCGCCTTGCTTCCTGTGGACAACGTGTTGATTTATTCAGGCTGTCAGGAAACGTTCTTGGACTATACTTCCAGTAAGAGACTAGAAGGGAGATTTAGCCGCCTACTTCCCAGATGTCCAGTGGCTCCAGCTACATGGCATCTGTGTAAATATCAGCAATAAACTTCTAACTCTGCGATTAAATATGATTTCTTTTTTTCTCCTTTATTCCATGTTTAGGTGCTGTGCAGCCAAATATTTTAAAGACATTTGTGGAATCTTTTGTTATGAAAGCTCCTGAATACTCTTCATTTCTGAAATATGTTTAACGGAAACCCCTGACTGCCAGATACAGCATCATTAGAGTTCAAGGTTGTGACGTTACAGGCCTGCCCTCCCCATACAGGGAATATGCAGAAAGAGAGCCTGATCTAATGGTTGAAAACCAAGACTGGAAGTCAAGATTTCTGGCTCAGTCATGGATTCATTGTATGACTGTGAGAATATCAGAGAATTTAAGGCCAGAATGGACCTCCAGATCATCTAGTCTGACCTGCTGTATATCACTGGCCAGTAAACATCATCCAACCCAACACTAAGCCCAACAATCAGAATTAGACCAAAACACTACAGCCTTCAGAGACTAAACTGTAGTGTGCTGCAAGCAGAGAATAGGAGGGACCAAGGTGCAACAATGCCTGAAGCCCCTGCAACATCACAGAATTGATTCAGTGAGATACCCAGACGGTCCTAGCAAGTGACCCACACCCATGCTGCTGCAGAAGGCAAAAAAAACACAAGGTCTCTGCCAATCTGATCTGGTAGAGAATTTCTGCCTGATCCAGAATATGGTAATCAGTTAAACCCCAAGCAGGTCACCTGGGGCTTGTCTAAATGGGATGTTACTGGGCAGCAACCCAGGATCTGAATCTACAGCACACTAGCTTACCGTAGAGTACCGTTACGCAGGGACACTGCTACAGCACGCTAGATGTTCTGTAGCATACTTTGACGTACTGCTGTTTGAAATAGGAGTACATCAAAGCACGCTACAGAACTTCCAATGCACTGTAACATGTCCACATGGCCTGTAACAGCATGGCAAGCTAACGGGCTGCAGATTCATACCCTGGCTTGCCGTGCAGTAATGTCCTGTGGAGAAAAACCCTGACCTTTTCTGTGCCTCTGCATAGGAGATAAAAATGATCTCCCAGAAGTACTGAGTGGATTAAACTCATTGTTTGTAAAGTGTTTTTAGAGACACCATCACAATTCAGGACAATGGCACCTCTATTTTCCCTCTGTGGTCTAGCCAGGGCCTTTGAGAAGCTCTAGCTCCCCGCCCCATGGCTTTGGAAGCTGGACTTCCTTTGACAAGGGTGCTAGGGAAAATATAGTGAATATAGCACCTGACATGCTAAACAACTGGTCTGTCTATGGTTTTTGCATGGCTCAAGGACACAGCTAATAACAGCTGCACAACATAACTATCCTTTAACTGGGTCACCACTGTGGTTGCATTTCTCAGTTAAAAGGGCTCTATTTCTGTTCTCCCCTTTTTTCTTCTCTCTCCACCTCCTCTTCTATCTCTTCTCCCTGCTGCTTGGCCCTCTGTTCGCCCTTCTCTTCCTCTTTCAAACTGCCACAAAACATCCTCACCCCTAAAGCACAGCTGGAACAGCTGTCCATCAAGGTCAATGGAATTACTTTTCTCATTGATAGAATCTGATAAGTCTTCACCGGTTTCATGTTGCAGCCTTGAATTATTAATATCCACCATTTAGATCAGGGAGACTGACATCATTGTCCGGAATTCAATGATATTTTTGATGGCAGAAAGCAGTATGTTTACCCATTAACACATAGACCAATAGCTATGGCAGTTGGAAATTCAGTTCAGCAGCAGCTGATTTCACTTGCTTCTGCATCAACTTCTGAGGTATGTGTTTGAACAATCTAATGGCTCTATATATCTTTAGTTTAACTATGAACAAAACTCCAAGGGTCATAAATTCGGATTTGGGTTTTGTTTTTAGTATAGTCTACAGCAAACTTAATTATCAATAAGAAATAAAATGTTGCTTTGGACCTAACCCAGATAAATAGGGTCCATTGTACTCAGTATAAAAGCCTGTGTGTATTATGTGGCTGTAAAATTGAGACCTTATAGCCATATACACAGTTTAATTTATATAGCACTAGTGACTTCTAACAGCTCTAAAGTAGCAACATCAAGTTTTTCTGTGGTTTACATTTTAAGTCAAACTTCAAAACAGAAGCACAATAGTTTTATGCAACAAACTAGAATTTATCAGCATTTCCACAATAACTCCCTGTTCTGAAGGGGTGATGATAATCTGGGACTATATTACATCCTCCCATGAAGTGAAGTGAAGGCAAATGAGAGCCCAAGAAACTGTGAGCTTCATTCTAACAAATCCTCCTTTTTGAGGGAGGGCCATAGAGGTGCTCTTTAAACTTGTGGAGTCAGATCCCTATTATTAACTCCTCAGATCCCAGGGTCTTTGTCAGGGCCGGCTCCAGCTTTTTTGCCGCCCCAAGCGGCAAAGGGAAAAAAAACCCCAAGCCTGGTTGAGCTGCCGTTGAAGTGCCATCGAAGAGGAAGAGAGGGACTGCAGGGCCCACCGCCAAATTGCCACCGAAGACCCGGATGTGCTGCCCTGATGACAGATGGAGTGCCACCCCTTTCTTTTGGCCGCCCCAGGGCTGGAGCCAGCCCTGGTCTTTGTGCAGAGGGTTTTTCCTGGTCCTGTCCCTGGCCTGCCCCTCTCCACAGCATGAAGTCTGGTGTCCACATGTTCCCACAAGGTGGCTCCCGTTGTGGAAGGGAAGCTAATTTAATGGAGGCAGCATTCCCTCTTTACCACCCCCCCATGTGGCTTTACCTTCTTTTCATCTCTTTCTGTGGAATCAAAGAAAACAATGCAGCCCTGAGCTTCAGACTTAACCAGGAGTGTCCTGGCATTTTTTGATACAAATGAGACCTCTTACATCATTTTAAAAAAAGCTGATTTGGGTGTGAATCATGTTAAGTGTTTTGTTTGTGCTGCAATTACTTCTTCCTCCTGATAACTTCAAAACATTGACGGGAGTTTCTTTAGGGACTGAAATGCCTTTTACATAGCACCTAGTGGTGAAACAATCTAACTATTCACAAGTCTGAACAAACAGTCTGTATTGCATTTTCCTTCTTCCATTGGGAACCTTGGACAGTATCATAGAACCTGGATACTACAAAAAGAAGACATGAAAATTCATTGCTTTAAGAAAACAATTGTTTGAGGTCAAGACCCATAGAAAAATAAGTGTGGTTAAATGTATCTTTTCTAAATTAAAATATATGCTGTTCTGAAAGTGCCTTATCAAAATATAAAGCAATTGTTCAAATATCAATTGATAGTAGTATAAAATCTTTAACTCCAGCTTTGGAACATCTGCCTAGGGGTTGCCACATCATTATGAGCAGATGTTGCCTTCAAAGAATTTAGACAAAAGGGGAAGGGGAGGTTTCTAAATATAATTTAAATCTATATCTATATCTATATCTAATTACATAAGGGTTCTGTGGCACAGATCCATATCTTTATCACAAATTCAATTCCCCTTGATTGTTCTGACAGTCCTAATAAGTTTCTAGTGATTTGGCCTTTGCTGTATCCTGCAGCTGAAAAGTCTTGGCAAGAAATAAATGGAAACACAGAGAACTTTAATTTTCCTCTTCATATATTCTCAGGGGTGGTTTTAAGTCTTTTGGCACACTATGCAGACTTTCGCAAAAGACATAGTGTAAATGAAAACTAAACCTCAGTGTTATCTTCTGGCAATGAGAAAGAATTGCAAAAATATATTTGCATATGTATGATTGTGTCCTTTCTTTAAAAAAGGTGCAAGAGAGACATTTTTTACTACTAGGAGACGAAAGAAAGCACATTCTTGCCTCTCTTCTTATTTTCAAAGAGGAAATTGGTGCATACTTGAAACACCATCTCCCAAACTTTGCTAATGTTATCATTTTCATGGTATGTTAGCATAAGAATGCAAAGGTTGCCTACCAGAGGTCAACAAGTTTAGGATGTTTTGTGATAAATATTGAAAAGAGAGGAATCATCTGGGTTAACTTTATATTTTTTAACTGATACCTTTAGAAAATTCTATGTTCAAATTGAAGACCAATTTAATTTGTCTCTCTGGAAAGTAATTCTTTACAAACTGTCTCCCTTATATAGTTCAGCTGTTAGGTCATTTGAAAGACTCTGAGTCAAAGCAAGACATAGAATCCAAGCAGCACTTACATCACTATAAATAAACAGGGTCAGACATGTTAATTCACTTCATTTGCAGGAAAATAAAACTCCAAATTCTGATATCCTTACTAAGGTTGATTAGTACTTTACTCCACCCGCAGTCCCATTGAAATCAATGGCACCACTCACAGGATAAGAAACTAATCAACATCAGTAAGCATATCAGAATCTCGCTCAAACTAAAATAAATAAAATCAGCAACCACATGGGCCAATTCATTCAGACCTTATTTGTGTCGTTAGTATCATGGTCTTCAAAGGATCAGCATTTTCAATGGACTACCTGTGTGAGTAAGGTGAGAATGATTTGACCCACTCTATGCAGTTGTGGTTTTACTGATTTGAGATTGTAAATTGATATGCCTGACTCCCTTTGCCTAATGAAGTCAGTGAGACTGCCCCTGCCAGTGAGGTGAGAATGATGTGGCTCTTAGAATAACTTCACGCATGTAATCAATGCTGGATCCTGGTAAGATCCCCCAGCACATACAAGTCTGATTTTTTTTTCTATGTAACTTCTTGTAACATTATTTGTTTATGCCTCTATTTCCTAAGGGCTTGTTTTTTTCAAAGGAACTTAGGGTTTCCTGCAATTGTACATATAATTTGAGTAAAACAAGTAAAATTAGGTATTTTCAATAGCCATTGGCCACTGCAAGACCCACCCAGTCATTTCTTGGTGAAATACTCAATTAGTGGCTTGTTCCTGCTTTTATTGATGTCAAGGGCAAAACTCAGTGGGGTCCTCTGTGTACGCAGTTGCATGAACAAATTAAATGCAGTTGTGCACATATCTTTGTGCACAGCCACAAGCACCTGGCTTTTTGTAAATCAAACCATGAATCTATTGAAGGCCACCCTTCCAGCATGTTTGGGACACGTCTTTTTTAAAAGTAAGCCTTTTGAAGTGAATGGACCAGTAGGATGTGCACAGCTGTATAATGATCCATTCAACATTCAGTGCACAATAGATGCCAAGGTACTCAAGTGGCTAGTAGAGTATGGGGCAGGGGCGGCTCTACCAATTTTGCTGCCCCAAGCAGTCGCCGCCAAATTGCCGCAGCCCCCAGAACAGCAGCAGAGCTGCTGCCGGATTGCCACCGTGGGACACAGACTGCCCCCCCCCGCATTCTGAATGCCGCCCCAAGGACCTGCCTGGAAAGCTGGTGCCTGGAACCGGCCCTCATATGGGGAGCCAGGATATGAATCGCTGTCTGATCAATCAGACGAGACCTTTCAAATACAAATCAAATACTTGCATAATAGGTTATTAAAATGTTAATTACTCAGGTTCATAGAAAAGGGACTGAATTTTAATCCACTGTATTAGACAAAACCATCATCAAAGCTTCTGAAGGTTTGCAGAATGAAAGAGATAGCACTATGGTCTGTCTATCAGTTTGAGTGAAGTCCATTCCCTGGCCTAACTGAAAAGTATTCCTGTTAAAATCTGGCTCAGACAGCTTCTAATTATTTCATCCTCTGCATAAGGGTTAAGAACATCTGCTGATGCCCAGACCTGAAAAAGAGCTCTGTGTAAGCTCAAAAGCTTGTCTCTCTCACCAAAGTTGTCCAAAGATGCCGACTAACCTACCTTGGCTATCTACTGAATTTCTGATATTTTTCAATCAGGGAATGAAATAAAATCTTTCAGTCCATTTCTAACATGAATAGAAGCAGAAATTTCCATTTCTGAAAGTCACAGTGATGCTATGGGACAACCTACAGGCTGAGAGATTAAAAAGAAAGACTAAAAAATATGATGTCTAAATAGTCCATCCAAAAGGGAATTTTCTTTAAATGTGATTTTAAAAAATGTCAACACATTTATATTTGATGAAGATGAAAAGCTTAAGTATCTGTAAGTATTTTGATTTATATTGGATGGGGCACTCTAGCACCAGATTAGATATTTTTCATAAAATGTGAGCTAAAGATCCCTTCTACATCCCAAAACAGAATAATTTATCGTTTGCCTCTGCCCTCCTAAAAGAAGATGGCCAACATGTTGTAATGTAGTGTATCAACAGACACCAAACTACAAATGATGTCCCTCTGGATCTAAAATATGGCCAAAATATGGAGAGGAAGACATTTGCTGATAACATTCTATAGAGAGCAGTGAAAAATAACATCAAAGTCAAACAGCTGATACATAAAATTGGTGGCATTGTCTTCTTTTGGTTTTGCACAAAGTAAAAGGATAATTAAGAAACTGAGCAAGAATCCAAACCCCAGACCTGAACACCCTGAAATTTGGAAGCACGGTGGCAAAGTCAGGATCTAATCTACATGGATCAAGTTCATCTCCACTTTCTACCAAGTATGAGTGAATATGTTTCATGATAACAAACAAATCAATATTTACTATTAGTTATTTAGTTCCTATAATGATAGGGTGTGATCCTGCCAGGGGCTCAGTACCCTCATCTACCACTGAAGTCAGTAGAAGTGGAGGGCACTCAGTAGCACTTCACAGGAGCCAGTTACCATCTCACAGAACTGAGCCCATAGCACATACAGTACTTTAAAAGTGACAACACTTTGATATTTTTAGGTAATAAATGGTAAAATGATAATGGACCTGATTGTCCATTACAAGTTACTTTGCACTTTATGCTGTTATTTACACCTGTGCAAAATGGATGTAACCTGCTACCAAATCAGAACAGTACAATTTGACATGCATTTGACACTGGTGATTATCATGCTATAGAAAAAACTTAATCTGACTGTCAGAACCAGAGTTGAGTTTGCAGGGCTCAGAGTTCATAAAAACAGCTGTTACTTGAGAAATGAACACATCTGATCGCAAAAATCACCGAGGCACAATAAACATGAAATCTCATATTGCCATTTTTATAGTCATTTTTTTTTTTACTAGAAACCCTCGGTCAAGAGCTGGCTGATGAACACAAAAAGGCCAATTCTTCTTTGAAAGGAAATGTTAAGTAACATTCAGCTCAAGAGAAATTGCAGCAAGTTAATGTGAATACATTTCTAAGACACAGCAGAAGCTATTATTACCCACTGACCTTAGAATCACTAAAGAGTTACAGGAAATGGTGAATTCTGGGTACAGCACGGAAAAGCCAGTGACTGATCTTTAATGGAAGGCAAATATTTAAAGAAAACAGGTGGACCATACTATAGAGACTATGATCAATTCTGGCTGGCTTCCATTGGTAAGAGTTCCATAGTCATGCAATAGTTCAGCAGGGAAATAAGAAACATAAGAAGACTAAATTAGAAAGAAAAACAGACACACAATTCAAAAGCAGCTTGAATTCTCTCCAACTTTAAACAAAATGAATATCATATTTTTTGAAAGTCATAGGAAGGCATTACAGTTAAAAGGGGCTTTGCCTTTATTTATAAACTCAGCACATGATATTAGTTTTATAGCTAAGAAAGAGGAAGGCTGGCCCAGTGGTTCGGGTACTAACCTGAAACCTGGGTTCAGCTCCTAGCTCCACCACAGACTTCCGGGGTGACCTGCCATGAATCTCTTAGATGTTCTATGCTTCTGATCCCCATCTGAAAAATGGGACTAATAGCACTTCCCTACCTCACAGGTGTTGTGGGAATAACTCCATTACAAATTGTGAGGTGCTCGGATACGGAGGTGAGGGAGGCCATAGAAGAAAGAGGTATTTATAACACCTTGCCAAAAGCAGTACAGAAATGACTACAATGCCCAGACAGTACAACTTCAGGGCCTAATCTTGGAGCTGCTCTGCATGCAGCACTCACATTGAGGTCTTCAGGAACAGGCCTTTTTGACACAAACCAGAGGCCTGACTCTCCCCTCGCTCACACTAGTACATAAGAAATAACTTTACTGGAGTCAGTGGAGTTACACAGATGTAAAGGCCATTGAGAGGAAAATCAAGCCCTTTATCTCAAAATGCTTTACAGAATTAGAGAAGAGAGAGAGAGATTAAGAGGTGTAGACAAAATCTCATCTGAAAATTTATATTGTATCCTCTCTCTCTCCTCAGCTTAAGCCTTAACTGGGTCAAATCTCTGGTTCCGCTACAGTCAATGGCAAGACTCCAATTGAGCCAGGATTTTTACCCATGGTCCATAACGTTGGCATCATCTTTGACTGTGAACTTTCCTTCTTTTCCCATAGTCCCACAGAATTGTAAATTTGCCTATCACAATCTCTGTAGCCTTGCCCAGGAAGCTTTCTCATTCATGCCTCCCTCTCCATAGGACAATTCTGTTCTCCTGGCCTCTCTCAATGCCAGATCACCAGAATGAGATGCTGCTGCCCACCTCACGCAAAAATAAGCATAATCACCTCATCCCTATCTTCAGACAGCTCCCCCATTCATTTCAGGAGCAAAGTCAAAATTACTCTCCTTGCCTTGAAGCTCTACGTGAACTTATCTAGCCCATTTTACTGATTTTGAGTGAATTCCTGGCCCCAGTGAAGAAATCAGCCAGGTTGGGATTTCACCCTTTATCTCTGTTCACTCTGCTCATCTAGTTCTGGTTTCCTCTCCGTTCTTCAATGCAGTCTTATCACTGGAGGCAAATGAGCCTTCTCCTTTGCATCTCCTTGCCACCTGGAACATCCCAATTGTAACTCTCTGTTTCATCAGCTCATTGCCTTATTTCACATTTCAGCTGAAAACACCTGAAAAGAGATCAGGAAAGTCAGCTCCAGATGGCAGGTGCTGCAAAGGGGCAGGTCCTTGCACTAAGTGGTGTAACATTATGTGAAGGGACACCAGAATAATGACATTTCAAGCCTAAGCGCTCGGAACATTAACAAAAAGAAAGAAAAACCTATTTAATGGTCATTGTTACAATCTGTAAATGCATTAGCAAGTAATTAATGTTACCACAGTATTCCCTGTGCTACGTATATACTCCAATATTGTCCTATTTAAAGAGAGAGAATATTGGGAATACTGCAGTGGATCTGAAAATGACAAATTGGAAAGATTTTTATAACAACCCCTGCTAAAGCCTTACAAAGCAAAGAAGATAGCTTTATCTACTGTATAGCTCAACAGCTTAACTCCCTCCACAAAAGTTGTGTCTGTAAAATATGCTTGTATTCTCTCCTTCCAGAGATTGGCCAGCTCTCTCTTGCACTGATGTAGATTACTTATTTCTTTTGCTGACTCTGGAAGCTTTTCCTTACCACACCTACTTTTTAATGCCAGTTTTTTCTCCAGCATCAGGTCACAATCTATTGCTTGTCAGTCATTTAGCACCTTGTTTTGTATGTTAAAATAAAATATAAGGAGGATCCAGGGGTTCACCCAGTGGGCCATTTCATCAAACATTATCAGTTAAATCTTCAACTGGATACTAAGTCACACCACCAGGGCCAGCTAATCAAACTGAAAGCTGTTGGAGGTAACATTGGTCAAATCATGCTTTTGTATTATCAATTATTGAGTGTTCTCCTACTTGGGTACTAGTGTTCCCCTGCTCATTTTGTGCTCAAACTCTCTTTCTTAAATGTCTATCATGTACTGCACATTGATATCCCACCTCAGCAAATTTATCTGATCCCTCTGGGTATGTGGGCGTACTTCTGTCAAATCAGTAAGCAGCCTGAGTTAATGGATACAGCATGTGTGGGGTCTCAGGGATTCTCCAGTTCTAATTCTGTCTCTACCATTAATTTGCTGTGTGACCTTGGACCCGTCATTTACCTTCTACCATATTTTTCCAATCTGTAGAAGAGGGACAGAGGACTGTTGAATATTAGCTAATATTTGTGCATTGTTTTGAACATGTAAAACACTACAGTATAGAAATACTAGGTATTATCAATGGGCATCATCTCAGAGTTAATTCTGAGTCAAGGTGAGTGGATCACAACTGTCCAAGTTCATCTAATCAAAACCAGAGCCAGCTTTATAGAATTTGATTTCTACAGGGCCCTAGAGGGCACATTGGCCAACGAGAAGGAAAGAAGTATTCCTTGTAGCCTGGGACGGATTCCTGCAGCTTTTCCTGAAGAATCTGGGGATCCCAATGTTGAGGAACATTTTATTCTGCATCACCCTCTGAGGGGTCAACACAAGAGGCATGTTCTCCTCAGTGTTAAGACTAGAAACACCACATAACAGATGTGAGGCATCTTCTAGCGAGAACCCTTCTTTACTTGGCCCCCAAACATTTTAACTTTCCTTGTACAATGGAGGGAAGTCAAAAGCAAATTTGCTGATTCTAAATCTGAGCGTGCTAAATAACAGTGACTCTGACTGCTGCTATGCTAGTGGCTCATTGTTTACTACATTAAACCTAGTCCTTTGTAGCTCCATCAATATTTATTCGTCTGCTTCATAGAAGAATACATCTGGTTTTGATTAGACTTGTACTGAACTGTCTGAGAGTCAGACTCTAGCAAACAAGCCCTGTAGGTTCACTTGAAAAAGCCCATAAATTGTCTGCTGTTCATTTAAATTAGGTTCAGAAAGAAATGTAAACCTGAAATCTGCCTGTGTTTATAAATTTGATTAGAGTTTTGTTTTGTTTTGTTTGGGGAGGTTGTCCTGAGATTGTTCTCAATCAGAGAGGGGTATAGGGCCAAATCCTCACTCCTCCACACAAAGCTGAGACAAACAGAATTTGTACAACGGACATAAATCATTGGTTGGGTGGGTTTGCTCCACCCCACCCTGAGCCAGAGTATGGAGTAGCTGCCCAGGCACTCTGCACTCTCCAGGCTGCAGTACCACCTACAACTCCATTCCATGCATGTTTTGACACAATTCACGAGCTCATTTAACTGTGATTTCTCCACTGACTTAAGCAAGTCCTCTGCAGGTGAACAGAGGTGCAGAAACTTTAATAAAGAGAGAATTTACTCACCAAGCAGGGTTTCCTGAATCTCACAGCTTTAGTTACTAAACTTAAAAGGAACTAAAATCTAGGAGGAACTAGTGTATTTAGAGCAGTAGGGGAATGGTTTCCTAGTTGCACAATGGGTGGGCTGAAAGCAGAGCACTGTGATGTAATCAAATTCCAAATATCAATAGGACCTCAGGGTCCATGTGGGTGTGAGAAATCATTTTAAAGAGAGGACTACAGCATTCCCATAAGATATGGAGATAGTTCCATGTGACTGTAATCGTTCTATTTATTTCAGTACCACAGGCTGGTCCCTGATCATTGGTAGTCAGTAGCAAAGCTCCCCTGGACTTCATTGGGCTCGAGATCAGATGTTATTCTTGCAAAACAGTTAGCCAGACTGAAGGGAAATAAAAAGATTGACTCCCTGTGTTAAGTTAATCACTGAATTAATTGAGAAATGATGGAATAAGTGGGAGGAAGTGATTGAAACACAGGTTCCAACTATTATCATCAGAATCCCTTGATCCTTGTTCTTACTGATGGGATCACTGAAATACACTAATGTCCTGAGGTGATTTTTCACACATGACTGGAAATGATACTGAAATATTTGCTTTCACTTGTGTTACAACTGCAGTGTTTCATCCACATGCCAAAATGTACATTTTTCAATATTTTACATTTTTTAAAAATGCCTAAGACTCTACTCTGGAAAATGGTGCCTTCCAACCAGATGGCTCCATGTGCTTTACAAATATTCACCAATAGAAGTGTATGTATATAGCGATCATACTAAAAAGTAAAGAGGAGGGATGGTCTTACAGTCAAGGCTCAGGACTGGTAGTCAAGACCTGAGTTCTGTTCCCAGCATCTGGGCACTGGACTTCAGTTGGATGTGTATTGAAGGCTCAGATACTTCAGTGATGAAGGCCATACAAATACCTGGCTAGATAGATAGATTCTCCATCCTCTTCAGTTTTCTCCTCTGTAAATTAGTACTAAAATAGGACTACCTATCTGACAGGGATGTTAAGAAGCTAAATTAATGAGACCTCCGACCTCCCAAATGTCTGAGTTTGGCTAGGTCAGTCCTGGCATTTTAACCCCTGGTTTAGGTGCTCACAGTCCCAGAAAGCTGAATCATACCATGGTATGTCCTTTATGAAAAACCAATTTGGGCTGCCTGCCAATAAGTGTTATTGTAGAGAGCAGGCAGTGGGTCACATTGTGGTGGCACAGAGTGGAATGATGGAGGAGCACACTGGGACACAGACCTGGAGAGGGGGACACAATGGAGATGGGGAATGCACAGTGAGACAGATAGAAGAACGAGAGAGAGACAAACAAGAGAAACCCAGGGGCCCACCTTTCTCATGCGGAGAGTGAATGGGTGAGATGGCCCTGAATGTATGTGTGGGAGAGGGGGTGGAAACAGACGAGCCATTCTTCCCTGTAGATGTCAAAGAGAGGGTTTCAAAGCAGTGTTGCCAACTCTTGCAATTTTATTGCGAGTCTCACAATATTCAATGGTTTTCTTTAAGCTCCAACTCCTGAATTAAGAGATTTCATTGAAAGCTCAGGTTTTTTTTTAAAGCACGTTTCTAGCCTTCATACTAGAAGAGAAAAGCTTGAAAACAGACCCAAAAGCACCTTGAATGTTCAGAAACCAGAAGACAAATAGAAAGAAACTAATATTTATTAGCTTTTTTTTTAAGTCAATGTTGTAAGTCATTCTCCTTATTTTTGATGCATGACTCATGATTTTTGAACACTGGAGGTTGACAATTCTGTAATGAGTGTGGTTTTTAACATTGCTTCACTGAAAAACATAATTATTGACTCTGAGATTGAATGTACGGTAAGGAAAAATTTTCACTATTATCCGCCAACAGACTTGATTGTCTGAAACTTAGTCTGCATAACTTTCCAACCTGGCATCAGTTTTATAGTTCCTCTTATTTATCTGTCTTAACTGAGCAGGATTTGTTTGCTGTGTGAGTGTTTTCATTTTTGCAACTGGGCATGGCTTTGGGTTTTTAATGTTTTATTTACTAATTATTATTATTACTCTAAAGTTTTAAAGAACCAGTCTATTCAATAAGGCAAGCAACAGGTGCTACGTTACTTTTAATCCCAAAATCGTCTTTCATACCAGAAAACAGTCAGGCTTAGCTTGGCTGAACCCACATTTCCTAACTGTGAGGAGCAGTTAATGGACACAAAGCATTATCTGTACCTTATCTAGTGCTGGCATTTTGTTCAATATTCCCAAAGACTGAGGCTTTTCAGACATACATTTTAATTAGAAGGAACAGTTGCCAACAGCTATTTCTCTCATGCAACTTTTGCCATTCATTGAAGCCTTCATTTATATAATTGGGTTTGGCTTGTAGGGGGAATAGGTTGTTTTGTTTTTTAAGATGAGAACAACTCATTTATTCAAGCTCCAAAAAGTGTATTAGGCAGCAGCTGGGGGGGAAGCTTGTCCTATGATGATGCTCATTCAGCTGTCCCAAACAGCTTCATTTGCTAAATGTGTTATATGTTTCACTGATATTGGGTGGGTGGGGGGGTTGCCTCCAAGACTATTCAAGAATAAAGGCTGATGCGTATGTATATGATTATATGCAAGAATGCTTAAAGGTCACCGAGGCTTAATGGAAATCTTAGTCTCTCAATAGAATGCTTTCCTATCTCTTCAGTGTCGTATATCTCCCTCCTTGTATTTTATTGCTAGGAACACATGTATTGAAACGTTGATTTAATGGCCCATGTTATGATCATTATTATTAATCATAAAATCAGGGGTCACCATGGTGCTGTACAAATAAGAGACAGTCCTGCTCTGAACATCTCACAATCTAAATGAAGAAAAGATGCAATGAATGGATGTAAGAAATACACAGAGGGAGAGTGGGCAAGGAGAGAATGAAGGCAACAGTAATAGGAACAAGTGGTTGCACAGAGATATAAATTAACAAGAGATAATAATGACACCAGCTATCCTTTCTGGTCGCTTGACTTGCCATTATCAATTGCATATTTCTCACTTGCAGTCACAGGGTCAAATCATCCTTAATCTGGGAAACCCCACAGAAGGGCTTTGAAACTCCAGAATTTGACCGTCAGTTTCCTTTGAATTACTCCATCAGGTGGGATGCGGAGGCATGGTATGTCCTTCACAGAATAGGCAGGGAACATTGCTCTGAAAGTCCAGGGTGTCCTGAGAGCCACAGTGAGGTCCCACAGATATCTAGACTTACTGAAGGCATTTGCATGGAGGCCTTTTTGTTTGTGACATCAGTCTTATATGTGTGTCGTGGAGATGATTATGATCTCACACAACTGATGAGTTTAAGGCATGAATAAGGAGCAGGAACAGATACTTTTGAGAAAAAACTATCAAGTGCTCATGCAATCAGTCCCAGCGAGAGCTGAAGGTCATACCATAAGTCATACAAAAGGTAAAATTTTTAGATTTGCAATAAGATATTTGATTTGACCTCTGACCCCTGCAACAAAGTATTACCAGCACACAGGTAACATATAGGCAAGCATACTTTTTTTGATGTAGCTTGGCTAGTATTTTATGTTAACACTAATAGACAAATCATAAAGTAGCCTTATACAAACTCGCTAAAAAATGCCGAGTCCACTGTTTTCTGGCCAGAAGTTTGGCCCATGCTATATGCCATATTTTCAGTGTACCATGGCTTGTATTTCAAGTTTTATGATCATTCTTAGTCAGGCTTACTTCCTTTACTGGCAAAGGCTAGTCTGCATGTAAAATAGAAATGTTGTCAAAGAGAACATTGTTCTGCATGATTTCAAACATCCTGGATTTACTTTTACTGCTACTGAGCTGCCGTGAGTAGGGTTGTTCTATGCACTTCATACAAGATGCCATCTCATGGTATTTGTTAATACACCAGGACCCTGATAACATGTATTTCTGTGCAGATGGCATTGTCATTTGCTTCTGCAGAAACTGAGGTGATGCCTATTAACAATTAATTATGGTTGCTATGCTTCCATGTACCAGTTCCTCCCCTCTAAACATCGGAGGGAAGAGGGCCATAGGGTTCCCCTGATACCCATGAGATCCATAATAAAAAGAAGTTTAGAGAGGCAACCAATGTTCCCAAACAAACGATCAACCCAGAAAAACAGTTGTAAATGAATGAAGATCCCTATTGTACACAGCAGTAGCAGAAGACATCCTTAGACAAAAAGAAGTTAAATCACTCAAAATGCGTATTTGCCCTGGTCCATGAGGTAGAAATCAGCAGAAGGTGAAAAACAGAGATTGCTCCGTAACAGGCTGCACTATTGAGGTTCATGCGGGGTAAAGGCAAGCAAAGAGCCTTGGCATATTTTTTAGGGAAAATACCTCTGTAAATCATAGGAGAAGGAAAAAACATGGCAAACAGATCATCCAGCTCTTAATCACAGTTAGGCAAGCAGCTGAAATAGATCAATACTGCAAGTTGCCACTTTCTTAACCTAGAAACTGACAAAAGACCTGACAGGCATTATAGCAAATCTCGGTGTTTTCCTTAGGCAGCTGTGATAGTATCTTTAATGATGAAAAGAAGAGCTGGTTGAAAATGCACATTTTTAAAAATTTCCAACAAATTTTTTTAACAAAAACAGTCATCCAAAATCTAAAATATGTTCAGTTTTCAGAAAAACATTTTGGTTTTCAAAACTGAACATTTTACCAAAAGCTTAAAAAAAAAAGGGTGTTTTTTCATTAAACTCCATAAATGATGGCCAAAACTAAATTTTCAACCAATTACCTTTTGATCATTGGAAAAAAAAGCTTTAACAAAATAATTTTGACCAGCTTTAATGAAAAGGCAATAGGAACATTACTCAGAACCTAATGTCAATGACAACTTGCTATCGATTTTCTCTTTCCAGCTTTTTAATAATCATCTGGTTTGTTGCTGCTGTTGTACCTAAATGTTCCTCATGTTTTATCTTGTTCCTCATGGTCTATGTTTAACACATCAGTCAGCTGACTGATTTTATATGTGTTGGTTAAACTCAGATATGAATATACACCTGTTTTTACTGCTTTCGTTTGTAACATTTATAACTTTATTTGCAAACATTTATTGGTGGGGTTTTTTCCACTGAAGTTTTACTTACATACACACACACACACACACACACCACAAATTCCATTTATACAGCAACAGTGCCATCTTGTGGGAAACAGTATGTCTATCTCTTGACAAGTTTTTCCGAAGTACAGTTATCTAACCTCACAGCCCCAAACCTTCTACCATGCTCTAGAATTTCCTTTGAAATGTATATGTGTCATGTTGACTGGAGGACAGTGTTCAAACAAAATCCAAGAGGAAAGTTGTGAGGGATTATTGCCTTCAATGCTCCTCTTCTCCCATACTTCCTATCTCTCAAAAAAAACCCTGGTTCCCTCTGGTTAGCACATGAACTACTCACCTCTCTACAGACAAATATTGATTTAGCTGCCACATATGCAACATAAATTATGCAGATACAATTTTCCAGGGTGCTGTAGTAAGATTTCTCAGCGGCACTGGGGTATGGGCAGACACCCTTCTCTCCTTCAAACCAACCTACTTGAGTGGGACCCCAGGAAATGCAATCTGCAGTCACCTCCCCATCCCTGCAGAAGCCTACACACCTGTGGAAGATCTAGAAAGCAGATGATTTTCTGAAATCTGATAATCAGGTCTTTTCCATCCTCTCCATGTCCACACTTCCCAATATTTCTCTTTGGATTATATCTCTTTGACTCGTTTGCTGCTGCACCCCTAGGTGCCACCTACCTTTTGCCATTTCCTCACTTTCCCCTTTTGGGGGATTTTCATCCTTTTGCCTGTTTTTGCACGTTTTGTATATTTTCCTCTTTTCCCCTGTTTAGTACCTCTTGGCTACCTTTTTCGTGTCTACAGAGGCAGAACAATAATGGCACTTTACACAGAGGAGAGCTCTGGAATCCTTTGCAATCTAAAATGTCATGCATTGTACACAGGGAAATGACTCAAATGAATTTGTTTCCTTCATCGCTGTCTGAAGAACTGAGGTGCCAGGGCTATGAACTGCCAACCATAGAGGTGCTAGGGCTCAGCTCTGGTAAGCCCTGGCAAAAATTAAGCATTTTGACTGTATGTGTAAAGCCCTTGATGTAGAAGGTAACTGATTGTTCTAAGTTTTCCTTTATGCTATTCAGATATTACACAGGAGCCTGCTGTGTGCATAAAGAGCTGGAGGAGCAATGCTTCTGCTGCTACTACCATGCTGTACAGGCAAGGCCAAAATTAAAGCAGGCCACAATCCAGATTTGGGCTGCAGTCCAGCATATTATACTATAATTCAGTGGAGTCATTCACAGCACAGCTAAGCAGTTTTTCTTCTTGGTCCTCAGATGAAGACTGTGTTTTGAGTTAGCTGTAAATAGAAACTGAATAGGAGCCCATGTTCTTAGCTAGTTTGCTTTTGCTGCCTAAGGACAGCCAAGTTCAGGGAGGAAGCTTAGCCCGATATTTATGTTGTGTTATTGTTTGAGTTACCAGTAAAGCAACAGGTCCATGCCAGGAAAGGGGTCAGACTGGACCTTAATTTGGGGTCTGTGTACTCTTGCATCAGTGAGATCAGCCTATTCACAGCTTCACCAAGAGGAAGCATAGATGTTGTCATCTGCTCTTCATAAACCTCTTTCTTGAGGGGTCACAATCACTTGTCCATTTAAAATAACAATAGATTGAAATGTGTTTTAGATTTGCATTTTAATCTAGATGCATTATTCTTTTACAAAGTTTAATTTAGATCAGACCTTGGTAATGTAAGATAGAAGGACTGTTTTGGGTGGGTGGTCAGTAATTCCATAACAAAATAATCTAGTGTTTTTCATGACAATTTTAGAGGTACTAGTGAAAACATGGAAATCTTGGTGTTTTGCCAAGAACAATTGGAATTGATATGTTATTTAGACTATAGTCAGTCATCTGTAAAATTCCAGTCTGAATGAGACAAACATATGGTCCTAAGTGGTATTAATCAACAAAGACAGATAGCGTTTCATTACAGGCACACACACAAAAAGTGAGCGCAACTGATTTGAAATTTTGAAGAATTTGAAATCAGAGGCTGATTTAAACTGTAAGGTCTTTCGAGCAGGAACTCTGGGTGCACTCAGAACACTGGTCATACTCCTATAATAAGATAGGAGTGGTTACAGCACAACCTTAAAGAAAGAGGATTTAACATGACACAATCTGATGGTTTTGAATTTAGAGAGGTCCATGACTGACCTACATTAGCACAGAGGAAGAATAAACTTTTCTTTCTGACAAAGGCAAGGTATTCTTGCTGGAATTGAAGGCTTTGACAGCGCACCTTTGAGAACTTTATATTATACCTGATAGTATCTCTCATTGCCTGACCTAGTTGCTTCCAAGGCTCAATGGAAGCCATGTATTTATTTTACTTCCGGGGGAATTCTGTCCCAAAAAATTAAAAATTCTGCTCAAAATAATTTAAAATTCTGCAAATTTTATTTGTCAAAATAACATTATATAATCAGGCCAATTTCAATTATTTTGATAATTTATTTCAAAATACCTGTCAGCAGGTATGTCTGTAAAAATAAGGGAGACACAAAAAATTTCCTCCAGGGTAGAGTCAAAGAAATCCCTATGACATGGGTGGGCAAACTACGGCCTGTGGGCCGGATCCGGCCTATCAGGGCTTTGGATCCAGCCCATGAGACTGCCACCCCCATGGTGCCGTGGATCCCATGCTGCTGCGGGAAACGGACGGCACTACGTCCCTGTGGCCCCCTGGGGAAGGGGAGGGCAGAGGGCTCCATGTGCTGCCCTTGCCTGCAGGCACCACCTCCCCCGCAGCTCCCATTGGCCGGGAATGGGAAACCGCAGCCAATCAGAGCTTCGGGGGAGGTACCCGCGGGTGAGGGCAGCACACAGAGCCCTCTACCCTCCCTCCCCCAGAGGCCACAGGGACGTGGTGCCAGCCACTTCTGGGAGTGGCACAGGGCCATGGAGGTGGCAGGGAGCCTGCCTTAGCCTGGCTGTGTGCCGCTGCCACCCTGGAGCTGCGCCAGGGAATCAGTGTCGGGCTGGAACCCGCACCCCGAACTTCTCCTGCACCCCACACCCCAACCCCCTATCCTGAGCCCCTTGCTGCACCCTCCTGCACCCCAACCCCCGACCTGAGCCCCACCGCACCCCTCCTGCACGTCAAACCTATGCCAAGCCCCCTCCCGCACTCTGTACCCCCTGCCCTTCCTGCACACTGCACTCCCTCCCACACCCTGCACTCTCTCCTGCACCCCAACCCCTGCCCCAGTCCTACATTCATGGCCCTGCATGCAAATTCCCCACCCAGATGTGGCCTTCAGGCCAAGAAGTTTGCCCACCCCTGCCCTACAACAACCCAATTCTAGTTTCTCTGCCCTCTCCAGCCAGAACCCAGCTAGGGGGCCAGACACTCCTCCTCAGCGCCCCTCCTCCTCAGCCCAGACACTCACATCCCCTACCCTCCTAGATCCTAGGGATCCAGAGGAAAAAACAGCCTGATCATGGGTTCCAGGCTTGCACAGAGTTTCCTGTGAACTGCCTCCTTCCCTCAGGTCATGCTGGGAACTGCAGCTGCTGGGAACCCTCCAGTTCCCTCCCCCTCCCTGCAGCCTTGTCTTCTATTTGTGAGCTGGGTTCTGCCAAGTCTAGCAGCCCCTAGTGGTAGCCAACATCTCTACAGCCCATTTTGGGGGCAGGAGGGGGGTGGAAGGAAATTCTGCACACACACAAAGTTAATGTCTGCAAAATTCTGCATTGCGCCATGGTGCAGAATTCCCCCAGAAGTATTATTTATTTGGAAACTGCATTTAAGTTTGGTTTTGTACAATACATGAATCTCGAGAAATTAAATTTATAATTGAAATGTAAAGCCAATAACGAATTACACATAAAACTTAAGGGAAAGGAAACTGTCCACCCCCAACCCTGCTAAATTGCAACATGTTCATGCCACCATGAGTGATGTCATAAAGCCAAGGCCTAACAAATGCAAATGAATCTGCTACTACTGCAAATCTCTTTGATTGGTAAACATTTTTAGTTTCTGATCATTTGTTGTTACGATCTTACCAAACTACGTGGCAAGTCATTTCTTATGAGCGTTGCAAACTTTTAAAATAAATATTTCCAGAAAGTAAATAAAGTTCCATTCAACATCTCAGTGCTAACTAATTGTATACAGTTGAGTCATTCCCTTTTGTGACAAGTATCAGGGGGCAGCCGTGTTAGTGTGTATCCACAAAAACAACAAGGAGTCCAGTGGCACCTTACAGACTAACAGATTTAATAGATCAATAGAAACAGACTGAGGAACAAAGAAAATTGAAAACCATAGAAGATAAACACAAATGGGAATAACAAGGAGTCCGGTGGCACCTTAAAGACTAACAGATTTATTTGAGCATAAGCTTTTGTGGGTAAAAACCCCACTTCTTCAGACGCATGGAGTGAAGCTTATGCTCAAATAAATCTGTTAGTCTTTAAGGTGCCACCGGACTCCTTGTTATTCCCGTTTGTGTTTATCTTCCATGGTTTTCAATTTTTTTTGTTCCTCAGTCGATTTCTATTGATAGAAAAAAACCCACAGTGATGCAGACATTTTGCCTTCTTTTCCAGAAAACAGATTATCAGTAATAAAAGAGAAAATATTCTTCACCTAATATTTTTTTCAGCATCATAGGAATCTCCAGATATTTTGATCATCTAACCTATAATCCTTTACCCAAAGCCTTCAAAGCATTTTACAAAGGTAAATTATCCTCATCTTAGAAGTGTGGAAACTGAACATTTTCCTCTAAGATATAATGCTGTGCAAAGGAAGAACTAGCTCTAGTTTCAAATTAGCTTTAAAATTATCTTTCCTTATAAAGTGTTTATTTTTAAACAAAGAAGTCAGTATATAGGTTATTGGGAATGAGGCCCTGTAAGATGGTCTATTTCACAGAAAGTGACACAAAGTTAAATAACATCTGCAAACTGACTTTTTTATTTAAAATCAGTTCTAATTTTCATAGAGAATTTTGTTATAGCATTTCTTGCTTGCACAATCAGCTCTCTTAAAAGTCAATAGCCAGTTTTCAGGTGTACCTTATTTGTGTTTCTACTTTGACTTCAAAAAGCAGGGTGCCAAGAACTGGTATAACAATGTGCTGAGTAGAATGTGTATTTCCTGAATAAACAACACATGCTGTGTCAGCAAAAAGGTGACAGATTTCCTCACATCATTTTCCAGTATCAGGAAATTTGAGTTCAACTGTGAATGCAGATATTTCTGTTTAAATGTAATTGCTCCATACTGCATGAACAAGAGATATAGTACAATCCAGAAACACAGAAAGCGCATTCAGCCTGAATGTACTGTGACAGGGTCGGGCCAGATGGCTACAGGAGAGTAATAGAAGGCAGATATATTAGCCCCAGGCTAAGTAGGTCCCTTTTCCCTGGGTAAGATAACAGGGAAGGTTCCAGAACAATCAGGAACCTTCTGGAGACAATTAAGACAGGCTGATTAGAATACCTGCAGCCAATCAAGAAGCTGCTAGAATCAATTAAGGCAGGCTAATCAGGACACCTGGGGGTTTTAAAAAGGAGCTCACTTCAGTTTGTGGTGTGCGTGTGAGGAGCTGGGAGCAAGAGGCACTAGGAGCTGAGAGTGAGAACGCATACTGTTGGAGGACTGAGGTGTACAAGCATCATCAGACACCAGGAGGAAGGTCCTATGGTGAGAATAAAGAAGGTGTTGGGAGGAGGCCATGGGGAAGTAGCCCAGGGAGTTGTAGCTGTCGCACAGCTGTTTCAGGAGGCACTCTAAACAGCTGCATTCCACAGGGCCCTGGGCTGGAACCCAGAGTAGAGGACGGGCCTGGGTTCCCCCCAAATCCTCCCAACTCCTGGTTAGACACAGGAGGAGTCGACCTGGACTGTGAATTCAGAAAAACGGCCAAGCTGAGGGCTGCCGTGAAGCTCCAAAGCGAGCAAATCCGCCAATAAGTGCAAGACCCACCAAGGTAGAGCAGGAACTTTGTCACAGTACCATATGCTAAAACACTTGCACACAAAATAAATTCCTTTTTCAAGTTTCTTTAATGTAAAGCCAGGCTATTTCAAATCAAACTAAGAACATAATTCTCTTGACAACTGCAATCAAAGATGAGTGAGTTATGACAAAGTTATATTATCTAAGGCTAAAGAAGAGAATTAATTGCTGATGGCACTTGTATATAAAGACATTATTTGCAATACATTTAAAACAGACTGGCAAAAATGCAAAAGAAGGATTAAAGGGCACCAGCTGGTCCAGGAAGATGGAAGGGTGTTTACCACTTTGGGTAATTGGATAGCTTTTGCCTCCTCTGCAAAGTACTTCCTCTCCAGGTCCTCCTAGAGTGATGTATACTACCCTGGCCCAGCATCACCATCGCAAACTCCCACCCGAAGATAGGTGGAAAAGCAGCACAAGATTGCTTCTGAACTTGGATCTCCCACTGCATGATAGTAAGCTGAGCCATCCATCTTGGTAATTCTTGATTGTATATAGTGATATTCTGGGATATATTAAAATCATTTGCTCATAGAGAAGAAGGGAAAGTGAAGGAGAATCCATATGTTGATGCCACAGTATCTCCTCAAAAATAGGTAATAAAAAAAGATATCAGATTTAGATTGGACTGTGGGGTGATCTTTTCTTCAGCCATTTAAAATCAGCTTTGACAGCGCTGATATGCAGGGGAAACTCTTCAGCTATTACAACGTTTATATAAAACATACATTATGTCCACACAAATGCACTGGTCCATATTAAGGGCTGATTTACATCCCAGGCAATCTCATTTATCTGAGTGGGATTATACAGGGCTTGGATCAGCTCTGAATTTGGCCCAACACTTCAGGATTATCACTGACATCATGAATAACACTGTATTGGAACAATCGTGTAGCATAAACCCCACTTATCACATTCATTTTGCAGCTTACAAAAATCATGTCAGCAAACATTTCTGTATTTATGCCACCTGTATTATTTTGTTACGACTACCGGTGTGGCATTTGCACTGATTTGTTATAAGACATTTGCTCTCCCTGGAGGTTTTTAATACTTTATTAACATGTATGTGTGCTATACAATTCCTGTACGGTGATTCTTCCACTTAGCACTTGAGAGAAATTACAGAGCTCCCTTTTTATAAGGCCACTGTGCTTTATTGCACATGTAAGTCAATCATAGAGGATCATACACTGACATTGATCAGCATGTACAAATTGCACTGTTGTCAGGAGGAGTTGTGCATGTAGATAAAGGGCAGTATATAGCCTGTTAATGTCTGACTCATCACTAAAAAAAAAAAAATCCCTTGTCTGACCTACTCACTAATTTAAATGACTATAAATGACCTGAAATGAAGCCCAATAAAAAAACATCTTTCTCTTAATGGCATCATGCACCTTGCTAAATGCTATTGGCTCCACAGATCAATGTGGTAGAGAGTGAGAACTGTTTATCAAGCTTATTTTTTATTTAACTTTTACATTTTGCAAGGTATTTCTGAAGCCACTTTCTCCCTGCAAAACCTAGTGTGCACTCACTTTAATTCTTTTAAACTTTTCTGTTACTTTCAGACAAGTGACCAGAGTGCTCAGTCAGCTCATTTGGTGAATTCTGTATATGATGTGGTCCTCAAGTGTTTTAAATCTTTGTTTCTGAACTTGCATTTTTAGTTCTTTGTGGGATACTTCATCTAAAGGTATTGCTGAGGTGTGTCTCTAGGTCAATCATGGATCCCAGGCCATTAAATATGTTTGTGTCTCTTTTGTATGACATTTAATTTTCTAATACTAGGTTATGAAAATCTGCTTCTTGTCAGAACAATGTGTGTCAAATGACAGAGATTGTGATCTAGTGTGTCTTTGTAGTGAACATGTGGAAGTCAAATAATATATAAAACCTGAACAGTAATAGTACAAAAACCTCTCTCTTTGGCCTGAAACAATTATTAGATTCTGTGATATTGATTACTTAGGCATCCCGTTTTGAACATCTTGCTCTGTTAGGCACCTAAATCCATATTTAGACACCTGAAGAAGGGGTCTGATTATATCAGGCCACAGAAGATGGCTCACTCAATGATTACTTGTTCTGTTCATTCCCTCTGAAGCACCCGGCATTGGCCACTGTCAGAAGACAGAATACTGAGCTAGATGGACCTTTGGTCTGACCCAGTATGGCCATTCTTATGATCACTGACTTCAGTGCTGCAAGTGCTCAAAATCAAGACATTTATGTAGCGATATTAATCAAGGGATTGATGTGTAAGTGTGCAGGATAACACTAACCTCAGCTCCCTGGCTGTAACTAACAATATAAGAACCTATAAGAAGGAACAAACTACTTTAAATGTTCATTTCAGAGGCTATATGTGCATTGATTTTAACAGACAACAAGAGAGCCCACCACTTACCTGAGTGCCTTTTCGGTGTGTCTCTCAGTTCATTCTCAGGACCTGTGGAAATGATTTTGCATATACCAGCCCCCATAGAGCTCTCACCCTCGTGTAAATCAGGAATAACTCTTACATTACATATGTATAAAACCAGGGTCAGAGCTAAATCAGGCCCACAGTTTGTGTATACAGGCACCAATTGTGACATTATAGTTACAGTAGTGTATAGTGAAGTTGGGCTGGGCCGGTCTTAAAGTTTGTAAAGCCTCAAACAGCCCCACAGTTGTGGGGAGGAAGAAGGGAGTGTACCAAGTCTGCACAAGGCCCCCTATGAGAGGTCATGGAATTAATGAATGTAGGTGAATTTTTAAAGAGTTAAATACATTCATGACTAACAGCGTGTACAATTGTGAATTTTGTTACAATGAAAGTAATGAAATCTCACGTTTTGGGGCATAAGCTGATTGCAACAGGGGACAGGAAGGAATTCATCCATTTACATTCCACAACAGTGAAGCTGAGTTATGGGAAATGTCCACTTTCCTCTGAAGCATCAGGTATTGGACTGAAACAAGATACTGGACTTGATGAACTAATGGTCAGATCTATTATTACACATCCTAGGTTCCTATGTAAAAGAGCAAGGCCCCAAGCAGTCACTTGTGTTGCTTGTATTTAAGGCTGGCCCTACAGATGAGGTTCAGGAGAGAAAAAAGAAAATCAGTTCTCTTAGAAACAAATATTCTGATATTAACATGAAGTTTTTACAAATGGACAAGAAATCCTTTAAAATGGCAGAAGAACCAAGATACTTCTGAGACCAAAATAATCAATTATTTAATTCAGAATGCAGCAAGTGACTGTCTTTAATAGCCACGTTTTTGTGATTGTGTTCAAATGGAGGCTCTAATCGTGTTCTGTATGTATTTGGAAGAGATACTGAATAGTTAATGCATCCCAAGCAAGTATTTCAAACCTCAAAATGTTCAGTGACACACTTTTGAAATATCAATAAGGTCCAAATTGCAACCACTAGTGAGATTCCTTTCTTCAGTAACAGGCTGAATTTAACAAGCATAGTGAATTCCATGGCCAAAACCAGCACACTTCATACAAACTATTAGCTATGTGCTTTCATAAATCAATGTAACTGAAGACATGGAGACTGAAATGCCGTAGTCACATGTGCCAGTCATAAACTACTGGTATTTCATCAGTCAGGCAACGGAGACCACCTTCAGTTGATACATCAACGACAAAACAATGCTACCGAAGTAATTAAGAGTTTCCCATCCTGAGATTAGGGCTGCCTTCTCGAAATGTAAATAAGCACCATCTAGTGACATTGTTTTCAAGTAACAGCTAATCTCAACAAGTTGTAATGTTCATGTGATGTTAAATATGCCGTCAAAATAAATGGCATCATATCGTTTCAGGTAAAAATGTTCTAGATGTGATCCTTAGATCTGCTGCTCTATTTCTGCAAGGATTGCTAAGAGCTGTGTAAACTCTATACCATATGAGTATGATCCTAAATGTCTATGCAATTTTTTTTATCAAATTGGTTCAATTAATTTCTATAATGATAAAAAACCTACTAAACTTATAAAAACACGCTAAGCGAAAACAACATTTAACCCTCCCTTTGGAGTAACACAAAACTGCCATTCACATTATCTTAAGTGAGGTTTGAGGTACTCTTGGAACAGGAGGAGGCACCACTGAAGTTGACTGATCCGGATGTACAGAATCACAGAAACACATCCAGTTAATTTAAAGTCCTATTGGAGAAAAATACACATTTCAGTATGACTAGTTTTCTAAATAACTACACTGAGTGGATTCAAGAAGGGACTTCATTTGAAATTTTGAAAAATTCCTCATTTCATCCTGGTCAGATAGCCAGTCCATTTGGAATTTGTAGGTTTAGAGCCAGTAGTCACAGAGTTGCCTGCTTCTCTCATCGAAGAGGGGCCAAATTGTACTTACTATATGACAGTTCTGTAGGAAGCTGTGGGGATACTTGGCTGGCCATAGAATAAAGGCAACTAGCAGTCAGAGACATTGTGATAACAGTTTGGAAGGGATGAGAAAGAAGGTGCTCTACAAAAGTCAGAAACATCGGCCTTTTCACAAAATGAAAAAGTGAAGGGCCACTCATTTTAAAAACAACACAAGTGTGTCAGAGACAAAGACGAGCACAGTGTTATTTGATCTCTTTACTCAATCTTTCAAGCACTTAATGTGAAAACCAGGAGGCATTGTGTACTGAATACGCCCACTTACTTGGGCTTCCGCTCCTTATTGGGGAAGGGCTGCGACTTCGAGGTAACTGCAAGGCAAACAGCAAAGAGCAAGTCAGCAGACCAGGTTCAAAAAAGGCATTACACTCCAGACAAGCATCTCAGGGTCTGTCTACAGTCAGAAAATTTGCACTGATATTACTACACGAATGATGCAAAGTAGAGCTTATACTGGGGTGGATTTCAGAGATTTCATTGAGTCTAAGGCCAGAAAGGAGCACTAAATCATCTAGTCTGATCTCCTGTATGTCACAAGTCATTAAATTTCACCCTGGTACCCTGTACTGAGCCCAGTAACTTGGGTAAGACTAAAGCATTTCAGTCCTCAGAAGACTAGATGGTTGTGTGCCCCAGGCAGAGAACAGGGGAGACTGAGGTGCTACCAATGCCTGCAGCCCCTCAATGGTATGGAATTGATTAAGTAGGATAAACCCAGATGATTCTATCACGTGACTTGTGCCTTATGCTGCAGAGGAAGGCAACAAACCACCAAGTCTCTGCCAATCTGGTTTAGGGGAAAATCCCTTCCCCACCAAAATCCGGTGATCAGTGGGACCCTGAGCATGTGGGCAAGACCCAACAGCCAGGCAACTAGGAGAAGGGCTCTCTATACCACCTTCAAGCTTAATTCAGCAAATTACCTCCTCTCATTCTTCTTTCACGACACCCACAAGAAGTGAGTCTACCAAGGCATTGTTAATGATAAGGCATTTATTTCTTATATGCACCCACACATATTTTTATACACACACACACAAACACACACACAGTATGTATATGTATATTTATATATAAAAATAAATCACCTCCCCACACATTCCATCTATATAATATTTATTAAATAAATACCTTAATGATAGATAGATAGACACACAATAAATATGATTCGACAATTTTAAAATTATATATATCTGTAACTAGTCAAATATCATTCAAATATATCAAATATCATTCAAAAATTGCATAAAATATTTGCTGCACACTCCCATAATCTTATTTTTGGGAGCTCAGTCCTTTCTTCCCTATCCCCACCTCACTGATTTGTTGCTCCTGCCTTCCATTAGAGGGTAAATTTAGACTGCTAGTTCTAAGAAGAAGGGACAATGTGCTGTTTATATGTAGTGTGAGGGCCCTAAAATTCTTCTGGGTGGTTGTACTTGATAATTTAGGAGAGACTGGAAGTCAGAGAAGGTGGAGACTTGTAGAACTGTAGGGTGACCAGATGTCCTGATTTTATAGGGACAGTCCTGATATTCAGGGCTTTGTCTTATATTAGCACCTATTACCCCCCACCCCCTGTCCTGATTTTTCACACTTTCTATCTCGTCACCCTAAGAACTGGACAGGGAGGACGGCAAATAATATACATAAGACCAACAATCTATCAATACTTTCATTAGTCTACACTTGATCTGCAATAAGGATAGTTTACCATATAGTTTTTCATTCTCACACACACACACGCTAGCCGTGTACGGTACTGATAAACATAGTAAAGGAAAATGGTTCTACATAATACCATTCTCTGGGAAGTCATCTTGTGCAGCAATTTTACATTCACCTTATGCAGAAGGTGAGCCCCTAATACATACACACACACACACACACACACACCATATAAGTATGTATTAAGCACCAATAACTTTATGCACAAATATTGTAATAGTGAGGTAGCCTAAACTTGCCTATAGCATAAGTGAACAGGATTATGGTAAGTATCCCATAATTCCTTGCAATTTGCTAAAGTAAGCATTTGGCATAAGCAAATAGGAAATTTGTCAAAATGAAGATACATTTATTGTGTGTCTTAATACAATCCAGGGAAGTACCTTCATGGACCAGTACCTTAAATGCTAGTATCCAAAACAAAGATAAGGAAGGAACAGAACAAAAAGTGAAGGAACTGGAACATATGGGTTGGATTTCAGTGATATATCAAGAGATGTGTAACTTGTAAAATCATCATAGAAATAATGCCAGCAGAAACATGGAATTTTGGGAGCTCACCTTCTGCATAAGGTGAACGTAACATTGCTGCACAAGACAACTTCCCGGAGAATGGTATCACAGAGAACCATTTTCCTTTACTCGGTCATTATTGGCTTAGAGCAATACACCTGACTGACAATTATTTTGGCCACTTGAATATATTTCATAACAAACCAAAGTGTGGTCAAGCAATTGACCACATTATTTATCAACAAATTTTACATATTTGACTAAAATGGTAACACTCAACACCTATTTTGCACCACGCAGAAACAGATGTATGTAAGTACCTATTTGTAAGTATAATGCTTCATCTTACTCCACGCAAGATTGTCAATATGAATGTTTATTTCCCAGGTTCAACATGTGCGTATGGCTTGTAATGTTACAGAATGCCTAGATTCTGTTAATTATATTGAGTGTAAAATGATTGATGTGTTATACTGTACCAAGGTGCGGCTGGGGCTTGCAGAATGAGACAGAATAGGGCTCATGCTGCGGCTTCTGCTTCTGTTTTTACTCCTGCTCCTGCGAGACCACTACAACAAAACACAGTATGACACAGATCTATATTAAGAAAAGTACATTCATTCAAACTAAATTTGGGAACAGCCTTACTTTGCTGAAGTCAAGGCTTAAGTATATGAATAGAAGAATATTTCCCTAACTAAGGCCCTGATCCTGCAAACATTTCACATGCTAACCTTTAAGCACGTGAGCGGCATGTTGAAGCCAATGAGACTACTCATATGCACAAAATTAAATGCATGGTAAGTGTTGACAAGATCAGGCCCTAAATAAATATCAAGATTTGATACACAATAATTCTGCCTGTAGTAGAGTTGCATGAGAATTTAAATAGGATGACTTTCCTTAGCAAGTCCAAGGGTACATACCAGAGCACCTCTCTTTGAGACTGCCTCTCCCTTCACAATAATAGAATCATTTTCTATCAGAGCAGGCCACACATGATAGACCACCAAGGGAGCCGTAAAATCAGAATCATAGCTGCGACGGTATCTGTTCAAACACAGCAAAGAGGATATTACCATGTCAATGCTAAAAGAAACGAGTGATGGCTACGCTTGATAAGGCCAGAATATTTAATATAGCTTGTAAATATGTTTCTTAACAATATTTCAGTGGTACATGTAAAAATAAAGTATAAAGAGGAATGTACTTGTGTGAAACTCATCTAACATAGGTATATGTGGCCTGCCAGTGCCAACAGAAGTTTTGTTACAATAATCTCTCACATCAGATGCACACCTGCTTAGCCCAGGTGCAAGCCCTTTCATCACTGACAGGCAACATGAAGTGCAGTTTTCGATAATCAAAGTATATTACATCTTCCTGGGACTGCTTATCATTAAAGATACAACAATAAAAATGAATTAGGAATAAATATTAAATGGACAATATCAGTTTCCTTCAAAGAAATCAGTTTAAAGGATTTTGGGCACACTAGTTAGCAAGGCCAGATTTAGGATTCTGGGGGCCCCAGCAAAGTTACCTTGGGAGACACCAATCCTTTCAATCTCTCCTCCTCCCAGTAATTGCTGCACTTTTGCACACTCCCAACAAATCCCTTCTGTCTATCTTTTTTTCTCCCTCCCTGCCCACAGTCAGTTCCCCACAGTTCCATGTTAAACATAGGACTTTCCCTCAATCTGAGGCCTTGTAGACCAAAAGTCTCCCCAACGTCACAGGTTTCAGTAGGTCTATCACAGTAGCATCATAAAGTTACCCTCCATATTTAGTTTTGTCAGAAGCCACAGATGGCAACAATAAGCTGTTCATTTTATGCCACAAGAGAAAATTTATCATTGTGTTAAAACGGTTCTGTCAGCACACTTGTTTATTGATACTTGCATATTATATAAACACATATACACAAAGCTATCTACATCACATGTCTATTGGTGATATCAATGTTATAAATTGCACTTTTCATGTACCTTAAAACCTCTGAGTACTTTCAAACTGCTGCAATGCTTTCTTTTTAAATAATTTAAAATTTAACATTTCCACTCCCAAAGTTACCCTGGTCTTAGGTGCCGGATGGGCAATGGTCAATCCTGACTAAAAACATATTTAAGGTCTGGTATCTAATGATCCATGAGGGCTAGAAACAGGCACTATCTACCCATAGGCACTGGAGAGTTCCACCTTTCCAGTGGGACACATGACTTCTTCCCTGCCCTTAAAGATCCTGAGATAATGACCTATAAACCAGTGACATTTTTAAGTCTAGAAAAACTATTTTTGAAATTGTTAGGGGTTTTTTAAATGTATTGGTTCTATATTCTGTCTCCCTCCCTGGTCTTTTGAAGGCCAAACACATATAGTTGACTGAGAAAGGGTGATAACACTAAAAATAGTTAGGGGCCATTGCCCTTCTAATATAGCCAAAACAGCTGGCTGGTCAGCAGCTGGCTAACCCCATGTCTTCTGATCATGTCTGATTCTGCTTTTGTCCCGTTGAAGCTTCACCTTCTTCTCATTCCTCCTCTCTCTCCCTGACTACTTCACTGTTCCCCTCTGCCTCCCTCCAGTTCTAAAGTAATTATTTTAAACCTTCTTGCTGTTGTTGCCTTCCTTTTCTCCCCCTTACTTAACTTCTTTCTCCTTGAAAGTAAATTTCCTTTGAGCTGTGGCCTCTGGTGCCTGCTTGGAAGGCCTCAGAAGTGCTCTAGGATTCTCTATCAGTTCACACAGCAGCCAACTGTGAGCCTTGAAAGAGCCCTTAAACCCTAGTTCACAAAATGTTAAAGAAAATCCCATTTCTACAAAGGATTTTCACTTCTCTAAGGAGTGGCTTCTCCTTCCATACTGAGCTGTGGCAGCAAGTAATGATGGGGCACAAGAGAGCTAAGAATCCACAGAACAGCTGCCAGAAAGGATGTGCAGAGAATCCTGAGATTTGTGAGACCCTTGAAGGCAGGCACCATCTGTCAGAGCTCACTGGAAATTTGCTTCTAATTAATTGGCCAAGTAACAATGGAGGAAGTAGCAAGAAAAATATTTTTAAAACACTGGAGGCAGAGGGGAATTTGGCAGTGAGAGAAAGGTAGTTCTTATATTTTTAGTAAAGGTGTTATAATCAAATATACACATGAGACTGGAGTTTATAGATAAAATTGTTGCCCTGTTGGTTGAAAAAGTGACTAATAAGTGAAATATATTGCCCAAAGTTTGCATACTTTGGAAATTATATTCCTCTACAACCCTTGAATTATCTACCAAATTTGCTACATAGTAGGGAAACAGGACTCAAACTAAACAAGTAAAGTTTACCAGCAATCTTAAACCTTAATGTAAATAGGCTGAACTGGCTGAAGGATGGGCTATGTGGCATGATAGGTCATTTCCATCTCTAATTTCTATGGTAGGAGTCTATTACTGAATATTTCAGAGTTCTTACTTGCTCTCATTAAAAAGTTCTCCATCTGCACCAAATGCAATATCGAGGGGAGGAACCAAGGTCTGCATTGAAAAAGCTACACGGCACAACTCCCGAATCAAACTGCTGATCATGATGAAGTCAACTTCTGGTGGGAATGAAATCTTAGGATTGATATTCATGGCACGAATTACTTCCTGAAAATAAACATAACATATCTAGTAACTCACTAGTGATGATGAATTTGAGCTTACCAAAGCTTTCTAATTACAGACTGGCCGATACTGAAACACTTGACCCTCCTAACTTTCACTACCACAAAACCCCATTTAATAAAAGGTACACAGAACACCAAAGATGCTGTCTTATGTTATTTCAGGGACTATTACCTCTAAAAGATGTATTTCTAAAATGACATCACAGTATCAGCACTAATGATGACATCAGTCCTATGACTGGTATACTGATTTCGAGTGCAGTACAATGCTCTCTAGACTACCACTGAAAGCATCATACAATTGTTTTATTTACTGTAATTAGATTTTATTTTCCAAATGGCATTACTTTTGCAAAAACAGACACTACAGTCACAGATAAAAATATATCAAACAGATACAAACACTAGCATGTTATATTACTGTATGAGAAAACTTATTGCTATAACAAAATGAAATTAATGCTGTTATCTTCTCCCTAGTAAAACTACTTCAAAGTAAGATGGATTGCAGGTTTGTACAAAATATTAATAGTCAGGCTTCACATTGCCTCTGACTTACATTGACACTGGCTTGAACATCATATAGATCCTCATGGCGAACTATATAATCCAGGACAGTGTCTTCAAGTGATTCAGGCCCTGAGTGAGTCAGAGACAGAGTCTTTCTCACACGCATTTTGAATTGTCTGAAGGCCATCTTCGCTGCATGGAAAGACTCCTGCAAATGTTAGAACAGCCATTTATATTTAGAACTCTGTGAGCAAGAAAATAGGTTTGATTTTCAAACAATGGCCCAGACATATTCCCAGAGTAACCTCACTGATATCAAGGGATAAATTTGCCAAATGTCTTTATAGTTTCCTGGGGAGAAAAATTCTCATATTAAAATGGTGGTGTTTAGAAACAATACACCTTAGGGAAGGTATTCTCAGATACATCACATTTATTTTTAAATTCCAGATGACAAATCAGATTAGAATGCTTTAGACTTTCCAGCGAGAACTTTCTATTTTTCCATAAGATTCCATCACTTGCAAAATCAAGTACTGCAGTTTAACACATTCAAAGATGTCAGTGGACAGGATGTTGTACTTAGAATCTTAAGCTCTATAGCATAACATGTCTACAGCAGTACACGTTGTCTGTTAGTAAGAGGATTTGTAGTTTGATTGTGTAATTTGGTTGAAAATTGCTAGTTTGGGGAAAAATAACACTTTGCATTTACACAGCAATGCTTGCCATCAAGGCTTGGTGCTGAGCACTCACAAATCCCAGGGACATCCATGGGAGCTGCAGGTGCTCAATCCCTCTCAGGACCATATCCACTAAGATTCACAATATCTTTCTGCTATGGCTAAATACTACATAAATTTTACAGAGGGAGAAAATGAAGCACAGAAAAGTAAAACAACCTGCCACAGGCCATAAAGTGAGCTGTGGCAAAGCCATGAATAGAATTAAGAACTCCTCTTGACTCCCAGTCTCCTGCTCTATCTACCTACCTGGGTTCTTATATGATACCCAGAACAATCAGAAAACATGCATCTAGCTATCTCACGTGACTTAATGTGAAGCATCCTATGGACAGGTCTTAGTCACTCATAAATATTCATTTTTGAAACTAGTTTAAATGAAGTGGTGTGATTCAGAGTAATAACAATGGGCCCGGCAGCCAGGAGATGCCATGTTTTAGGGAAAAGATAAAAAGGATACTAAATTGAGGGAATTGAAATGAAAAATAGCAACAACAACAACAAAAAGTATCAAGTGAAGCAAGTCGTAATCCAGCCAGGTCATATTATTTTTACATAAATTATTTGTCACGTGCACAAACTGTAATGGAAAAAACTATAAACATTTCATACCATAGCTGCAACATATATTATCCTCTGCACTGTCTCCAGATCATCGATATAAGTCCTCAGAAGGGTCTGTGCATCCAAGCGTTCTTGAGCATAAATATCACTAAAGCGAGCCACCAGGTGGGCATGACGTGCAGCATTTGTAAGCCTGGCTCGGCCAGGTGAGCAGCTCCTGAGTGGTAGAGGACTAGGTGATCTACTTCGGCAGGGCCTTGGAGAAGGAGAGCGACTCCGTGCAAGTCTAAAAGAGTGATGAAAAGTAGTTTTAAGGTCACATCATTACCTTTAGAATGTTTTGGTCTGGTCTACACATAGTTTTTATACTAATTTAACTATTTTGCTTAAGGGTGTGGTTTTATACTGATATTGTTAAAGATGTACAAAGTCTAGTATGGATGCTGTTATACCAGATAAAGGTGTGTATCTCAGTATAGCTTATTCCCATAAACTGGTTTCTAAATCAATATAGTTAAAGCAGTTCCAAAAGCGTGTGGAGGTAAGCACTTTGTACCAGAGAAACAGAATTTTAAAAAGTAAAACTTCAGGAATTTGTTCCTCTTCCATTACCAATTTACAGTGACTAAAAGACACAGTTAGCAAACAGTCTTGTACTGGAATGGCATGGTGCTCCAAAAGCCTTATAGCAAGAAATAACGCATTGCTTCTGCCCATAAGAAGTTTCGTGGCTTCTGCAAGGCTGTCCTTTTGGTACATTTCCTGAAGCTCAACATAACAGGCTGAAATGAAAATATTTGTGCATTTCCCCGCTTTCTTCCTTCAAAATACATTTGGTGGAAAAGTTTATGTTGCTTCATTATAGGATGGGGAAATTTAATTTATGTTTTCTTTTCAGTCTAAAACTATGTATTTGCAATTTCTCTTCCTCTTCAGTAGCAGCTCAACTTATGTTATCCTAGCTTGGGAGAGCATAAATTCAGTTTTTGGTTTTCTTCCTGTTTATGTTTTAAAGATTTGTCAAATTAGGGTCCATACCTGCTGTGAAGAACAGATTTTTGGGCACCCAGGATGGTAATCTCATCCTTTAGTATTTGAACCTGTTGCTCATAATCATTCAGACGATCCAGATTCCTCAGAGCGCTCTCCTCCTGTGCTTGGGAAGCCTTCAGACTTAAACAACATAAAACTGGTCACAGGGGGCCCTTCTACCAATCTAAATGCCCTATTTATTAATCCACATTAAATACAAAAAGCTTTGTAAAAATAATGGGGACGTTAACTTCTAGAGAGAAACACAGGGAACCCCATAGTTAGCAATGAACTGCAAAACCAACCCAAAATTGTTTTTTCCCCCTTAACTGCTACTCTGTGTATACAGACTCTTGTCATGTGACAAGTATCAGGAGGTAGCCGTGTTAGTCTGTATCCACAAAAACAACAAGGAGTCCGGTACCACTTTAAAGACTAACAGATTTATTTGGGCATAAGCTTTCATGGGTAAAAAACCCACCTCTTCAGATGCAGTAGGAGAACACTTCAGTCTTCCTGGACATTCTATAACATTTTATCCATGAAAGCTTATGCCTAAATAAAGCTGTTAGTCTTTAAGGTGCCACCGGACTCCTTGTTGTTTTTGTCATGTGACAGGGGATATTAATTACCCTTATGTATTCTAGGACCATGTCAGGTGAACAAGGTCAGTCTCTTTCCTGTGTGTCACAAATTAATTAGAGTCTCAAACTTTTTTAAAAAGGTGTTTGGGTTTTTTGTTTGTTTTTTTACATCAGGTCCTCCTTTTCCTCTCTCTGCAGGAGTACCTTGGCAAGATTTTTGGAGACTGTAACTTGAAGCTCTCCCTCACCCCAAAAGAGGGAGAGATAATGATGATTCTTAAACATTGTTATAAGCCCTGCAAAGCAATTTTATACATGTTTATATTGCCCTTTACTATGTATAACAGATGTCTCAAAGTTTTCCCCTTTGCTTCTCCCTACTCCAAAAACCAAACAAAACTCTGAATGTTTTCTATGTCCTTCCTTCCCTTTCTTTACTGGTGAGATCTTTGGAGGACTTGACTAGCGATACCAAATGAGGCTGCCACCTGAACTGCAGATCTTTTTCCCTCTAATGCAGGGAGGGAAGATCTACATGTAATGTAAGAACAGCCACTGTGGCAAGGGCAAGGAAATTTCCTGCCTCATATGAGGGGGACAAGTTGCCCATAGTGTTCGTTTCCTGTGACATCACTAGTCAAGTCCTCCAATTCCTTCAACAAGGAATTCCAGCAAAGAGGGCAAGAGCGGAGCAGATATTTCTAATGAAATAAATAATCAGGAAAGAAAACTAGTGGGTTTTTTTCTAGAGATGGGTGGGGGAAGGAAAACTTTTATGCATCATAATCCCTTGACAAGGGGGAATGACTAACTCAGAGGGAAAAGGGGTTTAAAAAGCTAGCTAATAACTGACCAGAGGAGCGAACTAACAGGAGCAGCAAACCAGGCAGTTTTGCAAGGGAGTTTAGCAAGGGCATGCGAGAGGCAGATATGCCAAACAAACATGCTCCTAACTTAGGCCAATAACACCCCCACACACACAAACAAAAAAGAAACAGAATAAATAAACCCTGGAAGAGTAAAAATAATGCAGGCAGGAGTCCTGCGGCAGAGAGGGGGCTATGCAGTTTATTGCACTAAATGCAGCATGTATGATTACCTGCCTTGTGGGCAGGTGATGTACGTGTGCATTTGGTGCAAGCAACTCATGGGCATCAAAGACCAAAACTGGGCTGTGAAGAGCAAAGCAGCTGAACTGGAGGAGCTAAGGGAGAAGTACATAGATGTGACTTTTAGGAACATAGGAGAGTGCTCATCCCCCCCTCTACCCCGCCTGTCTTAGGGAAGAAGAACATCAAGCTGGAGTGGAGGGAAACAATCTCCTAGTTGGGAAGTTCCTTTCAGATGACATCAGGGTATCCTCTCACATGGAGGATACCCCTCCAGAGGAGGGGACCCCAGTTACTAGGAAAAGACAGATAATAGTGATGGGGGATTCAATTATTAGAAATATATAATGTTGAGTTTGTGATGCCTGGAACAACCACATGGTGAATTGCCTGCTGGGTGCAAAGATACAGACCTCTCAAGACATCTAGATAGACATATGTGCAGTGCCAGGGAGGAGCTGGTGGGTCATGGTTAAGGCTATGTTTTAGTCACAGGTATTTTTAGTAAAAAGTCATGGACATGTCATGGGCCATAAACAAAAATTCACAGCCATGACCTGTCCATGACTTATATTTAGTCACAGGTACTAAAAATACCTGTGACTAGATCTTGGGGGGTGGGGGGGGCCTGCTGCTGGGAGGAGGGCGGTTGCTAGGGGAGGACGTCTGGGGACTGCTGCTGGGGGCCGCGGACCATGGCTGCTCTGGATGGCCATCCAGGACCGTGGACTGCAGCTGCTCTGGATGGCCGCCTGGGGACAGCTACCCAGGGGCAGCGCTGCAGCAGAAGCTAGTGTGGCTGTCCCGAGGGCCACCTAGGCAGCTGTTCCCGGACCCAGCTGCATGGGCGGCCCTGGGGTCAGCCACACTGACCATTGAAGAAGTCACAAAGGTCACAGAAAGTCACGGAATCCTAGTCATGGTACATGTAGGTCCCAATGACATTGAGAAAGGTAGGAGAGGGGTCCTGGAGGCCAAATTTAGGCTACTAGGTAAGAGACTAAAGTCCAGGACCTTCATGGTAGCATTCTCTGAAATGCACCCAGTTCCACATGCAGCGCCAGTTAGAACTGCAGGGTATCATTGCATGAATGAGACAATAATTCTGGGAGGGAAGATTTAGGTGCATTAGGAACTAGGGTATGGAACAGCTTCCACATGAGGAGAAAGTAAAAAGATTGGGACTATTCAGCTTAGAAAAGAGATGACTAAGGAGAGGTACAGTAGAGGTCTGTAAAATCATGATTGGTGTGGAGAAAGCCAATAGGAAAGTGTTATTTACCCCTTCACGTAACACAAGGACCAGGGGCCAGCCAATGAAATGAATAGGCAGAATGTTTGTTTTAAACATAAGGAAGTATTTCTTCGCACAAAGCACAGTCAACCTGGGGAACTTGTTGCCAGGGGATATTGTGAAGGCCAGAAGTATAACTGGGTTCAAAAAAGAATTAGATAAATTCGTGGAGGATAGTCCATCAATAGCCATTCATCAGGACTGTCAAGGACACAGCCCCATGCTCCAGGTGTTCCTAACCCTCTGACTCCAGGAGCTGAGAGTGGACGACAGGTGATGGATCCCCCAATAATTGCCCTGTTCTGTTCATTCCCTCTGAACCATGTGGCACTCGCCACTGTTGGAAGACAGGATATTGGGCTAGGTGAACCATTGGTCTGACCCAGTAAGGCCATTTTTATGTTCTCAGAAGAAAGTAGTGAAAAGGAAAAACAGTGCCATGCAGTTCATGTGCCACAGTGTCCTTAACAATTATCATGACTAGGCAACGCAGGGTGTCAGAAGGACAGGGTGTCTGCAATAACAACACAAGAAAATCAGACAAGGAAAAAGTAGCGGTCTTAATTCAATTTGTCAATTAACACTATTCACAAGCACACCCGTCAAGATGCTTAAGTACAAAATGTGATGATCTTCATCTGTAGTTCTATATAGGTCATCTGAAGAGTTTCGATCTTTTTTTGTCTGAAATAACTATTGCAACTGCAGATAATAATTGCAAATAATTATTGCACCTTCAGAGACCTTCTTAAAAAGGTGCCTGCCTTACTCATAAGAAAAACAATGCCACGTGTTATAGATTAAAGCCATTTAGAGTACGTGTACCCTGCTATGTTCACTGCTAATCCCACACTAAGTCACAAATTTAAAAGAGCAGCCACCACATATTGGATTAATTTTTTAAAGATATAGAAAAGAAAAACAAAGCACTAGAAGAAAAGACCCACTTTATGGGACATATACAGTAGACCAAGCTCTAGGCTTTGAAAACCTTGACATTATCCCCTTTCAATGCTAGTCTAGCGTGAGTGGGAGTTAAGTTTTAAATTTTCTATTTAATAAATATTATACAGTCTCTATAAAACTATTGATCCAAAATCAGTAGAACATTATCAGGTTTCCCACTTACACTAAAAAGGTCTGAACATTATGGGTATTGTAGGAGATATTAGGTCTGTGGGTGTTCCTAAATCATTAATAGGAACAAATGGTGGTAAATACGGTGTTCTGTGAAAAATCACAACAACATTCTGAAAAGCAGCTATGGACATCCATGTGCATTCCTTAAAAACTCATCTGTTGTTTAAAAAAGGTACCAGTTTTACCACACATTCATGCTTACTTGCTGATTAATTTGCAGTTTTTAAGAACTTTTCAGTTAAAGGGTAAAAAAATTACAGTAGATTCTTAAACTTTTCTATATGCTATTTAAAAATAAAATGGACAACTTAAACTGCTGGAAGTTAATTTTTAAAAAATTGTACGGCCTAAGAAATTCTGTGTGAAGTGTCTAAAGCTAACGCAAATTACAACACCAGAGCTATAAGACCAAGAAAACTAGTGTTTAATCAAAAGGGCCACAGAATGTCAATTTCAGCAACTCAAACATGCTCCATTGTAGTATCAATAGCCCAAATTCAGCACTGGTGTAACTGGGTGCAACCATCTTTTCTTTATATGTTTATACAGCCCCTAGCACCATCAGGATGAGGCCTCTTGATGCTTCCACATTACAAATAGTTCATCTTCATCATAATCATGGTTTAATCACTCATAATACCTCATCAGTTTTTTGGCCCCTTGGTATTTAGCTTTCTTCAGGCTTTAAGTTTTCACATAAATTAGTTTGTAAAGAATGTTGTGAATTTTCTTTTCTCACACTCCAGAAATACCTCTCATACTGTAATCAGCCAGGCACCATCAATATGAGTCATAAAAACTCCATCACTCACCAATGCATTTCTGGAAATGACTGAATTTGAATGGTCAATTGTGGAGAATCGTGGATCAATACAGAAAAAGTTAAAAATCTTACCAATTAACTATTTAAATAAGTTATTAATTATTATATAAAAATACAGAATATTATAAAGGCTGGCACTTTGTTCCTTCATTCTGTTTTATTCAAGCCTGTTAAGGTAAACTTATTAATCTTTTAACCAACATTGATTCCCCTCTATTTAGATGGAGCAGACTAAGTAGCCTCTATCTTGAACTAATGGATGCACGTCCTCTGCTCCTTTGTTTGTTCTGCTTATTGTAAATTGTTCCAGCTGACCATTTCATCTTCATTTGTAAGATTTTTACTTTTTCTGTATTGATGTTCCACTCTCCTCAAATGACCCATTCAAATTCTGTCATTTCCAGAAGCGCATCAGTGAGTGAGAGAGTTTTTAACCCTCATACTAATGGTGCCTGGCTGATTACAGTATGAGAGGTAATTCTAGAGTGTGAGAATGAGTGGTCATTAAAAACTAAAAGTTGCACTATGAAATAATCAGATTTTTTTAAAATAAAAAAGGAATACAATTAGAAAGGAAGCCAAATTAAACAGTCAGTAGCCTTCCTTAACTATGATCAATTGAACAAAATAATAACTAACCGAGCAATAAAATTTCAAGAAAAGAATAACAGACTGAATAGGATTAAAATACAGTTTTAGACGCCCCCAAAAAACAGACACACAATGCCAGAATCCAGATTAATTACTGCTCTACTGACATAGAAGCACAGTGATAATAAGAGCGTCTTTGGAGAAAAATGTTGATGAAAGCATGCTGAGATCAGAGCAGTTTCAGTTCTTTCATAGGGTTAAAATATACATTAAAAATTAAGTCCTTTCAGAAATACCCTGGCATTTTTCATTTAAAGAAAAAACCAGACACGTAGAGTAATATACCATACATGAATTATTATAAAACGTTCAGTTGCTGAATGTGTTCAGCTGTTCTGGGCCATGAAACCAAAGAACAAATTTCTCTTGTTCATTTATGCATAATTTCTCAGTATCATTGGAAAACAAAAACAGAACAAAAACAAAACAAACAAACAAAAACCACAGTGCAGTGAAGGCAGGAAAGAAAGGAGGAAATCATGTATTTGTCTCAGGGCCTGATACAGCTCCCACTGAAGTCAGTGGAAAAACTCCCATTGATTTCAGTTGGGGTTCTATCCTGTTTAAGTTCCACTATACCAAACCAGATACATAGATATAGCTACTTCCTTCCAGCAGATAGAGAAAGAAAAAAGGCAAAGTTTTATGACATCACTCTCTCTAAAAGTGGGCTGCCTGGCTCTGATCAGTTTGGATCTTCTTCAGCTTAAAAAAATCTACAGGGAAAATTCAGAAAAAATCCAGGACAACTATCTGACATCCAGACACAACAACAACAGCAAATGGATGTCTGGGTTTCTATGTACAGGATTTGGAGAAATCAAATTAACAGATCAGAAATTACCAGTCTCCAAGATCCTTCTATGTCCTTCTAGGCAAATGGGAACTTCAGGTACCCAGTATCAGAACAGCGGGTATAGCTAAGAAAAACGGAGAAAATGGATGAACTACAGCATACAGGACCTGTCTTTCAAAGGAGGAATGCTCAAATCTGTAATGATCTGAAAGGTATACAAGTATCACCTGTTAGAGATCATGAGGTTAATTTTTTGTGTGGAGTAAGCCTTGATCAAAGAGCCACAGAACCTAAGATGTGGAACATATAACCTGCTTACACACAGGAAGAGCAAGATAACCATTCAAAAAAACTTCATGTGCACCTGCTCAAGAACCGGGCTGATAATCAAAGGTGACCAGGAGCCTCCTGACCATCAGGTCTATGAATCAGAGGATCTGCCTCATAGTGTATATATGTAACCAACCGAGATGACTGCTGAATAGGCTATCCTTTCATAGGTGAGGGAAGTATCTACAGATGGAAGTATTCAGCCTCAGAGGCAATGATTCTCAGAATATGAAAAACAGAACTCTCGCTACTTTGCACTTTATTTAGGAACCTATAAGGTAATTTAAAACATATTAAGAATAAGGACTCATGCAGTTTCAATTCCTCTAGCTAGATCTGACTCACTGGGCCAGACTGCCATGAAATTCAGGGCTACTATACCCATGAATGACTGAGAATGGTAGAAAATTCCTCTCTTGCTGCAAGAAGATTTGGTGGGCTGGGGCCTCACGCATTTATCTTTATGCTTTCTGTCCCCAAACCTCAATTTATGCTGGTATGTTTATCTGGATCCCAACTACCTGGCCTTAAGCTCCAGGTTGAAGCAATGAGTTGCATGATCTCGTCTCTACCCAATAGATGAAGGGAGCCCATCTTTAGGAAAGACCATAAGCATGGGTCCCTTTGTGCCCCAAGTTGGCACTCCATTCAAAAGGCTAGTATCTGAGAATCTATTCCCAGCACCTATTTGGGAATCATCGCTGAGTTCTGCCAATTACTGTTATCCTGCAAGCATCAGGTGAGATTATGTATTAGATCCAGGGACAAGAACAGCCAGACAGAGCTGAAACTGAGGTGATCAATGACTAAGCAACCACAGTTAGAGAGACACTTAGGAAAATGCATTCAGAACACAATATCCAGACATGTTGTCATGGATTCCAGACTGGCAGGCACACCTAAGGTGTAACCAGAGCCAACTGGATTAAGGCAGAAACATGATTCTCAGCCTCACAATCCATTGATTAGGAAAGAACACCTTAGTCCATCTTGGTACTTACATACCATGCTGATAGGTGTCTTATAAAGATATATGGCTAAACCTTACCTACCCAAGCATGGAAATTTTGGAATGTTCCTAAAATCAAGAACTCTCCTTTTCTTTCCAGTACATCAGTTGTACAACAACCAGCTAACTGAAAGAATGGACTTCTTAATCAACCTGAAATGCTGGGGTCAATTCTTTGGGCTGCAAGAAACCCCACCAGGCTTTTCTTCTGAGGGAGCAGGATGTGATTTAAAAGTTTTTATGGCCTGGTTTCTTGTCAGGAACAGTCCACTCTCTATCTTAAATGTCCTGAATGAAAAGGTGAACTGAAGAAAAGTTACACCATTTCCTACAATGTTATTAGGCATATAAGGTCCCCATTATTTTCAAGCAGTGGAGCACTGCCATTTACATTTAGAGTGCAGGCATCTTGCTTAACAAGCATGACTAAATCACCTCTTTTGAAAAGCCAAATATCAGAAGAATCTTACATCCTGTTAGATCAAAACTTCTTTTCTGCTAGTTAAAAGATAGCATTGACCTGGAGATAAGAAGGATGAATTAACTAGTCAACTAAGCTGTCACCGCTAAGGAAATGTGGTCTGGATGAAATTACTATAGGTGCACAACTGGTTGAAAAACCAAACTCAGAGTAATTATCAGTGCTCTGCTGTCAAACTAGGATGAGGTATCTAGTGGGATCCCACAGGTGTCTGTTCTGGGTCTGGTACATTTCAACATTTTTGTTAATGACTAGAGCAGGGGCGGGCAAACTTTTTGGCCTGAGGGTTGCATCGGGTTTCTGAAATAATATGGAGGGCCAGTTAGTGGAGGCTGTGCCTCCCCAAACAGCCAGGCATGGTCCTCCCCCACCCCGCTTCTCGCCCCCTGACGGCCCCTTGGGGACCCCTGCCCCATCTACCCCCCCTGCTCTTGGTCCCCTGACCGCCCCCCTAACTGCCCCCAGCCACCCCATCCAACCCCTCCTCTCCTTCCTGACTGCCCCCCCCGGAACTCCTGCCCCTATTCAACCCCCCTGTTCCCCACCCTCTAACCACCTTGACCCCATCCACACCCCTGACCACCCCCCAAACTCCCCTGCCCTCTATCCAACCCCCTGCACACTCCCTGCCTCCTTACCGCACTGCCTGGAGCACCAGTGGCTGCCAGCGCGGCTGCATCAGGACAGGGAGCCGTGCCGCGCAGCACAGAGCACCGGGTCAGACCAGACTCTGCAGCCCCGCCGCCCAGAGCATTGCACCGGCGGCGCGGCAAGGTGAGGCTGCAGGGGAGGGAGGACAGTAGGGGAGGGGCTGGGGGCTAGCCTCGTGGGCCAGGAGCTCAGGGGCTGGGCAGGACAGTCCCGCGGGCCATAGTTTGCCCACCTCTGGACTAGAGTATGCCTATAAAATCTGTGGACGACAGCAAGCTGGGAGGGGTTACAAGCACTTTGGTGGACAGGATTGGAATTCAAAATTACCTTAACAAATTGGGGAACTGATCTGAAATCAACAGTATGAAATTCAGTAAAGGCAAGTGCAAAGTTACTATGCCTATGAAGGAAAAAATCAAACACAAAAAGGGGAAATATTGGCTAGGCAGTAGTATTGCAGAAAAGTATCTTGGGGTTATAGTGGATCACAAATTGAATATAAGTCAACAATGTGATGCAATTGTAAAAAAGGCTAATATCATTCTGGAGTATATTAACAAGAGTGTCATATGGAAGATGTGGAAGGTAATTGTTCTGCTCTGCTTGGCACTACTGAGGCCTCATCTGGAGTCTGTATCTACTTTTGGGAGCCACACTTTAAGAAAGATGTGGACAAATTGGAGAGAGTCCAGAGGAGAGCAATAAAAATGATAAAAGGTTTAGAAAACCTGACCTATGAGGAAAAGTTTTTTAAAAAAACCCTGTGAATGTTTAGTCTTAAGAAAAGAAAACCAAGGGGGGACCTGTTAATGGTCTTCAAATATGTTAAGGACTGTTATAAAGAGGATGGTGATCAATTGTTCTCTGTGTTCACAGGACAAGAAGTAATTGGCTTAATCCATATCCAGGGAGACTTAGGTCAGACTTTAGAAAAATCTTTCTAACTATTAGGATAGATGAGTATAAGAATAGGTTACCAAGGGAGGCTGTGAAATCCCCTTCATTGTAGGTTTTTAGGAACAAGTTAGATAAACACCTGTCAGGATGGTCTAAATATACTTGGCCTGCCTCAGTGCACAGGAATAGATATGACCTCTCAAGCTTCCCTTCCATATATTCTGTGATTCTATGTCCCTTCTTTTCTCTAAACAGGTCCTATTTTTTCAACCTTCTCTCAGAGGTCATGCTTTCTAAACATCTTATAATTTTTACTGCTCTCCTCTTGACGCTCTCTCCAATTTGTTCACATATTTCTTAGTTTGTGATGCCCAGAACTGCACACAGTATTCCAACTGAGACCTCACCCATGGCAAGTAGAGGGGGACAATTATCTACCAAGTCTTACATACAACACTCCTGGTAATACACCTCAGGTTTTGCATATGACACTCCTGGGAACTCTGACACATTATTTACTCACACTGGACATACAACCAACATGGGACCTCACACCATGGATCTACTTCCACTAAGTTACAGGGCCTCTCTATACACAGAGCCAAAGCTCTAACCAACTGGCTGTTAAGAGAAAGCCAGATGTGTCCAAACCATGCTTATTGTTGGGTATTCTCTGGCCAAGAGAGATAATGAAACCTACTGCAACTAATGGGCTATATCTCTAAATGCTCCAAAGAAAAGTGAGGTGAAAAATAAAAAAGAGATTATTAGTGAAGTACCCGTGCATAAATAACTGTAACTAAACCCAGACAACTGGAGAGAGGAACACAGAGGGAAAAATAACCCTCAAAGCCTATCCAGCCAAAAGAGCTGTATCCAACTGCTAGAGTCTAGAAGACAACTGATCAGGATCAGCCAGTCAACTTTATAAAGGGGAAAGACACATCATAAAAGCTTTGCCTTTTCCTGGTCTCATGTGTTAGTAGGAGGAATTATTCCCCTTTATTTGAAGTAGCATAGGACAATGGGGAATTGAGCATTATAAAAATGTAAACAAAACACAAACAAATCACAAACTGTGTCTTTGCTTGCTGCCTTACTGCCACCACAAATAGCCCTACAGTACATCACATTTTTCTTACGCTGCTTTTAGATGAACAATTTCATCCTCTGCGGCCAAAAGGGTAGTGGCTGATTTGGTCTTTGTGTCTTCAAGAGCCATCTGGGCTTCTGCCAGACTGCAAGAGAAATTAATAACCAGAAATATACCTTTAAATTAAAGGTACAGATTCTCACATTGAATTTTGCATGACAAAGCAAATATTTTAGGGTTTTTGTTGGGTTTTTTTTGCAGGTCACCTGCATGCATAATCTGCAAAAGTCATATCTGACTAAACTATACCAGCAGAATTACTGCTCTGTAACCCATTACTATTCATCTTATACAGCTCCAGTTCCTCTATCTCCCTCCCTAATTTAGATGCCCCAATTTGTCTCCATTAACCATAATCTGGCATAATCTCTGAACACGAGCGCTCCATCTGCAAACCTGCCTATCTCCAGCTCCACAACACTGCCTGTTTTCTACTGCCTTCATAGCATCACCACCGAAATCTTCCTTAATTTTTCTTCTTGACTTAACTAGCACATGTCTGTCCCCAAGTCCCCGCTCTCTAGACTCCTACATGTTCAAAATATTGCTGCCCACTTTCATACATGTATTGTACAAAGAAATGCAACTAGGCCACCATCATCCTGTATCATTACCAATGATTCACCATTCATTACAGGATCCAGCTCAAAATTGCCTTATTTTGTATTAAAATCTTCTGCAGATTTGCTCCTGCCTACATAATAGACCTTTCTTTGTACTTCACTCCCTTCTCATCTAGCACTTCCTCCTCTCAGTCCCATTAAATAATCTCTTCCTGTTCATACAGAAGCCTTTGCTGAAATGCCTGTTATGTGGCCTTCCTATGTCTATGCCTCACTGTCTATCAGAATTGAAAATTGGTTGAAAAGTAGTTTGTTTCAACATTTCCAACTTTTTTTCTTTGTTTGTTTTGACTAAAACAATTCACCAAAATCTCCACAATTTCCCTAAATGTTTTGGTTGATTCAAATCTGCCTTTTTGGGGGAGAAAAAGTTCTGGATGAAAAATTTTGACCATCTCTAATCACTGTGCTCATTAGTGTGATATGGGTGGGCATATGAGCTTGAGGATTGATGGCGCAAAAATGGAGAATAACTACTCTACTTGGCATCATCCCCCTGCAAACCCACAAGAATCAATGCTGACAGTTTCAGCATTAATTCCCTGTGTTATTCAGTGCTGGGGTCAGCCCACAGGCAGTCAGCACAACTCTTTAGTGAGCTGTACTGCCGGAAGTGAAAGGGGGCATTAGGTATAACACAAAGGGGTCTCACAACCACATAATTCTAAGAAAATATGTATAGTTTCATCTCCTCCTGCCACTTGGTCTTGGCAGGCCTATGAAACATTTCTGATATACTGTAGGGGCGATGAGAAAGGAACTCTATGAGGTAAACTCTGAAGGTTCATATTCTTGGGGTTTTCCTGTACCTGGGGATGATACACCCTATGATGTTTAGAAGACTTCTAAATATTCAGTACTCTCTTGACAGGTTTCAGAGTAGCAGCAGTGTTATTCTGTATCCGCAAAAAGAACAGGAGTACTTGTGGCACCTTACAGACTAACAAATTTATTAGAGCATAAGCTTTCATGAGCTACAGCTCACTTCATCGGATGCATTGAATGGAACATATAGTAAGATATATATATATATATATATATATATACACAGATAAGTTAGAAGTTACCATACAAACTGTGAGAGGCTAATTAGTTAAGATGAGCTATTATCAGCAGGAGAAAAAAACTTTTGTAGTGATAATCAAGATGGCCCATTTAGAGAGTTGACAAGAAGGTGTGAGGATACTTAATTTAAGGAAATAGATTCAGTATGTGTAATGACCCAGCCACTCCCAGTCTCTTTCAAACCCAAGTTAATGGTATCTAGTTTGCATATTAATTCAAGCTCAGCTGTTTCTCCTTGGAGTCTGTTTTTGAAGCTTTTCTGTTGCAAAATTACAGGTTTCAGAGTAACAGCCGTGTTAGTCTGTATTCGCAAAAAGAAAAGGAGTACTTGTGGCACCTTAGAGACTAACCAATTTATTTGAGCATAAGCTTTCGTGAGCTACAGCTCACTTCATCGGATGCATACTGTGGAAAATACAGAAGATGTTCTTATACATACAAACCATGAAAAAATGGTTGTTTACCACTACAAAAGGTTTTCTCTCCCCCCACCCCACTCTCCTGCTGGTAACAGCTTACCTAAAGTGATCACTGTCCTTACAATGTGTATGATAATCAAGTTGGGCCATTTCCAGCACAAATCCAGGTTTTCTCCCCCCACCGCCCCAACAAACCCACTCTCCTGTTGGTAATAGCTTATCTAAAGTGATCACTCTCCTTATAATGTGTATGATAATCAAGGTGGGCCATTTCCAGCACAAATCCAGGGTTTAACAAGAATTGCCACCCTTAGATCTTTTACTGAGTGGCCACAGAGGTTGAAGTGTTCTAATACTCGTTTTTGAATGTTATGTTTCCTGATGTCAGATTTGTGTCCATTTATTCTTTTGCGTAGAGACTGTCCAGTCTGGCCAATGTACATGGCAGTACTCGCTTGGTGTTGCTTAGAAGACAAACCCCCGAAGACCTGACTGAGAAGAACACTGTTTTGTCTTTCACATATTATTTTACTTTGCTCCAGTAATGAGATACTCATGAGTCATGAAATGTCATAAGCAACTTGAAAAGCTGAACATGTAACTTTCAAGAGAAGTTCTGAAGTTATGAAAAAAAGAACAAAAAACATACATGATTTACTTCTCTTCATTTGGTCTGCTGAGTACAGCCTTAACAACTTTATCTTTAACCCCACTCTGGCAGACCACCCTTCCAGATGAGGAAGACCAGTTATAGATAGTCCCAGAAGCCCTCAGTGCCACAAATGAATTGGAAGGCATCATCACTGGAAAGCAATGCAAGCCACTCTTTCCCTCCCTTGCATGCCCAAACACTCTTCATATTTAACTAATATCAGCTGTATGATGTAGATTTAGCGCTGATTAAATACAAGTCCCCCAGCCACTACTGTGAAGATTCATTTTCATTTCAGGAGAGTTTATGTTTGCATTATGCAAGCAAACTACAGTCAACAATTTTACTAAGGCTATGTCTACACTAGCAGTTTTGTTGGTATAACTTATGTTACTATGGGGTGTGAAAAAAACATCCCCCAAGTGACATAAGTTACACCAACAGAAGTGCCGGTGTGGACAGCACTATGTCTGCAGAAGATGCTCTCCCATTGGTATGGATTGGCTACACGGGAGATCTTACTGTGGCACAGCTGCATTGGTACAGCTGTGCCACCGTAAGGTCTCTAGTGTGGACATGGTCTAAGTGAGATCTTAGGGGAGATGTATTCCAGCATCAACAAGGAGCTTGAAAACCCATTATTAGTGAGACTTGCTAATGCCTCCTTTCAAGATTAAAGGTTGCCAGCCACCTTTAACTCCAGTACTAAGTGCCTCTCACTCAAGAGACTGTTTTGATGTTAACAGCTTTAGTGATTACCATAAATCAATAATCTCCCTCTTTCTTCAGTCCCTATAACTCTAGTTTTTGATAGTCACCCAAGGATAACAATACCATCTATCTCCTTCAAACAATGAAGAGAGCTGATTTAGTTAGGCTTTTCATCAACCTTTGATTGTATTGACCAAAGGTTTAGATAGATCTGTACAGACAATTTGTTCTTTCCTCTGAAAGATCCCAAAAGGTAGCAAAGACACATTTTCTTTCCCAAGGGGCTCTCATATGGAGTCCTCCAGCATTCCATCTTATCTCCTCTCAGGTTCAATGTAGCTATTTGGCAGCACGAGGAGATTGTGAGATGTTTTGTCCTATAGTGTCATCAACATGCAGAAGACACTCAGATCTACATCTTTTTTCATCCAACATGGATACCATAGTCTTTGCTTACTCAGAGTTTGATAGAGGAGATGCAGACAGGATCAAACTAGTTTATGTTCAACCAAGATGAGACAGAATGATGCTGATATGAAGATAGAAAACATTCAGTGGTATGGGCCATAATTGTGACTATGCCATTTATTGAAGGTATGTCATGTCTGATTTTCACCAATATGGCTTACCATCTTGAGTTTATTCCCATTCTTGGAATTCCAGATGAAAGCAATTATATATAATGCTTTGGCTCAAAGACTGAGACCATTTCTTGCTATTATGATCCTTGCCACAGTTAGCAATATCTTTCTAAACAGTCCAGAACAGTGCAACATACTTTCACTGGGGCTACCATTGAAAAGCACTTGGAAGTTTCAACAAGTGCAGTGTGCTGTGATTTGCTTATCGAACAGCGTAAGTCATTTTGATCTGATAACACCAGCGCTCCATGCTCCACACAGGCTATTGTGTGCAGTTCAAAGTGTTGGTTGCCAGCTCTTCAGTCCTAACTAGTTATTTGAGAGACTGTATCTCTTCCTCTGTCCTGTTACAGTGACTATGATCTGCTGAGATGCTCATATTATTGGTTCCTATCAGTGTCAGATTATCCAATGAGCCGATGGGGCCTGTCCCCAGGGGCCCGGCCAATTGGGGGCCCTGGAAAAATAGGCGCCCTGCCCCCAGCAGAAATCTGCCACAGAAGTGCCCAGGTGGGTGGAGTGCGGGAAGCCCCCATACCCGACCCCACTCCCTGGCAGAAGCACAGGGAAAGCCCCAGCATCTGGACCGCTCCTGCAACCCCGGGACTGAAGGAGCTCTCACTCCCTGCCACGGCTTCAGGGCAGGAGTACTCTCACTCTCTGCTGTGGCCCCAGGTCCATGGCAGGGGGAACAGAGCTTCTCTGGTCGTGCCACAGTAGGGGGGGTAGAAAGGAGCAAACGGGTAGTGGGGCCGCAGTGGGGGGCCGAAATGGGGCAGGACTGTGGGTGGAACAGGGGTGGGGTCGTGGAGGAAGGGACAGAATGGGGTTGGGCTGTGGGCATGGCTGCAAACAGAAGAGGAAGAAGGGGGGCGGGACCACAGGTGGAAGGGATCCCCCATTTGCTCTGGCCCAGAGCCCCATGAAACCTTAATCCGCCACTGGTTCCTGGCAGCAGGGCACTCTCAATAGTGGCTATATATCTTTGGACTTTGCTCCATCTAGTGATCCATGAGACTCTGGCACACTCCTGGAATAAATATAAAAGATTTACCTGATAGGCCTTGGTCACCAAGCCTCTAATTGATAATAGGACCACATCGAGCACAGCAAGAAAGATTTTATAAAGTGGTTTGGAAAGACCTATTTTTGTAAGTGTTGTGTTTTTTTAAATTAATGAAATATATGCAAACAGAGCTGGTCCATTATGTCCCAACAGAACATTTTTCCAGAAAATCCCAATTTGTCAAAATTGAAATGTTCAACAGGAAGGTGTCGATTTTGATGAAATTTAGATGGAAAACTTCCTTATTTCCTTCCAGCTTACTAGCCTCCCAGGATCCTTGGCAGCATGCTAAACTGGGGTTCTCTGGGCTTCCAGGCTCACAGCCCAGCTAATGGGGAGCCACGACCAGAAATTTTCAAAAAATTCCCTTTCAGTTCTCCCAAAACAGGTTTTTGGGTTTTTTGTTTGTTTGTTTTTGTAAATGACCCTTTCATGGAAAGTTTCTCATATCTGACCTTTTGTTTCAAATTAAACTTGTCCATGGGAGCTCCATATCCAAGTGCAGGGATGATGTACACCTTCATAAATAATCTCTAAGATAATTAGCTGAATAATTGCTGACTTCACAGGCCCCTCAAGCAATAAACTATGCATATCTGTCTTGAAAGCAAACTAAGTTTTAAGCAAAATCTAAAAAAAAAGTTATTTTACTTTAACACAAAGAACCATTATATTTTCATCAACTCTAGAGCAGAGAAACATTTTGCATACATTTTCTATAAACAACATTTTTGTTATTAAAATGTGGTTTCCATGTGGTGTCCTTAAAATTCATAAAACACAAAAGCAAACTATGAATAAGATTTTATACATATATAACCTCAGTAGTTTGATGACATCACAAACCAGACAAGCTTAAATTTTGTGGTTTACCATGATGACCTAAGGAAGAACCCTGCTAAGATATAAGCTGAGTGTCTAAAAAGCAGGTGTCTAAAGCCTAATTGGTAACTGTGCAAAATTGCACCTGCACTAGGGACATCTTCTAAACAGCTCTGTGGGTCAGAGATCACACCTCTTCATACTCCGAACTCACAAATCTATGCCAGCAGAAGACTGTAAGGTAGACCTGACATTACACACGAAGGAATACTTACATTTCTGATGATGTATTGACTTCAGACTTTTTATAAAGCTGACAGAAAGCAACAGTTGTGGCCAGATACATAGCTTGAATTGAGGAAAAACCATGATGATATCCCTGAATTTTTTCCCCAAAGTCCCTCTTCCTTTTTTCCCAACAAGCAGTGGCAAGAAATTGGGGTTAGTATAACCAACTATCTACACCCCTCCTACCAATTCAAGAGCCAGCTGCTTTTAATATTGAGGGTTTTCTTCTTGAAAATGGCTATTTGAGCACAGCTTATGGTGAAATACAGACTTTCAAGTTAAAGGGAACAAAAACTTTTAAGCAGTTAAAACATAAATGTGCAGAGAGTTTCACTCCTAGCAGCCATTTCAAAAGTTTTAGTTGCCTATGACGACAATGAAAACATTACAGGAAATATATCGCTGTTCCTGCACACATCTCATTGCTGTTTTATTTTTAAATAATATGTTGCTATATTTAGCAAATATAATAGCTTAATTTTAGCTAACACTAAGTATTAATCTTCATTTACTACCTTTATTTATTTGCTTAATTTAAATATCCAAAGATGTTACTGTTATGACTGTCCCCCACTCACACTTAAAAGGCAGGAGACAACTGGAGGTAATAGACTGTTACATGTCATTACTAAGGGAACTAAAATATGGTGTCCCCTAAGCACCTATTTTGCTACCCATATGTTGCTTGATATATACAAGAAGGCCCTGGGTGAGACGGGGCCATATCCTGGTCCCATTGAAATCAATGGAAGTTTTGGAACTGATTTCAATGGGAGCAGGATTGCAGTCATAATTTCTGAACACTAGAGTATTAGTGTGCTGATGATATGTAACTATACATCTCTTGCCCTGCAGAACCTGTGATCTCAGCATCTACCCTAGAAGAGTGCTTGCATGCTACGGATCACTGGATGCACAGGAGCAGCCTCATTCTCTACTTAAGAAAGACAGAAATCTTTTTGGATCACAATTATGCAAGGTTTTTCTCTCTTTCTTTGGGAGACACTGCATTCAGAGGTGTGATTACAGCGTGTGTAGATGTACCTGAGCTAGCTTTGATCTGGATACCTCTAATAATGATAGCAATGAAGTTGTAGCACCATGAGCAGAAGCACAAGCTAGCTGCTCACTCTAGTAGAGATCCAGGGTTCCAGACAGGTTTGTATAAACTGTGCTTCACTACAGTTGTTATTCAAGCTAGCTAGATCAAAACTAGCTCTGGTACATCTACACATGCTGCAATCATACCTCTGATTGCTAGGTAGACCTACCTGTTCCTAGCTGATGAGAAGCATATTTGGCCAGGATAAGAATATTGGGCATTCTTTTCTATGAAATGTCATATTTTGGATATGAGAGAGACAAGGTAGGTAAGATGATATCTTTTATTGGACCAACTTCTGTTAGAACATAAGCACGGCCATACTGGATCAGGCCAATGGTCCATCTAGCCAAGTATCTTCTCTTTTGACGGTGGCCAATGTCAGATGCTTCAGAGGGAATGAACAGAACAGGCAATCAGCGAGTGATCCATCGCCTATCATCCACTCCCAGCTTCTGGCAAACAGAGGCTAGGAACACTCAGAACATGGGGTTGCATCCCTGACCATCTTAGCTAATAGTCACTGATGGATCTATCCTCCATTAACTTATCTAGTTCTTTTTTAACCCCGTTATAATTGGTGGACGGTACAAGCTTTCAAACTATACCAAGTTCTTCAGGTCTGGGGAAAGAAATCAGAATGTCTGAACTAAATACAAGTGGGTACAGATACCTAAGCTCTCTTAAGGAGTCAGAAAGAAACAGACCCTAAGATGAATCCACTACAGTTTGGCTAGTGGTTTACTCTGGCTTGACCAGAATGGACTATGCTTGAACCTTTATTTCACTATGCTAGCCTAAGGACTTCCAATGCTGTGTAATAAAACCTACTGCACTTTGAAGTCACTGCAAATACTTGCTGAGGTGCATTAGTCCCTGAAGAGTGTACAGGTCTCTACTATCTTCACTGGACTCACTAGACAGATCTCACAATATGAAGCAGGAGTGCTGGAGCCCAGAGGTTCAGTCTAGAAGGAGGTGAGGCTGGGTGGCCTACCCTGAAGCTAAAAAGAAGGGCTCCCTGGAGGCCTGTCACACCAGAGTGGCTCCTCCAGAAGACTATTTAAAAGCTGGGACACAGCAGAGATCTTGTGGATCTGCTTAATTATCTGTCCCAACTTATATTTAGCTCAGGCTTCTCCAGATCTGGAGAACTCTGTGTAGTTCAAAAGTTTACTTCCACCAACAGAAGTTGGTCCAATAAAAGATATTACCATACTTACCTTGTGTCTCGCATATCCTGGGACCAACACAACTACAACAACACTGCAAATAAAAAAAAATACATATATCTGGCTATATCCAAAATGTGTCATATGTGGCATGAAAATTTCCTTCTGTGCAACTTGCAGTACAGAATCTGTATTAAATAAGCTACCGGTATTATGACCAAAAGTTTTCAGGGCAAAATGTTTAATTTCTGCCAGGCCTGTTGTCTTTCAGGCAGCCAATACAATTTTTTAAATTATTTTAATTACAAACAAACCAACCAATGTTTAACTTACTTACTAGAAGACTTTTAATGCCTTGGGTATACAGTCCCACATCATTCAAATTCAGAAAATCCAGAGTCTAGATAGATTTTAAATTCTTATTTCAAAGCAGAAATGAAACATTTTGCAGATCTCTATTAGAAGTGAGGTGTGAGAAGAAAAATAAATTTGTTGTTGAAAAATACACAGTTAATTCTCCTACTCTTGTTGCACTAAGTTGAGTTGTAAATGAGTTGAGTTCAGTTCTTTCTCCAACTGTTGTATTTCGTGTTTCCGAGTGCTGGCAAATTCCCTCAGCTGTCTTTCTTTCTCAATTGACTCCTACAGTGAAATACAAATATCACGCTGTTTGAATGTTATGCCCAAAAGTTATACAGCATTTCTTTAGAACAGTGGTTTTCAACCCATGGTCCGCAAACCCCTGGGCATGCACAGACTATTTCTAAGGAGCCTGCGCAAGGTTGTCGTTACCATAAAATGGTAGTTTTCAACTTGGGGTCCACAGACTAAGTCTAAGATTTCCAAAGGAGTCTGCACCGCCATTCAAAATTTTTAGGGGTCCACAAATGAAAAAAGGTTGAAAACCACTGCCTTAGAATGTCTCATGACAAGCTGTGCATTTCTGAACTGATGCAGGAAAGAATAAATCTAAATTGATCTTAAACAAAGAAAACATTGTACTTGTTCAAATAGAGAGATAGCATAAAACAGCCAGAAAGAGATCAAATCACACTGGGGGAAAAGTTACATATAGTAGTGGTTTACTATTTCATTGTAAGATAGATAGATATACATATGGATATGCACACAAATACACACACTACTAGAAAGAAAAAATATGGACAAAAAGTAAACTCTTAGAACTAAATATGCCAACAATTCTTTCTATGCCTGCATTAATTAACTTTTTACGCATTACTGGGAATGCAAAATAATGGGGAAAAATCATAAGAGCAAATTAAGCAACTAATATAACTGATAAGGCTACACCCTTGCACACGCAACTCTGCTTTTAATACCATATTGCATACCCTAATAAAACTGTAAATAAACTAGTAATTGTGCACTGGGTTTCAATTCTGTTTTGAAAGGCTTTCCTTTCATTTGCACATGCAGTTGAAAACCCATAGATTATTTCTTTCACTACAGCTTTTTAAATGTTGTCATTTGTAAAAACAAATTAAGAGAAAACTGCTGTATTCTCTGTACCAAGTACAGACCCTAGCCAGATTAATCCTAGTCCATATGGTTGGATGTCACTTTACCCAGGGGAAACAGCTTATTCAGACTGTAAACAGTGATTTTTGTTTGGAAAAAAAATTAAAATGAGAAATCAGGGAGAGCATGAAGACATTTGCTCTCATCTCCCCACTAGCTAACACTACTGTTTTCTTCCAAAACACACAAGAGTGCCACAGAAGGTCTGCATCTCCAGCTGAAATATTGTAAACAGCACCTTCTGCAAATCTTATGAATCATGCAGGGGAAGAGAAAGGGAACGCACACCCCTGCTATCCTAGTCCTCAAAGCTAGGTGCATGGTGGTATCATGATTTATATTTCTTTCCTTTAAAAAAATTTCTCACAACACATGTAATAGAGCCCAAGCTTCAGAAGAACAAAAACTAACAGTTCAGAGGGCATGGGACCTTATGCGCGCCCCTCAGTTCACATGAAGAGTTTCACAAAACACTAAGTTGCTTCCAATACAGGTCTAGTGTAAAGTCTTAGGGTGATGTCACAGCAAACTTATAATTAGCATATTTCTTTACCTTGATATATAAAAAACTAGTTTCTTGGACAAGACAAAAGAGCTTAAGGCTTGTTAAGCTAATTTAGTCAAATTAACTTCAATGACTTATTTTATTCCGCTTTTAAAGCTTTTTTCTTTTTTAATGACATAATTGTCACAGTTAACAATGATGGCAATAGTTCAGAAGGCAAACTGTGTGAAAACACTGTTTTAGTTAGTAAAACAAGCCCAACATTGATTTTTAATTGCAGAAAGTCTTTGATTTATATATTTTTATCATCTTAAAAATAAACATTCAGCATACCTGAATAAGAGAAAGACTGGTTTCAAAGGGCCTTCCCGAAGTAGTACTGGAAAAACAAGTCCCCAGCCACGGCAGGAGACGAGATTTTATTGTCTCTACACCTGCATAATGCCCACCTAAGAGAACACATAAACCAGGTATATGTGAGAAAATGCAGAGCTAAATCCTTAGTCTGCACTTAAAAAGAAAATGGAGGTGTTATGTACAAACCATAGAGACATGGAAAATTCTCACCTTCTCGAGCTGTTTGATTGAGGATTGTGAAGAGTTGCCCCTGAATCATGGAGTTCATTTCTATGATTTCACAACATCTGTTCAGATTCTGATCACATGAGTTAATCTGTAAATCAGAAGAATTAAAACATATGTTTGGAGTTTTTGTTTTATTTTGTTTTGACTTTTCTAAATAATTATGTTTATGATATACATTGAACATGATATAAGAGCTTTTTCTATAACTTTGTCTATGACTTCACTACAGCTTCCTAAACCACCATGAGAGCATTCAGATATTTCCAGGGGCCGGAAAAATAACACATGATGTTAATAGTTACAGCAAAGAGCTGGGAGTCAGGAATTCAAGGTCCGATTTTCAACTCTATCAATGACTTACTAGGTTAAAGAAATCATTTCCCCATTACTAAAATAGATACAATAACACTTACCTACCTCACGGAAGTGTCATGAAACTTCATTAATGTTTAAAAGGTGATATAAAATCATTGGATGAAAAGTCCTATATAACTGCAAAATATATTTCTACAGACTAAAATAAACCACGCTTATAGGGTTACTTTGTTGCACTGTCAATAGGCACACATAGCTTTCATGTGATTTTATCTGTTTTTAATACATATTGAAACAAAGAGTGTTCAAGAACAGGAAGAAACTAGCATTATGTCCTTGATACAAAAAGCAGAAAAAAAAATTACGGAAAGCTATAAACTATCTCATGGAATTACTGGAGTTGGAATTGGTCCAGGATATTACTGCTAATACTACATCTGTCAGGAAGAGCTCTAAAGCTGCCAACAATGACAAGTGGTCAGAATTTCTGTTTACATATCACATCTAAAATAACTTTACCTCCAGGAGTACAGTGCCCCTAACACTATACTGGTGTAGTGGTACAGTACTGCCTCAGCAAGGCGACCACAATGTACTAGCAAAAATGGTTACTTACCTATGTATTAACTGTTGTTCTTTGAGATGTATTGCACATATATAATTCCTCTGCAGGTGTATGCGTGCCCTAATGCATGCAAGCTGCAACCTACACCTGCAGTAGAATGTATGTGAGCACAATCATTCAAAGGAGAATCATCACTTTTTATAGTGCAAGGGCTTTCTCCAGAGGTTTCCCCAACCAATTAATTACCTTGACTGATCCAACCTATATTTTCAGATCTGATAAGATGTTGCCTTGGGGTGGTATGACTGTAGATATGAATGTTGCCTAAAATTCTCCATGTTCATATCCCCATCTCCATGGCAATTAGCATGGAGGTAGGAGATTGAGGTATGGGCCTGTGAACCAAAATGAAAAGTTGGACACCAATCAGCTGAATTAATTACCAAAATTGATTATATGGATTTTTATGATAACGGAAATGTTCTTGATTTTAATTAACCTTTCAAATCCTTCAATTTTTGGTGTTTGCTGAAAGGGAGCTTAGGACCATTAGTTCTTAGGGTGCTGAGGCCAAACACCAAGTGCATGGTGGATACTGAGCTCCCTTAAAGCTAGCTCTTGACATGAAAGCCAGCCTTTGAAATGGAGCCTTTCTGTTGCTTCCCTCGAAAGAGGGCCCAAGGAACAAGACAAAGGCCCAAGATAATGCAGTGTGGCTTTTGTCTCCTTTGCCTTCTGTATAGAAGCCGCTATCTGCTCCCAAACAAGTTGTCTATAAAGTAAGACAGGTCCTTAAGTTCTCTGGATTTCCAGGCATCCACTATTGAAGGCAGTGGCCCCCACCATTGTATCATCTGCATCAAAAGTTACCCATACCTGATGCTCTTATTACCAGCTTCTTAAGCTTCTGGCATTTCTACTGAGGAAGAAAATCAACCAAAATAGAGGCTTCTTCCATTATTCCACCTGACTCTTGGTCACGAAGGACTGGTGGTAAATGACTTAGAGGATTGCAGTCACACACTGATAAACCTTCTCTCTAAATGAATCCCAGCACTGCAGCTGAGGATTTTGGGTACAGTACCATAAGTGTGTCCAGCCTCTATCACCAAGCTCCAAGAGGCGTGGGGGTGGGAGTGGGGAAGACATAGCATGGGGCAGTCTGAGGAAAGGGTGTACTGTTTACTGAACTTTGTTCAAGCCTGGGACAGCTCTGTAAGGGGTCTGCCATAGCTTTATCACCAACTTGTCAAAAATAGGGTGCAAGGGTACAGCAACACTATTGGATGGATGTGGTTTCCGGTCCAGTTACCTCCTAACTGTGATCTTTGTATATTTCTGACCTGGTTTTAACGGAAAAAAATAATCAAAAAAATAATCCAGTGGTCATGGAAAACTTCTGTAAAAATTGAGGAGAAGTAGGATCCTCTGCCACAAAGTCACTGTCTTGGTATTCTCATAGTGGAGATGTATTTGGCATCAGGAGAGTCCTCTGGCTAATCTAAATGCAAAGACCATCCCTCATCACCGTGATCCTCAGCTTGATTCTGCTCCAATAGCTGGAACTGTACAGGTAATCGGGGAGCCTGGAGTATCATCAGGGTTCTGGGAAGCATGGACACTGGTGGCCAATGCAAGAGGTGTCAGTGTAAAGGCCAGAGCTACTTGCCCAAGGAGTACTGACTCTTGGGATGCAAGAGTAGATTTTGGTTCAAACAGAGTTCCAACTGCACTGAGATTTCTTGCACCCAATAACCAAGAAAAGGAATGCTTTGAAGCCAGAAGTGATCAGACCAGATTTCCAAGCACACATGGATACCTGGACTCACCACCTCCTTCTCCTTTTCAAGCATCTGAATGCAGAAGTGAAAAAATACAGAGGCCTTGATATAGAGCAACCAGGAGTCAGAGGCTTTGGCAAAGGCATGTCAGGGACCTGCTAACTGTTGTGGTGCCCCCGTCTCAGACTCCTGCATAGAGGTTCTGCCCCATTCCATTAGCCTGAACTCAGTACCACCTCATCCTTGGGCTACACTGGTGAGGATGCTGCAGGAGACTTTTGAGTTGAAACAGTCTGACTGGGATTACTGGAGTGAGGAGCAGGTCTGAGCAAACCCGGCTGCCCCTGGCATGGTGTTCCAGTGTTGAGCAGTTGTAGAAAAACTCAGCTTTAGCTTCAAGGATTCACCCTTTGAATCACTCCGTCCTAGCCAGTGTCATGCCAGACTTATAGGAGTCTCTATTGCAGGGATGGGCAAACTTTTTGGCCTGAGGGCCACATCAGGGTTCCAAAACTATATGGAGGGCAGGTGCAGTCATGGAACAGGGGCAGTTGGATAGGCATGGGAGTCCCAGGGGGCCTGTCAGGGGATGGGGGTGTGGATAGGGGTCGGGGCAGTCAGGGGACAGGGAGCGGGGGGGGGGGGGGTTGGATAGGGGCTGAGGGTCCCGGGGGGGCAGTTAGGAGTGGAGTGTCCCAGGAGGGAGCAGTCAGGGGACAAGGAGCAGTGGGGGTTGGATGGGTCAGGGATTCTGAGAGGGGCAGCCAGGGGATGGGAAGTGGGAGGGGGCAGATAGGGAGTGGGGGCCAGGCTGTTTCGGGAGGCACAGCCTTCCCTACCCAGGTGTAGTGTATTAAATTGTTCCCCATAGGAATGTGCTACTTACCACTGCCAGTCCTGGTGCTCTGTAAGTAGCACATTTTTATGGGGAGCAATTTAATACACTATACCCAGCGGCTCTCGCAGCCCTGCTGCCCTGCAGGAGCTCACAGCCCCGCTGCCCAGAGCGCTGGTGGCATGGCAAGCTGAGGCTGTGAGGGAGGATCCAGGGGTTAGCCTCCCCAGCCAGGAGCTCAAGGGCTAGGCAGGACGGTCCCATGGGCCGGATGTGGCCCGCGGGCCATAGTTTGCCCACCTCTGCTCTATTGGGTACCTCCAGGAAGACTTAGAGACACTCTCCACATCAGGGCATGTAGTGACACATGTAGGCAGTCTGGTACCCCTGCACATCATTGTCAACATAACAGATATACAAATTGTCAGTCTTTGACACTGTTGTGCTGACAAGAGTTTGAAACCACCAACAGTTTCCTCCCATTTTAGATGCCACAGTTACCAGCATGGGTGTGTGTTGAAGGAAGTGCAAGTGGAAAAACAAGCACTATGAAAGTTGCTAGGTACCCTAATAAAAAACTGTGGCACCCTAACTGAAGCGTTGGTGCGCAAAGAACAGTGCTGACACTGAGGTACCAAGGAAAAAGGAACCCAGGTGTTGTTTAGAAAGTGCTGAGGCACTGAGAACATCAAAGCAAAAAAATGGCGAGCATCAAAACCTTCTCTGCACCTATGCACAGAGGCAAGTGCCAAAAGCTGAGAAAAAACAGACACAAAAAGTGGGAGCAGACGATCAACAGATGTGTGTTGAGGTGGTCAAGGCAAGAGCCTCAGTACATAGCACTGATGAACAAGACCTGACTGGAAGTCAGAGAAGGGATGGTAAAAGATCCCTGGAGACTGTTGGGATTTCAAAGGAGCTGGAGCAATGGCTAATGAGGTGTAATCTTCTGTAGGGAGCTCCTTCAGTGACCAAGGTCAAAAAGGAACTGGCTAGTGTTCAAAGGGCTGCATTTCTTCTCAGCTCAGATGGTACTTAATCATTATCTACCCCACTATCACTCCCCTCAAGGGCTAAAAATCCTTAGATGCCTGGGAGCTCTGCAAGTCCCATGTTAAGAAGCTAAGGCCCAGGAATAAGAATCTTGCAATGACAGCATCTTTAGGGAAAGTTCAAACACATTGTCCTCACTTTTAAGGCTCTTCATAGCTCTGCCTTTTATTTAAATCTCATCTCCCCTTTGCTCCCCACCTTGACTGTTCTTTACCCACTCTCTCTCCCTATCCATTCTCTCTTCCTCCTCCCATTATCTCCTCTATCTGTCTTCTCACACTGCCCCCCTCCACTCTTCTCCTGCTCCATTTCTAAAAAACTCTCTGTTCTTATTGAAACCTGGACCTCTCCTTCTAAACTTCCCTCCAAAACTGCACTCCCTCATGGTGGTCTCTCTTTCTCTAAAACATCCCACTCAGAGATGACCTAGAAAGATTGTTTGGCATACCATTTAGAGAAGTTCTAATGCACTGTCATCCTATTTTCATATTCCTCCTACTTCCAGCCGTCCCTCCCTGCCTTCCAAGTTCACTGCCTTCTTCACACAGACTCTATTCACCCCTCTTCCTCTGTGTGGATGTTATTGTCCCCTACCCAAATCCTCCCTCCTCCTTCTTTGATTTTGATTCCCTCAGCAGCCTTCCTCTTCCTCAGTGTCCTCAACTTGTCCACCACCTTAAGTTTGAATTTCTCATTCTTCCCTTCAAATCTATTGCAATATACATCTCAGCCTTGTCTCTTAAAACATGCCCACTCGTCCTGTCTGTTCTGCCAACCACACCAGCCTCCATGCCTCATTTGTCCCTGCCACTATTTCCATGCCTTTTTTCACACAGCCCCCATGCATTGAATGTCTTCCCAATCACAATTCACCAATCTACTACCCTGTAGCATTTCCCCAAACTCCTAAAAACTCACTTCCTTCAATGATGCCCACAAAAAGCAAGTTATTAATTAAATGGGGGAAGGGGGGGAAATCCACCCTCTTCTTTGGGTTTCCCAAAGCAACATTACTTCTCTGCATCTGTCTTAGATTTGCACATTCTTGGGGCAGGGGTTGTCTTCATTTTTATGTTGTGTATCGAGCACATTGTCTGGGCTGAGTCATAATAAACAATTTCCAACACCTGGAATGTCATCCTACTCAATGTGCACCAAGTAGCCTCACTCTCCTTCTTCAAATCTCTCTCTTTGACCTTGCTTTCTTACTGTTAACTCATGAGCTATCTGCTTCTTCCCTCTTTTCTCAGTCTATATTTTAAAATATCAGACCTTACAAAAAGTCTATATAATTCATGTTATTTGTATTTGTTTTAGCTCTCAGCCCTACTTTCTCTGTCCACTTCCTTTGTCTTACTTTCATGTTCTATGTTTGTCTAATTTGCCTTTTTAATATCTGTTTTAAGCTCCTATATATCACTTTGGTACGTAAGCACTAAATTATGGTATGTATAAATATTACCTTCCCCAAACAAATTATAAATAAATCGTTTTCAAACAAACAGACCAGAGATTAGACTATAGAACACTAGCAGCAAGGAGAATGTATTTTACCCTATATTTGGCTATTTCCTTGAAAATGCATTTTTATCTCAAATGTGCTACAAACAGCAGTTACCATCTGCTCAGGTTTCTGGAGTTTATATCACAGTTATAATTGCCCCATCTCTGCCAATGACAAGCCAGCCAGCCAGTCAATAGTCTGGGATTTAAGCCAGTTAAGAGAGCAATTATATAAATCTACTATGTCACACCACCCTTACTCAGCCAAGAATCACACATATTCCTCTTAGTTTGGGTAATATACGTAACTTTACAATTAGAGTATCTGGTAATGTTGCAAGATCAGATGTTGCAGCACATTTAGGGCAAAAACTTCTGTATTTAAATATCTGAGATTGATTAGTGGTTTCTTTGCTCTTCTGCTGTGAAACGCATTTTAGGTTAATTGTTTCTATTTGATAAAAGAAATTGCACACATTTTACATGACCGGAGACCAAGTCAAATCCTTTGTCCCCCTCAGTAAGCTACTTCAGGTCAGCTGTGTTTATTTTATGGAGTCAGCTTTCAAACACTATGGAGTAATAACAATTCTGCACTAATAAAAATAAAATAAAATAAAGGAACTCTGTAAGTCACTCCATTCTCAGACAGACAAGGCAGGCAGAGCACTGAACAGACAGTACTATAATAAAATAGAATGCACAATACTGAAATAAAATAAAACACATATATTATGGCTTCATTCAAGACAAAAATAAAAAGAAGTTTTAGGAAAAAAAGAGAAAAAGCCATCCAAGTCAACAAAACAACTGTTTCTTGCGGTTTATCTTATTTACCCACACACAAAACTTGGCACAGTACCACAGGTAACATTTAAAAGAACAGCTACAAAGAACATTCAGTACCATGTTCAACAGTTATGTTATCTGCAAGGTATAACTTCATTTTGGTACTAAGTTATAATTGCAGTATCTTTTCAGTTATACAACAAAAGCAGTTTAACAAAAATGTTTCAAACATGAAATAGCTGTAAACTGAATTTGCTCTCAGAAAACAAGTCATTTGTTCTGGTTTTGAATTTCTAACCATTATTAATGGGTCTGATTTTTTTTAATGGGAATTCATAGTTCTCAAACTGATATGCCTCAAATGTGTGACACTGTCACCAGGTACAGTTAAAAATATCTAGAAATTTTAAAAACTAACAAAAAAAAATCATATTCCATTTCCACAGCAGCAACTGGAGATGGGGAGATTCTTACCAGAGGCCTTTGAGAACCTTAGCAGAACAAGCTATATTATCTTGATGCACAGTATGGTTGCAAGCAATAAAATATTTCTTGTTTAACTTCTCTGTATTTAAAGGTCTTCTTATATTCCTTGATGTTTATGATATTCAACAGTTTCCAGTGCAGCTATTGTGCTTGGATATCTAACACAAAGTGTTTTCAAAAATATTTGCACATACAAGAAGTTATAAAATCAAATGGAGGCCACTGTTATCCTTTCTGGGAAAATATATTTTTGATGGAGTATTATTCACTGTGAAAGAGTGTAAGTGGTCCTGATGAGTTTGCAAAGAGATGTAAATTTGCATTTTGGCAACTGATTTTTACTTTAATCTGATCAGATGTGTGTATCAGAGCACCAAGAGGAGATGAGGGGGAAATCAGCAGTCTCTGCTGCAAGTTGTTTCTGGCCTGATACGATGCATTTATAGTGTCAATGGGTGTCAGTAACTATAGCAACCACAACAATGTCTGAAAATCAGCGTCCTTGGTTACTGCTTTCCCGGGAAATCACTCGAGGTATCCAACACTTAGCGGAGCCGCTTCACACAGATTAGTCCCGCATGATAGCCTTTCTCCAGTAGCCTAAATTTACAATCTGAAACAGTCACCATTATACTGTGTATTCTTCCCCCATTAATTTAACAAAGTAGAAATGTTAATTCCTGATCTGGCTCACTCTACAAAATCCCTTTGAAAACACAAAAGTAGAGACAAGAAGCAGCACGTTTTCACCCCACTGTATGGGGTGGGTGGAAGATTTTTTTTTTCATGGCAAAACACCTTTGGTAGAACATTAGGCGAGTAAATGATCTAAGGCTAGAGCAGCATCTTCAGACTCCCAAAACAAACCCCAGTGAATCGAATCGCTTTACAGGCTCGCGGCGGCGAACGAAGAGGAGACGTTTGCGATGAACCACACACATACTCACGTGGTAATCTTTATACCAGTTCTCCAGCTTCTCCTGCAAAATCCTGCAGCTCTGGTTGTTGATTAATCTCCGCAAGCTGTCGCCCATGGTCACACACCGACCGAGAGCCGAGGTTGACCGAGGCTGGGGCTGGGTTAGCGAGAGGAAGGGGAAGCTGTTGTTTCTTTTCCTACGGGACTAACAGCATAGATGGATCCTCCCCCTGGGTACTCTACATCAGCAGCCCCAGGGCACTAACCAGGGAGAGGTCAGCGAGGGGTTCGCCGCGGCTGCTGGTGCCACCGCCTCCGGGCGAGGCTCAGCGCTGCTTCCGCCTGCAGCCGCCCCGCTAATTTGAGCATTTATACTCCACGATTGTTAAACAAACTGACGTTTGCTGTGCTCGGATGCCAGGGACGCCACGACTGCGCGAAGGGGGCACTTTTTAGTTGTAGCAACGCAATAAACCCGCCTTCCTCTGCCCAGCCCTCGCCCCTCCCACGGAGAAGCTTTAACTCGGGAGGCGGGAGGGCTCCAGCTAATCCCTGACTCCGCGCCGGGAGGAGGAGGATGTTTTCAACTGGGGAAGGGGCAGGTCAAAGACGTGTAGGTGAGGAGTTTCCTCAGGACCCATCCGATACCGCCATTCCCTCCCCAGCCTGTCTCCTCGCCTCTTTTCCCCCGTAGAGACACTCTCGCTTGGTTCAGTTCAAGGCGCCTTTAAGGCACAGCAAGACAACAAAGTAGCCTTTATTACGCATAAGAGATGCAATTTAATTTGGATAAACAAACACCTATTGGGACTTTTTTTTTTAAAGGGAGTATTCTCCCCTTGTTCCGCTAGCAGATCTCCCATTCACACCCAGCCTGGATGATCCGGCAAGAACATTCCCCAAAGGATGAATTCTGGTCAATTATGTGTAGGTCCGCGGGACCGAATAAGCGAGCGGCAGCTGCTGCCTTTGCTCCCGCTGCCTGGCACTTCAAATGCCCTGAAGTCGCTCTAATTTGGCCAAAGGATTTCAGGATTTCTCTCCCTAACCTAAAGTGTGATCTCCTGAGACTGAGAGTAAAGGGATCAGCTCATTCAAAAAGTGTTCCAGACAGGACTTGACTGATTTGCTGTCTGAAAAGTATCGGAACTCCTTGCTGTTGGCTTTCTGAACACTGTGAAATTGCCTCTCATAGCAAAGAAAAAATTCTGCAAAGCTTTCCTCCCTTGTGCCTTTGATGCTTAAAGCTGAGTTCAGACCCACAGGAAATGGATCGCAGATTAAGCAGACAGGATATAATAGAACCCCACCCCACAAAAAACTAGTCACTGGGCCACTACTGGTCTACAAAGCACTTCTGGTCACAGTGTTAATGGCTCTCCTCCCTATTTCCACCAGAAAAAAACAGAGCAGATGGGATGGGGAAATGAAATGAAGAGCAAAAGTAAACCTGTGATTAACTTTCTTCAGAAAGGACAAGATCCTACTGCTCTTAAAGACAGCTAAAATAGCTAATTATTTTCTTAATATTACTTCCCTATATAAATAATTATTGTAGTTGCCATTGGAAAGTCACAGGAGCCTGAATGAGACAGAAGATGATCCTCAATTGCAAATGTATATGGATATCCTCCATGTAACAATCTCTCTAAATTGTGGTCCACAATGTGAAAAAGTTTGAAAGCCCATAGTCTTTGAGTCAGCACTCCTAAATGAAAGACTTCTGTTATGAACGGGCTAGAGAACAAGGGCTCATGTAAATTTCCATCTTCTCCATTCATTTTATACATGTACAGGTTTAAATGAAACAAAACCGAGTGTTTAATAAGTCTATTTCAAGAACCAAATTAATCCCTGAGAACCACACTGAAATCATAGAATCATAGAATCATAGAATATCAGGGTTGGAAGGGACCCCAGAAGGTCATCTAGTCCAACCCCCTGCTTGAAGCAGGACCAATTCCCAGTTAAATCATCCCAGCCAGGGCTTTGTCAAGCCTGACCTTAAAAACTTCTAAGGAAGGAGATTCTACCACCTCCCTAGGTAACGCATTCCAGTATTTCACCACCCTCTTAGTGAAAAAGTTTTTCCTAATATCCAATCTAAACCTCCCCCACTGCAACTTGAGACCATTACTCCTCGTTCTGTCATCTGCTACCATTGAGAACAGTCTAGAGCCATCCTCTTTGGAACCCCCTTTCAGGTAGTTGAAAGCAGCTATCAAATCCCCCCTCATTCTTCTCTTCTGCAGGCTAAACAATCCCAGCTCCCTCAGCCTCTCCTCATAAGTCATGTGTTCTAGACCCCTAATCATTTTTGTTGCCCTTCGCTGGACTCTCTCCAATTTATCCACATCCTTCTTGTAGTGTGGGGCCCAAAACTGGACACAGTACTCCAGATGAGGCCTCACCAATGTCGAATAGAGGGGAACGATCACGTCCCTCGATCTGCTCGCTATGCCCCTACTTATACATCCCAAAATGCCATTGGCCTTCTTGGCAACAAGGGCACACTGCTGACTCATATCCAGCTTCTCGTCCACTGTCACCCCTAGGTCCTTTTCCGCAGAACTGCTGCCTAGCCCTTCGGTCCCTAGTCTGTAGCGGTGCATTGGGTTCTTCCGTCCTAAGTGCAGGACCCTGCACTTATCCTTATTGAACCTCATCAGATTTCTTTTGGCCCAATCCTCCAATTTGTCTAGGTCCTTCTGTATCCTATCCCTCCCCTCCAGCGTATCTACCACTCCTCCCAGTTTAGTATCATCCGCAAATTTGCTGAGAGTGCAATCCACACCATCCTCCAGATCATTTATGAAGATATTGAACAAAACCGGCCCCAGGACCGACCCTTGGGGCACTCCACTTGATACCGGCTGCCAACTAGACATGGAGCCATTGATCACTACCCGTTAAGCCCGACAATCTAGCCAGCTTTCTACCCACCTTATAGTGCATTCATCCAGCCCATACTTCCTTAACTTGCTGACAAGAATACTGTGGGAGACCGTGTCAAAAGCTTTGCTAAAGTCAAGAAACAATACATCCACTGCTTTCCCTTCATCCACAGAACCAGTAATCTCATCATAAAAGGCGATTAGATTAGTCAGGCATGACCTTCCCTTGGTGAATCCATGCTGGCTGTTCCTGATCACTTTCCTCTCATGCAAGTGCTTCAGGATTGATTCTTTGAGGACCTGCTCCATGATTTTTCCAGGGACTGAGGTGAGGCTGACTGGCCTGTAGTTCCCAGGATCCTCCTTCTTCCCTTTTTTAAAGATTGGCACTACATTAGCCTTTTTCCAGTCATCCGGGACTTCCCCCGTTCGCCACGAGTTTTCAAAGATAATGGCCAATGGCTCTGCAATCACAGCCGCCAATTCCTTCAGCACTCTCGGATGCAACTCGTCCGGCCCCATGGACTTGTGCACGTCCAGCTTTTCTAAATAGTCCCTAACCACCTCTATCTCCACAGAGGGCTGGCCATCTCTTCCCCATTTTGTGATGCCCAGCGCAGCAGTCTGGGAGCTGACCTTGTTAGTGAAAACAGAGGCAAAAAAAGCATTGAGTACATTAGCTTTTTCCACATCCTCTGTCACTAGGTTGCCTCCCTCATTCAATAAGGGGCCCACACTTTCCTTGGCTTTCTTCTTGTTGCCAACATACCTGAAGAAACCCTTCTTGTTACTCTTAACATCTCTCGCTAGCTTCAGCTCCAGGTGCAATTTGGCCCTCCTGATATCATTCCTACATGCCTGAGCAATATTTTTATACTCTTCCCTGGTCATATGTCCAACCTTCCACTTCTTGTAAGCTTCTTTTTTATGTTTAAGATCCGCTAGGATTTCACCATTAAGCCAAGCTGGTCACCTGCCATATTTACTATTCTTTCGACTCATCGGGATGGTTTGTCCCTGTAACCGCAACAGGGATTCCTTGAAATACAGCCAGCTCTCCTGGACTCCTTTCCCCTTCAAGTTAGTCCCCCAGGGGATCCTCGCCATCCATTCCCTGAGGATCTTCAACATTTGGAAAAATCAAATGTGTTTTATGGCCTTACATCAGACAGCATTTTCCGGTTCACGAACGATAAAGAGTAGATTTTCACTTAGGATGGCAGAGTTCCACAATCGGTGTGCCTTCACCAAAGAACGAGTGCGTGTGTGTGTTTGGGAGAGCACAGTAACAAAAGAAACAAATCAATTGTCCATTTGAATCAAGTTGAATGCTAGTCTATTGAGCCAGATTCTGTTTTGAGATCTTCACATTAAAGACCCAAGAAATGGAAGAATGTGTGCTTTACTAATTATATTTATATTTATTATTAATTATTAATTATTATTATTATAACTGAGAGTAGCCTCTGCATTAAAGGATTGTTCTGCCAGAATCCTGTTATCCTTCAAAAAGTGTTCTAACACAGAACTATGTGTTCTGCCCTTGCAATGGAATAGCTTAAAAACAGGGTGTGGGAGATTTTGGCACTGCATTTACAAAAACTTATATCTATTTTTTCACCTGCAAAATATCTAGAGCACACTATTTAAGCGTAATTTATCCCACACTGTAGAGGTAATTACTAGCATTCTCAGGTCTCTATAGATGTGTAGTCAATTGGCAGGTGATTTTACTTATCTTTCAACTAATTCAGCTATTCAAATGCAAATGGTAACAGAGACAGGACAGATGTACTGTATCATACAGATTTGGGACATTTATTGGAGAATTTGGATACAAACAGCAATGAATGGGATTAAAAATAGAGATAAATATTACTTGGTTTTAATCTGTGACACACAATGTTGTTCCACTAGATTTCATATTACTTAAAACACTATATCCATTTTTCTCAGCCCCAAGAAAGTTAAAAAAGGTAAGCACTTATGAGCAGTAGTAAAATGTAATGTATATTAAAATAAAGAGCCATATGATTCTTGCTGTTACAGGATGTGGAAGGGAGTAAAAAGGGAGAGAAAAGCCTTCATGGTGTAAAAAGAGTGTAATCTGTCTCTCCAAAACATGTGCCCCCTGCCTCCTAAACTGGTTTGCACAAGATCTATGAGGTCTAAAAGGGAATGGACATAACGTGCTACCCTTTGTAGGACATGGATTTTCCAGCAGAAATGTACATAGGAATTGTCTCTGTGTGATTCTCTTCTTTGTCTGAAACCACTCTCTAAGAAGAGAGTAGAGTGCAGGAGTCAGCCAACGAGAACACAGTTTAACAGGTGTCAGAGTAACAGCCGTGTTAGTCTGTATTTGCAAAAAGAAAAGGAGTACTTGTGGCACCTTAGAGACTAACCAATTTATTTGAGCATAAGCTTTCGTGAGCTACAGCTCACTTCATTGGAAGTAAGCTGTAGCTCACGAAAGCTTATGCTCAAATAAATTGGTTAGTCTCTAAGGTGCCACAAGTACTCCTTTTCTTTTTACAGTTTAACAGCTATTTACTGCTAGAGGGAAGGGAATTCTGGCCCTACGTGGCCTACTACAGGGATGGGCTAAGATCCTGGTGGGTCTGCATAGATTTCTCAGTAGTTCTAATATGGCTTATGCTCAGATAAATTTGTTAGTCTCTAAGGTGCCAAAAGTACTCCTTTACTTTTTGCGGATATGGACTAACATGGCTGCTACTCTGAAGCCTGTCAGATCTCAGTGGTTCAGGAGCCAAATTAGCAATCAACCAAAAGAGTCATAGTGGAGTGAATTCATTGTTTCATTTACTATTTATATATACAATTCTCACAGCAAAATGACTGACCAAGTATTATTATTTTATCAGCTACAATTGGTTAAAACATAGTAAAAGCATCCTGATTTAATTATTAGCCAATCACACAGTGTTTTAATATCATGTGCTGCAAGGAGCAAAGAGACACACAAAAGATCCACTTGCAGCTCTGGAGCTTCAGTCTGAGTATCACTGTTCTAATGGATCTATTGATTTTACAGGCACCCATTTTCCCTTGCCCTGACCCAAATCCTTCCCCAAAGGCTAAATTGTCCCTTTAATTCTGTGGGTGCTAAATCAGAGATTGGGGCATGTTTTACGCTCCCATGGACTTATTCCTAGGAGAACAGCATGTGAAGTTCTGGAACAGCCTTCCAAGGGAAGCAGTGGGGGCAAAATACATATCTGGCTTCAAGACTAAGCTTGATAAGTTTATGGAAGGGATGATATGATGGGATAGCCTAATTTTGGCAATTAATTGATCTTCAACTATTAGCGGTAGATATACCCAATGGCCTGTGATGGGATGTTAGATTGGGTGGGATCTGAGTTATTACAGAGAATTATTTCCTGGGTGTCTGGCTGGTGAGTCTTGCCCACGTGTTCAGGGTCTAGCTGATTGCCATATTTGGGATCGGGAAGGAATTTTCCTCTAGGGCAGACTGGAAGAGGCCCTGGGTTTTTTTCACCTTCCTCTGCAGCATGGGGCACTGGTCACTTGTTGGAGGATTCTCTGCACCTCAAAGTCTTTAAACCATGATTTGAGGACTTCAATAGCTCAGACATAGGTTAGGGGTTTGTTACAGGAGTGGATGGGTGAGATTCTGTGACCTGCATTGTACAGGAGGTCAGACTAGATGATCATAATGGTTCCTTCTGACCTTAAAGTCTATGATTCTACGACCCAAAGTTTCTGAACCCAACTGCCAGCAGAGCACATGCAGACAGACAACAGTTTAACCTTATACACTTCTTTTTTCAAAAAGGGCAGAATGGCATCTCTAGGCAACTATTTAAAATCAGATCCAAGTTGGTAAAGACCAAAACTTACTATTTACTCTTTGGTGACCTTTATGCACTGACTTGGTGATTGGGGACATCATCAGTATGATTATGCAGTTGCTCAGTAAAACTATTGCACAGCATGCTGGAACAATTTTTTTTTTTTTTCTGACAGAATGAGGAAGACTAAATCTAAATTAGGAAAAGTGGCTTGGCTTAACCTCAGGAAGGGCAATCCATGCCAAGAGAGGTCTATGGAAGAAAGCCCTGAGATGGTTGTGGAAGAAGCAGGCAAATGAGGCAGGCTGGACATCACAGTGCAACTGTATTAAGGGAAGAGCTAGAGAAGGATAAAGAATATGGAAAAGAGAAGAGAAAGGAAGATGTTGTCTTGTTATCTCTGATATCACAATCTCACTGGGGAGAGTTAGACAAAAGGAGAGAAGAGTGATGGTTTGCTGACTTACCTCTGATGTCACAATCCCACTGTCCAATGAGATATTCATGGAATTGAAGCAGAAGATATACCTCTGATGTCCCAAGTCATCCATCCATCAGTAAGCTGTTAGAAGGGTTGACTAATTTTCATTCTTCAAAGTGAAGTACAAAAAGTGAGCGAACAGTATTGACTGGGAATAGCAATTTAGATTGTTTAAAATTATTTCACTTTTAATCATCCAAAATATTAGTTACATGGAAAAGGGCATTTGATTTTTTTTTAAATATATGATTTTTAACCTATGCCCCTTTTCAATATAAATCATTTATAACATAACATTACTTCGATGTTAGATATTTTCTAGCAGTTAATGATTAGCTGGGTTAAAAGACCAAGACATAAGAGATCTCCAGCAAGTTATGAAATTGTAGATGTAAGCAGTGTCAGGATGAGCTCCACCCTGACATCTGGTGGTGAGGTGTGGCAAGTTGTGGAAAAGAACTTCAGGGGCCAATCTCATTTGCATAGGCACACCCACCCCGCCTAGAATGAGACCATAGCTGCCCAAATGGTCACTTTGGCTGCTGTGGGATCCCCAGTGTCTCTGTTATTGGGGCAGGAAGAATAAATTGTTATTTACCCTGATTATGGGAACTGTGCTTGGAACTGTACGTGGCCTTTTGTTATGATGGAGGGATTCACCATCAACTAAGTAGCACTCGCTAGGCAAGGGTTATGGGTTCCAAAACTCTGTGAAGAGAGAGAGGCTGGGGACAAGTATTAATACTTGGTGGCATGAGCCCCTTGGTGAGGGCCTTACATGCTAATTGCACTTCCTCCTCTCTCCACTGTAGAATATCAGAGCTAATTTTGATTTCATTAGAAGTCTAGTTATAGGCTGCTGAGCTCACTTTGGGTTAACAGTGCACCAGCACTGGGGCTCCCCCACTACAAGCTGAAATCACTGAGTGTTGTGTTAAGTAGTGGGGGAGCCTGAAGATATATTGTGGAGCAGTTTGCGGGACGGCTGGAGTGCCTTGTGGACTGGCTGGTGAAGCAGTTCCACGCGGAGCAGTTTGTGGATGGCAGGAGCTGCTTGTGGGCCGTGGAGCTGAGCGAAGGAGTTCGTGGGGCGTCTGGCGGAGCGGAGCGCAGCTGAGCGAAGGAGTTCATGGGGCGGCTGGCGGAGCGGACCGCAGCTATGGAGCTATGGGGCGGTCAGCTTCAGATCACGTAAGGTGCCTCTTACCCCCATCCCATCTCCACCCAGCTTGGGAGGTAAAGCTCCGCAGATACACTTTTGAACTCTGGGGCTGCCCTGACCAGGGACAGAGACTTTTGGGTCATTGGACTTTTGGGACTTTGGGTGATTTGGGGTTGCTGGACTCAAGAACTAAAGGGAAAGGGGCATGCCCCAATTTGCTTGGGGTGGGTTTTTTTTTGCTCATGGGTTGTGTTATGAATCCTGTTGGTGGTGTTTCCCCAACATAATGCCACATTGTTTCTCTCTGTTATTAAAAGGCTTTTGCTACACTCAGACTCTGTGCTTGCGAGAGGGGAAGTATTGCCTCTTGGAGGCGCCCAGCGGGGGTGGTATATATTTGTCCCAGGTCACTGGGTGGGGGCTCGAGCCGGTTTGCATTGTGTTATTGGAATGGATCCCCTAGATATTGAACCCGGCCCTTGTTGCTGCCAACTCTGACGGGCAGAAGGGTTACATTTTTGGGGGCTCGTCTGGGATCGCCTGGGTCAGTACCCCTCACAAGCACCTGTTGAGTGATCCACTACATTGGGAAACAATTTATATATTTTTTTGTTTGTGCTTATATTTTGAGGAAATTACTGTTTGTATAATGGCTAATATGTCAGGTTTGTTGGGCCCTGGCTCAGCAGCTTCTAGCTCAGAGGCTGCAGCCTCGGCTGATGATTGGACAAAAGCTCTGGGGCAAACATTGGAAAAGGTTGTGCTGCCCCATGCTGAGTCAGACTCTTGTCGTAAGTTAAGATTATTTGCTGGGGAAGAGGAGTTTGAACCCTGGTTAGAGCATACCACTGAAATGCTGCAAGAGTGGGCCGTACCAGATGCAGAAAAGCGAAGATGCCTTATAGAGAGCCTTGGCGGCCCAGCATTAGATGTGATTCGCACCCTGAAGCTCATTGACCCTGGGGTCAGTGTGAAGGACTGTCTAGAGGCCCTTGAACACAACTTTGGGAGTGTAGAGGGCCCTGAAGACAGCTACTGTAAGTTCCTTAATTCCCGACAACAAAAGGGCGAGAAGGCTTCAGCCTACATACAGAGACTGGAGAGACTGCTTCAGAGAGCTGTCATGAGGGGAGCAGTGACTGCTGAGCAGATGGATCAGACCAGACTGGCTCAAATTGTAAGAGGAACTCAGTATCAGAACCCGATTCTACTTCATCTCCAGCTAAGAGAACGACGGGAACATCCCCCAAGTTACTCCCAGCTGATAAAAGAGGTCAGAGAGGAGGAAGAAAGGCAGGCTGCCAGTGAGTTTTGGGAAGTCCAAACATCGGAGCCAACCAGCACAACACCACTGCAAATGGCCAGTGTACTGATGGTGAGCACCAGAGAGGAACTTGCCCAACAAATGCAGGTCCTGACGGAACGGATAGCTGAGCTGCAAAGTACCGTTGACCGAGTTAAGACTTCCAGGAATAAGAAGCCTCAAACTGTGGCGATTGAGAAGCCCGCACTTAGAGCCACCATCCCCCCAGGTGAAGGGGGAAAGGTCAATTCTTCTGCTACCGATGTGGTCAGGATGGACACAGTGCTGCCAAGTGCCATAATGAAGAAAACCCCTCCTTAGTGTATGGAAAGCTGAGGATCAGTTGGGAGAGATCCGGTAGCTGCCAGAGGGTCTGGGGACGGGGACCCCCCAGGTCTGTAGGATTTGAAGATTCCCCCAGAAAAGACTGTCCAGCTGGGATCCCCGCAGGACTGATAGGGCCTCGAGTAGAGGTCACGGTGAGGATCGAAGGGGTGGAGTGTAAAGAGTGCTTGACACTGGATCTCAAGTGACTATTATATTTCAGTCATTCTACCAACAGATGCTTAGTCACCTGCCTATACAGCCACTGACTGGCCTTGGCCTGTGTGGCCTCAGCATGGATGAATACCCCTACCAAGGGTATGTCATAGTGCACCTGGAATTCCCAGAGGAGGTTGCTGGGGTAAGAGAAGAGGTAGACACAGCTGCCTTAATATGCCCTGACCCTAAAGGGACTTCTGATGTGTCTGTGCTGATAGGGACCAACTCCAGTCTCTTCAAGGTACTCGTGGATTACTACAGAAGGCGGGCTGGGGACCAATACCTGAATACCCTGATGATCCATACGCTTTGTGCTGAAGCCTATAGGAAAATTGAGAGCGCTAAAAGGGACACATCTGAGCTACCGCTTGGGGCACTGAAGTACGCGGGCACGACCCCCTTAGTAGTGCCTGCAAGGATGGAGCAAGAAGTGCTTGTCATGAGTACCTGTCTGAAAGGCAGTAAACGGACGTTAGCAATGATAGAGCAGCCGATGGGAGGAGAGCTCCCTGAAGGAGTGCTGGTCCCTAGTGGAGTCATAACCCTACCTGCTGAAGCCCAGGAAAGGGTGACTATACTGATTGCTAATGAAACGAGTCGTGATGTTGTTGTGAAGCAAGGACAAAAGATAGCAGACCTCTTTGAGCCTGAGTCGATTGTAAAACCCCAGTGTGAAACTCAAGTTCCGACAATAGACCCAGCAAAGTTTGACTTTGGAGATTCACCAGTGTCCGAGGACTGGAAAGATCACCTGAGGAAGAAACTTTGTGAAAGATCCAAGGTGTTCTCACTGCATGAGTGGGATGTGGGATGTGCAAAAGGAGTAGAGCACAATATCAGAGTACATGACCCTCGACCTTTCAGGGAGATATCTAGGAAGATTGCTCTCTCTGAGATGGAAGATGTGCGACATCATCTTCAGGAGCTGGCTGCGAATGGCATCACTACAGAGTCCCGCAGCCCATACGCATCACCCATTGTGGTAGTCCGTAAAAAGAATGGGAAAATCAGGATGTATATTGACTACCGCACCCTAAACAGCCGTACTGTGGTCGACCAGTACACTATGCCTCGAGTGCAAGATGCCTTAGACTGTTTGCTGGGAAGCCAGTGGTTCTCTGTGTTGGATCTTCGAAGTGGATACTACCAGATCCCTCTGGGAGAAGAAGATAAGGAGAAGACAGCCTTCATCTGCCCATTAGGGTTTTATCAGTTCGAACGCATGCCCCAAGGGATTTCTGGAGCACCTGCCACCTTTCAACGTCTCATGGAGAAAGTTGTGGGAGACATGAATTTACTGCAAGTGTTAGTTTATTTGGATGACCTGATTGTGTTTGGAAGAACCTTAGAGGAGCATGAAGAAAGACTTCTTAAAGTGCTTGATAGGTTGGAGGATCATGGTCTGAAGCTTTCAATTGACAAATGCCAGTTCTGCAGAACCTCAGTGAAGTATGTGGGTCACATTGTGTCCCAAGAGGGTGTGAGCACTGATCCTGATAAAATAGAAGCACTCACTACATGGCCACGTCCAAGTAACTACAGAGAACTCAAGACCTTTCTTGGATTTAGTGGCTACTACCGCAGATTTGTGAAAAACTATGCTACGATTGTAAAGCCTCTGAATGATCTTACCAGGGGACATCAGTCCAGCAAGAACAAATCTAAGTCCAAGAATAAGGGGAGGTCCCCAAAGCCTCCTGTGCAGAGACACTATGGCCCCTTTGCACCATTTGGGCCACGGTGGGATGAGAGATGTGAAAGGGCTTTTCGAGAAATCATTACTTGCCTAACTCATGCTCCAGTCCTAGTTTTTGCTGACCCAAGCAAACCATTTTTCCTGCATACTGATGCCAGTTTGGAGGGTCTGGGAGCAGTCCTGTACCAGGAAGTGGAAGGCAAATGTAAACCTGTAGCCTTTGCCAGCCGAGGATTGTCTGATAGTGAAACTCGCTATCCCACCCACAAGCTGGAATTTTTGGCCTTGAAATGGGCCATCACTGAGAAATTTCGAGATTACTTGTACGGTGCTCAGTTCCAGGTGTGGACAGACAACAATCCACTGACGTATGTGTTAACAAGTGCTAAGCTGGATGCTACAGGGCAGAGATGGGTGGCCGCCTTGGCTAGCTATGAGTTCAGCATTCAGTACCGATCAGGGAGAAGCAATGTAGATGCAGATGCATTGTCCAGGCGTCCGCAGGCTCCAGAAGTTGCTGTGATACCCACAGATGGAGTGAGAGCTATTTGCAGTGTGAGTCGCCGAGAGCCAGAGGCCCGTGAGAGCCTTCAGGGATGTGTTGCAGAAGCTTTGGGCCTGCCCCCTGAATGCATGCCTTCTGCTTCAGTGAACTATATTGCATTGGACCAATCCCCTTTGCCCATGCTCAATGCGGCTGACTGGCAAGAAGCCCAGCGGCAAGATATTGACATTCGTGATACACTACTTGCCAAAAGGGAGGGGCGAAGCCCAGCTGCGGTTGTCCCATCTAACCCGGAGGGTAAACTACTATTGAGAGAATGGACCAAACTAAAACTGATTCAGGGAGTGCTACACCGAATGACCACTGACCCTTTACAAAAACAACGAGCACAACTAGTACTGCCAAAAAAGTACAGAGCCCTGGCCATGAGGGCCCTGCATGATGACTTTGGGCATTTAGGGACGGAGAGGACCCTGGAACTTATTCGTAGTAGGTTCTATTGGCCCTGAATGGCTGAAGATGTTCGCAGGAAATGTGAGACTTGCGCTCGATGTGTTCAAAGGAAAACTCTGCCCACGAGGGCTGCATATCTCAAGAACATCACCAGCAACAAACCTTTGGAGTTGGTATGCATTGATTTCTTGTCTGTAGAGGTAGACAAGAGGAATGTTGGGAACATTCTAGTAGTGACTGACCATTTTACACGGTATTATTATTTAATTTTACTGGTATGCTAGATGTCTTCAAATCAGACAGAACGTATGATCCCTGCTTCAAGGTGCTTATCAGCTAAGGCTCTGATCCTGCAAACACTTATATACATGCTTAACTTTACTCATATGAGTAGCCTCAGTAAAGTGAATGGGACTACTCACATGTTTAAAATGAAAACATATGCATACATGTTTGCAAGACTGGAACATAAATTAAACATGAAGTAACAAAAGGAAAGCAATATAGCAGAGAGGAGTGGGGATGAGAGCAGGAGGGGGTAACATCAATATGATTATTATGGTTGCTCAGTTCACTGAGAGCTAATGCACAGCCTAATGTAGTAATGAAGCTTTTTAAATTTATTTTATTTTCCTAATGAGTGGTTCAGTTGGCTAATTTCATATAGACTTCACAGCGGAAGTGCTAGAAAATTTCTTGTCAAGTACTATTGTTTAAATGGAATTATGTCTGTGCCCAGAGGTAAAAAACCATACATGCCCATAACAATGCCCTAAAGATACCCTTAATTTTCCCTGTCCGTTGCAGTGTAATTAAAGTACAGTAATGACTTCCTAGCAGGACATATGTCATATCACAAAATCATCATCATAACTGACAACTTGTGGACCATCTGAGCAGAGAAATGTGGGTCTGACTTGATGTTGAGTGTTGTATTGAATCTCTCACTATTAAGAACTACACTATCCTTCTTGTCTCTCTGGCTTGCCATTTTAATGTCAATGTTTACTTTACTTGTTCCTTCACTACCCATCTCTAGTTTTGCCCTAAAACTATCTGCTTCTTTCACTTAAATAAAACAAAACTTATTCTGGAATAAGAGTGCCTTTTTCTGGTTTATCTTATACTGCTTGCAAAGCAACATTAGCAAAACCAGGGAATGGCACTTTTATTCTAGAATAAAAGCATCTACACAGGGAGGTATACAGGTATAATTATGTCAATACATTTCCTCATATAGACAAGCTTAGTCTTCTTGCACATTGATTACTGTAAACGTCTAGTCCTCATACACCTTTCAGGATTCTACCACTACTTAGTGTACAGCTGTGATCTAAAAAGATGTTAGGATACATAAAGAACAGGATGGAGAATAATATGGGAAAAATATAACTTTATATAAATCATTGGTATCCCTTCATTTGGAATACTGTGCAGTACTGGTCACTCCATCTGAAAAAAAGAGATTGTAGTATTAGAGGGAGTTAAAAGAGTGGTAACAAGAATGGTTAGAGGCAAGGAAAAACTCTCATATGAAAAAGGTTGAGATTATTTACTTTAGAAAGGAGACTAGTAAATGGAGACATTGTAAAAGTATATAAAGTGATGAATGATATAAAGAAGGTAGATGGGAGCTTATATTCCCCTTATCTCACAATACAGGAATAAGGGGACATTCAATGAAACTGAAAAGTTGAAAATTCAAACCTTTTTTACGCAACACATAATTAGACTGTGGTCCTTGCTGCCAAAGATTTAGCAAAGTTCAAAAATGGATTGCACATTTAGATGAATAACAAGAATAACCAGTTTTATAATAGTTAATTAACATTAAAAGAGAGTATTGAAAGGGATATAAACCCTCATGCTTCACGGTTTAAGACAATTTCTACCTATTAGGGATTAGGATGAGACTTTCATGGGAAGCAGATTATCCCACAACTGTCTATTATGGGCTTCTTTGACCTTCCTCTCAAGCATCCGGTGCCATTGTCGGAAAGAGGATACTGGATTAGACGGACCACAGGTTGGACACAGCATGGTAATTCCTATGTTCCTCACTTCTCCTCCTTTCAGTCTATGCAAAATACTATTGTCAAAGTAAACTTCCTTTCCTGGTACTCCAACCACATTGTACCCTTCCTTGAACCTCTTCACTGGTTTCCCATCTTGTAGGATTTGTCCTGATGGGGAAATTGACCAACATAGTGTAGCCAGACAGCCAGCCCCCCCTCTCAGACCAGCATTGCTGGGAACACAAGGGAGCCAAAACAACAGGGCACTTAACATCAATTCCAGCACAGCCTTTGAAGCTGTGAGAAGCACAGGTGTGCTGCTACAATGTGCCTCTGGGAACATATACAACAATTAGGCTCACAGCAGACAGACATGGCTCTTAGCCCCTACTAAATAGCGTGATGCACACACCCCAACATCCTAGGTGGGAAAATATTTACCCTAATAAAAGGAATGTCCAGTAGTCGAAACTTATTGTTTCTCTCCCTTGCAAGTGTAAACTACTCTTGCGAGAGCTGGCGTCATCCAGACAGACCAGCCCCAATTTGGCATAAGAAAGGAGAAAGAGAATAAAGGAGTACAGAGGTATAAGTATGGGACCTACAGCACCATGATTTTTGAGTGCTTTTCACTATCTATCTGCTGGTCAGATAAGTGACAGCCTCCCAAGGCTTCTGCAGCTAAGAGGGTCCCTAAGCCTTGTCCCTTATTCGTCTTTCCGTGGAATTGAGTGACCGATCCTGGCTTGGCACCACTGGAATCGAGAGATGCAAGGAGGGTAAGAAGCACCCACACCTGATCTCCTATCTTTAGTGTACACATATTTTGAAATAGAGCTCTATACTTTGTTTTCTTTCTTTGGGATTGTGGCTTCAGTTTTGTAACTTGTTTGTGTGTGTAACATCTCTACATTTAAATAAGTAGGCACTAGCAACTTTGTAACCACATGATTAGAATCTAGTTTAATAAATTTTGGTAACCATTTGTGCATAAGCCTGACTTGTTTCTCTGGTTTACTGTAAAGCAGCCAACACAATTAAAGAACCTCAGCAGTTTTGGCTATAAAGCCTGGCCATTAGGAGAGAGTACTAAGAGCCTAGCGTTGAGTTGTGCCGCCTCCACGGGGCAAACTCTTGGGGCACCTGTCAGTCAATCCTGACTGCCCACTGCGAAGGAGCTCTGAGCTCTAGCAGTTAAAGTCACGGGTGTTTAGGACCTTGGGGCATCCGTCAGCCTAGCCCGGGCTGCCCGCCGCAAAGGGACAGTGCATCCTAGCGGTTAAAGTCACGGATGGTATAAACGGGCATAGCTGGAACCTCACCAAACATCCTTGGCCATCGGCTAACACATAGTTACAGTGGAAAAATTATATACCCCGTTTTGAGAGAGGAGTAATTATTCCAGAATAAAGTGTCCATATAGAAATCTTGCACTGTGGTTATGCAAGTCAATTCCCCATGTAAACAAGCCCTTACAAATCAAATCCAAGCTCCCTTTCTTGTTCTTCAAAGTACTACAGAAACTTGCCTCCAAGTTGCAAAGTTAGTTAGAGTTATCACTTGAGTGTTGTCCCTATCTTGAATCGCATTCACACACAAGAATCCTTAACTCCAGCGTGGTGGTGTTTTTAACTAAAGCTGGCTGGTTTAAGGTGGTATGGACTAAATCTCAGTGAGTGCAACTTGTCAGCCGCTAACACAACCTCTTGAGTGCTACTAATCCTCCAACCCTTTCCCAAAATTCCCCTGTATGCCCATAAAACAGAAAAGTTCTCACACAATTCACAGGGAAAGAATTCATGGTGCTGCTCATTTCAGTGCCATGCTAAGAATCATGGGATGTGCCCACCAAAGTCCTAATGCCACACACAACTGAATGCAGCAACTCATGTGTTATTCCTCAGCATGACCATTCTCACTCAAGCTAGGCTAACTCAGGACAAGAAAAGTAACTCTGACTGGAACTTTAAGTTGATCTGAGATCTTCTCAAAAAAAAAACACAAAAAAACCAAAAACCTATACCTATGTTATTTTCTGGACCCCAAAATTGAGCCCTGGGTGGACTGAGGTGTCTGTCAATAATCTGTGAATTTTAGGAAGGATAAATTATAAATTTTCAGCCCTCATGATTGGCTTCCATTGGTTTATGATTTTCAAAACTAGTTTCACCAGGAAAAGGGCTAAAATTTACAAAGAAAGAAAGGCAGCTGAGATTCCCCCTTACATTCCCCAAATCCATAGATGCAGTCTTTTGTGAAATGGCAAAGGTTGTCTCCATAGGAATTCATAATGCACTTTTTATTGTGGTATATAACTATCAATCCCAGTAATTTTAATGAGCAGTAATTTAACTTTTAAAATACAGAAAACCTTTTACAATTTATAAAAGTGATGATACCCTTGTCTGCACAGAATTACAGGTCAAACTCAGCAGGGTGGAGCGTTGTGCAGAATTTAGACTCAGCTGGGTGTTGTGGGGTCTGTGGAATTTGTGCATTGGCCCCATTCAGGTGAAAATCAGACCTACCTCTGGCAGATGCCTGAAGCGTTTGTCTCTTCTGCACGTTAGCAACACCTGTATAGCTTGTTAAGACAGTAAAGAGGGTTGAAGGGGAATCTGTGTGTCAGATTCACCTGGGAGCAGAGCACTGAGATAGGAAGATTTGTGTCAGATCCCTCATGCCAGTAGAGATTCACATGGAAGGCTCACCACAGGAGCCAGTGCAGAATTTTAAGTAAATTTACATGTCAGACTCTTTGGGGGTGCAGGTTTGAAATGGATGGTGTCAAACTCATTTGTTGTGTGTCATAGAGGCGGACTAGTTGAGTGTCCAACTCACCATGGGGAGATGACTGGGGAAGAAAGGTAGTTTGCATGTCATACTCACCATGGCTGCTGCAGGTGGGAGCTATGGCTCAGCCTCACCCTCGTATGTATGCACTCTCTCTGGGCAAGGTTCCTCCCCCACTCTGAACTCTAGGGTACAGATGTGGGGACCTGCATGAAAAAAACCTCCTAAGCTTATCTTTACCAGCTTAGGTCAAAACTTCCCCAAGGTACAAAATATTCCCCCCCGTTGTCCTTGGACTGGCCGCTACCACCACCAAACTAATACTGGTTACCGGGGAAGAGCTGTTTGGACGCGACTTTCCCCCCAAAATACTTCCCAAAACCCTGCACCCCACTTCCTGGACAAGGTTTGGTAAAAAGCCTCACCAATTTGCCTAGGTGACTACAGACCCAGACCCTTGGATCTTAAGAACAATGAACAATCCTCCCAACACTTGCACCCCCCCTTTCCTGGGAAATGTTGGATAAAAAGCCTCACCAATTTGCATAGGTGACCACAGACCCAAACCCTTGGATCTGAGAACAATGAAAAAGCATTCAGTTTTCTTACAAGAAGACTTTTAATAAAAATAGAAGTAAATAGAAATAAAGAAATCCCCCCTGTAAAATCAGGATGGTAGATATCTTACAGGGTAGTTAGATTCAAAAACATAGAGAACCCCTCTAGGCAAAACCTTAAGTTACAAAAAAGATACACAGACAGAAATAGTTATTCTATTCAGCACAATTCTTTTCTCAGCCATTTAAAGAAATCATAATCTAACACATACCTAGCTAGATTACTTACTAAAAGTTCTAAGACTCCATTCCTGGTCTATCCCCGGCAAAGACCAGCATACAGACAGACACAGACCCTTTGTTTCTCTCCCTCCTCCCAGCTTTTGAAAGTATCTTGTCTCCTCATTGGTCATTTTGGTCAGGTGCCAGCAAGGTTACCTTTAGCTTCTTAACCCTTTACAGGTGAGAGGAGCTTTCCCCTGGCCAGGAGGGATTTCAAAGGGGTTTACCCTTCCCTTTATATTTATGACAGGGAGCTATCTAAGAACTTCACAAACATTAATGATGAATTTATCCTCACAACAGCCCTGAGAGGTAGGGAAAAGGAAGTTACTCATCTTGTGCAGTAACGAGGGTTCTTCAAGATGTGTGTCCCTGTGCCGCAGATCAGAGATTTTCAGTAGCACTGCTCAGTAGGGGCGTGCATGCACAGCAGTGGTCTCATGATGCCGTTGGCACCTCATATAACATGTGCACGACCTGACCTGTTCATTTCCTTCTTTACAGCAAAGCTTGAGGCACAAACTCTGAAGTAGAGGGGAGGAGGGTGGGTAGTGGAGCATCCACAGGGACACACATCTCAAAGAACCCTTGTTACTGAACTAGGTGAGGAGTAACTTTCTCTTCTTCTTCAAGTAGTGTCCCTGTGGGTGCTCCACTTCAGGTGTCTGTAGAGCAGTGCCCCACTGTGGACAGTAGGGGCTTTGGAGTTGTGTGTGTTGTTAGAAAGAGCTCGGTAAGACTTAATATAGCGTCTGACATAGAGCTTTGGGTGATGGCGTAGTGTTTTGCAAAGGTGTGCTCTAAGGCCCTTGTGGCAGTCCTACATATGTTTAGAGGGACATTGTTCAGGAAGGCTATAGACATAGCCATGGCACACGTAGAGTGGGATCGGATCCCTTGTGGAGGTTCCTTGTTATGCAGTCGGTAGCAAAGTTGGATACATGTCAAGATCCATTTAGATAGTCTCTGGGTTGATATTACACATCCCTTAGAGCACTCACCTGTGGAAATAAACAGTCTTGGGGACTTCTGGAAGGGTTTGGTTCTGTTTAAATAAAATGTTATGGCTTGTCTGACAATGAGTGCATATAGGATGGCCTTTTGTAGGTTCCCAGGCAGTTTTGGGTAAAACATGGGAAGGTGTATAGGTTGGTTTATACGGAAGGATGTCGACACTTTAGGGAAAAATTTTGGGTGTGGCCGCAATGTGACCTTGTCTTTAGTGAACACAGTGAAAGGGGGCTTGACCATGAATGCCCCGATTTCGCTGACTCGACTAGCAGAGATGATCGCGACCAAGAATGCTACTTTCATAGACAGATGAAGGGGTGAGTAGGTTGCTAAAGGTTCAAAGGACATTCTGGTGAGGCATTTAAGTACAAGGTTCAAGTCCCATGGAGGTGTAGGTTGATGGATTCCTGGGTACATATTCTGTATACCCCCCCCCCCGACCCGCAACATGCTATAAAACTCCATGGCTCACCTATGCCACAACAACTATGTTTCTGCATATAAAAGCCAGAGCCGGTGTTAGGGGGTAGCAAGCAGGGCAATGGCATGGGGCCACACACCACAGGAGGCCCCATTAAACTAAGCTGCTCAGGCTTCGCCTTCCAGGTGGCATGGCTCAGGGCCCTGGGCTTCAGCCCCATGCGGTAGGATTTCGGCTTCCTGCCCTGGGCTCCAGCAAGTCTAACACTGGCCCTGCTTGGCAGCCCCACTGAAACCTACTCTGGATCCCTGGTTGAGAACCACTGCCCTAAGGCGTGGGTGCTAGACCCGCCCTGGAGCAAAAGAGTGGGCATGTGTGGTTTGTTGCTGATGCAAACAGATCCACTGATGGAAAGCCCCATTCCTGGAATATTGATAGGAAATACACAACAGTGTTTTCCAATTCATGCTCCTGGGAAAAATGTCTGCTTAGTGTGTCTGCCATCATGTTCTGGCACCCCAGGAGGCAAGATACTGAGATGGTTATGTTCTGGATGCACCAGTTCCATAGTTTCCTGGCCTCGGTGCAGAGTGAATGGGAGCGAGCTCCTCCTTGGCAATTGATATAGAACATGCATGCTATGTTGTCAGTCAGTATGCAGACTGACTTGTTTCGTATGATTGGAAGGAAGTGTCTGCACATATTGTATACCACACGGAGCTCCAGAAGATTGATGTGAAGCTGGGTTTCCATCGCTGACCATCTGCCTTGTACACTGTGCTGGTCCAAGTGAGCGCCCCAGCCTATCAGTGACCCATTGGTCGTGATTATTAATGACAATGGGTTGTGTTGGAAAGGGATCCATGTGCATATGTTTTCTGGCTTCATCGACCAATGTAGTGATGTAATGCCCTTTGGAGATACCCTCACTCTTTTATTTAGACTGTGTTTGAGGGGAATGTACGCTGTGCTCAGCCAGCTCTGTAGAAAACGCATATGCAGTCTCACGTGTCACATGACAAATGTCATAGCCACCATATGACCTAATGGTTGCAGACAAGTTCTGATGGACGTTTGAGGACTGCTGGAGACTGTCGAGATGAAGTTGGTTAGTGTTATGAATCTGTGGCTGGGCAACAATGCTCTGGCCTGTGTGGAATCGAGGTAAGCCCCCATGAATTCCAGTTGTTGCACTGGGGGCCAGTGTGGATTTCAGTACATTTGTTCACAATCCCAGTCTGGAACAAAGTGATGGTGGTCTGCACCATGCCTGTCGCTTCTTCCTCAGTTGTACTTTTCAGGAGACAGTCATCTAGGTACAGAAAGATCATCACTCCTCTTTTCGCAAGTGGGCTGCCACTACTGTGAGGGTTTTGGAAAAAACTCAAGGGGCAGTGGAAAGGCCAAAGGATAGTACTCTGTACTGGTAATGATTGAGCCCCACCATGAATTGTAGGAATCGTCTGTGCGCTGGGTGTATGGTAATAGAAAAATAAGCATCTTGGAGGTCAAGGGCTGAAAACCAGTCCCACTTGTCTAGCACTGGTATAATTGTGGCCAGTGTGACCGTTTTGAATACGTAATTCCACACAATTATTTGTTGAGCTTCTGAAGGTATAAGATGGGTCTCCATCTGCCATTTTTCTTTTTGGTGAGAAAATAATGTGAATAAAACCCCTTTCTCTTGTATTGAGTTATAACTTGCTTCATGGCACCCAATTGTAGGAAGTGGTTTACTTCCTGTTGTAAAAGGTACTCGTGAGAAGGGTCCCTGAAAAGGGATGGGGAAAGGGGATAGTTTATGCTGATTTTATAATCTCCAAATCTCCAGTACCCATTAATCTGTTGTTATTGCTGCCCAGGCATGATAGAATGGGCGCAGGCAGTGGCCAAAAGGTTGGGTAGCAGTATGTGAAAGCACTGTATTGCAGGGGAGGTTGTTTAGTGGTGGCAGGGCCGGTGCAACCACTAAGCAAACTAGGTGGTCGCGTAGGGTGCCACATGGTTGGGGACGGCCAAAAGCGCGCTCTGGGGAAGCGGTGGAGCGGAGGTGAGCTAGGGCAGGGGGCGCAGGGAGGGCCGCCTGCAGCAAGTAATGGGGGGGGGGCGGCATACAGGAGAACCGCTCCCCGCCCCAGCTCACCTCTGCTCCACCTCCTCCCCTGAGCACACCGCCCCGCTCTGCTTCTCTCCCTCCCAGGCTTGCCCGCCAAACAGCTGATTGGCGCTGCAAGCCTGGAAGGTGGGAGAAGCAGTGGCATGCTCAGGGAGGAGGCAGAGCAGAGGTAAGCTGGGGCGGGGATTTGCCACACCTGCCTCCCCGGGCCAAGGGAGGGGGCGGTGGGGAGCTGCCGCAGGGGGGTGCCTCAGGGCAAGGGGGGGGTGGGGAGCTGCCACAGGGCTGGAGGGGGACGGGCGCAAGGTGGAAGTTTCGCCTAGGGCATGACACATCCGTGCACCGGCCCTGCTTGGTGGTAGATAGTTGTGAAGACGAGGACTGTGATTGAGGAGCCCTGTATCTCTGTGATTGTTGTTTATTTCAGTTCTGGTCAAAATGCTGTTGTTGTGAGCAGTGCAAAGAGGTGTCTTTGCCCTTTTGGTATGGTTGGTACTGATGCCTTTTGTTAGGTGGCGTATAAATGCCTAAAGTGCGCAAGGCGGCCTGAGAGTCCCTCACAGTGTGAAAAATGTTGTCTGTTTTTGTGGAAAAGAACTTCTCCTGATTGAAGGGGAGATCCTCCACCTTGAGTTGGAGATCTTTTGGGATACTGGATGACTGCATACACGAGGCCCTGCACATTATGACAGCTGTCACTGTCGTTTTGCAGCAGTGTCTGCTACATTCATTGAGGCCTGTAGGGCTGCATGGGTAATTAGTTGTCCCTCATTCATGATGGCAGTGAACTGGGGATGTTTTTCCTCCAGTAGAGCCTTAAGGAATTCTTGCAGTTTACTGTAGTTGTCAAAGTTGTACTTTGCAAGAAGGGCTGAGTAATTGGCAGCCTGGAATTGGAGTGTTGCCAACAAGTACACCTTTTGACCAAAAAGGTCTAATTGTTTGTGTTCTTTTTCTTGTGGGGTGGACCGGAATTGGGGTTGTTTGCTGCAATGGTTGGCAGCTTCCACAACCGGAGAGTTGGATTGTGGGTGAGAGAAGAAAAAGTCCATCCCTTTAGCTAGGATGAAGTAGTTTGTCAGCTCTTTTAAAGGTAGTATGGTTGTGGGGTTCTGCCAAATATTCTCCGCTGGCTCCATTATGGCATTGATGATGGTCAGTACAATTTTGGATGAAATGGATGTCTAAGATTTGTAGCAGCTTGTGCTGGTTTTCTTGCACCTCCTTGAGTGGAATGTCTTGCCAGGCGGCTACTCTTTTTAAAAGTTCCTAAAATTATCTCAGGTCATCTGCTATGGTTGGAGGCAGTGGTATGACTGCGTCGTTAGAAGAGGAAGATGAGTTGTGGGCTGGCAAAATGCCTTCATGATCTGAGTCTTCTTCCTTCTCATCTGCCAGGCTCTCGGGTGCCTCCGAAGTGTCCTTGCTCTCAGGGAAGGTGGAGAAGAGCAAATTTCCCCTTGGGCTGGAGTCAAGGGTCTAGTGTAGTGAGCCCTATATGCCGCCCGGGGTCCCAGGGGGGCCACTGCATAGGAAAGGGCATTAGAGAACAAATCCAGGGTTGCCCATACCACTGCTGCATCTCACGAGGTTGGCAGGACTTGGTCTTAATGGCATCCCATGGAGGTTTCTGCTCTGTGGGTGAAGAGTGCTGGGAAGAGAAATGGCTCCCATGTAAGTCCTCCTTCATCACTGGAGATGGGCTGGGGAGCAGGTGGAGTGGGTAGCTGTTGCGCTATGGAGATCCCTCAGTGCCGAGCAACGGCAACTGCGGCACTAAAGAGACCTCTATGTCTTTGTGGTGTAGAAACTGTTGCAGAGCAGCTTGTTTCTGTGGCGGCAGTGCTGTTGGTGCAGATGTGGTCTGCTTTGCTGCCAGCCTTGGTTGAGACTGTCAGTGCCATTTTCAGTCTGTCAATCGGTGCCAATGATTGAGTTGGTGCTAGCATTGCTAGTGGCACAGGTCTCGGTGCCGAGCCCCACACCAGGGTGGTCGATGCCGTGAAGGAGTGGTGTTTCGAGTCTGTGCCGGTGCGGGGGGCGTGGCAGAGGAGGGACGGTGCCAGAGGAACCTGGAGCCTCAAAGATGCAAACTTTAGTTGAGCACGGCATTGAGGATAGCAACCTCCCCAGGGACCTCTTCTTTTTCTGAGTATCCTTATGAGGGAAGGTCATGGCTTGCTTCCTGGACGATTTGGAAGACTGAGCACGCACATGAGCAGAGGTTTTGTTTGGGGAACCATCTGATGATGTTGGTTTTGGTCCCTGAGGAGAAAGCTGAAGGGACTTTTCCATCAAAATCACCTTGAGGCGGAGACAAATGCAAAGTACTCCATTTAGGAAGGAACAATCAGTTGCACACACATACAAAATGGGAAAAGACTGCCTAGGAAGGAGTACTGCTGAAAGGGACCTGGGCATCATAGTGGACCATAAGCTAAATATGAGTTAAGAGTGTAACACTATTGCAAAAAAAGCGAACACCATTCTGGGATGTATTAGCAGGAGTATTGTAAGCAAGACAGGAGAAGTAATTCTTCCGCTCTACTCCGCACTGATTAGGCCTCAACTGGAGTATTGTGTCCAGTTCGGGGCACCACATTTCAGGAAAGATATGGACAAAATGGAGAAAGTCCAGAGAAGAGCAACAAAAATGATTAAAGGTATAGAAAACGTGACCTATGAGGGAAGATTGAAAACACTGGGTTTGTTTAGTCTGGAAAAGAGAAGACTGAGAGGGGACATGATAACAGTTTTCAAGTACAGTAACTCCTCACTTAACATTGTCCCGGTTAACTGTTTTGTTGTTACATTGCTGATCAGTTAGAGAACATGCTCATTTAAAGTTGCACAGTGCTTCCTTATAATGTTGTTTGGCAGCCGCCTGCTTTGTCCACTGCTTGCAGAAAGAGCAGCCCGTTGGAGCTAGCTGCTGGGGCTTGGAACCAGGGTCAACTGGCAGCCCCCCTATCAGCTCCCCTAAGTTCCCTGTGGGGCAGCCTCCCAGCAAGCTATCAATTGCCAGGCAGTTCAGGTATCCCTCCCCGCACTGCCATGTGCTTCTTCTTCCCTCTGCCTTGGAGCTGCTCCCAGGAGCCTCCTGCTTGCTGTGCAGAGGGTGGGGGGGAAGAGGGGTTCTGATGTCAGGGTGTCCCTCTCCCCCTGAACCCCATCTCCACAGAGTGGGGGGGGGGGGTCAGGACAGGGCTCAGGACAGAGGGAGCTTGCTGGCAACAGCTGCTGTCTCAACTTGCTGATCTACTTAAAAAGGCAGTGTACTTAGAGTGGGGTCAGGGTACTTAAAGGGGCAATGCGCATCTCTCCCTCTCTCACACAGACACACACACACACACAGTGTGTCTCTGTCTCATTCTCTCTCTCACACACACACACGGTGTGTCTCTGTCTCACACACACATGCATCCCACCATCCGCACACCTTGGAAAGTGGAGGGAGTGTTGCGCTCCAGTGGGATAGCGTGGGTTCATCATGTTCAGTTTCCACAGGGAATGTTTGCAGCCACTGCTATGCTGTGTCTCCTCCCTCCATTCCTGCTGCCTTGTAGAGTGTGAGGCTACATTAACAACGTGTTAACCCTTGAGGGCTCAGCCGAGTGCTAGTTCATTATCTAGCAGTAAGGCATTCCCTGGGAAATATCCCACCCTCTGACTCCACCACCTCAACCAAACTTCACAATCATCGTTGCTGTGTACAGTATTAAATTGTTTGTTTAAAACTTATACTCTGTGTGTGTATATATATATAGAGAGAGAGAGAGAGAGAGAGTGTGAGTGAGTGAGTGAGTGTCTTTTGTCTGGTGAAAAAAAATTCCCTGGAACCTAACCCTCCCTATTTACATTAGTTTTTATGGGGAAATTGGGTTCGCTTAGCATCGTTTTGCTTAAAGTAGCATTTTTCAACAACTACAATGTTAAGCGAGGAGTTACTGTACATAACAGATTGTTACAAGGAGGAGGAAGAAAAATTGTTCTTCTTAACCTCTGAGGATAGGACAAGAAGCAATGGGCTTAAATTGCAGCAAGGGTGGTTTAGGTTGGAGATTAGGGAAAACTTCCTGTCAGGGTGGCTAAGCACTGGAATAAATTGCCTAGGGAGGTGGTGGAATCTCCATCATTGGAGATTTTTAAGAGCCGGTTAGACAAAACACCTGCCAGGAATGGTCTAGATAATATAGTCCTGCCATAAGTGCAGGGGACTGGACTAGATGACCTCTCGAGATCAACTTCCAGTCCTATGATTCTATGATCTCTGTCATGCCATGCCCTGGCTTACAAGGTTGTACAGCATGCACAGTGTTGAGGGATGAGTCTCCCCCAAACAACAGACACACGAGTGGCTTTCTGAGACAGGCATCGCCTCACAGCACAAGTCCCAGCATATAAACCCGGGCGAGCCAGGCATCCTGGCCATTAAAAGTTTCCCAACAGAGAAAGAGTGGGAATGATAGCAATTAATTTTTTTTGAAAGAACAGTATGCAAGTAAGTAAACTAGACTTACTAAACTACAACTAATCTAAATATTGCTACAGAGAGAAAAAAAAAAAAAAAAAGAGGCAGCACTGCCACTGAGCTCCATCTACAGCCGAGGACGGTGGGGAAGGAACTCAATGGGTCGAGTCGTGCACGGGTCGTGCGGCATGAGGCACCAACGGCGAGATACCCGCTGCGCAGGCAGGCCCCAAGCCAGCACTGCCACAGCAAATCTCCCATCTGCAGTGCAGGGACGCACCGGCACCTGAGGTGGACACTACTCCAAGAAATATCATTCTCTTCAGGTTACTCCTGAGAAACTGAGCCTCAAAGAGGGAAAGTGGCCCAATGTCTGCAGCAGACCAAGAAAGTAGGCCCAGACTTCCTGACTCCCAATCGCCACAAGACCTTCCGCACAAGCTCATGCGTCTTCCCTGTCACTGGCCCGGGGCCTGCATTTCAGGGTGCCCGGGTGTGTGCCAGACTCATCCACACACTCGCCGCCAGGCTGAGGCTGCTCTGGGCCAGGGTCACGCCGAGCGGGGCTCTTCTGAGAGTCCCAGGGGAGCGGCAGGGTGAATTCCCGACCCTGCCCCCTAGAGTTCAGGCCGGACATGAGCAGCGCGGGCTGCCCAGCCCGGCGGGAGGCGCCGAGCCCAGGACAGGGAGCGGCGACAGGCGGCTGGCGCGGCGCTAGTCTCCCCCCGCCTGGGCGGGACAGCAACAGAACAGCGGCAGGAGAAGAAGATGGCGGCGGCGGCGGGAGCAGCCGCCTCGGAGCAGGTCTGTGCCCGCTCCCCACACGGCGGGGCGCGCGGGGGGCAGCCGCCTCCAGGGCTCCCTCGCCATAGGCGAACAGCCCCAGCGGCGCCCGGGCCCCAGGGAAAGCGGCCGCGGACGAGCCCCTCCCAGGCCGCTGTGCCGGCACCGCCCCCAGCCGTGGCTCCTTAGGGACCCGAGCTCTCAGCCCGGCCGTGTGAACCGGCGGGGACACCAGCGGCATAAACACCCCCAGGGGAGCCTGCTCCGTGGCCCGCAGAGGAGCGCCCGGCCCCGAGCCTGCCCCAGGCCGGACTCCAGCCAGCCCCTCCTCTGCCCGCGGGCCGTGAGAGCCCCGCAGCGTTCCGAAGAGCCTGTGGCCCCGCTCTGCGCCGAAACCCGTCTGCACCGTGCTCTCCCCTCCCCCAGGGCTGGGCTCACGAAAACCTGCTCTTCCCTGCTGGGGGGAGAAGCTAATTAGAGCCGAGACAGTTGTCTGTATTTAAAGCTGCTGCCCGTGGCGTTTGATGAATGGGTGGTGGCGAGATTGTGTTTTGTGAGTGGGTGTGGGGGGGGGGTTGTTTTTCTTTGCACATTGATTTTCTGTTACTCAAGTAGTAAAATCAAACAAAAATTCATAGTGCCTGATTTATGCTGAATTTCATTGCAAGCAAACCCTTTCACAGTTGCCTTTTCCTTTCAAGATGATCTGAAAATGTTTCAGAGTTGTGAGGGTGGGTGAGGTAAAATCTTTTTCTGGACCATCTTCCTGTTGATGGAAGGGACAAGTTTGCCTTTCAACCTTGAAAACCGCGACCTCTCTCTCATATCCTGGGATTAGGAGGGTTATAACAGGAGCAAACTTGCCATATCTGGGGTTTTCATTAAAAGCCCAAGCTTCTGGAGTCCAATGATTTCTTGAGCATCTCAGCTTTTTTTCTTTTTAAACTAAATTTCTAGTCCTTATGGTTTCAGAGAATAGTTTGGAAACCTGAACTCAGAAGACAAAATAATGAAATGAAAAAATGATTGGCTTAAAAATCATTAGATTTTTTAAATGTCATGATTTTACAGGACCTGATTCTTTTGAGTGCTTGCAGTTGGCAACAGTGTTTTGTTTTTTTAAATGGTATTTTTGCTTCTTTATTATGTGTAAAGGCCTGGAAGGTTTTTGAACACTCCCCCCGCACCTGCTTGTTTAAATACATCTAAAAATATTAGAGATACAAGATTTATTATAAAGGGACTCCAGTTTGTAATCAGATATTCTTCAAAGGACTACTAATTTTTAATTTCTATTTTTAATTGATCTTGATTCTTTGAAAAGTTTTAATTATCATTGTGCAAGCTGTATTACTGTGTTTTCTAAGGCCCCGCATCTACTTGCACGGGCAAGACTGATTAAAAGTGTAGTGAAAGAACTACATTTTGTATCAAGCCTCTCACATTACATTTGTTTGAAAAATTAAGGATGACCAGTCACAATGTGTGCAGCCAAGAAAAAACATCGCTTTTTGCTATGCTATAATAGAACTTTGTTATATATAGTGCTAGCTGTTGGTAGGGGTAAATGACAGAAATTTAGGTTTCAGAGTAACAGCCGTGTTAGTCTGTATTCGCAAAAAGAAAAGGAGTACTTGTGGCACCTTAGGGACTAACCAATTTATTTGAGCATGAGCTCACGAAAGCTCATGCTCAAATAAATTGGTTAGTCTCTAAGGTGCCACAAGTACTCCTTTTCTTTTGACAGAAATTTAGATACTCATTAAAAATATTGAAATACTCTTCATACATCTGAAGTGGGTATTCACCCACAAAAGCTTATGCTCCAATACATCTGTTAGTCTATAAGGTGCCACAGGACTCTTCGCCGCTTTCATTAAAAATGTACATTGGAATACAGATTCACCTATAGGAACAGTGTCTGTATATTTATATAATAGGAAAAAGCGGTTTTCCCATTCACATAGTCCGAATTTTGTTAATAAAATGTACATTTGTTGTAACATCTCAACATAGGAGTAAATGTCTTTTTCAATCTCTCAGTTGATAAATCAGTATACAGCTGTGTAGTTTATTGTAAATAGAATTGTGATCATATGCTTCATTTTATTTAATTTGTTCTAGTGTGATGGTTTGTTGACAGTGTTTAAATATGACTTAGGCTGGGTTTTCAGTCTAGTTATCTGAATTCTCGCTCACAGTAGTGGAGGCTAAAATGATCAAAGGAGTGTCATCATCTGTCTCTGAGAGGAAAAGGGGATGGGGGGGGGAGAGAGATATACTCTCATAGTTCATCATCCATGGAAGTAACATTAGATGTGGCCTGAAGAGAGAAAGGAGTCACTATGTGCCCAGTCTTGCAACATTATTCTTGGGAGAATTTTGTGCCACTGCGCAATGCAGAATTTTGCAGAAATTAACATTGTGCATGCAGAATTTCCTTTCCCCCACAGAAATGCGCTGGACCCAGCAGAGCTCAGCTCACACATAGAAGACACTGCTGGAGGGAGGGGGAGGGAGCTAGAGGGTTCCTAGCAGCTGCAGTTCCCAGAACGCTCTGAGGGAAGGAGACAGTGGCTTGCAGGAAACTCCATGCAAACCTGGGACCAAGCATCAAGCTGTTTCTCCCTCTGGATCCCTGGACTCTGGGGCGGAGGGGGACAGGTGTCTGGGCTGGGGGGGAGTGGGCATGGCTGGGCTCTGGGGGGTAGAGGTGTGGGTATCTGGGCAAGGGGGAGGCCCACGACTGGGCTCAGGGAGAGAGGGTGCGGGTAACTGGGCTGGGGGTCCCCATGACTGGGCTCTGGAGGGAAAAGGGTGTGGGTGTATTGGCTGGGGGCACTGTGGCTGGGCTCTGGGGGGGGGAGGGGTTGTGAGCATCTGATTTCCCCCCCCTCACAGCCAGCTGGGCTCTGGAGGGGGGTGAGGAGGGAGGCAGAGAACAGGAATAGGGTTGTCATAGGGGTTTCTCTAACTCTCTACTCCTGGGGGAATTTCTGTGTGTGTGTCTGTAGTGTTACAGACATATTTGCAGACAAGTATTTTGAAATAAATTACCAAAATAATTGAAACTGGTGTGATTATGTAGTTTTATTATGCCAAATAAAATTTGTAGAATTTTAAAATATTGTGTGCAGAATTTTTATATTTTTGGTGCAGAATGCCCCTGGGAGTAAAACATTTATTATGTTTAAGTTAGACTTGCATGTGAGTAAAATTGATCTGCAGAATGTTTGCAGGATTAGACCTCAAAATAGCATCTTTCTGTATTGAAAGAGAAGAAAAATAGGGAGAAAGAACAAGGTACCATAAGGTTTTGTACAAAGCTCTAAAAATATGGGAGTCTTATAACCCTTCCACTTTCTATCCCTGAGAATACTTTATATGAAAGTATTCCCTACCTGTTAATTTGCCCTCCAGTAATATCAATGAAAGTGATACTGTCACCTTGAGATCTAGTCAGTTCAAAACAGTAAGTTAAAACTATTTTTAGTTATACATGCCCACGAGTTTCCCTACTAGTTTTTTGTGGTTTTACGATGTTTTTTCTCTTCCCTTTTCCTGAAGTGAAAGACCCCCAGAAACAGAGAAAACTGACTATGCACAAAATGGTTTTAAATTTAATTTAATTGGTTTTAAAGTGCCTCTGTAGTGGTGTTACTTAAAAATAGATAAACTAAACGTTGGGATAGCAGACAAATATTCCACTGGTTCAAACTCTTACTTTTGTTATAAATTTTGATTACCTGTAAAATAACCATTTACCCATGCTTTGTGTCATGCTGTAGCAAAGTTCTAATGGCCCTGTGAAGAAGTCTATGCGTGAGAAGGCTGTGGAGCGGAGAAACATTAATAAAGAACACAACAGTAACTTTAAGGCTGGATATATCCCAATTGATGAAGACCGTCTCCATAAAACAGGCTTACGGGGCAGGAAAGGCAACTTGGCTATTTGTGTGATTGTTCTCCTTTTTATTTTGGCTGTCATCAATTTGATTGTGAGTATAATACTTAGGCTGCAAGTGAGTTTGGGCATGCTTGTTTTACTTTTTATTGAGTATTTACTAAATAAATATAAACTTTCTCCAGCATAGATCAGAATACTTTGGAAAGCACAATCTTAAAGTGTATTAAGGGGGATTACTTTAATTTTTTCCCTACATTTCCTGCTTATTTTTAGTCTGAAAAAGATTATTTCGAGGTATTTTATTGTGGGGTTTTTATTAGCAAGAAGTCCCCAATCTTTTTTTTTTTCTTGTCTTTTCCTTAGTATGACTAATCAGATCAATGATTTTTTCCTCCATTTCTTCCCAAAGTTCTCTGTTGTTATTAAAAATAGCATCATAACATTGCAAGATGTTCTACAGAGATTAAAAAGACAGTTCCTTCCACGAAGAGCTTAAACGCTAAATCTTATTTTTACATTCTCTCATCTAAGAGGCCACATGTATCAAGACCACAACCAAGCTTATGCCCCTAATATTAATCAGGAACAGGAATCTTCTGATTATTTCCACACCCAGAGCTGTACATGACAAACAATGCAAATTATTACCAGTGCAACGTTCAATACAATTATTCTGAATTAATGTATGCAATGAAGTGCTGTCAACCCATCAGATCACAGGAATGTTGTATAGTTACTAACTGAACTGTATATTAGTTTTCAGAATTCATCCTGTACAATTTGCACTCTGATTTGCTACTGCACTTCACTATTTTAATACCCACCTTTGCGTCTCATCTCCTCATAGTTAGGCATTTCAGTATACCATCAACACTGAAGGGTCCTTTTTTTAAACTCAAGACTGGGTTAACAAACACCTTTCACGTTGAGTTTATTTAGCTTAGGATACAGCCAGTATCTCAAACAGGAAGATGTCTCAAGCCATCATCCACATTACTTACTTTCAGAGTGTTCAGGTGTAGGGAGAATGTAGGTTTTTATAATATTTTACAAACTGTTTTAGATCATATTTGAGATGGGTTAAAAATAACCATATATTGTGATTAACTGCATTTCTGTGTTTTCAGTGGAAAGAAAGCATAAACATAGTAAAGCAAAGGAAAATAGTTTCTTTAAAACAAACTTCCTTTCACACACTCATTGTAAAAATCTCTAGTACTTACATCATTTGTATGCTTGTGGTTATTTTAAATGTAATAACTAATTAAACGCTCCTTTTAAAAAAAGCATTTTGACCACTCTGTTTTCCTGCATCTGTAGTATTAAAATAAATATGAAACTATGCTTGTGTTACTGTTTTAGATCACACTTGTCATCTGGGCTGTGATTCGTATTGGGCCCAATGGTTGTGACAGCATGGAGTTTCATGAGAGTGGCTTACTGCGATTTAAACAAGTATCCGACATGGGAGTTATACATCCATTATATAAAAGTACAGTAGGAGGCAGGCGTAATGAAGATTTGGTTATCACTGGAAATAACCAGCCTGTAAGTTACATCATGAGCTGAACATATATGGTAAACAATATGGGGGAATTGCATTATTATTATTAATCATAACTATAGTAAAAAATGTTTTTGTCATGTTTTAAAATAATTTTAATGATTTGTTTCCGCAGATTGTATTTCAGCAAGGAACAACAAAACTTAGTGTGGAAAAGGACAAAACCTCCATTACCAGTGATATTGGTATGGAATTTATTGACCCAAGGACACACAATACTTTGTTCAGCACAGACTATGAGACTCATGAGTTTCATTTGCCAAATGGAGTGAAAATTTTGAATGTACAGAAGGCATCTACGGAGAGGGTATGAACTATTTTAATAGCTCACTTTTTCTTTTACATAAAGGCTAATTATGGAATTGTTTGTTATTGCAAATGCAGTTTGTGTTGTGACGTGTTGTGTGTTGTGTTGTGTGTTAGGAATGCAGTTTGTGTTGTGACGTGACCATATTCAAGTAAATACAGAAGTATAACCAAAAAAGTATTTTGACATGAAGTAACTGTTGCAAAATGTAAACAGTAAAATCCTGAAGAAAAGTTGTAATAAAGTTATGTTCTTTTTGTGGTACACTGTTGCAAGTAAGAGAATAAGTTAAGGTAAAATAAAATGCTTTAACTAACCATCCTAACATATCAGGACCAGAATACTCAAATTTATTTTTCTGTTTGCCATTGGAGTTTTCCTGTTTGATCATGCACCAGCATTATTGATTTTTACAGCTAACTGGTCCAGAAATAGCTTGTTGTATAATTATTACTGTTCAGAGGTTGTGGAGAATTCAGATTTTTTAAAAAAAACCTCAATTCTTTAAAAATACCACACGCACACGTGAGTACACACAACCTGTGCCTATTGATTTCTTTTCCTTGGCAATAGATTTGTAATAATCAGATGACATTATCCAGCACATTATAACAATTTTTTATGTGCAGTTAAACTGAAAAGTGAATGGCATTGCAGGGTTCCATGTTTGTCAGATTGACTTCCAGATCAAATGTGCCCCATTTATTAGTAAAAAAGATGATGTTTTCCAGCTGCCAGCATTACAAATTCAACATGGGATCTGAAAATCAAGCTCTGAGGTTTTTCTTCCACATCACCATCTGTAATAAAGATTCTTCAGGCCACATTAAGACCTTAGGGCCTGACTACACTGGAAACTTCAAAGCGCTGTTGCGGGAGCGCTCCCACGGCAACACTTTGAAGTGCGAGTGTGGTTGCGTGCAAGCACTGGGGGAGCGCTCTCCCAGCTCTCCTGGTAATCCACCTCCACGAGGGGATTAGCTCCGAGTGCTGGAAGTGCAGCTCCCAGCGCTCAGAGCCTGTTTACACTAGCACTTTAAAGCGCTCTGACTTGCGCTGATTTTTCACCCCCCTGAGCCAGCAAGTTAGAGTGCTATAAAATGTAAGTGTAGCCAAGCCCTTAGTCGCAACTGTACAACACCATTGCCTTCAGTAGGTTTACACAGGTAACTGGCTGTGTACTTAGAATTTAGTGAACAATTCTGTTGATGACGTACAAGAAGGAATAGAATCCAACTCACTCTCTCAGTGATGTTTACGCTGCAGAACTAACAGGAATAAAAAGTAAACTTATTTTTGTACCTAAGTAAACAGATTTAACTCTGAATACACACAAGGAACAAATCTGATGGGTAAGGAGGAATCATTTTCATATAATTACTTTTCAGAATAAGAGAGACTTATAAGGTAGGTTAAATTTGGCACCTAAACAACTTATATGTTCCTCTAAATTCTCTAGCACGGCAGTTCCCAAACTTGGTTCACAGCTTGTTCAGGGTAAGCCTCAGGTGGGCTGCAAGATGCTTTGTTTGCCAGAGCATCTGCAGGTATGGCTGTACTTAATCCTAGCCAAGTGATATGCAAGTGTAAGTTAGCTGACAGTCTAGATAATTAAACTTTTTACTGTGACACAGAAATTTTCCAAGATAGGTAATCCTTGTTTCTAGTCATGACTCATTGTTCAGAGCAGTAAAAAATTGTAGAAACTTTAAAGGCATAGGGAAAGGGATATGCAACATGCATTGACTGTGTTATATTCAAATTTTTAGCAGTGTGGCTATTATTTAGGGAACTAATTTAACAAAATTACTTAAAGACAAGCCAAAATGGAACTTTTAAAACTCTGTTTACCATTATTTCATTCTTCTTGCATATTTTTTCCCTTTAAGATTACCAGCAATGCTACCAGTGACCTAAATATAAAGGTTGACGGACGTGCCATTGTTCGTGGAAATGAAGGTGTTTTCATCATGGGCAAAACCATTGAGTTTCGTATGCATGGTGATATGGAACTAAAGGCAGTAAGTATTTTATATTGACAAAATTATTTCTAATAGCTCCGTGTTAAAACGAAGAAGAAGAAAAATTAGGCTCTCTCATTTTTTTGGATGGATTCAAATCTGTAAATTCAGGATAAAAATATAGTTTAGTAGCAGTTCAATTAATTGTAGCATTATAAAAGCAAATGTAATAATTTAATTATTCATCTTTTGAAATAGTGACTGAAAAACTTTGAGTTAGTAATTATTTCATACTGTATGCTTTTTGATGTTATGTTAATGATGTGGACAATCTGAAGTGGAGAAGAGGTTAAAGGGAAAAATATTAGATTTTAGAAGATTGATGTTTAAAGTCTGGTTTGTTCTGGTTCACAAGTGCAGATAAGCTTGGTGGGCTCATTGTATTGTGCATCACACATCTAACTACCACAAAATGAGTAGTGTGCTCAGTATTGGCCTATGAGTGGAATAGCAAGGTATGCTGCGGGTCAGAACTGAGATGTATGAGCACTACGTTCACTCGTAATTTTTTTTAAATAAAGTTCTTATGCAAAGACTTAAAATATAAACAAAATTAATAACCTTTCTTTTATTATCTTTAGGGTAGCTTTGAAAATAAGCTATTCATTTACATTCTTTTGGAAATAAATATCCTACTTCTATTAAGTGATAAATTGTATAATTATTCTTTTATTAGGAAAACAGCATTATCTTAAATGGAACTGTGATGGTCAGCACATCTCGACTTCCAAGTTCTTATGGGGAAAAGTTTAATAATGTTGACTGGCTGCGCTACAAGCTCTGTATGTGTGCAGATGGAACTCTATTCCGAGTTGAAGTGAAGACCCGCAACATGGGTTGTCAAACCTCAGTCAACCCTTGTGGAACCACACACTAAACGCAAAGTACTGGGACAAGAGCAGTCATGAAGAGAGTTCATTTACGTTTTTACATTTGTGTGTATAAAACAATTGCATGCCAATTATTTCTGTTTACACAACAGTTTATTATAATATTTATTACTAACATTTTTAGCACAGCAGTATTATGTCTGTTGCATAATTTCAGTATTTACAATAGAGTATTTACCATAATAATGGGTCTGATTTAGCAAGATACTTAAGCACATGCTTCAACATACACACTTGATCAAGTACCTTGCTGAATTGAGGCCAGTAAGAGAGATTTACTGGGGGATTGAGCCTCTAAGATGCTGAGCACCTCCTGCAAAGAGTCCTCAACTCCTTGCCTCTGAAGTGCTGTTTTACTTCCTCTCACCTCAGAACTCTGAGAAGTTGCTGGAATCTGCATGGAGTGAGGTGTAGAGTTGGGAGGATGCACATTGTTCCACCTTGGGCTCTGCAGAGATTCCTTGGATAAAGCAATACAGTTTGCAGCTCTGTTACTTGTTCCACAGAGCCTCTTTTTGGTTGCGCAGATCATTCTGTAAGAAGCGGACTTTGCGGTAACTGTGGTAAGAGGGAGGCGCTGGCAGCATAGGCTTCATTGGAGCCATGCTTTGTGGCAGTAACAGGAAACCAACCACAAAGGAACAATTGGGAAGGATCTTTCCAGTTCGTTAGAGATAAACCCTACAGGAAGGGGCCAAAAGGCAATCTAACTTCTTTTATATATATGTGTTATATGCTGATTTTCAGCCCACCCTCAACCAGACCTTCATTTTTGCACCAGTAATTACTTAGAGTGCAATAAAGGTCCGTCATCTAAGTAACTGCTTTGTAGAGACAATCTGTACCTGACATCCAAGTAACCTTTTCTCCATCTCCAAATAGCCATACTCACTATTTGGATGCAAAAACAGAGGCTAGCTTTCAAAACTATAGCCCTGTAAATGCAGTGAAATCTTTATTCAAATCGCTTCAGTTTTTATTTGCAGTTGATAAATATTGACTGTTGGAATATTAATATGAACTCTTGACAATTTTCTTTTGATTATTTTCAATTAATTAGAGAAAAGCATATGTTGACTTATTTGATCCTTAAGAAGACATTAAGAAAAATCTGTGCCCAACATTTTAGGTGGAACTGGGACAGTCAACTATTGTATTGTATCTGCTTTGATATTTAGAAGCTTGTCTTCTACTTTGAAAACCCATTTTTTATTTTTATTTACAGTTTTTTCTTGGGTACCTTAATAAAAAATATTCTATGGTATTCTACAGGTGAGGATTCAAAACACTGTAATAACACTATTGTAGGCCATAGTGATTGAGACCATTACTTTTCTAAATAAAAAAAAAAAGTGTAGCTATTTATAATGACTAGAAATATAATAAATTTGTTACTAAGTAAACTGGTATTTAAATTCGAAATTGAGCAGATGTTCTGTAGTTATAAATGTGACAGTAATCTAGGTCCCAATTCTGCGTTGTATGGAAGCATCTGCCTAAATTTTACATAATGAGAATACATGCTTAAAAGTTAATGCAAGTTCTTACGTATTGTGATGAATTGGGGTCTTAATGAAACCTTTGCACTTTGAGAATGATGGCAGCTTTTATTAAAACCCTCTTAACTGTTTTTGGAGAGAGAATCATGTATTCCAGTGTAAAAAATAAACTTGCTAATTATAAGGCTTTTATACTTGTTACCTTAGAGACTAACAAATTTATTTGGACATAAGCTTTTGTGGGATATAACCCACTTCATCAGATGCGTGGAGTGGAAAATACAGTAAGCAGATATAAATATACACCACATGAAAAGATGGGAGTTGCCTTACCAAGTGGGGGATCAGTGCTAATGAGGCCAATTCAATTAGGGTAGAAGTGGCCCATTCCCAACAGTTGACAAGAAGGGGTGAATATCAACAAAGGGAAACCTCTCCAGTGCATCATCAAGGATCTACAACCTATCCTGAAGGAGGATCCCTCACTCTCACAGACCTTGGGAGACAGGCCAGTCCTCGCTTACAGACAGCACCCCCAACCTGAAGCAAATACTCACCAGCAACTATACACCACACAACAAAAACACTAACCCAGGAACCTAGCCCTACAACAAACCCTGTTGCCAAATCTGTCTGCATATCTATTCAAGGGACACCATCATAGGACCTAAAAACATCAGCCACACCATCAAGGGCTCATTCACCTGCACATCTGCCAATGTGATATATGCCATCATGTGCCAGCAATGCTCCACTGCCATGTACTTTAGCCAAACCGGACAGTCTCTACGCAAAATAATAAATGGACACAAATCAGAAGTCAAGAATTGTAACATTCAAAAACCAGTAGGGGAGCACTTCAGGCTCTCTGGACACTCAATAACAGACTTAAAAGTGGCCATTCTTCAAGAAAAAAACTTCAAAAACAGACTTTAACGAGAAACTGCGGAACTGGAATTAATTTGCAAACTTGACACCCTCAAATTAAAGACTGGGAGTGGCTGGGTCACTACAAAAAATAATTTTCCCTCTGTTGATACTCAGACCTTGTCAACTGTTGGGAATGGGCCACTTCCACCCTAACTGAGTTGACCTCGTTAGCACTGACCCCCAACTTGGTAAGGCAACTCCCATCTTTTCATGTACTGTGTAAATGTATCTTCCTGCTGTATTTTTCCACTCCATGCATCTGATGAAGTGGGTTATATCCCATGAAAGCTTATGCCCAGATTAATTTGTTAGTCTCTAAGGTGCCACAACGGCTCCTTGTTGTTTTTACTGATACAGACTAACACGGCTTCCCCTCTGATACTCGTTACCATTAGTTAGAAATAGTGTTGCTTTCTGTTAGCCACTAGTGATCTTAATAATGGAGGCCATGTAAGTGATTTCCTGTGAATGGTTATTAACAGGCTGTACTAGTACTAGAAATTTCTAGTACTAATAGGTATACAAATGTTACATATTAACTTCCCCACTGAATGTGGTACTTATGAAAAGATAAGTAAGGTCTAATCTAATTTTATTGGCTGACACTACACGAAGGTGTGGTAGGCATGTCACAAAAGACAGTCCCAGTCCTACGCTGGGCCCTGGTGATGTCAGTGGGTCTCTGCACGAATGCGGGAATGTACACATATGGAGCTAATTGCAGGATTGGGACCTTAGTTTAGACATGAAGCAACAACTGAGTATGTCAAACAGGAGAGAGGAGGTGGTATTAGGTTGAATGATGGCAACAACAAAATGATTTTTACTCCAGTGGTTTACTTTTAAAAAAACAACAGTGAAAGTAATTGTCTCGCTCACTTTAGACACGGAATAAATGTTGATAACATTTTGCACAGACACAGCACATTTCATTCATGGAGCTTAAATTGCTTTACAGAAGTGGATATTTGTTATCCCTATTAATATTCTTTAAAATATAAATTTACCTGAAACATACAAATTCCTTAGCTATTTTAAGTATTGGTATATAGAACTTGTGTGTTATAGCTCAACATGGCAAAGAAACAAAATGAAAAGCTTTTAGTATTTTCACCCCATATTACTAATGGCAGACTGATACTTTATGGGCTTCAATTTATAGAAGTTTCATTTTAAAAAGTTTTCAGCAGCACTTTCTGTCAAAGTTATATATAAAATCTGTATGGACACATTGTGGTCATTATATGGTTAATATTGATAACTTTGGCTAATTATGTGCATGACCACATGACTGCATACAGTACCTGGATTTAGAGTTCTTCTCACTGAGGTACTAAATGCAAACCTGTTTGAAAGAACTTATCTCAAAAACCTGTAATAGTGTTAAATTATGTCTTTGGATTTGTTTAAAATGTCCATTTGTAATTTAAAGTTAGCAAAAATAATCTTCATTCCTTTAAGGATTGATATGTATGGTGCTTGCTAATTATTTGTAAATTTTCTTAATATATTTGGTTGCCTTCCATAAACTTTACACAGATTGAAAAAAATATGGATGCGATATACACCCTGTGTTGTGCATTTAATTGTGATTTAACTTCTAACTGCATCCCTTTATATTTTCTGGATGTTTTTGTTTAAGTCGAAGATTTCTTGTGTGCTCCTGTATTTATTTAACAACTAAATACATTTGAGATTCTAGGAATATTGAAGTACAGACTACATGCCTCTGTGTAAAATAGTGTTATGTACTTCCAAAACCTCTTGTTCTTGAAGAAAGTTATTCTCAGCATTTGTAATTATTGTTGTTTCAATATGTAAAACAGAATGTTGAGTTTTTAATCCATATGTTTTTGAAGTGAAACAAATAAATTCTAAAAATCTAGACTCTGCTTTAAAATTTTTTGGAAGTACAGTATGTACTAAATTTAGTTTAAAATATGTTGTTGGTTTAATGATGATACAAGTATTTTATTAACTAAAAACATGAGAATTATTCCATATCTATGTGTCAGATTATGACTGGTAGACTTTGCTCCCTGATAAGTATATACAATAGAGGAAATTGAAGTTCAAAAGTCCCTGATGTTAGTAGTTCACAAGTTTCTGAATGGCTGCGCTGCGGACTGATCATCTGTGAGAAAAGTAAGAAAATTTGAAAATAAGTTTTTAGCAACTTCAGACTAAATGCATTTTTCAAAGTAATTGTGACTCTCTTAATGAAACTGAATGTTTAATATGAACTGGCAGTGAGGTTATTTTTCTTTACTTTAAAGAAATACATTTAAGGTTTTTCTGATTTCTCTTTGGTCCTTAATTATTATAATTTTGAATATTTATTTCTAGATATTATGGCAAATCCTTATATGAAGGTCATAATTGTGGTCCTTTGCCTGAATTTTACCGGATTGTCAGAGACCAAATCACAGAAGACTGGTGTTGGTATCTATTACAATTCTGACTGCTTGTGGGATGGGAAGTTCTTGATGAATTGTTCTTTCACTGGAAAATCGACTATCCCCACAGACATATCACAAACAGTAACAATTGTTGATTTAAGTTATAATAATATTACTATCTTGCTGTGGTCTAACTGGAGAGATGAAAAATGGAATATCAAATATCTGAATCTTAGTAATAACCTGATTTCTGAGCTATCTTTAAATAGCTTTAGAAATTTACCATTTTTGGAAACTCTAAATCTCAGTGGTAATACCATCCACTATGTCACACTGGATATACATAAACCAGCACACTGGACTGATAAACACAGAAAAGTTCATACTTACAATCTCCTTCCTTCTTTAAAAGTCTTGTCCATTGAGAGAAATAATCTTACTGCAATTCCAAAAGGTGAGTAGTACCTAAGAGAATTGACTTCAAATATATAATTTTATAGATTGTTTTAATGAGTTGATTGTGTTATGTAGATCTGAATCTCATTTAATTCTGTGTTACATGTAGTGGACATGAAATATTCATCCATAAAGAGATCAGAACAAGATTTACATGCTTTTCTATGGTCCTAGTCACTGTAGTAGCTGAATGACTCAAACATTAATGAATTTATCCTCAATACCCTGTGAGGTACAGAAGTATTATTTTCAGAGTGGTAGCCATGTTAGTCTGTATCAGCAAAAACAATGATGAGTACTTGTGGCACCTTAGAGACTAACAAATTTATTTGGGCATAAGCTTTCATGGGCTAAAACCCACTTCATCAGATGCATGAAGTGGAAAATACAGTAGGAAGATATATATACACAGTATATGAAAAGATGGGAGTTGCCTTACCAAGTGGGGGGGGTCAATTCTAATGAGACAATTCAATTAAAGTGGGCTATTATCAACAGGAGGAAAAATCACTTTTGTAGTGATAATCAGGATGGCCCATTTCAAACAGTTGACAAGAAGGTGTGAGTAACAGTAGGGGAAAATTAGTTTTTAGTTTTTGTAGTGATCCATCCACTCCCAGTGTTTATTCAGGCCTAATTTGATGATGTCCAGTTTGTAAATTAATTCCAGTTCTGCAGTTTATCGTTGGAGTCTGTTTTTGAAGTTTTCTTGTTGAAGAATTGCCACTTTAAAATCTGTTATTGAGTGTCCAGGGAGGTTGAAGTGTTCTCCGACTGGTTTTTGAATGTTGTAATTCTTGACATCTGATTTGTGTCCATTTATTCTTTTACGTAGAGACTGTCTGGTTTGGCCAACGTACATGGCAGAGGGGCATTGCTGGAACATGATGGCATATATCACATTGGTAGATGTGCAGGTGAACGAGCACCTGATGGTGTGGCTGATGTGGTTAGGTCCTATGATGGTGTCCCTTGAATAGATATGTGGACAGAGTTGGCAACAGGGTTTGCTGCAGGGCTAGGTTCCTGGGTTAGTGTTTTTGTTGTGTGGTGTGTAGTTGCTGATCAGTATTTGCCTCAGGTTGGGGGTGCTGTCTGTAAGCGAGGACTGGTCTGTCTCCCAAGGTCTGTGAGAGTGAGGGATCCTCCTTCAGGATAGGTTGTAGATCCTTGATGATGCGCTGGAGAGGTTTTAATTGGGGGCTGAAGGTGATGGCTAGTGGCGTTCTGTTACTTTCTTTGTTGAGCCTGTCCTGTAGTAGGTGACTTCTGGGTACCCTTCTGGCTCTGTCAATCTGTATCTTCACTTCAGCAGGTGGGTACTGTAGTTTTAAGAAGACTTGATAGAGATCCTGTAGGTCTCTGTCTGAGGGATTGGAGCAAATGTGGTTGTATTTTAGAGCTTGGCTGTAGACAATGGATCGTGTGATGTGGTCTGGATGAAAGCTGGAGACATGTAGGTAAGTAGAGTCATCAGTAGGTTTCCGGTATAGAGTGGTGTTTATGTGACCATCACTTATTTGCACTGTAGTGTCCAGGAAGTGGATCTCTTGTGGGGACTGGTCCAGGCTGAAGATGATGATGGGGTGGAAATTGTTGAAAACCTGGTGGAATTCCTCAAGGGCCTCCTTCCAAGAGGTCCAGATGATGAAGATGTCATCAATGTAGCACAAGTAGAGTAGGGGTGTTAGGGAATGATAACTGAGGAAGCGTTGTTCTAAGTCAGCCATAAAAATTTTGGCATACTGTGGGGCCATGCGGGTACCCATAGCAGTGCCGCTGACTTGAAGGTATACATTGTCCCCAAATGTGAAATAGTTATGGGTGAGGACAAAGTCACAAAGTTCAGCCACCAGGTTTGCCGTGACATTATCGGGGATACTGTTCCTGATGGCTTATAGTCCATCTTTGTATGGAATGTTGGTGTAGAGGGCTTCTACATCCATAGTGGCCAGGATGGTGTTTTATGGAAGACCAATGGATTGTAGTTTCCTCAGGAAGTCGGTGGTGTCTCAAAAAAAGCTGGAAGCGCTGGTAGCATAAGGCCTGAGGAGAGAGTCTACATAGCCAAACAATTCTGCTGTCAGGGTGCCAATGCCTGTGATGATGGGGCATCCAGGATTCCCAGGTTTATGGATCTTGGGTAGCAGACAGAATACCCCTGGTCGGGATTCTATGAGTGTGTCTGTGCAGATTTGTTCCTGTGCCTTTTTAGGGATCAGAGGGTAATGGCATGTAGAATGTGGTATCAGAGAGTTGCCTAGCAGCCTCTCGTTCATATTCCGACCAATTCATGATGATGACAGCACCTCCTTTGTCAACCTTTTGATTATGATGTCAGAGTTGTTTCTGAGGCTGTGGATGGCATTGTGTTCTACATGGCTGAGATTATGGGGCAAGTGATGCTGCTTTTCCACAAATTTCAGCCTGTGCACGTCAGCGGAAGCACTCTATGTAGAAGTACAGTCTGTTGTTTCGACCTTCAGGAGGAGTCCTCACAGAATCCTTCTTTTTGTAGCATTGGTAGGAAGGTTTCTGTGGGTTAGTGTGCTGTTAATGGTGTGTTGGAAATATTCCTTGAGTCGGAGACATCGAAAGTAGGATTCTAGGTTACCGCAGAACTGTATCATGTTCATGGGGGTGGTGGGGCAGAAGGAGAGGCCCAGAGATAGAACAGACTCTTCTGCCCGTCTAAAAGTATAGCTGGATAGATTAACAATATTGTTGGGTGGGTTAAGGGAACCACTGTTGTGGTCCCTTGTGGCATGTAGGAGTTTAGATAGTTTAGTGTCCTTTTTCCTCTGTAGAGAAGCAAAGTGTGTGTTGTCAATGGCTTGTCTAGTTTTTGTAAAGTCCAGCCATGAGGAAGTTCGTGTGGAAGGTTGATTTTTTATGAGATTTCCCCATGCTGTTACTCACACCTTCTTGTCAACTGTTTGAAATGGGCCACCCTGATTACCACTACAAAAGTGATTTTTCCTCCTGTTCCCACACTTTAATTGAATTGTCTCATTAGCACTGACACCCCCCCCACACTTGGTAAGGCAACTCCCATCTTTTCATGTATTGTGTATATGTATCTTCCTACTGTATTTTTCCACTCCATGAATCTGATGAAGTGGGTTTTAGCCCACGAAAGCTTATGCCCAAATAAATCTGTTAGTCTCTAAGATGCCACAAGTACTCCTCGTTTTTATAAGAATTATTGTCCCCCATTTTATTGATAGGGAACTGAGGCAAGCTTTTGTGAAAGTTGGGAACAATATACAGGTCTCCTGAGCCCCAGTCCAGTACCTTATTCACAAGAACTCAGTGGAGAAAGGTGAGGAATTTTATAATACACTACTTTAAGAGATGGAGAAAATTTTGCATGAAATAGTTCAGTAATTTCAAAGTTTCACAAATTTAAAAACAGGCAAATTGTGAGAATTTTTTTCAAAACAAATATTTTGCCTAACACTTAGCTGTATATTAATTCAGTTCAATAAAAAGTTCAACCAAACTAGCAACTGTGGCTAGGAGGGGAAGGATTTAAGGCTCAGATACTTACTGCAGCTATATTTATTCACCGAGCACTTAAGTATGCTAGGCACCACACAGACACAAAAATAACCCCTACCCTAAAGAGCCTACAATTTAAATTTAAGCCAAGAGCAAGTAACTAAGAAGAATATATATATATAGTTGTTCATGATGCTCCTGGTGTGTTGAAGAAAAGGGAAAATTCATTTGCTTGTCTTTTGGACAGAATTTTTTGATCAGATTCACAAACTTTAGTGTCTAAGACTATGTCTACATTTCACAACCCTTTTGGCAGAATATAGGTTACAGGTAGCTACACACCGCCGTGAAAAGTGCACTGCGTCCATGCTGTGGTGCGTAGCTACTTATTTCAGTGAAACGCTCTGGCAGAGGCTAGGAAGTAGGGAAAGGCTTCAGCAGCTCTTCCCACCCTTCCCCCTACCCTCCACCAGAACCTTTCCCTGCTGCTAGAGCCTTTTCCTGCTAGACTAGAGCCTAGTCCCTGCAGCAGGGAAGGGCTCAAAACATGAGGAGCTATTGAAGCCTTTTCCTTTTGCCTCCCCACTGCCAGCCTTTCCAGGGAAAGGCTCCAGCAGTGAGGAGGCAGTAGGACACTACACTACTAAAAATACTGTAGACAGGGAGGCATGGCTGGGTGAATCGAGAGCTGCGTACAGCATGTACTCAAATACATACCCATACCCTTCAGGTACTCACTGCCTAAGTCATGCCTCAGTCTACACTGCTAATCACACCCATGCAAGGGGAGGGGCCTACCCAGGTACGTACACTACAGCTGCTGAAAGAAGCATGCAGTTTAGACACAATAAGTGTATGGTCTGCAGAGAAAAAGATTTACGTGCATACGGAAAAGTTCCTGTACAGCAGGCTAAACAAGCCTAAAGTCATACAAATCCTTCAGCACATGAAGAAGCAACTACTCAGCAGCAAGTGTGTTAACTTTCACCCCAGTATTCTGCCATTTTATCTCCAAATAGTTCTATAGCAGTGGTAAGATGTTTTGCATTGTTATCTTGTTGAACCAATCATGCTTTTCTGTGAAGGCTGTAGCCACAGCTTGTGTTAGAACATGCATTGTTGAGTTTATTTACTGATTGTTTTGCTAGATAAACATAACCTTATGCTTGATAAGCTGTCATAAATGGGAGAGAGGATCTGGCTGTCTCTATCACACAGGAACACTGTTTGATGAAAATATTGGCATACAGGACGAAAACTCACTAACATACATAAATTAGATTGGGGTTTTCAAACTTCATTGCACCGCAACCCCCTTCTGACAACAAAAATCACTACATGACTCCAGGGAGGGGGACTGAAGCCCAAGCCCCATCATCCTGGGCCGTGGGGCCGAAGCCCAAAAGCTTCATCCCCAAGTGGGGGGCCTGTTATCTGAGCTCTGCCACCAGGGCTGAAGCCCTCGGGCTGTGGCTTCGTCCCCTGGCCCCAGCAAGTCTAACACCAGTCCTGGTGACCTCATTGAAACAGGGTCATGACCCACTTTGGGGTCCCGACCCACAGGTTGAGACCCGGTGAATTAGCTCATACTGGGTTCTTAGTGTATGGTAAATGCAACACCAGAGAGAGGAACTTTGTCATGATTTACATGAATATAATGTAGTCTTGCACTTCTGGGATATTTGCAAAAACTATTGAAATTAATGATACCTACATAAGGATAGGATCGTGCAATTTATTAGTGGCTGGAAGTTAAAGCTAGTTAACTGTTGACTAAATTATACCCTTAGATATATGCATGCAGCTACCCTTGACTTCAGTAGAAGTTATGCATGCGAACCTGAGAGTAAAATTTGGCCACATGCCTTGTACGTTACTGATGGTAGAGCACCAAAGTTTAGCATATGCGCTAACCAAAACATATGGGTACAATGTACTTGTTTCTATTCTATTGTCTGAAAATCCTTTTTAGGGTCATAAATTATTCCTACCCTGTGATAAAATAGCCCCCCGTCATACATAACCACTAGCAAGAGGGCTGCACAACTATAGTTTTATATTTCTGATCTGCTACTAGACCTGTCCTACTACAAATTTAGTACTCATCATTATTCGTTTATGGACAGATGGACCTCTTTTCTGCAACTTTTGCAACAAGTAACTCACACTTTATCGGCAGTTCCTCTCCCCTTTCCGAACCCTCCAGTCCTAACAATGAGACAGCATCAGTGAATGGCTGCTAGCACACACTTACTTAAGGAGTAGAGTGATGGTGCCTTCTACCTGAATAGAATACTTAACATTACACTCCCTGGAAGAATGTGGCTCTGGTAGTTTGTCACACATGGCTCTTGCTTGAATCATGTGATTTGAAGGGGAATTGTGCCCAAGTCCTTCAGATAAGCAAATGGAGGCTACAAGTCTTTCCACAAGAATAAATGCATAAATATGAATGTACACAGATTGTAAACTCTTTGGTGCAGCAATTGTCTTCATTGTGTATGTGCAAAGTACATCACAAGACGGCCTCTATGTGCTCCTGCAATTCAAATAATTAAATAATAAATGTGCAGTAACAACATTGCATTAAAGTTTGATACTTAAGACATCAAGACGAAATAATTACTTGCCTTTAATAGTCATTTTCCAAAAATACCTAACTGCAGCAGATTGCTACTTGGCCAGTGTGCCACAGACTGGATAGGGACCTCCCAGATCTCAGCTCTGCGCTAGTAGCTTCAGCCAGGGACACTGCATTCTGTCATCAGTTCCTTTCAAACTAAACGGTGGATACAAACTAAATAAATCTTTGTTTAACGAGATGCAACAAAAAGTGGGTATGGAACCTTCAGCTTGAAGGAGAGGTAGGTGGGCATATGGTGATCAGTGAACCAATTACAGGCATTGTTTCTCCAAAGAGAAATACTTTAAGAGCCTTGACTAGCCTGAAGCCTGAATTGCTCCACTATCTTTCGCTGTGAATATAAAAATCCAAACAATAGCAATATTGGAACATTCAAATATCACTGGAAGTAGCAGGGGATACAAAGTAAATATACCATAAACAGAAAACTTTTTTTAAAAGACAAGCATTTAAAATTGATTTTTAATTATAGAGAAGACCAAGGAACTCCTCAATAAACATAGAAAACAAAATAAAGGTATCCTAAAAATAAAATAAAATTGCTGAATGGGGAAGGGTAGACCTAGGGATCTCTCACCTCATAAGTAGGTTTTGTAGTAGGAGAGGCTAAGCATTAATTCTTGTTAGAGGTTTGGTCTACACTAGAAAAGCTTTGCCAAAGCCTCCCTAGTTTAGAAGCAGCTTATACTGGCAAAAAAAAAAGTGCATTTATCAGCAAATGCCCTTTTATGCCAGTATATCTGCATCTACAGGAGGGCTTTTGTAGGCACATCAATGTCACACACACACACAAAAATCACACCCCTAACTGACATTTGCTATACTGGGAAAAGTTTCTAGGTAGCCATATCCTCAAGGGGGTAGCCAACCAATAAAGTTCTTCATAAAGTTGTACAGAGAATTCCAAGTGACTGTCCTACAGATCTTCTGAGTAGAAACGGATCAGAGTTGGCTGAGGTTGACACCCTTTTCACTGAATATGCAGTGACATTACAATTCGGCATAGTAACAACAGTGTAGCAGGTGGAATTCAGAACCCTAGTGTCATTAGAGTTTGTGGTTCAGAGGATAAATAATTTTTGAATGGATATTTTAAATTCTGTGCTGTTGCTGTCACAGAGGCAAAAAAAGTTTTCTTCTCCTTCAATATATCATCCAGAGGATCTTGCTCAACTGAACTAGATCACATAATGCACATTCTGATATAGCAAAGCTGCTTTTGCCGTGAAGCATATTGTGAACATTTCTTACTCTGAACAGGTTTCTATCTTCCCAGTTAAAATAAGAATCAGCCTGATTTGGCCATTTCAGTTGAGGCACCCCTCATATCTGGTGGGGACAAATGCCATGTCCAACTTCTCTCTGGTTGAGTTTTGGCCAGTTTCATCAACAAGGTGCTAGAAGTGGTAGGACAGCTTCAGGGAGGGATTTTCAATAGTGCTTAGGGTTGGCCTAACTGTGTTTTCATTGAAGTCAATGATAAAGTGAATGGTAAAATTTCCATTAACTTCACTGGGAGCAGAGTTAGGCCAATCCTAAGCACTGCTGAATATCTCTTTAGAGGCCACTTCCTGTAAGTCAGACACATGTCCCTCATGGCTAGTGGACATGAGCAAGGATATATCACGTCTACTGCTAAGACATCATTAATGCTTCTGTTAAGGAAGGCAGGGTGCCATCTTTATTAAAAGCTGTTCGACCCTGTTCAGGAAAACCTCCTGCTATCTATTGTTCAAGAAAACACCTAAGTTATTGCCCTGATTCTAACCTGCCCTGTAGGGACATTACTTAAAGTGACAGTGAAGCAGCATTTCTGGAAGCCTGGCATTTCTGACCTGAGTACAGAAAGGAGACTATGTAAGTTTCTCTGTTTGAAGATCTCTGTGATGGGTTCGGTCACAGAGAACCCCTTGAGGCTGTCACCTGACATGCTGGAATTGCCTCTGAGCCCATTTTCCCTGCCAGCTTGGGACTCCAGAACCCTGCCTTGCTGAGCCAGACACGCTAGCCTGCTGCAACACAGACCCATCTCTGGTCCATGCCCCCAAAGCTGCAGACTTTAATCAAAAACTGCTCAACAAGTCACCTATCTCCAGCACCCAGACACCCAGCTCCCAGTGGGATCTAAACCCCAAATAAATCTGTTTTACTCTGTATAAAGCTTATACAGGGTAAACTCATAAATTGTCCGCCCTCTATAACACTGATAGAGAAATATGCACAGCTGTTTACTCCCCCAGGTATTAATCACTTACTCTGGGTTAATAAAATCACTTTTGTTTATTAATTAAGTATAAAGAGTAGGATTTAAGTGGTTTTAAGTAATAACAGAACAAAGTAAGTTACCAAGCAAAATAAAACAAAACACGCAAGTCTAAGCCTAATACGTTAAGAAACTGAATTCAGGTAAATCTCACCCTCAGAGATGTTCCAATAAGCTTCTTTCACAGACTAGACTCCTTCTTAGTCTGGCCCAATCCTTTCCCCTGGTATAGTTCTTGTTAGTCCCAGCTCAGGTGGTAACTAGGGAATTTCTCATGACTGGCAGCCCCCTTTGTTCTGTTCCACCCCTTTTTATATCTTTGGCACAAGGCGGGAATCCTTTGTCTCTCTGGGTCCCCACCCCTCTTTCTAAATGGAAAAGCACCAGGTTTAAGATGGATTCCAGTACCAGGGGACACGGTCACATGTACTGTGAGACCCAAAGACTCCATTCTTTCTGGCCTGACTCACACAAACACAGGAAGTCTTACAAGTAAACAGAGCCATTTACAACCAATTGTTCTAGTTAATGGGAGCCATCAAGCTCCTAAGCCACCATTAACGGCCCACACTTTGCATAATTACAATAGGACCTCAGAGTTAACTTCATATTTCTAGTTTTAGATACAAGAATGATACATGCATACAAATAGGATGAACACACTCAGTAGATTATAAGCTTTGTAATGATACCTTACAAGAGACCTTTTGCATAAAGCATATTCCAGTTTCATTATATTCACATTCCAAGCATATTTTCATAAAGCATATGGAGTGCAAAGTCACAATCTCCTCTTATCAAAAGGACAAAGGTTCAAATGTTCATGTTAATTATTATAAATAAGACAGAGCTTTGATACCAATGACAAGACTTGGTTGACTTTACTGTAGGAATGGACAAGTCAGCACCTGGGTAGGAATGGAATTACTTTTCACAATGGTTCCAGAGGGTGGGATTGAGCAACTGTTCATTCAGCCCAAGGGTTTTCTCACGTAGGGATCTAATGAGCTGTATGAGCTCTGGGGTAACATTTTCAAAAGTTACTTAGGCTCTCCTACATGCCCAAGTCCCAGTGATTTTCAGTGAGACTTAGGGTGTCTCTACACTGCAGATGGAGGTGCAATTTCTAGCTCAGGTAGACATACCCATCTAGCTCTGATGTAGCTAGCGCACTAGAAATAGAGTATAGCTGCCTCAAGTACAATCCTCTCTGAAACCTCAGGTTCGTGCTCGAGCCACTAACTTGTCCTGCCACTCGTGCCAGGGCTGCTATACTTCTAGTTTTAGCATGCTAGGATCAGAGCTAGAGCAGGTATGTATATCTGAGCTAGAAATTACACCTCCAGCTCCAGTGTAGACTTTGCCTTAGGCTTTTAAGTGTTTTAGTCACTTTTGAGAATTGGACTTGGTGTTTTGAAAAGTTTTACCCCTGAGCTAAATCCCTTCTGTGCCCCAAGCAGGGAAGCACATCTTAACTTAAGCATCCCTTTGAAGCCACTTAGTGCATATGCTTTGAAGCCAGAGATACTCATATAACCTATTTACACTCACACAAATTTAAGACTGATAGCACAACAGTTTGTTTTGGTTTTTTCTGGAGCTCAGGTGGTCCACAACTAGTTATGTTTCACTAGGCAAATTAAAAATTATAAATTGCATGAAGCTACAGCAGGCAGCAGATGGGAAATATGCACATTTTTGACAACACTAAGGAATGTTACTAGTTTAATGAACTCGCACATTGGAAAGAACATTTCAGATGTTATTGATTTACTAAAAGATGATATTGATAATCTGTACCCTTTTAAAAATAAGACAATAATGCTGAATAGAATATGCATTATAAACCAAAAACTATAGCAACCATTTGTAATATCCAGTAATTAAAAGAGTTTGTTTTAATTACTGGATATTACAAATGGTTGCTATAGTTGTTAAGAAAACAGAAAACCATTATCATCAGATGAAATTGGTGAAACATTGGGAAAGCACTTTGGGCTTTATGTGGCTGTTAGACAATTTTTTTTGTATTTTCAGGACTAGGGAAGCTGCAATCTTTACAAAGTCTGCATCTGTCATCCAATGAGATATCACAGATTGATCAGAGTGATTTTCAAGACTGTTCCCAGCTAAGGAACATCTACTTACAGACCAACAAGATAAGCAAAATTCATCCTGGTGCCTTCAAGAATCTCAAAAACTTGCAGGTTGTAAATGTGGCATTATAATTTTCCAAATGAAAATGGTGTGCATAGAATATTTAAGGACATTAAGTGCCATAATTCTTAAGCAATAAGAAATTAATTCACAATCATCAGTCTACAAGTGTAAAACTTAATCTAAAGAAAATGGGGTATATCTGAAAAAATCCTCAAACAGTCTTGTGACAACAGCTTTAACCCATAGCTATCTGGGGGAAGTCATAAAATATGCAGATTATTTTTTCTTGTAAACCTCCATAAGTGTTCCAGTTATCAAGGGCAAACCTTTCATCTTCTCTTTTGGGCTAACTCCACTCTTTATATATTTCCTAATCCTAACCATTATTAGGACATGTGCTTACATACCAATTTCAAGGTGATAGAATATCAATAACTGTATAATTTAAGTGAGTGTGCATGTTACACAGCTCTTTTTAAATTAAGTGGAAAACAAGTATCAGAACAGAGCCCTTTATGGGTTCACTTGCAATTTGGACCAAATTTAACAGGAGGCAAAGTGCTTTGGGCATTGCTTAGGCTACATGAACCATGGCAATGGCCTGTACACACACACACACACAAAGATTAAAAGCACAAGCAATGTGCATGGGCCTACTATTGACCAAAATATGGATGTATTTTATATGGATGTATTTTAACACTGCTTTTACAGCATATGTACACGCAAACCCATCTAAGTGGCCAACCCATGTATTTCCAGAATTAAGCCCTCAGTTCAGTGCATATGTCTCAGGATTTTTCTCCTGTCAGTGTCTGCTTCATGAACAGTAGTCTTACCTTTCTAATGCGATGGATGTGCCCTCTCCCCCACCACAGCAGCCCCTGAGCTGGGGCTGGGAAGGAGGTGGGGTCTTCCCTGCTGTGGCAACCCCTGAGTTGGGGCTGGGAAGGAGGGGGATCTCTCCCTCCCTCCCTGACCGCAGCAGCCCCTGAGCTGGGGCTGGGAAGGATGGGGGTCTCGCCACAGCAGCTGCAACCCTGGAGCTGGGGAAAGTCACCTCTTTCTCTGGCTGCTGCAGCCCTGCACACCCCATATTCCCCCCACCCCCTCTTCTCACCCCACTGCCCCTTCCCATCTACCCTCTCTTCCCACCAAGGCCACATCTCACCTTATATGTGCGTCTTTTCCAGGGTCCAGGCACTTAATTAGTGGGGCTGCACAGGCGTGGCTCCACTAATTAGGTGGGTGACCCTTCATTCTCTTGTGTGCGGCTGCCCAGGCATGCACCTTAGAGGGAACTATCCGGTGACCAACTGAATGGAGCTCGCAGACCGTGGTCCACGCACCACAGTTTGAGAACTTCTGCTCTATACAGCTCTTTATAAATTAATTTTGAGTAACTTATTTTCAAATAGGTTGTGAACCTCAGCAACAATGCTATGACAACCCTTCTACCAGCGATATTCATTGACTTGAACATACTTCAATCTGAAGTGGATTTATCAAACAATCCCTGGATATGTGACTGCAGGTTCATTGCTTTCAAACATTTTATTAGTTTTCTTTCTGAAACCTTGAGGAAAAAGTGGAGTATCTTCTGCAGTGAACCGGCCAGCAACTCAGAACAATCTCTGTTGTCTCTCAAAAGGTTTCATTTAAACTGTGAAATGTCTAAAGACAACAATGTTTCATTTAAGAAAATTGCTATCCCAATAGGAGAAACAGCTGTGCTAGACTGTGACTTGGATAAAACCTGGGGTATGTGTAACAATTACTATATCGATCCAACATTTTAAGTTCCTGTAAAATACATGTAGGATGATAATCAAGCTTAATTCACAATAAAGGGAACAATTCCTCAGATAAAATCTTCATTAAGAATAGTTGTACAATAAATAGATTTCAGATACATTAAAATGTTAGAATGTGTGATTTTAAAAGTTTTTGGGAACTTGACTTTCAAACATTTGAATAGTTATTTTAAAATATTGATGTCATATTCCACCTCTTCATCCAACAAATTTATGGTGCAGACTCAGTCATATCAGGAAGTTAAGAACAGGTGGTGTATTATAAATCAGTACATATTCTGGAGGATGGTGGTGGCAGAATAAGCTTTGCTATCCTTACCAGAGTGATGACTATGGGACAGTGTTTCTGGACTGTTTGTAGAGAAATGAGAGGTAACACTGCAGTATTTTTTCTTCTCACTGGGTAAGTGAAAGAAGGTGTTTATTTGGGTCGGTAATGTGTGTGAAGGGGAAAGGGAAGTTTTTATTTATTTTATAAGTGTGGCTACCCAAGGCTTTAACACATAATTCACTTTGTAAACCAATTCTTCTTGACCCATTAATCAACACTAACCCCTCTCAATATTAACTACATCCATAAGGGCTAAGACTTTTCCCATTTAGCAATCTCTCTAAAATAGGGCCCGATACACAAACAAGTTTTGCAATGGTCCTGAAGGTTCAACAAAGATGAGCTCTAACAGACTAATGGGAAAGTAAATTGAAGGCTTTTGGACCCTCCTTTTGAAATACGGATAGGAACTGTCAGGTATGCCAGCCAATATCTACTTTCAGGGTTGGATACAAAGAGAAAGGCCATCTCTAAAATGTGCAGGACCCAAACCATAAAGGGTATATAGATCAAAATCAATACACTGGCTTGCTTTATCCCAAAGATAAAGCTTTGCTTTGGCTTTATCCCAAAGATAAAAGTGGAAGCTCACACAGGTTCTGGAACAGATGCATAAGTAGGTCCCCAGAAAGGTATGCTAGTAATTAACAAGCAGCCACATTCTGCACCAGTTGAAGTTTCAAGTGGTTGTCAGGAAGATACTGCCATAGTTCAATAGTAAAGTATTTCCAATATGAACCAAAAGCATATTGATGTAACTCCAGTAATTTCCCTCTCTACTTTTATAGTATTTACTGTATGGAAGTTTGAAAGACTATGGTCCAAATTGGAAGTGTGGATGAGGAGGTATGGTGGTTTAACAGCAAGGTGGCAGGGTATTAGGGTACTGTTGGGGGATAAGTAGAAAATGGGTGTTATTTATTATTTAAGAATTAATAACATCTAAAATTGTTAAAGATATATCAGACATAGTGTCTGTATAGAAATGGCTACCACACTGAAGACTATTTAGCCTTAAGAAGGAACAGATTTACATTTTTAAATATGTATTTCATTGTCTTTTTTCATTTCAGGGAATGAAGAAATCTATTGGTGGACACCCAGTGGCAGAATTTCCAAGGATAACTGGCTTCCTCATATTAGACAGGATGATATGAAAAACTTAATAATTTATAATATTGGGAAAACTGCAGAAGGGCTATATGCATGTATTTGTAACAGAATGAAGATAAAATATCTCATCTATGACATATATGTGAAGCAAAAATATTCACCGTTCTTGGTTAGAAATGCCAGAGACACCAATACTGTTATTAGACAAGGAAGAACAGAAGGAGACTTCACGTTGGCAGTCTGTCTCTCAGTGCTCATTACGTTCGTTTGTGCTTTTTGTCTTGGTGCTTTCACTAGACCTTACATTGGCAGAATCTGGAGACAAATATGCAGAAAGAAAAGCTCAGCTTCAGAAAATACATTTTCTAATCAAGGATTTTCAGCTGAAACCCTGACAAGAGAGAACACTACAAACACACAAACAAGCGTACAGCAAAATTTGTCTTTTTGTAGTGGAAACTCTTCAAGAAATGTAGGCTCTTACATTGTGGAAGCTACTAGCTTGCATAAAGTTGCCCTTCATAACAAAGTACTTGCACTAAATACAGAAGAAGCAAACCAAGATCAAAGCAGCAGCTATATCAAAGTAAAGAAAGAAAAGATGTCTCAGAACAGCCAAGCAACTAATTCTGCTGGTGAAGCAGATATAGACATTGATAATAATGAAAATTTTTCTGCAATGTCAGATCACCAGTGTAGCAATAAAGCGTTTCAAAGAGAATCATCAAATAATGACACTTCATCACGTGATGATTCAAAATACCTTTTTAATGAAGATTCAGGAAAAAGCAGGTTCTCTCCTATAGTGAATAGATTTAACATGGACTCTTACTCACTCCACATTGAATCTTCAGATTTAGATTCACCATTTACAAGGGAAACTAACTTTCCATTTTCTGAAGCACAAATACAAACAAATGCACAGAGTTCTGAATACAATGATGTAAACAACAGATCTAATCTGTCGCAGTCTGAAATTGCAGAGTCTCTGCAGGAGAACACGAGACAAATGACTTCCCACACTCAGTCACTGAATACTCAACAATTTATGCTCAAAAGGCATAACTGTGATAAAGAGCCTGATTTAAATGACAACATAGATATGCTCAGTAACAGTGAGAATTTTATTTTACCTCCTAGCTGTGAAAGTGATATAAATATTGAGAATTCAAACACCAACCAAACACAGAAAAATTCTGCTAGTATTCAAGAGTATGATTGTAAAGAAGAAAATACTAGAAATAAAGACAATCTAGTGGACATGTTTAATGACAGCAGTTCCACAGATGAAGGGTCTGCATTCACACTGAGTGATTCTAGTTCTTTAACAGAAAGTGAACTGGGGCACTCTAATGCTGGTGATGATCATCTGACCAACCCGTCAGTAACAGAGCAGGTGATTAGCTTAAACAATGGTACTGGCAAGCTTACCACATTGCTACAGAGTCCTATAATTTCTACTGGATTTCAAGATATTATGGAAAAACATGAAAATAAGAATGAAACATATTCTGAAACAGCTATTATTTCTGGATCAGGTACTGGCATGTCTGAAACATATTCATCTGTTCTTCATATAGATTCATCTCACAGTGATATATCGGACACATCTCATATTGATAAGGTTGATGATCATGTAACTCTGTCAGATTCAAATATAAATAATCCTCCATGTTGTGAAGTTCCTGGTATATCTGAGTATGTTACCAGCCCAAATTCACCAGCCCAGAATATAATTTCTAATCCTGTCTGCAAACAAAATATAAATTTGAATTACGTAACATTACCACCATTAAAGTATTCTCCCAGAGCTCTTCCAGATAAAGAGAACATTATTTCTAAAAACACTTATTTGCAGCTTTGTGAATTTTCTACTCTAACTCAGCATTTTGACAGATCCACCCCGACTGATCAAAAAGAAAATGTTACTGAGATCAATACAGAAGAAAATCATAGAGCTCAGCATTCTCTCCTGAAGAATTATGGGGAAGATGGCATTACAGCAAATATTAACACTCCTCATATGAATAATAATTTTATATTCACGTCTATTGATTCTGGTTGGAACTGTGTTGCTAATAAAGCATCACTTCTGCATTCCAATATAACCACTGATGAACCATTTCTTCAATCTCATTCGGAAAGCACAGATGAAAAATCAGTTGCAAACGTTACTGAGAGACAGGGCTCATCAGTGCAAGAGCAACAGCATATGAACATGTCTGGGACTTGTGCACAAAGAATGCACAGGGGTTTTAATGAAAGGGAATGTGATAAATACACAGAACAAGAAGTTTTGTCCGGAATAGATAAAAGCAATTCTAGCTTGTGTACAGAAGAAATACAGTTTCACAATATTATGACAGATTCAAGCTGCGTTACCTCTTCTGAGACAATGCAATCAGTTTTCAATGAAGAAAAATACTTACAACCTGATCATGAGAGTGAAGAGAATGTACGTTTCTCAACATATTCCCAGAGCTTTTTTAATGAAAATGTGCAACATAGTTTATATAAGGTGTCAAAGAATGCTCAAGGAAATACAATCGCCAACAGAACCAATTCCAGTGAGACTAAGAATGAAATTTCATTGGCAGAATTAGAAAACAGTTCTAAGGCAGATGCAATCCTACAGAATTCAAGCGAAAAACCTGATACAAAAAATGAAGCCACAAGAGGACGGCTTTTAACAGAGGGCAGCTTTTTTGTTAAAAAGAAAAAAGCCTTTGATGGTTTTGCAAGTGTTCTACAAAGCAGAACAATGGATTCCACAAAATAAGATGTAGGATATTAAATGACTGTACTTAGACTCTCTGCAACATTTATTACGGATACACAATCTTACACAGTACCCAAGTAAATGTCAAAACGTGCTTAGTTTAAAATGGAGTATGGTTCCTGAATTATATATATACTGATAAATATTGAATATTAAACTTAAAACAACCCCATCCATTGTGCCCAGTTTTCTCAGCATAATTACCTGCCCTGAATTATTTCAGAAACCCATGCTGTAAAACTATTTTAAAAATGCAGGGGGATGACAGTAGTATGACCCTAAGAGTCTACTATATTGTAATTCATATCAGGACTGACACACTCACTATCCCCAACACACTGTTGTCATAATATGTATCTAAAAGGTATCATGTAAGGTATCATATGTAAACAGGTAAATTGGGCCCCAAAATCACTATCTGATACATGCATGAATTGTGTACAAGAGTTATGTGTGTGCTGGAAGTATGTTCTTTAAAATGTGTTTGGGAGGCAGTGCATACATTGAGCCTGCCCTAGCAAAGGAATATGTATTCCCCTGTCTGACTGGCTTGATTATAAGCAGAGGAAAATGAAAGTACATTTACGTATAAGGTAAACAAAGCAACCAACCTAACAAGCAGCAGCTTAGTAAGCACACAGAGGGACAGAGTCCACACTCCCATGAAGTCTTCCCGGCTCTTACGGCAGAGAAAATGGACTTTGGGAAACATAGGAAGACCAAAAAGACGTGTTAATTATCCATCACTTACGGGATATAGGTTACAGCACCCTCTGAGTCTGTGAACATTGGGTCCCCTGGCCAGGAGGGCTAGAGATACTGGTAGCTGGATATAAGCGAGAAAGCCTCTCAGGCAAAGATTAGAAGGTGCTAAAATTAAATTTTACAGTCATCAAATTTTGTTTTGTTTGTAACCAAATCTGTTTCTTTTTCATTTGCCTTGTATCATTTAAATCTCTGTTCTTTATTAATAAACTTATTCTTGTTTTATTACAAAGCCATCTCAGTGCTGTGTATTAAAGTGAAGTGTGTCTTCAGCTAACCAAAGAAGGTGGTGTGTATATTGTCTCTTTGGAGGCAGCAAACTTAATTTTTGTGAATGTCTAGTGAGAGGGACTGGACACTACGGACAGATATCTTGAGTGGAACTTGAGAGCTGACATTCACTGCTTGTTACTTGCAAAGGAAAGTTTAGACTGGCAGAGGCTTGAGGAGTTTGCTGGTGAAGTAGATAGATGGCAGGGAGCTGACACACAGTCTAATCTCCAGCACAACTGATTCTTGCTGAAGCTGTGAGGTAACACAGTGGCTTACAGTTTTGTGGGTCCTGAGCAGAACATCACAAGCAGCCATACTTCACTTTTGATTTGCCAGTATTCCGCTATGTCCATTCAAAATCACAAATCTCCAAAGAGCCAAGTGTTTTGACAAAAATAGTGTGTTTTTAGAAAAATTCTCATTCAGAACAAGTAGAACTAGAGTTAGCTTTAGTAAGCAAAATGGTTTTAGTGGAATAATATACTGTACCTTCTCAAACATGTAAGCCACTCAGTAGCTGCGACTATGCAATGAAGTTCAAAATTAGATTAATTTTCTCTTTGCTTCATTTTTAATAGGTCTATTTTCCTCTTTAGTATTTAGTATTGGTGCATAGACACTAAGGCACCTTAAAAGACATTTTCCCCTGGAAATTGTCTCCTTGTAAAATATCCTTTATTCCCCTTTGCCTGACAAATGAACATTGTCAACTTGATTTTTTAAGCTGTTTTAAAGCATGTTCCTAATAGAGGACCAATTCAATAGCAATTACAGAATTTTAAAGACACATTTAATATAGTATATTTCAATATAAATCTGCAAACCCCAATACGTTCTGTGAATGCCATTTTGATTGTAAAACCCTTTTGTGACTTTTGGCATTCCCACCTCTAACTTGAGCTGGAACATCCAAGAGGTGTCAGGAGCGATCCTTCACGTAGCAATGGCTAACAACACAGAGCAATCAAGAGTCATCAGTGTGGGTGGTCTTCCACTAGAATAATGAGCTGGGTGCAGTTCAGGGAAACCAGTTTTGGCAGTCTGGATTTCAGGTTGGCTGGAACTAAGCAACACATCACTTGATGAGAGCCATGAAGCCACTTAGGGAGAGGGGCAGGGTGAGGTGTCATCTGACAAAAGGGACTGGAACTTTGTAGAAGGACAAGTTCTGCTCTGAGCTGGCTCTCTGTCACCAGCCAGGCATCAGCAGACCCAAAGCAGAAGATAGGACTGGCCAGGAGGTGAATGAGGCAGAGGGAGTCTCTGGATTCCCTGGAAGAACACTCATTAAACTTCAGGAGAGTGAAGAAAGTGAGGCAGGTTATTCATAGTTTAAGGCCACCAGGGGATCATTAGATTAGTCTGACCTGTATATCATAGGCTACTACATTTAATCCAGTTACCCCTATCCATTAACTTGTGTTTGATTAAAGCATAACATTGGTTTGGCTGAAGCATGTTTCAGAAAAGCATCCAGTCTAAATTTGAAGACATCAAGAGACAGAGTAGAATCCACCACGTTCATTGGTACTTTGTTCCAATGGTTAGTTACCCTCACTGTTAAAAAATTGTGCTTGACTTTTAAATATGAATTTGTCTACCATCAACTTCCAGACACTGTTCCTTATTACACATTCCTCAGCTATATTACAGGGCTCTTTAGGATTCTGTATTTTCTCCCCATGAAGATATTTATATACTAATCGAGTCACCTCTCACATTTTCTTACTGATAAACTAAGCAGATTGAGCTGTTTATGTCTCTCACTCAAAAGCATTTTCTACAGCCCTAAAATCATTTTTGTAGCTCATCTTTTCTGCACCCTAATTTTTCAACCTCCTTTTAAAAATGTGGACGCCAGAACTGTATGCAGTATTACAGTATCAGTTTCACCAATGCTGCATACAGAAGTAAAATCACATCCTTTACTCCTACACACTACTCCCATTTATGCAGACAGGGATCACATTAACCCTATTTGCCAGACCATCGTACAGAGCTCATGTTCAGTTGCTTGTCCACTATGCCTCTTAAATCCCTTTTAGAGAAAATGTTGATGAAACCTAGTATCAACCTCTGAGGTACCCCACTGGAAATTCCCCCGTTCAATCATGATTCCCCATTAACTAACTACTTTGAGTTCTGTCAGTTAGCCTGTCCTTAATCCATTTAAATATGCATAGCATATTGCATATTTTTTAAATTGCATAGCGCTAATTTTTTAAATTGGGATGTTGTGAAGTATTAAGCCAAACTCCTTACAAAAGTCTAAATATATCAATGCAGTTACCTTTATCAACCAATCTTATAATCTCCTCAAAGAATGAAATCAGGATTGTTTGACAAGACCTATTTTCTATAAAACCACGTGGACAGGCATTAATTATATTCCTATTCTTTATCAAGTGAACCCCATATCAGTTTTTATATTATTTTGCCTGAGATTGATTTCAGGCTAACTGGCTGATAGTTACCTGGATCATGGTCATGTCCCCATAGATTTCTTTGCTTCCCCTCAAAAAAATGACTTTCTGACGGGGAAGCAAAGGGAACCACAAGAGCAGTCATGCACCCCTCCCAAGCAGCACAGGCATGTCGTTTTGGGAACCTGGAGCAGTCAGCAGAGAGGTAAATCAGCGTTGGGGGGAGAGCAGGGCTGAGGATAGCCCAGCCAGTGGCTCCTACTCTGCGCCAGCATCAGCTGCTAATTGTGGCTGAGCTGGGGGTAGGCAGGACTTCCTCTTCACCTGCAAGGAGTAACCCAGGGCTGGATCAGGCCCACCCCCAGAAACTTCCCCTGGCTGCAGGAAGCACCACACACACACACACACACCTCTCACTTCTTGTCCCCATCACTCTTCAGCTGAAGGGGAGAGATTACTTTATGGGGAGTTGCTCCCCCATCCACCCAACTCCTGTGCATATGGATCCCCCCATACCTAGACCTCCCTCCAAGCCCTGCACACCGCCAAGTCTCACCCCCTGCATCCAGATCCCCATTCCTGCACCCAGACCATCCCCTGCTGCTCCCTCCACACTCAAATCTCCACCCGATGAGACCCCCCCCTACACTTGGACCACTCAAATGAGCTCCCTGCACCCAGACCCCCACCCCACTGAGCACCATTCAGCTGCACCTAGACCCCCAACCCCAACTCCCCCAGCACTCAGCCCCCCTCCTGGGCCCCCATATCTAGCCCACTCTGCTGAGCCCCAACTATTTTCACCTGAACCCCCCCTACAGAGTCCTATTGCCCCTGCACCAGGAACCCCCCAATAAGCCCCTTTGCATCCAGATCCCTCCGCTACTGGTCCCTGCACTGAGCTGCCTGCACCCACATTTCTCCATACAGAACCCTGTCACCCCACACCTGGATCTTTCCCACACTGAGCCCCTCCACACTTGGATTCTCCTGGGCTGAACCTTCCTACCCACACCTGGTGCACCTGGCATGGACGGGCAGGGCCCCAGGCTGTTTCTGGGGTAGGCCCGGTCCTTGCACTGTGTCAGGGTTGGGTGCAGTCTCACCGCTGAGTCCATGTCCCAGGAAGAGAGGGAGGGCTGCAGGGTGATCTCTCACATTCATGCCGCCAGTGGCCTGTGCTCCCCACTGCCATGCTGGAGCCTCCACACTTATTTATTGACAAATACAATTTGCAGAAATTTAAACTATTGTACACAGAATTTTTTATTTTTTGGCACAGAATTCCCTCAGGAGCATGACAGAGTCTGTATACAGGGAGTGCCTAAAACCAGACGGGAGAGAATGTATAAACACTGCTCAGACTCCGTAAACTTAAAAGCCCATGAGATCCAAAGGTTTAGGTCTAGTACAGCAGCGTGTTGAGGATTCTCAAGAGGGAGCTCAGCTAGGGCTGCAACTGTGATGGACTGGATCACAGAAACCCCCTGGGAGCTGCCAATTGATGTGCCAAGACTACTTCTGCCCCTACTTTCCTGCCCTGTCAGCTTAGAACTTCAGTGCCCTGCCTGGTTTGAGCCAGACGCACTAGCCTGCTGCAAACCCAGACCCAGGTCTGAACCACGTCCCCTAACAGCTGTAGGCTTAACTGAAAGCAGCTTACAGAAGTGTTCCTGTCTTTAACACTCAGATGCCCAACTCCCAATGGGGTCCAAGCCCTAAATAAATCTGTTTTACCCTGTATAAAGCTTATACAAGGTAAACTCATAAATTGTTCACCCTCTATAACACTGACAGAGAGATCTGCACAGCTGTTTGCTTCCCCCTCTCTGCTCCCCCAGTTTTTAATGCATACTCTGGGTTAATTAATAAGTAAAAAGTGATTTTATGAAATACAGAAAGTAGGATTTAAGTGGTTCCAAGTAGTAACAGACAGAACAAAGTGAATTACCAAGCAAAATAAAATAAAACACACAAGTCTAAGTCTAGTGCAGTAATAAAAACTGAATACAGACAAAATCTCACCCTTAAAGATGTTTCAATAAGTTTATTTCACAGACCAGACACCTTTCTAGTTTGGGCACAATCCTTTCCCCTGGTACAGATCTTGTTCCAGCTCAGGTGGTAGCTAGGGGATTTCTCATGATGGCTCCTTCTTGTTCTGTTCCACCCACGTATATATCTTTTGCATAACGCAGGAATCCTTTGTTCCTCTGGGTTCCCACCCGTCCTTCTCAATGGAAAAACACCAAGTTAAAGATGGATTCCAGTTCATGTTCATGACATGATGACATGTCACTGTAAGACCCCAAGCCTTCATTCCTCCCAGCCTGACTCACAGGAAGGCCTGCCTGCAAACAGAGCCATCCACAGTCAATTGTCCTAGTTGATGAGAGCCATCAAGATTCCAAACCACCATTAATGGCCCACACTTTGCATAATTACAGTAGGCCCTCAGAGTTATATTTCATATTTCTAGTATCAGATACAAGACTGATACATTTATACAAATAGGATTACCACACTCAGTAGATTATAAGCTTTGTAATGATACCTTGCAAGAGATCTTTAGCATGAAGCATATTTTAATTACATTATATTCACACTCATCAGTATACTTTCATAAAATCATATAGAGTGCAACGTCACAGCAACCATGGGTTTTTCTGCTTCCTGGTTAATGCTTAGGGTGGTAGGTTTTGGGTGGATTTGGGGAGGGGGGACGTGGGTGTGCAGGCTTGAAAGCAACAGCTCAGGCATATTCAGGCCCATCCCTCCCTCCCTCGGTACTTACTTTTTCATTTACAGCTTTGCTGCTGCTGCTACTAGTGAACACACTATTTATTGCAGGGCCTGGGGAAGAGCACAAGAGTGAGGTCTGGTCACAGCACTGCATGAAAGTTATATTATTCTAGTTCATGAAAGAAGTGCAACAAACCAACAGAAAAACAGTGGAAGTGGCTATGCTGTCAAATGAACAAAGGAAAAACTGGGGAAAGCATTTTTTCCCCCTTTAATCCTTTCTAGATATAGCAATTTTAAATTTTACTGGTAACAACAGTAGATAAAAATAAGTTCAAACAAATTTAGATGACTTTTTTTCAGCTCTTATCTTTTCCATGGTATCTTTAATTGACTGTTTTATAAAGGATACTTTCCTACCTTACAGGTTGCTATTAGGATTAATGAATGGTTGGTAAAGCACTTACTATGTTTCATTCAAGAATCTCAAAGTTTAAAGCATTGTTTGGTTGCTGTCCTCCTTTTTAGTACAGAGATCTTTATTTTTATTTATTTATACATAAAATCTGGTTTGTTTTTTGTTAACTAAGCTTGTACAATAAAAACATAGCCCTTGTAAAAATAGTGATTAAGAAAAGGGTATGCTTGGAAATATGCACTTACCCATATAGAAATCAGCAGGTTCAGATGACATTCATCCTATAGTATTAAAAAAATAGCTAATGATCTTACTAAACCACTCTTTGAAGTGTCACTGAGAACTCTGGAAGATTGAAAGAAAACTATACATGGTATTCATTTTAGAAGCATTCAACATGGAATGAAGGAACAAACTCACTTACTTGGGACCCACATACCCCTAAAGGAAGAGGACAGCGGATCAGTCCTCAGACCTAGGTATCATTCCAGCAGATGTGATCACAGATGTGAGACAATTTGTGTAAAACAGAGATTCAATCAATAGCATACTGATAGCTCGGTGCACAGTGATTCCTTCCAAGTACAAAGGCAATAGATCTCATGAGACATCTAGATAAACTTTAGTGAGTACTGAAGAGGACCTAATGTCATTCCACATTGGTGTCATTCATGTAGGGAGGTGTATGAGAGAAGGCCTTGAAATTAAATGTAAATGGGGGGAGGGGAAAGAGAAGGTTCAGGACCTCTGTGGGTAGCTTTCTCCAAAATGCTTCCAGTTGCACAAGTTGGGACAGCTATCTAGGGAGAACATCAAATTCTCAATGCTTTGATGAGAAGATGGTTAAAAAGGAGAAGAGATTTACATGTGTGTGTGTGTGTGTGTGATGCAGATGGGAAAGGCTTCACCTTAATCAAAAGTGAAACGAGACTGCTAGCACAGAAAACTGACAAGGTTTTGTAGGTTTATTTAAAGTAAGAGTTTGGAGAAAACCAACAGCTGCAGAAGAGGCCTAGCAGATATTTTTGCCCAACTTGAACTATATCAGTATTATAAAACGTATCACTGAATCCAGTAAATGTGAAGACACCTGAGCTGAATGAGGGAAAAGGTTAGGTCTCCAAAATAAATTTTTGGAAAATACTCCCTTTGTCTCTGCTTTTATTCCACTATAGTACTTCTAATCTAACTGATCAATAAATTGAGGTGCTTTTTCAAAGTAAATTATTCAGTCATACACACAGTATTGTTGTAGCTGTGGTGGTCCAAGGATATTAGAGAGACAAGGTGGGTGAGGTAATCTCTTTTATTCGATGAACTTCTGTTGATCCAGTAAAAGATATTACTTCATCTGATTTTCTCTCAGTCATACTTTATTTCATTCATGTATTTACCTGGCTGGTTCTCTCAGCCATGACCACTATCATGATTTATTCCTGAGACTGGTTACGTAGCAGTTTCAGCCAAGTATTATTTGAATTTGATTTTGGCAATTAAGTTGTCCACAAATAACTGTGCTCTTAATGACCTCTACGATGGCACTGTGAACAATGATTCTACAGGCATTGATACAGATCCTCTTGCACCCCTATATGGCCAATGAAGAATTGAGTTTTAACTTTTCTGTACTGTATCCACCAATACCTGGGTTGTCTCAGGTATTCTGAGTTTCGCTGGTGCCTCTATTTTCACAGCATATGATTGTGGCTGAGCTGGAAGTAATCACTCTTGGTGGCTTCCACCAGCTGTTATCAGTTCTTAGCTTCAACTGAGGTGTTTTCCCATCTCACTGTACTGTTCATTTCTTTTGCCTTTCTTTCAATTGTATTCACAAGCCTTGTGTTTACTTAGGCTTGAGTAGTGGGAAATCCTTTTTTTCATTGTTCATTTACATTTGTATTAGAACAGATCAATAATCAGAACCCATTCTCTCTCCACTGTTAGGTTTGGAAGTGGGAAGCTGGTAGCTAAAAAGTTGTCAGGAATGCAGTAACTGATTCCACTCCCACTGCTACAATTCCTAGCCATCGAGCCACAGGCACCATGCCACTGAATCAGATGCAGTCTTCCTCTGATGAAACATTTTTTTTAGATAAGTTGACAAACTAACTTTGCTACCATAGCTGCTTTTGGTATTTTTGAAAAAACAGGACAGCAACACAGTTGGAAGCTTTGTAGTGAAAATTGTTCTCTATAAGGTCTGCTTAGACAAGAACTGAATGAGAAAATGCTTGATCTATATACCATATTGCTGTATATCTAGATGCTTCCCCCAAAGCAACCAATAGAGACACTGGAGACGGGGGGAGGGCTGGTATAGTACCAGGCTTCAGGCTTGCCCAGCCCAAGTCTCCTAAAGGCCTGAGTGGACCCTTCTCCAAGCCCTGGCAATGAGAACAGTGATGACAGTGGGATCTAGATTCTCAGTACTGGGAAACCTGAGAGTCAACTTCAGCATCCAACGATGACCTGGAGTACCCAGAAAACTAGATCACACAGTGCCAGGAGAGAGTCCTCTGTGGTCTTGTTTGGGACCTATGTCTGGAGTACAGTACTGGAGGCAGCATGGGCGACTTCCTGGCTGCCAGTAATATTCAGTACAAGGGATCCTGACCTGGCCCCAGGGAAGGTGGCAATACTGAGCTTGAGGCAGGTGGAGCTATGGATAAGTGATCAGTGCCAACAATCTAGAAGGTTGCATTGGTGAAGCGCAAGGGTCCTCACCCTGGACCAAAGACAGTGGCATACTGACAGACATAACAACACTCTGTCTGTGGTGTAAGCCTCTGGCATAGTCTGTACTAACTTGGGCTGCTGACCTGCAGTGATCAGAGAAGCCTGATCTTTTACCACTGTAGAAGTAACTAGGTCTTAATAGTAACTGAGTGGACACCAGAGTCAACAGCCCAGGTCTCTCTGAGCGAGTTGATACTGGGGAGTGGTAAGCCGAAGTGCGTGTTCTACTTTTACTATCTGAAGGAACCGCTATAGGAAGAATCCCACATCCCAAGCTTTAAGGAGCCAGATGCAGACTTTTGCTTGTGCTTCTGAGGCTGGGGCTCCAATTCCCTGGACCTCACAGGCAAGTCTTGGAGACAGGGGATCCTCTGTGACCTCTTTCAGCTGACATATCTGGTGAAGCATTTAAGAAAAGTGGAAGAGCCTCCCTTAGATGACTGAGGTGGCCTTGAAGATAGTCATACTCTTGAAGCTACAACAGAACACCTACCTCTAACGCGGCCCTCACCCAAACACTTGAGGCAGCAGGGATGAGCGTCACTATCAACTAAAGGCTTCCTGCTACTTGCACAAGGTTTGATCCCTGGGGACTTTGGCTTATATGTCCCTGGTAGTGGGAAGGGTCCAGACACCCACCATGCTGGCAAGTCCCCAAAACAAGGTCTAAATCAAAACAAAAAACTTAAAATGATAAACAAAAAGTCCAGCTAACTTTTAGCACCAAGCATCTTGAGCACTAATCTACTCTCACTGCTTACTTTCCTCTCTAATACTCTCTTGAATCTCCTGAAATCTAATTTATTTTCCTTCCACTCCACTGAAATTGTTTTTATCAAGGACACCAGTGATCTCCCTCATATGAAGGCTTCTCATCTATTCTCACTCTGCCACTTCTAACAGCTGACCTCTCCATACTCCATGATGCTGTTCTCTCTAATCTCTCTCCCATCATCCTTTAGTATTTCTAGTGAATCCTAGGCTCTCCCTTCTTCCACTTTAGCATCCCTCAGGATTCTGCCCTTGGTTGTCTTTTCCCCCCCCTTTACATTTTATCTAAGTAATCTCATGCACTCCCAGAGCTTCAATCATATCTCTATGCCGATGATTCAAATACAGGTTTCCTTTCCGGACTCCACCCCCAACTCAAGCTCAGTTTACCACAAACTGAAATTTTCTGCCTGAATCTTTGTCCCTCACTATAAAAATACACTACCCTCCCATCATCTTATTTTGCAAACTACACACTCCCCTCCTCCTCCAAACCAATCCAGGTAGTTGCCAAATCCTGCTGAGTCTTCTACATCTCTAAGAGTTTTTTCCTCTCCATCCCTACTACTAAAACCTTTGTTTATGCATTGCCCTCAATTACGGCAACAGCCTTATTTGCCTCTCCTCTTTCCTTATCAATCAATTTAAAATACTGCCACTAACATCATTTTCTTCCTTAGCTGCTCTAACCATATTAACATGAGGCTCCCTTAGAGTCCTTTCACTGACATTCTCTTGCCTTCCATATCAGGTTCAAGCTACTTTCCCCCTCTTCAAGGTCCTGAGCTCTGTCCTTTCCTATAGCTCTTACTCCTCCCCCCACCATTTCATTTAGCCTAACCCTCTCAATGTTTATTCCATCTATTTCCTTCCACTCATTTTCTTCTATACTCCCCTTCTGCTCAGAACTGAATCCCTTTGTGAACTGAAACTCTTCTTCTTACATTAAACCTGCCAAATGAGAATTCAAGCCTTGCTTGCCCAGTAAAGCTTGATCTACCTTGAAGACTGTATTGGTATAACTTTCAGTTAGAGACGATTTACCAGAAATTATACCAGTAAGTCCCTGGCTGGCTACAGTTATACTGGTATAGCTTATTCCTGACCCTGTACAGTAATAGGCTATACCAGAATAAGGCACCTTTATATCCGTGTAACTGCATCCACAGTAAGGGAGCTATACCGCTTTAACTGTCAACTATACTGGCATAATTAATGCTGTACATTTATATTTAGCAAGCTGTAAGTCACTGCATACACTGTTGATACTGGATAAATAGATTGTCCACAAAGAGGCTCCATTAAGAGTAGCATGAGCATTAACTGTCTGAACTCTTGATTGAAGACAGAAGTCTTATCCACTGGAGGCATAGAGGAGATCTCACTTTACTAGATGCATCTGCAGTTCTATTTTAGACTATTATTCCAGACCTACCCTTTTCCAGTGATGCAGCCGGACAAGGATTCTCTGCGCTCAGGTAAGCGGGTGGAAGGGACAAGGTGTCATTGCTCTCCCTGTCATGCATTTGTTCATTATGAACAGTACTGGAGTTTTGAGTTTGAGGGTAGGTTTGCTCCAGAATACAAACAGCCATCAGTACGCATACACCATAACCTGGCCACATTCTGAACACTCACCTATTTGCCCTAGGTTTTTGATAACTGCCAGCTAGGTTTCCCTGATAATTTGATTTACGTACAAGGTCTCTCTGATCAATCTCTTTAAAGTCATGGAGCTTGACAAGCAATACGGTGTATCATTGTAGTCACTTACATATGAAAGGGTTTTTTGCCTTAAATTAAGCTATACACAGTGAATCCAGATATTATGAAGACAGTATCCACAGCATCATAGAAATGCAGGACTGGAAGGGACTTTGATAGGTCACCTACTTCCATCCTATGGACGGAAGAAGGACAAAGTATTATCTAGACTATCCCTGACAGGAGTTTGTATATGTTTGTAAAATAAATGCTTGTAATAAATAATTGTTCCCCCAAGCCTATTTGGGAAGTAGCATGAAGATACTGTTGCTACAGAGGACCAAGGCTCAAGTTAGCGAGTAAATACAAGCAGTAGCCTACATTCTTAAACTGTAGAAAACAAGCCCACCCTTGGTTATTAGTTCAAATATATCTGAGGCATTGCTTCTCTGGAACAAGTTTCATCACTTTTAAAATAAGTTTGAAAAGTGGTGAGGCTTGGGAACCATACCTTAAAAAGCTGCTAAAGATCCAGTCAAGGAAGAATAGAGCTCTCAAATCTGCCTCAACCTTAGTCATTATTTTTCTCTGCATTTTTTTGGTCACTAACTCAAAAACAGATTTGCAACTGCACTTCAATAGTAAAAGCAGATTTTTTAAAAAATGTACTGTAGGCTTACAACAAGCAGATACTCTGTTTAAAAGTGGTTCCTTCCAAAGAAAGACAAATGTATGTACTTGACTTTTCACACAGTGTCTAAAATAAAGTATCACTTACATTTAATACTCCTGGGGGAATCCTGTGCCAAAAAAATTAAAATTCAGCACCAAAAAGTTAAAAATTCTGCACCCAATATTTAAAAATTCTGTAAAATTCTGCGTATTTTATTTGTCAAAACACCACAATATAACTATGCCATTTTCAATTATTTTGATAATTTATTTCAAAATACCTGTCAGCAAGTATGTCTGTAACAATACAGACAACAAAAAAGATTCAGGAAACGTTTTTTGACAAATAGATTCCTTTCTAGGCATATTAATTCAGAACTTTGAGTAATAATTCATTTAAACTACAATACAGAAACAAAGGCTTAGGGGAGTCAGGGGAAATGGAGGAGCTGAAGGAGAGGGAATTAATTGCTGGGAAAGAGCCTGGGAGTGAACCTGGAGGGTTACTGGGTGTGGTGAGAGAAGTATGAAACAAGGTTCTTTTGGGGTGAGAGACAGATTATTAGGGAGTTAGGGAGCCTCTCCCATGCAGATCCTGACTGACTCCTAGCCTCTCCCATTCAGTCAGGCACATCTGTCCCTGTCCCCGTGTGTCCCTGCATCCTCTCTCTCCCCCATGTGTCCCTGCACTCCCACTCCGCCACCCTTCGTCACCCATTTGTCCCTGCACCTTCCTCCCATCCCCATATGTCCCTGCACCCCCACTAAACCAATTTGCCTCCCCCTAGCCTCATGTGTCCCTGCACTCCCCTCCCACATGTCCCTGCACCCCCACTCAGCCACCCCTCCTGCCCCCTCTCCCCCATCTCCATGTGGCCCTGCACCCTCACTCCCATTCAGCCCCTGCTCAATTCTGTGACCCCACAAGCTCCTGTGCTCTCACCCCAGTCTGTCCCCCCCATAATAGCCTTCTGAAACCGAGTCTGTGTGACCCCCCGCAGCACCATGTGCCCTGCTCTGTCCCCCCCACTCCATATCCTGTGCCTCCTCACCTGGCCATGGGCAGGATGCTGTGAGGAACACAGCCACTGCCCCCTCCCTCTCCCTGACTGGCTATTCTGGATCAGAGCAGGCTGACTTCCCTTTTTGTGCCACAGCAGCCCCTGGTGGGCAAAAGGTGTAATTGCAATGTCTCTCCATCAGAATGTCTTTTCTGCAGGGGGAAAGATATGCAGGAGACATGAATTCTGCACATTTGTAGTGGTGCAGAATTCCCCCAGGAGTAAATTTAAGCTTACTTGAACAACCCCTTCTTCCAGTGTTACCCTAAAATAATTTATGGACTTTCCCTGAATAATGTGTGATTTAAGAAATGACCAGTTTATAAGATACTCACTGTGCAGTTCCTCTTGAACAGATGAGCTTGGAGAAATTGTCTCTGCATAAAAAAAACCTTTCGCATTACACTAGCCCCTTACATATCTTTTGAAGCATACAGTATATCCTAGCAAGTTCTTTTTAAATAGATTTGCCTTTATATTAACAGTATTAAAAATAATAAGATTGCACAAGTGCCCTTTAGCAAAATATAGTGGGATTTTCAGCACAGAAATGCTCTGCACTGCTACTAAGCCTAAACACTGAAGTTTAACCCAATTTAATGAATCAGAAGAGAAAGAACTCTGAATTACATAGGCATAAATGCATCTTAAATCGGTGTTGTAAACAGAAATTAAACTCAGCTAAGATGAATTTAAGTAGCAGTTCTAGACCAACACCTTGTGTGGCAAGTTCAGATGAGTGAATATTTGAAATATGAGCCACAGAAAAATCTGAAGTCAGTTTCTGAAACCAACACAAATACCGTTTATTTGTGGGATATCATTTTACATTAACTCCAGCAAAACCTAAAAACCAATCAGCTGAACTCAGGTAAGGTGGCATAACAGTTCTTTAGTCAGGTTGTGAATCACAGGACTTTAGCACACCTCATATAAGATGCAAATACCTAAGACATAAAAGCATTCACAGTTATAGGTTAACTGCTGTTCCTGTAACAGCAATATCAGTAAAAACTATTTTGTGATAACACAAAATCAACCCACATTTTGGTCTCATTTACAGATAACCTACAGTTTAGTTGGTGGATAGATTCTATACACTTATACAACAATATGAAAGGAGAAAGTATAAGGCTTATAAGAGGTATTTTAGCAGTTATAATTAAAATGAGGGGCACAAGCTAACTTTTAAAGCTGTCTGTATAAACTTCAAAGAGTATTTAACAATTTGTTAGGCTTGTGACCAAGGGCCAACAGAAATCTGGAAAAATCCTAGCAAAATTGAGGTATACTTCTACCCCTCCAAAAACAAGGCTGCAGAACATTAAGTCAGTACCCCATGCCAGGTCTCACTAATTGATTGCACTAGGCACATCTTGTGATGAAATAATGAAACAATGAGTATGTGATGTAACAGGAAACTACAGTTCTCTATAAAAAGAAGTCAAAAACTTAATGATTAAAGGGTTAAAATACACTACATGCATTCATTCCAAATTTGTACTGTAGTTTAAAAAACATTAAAATAGGTTGTTTAGACTGAAAACTGGAGCTGCCACTTTCTTGAATAGACTTCCTTAAAGAAAGAAAAGGGTAGGTTGATCTAGACTAGGCAATAAAGGTAATACATAGGATTAAATGGAGCAAGTTCCCATCTGTTAGTATTAGATTGTTTTAGTCTATTTGGCGATAGAAGGAATCATATGTGTAAATCTGATATTGTTAAGTTTTCCTGTAATTAATATTATCCTTAAAATCTATTAAAGAAGGAACTCTCACAAAGCCCATCATCTACCAATCTCAAGTATTTATAGGGTGCCAAGCACTGTAGCACCTGGGTACTAATTTCCTCACTAACCAACTCACGGCCTCATTTCTCTTTAATACCAAACAAAGTTAACACACAAATCATTAAACCGCAACTACACAATTATTTTACATCAGAAAAACGTGTACAGAACTTGCAACACTTTGCCATAATGACCTATGTCTCAGATTTAGCTTCAAGGCCAAGAAGTTGGCAAATTTTGTGCATCTTCTCCTGCCAAAAAAGGAATAAACTGAAGTGCCAGTCATTTCATTACATTTAAAGAAAAGTGTACAGAACAAAAAGCAAAGTGAACTGTTTAGGGAGTTCCCACTGTTTAAAAAAAAAAAAAAAAAAGGTAGTGCTTTTGAGATTTATCACCAAAAGGCATGAAGAATTACGTCCTCTGTTTACCCACAGACCAAATACAGCTCAAGCAACAGGAGTGCAAGTTTCCATACATTAACTAGTCAACATGGATAGGCTTAGTTCAGTCTTGGGTCCATTCCTTTTTTTGGCCTCTACACTGTAAATGCCAACAAAAGTGAAAATTATCTGCAGCTATGTTAGTGGTTTGATTTAAGAGACTCGTATAGGCAACTGGAAGCAGATGAAAAAGTATGTATTTTCAGTCACTATTAACCTGTTTCACAATAACCAGTTCCTTGGGCCCTGCTCCCCATGGACTGTATGCAAAGCAAATAAGAGCAGTATATTATCAATTTACCCAGCACAAATATCCATAAAAAGTGCATGTGTGTGTGTGTGGGGGGGGGGTAATTAAATTTTAGATTCTGTTAAACACAGTAAAATCTGCAAAAAAACATCTGAGTGATCTGAACAGATTTCTGTTGACCCTGATTATGACAGTTATATCTATAATAATGATTACAAGTTTCTTTGGCTTCTGCCTCCATTATTGGAAGCCAGATTATTCATGACATATAAAATTCATTATGCAACAAATCTTGTATTTTAACTGTGCCACTGTGCTAAAAACTTGTCTGGAATTGTAACTAGCCTAACATGTAAGAACACTTATAGTATTTTACCTAGTTTTTTAGCAACCACTATTTAGCCTAATTTTACAAGCTATATTGCTTCCAAGTTTACTTTTTAAAAGAACTAAACCAGTAGCTCCACAGATATTTTCCCTATGGCTATACTCACTGCAATATATACATTTACATTAGAAGTCTTATTAAAACACATGTGTTTTAATAAGAGACTTATTGTAAACATTAAATACCACACACCATTTAATTACTGACTTGTGCAAACTGGCATCAAACATGTAAGTCATGTTATAACGTAACAGCATACAAACAGGCAACAATTATGTATGCTTTGTCCCTATGAAATTTAAGATTTCTGTTTGCTTTTAATCTCATGACAAAACATGGTGGGGGAAGGCAGTATATGTGCATATACTGGATATACATATGTAACTTTTGTCTCAGGTGGCTGAATTAGGGAAAAAACAAGTTTAAAACACAAAATGACCACTAATAGCAAAGCAACTATGACTCTGGTCCAGAGCTGCAAGATTAGTATGCTTTTGGTCAACTAGGCTTAATTCTGCACACACTGAAGTAAACAGGAGTTGTACCAGTGACTTTAGTAAGAGCAGAATAGGGCTTTCAGTACAGCTGAAAATTTCACATTCAACGTAAGGTACTTTTTTTGGATCACAATCTAGAAAGGTTTCAAAACTGCTAATACCTTTAAAAATATTTCTGCAGCAAAGTAATGTTACTGCTTTATTCCAAAATATTCAGTGGCTGATTTTGTTAAAATATACCATTTTGGGACCATTTTCACAAATCTTTGGGACCAAAATAAGTTTAATAGCACCAGAAACTATGACAATCTATTTAAAAAAAATTAATACTGATGTTATTTTAAGAAACGGAAGTCAAAGATGACATGACAAAATACAGAACTTAAAACACATCCCAGTCACTCATTTTCCTCAAATAAATGGCTAAAACTTTCCTATACAAATAATCAAATTCATGAAATTAAGAAGTGGCCCTTACTAATGGTATTGTATATTTAAATTTTTAATGCTGGTGTTTAATATGCCCATTGCCTGCAATGGACATTTGGCCAGGAAAATCCAATCCCTAGCATGAAAGTACTTAAGCTTTCACTATTCAATATATTTTTTACTTAAAAACACAAAATTATAGCATGGGAAAGACTAACTAAAGTTACAAACAAAAACTAAACATAGGTTTAACTGTTGGCTGAGAATAATGAGCCTTAATTCCCCAACTAAACACTAATTTTAGATAAAAAGTTTAAATTTTACTTTGTAGCAACATAGTTTGAACAGTCTTGGTACACCAAAAATAAAAGGAATATGCCAAAGGCAATTTACAAAAGTCTAAAACCCATTTTTAAAAGGTACTTTAATTTGTTCACTTGTACCTATATTCAAACTACTGCAGTTTTGACATTAAAAAGCCAGTACTTTCTTCTCCAAGTGGAAATCATCTGTGGCATGTACAACTATTACAATTTTAATAATATTAATAATAAAAAAGACATCAATACTTCTTACTAAACAAAAGTGATGTTTGACATATGCCTGTGAAGAAAATCATAATGCACCTCTCCTTGTCTCAAAAATTGGCATCTTAAACAGTAAAATTAGAACTGCCAACAGTTCCTCCTCATGATAACTATGTTCAAACAGTCTTAATTTTGTTTTCTGAAATGCTACATTTGAGACCAAATGAAAAACAAAAACTAGAAATTACATGTTCATTGAAGATGACTAGAAATATGCCACAACATTATTTTTACAATACATTTCTCCAGAAATAATCCCTAGGTGAAGCTTTTTTATACACATATACAAAATTTAGACAGCAATATACACATAATCACAGTGAGGATGCTGGCAAGCTCACCAATCTGTAGTGTAAATACAAAATGCAAAGCAGCCTTCAAAGAGAACAATGCTACACAGCAAGCATAGCTGGCCTGTTAAATAGCAAACACCAAAAGTTCCCTGCAAAAGGGATACAGTGCAAGAAAAGCAGCATGCGCTTTGATACAAACAGCAGTTTATGGCTAATGGTTGACAACTGTGGTAACAGTGACTCTTGAGCGGCTGTGCATAGTAAACTCCTATGTCATCTGTTTCCCCTTATACCACTCCACAAATTCATCCAACAACACTGGCCCTGTAGAGAGATTAAATAATTGTATTTTACATAAATCTTGGAAGAGGGGCTGCAGGAGTTGGGGCATATGGAGAAAACCGAAGAAATACTTACATGCTCCATCTTCATCATAATTACTGAGGTCAAGGTTAATTGTTCTGCTGAATTCTAGCACATTACACCATTGGTCCTTGTTGATAACTTTGTATTTTGATTGCTGCTTAAAATAAGAAGTGTAAGTTACTAAAACAACGTTGGGGTTTACAATGTGAAAAAAAATCACTTCAAATTTGCAGGTTTTTAATAGAACTCAAATGCAACAAAGGATAATGACTGAAGCTCTAAACCAATGGAAAGTGTAGTTTTAGGGCTTGGACGCTGCATTTTAAGTGTTATGAATTTACAAAATGACAACTTTGAAAATAAGCACCGAGTCATAATTCAGTCGTCTACTAGTACTATCATCATTCAAATATTAATATTTCAGAGAAAAAACAAGTAAAACATAAATCTGTTTCAAACTGAAACTTTTTGTGTACCTCTAGGAACTGGTGGAATACTGGAAAAAGAGGCCATGTTTTTCCCAAGAGAAGTCCTAACATACACTTGGCAGTATTTATGTCTAGGCTGCGCTGGTCCTTTTCCTGTTGGAAGGGAAGAAACAAAGTTAAAATGGTATCTCAATATTTCTCATTTGCACCAGTAGTTAAATCACTGTTCACTCTTGGCACATCATGAAAACTACTGCTAAATTGCAGGCAACCTGTATATTAAGCGCTGTATTGTTTTAACATATACAACAAAGTAAGACTTCCCAATGAAAACTTTATGTTTCTTTACAGCAATTGGCCATGCTATAGAAAGACCAGTTACTTTTCATACTAACTGTAGTTCAAGGATCCCTACTGTAGATGAAGCAGCCACTCTTGGGGTACAATTTCAGAACTTTCTGGAAGCAGCAGCCACTTAAAGAGTGAAAATCTGGTCGACACATGGTCTTCTGGGTGGAAATTCAGTCTGCTCTTGCCTTAGCTTTGCTTCATTCACCTCCTTTATACTGCTTAAGATGATATTGCAGAAACACTTCTTTCAGTGACAAACAAGGTTAACACCTTTCCTGTTATTGCAGTTGCTTAGGTCACCTCTCTTTGATATTTTGATATTTATAATGTTGACAAGTTGGGTAATTCTATGAGTGGTCATTATTGCAAGTTTTCAACATTTTCTGGAAGACCTGGTCTTCGCCTGTACTTCCTCATGGTCCCCATGTCTCAACTGAACACAGACAAATACGTAGCTGGAATAAGTCTGGCTCACCTGTTTCTTAGTATTATTAAAACAAGTATTAGAATTCTAAGAATGTATTTAGTGTTTAGATTTTATTGGATGCTTCTGAGTTCTACATGCATTAATCTCACTTATAACATCTGTATCCCATACTGTAAAGCAAAATTTGAACAGTTACATTGTGAGCTCCTGTGACTCTGTAAATCACCAGACAGGAGAGAGACATTAATTAGCATGAAGGGCTGATCTTCAAGAGAAGATGTTACACCTCCCCAGAAGGAAAGTTCCCTCAATATCATACAATCTATTGTGGGACACTGCAACTGGAATTTCCCTACATACCATCAACAAGAGGACAAAAGACTTTTGTTGTCCTGCTGTCCTCCCTGTGAAGATGAGTAATGCAAGTGGACTCCTTCCATCAGCTGAGTTTGCAGCTCAGAGGATATGAGAAGAAGAGAATAAAACCCCTAACAAGAAGTAACTGATTATCTATATGCTGCTTGGACTCTGGGATGGCCAAGTGTTTCCAGGTATAAGCAAGAGATCCTCAGCTGCTGAGCCTGGGTTAGCCCTAAAGGACATATAGAGCCTGCTTATTATAGAAGCTTCTATTACTTTTTGAAACTTAAGACTGTAACTCATTTGTGTATATATGTTTACCTGCTTTAACTTGTAAATAACTCTCTTGTTTCCTTTTCCTATTTCAGAAATTTTTATATAGTCATTATAGGATTGGTTACAAGCACTGTCTTTGGTGTGATATCTAAGGTGCAATTGACCTGGTGTAAGTGCCTGGTCCTTTGGGACTGGGAGTAACCTGAATATTGCTGTGATTCTTGGTGTAAGGGATCATCTATCACAAAGGTATGCCCCCCTAGATGTTGAGCTAGATCAGAGTTCCCAAAGGGACTGTCTGAGACTCCTTGTTAAGGCTGTTATAGTGTCTGAGGAGTTCACCTGATAACTGGTTGGTGAAATCTAAGCTGATAGCCTGAGACCCACTGTCAGCCCCAGGCAGCTGGTGGTTCGATTAATATGGAAAGCCAGATAATAGAGGCTCAGTTAAATGGGGTTCTACTGTACTATTCCTATTTTACAGATGGGGAACTAAGGCATAGAGACCAAGACACTGATCCTGTGTGATTGAAGTCAATGGAAACTGCCATTTACTTCAATAGGCATAGAATCAGGGCCCAACTGACTTGTCCAAGATCATACAGGAAGTCTTTAGTGAAGCAGGGGATTGAACCTGTGATCTACTGCATCCAAAATGAACACTAGCCACTGGACTATCCTTCCTCCCCCCTTTTTTCCCCCTCTGAAATGTTGATATTTGGCATACACAGTATCTGGAAACACACAAAATCAATTTTAAAGAGTGAACATTTGTGTGCGTTGGAAGCAATCTTAACTGGCATCCTGAGAACAACTAGTCCCAAACTTGTAGCTGTTGTATGTGAAAGTGAACCCACAGAAAGCAACAATAATAAAAGTCAGACTGAGTCCTGGACTACTCACCCGTGCAAAATCAAATGCATATCTATAAATTAGCTTAAAATTTGTAGGCTCATTTAATAAGGATCTCAAGTAATCCAAGGAATTTCTCAGTTTCTCTGTTGCATCACATCTACAAAAAAGAGAAGCTATTTATAATCCAACACTAGATTTTCATCTGAACTTTTAGAAAAAGATATCCCAAATATACTTAGCTTTGTTTTCATTCCCCCACCTCTATATGAATCCTCCATGAAAGTTAAATACACATCAGTGGGCTTATCTACACAAGAACATTGCACGAGTTTAACCTAAGGTGTGAATGGAAACTGATTTATTTAAACTGGTGCAAACCCCTGTATGGACACTCTTATTTTGGTTTAAGAGTAGGAGTTTTTTTAAGTTTAATTTGATTGGGAGCAGGTTTAAGTTAAACCTAAGTAAGCCACTCAAATTGAAGTAAAAGCATCTACACAGGATTTGCACCAATATAAAAACTGATTTAAGTTACACCACTGCAATTTTCCTCTCCTTATAAGGCTTTGACTACTATCACAACATTACAGTTATTTGACAGTTATTTATAGACAAAATCTATCCTGAAACACAGTGTGGCTTGAGAGCCGAAAAGTCTATTATTGATATGATCTTCTCACTGAAACAACTACAAGAGAAATGCAGAGGGAAAAAAAGGCCCCTTTACAAAGCCTTCATCGATCTCACAAAGGCTTTTGACTTTGTCAGTAGAAGCAGACTATTTGTGCTTCTAGAAAAGGTTGGATGTCCCCACCTCCAAGCTCTTAACCATGATTCACTTCTTCCATGAAAACATGTATGGCACAGTCCAATACGATGGCTTATTCTCCGAGACTTTCCAAATTCATAGTGGGGTCAAGCAAGGTTGTGTATTTGCCCAAACTCTGTTTGGGAATCATCTTCTCCTTGCTACTGAAACAAGCTTTGGGCTTCCCAACTGAGGGAATCTACTTGCACACAAGATCTGATGGAAAGCTGTTTAATCTTGAAAGACTCAGATCAAAAACCAAGACTCTGGAGGTCCTCATCCAACACCTCCTCTTCGCTGACGATGCAGCAATGACCACCCACCCAGAAGCCTATCTCCAAAACCTCATGAACAGTTTTTCCAAAGCTGCCAAGACTTTGGGCTTACCGTAAGCCTAAAAAGAATAACATAATGTGCCAAGGAGTTGAAGAAGCACCCTCCATCAAGATCAACAACTATGAACTTGAAGCGATGAACAAGTTCACGTACCTGGGGTCCACTATTGCAGTCAACAGTTCACTTGAAATGGAACTCAACATCATCCGCATTGGAAAAGCCACCACAACAACATCTAGACTTGAGCAAGACAGTAAACTGACAGAACACACAAAGACAGAGACATATCTGTGTGTATTGCGCATGTGTTATCAGCACACTATTGTATGGGAGTGAGGCATGGACCTTACATTCTCATCAGGAAAAGAGGCTCAAAAGTTTTCATGTGAATTGCCTTCATTGAATCTTTGGAATCTCCTGGAGGGACAGAGTCACCAACACTGAGGTACTCAAACAAACCAGCATACCCAGCATGCAAACACTCCTCACATACAGACACCTCCACTGGCTTGGGCATGTGTGCTAAATGAATGATGAGCACATCCCAAACGTCATCCTCTAAGGCGAACTGGCATCTGGAAAAAGACCCAAAGGACGCCCACAATTGTGTTTCAAGGATGTGTGCAAGCAAGACCTCAAAGAAATGGACACTGATGTGGATAACTGGGAAGATCACACTAAGGACTGCAGCTTTTGGAAACAAGATCTTAACAAAGGTCTCACAGTTACGAGATGAAGCAGTCCGGCTTAGCAAAGGAGAAAAGAGCTCGCAGAAGGCAGAGCCCAAAGGATCAAAATATCACCTTTAAATGTGACAGATGCATCAGTGATTGTCTCTCTCGAGTGGGTCTCTTCAGCCACTGCTGCCATAAAACCAATTGAGTAAATTCTTTACCTCTCTGGGGCACATATGCATGGTCTCATGAGACTGAAGAAGCCTATTGCTACTGATGTGTTAAACCCTGCATGCTATAACAGCCTGGCAATGTGGCCTAACACATCCACATTGATTCTGAAACTTTGGGGCTTGAACAGACTGGTCTACTCTAAAATGACAGAGACATATCTGGGGTGTGGGATAGACCAGACTTGCCAAGAGGAGCCCCAAGAGGAAAAAAGCCTGGGGAGGAAGCTTGGCTGGAGGGTTTCCTACAGAAGTGCGTTTGGAAGTAGGTATTGTAAGGAACCAAGAATGCCAAGGAGTGATTGAGAATCCTTGCAATTAAACTGCATGTGGGAATAATTTGTGCGAACAGACTAGAATCCAGAACAGTCACTATGTTTGAGATACAGCGTTGTATGAATAAAGCAACTTCAAGGAGAGGTGATTTTGGTTAAGACTTGAAAAGTTTGAAGTCTGATTTGGAGTGGGGTGAGGCAAAAGAGCACCTGATTACAGATGACTTGTTCCTTCAGTCTGGAGCATATTAACCCCCCTTCTTCACATGAGCATTTTGCCCAATGTGCAGACATTTTAAGCCATGAGTATTTAGTCAGCAAAGTATGCACAGCATAACTGCAAGAACACATTGGTTTAAAGATGTCTGCAGTTGAGCCATACTTGCTGTAGACAGTCGAGAATAAACATTTATGTCTAGTTCTCCAGAGCAGAGTCTTTGACTTTCTGCACTAATCCAATACGTCTTTTTGGACAAAAAATTATTTGACATTATTACATTTACCACAGCAAATTAGGACTTATAACCTTTTAAAAGGCACTTACTGCAGCGATGTCATTCCTTTTAACCATTCTTGCAATGTGAAATAACCCATGTTTTGTGCATCCAATTTCCAAGCTAGAACAAGCATAACTACCTATTTAAAAAGGAGACAATATTAAGACGAAGGGGGACAACAGATTTCTTGAACAGTTATTAACTAGACCGCTTGCCAAATCTTTTTATTCAGTTTAGAGGAAGAACCATTCAAATATGAGTGAAACAGGCAGGATGTTGAAACTCCTACTACTGAAAAATTAAAATAATGTTTTTTTAATTTCTACAAATTGAGTACACTGCTCATTTATTCAGAAACACTTCTGTATTAAATTACTCTTTCTATCCTACCTTTCAATTTGTTAAGTCTATGTATAAAGCCCATCAAACTACATCAGGGTGCCCAACACAGTGCCCACGGGCGCAATGGCACCCACTGGGGCAGCTGTTCTTGCCCACAGGACACCGTGCCGCCAAAATGCTACCGCCAAGTGCGGCCACAGGAAAACCGCCCGACGAAATGCCGCCGAGAAGCGTTGCCGTTTCTCAGCGGCATTTTGGCGGCGAAGTTTCTTTCTGCTGCAGCTTCTTGGTGGCATTTCGGCAGCGGGGTGTTTGGCGCCCACCACAGTCTTTTGGGAATAGGAATGTGCTATTTCCACAGAAAGGTTGAGGACCACTGAACTATATCTTTAAACTTTGGAGCAGGAACTGCCTGAACAGCATGTAGCATGACTGGGCCCTAAAGGGTACGACAACACTGCTATAAAAAACAAGAAGTGCTGAGTCTCAGAGCCCAGGTCAGCTGGCTTGGGCTGCGGGGCTATAAAACTGCAGTGTAAATGTTCAGGCTTAGGCAGCCCAGGCTCTATGATCCTCCCATCTAGTGAGGTATCAGAGCCCGGTCTCCAGCCCGATCCACAAAGTCTATACTGCAACTTTATAGCCCGGCATCCCGAGCCAGCTGATCTGGGCCAGCCGAGGCAGTGTCACAGGTCTTTTATCGTAGTGCAGACATATCCTAAAATTCTGCTGTAATACAAACAGCAATGACTATTTACATAAAGAGTGGTCCAACTCTTGACTCCAACTTTAAAGTAATTTAAGGTGATTGAAACCCTCCTTTACCTAGCTGTAGGTAGGATTTATTACAGCATAAAGGCTCTCCTGTGAATATAAAGTTTGTCAGTTACTATGGTTCTTCAAGAGAGCACTGCCTCTGTATATCTCACTTGTGGATTGTGTCTCCCAAGTGTTGCAAAACTTCAGAAAGCTTATTAAACACTACAGCTGTTGGCTCAAACCAATGGCCTCACACATGAAACATTTGGAGCTAAAGGCTAGAAAAGGGCCATGTGGCCCCAACTGCCTCAATTCCTTCCACTTAATCTGAGGGTCCCATGGGGGAAGAGCTCTGAGGAACAGGGGACAGTGTGCTGGTAGCACAACTATGCAGAGCCAACATCCTCAAAAACCATAGTTACTGCTAATCTACTATTTTTCTTTAAGGTGGTCACTGCTTACTCCCACTTGGGGGAGTATAACATGCAGCACAGTCCACAGGAACATGGGCTGGTAAATTCTAATTAAACAAAGATTGCAGAATTGTTCTTCTACAACCTGCATGAAATCTAGAAATCAAATCTAGAGAGAAGTGTCAAGTAAATGTCTAAATGAAAAGCCAGCTTGCAGTCCTACAGATTTTCAAAATGGAAATATTTCAAGGCTGCAGCTGCTGCTGCCTTAGCACTAAGAACTTCAGGTACGGTCACCCTAAGTAGCATATAACAAATCTGAGTACACAGTCTAATCTGTTTAGGATATGCCTGCCCTTTGAGCTAAGGTATTTAGCCCCTCCTGCCGCCTGCAGGACCCAGCTACATTCTAATTTTAGTACACAAGCTCTATCAGAACTAACACAGGTATGTCTCTTTGAGCTGAAATTGAGACCTTCCATCCTGAAGCGTAGGCATACCCATAGATGCTGAGTGAAAATGAAACTCTCTAGAATAAATGTCAAAAGATCCAAAAAACATAGACTAATTCTAAATAGCTTAGTCCTATCCAAACAAAAACTCAAGACCTTTTTGAGATCTCTGGTATGAAGCTTAGATTTCCCCAGGTGAGAAAGAAGGTTTGGGGGAAAAAATACCAGGAGATTTAATTCAGGAACTCAGACACCACTTTTGAGATACATTTGGGATAAAGTGCAGGACAACTGTCCCTGGGAAACAGAGTGAAAGCAAGATCAGCCATTAAAGCCTGCAACCTAGTCAATCACTTATCTTGCAGCTATTAATGCAGTTAAAAACTCTGTTGCTAATTATAATTACAATAATAATTTTCCCAAGAGCTCAAAAGTTGAGTCTTACCATGAACCACAAGGGTTTAGTGAGTTATTAAGAACATAAGAATGGCCATACTCGGTCAGATCAAAGGTCCATCCAGCCCAGTATTCTGTCTACCAACATTGGCCAATGCCAGGTGCCCCAGAGGGAGTGAACCTTACAGGTAATGATCAAGTGATCTCTCTCCTGCCATCCAGCTCCACCCTCTGACAAACAGAGGCTAGGGACACCATTCCTTACCCATCCTGGCTAATAGCCATTAATGGACTTAACCTCCATGAATTTATCCAGTTCTCTTTTAAACCCTGTTTTAGTCTTAGCCTTCACAACATCCTCAGGCAAAGAGTTACACAGGTTGACTGTGCGCTGTGTGAAGAAGAACTTCCTTTTATTTATTTTAAATCTGCTGCCATTAATTTCATTTGGTGGACCCTAGTTCTTATATTATGGGAACAAGTAAATAACCTTTCCTAATTCACTTTCTCCACACCACTCATGATTTTACATACCTCTATCATATCCCCCCTTAGTCTCCTCTTTTCCAAGATGAGAAGTCCTAGCTTCTTTAATTTCTCCTCATATGGGACCCATTCCAAACGCCTAAACATTTTAGTTGCCCTTTTCTAATGCCAGTATATCTTTTTTGAGATGAGACCACATCTGTACGCAGTATTCAAGATGTGGGCATACCATGGATTTATATAAGGGCAGTAAGATACTCTCCATCTTATTCTCTGTCCCTTTTTTAATGATTCCTAACATCCTGTTTGCTTTTTTGACTGCCGCTGCACACTGCGTGGACGTCTTCAGAGAACTATCCACGATGACTCCAAGATCTTTTTCCTGATTAGCTGCAGCTAAATTAGCCCCCATCATATTGTATGTATAGTTGGGATTATTTTTTCCAATGTGCATGCCTTTACATTTATCCACATTAAATTTCATTTGCCATTTTGTTGCCCAATCACTTAGTTTTGTGAGATCTTTTTGAAGTTCTTCATAGTCTGCTTTGGTCTTAACTATCTTGAGCAGTTTAGTATCATCTGCAAACTTTGCCACCTCACTGTTTACCCCTTTCTCCAGATCATTTATTAATAAGCTGAACAGGATAGGTCCTAGGAGTGACCTTTGGGGAACACCACTAGTGACCCCTCTCCATTCTGAAAATTTACCATTTATTCCTACCCTTTGTTCTCTGTCTTTTAACCAGTTCTCAATCCATGAAATGATCTTCCCTCTTATCCCATGACAACTTAATTTATATAAGAGCCTTTGATGAGGGACCTTGTCAAAGGCTTTCTGGAAATCTAAGTACACAATGTCCACCGGATCCCCCTTGTCCACATGTCTGTTGACCCCTTCAAAGAACTCTAGTAGATTAGTAAGACATGATTTCCCTTTACAGAAACCATGTTGACTTTCGCCCAACAATTTATGTTGTTCTATTTGTCTGACAATTCTATTCTTTACTATTGTTTCAACTAATTTGCCTGGTACTGACGTTAGACTTACTGGTGTGTAATTGCCGGGATCGCCTCTAGAGCCCTTTTTAAATATTGGTGTTACATTAGCTATCTTCCAGTCATTGGGTACAGAAGCTGATTTAAAGGACAGGTTACAAACCGTAATTAACAGTTCCGCAATTTCACATTTTAGTTCTTTCAGAACTCTTGGGTGAATGCCATCTGCTCCCAGTGACTTGATACTGTTAAGTTTCTCAATTAATTCCAAAACCTCCTCTAGTGATACTTCAAACTGTGACAATTCCTCACATTTGTCACCTACAAAAGACAGCTCAGGTTTGGGAATCTCCCTAACATCCTCAGCCGTGAAGATTGAAGCAAAGAATTCATTTAGTTTCTCCACAATGACTTTATCATCTTTAAGTGCTCCTTTTGTATCTCAATCATCCAGGGGCCTCACTGGCTGTTTAGCAGGCTTCCTGTTTCTGATGTACTTAGAAAGCATTTTGTTATTACCTTTTGAGTTTTTGGCGAGCTGTTCTTCAAACTCCTTGTTGGCTTTTCTTATTACATTTTTACACTTAATTTGGCAGTCTAACACTACACTACAAAATTGAGTTGTGTCTTGTATTTCACACAAATCTCTTAGTACAAAATTATAATTTTATCTAGCCAGATTTAATACTTTAAAAATCCCACGAAAGACAAGTCAAGAAACCAGCCTTTCCTGTTTTCTTGTACATGACAGGTGTATTATGTATGAATTTTAAAAGGTCTTTTCTAATTCACAAGACATTCCTGACTGTAAGAGACACATGTTTTCTGTATCTCTTGTGTTTCAAAATCAGGTGGATGAGATTAGCAAATTTTCAAACAGGACAATATTTTCCCCCTCAGAAATATGAAACAAACATATGAGCCCAATAATGTGCATACCCACTTCATTTCTAAATTAAAACTCTAGGATTGTTTCAATTAAAATAAACACTAACTTTTTGGAAGGTTTGGGCTTTCAGAGTTTAATTTACCTGTTTTCAGTGAAGGCAAGTGATTTTAAGGTGTGCCAAAGCAACAAAATAAACCTGCCTGGTTTTTGCTTCTCCATTTAACAACGGTTTCTTCAATTTTTCATTTCAAAATTTTTCAAAATTGGATGATAAAAGACTAAGAGATACAAGCCAGGTTCGTGTTCACTTTGGTGGCTTAAGGATATTTTGGGAAAATCATAAACTTACATTTTCTGGTTCAACTCCGATATCTTCACAAAATTTCTCCATGCCTTCAGGACCTACAACATCATCAGTTCCTGCAATCAAATGACATTTCACAATATTGTTGTTTAAATTAAAATTCACTGCAAGCACATCACTGCTGTAAAAGAGAAGTATTCATGCAACGTAAGTTGAACTTCCGTAGGATTCAGTTTTCTTTTTGATACATACAAATATTTACCCTTTACAAGAAGATATTAAACTATGATAAAAGTTTACACCTCTGGTAAGGCATAAGAAGAGAGAAAGAAAATATGAGCACTATCCTTCATTTCTTTTTTAACTTGTACCACGGTACCCAGTAATTACAGCAACTGTGAAAAGTGAATAGATTCATAGATATTAAGGTCAGAAGGGACCATTATGATCATCTAGCCTGACATCCTGCACAATGCAGGCCACAGAATTTCAGCCACCCACTCCTGCAATAAACCTCTCACCTATGTCTGAGCTACTGAAGTCCTCAAATCATGGTTTAAAGACTTCAAGGTGCAGAGAATCCTCCAACAAGTGACCCATGTCCCATGCTACAGAAGAAGGTGAAAAACCCCCAGGGCCTCTGTCAATCTGCCCTGGAGAAAAATTCCTTCCTGACCCCAATTATGGAGATCAACTGAACCCTGAGCATGTGGGCAAGATTCATCAGCCAGATACCCAGGAAAGAATTCTCTGTAGTAACTCAGATCCCACCCCATTGAACATCCCATCACAGGCCATTGGGCCTATTTACCATGAATATTTAAAGATCAATTAATTGCCAAAATCATGTTATCCCATCATACCATCTCCTCCATAAACTTATCGAGTTTAATCTTGAAGCCAGATAGGTCTTTTGCCCCCACTGCTTCCCTAGGAAGGCTGTTCCAGAACTTCACTCCTCTGATGGTTAGAAACCTTCGTCTAATTTCAAGTCTAAACTTCCCGATGGCCAGTTTATATACATTTGTTCTTGTGTCCACACTGGTACTGAGCTTAAATAATTCTTCTCCCTCTCTGGTATTTATCCCTCTGATAAATATATTTATAGAGAGCGATCATTTCTCCCCTCAGCCTTCTTTTGGTTAGGCTAAACAAGCCAAGCTCCTTGAGTCTCCTTTCATAAGACAGGTTTTCCATTCCTCCGATCATCCTAGTAGCCCTTCTCTGTACCTGCTGCAGTTTGAATTCATCCTTCTTAAACATGGGAGACCAGACCTGCACACAGTATTCCAGATGAGGTCTCACCACTGCCTTGTATAACAGTACTAATCCTTATCCCTACCAGAAATACCTCACCTGATGCATCGGAAGACTGCATTAGCTTATTTCATGGCTATATCACATTAGCAGCTCATAGTCATCCTGTGGTCAACCAATACTCCAAGGTCCTTCTCCTCCTCCGTTACTTCTAATTGATGCATCCCCAGCTTATAACTAAAATTCTTGTTATTAATCCCTAAATGCATGACCTTACACTTCTCACTATTACTATTACTCCAATTTACAAGGTCATCCAGATCCTCCTGTATGATATCCCGGTCTTTCTCTAAATTGGCAATACCTCCCAGCTTTGTATCATCCGCAAACTTTATTAGCACACTCCCACTTGTTGTGCCGAGGTCAGTAATAAAAAGATTAAATAAGATTGGTCCCAAAACCGATCCCTGACGAACTCCACTGGTAACCTCCCTCCAGCCTGACAGTTCACCTTTTAGTATGACCCGCTGTAGTCTCCCCTTTAACCAATTCCTTATCTACCTTTCATTTTTCATAGTGATCCCCATCTTTTCCAATTTAGCTAATAATTCCCCATGTGGCACCGTATCAAATGCCTTACTGAAATCTAGGTAAATTAGATCCACTGCATTTCCTTTGTCTAAAATATCTGTTACCCTCTCAAAGAAGGAGATCAGGTTGGTTTGGCATGGTCTACCTTTTGTAAAACCATGTTGTATTTTGTCCCATTTACCAGTGACCTCAATGTCCTTAACTACTTTCTCCTTCAAAATTTTTTCCAAGACCTTGCATACTACAGATGTCAAACTAACAGGCCTGTAGTTACCCGGATCACTTTTTTTCCCTTTCTTAAAAATAGGAACTATGTTAGCAATTCTCGAGTCACTTGGTACAACCCCTGAGTTTACAGATTCATTAAAAATTCTTGCTAATGGGCTTGCAATTTCATGTGCCAATTCCTTTAATATTCTTGGATGAAGATTATCTGGGCCCCCCCGATTTAGTCCCATTAAGCTGTTCAAGTTTCACTTCTACCTCAGATATGGTAATATCTACCTCCATATCCTACCATTATCCCTAAGCTCCTCATTAGCCTCATTAAAGACTGAGGCAAAGTATTTGTTTAGATATTGGGCCATGCCTAGATTATCCTTAACCTCCACTCCATCCTCAGTGTTTAGCGGTCCCACTTCTTTTTCTTTGTTTTCTTCTCATTTATATGGCTATAGAACCTTTTACTATTGGTTTTAATTCCCTTTGCAAGGTCAAACTCTACTTGACCTTTAGCCTTTCTCACTTTATCCCTACATGTTCTGACTTCAGTAAGGTAACTTTCCTTGCTAATCCCTCCCATCTTCCACACCCTGTATGCTTTCTGCTTTTTCTTAATCACCTCTCTGAGACGCTTGCTCATCCAGCTTGGTCTACAACTCCTGCCTTTGAATTTTTTCCCCTTTCTTGGGATGCAGGCTTCTGATAGCTTCTGCAGCTTTGACTTGAAGTAATCCCAGGCCTCCTCTGCCTTTAGATCCATAAATTCTTCAGTCCAATCCACTTCCCTAATTAATTTCCTTAATTTTTGAAAGTCAGCCCTTTTGAAATCAAAAACCCTAGTCGCAGATTTATTTTTGTTTATCCTTCCGTTCAGTTTGAACTGAATTAGCTCATGATCACTTGAACCAAGATTATCCCCTACAACCATTTCTTCTATGAGTGTCTCACTGCTCACCAAAACCAAATCTAAAATGGCATCCCCTCTTGTTGGTTCAGCAACTACTTGGTGAAGGAATCCATCAGCTATTACATTTAGGAAAATCTGAGCCCTATTATTATTACTAGCACTTGTCCTCCAGTCTATATCTAGGAAGTTAAAGTCTCCTGTGATCACACAATTCCCATTAGTATTTACTTCATTAAAAACATTAAAGAGGGCTCTATCCATATCCAAATTAGATCCCGGCAGTCTATAGCACACCCTAAGCACTATCACAGGGGAGGCTCTAGTAGTTTTCTTTCCCAATGTGATTTTTGCCCAGACCAACTCTGTCTTATCCATTCCATCAATAAGGAAGGTACTGCAGGACAAAGACTTCTGAAACTGGCTCAGTACCGAAGTGCTGCTATACTGGGTGAACTGAACACAGTGGTTATTGGAACTTACTAAAGGCTCAAGCCAGGAAAGAAATTTGTTTTAAAGTTATCTTAATAGTAAACAGACAAGAAATCTTTAGTTGTATTAGAATACAATAAGTTTTTTTTAAAGGGAGAGAATATAGCTGACTAACAAATATATATTATACTAGTATGGGATTGACACCTCCGGAACCGAATGCACAATTTACTTGTTTATATTAACTGTAACTATCTTCTTTGAGTCATTAAAAAAAAATCTGAAATAAGATTATCATGCCATTTTTATTCACAATGCAACAACACCATATCACACCACATAATGGAGACTTCACATACACAACCCCCTGCCCGCAAAACTCTGCAAAGTAATTGCTATGTAAAAAGGCTTCAGAAAATATAACAGCAAGAAGAGCAACAATCAAATCAAGACTCCTACTTCACAATCTCTGCAATACACTGTATGAAAACTGCTAGAGGTATATACAAATAATAGTCAAACAGCCTTGAAAAAACCAAGATTTTATAATGAGAACAGCAGTTGACCCTTCACTATTGTGTTATAGTCAATCTTATATCAGTCTTAAATATTCAGCCTTGTGTATAATTAAATGTATTTAATTATACACATTTCCCATCTTTATTTTCCTATCTTCCCATTATCCCCTCCGCCCCCAGATTCAGCCACTGCAAAATATACAACGGTTAAAAAAGATTTCTGCGATTTTATAAGGGAAAGTCACATTAGGAAAAGGGCAGTATCAACAGTGGGTTTGTGTAAAAGAGAAAAACCTATGAAGTAAACATACAAGAGCCTCATTTGAAAATTTGTTATCTCGGAGTGTTATCACACCACTATGAACAAAACTATACCCACTCCTCTCTGCCTTCTTCTTAGCACCTTTGCAGATGCAGCAACTGGAAAACCAAAGTAGTTTCACACACTGCTATCCACTCATCCTTCTTTCTACTGAACTCTTGCCAAGAATGAGTTATTCCAGTAGTCAGAACAAGAATAGAAAATCCACACAGCCATCAAGAAAGGCACAGAATCTGGCAATAGGGTGCCCGCCTTTTTCTCTCTCTCTATCCCTTGTCTGTCTCTCTTCTCCGAACCTGCCAGACACAAAGACCTCAGACTAGTTTGGTTCATATAAATCATGTTTTGCTTTAATAGCATCACCACCAAAAATTAAGTGATAATTTATTAGCTGTACAGATGCCAAAAAGGAATGGAGATGAGAGCATTTAATATCATGCATCCAAACCAGCCGCTGCAAAAAGAAGACTACGTCATTTACTCCCTAAAGTTCTAGGTATGCTTTCAGAGAAACTACCCAAGGTCCCCATTTCTCTATCTACCAGCTATTCAGTTTCCCCTTCAGTGTTCTTTACAGTACTGTACTATAGAATTATTTTCTCCCTTTGCAAATAGCTTCCTTTAGGAGAGTTTTGTGTACTATTCTACAAAATTAGCAGGTCACTGCCTGTATGTTGTCAGAAGATGAAGTATATCATAATAGGTGGTCCTAGAAGAAATTGCCAAGTCAAGTCCTGTTCAATATACAATAGTGAGAACGAGACAAAAATATACCCTCGTGCTTAATGATGAACAATAATTCTAAGGAAAGACTCCTTGGGGAAATGAGATCTCAGGAATCAGTTCCATTTTCTGCTTAGAACTGGAACCAGATTTAGAAGTGAAAACTAAATATGGCTAACCTCCTAACCCTTTTAAAATGGGGCCCATGTCACCAGATATCTACACTTCTCAATTGTAAGGGGCCAGAACTCTAAATCAATGAGTTAAACAAACTTCAGTTGGAAACATAATTTAATGTACAGATATTAGCAATAAATTCTGGTATAGAATTTAGCAATAAACCACAATTAAAGCTTGATTTTGTTTAATGTACAGTTACTAATTTATTTTTAATTCTGTGTAACTTAAAACCAAAATAGTGATACATTATCTGCATTTGAAACGTTTCTTGTTTGGGGAAAATATTGTCTTCAGTGTGGTAATTATTCTTTCAGACACTGGCACATCTTGAGTTCTTTGGTATCTGTCTATAAACAGGAGTCTTTTTTATTCAAGGATTATTTTTAAAACTCTTTGCTTTACCAAGAAATCTCTGTATTAGATTGAAATTTCTAGGAAAAATCTCATTTAATAATGTCTTTAAATTTCAATACAAGTTTAGACAATTGTCAGGGTTAGGCATTGGTACATATCAGCTTACCTGCATACTCATAGAACCATTCTAAGCATCTTTTACTTGAAAAGACTTCTTCCTCTGTCTTTATTCTAGTTGAATCATATTTTCTATACATGCTAAAAATGGAGAACATAATTAATAAGTAATTTACATTTTAAAAAACAGCTTTGTAGTCAAGATACAGTTAGCCAATACAAATGGCAATATCATTTTCCTAATATGGATAGTTTAAACTTAGGGCTTCTGTTTTTTAGGGTTTATTAATTTCATTTGGGGGGAGTCTATTTTTGAGCTTTATGTAGCTGTCCAAAAATTTGTATATACTGAAATGAGTAATGTATATTATACACATTACTCATTATAATAGTATATACTGTCATGAGTAATCTCCCGGTAATGTTATTTAGCACACTAACATAATACTGTTTCAACCAGCACACTAGGGAAGTTTTAATGCACATCAGCAGGGGCTACACAGACCAGTTAATGTGCAACATATGAGTGCGCTTTAGAAATCACACGCCCACAGTGTGCCTTACTGATCCATGTAGACAAGTCCTTAAATACAAGTAACCATTTCCAGGTTTACTGCATAAACACCAGTTTGTTTTCTTTTCTTTTCCAGCATCAGCGGTGTTTTATTGGTGTTTACCAGTTAAAATCAGAAGCCCTACTTAATCTTTAGCATTTTACTCAACATCTTGCCCTCATATATCCACTTATTTACACAACTGCTTAACAGAATAAGTACCATAAAACTAAATATTAGAAATACTGAATGTATAAATAAAGCTCGCTTTTTCAAAGTTTGGAACTTTTTCAGCAACATTGACTAGATGGCTCAAGGAACTGTAATGAGTTCTTCAGACCTTCATCTACAGATCATTGGTTTAAAATCCAGCTCAGGCTGACAGTGATCACCAAAAAACCTGCAGGGTGACCAAATGATATGAGAGTTTGTTAGAGGACTTTCCCTTCACACCCACAGACGCCGACTCCATGGGAGCTCCAGGGCTGGAGCACCCACCAACAGAAATTAGTGGGTGCTTTAGAACCCACTGGCAGCCAGCTCTGCCCGCCGGCAGCCCCCACAGATCAACTCCTCCCCCTCTCTCCCAACGCTTACCTCTCCCGCAATTAGTGGGGCATGAAGGAGGTTCTGGGAGGAAGGGGGGGAGGAGCGGTGATGGGGCACGCTCAGGAGTGAGGGGGAACTGGGCAGGAAGAGATGGGGCAGGGAGATGGGAGAAGGGGTGGAATGGTGCCTGGGGCAGAGCAAGGGCAGGAAGATGTGGGTGGAGGCTTGGGGGAAAGAGGGCGGGTAGAGGCGGGACCTGGGGCAGAGATGGGGGTTCAGCACCTCCTGGGCCTGAAGGAAACGGAGCCTATGCCCACCCCTGGTTCTTGTCACACAGACAGAAAGCAGAAAACCAGAAGTCCGAATTGCAAGCAACACAATATTTATTGGGGTTAGTTTCAAGCAAGCATACCCATAGCTCTACACACTGGCAGAGTCTGTTTCCCAATGTTCCATTCCCAGCTCTGATGCCACAGAGCTTTTACCCATGTCCCTGTTCCCAGCTCTGACACCGCAGAGCCTTTGCCTGTGTCCCTGTTTCCTATTCCCCCCTCCTCCTCCTTAGCAGCCGCATATATACCTGCAATGCACACCCCTGGTCCCACCTCTTACAACTTATGGTCATGTTCCATTTTGGAGGATCACGAGTCTGGGGTCTTCATCCCACCTCTTTTGTATCCCATGGGAAGGATATGGAGTGAGGTTGTGTACTGGCCAAGCCAGGCTTTTCTTTGGCTCTTAGTGTGTCTTATGCCTCCCCACCAAGCCTCCTTGCCCCTCTTAACTGGTGGCTTGACCTTGGCTTGAGAGAGGAGCCAGCAAGCCAGCCTTCCTGTGTATGCTCACCTAATACACTCCCACCATCCACAATAACACTTTAACTGTTCTTATCTGTTTCCATTATAGTAACAAACCCACCTGGCTTAGGCAGAAGCAACACACAGTGTCTTTGTTCACACATATTAGTAAGGATATAGGTGTATCAAAAATCAAACAGGCAAACAAGACCCAAAATTTTATCTCATGTGAATATACAGGCCTGAATCCTACATTATCACTAGCACTCCTAACAGAGCTGGTGGTCTCAGTTAAGTTCCTGAACTGCCCTTGTAACAATACCTACAATAATGGCAATTTCTGCAGAAAGCCCACAGCCAAGGACATAACTAACTTTGTTGCCTCCTAAACAGAAACTCTCTAGAAGAGGGCTGAGGCCTTTGAGTAGAGAAATATAGAAACATTTGAAGTGTCTCTACCTTTACTGTATTTGTTCAGCAGCAAAACAAGAGTATCATGAATTTCTATTACTGGTAACACAGGAAAGCCATCACAAGTGCTAAAATAGAACAGTTAGTTACACTAGGGTAACTAGGGTTTTTATGGGAGGGAGATGATGAGGAGTTTGGGAGATGTTGTTGTCAGTGTGTATCCCACTGTAGGTGCAAGTACTTTTTTTGTTTGATTAAAAGTGTCCGTTAGGGAAACACATGCACCCTATGCCTCCTCATGCTCCCACACAAGGGCAAAATGGGGGGAGGAATGGAGGGAACACCATGCTCCCACAGTTTCCTTGCAATTCAAAGCCTGTGTTGCTGAGGACTCCGAAAAGTGGGGATGGAGGGCAGGTCATGGGATCCACGAGTACAACATCTCAAAGAACTACCGTTACTGTAAGGTAAGCAACCACTCTACCTTTCAGCCTGTGTCAATATGAATCCCACTGTAGGTAACTGGCAATCAGTATCCTCCCTAGACGGTGGAAGTCAGGAGTTCCAACTATATAAAACACACAGAAGGATTGCTCTCCCAAACTTGCAATCTGACCTAGCTGCCATGTCAAGTGCATAACATTTAACAAAAGTCAGGAGGTGACTCCATATAGCTGCCTTGCAGATCTCAGAGTCTGGGACATTTCTGAAGCAGGCCGACAGTGCTGCCTGTGCCCTGGTGGAATGTGCCTTGAGATTTGGAGGAAGAGACTCACCAGCCAATGATGCAGTATGATCCACTTCGAGATTCTCTGCAAAAAGATAGCTTGGCCTTTCAAGGCGTTAAATATGGCCACAAGGAGGCAGGGACAGAAAGGCAGTCCTGTTGAGGTAATAGAGCAAGACTCTGGAGACGTTGAAAGTATGCAGCTTCTTCTTCACAAAGCTGCATTCAACGCCAAGAGAGAAGACAGGTATGGTGATGGATTGGTTCATGTAGATTTCCAAAACCATCTTTGGGATGACTGGTATTTAGCTTCATCACCACCTTTTCTCTGTAAAAGACTGGGTAAGGCAGCTTGGTCCTAGAGCTTTGGGCAGTGGTTCTCAATCTGCGGCCCACGGGCCATTTGCAGCCCAATCAGCACACAGCTGCAGCCCATGTGATATCCTCAGGGCCATACAGGTAATATATATATTGTGTAGATGAGGCCCACATAACACACAGAGAGCTGCATATGCAACCCATGAAGGTAAATAAGGTTGAGAACCACTGCTACAGAGCACTGGCCAGTATAGCTATGCTTGCAGAGTCCCCCTACTGTAGATGCTGCATAAACCAGCAGAAGGAGAAATTCTGCTGGCATAGCTACACCACATCCCTTAATGACATTAGCTAAACCGACAGAAGCATTCTCCTGTTAGCATAGTTGCAGCTACACCACAGATTTAGCTGACATAGCTATGCCAGAAGGGGTGTGATTTTTTCTCCACACGCCTAGCCAACACATCTATGCTGGCAAACCTTTGCGTGCAGACCAGGCCTAAACACCTGTCTGTCTGATATCATGACAACTCGTGCTCGGCATAAAGGAGTGAAGGGGCTTCTGAAGGGTGTGCTCTCTGGATTGAGTCTGCTGCAGCTCTCAACCACCTCATCAAATCTGTTGATGTGTTGAAGATGCAGTGTCATTGCCGAGGAAGAGAAACACTGGCAATCTCATATCTTGGGCTCTTTTTGTCATGATATTCCATCACAGTGGTGGTAAGACAGCGTGCACTGTGTCTGGGCTGTAGCTGTGGATGATACTGTTTGAATTACAGAGAAGGTGTGTAAGTCCCTAGAGCATGTAGATACCCTAGAGTATCTCTGGAGTCCTTCAGCATGTGCATACCACTGTCTTCTCCCTAAACAGCTCTGAGTCCTCAATCATGACCTACACCGCTCTCAGGATGTCCAAAACTTGAAGTCACAATGCATTGTGCATGGTTACTGTGGTGGCCATAGATCTGTCTAAAATGTCTTAATTATAGCCTTAAGCTACTCTCTGCTGTCATGGAGCAGCTTTGCAAAGAAGAGTGTCAACCTGTCATATTTGGCCAGCAGTGCCTGGCAATTACCCACCATTATTTGTAGCAAAGCTAAGGAATACAATTTCCTCCCAAACAGGCTGAGGCATTTGGGGTCTTTGTCCTTCTGGGTACTTTTGTTCAATCTCAAATTTTCTTGTATGGCTGATACAACTAAAGCGCCTAGGTTGCGGTGAGTGTTAAGTACTCAAACCCCATATGGGGAAGTGGTATCCAACGTTCCTGCTAATTTTTTCCATCCACATGAGGAATGGATTTTGTTATGTGCAGCACTAATATTGAGGTAATGTGCAGATGTCCACCACAAACAAAAAACAGATATAATATATATTTTTAAACAGTTCATAGGTATGGAAGAAGAAGCAAGAATATTAAAACAAAGAATAATTAACAAGGTGTACTGCTTAAGATGTTTATTTAATATGAAATCAAATAAAAATAAAATTAACACTGCCCTTTGAGTACATGTATTTTATCATCCTTTCTAACAACTCAAGATAGTAAACACACCAAAATGTGGCATACTGAAAACAGCTATATAAATAAAACAAAGGCATGGGTATTACGTAAAGCATAAAAAATATGCTCATCATATGGTGACAGTACAGGGGAAGAGAAGAAGAGGTAGACAGAAGAAAAGATGGATTGACAACATAAAGGAGTAGACAGGAATGGACTTCACGGAGACTCAAGCACTGACACGCAATCATCAGGGGTGGAGACAATTGGTTGATTGCTCATCAATGATGGTGTCCCAATGACCAATGTGGTTATGGGAGTGATGATGATGATAAAAAATATGCACCAGAGCCCAATTTAATAACCTACTCCTACCATAGACCACTAAATCTTCAGGGAAAGCTGCTCTCAAAAAATGAAGCATCTACCAAAACACTAGCATGCTATGGACTTTTGTAGTACACAAAACTATCCCTCTTGCATGCATATTATCTGCACACATAGCTCAGCTTTAAGATGCTAAACAAATATATGAGTCAACTAGAAACAGTCATGCTCTCATCACAAATATTAATACAATATTTTTTGATACTGGAAAGGAGAGTAAAAGGCATTCACTTAGGCTTATACTCTTATACTCTTAATTTGATTAATACTGCACATACATAGAACAGTAAAAATAAGTAATAAAGCGACACAGACAGCAAGCAAAACCACAAACAAACAAGTGACAACATTGAAACTATGAAGGGAAGTAAAACATCAAGTGGTTGGTTATGGGTATTTTAAAGTAGTGTTTACGACCCACGCTGTGCAAGTGCAACAGAGCCCTGTAGAAACAGGCAAAGTTCTCATGGTTTCACATTTTGTGTGTGTGTGTGAGACCAACTCAAAAACTCAAGAGTAGAAGCCATGGAGCACATTAACACGTGGCTTCAGAGTTCACAGACAGATCCCTGCTTCAAAGATCTTGCAAATAAGGTCTTCATCCTACAAAACACCTAGCACCACACCTAGTGCTTGCTACTTATGAGTCAAAGGGAGTACTCTGAAGAGCCAGAACTATACTAGATAGCAAAGATCTGGCCTTCATGGTTTCCAATACCTCTCCCCAAACAAATTCTAAAACTTAATGGAAATCACCTATCTGAAATCCAACTCTAACTGAAAGGCCAAACTAATAAACAGCATTCATAGTAAAGTTCTTCCAGTTTTAACAATTTACTGTGTATTAATTAGTAACACAGGATATTCTTAAAAAAATCATTAAGATCAGTTTTCAGATATTTACAACACTCCAAAAGAACTGTTGTTAAAAGAATGTTTTTCTTTTTTACCTTAAGCCATTAACACCTATGTAAACTCTGTTTGAAATGTAACCATACAAATGTCATGAGCTAGGCCTTTCCGCATGTTTTTGCTCCAGTATTCATTCACTAAAGCCCCAATCCTGTGAATGCCTATACATGGGAGCTCTCCACATTCATAATTGTTTGCAGGATCAGTATCTAAGGGCTTGTCTACACTGGCACTTTACAGCACTGCAACTTTCTTGCTCAAGAGTGTGAAAAAATACCCCCTGAGCGCAGCGAATTTCAGCGCTGTAACATGCCAGTATAGACAGTGCTCCCAGCGCTGCTAGCTACTCCCCTTGTGAAAGTGGGTTTTTTAGAGCGCTGGGAGCTGTCGCCACAACTACTCAAGCCCAAGGGGATCTGTCTCCCTCCAATCAAACTAAATCTTAGCCCAGTCTTTCTAACATCTCACAGCAGATGTCCACCAGCTGTCAACTGAAACTCAACATGGCCAAAAGTAAGCTCTTCATCTCTCCCTGCTGATACTAGGTGAAAAATATTTTGGTCTGGAACTGCAGAGGATTCACTGTTTTGTGTTTGCTCTATAATTCTAACAGTGGAAAATAGCAGGGGTGAAGCCACATTATTCCTGGCATATTTCAGAACTTGCAATTATATCAATAATTAGTTGGTAATTAATACATTTCCGTCCTCACCCCAGTCTCATAGTAACAACAAGAAAAGGAAAGATGTGCTTGGACTGACTGTGCTCTGATGCATTAATCAGACAATGGAGTTTCCCCAGCACCTCACCTCCCATGTAGCCACATCCCCAAAATGTCAGCAATCCGCTTGAAATCTTGGCACCCTGCCCCCCATGCAGCCTGCTTTCCCCCCCGACCCCCCAGCCCCTCCACCACCACCTCATGCAGCCTGCTCCTGCCAGCCCAGCCTGGGGCTGGGAAAAAGTCCTGTCTCTCCCTGGCAGCTGCAGCCCAGCTGGGGCTGGGAGGGGACACCCCAAATTCTCCACCCTCTATTCTCCCTGTAGCGGGGTAGTCACCCCACTCCAGCTCAGAAAGGGTTAAAGCCAGAGCTTGGAGAGTGCTGGGGCTGATAGAAAAGGCTAGGCTGATCGGGGAGGCAGCCACAGCTGGGGCCATGCCCCAATCAGGCCACAGCAGGCCCTATAAAAGGGCTGTGAGCCAGGAGCTCAAGCAGACTCTCTCTCTAGCTTCTGAGAGAGAAGGATTAGCTGCCTGGGAGAAAAGGGTGCCTGGAATAGGGTAGGGTTGGGGGAAGGCCAGAGGAGCTATGGAGTTCTAGCCTAGGAAAACCCCCAGGCTGCAAGCCTTGCTAAAGGCCAGGAAAGGTACTGGGGCTACAGAGGTGTAGCCTGGGAATAGGCAGAGGCAGCTGGTCCAACCCCCTTGCCGATGATGAGTGGTTTACAGACTGCAGTCTGCTCCAGTGAGTGGAGGCTAGAGAGTGACTGGCAGTAGCCACTGAGGCAAGGAGGGGATAGAGGGTTGGGGGTTCCCTGTGGAGGGGAGACCCAGAGTGTGGAGGTACTGCCAGGGGGTAGCACCCCAAGGTAAAGGGGCATCGGTGTCCGGCAGGGACACGGGTCCTAGTGGCAGGCGAGACACCGCCCTGCAGAGGGCGCTCCAAGCTGGAAGAGCTAATTCCTGAGACAACCAGCAGGAAGCGCTGCACCAGTGAGCATCGTCTCGCTACACTCCCCATCTATCCCCGTGCAGCCTGCTCCCCACAGCCCAGCCTGCGGCTGGGAGAAAGTACTGTTTCTCCCCAGCAGCTGCAGCCCAGCTGGGGCTGCTGAGAAAGTCTGACTCTGCTCTCCTGGCCACCAAAGCCCAGCTGGGAGTCGAGATGCCCCAAACTCCTCACCCCCTATTCCCCCACCACCTAACCTTCCATGTCCTCTCCAGGGTCCAGGAGGAACCTAATTAGTGGAGGAATGCCTGTACGACACCACTAATTAAGTGCATGGCCCTTCAGTCTCTTGTGCGCAGCCACCCAGGCATGTACCTTAGACGGAACTATGGTGGTAGCCCTATTCAACTTGTTTAATCATTGGCGTTTATAATGGCTGGCATCTGCCACAGGGCTTTAGCTCTAGTCTAGTAGTCCCTCATTAATGGGGAGGGAGATCCTGGCTCAACCAGAAACTGACAGGAGGTCGAACAGCTTGTGGGACTTACCTGAAATGACCCAAGTCTCAATCTCGGCAATCTTCATAAGGAGCTCCTGAACGCTTTTGAGTCATCCAGTGCGAGTGTCAGTACCATTCCAGAAGACACTTCATCTGGGATGACAAGAAGAGATCCTTTGGAGGCAAGACTGATGTTGCTCAGCCCCTGGATCCAACACCTCTTGATATTATGGGATCCTGGGTCTGGCCACAGATGCCACTGGGGAAGGAGACCTTTTTCTTCCCCACTGCTTGAGACCAGCTCTTCAATACATGTGAAAGAAGGCCTCAGTACTCCCCATAGGGCCATGGTGACATAACGTGAGTACAGATAACTTGCAGATTGCTGGCTGGACCAATGCCAGTGTAGATGGGCCAGGGATGGATGGGGCCATTAAGCAGAAGCCCATAGGTATCTTGGTGGTGCTGATCAGACCTCAGAGGGGAAGATTCTCTGCTAAGTGACAGGGAATATGTACACCCCTGTGACAGTGATGAGTAGACCCCCTACAGGGGGAGCACCAATATACAAAGTGCATTCCATATCAGAGTCTGTACTAGTGCCAGAAGATGTCTTGATGACCGTCCTGCCTGACCCTCATCCTCATGAACGATACTGAGGGGAGCACTGGTGGTGCCAGGAAAGTGCTGGTAGAGTCTGCTGCATCACAATCTGTCCCCTCTCTCTCTCCATCCCTCAACACTGGGCGGGGGCGGGGTGGGCTTGGAGGACTTTTCTCCAGAGACTTTTCAGTATGTCTCTTCCTGTGGGAGGACATGGAGCTCCTTCTTGATCTTCTTCCTCAGTGCTCGGTGCCACCCCTTTCAGAGCTTGCCTTAGACACCTAACATGCTGGTGCCAGAGTCAATGCTGGTGCTGGGTCTTTCCTCAGCACCATCTTCACAGAAACCTTAGGTGTTGCCTGTCTGCTCAGTGGGACACGAGATGATGTTGGTTTGTCCATTAATAGGATTCTGGACTTTGTTTCCTCTGACTCTCATGAGACCTTCATGGATTGTTCCAAAAGGTAGAGTTTCAGCTTTGCATCTTATTACTTGCAAGTCCACATGAGGAATAAAGCATTCCAAGACTCATCTTGGAATGCTTCCCCCAGGCACAAGAGACACCTGTACTCTGCCCATCCTTCATGGGGCTTTGCCCATCACAGGATGACAGGGCTTGAAAACGGCAGGTTTTGAATCTGCCATTTGAAAAGCCCTGTACAGGTGACTGGTGATCAGTTCACAGCGGTCCAAACAGGAGATAAGAAATGGTTCTGAAGATTTCAAAAACATGTAGCCTGAGCTAAAAACTAATGGCATGAATACTTGCCAGGTTCCGTCTCACTGCTACTTGCAGCAAGAAGGAACTGAGTGAGGGTTACAGCCATGGAACCCTTTCTGCCCTCATATGGGAGCATGAGGCGGCCCAGGATGCACGTGTAATTTTGATAGACACAGTTAGTCAAAAATATCCACTTGCACACAACTTGCAGTACAATCCATAGACGCACATCTGAAGAAAGTAAGGTGACTTAACTGTAGTGCTACAAAAATATTGCTTCTGCAGAGTCACGCTATAGCAGTGGTGCCCAAACTTTTCCTGTCGTGCTCCCACTTACCTCTAATGGAATGTGTCCGCACCCCTCCCTCCATTACTGCACAGCCAAGGCTTCCTCAGCAGAAGAGCTTGGGCTCAAGGCAGAGCTGGGGGGTGGAACTGGGGGTGGGGGAGGAGCTGGGGCTAGAAGTGGAGCTGGCCAGGGGCAGAGAAGGAATAAGGGCAGAGCTGGGCTGGGCGAGGAGCAGGGGGCAGAGTAGAGCTGCAATTAGGAGGAAGAGCTGGAGCAAAAGCTGAGCTGGGCGGTGCTCCCTCCCCACCCCCGTGGGGGTTGGCCCAGGTGCACCCCATAGTTTGGGGACCACTGCACTATAGGAAGTTTTCTGCCACTGTTTTCAGCCATTAGAAACAGTGAAAGCATTAGAGGCACATATTCTTCAACCAGAGAATTGAACTGTCCAAAATAAAGTTATAAATAACCTGCTACCTATGAACCTTCAATTTCTCACTGCTTCTACGAAGTCTGTTTTAAAGTCTCCAGGAAAGTAATGGATCTACATAGAAATTTATCAGCAGCAAGTTTATTGAATTCCAGCTATTGCTAAATTATTTATCTTTCACACTTAACAAATTACCAGCATCAGAAATTAGCAACATGGCAATCCTTAGGGGGAGGGCTAATTACCAACTGAAAAGACTGAAGCACACTATAACATGATTTATATATAAAGTTGAAATGTAGCATTTTTTAAATTTGATTCATGTGAACAGACTATGAAACCTTTTTTTTCCTAATCAGACTTTGTGTTTTTTGGATGGCTCAGGGATATTATGTAAAAAGTTAAACAAAGCGGCCTCTGAAAAGTGACTTTTTCCAATAATTTTTTAAAGGCATTACTAATATTTGAGGATATTATGTAAGAAGTTGCTACAGTTAGTTCCTGCAAATTTACCCATTGTTTTTATCTTTGGTGAGTATGAACTATTTATAAAGCTGAAAAGAATGTATCAGCATTTTCGACTTAATGAAGTTGCAGGACATTGGAAAAAGTGGGTTTACACACAAGATTGTCTGTTTTTGTTAGTAAAGACACTTGACAAAGATAATATATACGAGGTAGATTGTGAACTTTAACAATTAAATGGTTAACCAATATAATTTTAATAGTTTTAATGGGTACTTTTTAAAACAATATTTATATCCCTAATGCCTATGGGTGCTCCACTGTAGGTGACTCTAGAGCAGTACCCCGATGGAGGAGTTGGACTTCAGAGTCAAGTCTAGTACTGATGATAATACTGTGGAGCAAAATATGGCATCGGATGCTGAGTCATGGGTGATCGCATAACGTTCCGCAAAAGTATGACCAGATGCCCAAGGTGCTGCTATGCCTATTTCTGTGATGGGAACATTTTTGATGAAGGCTACAGAAGTGGAAACAGATCTCATGGTATGAGTTCAACCTTCAGATGGAGGCTGAAGATTGCAGGTACGATAGCAGTAGGTAATGCAGTTCGATACCCATCTTTGTTTTGAGAGTGAGGTTCCTTTAGACTTCTCTACAATCAAAAGGAATAGTTTAGGAGATTTTCTTAAGTTTTTGTTCTGTCCAAATAGAATGCCAAAGCAATCCTGATAGCAAATATATAACATTGCTTCTCTGTCACAGTGTAGTTTTGGGAAGAAGGTTGGGAGGAGAGTAAGTTGGTTTATATGGAAGTCAGAGGATACTTTCGAGAGAAAGTTTGAGATGTGCTCTCAGTGTGACCTTATCCCTAAAATAACAAAAAATTGAGAGGTTTCAGAGTAACAGCCGTGTTAGTCTGTATTCGCAAAAAGAAATGGAGTACTTGTGGCACCTTAGAGACTAACCAATTTATTTGAGCATGAGCTTTCGTGAGCTACAGCTCACTTCATCAGATGCATACTGTGGAAACTGCAGCAGACTTTATATATACACAGAGAATATGAAACAATACCTCCTCCCACCCCACTGTCCTGCTGGTAATAGCTTATCTAAAGTAATCGTCAGGTTAGGTCATTTCCAGCACAAATCCAGGTTTTCTCACCCTCCACCCCCCCACACAAATTCACTCTCCTGCTGGTGATAGCCCATCCAAAGTGACAACTCTTTACACAATGTGCATGGGTGAGTGTGCCATTACAGCCCCTATTTCCCCGAGCCGAGGTGATGGCTACGAGGTATGCTGTTTTCATAGACAGATGTATAAGTGAGCATGTAGCCATGGGTTCAAAAAAAGGCTTTGTGAGGAACTTGAGACCAGGTTAAGGTCCCATGTTGGTGTAGGATGTCTGATTTGTGGGAAGAGGTTACCCATACCCTTGAGGAATCTTTTGATTGCAGGATGAGTGAAAATGGAAAAGCAGTCTCTTATAATGAAAGGCGGTTATGGCTGTGAGCTGTATCTTTACTGAACTTAGAGATAATTCCGACTTTTTTAGATCAGGATTTAGTCTAGTACTAGTGGGAGGGGAGAGGATGTGGAGGTAATGTGTTTTGAGTTACACCAAGTTTGGAATCTTTTCCATTTCTGCATATATGTTGAGGAGTTATTATTCTACTATGTAATAGCCCCTCTTTCACATTTTCTGAACAGGTCATCTCTATGAACCATCAAGGAGACTTGCCTAGAATTGGAGAACCTATAAGTTTGGATGGCGGATCTGTCCGGCGTTCTGAGAGAGGAGGTGAAGAATGATTGGTAGGCACACCACTAACTGGGTAAGGTAGGAGAACCATGTTTGTCTTGGTCACGTGGGAACTATGAGAATTACTTTTACTCTTTCTTATCTTGAGCAGGACCTTTGATACGAGAGGAATTGGGAGAAAAGCCATAAAGGAGACCTGTGTCCCAGTGAAAGAAAAAGCCATCTCTTAGTGAATGGTATCCCAGACGAGGTTTGGAGCAGTACTGAAAGCATTTTTTGTTTTGGGACATGGCAAATAAGTAAATTTTTGGGACTCCACAATGCCAAAAATTAATTGTAGAGAACAGGGTCCATTTCCCATTCATGTTTCTGCGAGAATGTTCTGCTGAGGGTGTCCACAGTGGTATTCTCCACACCCAGCAGGTAGGCCGATGATATGATGCTCTGCCGAATGCACCAGTTCCATAGTGTCTCTGCTTCTGCGCAAACGGATGGTGATCTCGCTCCTCCCTGGCAGTTTAAGTAGAATATACATGCTATGTAGCCTGCCGTGACTCTCATGTTTGCCTTCATCAAATGGTAGGCAAGCATTTCTGACTGCTCTGAGCTCTAATAGGTTGATATGTAGTGTTGATTCTAAGGGGGACCATTTGCCTTGAACCATGTGATTGTCTTGGTAAATTCCTCAGTCCAGTAAAGATGTGTCTGTTGTCTGTATCAACACTGGAGGTGGCTGCGTGAAGGGGACCCCTATGCAGACCCCTTCTGCAGATCTTTCCACCTTTTGAGAGTCTCTGGCTATCAAGGGCATTGACAGTAGTTTGTTCAATCTGTCTCTGTTTGGTGTGTATACCATTTTGAGCCATGCCAGAAAGCAACGCATGTGGAGCCTTGCGTGACTTATCACAAAGGTCTGCTGCCCTGTGACCGAGTATTTGAGGCAATTTCTGGCCAAGGTCTGGGGACTGATCTGAATGGTTGATTAAGATGGTTAGGGTGTTGAATCTGTGTAATAGGAGGAAAACATTGGTCTTTACCACACTGAGAGAGGCTCCTATGAATTCTAGCTGTTACACTAGAGTCAGTCTATTTTTGAGCATTCAATTGTAGTCTCAACTGCATGAATACATTTATAGCAGAGGTCCCCAAACTGTGCAGTCCCCTAGGGGGGCACAGAAGAACATTCTGGGGCCACAGCTGGACCCAGGCCAGCCCCCACTGGGGGCAGGGAGAGAATGCCATCCAGCCCCGCTCCAAACTCTGCTCCGGCCCTAGCCCCCTTACCTCTGTCTGCACCCCCACCCCAAGTTGCGGTCCTGCTCCTGGCCCCGGAGGAGGCACAGACAGCGGCAAGGGAGGACATGACCCTCAAAAGTTTGGGGACCACTGATCTATAGTCTTTTGCGCAGCTAACAGGGCATCATCAAAGAATTCTGCCCTGAGTAGACAGCTGTCTAGATATGGATGTATCACGATCCCTGATTTGCAAAGATGGGCTGCTACCATAGATAGCACCTTTGAGAACACTCCGGGTGTGGACGATAGGCCAAATGGAAAGCACCTTGTATTGAAAATGGTCTTGACCCAAGGTGAATCTCAGAAACTTCCTGTGGGATGGTGGAATTATGATATGAAAGTTAGCATCTTGTAGGTCAAGAGCCAAGAACCAGTCTCGCTGGTCCAGAGATGGAATTATTGTTGCTAATGTAATTATCTTGAATCTTTGTGCCTTTATGTATTTGTTTAGAAACCTCAGATCCAGAATGGGTCTCCATCCTCCATTCTTTTTAGGTATCAGGAAGTATTTGGAGTAGAAACCCTTCCCTCTGTTGATTGGGAACTGATTCTATAGCACCAAGGTTTAGGAGATGATTTATTTCCTGACGCAGCAAACTCTCGGGAGAAGGGTCCCTGAAGAGGAACAGAGGGAGGATGGGTAGGCAGGAGGGAGGTAAAGTGGACTGAATAACCATTGGAGATCTCCAGTACACATTTGTCTGATGTTATCTTTTCCCAGTTTTGTCAAAAGAACAAGATGGTATTTGAAGGGATGTTGATTGAGTTTTGCAGTAATTGATGATGGGAGTAATAGCCTGGGACCTTAATGTCTCAAAATTGATGTTTTGACATTGAGGACTGTACAGTTGAAGTTTGGGGGGCTGTAGGCTTTCGTTTTTCCATCTGCTGTCTTTTCCACTGAGGTTCGTAGTGCCTCTGGGGTTGATGGAACTGGGATAGTCAGGACCTTTCTTTTGTCTGCAATTTGCTGTATTTCCTTTTCTGTGCAGACATGTAGATCTCCAAGGAGCGTCACGTGGCTCTTGAGTCCTTCAGTGTCTTCGCCGCAAAGAGTTCAGATCCTTCAAATGGAAGGTGCCTCCACAATTGTTTGGACTTCTCTTGGGAGACTGGAAAAGTGAAGCCCCAAAGCTCTCCTCATTACTACCGCCATTGATATGGCACGGGCAGCTGCATTCGCGGTGTCTAATGTGGTTTCTAGTACTGTCCCTTGTTTACAGACAGCACAGCTTTCCGGATCTCATATACTGTCTCAATGTTTCGGCAGAAGAAATGTTCAATATAAATTTCTATTAGGTTTTGTGAAAAAAGTATTGTTTCTGGTCTCACTTCATTATTCTATTTATATGTATACATTTGCCACATTCTTATAGATATGTTGTAACATTTCTTGTGCATTCTGTTTTACTTTTTAATTTCATTATTTCTGAACATTAGTAAAAAACTGTTTAAAAAAGATGTGTATATTGCTTTTCGTTCTTGTTAGTACTGCATAGCCAACAAAGCAAAGGGGAGCTGGATTCTATTCCTTTCATCAGCATCAACAGATTTTAATAAATTCCAAGTCAGTTACACTTGTGCAACCCCATTAAACACAATGGAGTTGCCCAGACATAATTAGGGGCCTAATCTGGCTTGGAGACCCTTTATTACTAGTGACAGTGAACAATGGAAAGAACTCAGTCTGAATAAGATATTATGCTGAGATTCCAGGCTGACAATTAGAGAAAAATCTTTTTACATTTGAGGACACTTATTATGGGTGCATTTGCTTTTTGAGCCACTTATTATACAGTAGAGCTTCATAGCACAAGCCCCATTGTCTAGCTACTATGCACACACACCCTCAAAAGTTCTTAGTTTAAACAGGCAAGACAACGGAAGTATTCTGCCCATTTTTACATTTGGGAAACTGGAGCACAGAAATTAACCTACCTTTCCCAAGGAGACACAAGAAGTCTATAGCAAAACCAGGAATTGAACTCAGATCTTGAGTCCCAATCTAGTGTCATAATCACAAAGCCATCCTTCCTCATTGAGGCACAGAATTCCACAGTTAGTGCCATTTTTACCATTTCATAAGTGGATGATCACCCTAACTATTCATCAATAATGTTATTTCATCATTCTTAGCTCACATTAAGATGACATACCCATCATGTCTACTTTTCTTAGCAGATAAATCATCTCCGGCTGCAGGTCTCCTCTTTTTCCTTGGAGGCATCACTTTGCTAAAGCAGTCCGATGAACTGCAAGATCGGAGACTTCCTATGTAGGGTATTAAAAACAAGGAATAAAAATAGTTTCAGGACAGTGCACTTTCCTCAAAAATTAGAGACTGGTGAATTGACTCAAATAAAAGAACTGAAATTTCGAAGTTAAACAGAATTCCCCCATCTCCTTTCAAAATAAAACACCACCCATTTTTCTGTGCCACTCTACTTCCTGGTTTCTGTGAAGACTGAAAGCACTGAAAAATACTGCAGGAGCAAAGACCAGTCTCTTGTACTATTTTCAATCTGTCTAGTATAAATAAGGGCTACAATCTGCTTTAGAGTCTCAGGAAGCATCCTACCTTTTACTTACTTATCCAAACCAGAACTTTTGAGGTTTGCCCATCACTTGTCAAAATAAAGGGTTGGCCCAGTGATTAGAGCACAATACTTCTAATAGACACCCTTGTTTGATTTCTTAACCCAATTTCTTGGCCCAAGAAGAACAGGAAGTGCTCTACAGGGAGAGGCATACTCAACAGCTATTGGGAGGGAGCACCTTTGTCACTTTGCTTTGACTCTCTTAGGAGCAAAGACGACTGATCCCAGAGACAGAGTTTTATCCAACCCTCCTTAATTAGAAATAACGACCACAGCACAGAACCCTAAAGAAGTTGTGTATAAAACACAGGATGAAGACCAGCTGGAAGAGTCAGCACAGCTCTGAATAGTATGCAGATAACTTAAAAAGGAAATGGAGAGAAGGCTAAGGGTAAGAAAAGGCAGAGAAGCCAAGTTAAGTTAATTGCAAAGAACTACAGAACAGGGTAGTCTTCATAGTTAGTCTTTAATCCACCTTCTGTGTAGCTCCTATAGCATCCAAGATAATTCTTAATATATTAAAACCCCATATAATCCTCTAAATATGTTTCACTGCTTGAGGCTTCAGAAAATCCAACCATAAAACTTTACATTTTTAGATATTACAATGGCACAGGTTGAAGGTAGTTGCTCAACTCTCATTAAACGGCAATGGAGTTTGGTGCTTAACTGCCTTCTGTGCCATTGAAAATCTCTCCCAAGTGTTCTGAAAGCAATATAAGTAAGGAAGTTCAGATGCACAACTGAGATACAAACAATAGATCCTATGAAGTTATTAGATTTTGCACATACATTCTTACACATGATAGCTTCAGATGTATAATTTTTTGTGCTATTAAGTACAGAGTATGGTGTTCAAACTAATTTTGGTTTAGCTGATAGTACTCTCGTACCTATTATCCATTTTTGGTCTTGCCCTCCCATCCACATTGTTTTAGAGAGGAACAAAGTAGTTCTCTCCATTTCAGGAATTCTCCCTAACACTACCTACCTGTGATGTTCAAGTCTTCTTCAAACCCCCAGCATTCATGTATCTTTTTTATTCAGGAAAGTACTGACTGGTCAAGCCTATGCTGGAGAGGAGTGCAAAGTGGGAAGAGGTAAAAACAAAAAATCTCATCTATGGAAATATATACAGGTAATGGGTTAGGAAAAAACAAGAAAGAAAACCACACAAAAGACAAGAAAAATAGAAGGTAATATTGAAAGAAAGGGACAAGAGAAGGTATGCTGCAAATATTAAACATGCTCTCAGGAAGGCTTCCAAAATAATAAATTACTTTATTTTTTTTAAAAAGAGCTCTAAAATACTGTAAAATTACTGTCTCAGACTTAAAATATACATTAAGGAGCTAGTTAAGCCATAAGAACTCCAAGCCGTACATTGCTGGTGTTGTGAGGCAAAAGATAAGAGCCCTAGTAACAGCTATTTGAGAAGAGCAACATACCTTTAAACTGAGTCAAATGCTCCAAAATATACTTCAGTATGCATAATACAAAATGGATTAAAGAAACTATGTCATCTTATTAGTGATAGGTCCATATAAAGATATCTGCTGAATTTCATGTACACAATCTTGAAATGCCTACAAATTATAGTGGCTATAATTTTTTTTATGGCCTTTTAAGTCAAGTTTCTAGAGATTTTGTCAGCAAGTCAATAGACAGATAAAGACTTGCACAAACTGAAAGTCTTAAGGTGATAGCAGGACTGACCAGTTGTTTAGAGAAGGACAAGAGGCGCAGATTTACGGACTCCACCACTCACACACTAGAGCAGTACAAAACAACTTAGTAAATGGAGTATGGGTTCTAGGGTACCCCTAAATTTTAATGTGACTGCCCAAAATACATGCTAGTACTAAATACAGCCCATGGCCATTCCTTCCCCTCTAACTTTAGCTTAAAGACAAAGGTGATCAATTGTGGATTTTTTATTTCTAGGTCACTCAGGCAACAATTACTATATATAAAAATAAACATAGAAATATGACTAAAGGCATTTGAGTTTGATATAAAATATATACATTTATATGAAACTCAGGGAGGGGCTGTAGGTTCCTAGTAAATTGCCAAAGCAACTGTAGAGATTGCAAAATTCAATAATCAGGATTAAACAAAGACTGTGACTGGCTAGCCAACTACAAAAGCAGTTTCTCCTCCCTTGGTGTTCACACCTCAACTGCTAAAAGAGGGCCTCATCCTCCCTGATTGAACTAACCTCGTTATCCCTAGCCTGATTCTTGCTTGCATATTTATACCTGCCTCTGGAAACTTCCATCACATGCATCTGACAAAGTGAGTATTCACCCATGAAAGCTTATGCTCCAATACATCTGTTAGTCTACAAGGTGCCACAGGACTCTTTGCCAAAATTCAATAAGTTACTTTTCAGAATGTGGATGCTTGGGGCAGGAGAAGCGAGATAATACTGGTCCTGCAATGGAAGGAGGGGAGAATACTATGTATTCTTATAATTCATAGGTTTCTAGGCCTGAATGGACCATTACGGTCATCTTGTCAGACCTCCTGAATAAAAGAGACCAAAGAATTTAACTCAAGAATTCCTGCATCAAGTCCATAACTATCATATCGCAGATAAACTGTTCCAATAGCTTATTACCCTAACTTAAAATTTTGCACCTTATTCCTATTTTGAATTTGTCTATATTCAGATTTATAGCCACTGAGTGAAAGGGAAGAACAGTAGAGGGCACAGAAGTTATAAAGTAACTATTTTTTTAAAAAAGAAAGCAAGCAAGACAGATACCTGAAAGAGGAATATATTTTCAAATATTGTTCCAAGAAGTTTAAGTCTTCACATACTGCGTATGCTATTTATTTATGATCTTACTGTTTCCATTCTAATTAAATCTTTTGTTGCACTTTTAATTGCCAAATGATGACCTACAAACTAACAAACCACAATACAGAAGTATCGTTTATTTTAAAAATGATACATTTACACAGCTGTTATTAAATACTTCTTTGTAATGAAAATTCACAAGGAAACAAGATATAGCTATGTTGTGTGCCCATCTGAATGTAAAGCTTGTCAGTTCTTTTAAAGGCAAGTTCTAACAGGCTTGTTAGCTCAGTATTGATTTAATATGAATATTTTTTGCACAGATTTTTCTAGGAGATTATTTTATTTTAAGGTAATTTCTATCTCCAACTTTTCCTGACTAATAATCAGTTACAGGTCTGATCACCTACAAATGTGTACACATAACTCCCACTGTCTTCAATAGGAGTTGCTTGAGACTGACAGAAAATTTTCTTACATATAACTGCTTCTCTGCAAATATCATCTTGAACATAGGAAAAGACCTCCTAGGTCATCAAGTCTGATTCCTTGCTATCACAGGCAACCCCATCATATGATTCTGTTCATAAACATATCCAGCTCCATTTTAACACTAGTTAGGTTGTTTGCCTCTTTCCTCCCCACCATTAGAAGGCTGTCCCAGAAAAACTTTCCCCTGAGAGATAAAAACTGATCAAGACTGGCAGTTCTTAATGGCTTTTGACACTTAAAGGTAACATTTGCAAGGAAGATACCACAAATGTCTGTCATGTACCATCACCACCCAGGAACAGCCAACTATTAATGTTGCTTGCCAAATATTCCCTTCAGTTCCTTCACCTGTTCAGGAGATAAAAGTTCCCAGGGAAAAAAAAAGCCAACTAAAGATGATCAACCTCGCATCTAAAACACACCCTAGTAAACAATGAAAAACAAGATATGAGATAAAAAAAATGAGAGTGGTAAACCTTTGAACCAAGCGAAAGTGGGCAAGCAAAGGAGAATCTGCAAAGGATGTCTTCAGAAAAGCAGAATTACAGATATATAATTTTTACTTTCTCCAGAGATAACATCTGTGCAAATCCCTACACTCATGGAGATCAAGCAACTTGAGGGATGTTAAAAAATAAAATAAATGCAAAGCTCCAGTGAGCAATAATAACAAAACTAATGCCAATGCTGATAACAAGCAAGGTGTGTTATGTTTTTAAAAACTAGATGAGAACACTAAGACACCTACCCAAACATGAGATACAGTATACAAGTGCAGAATGAGACCACAAGTGCAGGGAAAAACATGCAAAAGGCCAAAGGAAAATAAGGAATATTCAAAAGACATCTTTGTTTATTTTGGAAGGAGAGAGTTTGGACTTCCCTACATTGGATTCCACGCTCCAGAAAAGTTTCAGACCCCTGCAGATTCATTTCAGGAGGTCAAATTCAAGCAATAAGAGTGTGTGGGGACAAAATAATATTGTTGTTTTACAGGTGCCTGCAACAGACCCATTGCTAATATGGGGAGTGATGTAGCTTTGCCTTTGATCAAGGAAACTTTGTGCATTTGTCATCTAGTTTTAGGAAAGCGAAATCATAATACAAAATGTACACTCACATTCATTTAGAGAGAGTGGATAAAAATCTTGATTTTAAAACATAGCTTAAATTAAAACAACACATTGCTAGTTTACTTTCTTTGCATCTTGGAGTCCTAAATTGCTAAAGTGATTATGTACTTCAACTTAATTGCCAGTATAATTTCAGATTTTACAGACTTATTCAACTAAAGTACTTTCACAGTTAATATTCATCTATGCTGAAAGAGACAAGTCCGGGATCTCATTAATATCCTTACTATGAAAACCACCACAAACTCATATGAAATTGATAAGCAAAAAGCCCATGCTATCTTTGCAATCAATACTATCTTCCAATTGTATATATCATGAAAGCTAAAATGCTTCAGTCAGGTCATACTCTCCTAGTTAGGGTTTGCAGTTTAAATTCAATGGGACTTAGGGCCCCAAATCATTCTGGTGCTTTTGCAAATTCCATCCTTAGGAGTATAACTTTAGGCTCCTACTTTTGAAAAATTTGAACAATTTGTGTATATAAAATAATTCACAATAACTTTGTTAATATACTGAACCTCTAAATAACTTTTCATTGTTAACACTGAAGTAATTTAGTTTTGCAGCAACAATGATGTTATGCCACTAAGAGAAAAGTTCCTAATAAAAATCCAATTTTAACCCCTGAGGCTGCACACAGTTGTGCACATGCTTAACTTTAAGCACAATGTAGTCTCTCTGAAGTTATTCATGTGAGTAGAGTTACGTACCTGCTTACGGCCCTGATCCTGCAAATATTAATTTTCAGTATTTTGGTTTTTGTCTATATCAGATTTGTAAATTTCAAATAAAAAACTTCCCATCTGCAGTGGCATTAAGAAAAGTACTTGGTTCATTACAAATGTTAATCTAAAACTACTACAGTGAAAGATTTCCAAATAGTTTTACAAAGCCACAACCAATGGTTGCAAAAAATAAATCAAGGGATTTTAAATCACTCCATCCTAAGGACAGGGTCCACTTAGTAAAAGCAATGCCCAGTAGACTGGCCTCAAAAGAAACCAAAGGTTGAATGGACTTAAGGGCTTTGTTTACTCCAAAGAGTCAAAAGATTCTTGGGTTAATTAAGCATATTGTAAAGAAGGATCTTCTCTCCAGAATGGGCATGCCAGCATGGGAGAATTTTGATGGGTGAAACTCATTTAGGTCACCTCAAACTTCACCTAAGAGTGGAATGTCAGAGGAGTTCACAGCACCAATTATAGCCTTATGCAATTTGGGATAAGGTAAATCAAGTCATTACGCCCTGAAACTCTCTCAGCTGCAGTCACTGCCACCAGGAAAGTGACTTTCCATCCAAACTTACGCTCACAGGAACAGAGTAGTTCAAAAAGAGTTTTCATTAGATTTTTAGAAGCCTCTTTAAACAGGATGTTTCAGAAGTGCCTAAATCCCTAAGAATCTGACAACATGGGGCCACATACACTGGTAACCTTTAACTAGCTCCTGAAAGGCCAAAATAGCTCCTTACATGTACACTTCATCTCCAGAGAACAAACACTCTCTCAATTGCTTTAAAGACTGGGAAGGATATGCAAGGGATCTACCTAACCTTTTTCCACCAACACACCCAGAACAGGATGCAAAAGCACAGCAAATCTATTGGATAGAAATTACTGGCCCATCTACTACACAGAAGTAACCCTTGTAGACTTCTAGCCTGATTTTAACTCAAAATCAGCTGTTTTGGACAGTTTCTGTGAGAAACAATAAAGGTAGGATTTCTCTATTATCATGTTCCTCATAGTGGATGTGTATTTTGAAGCAGAAGACTCCTCTAGCTAACATGGGTTCAAATAACAGCTCTCACCACTTTAATTCTCAGCCTGCCCCAACTCAAATGGCTGGAACTATGCAGGCGACAAGGAAACCTGGAGTGTCATAAGTGACACTGGCAGGACTAACCCTGGCTGCGCACAAATCCCCACCACAAAAGCAGCAGTAGCATTGAGGCTTGAGTTTACTATACTGACTCTCGAGATACAAGTGCTAGCCTGGGAGGAAGAAAAGTTCCAAATGCATGCAGAGTTCCTACCCTTGATGATGCAGAGCAAGATAATTACCTCAAAATAGGTACTGTGGACTTCTCACCAGCCATATAAAGGACCAGGAGCGACCAGGCCAAATTACAGAGCATACTCCAATACCTGAAATCAGCCTACCCATTTCCACTTCCAGCAAATGGATACAGGAGGAGGAAATCCTGAGACCTCAATGTGGAGATGGAGTTATGGGTTTTGTCATTTGCACACTGGGAAGCTTCTGATTCCTCAACATCACCTGCCTCAGCCTCTCGTACAGAGGCTTCATTTCATCTGATGAACCACAGCTAGGTATCAACAACTTCAAATGCCAAGGCCCTGAATGCATTCAGGAGACAACATCTTGTGAAGCCCTTCTCTGCTGATGGTACAAGGCACTTCAGTGGTGAAGCGATCCCACTAGGCTTACCAGGGAGGGTGGAAGACAGGTCTGCTCTGAATCTTAGCACTCAGCAGTCCTGGTCAACTCAGCCCTGAGCTTCAAGAGTTTGCCTTTTTAATTGCTCAATGTTGACCATACACTGGACTTACAAGAATCTTCCTGGGGTGTCTCGAGAATTTACAGGCACTCCCTACTTTTCTTCAGTGCTCAAGATGACATCTGCAAACAGAACTAACACTTCTGAAGCAGATAACATAACAAACATGGTCAGTCTTAAGGCACTGTTCTACTACATGATCAACGTGTGAGGCCACTAAATGATCCTCTTTAGATACCATACCTAAAATTAAAGAGAAAGGGACTGTGTATCAAAGACAGCACCAGCTCAATAGAAACAAGCACTAATGCAGGCACCAAAAACTGTAAGACATCAAGCCACGTAAGAAAACGTTGGTGTCAGTTAACAGAGAACAACGTCACAATTATGCCAGGCCTTCAAAATAAAGGGCTCATGAATTCAAAGAACTCTACTGGACCCAGTTAGAAGACAGGGTTAGAACCAAAAAATGGTACCCATCAAATATCACTGGAATACGGAAAAGAGCTCAAATAACAAAGAGAGAGGTTCAGGTCTCTGTAAGCAAGATTCCTTCCTCATTCCCAGTCAAGAAAAAGCTTATGGAGTGTCTGAAGTGCAGTAAGGGGTACCACATAATGGCCAGCGGGGGCCTGAGTTGTGCTCTATTCCCACTACAGCTCACAAGAGTCCAAACACCTTAACAGCAAGGGGGATTCTGCTAGTCTTGTGCTCAGAACCTATATCCCAGAAGCGAGAGTCGTGTACAGATAGAGACTAGCGCAGGGGTGCTCACAACAAAATTTTTAGCAGCTTCAGAGTGCAGCCACCAACTCTTGCTGGTGGCAGCTCTGACAATTTTTCCTAAAATACTTAATTAACTTTAGGAAAAACGAATAAATATGCACATATACATGTCCAAATCATTGTAATTGATTTATGTAGGGTTTTTTGCAATAATAAAATAATGTACACTTGTTTCTATTCTTTACTGGACCTAAACAGACTAGAAATACAAATAAGGTGCTTTGCATGTTCTTGTCTTTTTTCAGAGTAACAGCCGTGTTAGTCTGTATTCGCAAAAAGAAAAGGAGTACTTGTGGCACCTTAGAGACTAACCAATTTATTTGAGCATGAGCTTTCATGAGCTACAGCTCACTTCACGATGAAGTGAGCTGTAGCTCATGAAAGCTCATGCTCAAATAAATTGGTTAGTCTCTAAGGTGCCACAAGTACTCCTTTTCTTCTTGTCTTTTTTGTTGTTTTTTCTTTTGCTTTTTTGGTTGGCTTTTTTTTTTTAGACTTGCTGGGTAGTAAGTCTGCTGCTGTGAAAAGTGATACTTGTATGTTAATATCACTTTTCACAGCTTCCCAACTAGCTACTAAGGCTAAGTCTACACTAAAGGCCTTACAGTTGTACTGCTGCAGCTGTGCCGCTGTAAGGTCTCCTGTGTAGCTGCTCTATGCCAGTGTGAGAAGCTCTCCTAGTGGCATAATTAACCACCCTCAATGAGTGGTGGTAGCTATGTTGGCAGGAGAGCGTCTCCTGCCAACATACCGCTGTCCACACCAGTGCTTCTCTCTGTGAAACTTTTGTTGGTCGGGGGTGTTTTGTTCACACCGACTGATGAAAGTGCTAGTGTAGACATAGCCTTAGTCTGCTGTGAAAAGTGATATTAACAAACATACAAATATCACTTTTCACAGCAGACTTACCCAGTCCTGGCATGCCAGGATACAAATTAAGCCCTGAATGGTGAGGTGGGTAGGGAGGCAGAGGGGCCAAAGGTGTTAGAGGGAATGAATGGAGACCTGAGGGAGGCAGCAGTGTTGGATCATATTAAAGAAGTTCTGTATTAAAATCACAAATGAGTTTAATTCCCCATAGTTTAAATTCCAGGGTATTACTAACTAAGAGGTCTCTTGGTTTTTGGTACTGTTTCTCTCCCTCTATGTGTGAAACTTGCAAGCTGCTAATTGTGTTAGTACATTCTAAGACAGAGTCTGTTCTCAAAGCAATTCACAGAGAGAGAGACACAAAGCAATACTCTAACAACAGAAACAGCACCCAGGGACTCCCCGCCCTTTTGTTGTATTAACAATTGTGATTAAAATAGAGACAGAGGATTTATGTGGATGGATGCTTGGTGTGGATAATAACTGAATGATCAGGGAGGTGCCAGCCTAAGAATCCAGTGTCCATCGGCTGAAGAAGGCGTCAAGTGGAAATAACCAGAGGACCCCCAGAGGGCAGACTGGAATCCACCCAAAAGCCTCAAGAATGGGAGAACCAAAGAACAAGATAACATCTTGGAGCACGGAGCCATCAGGAATGTGCTATCTGCTGATTGATTCAGCAACAGCATGATGAAGCAATTCCCATAGACTGGCATAGGAAGAAATTCCTATAAAAATAGACTCTAAAAAGTGAGAACTTTGGGGTCTGATTCTGCAAACCAACTTCCAGGAGCATCAGATGAGCGTCTGACAAGGCCCTGCTCCCTCCTCATGTCCAGGCCACCCAGCCAGTGGCTTGGCATGAGCAACTCTAAGGCTGGTAACTATGATAACAACCTTGCAGAACCTGTGTGTGTGTGTCTGTATGAATGAATGTGTGAATAAATATGAGATTGAATGGAATGTTATAGCTATAACTAACTGCTTACTATGATTCTTTCTGTATTCACAATAAATGTGGTATTTTGCCTTTTTCCCTTTAATAAGATCCTGCTGGTTTTTATTTTATTGGTATAATAGCAGGGGCTGGGGTGATGGCAGGGGGTGAGCCTGGGGCCAGAGCCCACTGCCACATGGCCAGGGCTGGAGCCCACCACTGTGCAGCTGGCGGACAGAGCCCGAAGCCTTGAGCCCAGAGACAGATCCCAGAGCCTGGAGATGGAGTCTGAAGCCCTGCAGCTGGAGCCTGCCTCCCGCCATCCCAGGACCGAAGCCTGGCTCCACCACCCCCAGGAAGGTGGGGAACTCACTTGCTGCTTGACCCTTCAGTGTTTGTGTCTCCAGAGGGGACAAGGCTCAAACCCTGCTAGCTGCCCCAAGGGAGGGACTGCTGCTCGCCCCACCACCCCCGCAATCATCACCCAGGAGGCCGTGGCCGCAAGAAAAACCCCTGGGGACACATGCAGCCACGGTGGGCGCATTTGAGCAACACTGGTCTAGCAAATTCCTGTTATGAAGTAGCAGTAAAATGGCAGATGTCATTGAGACATACAGCAACCATTCACAGTTGGAGAAATTAGAAGCACAGCTGTTTTTCCAAACACTGCTTTTGAAAACAAACTGTTTTTATTATTTTCTAGTAGATATCCCCCTTTTAGCCATTTAACATATTAGAACTAATCATTTTAGTTAGTTTTCTTTTAGAATGCATGCTTAAATTCCTACAGTATATTTCAATTAAGTAATTATCGAGTACCTGTCTGGTGATCGTCTTGACCAACGTCTTCTGTCAGATTCTGTAAGTAAGACATTTTCATCAATGCAGTTAAGGGATATGGTATCCTTTATAATATAAAGCTCTATAACAGTGTTTTCAACTATCACTTGATATAGTACTCCAAATAATTTTCATTATCACAGAAGCACTAGCAACTGCAACAGCTGAGGCTGCACAATGGTTTCCATTCTAACCCAGTTTTCAGTTCTTAATTTTCTGAAGCATTACCCTTATGAGTTGAAATTTTCCAGGTGAGGAATCTACCCAGGAGTGCTCTTTTTAAAATATTTGAAAGCTTGAGCAAAAACTGGTCAGCTATTTTGAGAAAAAAAGATAGTGAAACACAAATGTGCTCACTGTAGGGGAAAAAAAATTGGCAATGTTATTTTGAACAGCTTTAGTGTTGAAGCAGCTGGCAGCAAAAATTTGAAATTTGGCATGGAAATGGTCTTGAGGAAAAGTACCGTTATATGTTCCCAGGAAAACTAGTTGAGATTTGACTGCGTTATGAACTTTTGAAAAATCATACTCTGAACACACAATACATTTTCCACTAAGCTCATGAAGTGTGCAGCTAATGGGGGTGGGGGGGGGGGGAGAGGGATTTGGGTGGGTATGTGTCTCAGACTAACAGTTGCATACAATGTCCTAAATAAAGTTTATTAAATAAGTTAAACCTTAATGAATTACTTTAAATATTTTGGAGTTCATTGGATTAAAAATGTAAAAGATCAGCCTCATAGGTTCTAAAAAAAGATATTATGCAGAATGATCAAACAACTCTGTACACATTTTTAAAGAAAATATGCTGGCTTCCTTGCAAAATGGTTGCTACCTAAACAGGAAAATGTGGAAGTATAAAATAGCAAAACTGCCATCCAGGAAATAAACTTGCCCAAACAAAAAGTCAATAGGTTCTCCTAAGGTGCTAGCCAACACACTATTTATACCCACTTATGTAGGAGAGAGATATAACAGACTAAACTTCCTGAAGTACCCTAAATAAACTTAATTTAATGAAATTAAACCTTACTAACTTAGTTTTAACATCTTTAGAGTTCATTGTTTCATTAAAAATGCAATTATGAATGTGTTACTGTGGAACTGTGTTTCCATGGGAAAGTTAAATAGGAGAAAGCAGGGAATAATTAGCCAAATTTACTCAGGTTGTAACCTCTCCCGAGAAGCCACCTAAACAGAAAGATCCACATATACTAGTTCAAACTGGTTTCTCCAGAAATCAACAGACCAAAGAAAAAGTTTTTTAAATAAATAGCCTGGTTTTAAACTGGCTCATGGCCATCTTCCTGATCTAGCAAATGGACAGGGCCCCTTTTTCCATGGAAGGCCCTAATCCTTAGGATAGGATTGGAAGAACTTGGCCTACTGAGGTCACATAAGACTGGGTGCTTGTTCTGAGCTGAAGCTGTAATAAACTAGTAACTATAAGCAGGGGTGAAAGTAAGTTAGAGGATTTACCGGTACGCCGGAGTCCTGAGCAGGGGGCATGGCCTCAACCAGAAGAAGCAAGGCCTTAAATCCCTGGGCCCTTTAAATCTTGATTTAAAGGGCCAGGGCTCCAGCTGCAGTAGTGGCGGCTGGGAGCCCGGGGCCCTTTAAATCACCCCCGAGCTACCAGCTGCAGAGGCGGCTGGGAACCCTAGGGCTCAGGGGGCAAGTTACCGCTACTGCAGCGGAGCCCTGGGCCCTTTAAATCACGGAGGAGTCATGGGGGCTCCCGGCTGCCACCACTACCCCGGGACTCTGGGCTCTGGCAGAGCTTTAAAGGGCCTGGGGCTTCGCTGTGGTAGCGGCTGCCGGAGCCCCGAGCCCTTTAAATCCCCGCCTGAGCCCTGCTGCCCAAGCCCTGGGGTAGCGGCAGCTGGGCTCCATCAGGGATTTAAAGGGCCCCGGGGCTCCAGCTGCTGCTACCGCCCCGGCCCTTTAAATCCACTTTAAAGGCCTGGGCAATATCGGCAGCTGGAGCTCCAGGGCCCTTTAAATCCCCGCCAGAGCCCCGCCACCGCTACCCCAGGGCTTGGGCAGCAGGGCTCAGGCGGAGATTTAAAGGGCTTGGGGCTCCGGCAGCCGCTACCGCCCTGGCCCTTTAAATCCCCTCCGGAGCCGCGCCGCTGCTACCCTAGGGCTTTGGCAGCAGGGCTCAGGCGGGGACTTAAAGGGCTTGGGGCTCCAGCAGCCGCTACTGCCCTGGACCTTTAAATCCCCTCCGGAGCCCCGCCGCCACTACCCCAGGGCTCAGGCAGCAGGGCTCAGGTGGGGATTTAAAGGGCCCGAGGGGGGAGGAAGGGGGTAGCAGCGGCTGGAGCTCCGGCGCCCTTTAAATCCCTGCCTGAGCCCTGCTGCCCGAGCCCTGGGGCAGCAGCAGCAGGAATTTAAAGGGCCGGGGCGGTAGCTGGGGCTGGAGCTCTGGGGCCCTTTAAATCCCCGCCGCAGCCCCTCCGCCTCTACCCCAGGGCTTTAAATTGCCGCCTAGGAAAGCTGGTCCCGGTATGGCGCACCGGCTCTTACCAGTACGCCATACCGGGGTATACCGGCTTACTTTCACCTCTGACTATAAGGAATCTCACTGGGTGAAGGATTGAAGGACATTTCCTGTCAGAATCCATGCTGATTCTGGTAAGCTTACTATTAGCATGCATGTAGGTTCTTTTACTATTTTTAATATGTCTTCTCTATACAGTAATTTTTTAGCTTAAAAATAAGTATGCTTGCATGGTAAGTGCTGTGCAGTACCCTATATAATTGTAGCAATTACACCTGTTAACCGTCTCTGAAGAGAAAGCAAGCAGGCATCCTTGAGCAAACCGTTTGCACGGAGAAATACACAGTGAAGGCAGAAAACTGTGCAGCCTAAAAACACCCCAGTCAAAAGGGAGAGGGCTGCATGTCACCTTTCAAAATAGGCAAAAGCTGGGGAGCTGAAGCCTGAGAGTGGGTGCCCTTACTGGACCACTGAAGGGAAATACAGATGTAGTTACCCTGAACTATGATGTATATGGTTAGTTGTGGAATGCTGCAACAATGTAAACTGCATCAGTGCCAACAACAGTAAAAGCAAGTACTGCAGGGAAAAAAAGCACAAAGGTCTCAATAGTCTTTTCAGGAAAGGAATAATAGAGAAAAAAACAGGGAAAGTGAATTATAAATAGCTGAAGAAAAATCAGCTGGTTGAGTTAGGCAAAAAAAGGCAGATCAATACTGAGGACCAGACAAAATCACAGCCAATAAATCTGCTGTATTCTAATGATCAGTTGAGGAATGATGGTCCAGATTCACAAAGAACCTCCAGCCTGTTGACAGAGGGTCCAGCAGACGGGGTGAGTCTTGGAGCCAACGCCCAAAAGAGGGATGAAGCTGGCAATGACAGCAACTGTGCTCCATCTACACCACTGCAACAGGAGTGATGGACAGCTCAACAGCTGGAGCAGAAGAGGGACAGAACGTGTCTGGAAACCCAGTAGCTCGCAGACCAGAGAAGGCAGTGTCAGTACAAGAAAAAACAGAAGGAGAACGAGCACCAGTAAGAGAAGAACCAGCAACAGCTGGAGGAGAGAGAGAGAGAGAGAAGAATAGGGAGCACCAACATTACTGTAAAATGGAAAGACCATGCTAGCAGAACCAGAGTCTAACAGGTGGAGCCAGCCCCCCCAGGTACCTGTATTGGTGAGTGGTGTAGACTCCAATCTATTTCCTTGTTTTAGGGAGGGGGATGAAATGGATGTGTCCCTACACATTTTTGAAATAGGATGTAAATTGAATAAGGTGGGAAAGGAGCACATGGTAAGGTACCTGGCTCCACTACTGCCTGGGACAAAGGTCTTGGACATTTTTATCCTAATTGGAAGGGCGGACTATAAAGATTATGAAAGCTGGAAACAAGCTTTGTTACAAGAGTACAGGGAATTCAGAAATATTGACATGACTTATGCTGATCTGGGATCTGCATAAGGGGTCTGGGAGGGACACGGGGCCAGCGGCAGGCCTGCAGAGGGCGCTCCTGGCCGGAAGAGCTCATTCCCAGAAAACTGACAGGAGGCACTGCACCAGTGAGTTGTCACCCCGCAACAGGGAGGGAAACCAATTCTCAAAAGCCCTGGATCAGGAAGAGAAATGGTGTGCCATAGGTGGCCAGCAGGGTCACTTTCTCCAAGAATGCTCACAACACCCACTGAGTGCCACTGCAGTGCTGGGAAAGCCAGCTGCACCTCAACCTCACAGAGTTAGGTGTGTGACTGAACCTCCGGAGGGAGAAAGTCACACAGCCAGTTTGCCAATAGCATATAATGTTCATGCTAAACCATTGCAAACATGTCTTGCTGCACCTTCAGAGGTGCACATCCATCCCAGCGACAGTGGGAGCAGATGGTGGTGGTTAATGGAGATAAATTCACTGTATGCAGAGATATGGGGACAGCCAGGATTATAGTTTAGTCCCATATAGTGAAGCCCCATCAAATGCTGCCATAGTGTGAAATGCGAGTTAAGGTTCCTGGTGTGAATGCCTTCATTCTACTTACAGCACAAATTTCTATACAGACCTAGAAAGTGTAAGGTATTTTCAGATATTCCATATTCTTTGCTTTTAGAAAATGATGTTATAGCATTGAAAACAGAAAAAGTAAACGACTCTCTCAGTTAGCCTAATTCAGATGAGAGTATGTAAGCAAAAATGCAAATAGAACAGCTTACAAGGGGAAGAGGGAGTCACATTCCCCGTTAGTGTCCAAAAAGAATCAGACTGCAACCCCAGCATCTACAAACACCTTAGGAGGAAGGGGATGAGATTGCCTGCTGCTTCAAAGAAAGGACAAGACTACTGACTTGAAAGAAAATTCACTGGGCCCCAAATAAAGGAATTAAGCTCTCTGCCAACCCTTCAAAAGGACCCGGAGCAGTATGGAGCAAAATATGGCGGTGTCTCCAGCCAAAAGTAGGGAGACTGAGGCAGCTGCAGCATGCTGCGAATTATATAACACCGACCACAGGGTGGGAAATGCCCAGGCAAGGTTAAGACAGCTACTTGGGAAATTACAAAGGTAACTACAGCCAAGAAAGAAAGGGAACATCTTCATACAGCATCTGACTGCTCGATGGTCTCCCCCAGGTGAGAGAGGAAATTCTGCTCACCTTGACTCAGAGTGTGGGGAACAAAAAGCCACCCCAGTGGGGGATCAATACTCCTTCCCCTACCCCCAGAAGAGCTAAGGTGAGCCCAGCAGAGTCTCTGGGTTGCAACCTCAGGGGATGTGGGACAAAGAAAGGAATTTGGCTATGAGAAAGGTTTGAAGACACTCCCTGGCCCAACACTTCTGCTGTTAAAAGCAGTGCTTGTTTGAGAGCCACTGCACAAGGAGGCAGCCCTGACATATTCCCTCATGCTCACAAACAGGGAAGAATTAGTAGGGGAAGCAAAAGTGGATGGAAACCTGGAAGGCAGTGATCATGAGATGGTCGAGTTCAGAATCCTGACAAAAGGAAGAAAGGAGAGCAGCAGAATATGGATACTGTACTTTAATAAAGCAGACTTTGACTCCCTCAGGGAACTGATGGGCAGGATCCCCTGGGAGAATAACATGACGGGGAAAGGAGTCCAGGAGAGCAGGCTGTATTTTAAAGAATCTTTACGGAAGTTGCAGGAACAAACCACCCTGATATGTAGAAAGAATAGTAAATATGGCAGGCGACCAGCTTGGCTTAACAGTGAAATCCTTGCCGATCTTAAACACAAAAAAAGAAGTTTACAAGAAGTGGAAGCTTGGACAAATGACCAGGGAGGAGTATAAAAATATTGCTCAGGCATGCAGGAGTGAAATCAGGAAGGCCAAATCACAACTGGAGTTGCAACTAGCTAGGGATGTTAAGAGTAACAAGAAGGGTTTCTACAGGTATGTGAACAACAAGAAGAAGGTCAGGGAAAGTGTGGGCTCCTTACTGAATGAGAGAGGCAACCTAGTGACAGAGAATGTGGGAAAAGCTAATGTACTCAATGCTTTTTTTGCCTGTCTTCACAAACAAGGTCAGCTCCCAGACTACTGCACTGGGCAGCACAGCATGGGGAGGAGGTGACCAGCCCTCTGTGGAGAAAGAAGTGGTTCGGGACTATTTAGAAAAGCTGAACGAGCACAAGTCCATGCACTACATCCAAGAGTGCTAAAGGAGTTGGCGGATGTGATTGCAGAGCCATTGGCCATTATCTTTGAAAACTCATGGCGATCGGGGGAGCTCCCGGACGACTGGAAAAAGGCTAACGTAGTGCCCATCTTTAAAAAAGGGAAGGAGGAGGATCCTGGGAACTACAGGCCAGTCAGCCTCACCTTAGTCCCTGGAAAAATCATGGAGCAGGTCCTCAAGAAATCAATTTTGAAGCACTTCAAGGAGAGGAAAGTGATCACGAACAGTCAGCATGGATTCACCAAGGACAAGTCATGCCTGACTAACCTAATTGCCTTCTATGATGAGATAATTGGCTCTGTGGATGAGGGGAAAGCAGTGGATGTGTTATTCCTTGACTTTAGCAAAGCTTTTGATACGATCTCCCTCAGTATTCTTGCTTGCAAGTTAAAGAAGTATGGGCTGGATGAATGGACTATAAGGTGGATAGCTCATCGGGCTCAAAGGGTAGTGATCAATAGCTCCATGTCTAGTTGGCAGCCGGTATCAAGCAGAGTGCCCCAAGGGTCGGTCCTGGGGCTGGTTTTGTTGAATATCTTCATTAATGATCCGGAGGATGGCGTGGATTGCACCCTCAGCAAGTTTGCTGATGACACTAAAGTGGGAGGAGTGGTAGATATGCTGGAGGGTAGGGATAGGATACAGAGGAACCTCGACAAATTAGAGGACTGGGCCAAAAGAAATCTGATTAGGTTCAACAAGGACAAGTGCAGAGTACTGCACTTAGGAAGCAAGAATCCCATGTACTGCTACAGACTAGGGACCGAATGGCTAGGCAGCAGTTCTGCAGAAAAGGACCTAGGGGCTATGGTGGACGAGAAGCTGGATAGGAGTCAACAGTGTGCCCTTGTTGCCAAGAAGGCTAACTGCATTTTGGGCTGTATAAGTAGGAGCATTGCCAGCAGATCGAGGGACGTGTTCATTCCCCTCTATTCGCCATTGGTGAGGCCTCATCTGGAGTACTGTGTCCAGTTTGGGGCCCCACACTACAAGAAGGATGTGGAAAAACTGGAAAGAATCCAGTGGAGGGCAACAAAAATGATTAGGGGTCTGGAGCACATGACTTATGAGGAGAGGCTGAGGGAACTGGGATTATTTAGTCTGCAGAAGAGAAGAATGAGGGGGGAATTTGATAGCTGCTTTCAACTACCTGAAAGGGGGGTTCCAAAGAGGATGGCTCTAGACTGTTCTCAGTGGTACCATATGACAGAACAAGGAGTAATGGTCTCAAGTTGCAGTGGGGGAGGTTTAGGTTGGATATTAGGAAAAATGTTTTCACTAGGAGGGTGGTGAAGCACAGGAATGGGTTACCTAGGGAGGTGGTGGAATCTCCTTCCTTAGAGATTTTTAAGGCCTAGCTTGACAAAGCCCTGGCTGGAATGATTTAGTTGGGGACTGGCCCTGCTTTGAGCAGGGGGTTTGACGAGACGACCTCCTGAGGTCCCTTCCACCCTGATATTCTATGATTCTATTTTTCCCTTTGAGCCAAAGAATGGCTGCTTGTAATATTCCCATGGGGGCTGGGGAACTTCAATCCAGAACTGAGGCGGCTGACCACTTGGACAACCAAGAGACGTGGGAGATGTAAGTGGGAAACATTAGGTCTCAAGTTTACACCCAAAAGTTGTGGAGCAACAAGAGTAAGAAGGGGAGTGTAACAGATCAGCTTCATAGATTCTAAAAAAAGATATTGTGCAGAACGGTTATGCAACGATGCTATACTAATTTTTAAAGAAAATATGCTGGCGTGCTAGCAAAATTAAACATGAAATTACAAAAGGTACTAACAAAACCGCCATCCAGGAAATAAATCTGTCCAAGCATTCAGTCCAGGGGTGCCAGAACTCGCTGTGGGGGGCCAAAGGGCCATGGCCCTCCCACTTTTTAAAGTAGATGGGCCTGGCCCGTCCACTTTTCGCCATGGGCTTGGCCCCCTGCACCTCCTCTCCACCCCCTCCCCCCCCAAGCTAGGGACTCTCCACTTGCCCAGGACAGGGTGGGCCGAGAGCAGCCCTCAGTCTATGCCCCTCCCCCCAGACAGGGCAGATGGAGGGTCCATGGCTTCCCACATCTGCCAGGGCGGTTCTTACCACAGCCCGGCTGCAGGTCTTCAGTCCCTGAGGCCCTGCCCCTGGCCAGGCCAGAAGCTGGAGCCTGGCCCAGATAAGAGCAGCCTGGGGAGCCTGGGCTACTGTGGGGAGCCACAGACCTTCCACTTGCCCTGGGTGAAGAGTCTGGGGGGCAAGGACACAGGCTGGGGGCTGCTCTCAGGTTCCTCCCCACCCTGGTCATGTGGAGGCTCCCAAGACCGGCTCCGGCTTCCAGCTTGGCCAGCATCTCAGGGGAAATAGGGAGACAAGGGAGGAGCCACAGAGGGGGTGGGGCTTCATGCCCCCCCCCACTTTCAGGAAGAATGCGTCGGCCCTGATTCGATTAGTGGGTTCCACTAGGGTATCAGCCAGCCCTCTAGTTACACCCACTTCTGTAGGAGGAAGATATAATGCTCTAAATTTCCTTCAGTACCTTAATAAACATATTGTATTAAATTAAACCTTAATGAATTCATTTTAACATCTTTGGAGTTCATTGTTTCATTAAAAATCAATTATGTATGTGGAATTGTGTGTATTGCCATGGGAAAGGTAAATAGGAGAACACCAGGGGATAATTCGGCAAATTCACCAAGATTGTAACATTTCCAGAGAAACTACCTCCGCAGAAAAGTTTATATATACTAGTTCAAACTGCTTTCTCCAGAAACCAACAGACCAAAAAAGGTTTTTAAAAAAACAGCCTGGTATTAAACTGGTTCATGGCCTTCTTCCTGATCCAGAAAATGGACAGGGCCCTTGATTTACAGAAAGCCCCAATCCTTAAAATAGGTTTGGAAGGAGTTGGCCTACTGAGGTCACATAAGAGTGGGTGCTTGTTCTGAGCTGAAGCTGTAATAAATTGGTAACCATAAGAAATCTCCTTAGGTGAGGAGATTAAAGAACAGCTCCTGTCAGAATCCATGTTAGGGCTGTGGTTAATTCTGGTAAGCCTATTAGCACCCATTTGGGTTCTTTTACTGTTTTAAATGTTTTCTCTGTAATGCTTTTTACCTTACAAATAAAGTAAGCTTGCACAGAAAGTGCTGTGTGGCACCTTACAACTGCAGCAATTAAAAGTGGTAACCATCCCTAAAGAAAAGCAAGCAGGTGTTCTCGAGCAACCTGTCTGTGCTGGGACATGCACAGTGAAGACAGGCATCTGTACAGCCTAAAAATACTCTAGTCAGAAGGGGGAGAGACATGTGTCTCCATCCAGGAGAAAAAACTGGATAACTGAAAGCCTGACAGTGCGTGGACCACTGCGGGAAATACAGGTGCAGTTGCCCTAAACTGTAAGAGTATGGATGGCTAGCTATGCTGTGGAAAATACTGAGACTGTTCAGTGAAGGAGGCAAGGATCATCAACAGCCCATGCCTCATTCTTTGTATTGCTCTAAATGGACGGAAGTGTTTACAGTGTGTTTTCCCACATTTACTGTAAGGAGCCTGACACTGATGAAAACTGTAAGCAAAAGGAACAATGCAGTTTTCACACATGCTTCCATGCATACCGTAATGTACATATACTGAGACGAGGGCTCCACTGGACACAGCCATATCTTAATTTTGACCTCTTGTGCATACACATGCAACCTAAAGCAATCAAAGCACAAGAAGTGACAGTTCACTGTGAAACCTTAATGTGGATTCCCCCAAACCCATTGCCCTCCCACAAGAAAAAAAATCTTTTAAGTATAATAATATTTCATAGCACAAATAAATGCATTCAAGAGTAAATAACTAGCTATTAAATATAGAGAAGATTGCAAGTCATTACCAGCCTATTCAGGGTGTGGTAAATCTTGTGAATATTTGCCAGTGTTGATAGATGAGAGTTCAGCTGAAAATCTAGAGGAAAAATAAAATTTAGTTTTGTCTCTTATCCTGGTTTAAATTACACTATGGAATATAGTTTTTACTGCTAGAAACAAGATTTTATGTATTCTCTTCTTTTTTAAAAAAACCCACTACCAGGCTCTGATGACAAGTATTCACTCAGGCTTCGTAACATCAATAAAAAGCTCTCCCCATCTCTTTGGGGAAAGAGACTGTACAATTTTCGCCACAGCATGGGAATTAGTAAATGCAACTCATTAAAAGAAATTCTATGTATTTTTATCACACACAGATCTCCTCCACCATAGGCAAAATTAAATTCACTCTACCTATCCTCTCACTTTCTCATCCATCCCAATGGTAAGTCAATAGCCAAAGCACATTCCTTCTAGGAAAATTTGATTAACTATCACAAACATTACATTTTTAAGTTAGTTAGATTACTATAAATGCAAGTACATATTCTCCAATGAAAGCGATGGGAAACATTTATACAAGACCTATGCTGACTTTTGCCTACAGATACAAGAGGCACAAAGCAGCAATACCTAGCTAAGGAATGAAAACATTAATTTTGTATTTCCTTACTTTTGATGTCTCATGCAAGATTCTTAACCTGAGTTTATATTTATGTTTTTAAAACTCCTCCCCATGCCTAAGGCTCCTTCATGTCTAATACTAAGTCAATGGAATTCTTCCATGTATTCAAAGCGTAATATTCTTGCTAACAATAAAAGTATGCCAAGATCCAAAGCTAGCAAAAGTTAACCTTTGTCAGCAGTGAAGCACAGTCCAGGGCCAAAGTGCATAACCTGAGAAGCATCCTATTTGGGACTAATCATGCAAACATTACCAAATGTAGTAATAAGTAGCTCTATGAACTTAAATGAGACCAAAAATGGTAGTGAACATTTGTACAACACTATCTGAACAGCCCTCTCAGAACAGCCAAAGAGATATCAACCATATAACCTGCATAACCCTCCTGTATAAAAGAATTTTACCTGGAGGATCCACTAATACCTAGGGTGACCAGAGAGCAAGTGTGAAAAATCAGGACTTTTTTAGGGGAGAGGGGGGAGCACAGTTGCCTTTATAAGACAAAGCTCCTAATATCAGGACATATGGTCACACTACTAATACCAGTCATTATATTAAAGCATTTCTGCATAGGAACATTTCATTTGTCTCTCTCCAGCTTCTGAACAAATAAAACGGTCACAGAAAATAGCAAAAAAATATAATTTCCACACCTCCATCTTTAATATTCTAAAATAATCTTCAAAACACACTCTATGGAAACCAGAGAATATAGGTAAGGTATGTGAGACATTACAAACTAAGTCTATATAAAAGTACAGGACAATTCTGATTATTCTCATAAGAGGAACACTGCTGTAAGTGAAAAGGTGTAGTTGAGGGAAGTCCCAACTTTTTAAGAATCTACATTATGCATGGATTTGGAATTCTCTCATAATAGTGGATAAAATAGGGTTTTTAACATTTCAGAAACACAAAGTCATAGTTTTTAATTCAGTACCTTGGCTGGAAGGAATAATTTTGCTGATCTATAATTCTGTTCCTCACCATACCTAGTATAGCTTAATTCAAGGGCAGACCACATCTTATTACTATGCTCTATTAACAATAGTGGCTAGATTCTCTCTCGCATTGTTTGATTTACCCTGATTTTTTTCCAGCCAAACAAGACTGATCAAAAAAATTGCATGGTGAAAGCCAAAAACTGAGCTACTCTATATAAATAATCTATTTAATATAGGTTTCAGAGTAGCAGCCTATTCGCAAAAAGAAAAGGAGGACTTGTGGCACCTCAGAGATTAACAAATTTATCTGAGCATAAGCTTTCGTGAGCTACAGCTCACTTCATCGGATGCATCCGACAAAGTGAGCTGTAGCTCACGAAAGCTTATGCTCAGATAAATTTGTTAGTCTCTAAGGTGCCACAAGTAATCCTTTTCTATTTAATATAGTAAGTCTAAAAACAAAGGGACAGAACAGCAAAATCAGAAGAAATTTCTTTAAAAGAGACTAGCTGAAATATCAACAGCCAAACTCAATAAAAAACAAACATTTATGGACCTTTTTGAGACATGGTGGTAAGTACACTTACTGCCACAAAGCAGACTTGGCCTTGACTTCTTGTTTAAAAAGTAGTCTCAATCCAAAAACCTTTACGGACTGGAACCACTGCTATCATGAGAATGAAAGCAATGTTGCTGATGGTCTCAAAAGAACAACTTCCTTTATCATTTGCTGAAATGACAACTGTTGCAACTGTGAGATGGCGATGGAGAACCTTCAGTACATCACAAGGTGCATGCAGTATCACCTATATATCTTCTTTCCAAAGATGTGAAATAGTAGTAATGCAAGTCAATTCAAGGAGGATCTGGACACCTCAATCAAAATGAGTAAAAAACAGTTTCAGGTACTAAATTTCTTCTTGAGCCCTCCTTACAATTTGTCCTTTTATACTCAGTTTTCCTACTAAAAAAAATCTGATCATTTGTATTACAGTAGCAGCCATAATGTGCAAGGCACTGTCCAAATATAGTGAGACACAATCCCTACCCTGAGGATTTCACAATCTAAATATTTTTCTTTTCTCTGTTGCTAGGTGAAATTTCCACACAGAGTTAAATTGAGTATCTAGAGTTGTCATAAACATACAGCTAAGGGTAGCCTAGAATTCCTCCTTACCTTTAAGGGGTTAAGAAGCTCAAATAACCTAGCTGGCACCTGACCAAAAGGAAGAATGGGGAAAGAAGATACTTTCAAATGGGGGGCGGGGGGGGGGCGGAGAAGTCTTTGTTTGTGCTCTGTGTTGTGTGTTCTCTGGGGAAGCAGAGAAGCATCAGGTCAGAAAACTCCTTCTCCTAAGATCATCCTAAAATGAGTCTCAATATTGCAAAATATGTAAATATAAGTAATATATAAATTATAAGTAAATAAGGCAAGGCGCGTTAGATTATCTTTTGTTTTTAGCTTGTGAATTTTCCCTATGCTTACAGGGAGGTTTAGCCCTGGTTTTTTGTAACTTTAAAGTTTTGCCTAGAGGGGAATCCTCTGTGTTTTGAATCTGATTATCCTGTAAAGTTACCTTCCATCCTGATTATACAGAGATGCTTCTTTTACTTTTTTTTCTTTATAACAAAGTTCTGGTTTTTAAGAATCTGGTTTACCTATTTGGTTGGTAGATTATTCTCAAGCCTCCCCAGGAAAGGGGGTGAAGGGGCTTGGGGGGATATTTTAGGGAAAAAGGAACTCCAAGTGGTCCTTTTCCTGAATCTTTGTCTAACACACTTGGTGGTGGCAGCAGTACCCATCCAAGGACAAGAAAGGATTTGTGCCTTGGGGAAGTTTTTAACCTAAACTAGTAGAAAGAAGCTTAGGGGGGTCTTTCATGCGGGTCCCCACATCTGTACCCTAGAGTTCAGAGTGGAGAGGGAACCTTGACAAGAGTAACAGAACATACAGAGTAAATGAGCTGAAAAAGTTGAACAATTGTTTTATTCTAAACTAACAGTTACAGTAATTGTGGGTGGTACTTGTAACAATACTAGGCAAAATATTTTCAATCTAAAATATGATTTAAATTGGTGCCCATTAAAAGAATGTATTATATTAGGGGTTTCAAAGACACTTAATTTATCTTAATATCGAATATACTTTCTCATAGCTATAGTCCGATGGAAATGTCTTCAAATTTTAAATGAATGTTTTTAAAAAATTCAAGAATTAAAGATGTTTATCACATTTGATAGGACCTACAAAAAACATTTTCTACATTTATTTACAGCAGCAGTTAAACCCTAGTCCATCCCAAGTTGACCGTATCCATGTGAACATTATTAATGATAATGTGAAAACAGATGACATTTTAATTCTAACTCCAATCAAAAGGGAAAAGATTTAAAAAAAATCACATCTTTTCCTAATTGGTAAAGTGGTGTTATACATTTAAAACCAAAACAATAGAAAGTTTGTGGGGATTTAATTATGAAAAGTAAAGGCTAGCAGCAGGATAGGGAACCAAGTTAAGGAGCTCAAAGCTCCTTCTGAGCTTGCAGCAGAGCATTAAGGAACCCCAAGCTTACAGGGCAGGCAGTGACAGAACCCCGGTCTGGGTGATCCTCAAAATATCATACCTACATCTGCCAGGAAGCCATCAGGCTTTGGACATCGTGTTAACAACATGCAGTAACCAACTATAAGTGATCACTGCAGAAGTCCATCACAGAGCCAATATTTCATCAGTGCGGGACTCAAGCCATAGACTTGTCATGGAAAATAATACCAAATGCCTGCACTTCTGCTCCAGAAGAAACTTGAGCCTGGGATCACAATCAGATGCTTCTCTCCTTTGGTGGTCTCAAGTTCTCCTATATACCATTTTCCCAGTTTGCCATAAGTTGGTATCTTTGAAACTGGTGGTAAGAGTAGAGTTAGGGATCTAAAAGCATTTGAAAACATCTTAAGAAAAGGAATTAAGTCAACATTGACTAATTTTCCAAACCTGGAAATGAAGTAGGTCTTGAAAGACTAAGGTCCTGTCCATACTACAAATTTAACTGAGTTTTTCAATTAATAATACTGCTGGCTTTATACATGGGCCCCGCACACCCTTTGACTTAAACACTGTTAATAATAATCATGGCAACTCATGTTTTGCTAGCTATAAATTAGCCTAGCTAGCTCAGTAAACTTTCTTCGGAGTGTTAACAGGATACCCTAAGCATGCCTGTGTTACCAAGTTAGCCAATCTTCCTCTTTCCTAGCTACATAGGGAGGGACATCCCAAAGTGCATTACCCCATAAGATAAATGGTTCTACTTTGTGACAACGAACTCTGGGTACTTCATTTCTTGAAGAGGCATTTAGGGATAGCTGCCCAGATTTTCTCAGACTGCAACATACAAAAATGTAAAAGGTTGTGTGTGGATGTGCAACTCTGACTGTGATGGCAGAAGACTTGCTGTATCAACACTTTGAATCATGTAACCTGTTAAGATGAACATGCCTCTAACCAGTCACAAAAGCAGTGTTGTAGTTTTAGGATGGGGCCCGGTTTTATCAATACTGATTGATTTTATACACCACTTTTCAAACTGATCCCACATCTTGGAGAAGTGAAAGCAAGACAAGATATAGAATGATTTTATTTCACACTACAGCTCTACATGAACAGAGATGGAAACATTTTCACAACTATTATCACCTCCCCCTTCTCAAGACCAATATCTTGCAGCCAAAATTACTGAGGGAAGGATAGAGAGAACCGATTTGTCAGACACTACTCAGTTTTTTCCTGCAGGAAAACAAGGTAGTCTATGGCAGCTGAATTCCATGCAATTTATTGTGTTGGGGTCAAATGCATGAGACCTAAATGCAAGTAGCTGACCAGAGAGTCTGCTTGCTCTGTGGCCACTAAAAAGACTAGTTTATAGCACTTTCAATAAGATATGAGGCTTGCTTCAGTGTCTTTTGCCAAAACTGATGTATTGTGTATATCTGTCCACTGGTTTCCACCCTAATGCTAACTGTGTTGCACTGGTGAGTAAAGCAATTGCTAACTCCAGATTTCCTAAAATACTTTGTGATGCTTCAAAATGAACTATGTAATACAAATGAAGAGGGAAATACTGTTAACATTTTCCAATCCCAACACTGTAAGAAGAGAAAAAGAGTTGAGAAGCGTTCCAAGCCTACGAGTTTCAAACCTTTTTGGTATGAAGTTCAGTAGAAAATGCTGCCTGAATTAAGAACAAGTATTGACGAAGTTGGCTTAGCCAGGTCAAGTTGTCATGATCAATCATGATGTGACCAAAACCAAAAAAAACTACAGAACAAAGATAGAAAAGAAACTACATAGTGTTTGCAAAATGCCCTTCATCAACTATCTGACAATCACGGCCAAAGCAAAAGAACCTGCAATATATTTGGCATGTTTCAAGAAGAAACAGATTACAGTCAAGGTGAGAGTCAGTTTAAGACTACAGATCCCACAGGAAGATCTGCATGAGCAGCAACTCATTGCGTAAAAACCAACCCAAAACGCTGAATGGATTTAAAAACATACTAAAATTCTACTGTGCATTTGTGAAATTTTGAACTTTAAGTGTTCAAGTATAAAACTGAACCAATTTTCTTCAAACCTGGTTTGTGTTTCAGTTCTCGTTGGAAATCTAATCTACCTTTGGTTGTTGTCGAGCTACCTGAGTTCAAACTTGATCAGAACATACAGCCAAGAGTATTACCCACATGTACTTGCATGAGCTACAAACTGATTTATTTCGCCTGGGTTTTCAAAAAAAGGTCACCTCCGAGTTTGAACACAGTAGAAAATTGAAGGCTAAACTAATCAGTTTGCAAAATTGACTAACTAAGAAATCTCTAATTGAAGCTAAAATAGAACCATAACTATTGCACAGTGTTGATTCACTATCAATTAACACTGGTATTTAAAGAGATTAGTAACTGAAAAACAAAATAAGACCTCCCTTAAAATTTTGGAATGCTTTGCTGAGTGTGTGGGAGAATCTACATGAACTCTCTCTCTTTTATTCATACCCATTGATTCTAAAGTATTTCATAAAACGGATATGCAGATTAACTGCCATATCTTCTGTTTATATTGAAAAATTAAGTATCCAGCAAATATCCCCTTATGTGGTTGTTTTGTTCTTTATTTTCCCCTCCATGTGTACTCTTATTTAAAATCTAGATCAGAGCCAGCTCTCATTGTTTTCTATTATTGAGGGCAAGTCTACTCTACAAAATTAAGTCGACCTAAGTTAAGTCGACATACAGCCACCACAGTAATTAAATCGCTTTTGCACATCCATACTATGCTCTTGTCAGTGGTGCATGTCCTCACTACTAGCATTTGCATCAATGCAGAGAACAGTGCACCGTGGGTATCTATCCCACTGTGCAACTTGCCACCATCCAGTGCTGGGTGTTTGGGGAACGGTTTGCAGTGCTTCATGGAGCAAACAAGTTGCAAAGGGGTTACTGGGAACATGATTTCAACGTGCCATGATTCAGTTTTCTCCATCCCATAATTTTATCTGCATCCCATAATGTGTCGCATCTTTTTTCAAAAGCCCAGCAGACCCACACATCCACCATCTCTGTGAGAAACATGGATCCTGCACAGCTCTGCACTACTGTGATGAGCACTGCAAGCACAATGCGCCTCATCCTGCAGTATTTGCAGAGCCACCAGAGGAGCTGTGGGAAACATGACAAATTCCTTCGTGGCTAGCTTGCTGTGGGATATAGAAAGAAACAATTCACGGTTGTTGTTGGCATTCATGGAGCAGCTGCAGATGGTGAAGTGCCAGTTCTGAGCCCGAGAAACAAGCACTGACTGGTGGGAATCGCATCATTATGCGGGTATGGGATGATGAGCAGTAGCTGAAGAACTTTCGGATGTGCAAGGCCACATTCCTGGAAGTGTGTGTGGAGTTTGCCCCAGTCCTCTGGAGCAGTGACACCAAAATGAGCTCTGCACTGACAATGCAAAAGCAAATGGTGATCAGTGTCTCGAAGACTTGCCACACAAGTTTGTTACTAATCAGTCAGGGATCAATTTGGAGTTGGGAAATCCACCATGGGAGTTGCTATCATGCAAGTGTGCAGGGCTATTAATTTCATCCTACTATGAAGGACTGTGACTCTGAGCAATGTGCTGGACATAGTGGATGCTTCTGCAGCAATGAAATTCCCCAACTGCAGTGAGGCAATAGATGTCACACATATCCTTATTTTGGCACCAGACCACCTTTCCACAGAGTACATAAATAGAAGGGGCTACTTTTCTGTGGTACTGCAAGCGCAGGAGGATCACTGGGCACGTTCTACTGACATCAACACTGTCTAGTCAGAGAAGGTGCATGACACACGCATGTTTAAGAACACAGGCCTGTTCAGAAAGCTGCAAGCAGGAACTTTCTTTACAGACCAGAGAATTACCATTAGGGATGTTGAAATGCCAATAGTGATCTTAGGAGACTCTGCCTATCCCTTTCTCCAGGGCTATAAGAAGAACTCAATAGGGAGCTATGCGGCTCAGGGAGGCTTTGAAAGACCTTTGTCATAGTGAGCCACAGTAACGTGTGTTGTTGTAGTGTGCCCTGCCTGGCTTTTTTTTTTTTTTTTTTGCACCTCGGTATGAACCTTGTAAGGAGTGTTGCGTGTGTAGTACTATAACATTGCAAATGCACCTACTGCTATTATCTGTGAACGATATCAGCTCCAGCCAGCATATGTTGTGAACTAATAAAGATGAATTACGTTTCCATAAATGGACTTTTATTCCAAACTCATGCAAACAGACATTTATAACTGAACAAAACTTTATAAATACAGGGAAAAGAACCTTTGAAGGGGAAAGAACAGTCATTTCCATTTCACAACACATACATCAACCGTCTCTCTCACGGGTCAGTGTATGGGTGGCTGTGATTGCCTGTACTCTCCTGCAGGGTGGAGCGGTAGGGGTAGCTGAAGCAGCCCAAGACACCATGTGGAATGTGGGGGTGCACAGGGATGTCCCAGAATGCAGTTCTCTATGGGCTGCAGAGGGAGGAGAGCATGGGTCTGTTGAACCTGAAGGTCAACAAGAGCCTCCAGCATGTTTGTTTGCTACTTGAGAAGTGCTAGCATCTCCTGCTGGATATCTCTCTCCTTTTCCTGTGCTTTTCTCTTCTTCGTACTATCCCTGTCCATTCATTCTGCTAGGGGATTTTACAAGCCTTGTGCTCGATATCTGAAGCACCAGAGGCTTGCAAGATCTCTTGGAACGTGACATCCTGTGTCCTCTTCTTTCTCCTCCTCATCTGGCTGAGCCACTCCACTACTGTGGATGGAAAGACTGCAAGGCCACATTTCCAGCTGCAAAAGATACAATGCACAGAGGTACTCCTGTGAGTGTATTCACAAGATAAATGCAAACTTGGTATACTGAACTCACTCCCCTTGATCCACACAAGTTACAAACACTACATTCTCACTTCTCTTTGGGATTCACAGAGCACGGCGGCAGTCCCAGCCATATTGAGTACAGCCCAGAGGGGAGGGAGCAATTTGGGACAATACAGGGTGGGGAGATGGGGGAAGGAAATATACAGGAATCAGTATACGTGGACAGGGAAAATGAACTGAATACTGACACCATTTTCCACAGGCAGTAGTGATTTTAGCGGATATCTCACTCCTGAGGGTAACGGAGGGTGAAAAGGAACAGCTCCTGCATGTGTCCGGCTGCAGACTGGGTCTGTATGCTGCTAGCCCTGTGTGCTGCAATGGTGCCTGCTGAAGTAATTGCAAAGTGGTGTGGGAAAGTGTTTTACAGCTGCCGAAGAAATAAGGCAGCCATCCCTAGAGGATTGCGGACTACCTTCAGGAAAGTTTCCTCAAGATCTCTTTGGAGGATTCACGGGACATCCTGGTACACAAAAACAAACTGTTCTGCAGGGCCCCTTCTGCCTTATTCTACATGAAAATGTGAAGCAAATAGTGACTCTGTCTCTATGGGTTATTTCACTACCTCTTCTAACATGATTAAAAAAAAGAGTAAATGAACAGATGTGTCTCTGTAATATCAAAGCAAACTGCATACTTACCAGAGGTTCCTTCCCCTGCATCAAGTTCACCATATTGGACTGTAGGGACTGGCTCGACTGCTCTGGAGTCAAAAAAAAGGCCGGGCTCGCTGCACCACTGGATCCCCCTGACACCTGTCCCCCATAATCCTACCCCTTCTCACCCAACACTTCCTCCTTGCTGTTCACTCCAAGGGCTGTGATTCCATCTCCCCCGAAGTATCCACAGGGCTCTTGGGGGTTGTAATGGGGTCTCCGCCGAGGATGGCATGCAGCTCTTTGCAAAAATGGCATGTCTGCGGCTCCGCACCAAAGCGACGGTTAGCCTCTCTTGCCTTCTGTAACGCCTGCCGCAGCTCCTTAGATTTCACACAGCATTGCTGCAGGTGATGCAGGTCCCTTTTGTAGCCCTTCTCCCTCATACCTCAAGCAATCTGCTCATAGATACTGACGTTTCTATGGTTGGATCAGAGCTGTCCTGCACTGCCTCTTAGCCCTACAGACCCAAGAGATCCATTATTTCCTGTGTACACCAGGCAGTAGTGCATCAGCAGCATGGAGCCAGCATGGTCAGCTAGGTAGTTGTTAGGTGAGCGCTCCACACCCAGGAAACAGAATTTCAAAAAAATTGAGGGGCTTTAAAAGGAGACGAGCATGTACCTGTGCACCTAGCAGCCAGCCAGCGGAGTTCAAAATGGTGACCAGAGTGGTCATAGTCAGGCATTATGGGACACCTCCTAAAGGCTACTAAAGTCAACGTACGTAATGCAGTGCCTATACTGACACTGCATCGTCCTAAGCGCTATTAAGTCAGCATAGCACAGCATAGTTACATCGGCGGGAGCGACATTTTAGTGTAGATGCTTACAGTTAGGTTGATGTAAGCTGCCTTGCATCGACCTAACTCTGTAGTGTAGACCAGACCTAAAACACAGATGTATTGGCCACAGTGTACTATGAAACACTGGGACACAGCAAGAAAATCCAATTGCTGGATGTACCCAGTCCATTGTTCAGCAGTTAGATTATAATAATTTGACTTTGAAGCCAACATCTCCTGGGAAAGAGAAAAAGAAGAAGTAGGGAAGAGAGGAAATATGCTCAAAATTGTATTCCCTGAACCTAGTTTAAAAAGGGTATGACTGCACAATGGAGAAACAGAATTATTTACAAAAATTCCAGACAACATTTCATGCCAGCCTAGCTACCAAGTCACTTGAAAAATATTACCTCTCCTCACTCAGGCAAACCACATTAACTGGAATCAGTTTTTAAAACAGTTAAGTTTCAGAATTGACAAGACCTAGGTCTGCTTACAGATTCATAACAAGAAAAGGAGTACTTGTGGCACCTTAGTGTCTAACAAATTTATTTGAGCATAAGCTTTCGTGAGCTACAGCTCACTTCATCGGATGCATTCAGTGGAAAATACAGTGGGGAGATTTATATACATAGAGAACATGAAACAATGGGTGTTATCATACACACTGTAAAGAGAGTGATCACTTAAGGTGAGCTATTACTAGCAGGAGAGCAGGGGGGAGGGAGGGACACACCTTTTGTAGTGATAATCAAGGTGGGCCATTTCCAGCAGTTGACAAGAACGCTTGAGGAACAGTGGGGGGTGGAGGGGGGGAATAAACATGGGGAAATAGTTTTACTTTGTGTAATGACCCATCCACTCCCAGTCTCTATTCAAGCCTAAATTAATTGTATCCAGTTCACAAATTAATTCCAATTCAGCAGTCTCTCGTTGGAGTCTGTTTTTGAAGTTTTTTTGTTGAAGAATTGCAACTTTTAGGTCTGTAATTGAGTGACCAGAGAGATTCATAGCAGTGTCTCAGTTTACCTTGTAAAGAAACTTTAAAATGAAAACCCAGATCTGAATTGAAATGCACCAAGGTTTTCAATCAAGACCTAAACCCCACAATTTCCAAAATGCATAGCTTTGAAACCCCTATATTCATAACTAAAGGCAGAAAACAAAAAGCTGAAGATTAGGGTTTCTTTTTTATGAAGATTCCTACTGAACTTTGTTCTGGTACGTTTTAAAGATATAGCCATAAATTTTAACATTAAAAAACAGAGAAAAGAAACAAAATTTGATTCAGGGAGGCGAGTCATTTGATGCACTAATTTACATCTGACTCAAAGCATAATATGTTATTTTTAAACTCAGCTATAGTGTGAAGTGTTGCTAATCAGTTTCATAGGTCACCTGCAACTCAGGATTCCAAGATTACTTATTTCAATCTGCATGTTGCATATAAGGGCAAGGTTAAAAAAAAAAAGTCACTTTTTTCTATGGAGAAAATCCTTATTCCACTAGGTATCTGACAAATGTTAACAGTAACAGCTGGCCTACCTACAGCATTGCACTGCTTTAAACATAAAATTAATGTTGACATCACACCTTAATTAAACCAATACAAAAGGCTGTATGGACAGTTATTTAGTTTAAACCAAACTTTTCAGTTTACCTTAAATTAATTAAGAACATGTTTGAGCTAACCCAAAATAATTCATTCTTAAATCAAAATAAGAGGGTCCCCACAGGGGTTGACTGGTTTAATTAAAATAGATTAACTAAACCAGTGCAAATGTATGTGTAGGGAGGGCCTAATACTGCATGAGTTTTTGTCTCTGCAAGATGCCATGACTTGCACACCCATTAAATATGAAAATGGTTGTATACATTCCTAACTGAGAGAATCTTAACAAAACGTAAAGAGGAGTGACGTGATGGGCCATGGTTCAGTAAAAATCAGTGCCAACAATGGGCACCTGGGGAAAAAAATAAGGTCTATTTCTACCACCTAATTTGGCTCAAACAATGTTCCAGTTGGTTGTGTGTGACATGTTATTTAGCTGAATATTCAGAGACTCCTTCCTAGACTGAAGAAGGATTAGCAGTTTTGACTCATTAATGATAAAGCAATATAGAATGCAAGTGGCAGATACCATCTCCATTGGAAAACTGGTCTTAAACAAGAGTGCATAATTTGAAAATTATCTTCAGATCTTACTATGTCACAAAATTCCCTTTCTTTATTTAGCATTTAAGATATAATTTCAGGTTCAAATTATAAAGAATGATATAGAAATGTAAACAGAAGAGTAAAATACATAAGCCTCCACCCCTCAAAAAAATGTATAACCACAAAAAAAGATTTTTCACCCCACAAGATGCATTTTGTTTGCAGTTTTTGTTAGTTTTAGTTATCACTGTATAGGCCGACTGAACCAGTGGTAGTGTTGAGTGCTCAAGTATTTACAATGGGTATAGGAGTTGCATATTGTCATGGGTCCTCCAGTATTTCTTTCTTTCTTCCTCAAGCACAAAACTCACGCAAAATCACCAGCCTTATAGCCAGCAGTAGCCCAGTGCTTTTAGAAAACCATAGGAGACATAGTATCTAAGGGAGTTTTCCCCTAAGACAGCGAAATAAGAATTCAAACAGGATCAAAGAGGAAGAACAAGAAAAAAATTTTTCTTTCAGTGTCCCCAAAGCCACAGAGGGACAAAAAAGGGAGGGAAATAGAGAATTGGTACCTCTAGATGAAATGGTCAGAGTAGATCACACACAAGAACAAAACCACACTAAAGTGTTAGAATCACATACATCCAACACTCCCCAGTTTGAAAGAATGGAGACAGATCATGAGGAGAAAAAGCCACTCCACTTACCATTAATGAAACTCATTATGTGGCCTTATAATACAGAAGACAGAAGTGATTTCCAATTATACTCACTGAACTGGCAAGAAATCTTGAGATGACATGTTTGTTTTGGGGATGAGATGGGCAAGCATACCTCACATCTTTTAGGGAATGTTTCAAAGCAAGTAGTCATCCTCAAAGAAGGATTGAAAAAAAATTGAGAAGAGTTAGAAATTGGATTGACAGAGTTCATATCATAAGAGAGCAACAACGGAGGTTTAGCAAGATCAAATCTCTGAGGAAAGATTAAAAGAATGAGGATTGTTCCTGTCTCATCTTAGTCTTGTTCTAGACTCAATATATGGACAGCTATGCTATTAAGAGTACAGTTAATTCTTATCTCAATCATCCACATTAATCAACGAGAACAGAAGAATAAACTAGAGACAAAAAAAGTGTTAATTTAGGAAAATATTTATATGTAAGTAGACATACAATGTTATAAATTGCCAAGGAATTAAAGAATGGCCATCACTACAGATTTTCAAGACTACAGAAGATATTAAACTATCAGAGATGCTTAAGAAATAATTAAGTCCTTCCTGATTAGGTGGAAGAGGGAAGAAAAATAAAAGGATTAAGTAGGTCTTGCAAAATTACCAAAAAAGCTTACCAGCCGAGGACATCTACTTACTCAAACCATAATACTAATGATAAAAAAAAATTTTTTTTTAAATCTATACTGAAAATGACTTACTCAAACTTGAGGAGCAAAGTTTTGCAAAGCTTGATTAGTTGGCATAGAGATATCTTATACCCAAAAGATTTTATGAAAGTGGGTTAAAAAAAGAAGACAGTGACAGCTGGAAAACCATAAACAGTACTCTCAGTTTCCTACTGAGAAATTAAAAAAAGACATTAAGTGGGCATTAGATAACCTAAAACATCCCAAATGAGGGAGCAGAGGGAAGTGTCCATCAACTCCAGCTAACACATCTTCAGAATAAGGGTGTGAACCTTTATTTTTTTCTTAGTAATAACTTCTGAAAAGACTGAATGGAACATAAAACATATGCTGATGTGCCCATAACTGTATTGTAGAGAACGTGTTTGCAGGATAATTATCCCATTTGTTTACATTATGTTAAATATATGGCATTATTTATGTTAAAACAGGGTTAGTGTAACCTCAAACTCCAAGGTATAAACTCTGCACCGCAGGGCTCAAGAGAATTTTATTTACCAATGTACATTTCACTATGCCATTAGCTATGTAAATTTTGGGATGGTACATTTCTACATTCCTTTGAAGCAACAAGTGCTAGTTACCAGCTCCCAGTAGCTATGGCAATACAAATTAATAATAATCAGGCTTGCTGGAGCAATGACCCAACCCTGTATGTTTAAATATACACTATGTTCCTATGCCTGGCTCTTCTTCTCCAACCTCTAATTCTCAAAGGTAGAAGATGGGTTCAAGAAAATCCAAGATGTACACTGTTTCTCTTCTAAAAGCTATTTTCAGACTTTTGGAGATCACCGAAAATAAGAAAGAACATATGAAGAAATAGCAATGTTCGAGATCAGTCTTTGCCATGAGATAAATAAGTGCTTATTCTCAGTGCTGTGCCTCTTCACGCATCAGAGTCAGGCAACAAATTCATGTTACTGAGTCTTGTGCTTGGGACTGTAGCCTCCTTCCCACCCTTTAGGGGTGGAACAAGTTCCTGAAGCACGTTCTTATCTGTGCTCAGCATCCCTGCCTCCCCCCACCTCAGCAGGCAACCTGTTCCTAAAACAAAGCCTTGCCCGTGCTCAGGACCCCTGCACCCTACCCCGGAGGGCATCGTACCCCAGAGACAAAGCCCAATCGGTGCTCCCCCCCCCCCCGCAAAGGGCAGCACGCTGCCCAGCCTTCCCTCCTGCTCCCCACCTCAAGAGAGCTATTCCTGGGACAGCTCTAGCCTCGTCTCCCAGACTCCCACGCCGGTGTGGGGAGCATGTCCCTGCCTGCGCTGCCCCCGCAAGGTGCCTAAGCCGACCCCCACTGCGGGGCACCCGGGCTGGCCACAGAGCATCAGGCTGCAACTTGCAGTTACCCAAGCAGGGGAGACTTGGGGCGCGGTGCACGCTGGGAGTTGTAGTCCTCCTCGGCGCTGACCCCAACCGCGCTTTGCAGCAGGATAGACTCCCGCTCCCACAATGCACCGGGCTCGTTCCCCTTCACAGCCCGTTTCTCCCGCACCGGACTGACACTGAACCCGTTAAATTACCCCCGGTGGAACAAGCCGCAAGGCGGCGCCTCAGCGGAACACCCGCCCCTCAGCACGCCCGGCCCCAGAGAGGGACCCTGCGGGGCCGGGGCCGGACACGGGGCCCCTGGGCGAGGCTGGAGAAACTGCGTCACAGTCTCTACCAGCGCCCGGTGTAGTGGCACAAACTGCTCCCTGGCAGAATTTCTGATGCCGCAGAGCCGGCACTGGGCTACCTGCCGCCCCCGGCATTTGCGGGAACCCCACTCACCTCCCCATCGGCCCAGCCGGCCCCGCCGCAGCTCTCAGGTGGGGGCGCCCTCACGGGGCTCCCGTCGTCAGATGCCCCGCAAATGCCCCCAGCAGGCCCCACGCTGCCCCCGTCCCGCGGGCTTCCCCCCTCGGGCCCTGCACAGCGCCCCCAGGACGGGCTGCGAGAGGCCGTCCCCCCCGAGCCGCGCGACCCTCGGGCAGAGACTCCCTCAGCCTGCGCCCCGCAGTAGGATGCCCGGCCCGGCCGCTACTCACTGACAGCGGCGGCATCCGAGTGCATTTTCGTGCAGCGCACACACTGCCCGACCGGGCTCTCTCTGTCTCTATCTCCCAATCACAGAGCCCAGGCACTGGGCCTCCTGCCCCGCCCATACACGCACGCCATTGGCTCGGGCTGGCGTGCGCAAACGCCTGCCTCACTGCGCAATTAGGCCACACACCTGTCATTCCCTCTCTGCCTGGCTCACACTACCCGTTACGCCTACTTCCACACTCCTATTGGTTATAGTTCTCAACGAGTACCGCCTCCCCGCCATACTGATTGGCCTTTGCCTACGTCAATTATTTCTGGCTCGGAAAGCGCGTGCAAAGAACACTACTTTGTTTCTCCCGTGAATCTGATTGGTCTTGGAGGCTATGGACCACGCCCACAGACTGTTGTGATTGGTTAAAGAGAGCAGAGTCCAGACCAGCGGCTCGCAGGGGGTGGGGCAGAGGCAGCGAAGCTGAGCGAGGTAGCGCAGGGGCTGTGGAGCGCGCCGAGTTCACGCCTAGGCTGGACGAGCCGGGAGCTGCGCAGAGATGCCCTGCGAGAAGCTGTTGAGCGCTGACTTCCCTGCAGCCCGCGAGGGGAAGAACAGACTTCCACCACAGCTGCAGAGGTTGGGCTGGGGCAGCAGAACTAGCCAGGGTGACCACATGTTCCGTTTTGGCTGGGAGTCGGGATAGTCTCTTTTTTAAGTCCTGTCCCAGCTGTTGCTACTTCTTTTTCAAAAGGAGGCTTTTGTCCCGTTTTCTCTTGCTGACTTGATCAGCTGGCAAGAGCAAGCAGGACAAATGCCCACTTTTGTCAAAAAGGTGGGGTGCAGAGGAACATGTGGAGGGAAAAGTGAGCACAGATGCCAGCCCCCCTGCAGGGGGGAGGCAAGCGGGGAGGCAGCATTGCAGCATTTGGGGGGGGCATGGCAGGGTTCCATCAAAGGGTGATAGCCTCCTGAGGGGGCCTGGTAAGGTTCCAGCAAAGGGCTACCGCCTTGTGGTGTGGGGGCTTTGGGAGAATGGCTGGGGCTGTCCCATTTTCTCCACTGAATGCATCTGATGAAGTGAGCTGTAGCTCACGAAAGCTTATGCTCAAATAAATTGGTTAGTCTCTAAGGTGCCACAAGTACTCCTTTTCTTTTTGTGGATACAGACTAACACGGCTGCTACTCTGAAACCTGTCTATGTGTAGACACTCCCTTAGTATAACATGAGAGCTTTTAGACAGGACCAATTCTAGGGGCAGTTGAGCAGGGTGGTTGCCCTGGGTGTTATCTTTAGGGGGTGCCATACTGCTATTCTGCTCAGGTTTTTTTTTTGCTTGGCTTGGCTTGGCTTCTCCACAGGAGGCCAAAAACTATTTGGGGCCATTCCTGCTTCAAGAACCTCATGTATTTAGGTTGAATAAAATTTTCCCTTATAAAATATTAGTGTAGCTTTTTGGTTGGTGGTGGGTTGTTTTGGGGTTTGTTTTGGTCTGGGGTTTTTTTTGTTTTTGTTTTTTTGAGAAAAAATCTAACACAGTAGGCATTTGAAATGTGGCAGGGAAGAAAGTCCTTGGCACAGAGGAGTGCCATTCATTTGTCTCACAAAACATCATTCAGGTTTAGTTGACTAAAAAGCTGTTCAAAATCTCTATTTTCCTTTTCCTGTTGTGTTCTGTGGTAAAATTCTGGCAGCCTACCAAAATAACACCCCCACCTGCAGCTCCCAAATATGCTAACGAGTCAGGCATATTGCAAAGCAGTACTAAGTAGTGTACGGGGAACACCTGAAGACCAACAAAACAGCAATAGTTACTCCTCCTTTCCCCTAACTAAACTCCACTGCAGAGACCTAGTGTTCCATTCCCCTCAACCCTGGGGGAACACATAGGGAAGGAGCTCCCCATTTCTGGGCATGGATGAGGGGAGAGAAAGACAGACAGCAGTCCAAATGCCTGCCACCCATCCTTCTAGACCAGTACATGGTGCCAGTGGCCCACATCCTCAGTGGCATAACAGCCTTCTGCTCCCAGCTAACATAGTCCTGTAGCTCAAGTGGAAGAAGGCAACCACAATGCTGAAAGTTCTGGATTTAAGCCCGGTAGTGATATATAAGGGGAGTGGGGGGGAGATGTACCTACCATAGAAGTTGTTTTTACCACGGTGGGGAGTGGGGAATCTTAGGGAATTAAGAAAAAAACTATGTTAAAGAAAATTTAGTTTACAAAGTCAGACTCAAAAGGTAGAAAACACCAGATTTATGGTTGCCTATGCAACCTTAATTTTGCTCCCTTGTGCATATGCATTATGATACAACCTTTAATGACATGATCACATACTAGATTTCTCACAAGATCCTTGCCTCATTAGGTGCATAGGTTGGACTCACAAAAGGGTAGATAAGACTCACAGGCTACACAGATTAAGTTAAATCCCTTTTAATGAAAGGGAAATTGAGGCACCGAGAGGCTGAGTAACTTCATCAACAGTCATACAAAGAAGGTAACAGAGCTCGGAATACAACTCATTGCTTGTGACTCCTAGTTTCTTGTACTAACCACAAGACAAACTTCATTTCAGAATATGGATTCCTAATGTTTGTTAGGCAATGTTATACACTAATTCTGAAATCAGAGCACAGTCCACATATCCATGGATAAAAGTCTTTGTACAAGCAAAAAGAAAAGGAGTACTAGTGGCACCTTAGAGACTAACCAATTTATCTGAGCATAAGCTTTTGTGAGCTACAGCTCTCAAGAAAGCTTAAGCTCAAATAAATTGGTTAGTCTCTAAGGTGCCACTAGTACTCCTTTTCTTTTTGGGAATACAGACTAACACAGCTCCTACTCTGAAACTTGTACAAGCAAGAATTTTCTGCCATATTGCCAAGTCTTGCAAAACTGGAATTTTTCTTCCCCTTCATCTTTAGTATTTTTCCTTTTTTCACTATTTTCCTTTCCTCTTACTAGTTGGCATTAATGCTACATCACCACCTTGACACAAAAACCAAATGATAAAGAAAAAGTAGCAGAAAAAAACAGCAAACTCTTCGTTTTTATATCTTACTTAGATGTAAGCTGACTTCATTATAAAGAGGGGAGGGACAGAATCATAATACCCAGATCTGAATATCCTTGAACATTGGAGAAATTCAGATTGAAATGTTGCTGCTTAGACCTTTCTATAATTATAAAGCAAATAATATTGTAAATCAACAAAAAAAAAAACCACCTGAAATGTTCCAGACACTGTACCCAATGATCCAAGATGGTTTAAACAAGTTGGTGTACAAACACACTCATACATTCTCTCTCTCTCTTCCCCTCCAGGTACTGGCCCTAAAATTTGAGCTACCAATGCAAAAGAAACCCATAGATAAACACTGAAATGACTTCATTTTCTGTTGCCTCCTGTGTGTCAAAACTTGCTTTAATTTTCACAGTCCACCCCCTGTGAGCAAGGGCCATTATTATAATGTGCACCTTAATTCCAGCCTGGAGAATGTGCATATGTCCCCTTTAACTGTAGCTGTAAAGTGCTGTATAAATCACCAGGCAGAGGTGCTGTGGTTTGATCCAGCCTACATTTTGTTTTTAGAGACTCAGCAGACATCTTTGTGGTTCCCAGCTTCTTTGCGTGCTGAGGAGTGGGAGTTGTTGAGTCTGACAAGAGCTTTGGTCTTCTACATTGCTAAGGCTGTTATTGCATAAATACTATATTTTAGATATAAGGCTCTTGTGGCATTACAAGTCTTTGAGACCATCCCTTATATTTTATAATGTGAATTAACTGAGAGCTTAGTGGATACTGACATTTCTCTGCAGATTCTGCTAGCTCTACATAAATTAAAAGCAAAAAGTGTCTAGCATAACTGCATGGGAAATCGATCACACAATGTGTGAATTAGCTTCACCATGTAGGGCAAACAAAAACAGGACAGAAATTGGGAAATTCTTCGATTTTCTGGAAAAATGTGGCAAAATTATATACATTTTCCCGTCCTGTTCTTACCCCTTTCCCCCTCCACATGGAATTTACTCCAGATGTAAAGAGGACTTTTGTCCTTTTTGGTTCATGCTGCTTTTATTTTTTTATTGACAGTTAAAATGACAAGCACATAAAGGAAAATGCATATTGTGCAATGTACTTGGCCAAATTGCAGTTAGTGACAGAAGTCACATTGCAAGTTGTCTTCACCTTCCCTCCAGCTACCAGAAATGTGGAGTAGAAAACTGAGGCACAAGTTCTTGGGGGTGAAGGGGTCCTAGTAGTGTCAACCATTCAAGACCAAGGGAATCAGGCTGTGAATTGTTAAGGCCACCACATGGCTCCAAAGTACTTGCTTATCTTGCTTTGCTAAAGGACAGTCTTGAAAAATAATTTTGAGTGCCGGAAACATAATCCATATGGCTACAAACCACTACAACTTTTAAATTAAGAATATGAAAAGAACTGTCTAGGGAACAGCACCCTTATCACAGAAACAGAACAAAGGGGTGGATCAGAGATTTGAGAAACAATACATTCAGAAAAATCTAATAATCACAGATCTCATTCATTTATAGATATGAATCCCTGGTAAAAACAAACGAAACAGTTTTACATAATGCTGCTGAAAAGATTTAATTTAGGAAATACAACAGAGCTCCACAAGAGTGAGCTCTGTTCATGTACAATATCATAGCTCTATTACTGAAATAGGGATAAAAGAGACCGCATGTGGTTGAAAGGGGCAACTGAATTTATGTAATTGATTCCAAATCACTCAGCTAAATAATTCCAGCCCATCTTAATCCTCCTTGCTGCCTGCCCGACTTCGTGCTCCCCACTCAGGGAGCAACTAAATTCATTTATTTAGTTGCTTTGATTTCCCAGTACTGGCATAGGAGTTCTGGATTATTATCTGTTCTGAGCTTGAGCTCTCCGTTTATAGAACTGACCACAAATGTAGTACTCTTTCATTAGAAAAGCATTATTGCTTTTTTTAAAAGGTGGTGGTTGATGTTTAAATACTTGAATTTACATATCTAATTCTTCTGTATCTTGTGCACTGTGAGCAAACCTGAAGTCCTTCCACAGTTCTTCCTCAAGCAAAACTCTTTAGGTCAATGAAAGTTTTGACTTAATATGGACTGAGTGAAAAAGAACAGTTACTCACCCTATGGTAACTGGATTTTTGGGATGTCGTGGTCAGTGCGGATCCCACTGTAGATGTGCATGCATCTCATGTGCACAAGGTGGCATTCTTTTGAATAGCAGTGTCTGTCAGAGTTTGCTGACTCTCTGTGCCAAGGCAATGGTACCCAGAACGACTGTCTTGAGGGTAAGGTGGTGTACCGAACAATCTGACAGCTGCACAAAAGGAGGCTCTCTGAATTTTAGGATGACAGTGAGTTCCCATCTGGAGTCAGATCTCTAATCTGTGAGTAAGTATGAAAGAGGCCCTTGAGGAATTTTAATACTATCAGATGTGAGAAGGCAAAGTACGACTGTACTGGAGCATGACATGCTGACATTGCTGCAAGATGGACCTTGAGAGATCTAAATGCTAGCCTTGCATGTTTCAGGTGTAGTATGTAGTCAAGGATCTTTGGTATCAAAGCCTCTACTGGGTCTAGATTGGTGTTAGGTTTCCCATCAGGAGAAACTTTTCCATTTTGAGGAGTAGGTCTTCCTAGTGGAAGGATTGTAAAACAGTTTAGTGAATCTGCAGGGAGCAGTCTCTTTCAGGCATGCTCAGCCAGCCAAAATGCAAGCCATCAAGTGCAACAACTGTGGGTCCAGATGCAGTCTGTGACCATGGTGCTGAGATTTTATGTCCAGACAGTTTGGAGGGTGTATGGGAGGCTGCCTGAACATCTACAATAGATATGACAGCCAAAACTGTCTTGCCCTGTAGGGTGCTCTCAGGATCACTATAGCCTTTTCCTGTCTGATCTTGGATATTATCCTGGGGATCAGGGAAATCAATGGAAAGGCATATAGGAGAACTTGAGACCACCAAAGGCAAGAAGCATCCGGTAGTGATCCCAGGTTCAAGTCTCCTCTGGAGCAGAAGATCAAGTATTTGGTGTTATTGTCTGTGACAAACAAGTCTATTGTGTGGGTCCCCCACTGATGAAATATCGGCTCTGTGATGGACTTTTGCAGTGATCACTTGTAGTTTGTTGCCACATGTCTGCTTAAGAAGCCTGCTAGGTCATTGCTGACTCCTGAAAGGTGTCGAGCCAACAGGGTTACCCCTTGTTAATGACACCATGTCCAAAGCCTGATGGCTTCCTGGCAGATGTAGGTGTGATGTTTTGGGGATCACACAAGACCAGGAAAGGGTTCTGTCACTGCCTGCCCTATAACTTTGGGGTTCCTTAATGCTGTGCTGCTTTGGCTCAGATCCCTGACACCAGCAGCCTGCCCACAAGCACAAGATCTCACCCTGACTCCAACCAGCCTACTTCCTCCTTGCAAGATGACACTAACAGTCCTTCTAGTCTTGAGTCTCTCCAATTCCATCCTTCACAGGTTCTTAAGCACCAGACACTCTGATTTTTTCCCTCTAGTTCATCACCCCTGCAGGCATGACACTAGTCCCCAAGACACCAGCTTACTTTTGGACAAATACTCCATACAAAAAGAAAAGGAGGACTTGTGGCACCTTAGAGACTAACAAATTTATTTGAGTATAAGCTTTCGTGAGCTACAGCTCACTTCATCGGATGCATTCAGTCACTGAATCAAGATTCCTGCAGTCACTGAATGCATCTGATGAAGTGAGCTGTAGCTCACGAAAGCTTATGCTCAAATAAATTTGTTAGTCTCTAAGGTACCACAAGTCCTCTTTTTCTTTTTGTGGATACAGACTAACACAGCTGCTACTCTGAATACTCCATACAGTTTGCACAAGAGACCTGGGTAAAAATAAACAAAAGGTTTATTTAATAGAAAAACCGTAGATTCAAAGATGAAATAGTAGGGGAGAGCAAACACATACAAGTTATTCAGTAAATGAACATAAAGATGCAATTTCAGGCTTTACACATCTATAGTAGATAAAATCCCTTTTCTAACACAAGTTACTTATTGCTTTTAAACAGTTTTCCAGCATACCCCCTAGCTTGGAGGGCGGGGGGTTCCAGCATTCACAGACAGCCTTCCACCTTTGAGACTGTCCTTCAAGTTCTGAATGAAAACTTCATCTTCAGGCCTCTTTTTTAAAAGGTTTCAGAGTAACAGCCGTGTTAGTCTGTATTCGCAAAAAGAAAAGGAGTACTTGTGGCACCTTAGAGACTAACCAATTTATTTGAGCATGAGCTTTCGTGAGCTACAGCTCACTTCATCGGATGCATACCGTGGAAACTGCAGCAGACTTTATATATACACAGAGATTCCCACTCACCCCCCACCCTCTTCTGGCAGGGTGACTCATGATTATTCAGAGTGGCAGAAATTCCCTCTTGAGTTGATACCCAGGATGTCTCAATGCCTTCCTATTAACTTTAATGGTTCTCCATTGCCTTTTCCCAAGTTGGATAATGGATGCATGGGTACTTGACGTTGTTTTTTTTTTTTAAACTGGCTTGCCTAGTAGACCCTCTCTGCCTCGTTGTTTCACTACCCTATTATGAGATGATGCTAAAGTTGCACCACAGTTACAATTTACTATTTTCTATATATACACATACATACATACATAAACGTACATACATTCATAACCATGGTCTCTATACATATCTCATAATGACCATCAAATTCAGAACATGACAAGCTTTCATAAAAGACCTTGATATTTTTATAGTAAAATGACAGTATGCAGTCGGTTGGTTTGATTGCTTGTTTTGGGGTGCTTAAACCTTCTGTTCTCCCCTTAGGATGCCTATACTCTGATTGTCAAAGTAGGGATGACCAAGCTCCTCCTTGTTTCTTTATATTGTGCATTGGATGTGTGTCAAAATGTGGACTGTGGAGTTCTGCAGAAGAGCACAAACACCATGCAGTCCAATCTGATGGTCCTGAGTTCCAGGACACTCATACATAGTTTGAGGTCCACCTAGAACCAGGTCCCTTGCATCTGCAGATGATTCAGGTGGGCACCCCAACCTGTCCCTGAGATGTCTAAAAATCATTTTTGAGGAGGGGGCAAAGAATGACAGCCATTTTTGTATGTTCTTTGGGTCCAGCCACCACGTGAGTTCTCATAAGACTTGAGGGCAGGTCTGTGATTTTCCTGGTCACGTGAATATACCAACCTCAGCCATAGTTGTTAGGGCTGTAGATGAAGTCTGGCAAGCAGCATCACACACATACACACCAGCATATGGTCTAATAGCCTCAAACATGTACACATTGTCATTGTTGGACTTGATTGTAGGTCATTTTTTATCAACTGGAGACCAGAACCTGTCCTCTGGAAGGTAAGCTCTTGCCAGTCGGGAGTCTGTCATGACTTCCATCAACTCTATCATCTGTGTTGGTGTGAGAAAGGATTTCTCATAATTCACAAGGAGTCCAAGTTGGGGGAACAGGGAAGGGATGTACTCTGTGGTTGCAGCAGTCTCCTGTTGGCATCTTCCTCTGATCAGCAAAGTATTCAGGTATAGGAAGACATGGCCAGTATCTACCTAGGGATGCCCAATGTGTGAGCCGTGAAGCTCTATGCATTGTCACCACCATGGCCATAGATCTGGCTGTGGTATCAGAGACATCCATTGCCATCTGTAAGGCCATCTTAGCCACCAATTGGCCTTCCTTGATTATTTTCTAGAGTTTTCTTCCTTTTCTTTTAGGGAATTTTGAAAGATAGAAAAGGTGTCACTCTGGCCTGGGACAGAAAGTCAAAGTCAAGCCTGGCAATTTGCCACTCACAGTTACAGGGAGGTCAAGGAGTAAGATTTTCTCCCAAACAGATTGAGACTTTTGGGGTCCTTGTCTTACGGTATTCTTGTTTGATTTAGATTTTTCATGTACTATCAAGACAACTAAACAAGCCCTGGCTGGTGTGAGCATAAAAGTACTCACCCCCTTTTGGAGGGAGCTGGTACTGCTTCTCTACTAGTTTTGCAGTGGGTGTTATCCTAGTCATCCTAGTTATCCTAAGATCCTAGAGGGTTATCCTAGTCATCCTAGTTATCCTAAGATCCTAGAGGGTTATCCTAGTCATCCTAGTTATCCTAAGATCCTAGAGGGTTATCCTAGTCATCCTAGTTATCCTAAGATCCTAGAGGGTCTTAGCTAGGTCAAGCAACCCCTTATTTGTGGAGAGGATGATTTTGGCTGGATCAGGAGTTATCAGAATATTGAAAAGCTAGTGAGATTTCTTTGATATGACTGATATCTCTGGAGTCTCTGCAATTCTCACAAGGAACTCTTAGAATGCCTTGAAGTCATCCCACCTTGAGGACACTGCTTCATCGTATGATGAAAATGAAAGGTGTCTTGGTGGTGACAAAGGACGCTATTGTTGCCCTACCCCCAGGTCTGGTTCTTCCTGGTAGTCCTCCCTGTGTCCTGTCTGTTCTGCGGGAGAAGCGAACTGGGAGAGTGCCATGGAGGGATGTGCAACTCCTAAGTGCAGTGGACACTAGCTCCTAGAGGCATGCAGTGGCAGACCTGAGTAAGCCCAGTAGTGCCATATTAGCATGCTGGAGGAATGGGACTGGCTTGTTTGATATTGAGCAGTCCAGTGCCATTTCTAGTGAGAGGGCAGCTGGGTCTTGTAGCAAAAGCAAACAGGACTTTCTATGGTGTCACCATGGATGTCCGAGGAGAGGGTTCTGTACTCAAAGTTGCTCCAGTGACAGAAAGAATAAACTTCATCTGGGGCAATGCCAAGGTATTCTTGGTATTTGGGTCTAAAGGTAGGTGCCTCTGTACCAATGATGGTCCTGGTTCTTCCAGAGGCACATCTTCAGCTGTAGGCGTCAATGCTGAAGAATACATCAGTGGAGCTGAGGTGGGTGCCAAAGAAGTCTCACACTGTGCTGCAGGTTGCTTTTTGTCACCAGCCCGTGAGCGAGGCTTGATGGTTTTATGTCCTGATAAGTATCCTGTCCTTGCAGTAGGAAGTCATTGAGCTCTGCCTGGGGCTCTGCCTCTGTGTTCAGAACTGTCCCTCTCAGTGTCGGCATCAGCTTTAGTGACAATGGTGTCTATGGCACTAATGGAGTTGGCTTCTGTGGCAAGGAGTGTGTGTGTCAGTACCAGGTCTTTTCTTGGCATTCTTCTCTGTGCTGGTCTTCTGTGTCACTTGTGTGCTTGTTGAGATGCTGAATGAAGCTGGTGGGACTCTGATGCTCATCTCCTTGGGGTCTAAAGAAACCTTCACAGATTTCTTCAGATGATGCTTCAACCTTGCAGCTCTTGACTTGTAGGTTATATAAGGAGAATGCTAGGCATACTGAGCAGCTACACAGTATATGAGACTCTCCTAAAGGAGGGGCACCTGCTTTGCCCATCTTTCCATAGAATTAGTCTGTTGCAGGATGGGCCAGGTTTGTAGCCCACAGGTTTTGAATCTGCCATGTTGAGGAGCTATATGGGGAAGTCTGGCTGTCAATATTCAGTTCAGCTAGATGAGTAGTGTTCATGGCAGTCACATCAGTGCATCAAAAGAGTTTGAAACTTTTGTTAAGAATTTGAGAGGATTAGTATGTTGTACACTTGCCAGGTTCCATGTTGCTACCACAAGTGATAAGAGGGAACTGAGGGAGGGTTGGGGCCATCCCACCGTTTGTGACCTCATAGAGAAGCGCGAAGAGGCGCAGGATGCATGTGCAGCCCTGATAGACAGTGCTATTCAAAACATTCTGATCCCATGGGCACAAGGTGCATGCACACACACAAGGGGATCCACATTAACACATACGAGAAGAGTATCGGGACTTGGCCCTCTGTTTTTATGTATTTCTGATTCAGAAAGTTACCCATTTTTTTTAAACTGAATGTGTTGCTCAAATAATGTATAAATATCAAAACAAGAGTTTCTCAAAATGAGCTGCATAAAGCATCACATTTCCATAAACCAGAATACATTATTTGAGTCCGCAATCTAACCCAGTCCTCTGAAGGGAGAGAAGGTTTGAGGGTTTTTTACCCAGTTACTGAGACATAAGGAATTTCACCACCAACCTACGATATCATCTCCTAAAAATTGCTTCAGAATTGTGTCTTTAAATGGCCTTAATAGGTTGTGCAGATGTAACACAATATGTATCGCTGATGCTTATTTGAGAACTTGCCATCCTAATATTTAAAACAGGCACGTAAGGACTGAATGAGTTTCAGGATCTGTATTAACCCACATTTATAAAGTTAGCTGGGTGGAAATTGATCATGACTTCAGCAAGGTCAGTCTTAAAATGAGGCCACCACAATAAAATGACTTTGTAACGATGATCTCGTGCTGTACCATAATTATTTTCTATCAGTGACTTCCACATCAAGTTTACAAATTAAGATTTTTTCTCATCAGCCCAGCGCATGCTTAATCTGACATGTAAAAAAATCAAGCTGTATTCCTACTGCTTTGCATAATCTTTATTGCTGGTCAATACAATCAAAATTTAGCTGGCTATACTGTTGATGATCCATGAGGTAGAGTAAGATGTAATGGAATAAACCTTACCCATTTACAAAAAAAATCCCATCACATTTAAAAAGGAACCAATAAGAGTTTAACAAAGCACACAATGTAACAGGCAAAAGCAAAAACAGACACAATAAAGAGAAAAAACAGCCCCCAATTATGTTAATTTCATATGAATGTATGGACTGAATGTACATGGTAAAATTCTGAAATTACAAAAAAACAAGTAATTGAGAGTTAGTGTTCCCATATAGCAGAATGTCCTTTTTCACCTTAGGAAGAAATATAACACACACACACATCACATAAGAGCACCTACCTAGACTTTTACAATAATGGGCATCCTACCCCCATGTTCAGTGGTTTATTCAAACCTTACCACCAAACCTTTGAATCAAATAGTTTTAGGGACAAACCAAATTAATACTTTATATTAAGAAATCACTTGCACTGTGTTACATAGAAAAGAGTAAGCTTTATAGAATTATCCATTCCTATTGTAAGCCAAGGCCAAGCTATGGTTTGAGTTTTCCCTGATTTTGTACAGCTTTGCTTTTAATTTCTCCTGGCTCCCCATACTCCTCATCCTTCTCTCCAACATCTGGATCAGTGGGCTACCCAGTTTTTCAGCAGAGACCTTTGGTTATAATCAAAGGGTTTCCAGACATGAAAGCATTATCCTCCAATTATAATGAGCTAGTAGAATGAACACTTTCTCTCCAATATCATCATTTATGTTGTATTGTATTGCTTTTTATTAATTATTATTATTATTAATGATTTACTTTGGTTTAAACTTTTTAATCAAGAACATGTTTGGTCATACAGCAGAGAGAATATGTTTAATAAGTTGAAGGGAAAACAAAGTAAGAGAAAAGCAAATATTTGTACATTATAGCCAGAGTTAATCCATCTATTTTTCATCCCCACAAAACATATGGAGGGAAATCCTGTCCCTTGTAAATCAATGGCAAAACTTCCATTGGCTTCAGTAGGGCTAGGATTTCACCCATTGAATTTAGATCCATACACTCCAAACAAACACTAAAATCTACTTTAATATTTAATAAAAAGTAATGACCTCAGAACAAAAACAGGATTTTTGTTGAATTAGTTGCAGAAATATTGGATACCAGAATGATGGGGGACCACTGGAATCCCAGCCATGAATAAGTACTGCACATCCAGAGCAGAGGAGGGCATGCATTCTTCTATGTGAACTGGAAATGCAACACAGTAAAACCACGCGGGGAGAGACAAATAAATAAATCATGGGTTAAGTTTGTGCTTTCCTGTAATTCCATGTATTCCTAGGTCTTTAATGGGGTTGCATGAGTTTAAGGGAGGGCAGTATTTGGCCCCATATTAGGAAATCAGACACAGAATACACATAGTGTTGGAATTATGCACCTTCATAAAATCCAGATCTATTAATGTTAGAAAAATTTAAAGCCTTCTAATCTAAAAAATCTAAAATCCTCCTCAATATCTCAAGAATCAGAATGGAGTGAACTAAGGCCAATAGAATTGGAACAGTCCAACACAATATTTTCAGGATAAACAGTAATTTGGTAATAAAAAGATGTATTGTAATATGGTCTCTGTTAACTGAGATACACATGAATACAATACATTTCTAACCTAAATTGTATCTATGTATCCTGGAAAGAATAAGTTAACCCTATTAACTCATAATAACTGTTAAATGACATGGGAAGAAGCTAAGATTGCAGCAGGACACCTGCAAAAATGGAAGGCACTGGTGACGGTCCTAAATTCGGCATGGAATGAGGGAGAGAAGGGAGGTGAAGAGAGATTAACCTTGCCACAATGTCATCACTTCTCAGTATACAGCTTGTAATTCCTACTTTTATACTGTCTCAATGTACAATTAAGCAGACACACAAACTTTCAATTTCACATGGCATTCTACTTGTAACATGAGAAAATATGTTACTGATCGAAAATAGCAAGATCAGTCATGTACCACAGTAGTTGGAAAGGCATTGTTCTTAATTATGCCCAGGACTTGTGCTGGCACAACTCTTTCATATCTTGAAAATCTCTGGGTGTGTATTGGTTTTTAAAGCAGTGAGTTTGTTGGTGGCAGTCATAAATCAAGTTATCCTACCTGCTGAAAAAAGCATGAAGGATCTCACAGATAGCTGATTAGGCTTGATGTGCAGATTCAGAAAGACATGCAGTAATGTTATTTTTCCAGCTCTAGTGGTTGTAGTAGATACATTTACTAGTATTCTCTACCATCCCCTAGACCAGGGGTGGGCAAACTTTTTGGCCCGAGGGCCACATCAGGGTGCGAAACTGTATGGAGGGCCGGGCAGTGAAGGCTGTGCCTCCCCATCCCCTATCCAACCCCTCCCACTTCCTGCCCCCTGACTGCCCCCTTCAGAACCCCCCACCATCCAACCCCCCCCCGCTCCTTGTTCCCTGACCACCCCCTCCTGGGACTCCCACCCCTAACTGCCCCCCAGGACCCCACCCGCTATCCAACCCCCCCCATTCCTCATCCCCTGCCCCCTCCGAACCTCTGCCTATCCAACCCCCCGTTCTCCGTCCCCTGACCGCCCCCTCCGAATCTCCGCCCCATCCAACTGCCCCCTGCTCCCTGTCCCCTGACTGCCTCCCTGCCCCATATCCAACCCCCTTGCCCCAGCCCCCTTACCATGCCACTCAGAGCAGGATGTCTGGAGCCGCGCCGCCCAGCTGGAGCCAGACACGCTGCCACACTGCCCTGCATGAGCGCGCAGCCCTGCTGCCCAGAGCACTGCCCACACGGCGGCGTAGCTGCGGAGGATGAGGAACAGCAGGGGAGGGCTCGCGGAGAGCCTCCCCGGCGGGGAGTTCAGGGGCCAGGCAGGACAGTCCCGCAGTCAGGATGTGGCCCGCAGGCCGTAGTTTGCCCACCTCTGCCCTAGACTGTTTGGAACCCCATCCTGAGTTAATATAACTGTGAATGTGTAATACATCTATTACTCAGTATATTTACGTTTGCACACTGTCTTTTTCTGATAAAATAGTAGTTTATAAATGTATGTTATTATCTGCAGCATTGAATACATATACCTATACATCATTTATATAAAATCACATTCAGGTACATAGTTTATTTTTAAAAGGATGATGTTCAAACTCCTTCATGTTTTGTAGAGATTTTGGAGAACATTTTTAATGGAAATTTTGCATATAATACACAGAGAACAAAAGCCATGTCTGAACATGCATACTAAGCCCCCAGGATGACATTTATAGAGCAAACAGCATCGTGTATAATCTATACCATAAATTAGAACTTGATGGCTGACTTCAGAAACAGTTTATTATCTTAATATTAACTTAATAAAGTTGTCCATTTAGATAAGGTAACTGAGTTTTGAAAAGATTAGAATAATTTCCTGCTTTAAAAGGACAAATCAACTTGAATTTTTTATTTTAATTTTATTTTATTTTATTTTTTATTTTATATTGAGAAAGCACAAAGAAAATTCTGCTTTTAAATGGAATGTCCTGGTTTTCTTTATTTTTTAATTTATTTTTAAAAATTCTTTATAAGGGATTTTCTGGTCCGATTTTGATGTTTAGGAAGGTCTTTTCCTGCAAAGTTCACATGAGTAAAACTACTAAGTATTTGCAGAGTCAGCCTCTAACTGATTACACAGGGAAACTGAGTATGCACAAAGTCCTGTCAAATGCACAAAGCAAACAAAATTGGGGAAAAAAAGAAATTTCCCCTCCACTAATTTCTTTTGTTACAGTAATTTCAGGTGTTATTGGAAGGACATACCAAGTTTTCAGACAGTTCTGATTTCCAAGTTGGCAGTGTCCTTTTAATAAACTACTCAACAACATACTGCAAGACATGCAAGGTTTTATCTGACACTGAAATTGACCTGTATTTAAGATTTCCATATTCTTCAATGGCAGCTCTGCATGAACGACACAGTTGCAGCATCACAGTATTGCCAACCTCAAGAGATGAAAAATCATGAGCTGGACTCTCAAAAATCACAAGATTGCCACAAAAAATCATTTAAAAAACCCCTCAAATCATAATTTTAGTCTGTTTGACTTTTTAACCACCCCTCTATTTCTCTGCCATTGTGCGTGTGATAATTTCTAGTTGAAAAATCAGCATTTAATCTACACAAAAACGCAGATGGAGATTCCTCAGATGGAGACTCCACCTTACTGTATTCTCAACCCGAGACTGGGGTGGGGCCAGGGATGAGGGGTTTGGGATGCAGGAGAGGCTCCAGGCTGGGGAGAGGGGACAAGGCATTCGAAGTGTGGAATGGGGGCTCTGGTCTTGGGCAGGGGGTTGAGGTGTGGGAGGGGGGTGCGGCTCTGGGGTGGGGCCAGGGATGAGTGATTTGGGGTGCAGGAAGGGGCTCCAGGCTGGGGAGTGAGGTTGAGGGGTTCAGAATGTGGGAGGGAGCTCCAGGCTGGGCAGATGGTTGGGGTGCAGGAGGGGGCGAGGTCTCCGTCTGGGGATGCAGGCTATGGGGTGGGACTGGGATGAGAGGTTTGGGGTGCAGGAGGGAGTGCTGGGCTGGGGGACGAGGCTGAGGGTTTTGGAGTGTAGGAGGGAGCTCCAGGCTGGAGCTGAGGGGTTTGAGGTGTGGGAGGCTCAGGGCAGGAGCAGGGGGTTAGAGAGTGGGAGAGGGTGTAGGGTGCGGGCTCTGGGAGGGAGTCTGGGTGCGGAAGGGGGTTACGAACTGGGGCAGGGGGTTGGGGCACAGGAAGAGGTTCGGGCTGTGGGCTCCGGGTGGTGCTTACAGACAGCCCCACAACCTGAAGCAAATACTCTCCAGCAACCACACACCACACAACAAAAACACTAATCCAGGAACCTATCCTTGCAACAAAGCCCAATGTCAACTCTGTCCACATAAATTTATTCAAGTGACACCATCACAGGACCTAATCACATTAGCCACACCATCCGGGGCTCGTTCACCTGCACATCTACCAGTGTGATATATGCCATCATGTGCCAGCAATGCCCCTCTGCAGTGTACATTGGCCAAACCGGACAGTCTCTATGCAAAAGAATAAATGGACACATCTGACATCAGGAATCATAAGATTCAAAAACCAGTAGGAGAACACGTCAAACTCTTTGGTCACTCAGTAAAAGACTTAAGGGTGGCAATTTTGCAACAGAAAAGCTTCAAAAACAGACTCCAATGAGAAACTGCTGAGCTTGAATTAATATGCAAACTAGATACCATTAACTTGGGTTTGAACAGAGACTGGGAGTGGCTGGGTCATTACACATATTGAATCTATTTCCCTATATGAAGTATCCTCACACCTTCTTGTCAACTCTCTAAATGGGCCATCTTGATTATCACTACAAAAGTTTTTTTCTCCTGCTGATAATAGCTCATCTTAGTTAATTAGCCTCTTACAGTTTGTATGGCAACTTCCACCTTCTCTGTATGCGTGTGTATATATATATCTTCTTACTATATGTTCCATTCAATGCATCCGATGAAGTGAGTTGTAGCCCACGAAAGCTTATGCTCAAATAAATTGGTTAGTCTTTAAGGTGCCACAAGTCCTCCTTTTTTTTTTTTTTTTTTTGCGGATACAGACTAAGACGGCTGCTACTCTGAAACCTGCTTTACAATAGTTAGCTAATGGTACAAACAACATTTGGAAAGATCATTAAGTAGTCTGCTGAGACCCTCAGAAATTTTCAAGTGGTCCGCAGAAAAAAAGTTTGAGAACGACTGACCTAGAGGATATATATCATTAGATCAGTGTAAGAGCTGGCAACACTAGGGTCAGAATTTAAAGTCTGCCAAGTGCTTTTGAGAAACATGTTTATGGTGACATGGTGGGGAATTTGCTGTAATGCCAAAAAAAACACACACGCTGTATACAATTTATGTAAACAAATATTTCATTGCATGATATGCTAAAAAGGAAATGCTAACAAAGGAATGTGCTTTTTTTTAAAAAACAGCACATTGAGACAAAACCATAATCTGCCTTTTGACCATGCACAGAAGCCCTATTTTTGTCAATAGGAATTTTGTGCTCACATAAGGCACAGAATATGGCCCTAAGTGTTTGATAATCATAACAGCAGCAATTTGGTAACATCCTCATTTACTTTTCATTACAATATTTCAGCGTCTAGCAATTTGTTAAAAACACGTGGAAACATAATTACGCTTAAAAAAAATCACATCCTTTTCTAAATATACTGTGCATGTCAAAATGTATCAATTAAAATACTGCTTAATTAAAATACTTCTTAAAATACAATTTAAAATAGCTGCAAATGCATGCTATAGGGTTTAGACCCTATTTTATTGTCCTACTCCCCTCCCCCCCATGAAAAAAGTACACTACAACTTCTCATTGGAAAAGACTGCAGCCAATATATATATTTTTTGTTGTAATAGCAGGACTGCAAGTGTAATATGTAGTTTTTCTGCGCGTGATGGTCCGTCCCTATATGTATTCTAAACATGGTTGCACATGCGCGCCATGTGCCAGAAGGTTTTCTTTAGCAGTGTCCATTAACCCGCACGTGCGTTGATAAGTGTAGTATGACTTCTATATTCGGGGAGGGAGCAAAAGGCTTAATACTATTAATAACAGGCATAGATCTAACTTCTGGATTTACTGATTGTTAGTGGTACTTAAATTACAGTATACTTGAAATCCGAAATATAGTTTACGTTCATTATTTAATCGCCCTTAATTATTTGCCATGTTTACCAGCTACCACTTAAAAACCAACATTAGCATAAAACAAATTCTTTAATGAACACAACTAAGCTCTTTACTCCAGTTAAAACTTGTAAAGGTCACAAAGTTAATCATAAGAACAGACATGTAATAACCACTTTGTATTTTATTAACCTTACTAAACTGAAATGAAATCCTTACATGACGTATGTCAAAATATATGTCTTTCAGAAAGACCGGTAAATCAGATTTTTTCTTTCCCTATGTCACCTTTTTAGAAAGAAATATACCCTGTTCTCCTGGGGTGGCTACTATCTTTTGTTGTTGTTCAATAAAACAAGTCTAAACTGTTTTCTCAGTCCAAAAGACAACCTGTCCAGTAATTATGATTTTCTTCAGCACATGCAATGCGTACATCAAACAAATCCATTGCTAAAGCCTGTCCCCTTTGCCCATCTGCCTAAGCACATTCCACTCACATTTAACCTTCCCTATTTACTTAAAAATTCTGAACACAATATTTTAAAATTCTCCAAAATTCTGCATATTTAATTTGTCAAAATAATACAATATAATCACGCCATTTTCAATTATTTTGGTAATTTATTTCAAAATACCTGTTGGTAAGTGTGACTGTAATACAGACAAAAAAGATTATGGAAATGTTTTTTGACAAATAGATTCTTTATGATTCCTTACTAGTCCAGCCCCAGCCCTGGCCACTCCATGCAGAGAAGAGGATGTCCTGTCCCCACTCCCCACCCCTGCCCTGCCAGGACTAGAAGCTGAGCCAGGTGCACAATTCCCCCAGGAGTAATTCACTCTGGGCTTGACACGACTGCACAGAAGCTTGGGAAGCAGCTCAGCCACCTGGCTCCCCTCCCTGAAAATGGCCCCAAAGCTAGAGCTCTGCGAGGGTCTGCTCTCCTGCCCTCCCTTTACTCAGCCCATATGGGGAAACTGACCTACTAGCAGAGAGCACCTGGGGCATCACCACTTTGCCTCCCCCGAATGTTCTTCCATATCTCCCAAGAGTGCTGGGGTGGGGGGGGGGCTGCAACCCCAGGTGCTCTCTGCCTGCAGGTCACTTACCCCATGTGGGCTGTGCGGTGAGTCATCAAGTGCGCCTCTCCTGCCCTCCCATTATGCATACCATGTGGGGGAAACTGCCCTACACGCACAGAGCTCCTGGCATCACTGCTCCCACCTCCAAATGTTCCTCTGCAATGCTTCTGCGGGAATTCTGTGCCACTGTGCATGTGCAGAATTCACGTCTGGTGCAAAAAAAATTTCCCACACAAAATACATTCTGCCCAAGAGGTGCAGCAGTTCTGCCTTTCACCCACCAGAGGCTGCTGTGGCACCAGAACAGCCAGCAGCCCACTGTGTTCATCACCGCACCCTGCCTGTGGAGCCAGGTTAGGACAGACAGAGTGGGGCACACAGACTGCTGTGATTCAGAAGGGCTAGTGAGGGGAACAGACTGGCGTGCAAGCTCAGGAGCTAGTGGGGTGACAGCATTGAGCCAGGGTCTGGATGGCAATGGGGGTGCAGGGAAACATGGGAACAGGGGCAGATGTGTGTGACTGAATGGGACCCCAACTCCCGAACAGTCCCCCCCCCCCCAAAAAAACAACTGGTCCATACTTCTCCCACCGACACCCAACAATGCACCAGCTTCACTCACAGGCTCCTTCCCAGCCACTACTGCTCTCTCCTTCAGCTCCTCCATTACCGAAGGCAACAGACAAGCCCTGTCATGAGGGTAAAAACAAATGGCCACGGGTATAAGAGCAAATCCCAATCCTGAACCACTCATAAGCACAGTGTTTCCTCTCCGAGCCGAGACAGGTCGGGTGAGAGGTCACGCACTGATCCAGCCAGCCCAGCACCCAAGCTGCCCCATGTTGAGGATAAGGCAAAGCACAAGCGGGATCCGGCAGAACCGATGACCGCCCTGGTACCCAGGCTGGCACCCTCAGGAGCGAGTGCACCACCCGTCCTGCTGGCACCTCTGTGCCCCTTGGAGCAGCTGACATTGCTAACACTGTGTGGGCCCTCTTGCATGTCCTGAGAGACGAGACACATTCCTGGGCAGTTGGAGCCTCTCTTACCGACAGAGAAACTGTTCCTCCCATACCCGCATTCTCTGCTCCTCTCCAGATCCCCACTCACCACCCCTCTCCAGCAGACGAACCTGTGCTGCTGCTACTGGAGAAGCACATGCCATTGCTGCATCGCAGCCCTCTGGTACCAACAGTTCCCCCATTGCTGGAACCATCTTCGGAGTCTGAGGGCCTCTCAGAGCGGGAGCCCTCATTTTCTCCCATATGCCGTCTGAGTCCGGACTCGCAACCCAGATTGCCGTACTCCCAGGGGTGCAAGTAAGTTAGAGGACTTACCGGTACGCCGGACTCCTGAGCAGGGGGCGTGGCCTCAACCGGAAGAGGCGTGGCTTTAACCTGAAGAGGCAAGGCCTTAAATTGATTTATTTGGGGATTGGTCCTGCTTTGAGCAGGGGGTTGAACTAGATGACCCCCTGAGGTCCCTTCCAACCCTGATATTCTATGATTCTATGAAATCCCTGGGCCCTTTAAATCTTGATTTAAAGGGCCAGGGCTCCAGCTGTGGTAGTGGTGGCTTGGAGCCCGGGGCCCTTTAAATCACCCCCGAGCTACCAGCTGCAGAGGCGGCTGGGAACCCCGGGGCTCAGGGGCAATTTAAAGGGCCCAGGGCTCCAGCTGCCACTACCGCAGCAGAGCCCCGGGCCCTTTAAATCACTGAGGTGCCCTGGGGGCTCCCGGCTGCCACTGCTACCTCGGGGATCTGGGCTCTGGCAGAGCTTTAAAGGGCCTGGGGCTCCGCTGTGGTAGCGACTGCCGGAGCCCCTAGCCCTTTAAATCCCCACCTGAGCCCTGCTGCCCGAGCCCTGGGGTAGCGACAGCCGGGCTCCATCAGGGATTTAAAGGGCCCCGGGGCTCCAGCCGCCGCTACCGCCCCGGCCCTTTAAATCCACTCCTGAGGCCCGCCGCCGCTACCCCAGGGCTTTGGCAGGAGGGCTGAGGTGAGGATTTAAAGGGGCCCTTTAAATCCCTGATGGAGCCCGGCCGCTACTACCCCAGGGCTCGGGCAACAGGGCTCGGGCAGGGATTTAAAGGACCCCGGCGGTGTAGTGGGGGCTGGAGCTCCGGAGCCCTTTAAATCCCCGCTTGAGCCCTGCTGCCACCACTACCCCAGGGCTCGGGCAGCAGAGCTCAGGCGGGGATTTAAAGGGCTGGGGCGGTAGCTGGGGCTGGAGCTCTGGGGCCCTTTAAATGCCCGCCAGAGCCCCGCCGCCGCTACTCCAGGGCTTTAAATTGCCCTCTGGGAAAGCCGGTCCCGGTACGGCGCACCGGCTCTTACCGGTATGCAGTACCGGGGCATACCGGCTTACTTTTACCTCTGCATACCCCCACATCTTACAATCCCACTGTGGAGGCTCCTACACACCAGGCCCAGGGACTCTTCTTTTTGGCCGTACTGGCACCCTGGGATCCCTACCAAGGACCGCCAGGAACTATTGGTGGCCTCCTATCAACTGTCCCATTCATGCAGTGATGTCAGTATATGAGGAGGAAGATAATGTGGGATCGGTAACACTGGACAAAGAGTCATCACTGGATGAAGAATTTATTCCTCCCTCACTCTCCCCCTGCCGGATGACCACTGCAAGTACCAGGACTTGCTCCAGAGGATGGCAGTGGACTTTGGGATCCTATTGCAGTAGGTTCAGGACATGCAACATCAGTTCCTGGACATCCCCCAACCCCAGGGGCCCTCTCGAGCAGCTCTCACTATCAATGAGGCCATTCTGAAACCAGCAAGGACAGTTTGGCACACTCCTGCCTCCAGTGCCACACACCAAAGAGAGCAGAGAGAAGATATTTTATCACAGCTCTTTGGATATAGATATTCAGGCCTGTCTGTAAAGGTCTGTACTCTAAGAATTTAGGTGTATTCTTATCACTTAGCTAGTTATAAAGGTATAAAAGAAAGAATCAAAATCACTATCTGCCGGTGTAAGGGCCTTCTCTTACTGTGACAGTCTGAGGCCCTGTTCTTAGGCTAAGGCCTTTGGCTAAGCAGCAGAGGCAGCCATAAACTGGGAAGCAAATGGTCACATCCTTAGCCCTGATCTACACTAGGAGTTGAGGTCAAATTTAGCAGGGTTAAATCGATTTAACCCTGCACCCACCCACACAATGAAGCCCTTTTTTTGACTTAAAGGGCTCTTAAAATCGATTTCCTTAATCCACCCCCGACGAGGGGATTAGCACTGAAATCAGCTTTACTGGGTCGAATTTGGGGTACTGTGGATGCAATTAGACGGTATTGGCCTCCAGGAGCTATCCCAGAGTGCTCCATTGTGACCGCTCTGGACAGCGCTCTCAACTCAGATGCACTGGCCGGGTAGACAGGAAAAGGCCTGCGAACTTTTGAATCTCATTTCCTGTTTGGACAGCATGGCAAGCTGCAGGTGAGTGCAGAGCTCATCAGGAGAGGTGACCATACAGAGCTCATCAGGAGAGGTGACCATGATGGAGTCCCAGAATTGCAAAAGAGCTCCAGCATGGACCGAACGGGAGGTACGGGATCTAATCGCTGTATGGGGAGAGGAATCTGTGCTATCAGAACTCCGTTCCAGTTTTCGAAATGCCAAAACCTTTGTCAAAATCTCCCAGGGCATGAAGGACAGAGGCCATAACAGGGACCTGAAGCAGTGCCACGTGAAACGTAAGGAGCTGAGGCAAGCCTACCAGAAAACCAGAGAGGCAAACGGCCGCTCCGGGTCAGAGCCCCAGACATGCCATTTCTATGATGAGCTGCATGCCATTTTAGGGGGTTCAGCCACCACTACCCCAGCCGTGTTGTTTGACTCCTTCAATGGAGATGGAGGCAACACGGAAGCAGGTTTTGGAGACAAGAAAGTTGATGATGATGAGGTTGTAGATAGCTCACAGCAAGCAAATGGAGAAACCGGTTTTCCCAACAGCCAGGAACTGTTTCTCACCCTGGACCTGGAGCCAGTACCCGACGAACCCACCCAAGGCTGCCTCCCAGACCCGCCAGGCAGAGAAGGGACCTCTGGTGAGTGTACCTTTTTAAATAGTATACATGGTTTAAAAGCAAGCATGTTTAATGATTAATTTGCCCTGGCATTCGCGGCCAGTACAGCTACTGGAAAAGTCTGTTAACGTGTCTGGGGATGAAGCGGAAATCCTCCAGGGACATCTCCATGAAGCTCTCCTGGATGTACTCCCAAAGCCTTTGCAAAAGGTTTCTGGGGAGGGCAGCCTTATTCCGTCCACCATGGTAGGACACTTTACCAAGCCAGGCCAGTAGCACGTACTCAGGAATCATTGCAGAACAAAGCATTGCAGTGTATGTTTGCTGGCGTTCAAACAACATCCGTTCTTTTTCTCTCTGTGTTATCCTCAGGAGAGTGATATCATTCATGGTCACCTGGTTGAAATAGGGTGCTTTTCTTAAGGGGACATTCAGAGGTGGCCGTTCCTGCTGGGCTGTTTGCCTGTGGCTGAACAGAAATGTTCCCCACTGTTAGCCATGGGGAGCGGGGAGAGGGGAGGGGCTAGCCACTTGGTGCGGGGAGGCAAAATACGACCTTGGAACGAAAGCACATGTGCTATGTATGTAATGTTAACAGCAAGGTTTACCCTGAAAGAGTGTAGCCATTGTTCTATAAAATGTGTCTTTTTAAATACCACTGTCCCTTTTTTTTTCCTCCACCAGCTGCATGCGTTTCAAGGATCACAGGATCTTCTCCTTCCCAGAGGCTAGTGAAGATTAGAAGGCGAAAAAAATGCACTTGCAATGAAATGTTCTCTGACCTCATGCTGTCTTCCCACACTGACAGAACACAGATGAATGCGTGGAGGCGGACAATGTCAGAGATCAGGAAAGCACAATATGACCGGGAGGAGAGGTGGCGGGCTGAAGAGAGGGCTGAAGCTGAAAGGTAGCAGCAGCATAAGAGGAGGCAGGATTCAATGCTGAGGCTGCTGGAGGATCAAACTAATATGCTCCAGCGTATGGTTGAGCTGCAGGAAAGGCAGTAGGAGCACAGACCGCTGCTACAGCCCCTGTGTAACCAACCGCCCTCCTCTCCACGTTCCATAGCCTCCTCACCCAGACGCCCAAGAACGCGGAGGGGGGGCCTCCGGCCACCCAGCCATTCCACCCCAGAGGATTGCCCAAGCAACAGAAGGCTGGCATTCAATAAGTTTTAAAGTTTTAAACTTTTAAAGTGCTGTGTGGCCTTGTCCTTCCCTCCTCCACCACCCCTCCTGGGCTACCTTGGCAGTTATCCCCCTATTTGTGTGACGAATTAATAAAGAATGCATGAATGTGAAGCAACAATGACTTTATTGCCTCTGCAAGCGGTGATGGTGATTGAAGAGAGGAGGGGAGTGTGGTTAGCTTATAGGGAAGTAGAGTGAACCAAGGGCGGTGGGGGGAGTTCATCAAGGAGAAACAAACAGAACTTTCACACCGTAGCCTGGCCAGTCATGAAATTGGTTTTCAAAGCTTCTCTGATGCGCACCGCGCCCTCCTGTGCTCTTCTAACCGCCCTGCTGTCTGGCTGCGCGTAACCAGCAGCCAGGCGATTTGCCTCAACCTCCCACCCCACCATAAACGTCTTCCCCTTACTCTCACAGATATTGTGGTGCACACAGCAAGCCGCAATAACAATGGGAATACTGGTTTCGCTGAGGTCTAACCGAGTCAGTAAACTGCACCAGCACACTTTTAAACATCCAAATGCACATTCTACCACCATTCTGCACTTGCTCAGCTTGTAGTTGAACAGCTCCTGACTACTGTCCAGGCTGCCTGTGTAGGGCTTTATGAGCCATGGCATTAAGGGGTAGGCTGGGTCCCCAAGGATAACTATTGGCATTTCAACATCCCCAACTGTTATTTTCTGGTCTGGGAATAAAGTCCCTTCCTGCAGCTTTTGAAACAGACCAGAGTTCCTGAAGATGCGAGCATCATGTACCTTTCCTGGCCATCCCATGTTGATGTTGGTGAAACGTCCCTTGTGATCCACCAGTGCTTACAGCACTATTGAAAAGTACCCCTTGTGGTTTATGAACTCGCCGGCTTGGTGCTCCAGTGCCAAGACAGGGATATGGGTTCCGTCTATGGCCCCACCACAGTTAGGGAATCCCATTGCAGCAAAGCCATCCACTATGACCTGCACATTCCTGGGGTCACTACCCTGGATATCAGCAGATCTTTGATTGCATTCGCTACTTGCATCACAGCAGCCCCCACAGTAGATTTACCCACTCCAAATTGATTCCTGACTGACCGGTAGCTGTCTGGCGTTGCAAGCTTCCCTGGGGCTATTGCCATTCACTTCTCAACTGTGAGGGCTGCTCTCATCTTGGTATTCTTGCGCCTCAGGGCAGGTGAAAGCAAGTCACAAAGTTCCATGGAAGTGCCCTTACGCATGCGAAAGTTTCGCAGCCACTGGGAATCCTCCCAGACCTGCAATGTTATGCAGTCCCACCAGTCTGCGCTTGTTTCCTGTGCCCAGAATCGGCGTTCCATGGCATGAACCTGCCCCATTAGCACCATGATGCCCACATTGCCAGGGCCTGTGCTTTGAGAGAAGTCTGTGTCCATGTCCTCATCACCGCGCTGACGTCGCCTACTCGCCCGGTTTCGCTTTGCCAGGTTCTGGTGCTGCACATACTGCTGGATAATGCGTGTGGTGTTTAATGTGCTCCTAATTGCCAAAGTGATCTGAATGGGCTCCATGCTTGCCGTGGTATGGTATGCACAGAAAAAAGGCGTGGAACGATTGTCTGCCATTGCTCTGAAGGAGGGAGGGGCAACTGACAACATGGCTTACAGGGTTGGCTTACAGAGAATTAAAATCAACAAAGGGGGTGGCTTTACATCAAGGAGAAACAAAAACAACTGTCACACAGAATGACCCCATCAAGGATTGAACTCAAAACCCTGGGTTTAGCAGGCCAATACTCAACCCAATGCTCAACCCACTGAGAGATACCTCCCCCATGGTATTTCAGGCAGGACTGAATCTCCATTAAACTTTTCAAGATGCCCCTGACAGACCTCACCGAAATGATTGTTGGCCGTTGATTTCACGAAGGGAGGGAGGGGGGAGCAAATGAATACAAAACAAATCTGGTGTATTTCTTGTTTTGATCCACTCCATCTGTCTTTTACATCTTTGGCTGGCAGCAGACGGTGCAGTAGGACTGCTAGCTATCCTCATCTCCTGGCTGCTCATCAGAAGACGGTGCAATAGAACTGCTAGCCATCCTCATCTCCTGCCTGCTTGCCATAAGACGGTACAATAGGACTGCTGGCAGGACTAAAGAGAATGACCTGGTCGAGTCACTTCTATTTTAGGCCCTGTGCCCATGTCTGCCCAGGCGCTCCTGACCGACCTTACCGAGGCGGCCAGGAGCACCTTGGACATGACAACGATGGCTATCAGGCCTATTGCACCGTCTGCTGCCACAAGGCAATGGGTTGCTGCTGTGTAGCAATGCAGTACCGCATCTGCCAGCACCCAGGAGACACACGGTGACAGTGAACTGAGCGGGCTCCATGTTTGCCGTGGTATGGCATCTGCACAGGTAACTCAGGAAAAAAGACGCGAAACGATTGTCTGCGGTTGCTTTCATGGAGGGAGGGCCTGACGACATGTACCCAGAACCACCCACGACAATGTTTTTGCCCCATTAGGCATTGGGATCTTGACCCAGAATTCCAATGGGCGGCGGAGACTGCGGGAACTGTGGGATAGCTACCCACAGTGCAACACTCTGGAAGTCAACGCTAGCCTCAGTACTGTGGAAGCACTCCGCCGAGTTAATGCACTTAATGCACTTAGAGCATTTTGTGTGGGGTCACACACAATCGACTATATAAAAATGATTTTTAAAAAAACAACTTCTATAAATTCGACCTAATTTCGTAGTGTAGACATACCCAAACTAGTCACATTGAAATAAGGTGCTATTGGGCTGTTAGGAATACAATCCTGTCCTGATAGTGCCTATCACCTCCAGAGAAAGGGAAGTGCCTAGAAAATGTAAAAGGAAACTTAGTTTGATAGCATCCTGTCTGGCAAGAACTCACTTATCAACAGCTGGGATGTGAAATCCTCATTTCTGTGTTGTTCTATCATTATAGTCCCCATTTCTCTATTGTTTGCCTGTATAATCTCTGTCTGGTTCTGTGATTGTTTCTGTCTGCTGGGTTAAACTAATTAAGGTGGTGGGATATAAATGGTTAAATAATCATGTTACAATATGTTAGGATTGGTTAGTTAAATTTCAGTAAAATGATTGGTTAAGATATAGCTAAGCAGAACTCAAGTTTTACTATATAGTCTGCAGTCAATCAGGAAGCCGGGGGCGGCGGGGGGGGGGGGGGGGAGGAAATAGGAACAGGGAATGCGGGTGGGGAAACTGGAATCATGTTTTGCTAAGGGGGAGAATGGGAACAGGGACACAGGTAAGGCTCTGTGGTATCAGAACTGGGAAGGGGGACACTAAGGAAGGAAACTGGAATCATGCTTGCTGGAAGTCCACCCCAATAAACATTGAATTGTTTGCACCTTTGGACTTCGGGTATTGTTGCTCTCTGTTCATACAAGAAGGACCAGGGAAGTAAGCGGGTGAAGGAATAAGCCCCCTAACAACAGCTAAAGAGGCAGACTTCCTTTTTTACCCACTCCGCTCTGCAACTCTCTTGCAATCCATGCAGCAGCAGAAGAGGAACACTAACACCCACAGAAATCTACTCCCCCGGACAGAGCGGCGAAATGGATGGACCTGCTAGGCAGGAAAGTCTACTTCTCAGCAGGGCTGCAGTACCAAATTTGACAATTATCAGTCTTTGCTAGCCAAATATGACTTTAACAGCTATGAAGGCTAGCAGAGTTCAGGGACAAGCTGCCTCCGGACCAACAGCAGCAATTCTAGGCGCTGGTGGACTAGGGGCAACTGGTGGCCAAGGTGGTCCTCCAGGCCGCTATGGACACAGATGACACATCCTCGCACTCTCTGGCAACCGGGATCATGATGTGCAAAGACTCATGGCTACAATCATCCGGATTTCCCAGGGAGGTCCAAACTACTATCAAGGACCTCCCCTTTGATAAGCACAAGTTATTCCATGAAAAGATGGATTAATCCTTCCATTCCCTGAGAGACTGTTGGGCCACACTCAGCTCCCTGGGTATTTACACTCTGGCCCAGAGACGCAGGCAGCAGGGGCAACCGTTCCATCCCTGACCGCATGCGCCCTACCCAGCCTACTACCAGTGCCAGCAGGAGGCACTACGTAGATGGCACTGCTCACAACCACCTCCTCAACCCTATCCCAGCAACAGTCAAAACAGCAGTTTTGATGTGGAGGTTGAGAACCATGAACTTCACCTGATGCTTCCCGCGGCACCCCATATCATTTTTGGGGGCTGTGTTACCCTATTTGCCCACAATTGGACAATGGACTTTTGGGTACTGGAGATCATTCATCATGGATACTCCACAGAATTCCTATCCTTTCTGTCTCATCGCCCCGACCCCAGATTTCCCCCAGAGACTTGTCCCATCAATACATCCTCCAACAAGAAGTGGACACTTTGCTCCACAAGGATACCATAGAGCCTGTCCCACCTCAATACAGGGGGATCGGGCTTTTACTCACCATACTTCCACATCCCGAAGAAGAGCAGAGGGCAGAGCCCATTCCAGACCTTTAGGTGCCTAACACCTTTATCAGAAAATCCAAATTCTGTAGGATAATGCTGGCATCATTTATCCCCTTCCTTACCTGGGGAGCCTGGTTCATGACTCTCAACACGAAAGATACCTTCTTCCACGTTAACATTCATCCAGCCCATTGGAAATTTCTCCACTTCTGGGCAGGATGCCACCAGTACCAATTCTGAGTCCTCCCTTTCATCATAGTGACGACTCTGCGAGTCTTCACAGTTGTTGCAGCACTAATGCTACATCTCAGCTACGCAGTACTGGGGGAATTCTGCGCCACTGAAAAAGTGTAGAAGCAATGCCCTCCAGAGATTTTCCCCCTCCCCCAAGGGTGAAAGTAACTTAAAGGACTTACCAGTACGCAGGCTGGGGTCCTGAACAGCGGGGTGGGGCCTCAACCAGAAGGGAGTGGGGACTCAATCAGAAGAGGCAGGGACTGGGAGCCCCAGGCCCTTTAAATCACCACCAGAGCCCCATGGTTGTGATAGCTGCACTGGTGGCTGAGAGCCCTGGGCCCTTTAAATCACCACCAGAGCCCCATGGTAGTGGTAGCTGTGGCGGCAGCTGGAAGCCCCAGGGCTCTGGCAGCAATTTAAAGGGCCAGGGGCTCCCAGCCGCTGCCAGAACCCCAGGGCTCCGGCAGCGGGGCTCTGGGAGTGATTTAAAGGGCCTGGGGCTCCGGCTACTGCTGCCGGGCCCTTTTAAATTGCTGGCCTGGGAAAGCTGCCCCCTGCTGGTACTGTCGGCTGTGTAACAGCTCTTGCCGGTACTCCGGACCGGACCAGACCGGCTTACTTTCACCTCTGCCCTCCCCGAGAATAATTGATTCTGACGGGGGCAAAGGGAAACCACAAGAGGGGTCACATAAGAACCAACTTCTCATGGCGCCGGTGGGTGCTTGTGCCGCCCCCTCCCCCAAAGTCCCCACCCCAACTCCACCCCCTCCCTGCCCCTATTGGACCCCTCCCCAAATCCCCGCCTCCTCCCCTGAGCGCACCGTGTTCCCCGTCCTCCCACCTCCCTCCCAGCGCTTGCCACGTGAAACAGCTGTTTCACAGAGGCAAGCACTGGGAGGGAGGGGGGAAAAGTGGGCATGCAGTGCACTCGTGGAGGAGGCGGAGGCGGAGCAGAGACGCAGGTGAGCTGGGGTGGGGGGGGCGGGGTGGGGAGCTGCTGGTGGGTGCACAGCACCCACCAATTTTTCCTTGTGGGTGCTCCAGCCCCGGAGCACCCACAGAGTCAGTGCCTATGGTCACACTGCAATTGCATCTTTTACCCACCGAGGCTGATGTGGCACCAGAGGAGAGGGCAGCTGGAGCAGCCAGCCACGGAAAGGGAGGGGGCAGAGTCTGCCTTCCTCACAGCGTCCTGCCTGAGGGGCCACGTGAGGAGGCACAGGATATGGGGGCGGGAGAAACAGACAGAGCAGGGCACACAGGGCTGCTGAGGGTCATACAGATGGGTTCAGAAGGGTGAGTGGGGAGGACAGACTGGAGCAGGAGCATAGAAGCTAGTGGGGGGACAACATTGAGCCAGGGGCTGAATGGGAGTCGGGATGCAGTGCCATATGGGAATGGGGTGGGTGCATGGAAACATCGGGACAGGGGCAGATGTGTCTGACTGAATGGGAGAAGCTAGGGGTCAGCCAGGGTCTGGAGGGGAGAGGCTCCCCAACTCCCTAACAATCCCTCCCCCATCAAAAAACCCAAATGGTCCCATACTTCTTCCACCCACACCCCGAGGCTCCCATACTATGGTCCCATACTTCTTCCACCCACACTCCCGCAGCTCAACTCCATCATGACACAAGCCTTCCACCAGTGGACCACTTCATAACACTGATGACCATAATTGCAGACCTATGCCACAACCCAGATCACCAGGTTCACTCCCAGGCTCCTTCCCAGCAATTAATTCCCTCTCCCTCACCTCCTCCATTACCCCTGACTCCCCCAAACCTTTGCACTGCTTCTGAGAGGTGCAGCAATTACATTTCTGTATGTACTCCACGAGGAATTCTGCACCACTGTGCAATGCAGAATTAATGTTCTGAGCAGAATTTCATTTTTCCCCACAGAATTGGTGCTGTAGAGCTGCTGGCCACCACTAGGGGCCAATGGACTCAGCAGAGCCCAGCTCTCCTGCTCGCAAATATAGGACACTGCGGAGGGGAAGAGGGAGCCGGAGGGTTGCGGGCAGCAGTGGTTCCCACCACATCCTGAAGAAAGGAGGCAGCATGCAGGAAATTCCATACAAGCCCAGGACCCAGCATCAGGCTGCTTCTCTCTCTGGATCCCTGGGCAGTAGGAGGTGCTCGTGTCTGGGCTGGTGGGCACCCCACACTTTGACTCTAAGGGATATGGGGTGTGGGTGGGCTCGGTGGCAGGGGAGGGGTGTGGGTATCTGAGACCAGAGAGGCAGAGAGTTTTCCCCCAAAGATGTGCCCAGCTGGCACATGTGACATATCCAGACTGAGATGCCCAACAAAGCATAACAGAAAAACAAGAGCTGCATTGCTGTAAGGGTTTCTTTAATTCTCTACTTCTGGGGGAAACTTTTTTTTTGTCTCTATTGTTACAGATGCTGACAGGTATTTTGAAATAAATTACCAAAATAATTGAAAACTGGTGTGATTATAGTGTTATTTTGACAAATAAAATATGCAGACTTTTGCAGAACTTTAAAATATTGTGTGCAGAATTTTTAATTTTTTTGTACTGAATTCTCCCAGGAGTATTCAGTGTACCCCTACCTGGATGACTGGCTCCTTCTCCTATTCCAACAAGACCTAACCTCCACCATCCTCACCCTTCACACTTTCTTCATGTCTCTAGGTATTTGCATCAATGAGGAGAAATCAGTGCTTGTACCTATGCAGATGATTGACTTTATTAGAACGTGGCTCGACTCCATCATGGCACAAGCCTTCCACCAGTGGACCACTTCGTAACACTGATGACCATAATTGCAGACCTATGCCACAACCCACGAACCATTGTCCATCGCTGTCCCTCCCTCCTTGGACATATAGCAGCCTGTACCTCAGTGACACTGCACGCACATGCATTGCCTCCAGCAGTAGCTCCTCTCCAGCTACAGACCCCACATGGACCATTTGGAGGCCAAAGTTATAATTTCCTGGATGGTTCTGGCCTCCCTCCAGTGGCAGATTAGTCACTGGGCCGACAGGGCCCATACCCAGCAGCCCTGGCCAATTTCCATCCATTTCATGAAAGGTCTCCTCAGTACCTTCCCACCAGTACTCAAACCCATGTCCCCGTGAGACCTTAATCTCATTCTCTCAACCCTCATGAAACCACCCTCAAAGCCACTGGCAACGGGCTTCCTCTCCCATCTCTCCATAAAGGTGCAGTCCTTAGCAGCATTACCTCAGCCAGACAGGTCAGTGAACTGGTGGACAGTTTCCTTACAGCTACATCCTAAATTCCTCCAGAAAAATGTCAGAGTTCCACCTAAATCAATGCATCCACTTACATGTCTCCTGTCCAAAACCACATGCCTCCCACGTAGACAGGATCCTGAATTCCTTCGACGTCTGCCATGAACTGGCGTTCTGCCTCCATAGGACCCATGCCTTTTGTGCATTGCCAAAACTCTTTGTAGCCACTGCCAACCGATCCAGTGGCACTGGAACGGAGGGCTCAAGGAGGCCATGCCCCCCCCACTTTTTACAAAAGAAAACACCTTAGAGTGGGCGAGGGTGGGGAGCACCAGGCTCGCTCTGCTTCAGAGAGGTGCCACGTCATCAGCAGCACCAGCCCCTGTTCACCTGGGGCCACCCCGCCTCCTATCTGCATCTCATGGGCAGGCTCCCAGGCTGGCTCCACAGAGGGCCCCTTCCATGCAGAGGAATGCAGCCAGCTGAGTGGCTGTTCTGGCACCACAGCAGCCTTTGGTGGGTAAAAGGCGGAACTGCAGCACTTCTTGGGCAGAGTGTATTCTGTCCCACAGGGGTGTGAGCTTGAGTACTGTTGGGAAGGTACTGAGGAGACCTTTCATGAAATGGACAGTGGTAGGATGTGTAAACACATGGATAGTGCCATCCGCAGTGGCGCAGAATTCCCCCAGGAGTAGAAGTTCATCACAGCACCCTGCCTGCGAAGCCAGGTTAGGACAGATAGAGTGGGACAAACAGGGATGCTGTAGAGGTCACAGACTGGGGTTCAGAATGGTTAGTAAGGGGAATAGATTAGGGTGTTGGCTCAGGAGCTAGTGGGGTGACAGCATTGAGCCAGGGGCTGAATAGGAATGGGGTGCAGGGCCACATGGGAATGGGACAAGTGGGGACAGGGACAGATGTGCCTGACTGAATGGGAAAGACTTGGGGTCAGCCAGGGTTAGCATGGGGGAGGCTACCCAACTCCCTAACAATTCCTCTGCTCCCCCTCCCCACCCAAAAAAACCTGTTCCATACTTCTCCAAACCATACCCAACAATCCACCAGGTTCACTGCAGGCTCCTTCCCTCTCACTCAGCTCCTCCATTACCTCTGACTCCCCCAAGCCTTTGGACTACTTCTGTCGGGTGCAGGAAATATGTTTCTGTATTGTAGTTTAAATGAATTACTCAAAGTTCTGTATTAATATGCCTAGTAAGGAATATATTTGTCAAAAAAAATTACCAGAATCTTTTCTTTTGTCTGTTTTGTTACAGACATACTTGCTGACAGGTATTTTGAAATAAATTACCAAAATAATTGAAACTAGTATGATTATATTGTGTTATTTTGACAAATAAAATATGCAGAATTTTGCAGAATTTAGAAGTATTGTGCGCAGAATTTTTAAAATTTTGGCACAGAATTTTTTATTGTTTTTGGTGCAGAATTCCCCCAAAAGCTATCCTGATGTATGGATCCCTGGGTGCTTGTACTGTGAATTTTTGGTGTGCACATACACAGCTATATTTATCTCATTGTGCTGGTAGTGCTAGTTCCCTGGTGTAATGACGACATTATGCTAGGAATATGAATCCTGAAAATAGTGTCCTGCTGTGATGGTCACTCTGGGCTGTTAATGTGAATCCTCCATTTTTGTTTGCAGTGTTCTTGTAGCCCTGTTGGTCCCAGGATATTAGAGAGACAAGGTGGATGAGGTAGTATCTTTATTAGACCAACTTCTGTTGGTGAAAGTTACAAGCTTTCAAGCCACACAGAGTTCTTCTTACTTCTGTTGGTGAGAGAGACAAGCTTCCGAGCTTACGCAGAGCTCTTCTTCAGATCTGTAAGCTTAAAGGCTTGTCTCTATCACCAACAGAAGCTGGTCCAATAAAAGATATTACCTCACCCACCTTACCTCTCTAATGTGAATCCTGTCATTATGGCCCTGTTGGGTGCATCCTAATATACTGAGAGTATGAATCTTGGCCACTAGAAGCAGTATGTAAATCTTGATGCTAGTAGCCTGCTGTTTAGATCTTACTCCACTCTGAGCCTGGGAGTTTTAATTTTGGCATGTGTATCATGATGCCAAATCATGAAGACAGTGGAATTTGGAAATAAGGTGAACACAGGGCCAGCCTTACGGGTGGGCGCTGTGGTCAAGAGGCAAGGAGTGGAGTGGACTTAGGGTATGAGGCCACAGAAGGGAGCTCACGGCAATGCAGAGGGAGGCAGTGGGATCCCAGGGAAATGCGGGGTGGGGGGAAAATTCCTCCCCCACTTTGGCCTTGTCCCCTCCCCCACTTTTACAAAGGTTCCAGCATCTTTGCCAAGCCTTCCCCTCTCAATAAATTTCCAAATAGGTCTCCAGATGCATCCACAAATGCTACACCTTATCCAGCATACTGTTGCCTGATAGGGTCACAGCACACTCTACACAAGACCAAGCAGCCACATCGACCTGCCTAGCGGACATCTCATGGCAAGACATCTGTCATGCAGCAATGTGGCACTCCATACACACGTTCACGTCGCACTATGCCATCGCCCAGGCAACAACAGCAGACCATGTCAGGCTACATTTCATTCCTCTCACATCCTTGGACCCACTTCCATGCTGCTCACTGCTCACCCACGTTTGGAATACATGTAGGAACCACCACTCTAAGAAGAGGAGGATGTTACACACCTGTAACTGGAGGTTCTTTGAGATGCTCAGTTGGTGAAAAAGAAGCATAAACTAGCTGCATCCCTCTCGCTCATGATTCTCTCAGCGCAGGAAAGTCATTAGGAGGTACAGAGCTGGCATACCCACCCTCCCTGAATCCCCCACTGCAGGGGGCATGTCAGGACAGGGGGATATATTCAACTGGCAATTAGTCTCTTGAGAACCATTACCAGCTAGTGCAAGAAAAAAACGCATGGGGGAAATGAAGGACCCATAACCAGTTCCCTGACAGCCACCATGCTCTGCTTTGATGAGCGTAAAGCAGAGAATCTGGCCTACATGTTATCCACTTAATGGACAAACTTGTCATTATAAAATCTAACAAAACCTTCCCTCCCTCCCACATTACTGACTATTTTGATTGGTAATTTCTTTCTTTAAAAAATTAAGAGAGTGAACCGTAAAGAAAAAGTTTTACAATTTCATAAGTTATTAGTCATCACATATTGCAAGACATCAACAATATTATGTAGCCTGGAAGATGCTCAGTCTCTAAAAGGTGTAGTTTTGGTTGCTTGGCAGTTTGATTTAAATCTACAGACCTCTCTTTCTGGTCACACTGATGTGTTATTTCCTCATTCTAGTCTGTTTAAAATACTTGGGGGTACTCATATGGAAATGATGAATATGTTCGTAGTTGTGTCCATCTTTGTAGGATCCAAACCTAAGAAAAAATAATTAACAAAGCAAAATCATTACAATGTAACAACAATGAATTAACCCATGCAATTAAATCACAAAATTTTATAGTGTAATTAACATTTAATCTGAACTATTGTTTTTAAACTAGGCTTCATTTTAAAGTAGACTTGTTGAGAATACATTTTTTTTTTTAAGTAAAGATGGGAGAAAAAAAGCAAGAATGTCCGAAAGGCAAATTACACAGAATGACAGGTCTGAAGCAAAAATAGAAAGTTCTATTTAGGAAAATAAAAAGTTTAGTCTATTACAGCAATATGTAGCAAAATAGACAAAAGTCTATTTGTATCAGAATCAGCAGCTACAACCTGGTAAAGTAAATAATAATTACCTATATGCTCTAGTTATGAAGGAGTGAGTATAACAAACACATTTAAATATGCAGCATAAATGATTACATGACGGCCCAATGCGATGGATATTCCATAAATTGAACTTCAGTTGAATAAGAGTTGCACAGATGCAGTGAAATCCTGGCCCCACTGAAATCAATGGGAGTTTTGCCGTTGACTTTAATGAAGACAGGATTTCACCTGTGTAGTGCCTGAAGGCTCAGACACACTGTTTGTCCAGACTCCCTACTCTTAAAATTATGCCAAAAAGCTGTAAGCCCTTGATGAATGGAGAGAAGTATATTGCACATCACACTTAAACATGTAGCTTTTAATTACTGCTTGACTATTACTGAGGTTTTCTTTTACAAAAACATCAGCATTGTTTATTAACAATGCCAGCATTAGCTAGACATATAAAAACAACAGAAAATTTCCTTTTAAAAATTATAGCTAAAAGATAAAGCTTGTTCTTGGGAGCTGTCATTTTCCTGCTTTCAGGCAGGAGTAAAAGAAATTAGAACAGGAAGAAACTCATCTGCATTGAAATAAATGGACAAAGATCAGGACTTTGAATATGGATTTTAGGTAAGTTTCAACACATGGGACAGATTGCGGAAATCTTCAATCACATGCATAATCCAACTGACATCAATACCTAAAAAACAAATACTGAAATTTACCTCATGAAACTTAAGAACTTCTCCCACTGATTTCAGCGCAGAACAGATTTCCTTTTTATCCTTATTTCTCTTACTTCCTGTGTATTAGCAGGAAAACGGCACCATCTGCTCCAAAAACTCGTTTTCTGTAACTTGTTCTGTTATGACTACATACTATTTTAGACAGATGAAACATTTAGAAATCTGTATGTAGTGCCTGTTTCACATTTATATTGTATTTTATAAAGCACTATATAAAATGTCGCCCTGAGAGGTGCGGAGGAACATGCAACTCACATTGACTTTAAAAGGAGTCACGAATTAATCCACACGTCACCAATGTGAGGTAGGTATCTTCACTTCACAGAGCTGTACACTGGGGTACAGAAAGGCTAAATAACTCAAGGCATATGGCAAATCAGTGGAAGAAATTAATTAGAAATAAGGGGGTCTGGCCTCCTAATCTTGTGCTCAGTCCAGCAGGCCATGTTGCCTCCCCTGTTATATTTATAAAGCCCAGTTTTGTTCCTGTGCCTGAAAGCCCCCCTGTATTCCCCCCGTACACTACTGTAATAATCTTTGTATAAAATATGCCTTGTTAGATATAATTTGAAAACTAATAACTTGCTGGTCAATAATATCATGGTAAAATGTGTGCAGCAACATTAAATGCAAAGTTTTGAAATCCCCCTGCATGATGTTCTTAGCACATGTTCAAAATCACACAGACCTACCCAGACAGAAGTATCCTGGATGAAATGTGTATTTACCTCAATTTACATATAAATAGTAAACAGCGTCCTTGAGACAGTAGGGGGAGGAGATGGCAGGAGACAGAGTAAACTTATGTTTCAGAAAACGCAGGTGAGAAGAAAGAACATGGAGTCTCCCTCACCAGACTCCAGATCATTTCTTTACTCTTTGAATAAACCATTCTTTGAGGGGTAACTCTCAGAAGAATCCACTTCAAGGGTTAACTGAACTATAAAAGAAAGAGGGAAGAAAACCCAAGGGATCCGTCTCTCTCTCTCCCCTAAGAAGACAAAGGAACCAGCCCTTTGACTTTGCGGGGTGACCCTGACCAGAGAATTTGGTCAGCCGCATGCCTGGAAACATATGGTAAGGATTTTACCTTGAACCAAGTCTAGCGTGTTTAAGTTTTAGCTACTAGAAAGGGTTTTATCTTTAAACCATTTCTAACTTTAATACCTTATACTTATACTCACTTAACATCTCTCTTTGTAGTTAAATAAACTTCTTGTATTTTTAATCTAATCCAATGTTATGTTTAAACTGAACTGTTTGGTAACTCCAGTTAAAGTAGCAAACTGTTGAATACAGGGGGAACAGACCTTTAATAACTTAATTGTCCAGGAGAGAGTAGGACAATGCAGAATACAGATTTTATGGAAATTTGGGATGGGGAGTGTGTTAGGGTCATCCTGAAAGGCTGGTGGAAGCCAGAGAGTGACTGGAACATTGCCGACGGGCTGCTGGGGTCCGAGCTGCTGAACCAGGGTTGCAGCTACAATCAGACACTCAGGGTGTAACATGCTGTTAGGCTGTTTGTGAGTGGCCCTGGTTGGGAGCTACAACAGTAAAGCACTGTCAGGCACCCAAGGTTGCAGAACAGGCAGTGAAACCCCTCACTGGTCTGGAATACACCCTGGAATGTGACAGTTCCTCAAGTTTTCCGTTTTTGGTAATACAAATAAATAAATAATGATCATCTTCAAATATTTTTCTTATACGCTGACCTTGGGTTGAAATGGATGTCCTCAGGAACTTGGCCGGGGTCAATGATGATTTTGTCATTGTCAACGTAACTATCCAAGTCATCTGGGATCCTAAATTTGGCCATCTGAACTTCTGAATCACTCAGGCCAGCATGAGAAATGCGGACATAACCCAACCTATCACATCCAAACACAGAATTACTTTGAAGAAATAGCTCAAAGTCAGATCATCACATTTTTAAATCAGTGTCTTTAATAGTTATTTTAACCCACTAATATAATTCTTTTCAATTCTATAGAACCTTTCATCCAAAGATCTCAAAGCACTCTACAACATAAGCCTCAAAACACAATTTTGCACATGGAAAAACTGAGAAACAGTGTAAGTGCCTGAGATCACACAGCAAATCAGATGTAGGACCAGGAATATTATTTAGAAAGCATTATGTTGTAGTTTACAATCATTAGAATATATTGGTATGTCTCAACAACTTTTTTCAATTAAATCATTTTGAAAGTTTCCAATTAACATTCAGGGAAAATGAGCGAACTTAAAATACAGGCGTAATAATAAAAGTTGTGTTATAAATGGCATCTCACTCAATACAGCTTTTCTCTGTGTGTATTCAGTCTCCTTATGGACAATATAGTTTACTACTTTTTATTCTTGTTAACACTGCAGACTCTACACTGCTATGTTAGAGTGAGCTGGAGTCTATTCTGGCTCATGAATCACCAACAGAATTATTTACTAGAGGCTCAATCCTGCAAGGTGCTAAGCATCCAGCCCTGGTCCAGCAAAGCACTTAGCATGTGGTTAACTTTAAGCACGAGTATTTTCACTGATGTCAGTGCAAAGCTTTGCTGGACAGGGGCCAGAGTGCCCTACACCTCACAAGATCAAGCCCCAGGATGATATTTCAGAATTTGTATCACTGGTGGTGATGAGTGAGCAAGAATTCCAGGATGAGATTGCCAAGCTGGGATTTAGGAAAATAGTCTTTACGTATTAACCAAGCAGATTTGACCTGAAGTCTTAGAAACACAAAGATGGAGCCCCATGATGTCATTTTTACAGAGTAACTTTACAAAGTAGAATCACACTAAGTCTGACATCCACTTATCAGGTTCCATATTACTTCATGTTATACCTGACTGCCTGCATGTAATTTAGTAGTTTGCCTTCAGCCAGTCAGAAAGTTTGATGTAAATTAAAGACAAGAACTAAGCTCTTCCATTCAGAGGAGTTATACAGGCTTCTGTCATGAGATCTAAAAGTGATAATGGTAACATATCTAAAACGAGTAAATTATCCATTTTGACATACCGTATTAGTCCATGATACATGATATAATCACACCACCTGTCATTATCCTTACTGTCAATATCCTATGGGGGAAAAATAAAGCAAACATGACAAGGTTTCTTCAAAGATGGACCTCAAGTCAGGGCATGTCTACACTAGGGGCACTACAGCTGCTTCCTACACTGACAATGCAGATGCTTCCTACATTGACAGAAGGTGTTTTTTCCATCAATGTAGGTAGTCCAAGATCCTGAGCAGCACTAGCTAGGTCGACAGAAGAATTCTTCCATCAATCTACCTGCATCTACACTGGGGGTTAGGTAGACTTAATTACAGTGCTCAAGGGTATAAATTTTTCACACCCCTGAGCAACATAGCTAGGTTGATCGAAATTTTAAATGTAGACCAGGCCTCAGTAACAGAATCTGCATGTGGACACAGAACAAGGAAATGATTTGCTTGAGATGTAGTCAAAAGTTGCAAAGGAAACAGAATCCTGATGTTAGATCCAGGCAGGTAAGTAAAGGAAGACTGATTTTTTTAAAGGTATTTTATTTCTAAAATAATAGTTCGTAACAGGTAATTGAAAAATGGAACAGATTTTAAAACAAGTTGTTTTTTAAAAGGTATGTGTATTTTTAACCCTATAATCTATGTAGGTTACTCATTTGGAATATTAAATTCATCTTTTCTAAATTAGTTAATTGTTATAGTTAGTAGTAGTTCTATATTACCTTAACATTACCATTTTCAATTACTTCTATGTAATCTCTGGATCCAGGAGCTGAAGTGATATATCCTAGAAACACAAGCTGTCGCGAGCTATTCTTCAAGAGGTTTGAAATAGCAATAGCCTGGAGCTTCCTGTCCAAGTCATCTCTGAAAGAAGTGGGAAACAATTACAAAAACATTTTTTAAAGGATCAGAAAAGATTCTCACTGATACAAACACAGAAAACCATGGGTTATGCAGTGGAAAACAGTGTGTGAAAGTTTACAAAAATAGGATGCTTTTTAAACTTTTGAAATGTTTGACCTCTGGTGCAAATTAGCTGCAAATAAGAGCTTCTTTCTCCTCAACGCACTCCATGAATAGCTTGTTTTTATACTGAGCTCTAATCACCATGAATTTCTCATCTGAGTATCTTCTGCAGTTAAGACTTTGGGTCTGTCTAAATTATAAGTTTAACTGTGCCAGCATATAACTGTGTGGCACATTTTGGAACATCCACATTCTAACTTGACCTTTTAATTGTACTATGGACGGGACAACCAGATCCTAGCATTGCATTACAGAATGATGCTAAAGCCTAGATAATGTAACAATTTCTCTAACACCATTCAAAAACGGTGTCCCACAAATACTACCAACAAAAATGGTGCTGGAACATGTACTGATTTAACAAAATTGATTTAAAGACTGATTTTAATTTAACTAATGCAGGTTGTTTGCATAGACAACACCAGAAAATCATTATTTTCCTGTATGCTTGTATTGTAGAGCCTTGCATTGGTACTGCTGGACAGATTCAGGTCAAAAGGCTTTATGCCAGAATATACCTTCCCAGTGCTCTTCTTGTATTTACTGAATTTCTAAATATACCTTCCCAGTTCTCTTACTGTATTTACTGGGTTTCTAAATGACTCCAATAAAAGTATCACTGATCCAAGTAGTGTAGTTGGTTTGCTTCCTCCTACAGCTAATACACACTTAACACAAGCCAAACAAAAAAGACCTCCACTGATATAATCCCAATTTTTTAAAAATAATCCTTTATTAATTTAAAAGTTATGGTTTCTGATTACTGTTCCCCACTTTCAAAAGCATCAATAAAATTATATTTTTAATTAACCGATTATAAAGCCTCCATTATGAATATGAATTCTCATAATTAGTCTCAAAACACAATTTACTTTGCACCTGCTTCCTTAGCAAGCTGACAATAGCACTATAAACTGATAAACAGAGCAATGCTTGATATGGGATGATCTTGTGCCCCTTCTCCAAAGGATCTGGTGCTTGGGTGGGTTGAAAAAGCAAGTTCCTCCCTCAAAGGAGGCTTTTGGCTTCCGAGACTTTTAGTTGCACTCAGGTCATGTTTTCAAACCTTTCTTTGTATCCATGAAGGCTAGAATTTTTTTTCCTTAAGTGAAAGCTGAGATCCCAATAATCACTTGACTCCTGGAGCTAGGGCTTTTAAGAAAAAAATCCATCAACTATCACAAGACTTGAGCAATTTGCAAGAATTGGTAACACTAGTATTCTCCCCTAAACACGTGGAAAGCTGGGCTGGAGGCTTTAGGTCACTAGAGGAACACTGCTGAAGGGCAGGGCAGAATGGCCAGGGAGGAACACTGCTGGAGGGAACTGTAGGCTGGTCAGTAGGTAGGAATGCTGGCACTAAGCACTGAGCTCCTGCCATTCCCCATGCACAGCTACCAGGTGGGCTGCTTGTTTCTATTCTTTTTCAATTCAAATGAACCGGCCTCCAGAAGGTGTTTCCCGGGCCCAGAAACAGTGCTCAACCATGTCAAGGTGATGATGACAGTTGCCAGCAATTGCAAATTGCTCCACTCTATGTCTTCCATCAGGGCTGCTTGCATGGCAATGTTCTGCACAGCAGCTCCTGTATCGGCTGTGTAAATACTGCAGGATAAGGCATGAGGTGCTTGTAATGCTCACAACAGTGTACAGCTGAGCGGGGTCCATGCTTATCGTGCTATGGTGTCCGCGTAGGTACGAGGTAAGCGCATCATGGGAGGCTAATGCCATGTTCCCATAACCACCCGTATCAGCGTATTGGTTCCATAAGGCATTGTAAGCCCAAGCCAAAATTCCACTCATCTATGTGCACTGTGGGATAGCTACCCACCGTGCAGTGCCCAGTGAGTCAATACAAGCCCTGCTAGTGAGGATGCACTCTGCCGACACAATGAGCGTAGTGTGGACACGCAAGATCAATTTGCTTAAATCGGAGGCTCGATGTTGCCTTAGCTTTCTAGTGTAGTCATAGACTGAGAGAAACACAGGTGCTTCCCCCTCTCCATGGCCAGTTCCTCCCACTCCCTTCTTGTTGGGATGTGCTTCTCCTCCCTTCTCTGCTACCCTGACAGCCAGATTCTTTGGGGGTGAGGACACAAAGTTGGATAGAAAAATGGAAGTGACTGGGTTGCCTGCTTTAAGCTGTCTTTTAGAGGCCAAATTGGGAGCCGTTTCAGACCAATTCAGTTTAATTAGTAAGACGGTTTCCAAGAAATACAGCTAACTGGGAATGAAGCTTTTGAGGTGGGAAAGGGGTGAGGGGGAACTTAATGGGTGGGCAGAAGGAAGCAAACCGATCATTTTAAACTACCTCCCACATGCCTCTGGATCCTGGCCATTCTTTAAACAGGTGGTTATGGCCAGACACTTTCAACTTGCTTTCTAACATGATTATAATAATTAGGGAGTTTATGGAACTGCCACCAGTAATTGCTTGCTGCTCCAGTACAACTCACATTTTCTGTGCTCTTATCCTGTGATCTCCTCAGGACAGAATCCTGTTTTAAGCATGGCCCGTTCATTAGTTTAAAGTGCCAAGTACACCTTACAGCACTATTGTTAGGGGGCTTATTCCTTCACCCACTTACTTCCCTGGTCCTTCTCGCATGAACAGAGAGCAACAATACCCGAAGTCCAAAGGTGCAAACAATTCGATGTTTATTGGGGTGAACTTCCAGCAAGCATGATTCCAGTTTCCTTCCTTAGTATCCTCCTTCCCAGCTCTGACACCCCAGAGCCTTACACCTGTGTCCCTGTTCCCATTCCTGCCCTTAGCAAAACATGATTCCAACTTCCTTACTCCCATTCCCTGTTCCCATCTCCCTCACCCACATGCCCATGCCCACCCCCACCCACACCCAGTCACTTCCTCATTGACTTCAGATTATATAGTAAAACTTGAGTTCTGCTTAGCTATACCTTAACCAATCATTTTCCTGAAATTTAACTAACCAATCCTAACATATTGTAACATGATTATGTAACCAATTATATCCCACCACCTTAATTAATTTACACCCAGCAAAATTAATTATACAGCAGACAGGAACAATCACAGAACCAGACAGAGATTATACAGACAAACAATAGCAAAGTGGGAACTACAATGACAAGACAACACAGAAGTGAGGATTTCACATCCCAGCTATTGATAAGTGAGTTCTTGCCAGACAGGATGCTATCAAACTAAGTTTCCTTTTACATTTTCTAGGCTCTTCCCTTTCTCTGGAGGTGATAGGAACTATCAGGACAGGATTGTATTCCTAACAGCCCAATAGCACCTTATTTCAGTGTGACTCGTTTGGAATGTGAGGAGGTGACCGGTCGCTTCCCAGCTTATGGCTGCCTCTGCTGCTTAGCCAAAGGCCTTAGCCTAAGAACAGGGCCTCAGACTGTCACAGTAAGAGAAGGCCCTTACACCAGCAGACAGTGATTTTGATTCTTTCTTTTATACCTCTGGAACTAGCCAAGTGATAAGAATATACCTAAATTCTTAGAGTATAGGCCTTTACAGACAGGCCTGAATATCTATATCCTAACAACTATGAATAACGTCTAAACACAGAGTAAACTGGAAGCTGCTTAGCTGTTTCTTCTAGGTTTTATGCCAAAGGCCCCCAAACTGGAAAAATTTTGGGGGGGGAGAGGGGGAAGAACAGCTGGGACCTGGGACAGCTCCCATGGGGGGCGGGGAGGGAGCACCACCTAGCTCTGCTCCTGGCCCTGACCTCACTAACAAACTCCAGCTGTTTTCAGAAGCTTTTTTGCATATTATATTCCTTAACTGAATGTATAGTTATCTCTGCATAAGCTACAGTAATTAAAAGATAAATCCCTAAATCTAATAATTGGGATCTTAATATTAGATACTGTGGAGAATAAAGCAAAATGAGTTATAGCGACTTAAAAGATTCACAAAACCTGCCCAACTATTAACATACATTACACAGCCATAACCAAGACATTCCAGGAAAGATTGAGAAAAGCAATATATTTGTTAATCCCTTCAAGCTTTTGATTTATCAGCGCAGTTCTTCATTTCAGAAGCGGGAAGTCACATTTCACACCTCCAGTTTTAGCTGTCCAGTAAAGGTACTGAACTTGTTTTTTTCTTGCTGTTTATGCAACGTGTCTTAGAAGTCTCAGAATTGCTCTCTTTCGGTGCAGAGGGGAAAAAAAGAACACCCTACACTTAGGCCCTATAACTTCTTACCAAGCCACAATTTATGCCATCTACCTGCCACAAATTATGCCAGTCTACCCTCCCTGATGGAACATAATGGAACTCTACTGAGAGGGAGGAGGCTGAGGTGAGGGGGGAGGAATTCGATATAGTTTCAAAGCCAATCTTGACTCTGTAGACGAGAGGTGGGCAAACTACGGCCTGTGGGCCACATCCGACCGGCAGGATCGTCCTGCCCAGCCCTTGAGCTCCCAGTCGGGGAGGCTAGCCCCCCTCCCCAACAGCCATGCCGCCGCGTGGGCAGCGCTCTGGCCTGCCACTCCTACTGGGCAGCGTGGAGAGTGCAGCTGCCTCTGGCTGGGTTGCGCAGCTTCAAGCTCCTGCTGCTGGTAAGGGGGCGGGGAGCAAGGAGTCCTGGGGGACAGTCAGAGAGCAGGGGCGATTGGATGGGGCAGAGGTTCTGTGGGGGCGGTCAGGGGATGGGGAACAGGGAGGGTTAGGAGTGGCAGTCCCGGGGGGCCTGTCAGGGGGCAGGGGTGTGGCTAGGGATTGGGAGGAGCAGTCAGGGGACAGGGAGCAGGGGGGTTGAATAAGGGGGTGGGATCCCGGGGGGCAGTTAGGGGCGGTGGGTCCTGGGACGTGGCGGTCAGGGACGAGGAGCAGAGGGCGGTTGGATTTATTCTTTTACATAGAGACTGTCCGGTTTGGCCAATGTACATGGCAGAGGAGCATTGCTGGCACATGATGGCATACATCACATTGGTAGATGTGCATGTGAACGAGCCTCTGATAGTGTGGCTGATGTGATTAGGCTCTATGATGGTGTTCCCTGAATAGATATGTGGACACAGTTGGCATCATGTGCCAGCAATGCCCCTCTGCCATGTACATTGGCCAAACCAGACAGTCTCTACGTAAAAGAATAAATGGACACAAATCAGACATCAAGAATTATAACATTCAAAAACCAGTCGGAGAACACTTCAATCTCTCTGGTCACTCGATTACAGACATAAAAGTCGCAATTCTTCAACAAAAAAACTTCAGAAACAGACTCCAATGAGAGACTGCTGAATTGGAATTAATTTGCAAACTGGACACCAATACATTAGGCTTGAATAAAGACTGTGAGTGGATGTGTCATTACACAAAGTAAAACTATTTTCCCATGTTTATTTTCCTCCCCTACCGTTCCTCACATGTTCTTGTCAACTGCTGGAAATGGCCCACCCTTGATTATTACTACCAAAGGTTTTTTTCTCTCCTGCTGGTAATAGCTCACCTTACCTGATCACTCTTGTTACAGTGTGTATGGTAACACCCATTGTTTCATGTTCTCTGTGTATATAAAATCTCCCCACTGTATTTTCCACTGCATGCATCTGATGAAGTGAGCTGTAGCTCACAAAAGCTTATGCTCAAATAAATTTGTTAGTCTCTAAGGTGCCACAAGTACTCTTTTTCTTTTTGCAGAATAACACGGCTGCTACTCTGAAACAATTTATATTGTACTTACGCCTGAATCCCAAACTCCCCAAGGACAGAACATACTGAAGAGAAACACCAGCTAGCTATAGTGTTTGGAGCACGGCTCTTCTCAGTCTAGCCAGACTACAAACCAGTAGTAATTCCCTTCATTCTGCTGCAGGGTAGAAGAATCTGGAGGGCAGACTTTGAAGATTGGCCTTTTCTAAACTGGCATCTTCTTTGCTGCATGCTGTAGCTAGGAACTTGGCATACACTGTTCTCAAAGTCTGCTGTCCAGCTTCCCTGATTTTACCAAGGTTTTGAGTGTCCCTCATCCACCTTTGGAAAAATAAGGGCTGTATTGTACATTAAGTTGCTAAGAACTTTTATAATTAAAGCTTGTCACATTTTAATTAATATTTTTAAAAATCCGTGTCTTTCCGCACCATCTGTTTCCAGAGATAACTCACCCCGACACGTGATCCCTTGTGCTTGGACCAAAATTGGTGTAAAAAACCAGTTTTTCTCCTAACCACATGGTTGGATCAATGTTCCCAATGAATGGCTTAGAGGTATCACTCTCCAGAATGGTAATAAAATCTGCACCTGGGAGACAAATTTTTGAAAAACTATAACTATCAAAAAGACCGAAAGTTATTCTTCTGATCACACAGAATGGATGCAGCTCCCTCTAGCACCAGTCAGTGCCAATTCTACATTGACCAGAGATTGGTCCATCCACTGGTTATGTATGCTGTTTCTGAAGTGCTCCCAGGCCTTCCTAACCTAAGACCCCTCAGTATGGACCCCTTACACCAATAATTCAGCCCATTCCACAAAAGTGTTTGTTAATAGTGTACCTGAAGTCTCTCCTGCACCCCCACAAGATAGAATTGCAGCCTTACTTCAAGAACACTTTTAGAGCGATTTATTTACTACAATAAAAATACGAGTGAAGGACTTGGTGGCTCAGAGGATTTGAATGGGACACAGAACTCTTCCTTTCTAGGGATCAGCTCAAATGCAGCTCACACAGGTAATGATTGAAATGGATATTATTTGATGACTGTTGATCTACGTAAAGTAAGCTAGTCTGGGTCCCCTTCAGAACAGGCAAGTGTTCACTTCACAAAAACTCACCTTCACGTTCGGCACTTTTATTGGCTGTCTCATCAGAGACAAGAAATGAATGAGCACAGCAAATGAGCTGCTCACTCACCATTAGAAATGTCCCCTTAAGGTCAAGGTTGAGGCATGTTGATAGCTGACAATGTGGGAGAAGTTTTCTCTTCCCTAGACATGATGTTTTTATTCTATCATTCTCATAAAAATCAGGTAATTTTAATCAGAAACAAAGCAATGCTTGCTCCTTTCTCAAAGGGTGGAATCTCAAATTGCTACACCTCAATTATTAGTGAATTTATGAATTTCTTAGAAAGCCATGCAATATTTGTATAAAACATAGAATTCTGTAATTTTATATTAAACCTATGTCACCAGTAGATAGAGATGTAGATTTCTTAATCTAAGGTTTGTCTTGAAATTTCTTACTACAGTTTTTGACTTCTGAATTGCTTCTTTTGGAAATAAACATTTCATTAGCACAAAGAAACTTTCAAAGGAAAATAAGTAAATTACTGATCCTGTCATTTGTGCTTTTGGTTCATGAAGGCTTCAGTTGATGGGTTTTAATGTGCATGATAAATAATACTTTCAATATATTTCTTATATAGATACTTTCAGGCTAAAAACATGGGCTACACTGTTCTATCTGAAGGGAAAAAAAACACTAAGAGGACAGAGAGTAGCCCAACTTTCAACTCCTGGAGTTCTGAATTGGTTTTTTTAGAGGGTGGGGGTTGCCTACTGAATGGGCCAAGGTGTCAGCTCCCTAAACACGAAACCATCAGGGCACTTGAGGAGGTCAGAGCCGTCTGTGCAGTAGTCCAGTGCCTCTCGTTGCTTCCTAACCCCCATGTCATACGTCAGCATGACATGCTGCGTCAGTGCCTGCAAAAACTGCTCATTGACATGGGGACAACCCCTGCTCAACTGGTTCCCTTAGTAGAAGGGGAACACACAAACCATAATGTTAACCCCAACATCACTCCTTCCTAATGCCCTTTGTGCACCTGCAGAGCAGCTTGTCTGAGAATAATGTTACAAAGCCTCCCACCACACTCCAGTGCCACCTGATTTTGGCCCCTTCCATTCATGAGAGCAGTAGGGACAATCCAGACACATACATAGTGCTAGAAAAGCAAATTTCCTTGCTCATATATGTTAAAAACAACACCTGAGAGTACAAAATCAAGTATATTTTAAAAAGAATTTCTCTCTCACACCACTATTTATAATGTTAACGTTATACATTTCTCAGCTTTTACAATGCAAATAGACGAGTTCATTTTTCAAGTTTATAATTCATAGCTAGCCATTTCATTTTCAGGTGCTCAAGAAATCCACAATGCTGCACTATTTTGCTTGCAGACATTGTAAGGGAATGTTTATTTTAAAATGGTTTCCATTGGAATTAAAAACAATGGAGAAGTTAAAAAAACAAACTAAATATGGAGCCAAGTTTATCCGAAACAGTCTTTAAACTTAAACTTTCTTTCAGTAAATGTACCAAATATTTTGCTTTGCAGTGTTGTTGTAGCCATGTTGGTCACAGGATATCAGAGAGACAAAGCGGGTGAGGTAATATCTTTAATTGGACCAACCTTTGTCGGGGAAAGAGACAAGCTTTTGAGGTTACAAAGAGCTCTACTTCAGGTCTGGGAAAGGTACATAGAATATCACAGCTACATACAAGGTGGAACAGATTGTTAAGCATAAGGAGCTCCACGTGTTGCAAGAGGCCATTCAAAGTGAAGTGCACAGTTAACACCTCTGCAGTCGTAGGACAAGAAAGGCTAGTGGGTTACAGAGTCATTCAATAAAGACAATCGATTTACAGCTCATTACAACTATTTTTTTTAGTGATTAACACAGTGATGAATTTAAGCTCTCAGGCTCATCTTTTGGAAGAATTGTGCAGGCTTCCTTTGTGCAGGTCAGATATGGAGTGACTGACTTGTGAAAAGTGGCCTCTTAGTCCTCATCCTCAAAGGAAACCTGCACATAGATTCATAGATATTAAGGTCAGAAGGGACCATTATGATCATCTAGTCTGACCTCCTGCACAATGCAGGCCACAGAATCTCACCCACCCAATCCTGCGATGAACCTCTCACCTATGTCTGAGCTATTAAGTCCTCAAATCATGGTTTAAAGACTTCAAGGAGCAGAGAATCCTCCAGCAAGTGACCCGTGCCCCATGCTACAGAGGAAGGCGAAAAACCCACAGGGCCTCTTCCAATCTGCCCTGGAGGAAAATTCCTTCCCGACCCCAAATATGGCGATCAGCTGAACCCTGAGCATATGGGCAAGATTCACCAGCCAGATACCCAGGAAAGAATTCTCTGTAGTAACTCAGATCCCACCCCATCGAACATCCCATCACAGGCCATTGGGCCTATTTACCATGAATATTTAAAGATCAATTAATTGCCAAAATTATATTATACCATCATACCATCTCCTACATAAACTTATCGAGTTTAATCTTAAAGCCAGATAGGAGCTTAAATTCATAACTTTGCTAGATATTAAAAAAAAATTGATTCAGTAAAGACACTGGATTTATGGCTCATTATAACAAACCTATCACCCACTAACCCTCCTTTGTCCTACAACAGCAGAGGTGTTAACTGCCCACTTCACCTTCAATATTTTGCTTACAGAAATATGTTTAGTCACTCCTCTCTATTACAAGAAAGAAAAAATCTGAGGTTGATTATTAAAAAGTTCTCTCCAGCCAGGAATTCCACTTAAAACCAGAGCGGATATCACTTCCTCTTACTTATTTGAAGCAAGTGGATTTTTAAGTGTATCACTGACATGATCATAATGGAACAGCTATAAACACAAAAGTTTAAATGAAACTATTTCATCCCAATGCTGTGAGGAACAGTCTTGTGCTAACAGGAGGATGGATTCAAAGACCCAGTAGGTTCTCTTCTTTCTAGCTCCTATGATTTCAGTTATATCCTACAAGGTGTAAAGGAGAAAAAATAAGGCTGACACAAAAAGGTACCTGTTTGATTAAGCAGAAATGCTGCATCTTCCAGGTTTGGCCATCCCTCATTGTCATATCCAAACCTGAAAGGTCAGATTGCAGCAGAGAAGTCTCTCATTGAAGGCTGGAAGAAAAGAGAATGAAGAATTAAAAACCTGGTAAATTCTATTATGTCTTTGAATCTAAGGTGCAATAAAACAGACCTAAGATTACACGTTTTAATTAGTACATGCTCCTAACACAGGTAAGTAGATCACAGAGGTCTGTAGGTATTATTAATAGCATATTATTTCCACAAATAGAGAAAATCAGGAAGTCATGACATTTAAAATGTACCCACACAAATAAGGTAGGCAAATGAATAAGAAGGGGGGAGGGGTTACTCTCTCCCAATTCATGATGTGTCGTAAACCTGGATAAATACCACAAAAAAAGTTACCGACAGACATTCACTCACATTTTAGTGTATTTGCATAACCTTTATTCACACCCTTTTTTGTATTTGCCATCTGTAAATATTCTAATGAAAACTAGTAAGAATAGTTGTCATAAAAGCAAGTTTTGAGTAAATATTTCAGAATAGTCATAGAAAGTTAATTTCTAATTCATAATTGCAATTATTCACACCAGAAACTTGATTTTATAACATTCATCCAATCATGGAACAAAAACATGTCATGTAATGTGTTCAATCAAAACAGCTCTAATTTAAAACTGAACCTATTGAATACTCAAAGCAAAACTAACATTTGTAAGTAAACTGCATGCTGAAATATGTTAGCATAAAACAATCTCTCTCACCTGAAGCTGTCATCGCAACACCCAGCTCTTTGGCCAGATAGGAAGCTCGGATCCCACCCACCCGCCCCCTTTTAAAAAAAAAAAATCAAATCTCCTTAATGAATCAAGAAGGGATGCTTCTAATTCAGAATAGCTTGTCAGAAAGGCTCCATTCAGAGTGACATAGTAACAAGGTGGTTTGTCCCATTAAGAGTCAGAGGACCTGGGGCCAGCAAGTCCTGTTCAGTTATCAGACGCAGCTGGGAAGGGATCAGGTGATTCCTATAAGAGCTTAAGGGGGGGCTGCAGGAAGCAGGGTGGCTCCTGTGTTCTGAATAGAGTACAAGTGCAGCATTAGTCCTTCCTGGGCTGGGCAGACAACACAGCAGCCCTACAGTGACCAACCTGTTGTCACGTATCAGTGAATTTGTGGGGTAAGAGTCCCAGGGTCTTTTCAAAAGCTGGTTCTCCTTCATGGCAGCACAACAGGCCTGTCACTGTACCAGCTTCAGCTTAGATTTTCACTGTAGTTACCCTATACTGCTACACATACTATCAATGGAGCATTCCTCATTGCAACATCAGCCCAGTGACAAGTCATGGTTAAGACAGCATTTCAAACAAGAAGCATGTGACTGCTTTTCAGATCAAGGATTTAATTCCAGCTAATAAAGAACTTAATACCAACTCACCTGTTCCAGTTTTAAACAAAATGCTTGTTAGGTGGGTAAATCCTATAGTCTAATCAAAGCACTCCATTTCTGAACTGAAGACGGTAACCCTTATTCAGGACCAAGTGGAATAAAAATTTGGTACTGCTCACGAAGGGGGATGTATGAAGCTTGGAAATTAATCTGATGCAACGTCATACACACTTCAACACTGCTCAACTCAACAAAATTTGAACAGACTCTACTATGACTCAGCCAAGTTACAGGCACTGAGTTTAGAGTCTCCAACCTGCTGGGTACAAAACCACTTGCATGCATCACTATCACAAGTTCTTAGGTCATGAACACATGGGCAACTATTTGCATCAACATCAGTGAAGCAGGTGAACTCCCTCATTACCCCTTGAAATAAATTCTGTCCTGATTAAAGTACCTCTGCATCAGCCTACTTGAAAAAAAAAAAAGTGTACTCACACTTATATAATACAAGTTTTACTGCGGCACTGGAAAGATCGCTATCATTCCCCCAATCAGAGTGTGGAAGTCAGAACAACCATCCACATTCATCATCATGGAAGGAGGGCGGAAAGAGTAGAAAGACACTCTCTCAAGAAGAGGCCATTTGAACATCTTTTCCCAATCCTGGAGATGCCCCAAAACATCTTTACACCATAAAAGCCCTTGGGTTTACATTATATTGTAAATCCACACTTCACAGTCCATCGTGTTCTCACTTGTTCTCTCTTCCCACATCCTCCTCTTGCTGTGTCTAATTTTCCTTTCTTTTGCCCTATATTTTCTTTGCACCATTCCCTTTTTTCTACTTGTCTTTCTCCCCTCCTCAGTTTTACACCATACTAATAGTGTCACTATTCATTAGTCTCTGACAAGCACTTTGGAGGCAATTCTAACTTAATTTTAGTCTTCATTTTTCCCCACCCATTATTTTTTATTTGTATTACAGAAGCACTTACCAGTCCCAAGCAAGATCAGAGCCCCATTGTGACAGCTGTCAAATGTATTCATAGCAAGAGACAGTTGCTGCACCAAAACAACTGCAATTCAAAGAGACAAGGCAGACAAAGGGTGGGAGAAAGGAAGTATTATCCCGCATTTTTTTAAAAACAGACGGGGAAGTAAGGCACAGAGATTAAGTGATTTACCGAATGCCATACAAGAAGTCTGCAGCAAAGTCAGAAACTGAGACCAGATCTCCCAAAACCCAGTCCAGTGACTCAACCACATGACCATTTTCCTCTGTTCAATACATATTCATATACTGAGTGACTTATGGTTGCTGTGTATTGCTGGAAATATTTCTAAGGGATCATTTGCAGATGTTACAGTGTGTTTGAAAATATATTTTTTTGTTTAAAAAAATAAATATTACTCACCCGTTGGCCTAATTTCTTCTCATAAGCTTTATATTACAGTCCTAATCCTAGCAAACCCACACCAACAAACAGCCACAAGACTTGAAACAGAAAAAACACAGGAAATTAGTTGTGAGAGAGAAAAAGGGAAAGTGTGCAGAGTTAATTTCATGCTCTCAGTTAAACATGGAAGGGTATATTCTCTTCCTTGGGATTAATATTTAAGGAATGGGAGATACTGTCCGGTTATAGTTAAATCTCCACATATTTCAACAATAAGTGTAAGTATTTAGAAAGTACTGTACTGCCCATCAGTATACATGCAGATATTTTTAGAAGAAGAATCTATCTGCCTTTCATTCATGTCCTCCAAAACAAAGCAGAAACAGCAGGCTTCATGTAGCACTTTCCTTTGTATAGCAAAGGCTTTGTATAGCTAAAATTATCTCTTCTGAAGAACCTGTTACAGAAATTCATAAAGGCAAAAAGAAAAATGCTCTGTTTTTCCTGGCTCTGTTCCAAAAATCCTTTTGAAGAATGGAAATATTAATTTGTTAATATTATCTTGCCAAGCAAATAGCTATAGTTTACTTTAAAAAATCCCAGACCTCAGAAAGATGCAGTCCCTACCAAACCTCCATAGAAGCACTTTTCTAAATGTACAAATTGGCAGATTCTTGAAGAAGCACTAAAACCTTATAGAACGCAAATCATGGCTTTTCTGTTGCTTCCGAAGTCTGCCAAATCACAACAGTGGACAGGTAAGGACTCTCAGGGTTTGGCACTCATAACTCGTTGGTGATTAAATCACTTTGTGATTATTTCACATATACAAAGGCACATTAGGCCTACCAAAAAACTCAGGTAACTCTAGTCAATTCATTCATCAAATCCTTAAATAAACAATGATAAATTGACATATAATTAATTTTACATTAATATCAAACTTTTGTAAAACAACTTTACGGCACATTTAAGCAAACTTTACCATGAATAGTGGCAGGAAAAAAAAAAGACACATATTTACATGCCTTATAAAACACAAAGGTGTTTGAGGGAGAAACTGACCGAAGAGCAGTAAAGTTTGGGGAAGTAAAGCCAGAGGTCAGTGTTGCATTAAGTTATAATATCAGCTTGGTAGGACAAGGCTAGAAGCCAGTAGACAGGGTATTTTACTGTTCCACTCTTCTGAAGTTATAACAATGCTAATAGCTTTGTTTTGGGGGTGTTAAAATTCTCGATTTGACTATAAATATATTTTACTACTTATATGGCCCCACTACCACAGTTTCTGAGTCACAGTCTTTAATAATATTCACAACACCCATGAGGGGTAGGGAAGTACCATCATCTCTGTTTTGCAGATGGTGACGTGAGGCACAGAGAAGCTACGGGATTTGCCCAAGGTCATGCAGGTAGTGATAGGAAAGCAGGGACTTGAACACAGGCCTCCTACATCCTGACCTAATGCCCTAACCTCTAGACAACTTCTCTCTCTAATTCTCACTGTAACTGAAAAGCTATTATTGGACTACGTGACCCCAATTCTCAACTACATCTCAGATGTGCTTAGTTGTAGTGGAGAATGGCAGCCACAGGGAGCTGGCTGCAGCTCATTGATCCTCACCAACAGAAGTTACAGCAGTGAGGCTAATATGTCCAGTTGTGCCACTGGGGTGAACAGGGTAGCCAACACACAATTTTATTGAAAGTCTCATGATATTTGGTATTATTTTTACTTAAAGTCTCAGCTCATAGAACCATGTTATTTTGTGAGCTGCTATGAAACCCAACATCAGTATGATGGTGTTGGCAGCCTGACAGCTCCAGATTGGGTTTAGTGAAGTATACCAGATTCGGAGCACCAGTAGAAGAATCTTCCCTAGTATGAATTCCCAGATCCTTTTAATTATTTTTCAAATCTACTCTATATGTAGAGTAAGTACAGAATCAATTCTGTAAATACAGAATCAATTCTTGAGTACCTGGCGCATTTTGTAACAAGTGTTATAGTGAATATCAGGCCTTAGTTAATGCACAAATGCTACATTCGATTTTAAGCATTTTTCAACTGATATTTAGTTCATGAATTTGTGAATAAAGAGAAGCCATTTACAGTCATGTAATTTTTATAAATATGGACAATACCTTTGTAAACTGTTTCCTGACCACCATGTTACTGTTTGACCCACGAGAGAGGAACAAACACCTGGAGCCAAGGTCAGTATTCAGAGTGTAGCATTTGGAGCTTGGTATGAACCTACGCTTCCTGCAAACAAACACACGCACTGATTTTAAAGGGCTGTATTTTCAAAAGAGATCAAGTAATAATGATTTCCTATGCATTTGTTCAACTGAACATACAGATGTGCACAATACACATTTAAACCACCAACAGAAATGCACGTTGATAGAAAATAGGTACATTTGTTTCCACCAACTTATCAGAACTATTGTTTACAGTGGGGGAAAAAAATGAAGAAATCACATGTATTTTCTTAGACTGCAATCAATACCTGAAACTAGGCGGGTCATACTGCAGAAATATAGGACTAAATATTCAAAAGTAGGTGCTTAATTTACATCTGTAAAATGCAAATATTTGGAGCCAGTTAACTGAGCATGCAACTATTCCTGAACATTTGGATTATGAAGCTCAAAAATTTCTCAAGTAAATTCTCAAGTGTAAGCATACACAGAAAAGTTAACTAGATACCAAACATTTCCTTATTCACCATAGTTTACAAGATGGAGAAAAATGTTGGTGCAATCAGATTGTGAACTGGATTTGAGAAGAGGCATTGGAGGAATGGAATCAGAAAGAGCAGTCACAAGAGAGCCAGGAAAGCCAATTCACTGTAATTCCATAATACAACGATACAACAGGGACTGACAGTATATTGCACAAGGGTATATGGCAGTAGGGACATGACACTGGTATACATAAAAAGATAGCTTTCACACATTTAGAGGAACCGGGAAATTCTTCTACTGTATAATGTTCCTTTATATAATTCATGCTGTACTGCAACTGAAATAAAGATGCCCCTAAAATACATGTTTTTAAAAAGGCCGATATATTATTACACTTGAACGTACGTAAAACTTCGAATTACATCTTTCCCCATGAAAATAATAAAGGAAGAGGCATCTGCAGTATTGAGCTATACCTACACCAATTGGCTGTGACAACCCCATTATTACAGCCTGTCACATGACCAAATACAAAATTGCTACCAAGTACCTCCAAGAGACTTAGTTATTATGTAAATAGCAAGGATAGCTTGGTTTGGAACTTCAGTACACAAAATAAATTTTTTGTTTAGTCAGCTCTTCATTAACAGTCTAACAGCCTTCACTCTAAGACATGGATTTTATCATACTGGTTTGCCAATTTGATTTGGTGCTTATCTGTTCTGCCATCTGCTCCATAAGCTACACATTCTAAAAATAATTAAATCTTGAGCTAGTAAACTCTAAAACCGCACGTTTAGGGCTTTCTCTGAAAGGGGTTACTCCATAGCTGAGATGGACACAGGGTTTCACCCAGTTAGGGCTGCACACATTTCCATGCAGTTCAGTCATTTATTTTGTGAGACTGGCTTGGCGACAGTGAAGCCCTTCTGATTGTCGAGCTCCTTCCAACACCAAGGCTGGCTGCACCTAGCATATGTATTCATAGGAGGCTGGTTTGTTCCTTCTCCCTATTATAACTACCCTCCCAGGCAAATCCTCCCTAGACTCACCTAAATCCACTCTTGGTCTGCTCTTCCCCTTTCTCACAGAAAGGCAACTTAATCTCTCCCTGTCCTTCTAACAGCTCTCCAAGGTCAGGAAGCTTCTTCACAGGACAGCTTTCCTATGAAAGAAAACTGAACATTCCCTGTGACAGGGCTGACATATCCACTCACCTTCTCTGGGATCAGCCCACTCTTCTTTCCCAGCAGGCAAAGCTTATTCATTTCCTCCCCAATGGGCTAAGAGTCCCCTGGCACCATCCCTATTCCAGGATTACCTCCTCCAGCCTCCAACCCTGCCTCAGTTCCTCTCTATCTAGAATTATTTACCTTGCCCAGCTCCCTCTAATGGCTCTGCAGATGTCTTCAACCACAGTGAAATCTTGCCCTAATTGGCAAAAATTGCTCAACAGAGCAGGCTCCCATACCTGCTATGGAGGGATCTGTTTTATCTGGGAGAATTAATTAGCTCCTCTTGTCCACGAAAAGCAATACAGATTTAGGTAGATGTATGGATACCATAATACAGATTCTGACTCTGAAACACATTCTAGCTAGCCCAATAGTTTCCTTTAGTGTTCCCAATTGGTGGTTCAGTAGGTGATGTATGAGCATTTGAAATCTGGGAACACTAAAGGAAACACGTAATGGAATAGTATAATCCTACACATCTGGCAAATTTCCATAGCACCCTGCATAATACTCCCTGCTAATGCTCATACATCACCTACTGAACCACCACAGTCTTAGGATTTTAATTATTTTTCAAATCTACTCTATATGTAGAGTGAAATAAATAATTTCTTAGAGAGTTTTCAAAATGTTACATATATCTGCCTGCATTGGACAATGCATCTTTGTTAATTTACCATAATGTTTTTAAGTCACCCTTAAACATGATTGCATTGTTGAAATGAGGGAGGAAAAACTGTTTATCTGACAGGAATATTGCACGTATAAACCATATCTTAAAGAAAGAAAAAAAGTTGGATTTGATAAATATGCTCCCTACGCCCACCCCAACTATTTGCAGTATAGCAAAATGAGACTTCTGATATGGATTTCTGTAGATTTGACTATTAAAATTTATTGAATGAAGGAGATAAATATTGACCAAGCAAAGATGTAGAAAGGAAGCATTGCTCTAGATCAGGGGTCAGGAACCTTTCAGAAGTGGTGTGCCAAGTCTTCATTTATTCACTGTAATTTAAGGTTTCGTGTGCCAGTAATATATTTTAACGTTTTTAGAAGGTCTCTCTCGATAAGTCTATATTATATAACTAAGCTATTGTTGCATGTAAAGTAAATAAGGTTTTTAAAATGTCTAAGAAGCTTCATTTAAAATTAAATTAAAATGCAGATCTTATCAGTTTAGTGTGATCCTTGCCCTTGCTTTTCCTTGCTGAGTTTTCCAATGTCTGGCATTCATTTGGATACTTTAAGCTGCACACAGGCTTCTGAGTGATCAGTTGTTAACCGGCTCCGAGAGGGACAGAGGACAGATTTCAAGTGTGAAAATACCTGTTCACACAGGTATGTGGATCCAAATGCTGAAAGCACTGCAAAAGCAATTGTCTTCAGACAGTTAAATTTCACTATCAAATCACTTGTATTTACTTGTATTTACTGAGGGACAGACAACCTATCCTAAATTCTCAATTACTGAGGGACAATCTACACTTATTGTTATATTTGCTTTCCACAAGCTTCTTTTAGTATAAAAACAACAAGGAGACCAGTGGCACCTTAAAAACTAACAGATTTATTTGGGCATAAGCTTTCGTGGGTAAAAAACCCCACTTCTTCAGATGCATGGAGTGAAAATTACAGATACAGGCATAAATATATATTGGCACATGAAGAGAAGGGACTATACTTACAAGTGGAGAACCAATGTTGAAGGCCAATTCAGTCAGGGATGTGGTCCACTCCCAATAATTTTAACACCATCAATTCGGGCTTGAGTAGGGACTGGGAGTGGCTGCCTCACTACAAAAGCAACTTTGCCTCTCTTGGTATTGACACCTCCTCATCAATTATTGGGAGTGGACCACATCCACCCTAACTGAACTGGCCTTCAACATTGGTTCTCCACTTGTAAGGTAACTCCCTTCTATTCATGTGCCAATATATATTTATGCCTGTATCTGTAATTTTCACTCCATGCAGCTGAAGAGGTGGGATTTTTACCCATGAAAGCTTATGTCCAAATAAATCTGTTAGTCTTTAAGGTGCCACCAGACTCCTCATTGTTTTTGTGGATACAGACTAACATGGCTACCCCTCTGATACTTTTAGTATAACATTTTATGAGTGATGTACCTGAATATTTGGATGCTAATATTTAAACTGTATTGTTGAATCTGTTAACCTTAATTTGGGATATAGAAAATTATGTACTATTTGTATTTTATGACTTTTTAAACCAAACTCTGTACTTCTGGATATTTTAAGCATTACATCTTGATGCACAGACACTCTTTCCTTGTGTATTAGATCATTTTAACATTTGGCTTAATAAAAAAAAAATTAAATTTGACTGCAGGGGTAATGAAATGTTATCCTTATTGTATGAGTAAAGGGCAGCAGAACTGTGCTTTACCTGTTCTGATTGAGGGGGTCATCCTCAATTGAACTGAACTCACTAAGCAGGGGGCTCGGATGCCAGATTCCTGTGAAAGAAAGAGGGGGTGGAGACAGGAGTCCCTGCCTAGAGGTGTAGGCCCTGCCCAAGAGTTCTTGGGATGATCTAACCTGCCCATCCCCACTGTTCAAAGATGGAACTAATTAAGGCTCCCTTAGGAGTCTTTTGTTTTGTTAAGTGATCACTACAGCTGAAATCACCTGTTGTGGGACAGGGTTTCTGCGCAAACTGCTTCAGCAATGAAGTTCCTCCACTAAGAGCTGAAAATCAGTGAGAGTTGCATGGAACCTGAAGAGACTGACTCACAGAGGTCACAATAGAGAAGTAGGTGGCAGCAGAAGGTGATGGTGTGCATCGGTGACAGCTGGCAGGGCAGCTGATGGAGCAGAATGGCAAGCAGCCAGTAGGGTGGCAACTCCAGAGAAGCACTCAGATGGCAGAGTGAGCCAGGTGCCTTCTCTCCTGTCCCCAGGTGGGTTGTGAACTCACACAGATGCACCTCTGACCTCTGGGTCTTCACTGACCAAGGACAACCCCTGAGAGTGGGCTGTGGTGGAGGGAGAAGAGAGGGACCCATTGGCTGTTGAACTCAAGAACCTGAGGCAAAAGACACTGCCCAACATACACTGGGGTGGGTGTTTTATGTTTATGAATCCTGTTTGCAGTGTTTTCCCAAATTAATGCCGGGGGACTTTCCTCCTTTCATTAAAAGTTTATTTTCTACACTCAGACTCTGTGCTTGCGAGTGGGGAAGTATTTCCTCTTACAGGAGCCAAAGGGGTGGTGTGTAATTTTCCCAAATTACTGGGTAGTAGCTCAAGCCAGTTCTGTGTTGTATTGTTGAAAAGGAACCCCTAGATATTGAACCTAGTCCTGGTTGCTGCTGACTCCACCTGGCAGAAAAATTACAAATGCAAGATTTCTAAGGAGTCTTCAGAAATTGTTTTACAATTTATGGGATGACCCCAAGGTGACAGGAAAAAGAATTATGGATTACAAGTGGCCTCTCCTTTCCTTTATTCCTACACGATAGAGAGGCAGCTTGTGAGCTCTTGAGGCCCAAAGCGCTGACAGCGTCAGTGTAATTTAAGAAATAATTATGGTTGTTTTACAATATCATGTAAAGTGTGTGTACGTGCCCTTGTCCACATACTACTGTATGTTATAGGCCCAATACTGTGATAAAAGCAAATGGGGATTCTCCCTTAGCTCTACTGGCCAGGACCTCTGCTTTTGGAGTAGGAGGATCTGAGTTCTATCTCTGCTTTCACTGGAAAGTTCTCACTTCATGGTGTGCAGCAAAGTGACAACCATGAAATCATAGGTGGCAATAGATTTGTTACAACACTCTGTTTGACAAGTCCAAGCACTTGGGCCAAGGAGGTGGTGTTATAGTCACAGCCAAAACCACTGATTTACTTATGGGCTCATCCAGTTCACCCTCACCTATAATTCCTGCTGTGACTGTCTGTGAGGAATTAATAATAATATCTAGCTCCTAGATTGCTCTTGGAGATCTACTAATGAAAAGGAGGCCAGTATCATTAGCTCCATTTTATAGATGAGGAAACTGGAGCACAGAGAAGTGAAGTGACTTGCCCAAAGTCACTCAATAGGCCAGTGGTAGAGCCAGGAATAGAACCCAGGTCCTACTCCAGTGCTCTCCCCACTCCTTTCCTTCTTTTAACGTAAAGCCTTGCTCCTACCAAGAGAACCATGTGTGTGGGGCCTGGGTAGACATCAACTGGGAAAGTGCTAGTCTTTGCCCCTGCTGTTCTCTTTGCAGGATCAGGTCCCAGGATTACACTAATATTTATCAATATTTTCTCCACTCCAGCACCTTTCCTGGCTTCTCTGCACATTCATTTTCTCCTTCCTCTCCTCAATTTAGCTCCCCTGAACATTTCTAATCTCTTAAAAAATAACTTTATCTCTTGAACCCCAACCTCACAGGTACCCTCCTCTCCTATTGTTTTTATATGTCTCTACACTCTGGGTCCTTACTGTGATGTTGCACTCCATATGTTTTATGGAAATATGCTTATGAATGTGAATATGATGTATCTGGAATACGCTTTATGCAAAAGGTCTCTTGTAAGGTATCATAACAAAGGTTATATCCTACTGAATATATTCCTCTTATTTGTATGTATGTATCATTCTTGTATCTGAAGCTAGAAATATGAATTATAACTCCGAGGTCCTATTGTAATTATGCAAAGTGTGGACCACTATGGTGGTTTAGAATCTTGATGGCTCCCATTGACTAGGACAATTGGTTGTAAATGGCTCTGTTTACTTACAAACCTTCCGGTGTACATGTGTGCCAGCCCAGAACGAATGGAGGCTGGAGTCTCACACGACATTTGATCATGTCACCTGATACTGGAATCCATCTTAAATTTGGTACTTTTCCATTTAGAAGGAGGGGTGGGGACCCAGAGAGACAAAAGATTCCAACCTTGTGCCAAAGCTATAAAAGGGGGTGGAACAGAACAAATGGAGCTGCCAGTCATGAGAACACCCCTGAATTCCACCTAAGATGTCTGCTGGAACTAACAAGGACTGTACCAGGGAAAGGATTGGGCCCAGACTAGGAAGGAGTCTAGTCTGTTAAAGAAGCTTATTGGAACATCTCTGAGGGTGAGATTTTACTTGTAAATAGTTTCTTAATGTATTAGGCTTAAACTTGCATGTTTTTGCTTTATTTTGCTTGGTGACTTATTTTGTTGTGTCTGTTATTACTTGAAACCACTTAAATCCTACTTTTTATACTTAATAAAATCACTTTTGTTTATTAATGAACCCAGAGTAAGTGATTAATACCTGGGAGAGCAAACAGCTGTGCATATCTCTCTATCAGTGTTATAGAGGGTGGACACTTTATGAGTTTACCCTGTATACGCTTTATACAGATGAAAACGGATTTATTTGGTGTTTGGATCCCATTGGGAACTGGAGATAGGTGACCTGCTGAGCAGTTTTTGGTTAAAGTCTGCAGCTTTGCGGGTGTGGCTCAGACCCTGGGTCTGTGTTGCAGCAGGCAAGCGTGTCTGGCTCAGCAAGGCAGGGTTCTGGAGTCCTAAGCTGGCAGGGAAAACAGGCTCAGAGGTAATCTCAGCATGTCAGGTGACTGTCCCAAGGGGGTTTCTATGATCAAACCCATCACACCTACCTTTCACCCATTTTTAATAACTTGGCTTCACACACTTCCCTCAGCTCACAGTTTTACTCCCCATTCAGCCACCTCCTGTAGCTTTTTCTGTAGAAGGGGAGATCTGGTCCTTAGGAAACTAAGGTTATTCACAAGCTACCTGTGGTAAGGCCTACTGTACATTAGTAGCTTTCATTAAAAACACAGGAAAATAGTTTTAAATCATAAAGGCCCCAATATTGCAAGATGACCTGTGTGGTTGTGAGCCTCTGTAGCCATATAGAGTCACACTGACTTCAAGATGATCAGTCGGGACTTGAGGGTCAAATTACATGGATAGGCTTGCAAGATTGCCTAAGTATGAAAAGTTGCTAGTTCTCCCAAGGGTGAAGTGTTACTAGCTCTTGGGCATAGCAGGACTCAGATACCACAGTGAAGAACATGGTGTAAATAGATGTGCAGATCATCATGCGCATGTATTCAGGAAGGTGTCAACAGCAACCAAAAACCTGGAAATATAGGACTTGCTCTTGAAAGGCTCTAAGCACGCACTAATACCATTGAAGTCAATAGGAGCTGCATCTTTTAGGATCAGGCTCAGAATTTTGATCTGTTGGTAGTGAGTTTAACTTCAGAGTGAATCTTTAACTCGTTTACCATTTGTAACTGGCACTAATTAATCACAAAATGAAAGGTTCCACAGTTTCATTACAACAACAAGGTCACTTTCCCAGAGGAGGAAATGAGATATGATTAACACTTGGTTGTAAAACTATTATTTTGTGGTGATTCATAATTTTAGAAAAAATTGGTATCTCATCTTGATAAGGCTTTTGTGAATATATCTTCAACTCAAATATTCAGTTATTTTATGACTATGACATTTGACTTATTCCTTTTTTCCTCTGTCCTCATTCTTACTTGTTTTTATCTTTTACATTAGTTAACATTCAAAGAGTGCAGGTAGATTATTTTTATCCCTGTGGTTTACGACTGAGGAATCAATAAGGAAGCTTTATAGGTTGTCCGAGGCACTGAGCCCCCACAGCTCCAACTAACTTCAACAGGAGTTGTGAGTGCTCCACACTTCCGAAAATCAGGTCCTAATATGTTACTAATGTTCTTATTATCCATGCCATATGATTCTCGCAAAGCTGGTATATTTCACTGATACTATTATAATCTTCTGACATTCTTATTACTAATACCTTTTCTCTGATTTTTGCTACTACGGAGATGCAGTAATGGCACCACAGTTTGGATGTGAGAGCAATCTTTCTCAGCTCCTGTTTCCATCCTCTTCTGCTCTCCACAAAACAATCCTTTGTGGATTGAAATGTCTCTTATTTCCATTCATTCCAAATTTGCATTTTGGGAAGGCTAAAAATAACTGGTCCAGCCAATTTTGAGTTATGTTGCAATGGAAAAAAACTAGGTTACAAAAGGAAAACCTCGTGTGCATTTATACTCAAAACCCTGAGTTTTTAATTACATTTTGGCACAGAGAAAGAGTTGCAACTATGTGCACCAGAAATTTTTAAAATTGAAATATATAGTTTACTTAAGTAGTATTAATCTGTATATAATCCGCCATATAATCTGTCAGTTTTAACCTCTCATTTGGGGTAAAAAGAATCTCATTCTAAGTGCCTTTACAATATACATTTCTAAGGCAAGGCAAAACCTTCATATTTAGAGAAATAGATTAAAAACACCTGAAACATCTTGAAAATGAGATATTATCAGCAGAAAGTGCATATTAAATCAGTTTTGTGGCCACAATACTATGGACAAGTTTGTTCCATACAGGTAAAATACTAGTCTCACAATCAAGTATTCCATAACAGGGATCTGTTCTGGGTCCAGTGTTCTTTAACATCTTTCAGTGACCTAGATGTAGGAATAGAGAGCACACTGATCAAATCTGCAGATGACACTAAGCTGGGGGGATAAGAAATTGCAAACACTTTAGAGGATAGAACTAAAATTCAAAGGCATCTTGATAAATTGGAGAACTGGGTTAGGCAATAAAATGAAGTTCAACAAAGACAAATGTAAGAGGCTATACTTTGGGAAGAAAAACCAAATGCACAAATACAGAATGGGAGACAACTGGCTTGGCAGCCGCACTGCTGAGAAGAATCTGGGGACTGTGGTAGATCACAATCTCAACATGAGTCAACAGTGTGATGCTGTTGCAAAAAAAGCAAATGGAATTTTGGGTAGCATTAACAGAGGCATAGCATGCAAGTCACGGAAGGTGATATTACCACTCTACTCAGTCTCAGCTGGAGTACTGTGTCCAATTTTGGTTACCACTGCATAGAAAGGATGTAGAGAAACTGGAAAGGATCCACAGGTGAGTGACAAGGATGATCAAAGGTAGGGTGACCAGATGTCCCAATTTTATAGGGACAGTCCCAATTTTGGGGTCTTTTTCTTGTATAGGCTCCTATTACACCTCACCCCCGTCCCGATTTTTCACATTTGCTGTCTGGTCACCCTAATCAAAGGGATGGAATGCAAGCTATCTAAGCAGAGGCAGAAAGAACTGGTTGGAAAAGAGGAGATTAATGGGGGGACATGATAACAGTCTTCAAATACTTGAAAGGCTGTCATAAAAAAAGATAGAGAAAAATTGTGCTCTCTTGCCACAGAGGGCAGGACAAGAGGTAATGGGTTCAAACAACAGCATAGCAGATTTTGATTAAATCTCAGGAAAAACTTCCTAACTGTAAGAACAGTAGGACAATGGAATAAAACTGCCTAGGGAAGTAATGAAATCCCCTTCATAGGAGGTTTTCAAAAGGCATCTGGATAGCCATCTGTCTTGGATGGTTTAGACACAACAAATCCTGCATCTTGGCACAGGGTTAGACTAGATGACCCTTGTGGTTCCTTCTAACCCTATGGTTCTATGATTCTATAATCAATTTGTGGACAAGTTTAATTGGTGCATAGTATTATGGAAATATCCTGTAGAACGTTAAAAGGAAAGAACAAATTATCTAAAGCAGTGTTTTGCAAACTCTATGGGTTATGATGTATCTCTGAGTGGGAGAATCACAGAGTTTAAATTTCTAACATTTTAAAATGGAAATTTTTATATTATAATTATAATACCTGGTTCTATACAAAGAGAAAGTGGTTGCTGTCTAAAATTTACAGACAGTTACCACTGGTATTTGAGATACCACAACTGTTTTCTACTCTACATATTTGCAAACAGTGCAGTATCTCAGAAAAAACTTTGCAGTATCTGTTGATAAATGATAACTTTTCACTGACAAGCATCTTCTGTGAAGATGTGAATAGGTTATACTTGCATAGTGGACACGTGAGACGGGGGCAGAGAGAGGGAGCGCTGTTTATGAAGCTGCCAGTAGAACCTGTTGCAATGATTGGGCCAAAAAATTTACTCTAATTGTGAGTTCAACTGTGAGGAGTGAGTGAAAGTTCATAAAATGTCACAATAAACTTTAATAACAAATTTTGATGGGAAAATGTGCAGAAAGGAGACAAAGACTGCGTCTAAACAAAGGGGCTTTACTAATACAACTCAAGGACTGTGTTGAGACCATACTTCGTAAACAAAGAAAGACTGGAACCAGAAGTTAACGAACTAAACTTGTTATGTCGGAAGTTAGGCCCAAGAAGCTTTGGAAAGGCAAAGGGAAGCATGGAGCTGGATGACTGAAAGAAAGGGAAGGAGTGAGCATCACCATCATGGCTGCCACCTCCACCATCTCCTGGGACCCTAGACCTTCTTTGTCCTGATCCTGAAAATTATTCCGATTAGACTTGGGCAGAGACCCCAGAAGAACCAGTTGAGGTTCCTTGTTTTCACTTGCATAATCTCAAACCAATCACCCTATCATAGAATATCAGGGTTGGAAGGGACCTCAGGAGGTCATCTAGTCCAACCCCCTGCTCAAAGCAGGACCAGCACGAACTAAACCATCCCAGCCAGGGCTTTGTCAAGCCTGACCTTAAAAACCTCTAAGGAAGGAGATTCCACCACCTCCCTAGGTAACCCATTCCAGTACTTCACCACTCTCCCAGTGAAAAAGCTTTTCCTAATATCCAACCTAAACCTCCCCCACTGCAACTTGAGACCATTACTCCTTGTTCTATCATCTGGTACCACTGAGAACAGTCTAGATCCATCTGCTTTGGAACCCCCTTTCAGGTAGTTGAAAGGCTATCAAATCCCACCTCATTCTTCTCTTCTGCAGACTAAATAATCCCAGTTCCCTCAGCCTCTCCTCATAAGTCATGTGCTCCAGACCCCTAATCATTTCTGTTGCCCTCCGCTGGATTCTTTCCAATTTTTCCACATCTTTCTTGTAGTGTGGGGCCACAAACTGGACACAGTACTCCAGATGAGGCCTCACCAATGCCAAATAAAGGGGAATGATCATGTCCCTCGATCTGCTGCCAATGCTCCTACTTATACAGCCCAAAATGCAGTTAGCCTTCTTGGCAACAAAGGCACACTGTTGACTCATATCCAGCTTCTCGTCCACTGTCACCCCTAGGTCCTTTTCCGCAGAACTGCTGCCTAGCCATTCGGTCCCTAGTCTGTAGCAGTGCATGGGATTCTTCCGTCCTAAGTGCAGGACTCTGCACTTGTCCTTGTTGAACCTCATCAGATTTCTTTTGGCCCAATCCTCTAATTTCTTTAGATCCCTCTGTATCCTATCCCTACCCTCCAGCATATCTACCACTCCTCCCAGTTTAGCATCATCTGCAAACTTGCTGAGGGTGCAATCCACGCCATCCTCCAGATCATTAATGAAGATATTGAACAAAACCAGCCCCAGGACCGACCCTTGGGGCACTCTGTTTGATACCGGCTGCCAACTAGACATGGAGCCATTGTTCACTACCCATTGAGCCCGATGATCTAGCCAGCTTTCTATACACCTATGGCATGATACAAATGAAAGAAATAGGGCCAAATCCTCAACTGGTGTAAATCAGTGCAACATCATCATTTCTATAAAGTGACTACTTCTATAAACTACAAGCAACAGTGAATTGCTCTCAGGACACAGCCAGACAATAAGAGTTTGTTCTGATTACATAATGCTTGTGCTTCTGAGCTCAATGTTACATATGCAGATATTTTGAAGACATGAAGACTATATTTCATCATGAGATATTTCAAACCTATTATTTAATTCTATCAACATTTCCACCAAGACATTGGGCATAGGTCTATTTTCTCAACCTTACACATTGTTAAATGGAAGAAGATAATCCTGACTTATAATTAATTGGCTGAGGATAGGTCAGCAAGTTTGGCTTCTCTACTTCCTTCTAGCCAAAAATTACTATGATCCATATCAAGATCAGCTAGTTGCAGTAGAATATATTTAGATCTGCTCCCTGATTGATTCAAAGGTAATTAATCATTCTTCTGGGACCTCTAGACTCACCCCATTTTTACCACTTTAGTTTAACTAAAACTGCTAACCACTAATGAAATTCATGGTTATGACGATGTAAATCCTGGACCAGATTGTGCTAGGTCGCTGTAAGGATGCCCCAGGGAAAGGAAGCTTTCCTTGCCCTAATGTCTTCCATTTAGGGGCCTGGCATAACCGTAAGGGAAACATAATCAAGAACACTTAGGTAATTTTGTGCCTGTTCTGTTTATGCAACAGCATTCTTCTCCTTAGTCTCTAACCTCACCACTTATCACAACACAAACAAATACTTACTGGATTTGGACTGTCATTTTGCTAGGGTTATTGACTATTACCTGCAAAGAAATTCTGTATTTGCTACACTGCAGTTGAAACATAAAACTACTGGCAAACAGCCATCAGAAACAGGATTAGTAAAATACTGAGAGATTCACTGAAGGCCTCATTCAATAAAATGTAGCATGAGACTGATTCTTTTCAGTTACATCAGCATAATTCCATTAACTTCAGTGCAGTAGCTCCTGATTTACACTAATATATGCAAGAGAAGAATTAGGTACTGTAAAGCTTGATCAAAGAATAGAAGATTGTCTGCTTCTCTTTGTTCTTAAATATTGAGAACTGAAAATCCCAAAACCTGAATGCCTGTTAGTTAGCAGACGTTAATCTCTAATGAAGGATAGTGCAGGTACCAAAGAGAAATAAAAACATACCCAGGAAACAGAGAATACCCCCATATGTAGAATAGCTGCTCTCTGATTTCTCTAAAAAGTTGACTTTAGTATTTAATATTTTATTCAGTGATTTATTGAATAAATTGGTAGTATCGCTGCTATTCCTTTTGGCTGTCTTATCACTGAATTGGTTAAGCTACTGTTATCATATACTGTTTTATTGCTTTCTTTTGATACCCGAATTGCTTCTGTGTTGATCACTTATTTGTACTATGCTGTGTCTGCATTACTCCTTCTGTTAGTTTCTGTGGAATTTTTATTTTAGTTATTGTTTCTTTGTATTCTTTTAATAAGTGAATCACTTCAGTTTCTCTCACTTTTGTAGCATTTCCTCTTTTTTTACTTCAGTTCACTCATACTTTGAGTGTTTCAGCTATTTACACATGTGGGAAAGGAATTCTGCTGTCATTTACAATGGTGTGACTTTGGACCTATGTAACACAGCAGCATTTTTAACGAGGTGCTCTACAGAGACTCCCAAAACACTCTCCAGCAGATCCTCTGCAATAGTCCTTGCTTTACGAAGTAAAGTTTCAGAGAGTTGATCCTTCCTTCCCCGCAATGGCAGTAGTAAACTCCTCCTTTGGGGTTGTTTCTTTTCAATAATTTACCCTGCTCTTTGGTGGGGTGTGAGGGAAAGGGGTTGGATTTTTTTCCTTTTCAGGGGACGGGGGGTGTTCTATATTCTGGCTTTGATTTATTATTTTGAAGCACTGCATCTTGCTCCTGTGAATTGGCATTTGCCCACTTTCATGGCTCTGAAGTACTTTCAGGTAAATACTGAGAACAGAATCTTTGAAGAGCCTATTAAGTCAAGTGTGGTAACCTACTTTCCCAAGGAACTTCAAAGAAAAAAGAAATCCAAGTTGATTTTCAATAGGCCCTCCTGAACAGGGAAGCATAAAAATTCTAGTAACAACCACTCCAACATTAACACCACCTTTACTGGAAGCTTCCAATTCAGGTGCTGGTTTATTTTATGAGTCATTATTTTACCTCAACTAGTTAGAAGAGTCAAGTTATCATGTACATAACACCATATAGGACATGCAAACAGCAAAAGGGTGGAGAGAGAGAGAGAGAGAGAAACAGAACTGTAAGACAATGTATTCATTTCAGTTGATGAAGTCAAAGTCCACTCTAGCTTGCACTACTTCCTCATTCATTTTTAGTTCCATTGATATTTGTCTTCAGAGAAACTCCAAAGGGATAACAATAGTCAGCCAGATTTAGATTTTCCTGGCTGTCCTAGTGGGATCTTGTTTTTCCCTATGGCACTAAATGACCCTTCACATACTAATCTGTTTAAAGTGCATAAGCTACATCAGCCAGCTCCAGCTGGTGCTAACCAACAGTAGAAACAAAGTATGCTTTAACTATCTTCAGAGTGGAGCTATTGAAAAAAAAATCACCAACCAGGATGAGCAGAAAAACTGTCTCTTTTTCCAAAGTTCACACAGAGAAAGAACGACTTATCTTGTAGTTGATGAGGGATCTCAGAAATACTAGCAGTATCAGGCAATGGCAGAAGCAACTCAGTACTATTAACAGCAAAAGTTGATCAAATTGCTGTTTGAAGTGTAATTTCCTGCTTTTTAAATCACCCATATTTTTAGTTATTTCATTTTAGTGCTTTAAGCACATACATTTTGTTGGATGACAGAGGAAAGAATACACTTACAACATCTGCAGATGACACCAACCTAGGTACTTTGGAGGAAAGGATTAGAATTCAAAATTATCTTGATTGGAGAATTGATCTAGAATAGGTGTGATTTCCCAATTTCCAGCATAACAATGCAAGTGTGTAGTACCTACATTTAAGAAAGGGAAAAAAAGTGATTTGTGAAACTACAGGCCCATTAGTTTGACCTCAACTGAATGCAAGATCTTAGAACAAATTTTGAAAGAGACAGTAGTTAAGGACAAAGAGGTAAATGAAAATTGGGATAAAATACAACAGTTTTACAAAACAATACATTGTGTCAGACCAAACTGATCTCTTATCTTTGAGAAGATAACTAATTTTCTAGACAAAGGAAATGCAGTTGATCTTATCGACCTAGATTTCAGTAAAGCATCTGATACAGTTCCACAAGGGCAATTAGTTAATTTGGATAAGATGGGGATTAATATAAGAATTTAAAGATGGATAGGAAACTGGTTAAAGAGGAGACAACAGTGGGGTCATGCTGAAAGGTAAACTGTCAGGCTGAAGGGAGGTTACTAGTTGAGTCTTGGAACCAATCTTATTTAACATTTTCATTAAAGACTTAGGCACAAAAAGCGGGAGTGTGCTATTAAAATTTGCGGATGAGACAAAGTTGGGAGTTACTGCCAATAGTGAGGAGGACCGGAGTATCACACAAGCAGATTTTGACAATCTTGAGAACTGGAGTAATAAAAATAGGATAAAATTTAATAGTGCAAAGTCATGCACTTAGGGACTAACAACAAAAATTTTTGTTATAAGTTTGGGGATTTACCAGCTAGAACTGACAGAGGAGTAGAAAGACCCAGGCGTATTGGTCGACAGGATGACTATGAGCCACCAATGGAAGGTGGTCGTGAAAAAGGCTAGTGCAATCCTAGGATGCATTAGATGAGGTACTTCCAGTAGACAGGGAAGTGTTATTACCTTTGTACAAGCAACTAGTGGGACCTCATCTGGAATACTCTGTGCAGTTCTGGTCTCCCATGTTTAAGAAAGATGAATTCTAACTGGAACAGGTGCAGAGAAGGGCTACTAGGATGATGAGAGGAATGGAGAACCTGCCTTACAAGAAGAGACTTATGGAGTTTAGCTTGTTTATCCTAACAAAATGAAAGACAAAGGGAGATATGATTGCTCTCTATAAATACATCAGAAGTATAAATACCAGGAACATTTGGCAGAGGATTGCAGAGTATCTGCAGGAAGTTTCCTAGAGATCGCTATGGAGGATTCCCAAGAGATTTCCGTGTGCATTAACAGACTTTTTCACAGGGCCCCCATTGCATAGCAAAACAAGGGAATGAGAAGCAGATGCAAACAGTACCTAGTGTTGTTAATTTTGATTCCTTCTCCCATGTGCATCATGCAACAAAATAAAGGACACCTCTACCTCATGTAATTGTGTAATATCAAAGCAAAATGGAGTATTAACACATGCTCCCTTCTCCTGCTTCAGGCACACCAGAGCGGGACTGCTAGACCCCTCTGGAGTCAAAAGAGAGTCCCTGGCTCGCCACACAACCAGACAATCCTGCCATCTGTCCCACATCCTCCTCCAACTTGATCTCCTCGTCCACCACGTGGTTCTCGGGGTTGACTCCGCTGGCCACTGCCTCCTGTCCCCGCACACACCCCCAAAATATCCACAGGCCTCCTAGCAGTGGAGGTGGGATCGCTGCAAAGGATAGCGTACAGCTCTTTGTAGAAGGAGCTTATTTTTGGTGCCACACCAGAGTGACGGTTAGCCTCCCTTGTCTTCTGGTACACCTGCCTCAGCTCTTGATCGTAGAATGGCACAGCTGCATGTCCCTTTTGTGCCCCTTCTCATCCATGTTACTGCTCGTAGGTGTCGAAGTTCCTATGGCAACTGCACAGCTGCCTCTCCCCACAGACCCAAAAAATCCAGCAACTCCGATGTACTCCAGGTGGGAGTTTGCTGCAGAAAGAGACAGGGCCGCACAGAGGATTTAGGGGCCCTGGGATCCTCGGCGGCGGGGGTCCTTCTGCTCTGGGTCTTCAGGGCACTTCGCTGAAGACATGGAGCGGAAGGACCCCCACTGCCGAATTGCCGCCGAAGACCCGGAGCAGAAGAAGCAGCGGCGGATCCTTCATTCCAGGTGTGTTCGACGGCACTGAAGGGGGCCCCTGAAAACTCTTGTGGGTGCCCCTGCAGGGCCCGGGGCAAATTGCTCCACTTGCCCTACCCCACCCCCTACCGGGCAGCCCTGGAAAGACAGCATAGTCAGTTGGGAAGATGTGATGTGAGCTGTCCAGACCAAACAAACAGGAAGTGCAATTTCAAAAAAATTCCTGGGGCTTTCAAGGTGGAGGGGCGTATGCCTGTGTACCCAGCTGCAGGGCAGTGGAGTAGAAACTGCTTACCAGAGTGGTCATGAGAGCCATTGTGGGACACCTCCTGGCGGCCACTTTGGGTGACATGAGCAAGCACACCATCTACACTGACACTGCATAGCTCAAACTTTGTTGCAAAAAGCTCTATGCCACTCATCGAGGTGACTGTATTATGCCAGCATAGCAGGAGTTTTAAATCAGTGGGAGGAGCATTGTTGTGTATACACCTCCACTGTTTTGTCAGCAAAACCTGACTTTTGTTGACAAAACTGTATAATGTAGAAAAGGCCTGAGAAGACATTTTTATAGTTACAGAGCAAACACTACCTTAGAACATGGGATACAGATATTATAAGTAGGATTAATACATGCAGCATCCTACAAGCATTCCACAAAATCTAAAAACATTCTTATAACTCTACTACTGTAAAATAGATATGAACTCACAGGTAAGCCAGCCTGGTTTCCGGCTATGCATCTGTCAGTGTTCAATGAGGCCCAAGGCTTTGGCATGAGCTGGCACTGGGTTTGCCAGAGTTATAGTGGGTTTCTTTTTTTCCTCCTTCTTCCAAAGGATCAGAGATGACCACAGCTGGAGATGGGCTTTGGACAGGAAGGGTTTGTACTCTGGGATAGCACCCAACTTTCTCTTTCTGAGATGCTTAGCTGGCTGGTTCTTGCTCACATCCTCAGCGTCTAACTGTCCATCACATGTGGGGTTGGGAAAGAATCACACACACACACACCCTGGTCAAATTGGCAGTGACCTGGAGGGATTTTTGCCTTCCTCTACTGCATATGGGTGTATCCACAGGGTATCATTTGCATGGATCATCTGGGTATATCTCACTTATTACCCTGCCTTTGCAGGGCCCTCATTTGTTGGGCACCTTGGTCCCTCCTATTCTCTGCCCATGGCACATAACAGCTTAGTCTATGATGGGCTGTAATACTTTGGTCTAATTTTGGTTGCTGGGTTTGGTTTGGTGTGCAGGTGCTGAATTGTGTTGGTGGCCTGTGATATACAGCAGGTCAGACTAGATCAGCGGTGTGCAAACTTTTTGAGTCACACCCCCCCTTCACCATTAAAAGAATCTGTCCATGTCCCCCCTCCATTACTGCACAGCCAAGGCTTCCTCAGCAGTGGAGCTTGACGGAGCTGAGGATGGGGGAATGATGCTCCCTTCCTGTCCTCACTGGGCGGTTGGCCTGGGCCTAGAGGCAGAGCAGGACTGGGGGCTGAACAGGGCTGGGGGAGGACTGAGACTGGGGACGGAGCTGGGTTGAAAACATGGTGCTCCCTCCCACACCCCCTGCTGCGTGCACCCTTGAATAATCCTCCATGCTTCCTAGCTGCAGGTACCCCACAGTTTGAGGATCACTGAACTAGATGATCTTGTGCACTCTTCTGGCCTTAAACTCTATGACTAGTTTGTTTGCTTTGTTTTTTTAAAGCAATCACCTTTAATCCCCTATACCAGACCCAATATACTGTACATTCCTTCCCTAAGCTATTACTAACTTCCTGCTGGCAAGTGTAATTATCAAAATAAATGTTCTAAATTTTATTTAGAAAGTGAAAAACCTGTAAGGAGGAGTCTGACTAGCAAGCTTGGTATTTGCTGTTCTCCTAGAGCAGCCTTAAGGCCCTTGTTTCTTGACTTTAGCAAAGCTTTTGACACGGTCTCCCACAGTATTCTTGTCAGCAAGTTAAAGAAGTACGGGCTGGATGAATGCACGATAAGGCGGGTAGAAAGTTGGCTAGATTGTCGGGCTCAACGGGTAGTGACCAATGGCTCCATGTCTAGTTGGCAGCCGGTGTCAAGTGGAGTGCCCCAGGGGTCGGTCCTGGGGCCGGTTTTGTTCAATATCTTCATAAATGATCTGGAGGATGGTGTAGATTGCACTCTCAGCAAATTTCCGGATGATACTAAACTGGGAGGAGTGGTTGATACGCTGGAGGGCACGGATAGGATACAGAGGGACCTAGACAAATTGGAGGATTGGGCCAAAAGAAATCTGATGAGATTCAATGAGGATAAGTGCAGGGTCCTGCACTTAGGATGGAAGAACCCAATGCACAGCTACAGACTAGGGACCGAATGGCTGGGCAGCAGTTCTGCGGAAAAGGACCTAGGGGTGACAGTGGACGAGAAGCTGGGTATGAGTCAACAGTGTGCCCTTGTTGCCAAGAAGGCCAATGGCATTTTGGGATGTATAAGTAGGGGCATAGCCAGCAGATCGAGGGACGTGATCGTTCCCCTCTATTCGACATTGGTGAGGCCTCATCTGGAGTACTGTGTCCAGTTTTGGGCCCCACACTACAAGAAGGATGTGGATAAATTGGAGAGAGTCCAGCGAAGGGCAACAAAAATGATTAGTGGTCTGGAACACATGACTTATGAGGAGAGGCTGAGGGAACTGGGATTGTTTAGTCTGCAGAAGAGAAGAATGAGAGGGGATTTGATAGCTGCTTTCAACTACCTGAGAGGTGGTTCCAAAGAGGATGGTTCTAGACTATTCTCAGTGGTAGAAGAGGACAGGACAAGGAGTAATGGTCTCAAGTTGCAGTGGGGGAGGTTTAGGTTGGATATTAGGAAAACTTGTTCACTAGGAGGATGGTGAAACACTGGAATGCGTTACCTAGGGAGGTGGTAGAATCTCCTTCCTTAGAAGTTTTTAAGGTCAGGCTTGACAAAGCCCTGGCTGGGATGATTTAATTGGGGATTGGTCCTGCTTTGAGCAGGGGGTTGGACTCGATGACCTCCTGAGGTCCCTTCCAACCCTGATATTCTATGATTCAAGGGTTTGGGGGTTGGCTCAGTTTAGCAACAGACATTAGTACATGCTCCAGAGGACAGGGAAGGTTCAGGCTCACCTACCCACCTCTAGTATAAATGAGTCTGTCCTTTTATTAAAGAGTAGGTAGGTGGGAACTGTTCCCCGCCCGCTCCCCTTTTTCAGCCAGAAGTTTCACAGTGTGTAAGGCAAACCTGAAGCCAGACCAAGGGTGCCCATTCAGCTGCCATGACTCACCACTTCAGCAGAACCTGCAGTGACTTATCACCAGGGATCCTAGTTTTCTGTGATAACTGCCCCCACCTCCCCCGCAAAGTTTTCCAATAAAAAACCCCAAACATAAAAATCCACATTTTTCTGTGATAAAAATGAAATCTGACAGCCTGGAGCCCCACCACCCAGTGCTGACAGCCCAAAACCCATGCCCTGCCAGATTCTTTATTTAAAAAAAAACAACAAAAAAACAAAAAAACCCACCACACACACATTCAATATTTTTACATGGCAAATGCATTTCCAGGATACCTATTAATTACTAAATCATGCTGCACCAACTCATCCCATAAGCAGAGCCTGAGCACTCAGATATGCTGCAGCAGCTTATCCCTGGACAGAACCTGGGTCAGATGACCCCTAGGCACAGGTATTTTACTGAGTCTGCCAGACCTGTAAGTTAGACCTGGTCTATGCTAGGAAATTAGGTTATTATAACTATATTGCTCAGGTGTGGGAAATATCCACACACCAAATGATGTTTTTAAATTGACCTAATCCCTAGTGTAGATATAGGCTGACCAGATAGCAAGTGTGAAAAATTGGGAGCGGGGGGTGGGGGTGGTAATAGGAGCCTATGTAAGAAAAAGCCCCAAGTATCAGGACTGTCTCTATAAAATCGGGACATCTGGTCACCCTATGTAGACACAGCTAGGTCGACGGGAGAATTCTCTACCACCTCTTGGGGAGGTGAATACCCATGTTGATGGGAGAACCCCTCCCATTGGTGTAGGCAACATCTTCGCTGAAGCACTTCATTTTTGTCACTGCAGTGTTTTAAGCGTAGACAAGTCCTTACACTGTACAACAGCACTACTTGGCTAGGAACCCTCCTGCTGCTTCACAGTGTTACAGACTCCCTAGGCTTTCAGCCTGCCCTTGATCCAGTTCCTGGTCCTGCTCAGCCCCAGGCTTGTTGCAGCTATCTTCAGTCTTGCCCAGGCCCCACTCAGACCATACTCCAGCCCTGTTACTGAACCACTCCAGCCTTGCATCTGCCTCCAGACCCTCGGACTGACTCCCACCTGGCATTGACCTTTGGCCCACTCTAGACTCTAACTACCTTCCCGATTTGGCTTGTCTGTGGACTCTGACCTTGGTTTTGATCCATAGCTGATCCCCTACCTTGGTTTCAATGCGGCCTGACTATGGCTCTGACCACTTTGAAATGGGAGCCTGTCACAGTGTTGCCATGACTCAGTGCATTTAAGGAGCAAAAATGTACAGGTCCTGGATAGTCTTCCCACATCTTTTCAGAGGTATCATTTGCTACAGGGAAAAGGAGGCAGTTACAACCCTCCCTCCCCCCCAACCTTAGTTTGTGCCCCCTTTTCATAGGTCTATATGCTCCATTAGGTCTTCCACGTTTTGTCCCAGCCCCTGACTTTGCAGGATATCATAATCAAATGCAAGGTTCTTTATGCTGACAACTTTGCCTGCTCACTCCCATTTTTCTGAAGTGACAGATCTGAACCTTGTCTCAGAAGAAAAAGAAATCTCAGTTAATTTTGTCCAAAGTTGCAATTCTAGCTCCAAACTTATACTTGTAAAGTATATATTTTATGTAAGTTACAGTGAGAGTTATCTCAATATTGACAGAAAGCAGATGCTCAGTTTAATTGCCCCACAGACATAGCTGTTAATCATTTCTTGGTCATTGCACACATTGCTAGAGCTATTTGTCACTACATTTAGCTTCTGTTCAAGGTAGATTCTAAATGAAATAGTTGGAATTTGCCTATCATGGGGCCTGATCTTGCACCACTGAAGTCTATGGGAGCTTTGGCATTGAGTTCAGTGGACACAGGATCAGGCTCTTGTTGTACTGCCATGGTGCAATGTTTTAACTAATTTCAAATAAATTCATTTTATGAAAGCTAGAGGGGATTCTTACAAGAATCTCACCCATTTTCTCCCCCTTTGCCTTGATTCCCATCTCAATACCAGTAGCTCAACTTTTAAGCAGCTAAAATCCTCTGTCAACAGCATAAATTTGTTTATTATAACTATTTTGACTGCCATATTTAGAACCTTCTCTCTTCCCTTTTCCCTATGCAGAGCCCTCTTCTAGTCTGCTTTTTGTTTGTCTATAGACAAGGCAGTGTGTTTTTTTTTTTAACTGTCTATAATTTACTAGAAAATTATTATACAGTGAGCTGGTGCTTTGAGTGGGGGGTGCTTTAGTGTAAATAAAAATCCATACACCCACTCATTCCTCTCCCACCCCAACCTTTGGGGAAGTTGCAATCCAACTCTAGATTTGCCATAGCAGACAGCTATGATTTTAGCAGCCTATAATAGGCAACCCTAAAACAAGGGTGGCAAGGGGTGCTGGAACAATCTGTGTAGTGGGAGTGCTGAGAGCCACTGAACCAAACTGTAAACCCCTGTATATGATGGAGACAACTCCAAGCCAGGGGCCGCGGCCAAACCCCCAGCTCCAGCACCTAGGAAGGGTGGGGTTTATTACACAACAAATACAAAGGGTAAACGCCGTTTTAGGTACACGACAGCCCCAAAAGAATCACGTTCCTTTGTACATGGGGATGGGTATTTAGTACCTGCCCTGGTGTGAGTTACTCACCTAAATTATAGCTGTGTAAACTGTCTGAGAGAGAAGAGACAATATCCCGCAGTGGACAAAAACTAAATTCTGGTATGTGATGCGTCCAGAGGTTTCAGCCCAGGAAAGGGCAGCAGCAGTACAGGCCCCTTGCCCTTTCCAGGGAGTTACATTACACTGGGGAGAAAACACTGGCAGCCCGGAGCTCGCTAAGGGCCCCACAGACACAGGCAGCTTCCGGGAGCGAGGCTGAATCGTTGCTTCTTGCAGCTGATCTCTGCCTCTTCCTGGCCGGGCGGGCCCCGCAGTGAAACAGGAATTGAATACAGCCTGCGGGTGCCGCGTCTCCGCGCCAGAGAGCGCGGTACAGCCAGCAGGAGTCTGCGCGGTGGAAGTACGAACTGGGCCCACTTTTCGAGCTAATGCAAAATCAGTAACTTCCCAACTAGAGTCCGGAAAGATCGTAAGATTTTTTTTTTCTCCTCTTTGTCTCTGCAAAGTTGCCCTTCGCTCCGCTGATTTTCTTTAGTCCGATCTCCTGGGTTTTCAAACACAAGAGCTGCGCAAAGAGTGCTCCGGTAAGCCTCTGCACTGATGTGGGTTTGGGCGTTAGCGGACAGGGAGTACGTGCTGTGCTGAGGCAATTTCCTCATCATTGCAAACACAAAAGGATTTTTTTGTTCTAATACCCCCTGTAAGGTCCAAATTTGACAGCATTTTTTCCCCAAGATCTGTTTGCTAGTGACCAAGTTCTTGCACGTATATCACAAATTGCAGATTTTGTAGCAGCTGGTTTTAATGAGAGCTTGTATATCCTTTGTGGAAGGCATGTTTAAAAACCCCACCTAGGTTTTATATTGAGAGAAATACTATAAAATGCACATAAAATAAATGGAACTAAATATGGAGGGTTAATTACATACCAGAAAGTAACAAGACACTGGACCAAAGTTCTGCAATCAAAAATACATAAATGTCTTAATGAGGTTACGCTAGAACTGAGGGCAGGATCAGCTTTAGGGGTAGGCAATCAGGGCAGTCACCCTGGGTGACAATTTGTAGGGGGCAGTCCATTGCCCATGGGGTTGGTCTCTTTTTGGCTCTGCTGATGGGCTAGCATTCCCCACCCGTCTTCACTGCTCCTGGGAGGTGCTAAAAATCTTCCACATGACCAGGAAAAGATCTAGGGCTTTTCCTGGTGGACGGCAAAATTCAGCTTGTTGGGAAAAATAGAAATCCCCCCCCATGAGCCAAATTTTGCCCTCAGTCATGCTAGTGTATAGTGAAAATAACAACAACAAGTAATAAAAGTTTTAGGTCTTGCTCTGTATAGATTTTTCTATCTAACAGTCTCAAAGTATGTGACTTCCTATGCATTAATTAAGCCCCACAACCCAGCTGCAAGGAGGGTATTTTACTTAGGAGGAAATTGAGATTTAACAAGATTGGGTGACTCACCCAGCCTCACAGGTGAAGTCTGCTGCAAGGCCAGGAACAGAATCCAGATTGCCTGTGCCTAAACCCCATGCCATCCTTCCTAAGAAAAAGAGAGTGATCTACTTTTTTCCCCAAATATTCTCATAATCCCTTCAAAAACAACCAAGAAAATAAAGTAACAGTGCCTCCCAGATTATTCCTCTGTAAACTTTGGAAATGGATGTCAAACATCTGAGCCCACACCTTTAACAATAGTGTCCAGTCACTGCTTCATTTTAATCCTGTTACGCTTCTAGTGACATTGCCTGAAACTAAACTATGTACCCTGCACCAAAATAAGAGTCCCATAATTAAAATAAAGATTCTAATTTAGAGGGATCTTATAATATCTCCTGGCAAGTATTTCCCCTTGTACCCCACTGGATGTCAAACATCTGAAGTGTTACTATAAGCGCTGGGCTAAATGTCACTATGATTAATTAGTACTTTATTCCCGAAACACCCACACAATAAGACAAAGTCTCTGGCAATTAAATTTTTCCCCACTCTCAAAAATCTGTTTTTTCTCATCTGTTTCTCACAGTAATCTCACAGAGTGGTGTGGTCACTATCAACAACTGAATCAAGCCTTCTCAGGGTGGATTTGATTTAAATCACTGGTCAGGAAGACTCAATTTAATCATGGATTTCTACATAAAACTGCATTCTTGTTGGTTGTTATAACCTTAATACATATTCTTCACAACTCAGAGATAGATGTAGGTTTCATTTTTATAAGGTATGCACTATACACATTTTTAAAAGTGATTCTGAAAACTTTTCAGATTAGTTTTTCAGCTATATCAGAAAATGAATGATTGGCTGGTTGGTTATTTCATTTACGAAAGGTAATTGAAGTAGTTCACCTCCCAATGATTTCATAAATATCTATCTCCAATTCAACAGGTTAATCATTAATATTTGGAGGATTTTCTTGCCATGCTGTATTAAGAGGAGACCACCACCAGACAGACATTTAAATTGTTTTATTTAACTAAAACAACAACATTATGTATTCTGCATTTTTTCCTTCAACAGCAAAACATACAATATTTAACAAAACAAGCATATGAATTTTTGAATTAAACATTCACGTTTTTAAAAATCAGGTTTGTTTTTGTTAAAGTAAAAAATAGTTAAATGAAATATTTTGAAAAAACCAAAAATTAAATAGACTGTCAGCCATGTCAACATGAGAAACTTATTGGCTTCTGCAGCTAACTCAGTCATCTTCATCCATTTCTGGGATTCTTCATTATGTTGAAACTGAAATTTAGCTTAGTAACATAGGAAATACTTCCAAGATTTTATGGGTGTAATAAAAGATTAATTACAAGCTACACGTTACTAGAACACATTACAGAGTCCTAAAAAAGCCTGCCTCTCTTCTTATTTACTTTTCTGAATCTGGAAAACAATGATGAAAAAGTGATGCAGAGCTTAAATTCTGCTGCAGTGGTAAAGGAGCCAGGTCAGATTCTACAGCAATCTCCTGTGATGATCTTCTTTTAAATACAAGTTCCTACACAGGTAGGTTTATTGAACAGAATATGAATTCCAAGATTTAGTGCCTGTGATTGGCAAACTGCTCTAAAGTTCCCTCCCCTTTCCCTAGATCTTTTCTAAGTGACAAGAGACTGACAGAGTGAGACAAACAGTGAAGAGTTTACAGTTTGCCCCACCTTCCACAGAGCTTCAAAATTACATTTTTCAGAGAAACAGTATCAATATACAGTTTGAATGTGGTAAAACTGAGCACAGGAAGACTTACCTTACTACAGATTTGTATCAACACAGTGCTTTACCTAAGTCTTTTTAGCAAGGAGAAAGGTCAGTTCTTCAGCCCTGCCATTAAAAACCAAACAAAAAAAGGTTATTTGAATTCCCAATGCTAAATAAAAATACAGGGCTTCTCGTGAGTGTTATAACTTTGTAACTGTCTCAGAACTAAAGCACAGTACAGAGAAGAGTTGGAACAGTTCACACTTTGAGTACCAGCAACCACTTAGGAGAACAGACTTTTGAAGCTGTTTAGTTTGTATAAATACATAAATAGAAATTGGGCTAGAGAGAATGGCTCTGGAGTCTGGGGGTTAGAGCACTAATCTGAGAGGTGGGAGACCCAAGATCCAGTCCCCCTGCTCCAATGACTAATTATTTATCCAAAAAGTGGAACAGCTTCAACAGCAGAGACTGAGGGGCACCTATACAGGAATATCCCAGAGCCCATTTGTTATGGCAGTCTCCTGAGAGGTGGGAAACAACTGTTCAAATCCTCTCTCCCCATCAGGCAGAGGAGGAAATTGAACCTGGGTCTCCCACATCCCGGGTGATGCTCTAACCAGTGGGCTAAAAGTTATAAGGGAAGCACCCCGTCATCACTTTTGAATGGACCCCAACACTTAACCAGGCCCTGCAGGCAAAAAGGGTAGGGGAACATCTGAGATCCCACTGAGGCTTAGGCATGAAAGAGGTATCCCGAGGCCGAGGGGGAGGTGGTGTGTTCATGACCAAAGGCAGAAACTTAGGACACTTTATAACAAAAAAAATTTAGGTGCAGAGAGTTTACAAGCCTACAGGTTTATGCAGCAGCCCAGTGGGGGTTTTGTGGATTGCAGTGGCACCTAAATTTGGGGCTTAAGTAACTAAATCCCTTTGTGGGTACCTTTGAAATATGATTTTTTAAAAAATAAAATCAGAAAAATAACTAGTCATGATGGACCTTGGTCTGAAATACAGACTTAGTTCATGTTAGGCTTGATGGTTAGGTCCTGTGGTGGAAAAATAAGAAATGTGCCTCAGGGGTTAAAGGCCGGGCATGGCTAGGAGGGGGTAGCCCTCTGACTGGGAATTCTGGCCACCACTCAGAACAGGCTGCTATAAATTAGACCAACTCTCTGAGCCATCTCATTCATGCCAGGGGCCATTTTGGCTTCCAGTGCAGTCAGGAATCAGGAAGGTGCAAGGTGGCTTGAAACCACATTTGTCCTCACTCCTCTCCAGCACTGAGAGTTTTGTGCTGCACTCCACAAGCCCCAGCACATAATCCTTCCCTGTACACATGCCTGCTTGACTCAGTACAAACCAATATTTCTGATAACTGAAAGGGGATAATGCATTGTGTGGCCTAATATAATTCACTTAGAGTTCAGCCATTTTATCTTTTTTAGTTACATTTAATATCAGGTTATTCAAATAGTATCTGCAATAAAAACAATGCTTCTTTCAAAATGGTGTTTTCTCTGGGTAAACAGTTGGCTATAACAATATAATACTTTTACTCTTTTTACCTTTGTACCAAACAGTGAGAGGAGGAGCCAGCTGTAAAAGACGGCATTGCTGACTTTGCTGCTTACCAAGATTGTTAGGAGGAGAGGGGGAAGGACAGACAGACATGTCTTCAGAAACAGCCCAAAGTAAAGTTCAGGCATCTTCACAGCAACAAAACAAACAGGTAAATTGGAGTTGCTTCCCCTTTCTGTTGAATGCTATCTTTAGCCAATGACTGGCATTTTTGTATTCTTACTATCAAATGGAATCCAGGTGAACAGCTGTCTGAATACAGGGACTTATACATATAAACGAGGAGGAGGGGTGGCTTGCCAGTATTCCTCTGTGGAGTTCCTGCTGATTCATTTGCAAATTATTAAGAGATTGCTGGTCTCCAGGTCAGGTGTCTGTGTCCACTATACTCATGGCAGCTTTCTCAGGGGTATCTGGTTGTTTGGGGCAAGGTTTCAGCTCTTCAGGAGTTACTTGTCATATATAAAGCTTTTACATTTTCCCAACAAAGATGGCGTCATTTGAGATATTTTCTTCATAATATAACCAAGATTCTGGGAGGCATTTTTTCATAACCAAATGAAAATGCAAAAGGCAGTAATACAGTATTTTACAAAGTAAGTGGGGTTGCACAGGTATAATTGAGGGCAGCCTTTGGTCTTATGTTTAAGTTTAGTTTAATACAAACTGACAAAAACAATAAATCTTATGGCTTAAACTCCACCCTAAAATAGCTACAGGTTGGCCCATGCTTCCCTTGTATACCTGGAATATGCAGCATTTATGGTGTAAAATATTAAATGACAATGTCCAGTCCTGTAGACCACAGATAGGTTAATTACAGCATTGCTGCTTTCACTTTGTACTTCCTTGAATAGCTCTTAATTTTTAGCATGATATTTTTCTACAGAATTAAATATATAAAATTTGAAAAAATAAAGCCTGCATTCTGTTAAAATGTCTCGTAATGTTAATAACAGATCTAGTCCATGTCATTAAGTATGTTTCAGGACTTCTACCCCTTCTGCTGTGCTGAGATTTTGCTTTTCATATTTCAATCCAAAGTAAATTTTTACACCTGAGTTAGAAATTTCTAAAAGAACTAAGTTTATAATAAAGTGTATTGAGGCTATATAACTGTAGGTAGTTTAAATATAGTTTATAGTATACCATACAATATTAAAAATAGAGCACATTTGGTTTTAGAATCATAAGTTCTTGCACAATTTTCTATATATACACACAGTAACTCCTTGCTTAACATTGTAGTTATGTTCCTGAAAAATGCTACTTTAAGCAAAATGATGTTAAGCAAATCCAATTTCCCCATAAGAATTAATGTAATGGGGGGGGGTGTTAGGTTCCAGGGAAATTTTTTTTTTTCCTTCACACACACAACCCGTATAAGTCATGGTGGAATCAGAGGGTGGGATATTTCCCAGGGAATGCCTTGCTGGTACATGATGAACTAGCACTCGGCTGAGCCTTCAAGGGTTAACACATTGGTGTTAACGTAGCCTCAGACTCTCCAAGGCAGCAGGAATGGAGGGAGGAGACACAGCATGAAAGTGGTTGCAAACATTCCCTGCGGAAACTGACCGTGATGATGAACCCACGCTATCCCACTTTCCAAAGTGTGTGTTTGTGTGACATGCACATTGCTCCTTTAAGTACGCTGACCCCACTCTAAGTAGACTGCCTTTTTAAGTAGATCAGCAAGTTGAGACAACAGCTGCTGCTGCCAGCAAGCTCCCTCACCCCTGTACCCTGTCATGTCCCTCCCCACCGCGCTCTGTGGAGATGGGGGTACAGGAGCAGGGGGACACCCTGACATCAGCACCCCTCTTCCCCCCACCCCCTGCACAGCAAGCAGGAGGCTCCTGGGAGCAGTTCCAAGGCAGAGGGCAGGAGCAGCAGACAGCAGTGCTGGGAGGGACACCTGAACTGCCCGGCAGCTGCCACACAGGGAACTTCAGGGAGCTGATAGCGGGGCTGCCAGCCCACCCTGGTTCCAGGCCCCCATCCCTAGCTCCAACGGGCTGCTCTCCCTGCAAGCAGTGGACAAAGCAGGCGGCTGCCAAACAACTTTATAAGGGAGCATTGTGCAACTTTAAACGAGCATCTTCTCTAATAGATCAGTGATGTAACAATGGAACAACGTTAATCAGGACGATGTTAAGTGAGGAGTTACTGTATTATACTTCTCTAAGCTCTGTACAAGGTTTCAGAATGTTCATGTTCACAATTTCTGGAAAATCCAGCCTTCTTTTGTGTTATGACCCAGACTCTGCCAAATTCTGCTCAGTACAGAGAAGACAGAAAGCAGAGGGCAGTCAGAAAGCTGGTAACCACCATCTGCTAATTCTAGTCAAGCTATCTTGGTCCTGGTCCCAGTCCCAGCTAATCTGCTCTAGTTTATGCCAGCTGGCTATGGCTTCTAAAGGACCAGACCTCTTGTAAGAGCCAACAGAGCACAGGTGCTCTCTGGCTCATCCTCAACATCCAACTCAGGTGGAGTCGGGGGGCCAGTTGGCATAGGATTTGGTTACACTGCTTTACACCCGCTGCAAGCTCCCCTATGCTGAAGAAATCTAAACAGGCCTGTTAAGGCCAAATTCTACCACTTTTGTGCCATAGGTGAACATTTAACTAAGAGTAATTTTGATATGAAATAACCCTGTTCATAATCATTTACTTCTTATCTGTTGTTTGTACTATTGTAGAGGTTTTATTACATTTGACATAGTTTATGAGCAGTACAAGTTTCATATACTATACTATGACCTTATGTGACAGGTTTGCTCTACTCACTGCTGGATGGCACCATCTGTTGGTGGCTCTGGGGATTAGCTTAGTCTGGTTAACACCCCTTCCAGCAGGTATACCCCATTAGTTTCTCCCCTGCAGCCTCTCTTGCTCTCAGGAGCCACAGCAGCCCTCTGGCCAGGTCACTCAGCATTCCCCTCTTCCTGGGTGCAGTCCTTCAAATTCTCTGTCACTCCCACAGTGACCCCAACGGTCTTTCGGTTCACTGCTCCACCAGTGTCACTGCCCCACTGGTGGGTAGGAAAAACCCAGGCCCACCCTCTATTCCAGTTTCCAGCCCACGGACCCTACAACATGCGGCCAAGGTCTGCTCAGTCCCCAACCTTGCTGCTTATTCCCTGGGCTGCTTCTTACCGCAGCACTCCCCCACTCTCTGGGGTTTGCCAGCCACTCTACTCCCTCCTCCCAGGAACAACCATGGGCTACTTCCCTCTATAACTGCTAAACACACCTCCCTTCTCCCAGAGGGTGACCATAGACTACCTTTCTGCAGCCCTTCTGCTTCCAATTTCCTATCTTTTGTAGAAGCCCCACCTGTGCTTCACACATGAGCTTCTCTCTAATTAATTGCCTACAGCTCTCCCCTGTTCGGAGCCTAATTAGCTGATTGGGCCCACCTGGCCCAACCCAGCTCTTGCAGGGCCAGTGTGGGGAGCACACCCCATCACACAGTGCTATGAAACTTGGTTTGTGATCAATTTGAAGGCCTTCCTCAAGCAACACTCCCACTAACTTTAGTAGGAGTTGTGTTTGAATGAGGACTGGGGCGTTCACTACCTGAAAATGTAATAATGACTGCAGCCAATAAACCTATTTCATCACCAGGATTACAAAACTAACAGGGCTCACATTGAGGTGGTACATGTCAGCATAGGTATATCTCCAGCTGGAGCTGGGTGTGCAGTTTTCCACTGAGGAAACATACCCACGTCAGCGGCGATTGAGTTAGCATATTAAAAGTAGAGCATAGCCATGGCAACAGGGCTGGCAGGATTGGCTAGCCACTCCAATTATGTACCCTCCCAAGATATTGTAGGCACGTACTCAGGGCTGCTAGCCCACCCATTCCTCATGCTGCCATGGCAACAGTATTTTTAGCGCAGAGCTAGCTTGGGTATGTGTCCTTGACCTGAAAATCACATCTCCAGCTCCAAGTGCAGACATACCCTATGGCATACCAACATCTCTACTGAGGTGGCACTTGTGCTACAAAATCTGAGCTTTCATTTTTTTAAAAAGTACATTTTCAGTTTTTGTGATTGTAAATAAAGCCTTGGAAATGTGAACTGCGTGTAATTGAAACAATGACATCTGCCTGAGTCTGCACAGAGCTTTCAACAATAACTATGAAGTCTAAACTGCCCCATTCGTCTCAGTGAGATGCAGTGGCAGAAATAGCCTCCTAAGTCAGTAGGTGCACTCAGCCTCCTCCTCGCCCCACTGAGGGGGCACCGACCACCTGCAGCAGTACACTCCTCTCCAGCACCACAATCCTAATCCCAGCTCGGTGTGGCGGGAAGGCCTAGGGGAAGAGGGGTTGGCCTGGAGACCAAGCCCAGCTTTGACTCACCCCACAGCAGCAGCTCCTATCCCTCGGGACTGGGGTTGTGCTGGGGCTGGCTCCGACTCCCTGCTCCGTGCGTTGTGACCTGGCACATGGAGTCGCAGCGCCATTCAGGTTTGGAAGTGTTGAAGTTTATTGGTAAATGGAATAAAAGCAAAGATAAATGTAATAAAATCATATCTAGAGTACAGGGTAGGCCACAGCCTATCTTGGTAGGTTAAACCTTAGAGTTATAGTCCTGGTAAATTGAAGACTACCTTCCTAGCATTCTATGTGTCTGTCCCTCCAGCTATCATGGGCTCTGCCTTTATCTCACCATCCCAGTGCCTGAGGTCATAATTGCCAGTCAGAGTCTATTCCAATCCCCTCTTCACTTATACTCAGTTCCTTTGAAGTCTAGGCATGAATGCTATTACCTGGTGACTGCTAATCCAGCACAGATGAAGCCAACATACCCTCCCCAGTATATGTACCAATTTTATTTAGTAATGAAGAGGATTTGCTTTCATGAGCAAAGAGTTTTTCCATTTCCTGTTACTTAGTATACATCACTTCACAGTAACTTCAGGAACTTTTTACAGATCACATATTTATAATGACATCTAGATACCATATTGTAGGTCTGTTTTTGTAATGAGGAATAAAGAGGGAGGAGTTGGGGGGGGTCAGAGAGGGCCCTTGATAGTATCCCCAGGATATTTACACCAGGTATTTCACATTATTACTAGCACTTAAAGCAGCTATGAAACCTTTCCTGGGCAGCCAGATAGAAACATAATAAAATAACAATTTATAATTGTCTTCTTAAACAGAACTAAGTCCCTGCCATGTTGCTACAACTGTATACATGCACTGTACAGGAGACTGATTATGCAAAACTCTTGTACAGTGCATGTGTACAGCTGTAGCAGCACAGTGGTGAGTTAGTTCAGTGTAAGAAAACTTATTGATGAGTAAGGTTACGATTTAGTCATGGATATTTTTAGTAAAAGTCATGGACCGTGACCCTGTCCATGACTTGTACTAAAAATACCCCTAACTAAATGTTAGGTGCTGGGGATGAGGGGGCGTTCCAGCAGATGCTGCTATTCCGGGGGGTGGGAGGGGGTGGCCTGGGGCTCTGCCACCACCGCTGCTCTGGCCAGGGAGCGGCCAATGGCCTTGCCACTGCTGCTGCTCCTCTGGGCGGGGAGCAGTCTGGGGCACCCAGGGAGTGACCAGTGTGGCTAGCCCTGGGGCTGCCTCAGCTGCTCGGGCAGCCCTGGGGTCAGCCGCTGCAGCTGCAGAAGTCACAGAGGTTCCGGAGTCATGACTTCCGTGACCTCTGTGAAAGACTCCTAGCCTTAATGATGATTATTACAATGGTTAGAAATCCAGGAAAGCAGAAGCCCCTACCTTCCCTCTCCACATGACTCCTATACCCACCCCCTCCCAGTAGCCTCTGCCCTCAAAGGAAACCCCCCTACTGTCCCTTCGAGGAGCCCTGCCTGCCCCCACCCTGCTTCTTACCCCTCTTGGCTGGCTCAAGGCTTCCTTGGGGGAAGGAATTTTAGGGTCTTCCCCTCCGTGCCCCATATCCAGCCCTTCTCCCTCCCCCCGGGATCCCCAAAAGGGAGTTGCATCATAACCTGGAGCGCCACCCCTGTCCCAGCAACACCATAGGCCTCCCTATTGCTGCCCTACCCCATCCCCTGCACTGCTGCTCCCTACCTGGCTGGACAAGGAGAACAGACTAGCTTGCCCCTCCACCCTACCTAAATCCTTTCCCCTCCATGCTGGCTTGAGGATTCCCACTGGTCCCCATTGCCAAGAGAAGTTGTTGTGGTTTTTGGCAGGCAGACCTGAGTGCCAGCTGCACTCCCAGCCATGCACATCCAGACCTGATTTCTGTGGGTGCAGTTCAACCATGGACCCCAGCTAGAGCCAGCCTTGGAGAGATGTTAACTCAGATGCCCAGAGATGGTACTAAAATATCAATATTATTAACTATTTCACTGCTCAACAAAGAAAAGAGAGGGACATACACAATCTATTGTGAGTGACATTTTACTGCCATTACTGGGTGGGCATCAACAGAATCCAGTAGGACAACTGAATCCTTCTGAGGAGAAACCCAGCCAGAGGAGCCCAACGGAGCCCATAGGTGTATTTGAATTGCACGAGTCGGAGTTAAGACTGCAGTGCCTTGGAGGGCGTGAGAGATTATAATTTGAATATCTGCACAACCTACCAAGAGTAATTTCTCATTTGGCATTTCAAGTGGTTGGGGTTTATTTTGTGGGAGGACCTGAGAGTAGCATTGCCTTTTTTTCCTATCAGTTCAATCCCTGAACATCAGCTAAAGGAATGTGGCTGATCAGAAAAAAAGAATTAAGAGAAGAAACACCAATTTACTGCCTGTCTAAAATTAATACCTAAACTATTGCAGGCAAGATGTTCCAAATAGCATGACATTTTTTCACTTTAAAACCTGAACAGTGCTTCACATTTCTGCTCTTGAATTATCAAATATTTGATTGCTTCACTAACTAGAGATGGGGTTTGTGCGTGTGTGTGTTTGTTTTGAGACTTGAGGGAGGGTTGCTTTACTTATGAAAGGAAAATACCTTTCTCTTCACTTTACATGTATTAGTAACTATTTTTAATCTTAAATGATCTAAAAATGATCTTATAAGATAAAAATCAGTAAGCTAACAGAAGATTGCTCTTTTCAGTCTGGTCTCTACTGTCCTATCTCAGATGCTCACATCAATAGAAAAGAAGTAGAAAGGATCAGTCGAGAATGTAGAAATGAAAGTTTCTGGTACAGAGGTAGGTAACTCATGTTAATTCTTATCCCAGTGAGAATCAGCACCTGATGTATTTTTAGCTGAAGTACTGCTTTAAATTCTACTGCATGTCTTGCCAGTTACTTTAACATTTAAATTTATTTGAGAGAGGATTGTTATTAGGGCCTTATTCTGTCATCCTTACTTATGCTGAGTAGTACTTACTATGAAATCAGTGGGACTACTTACATAATAAGGTACACTTAATGTAAGTAAAAGTGGCAGAATTGTTCCCTTAATTGTTAATAGTTAACTATTATTATTAGTTGATGTCACTATTTTTTAAATCTATTATTACTCTCACCCAAGAGACACTTTTCATTTTCTTTCATGTGATCTTGATTTTGAATTTTTTCAAGAAATAACAAAATTTCTATTTAGTTTCAACAACAAAAACAAAAGTCATTGCAGAGTGAGTGTAAAGTTGGCCAGATGGCAACTCTAAATGTGGACATTCTGAAAGGAAAAGATTTGAAAAGCTTCTAAGGGTTTCATCATTTAATCAAACTGCTATCAAGGTCAGATACATTTTAGTTTTGCTGTCTTGAGGGGATATACTACTATGGTCATGCAAGTTTTTGTTGTTATTTATACTGCAGTAGCACAAAAAAGTCACAACCAGGTTGGGCTCCACTGTGATAGGTGCTGTACAAACATAATGAATGACAGTCATTGCCCCAAAGAGCTTTCCGTCTAAGAGCAGGCATAATAGGTGAATGAGACAAGCAAGCTGGGATGGAGAAGACAGGATAACAAATACAAAAAAGATGCACATAATTCTCAGCCAGTCAGCAGTAGTGAGCAAAGTGCTGAATTTTTTTGTTTGCTTGTTTTTTTCAGGTCTTCCATTGTCTCTAGGAAGCATGCTCATCACTCAGGGACTAATTTACAATGGTAAATGGAAGATATACATGTATCATTTTATTTATATTAAAAATGAACCTAAGTCATGCTGATCTGGAATCAGCACTAAATGAGAATTCCTCCAGAGCTTGCTGCTTTTCATATTTGAATGTTCTTCCCACTCAGTGCCATCACTGTTATAATGATTTGATAATTAACTATGCATTGCCACAACTCATTCTGAATACAGTAAAAGCTGTGTTATCTGGCACTTTATCAACCAGAAAGCTTTATTATCCAGCATTTCTGATATCTCCCAATACAAATCTTCAGTCTAGTAACCAGGACTGGTATACTGCCTAGGAGGTTATGCAATTGCACATTCTGCCCTCTACTTTTATGCAAAAGAGGCAGAAGACAAGTAAGCAAGCTGATGATATGAATTTATTCAAAAAAGCAGCTTCCAGGGTGTGTCATAGGGTCATTACAGATTCAGCCCAATCTACTACACCTTCTACATCTACAATGATAATTGATGTTGATAATGATGACCGTGAGGCACTGCAAGAGCCTGAAGTGTCTTCTGAATCATCAAAGAAAGATCAACTTATGTTCAGTACAGTTTAAGTGTATTTTTAGTGATCTGGGTGTATGCCATGTGCTGCCCATAGTGATACGTAGTGTCAAAAGATAAAGTTTTCTATACAGTAGGTTACCTGTATACACCTAAGTGCTTCAAGAAACCAGCCACTCTGCAGTGCAGTACATTGGTGAATACCTGTATACTGTACTACTGTATTTTATATTTTATTCATTTTATTGTATTCTAATTTCTTTGCAAATTGATATTCCATTGGTAAAGTATAACTCTCAGTTAACTGGAATATTTGATTAACCGGCACCCACCATTCCCCCAACATGCTGGATAACAAAGCTTTTACTGTATTTCCTTTTGAATTCAGACCTTTGCAAATACTAGCGGCCTGAATATGTCACGATTACATTCTGTAATCAAGAATCATCACTGACTTCATTGGGACTACTTGTGGAATAGGATACAAGTCCATGTAAGTCAGGGTATCAGAATCTGGCATTGTAGCTCTAAATTCTGGCTTCTAGAAAGCATTGGCAGTGTTTCTATGACTGTATGCCAACATACATAGTGGCTCAATGCAAAGAGTACTGGCTAAATGGGAGGACAGGGAGATCTTAGACAGCTGCTGTGTAATCTGCACAGAGGAGTATCACGTTACATTTCTGTAGTGAATCAGCCTGGTTGCACTCTGCATGCCTATGGAGGAGATGCAGACTACTTTCTGGGTTTCTCACCCCTTGGCAGATAACTCTCCCCACATTTCTGCAGTAGCTGGATATTTATGCTAAAATGATCAGCGGTGAAGTAATTAAGAATGCCAATTTTAAATGGCCATTATTGTGCCTTGACTTATTTGAGATGAATGGGGCATCTTGTACCTCTTTTGAAACAACTGCTGAACACCTGGACAAAGTGAAAATAAATGGGCTTTGCACGGAGGACCTAATAGGGGCTAGGGGAAAAGAAATCCTCCTCCCCACAATCTAACACTTGGAATAGAGTGGTTGCATAACCACTCCACTGTGTATACTACAGCTCATTGGCTTTAGAAGAAGCTGGGACTTCTGTGCATCTCCTATATTATGTGACTCTACAGTGGTGGATCTACTGGCCGCCACTCTATGCTCCCTCTGCCACCAAACTCTTCTGTCTGGAATTTGCCTGCGTAGCCTAGCACTGTCACCCCTACTTCCCTTCCATACCCTGCCTCCCACTGACATCCCACCCCAGAAATACAGTGGTTCCACTGTTTAGGGTCTTCCGTCTCATTGAACGGGGTCATTATGTAGCTCTTAGAGCTACTGTCACACTCTCTTTAAATTCTGCAGAAATGGATGAGTCACCAGACAAGTGCTGGTACAAAATTCAATGGACTGGCTCATTCTGACTCCTGCTCCTTTGATTGGCTGAGATTAGATATGGCAGTCACATCACACAGTTGTGATCAGTCATCCTGTCTGGGTATTTTGAACAGGTTCTATACAATGTCCAGAATGGTGGTTGCAACTTGTGAGCTCATGGGTGAAGGGGATGTAAACAGGAAAATTGGAGGGATCCACAGGCATTTGGAGGATTATATGGAAAAATCCTTATGCTGCATTTTGATTTGCTGTCTCATGGCATCAGCTGAGCATCCACAGATACCAATACATGATGCTACAAAATTGAGATTAGAAACAAGCCACTATTGTCAAATTAGTCAATTTGAGGGGAGGGGGAATTTTGGTGGAGAAGGATGAGAATCTTTCCATTTTCTCCTCTGTTCATGAACTACATCTTCTCTCCTCAAAAGCCCAAATGTCAGAGTGACTCCTCCATTCCTATTAAAAAGGATAAACATGACTCTATCTGGTGACAGTTAACACTGGGCTGATTATTGGCAAAAAAGGTCCTAGGAGCTATCTCCCAGTTTATGCTGACCCAAAGAGCAAGAAATTGAATGAGAGACCTGGACTTCAATCCCCCACATGACAGCACAAAGTATTTTCCCCCGAAGCTTGTGTGCCGCTGCACAAATAAATGCATTGGGAATTACCAGAATGCTTTGGAAATTGTGTATTTTCCTAAATCAAAGCTACCATACTTGCAGGTATAGGCCTTGCTCTGAGAAATGAGAAAGGCTTATTAGAAAAAGACCCCTTTTGTTGTTAGATGTTGATGAGTTTCTCAAGTGGATAGACATTCTTAACTATTGTGTTTTATTTTAGGCTTTCTCTCATCAAACCCAAGATTTGGATCATTACCTAAAATTGCATGTAAGTCAGTACTTTTATTTTAAAAGGAAAGAAAAGCTTGGGGGATCTTTATTAACAGTAGAATCTGCACTTTCCAAACCTCCACTATCCGGACTTCCTTTGTGTGCTAAGTGTGTGTCTCCCTGTTCTAGTGAACGTCAATTATCCAAACTTCTGTTTATCTGAATCTATAAGGTGTCAGCATAGCAGTTTAGGTAAATAGGATTCTACTAAGTTTACAAACTAATTTATTAAGTAAAGCTTTTTTAATTAAGACTTTTTCAGTAAGAGTGTATATTCAATTTTTAATTGCCCTATCTGCACTATTATATTATTGCAAGGTCAGCCCTCACCATGGTTCTGTCAATAACACTATTCTCAATGGTCTGTTTGTCTGCTTCTTCCACAAGCACCTCTCCCATACTACCTCTTTCTTGTGGGGAAAACTTCCAATCAAAATCTGTACCTCCCCACCTTTGCCTCATTAACTCTCACCTTGAATCATAGAATATCAGGGTTGGAAGGGACCTCAGGAGGTCATCTAGTCCAACCCCCTGCTCAAAGCAGGACCAATCCCCAATTAAATCATCCCAGCCAGGGCTTTGTCAAGCCTGACCTTAAAAACTTCTAAGGAAGGAGATTCTACCACCACCCTCCTAGTGAAAAAGTTTTTCCTAATATCCAACCTAAACCTCCCCCACTGCAACTTGAGACCATTACTCCTTGTCCTGTCATCTTCTACCACTGAGAATAGTCTAGAACCATCCTCTTTGGAACCACCTCTCAGGTAGTTGAAAGCAGCTATCAAATCCCCCCTCATTCTTCTCTTCTGCAGACTAAACAATCCCAGTTCCCTCAGCCACTCCTCATAAGTCATGTGTTCCAGACCCCTAATCGTTTTTGTTGCCCTTCGCTGGACTCTCTCCAATTTTTCCACATCCTTCTTGTAGTGTGGGGCCCAAAACTGGACACAGTACTCCAGATGAGGCCTCACCAATGTCGAATAGAGGGGAACGATCACGTCCCTCGATCTGCTGGCTATGCCCCTACTTATACATCCCAAAATACCATTGGCCTTCTTGGCAACAAGGGCACACTGTTGACTCATATCAAACTTCTCGTCCACTGTCACCCCTAGGTCCTTTTCCGCAGAACTGCTGCCTAGCCATTCGGTCCTTAGTCTGTAGCGGTGCATTGGATTCTTCTGTCCTAAGTGCAGGACCCTGCACTTATCCTTGTTGAACCTCATCAGATTTCTTTTGGCCCAATCTTCCAATTTGTCTAGGTCCCTCTGTATCCTATCCCTACCCTGACATAATGCACACAGAATTCTGCCATCTGATCATAGATAGGCCAATGATGAATTTGCGCTGCTGATTGTGCACATAGCTAATCTGTGATACACTATCCTACAGTTTTCTCATGTTCTCTCCCTGCTCTTACAACCTTGCTTATTTTATCTGCCTGTTATGTCTAGTCTTTCAGAGTATAAGCTTTTGTGGGGCAGGTACTGTCGTTTATTACATAACGTACAGCAGTAAGGCCCTGGCAATACCCTATGACTACCAGAATGAGTTCTCAACATGGTTAAGTTCTCTAAGTATTACAGGAAAATAACTACTCAAAGATATATAATACAAATTCAGTTTATCCTACGTGTCTAATTTTGGAACATTTTGTTAAAAAAATTGTTTGCACAGAAATTGTTTTGTATTGCATTTACATAATGCAACCATGCCATTTAAATGACATAAGCTCCTGTGTTTTCAAAAGCCAAGCAGGTTGCATTTGGTGTAGACTTGGATTTGAGACCTCCACAGAAAATTCAACGTGTTGCCAGAAGTAGCTTTTCTTTTTGAATGAGTACTGAACCAGAGCCTAGGGGTATTAAGGAAGGCTGTGACGTAGGAAGACAAGACTTAAACTGAGGTCCTAGCTAGTGGTAGTCATCAAAAATACCATGGGCCATTTTGCAAAGGCAGGGGGAGTCAGCTCTTATGTCTTTGTCAGATTTCACCTTGCGCTATTATTGCGCATCTAAATTCCCCCTGAAATTCCAAGTGTACACAGTATTCTTTTTCACATCTAAACTGTTGTGCAGTGTTGCTGTGTATTAACCAGCTGCAGTGTTTCACTCCACAGATGGTTGCATTTCAGTGACAAGAGAACTTACACTATTACAGTATAATCTTTGTGTTTATAAAGCACTTTGATTAAAAAGTCCCACATAAGTGCAATTTACTGTAAAAAGGACAAATGATAGTTCAAGAGTCTAACTCAAGATACTAACAATATTTTGTGATCTGTTTGTACAGTTGCTGGTGCCTTTGGTCTTGCCATTGGGACAATGTCATACATACGAGCATGCCAAAGAAAGTTCCAAAGTATAGGAGTTCAGCCATTTGATCCAGAACATAAAAGGTTTGTCTTGAATATAGATCGCTCAATCTTAGATCAAAACATAGTTATTGACAATAGAATGAAGGAGAGAGGCAACTACAGAGTACATTTAAACCTTTTGCTTTAGTTCACAGGGCACTCTTGAATGCTATACCTAAGGATATATATTGCAGTTATGCAGTTCCAGATTATGTGGTAATTATTAGAAAGATACAAATTAAATACAATATAATCTGCATTGTTTGGAAGACATAAATAATCCTATAATTTAAAGGATTAAATCCCCAGCCTCTCCCTATACTAATTATAAAAGATCAACAGTTAGCAATTTACCTTCTGTCTGGTGCCATTAAATATCACACCATCTATCTGGCCTGTAACTTGAGGTTCACCTTTGAATTCTCCTTTGCTCCATATGTCCAAGATGTATGTATCCAAATCCTACATCTTTTTCCTCCACCACATCTTCATATCCCTCAGTTAATCATTCTCTGCCATAATTAACGCAGCCTCCTTTTCTCTGGCCAATCCTATCTCCAGTCCATACAAAATGCAGCTGCTAAGATCATTTTCCTTACCTCAGACCATGTCATCCCCTTTTGAATCTCTCTACTTGCTCCCTGTCCAACACATCAAGTTCAAGTTTTTTGTCACTGCCTTCAAAGCCCTATACAAATGCTACTCCCACCCACATCTCATTTTGCATTAACTCCCACCTCCTTCCCTGAGCCTATGATAATCTCCCTCAGTTTGTCCACGTCTACTACACTGCTCCCCGCATAGGAAATGCATTTCCAAAAGCTCATCCACAAGGCCACCTCTCTGTTTTAAAATCCCTTCTGAAGGCCCACTTGTGCTGTGATGCCTATGTAAATTAGCTGACTGATAATGGGAAATTGGAAGGGTATTTTGAAATAATTTAAATATCCTAAACCAAAATTTTTTTTTAAATAAAATCTTCCTTCCCCCACTTAACCCCCCCACCTCCATCCTCCCAAACCCTGTTGTGTTAATACAACACTATATTACAAAGATGTGGCCAATTGGCCATCTGTATCTTGGTAACCCTTGCCTTTACCCAGTGGTCTTGTCTAGATTGTGAGTTCCTTTTGTCAGGGATCATGCTTCCTTTTCCTGCTTGGAAAGCTCTACTATATTTTTGGGCACTACTGAAAATAAACAATACATAATAATAATAAGGTTGTTTTGCTGGGGCATTCAGACATCATCCCATACCGTAAGACATCTGGAAGGACTGAAGAACTGCGGGGGAGGGATAGCTCAGTGGTTTGAGCATTGGCCTGCTAAACCCAGGGTTGTGAGCTCAATCCTTGAGGGGGTCATTTAGGCAAAAATTGGGGATTGGTCCTGCTTTGAGCAGGGGGCTGGACTAGACAACCTCATGAGGTCCCTTCCAACCCTGATATTCTTTGATAAGAACATAAACCGGATGAATGGAAAACAAGAGATTCCTTCTATAAAGCCTGTTCAACAAATTCCTTCTAAAAGAACACATACAAATATGCATCACAAAGATGACAGCTGTGTTAGAGAAATATGAGCAAAAATTTTGAATGCTCTATTTTCCTCCTGATTTTAGGCACTGTCATCATACCTGCAAGGAATGCGAAGCAAATTTTGGATCTAATGGAAAGGAAAACTCAAAGCCTTCAGCTTCATAATCCCAGGTACACACATTTGAAGCTTAAGGAAGCTTTTGATTTTATTCTTTATTTTGAACAGTATTCTAGTTTAAAACACTTGCCACAATACAGTATAAACAAACTTCATGAGATGAAAGCCTGAGAATCAAGAATTCTGTTTGATTCTGAAGTTAACCTTGATTCTTCATTTTCTCTTTACGTACATTTCACAATTTTAAATTCCCACTTCCAAGGAACTCCTAATTTAGCTCCAAAGTTCTCATGCAAACAGCACTACTTTTTTTTTAATCCAGCAGGATTCTCTGGCTAGTTGTAAGTTAGAAGAAAAGAAATAAATATTTCTCTACTAGTTTGAATGCCGTTTTCTGTTCCCAATATTTTTTTTTAACTTGAACATTTATGGACTGGTCATTTTTGGTATGTCAAAAATACAGCTGAAATATTGATGTTTTAAGAACGTGACCAGTAAATAATGTCCTTATTATCTGCATGTAATACTACATGCTAGCTCAAACAAAGTATGGGTTTGATGCAGAAATTATTGGGTGAGGCTCTTTGGCCTGTGTTATACAGGAAGTGAGGCTCGATGATCATAAAGGGTTCCCTCTCGCTTTAAAATCTCTGAGAATGACAAGGAGAGGGATATTTTAGCAGATCCTGTTCATTGACCCAAAACTGTGTGATTTTGATGGATTTTGTCAGTGCATGGTATTCACAACGAAACATGTTGATGTAACGTTGTATTATCATTGAAGAAACCATTAGGCTGAAGTGTGGCATTATTAGATTAGTGTCCCCCACTGGTCTTTAATAGTCTGAATGAATTTTGTTACACCTGTGGCCTTTTTTAGCGGCTACAGGAGTTAGCCAGTGGAGTAAGTAAACAGTGAGGCCTCATTTGAACCTAGCCTACATGATTATTGCACTCAATATCTGCAGTAATATAGGGACGCAGTAAGATTCTCAAAAGCACCAAACCAACTTGAAAACCAATGGGACTTAGGTGCCTAAGTCATTAAGTGTTTTGAGAATTTTTCCCCAAATCTTGCTTGCCTCACTCACATATGATTATTTCCATTGACTTAAAATAAAGATGCCATAGTATGTTTAATTAAAGATTGCCATTTGTTCACTGACAAGTTGTTTGAGTCTAGTTGAGAGCAGGAGTTGGTGCATATTTTAGTTTGCTTACTCTACTGGTCTGACAAAGACTGAGTATGTTAACCCCTGGATCCAAATGCAAAGACCATCTCCTTTCTCAAGCTTTTGACAAAGGGATTATTGTGAGCAGTGTTATTTAATATACAAGTACTGGCTAGCTTTGAAAACTATGTTTTACATGTACCCAGAGTCAGTTCTGATGGAAGAATTCTGAAATTTAGGAAAAATGTTAAGCAGGTTTTTTTAATACAATTCAACATTAAAAAACTGAGATTAGAGACTGACTGAATATTTCAATTAGAATACACAAAATAGTATTGTTTGATCACTTTTTTCCTTTTTAAAATATGTACAATCAATGAGCTAAAAGTGTGACATATGGTGGATATTGCTTTTCCATCATTTCTCATGCTAAAAATGTGCATCATGCTCAAACTTTCTTCTCAGATTACATCTAATTAAAATTATTGTGCTGCACACACATTCAGGACCAAATTCTTACCTCAGAGATTTGTGCAGAACTCCCTCTGAAGTCACCAGATGCACATGTACATCTGAGTAGAACTTGGCTCTCAGAGCTCAGTATTTATAAAATGTGATTTGTTTGTTTCAGATCATGCCTCTTCTTTTTAAGAAGTTACTTCATATCTTGGTATCTGAATTGTAGAACTGACAAAAATGACAAAATCCTGCAGAAAAAGTCTCTTCCTTCAATAGCTTATTCTGGACAGAAGAAATTGAGCCTACAGTCCCGTGTAAATCAGTACACTGTGAGGATTGGGTTGATTTTTAAAAAGTTTGCCTATATAATAAATGCTAATTCCTAGAACTGCAGTTTGTTTTTTTTCTGTTGATATCACACCCCAGTATGTTTCTTTTTCCTTAGATGCATTTTAGCTCTTGGCACTGAAAACTTAGATATTGCAACTCTTGTAAGTGGCAATGACCTGATCTCAGTGCAACCTGCAAAAGGCCATAATTGGAAGCATTTGTCTCCTGCATGAAAGAAAAAGAATTCAAGAGTATTTAAACGATGTTGCACTGCTAAGCAACCCACCAAGCCCCCGATACTGTGATCAGTTTTGCATAACTCCTTGTACTGGGCAAGGACTCCATGTATCACTGTTCTTGACAATAGGTATCCTCTGGGTACTATTAGAAAGAATCCCATTGACTTCAGTGGGCTTTGAATCTGGACTTAAGAGAGGAGAGTGACATTTTATTTATGCCCGTCTATTCAAATCTCTTTGGAAGGAGTTCTGAACATTATTCCTAAATAGACAACTTAATAAAAAGAAGTTTTTTTTCTCAAAACATGAACACTGGGGAAAGAACTGACAGTGAGCTCAGAAACCTATGTTTTTTAGGTTTGCTCTAATCTGACCGTGACATTAGAAAAGATAAAAAATAATGAATTACAGAAAAGCCAAGTTAATTACTGTTTGCATATTAATAAAAATGCTTTAATACCTTGTTCTTTTAGAATTTTTAAGTTCAAAAGTGTTGTGCTTCTGCCTGATACCCCCTCCTCCATGATCACTCTCAGAGGACCCTCTCTGTGTACAGATCCCACAGGACAATCCAGGCCTGTAGAGTGTTTCATGTTACTATTCATCAGATGTGTCCACTGAGGTATCAGTAGGCAGCTATGCAGATTAGCACATGGGTAACTTCACGTATCTCCTAGTAAGTAACAAATGGTTTTTCTATATGCAAATTTCAGTAATACTACTTCATTTACTGGATGAAGTAAAGCTGGATGTTAGGTCTCAGCATAGTCTATGACTAAACTGATACAATCCCTAACTTGTCTAATGTTAAATCCTGAATCATCATACATGCATGTGGATCATAAACCTTATCCTGAGGCAAATGCTTGTGGCTTAACCACTCCCATGTCATTTATTAATTCTCTAAAATCAAGTCAATTGTAATATCTTCTGTAACTGCCTTATGCCTATACTATGCACGAAGCTGCACATGGCCCTGTCCAGCAAGAGACTTCACACAACCCCTGCTAAACAGTTGCCACGTCTAGAAAGACACCTGTCAATTGACAGCTTGCTCTCTCAGCAGTCTATTTTTTTTCTTGCTTAGCATCTATTGCTTCCCTATCTGTAGCCTAGACTTGCTTAGCATGATTGCTGCCTAAGGCATCCTTTGAGGAGTTCCTTCTGCTTCACTTGCTGCACTCCTAGTATGGCAATGGCTTTGTCTAGACAACAGTCTCCAAACTCAGTTGGCAGCCAGTGGAATGTCCGGTATGCAGAGGTCCAAGGGACCTATGAAGAGGAATGAACCTAAGGAAGGCTCCATAAAGTGTAGGGCAAGCCCTAAATACCCTCTGTGGTACACAAGAGCAGAACCATTGCTATATAAACTGAAGCAAAAAATGAACTGTATTGTACCAAAAGGATTGTCTTGTACTTCTCCCAGCCTAGTTAGAACATGCATAAAGGAATGTCTCTTGCTGTCAATGAAGTATTAATACTTGGAGTGCATTGATGTCAATCTAATACGAACAGCAAGGACACCAAGTTCACCACTGGTGTGTGTTTTAGTGTGAATTACATTTTTTTAAAATAAAAAGACCTGTAATCTAATGAGATTGAAATTAGTGTGTGCATTCTGTTTCAAACGCAGAAAATAATTAAACAATACAACGCACTATATTTCCAAGTTTGGGTCATTATTGCATTATATTTTTGCAGAGCTGATTTTTTAGCTCCATCTACAGGGTTTTTTTAGAAAATGCACTGCAAGTACACTGATCTACTGAAAAAAGCATGAGTGAGGAGGATATGTATACTGTACAATGCAGGGAATATATTTAAAAATATCTTTCATTTACTGCAGTGCAGGATTAGGGAAATCATCCAAGCAAGGGCTTTGTTGTTTTTATGTTTTAGAAAACTGTCATTCAACAGGAGGTAATGATTTGTTTGTGGATTTTAACATACTTTCCAGGGTATGGTGCATGTAAAAATGGTGCAAATTTAAAACACAAATTTAGAAATTTTGTTCCATTTTGCAAATGTGATTGAACAAATTTACAGAAATAGGAAAAGCACGTAGTGGGCATCGAAAACAAGATAGATATTTGTAAGTAATGGGATAAACTGAGAAGATTTGAGTATTCATATCCAATAATAATTTAAATGTCCACATTAACTATTTCATTCATGGCTGACCAAAGCACACAATACAGGAAATGGACACTCATAATATGAAAATCTGTCTAATCTGTTGAGCATGAAATCTTACCTTGGTGCCAAAAGTGGGTGAAGCCTGGGTATTAAGAAAAGCTTGAGTACACCAGCAGTCCCCACATTGGATTCCTAGAGCCAAACAAACCATGGGGCTATCTGAGCCTCACAGAGGGTAAGCCAAGCTTGCAAAGCCCAGCAGGCAGGTGAACTCTATGAAGAGAGTACCAACCCTGAGAAATCCAGCATCCAGAAGGGTATCTGAGCTCCACTGAGGGAAAGCAAAGACAATGATCACACTTTGATCACACAGGATCATACTTTGAACACTGCACAATATACTGTGACATCTTATTTTTGCATCTCAAGTAGGCAGTGTGATTTATGGGTGCAACTTGGAATAGTACCCACAACTCCATTCCCCAACAATTCAGCCTCTGCCTGGGCTTTCTTTGAATGAGCACCAGGAGTTATTTTCTTTTGGGATTATCTGTTGTTTAACTGGGTTCCAAACAGATCTATGTAATATGAATGAACATTTGCTGAAAGCAGTTGCTGAAGAATTAGACTGTTTCCTTACTTTGGATTATGAATCTTGCTGTTGATTTTGGAAGACAGCACTGTAAACTCAATTCTCCACATATCTGCAATAGAGAAGCAACTGACGTAACTTTTAATGAGGCTGTAAACAAATGTGAAGGAGCTGGGCCAAATGCTCACAATACATGTCAACAGCCCCCAGTTTCAGGCCACTACCTTTATTTTTTAATAATTTGGCCTTGCAGCTTAAAAATTGGAAAGATTAATATAGATGCAATAAATCGAACCGCTGAGTGCTCTCCTGTTGACTCTGGTACTCCACCAGAACGAGGAGTGCAGAGTCGATGGGAGAGCATCAGCTGTTGAGTTACCGCAGTGAAGTCACCATGGTAAGTAGATCTAAGTACGTCACTGAAGTTGCGTATCTTAGATCGACCCCACGCGGTAGTGTAGACAAGCCCTTTTTCTCTCCTTTTTTGTATGGTGGGTATAACAAGGAGAAATCAAGACAATTTTGTATGCATTTCTCCCATGATAAATCTGACCACTTTCAGTATTCTAAAATGTCCCCATCATTCAATAACAGTACAAATCCTGCTGACTTCTAGTACTTTCATGGACCTCTCATTTCAGACCTGAAAGCCGCCTCTCAACGTAAATTGGGGTCTTTTTTTTTTTTTTTTTATACAGTTAGCTTCAAGATAACCTGATGCTAGTCATCCACTTACAGTTCCGAAGTAGTTTCCTTTCTCTGCAAACAGACCTGTTATTCAGATGTTCTTAAACATGGTTTGGTTCTTTAAGAACTCATCCTCTCTACATTCATTTTTCATCGTCATTTCAGCTTACTCTGCACCACCCTGGTGAATCTTTCTGTCCATGTTGCTCTGTTGTTGGTCCATTGAATCAATGAGGTCCTCAAGAGCATTTTTCCTTGGATGGTAATAGAATTCTCTCTCCTCTCTCATGAAGTTAGGGTTGATATTGATCAGTTTCAGCAGACCTTTAACCAAAAGACCCCAAACCAGACAGGGACAGTGCTGACAGGCTAAGAATACAAGTAGAGCAGCTGAAGGTCACAGCTTGAAGAGGAGATTCTAGTGCTCATGAAAGAAAGACTGGTGGCACGGTTTTGATCCAGATACTAAAGCAGATACTAGGAAAATGTGTCAGAACAGCTCTGCCAATGTATTTCAGTCCTGAATAGAAATACTAATGCTATATTCTATTCAAGGGGATCTCTTCTCGAGAGACAGAAAGTGTTGACAAACTGCGGTGGTTTCGTGACATGGGAATAAGAATAAGACCACAAAATTATTTTTCAATCCAGGCCAGAATTTGAACCCATATCACCAAAATTAAAGTGACTAATACACTTACCCCACTATGCCTAAATACAGATGTTTTTTAATGTTTCCTTTTTCTTTCATTTAATCATTTTCTGTGCTTCTGGTAACTTGGATCTTGTCAGAACAATTACTCAGTAGTGGATGAGTCAGAATAACTCACTAAAAATGTGCATGTTATTCTGAAACGTTTTTGAAGAGCATGAAAGGTATACATTTATTCTGGTACCTAAAAGTTCCTCATCACTGCCTTTTTTTTTTTTTTTTACTGTTTAGTTGTAAAGATTTATTGCGGGTTAATAAGATCTGACTTTGAAGTCCCAAAAATATGGGAGAAATGAAAATCTATTTTAATACCTTACTAATTAGATGGGTGTAAATACCACTGGGATTTTATGTGTCATTACTTTCAGAACAAACAAAAAAAAAATGAGGGTAGGCTTTACTGAGTGACTTTTAATGGGAGTCTTGAATAATCTGAAAAGATTGTTTTTTTCCCCTCTCAACACCAGTACATCTGACTTAGTCTGTTTACATATGCTAGTGCCTTATCTCTCACTACAAATTTATAAAATTAGTGCAAGCTATCCCTTTTTCATTATTTCTAAACAGTATCAAACTGTTTAAAATCACTGTTCTCATAAATAGTCTAGTTCCCCAATGGTGCAAAGCTACACAATGTTAAGCCTAAAATCCATAATTTTTCACTCTTCTGGAAAGTCAAAAATAAAATCTAGTCTTCTTTATTAGAATATATTTCAGTTCGGCAGAATACACCAAAGTGTGTAGATATTCATGACCAACACAGATGGAGCTGAAGTTAGCTGATTGAAGATAACTTCCTTCAGTACATGCAAAGATTCAGTTCTCACTCTTCCCAAGCATCTCCATACTTGTTTACTTTAACTAGAAAAAAGAAAAAATATCATATACAACTAAATAGTTTAAATACATAAGTTTAATTTACATAGTGATTTGAAACTGTGGTAAATGTGTTGTGTTTTCGAAGTGTGAGGATTAGGGACAGTTACACTTTAGTGAGTGTCTAGTACTTTTTAAAATGAGGGAAAGGGTAAAGATGGCATTATTAGTTTTTATTATAGCAGTATTCAAAGGCCCCAGTCAGGTTAGGGACCAATTACATTAATCCCTACCCTGCAGAGTTTATAATTAATTTAAAACAAGATGCAACAAGTGGGTGTACCAAACAATTGGAAGAAACAGGGAAAGAACAACAGATACAAATATTGCATAGTCTTGTTATATGCACAGTTGTGTGGCTACAAGGTAATTAGTTATATATTTAATTTATATTTGTTTTAAAACAAAAAGGAGAGATTTGTAATCCCCACTGGCCAACTACCTAGCCTTTAACAGTTGGCAACTGCCTACAATGTAGAAGTGGGTCTTGGAGACAGACTTGAAGGAGGGGAAGGTAATGGTTTTATGGATTAGTCCAGTGAAGGCAGTGTGGAAGAAAATGAAAAGGTGCTTGTTTGGGAGAGATATGGACAAACAGGATATAGAGTTAGGTTACAATAAGATACAAGAATAAATATAAAGAGAAAGAGGAAAGATGGACCAATGGTTATTACTCTGGAGAGCTGGGTTCCCTGCTCTGCCACCTATGTTTGTGGGACCTTGGACCAGTCACTTGGTCTATGTCTCAGTTCCCCCTTTGTAAAATGAGGATAATAGTACTTTTCTACCTCACAAGGGTGAGGAGAGGGTAAGTACATTAATGATTGTGAGGCCCCCCATTACTACAGTATACAAGTACCTAAGATAGACAGTAGGTGCTGAGTTGTGCTGGTCCTTAAAGGGAGGGGAAGCTTGAATTTAATGCATGAGAGAAGTGAGCCAGGAGGAGGATCTGGGCTGTCAGGAATTGTGTGTAAGAGAGCACAATATGGTCAGACCAGCCAAAGATTCTAAAGGAGAGGGGAATATCAGGAGGCCAGAAAGGAGGTGGTCAGAGAGGACAAGACAGGATGAGAGTTTACATGGTGCACACGGAGAACTGGACCTTACATAGAAGGAAGAAGCAAGCTTTGGCTTCAGCCTGAATGTTTGGGGGTAGAGAGAGGGTGGATTCAAAGATGATACCCAAGTAATGGGCTTAAGTGACTACGAGGATGGTAGTATTGTGCCATCTGTCATTGTTAACATCTACATGAGGAAGTTGCACTGACTTCATCTTAAAGTGCAATTTTAAATGGATTTGGTTAAATCCATGCATGTTGTGTGGACTCTTATTTTAGTTTAAACCAGGTTTATTTCAGTTTAGCTTGAGTTGATTTCTAATTGACAAGCTAAACTGAAATATGCATGGCTTAAAACCAAAGGAAGAGGGTCCACAGAGCTCTTTGCACTGGTTTAACCCCATCAGTTTACAACTACACTTTTAGTTAAACCAGTGCACTTTTCTTACATAAAGGCCAGAAAAAAGGGAGATGCATTCTCCAAGGAAAAAGGCTCTTGTGGGCACTGGGGCTTGCCTCAGGATTATGTGTGGGTGCACAGAGTGATAAAGGACTCTACTGGAGGTGTCTGAGGATGGCATGGACAGGAGAAGGGTGTTGTAGATGTTCCTCCTACCCTCCCAATATAGTTTCAATTTTGACGATTTGTGCAGATTTCTGCTCCCAACCCCAAAAAACTGCTGTAAGGGAGCCCCAGTGCTTATCATTTGACTGCTGCTGAAGAGCATCCACTCCTCAGCAATTTAGCAGGAATTATGCAGGCACACTAAGAGCACAGAGGTTAAACCCAAAGCAGGCAAACCCTAAATTTTAGTTCCTGTTTTTACTCATTATTATAAAGCTATCTAACATTTCAAAAGAAAAGTAGTAAACAGGCTGAAAAATCACTGAGCTCTGCTATTGAACCATCTCCGTTAGTGACATCAGTAAGTTCCCTGAAATTAATTTCAGACTTTCATGCACTTCTGTCATTTATTATCCAGCAAATATTTACATTTATTTTAGTTTTGCTTTTACTCCACTTTCCTAAACAGTGCAAGCAACCACATTTACAAGTTATTTGTAGAAAGCTCAGTGAACTACTCATGTGCCATTTTCAAAAGCTGATGATAAGTAACATAACATTCTATCTATTGTGATCCTATGTTATGTTTAAACATTGTTCCATAGTGAAAAAAATCCTAAATTAAAAAGTATAAATAAAATTGTGAACCTTTGTATTCTGCAATCCCATAGCCATAGACTTTGCGGTGGAGTTTACTCCTTGCCACAAAGTGCTGCTCCAGAACTTGAGCTTTCATTTAAAGAAAATATGATTCTAGTCTCTATGGCTGTGGAGAAAACCTTGAATAGGAAACTATGCACACAGATGAAATGTCAGTTGCCTGAATCTACAGACAACCTGGAACAATAGCTAAGAGGTGTGAACTTCCTCATTCATCTTAATCATGGCATCATGAATTCCACAGCCACAGGAGTTGGCATTTTACCCCAGGAATCCAAGTAATTCAGAGGGTCTGCCACAAAAATAATCATTTTGATCCAGGCAGGTGCTCAATATTTTATCTCTTTGCCCTGCTAGGACCAGCCTGCAGCTACATTTGCTCTACAGCTTTTCCCACAAGGGGGAGTTAATTGTATTACAGGCCCCATGGAAAATAGAGTGAAAAAACTCCTATCTTTGAAAATAACCAGTGTTTCAAATGTTCACCCAAGAATTTTATGTCAATTGGTATTTTCAGCTATGGGCTAAAACTGCATATGTTCGTATGCGGGTGGGCGGTGTAGAAATGTAGAGTATTTCACAGTGATAGAATAAATTAACATTGCCACAAAATTAAAGGGTTGTTGCTGCAGAATTTGGTCCCATTGTGATGCAGAGTATATGGGGGCCTGAATATAATGCCTGAAGATTCAAAGTGACAGATCCTGCAGTGCATTAAACAGCAAAATAATTTTTTTATTCAAAATAAGAAGTGTGGTTCCCAAAGATAGCTTTATACTGATTGAATGGCATTTCATTTTGAAGGTCACTTCATTCTTTACTGTCTAAAGTTCTGTTTTCCAGCGTGAAAACAAAAATCTCAACACTGATGCCAAGTACTAGTTCCTTCCTTTAAATTTTAACATAGAACAGTAAACATCTGCAAACAATGACACGTCCCTCAAAATTCTACACTACACAAATCCCCAAATTCATAAAATATGTTTTTAAAAACAGGTATGTGGTCTGTTTTGAGAGAATGCTAACTTAACATACACCCTTTCAAGAGCTAAAAAACTCAGTCAGAAACCTTAGTTATTGAACCCTTTGCTAAAGAGCGGTGATGCAGTAAATTATTTATTTGGATATGTCTATACAGCAACTAGACATCCATGGCTGGCCAATGCCTGCTGACTTAGGCTTGTGGGGCTCAGACTGCAGGGCTGTTTCATTGCTGTGTAGACTGATGGACTCAGGGACCCTCCCACCTCTCAGAATCCTAGAGCCCAGACCCCGAAATCTACACAGCAATGAAACAGCCCCACAGCCCAAGCCCTGCAAACCTAATTCAGCTGGTACACCCTGCAGATTTTTCTTTGCTGCGTAGCCATATGCCTAAAGGCCTAGGCAGCCAAGCACTAATCAAGCTTTTCACAATTTGTCTCTAAATGGATAACCTGATCATTGTAGTACCATCATTATAATCTTCTACTGAAGCTTCAATGTTTTTTCCAACACAAGAAGTAATTTGAAATACGAAACTATATAATACGCTGTACATAAGCCATACATAGAAAGGAAATCAGTTCAAATGTGAGCTAAGTCAGAAACACAATTCTGTCATTTGCCCCTCAAGACACTGTTTGTTTATCCTTTAGGGATTTCTTAGAGGAAAGCACAAGACTCTAATCCTTTTCAACGCTACTTTGGCATCCATGTTCACTACATAGTGCAGCAATTCAGCATCAGATTACCTTCTTTTTTAAATGGTCTCTCCTGTGAAGACTTGACTGGAGTCTCTGCCTTTTGTATTAATGTTCCTTCATATGTCTCTCTGTTTCTATTCCTTAACTCCTCGTATGAGACACTTTTTCTCTTAGGACTTTCTTCTAGGAATGGAACAGGTTCTTTAAAAAAAAAAATATATATATATATATACATATATGCAGTGAGAAGATTTAGCAACACCCAACTACACTTGATTACAGCTGCAATTAACCCAACATTTTTTTTAGCATGCCAATCCATTGTAGCTCAATTGAGACTGAAATGGGACACATTACAGCCACAATCCTAAACTGCAATTCAAAGTATTGTAAAAGCACTCTATACATTCAGAAGGATCCCTCCCTGAAACTTTTCATTTTATTCTCAGATGCCACCAATGTTATGAAGTAGTTGTGGGCTGGGAAAACTGAGTAGTGACACATAAATAAGAACATAAAGCAGAATTTCTATGTATAGCACTGCCACAAACAGCTTTTCAAGCAGATAGCAGTTCACCTAGATCATGACTGACAGCAGAGACATGTTTTGCTCTGTTGGGAGTACATCAGTATGGTACAGCAGTCATAGTCTGAGCAGATAGCGCGACCCAAAGCAAGAGTTTTCCATATTTTCAGACTCTAAAGAATAAAGAGAATTCTGTGCATTCCAAGCACAGCAAAACTTTTTTTTAAAAAATGAAGACTTTGGAGAAGGGAAAATCAGACTGGTCTGAAGAGAAAAGGATGTTATGGATCAGCCACCTAAGTATTTATAAAGTGCCCAAACTCCATGGCATCTAAGCACTATTAGGCTTGTGGGTTTGATTTCATTCATCCCCCCCCATTTTAAATCTGTCAAAAATGTTATTGCTCTTTAGGCTTTTTCTTGGATAAAATAAGAAAAAAAAACCTAACCATCCCCCAATAATATTAAAAATGTCATATCTTTGAGGGACCCTGAATAAAAGTAAGAATGTCTAGTTCAGTCATGTTTAGGAAATAAGAACATATTCATCTATTTAAGCACCATGATTTTGTGCTACTACTACTGACAGAGCATTTCAAATAATATATAGTGGTGATTAATAAACAAAACCTTTGGTGAACAGAAAATCAGATGCATCGTGGGGGGTGGGGGTGGTGGAAGAACCAGAAATTTGAGCTGTTTTACATCTTCAGTTGTTCTACAACTATTAGAGTCACTTTGCTAAGTTGGCTAGTGAAGTACCTCAGTTTAATTATTATGGAGATTATCAAATAAAAAAAATGATAAATAGGTTGAACTCTGTGAAATAAGACTCAAATTTCATATGAGTTAATGCAAATGCTTAGGCTCACTTATTCCTTGGGTCAAGTTCTGGCTCCACTGACTTCAATGGCAAACTCCTATTGACTTCAATTGGGCCATGATTTCAACTCATGACCTAAGAGGAGGAGCAAGATGTCTAGGCAAAATGACAAACTGTTGATTTTGGTATACACCATTAATGATGTTATAATCTGCAAGATTTCTCCCATCCAAGAAACTGAGCAGTAAACACTATCATGGGTGGCTGCAACTATGTGAATGATCAACATATCTGGGACTATGAGTTACAATTAATAAGGGACGGGGGAGAACGCTATTTCAGGGTATGATGACTCTTCTAGGGCCTGATTACATTTTCTTTTTGTTCTTCCAGTTTTTTTGGCTGAACTATTATTAATTTTGAATGACACATGGTCAGCTTTGTAAATCCCAAGAAAGTAGCTAAATTTATAAATCGGATCACAAACAGAAATGGAAACAAACAAGAGTTTTACTTTTTTTTTTTTTTTTAAGATCAAGATTGATTTTTGAGCTTGCTTCATTGATTTTTTCTTATTTATGCTTGAGATAGACAAACTGTCAGTCCCTGTGCACACGTGAGAACTGGAAGATACTAACTAATTTATGTTTTCTCATTCTGATATTGCTAAATTACCAGAAAGATTTAAGCTGTTTAACACTTGGTGGATGAGAAAGTTTTGGTCACTTGACAAAAGCATAACAAAATAAATTTAAGTTTATAAATTAGACTTTTCAGAAATCCAGATAAGTTTATGATTTGCATACAGGCTTGCGGTCCTTCCAGAAATAGCAAAAGCATGTACAGCAGGTCCTTCAATAGAGCAAGATATCAGTCTACCTGTATATTAAAGGCAATCATTTCTGGAGAAACCCTCAGTCTGCATTAAATGGTAACAGTTATCAGGATTTTTGATAGAATATGATGTTTTATACATTAAAATGCTGCTGTTATCAATAGGTGGGTTGTTTTAGACTTATTGGGATAACTGATTTGGAAAAACTCCATATTGGATTAATTACATATTTATTTCATTGTTCTTTCATGTTATTCCTTACTGTCCAGTTTTATAAACCCAGTTAATTAAAAACAGTTAAAAATCAAAATCAACCTATGCATAATGTTAATGTGTACATTGCCAGCTCCAAGTTCACTTCTGCAAGCATTCATTTCTGCATTTCTACACACATTTCCTCCTCTGAATATCACTTCTATACTTTATTTTGGATTTTTTTCCCCCTTCATATATTATCAATTATTGTATAAATTCAGCACACATGGAGAGAGCAACTCCTGGATTCTGTTAAAATTGCAGTTTTCAAGTGCTTCAGTGTAAGGAACCATAAAGATTATGAATGTGTCTAAAATGTCAGCCCCTAAATCTGTTAGCAAAAATTAGTTGTGTGAAGGGGCTTTTAGAGTCAAATAATGAAAAGATTTTTCACAAACATTAAATTTAAAAATCTAAAGTACATTAAAATTACACACACACACACAGAAAATCATCATATTTATTTAGGTACCATCCAAGACCTGAGTTCACGATCTTGTGTTTCCCCTGCAACAGTCCAGGACATCATTAACACCTAAAGCAGCATGAAGGATGCAGGAAATTTTAGGCTCAGTGATGTCCTCAGTTGTTGCAAGAGAAAACAGAACCCTATATTGAAAATTAAAATTTTTACTTGCAGTTATCTTTTTAAAAAAATATAAGTTAAGTTGGTTTTAAAAAGACAAATGTTAAAACAGAAACATACTGTAGATCGATGTGCTTTGTGTCAACATACAGGAATGTGCTGAAGTTCCAAAAAGAAAAGTATCAAAAACCACTGCAATCTAAAAAATACTGTATATTTGTACAGGTGCTGAAACAAGGCAATTTGAATATACAGAATGTATACATCCAAGCAAATTGAGGGGATATACCATATTTATCATCATGACAAAAGAAGCTTTACTTTCACATTCTTCTCACCTCTGAAGATAAGAGACATCCAGGACAGAGACAAGAATTAATGTACTATGAAGTTATAAACTTTATTAAGACAAGCCATACCTGGGGCATTATGTTCAGTAACTCCAGTAGGAGAGGATTCATTCAGAGAAGAACTGAATGGAACTGGTGCATAATTAGAGCCGGACTGATCTGTTGAACTATATTCACGTGAATAGCTGGAAGAAAGTGGGGCTTCAGCTGCTGGAGAAGATCCAAAAGGTGACTGAGAAGGCAAATTTGCAAACTCTGATTTTTGAGCAGCATATCTGGAAAAAACAACACAATGGGATATTAAGATTGGAAATATTTAATTAAAGCACATGACACGATGGGTTGAGGAATAAAATTTCCTTGATTAAAGGTTTTAATACAATTAATTTTTAAAACTAAGTATTAACAGATTTTAAAAGAAAAAGGTAATAGATTCTGCTTAAACTGTCCAAAAAGATCTGTATGTCCCCCTCCTTAACACATATACACTTTAAAAAAGGAGCATACATAAGAAACTTGAATACTATCTGGAAAAAAAAAAATACAGAATATAGACAGAGTACCAGTCATGGACTTGGAACTTTACAAGATAAATACTGTAAGACACAATCCCTGCCCCCAAAGACAGTTCAGACACAGACAAAACACATCAGACAGATAGAACAGGGTGTGCCTGCATGAGCTAGTGGTGGCATAAGAATCTAGCAGTAGCTGCTATTTTTGAAAGTTTGGGGGAAGAAGTGTGGTTTGAGAAGCCAAGATGCAACTTAAAACCCTTCATTAGAAGCTGCTATGACTTATCAATACCAAAAAAAATGTCACAGTAGCTATCCTGGGGACAAAAGAATTATCTTGAGGAAACAAAAGTCTTATGTTCCTCCCTCTTATATGGACTTGCTGAATTAGTTTTCTGGCACAAAATTAACACGGGGAATGATGATTAGAAACAATTTTTTTAAAAGAAGAGGACATCAATTGGTTACATGCAAAAAAAATTGTCTATTGTAGTAATTTAGGCCTGATTCATCTCTTACTTTTTTTGGAGGAGAAGGGAGAGAAGGAGATTTTATTTATTCATATTTTCGATCACTTACAATAAGACATTACAGTTACATTGTCTTTACACATATAGATACATATATCTTATTACAGAATTAACAATATAAAAGCAACATCTTTTATATTGACCATATATTGTTATTTTAACCTTTCCCTTTTCCTGCAACAATTATTTAAAACACCACCTTAACATGGCGTGTATATATATTTAAGCATTCATATTCACTTTTGGGGGTGGTGGGGTAGAAGGGAAGCTGAACGTTTTATAAGGGGGCACGGAAGAGTCTCAGGAGGCTAGAAAAAGGAAAGCAAAAAGTGGCGGGGATGTAATTCAGTTATCCTGTGTATATATTTTTCTTGACTGTCCTATAGGTATAAGATTACCACGTTTATAGGTAAGTCTACACTTCAAGCTGGGAGTGGGATTCCCAGTTTGACGAGATATACTTGAGTTAGCACACTAATAGAATGAAGCACGGCAGTGTGAGCAGCAAAAGGGGATAGCTGCTGAGTGCATGCCCATCAGACACTAGGAACTTACTGGAGGCAGCAGCTCACACCGCCTCCCCCCACCCCGCCCCCTTGTACTGCCCTGGCTATGATCTATTTTTAGTGCACTAGAGCTTGATGAGAGCCAGTTTGGAAAGCAGTTAAGAGATTAATCAAGTCCTTGTTAAAAGGTTTTAAAAAGTACGTCTGTCTATGTAACAGTAACCATTACATAAACTAGACTACTGCTCACTGCTATCCAAATAACATTTTTTGAGCAGTGAATTATATAAAGATTTATATAGGTCAGAGGTTACAAAACTAATGTTATTAAAAACCATATCAAGTAGGAAAACATTTCTGAAACAAAACAGGAAATATTTTAAAGAACTTGATGAGTTTTTCACAAATAGAGCATAATGGCGTCATGCTTCTCCACTATTATAGATTTTAAAGTTGTGAACAAAGGAAAGTAATAAGTTTGTCCACCATACGTCTTCCTTAGCTAGTATTGCTTACTGATCTCTTTCCTTTTATTATTATTTCCACCCTCTTTCTATTTCACCCTCAGTCAAACTAAACTACTGGACAACTTCCAACAAGTGAAGTTATTTTATTTCAGTTGTCTTCTAAACTATCAAGAGAAAACTTGTGTAAGGTCATATTATCATGAGTAAATCCCACAGGAAACCAAAGTCTTAGTGTACACTCTAGTACATTTTTGCTTACAAAAGCACTCTTTGCTTGACTCGACAAAATACTCTGTTGTACATAACAGAGCTCAAACTATAATTTTCAGTTGATGCCGCTGCTTTGTGAATTCACAAAGAATGAGTTTCCTGGAGGTAACAAGTTGCTGGAAGGGAAGGAAAAATTCAGCTCTCAAGATCATTGCAAGTTGCAAACGCAGCCCTGATCTTTCTATGAACTTCTTACAAGAAAGAAAAAAAAAATTAAGAACTTAAAGAAAGTGAAAGAATTGAAGTCTTACTCATGTGGAAGAGGTCTGCGCCCTTGTCGTATACTTTCTCCTATTGGGGAATGCTCCAGTTTCTTGAATTTCTCCCGGCAGGCCGACATGTAAGAAATCTTTCCAGCAATATATCCACATATACCGGCAACTTATATGTAAAGAAAAGAGCAACTCTGACATACTCTGCACCATAACATCAATACACTTTACAATAAAAGTAGAATCATTTAAAAATGTAGTACACGGTGCCATAGTATCAAATGAAAATAAGTTAGTCTTCAGTTTTGATTTAAAGAACAAAAAAGGCAGCATCTTTAATATTTCTTTGGTACTCCTGTCCAGAGAAGGTACTAAAAGAGTAAGGTGACAGCTGAACAAAGTCATAATGAAGTACCTGAGACAAGCAGGCAGCCATCAGATGTGGCAGTTGAGAGGAGAGAAGGATGACAATCAAAGATCTCTGGACCAAGACTCCCAAGGGTCTCAAGCTAGGATTCTCAACACTTTGGGTTCCCTGTTGCACAACAGTAGGCCTGGCAGCCCTGGAAACTGACTAGAGCTAGGGCTTTAAGGTTTCCAGCTGAGCAGCTCAGAGAGCCTCATCAATTTCATTCAGAGTCTGTAGAAACAGACTTTATTTTTCAAAACAAAATTTAGACTCAATAGGAAATCTGGAAATTGTAGAAAATTCTAAAATAAAAAAAATAATAAAGTTGTTCCATATTTGAACAAAAACTCACAGAAAAGTAATTTCAAGTCGTGAACAGCCCTACTTCACAGGTCAAGAATGTTACTTTTTGAATTTAATAAAAGATTCTGACTGGCAATAAGTCATTAAGGCAGAGAAGGTATCTGTCTAGTCATTTCATTTAATGTTTTGGGTTTTTTTTTTTAAAAAAAGGGGACAGTCTATGGTTTATTAAAGGGAAAGTCTTACATCAATGACCCAGTAACTTGCCTAGCAAAATCAGTGTTTCTTAAGGAACTGTTTCTTCAAGCACTTCATATATAGTCAAGAATATCCATTTATATTTCTTTCTCCATAACCCCTTTTAAAAGAAAACTAGGTAAATCAGAATATATACGAAGTTATTAACATTTAACACACAAAATCCATGAATAAAAAACTAAATTTCTTTTTATCCCTTGCCCACTTTTAAAACGTGTTGAATATCAATTTTAAGCGTATACAATAAAATACAATCTATGTGGAACATGGATGAGTTGGTTAACATCGGAGCCTTTAGTTTTCATTACCTGACTTGAGTTTTAAGAACAGTAACAAAATAAGACACATTTTCATATTTCAATATATATTACAAGTGACCCTCCAAAACAGCTCTCAATATATTAAAGAGACAACTTACATCATTTTTAAACGGACTTAAAAAAAATCAGTTTTTCATAGAGCATCCTTTAAATAATATGCCCTGTATTGATTAAAAATTCTTTTCAAATAATTACAGGTTTTTTCACTCCTCTACTGATGTTCAGACGGCTCTTTTGGGCATGCCCAAGACAACCACCAAACATGCTCAACACACCCCCTCATTCCAGGGGAGAGTAAACTTTTTGGCCCAAGGGCCACATCTGGGAATAGAAATTGTATGGCAAGCCATGAATGCTCACAACATTGGGGTTGGGGTGCGGAAAGGGGTGAGGGCTCTGGTTGGGAGTGTGGGCCCCGGGGTGGGGCCAGAAATGAGGAGTTCAGGGTATGGGATGGGGCTCCGGGCTGGGGGTGCAGGCTCTGGGGATGAGGAGCTTGGGATGCAGGAGGGTGCTCTGGGCTGGGACCGAGGGGTTCAGAGGGCGGGAAGGGGAGCAAAATAATGGCAAAAGGTGATCTGGGATTCAATCAATACATAATTAAAGTTAGCAATAAAATTAAATGCCAATCAACACTGTTTTATGGACAATTGATCTTATCAAACAAATTGGATTTCATTTTTTAAATGAGATTACAAGTTTGACTGATAAAGATAAATGATAAAGATAAAGTTCTGGTGCCCACATTTTTTAAAGGATGTTGAAAAATTGTAGAGGGTGAAGAAAAGACACACATATTATTCAAGGATTAGAAAAAATACCTTACAGTAAGGGTCTAAGAGTTCAATCTGTTTAGTTTATCAAGAAGAAGACTGAGTGTGGACTGAATTCCAGCGTATAAATACTTTCATAGGGAGACACTAACAGGTATCAAAGGGCTTTGCAATCTAAGAGAAAAACATAGCAAGAACCAATGGCTGGAAGTTGAAGCCCAACAAATTCAAATTAGAAATTAGACACATTTTTAACAGTTAGAGTGATTAATCACTAGAACAAGCTAGCAAAGGAAGTGATGGATTCTCTATCTCTTGAGGTGTTCAATCAAGACTGGATGCCTTTCTGGAAGATATGCTTTGATGATCCGGGGAATCAATGTACAACTTAGAAATTCCAGTTTGATTTATGAACTGTGTGTATCCTTATGTCTTACAGCTGCCTTTTACTGTGCTATGGGACAGGGGGTTGACACTAGGGCATTTGCCTAGGAATGGGTTGGTTGTTAAAAACCATCAGCACCTGAAAAGATCTTGCCTGGGCAGAAAAAAGGAGTATCTGCATCCTACTGAAAAGCAGTTTTCTCTAACTTCCCTTCAAAGGGCTAGGGTTTGAAGGAATGGAATTCCCCCAGGACAGGGGACAAAGAAGGTGTTGATACTGCCTTTAAAAACAAAGATAGACTCAGAGAGGAAAGGAACAAAAGGGACTGGGTACCTGTTGACTGCAGGACTAGTCCAAGTTGAAGAAAACTGACTGCAGAGGTGAGATTTTCCAGGATTTGGAGAAGATGACATAAACTGGAGAAGTGAGGCCAAGCAAAGGGGACCTGTAACACTGAAAGGACACTGACCAGAATGCTTGAATAATGGGGAAAGCAAGGCAGGGGTTTACATGCAAGTGTTTCTTTTGCCTAGTTCCATAGACTTTACAGACCATAATTGATAAAGGGAAATAGTTTTTAGAAACTGCTTTTGTAAAGTAGTGACTGCATCTTACCCTTCTTTGGAGAGAGATTGAGAGGAAGAGACATCTCAGACTGGCCTTCTACAGTTGCTTGACTATTAAAAAGTTAAAGGAGGTCCCTGCCAATATGGAAAGATTATCCAGGGATTAACTGGGGACAAAAGAAAGGAATCTACATAAACACTATCACACACCACCAACCAGGTCACTGAGGAAAAAAATTAGTAACACCTGAAGAAGAGACTGAACTCACCAGAATCCAAAATGCCATTATCCAGGGAACCATTACAGTGATCCTCCTATCCTCTCCCAAATAGTACCGAGAGAGAGATGGAAAGACCCAGAATTAAGGCTCTGGAACAGAAGATTTAGTTACATCCTGTGGATTCAAAAGAGGACTCCACCAGATCTCTGCAACAAAGAACATGCACTGTGCAGAACACAGAAGTGTGCTGAAACCAAGGGACCTGCACGATCTCCAAAGGAAAGAATCAAAGTTCAAGAGATCAGTGATACTGGAAGACCAAGAATTGCCTTAAAAGTCAGATCTATACTATGCTCTCATGCTTCATGTGACAGCACTGAGCTCTCTATCATGGAAGCTCTCACTGAGCTCTGCTTCACATTACCCCTTTGCTTCATGGCAAAGGAAAACAGAACAGATGCTTCCATAACGTCAAGCCCAACAAACCCTAGATCTGAGGGGAGATTGCCCCATCAGGAGCTTAGCCTGAGGCTTCCCTTGTACTGAGACTGTCTTCAGCACTGAGGAAACTCTGCTGGTCAAACCAGCTGGTTCACCTACCACCCCATACTAGAATCCATATGGGATTATCATCAAACAATTACAACCCATCCTGAAAGACACCACCCTGAAAGAAATCTTTCCTGAACCCTTTCTTCTAGCCTTCAGACAACCCCCCAATGTCTCCAAGCTCACCAGAAGCAAGCTCCCCACAGACCAGCATATGCAAACTCAAAAGGAACACCAGACAAACAGATGCAAGACCTGCAGACATATCTCCACTGCTACAACACACCTTTCAAGATTCACGGATCCTATACATGCCTATCACAAGGTGTTATACCTCATCCAGTGCACTAAATACCCCAGTAACGACTGTCTGGTTTCACCCACATAGTTACTACATTCTCAGATGAACTCACACAGGAAAATGATAAAAGACAAAATACCTTATCACCTGTGAATGAACACTTTTCACAAAGTAATTGCTTTATATCTGACCTCTCAGTCCTCATCCTCAAAGGAAACCTGTACAACACTTTCAAAAGATGAGCCTAGGAGCTTAAGCTCATTACTCTGCTAGACATTTAAAAATCATGGAGTAAACAGAGACACTGGATTTATGGCTTATTACAACAATCTGTAACTCACTAATCCCATCTTTTTGTCCTATGACTCCAGAGGTGTTAATGGACCACTCTATCTCGAATGGTCCCCTATAATATGTGCTCGCTACTTATGCTAAATAATCTGTTCCACCTTGCATTTTGCTGTGATGTTGGAAGTTTCCTTCCCAGACCTGAGGAAGATCTCTGGGTTTGTCTTCGCATACAGTGCTGCACTGATGCAGCTGCGCCGGTGTAGTGTTTTAGTGAAGACACTCCTATGCCGACAGGAGAGCTCCTCCGAACAGCGTGGTTAATCGACCTCCCAAAGAGGTGGTAGCTATGTCAACGGGAGAAACTCTCCAACTGACATAACGCTGTCTAACGGGGGATTAAGTGACTATAACGACATACGCTTTGAGTGACGTAGTTATACCAATATAGATCTGTAGCGTAGACCTGGCCTCTGTGTGGCTTGAAAACTTGTCTCTCTCACCAACAGAAGTTGGTCCAATAAAAGATATTACCTCACCCACCATGTCTCTAATGTCCTGAGACATACATGGCATAGTTGGATTGACTTAACCCCCAGTATAGATGCAGCACGGTCAACGTAAGAATTCTTCCCTCGACATAGCTACTACCTTTCAGAAGGTGGACTAACTGCAGCAAGGGAAAAAACTGTTCCATTACTGTAGAAAATGTCTACAGCCACAGCTGTGCCCCTGTAGCATAGACAAGCCCAGTGTAAGCCTTTTGGCATTGAAACAGCCACAAGACCAGATACACAATATTTTGCCAATCTGAAGCAGGATCAAGATGCAAAGCCTAGGACTAAAGGCTTCTTTCTGTCTGAAAACTTTAGGGGAACTTCAAGTCAATAACCACCCTCTCCCTGACCAGAGTATGGTTCATGGGCCTCTGTCAAGAGGAAGGCATGGAGCAGAATGTATCTGTTCTTTTAGAACTAACACATAAAAGACCAGCAAGCTAAACTATGATTCAGGCTATCATCAAAGCACATCAGGCTGCAAGTCTGTGCGTTTAACCTGAGAGGGGGACATTAAATACATCACTTAACTCTGGTCTTTTAGGCTCTGACCTTGACATGATGTCCCAGAACCAAGCCAGAGACAGCGATAGATTTTAACTTTGCAAAAACTACATGAAATTACCAATCCAAAAAACAACCAAAACTACAACCAAATATTCTTTGTGGAAAGTTTTCTCAGTACAAAGTGAAAGTCTGTATACCCACAACCAATCATAGAAAGCAACAAATGAGGTAGCTGGGAACTTCACTGTTTATAACCTTGACTTCTAGAATTCTGTGCTCTAACGTGATGCTTGTGTAGTTCCAATTAGCCCTATGTTTCTTGAAGATTCCCAAAGCTCAATTGCACCAGGTCAGGGGGGATACATCTCAGAACTAGAAATATGTGGCGGTCCCTTCAAAGTGGCAATTATTATTTATTAGAAAAATGTGTGTAGTAGTATTGTTCAAGGCACAAAAAATAAAACAGAACTTGCCTTAAATGACTGATAGTTTTGTCTCATTCATTTATATGTTTGAAGCAGCACTTCCCTTATCACAAACCGTAGGCCTGATCCTGTTCCTATTGCTATTAAAGTCAACGTGAGTAGGATCTGAATCTATGTGGGCAGAGCGGAGCGATGACAACTTCCTGTTTTACTGCTATTTATTCATTTTTATTTTACTGACTTTTTTAAAACAGTGATTTATATTTCTGATTACACAGATTTCAAAATCCTTCACATAAAATTGCAGGTTTCCTTTAATTGTGCATACACAGAGACCAGGAAAAAAAGATATTAAGATAGCATGAAAGAAACAAATGAGACATGAATTATGACCTTCAAATCAGGAAGCGTGGGATGGGTATGCTTTGGCAAAGTTCTTAAGGCAGATTTCACTGCAACAGGAATATGTGATTAAAATGATATATTAGTTGGTCCTGTAAACTTCAATAATGCTGAAAAGTTACATAAGCCAAAGAGTCATCAGAAATTTAAATTGGCACTATCAGCTGGAAATATAGTCATTGTCAAAAGAGAGAAGTAGTTTCAGGTACAAACCTGACCAAGTCTCCTGCAAATGTTTGTGATTTAAAAAAGAAAATAAAGGAAATGTGATTATAAATGTTTCTTTCTTCCCTGTTGCAGCATGAAAGACCCCGCACAATAGGAGAAGCTGCCTATATACAAACTGTTAACTGCAGAAGGCAAACTGAAAATACAGAAAATTTGTATTTCTTTAATCTTTCAGTTACAGCACTCTTAAGTATTACTTTTAATAACATCAAGTAAAAAATTCATACCGTAGTGTGATTTTAAATTGAGAGTGTCCTTTTACAATGACTTTCACCACATACAAAGAATTACTGCTGGAAGGCCATTACTGCAAGTTAAAACCAATCTCCTCTCATTTCTTAAAAGTTATGCACTGTTTTACCATCTTGGACTACTAGAGTCTCAGAGGATAATTATCAAGAACTTCTGCAATCTTGCAGGGTTTTACATGAATGCTATACACAGAAATTTTGCAGACCCTGTCATGCGAATTCAGAGTGCAGAGGAATGATACTTTTCACCTGATAACAGTCTACCCAATTTGTGGGTGAAAGGATACAGTACATTAAACAATCCCACTTCTCAGAATAGCCACTTTATTTAAATTGGAGATGACTTCACCACCCAGCCTGAATAAGTTTTAATTATTTCTGATAGAAATAATATTGAAAGAGATGTTTAGTAATTATCTATTATAGTTCTAGCTGTGCTGTTGGGAAGGAAAAATGAAAGGAAGTTACTGACTAAAAATGAATTTGAAAGTCTTGCTATTTATGATAGAGAAATAATGAATTTGTGAATATTAGATTGCCATATAGGGAAGTCTTCTGATCTCAAATTACACCAATATAAATCCAGAGAAAGTTCACTGAGATACATCTGAAATGACTCAGCTGGCTACAGTTGAGTTGCTTTGGCTTTTTGGCAGGGTAACTGATGCACTTCATGAACTAGATTCTGGTAAGTTGAACTAACATGTGGTTTATACTTACATGCAACTTTGGGAAGAGAGCCAAACCTTGAATGAGTGGTGAGAATTCCTGAAAATAAGCAAAGTAAGTAATTACTTACTATATGTAAAATAATTATTTTAGTAAGATCACAAAGATGAATTTAAATAACCAGATTAACATTTAATTTTTCATGTGACCATGCCATAGTAGTTAATCCTCTGCACTACATGAGCTGTTTTAACTTTTTAAGAAGAAAAATCCCAACAACATTTCTGACTTATAGCCACAAAACTAGAAAATTCAAGAGTTAAAATTCCGGCTTTATCCCACCTTGTGCAACTAGGTATTGCAGTATATATGGGATGTATAATCGCTCTCTGGAGAACGCAATACCCCAACACAAGGTGAATGAGGCAATTTCAGTCAATTCTAAGTTCCCCTCTTTCTGCAGTTTCAAGTGCTGCTGAAGCTATGTGACTAGGAATTTGAATTTTTCTTAATCATTTTGTTATTCTTCTCTTAACTCCCTTCACTTTGTTACACCTTTCTGGAATTGGGTTACTCAGTACAGACAAACTATCATAGGAACATAAGAATCATCATACTGGAGCAGATCTTGGTCTACCTAGCCCAGTTCCTGTCTCCTACTGAGGTTAGCACATGCCTCAGGGAAGGTCCAAGAAACCCCACACAGATGCAAGGTAATCTACCTTCCCAGGGAAGTCACCTTCTAACCCCTAACAGCTAGAGAATGGTTTAAACCAGCGGTCTCCAACCTTTTTATGCCAAAGATCACTTTTTGAATTTAAGGGCAACCCAGGATCTACCCAGCCCCTTCCCCAAAGCCCCACACCGCTCACTCCATCTCCTCCCTCCCCCCCCCCACTCACTTTCACTGTGCTGGAGTAGGTGGTTGGGATTTAGGAAGGGTGCATGCTCTGGGCTGGGACCAAGGGGATTGCAGTGTGCGAGGGGGCTCTGGGCTGAGCCCGGGGCAGGGGGTTGGAGTGCAAGCTCTAGGAGGGAGTTTGGGTGCAGGATGGGGCTCCAGGCTGGGGCAGAGTGTTGGGGTGCAGAGGGGATGCGTGGTGGGGGCCCTGAGAGGGAGTTTGGGAGCAGGAGGGGGCTCTGGGCTGGGGCAGAGTGTTGGGGTACAGGAGGAGGTGCAGGGTGCTGGCTCTGGGAGGGCGGTCAGGGCTGGGGCAGAGGGTTGGGGTGCAGGAGGAGGTGGGGTATTGGCTCTGGGACGGGGGTCAGGGCTGGGGCTTAAGGTGGAGGAGAGGGTTCTGGGTGCTGGCTCCGGGAGGAGGCTCAGGGCTGGGGTGCAGCCTCCCGCCAGGCAACACTTACCTCCAGCGGCTCTAGTGGCACAGCAAGGCTAACGCAGGCTCCCTGCCTACCCCGGCCCCACGCCACTCCTGGAAGGGGCCAACATGCTCCTGCAGCCCCTGGGAGGAGGCGGGCAGCACATGGCTCCACACACTGCCCCTCTCTGCAAGCACCGCCCCTGCAGCTCCCATTGGCCACAGCTCCCCGTTCCAGCCAATGGGAGCTACGAGGGCAGTGCTTGCAGGCAGGAGCAGTGCACAGAGGGAGAACGCTACCCCTCCACCCCCGCAATCAACCGGTTGGTGACCACTGGTTTAAACCCTGATGCGTAAAGTTTTACAGCCCTTCCCACTTATTTTTTTAAATACTTGATATTTTATGTCTAAATATTCTTGAAATCCATAGAAATGTCAAATACGTTTTGAATCTTGCCATGGTCTTGGTCTCAGCAACATCCTATGGCATCCAGTTTAATTACACACCGCATGAATATGTACTTCCAAGTATGAGTTTTGAATGTGGCACCATTTCATTGATGGTTCCCTTGTTTTTACTTAGACATGGAAAAAAAGATGTTCCCATTCTACCTCATTTATAACAATTAATTTTGTAGACTTATATCCCCTCTTATTTGCTTCTTCTCTGAGATAAACAATCCCAGTCTTTTCAGTTTCCATAAGCAAGTTTTTTCTATGCTTTTTTGCATTCTCATAGCCCATATCTGAACCTCTTCTAGTTACACAATATCCTTTTTTGATATGGCATGACTAGGGCTCCGTGTCTGTCACAAAGATCGCAGAAATCATGGATTCCGTGACTTTCCGCAACCTCCGTGACTTCTGCAGGGGCCAGAGTGGCTGACTCCAGGGCCAGCTGCTCAGGTGGCTCCTGGGACAACCACACCGGCCACTGCTGGAGTGGCCCTGGGGACAGCCACACCAACAACTGCTCCGGCAGCCCCCAGCAGCGGTTCCCGGCCGGCCGGAACAGCCGCGGTCCACAGCAGTGGCCTGCCAGCCACGGTCCCCAGCGCCCCCCGCAGTCATGGCCCCCACAGTGTCTCCCCGCAGAGCCTCACTCCCAAGATTTAATCACAGGCATTTTTAGTATAAGTCATGGACAGGGCACGGGCCATGAATTTTTGTTTATTGCCCATGACCTGTGACTAAATCGTAGCCTTAGACATGACCACAAATTAATACAATATTCTAGATGAGGGGAAACCCTCATTTATATCATGATATTTTAATATTAAAGTATTTTCCATTCCAATCCAATTCCAAAATCTATTATCATCCCTAGATTTCTTTCAGAGTTACTGCTTTGGAGGTTTCTCCCTACCACTGAATATTTCTTTTACTGAATATTTTTTCTTCCCCACATGTACAAAAGCTTGCATTTCTCCACTCTTCAAGTTTTCACAATATTTCCTATACATATTTCTAATCTACTTACATATGATTTAAAATCAAATGTATGCATGACAACCTTGTTGAGAGCACAAGTAAAACTTATCTGAAGTTAAACCAAAAGATGTTTTAAAGTTTACCTTTCTTAATTAAGCCCTGAGTGACAATCATGCTTACTGCAGAAATAGGAACAGCTGTGGGGGGAAAAAGTAGCTTATCAATAGAGAGAAAAAAAGAAGAATTATAATTTGCAAACTTTTCAAAGTGGCGGATTCTCTCTCTCTCTCTCTCCTGATATCTTCAAATCAAGATGCATTCCCTTCTGGAAGATGTGTTAGCCAAACACAATCATAAGTTATTGGCTCAATACAGGGGTACTGGCTGAAGTTTAATGGCCTGTAATATAAAGGCAGTCAGACCAGCTGATCTAATGGTCCCTTCTGGCCTTAAACTCTATGAATAAGATAACACTACACTTACACTTGAAAAATCTGGTGGAAGGTATCCTCCTAAAATTGAGTAACTGAGTGGAAATATTTTGGAAACTAATTTAGAGTTTCAACAATTTCACTTCTTTCAATGTATATATAAAAATAAGATAGCAACTACTCTGCTCTTTTTAAAATGTCAACCATCACCCCAATCACCAGCAATGTCCTAGTTAAAAAAAATAAAAATCAAATGATCATTAACTGAACCCACAATCTTCCCATCACTTACAACCCTCATCATTACCTCCCTTTCCCAAAAGCTAGGGACCAAAGAGGATTCTTACTGTATGACTGGAAATTCAAGATTCCAGCTATTTCAAACCATGCTGGGAGAGAATCCCAAAATTGAGGTGAAATGAGGTTTTTCCAGAGAGATAGGAATCTACCCCAAACCAGACAGACAGTTAGTTCAACTCACAGGATCCCAGTGCACTATGTTCACATAAAAACATACTGTTCAACAAACAGACTGCTAAATGCTACATTAGCTTCAGTTTCCACAAAGAATTAAGATGCAGCCTCATAAAAACCATAGTGCAGCAATCTACTCTTTAGATGACAAAAGCACAGATGACAGACAGAAGACTCATATCCGAAAAGATAGTTTCATAATCTCCAGGCCATTCCTAAATGAAGAAGCAGTGCTGGCCTTTTGGATGGGGGGAAAAGTGTAAAGTAATAATGCAATCCATTTTGGTCAATAATTCTTCAGTATTTTGTAAAAAACATTGTTTTGATAATTGAAACAAATCACATTGTATATTGGGCAAGCATCATTCTGTTAAGACAATGCATGATCACAGGCCCCATGTATTATGATTTGCACAATTCAGTTTGCTGTAGAGTCATGCTCCAGTCTCAGCCTTCATTAAATAAAATATTTCTAGTGCTCATGGCTGCAGAGATTTCCTCTGATGGTATGTCTACATAGCAACTAGATATCCATGTCTGACCCATGCCAGCTAACTCAGGCTGGTGGGGCTCAGGCTGCAGGGAGAACCCCAAGCTCTAGGATACTGCAGGGTGGGAGGGTCCCAGAGCCTGGGCTCCATCCCAAGCTTGGAAGTCTACGCTGCAATGCAACAGCCCCATAAGTTGGAGTTGGCTGGCAGGAGCCAGCCTGGTACGTGTCTAGTTGCTATGTAGACATACCCTGAGAGGCAAATTGAATGTAAAATATGTTTATTGATGTTTGTTCTCTTACTGAAGTTGCAGAGAGACTCATACAATGGTTCTAAGAGGTGTGAACTGTCCCATTTACCTTAATGACCTATGAAAGATAATCTGCATAACTCAGAACTGAAAATATGAGGACAGTGTAAAATAAACTGAATTGAATATCAAAACAGGAGCTATTGCACTGAATTGTTCATTTTCATATTCAATTCAATAAAAACCTCAATTTAAAAAAATGCATGAAGCTGCTGCAGAAATTCAAAAATATAGAAATGCCTTATCTCAGTCTTTTGCATGTTTCACTAGTATTTACATGGTTTAGAAAGCCATCCAAATCCTACAAACCCTTACTCGCATGAACAGTCAGACTAATTTTGAGGGCCAACTTGTATAAAGGTTTGCAAGATGAGGCTGTGATCCAGGGACCTCTTGACGTGAACTGACAGAGGACAAGGGCGGGGAAGGGGCATAGGCATTTACAGGGATCTCTGAGGTCAAGCATACGAACACTAGTTCACCAAAGTGTAGCATGTAAGGTCTCTACCAAGAGCCAGTAGCTTACAGATCATCAACATCACTGAGAAACAGGTGTATGGATAATATTTAGAGACAAACTTACAAGCTTCAGAGAGATCTTCTTCAGCTCATTGTAGCTCAAAACTTCTCTTTCACCAACAGAAGTTGGTCTAATAAAAGATATTCCTTCACCCACCTTATCTCTCTAATATCCTGTGACCAACACAGCTAAAACAACACTGCAAACGATGGATAATATTTAAGAAGTATCTATACCAAAAATTATGTTCTTAAAGCCTTGAAGTTAAAGTCAGGTCACAAGGATGTGATGTGCCATGGAGAGGTTCTCTTCAGGGAAAGGACAGCAGATGCTTATCTCTCTGTCTGGTCACTTATGTATCGTTCATTGTATGCATCACAATGGAGAACTATTTGCATTATTGATCTTGATGCTAATCAAGAGACTTTGAAATCAGAAGAGAGGAAAGCTTTAAAAAAACCAACACCTAAAACAACAGGGGAATATCCTGTTTACAAGTAAAAATAATGGATTCTGGGGGTACAACGGTGTACTGATATACACCCAGGATCCTTCATGTAGGAGATGAACAATCATCATGGTCTGTCTTATGAAAGGAGGGTCACAGTCAACCTCACTGGAAAATGCTGCAAAGACTTTGGGTGAGCTAAACTTCATTAGACAGGAAAGTATCTAGTTAAGTCTAGGCTCTAAAATGTGTATTATGATTTTATTTTACATGTAACCATTTGTTGCCAATACTTTTCCTTGCTACTTCTCAAATCTCTATTCTTGTTAAATAAACATACATTACTTGTTTTCACTATAAACATTTCTAAATGCTGTGTGTAAAGTGGAGCTATGACCTAAGATATAACTGGTAAGCTGAGGTGTACTGTTCCTTTGGGAACAGTGTATCTGTCAATACTGTGGAACAGGAGCTGAGCACCACAATGAAATGCTCAGAGGTTGTAGTGTGTCTATCGCTAACCTGCAGAGGGACAGCAGAGTCTGTGTAGGCTGAGGAGGGAGTGTATGTGTTGCCCCGTGGTGGTGGAGTCAGGGAGCTGACCCCAACAAGCACAGAGGCTCCCTCACACTAACAGTAGATTGTGGGGAGGTGCTTTACAAGCCTGTGTAACTATGACAGGCAAAACGGGCCCTATGACTGGATCTTAAAAACAGTTAGTGTAAATGCTAATGGATCAAGTATTCAGGGAGATGTGACAAGCATTTTCCTTCCATAATATTACTTATCTTAGTGTATAATTTGATTTCAGTGAAGCTTCTCATACAAATGGTCCTTACTCATGAGTAAGGATTTGTAGGTTTTGGCTCTCATTCTTAAATAGCTGTGATAATGGCAAAAATAACACTACAAAGAAGGAAGAAAGAGGAGATTAAAATGGAGACAAAGGTGGTTTATCAGCAAACTTGACTCACATCTATACCAGAAGCTCTCTTCGTTGCATTCCCTGAAAATTCTTCTTTCATCCTCTGTTGGTACGTAAGCCATACCTGCAGGATTCTTTCATTATGAAAATTGAACATTAAAAGATATGTATATGAAAATATTCACAGAAAGAAGCTTTTTAAAAATACTTTTCCTAATCTCTACACTGTCACTTGAAATAGCTGTAATTTAATAAATTGGGGCCTTTATTCACCTGTGAATGCCTCATCAGGCTAGCAATATTAGCTATTTAATTTAGTTAGATTTATAACTATACAGGCCTCTTGCTGCCCTAGATATGATTTTAAAGATACAATAACATTGAAAAAAAAATACACAGCAGCTTATCCAGACATGAGAAAATAACCAAAAACCCTGCCACACACTTAAATACCAACCCTTATTGTATTCCTCCCATCACAAAAGCCTGGGTAAAAAGACAGATCTTGAAGGTCAACAGAGTCTAAATATTCACAGAGCACAAGGATCATATTGGTGTCAGCCACTATAACTTAACACAGTAAAAAAGTCCTAACCACATAAAACATTTCAGTTATCTATAAGATGTTATAAGGTGAAGGCTGGCCAATTCCTCCACTACTCCCCACATGAACTTGGAGTGCCTGATCATCACCATTATTGTGAGAGAGCCAAGTGATGTTAGGCTGTGGTGAGCACCTAATACTATGAATAAAACATGACATTTTTAGAGAGAAGTCATTCTACATTATCAATTCATGATACATTTCTCTCATTAACTGGACCTCACAGCATTGGAAGAGCAAAACTTCAAATTACAAAGGAACATCCATAATTAAGGATGAGTTTTTGTCACAAATATTTTTATTAAAAGTCATGGACAGGTCACGGGCAATAAACAAAAATTCACTGAAGCCCGTGACCTGTCCATGACTTTCACTAAAAATATCTGACAAAACTGTGAGGTGGGTTCAGCACCCATTCTTGCTGGGGCTTCCAGATCCCCCACTGCTGTGGGGAGTGTGAGCTCTGGGGTCCCCCTGCTCACAGGGGCTGGGCTGCTGTAGGGTCCACTTGTCATCCCCCCTATCAGAGTGGCTGGGAGCTCAGCGGGGGGGTCCCCCACCATGGCTGGGAGCTGCAGGGTCCCCAGCTGGGCAGCTGGAGGGTCTCCCCCAGTGCCCACCGTGGCCGGGCTGCTTCATGATCCCCCCACTGTCTGCTGTGGCTGGGTAGCTTTGGAGGGTCCCCCACCATGGTAGGGGCTAGGAGCCCCAGGCAGAAAATGTCACAGAGATGAAAGGAAGTCACCAATGTTGTGATCTCCATGACACAATATATGGAAATGCTACATATAAAGAGTTAGCCCATAGCATATTCCATTTATTCGACATCACTTTGTATTTTAGGCTAGGCTAGTTTATTACTTATGCCTCCAAAAGAGAAGCCTGGGTACCAATAGCACGTGGGGACAGAGGGAATATATACACAACAAAACTCCATTGCAAGTAATTTTAAGGAGGTGTTTAATGCACCCTTTACTGAACAAAAAGGGGTTGCTATGTGTGTTTCAATGACACCTCAGTGGCGCACTCATAACATTTTCAGATATTTTAGTCAATCGTCCTGATTTAAATGATCCCAGCTTGAGAGGACAGCTCTGAAAACATAGCAGAGACGTTTTGCTACAACAATCTCCGTCGCCCCAAACTGCGGCTGCCACCAGGCCAGAGATTGCCAGCGCGGACACAGGCAGGCCAAGGGATCAGGCTACTTCCCCTCTACGCGAACCGCAAGCACAGCCCGGCCGGGGGCGGTCGGCGTCTCACACACAACAGCTGCCCCGGGGGCGGGCGGCGAAGGGGCAGTCGCTGAGTGACACAGGCGCAGTCGAGCCCTAGGACCCCTCGTGCCCTGCAGACACACGGGGGAAGGGGACCCCGCATCACACCGCAGCGCTCGCAGAGGCCTCCCCGGCTTCACAACAGCTCCCCTCGCGCCTGCCCGGCCCCAGGCACCCCGGGGGCGCCTGGGCAACGGGCTCCCCGCAGCTGCTCAGCCCCAAGCCAGGGGCAGCTCCTCCGTACCTGGCCCGGTCCGCCGTGCTCCCTTTCTCGGGGGCCCCGCCCTACCTGCCCGGGCGGCTCCATGAGAGCAAGCACGGGGAGGGGGACTAGAAAAAGGCAAAAAAAAACGGCTCAACGGCGGTGCCGCAACCGCACCGACACACAAACCTCCCTGGGAGGGGGAGGAGCACCGGAAACCCGCAGCGACACAATGACCCCGGGGGAACGGGACCAGGGGCAATTTCACCAGAATGACCCGGATACGGATACCGACAGGCAGGAGCAACAGGAAGGCACCCCACCGTGAACTCGCTTAATGCGCATGCGTCTTGGAGGCTGGTTCCGCTCGCCTCGCCTCGCCCCGCCCCCTTCGCTCTGCTGCTGGGGGTGTGGCTGGGGTGCAGTGGCTTGTCACTGGGACGTGCGGACCCCGCCTCTCCGACTCTGCCCAGCTACTGCGGGTGTGCGCGAGAACCGGGCGAGTCGGGCTCTTTCCTCACGAGCCAGTGGCTGAATGATGAGTGGAGGTAGGGGTTCGGTGCCTCCCCCTGGGCAGCCGCTGTGAGTGAGGGTGGGATTTCCCTGCATCTCTAAAGAAGTGGATTTTTACCCACAAAAGCTTATGCCCAAATAAATCTGTTAGTCTTTAAGGTGCCACCGGACTCCTCAATGTTTTTGTGGATACAGTCACAAACTAACATGGCTACTCCTCTGATACTTGAGCAGCATTCACTCATGAAACAATCTGGGCCAGATTAGGACCTTTAAAGGCCCTAAGCACTGAAAAGATTATGGTGCCCCCCCATGTAATTCAAAATAAAAACAATACTATATCGTAAAATAAAATTTATTTTTCGAAATGACACAAAACTTACATGTATGCTGAAATTAAAATAGCTTCTTTCTAGATTTTCTGATTGCAAGATTCTGGATAAGTTCATCGAAGCTGACTCGACGAAGCATGTCCGCTTCCATACACAATAGGGAAAGTGAATCAAGTCTGTCCTGACACGTTGTTCTCTGACGGTTTTTTATTCTTTTCAGCTGAGAAAAAGAGCGTTCTGCAGAGCAGTTAGTAATAATCAATGTTAGAAAAATACATAGTGTGATCTCTACATTTGGAAATACACATTGTAGTCCATCTTTCAATATTGTGACATGAAATTCAATGTGACTGAATTTCATTTTTCCTGTTTGATTAAACTTTGTGCGCATATGACAGTGGAACTGCCGTACTTCTCCACAGAGGTTCATGTTAAAGTCAACAGGGTATAGGTCAACAAGCTTTTGGGAACCTTGTGAATATTGTTCATCAGATAAGTCCATATAGTTTAGAAAATAAAATCTACTTGATACTTCTTTGTACGCTTCACCTCTCCTCTTCATATGAGCTTCAAGTGTATCAATTATAGTATAGTAAGTAGTTACGCAAAATTTGTTTCTAGGATTCAGTGCTGTTTCTGTTGCACTGCTATCATTTGATTGTTTTTTCCTGATTCGCTTGCGGGACTGCGCAAGATATCTTTTGATTTGTCTTCAAATCTTTTGAAATCATTCCTCAAAGTGTATAAGTGGTCTGCTAATGATTTGACAGAGGTCTGCACATGTTTTCAAATCCAATTCTTTTCCTTGGAGAGCTTGACTTGTGTAGTAAAAGTGTTGTAAAATTTCATTCCACATGGTCCACGTGAATACAAACTCTAGTTCTTGCATCTTGTTTGCAATGTTTTCTGCCTCTCGTATAGTTTCTCCCTTTTGTGATTGGTCTTCAGCTATACTTTCTAATGCATCCACAATCTTTGAGTAGGACTCCAGAATTGCACTTGTTGCCACTGCATGTGCCTCCCAGCAAGTATTAGAAAGAGATTTCAACACACGATCACTGCACAAATATGTTTTAAAAACTGCCCATCGGTGTGTTGAGGCCGAGAAAAATGTATAAAGTAACTGGACTGTTCAGAAAAAACTTACTGCCACTGGACAACAATCAACAGCACTGTGGCCAACAAGATTGAGAGAGTGTGCAGCACATGGCATGAATATGGCATATTTGTTCTGTTCTAAAAGCTTCTTCTGCATTCCTCGATAATGCCCTGATATGTTAGCAGTGTTGTCATAAGACTGACCTCTGCACTTTGAGAAATCTATTTTGCAAACTTGGCACAGATAATGCAGTACTTGATTTGCCATTTCTTCACCAGTGTGGCTTTTCAAATTGAGGAATGTTATAAATCATTCAACTGGTTTTCCATCTGTGGGAGACACATATCTTAGTACAATACTCAATTGATCAATATGTGAAAGATCAGGTGTAGAGTCGACAGATAAACTGAAGTACCCAGCAGTACTTATTTCATCCACAATAGCTGAACGAACTTTGTTACTCATTAGACCAATGAGTGCATCACATATTGTCTTGGATAAGTATGATGGGTTACCTTTGCCAGCATTCCCATATTTTGAGATATGGCCTGCTAAAAATGGGTCAAACTGAGCCACAATACATGACAGGATCTGATTTCCTCGCATTATTTCAATCTACGTTAGTAGGACGCCCCCCTGGTTTAGTTGGGGATAAGTAATAAAAAGAGAAGAGAAAAACAGGGGAAGAGTGTGTAGTGGAGTGTAAGAAAGTCTAACAAAGTTCTGATTTTTCCCATGATGACTACTTAGATGCTTTTTTTGAAATATCAAATATCAATTTTTTTAAAATATTTTTTTGAGCCCCCTGCTTTGCTGGTGCCCTAAGCACGTGCTTAGTCTGCCTATTGGGTAATCCAGCCCTGGAAACAATGAAGAGAGGAACAACGCACGCCCGTACATGTGATGTATGCTCGCATAACTCGCTGTGTCTACGTCTTACTTAACCAGTTGTGCTTGTGGAACATCTGCGTACAAGATCGAGCTGGTGCTGGGCTGTGACAGTAGTGGCTTGTACGCTGTATCAATGCTTTTCTCATCGACTTGTCAGTTTCTACAGAAACTGATTGCCTTTCACCTAAAACAGTGGTTCCTAAACTTTTTGGCATCGTGCCCCCTTTTTAATTTTCAATAAACCCTCACGCCCCCACCTCTCCTTTACCATCATCCAACCCCCTTGCTCCTTGTCCCCTGACCGCCCCCTCCCAGGACCCCAACCCCTATCCAATTCCCCCTGCTCCCTGTCTCCTGACTGCCCTGACCGCTATCCACACCCACACCCCCTGACAGGTCCCCCTGGGATTCCCATGCCTATCCAATCCTCTCCTGCTCCCTGTCTCCTGACTGCCTCCCCAGAACCTCCGCCCCATCCAACCGCTCCCTGTCCCCTGACTGTCCCGCCCCCGGGACCTCCTGCTCCTTATACAGCCCACCCTGCTCCCCGCCCCCTTACTGCTCAGAGCGGCAGGACTGGCTTATTGGAAAGCCTGGGAGGTGGGCAGTCGCAAGCCGCGCTGCCCGCGTGGCAGTGTACCTGCAGGGGAGGGGAGGGGCTGAGGCCTAACCTCCCTGGCTGGGAGCTCAAGGGCCGGGCAGCCTCATGCCCCCCCAGGGGGGCACACCCCCCAGTTTAGGAACAAATGACCTAAAAAGAAAGCCTGTTGTGGCACTCTGGCTGCAAAGAAAAACTTCCAAACTTAAATGGGTCATGGTCTATCTGCAGACAAATAGAAATTTTAGCCCTCCAAGATGGGAATTAGTCATTTCTATGGATGGAGTGTTAACAAGAGGAATTACTAAAATTGACATTCAAGGTCCCAGTCATTCCTTTCAATACACAATGTGTTTCCTTCCTGTGCTTTATCTGCCTGCTTGCTTACAGGAAAATTGCATTCTCTAATAAATTCAGGAGTATTCATAGCTACAGAATTCTCAAGAGGTAATTCTTACACCATTTATTTTTTTAAATGGTAATATATTTTTGGTATTGTAACTGACTCATTGTCTGTCAGGTGTTACTGTATGAGCCATATGCCAAACATTTTAAATATACAGTAACATGTCCTGTGTACTGTATTTAGCTTTAGAAACTCCAGGCATGAGGCAGGTTACCAATAAACACATCTGTTAGGTAAAAGATTGCTTGCAAGAGCTGGCTAAAAGGAAAGGATGCCACTAAATTAGGCTCAAGTTTTGTTAGTTAATTACACACAAGAGTCCAGGTGGGGACTCAGAGCAGCACCACTGGGATAGTTTGAGTAAGGAGAATTTGGAAGTTAGGGGGCTGTGTTGGAGAAGGAGGATTATGATGGGCATGCTAGGTTTGCATTTTGCTAACAGTAAAACAGGAACCTCAAAGAACTAACTATTATAGGTGAAAGCAGTTTATCAATGAACAGGAATAACTTTAAAAAGGACACTTTATGGTTTTATCTGCTAGTATGGTGCTTGCTGTAAAAGCTTCCACATTGAAGACAATGTTACTGGTTTAATTCACCATATGCTGCTGAGCTGTTGCCATTCACCTGGAATGCACTACTCCCTCATACCGTTGCTGGAGGGGGCAAATCATTGTTTCTTAGCCCTCAAATTTAGGTGAGGAGACTTTTAAGCCTCTGCGTGGAGGAGGGAAATGGCAGGCATCAGGGAGCCCTGAAATCTGTAGAGTGGAGGTCCATTAAATAAACAGTGTGGGAAATGTGTTTTGGAAATGTTAGTGTGGCAGGGTCACTAAAATGAGATGGATGGTGGTGGAAGGGTACATTTGGTTTCATCAGGTGAGTGGAGAGGTATGCAGGGAAATCAGTAGAAGAGAGAGATTCTGGAGTACTTGGGACTCCTGAAATGAGCAGGGAGGATGGAATAGGGAAGGGAGCATCTAGGGGCAAGAATTCATAAGTGTCAACATCTTGTGACAAAGAAATAGATTGTTAATTTGCATAGTTACACAAATTTGCACAGAGTACTGCCTAGTGATACAAAAGGCTCCAGTTTCTTCCAAACCTCTGGCTAATTAATTGTGCCCCTCCAGCCCCACATCAATTAATTTTGCATTTTGTAGTATCTTAACATCAGTGTTCTTCCTCCCAGGCCCCATCAATTAATCCTGGCCCTGTCAGTCCCACATCACCCAGCCCATATTAACAGAGATTAATGGGGGTGGGTGAAAGCAGATTCCTGGTACCACTAGCTAAAATCCATGTGGTTTGGAAAGTGTTTTGACTGTGTGGGTAATAAAACACCACCTAGTTGACCTGCTCCTTGGTAATGCTTTTTTCCATGTAGCTCAGGTTAAAGTATTTGCCTGCAGCAGGAGGGAGTTTTATGCTGGGACCCCTGAGGGAAAGGGTAAGGTCTCAGGAACTGCTGAGAAAATGGGAGAGAGTCTCCTTGATTCTTCTGCAGCAGGTGGAAGCCACATGCTTCCAGGTGGGAGTGCGGTTGAGACCAACTCCTGCACTGCAGCTGGAGGCAACACCACATCAGGAAGCGATGGGGGTATAATACCTGCCAGGGAGAGAACTATCCAGGTTTTTAGCGACAGCAGGTTGCTGGTGAACCAGAGATAAACCCAGCTCTAGGGAGCATAGAGAAATGTGTCCCAGTGGAGAGCCCAGAAAAGGGGCAGGGGATTTCAGAAACCACTGAGGTGGGTGAGGATTCCTGCAACTCTGTAACACAGGGAAGCAGTGTGCTTCCAAGTATGGGAGGACCTGAGACTAGCTCCTTTCCAGCAGAAGGCAATATGCCCTCAGGCGCAGGGGCAGGAGTAGTGTTGTCAGTGATTAAGGAAACTGTCCCAGTTGTTAGCTGGCAGAGTTTTGCAGATGAACAAGGGACAGAACCCTTCCTAGGGAGCACAGAGAAATGTGTCTTAGGAGGGGGCCTAGAGGAGGAAACTGGGGAAGGAATAGTGGGGGTACAGGAATGTCTTCTCACTAGTCACTTGGGGCAGGATGCCCAGGACACTTGGAGGATGGCTGAGTCAGCATCTGTGCACCCAGGTGCTCAGCCTGTGACTCAGGTTTTGAGAAGGAACCATGTAATTGACCTCCAGGAGGGGAGGAGTCACATAGCTGACTTTTCAGGCACAGAGAAAGGGGTGGCGGAGGGTATCCCAATCCAGGTCCCAGTTTTTCAGGTTGCTATTTCTGACAAGTTTTTGGCAAGTAACTGTGTCTCTTTACATCAAGATGCAGCTCCAACACCTGTGACAGCAGAGGAGTTGAGACCAGGAAATTGCCATGTGGTAGTTTGTGAGAACACAAATGACCCAACTGACAGAGAAGGGGCTGTTTTCCACCAGGCTAGTAAGAGACAGGGAGCTGTTATGGAAAAGCTGCTGGGAAAAGGTGAATCTGATCAAAGGGTAAACACACCTAGCCCGGAGAGCACAGATCACAGCCCTCTAGGGGGCAGGGAAGGACTCAGTGCTGGGAGGGGGAAACACAGGGTAACCCCAAAAGGGGAGCTGGATTTTCTACATATGTGTAGCCCCAGGATTGGGAGATCGCTCCCCAAAGGGCCAGCCAATGTGCAGGATCCCCCTGAACACCTATCTTGCCAGACCCTGAGGCACCAAAATTCCAGAAACATGATTAAATTAAGAGCCCACACAGAGCAGAACACTGGAGGGAAAGAAAAGCCAGTGACTGATTACATGGGAGAGAGTCAAAGGACACCATGTGTAATGAACAAACTAACCTCAAACTAGAGTATCTGAACAGAGGGTGTGGTATCTTAAAGATATTTGTAAACGCACGTCTGAGATAAAAATTTTGGTATCAATGTTAAGTTTTTGGGTTAAGAATTTTGACATGGATGTTAAACCTTATGAAAATGCTACTTTTCAATTAAAACCTGTAAACGGGTTTAAAGCTTACCACAGCAGAGAAACCTGATTTGCTGTGAATGGGGAAATTGAGGCACACCACCTCATGACTTTGATGGCTGGATGCCAAAAGAACTATAACACAAACTGCCTTTGAACTAGTCAGTGACTAACCCTCTTGCAGTAAACTAAGAGGAGAGGTGTGACGTTCTGTACCTCAGGGGAATACCCTGCACCCCCATGTTCATCCTTATAATATGATTGTGTGGTATCCAATGCAAAGTTTGTCATGTCCAGTGTCTTCAGAAGGCTCATGATGCACTGAGCATTGTTGTTATAGTAATGTTATGGGTTGTAATTTCATGCATATAGTTATGAGGCTGAAAATGTGTCATCATCGCTTAAAACAAGCCCAGGCAAAAACTTTCCAAGAGCAGAGGGGCAGTTCACACTTTATCAGGGCATGTATGGGGCAAACCCAGCCTAGTCTCACAGAAACAAAGGACACTGGCCTAGGCAGCAACAAAGGATCTGTTGGACTCTCGAGTGAGTCACCCCCCTTCCTTTGGTCACTTTGGGACCTCTCTCTTCCACCTCCATCTACAGACATCACCACCAAGGGATTGAAGCGCTGATCAAAGGGGAGAGCCTGGCTGAAGGGCAACCAGCCAGCCTGTGGTGAAAAGCATCTAAGTTTGTAAGATCAGCTTAGAATGTGTTTTGCTTTTATTTCATTTGACCAAATCTGACTTGTTGTGCTTTGACTTATAATCACTTAAAATCTATCTTTGTAGTTAATAAATTTGTTTTTTTATTCTACCTGAAGCAGTGTGTTTGGTTTGAAGCATGTTAGAGACTTCCTTTGGGATAACAAGCCTGGTGCATATCCATTTCTTTGTTAAATTGACAAACTCATATAAGTTCGCAGCATCCAGCAGGCATATCTGGACGCTGCAAGATGGAGGCTCCTAGGGTTGTGTTTGGGACTGGAGATGTTGGCTAGTGTCATTCGGTTGCACAATCCAAGCAGCTTACATGCCAGAGGCTGTGTGTGAACAGCCCAGGAGTGGGGGTTCTCACAGCAGAGCAGGGCAAGGCTGGCTTCCAGAGTCAAGGATCGGCGTGACCTAGCAGATCACCAGTCCAGATAACACAAGGGGAATGTGACAATCTCACTGAGATGTTTCCCCCATCCCAGCCTCCTACAGACTTCCTAAAGTCTGCAAGAAAAAACATATTATAAGCCTCATAAGATATTTTGGAGCATGACACCCCTCCCGTGGGTTTTATATGCCAACCCTGTTTAAACCTTTGGTATGCATTTGAAAAAAAAAACTGGAAATTTCATGAACTAAACTCATAATTAACAAATAGTTTACAATAGAAGTGTTTCATTGGAATCCACCTAACCACCAAATTATTACACTTACTGTACCTGAATTCTGCACTTAAAACCCAAGTGTTAGAATGTCTTGAAGTGAACGCTTAAGGAGAACCAGTTCACCCCTACCATATAATCCTTCTTTCACTAGTCTCCCCCACCACCTTGCCCTCCAGGACTTGTGCTACCTACCCAGCCTTAACTTTGTGGTATGCTGATTATCCTTTAGTCTTTGCAATCACTATTTAAAGCGTTCTTTTATCAGACAATAAGAATGGCCATACTGGGTCAGACCAAAGGTCCACCAAGCACAGTATCCTGTCCTCTGACAGTGGCCAATGGCAGGTGCCCAAAGGGAATGAACAGACAGGTTATTAATTTTATAAATAACTCACTCTTGGCTCACTGTGCTGAAATAGTTTATCTGTGTCAGAATTTGCAACCTATTAATAAAAATAGTAGCAGGATCAGCTAGTACAGTACTGACAAATGGACAGGAAAATGTGGAAATTCCATAAGATGCAAGATAGACTTTCAGACTCATCATCTCTCTGATATGATGTTCTTTGTTTAAAAAAAATTAGTGCAATAGAATAATTCTTCACAGATGTGAAGGTCTCCTCCTGGCACCTAGGTTTTAATTTAGGCCAGTTGTAGGGCCTTAACCAGGTTCTCCTTCCAGCTGATCCCTTTTTCTCAATTAATCCACAAACTCAGAGAATCTACCAGGCAAGCCTTCTGCTATGAATGATGAAGCAGCATGTATGATGCCTGGACCATTTTGTAAAGCTCATCCCAACTGGGTGGGAGAGAGGACAGCCTTGCAAGTCTCCTGGTCCCTTTAAGAAACAGTAACAGGGTTTCTTTCAAACATTACTTATTTCTGGGACTGCTTCCTCCCTACCAACATCTCCTAGGTCCTTGTATATGTCAGACTTCCCAAAATCTTAAAGGATCACTCTACATTACATTACTATTCAGGGACCTCTAAGTGCCATATAGTCTTAAGGGGGCAGACTACCCTGTCACAGGTAGGGACCAACTTTTTGTTCTGTTTATACAATGCCTAGCAAAATGGTGTCCTAATAATGCTAACAATTATTATTAATAATACTTAATGGGTTAACAGGAATGCAGTTGAATGATGAGTCCATCCCTAAAGTGGAAAAAACATATTGCTTTGTACATAAAAAAAGCTCTTCAGCCTACGAAAGAAAGTAAGGTATAGTATCATCCAATGGCTGGAAGTCAAAGCTAGACAAAATTCAGACTGGAAATAAGGTGTAAATTTTTAACAGCAAGGGTAATTAACCATTGGAACAATTTACCAAGGGTCATGGTGGATTCTCTATCACTGGATATTTTAAAATCAAGAATGTTTTTTTTCTAAAAGATATGCTCTAGGAATTATTTTGTGGGAAGTTCTGTGGTCTGTGTTATACAGGAGGGTAGGCTAAATGATCAAAGTGTCCCGTCTGGCCTTCAAATCTATGAATCTATATTATAACTACTACAATAGGCAGGCAAGCAAAGAATCAATCATTGCCCTAAGGAAGTATGGCACATCAGTAAGAAGCCAGAGAGACAGCCTTAGTTGTTGCTCAAAGCCTCAATTAGTAAGGACTTGGTCACTCACATTAATAACTTCTTAATAGTCATTACTTTTATATACTTCACATGTTCAAAGTACTCTACAATTTAACTAATTAACCATCATCCTATCCCTAACCCTATCCTCCATGAATGTATCTAATTCTTTTGTGAACTCAGTTATACTTTTGGAGTTCACAACATCCCCCGGCAACAAATTCCACAGGTTGACTGCATTTTGTGAAAAAGTATTTCCTTATTATTTTATTTTGGGCCTGCTGCCTATTAATTTAATTTGGTGATCCCTGGTTCTTGTGTTATGTGAAGGGATAAATAACACTTCCTTATTCATTTTCTCCACAGCATTTGTGATTGTATAGACTTCTATCTTATCTCCCCTCAGTGGTCTCTTTTCCAAGCTGAACAGTCCCAGTCTTTTTAATCTCTCCTTGTATGGAACCTGTTCCATACCCCTAATCATTTTTGTTGCCCTTCTCTGTACCTTTTCCAATTCTAATATATCTTTTTTTGAGATGGGGCAACCAGAACTGCACAAGTGCTCAAGGTGTGAGTGTACAATGGCTTTATATAGTGGCGTTAAGATATTTTCTATCTTATTATCTATTCCTTTCCTAATAGTTCTTTATATCCTGTTAGCTTTTTTGACTGCCACTGTACACTAAGCAGATGTTTTCAGAGAATTATGATGACTCCAAGATCTTTCTTGAGTGGTAACAGCTAGTTTAGACCCCTTCATTTTGTATGTATAGTTGGGATTATATTTTCCCATGGGCATTACTTTGCATTTATCAACACTGAATGTCATCTGCCATTTTGTTACCAAGTCACCCAGTTTTGTGAGATCCCTTTGTAACTCTCTGCAGTCTGCTTTGAACTATCTTGAATAATGTAGTATTGTCTGCAAACTTTGCCACTTCACTGTTTACTCCTTTTTCCAGATCTTTTATGAATATGATGAACAGCACATCTCCCACTACAGATGCTTGGAGGACCCCACTCTTTACCTCTTTCACTGTGAAAACTGACTGTTTATTTCTACCCTTTGTTTCCTATCTTTTAAGTAGTTACTGATGCATGAGAGGACCTTCCCTCATCTCATCCCATGACTCCTTAATTTGCTTAAGAGCCTTTGGTGTGGGATCTTGTCAAAGGGTTTCGAAAGTCCAAATACACTACATTCACTGGATCATCCTTGTCCACGTGTTTGTTGACCCAAATTTTAATAGATTGGTGAGGCATGATTTCCCTTTAAAAAAGCCATATTGACTCTTCCCCAACAAATCATGTTCATCTATGTGTCTGATAATTTTGTTCTTTACTATAGTGTCAACCAATTTGCTGGTACTGAAGTGAGGCTTACTGTCCTGTAATTGAGCAGGATTGCCTCTGGAACCTTTTAAAAAAATTGGTATGACATTAGCTATCTGCCAGTCATTTGGCACAGAGGGTGATTTAAGTGATATGTTACATACCACAGTTAGTAGTTCTGCAATTCCATATTTGAGTTCCTTCAGATCTCTTGGGTGAATACCATTGAGTCTTGATGACTTACTACTGTTTAATTTATCAATTTGTGCCAAAACCTTCTCTATTGATACCTCAATCTGGGACAAAGAAAAGGAGTAGTTGTAAGGTGCCACGAGTACGCCTTTTCTTTTTGAGGATACAGACTAACATGGCTGCTACTCTGAAACCCAAAATCAATCTGGGACAGTTCCTCAGATTTGTCACCTAAAAATAAATGCTTAGGTGTGGGAATCTCCCTCATGTCCTCTGCGGTGAAGACTGATGCAAAGAATTCATTTAGCTCCTCTGCAATGGCTTTGTCTTCCTTGAGTGCTCCTTAGCACCTCAATAATCCAGGGGCCCCACTAATGATTTGGCAGGCTTCCTGATTCTGATGTACTTAAAAAAATTTAGTGTGAGTATTCAACTTGAAATACTTAGGGCTTGATTTTCATTGGTGATGAGCCCCATCAGTTTCTTTGACGTCATTCAGTTGTGAAAACCAACTTCAAGGTGTCTCAAACTGGGCTCTCAAAATCAGAAGTCACATTAGAAAAAATTAGCCTAAGCAACTTCCTCAAGACCATACAGCATATCAGTAGCAGTGAACCCTAGTTTACTGACTCCCAGTCCAATGTTTAATTCAGTAGATTATGTTGCCTCAGGATAATAAATATTTGTTAGGTGTCCTACTACCAAAACACTTAGGGTGCAATACAACATTTGAAAATAGAAGGAGTAATACAACAGATTAACATCTTTTCTTCCACCTAAAAAGTCCCAACCTCTTATTGGAAACAGTTCACTTGAATGCTTCACAGCCACTGGCACATCAGGTATCGGATCCCTTCCTGTTTTCCTTTCTGTCACAGCTTCTGGAAAACTATGTAAGTTTTTTTATCGAAAGAGTGTATGGATTCTAGAACACTTACAGACCAAACAATGAGCATCAAATGGTGTAGCAAACTTTGTTGTAAAATGTAAATAAAAGATAACTGGGGCTTCCTATCATCATCTTGATAAAGGTGGACAATTGCTGTCTACAATATGGATGTGCCTATACAATGTATTGATTCCAATGGCATGGCTCACTGTGGTAAAATAAATCTATTCCTGCATAAGTGTTTGCACAATCAGTGTCTATATAATTGAATGACAATGAGAAAGTCAATGAATCTGGGACTCTTCTTCCTGAGGCTTTTTTACAATCCTCTTCATTTTGTATGGTATCTAGCGTATTTTTTCCTTTCGGCTCTTTTTATTTCCAGTAAAATTGCTGCACTTCCACACAATGAGAAGATTTTTATTATTTTGGCAGTAAATTTCCCTGCAACTAAGATTTATATTCTTAATTTTTGTTCTGTTTTTTACTATCCTCATCTTCCCAAAGGCCTGTAACTCTATATTGATATATTAATGTAACAGACGTATTAAATTTTTGAAATCCTGACCCCCTTAGACCTAACAATGCCTGCATCTACTGCTGCCAGGATATAAAATTCAGTGTCTGTCTAGTCTTTCTCTGTGTGTGTGTCACATCTTCATTACAAAGAGATCTTAGAATTTGTTTTTGTAAGGGTCATGAAAAGTATCAAAGTTGTAATTAAAGCGGTAACAACAGCAAAATTCTTTCCCTTTCCCTGTGTTGTGAAAGCCTTCATGGAAAAAGTAAACAGTTTAAAATGGGTCTTGTGTCCCTCACTATGATGTCTCCCAAATTCAGAGCTTCAGTAGTTATGTTGAGTGAAATTCAGTGGTTTGCTGTGGTAAGAAAAGGTGAATAATTTCTGGCAAAAAGTATCTGCACATTTGACATGAAACTGGACAAGAGGCAAATATTTGCTCATTTTACTTTAGGGAGAGGAAATATGTTATTAATTTTTCTATGGGCGAAATTGAGATTTCAAGCAATGGTTCTGCTAATCCCAATTTTTTTAATCCAAATTTATGGAGAGGGAAAGAAAATCTAATTATGAAACAAGTTTCTTCAGATAAAGTGACATATTTGACTACCAATATAACTCATTAGTTGCACTGAAACTTCTAAATGATCTAGGTCTTTTTAAACTCAGTGCAGCAACTCTGATGCCCCTCCTCAAAACTCCGCATGACAGTGAACATCCAGAATGCAGTGTTTTAGTTTGAATCTCAGAGATCTAGACATTTTCATTATTATTATTCTTTTTCTCATATTATTCTTATTCATGTATATGGTTCCCAGAGTGTGGCTGGTGGTTGAAAGGTCTGAACCCCAGATGGAATCCAATTTCAAACTGATCCCAGATGGCCAAGGGGGTTTTGGAACTTTTGGTCTAGTGGTTCCCTGGGACTGCTGCATCCCTCAGCTTAGATTCAGTCTGCACGCCTGAGAGAGAGCTGCGGATCAACGGGATCCGGGAAGAGAAACGAGGAGAGAGACGGAGTAAGCAATCCAGAACCCCCACTCCTCTAAAATTTGGGGGTAAATAGGCTCCAGATACCTGGAGAGGGATAAGGGATTACAGCTGATACCTGGGGGATACAGAACAGGCCCGGCTTTTTTCAAGGGAGGACTCTGTCCACCCGTTTCGCGGTCAGAATAGTTCTTGCGCGTTTTTCACATATGGGAATTGTACCACAGTCCCTTCGCGCAATGGAAGTGTAAAGACTTTTTACGGCGTCCCTAACACTTTGGAAGACATTTAAAGGGCTAGGCACTCATTTTAGTTTTGAAACTAATTTCCCAGCCTCCTCCCACCATGCACAAAGACTGGGCGGTCTCTGAGCTGTCGGAAAGCTTCCCATGATGAGCCGTCCAGAATCTAGGACAGACTTCCGTCTTGGCCATTCAGCTCTACAGGAAGCTGGTCTACGTAGCCAATAGGAAGAGCACAGTCGCCACATGGCGAAGTGATTGGTTGAGACGATTGGCCGCCTCAGGGAGGGATTGACACCTATGAACCAATCAAAATGAACAATAAGGGCGGAGACAGATGAATGTCGTCCATCTTCACCAATTAGTGTTTGTTCCTGTTTGAGAGCCGCTTGCCAATGGGGAGGGAGAGGAGGCGGGAAGAAGGAGCCGGACCGTCGAGTTATCGAGGGGGGAATGAGCGATCGGGATAAAGCCGGGGAGACGCCGATGGAGATTTAATTCACTAAGCGGTTCCTATCGGACTAGCCCTTAAAGGGGCCGTAGTAGCTGGTTGAGGTGGTGGTGCTGTGGAGTGCGGGAGTTCTCAGCGGTGGCGGAGGTAGCGGTGAGAGAAACATTTTAATTGGTGGGGTAGGTAACTCGGCGCCGGGGTGTGGGTATATGGGACTCATTCATTATTGGAGCGTGGAGGCCGCCTGCTCCCAACGGAAATGGAACGGTAGGGGTCGGGGAACCGCCGTCGCGCTGTAAACCAGGCAGCGCAAGCGATGGTGGCGCGCGCGCGGCGTCTCTGTAGCTGGCCCGGCCCCTGGCTCGCGCTGCTTTGTTTACAGCTTGGGGGCGGCTGTGTTGGAAGAGTTACCCAACGGTGCCTTCGGGCTGGGCGCCGCGCCAGCTCCCGCTCCCCGGAACAGGGCAGCCTGAACCCGTCTTGCGCCCGGTGGGTCCGTCTGTGTCTGTAACGGGCGAGCGCTGCTTGGAGTCTGGGTTGCGGGGCGCCCCTTGGGGCTGATCCTCTCCCCCGGCCCGAAGCTCGTCTCTGGTGCGAGGGGAGCCGGTGTTCTCTGCCGGGGTGGGGCTCTGCGCTCGCTCGTCCCTTAGTAGTCATAGCAGAGCCGTGACCGTCGGCCTCTAGAAGCGGCTGCCCTCGCGGCCTCCCCCAAGCAGGGCGCTCCCCAGAGCATCGCTGCCTCGCACATCAGCAGGTTCTGTGTCTGGGCTGCGAGCAGCCAGAGGCGACAGTGGTCCCTGGCGGCGGCGCGGGAGCTCGCTGGCTGGTATCGCTGGCACGGTAGGAGCCCCCCACAGAGCGGCTTGTGTTCGGGGCTGCTGGCCTCCGCCTGGCCCCGCATGAGCGGACGGCGGTTCAGCGCCTTGCAGGCTCCTCACACTGGCGGGGCCTGTTCCCAGCAGAGGTGGGGCAAAGCGGAGAGAAACTGCTATTGGGACCCCCCGGAACGCCCCCATTCCCACGCCAGGCTGGCTCCCGCTCGGCCAGTGCCAGCCCCTCAGGGCCTAGGTGGCCCGTGCGCTGGGAGTGAAACATTGTTTCCTGGTCGCTCTCTAGGGTTTGGTAACAAAGTTAATTACCTCCGTTCGGTGCGGTGTGTGAGAGGCCGCTGGCTCTAGCCTGGGGCTGCGTGCAACTTCCAGTGTGAAACTGGGACTGCGAGAAATGGCTTGTTTTGCAGACTTCTGGGGCGGGAGAGACCCCTTCAAAGCCCAGTTCAGACTCCCTCTGCACATTTAACTGTAGTAGGAGGTCCCATTTAATGAAAGCTATTCAATTTGATAGTCAAGATTCTAAACTTGTATTAGTATGCATGCATTTTTTTTATTTGTATCTGTTACTCTTTCAAAGAGGTTGTCGAAATTGCAGTGGTGCAGGTGAACCTGTGACAGCTCATCTATTTATTTTTTGGAGATTCCTCTGTTACATTTGTCTAGGAGAGGCACTATAACATTTTTAAAAACACAGAATTCAGAACAAACAAAATAATAATCAATCATCCAGGACATGCATATTTCCTTCTCTTAATTATTAAAAAAATTAAATCTAAAACACACTGCTACCCAAAATGATACTGCTAGAGCCAGCAATACATATTCAGCTAAAATGCCCATAGACTCAGCAGCATGGTCAAGACCTAATAAAACAAACTTAGTAGGCCTTCCACAATACTGTGATGACCACCGAAACTGGGTTCTGATAGTTGTTGCTTCTGGAATCTGTTCTCCTCAACAATCTATCTATCTATTCAGTTCTAAGGACTGAAAAATCAATCTCGAGACCAGACAGCAAGAGCATCAACTGACTGTGAGCCTATGCAGTATCTGACATCTAGAAAAAATGTAAACCATAGCAGCAAGCATGTTAGAATTCTGAAAGTTGAGTCTAATCAGTGGTAACTAAAACAGGACCAAATTATCATCTTAGATGTACTGTGCTTCTTCAAAACTCTACTGTTGTGTAATGGAAATGATTTTTCATAAGATGTTTATGGATGCAGTTATCTAAACACTGAAAAAGTAGTTAATTGATAGATAGAAATGTTTACTGTAGGTGTCCTGTACATAATGCTCTTGAGGTGGTAGAATGAAGAGCCATTCAGTTCTGGGAGAGAGTGAGGAACAGGGGAATACAGAGTACTGAATTCAACAATAAACTAGCAGTTATTGTAAATTGATTAAAGCAATGGAATTATACTGTAATTCTTCTTAAGAATTATTTCCCCGATATATTCTTCTTTCAGTACTTTTGCTACAGTGTTACAGTTTACACTCCCACTGATAGTGTAACTTTAATACTTTAAAATCTCTGTGGAAAACTACAAAGCAAGTGCTGGAAAACCACATACTGATTCTTATCTTGTCATGCTGTTACAGGAAGGAAACAGAATATTTTGATAAAACTTACACGGCTGGTTAGTAAGCAAGGTATTTTAGGGCAGAAACAAATTTCCCCTCCCCTCTGAGAAGGCTTGAGTTTAATTGAACACCACTTTATAGTGATAAAAAGTTATTGGCATTTGACGTCTAGTGTGAGTCAGCTTGCCAGTGCATGCGTGGTCCTCATCACACAAACCACTATCATAGTTGCCACTAAGTGGCTTTCAGTTTAGTAGCCTAAGCAAGCGAGGACAAGGTCTCTTAGGGGTAAATACTAATTTCCTTACTTCTGGAAGTGGTCTCTCAGAGAGCAGGGTGGAGGCACACTGCTTTGGTGATATAGTGGATAGGTGTATTGGCACTCCCCATGCTGCAGGTGTTTATTTAAAAAAAAACAAACTTTTAAGAGTTGTTTTCTCCCCCCTTGGTGTCCCGTCACCCCCGGTTCTTGCCTAGTGATTTAAAATTTGAAATTATTGTGAGAAACTAGTTTTATGCACTGCTTATGGTGACTAACATTGTGTTTCTGGTCATCTTGGACAGCTAAATTAGATCAATCTGAGTCTCCCTGCAGTAGCAAAACACAGTTGTGTATTCATTTCTAGCAGTGCAGGGTGATGTTAAAATTGCCTCCACTCAAAGCTCTTGTTTTGATTGGGTATTGCAATAAGTGTTATACCTCAATGTTGCGCCTGAGCATCTTGATAGCTTTTCTTAACTTGAATTTAGTATGAGCATACACATGGGTACAGTTGTGTGTGCTTGTGTTAAATTTACTTTTCTGCGTATGTTCATTAATATTCTCAAGGCAGTTGCTATTATGGCCCATGTGCAACTATCAGTATTTATACTTTCCTAATACGCTGGATAAGATGTTCTGTGTAGGTGTAGTCTTTTTATTAAGGCTGTCGATAAATTGCAATTAACTCAAAAAATTAATTGCGATTAAAAAAAATTAATCACTATCAATCGCAATTTTAATTGCACTGTTAAACAATAGAATACCAATTAAAATTTATTAAATATTTTGGATGTTTTTCTACATTTTCATATATATTCTGTATTGTAATTGAAATCAAAGTGTATATTTTTAATTACAAATATTTGCACTGTAAAATGATAAAAGAAATAATATTTTTCAATTCACCTCATACAAGTACAGTAGTGCAATCTCTTTGTTGTGAAAGTACAACTTACAAATGTAGATTGTTTGTTACATTACACTAAAAAACAAAACAGTTATGTAACCCTTCTGAGCCTACAAGTCCTCTTAGTCCTACTTCTTATCTCAGCGACTGGCTGAACAAACAAGTTTGTTTACATTTACAGGAGATAATGCTGCTGTCTTCTTATTTACAATGTCACCAGAAAGTGAGAGCGGGCATTTGCATGGCACTTCAGTAGCTAGCATTGCAAGATATTTACGGGCCAGATACACTAAAAAAAATCTTATGGCCCTTCATGCTTCAGCCATCATTCCAGATGACGTGCTTCCATGCTGCTGATGCTCGTTAAAAAAATAATGCATTAATTACGTTTGTGACTGAACTCCTTGAGGGAGAATTGTATGTCTCCTGCATTGTTTTACCTGCATTCTGCCATATATTTCATGTTATAGCAGTCTCGAATGATGACCCAGCACATGTTCATTTTAAGAACACTTTCTCTGTAGATTTCACAAAACTCAAACAAGGAATGAATGTGATATTTCTAACCGACTCAAGATTGAAGAATCTGAAGTGCCTTCCAAAGTATGAGGGGGACAGGGTGTGGAGCATACTTTCAGAAGTCTTAAAAGAGCAACACTCTGATGCAAAACTACAGAACCTGAACCACCAAAACAGAAAATCAACCTTCTGCTGGTGGGATCTGAAAATGATGATGAAATGATGAACATGATGAAAATGAACATCCGTCGGTCCGCACTGCTTTGGATTGTTGTTGAGCAGAACCTGTCATCAGCATGGACGCATGTCCACTGGAATGGTGGTTGAAGTACGAAGGGACGTATGAATCTTTAGCACATCTGGCATGTAAATACCTTGCGACATCGGCTACAACAGTGCCATGCGAACACCTGTTCTCACTTTCAGGTGACCTTGTAAACAAGAAGCAGGTAAGCATTATCTCCTGCAAATGTAAACAGACTTGTTTGTCTTAGTGATTGGCTGAACAAGAAATAGGACTGAGTGGACTTGCAGGCTCTAAAATTTTACATTGTTTTATTTTTGAATGCAGTTTTTTTTCTACGTAATTCTACATTTGTAATTTCAACTTTCATGATAGAGATTGCACTACAGTACTTGTACTAGGTGAACTGAAAAATACTATTTCTTTTGTTTTTTTACAGTTCAAATACTTGTAATTAAAAATATAAATTGAACACTGTACACTTTGTATATTCTGTGTTGTAATTGAAATTAATATATTTGAAAATGTAGGAAACATCCAAAAAGATTCAAATAAATGGTATTCTACTGTTTAACAGCGCGATTAATTGCGCCATTAATCATGATTGCTTTTTTTAAATCGCTTGACAGCCCTACTTTTTACTTATTAGATCTTTGCTTTGGCAGATCTTCAAGGAAAGCAAGTTATAAAGCAGTGTACCCCTCACTTAGGGAAACTGTTTGTATTCTTTTTAATAACCCCCTGTGTTAAATAGAACTGACTACAGCTCCTGTAGTATTACATGGGGAGAAACAATAGTCTGTCAGTTAACCATTAAACCATTTATGGGTTTATAGATCAAAACCAGCACCTTTACATTTCATTCAGCAGTCAACTGGTAGACAGTGCAGATCATGGGTATAACATGCTCCCTGTGGGAAGAAACTAGGCAGAGGTATTAGTATCCAATATTAGTTTTAAGGTGTAGCTCCATTTAAAGCACATTGCAGTAATCCAGTATTGAGATGACAGAAGCATGGATATTTATGCTGAGATCTGCATCCAGAAGATCATAATCTTTCCAAGCACATATGATTATCTTGAAAAATAAAACAATAATTTAGTTGCATGGAGTGCTGCTGAATTACACAGAGAGCTGTTGAGTGTTCAGAGGCAGCTGATATTGAACATGACACTCCCTACTCCACTGCATTTCCAAAGTTGTAAGGGGAAGCAATAAATGGTAGTCAGATTTCCTCAGCTGGGATGCTTATGTTTCTGCCATTTCTTTAGTTTGTTTCCCCATTCTGTAAGCGTTATCTCAACCGTATCTGGTCTTTTTGCTGCACCAGCTGGGTTGGAATAGATGGACACATGAATATGGGTATCTTTCCTATACTGCAATCCATAATTCCCCTAATGACTTAAAAAGAGATTGAATAGGAGGGGTGACAGAATAGAACCCAGTAGAGAAGTGGTGGGCGACCTGCGGCCCGCACACAGCCCATCAGGGTAATCCGCTGGTGGTCCACCAGACAGCTTGTTTACATTTGCACGGCTTTCTGCAGTTCGCCGTTCTCGGCCAATGGGAGCTGTGGGAAGCGGCGGACAGCATGCTCCTGCGGCCCACACCACTTCCCACAGCTCCCATTGGCTAGGAACGGTGAACCATGGTCACTGGGAGCCGTGGACAGCTGTGCAGATGTAAACAAACTGTCTGGCGGCCCACCAGTGGATTACCCAGATGGGCCGCAGGTTGCCCACCACTGCGGTAGAGCCTTGCATGAGAGAACAAATAGCAGTTGCTCAGTACTTCTCACTGGAATCCCTCAAAAAAAGGAGCAGAACCACTCAAGCAATTCTGTTTACTCTACTGTGGTCTGCCGTCACGCCAACAATACCTTTAATTTAAAAAAAAAAAAGACTCATACATATCTCAGTATTTTTTGTGACAGATTTGTCTTTTTATAATCAAAGATTAAATGCATAAGGTTCAAGACTATTAGAAACCCAACTTTAGTCATGCAGTTTTAAGTCCATACTCTGGTGCCTGAATAAGTGGCCTGACTTAGTGTCAAATGCCCAGTAGCTTTTACTGACTTCAGTGGGAGCTGTTGGTTGCTCATTGATTTTGAAAAGCAACTTTAAGTGCCTGTTTTTGAAAATCTTGGCAGTGATGTATAAGAAAGCACAGTGCCTTATAGAACGTATTTATAACTTTGTAACAGCAACAAAAAAGCTGAATGAGGTACTCATTTTTAGCATGAGTTCCATAGGAATGTCAGTAAACCAAATCTGCTCATGAAGTTTTTTGTTTTTAAAACAAACTAACCAACCACTCCCAAACCATGTCAAAAACTGAATTCTGAAATTCACAATCTGTTAATAAGATGGGAAGAACACCAACAGCCAAATTGCAGGCTGATTCATACTGCCCTGAATGTAAGGGGCTCAAGTTCTGAGACACAGTTAGTCACAGAAACTACCTCTTTTTCTTGACTTTTGCATCAACAAGAGGTTTATGCATAGACTAGCCCGGGGTGGCCAACCTGAGCCTGAGAAGGAGCCAGTATTTACCAGTGTACATTGCCAAAGAGCCACAGTAATAAGTCAGCAGCCCCCCATCAGCTCCCTCCCAGCACCTCCCATCCACTGGCAGCCCCACCAGTCAGTGCCTCCCCCTCCATCTCCACTACTCCCGGTCAGCTGTTTCATGGCATGCAGGAGGCTCTGAGTGGCGGGGGAGCGAGGGCATGACAGGCTCGGAGGGGGTGGGAAGGGGTGGAGTGGGGGCAGGGCCTATGGCAGAGCCAGAGGTTGAGCAATGAGCACCCCCTGGCACATTGGAAAGTTGGCGCCTGTAGCTCCAGCCCCGGAGTCGGTGCCTATACAAGGAGCCGCATATTAACTTCTGAGGAGCCGCATGTGGCTCTGGAGCCACAGGTTGGTCACCCCTGGACTAGCCAATCATGTCAAAATGGCTAATAAGGCAGAATTATTGTCTGTGCATGTATCTTGCAAGCACAGACCTGACATGACTTTTCAAAAAGGCAGTCCTGTATCTCTCTGGGTTCCAAAAGTAACCTAGTAGTATTCCCCCTCCTGCCACCCCTTCAGCTGTCTAGATAATACCAATGGCCTTAGAAAAGTATTATTTAACAGTTCTAAAAAGCAATGGAATTACTTTTCTTATGTCTCTCTATACTGGATATTATGGTAGTATTTTATACCAGTCTGCTTCAGTCAAAGTATATGTTCAATTTATAAAACTCTAGCAGATATTGGCAAACGTTTGGGGAATGGAGGTAGAAATCCCTACAATTTAATAAATCTTGGAAAATAATGCTGCTTCTCCATCAACTTTCAGCAATTCTGAAACAATATAGTGAGCTTGTGTGAATCACTTCTTGGCTTGGCTTCATCTTGCAGATGAACTAGTTTGTTTTTGACCTTCATTGGTGGTGGTTTTTTCTCTGTACATTTTTTTGATTGGGACTACAATGCTTCTAAGTGCAGTAGAATCTGCTTAATAGCAAACTGGATAATAACTTCTGGTTAATAGCAACATTTTGCCAGGAACCGAACCAATCCCATCCCATGGACTTTAATATTAATGGAATTTGGAAAATGGCAACAGCATGGCACTTATTGAGAATGTTTTTTGGAAGAAAGGTCCCAGCAGCAGGCAAGGTGCTGAGATGTGCATTCTCTGGCTGCAGCCCTGCAAACCTGCCTGCATGCAGACACTGCATCCGAGGTAAGGGCCTGTGGTCTGGGAGGGGAGGCTGTAGCCTGGGTGCTGGAGCTGCATAGTACTTCTCCCTGTGCTATCCAGGCTGCTCCCTGACGGGGGGCTACACCCAGGGTTCCTTGTGCTGGGATGTGCCGAGCACTGGAGAATGCGAGAAGTCCTGTGCAGCTCTGTGGGCTCCCAGTGTCCACACTCCCATAGAAAGCCCCAAGGTCCAGGCTGTAGCCCCCTTCCCTGCCCCCCCCCCCTTTTTCTACTGCTCTGCCCACAGGCAGTCGGGCAGGTCTGTAGCCAGGGAAAACACATCTAATTAGTAATTAAGATAATGATTACTTAATCTGCTGCAAGGAAAACTTAGGTTAGATATTAGGAAAAACTTTCTAACTATAAGGGTAGTTAAGCTCTGGAATAGACTTCCAAGGGAGGTTGTGGAATCCTCATCATTGGAAGTTTTTAAAAACAGGTTGGACAAACACTTATCAGGGACACTGTAGGTTTACTTGGTCCTTCCTCAGTGCAGGGGGCTGGCCTAAATGACACCTGAGGTCCCTTCCATCCCTATATTTTTCTGATTAATGGACTAAAAAGGTGTGGGGTGGGATGGGGAGGGAAGAGTGGGAGGAGATGCGGAGAGGTAGACAGCAGGATAGTGATTTAATGCACTATCCTCTAGGGACCAGATTTCATGTTTTGAAGTTGACAAGGTAAATTTAATGTTTAGTTCTGCAGGGCCATTTCTTTATAGGCAAGCGGCAGACACAACTGATTTGGTCAACTTAATACACACACACGCAAGCGGCAGACACAACTGATGTGGTCAACTTAGTGTACACACACACACACACACACTTAGAACGTTTATGTCTGCTTTATGATTGGAACTGTCAGGTGGCCAGGAAATAGGGATAAACAATGACTCCATCAACTTTTTAAAATGACCACTTTGAAATATTTGCATTAGTTTAATGACTGTGTATTTCAAAACATACAGTTGCGTTTCCTTGACCTCAGAGTATCACAACAACAGTCTAAAGGGTAAAAACAACAATCCTGTGATAAATTTTGTAGAGGTAACAGTGCTGGTGACATTTCGAGTCAACATCATGATCATCTTGTTTTTCATTATGATCTCTGAGTGCATGGGTTACCACAATCTTCATTGTCTTGCATGTACACAATTCTGTGTAGAGAAGATGGTTCTGAGTACAGACACAGTTAATTGTGCAGCAACCCTACTAGTACATGCACAAATAAGGTTTTATAAAAACTCAGATGCCATTGGGTTTTTGAAGAATACAGGAAGTAGTTTGTCATCCACATTTTTTCATCCATGTTGCAATGGTGATCCCATATCTGGGGTTTACCTGTATGCAAAGACATCCAAGGCTTTGTATGCGAAGATGCTTTTTTGACATGCTCTTCAAAACTGTCCTCATGTGGTGGGAGCTTGGCCAGTGACTTGTCCTTTTTGGTGGCTAAATGGAGGTGCATGCAATTCAAGTCTTTGTGGGCCTCCTTTTCTTTCTTGCTCTGGTCATACTGCACTGCTGCTAACTTCCTTGCTGCAGAAATTGTGGCTTGTATATCACTCTCTTCCAATTCGAGAAGATATTTGGAGTTGTAAGCTCCCTTTGTCTCAACATTAATCTCTCCCCCCACACACACACACCTGGTATACATCTTGTTACAGTATGTACAGCAGGAAATATGTTGCAGGAGTGAGTGTATCACAGATTGCATGGACAGGTATGAAACGATGCTCATCAGTTGTGATGGTGAAACTACCTGTTTCAATCCGCATGTTATCAATGTGTTCCATTTTTTGCAAAGTAATGAACAGCGAGGTCCAAAACATCTGTATCAGGTGATCTAATTACTATGGTTCCTTTGACACCAAGATATCCAAAAGTCATATTGGGACATACAGAATGCAGAAGCATCCTTGTGTCTGCTTCCTAGATAAGTTCATGGAGTATAGGTCAATCAGTGTCTATTAGCCAGGATGGGCAGCGATGGTGTCCCTAGCCTGTTTGCCAGAAGCTGGGAATGGGTGACAGAGGTGGATCACTTGATGATTACCTGTTCATCCCCTCTGGGGCACCCAGCATTGACCACTGTCGGAAGAAAAGAAATTGGCTGGATGGACCTTTGTTTTGACCCAGCATGGCTGTTCTTATGTTCCTCTTGAGTACAGTGCAAGTTTTGGGCTTCTTCAACACTTCTACTGGTGATGGACTTTGCTACTTCTCTATTAGAAAGGCCTCCAGAAGGAAGGAGTGTTTGTGTTGGATGTGCTCCTACATTGTTGGGTACATTTTGAACCATACATTCACACAGGAATTTTACTAGTAACTTCTTGTTGGATGCAACGTTTTGAATTTTTTTTTTTTTTTTCACCATGGAGTAGCAGGGCATTTACCAATCACCAGTGCATCCAACATTAAATCTGGTCTGGCACTGTCTTTCCGCAATTTCAGTTGTTGTCATATCTGTTGAAGACTCTGATTACAGAATTAGCTTTGTCAAATCCTTTTAGGACCTTCCTCAAATACTCAGCAGCCAATTTATTGGATGTGTGGAATTTGTCCCCAGCCATTATTTGCATGGCATCTCTGATGTACACTGTAGTTTCTTTGTTGCATACTCTTAGCTCATGGGTTTTTTCAGCTTGACCTTCCAGCTAATGCCCTAATTCATCTTTGTCCATTCTTCTCATTGTTCCATCAGCCTTGAAGAGGGACATAGGCAGAGGTTCTATTGGGTGACTAAGAACGGTTGCTATTGAAACATCTTCTTGCTCTGGACAGCTCTGTGCAGAAAATGATCTCTGGAGTGATAGCTACTGTGATTTGTCCCTCTCTTGTCAGAGTTAAATTTGGTCGTCTTGGCTATGTCAGCAAATGTTATGATGCTAGATTTCTTAACTGGGCAGAAGAAGCTAGATGTCCCAGCAGAATCAAGTTCACCTCTTACAAATCTCTCCATTTGTTCTTCACCAGCATCTTCTATTTTCAGTAGAGACTCTTGTACATCTGATGTTATGTGCTGTCCCATAGATATGTTAAGTACCTCTGGATGTGATTCAAGGTCAGACGGGTTTGTCATGTTGAGGACGTGGTTGGTAAGAGCTGTAATATACTCTTCATCCCTCTTCAGTACAGAGGTAAGGTATTGCGTACATTTTCCCTTTGATATTTCTAGATAGGCCACTTCTTTCTCTCATAGCTTTTGCATATTCACTCAGGATCTGACTTGTGAGAGTCCATCTGATCAGTGCTGGCTTCTTTCTTGTCAGTCCCATACTCCCACTTCTGCTCTTTGAGTCTCTTTGGCAGTTTTCTCTGTTTCCGTGTCATTCCAATTTCATTGAAAGAATCAGAAGAATCTGATGCACAGCAAATTCCCTAGATTCAAAGGCACTGTGTACTACTTCAGGGTGATTTTAACATGTCAAGAACAAAGAGTGGAATAATTGAGCTTCTTTACAGTAGAGCATGCTTTACAGAAGCATGGTGCACTGTGTGTCAGTAAAGTTTCCAATGACCCTCTTGTTCTGCATTGACATCTGGAAGAAGTATCTGCATAACCTAGAGAAGGTGATCCCAGAACATGAATATTGGAGACTGGGCATACTTCCAAGTCTGAAATTTCTCCAGTAGTAATAGAATATACTGGGTTACAGCACCATCAAGCACTTTAATGACATGTTGTAAGGACTCATTGTCTTCAGATTCCAACATCTTTAGAGTGTCAGCCGAACTTTGCCAGACAAATGATGGAACTACATGATACCTCCTTCCTGCTCACACTACTTAACAAATGAATAAAGTTTCAGAGCACTCAGGATCTCAGATGCTAGACTCAAGCCACAGAGCACAGTTGAATTGCTTATCCTCAAGCATTTGATCTACGCTACAAGCTGCAATAACATTAGAAACAACAACAGGGTCTAGCAGTCCTGCATCTCCCCAGAATTTCTGAATACATTGAGTAAACCAGGATAGGGTGTGAAAATTACCCAGGCTGATCACATTGGGAGAGAGTTCATTTCATTTGCTGAGCAACAGCATACTGCTGCTGATTCATGGCTGAAGACATGCTGCTGTCCTAAAGCTGCTGACATTTCCTTACATTTCAGCATTGTAGCAGAGACTGTGGCCATGTTAGGTGGTTTGGCATTCATAATAGGTACATATGCAAATGCTGTGTAGGTTCTCTTTTTTGTTGCAAGCTTGTGATTGAAACCAGTCCAAAATGGAATCACTTGAGTGGAAACATTATTGATATCATTTGGTATTGGTAGAACATCACAGGGTAGTAGTCTTAAAAGACATCACAAGAGATCTCTGACAGTGTATACTTGTAGGTGACAAGAGTTTTTTCTCAAGTAAAAAGAAAAGGAGGACTTGTGGCACCCTAGAGACTAACAAATTTGTTTGAGCATAAGCTTTTGTGAGCTGCAGCTCACTTCATCGGACACATGTACTCAAGCACTCTTTCATGATGAGTTGGTTCTGGACGTGTTCAAGGTTTTTCAAATGCTGCATGCTACATAGGAGACTCTGATTGCCAGGGGGAGAGAGTAAGTGACTTTTCTCTCCCATGCTTCAGTGATAGTCCAGCATTACAAGAAATATCTGCAGAATGTTCTTGAAATACCATGCTCTAGCCATTGACTGGAAGGTATTCTTTTCATCAATGGCCTGTGTTGATGTCTATGCTATAATCTTCTTCATGGGTGACATTTCCATCAGTATGAAGTGGTACAATTCCATTTGGAATTAACACACTTCCCTGGAGTCTTTTTTTTTTTTTTTTTCCTTCAGTTTTTGCAGCGCTAGTGATGAACCGCCTCAATTCATCATAATTAATGCAGAATCCATGAAGATGTAGTATGTTAATTAAATTGCTGGAACCAAACTCGTGTAGCTGTGCAGCAAGGGTTATGTGCAGTGGCTTGATGATTTTGGAACTGTTAAATACTATGCACTCTGCAGTTGAAAGGCACCTTCTTTGAATGTCTTCTGAAGGATGATACTCATTGCTTGCTGAAGTATATTCCTCTTTATCAACCAATGGACAGATTCCTGCACTGGTTGGGGCACAAAAGTAGCTGACCTCTAAACTACAATCACTCAGGCTTTGGATAATATTCTCAGGCTTTAGTTTTGGCTGTTTCACACTGAAGGATTAAAGTGGCATTATATGAACCCACTTATTCATTTGAAAGCTGTTCTTCAGGCTCACTTGTCAGAAGAACAGTCACAAAACATTTGGATAATTTTAAGTTCCTGCTTCAGATTTATAGCAGCTTGGATAGCATCAGCTAATGTTGTTGTGCTGCATAAAACAGTGGTTGACTTGCTGTGCATGGAATAAAATTGCAGAGTTGTTTTTCTAATTTTGCCTGTAACTTGCTACTGGAATATCTTGCAGTTTTTATAACTGAAGGGAATAGGGCTTTGTACAATAAGAATGCTCTTCTCCTGTCCAAGCTGCTACAAAGACAATCCGCTGATAAAACACAGTGTTACAAGGTCACTGTGTTGTTGCAGTATAATTAGATAGTTTTGCTTTAAGATTTATTTTACTCAGGTAAGAACAAAGGCAGTGATAATCTATATCCTTAGCAGTCAAGTCTTCCATAGATATTCTGCTTAACATCTCATCTCCTCTTTGAAGTGCTGCCTCCCTTACATTGGTTGGTCTCTCTCAAATGTTTCTATATTATAAAGTTTCTTGTGTGTGTTCTCAAGCAAAAAGTGCAAAAGGACCAGTTGCTGGAGGACATGGTCGCTCTAGTTGGTTTATAAGGAAGCAGGTAAATGTGATGCTTTCTGCTTAGATTGAGTCTGTCGACTTTCCTGGGTTGTTGTCACGCTGTCTGGAGTGGCTCAGGTTTGTGAGTGCCTTCTTCAGGACAGACTGTCAGTAAAGAGGGCAGACACCCCAAACTTAGATTTCACCAAGCCAGTGACAAAAGTGAACTCCTGGACCACAAACAGTCCCCTTAGACTCTCCAGTCTATTTTGCCACCCAGACAAACTGGACTTTGTGATAAAATGGTTACTTACACCAAAAATCACATAACATTTAGGTTGCTTCCAGTCTCAAGAGACTAGTCACTTACCTCAGATCAACTGGTTCTCTAGCTCTTACACAAAAGACAACACAGGTAGCCAACTCTATAATTAACTAAAGGTTTATTAGCTAAGAAAAAGAAATGAGAGTTATTGAGAGGTTAAAGCAGGTAAAATTATTTGCACAGGTGAGTCACAGTTTGTAATTCCAAATGGTTGTAGTGATGTAATAAACTGCCAGTTTCCCAAAAATCTTTTCAGGGTACCCAGATTGTCTCTGAGGATCTCCACTTTGCATCTGGTACACTTCCCTGTAAGAGTCCAAACAGTCCAGAGATGCAGGATCTTTCCTTGAATCCATACTTAGAGCTGCTTCTCACAGAAAACAAGCTGACAGTCACTACCCACATAGGCTTTTCCTTTGTTAATGGAGAGTGAAGAATGCATTTTGACTTCAGATCATCACACACTACTACTTGCTTTGAAATGAGCACTTTTCTGTTAAAGTTCTTCATTTGTATTCAACAAGGCTTCTTTCTTATTTGATAGATTATCTAGTTACAGGGGTATACACAATGTAAATGTATGCTACTGCATTATAATGGCATAAAGATAAGTGGAAAACAATGCAAGTAACATCCCACTAGTTTTCATGAAGTTGAAACACCAAATACACTCATATATTTAACAATCATTTTGATCTATATTAATACACAAGTGAATTGGCCTGGGGATTTGACATGAGCTGGCACCTGGTCTGCCAGTGTCACAAGTACTACTCTGACATGCTTGTGTATTTCTGAAAGCAATCCCTGTGACAGAGTACTGGTGACACATCATCTAAACTAGAAAACTCATCCAGGAACTGCCAATACAATTAATCTGTCCTGGTTTAGCAGCATCACAGAATTCTGTCCAGCACTGGTGGCTTTTGACATTTTTTGCATTTTTTTTGATTTCTTCTTTTGACAGCATAATTTTTTCAAAGTTTGAAGAGTCTCTTTCTTGTTAATGTGAGCTTCAAGGGGCTAGTATCCTCCATGTCTTCATACACTGTAACTTCCCTGCAGAGGTAAAACTTGCAGCATGTATTGTTAGCATGTTGTTGTCTACCATCACCATCTTTCATTTTGTGCCCTTGTACAGACTTGTGCTAAACTAGCTCTACTGTAGCATCAAAATTGCCGTTTTTATTTAGTGAGCACTTTGAAGTCCAATATGAGATTGATTGTTGTTCTCTGTAACACTAATACTGGCCTGTGTATAGGTGTCACTGAACTAAAAAGCTATTTTCTAGAATATTTCAGAGGCTAGTGCTGCATGCATGGGCAATTGCAAATTAAAACCATCTACCAGGCACACTAAATACTACATTATATGGAGAAACATTACATTAGGAATTCCCATACATTTCTATTTACCCATTATGCAGTACAAACTATAAGCATGCAATCTACTATTATTGGTGCACCGCCTTCAGGGTCAGACTGATATGGCCAAAAAATTTCAATTGAAAATATGAAAACTATTATAATCACTTGTGAGATAGTTTGACAATTAAGAGTATGCAATGCAAAAACTTTTCATATTAGTATATTGCAAAATGTTGATATATGCCATTTTTTCCACATGCTAAACAGATTGATTGATTGATTATTTCTGGAAAAAAAACCCCTTGCCCATGCAAAACCAATACAAATCTTCTTAATACATTGTCCTTTGGTAGCTTTGGCCAATAAACACCAAAGTAAGGTGTTGCAATTAACTTAAATTGTAGTCCTAGTTATATTGCACTGTTTCTGGAATTGCAAAAAATGACACTTCCTCATTTTTGGTACCTATGGGCTTACAGCTGCGCATCATACCTTGTCTAAAGGTACATAAAATAAACTTTCAAATAACATATGTGGATGTGTGTAGAGTGGGTACTTTAAACTCAAAAAAAAAAAAAAAAAAGAGCCTTTTTGGAGAATTGCTGCATGACTATTATGTTATAGCATTTGATAGCATTGACAGTCTCTGCTTAGAAAAGGACCAGAAGTGGGCATCGTGGGGACTTTCAGGTTAGGACTGTAATTAAGAGCAGGTCTGTAGAAGGAGGAAAAGCTTATGCATGGTCTGCTCACACAGCCTAGCTCTGAATAGTCTGATACAAAATTATCCAGTAAAATAAAAATATTGTTAGAAAAAATTGAAAACGCTAATTAAAAGTACCAAAGAATAATTAAGTAGGACAAATAAATAATTTGACATGTGAATTGGAAGAGGAAAACAGGACTACACATACTGTCCTAAAATTCAGGAAAAACTATTGATTCTTTATTGTCTGTAGTTAAACATTTTGGGATATTGCTAAATGCATTGACGCATAGCATACGCATATGAAAGTTTCAGAGTAACAGCCGTGTTAGTCTGTAAAAAGCTATGCAAAAAGAAAAGGAGTACTTGTGGCACCTTAGAGACTAACCAATTTATTTGAGCATGAGCTTTCGTGAGCTACAGTTCACTTCATCGGATGCATACCGTGGAAACTGCAGCAGACTTTATATATACACAGAGAATATGAAACAATACCTCCTCCCACCCCACTGTCCTGCTGGTAATAGCTTATCTAAAGTGATCATCAGGTTAGGCCATTTCCAGCACAAATCCAGGTTTTCTCACCCTCCACCCCCCCACACAAATTCACTCTCCTGCTGGTGATAGCCCATCCAAAGTGACAACTCTTTACACAACGTGCATGATGATCAAGTTGGGCCATTTCCTGCACAAATCCAGGTTCTCTCACTCCCTCACCCCCCTCCAAAAACCCACCCCCATACACACACAAACTCACTCTCCTGCTGGTAATAGCTCGTCCAAACTGACCACTCTCCAAGTTTAAATCCAAGTTAAACCAGAACATCTGGGGGGCGGGGGGTAGGAAAAAACAAGAGGAAATAGGCTACCTTGTATAATGACTTAGCCACTCCCAGTCTCTATTTAAGCCTAAATTAATAGTATCCAATTTGCAAATGAATTCCAATTCAGCAGTTTCTCGCTGGAGTCTGGATTTGAAGTTTTTTTGTTTTAAGATAGCGACCTTCATGTCTGTGATTGCGTGACCAGAGAGATTGAAGTGTTCTCCGACTGGTTTATGAATGTTATAATTCTTGACATCTGATTTGTGTCCATTTATTCTTTTACGTAGAGACTGTCCAGTTTGACCAATGTACATGGCAGAGGGGCATTGCTGGCACATGATGGCATATATCACATTGGTGGATGTGCAGGTGAACGAGCCTCTGATAGTGTGGCTGATGTTATTAGGCCCTGTGATGGTGTCCCCTGAATAGATATGTGGGCACAATTGGCAACGGGCTTTGTTGCAAGGATAAGTTCCTGGGTTAGTGGTTCTGTAGTGTGGTATGTGGTTGTTGGTGAGTATTTGCTTCAGGTTGCGGGTCTGTCTGTAGGCAAGGACTGGCCTGTCTCCCAAGATTTGTGAGAGTGTTGGGTCATCCTTTAGGATAGGTTGTAGATCCTTAATAATGCGTTGGAGGGGTTTTAGTTGGGGGCTGAAGGTGACGGCCAGTGGCGTTCTGTTATTTTCTTTGTTAGGCCTGTCCTGTAGTAGGTAACTTCTGGGAACTCTTCTGGCTCTATCAATCTGTTTCTTTACTTCCGCAGGTGGGTATTGTAGTTGTAAGAAAGCTTGACAGAGATCTTGTAGGTGTTTGTCTCTGTCTGAGGGGTTGGAGCAAATGCGGTTGTATCGCAGAGCTTGGCTGTAGACGATGGATCGTGTGGTGTGGTCAGGGTGAAAGCTGGAGGCATGCAGGTAGGAATAGCGGTCAGTAGGTTTCCGGTATAGGGTGGTGTTTATGTGACCATTGTTTATTAGCACTGTAGTGTCCAGGAAGTGGATCTCTTGTGTGGACTGGACCAGGCTGAGGTTGGTGGTGGGATGGAAATTGTTGAAATCATGGTGGAATTCCTCAAGGGCTTCTTTTCCATGGGTCCAGATGATGAAGATATCATCAATATAGCGCAAGTAGAGTAGGGGCTTTAGGGGACGAGAGCTGAGGAAGCGTTGTTCTAAATCAGCCATAAAAATATTGGCATACTGTGGGGCCATGCAGGTACCCATAGCAGTGCCGCTGATCTGAAGGTATACATTTAAACTTGGAGAGTGGTCAGTTTGGATGAGCTATTACCAGCAGGAGAGTGAGTTTGTGTGTGTATGGGGGTGGGTTTTTGGAGGGGGGTGAGGGAGTGAGAGAACCTGGATTTGTGCAGGAAATGGCCCAACTTGATTATCATGCACATTGTGTAAAGAGTTGTCACTTTGGATGGGCTATCACCAGCAGGAGAGTGAATTTGTGTGGGGGGGTGGAGGGTCAGAAAACCTGGATTTGTGCTGGAAATGGCCTAACCTGATGATCACTTTAGATAAGCTATTACCAGCAGGACAGTGGGGTGGGAGGAGGTATTGTTTCATATTCTCTGTGTATATATAAAGTCTGCTGCAGTTTCCACGGTATGCATCCGATGAAGTGAGCTGTAGCTCACGAAAGCTCATGCTCAAATAAATTGGTTAGTCTCTAAGGTGCCACAAGTACTCCTTTTCTTTTTGCATATGAAAGTAAAAACTATTTCCCCTGCTGATTTTTCCTCTACTGTTACTCTCACCTTCTTGTCAACTATTTGAAGTGGGCCATGCTGATTATCACTACAAAAGTTTTTTTTTCCTCCTGCTGATGATAGCCCACCTTAATTGATTAGTCTTGTTACAGTTGGTATGGCAACACCCATTTTTTCAGTGTGTGTGTTTGTGTGTGTATCTTCCTACTGTATTTTCCACTGCATGCATCCAATGAAGTGGGTTTTAGCCCACGAAAGCTTATGCCCAAATACATTTGTTAGTCTCTAAGTTGCCACAAGTACTCCTCCTTTTTTTTTTTTTTTTTAAACTAAAGAATGTTTTCTAAAAAGCATAATTGGGTTTCTACCTTTGTATGTTAAGCCACAGTAGTATCAGTTCCCTCTCCCCTTCCATCAGTTCAGGATTATAGCCAAGCAAACTGTAGCTTATCCTCACTTCTGTACTTGCAATAAACAGCTAATTATTTCAGATCTCTAAACTGGCATTGAGTATCAATTGAGAAGTATTTCAGAGTAGCAGCCGTGTTAGTCTGTAGCCACAAAAAGAAAAGGAGTACTCGTGGCACCTTAGAGACTAACAAATTTGTCATGTCATGCATCTGATGAAGTGAGCTGTAGCTCACGAAAGCTTATGCTCAAATAAATTTGTTGGTCTCTAAGGTGCCACAAGTACTCCTTTTCTAATTGAGAAGTGTAAATTATTGTACTCAAAAGCACAATGAAGCACTTAAAGGCAAAATCCACTATGCAGTCTATCTTCAAAGGAGACTTTACATCATTGCATATCATGTGTTGCAGGCTGATAACTTTTGTGCAGTTCTGCACTTGATTTTTTTTCCCCTTAGCATCTGCTTTGCCGTCATAATTAAATAATTGTAGCAATCTTACAATGATTTTGTGGTTGTTAGTTTTATAGACTTTCTTTTTTTGTTATATTATCATTATAAAATGTTACCAAAGTTTGTGTCATTTGAGATTTTTAAAATCTTCACCTGTTTCAAGTCTAAATGAACATGAGGGTCTTTAAATTTTTACGAATCAGAACTCTACTGGCACATTTTTCTGATCTGGCTAAACACTCTCAAGCATATTTATAATTTTTGCAGTGCCTTTGTTGGAATAAAGTGGAGGCTAATGTGGATTTGTGATTAGAGGTATTGGGTGTGTGTCGGGGGAGGAGTGAATGATTCGGAATAGGACTTCTTACCTTGCCTTCAACAGTGATGTATGAAAATTTGGAGAATTTCAAACAGCTTCTCAGAAAACTGTTACTTCTGCATTCTAAAAACACAGAATAACTTATTTTCTGGAATTCTGTTAAAATGAAATAGTAAATCAGCATATTACAATTTGACCTAAGATTGTGAACATGGAGTCCAAGCAGAAAATGGCACAATAGACTGTAAAAACTCCTCATTTTAAGGACCATGTCTCCCTGCTTATTTGTACAGCATCTAACACAGTGGAGCCCTGATTATGACTGAGGCCTGCAGATGCCACTGCAGTGTATACTGATATTTTCCAGTCCAATGCTAAGATTTGTTTTTTCTCCAATGTTCACTATGCTCAGATTTTTTTTCCTCACTGAAAATTATATTTTGCCTCTAAATAGTATCTCTCACGTAAAGTTCTCAAAGTACCTTAATTATAGTATTTGCTCTCTAGAACTACTGAGCATGGAGGAAGTTTGTCTATTGATGTACTCCAGGCCAGAATGGCAAAGTGTATCTTGTCAACAACAATTTGTTTGTTTTATTTATTGGGTTTGAAAAAAAAAAAACTCCTATTGACTTCAGTGGGAGCAGGACTCGGCTTGTGGTTTTGGTTGTATCTTGTAGTGTTTTGATATTAAATGAGTACATTTTACATCTAGGGAAATTACTACGTGTAGTTTTCTGTTGGTTCCTACTGGTGGTGTTATGAGCTGAAAAAAATTGATAACATTTCCATTAAATATCTTTTCCTCTTTATTCAGGGCTAACATTCTGGATGACAGATGACCTGGTCATTTTTGGACATTAAATGGAAATGTATTTTGTTGTCTTTTGACTTATCAGTCACAGAATCTAGAATCTTCTAAAGGAGGATGAGGATAAAAGAAGTGCATGTGTCTTTTTGTTTTATACCAGTAGCTTTATGTTTTGGACACTAACAGTTTTCTGAATAAGAATGCCAAAGATGTTGAAATGTCTAATCCTACTAACTTCAATGAGAATACTTTCAGTAACTCCAGGATTGTTTCAGAGATGAAAGAATGTGAAGTTGTAAAATTGAAATATGCATTGCTGGACAAAAAATATATCCTTTATGCAAACATTGTGTACTTGAATCGGTCTCTTAAAAGTAGGAAGTTGTCAAATGTAACTTTTTAAAATTTAATTGTCCATTTCACAAGTTCCTGGATGATGCAGTATTGGTTTAAAATCCTGAATATATATTTTCAATCCCCTTAAGTTGTTTCATAACATGTTTTAATACACAACGTGTATGCTGATTAACTCCTTAATTTTCTATAAGCACATCTATATTCCTAAAGGACTAGAAACTGAGTTTAGACTCTAGAACTGTATCTGCAGCTGGAATTTTCTGAAGTAGTTCTGCCATTGCTCTAATGATGGTGCAGCTTCATGGGTTCTAGCAGCAGCGGTGGTACTAGGCCTTAATTACACTAGCCATCTTATTTACTTCTTAAAATTCTTAGCAGTAGCGCTCCAATGGTAGGAATGCTGTTGTAGACCTGGTGGTTGCTGGCATTTTGATCGCCAGGTTATGCACAACTGCTGTATGTTTAGACAGTGATATGGTGTTTTAGAACACTAGTATGAGAGAGTGCTGCCTAATACCTAGATGTAGTGCATTAGTCTACCAAGTAGGTTACTCCTGTGGGAATTCTATGCCACTGCACAATGCAGAATTTGTGCAGAATTAATGTTCCCTGAAGAATTTTACTTTTTCCTGCAGCATTTGTGATTTCCACAAAAATGCTTTCTTTTGGTGGAAATGACAGATTTCAGCTTTGTGCGTGACTGGGCCTGTCGGCTGGAGCCCCAGCAGAGCGACACTTCCTGAATCTTTTTTGTTGTCTGTATTGTTACAGACCTACTTGTTGACAGGTATTTTGAAATAAATTACCAATATAATGGAAACTGGAGTGATAATATTGTGTTGTTTTGACAAAAATATGCAGAATTTTGCAGAATTTTAAAACTTGGTGTGCAGAATTTTTAATTTTTTTGCTGCAGAATTCCGCCAGGAGTAGTAGGTAATGCTGCTTGCAGGGGAGAGAGGATCAGCGATGCTCTATTTTGGTCTCCCTAATGTATAGTAACACTTTTTTGTTTGACAGGAAATATTAAGAAAATCATTGTCTCCAGATGATGAATGTTCAACTGGACTTAATGTTTTAATTATTTCTCTTGAGTCATATTTGTATCTTAAGTTTAAAAAACAAACCAACCCTCACACTTTGGGAAGAAGGATCACCTGAGCAGTCTTAATTCTGACCTTGCATCACCATCCTTTTGGTTGCAGGGGTGGGGATGTTGAGTAATTCTTATTAGTCTGTGATTTACCTACATTCATTCTTCCCAACAGAAGGGAACTCTAATTGTATAGTGGCAGTTGAAGACTCAAGCCTTAATGCCCTGAGACTTAGCTGTGATTGAGCTAGCATTCTAAAAACAGTGTAGCCATGATGGCATGATTGGTGTATGGGATAGGTCCCTGAGTACATACCTAAGATCTTGGACAGGATTATACTTGGGGCTGCAAGCCTGTGACACCTTAGCTGCCCGTGTACTTTCAGCAGGCAAGCTCAATCAGAGCTAGAGCGGGTATGTCTGATTGAGCTGAAAATGTCACCTTCCAGCTCCAAAGCAGACTTACACTTAGACTTTAGTCTTGTGCAGATCCACTTACAGGTTTGGGGCCTTGCTATCTGGTTTTTTAATAAATGGAATCCTAGCAAAAGTAAACCTTACCCATTATTCCTAAAGAGCTCTAGATTCAGTATTGCCCTATGCTACTTTTGTTTGGCTCTGGCTCATTCTGCTTATTAGTTCCTAGACGTTCCCCTATGGTTTTTAGAACCCTCCAGGCCTCTATGTTTCAGTGACTTCAGGCTTAAGCATCTAGCCTTCTGAAAACACTTATAGCACTGTTTCTTATTGAGGTACGAAAGTCTTGTGGCTAAGGCACTGGTCTGGGACCTGAAAGACACTTATTTTATGAATAGACAGACAAGTACAATTTGTAGCATCTAAGAACCCTGGTCAAGGATAAAGGCCCTGTCATGCTAGGTGTTGCATGGAAAAATAACAAATAGTACTTCCGCTCCTGTTTCAATTCCCAGTTCTTCCTTGCACAGGTTATTTTAAGTTCTTTGCCCCAATTCCTTGTCTGAAAAATTGTAACAGTACTTCCTTTTTCTGTCTTGTCAGTTTTAGATTGTAAGCTCTTTAGGGCAAGGATTGTCTCATTATGGGCTTGTAGTGTCTAGAGAGGGGACCTTTAAATTTTACTTCCACATGAAAAAGATGACTAAAACAAGTTCCTAGATCGAACTATATCACTCATCACTTCTCATCTTAAAAAAAAAAAAAAAAAAGATTCCTTGAAAGGTGAAGACCTTAAGCCCCCTCCCCCCTCTCAAAGTCGCTCCAGATGTTTTCCTTTGGAATAAAATAAAGACATTAGAGATTTCAGGTGGCTTTGGCAAAGTTTCTAGGGCAAGTGAGAGTCAAAATTTGTCTGTTGTACACTTAAGAAAGATGTGCAAAATTCCCTGAGTATCCTTTTAACAGTTAAAATTTCAAAAGATAAACACTCTCTCCATAATGACCTAGGTGGAGGTGAAACTAGTGTAGTGTGGGGGGTCTTGTGTGACTGAATTTTGCTAACTTCATGTTCACATTTTATGAATCTTATGTGGTCCCCCAAACTTAATGAACAGACTGAAGCTTCTGGGCTTGGCAGTTGAAAAGATAATGGGTGGTGGTGGAGTTTCGTCATGTTGGATCTCCTTTTTCCTGACTGGGTTGAGAAGAATTGCAATATATGTACACTGTTATATCTTTGAATTACTTTGGTATAAAGTCTGGCCTCCAGACCTCCCTTTTGACCCTCTGCCTTTCATTCCAACTTGTTGTGTGAGAAATTTCTGCAAAATTATTTTGTGGGTTCCTGCTCTACTGAAGTTAACTGGAGTTTTACTGTTGACTTCAAAGAGAGCAGGATTAAGCTCTAAAATGGGAAGATACTTTAGTGAACACTGTAAAGAGAGGCTGCTCTTGCATGGACTTGCATAAGTCAGTCACACGTTCTGGCAAGATGTGTTGATTCCTAGTGAGTCACTTTTATTTAACCATTGAATCAGTGTTCACAACTAAACTGGCTCTGGATTGTTGCCTGCATTTTCTTGATGCAGTCTTTAAAAGCCTGTATTATACTTCTTTCCCTTCCCTGTGCTCTCATTTTGCACCCTCCCAGAAACTGTGTAACGGACTGCAGTTTGTCCATGGAACTGTCAGCATCACAAGCACAATTCTTAACACTTGAGTGAAATTAGTATCTATTATTGCAGGAAGGCTTTCACAATAGGACAAGTCTTGTAAAATGCTCTGAAAAAAGTCAATATTAGGTTTAATCTTATTTCCTCCACTAGGTTGTTCAACATTAGGGGCTCCCAACCAAGAGTGCCTCCTCTCTGACTCTTACTAACTTTGTTCTGGATGTAGTCCAGGAGAAGTACATCTGTCTTGATAGGATATTTTGATTATGCTGTACAGAAGAAACTCACAAATAGTGGGAACTTAGGGCTTGTCCACGTAAAAAGATGACCTGCATGAGAAGCTACCTAGGGTGACCAGATATCCAAATTTTATAGGGACAGTTCCTATATTTGGGGCTTTATCTTATATAGGTGCCTATCCCTCTCCACCCCCCCATGTAGATTTTTCACACTTGTTAGCTGAGCACCTTAGAGCCACTGAACTTGTGAATTTAAACTATTGTAAACCCCTTTGTGGACCTCTTATTTCTATTTTATGTGTGTGCGGGGGGAGGGAGTGGGGTTTCCATATCAACTTAAACAAAAATGAAAAAAATCCACTCCCACGGTGGAGATAAGCGTCCACTCAGAGCTTTGCACCACTTTAACTTTGTCTTTTAAAAAACAAACCAACAATTTAAGTTAAACCAGTGCAGTTTTGCTATGTAGACAAGATGTAAGGATCTGTTCCGGCTGCCACTGGAGTAGAATTTTCCAGTTGTTTTCAGTGGCTTTAGGATCTGGTTCTGACTGGAAGGAAAACAGTGAAGCTAATTCTACATTAAGTGCTATCAAATTTACAAAATAAACTGAAAAATGGGGAAACTTATATTTTATCTGAAAGAGCAGTTACAATAACTTTAGGCACAATGTTAGTAGGTAAAAAGTGGACAGAAGTCAGATTTAAGACAGTGTCACTTTAACGTTTTATGAAGATGTTCAAAACTTTTTTTTTAAAAAGAAATATGTACTAGTAACAACCTGACTTGTTTTGTTAAAGCATTACATTGTATCTTAGTTTATATAACTTGCTTCTAATGTTGCAAAACCTTAGCTTTCCTCTGGGCAGCCTGCTTTCAATCTTTTTGAAACCTAACTCTTCTGGGTGTAGTTGGCTCTTTCATTTTTAATTCTGTGCATCTTAACTAGATTTTTATCTTGTGCTCCTGGAAAACTCTAATTAGGAAGCAGAACCAATTTTGTGTGTGTGTGTGTATATATATATATATATATATATATTTTATATTTAAAGTAGATCATGTGTCATTGGGAGTGTTTCCCCCCTGGCAAACTGGTTTCCCATTGTTTACCTCTAAGAGGAAACCAGTAAATGCTTGTTGCATCAGAACTCTGATAAAATGGTTCTTTCAGTATAGCTCTGTTTATATGTCTGGAGCCTTTTTTTCATAGAATGAGCAAAAGAAATTCTGCTTATGAGAACTAAATGAACAGGAGATGTAGACTGCTGTTGCATGTTGAGACTTGAATTGTTGAAAGTAGTTAAAATTGCTTGATCTGCCTCCAGGGGAAAATTAATAATTCTCCTAAATATTAGTGTTTGCTATATTTCGGTAGTATGGAAGGAGAACAAAAAAAGCAAACCCTGCAGGGTAGGCAAGTTGCAACATGAGTGTAACTTACAAGCAAACTTCCACAGTAGGGGAATCTCTTGTTTAAGCTCATGATTTTTGTGGTGCCTCATTAAGGAGGCACAGCTGCAGTTAAAATGGTGAATTTGTCATTCTTATAAAGTGATTGGTTCCACAGAGACAGTATAAATATTTCTGAATGGAATTTCTCTCAATAGTGAGAGCTCATATACATGTGTTTGAAACAGAAAAAGTTATCAAGTTTAAATATATATAAAACTCAATAGGTAAACTCTCTTAATATAAAAAAGTATGTTTGCTTCATGTATGTACACATTTCCATAAAATATGAAACAGAATCTGACTCTGAGATCTGATCCTTTTAAGCAGTTGGGATCTGGAAAGATCAGTGTCTAATTTTCTGTTCTACAAAAGAGAATTTACTAACTAATTTCTGAATAAAGATTTCTAATTTTGAAATCTAAGATCTATGTTTGTTTTATTGTGGCTTTTCATTTTTAAAAAGTTGTGTTTTTAAGGTGCTTTGTGAAAAATTCTGGATATTGTTGGCCACTTTCAGTGATTAACTGTCTCTTAATTGCAAACTGCTATGAGAATTGACTAAGCTATTTCCCCTCTCCCCCTTTTTTTCTTTCAGACATTTAAACTTAATTTCTTGGTACTGTACCTGGAGACCTTTTGTCCTTGTTCAGCTGCATACCAAGTGACTCATAGCTGTATACGTCTTTTTGTATCTACTTTCACATCCTCAAAGCACAAGTTGGACTCCTGGAAAGAAATGTCATGATGGATCCGTCTTAAGTGTGGTGCACTAACAATTTATATTGTTGATCAACAATGCCTTCCAAGTGGTAAGACCATATTCAAAAATTATCATATTACAGAACAAAAAATACTTTCAGATGGATTGTCTGAATACTTTTCCCTACTCATGTCCCTGCTACCTGTGCTATTGTACGTGTAACTTCATGCAAGAGCTTCAACTAATACTTCAGATATCGGCTGCTACTTACCTGGCATTAAGAAATTAGTGTAGATAAAACATTGAAAGGGACTGTCCCATCTCTCGTTACTTTTTTCATGTATGCAAGGGTAACAGTTTAACTAAATCAGTGCAATCCTCTTGTGTAGACACCTGTTTTTGGAAGAGTGCCTTATACAAATTTTAGCTCAAGTTGATTCCTTACTGCTACTGATGTGTCACAAGGCATCCTTATTGTTACTAATAAGGCACTCTTAATCCAAAATATTTGTCTACAGAAGGGGGTTGCATTAATATAACTAAATCAGTGTCTAAACTAGTTCTAAATCATCCTTTTTGGATGTTGTGAGTCATTCATTTAATGACTCTGCAATACTGATAGGCTATGTTGCTTTTACTGGTGGCCTTTGAGAACAGGGTTGAGAAATGTTGTTGGACCACAATTAGGAAATCTAGCAGTTCTGTTGCCTCTGCTATAGTGTTTATCAACGGAAACAGGATTATTTTTTCAGTGCTGGTCCCTATGTGTATTCCACGCATTGGATATGCATGTGCACCACACTCATGAGTCTGGAATTTTCTTAGCAAGCAGTCTCCGTTGGTTGTGCATGTGCCATATATCTCTTTGTGCTCTAAACTGAGGTTATAAAGGAGGATGCAGATTGATGCCCTTCCAGTTCCTTCTTATTACTGTATGGTCTCAGTTGGAATCTTTGGTGTCTTTGGCTCCTCTTCTACTATGTCACTTCTGTAAACATATTGTAAATAATTTTGGTTTTTAGTGTTTAGTATAATGTAAATAGGTCTATCTACCCCACCTCCAAGAAAGCTGGTATTCTGCCCAGGGTTTCTGGATTCAAAAACTGTTTCCTGCCCCCACTGTTTTTCTGTGAGCGATGAACATCAATACTCCCTCTACTGCCTGGGTGAGGCTCACATCTCCCCCACAAGTTCTGTACCTGGCTGTCAGGAACTGAGATTTAGAAAATATCTGATGAAGACCATGAGACCCCAATCAGATGTGGGCTGCCCCTTTCCCCTACCCCCATCAGTCTCATCAAGCAGGCGGCACCCATTCAAGCATGAGCTTGGGAATAGAGGCTAAGATTTCTAAAAAGAGGCAGCTTCCTGTGAGAGTAAGGGGCACTCTCATAGTCATAGAGACAAACTGTTTCTGTCAGACTGTCCTGAAGAGGGGATCCTCCCTGGTCCCGTCAAAGTCAGAAGAGCCTGCACAGATGGGCACAAAAGATTTAGGCCCAAGTAAATCTTCTTGGCAAGAAAAAGTGGCACGAAAGGGTATGGATTTGCTGGTTCTGCTACCAGTTTCAGTGTTTAAGGCAAAGGACAAATATCACTTCCACTGCTAGAGTGGACATGATGCTTGTAATGACACAGCCCCAGGTGGATCCAACTTCCACTGTGACCAGGGAAGCTCTAGATCCAATAGCTCCACCAATGGACTTTCTCCGCACCCAAAGGCAGTCAAACCTGTGTCTCCCCGGAGGACCCGTTTTTGCATTCCTCATCCTCTTTCAGCCGTTCTGTGAGGTCAGTCTCTATTCCAGGATGCTGCTGTTCTGGAGGAGGAAGAGGCAGCTATTCTGAGGATGCAGAGTTGTTCTTCCCTCCCACCTGCCAGGCTTGGTATGTGGCCATTGGTACCGTCAGTTTTGGTAGTAATCTAGGATCTCGCCTTTTTCTTCTGCTGAATCAGAAACTCCCCAAGAGTCTTTGCAATACCAGGCAGAGCCCATCCTGGACCAAAAACCCTAGAAGATCAGGGTTTTGGCCTCTAGCCACATGTGATTGGCCAAGAGACAGGTGGTACCCTGTGCCATAGGGTCTTCTCCCTCTGATTGATCCCTTCTGCTGGTTCTACTGTGGGCCATGGATCCCTACCCTAGGTACCCGGGTTCCATACATGAACCCTACTTACCATCGTTTGGCCAACGTCAGCTGGCCCAGTTGGAGTATTCAGAGGAAGAAGACAAACTATCTGATTGGTTCCAGTGGTGATTACATGATCTTCACTTGATGAGGTGGTTACTCCATCTTATCTGTCTCCACCTGATGACTTTGGCACTATAAGGATCACATGCACATGGTGGCATCCAAGCTGCATATTCAGTTTGAGGAATTTCAGGAGCCTCAACACAGATTGCTGGACAGTTTTGCAGCCTTCCAGTCCCAGTCTGGTGGCCCTCCCTATCAATGAGGCCATCATGGACCCAGCAAAGACTGTGTGACATACTTCCGTTTCTTGTATTCTCACCCCAAAGATGGTTGAGAAGTGTTGTTTGAGAAGAGTTTTTATTCTTGGTAGAACAAGCAGCCACAGAAAAATCTCGGTAGCAACACCTAAAGCTACTCGTTTGGATGTTGCTGCCAAGTGACTGGATCTTCTGGAAAGAGAAGTCTTCTCTTCCCCCTCCCTCCAGTTCAGGATCGTAAACTATCAGGCCCTTCTGGCTAAATATTTTACCAATTATGCAAAGATTTTTTTTTTTTTTTTTTTTTAAGGACAAGCACCTGGAAGAGGATAGAGCCCTTTTCTAGGCCTCAATTGACGAGGGCAAATAAATGCCAGAATTTCCCTCAAGGCTGCTGTAGATGCTGCAGATGCTGCGTCCAGATAAATGGTTATAGCCACTGTTGTGAGGAGAGACTCATGATTACAGTCCTCAAGTTTTCTAGAAAAGTGTCATGCCATCCAGGATCTGCCCTTTGATATGATCAATCTCTTCCATGAGAAGCCAGATAAATCTCTCCAAATCCTCAAAAATAATTCTTTACTCTCCAGTCATCTATACCCCTTTCCCCACGAGAAGACATCACAGACAGGTATAGGATGAGACTGCCTCCTCAACTGCCTGCCTTTTTATTATAAGTGTCCTCAGTAAACACCACATCAAAGTCAGAGTTTGTAGGCTCAGAAATGCAACTTCTGCAACATCCCCACAAATCTCACTCTAACCCCCTGTCAAGGTTCCTCCCCCACTCTGAACTCTAGGGTACAGATGTGGGGACCTGCATGAAAAACCTCCTAAGCTTATCTTTACCAGCTTAGGTCAAAACTTCCCCAAGGTACAAAGTATTCCACCCGTGGTCCTTGGAATGGCCGCTACCACCACCAAACTAATACTGGTTACTGGGGAAGAGCTGTTTGGACGCGTCTTTCCCCCCAAAATACTTCCCAAAACCCTGCACCCCACTTCCTGGACAAGGTTTGGTAAAAAGCCTCACCAATTTGCCTAGGTGACTACAGACCCAGACCCTTGGATCTTAAGAACAATGAACAATCCTCCCCACACTTGCACCCCCCCTTTCCTGGGAAATGTTGGATAAAAAGCCTCACCAATTTGCATAAGTGACCACAGACCCAAACCCTTGGATCTGAGAACAATGAAAAAGCATTCAGTTTTTTACAAGAAGACTTTTAATAGAAAATAGAAGTAAATAGAAATAAAGAAATCCCCCCTGTAAAATCAGGATGGTAGATATCTTACAGGGTAATTAGATTAAAAAACATAGAGAACCCCTCTAGGCAAAACCTTAAGTTACAAAAAAGATACAGACAGAAATAGTTACTCTATTCAGCACAATTCTTTTCTCAGCCATTTAAAGAAATCATAATCTAACACATACCTAGCTAGATTACTTACTAAAAGTTCTAAGACTCCATTCCTGGTCTATCCCCGGCCAAGACCAGCATACAGACAGACCCAGACCCTTTGTTTCTCTCCTTCCTCCCAGCTTTTGAAAGTATCTTGTCTCCTCATTGGTCATTTTGGTCAGGTGCCAGCGAGGTTACCTTTAGCTTCTTAACCCTTTACAGGTGAGAGGAGCTTTCCCCTGGCCAGGAGGGATTTCAAAGGGGTTTACCCTTCCCTTTATATTTATGACACGCCCCCCAAATCTCAGCTAGGGTGAAACACTGGCTGGGATTTCTTCCTGGAGCTCTAGGAAAAACAGAGTTAATAAGACACATGCATCTCTAAATATACTACCAAGTACATAAAGACTAACAATATTTTCCACATCTCAAGGACGATTTTAACCAGTTGATTCTGGGAAACTTTCACGGGAGAGTGCATCAGCCACTTTGTTAGAAGCTCCTGAGATGTGTTGGATGTCGAAATCAAAATCTTGGAGAGCTAAACTCCACCAAAGAAGTTTTTTGTTAGTTTCCTTGACGGTGTGAAGCCACTTTAGTGCAGCATGGTCGGTTTGCAGGTGGAAACGCCGTCCCCAAACATATGGGCGTAGCTTTTCCAGAGCGTAGACAATGGCATAACATTCTTTTTCAGTGACTGACCAGTTGCTTTCCCTCTCAGACAGTTTTTTGCTGAGAAACACTACAGGGTGGAATTCTTGATCAGGTCCTTTTTGCATTAAAACTGCTCCCACACCACGCTCGGATGCATCTGTGGTTACTAGGAACGGTTTGTCAAAGTCTGGGGCCCTTAGTACAGGGTCAGACAGGAGTGTCGCTTTAAGCTGGTTAAAGGCCTTCTGACACTTTCCGGTCCACTGAACAGCATTTGGCTGTTTCTTTTTGGTTAGGTCTGTCAGTGGGGCAGCGATTTGGCTGTAGTGCGGTACAAATCGTCTGTAATAACCGGCCAAGCCTAAGAAGGATTGAACCTGTTTCTTTGACTTTGGGACAGGCCACTTTTGGATAGCATCCACCTTGGCCTGTAGGGGGCTGATAGTTCCTTGACCCACCTGGTGTCCAAGGTAAGTCACTCTGTTTAGGCCTATTTGACACTTCTTAGCCTTAACAGTTAGTCCTGCCTCCCTTATGCGCTCAAGGACTTTTTGTAGATGTTCCAGGTGGTCTGCCCAGGAGTCCGAAAATATGGCCACGTCGTCAAGGTAGGCGACTGCATATTCTCCTAATCCCGCTAGGAGACCATCTACAAGTCTTTGGAAAGTGGCGGGTGCATTTCGCAGCCCGAAAGGGAGTACATTAAATTCATACAGCCTGAGATGTGTGATGAAGGCTGACTTTTCCTTGGCAGATTCATCTAGCGGTACCTGCCAGTACCCCTTTGTTAAGTCCAAGGTAGAGATGAACTGGGCCCGTCCCAGTTTCTCTAATAGTTCATCTGTGCGTGGCATTGGATAGTTGTCTGGGCGAGTTACAGCATTTAGCTTACGGTAGTCCACGCAAAAACGTATTTCCCCATCTGGTTTGGGAACTAGAACCACTGGAGATGCCCATGCACTTTCAGAGGGGCGGATTACACCCATCTGTAACATATCCTGGATCTCCCGTTCTATAGCAGTTTTAGCTTGAGGAGACACCCGGTAAGGGTGGACCCTAATTGGGTGAGCATTACCTGTGTCAATGGAGTGGTATGCCCGTTCAGTCAGTCCTGGGGTGGCTGAGAACGTTGGCGCGTAGCTAGTGCACAGCTCCTGGATCTGCTGTCGCTGCATACGCCCAAGGGTCATGGAGAGGTTCACCTCTTCCACACCACCACCACATTTCCCTTCGTAGTAGACACCTTCGGGCCACTCAGCATCGTCTCCTCCGTGGGCTGTAAACTGACAAACCTTTAATTCTCTGGAATAAAAGGGCTTTAGAGAATTAATATGGTACACCTTAGGCTTTCGGTTGGAGGTGGGGAATGCTATGAGATAATTAACAGCTCCCAGGCGCTCCTGGACCGTGAATGGCCCTTCCCACGATGCTTCCATTTTATGGGCCTGGAGCGCCTTTAAGACCATGACCTGGTCTCCTACTTTGAAGGAACGCTCTCTGACATGTTTATCATACCAGGCTTTTTGCTCTTTTTGAGCATCCTGTAAGTTTTTTCTTTAGCAAGGGCTAAAGAGGTTCGGAGGGTGTTTTGTAGGTTGGTTACAAAGTCCAGAATGTTAGTTCCTGGAGAAGGTGTAAATCCCTCCCATTGATGCTTCACCAACTGCAATGGCCCCTTAACCTCACGGCCATATACAAGTTCAAATGGGGAAAACCCTAAACTGTGGTGTGGTACAGCTCTGTAGGCAAAGAGCAACTGCTGCAACACTAGGTCCCAATCATTGGAGTGCTCATTTACGAATTTACGTATCATGGCCCCCAAAGTTCCATTAAACTTCTCCACCATGCCATTTGTTTGATGGTTGTAAGGAGTGGCAACCAAGTGATTTACCCCATGAGCTTCCCAAAGGTTTTTCATAGTTCCTGCCAGGAAATTAGTCCCTGCATCTGTGAGGATGTCGGAGGGCCAACCTACCCGGGCAAAAATGTCTGCTAGTGCCTGGCACACACTTTTAGCCCTGGTGTTGCTTAGAGCTACTGCTTCCGGCCATCGGGTGGCAAAATCCATGAAAGTCAGTATGTACTGCTTTCCTCTGGGTGTCTTTTTCGGAAAAGGACCCAGAATATCCACAGCTACTTGCTGAAATGGAACTTCAATGATGGGGAGTGGTTGTAGAGGGGCTTTGACCTGGTCTTGGGGTTTTCCCACTCTTTGGCACACCTCACAAGACTGGACATAGGTAGAAACATCCTTGCCCATTCCCTCCCAGTGGAATGACCCCCCCAAAAGGTCTTTGGTCCTGTTCACCCCAGCATGGCCACTAGGGTGATCATGGGCTAAGCTCAAGAGCTTGGCCCGGTATTTAGTTGGAACTACCAACTGTCTCTGAGGATGCCAGTCTTCCTGGTGTTCACCAGAAAGAGTTTCCTTGTATAAAAGTCCTCTTTCTACAACAAACCTGGATCGATTAGAAGAGCTGAGAGGCGGTGGGTTGCTCCGTGCCGCCGTCCAAGCTCTCTGGAGGCTTTCATCTGCTTCCTGTTCGGTCTGGAACTGTGCCCTTGATGCTGGGGACATCAGTTCCTCATTGGATTGTGGACCTATGCTTGGTCCCTCTGGAAGCGATATAGGGGATGGAGCTGTTTCTGTTGACTGTGAACCGCTCTCCGCTGGTGCACTATGTTGGGATTCAGGCTCTGGCAGAGCCTCTTGTGTAGGGTTATCGGCTGCTGCCAGTTCAGGTTCAGTGGAGCCCTCTGCTGTTGAGGTTGCAAGTACTGGATTCAGTGCTGACACGGGGTCTGGTGTTGGTTGTTCGGCTGGTTCCGGTTCTGGGACTGGTTCCGTCTGGGTCTCTGGGACTGGATCCACTACTGCTGTGGCAGACATTGGCCTGGGGTCCAGGTCCATCACCTCTGACCGGGCCCTGATAGAAGTTTCTGGAACAGAGCTAGGCCTCACGGCTTGTTTAGCCTGGCTGCGGGTGACCGTTCCCACCCTCTTGGCCTGCTTCACATGATTGGCCAAGTCTTCCCCCAACAGCATGGGGATGGGATAATCATCATAGACTGCAAAAGTCCATGTTCCTGACCAGCCCTTGTACTGGACAGGCAACTTGGCTGTAGGCAAATTGAAAGAGTTGGACTTGAAGGGTTGAATCGTCACTTGGATCTCTGGGTTGATTAAATTGGGGTCCACTAAGGAAGCATGGATAGCTGACACTTGTGCTCCAGTGTCCCTCCACGCGGTGACCTTCTTCCCGCCCACACTCACAGTTTCCCTCCGCTCCAAGGGTATCTGGGAGGTATCTGGGCCTGTGAACCTCTGGTGTGATTCCGGTGCAATGAACTGTAATCTGTTGGGGTTCTTGGGGCAGTTGGCCTTTACATGCCCCAGCTCGTTACATTTAAAACATCGTCCAGCTGACGGGTCACTGGGGCGAGGAGGGTTGCTGGAGAATGGGGTGGCAGGACGATAAGGGGTCTGGAGGGTTCTTTGGGAGGTAGGTGGGGCCTTGGGCGGCCCCCGGTAATAGGGTGTGGTCTGGGGTGGTCCCTTCTGGTCTCCGCTCCAACTGCGACCAGTTTTCTTCTTCTCTGCCACCTCCACCCATCTGGCTCCAATCTCTCCTGCCTCGATTACAGTTTTGGGTTTCCCATCTAGGATGTATCTTTCTATTTCCTCAGGAACACCCTCTAAGAATTGTTCCATTTGCATTAGGAAGGGCAAATTTTCTGGAGATTCAACACTTGCTCCTGATATCCAGGCATCCCAATGTTTCACAATGTGGTAGGCATGTCGGGTAAATGACATGTCTGGTTTCCACCTTAGGGCTCTGAACCTCCGACGAGACTGCTCGGGTGTTATCCCCATTCTGACTCTCGCCTTGGATTTAAACAGTTCATACTTGTTCATGTGTTCTTTAGGCATTTCAGCTGCCACCTCAGCTAAGGGTCCACTGAGCTGCGGCCTCAGCTCTACCATGTATTGGTCAGTAGAGATGTTGTACCCAAGGCAGGCCCTTTCGAAGTTTTCTAAGAAGGCCTCAGTATCATCACCTGCCTTGTAGGTGGGGAACTTTCTGGGATGGGAAGTGGTACCTGGAGAAGGATTGCTAGGGTTTGTTGGTATATTCTGCTGGGCCTTTATCCTCTCCACCTCCTCCACATGCTTCCTCTCTTTTTCCTTCTCCTCCTCCACATGCTTCCTTGCCTCCATTTCCCTCTTGTGGGCAGCCTCCTGTACCTCCTTCTCCAGCCGCATGAGTTCAATCTGTCTTTCATGTTCCCTTTGTTTTTCCTCAGCCTGAAATTTGGCTAATTCCAGCTGTAGTCGAGCTGAGGATTTGGTCATTCTAACCTCTCTGTTTTTAACTAACTTTACACCCGAGGTTTAGAAATAAACAAACAAAACTTGGCTGTAAAATTTTGCTGTGCTGGAATAGAATACCTATTCTCTGATAGTGATTGTCAGCCTACAGAAAAAGACAATTCCCTTGTCTCTGCTCTGGGCCCAAATTAAAGCAAAAAACCTCCAACTACTTGGAAACCTGCTTACCCAGCCCAAAGAAAAAGCAAATGGGTAGAACACACACCCCCTATTTACTTTTAGGAAGAAAAGAAAAAAAAAAAACCTCTGGGTTGGAAGACTGTGAATTTCCCTGCAGGAGTTAAGTACCCTGCCTCCAGGCAAAGAAAACCTGCAATTCACAAGATAATCCCCTTTTGTCTCTGCTTGGCCACAAAGCAGAGAAAAAACAATCTGCTTTCAGTTTCAACTGCTTTCTGGACTTCCTTTCCAAAGGAAAAAATAATTTCTTTTTAAAATCTGTATTTCTAGTTCAAAAAATCTCAACTGGATCTCAAAATGATTTCAGGTTAATCCCACCGCTATGCCACCATGTCAAGGTTCCTCCCCCACTCTGAACTCTAGGGTACAGATGTGGGGACCTGCATGAAAAACCTCCTAAGCTTATCTTTACCAGCTTAGGTCAAAACTTCCCCAAGGTACAAAGTATTCCACCCGTGGTCCTTGGAATGGCCGCTACCACCACCAAACTAATACTGGTTACTGGGGAAGAGCTGTTTGGACGCGTCTTTCCCCCCAAAATACTTCCCAAAACCCTGCACCCCACTTCCTGGACAAGGTTTGGTAAAAAGCCTCACCAATTTGCCTAGGTGACTACAGACCCAGACCCTTGGATCTTAAGAACAATGAACAATCCTCCCCACACTTGCACCCCCCCTTTCCTGGGAAATGTTGGATAAAAAGCCTCACCAATTTGCATAAGTGACCACAGACCCAAACCCTTGGATCTGAGAACAATGAAAAAGCATTCAGTTTTTTACAAGAAGACTTTTAATAGAAAATAGAAGTAAATAGAAATAAAGAAATCCCCCCTGTAAAATCAGGATGGTAGATATCTTACAGGGTAATTAGATTAAAAAACATAGAGAACCCCTCTAGGCAAAACCTTAAGTTACAAAAAAGATACACAGACAGAAATAGTTATTCTATTCAGCACAATTCTTTTCTCAGCCATTTAAAGAAATCATAATCTAACACATACCTAGCTAGATTACTTACTAAAAGTTCTAAGACTCCATTCCTGGTCTATCCCCGGCCAAGACCAGCATACAGACAGACCCAGACCCTTTGTTTCTCTCCTTCCTCCCAGCTTTTGAAAGTATCTTGTCTCCTCATTGGTCATTTTGGTCAGGTGCCAGCGAGGTTACCTTTAGCTTCTTAACCCTTTACAGGTGAGAGGAGCTTTCCCCTGGCCAGGAGGGATTTCAAAGGGGTTTACCCTTCCCTTTATATTTATGACACCCCCAGATAGGGAGTTCCTTTTGAGACTGTAAAGATCCATATCCTTTTATTGATGCCATATTATTCCCCTTCTCCAGGTTTTTGGTAGTCCTCTTACACAATTTGCCTGCAACTGGAGGGCCCTAACTACCAACAGATGGGTACTGGAAGTTTCTTGTGGGGGCTATCTGATCTTGAGTTTCTGGCAACTCCGACTCCCAAACCACTTTCCGGGTTCCTTTTCAGTGACCACCCTCATGAGGAGATTTCCACTCCAGGAAGTGGATTCCCTTCACTTTTGCAGAGCCTTCCTAAAGGTTCCACCTCCCTATTGGGGGAAGGGATTCTACTCTTCTTACTACTTGATAGTCAAAAAGAATGGGGGATGGATGCTGATTTTTGACCCGTGATGACTGAATATATGGATCTGAAAACAAATTCCTCATGATCTTTGGCTCCAATAATTCCCTCCCTAGAGGAGGGCGTACAGTTCACTGCTCTTGACATGAAAGATGCATTCTTTCTCATAGACATTCAACTATCCCACATGAGGTTCCTCTTCAGTCAAGGCCATTACCAATTCACAGTCCTTCCTTTGGGACTAGCCACAGTACCCAGGGTCTTTACAGAGGTTTTTTTCAGTAGTGGCAGCTTGGAGGAGGAGAAATGGGAAGGCAGCGAATCCCAATCTTGATGATTGGCTTCTGGCAAGCAGCTCCTCTGATGGAGTCTAGCGGGCAACCTGATTCCTACTCCATCTGCTGCCTTCCCTAGGTGTTTGCATCAACTACGAGAAATGCACAGTGACCTGTTCATGAGGTCTACAAACTTCATAGGACTAACATTAGACTCAACCCACAGCAAGAGCGTATCTACCTTTGGAAGTTCCAGGGTGCTCTTATAAAACTATAAGGTGCCACAGGACACTGTGCCGCTTTTTATAAACCAGGTCATTCTCAGACATGTGACTTCAGTTTGAACTTGTCTTTCCCTCCTTGGCCACGTAGTCTTATGCATATATGACACCATTTGCCAGGCTCTATCTTTGTTGTCTGCAAGCCTGGTTTCTTTCTGTGGGCCCAGAATCAATAACAAGATGGCAAGTCTGTCCAAGGTCTTGGACACTTTTGTCTGGCTGACAAAGCTGGAGAAAGTTTGGGAGGGATCGCTTTCCTCACACCAACTTCCAGTGCAACTATCATTATAGATGCCTCTCTCTTAGGTTGGGGCACTCATATGGGAGATCATACAGCACAAAGCATCTGGACCCCTCAGGAGTCTCAAATTCATGTGTTTACTAGAACTCAGAGTGGTCCATCGACCCTGCAGTGTCTTCCCTCCTACTCCTCTAATCCCAACATGTCTGAAATAATATCTGACAAGATGAAAGCTGTCTTCTATATAAGCAAGTAGAGGGGAACAAGAACCCTTCCTGTCTGTATGAAATCAGTCATCCTCTGGAGCTGGTGCATCAGCCATCACATAACTCTTTCAGCAGCATACTTACTTGGATGCAGAGCTCCCTAGTGGACAGTCTCTGCAGACATTTTTTTTTTGCAAACCACAAATGGGAAATTCACAATTTGGGTGAAGAGAACCAATAGGACATGCCTCAGAGATGAACAAGAAATTTCCACTATACTGCTCCAGAGCAGCTCTGGGCAAGGGCTTGATGGGAGATGCCCTCCTCCTATCATGGCTGAGGTATGCTTTCCCTCCTATTTCATTAATAACACAGGTCCTAAGGAAAATCTATCTGGACGGAGCTCAAGTCATCCTTATTGCTCCCAGCTGGCTGAGACAGTTCTGGTTTACAGATATGCTGAAACTCTCAGCTCAACTGCCCATAAACATAATCCCATTTCTGGACCTTTTAACAAAACATAAGGGCACTTTAATGCATCCCAATCTGGAACCACTGCAGCTGAAAGCCTGGAATTTGGATGGGTATTGGATGAAGAATGCCCAAGTTCCAGAATTGTTCAATCCATCTTCAACCAAAGCAAGAAAGACACCCTCCTAGGAGTTCTTATTCAGCAAGATGGAGGCATTTCTCCTCTTGAGCTCCAGTTATCTCCAGAATTTGCTAGGATCCCTTCTATCCTGGAAATACTGGCTTACCCTTATGTCTTACGGTGTCTCTGTTCTCTGGTTCATTTAATAGCCATCAGTGCTTTTCAGCCTCCAGTGAATAACTGCACAATCTTCGCTCATCCTTTTACAACTAAACTTTTAAAAGGCCGCCTTAATCCTCTTCATCACCATTAGTGAAGATTGTGCCCCAGTGGAAGCTCAATTTTGTTCTTTTGTCTCTGACCAGATCTCCCTTTGAACCTCTAGCCACATGATCTATGGCCCCATCTATCTATGAAAGTGGCTTTTCTAATCACTGTAACATCAGCCTGAAGAGGCAGTGAGTTGGGGGCACTTATGGCTGACTCTCCATATACTATCTTCCATAAAGAAAAGGTCTTGCTATGCCCCCACCCAAGATTCATCCCTAAAGTAGTTTGTGTTTCATATGAGTCAAACCATCCACTTGGTGAAATTTTTCCCTAAACCTCATGCCTCAGCTGAAGAGAGGAGAATTCATTCTCTGGATGTTTAAAGGGAACTGGCCTCTTATCTACAAAGAACAGAATTTGTTAGAAAGACACCTCCATATATTTGTTTCTATAGCAGTGAGATTAAGGGGTCAAGCCATATCTGTGCAGACTTCGAAAATGAGTATCTGGTTGTATTATCCTTCGCTGTCGCCTAGGTCCCATCTGTGCGCCCAGGTCCCATCTGTGCGCCCCTCTCTCTCCCCCTGCCCTACTTGCTGGAGTGGGTGAGAGCTCATTCTACGAGAGCACAAGCAACCTTTGGTACATCTCTGAGACATGTACCTCTACTAGAAATTTGTAGGGCAGCTACTTGGAGCTCCATGCACACCTTCACAAGACATTACACCTTGGTTCAATCTTGTACTGCAGATACAGCTGTGGAGACAGCAGTATTACAATCAGCTATCACTTCTGCGTCCTCACACCCACCTCCTGTTTTGACCACTGTTTGGTAAACTCCCATATATGGAACACACTTTGGAACCATCGCTCTAAAAAGAAGTGGAGGTTACTTACCTGTCACTGGAGGCTCTTTGAGATGTGTGGTCCATATCCATATTCAGCTACCCACCCTCTGTCCCTTGTGCTGCGTATCAACTGGATTTGTGGTAAGAATAGGAACACGAGAAGTGTCAATCCACACTGCCCTTTATCTCCTCGGTTTGGAGCATGAATAGAGTTACGGCACATATGCAGACCAATGGACACTGCTTTCTTAAAAAAACAAACAAACTTGACTCATACGCATGCTGCACATGCATATCTCATTTGTGGAATACGGATAGGAACCACACGCCTCCAAAGACCATCCAGTTATAGGTGAATAATCTACACTTTCTGTCTTCAGTGACTTAAACATCCTATGATGTCAGAAAATCGTGCTTAGAGCTGGATCCCATTGCCTACTCTGTTACTACAGTACATTATATTGCAGTGCAATTTTTGTTTTTTAAACAGGAGAAGTATACAACCATATGGAATTCATTCTAATCCGTATTATTGGTACTGATAGTAAATAATGCCTCAGTGTACTTTACTCCCAAAACTTGCTTTGGACACTGGTCTACATTCCTCGTCTGGTGATGAAGTTTTGACCCTTGTATCTTCCCTCTCAGACCTGCTACCTGCTGGATAACTGACTCATTTTCAGAGTAGTGAATTCAGAGGTACAAAATATGATGGTAGAACTTGCTACCTCTTGTCTAGAATCATAGAAATGTAGGACTAGAAAGGACCTTGATAGGTCATCTAGTTCAGTCCTATGTATTGGGGGGAGAACTATATATTGTCTAGATTCTAGACCATCCCTGACAGGTGTTCGTCTTACCTGTTCTTAAAAACTTCCAATGACTGAGATTCTACAACCTCCCTAGGTAACTTATTCCAGTATTTAATTACCCTTCCAGTTTGGAAGGCTCCTTTCCCCCCCCCGCAATATCTAACCTCTTGTCTTGTTCTCAGTGGATAAGGAGAACAATTTATCACCCTCCTCTTTCTAGCAACCTTTTATGTACTTGCAGACTGTTATCAAGTCCCCTTCCAGTCATATATTCTCTAGACTAAATAAACACATTTTTAACAGGATTGTATCCAAAAATTCTCTCAAGCATGGGTACCTCTGTTGTACTTCTCCTTTAGCACTTCTAGCATGGGAATGAAAGTTTCAGATCCCTTTCTTTTTGAAGCCACATAGATACCAAGATGATAAATGTCTGACATATCATAGCTGGGTAGAAACCTTCTCCAAACATATGCGCAAAGATCACTGTACAGAGCTAAGAAGCATGTTGCTTTAGTGGCTAAAGTTTAGTCTTTATTAAACTGCCAAATCTGAGATCTCTAACTTGTTTTGCTACTAATTGCACCAATGAAAGAAAATCATACGAATGAGTGGTAGAGTGGATTGGATAATGTAGTTCCCCATCAAAGGATTTGCTCAGAGTTAAGGATATCAGATTTTCTATAGTGTGACAGTGCTGCAACACTGTTGGCAACACAAGCAAATTCTGCAGGCAGTGAACTGGTGGAGCATCAAGTTTTCTGTTTTGAGCACTAAAACCATGTTTAAAAATAACTTTAGACACATGTATACAGGAACACTGGGGTGTACTGATTAAAAAAATATACATGTTAATAAAAAGCAGAATAGGCTAGCTGTTGTATGAAATATTTAGGTAAGAAATAGATCTGACTTTAGATATTTATCTTTTCATAGGCAGCACGTCTATTTATCTGATTCTGTATATTCCTGAGGGGAGAGAACTGGTAACACACATTGTCTCACTGAAAAAAAAATCACTTAAAATGTCAACAGCAAAACATTTAGGTTAGTTCTCCTTTGGGTGATTGTGCACATATATATATTCCACTACAGATGTATGAGCTCCCAGTCCACTCTGGTCAGACACTTTTGCCAGTAGTACTACTAGGCAGCGCAGGTGCCCATACTCTCCTTGTGCTCTCAGATGGGGGCATGAAAGGGGCGTGTCCTCCCCCTCACTCTCAGTTCCTTCTCACTGGTTGTGGCTAGAGTTGAAGCTCCCTGTAGCATTTGCTTCGGTTAGCCAGCATCTTTTAGCTTTGAGCATTTATAGTTGTTGCTGTTAGTAGTTTGCTTAGTTAGTTATGGTTTAGTAGTTACTTGAGGATTTTAATATGGAAAAATTCCCCAAGAGCTAAGCAGTGTGCTATGTGCAGGGCTGCTCTCGCCATCACAGATAGGAACAAGAGCTGCTTGATTTCTCATGGTAAGGGACAAATGCCCGACCTGTACCTCTTGCCCCACCAGGACTAGAAGACAGAGGGATTTTTGTCTTAAAGTTCACCTCAGGAAAGAGGTGATGTGTCCGGCATTGGAGCTGAGCCCCAACTGTGAGGCAAGGGACTTAGAAACAACAAGGAGCGCCCCTCTAACTGTTTTGATTCGAAGCACAAGTTTGTTGACAAATGTCACGCTTCACTGTCAGTCTTATCGATGCAGATATTCTGTGCTGACATGAGCATGAAGTATAGGTATTCTCCCTGGAAGTCTTATGGTAAGCCCTCTAGTACTACCGGTCTCATCTGAGACCGCACCATTGACTCTGGTTCATTCAGGGCCGTTCAGACTGGTGTCTTCACCTGTCCTTCCTCCTCCTTTCATCTGATTCAGTCTACCTCTGGACTGTTGGCATTGTTACACATACCTGTGGTGCCCCTTCTCCCACAGGGCTTCTTGTCAATAAAGGATCTTCTTTGTCTTTCTCTAATGGACTCTCCTTTGCTGCAACTAACACCAGTGTTCTCTGCTCCACTGATACATCTGGGCACTGTCGATGCACTCTGGCATCGGTGCTGTCAGTTCCATCTCAGAATTCTCTTTGACCTATTATTCTGGCACCAGTCACTTGCATGGGTTCCAATCACGCCAATCTTCTCTTTCCTTGAAGCCCAATGTGTCTTCTGTACCTAGAGCACCTACATCCCCACTGGGGACTGCTCCTCCCTATTTTGAAGAGACTTGTATTTCTTCTTCAGACTCTGAAAGGGATGAACTTGTTTCACCTTTGAGATCTTTTAGACCACCTTGTATGGCTTCTACAACTAGGAAACCTAAAGGCCAGAAATGGTTTTCCTGTCGGGAAGCTCCATCATGGTGTCTCCTGCCATAGATTGCTCAGACTATGTTGCTTCCTCTGATTTTACTGATCTTGGGGTACTCTGAAAGACCCTGAATCTCCACCATGGTCACTCTCTAGGAGGAAGTCTCATCCAGCGCAGGAAACCTCTGCTCAGGACCCTGGACCCCATGGAGGAGAGGAGAATTAATAGAAGAACCCTTGGGTGTTCTCCATATTTCTTCATCTTCACCAGATGCTGAAATCCTCCAGAGGATTTCAAAAATTTTCAGGATCTCATGAGGAGAGTAACTACTTCTCTAGAAGTGCAGGCAGAGCTTGTGCCAAAGAATCCCCACACCCTCCTTGATTATTTTACTGCCCCAAGAAGAGTTGCCATTTCTATCAATGATGTCTTTCTGGAGCCAGCAAAAAATCTCTGGCAGACCTCTGCCTCTATACGTCCTATGGCCAAGAGAATGGATAGGTGAAATCGTGTTGCTCAATAAGATTAACCATTTTATTTTTAAATGCATCCTGTGCCTGATTCCTTAGTGGTCATAACCACTAATGAGTGGTCTCATCCATCCTGTCCTAAAGCCTGTTACAGGGATAAGGAATTAAAGAGGCTAGATTTATACAGCTGAAAGGCTTATTCCACCACTGCTCTCCTGACAACAATGTGAGAGTTGCCTCTTCTTTTTCCCCATCAGTTTAAATTCCATGAGCTTGGGGACAGAATGACAGACTTTAAAAATGCTTTGTTTCAGTGGAAGAAATCTGACGTTGTGGGTTCTTCTACAAACATTATGACCCTCCCTCCTTTGGAAGTGCTGTTACAATGTGCAAAGACAGCTTGTGCTACTCCTCAATTCAGCCAGTCTATGTCAAAAGAAACTGTCTAGACAAACTGTACTGGCTGCCTCATGAAGGATTTTCATTCTTCCACAGTTCTCATGCTCCCAGTTTGCTGGTGGTGGTTGTAGCAGTATTGAGTTCAAAAACAGGCCAAGTTCACTGCATGTGACAAGGAAGCCATGAGGTGCATACTTTAGGCAGTAGGAGGTTTCTCTTCTGTATCACTAAGCATCAGTAACTCTAAGTCTGTAATGTCCAGGTATCAGTACCATCTATGGGAGAAAATGGCTATATTCGCTGTGGCCCTCACTGATGACCGAAGAAAGTTAACTAGGTTCTGATAGCAGAAGGACTGTTTAGTGGCCAAGCATAATCTGAAATTATCATTTGACTCCTCTGATGTTGTACCATCAGCCATAACCTTGAGACAGCACACATGACTCAGATCATTTGGTCTTCTACCAGAAACTAGGAGGGAGGTGGTGCCTTTCAAGGGTGATTATTTGTTTAGTGTGAGAAATGAAGAGGTCCTAGGGGGGAAAAATGTGACCACCAGGTGAACAGACAGATCCCTAGTGGTCTACCAACCCGCAAGAAGGCCTTGGGTGTCTGGTTTTAGACTGTATAGATAACAGTGCTTGTCCTCATCTTTGTATTTCTCACAGTGATGCCAGTGCCAGCATCACAACCTCATCTTGTGCAGCAACAATGGATGAAGAACTTTAAACCCATTATAAAGGGCAAACAAACACCTTCTTTGTTTTCTGCCTTAAACCTCAAGTTTGATGCGTGGCTCAAGTGCTTCTGACCAACTTTGAATCCCTCCTTTTTTTGGAAACACTTTGCCCCTCATTCAGTACCTGAAGTAGCATCACCCCAGACAAATAGATTCTGGAAATTAGTTCAAAGGGGTTATTCTCTGCAATTTGAATCCTTCCCTCTTTCCAACCTGCCCTCCATTCCTATTAAGGATCCTGCTCAGGAAAACCTACTGAAATCAGAGGTTTACTCACTCCTGGACGTGGAAGGGTATACAAGTGGTACCAAGGGAACTGGAGGTAAAAGTTTTTATTCCAGGTACTTTCTGATCCTGAAAATAGATGGAAGTCTCAGTTGCATATTTAAATGAAGGAAATCCATGGAATCAATGTGGACAATCTCTGAAAGAAAGAATTTACCTTACAGTAACTGTGGTTATTTGAGGTGTGTTTTCCACATGGGTTCCACTATCTGCCCTCCTTTCCTACTACTAGTCCTAATCCTCTGGGATTCTGTATTTGCAACGGATCTGTCTGACTGTTTGGGCCCACTCTGGGATCTGACTGGTTGGGCCCACTCTGCTTTTAATGCTCCCTGGTGGGGGCATAAGGACATCTAAGGCACAGATATGGCCCCAACAAACACTGCTGGCCAGAATAATTTAATTTTATGTGTGGCACATGCACCTCTGGTGGAATCCATGTGGACACTCTAAGAACCACAACTACAGTAAGATAAGTATCCATTCTTTTCACTGTATCTCAGGGCTATATCACAGGCTAATACAGATTCTAATTTATGTGGTGGATCCATCTTTTTGATACCTATACCTATAAATTGCCAGTGGCTTAGTTGTGGCTATTTGGTTGTTGGCTTTCTGGATTGCAAAAAACAGTGCATCGAACAAAAAATCTTAGTTGTGCTTGTCTCTGTCATATACAGAAGTTGTTTAGGTAATATCTTTTTTTATTGGACCAATTAGAGACACAAGGCGGGTAAGGAAGACATTTTGAATTTTTAATGACAATACAGTATTGTTGGTTTGCTGAATCATGTAATCAGGATTCCAACAATATCTCATGCTTGTTGAATTGGAAGGATTTTATTACAACAAATTCCTTTGAACCAATTTTTTTCTGCTGAAAAATTGCTTAGAACTCCATAGGACTTATACTAAGGTTGCCTGGATAACTTTTGAATTATTATAAAATTAAAATTTGAATGTATGAGTTCGGGTTGCAGAGCTTACATTATCTGCCAACAATTTTACATGTGCTACTGGTGAAGACTGTAACTCTGTAAGCCAAATATCTGTAGTTAAAGAAAAAAAATATTGCTATTGCGTGTTCTCAATACATATATTTTTCAAACCCCACCCTTATACATGCCATAATTTTGCAGTTTTATGTATAATTCTACTGAGAGTTAGTAATTTAATAAAATGGTTGATGCAGTTAATGTGTACAGTCCTATAAATGGGTATAACATGTTCCAGATAAGTAGCCTCGCCACATTTTACTTTTTCTAGAGCCTTGAACTTCATGCAGTCTCTTATACCTGTGCAAGGTGTGCACAAGAGGCTTCTTGTTCAGAATAGTAACATTTGTTTCTATATTCACTTAGCACAGGTATACATTTCTACAGAAGGTGCAAGTCAGTGGAGAGTTGAGCCCAAAGTCCCTAACCCAGGTATAATATTTTTAAAAGTTCTCTAAACTGGATTACCTGGTACTACACTGAACCACCCTGTAGTAGCCCTGCAGTTATAACTGGTCCTTGTCCCTTACTCCCCTGGTTGGTTGGGCACTGATTAAAGTGAGTTAGGGAAGGAGCAAGGTAAAAAAAGTTTGCTTTTGGGATTCAGATGAGAAGATATTCTGTGTAAACAAACAAATTAACTTCAAAATGTTCTTGCTTTGTAGGTGGTTTTTTTTTCATACTTTTCATGTTTATATTGTACCTTTTTCACCTGAAGATCTTAACATAGTTGGAAAACTTTTTCATAATTATCATCCTCTTCCAGATGGGGAAAAACTGAGGTACAGAGAAATTACATGTCTTGCTGAGGCTGCCACAGGCCCTGTGGCAATCAGGAATAGAACTCAGTCTTTGTGTTTGATCAGCTTGAACAGTGGTTTTCAACCCATGGTCCATGGACCCCTAGCTGTCCATAGACTATGTCTAAGATTTCCAAAGAAGTCCACACCTCAATTCAAAATTTTTAGGGGTCTGCAAATGAAAAAAGGTTGAAAACCACCCTTCGCAGCAGGGCCCCAGAAGTAGAGATTTTGTCATGGATATTTTTGGTAAACGTCATGGCTAGGTCACGGGCTATGAATTTTTATTTGTTGCCCGTGACCTGTCTATGACTTTTACCAGAAATACCTATATCTAAATCTTAGCCTTGCTTATAATCTGTTTGATCTATGAGAAATTTCATTTAGATGCCTCACTTCAGTCAGGACTGAAAGTAACTAAGAATTTTGTTTAAAGTCCTTTAACATTCTTTTGCAAATGCAATCTCAAAATAATCTGTTTCCTGACCCAAAGATCTAGGGTTTTGGTGGGTTTTGTTTTGTTTTTTGTTTTGTTTCTGTTTTTAACTGTGTCTTTTAAGCACTGTGCTTAATTGACCAGTAGAGGTCAGCCTCTGAAACTTTTTATGTAGGGGAGATATACATTGCACATGTACAGCTTTTGTTACTGTTTTTCATCTAAAGTAGTTTACTTTATGGCACAAATGTATGTGCTGCTGCTTTTTCCTATATATCTTAAAAATTAGTATTAATGTGGCTTTGTTGGTTTCATGTCATAATGAAACGTATTTTTTTTTTCTGTTAGCTTTCATAAGTTGAAAGATTCCTTTGCTCTGAAGCTTTCCAGAATGGTTTATGCTAAGAAGCTTCCTGATCCCAACATATTTACTTAGTTTTAACCTAATATTTCCTCAACTTTTTTCTTCTTTCCATTTTACTGTAATTTCTCCTTCCTCGCTGACTGCTTTAATGTAAAGATTTGCTTCATAACTGGAGAACTAGTGATTATCTTCCTTTTGTAACTTATGATGCTGCTGCTCCACAGATCAGTGTCCCCATTAGGCCATGTGGAAGAACTGTAGGTGTTCTCCCTTCCGATGATTTCATCCATTAGGGTCATATCTTGGTTTTCTCCCTGCTGCCCTGTTATTTCACTAAAACATATTAAAGAGTAAAACAGTTATTATTCAGATTTAGCCGTTTACTGTAGATGGAATACACTGTTTTATAGACTGAGACATTCTAAGTATTCCCTTTGCCACCTACTCCTACGCAAAGGGAAACACTGGTATTCTTGTGTTACACGCTACTTTTTACAGCTCTGAATATACTTTTTTCTTAAGCAGAACAAAACTAACATCTTAAGAAAAACACATGATACCTTTTAAAAAGGTACTAAATAAATACATCTAGTGTATTTTTTCCAAATAGATTCATTACTATTTAAACCATAATCTGTGAAGTGTAATGACAATACTTACTTAAAGATAAAGGTTGCAACAGAGGTTGTAGTGTAAATTCTATTGTGTGATATTATAGGATGTAAATTTTTAGGACAGGGATTGTGTGAAGAGCCTCTAGTATGCTATGAATGATACCATAATATAAAAAATATATAAAAAGCTAAAAATAGAATGTCATAATAAAATTAGTGATTTGGTTATGAACACTATACTGCTGGTAGAGGTAAAATGGGGAGATTGAGGAAACTGCTATTGACTGTAGTGCCATCCCCGGTACTGACAGCCAATTGCGACCTGACGTGGTAGTCACTGACGAGACCCAGAAAAAGATCATCCTCGTCGACATCACGGTCTCCTTCGAGAACAGGACCCCGGCCTTCCGTGAAACCCGAGCTCGTAAGCTGGAAAAATACGCTCCCCTGGCCGACACCCTGAGAACGAAGGGCTAGAAGGTGCAGATGGATGCCCTGATGGTCGGCGCTTGGGACCCCTGCAACGAGCGTGTGCTGTGGACCTATGGGATCGGTCGACGCTACGTACGGCTCATGCGGCGCCTCATGGTCTCAGGCACCATCCGATAGTCCAGGGACATCTACATCGAACACATCACCAGCCACCGACAGTACCAGGAGGTGTGAGCCGGTACGACATCGTGCATCAACTATGGGAAAGGGGCTGAGAGACTTTTTCCATTGGACCATATGAACTGGAACCATAAACTCACTGAACACTAAATCCCACCAAATGAGGGCTGATCCATCCTCATCATCGTATCCACTCATTTTACTCCACACCTGAACATAGCCATTATATGGACAACATACCCCCGTATCTCAATGTCTGTACTTCGACCCGTTAAACTTTTACCCCCAATCGGGGAGATTGCAGATTATGTATTCCTTACGCCACCTGTTCCTAAACCGAATTTCGCACCCCTTGATAATCTGTACCTTATTCCCTGATCACCAGAAACTTCTATGCTTAAACTCTGTACCGTTTTCTTTTTACTTCAACATTATCTTAATAAAATGTGAACTTGACATTGTTTTAGTTTTTCACTATATTAATTAGTAACACATTTCATTGATCACCAGATATATTTAAGATCAATTTCTCTGAGTAGTAAGACATAAGATTGCCTTTTTTTTTTTTGACCACATATGCCTTTATTCTAGTAATGAGTATTAACCTAGGATAAATTAAACTAAAATTTCCCCCCTTAAATTCCTGAGTGGGAAACTTGCATATTTCTTTCAGTTGGTCTAGCATCCCGACTGTTGCTGCAGTTCCTGCTAAAAATGTGAAATCAGCACAGTGTTGATAAATTTGACTACACATAAAAAACATTGCCTTATCAGCACAAAAATCTAGATTTTACACAGGTGAGGCTTGATTGAGAACATTGTTACAGCTCAGTACCATTTATAAAGCACTTTTTTAGCAGATGGTATACTGTAATCTGTAATTACAATTGTCAGCATATGTCTCCTCTCCCAGCTCTCTACATTTGAAATTAAGGACAAGGTTAAAAAGAATTATGGGAAGTAATTAAAATTGGGGACAGTCTGTCAAAAAAGCTAAATAAATATTCAGTCTTTTCAAATGAAAGGTTCAAATAAACCTTCTAAGAATGTTTTTAATTATATTTGAGATTTTGAATGAAGAGGCAAGCACCAATATTTAAGGATAAATCTTTCCTGATAAAGAGAAATGGGGACTTTCCTGATAAAGAGAAATGGAATGGGGACTTTCTTCTCATGTATTTGTATATTGCTTAGCATTCTATAGTCCTGATCTTCATTTGAGGCCTCTTGAGTGCTGCTTCAGTACATAACGTGGGCTCTGTGACAAGAAAAAATGACTGCAATTACATTATTTGGATGGAAGACACACAAACATTTGGTTTAGCTGCTTTATATACAAGTTGTATACAAAAACTTATTCTATGATAGCTTTTTATGAAAGTAAACATTTTGAGATCATGAATGCAGTCACAAAAAATATTCTGAAGGAAGATCTAGCGTTGGCTGTGCCCTTGCTACTAATGCTTTTTGTGATGAGAGCTTTTAGTGTGATTAAGAAACAATATAGGTAGATTATCAAAATTATACCAACTGGAGCAGTGGTTCTCAACCTAATTACCATTGTGGACCACATATGTGACCCATAATGTGTTATGTGGGCTGCATCCAATTCTACCTCAATGGCCCTGAGGATGTCACATGGGCTGCAGCTCTGTGCTGACTGTGCTCAAGCTGCCCACGGGCCACAGGTTGAGAACCACTGGTCTGGAGTAAGTTCTTTTAAATTATTACAAACTGTGGGCTTTCCCTCTTCTTGTCATCAACTGGAGGCAGTCAAGACCTTTTCTGCTACGGAAGGATAACCAAGGCCTCCAGAGTAGATCAGTGGCAATCTCCAGACTTCTTTCAGAAAAACTAATTATCTCCTTATTAAGAATGTTTGTTTAAAAATTTATTTTACCAAAAATGTCCCATTTTAATTAAGACTAGCACGTTTTTGGCAAAGAAGTTCCGAGATAGCTAGATGCGCTTTCACACATGCAGGGGCATGCATTCTCCCTCCTTCTCTCTGCCTTCTCTTGCTTCTTTTTCCTTATTGTCAGGAGTGAATGTGGCCATTGGTTTCTCTTGCCTGTGGCAAGGAAAGAGGGTTATGAGAGGGTAGATCTTGCCACTGAGCACGCCAAAGGAAGATTGTAATGACCACCCACCCGATGAGTGTCTTATCCCTCCCCATCCAGTTGCCAAATATTTACTAAAAAAAATGCATCCGATGAAGTGAGCTGTAGCTCACGAAAGCTTATGCTCAAATAAATTGGTTAGTCTCTAAGGTGCCACAAGTACTCCTTTTCTTTTTGCGAATACAGACTAACAGAGCTGCTACTCTGAAACCTGTCAAATATTTACTGTGATTAACCGCGTGACAACCTCCCTCCTCACCACTTCTGGTTGTATTTTTTTTGGCAATATATGTATTTTCTTTCTTCATCAGTTGAGGATCTGAAGGCTGGATCGTAACTGACTTAACGCATCTGGAAAAATGACCAGCTACTTACTCTGGCTGAGCAGTTGTAGGCTTAAAATAAAAATGTTACTGTGGGTAGTTTTTAGATAAGAACAAGTGGTCACTTGCAAGACAGAGAATGAAGAATTGTATGAAATTATATATACATAGTCTGTACTGTTGCAGTGCCCAGAGAGTTCAGTTCAGTTTTGCGTCCCCCATTATGCTACATGGTGTATAAACGCATATGAAAAGAAGTCCCTGTCCTGAATTACTATCCAAAAATAAAAATAGTTGACTTTTCTGTAATAAGAGCATATGCTGTTAGTATGTTAAGTTTATTATACAAATCTGTTTCATTATCCACAGTAACAAATGTTCTAAGGGAAAACAGAAAGATGCAGACAACTTTTAACTGTGATTGTGATTTTTGAATATACTGTACTTTATAGGATTATAAGCAGGAGGAATTACTTGGCCTGATACTTATTAGACTCTTGATGACATACTATTTTATAACATCTAGTATGGTCGGGGTGTGTGTGTATTAAATAAGTGGATCGATGGCAATGTAAACATACTTAACTTTTTTCACTTGCAAGTACCCCAATCATTTATTGCAGTCCATTTCTGCTAGATGGAGCAAGCCATGACAAAAATGAGGTGGGGGAAGTCAAATTTCAAGGGCTCAAGCCTACAAAACCTCGTCTGCTGAGCTCCAGTGGGATTGTGTGTGTGTGGTAATTTCAGGATCATGCCCAAAATGTACAGTAGCCCTTATATTTTGCAAGTTGGGCATATCTGCTATTCAGAGGTAAGAGATTGCGATAAATGCCTTTTTATATGCAGAATACTCTGTGAAAAGAGTTACTTGTAATGAAGCAGGATGATATTGAATGTTTAGTACTGAAATGTTTTGATTTCAGTCTAACTGAATGAACAAACTTTCTTTCTTAAACTAAATAGTGCACACAAGTATGATTCCAAGCAGTGAGTGGGAGGTAGCTCATAGTTATCAATAAATCCTTGTCTTTATAAATTCTTTGAAGACCTGCTCATTCCCTCTGAAACATTTGGCACTGGCCACTCCTAGAAAACAGGATATTGGTCTAGATGCGTCATTTGGTCTGATGCAGCATGGCCATGTTTATATTCTTATGTTTCATAGGACCACAATTAAAATTGGAACCTGGACTGTTGGTAGTTTCTCCATGGAGCCTCAATTGATTTTTTTTTTTTTTTTTATTAAATCTGTTTCTTCCAGTCTGAGTTTGTATGGCAGTGCCAGTGTTTTATGTATTTTGATAGCATCCATCATGAATCATAGGGTTGGGATTTCAGCTAAATTCTCCTACTGCTTTGTTATTTCAGTTTGATGAGGATAAAGTAGTACTATTAGCAAAGATCATGTCATCTCTGACGTACAATGAATGTTGATAACCTCTTACAACTGTTTAATTGATGCTTTAGCATCTTACAACTGTTTGTTTAATGTTTGTGGCTAAAGTTAGGTTTCCTGCCTGCATCTCAGTGGACTGGCTTAAAAAAAAAAATTCAAGGAAAGTGGCTTGGGGAGAAGATGTTTAGAAGATCTTGTGTGAAAGGCCTAGAGATTGTTGGGGATGCTGTTGAGAGAAACGGAGGTCTGGTGGAAGGATGACTAGAGCACCAGCCAAATAAGAGTTTTGAAAGCTACAAAATGGAGAGGGACACCTTGAACTTCTCAAGAACTTGTACTGGATATAGGAAAGCATTGTACTCCTATATTTAACCTCAAGATAAGAATTGTTATTTCTCAGGCACTTGAAACATAAAAAATTTTAATTAATGCATTTTATTAAATAATAAATATGATATAGCTCTTACTCTTTTAACCAACTTCTCAAATGTCTTACAGTTTATTTTATGTTTGCTCTTGTGTATCCATTCCTTCTGATATTAAATAATAATGCAAACACTTCTAAAATGAAAGACACAGGTAAGTGAGTAAAGTGTAAGTAATTGATGCATGTGTTTTGCAGAAATTGAGATTTTTCCCACTAGACAGACAGACTGCCTGCATTTTTAATGGACCTGTTATACAGCTCACTGAAAATGCAGATATAACTTCTTTCAGAGATTTTATGTTGAGCTAAACCTTAGGTCATTCAAATAACTTTTTAAATGTACGTAAAACTTTGGGGAAAATGTTACTTGTTTTGAATAGTATCAGTCAAAAGTGTATTGAGTTTTTATATATATAAAAAAACTGACAAGTCAAAAGGTGGCTATGTGGATTATTCATTGTAGTAGAAGCTCAACATCACTATAGTATATTAAAGACTGTTGGAAATGTTTACTGTACATTTTTACCTTTACATAATGTACTTAGATCAATTGCCTGATACTGTTAATCGGAACAGACAGACAATAGTCAGGATTTAATATTTTGGAAACTAATAATGAACTATAATTTAAGTAACTCAGGATGCACACCATGTTAAGGTCTTTTAAAGTAATTTAATGCTTGGGAAAACTTTTTTACACAATGTTAGTTCCTTTAAGTATCTCACTATGTCAACTGGATAAATGGCTCAAAATAACATCATACTACAGAAATAGATTTACTTTCTTTGAGTGCATTTCATTAGGTTTATATATACAGTAACTCCTCACTTAACATTGTAGTTATGTGAAATGATGATAAACGAATCCAATTTTCCCATAATATTTAATGTAAATGTGGGAGGTTAGGTTCCAAGGAAATTTTTTGGGGGCAGACAAAAAGCATTATGTGCTGTGCTGTGCTGTGGTTGGGAAGTGCTCCTGGCTTACCCCACAAAGGCACAGCCCACTACAGGCAAGGACGCTAGGACACACCTTCCCTGCAGCAGCAGTGGCAGTTTACCCGGAGAAGAACAGGCCCCGACTTTGCCAGTGGATCCTCCAGGCCCGCCTCTTCCCATCCCCACTCCACCTCCTCTCCGGAGCATGCCGCATCCCTGCTCCTTCCCCCACAGAAAGTTCTAAGTGCTGTTTGGCGGTGGGGAAAGTGCTGGGAGGGAGGGGGAGGAGGCAGAGAAGAGGAACATGTGCAATGCTCCTTCGTAAAGTCGCTGCTGTTCCACAAAATCTTACAGGCAGTGGACAGAGCAGGCAGCCAAACAACATTATAAGGGAGCATTGCACAACTTTAAATGAGCATGTTCCCTAATTGAGCAGCGACGTAACTTTGAAACAATGTTAAGCGGGAGGACGTTAAGTGAGGAGTTACTGTGTGTGTGTGTGTGTGTGTTTAGTTGACAAATCTAGGTGTGTGTTTTAAGGAGGAGCTAGTTATAAACTAAATTGGCTTATACTTTTTTTTAATTGCAACAGATATAGAAAGAGAAACAAAAGGGAAAAGGAAAAAAGTCAGTGTTGTGCCAGTGATGATAGAATGAAGTAAATAAACAGGATAAGGACCAAAAGAAAATCTTAAAATACTAATGTACACTGATGGATCATGTGACTTGAAAGCAGATTTACTAGTGATGCTTTCAAGATGAACTTCACTGTGTTCTGATTCAATGAAAGCAGATTTACTAGTGATGCTTTCAAGATGAACTTCACTGTGTTCTGATTCAATGAATTTAAGGTGCACTTTTTAATCTGCTGCTTTATTCTGTTTCCTGCCATACATTTTGTTACTGCTTAATCAATTTTGATCTACAAATTGCTGATGAGAAAAGATATGATTTAATTGGGATTAGACAAATTTACAAATTAGGATTTTCATGACCAGTTACAAGTAAACTTTTATTAAGAGAAAATCCATACACAAAATATTTCATAAACATAGCTTCAGTTTTTTTTCAAGGAAGCCTATTTATCTCTGATTATATATAAACTTTTTCCCAAAGATGGATCAGAGAAAGTATAATGACGAAAGGTCCTGTGGACTTCACATTTATGTCTCTCTCCTTATCAGAAGATTCAGAGAGATTTATATTTGTTAAATGCGGGTAACACTGACCATTTGAAAAAGGAATATGGATGTTGAGATGGTTCTGTTTTCTGGTTCAGCTGTTATTATTTTCAATCATTCAATAATTGTAAATATATAGCTAGGGAAATCCTAGGTGCTTTTTTTCTTCTGAGGTATACAGGTACAGCTTAAAAGTTAATATTTCAAATGTTTCCTGGGACAAGTCTACAAAGAAGCCCAGGCTCTAGAGCAGTGGTTCTCAACCAGGGGTTTGTGAACTCTTGGGGTACACAGAGGTCTTCCATGCAGTACATCAACATATTTGCCTAGTTTTACAACAGACTACGTAAAAAGCACTAGTGAAGTCAGCACAAACAAAAATTTCATGTAGACAGTGACTTGTTTATGCTACTCTATGTACTATACACTGAAATGTAAGTACAGTATTTATATCCCAATTGATTTATTTTATAATTATATGGTAAAAATGAGAAAGTACGCAATTTTTCAGTAATAGTGTACTGTGACACGTGTTTTTTTTTGTATTTTTATGTCTGATTTTGTAAGCAAGTAGTTTTTAAGTGAGGTGTAACTTGGGAGTATGCAAGACTAATCAGATTCTGAAAGGGTACAGTAGTCTGGAAAGGTTGAGAGCCACTGCTCTAGAGTGACAAGTAGCTCATGATGTGTGGCAGTGAGGTAGGTTTAGGTTACTATGCATCCAGAGGAATTCTTAAGCAGTTTAAATATGAATGTAAATTCGCAGGTTGGGTGTACAGCTAAGCAGCTGGAAGCCAGGGAGAGCCCCTCCCTCCTCAAACAAACACTCCTCCGCTAAGAAATGCCTTCCTTTCTTATGGGAAGGCCCAACACCTGCAGACCCTTCCCTCTTCCTTTTCTCCACTGTCTTCAGTGAGCAGAAGTAGGCCTGTTTCCCCCTCCCCTCCCCCCCAGTCCCTCCTTCTTGTGTTTTCAGAGGGCATCTACACACTTTCTCCACTAGAAAGGTAGCAGTGTTGAGTTCCTCCACCTCTGTACATCAGTGGGGCCTCCAGACTTCCTATTTTTTGTCCTACTTTTGATTCCCTCCACCCCTTCCCCAATTATCTAGGATCCTTCCCTGTGTGTTCCCACACCCCAAATAAAATCTTGTATGTTCTTTGCCTATACCCTAGTATCCCTCATCCTTTAGAAGTCAATTCTCTTCTCCCAAATAGTGAAACCAGGGCTCAAATTGGGGAGGGAGGGAAAGTAGTGGTACTCTCCCAAGCTCCACTTGTATCAGTGCAATTTCCTGCAATATCTTTTGGGAGATCTTACTGTATTAAGTGTATGTATCATTGTGGGCCAGGGATTGTCTGTAATTCCAAGGGAGAGAACAGTCTGGTGATTAGGCAAATTCACTCAGCTTGTAATATCTTCAGAGAAATACCACTACCTAGAGATGCTCGCATATACTAATACAAACTGGATACGCCAGAGCTCAACAGAAAAAGAAAAGGCTGTTGAATAAATAGCCTGAGTTTAAACTGATTCTGATCCAGTAAATAGAACCTTCTGTCCCAGAGGGGCCCCCAATCCTTGTAGAGGGATTGGAAAACTTAATCTACTAGGGCCCCATAAAACAGATGAATGATCTCTGGTAAGCTTTTTAGCGTGTGGGTAGGTTCTTCTATGGTTTTTAATGTTTTCTCTGTGATGCTTTCAGCTTAATAAATGTGCCATCTTAGAAAGAGCTGTGTCGTAACTTTATAAGTGCAGGAATATGCTGGTCATAGCCACTGGAGAGAAAACAATGTGCAGATGTTGACCTTTTAGGGCAGTCTGTCTTACTGGGAATATCACTATGTAGGTAGGGAGCGGGCAACCTTAAAGAACCTCTCATTAGAAGTAAGTGAGACACCCAAGAGGGGTGATGGCTGGAGCCTAAAGTGGGTGCCATTAGTGTACCACAGTGAGGGAAATACAGGTGCAGTTACCCTGAAACTGATAGTGCTCACAACCTGAACTGTACTCAGACTAAGCTCTGCCTACTGGAGATGCCAAAATGAGATGCTATTCATAATGCAATGTGCAGTTCTATAAAATGGGATTATTTTATAGAACTGCAGACATGATCTGCTGTGCTCCAGAGGCTTTGCCCTTCTCGATGGGGTTCAGATACACCCATAAAAATAGATTAAGACCTATATGCATAACAGGTATATGCCTGGGGCCCTATTTTCTTGTTTTCTGATATCAGAATCTTAAACTTTTTTTAACCCTCAAGTTTATGAAGAAAAACTTGAACCATGTGTAACTGATGCAGTGATGTACAAATAGAAATCTGCAGCCAATGTCTAGCACAAGGAAGATCATTAACTATTAGAGCCAAGGAAGAATCCTCCTAACACCACACCCATCTCCAGAGCAGATCATACCCCTTCTGCTGTTGAGTGGAAAGGGTGGTCTAGTTGGAGAGTTGTGCTTGTATTTCCCCACTGTCTGTGTGGGATTGGTCTCAGATGCTCCACTCTTTCCCACTGGCCTTTTGGCTCCATGGATCTGTTTTGCTGGGTGGAGTTAAATGAGGTACTTTCCCAGGTGTTGCCTCTCACAGCACTAAAACGAAATATTACTCATGGTATATTGTACAAATAATCTTGTATTATGATTGTCCCACTCCTTACATGCTTTTTTAGTAGTGAATTTGCTTCAGTGTTGACATTTTAAATCATCCTGACTGGCTATCTAAGTTAATGCCATACCTCTCAAATACCCCTCATTTCAAGGTATGTCACTCTGTCTGATTTAAATAACTTTAAACAATAAATATGAAGGAACAATATATTTGGGTTCCAGCTGGGTAACTTCAGAACTAAAATAAAGAATCATGGAACTAAGGTTATAGAAAGTTTATTTAACTACAAAATGAATTCTGCATTCTTTTTGGTATCCCTGGTTTTGTCATTCACTTTGTCTTCTAACCCCTCACCTCCCACTAACAAAGGTATTCTTAACTATGGTTAAAATAGCAGTCAAGACTCTGCAATTCTTCCAGTTGTGTCCCTATTGGTGCTCCACTGTAAGTGTGCTTGCATCTCTGCACTGCTGATCAGAGAACTTTGGTAGCAATGTCCATTAATCCCAGACACGTGCCATCTCTCCTCATACCTTGCCACATAGCTAGTTTAGTGCATGAGGGCTAACCTCCCTCAGTTTCTTCTCAACTGCCCTGGCTAGAAACAGAGCTATAAGCAGTCATTATTGATTATTATCTCATCATTTCTTTTTAGCCTAGAGCCTAGTTTTTAGTAGTAATTACTCTAGTGTCTTTTATTTTTGTCCTAATATTCTAAAGTAAGTGCATGCGCGTGTGTTTGTGTTCGTGTTCGTTCTCATTGGGGACTCTTTCCCGCCCAATGAGGCTAGCCCCATCACAGACACACACTCACAGTGCATTTCTTGCCTTGGGCAAGGACATGTTCCTCAAAAGTGTGCTCTCTGCCAGCAGCTTAGACCTTGGTCTCTCAAGGACAGAGAGCTGAGGCAGAAGACTATATGCATGGTGGTAGCTCTCAGACCTCCTCTGGACCCGTGCCAAGAGTCTCCACGAAAACGTGAGTCTTCCCCACAACCCTCAACATCCAAAGGCCATGGGTGAGGAAATCAGCTGTAGACCCCACAAGTCGAAAAAGAGAGCACGAAGTCCCTGAGCCATGAGCTAGCTGCAAACCATTTCCAGCATGTTTGGTATCCTCGGTATCCTCATCAGCACTGAGACAGGCCAAGCCCGGTACCCATGGCTCAAGGCAGCAGGTGCCACTGGCACACCCACAGACCCAATGGGCACGGGCACCAATTCAACAACAACTATGGTGAAGGATAGGAGCAAACACTCCAAGAATCACTGGTATGCAGTGTCCCATCGGTACCAATGCCTCATCTGGTACCTGAATGGCTAGTGTGGATAAGATCTCAACACCCCCTCCCCCCCGCCCCTCCCTGTGGAACTGAGATGGTTGGCACTGCTGGAATTCTGGCATTTGAGGGACTTCCATGTAACTGATGTACCAGTCTCTCCTCTCCTCGGCGCCAGGATCTGAGTCTCCATCCAGAATGGGAGTTTTCCCCGCTGCCTTGCCATGTTCCCTCACTCTCGAGTGCGGACTCAGTGAACTGGAGGAGGGGATATCTCAGTACTCCTCCCAAGCACCCTATGGTGCCTGATACCAGCATGGCCCCTGGGCATATTCTCAGATGGCTCCACCTGAGTACAGCCATGGTCCTGGTACAGCCATCGATGAGCACCACCACTGGGCTCCATGCCACTGCCACCCCAGTGGTGATACTGGGACCCCTGGACTGCATATTACCACCATGCCTGTGGAGCTTCTGGTCCCACCCATGAGTCTTTGAGACATGCTTCCTCAGCTATGGCATCCAGGGGTTCAGAGCCCTCCGAGGGAATCTCTGAGGAGTGTGAGGGCAATGCTGAGGAGGTGGTGACTCCAAAAACTATATCCTCCTCCTTCTCCATACGAGACTGTCATACCGCACCCCCGCCATCCCCATTCCTGGTGGATGATTTTTGCTTATTCCAGGACCTCGTGAAGAGAGAGGCTGACTCTCTCCCGATACCTCTGGAGGAAGTCAAGGATATGCACCACAAGCTCCTGGACATCCTCCATTCATTTTCCTCAAAAATGGCCCTCCCTGTCAATTGAAGCTCTTCTCGACCTCGCGAGAATCATCTGGCAGACCCCAGCATTGCTCGCACCGACTTGCAAGTGCGTGGACAAAAAGTACTGCATTCTAGTGAGAGAAACAGAGTTCCTCTTCTCCCACCTCTTCACTCAACTCCATCCTGGTGGTCAATTCTTGTGGCCATGAGGACCACTCCCCATGATAGGGTCTGGAAATGTCTGGACCTATTTGTCAGGAAGATACATTTGGCCACGCTTCAGTTTTGAATAGTCAACTATCAAGCACTTATGGTGAAATACGATTATATGAATTACTTGAAACTGAACAGTTTTATTGAGCAGCTGCCTTGCCCAGGTTGCATCACGAACAATTTAAGGCCATCATCCGAGAAGGGCAGCTAGTAGCAAAAACCACACTGGAGTCTGCCATTGACTTGGCCAGTACTACAACCAGATCTATCTCCATGGCAGTAGTGATGTAATGTGCCTCTTGGCTCCACCTGTCGGGTTTCCCAAAGGAGGTGCAGGCAACTATCCAAGATGGGCACTAAGCTCTTTGCGGAGAAAACCAATGCCTCTCTTTGCACTTCAAAGGATTCTTGGACCACTCTCAGTTCACCAGGCATGTACGTGCCGGGACAAAAGAGAAAATTTAGTCTGCAGCCCCAGCATAGGCCACGCACTTCCCAATACCTGGCTCAACAATACAAGCCACAGAGGAAGAAAACTAAATTCTCTAGATGTAAACCATCTGGCCAGCAATCCTCCTTGTCCCAGCCTTCTACGTCTAAGCACCAATTTTGATGTGTTGGTTGAGGTGCCGACAGAGCACTCCCCACAACTGCTACAATTGACCATTGCTACCCAACCATTTGGCCACCATCTTGCAGTATTCCAAAGGGCCCTGGAGATTGTTCGCCATGGATACTGTATCCATTTTGCCTCCCTGGCTCCTCCTCTACAACCATCCCTGTCCCTCCTCACGAAAGACTACAACAAGAGGTAGACTGCCTCCTCCAGTTAGGAGCCACAGAACCAGTACCGTAACATCTACAAGGCAAAGGGTTTTACTCTTGGTACTTCCTAATACCCAAGAGGAAGGGGGACTGAGGGAGGGAGTCAGTCAGTCACTTTAGCAATGATCATTCTAGTGTTGGAACAGGGAGACTGGTTTTCGGCCCTCAAGTTCCAGGATGCATATTTTCACATCTCAGTCTTACTAACGCTCACACAATTTCTCAGATTCTCACTGGAACAAGATCACTACTAGTAGAGGGTATTCCCCTTTGGGTTATCTTTGGCCTCAAGAGTATTTTCTGAAATTCTCTCAGTAGTGGCTGCCCACTTATGCTCCCAAGGGATCATGATTTACCCTTAATTGGACGGTTACCTCCTCAGAGCCCAGTCTCTCCAAGAGGTTCAATGAGTCACCAAAGCTGTAATGAACTTGTTTACAGAGGTTGGCCCACAGATCAACACCCACAAATCAACCCTCATTCCAGTACAGCCCCTGTAGTTTATTGATATCTCTTGACACAGCACCTATTTCTCTCTCTGGCCACATTCACAGACACCATACAAAACAGCCCACACATATCAGCCAGACACTGCCTACAACTCTTAGGGCATTTTGCAGCGGGCACAGTGGTAATACCACATACCAGACTCCACAAGTGGTGCCTTCAGATGTGGTTCAGCATGGTTTACCTACCAGATAGGGACAAACTAGACAAAGCCCTGTCACTACCCACTAGGGGTAAAAACTTCCCTAGATTGATGTAAAAACCCAGCCAACATTTGCAAAGGGATCCCTTTCATGCAAAAAGTCCTCTGTTGTTACTTCTCACCACCGACACATCATTCATGGGGTGGGGTGCACATCTAAATGCCTGTACAACATGATATTGCTCCAGAGCAGGCATAGGACATCACTCTCTAGGCAATGTTCTCCTCCTCCTCTGAGACAGGGACTTTTTTACTCCTTTTATCTTCAGTAGGACCTTCAATGGTAGGGGGAAAAAGTGATGGCGCACACGTCATTCTGATTGCCCCAATGTGGCTGAGACAGACCTGGTACCCTTATCTGTTACAACTCTTGACGTGCCCACCAATCTCGCTCCTGGCCACTCTGCATCTCTTCAGAGAATAGAGGGCATACCTTAAATCCAGTTTTGGTGATTCTCTGCCTCAAGGCATTGCTCCTTGGTTCCAACACCTGATCAACGGAGATGCAAGAGGTGGTTATCATACAGCAGAAAATCCTTGACACTATGTACTTACCTGCCAAAATTATCCAGGCTTCAGATTTCGTGTGCATCTCAACAAATCTCCCTGACATCCACCATTCCTCCAAACATATTAGACTATGCACTGGCACTAAAAAGATCGGGGCTATCCATAAGCTCTCTTAAAGTCCACCTAGTGTCTATAACAGCCTTCTGTCATCCCGTGGAGGGGTACTAAGTGCTGTCATCCTGGACCACCAAAAGGTTCCTAAAGGGTATTGTAAACTTCTGTCCACAACCTCGGCTTCCTATTCCCACATGGGACTTAAACCTGGTACTGAAGGGACTGACTAGGCCTCCCTTCGAACCCGTGGCCACGTGTTCACTCGCTTACCTCTTGATGAAAACTGCCTTTCTGACAGCGTTTACTTCGTCCAGGATAATAGGGGAAATAATGGCTCTGATGGCACATTTTCCCCCATACGGTATTCTTTTGGGACTAGGTTAGACTTGGGCCACCTCCAAAATTTGTTCCCGAGGTAACCTCCCCATTTCACATGAACCAGTTGATTCATCTTCCAACCTTCTATTGCAAGCCTTACTGAGACAACAGAGAGGCTATATTTCATACTCTAGGTGTCAGAAGAGTCCTAGCCTTCTACCTGGGCAGGACGAAGGCCTTGAGGAAGCCCCCCAGACTTTTCCTCTCCATTGCGGAAAGATCCAAGGGCTCGGCAATATCAGCCCCAAAACTTTCCAAGTGAGTCTTAAACTGTATCAGACAACGTTATCAAATTCACTGTATGACCCCTCCACATGCTGTTTGTACACGTTCCACAAGGTCCATCTCCTCATCTGTTGCCTTCTTCAAGAATGTCCCTATCTCAGAGATCTGTAGAACGGCGACATGGACGTCAGTCCTCACCTTCGCCGAACGTTATGCAATCACTGGGGACTCCGCCTCTGATGCCATCTTTGGCTCCACAGGGCTGACCTGACTCTGAAGTCCCAGCCCTCCAGAGGGGATACTGCTCGGGAGTCACCTGTAGTGGAGCACCCTTAGGGACACTACTAGAAGAAGAAGTTATCCACCTGGTCCAGTAATGATGGTTCTTTGAGGTGTATGTCCCTATGGGTGCTCCACAACCCACCCGCTTCCCCTCTACTTCGGCATGCTTGTCAATGACTTTATAGAGAAGGAAGTGAGCAGGGTTATCCTGTACACCCTGACTATCCTTGTGACAGGACTTGATGAAAGACGGGTTATGTGCAAGCCTAACGGACACTGGTATTGAAGTTCTCCAATCAGCAGCACAGAGACGCAAGCACACCTGTAGTGGAGCACCCATAGGGAGACACATCTTGAAGAACCATCATTACTGCACAAGGTGAGTAACTTTTGCTGCTGCTTTTAACTCAGGATAGTAGCTTCATTTAAACCCCAGGTTCCTCTTTAACCGGAGCTGCTAATGTGAGTTAAAAGCCAAATCTTCAATGATATTTTAACCTAGTTTAGCTGACTACAGTTAAGAACACATTTCTTTTGGCAGTGCAGAGATACCTGCAGGCTGGAAGTTTTAACTATACCTTTCATGGAGATGGATGGGGACGATTCACACCTCTCACACGCTGCAGACTGAGGCAGATGCAATTGTAGATTATAAATTTGTTTTACAGCCCCATCAACTAGAGTAGGGGTGGGCAAACTACGGCTTGTGGGCTGGATCTGGCCTGCCAGCTGTTTTAATCCAACCCCTGAGCTCCCGCTGTGGAGCCGGGTCTGCGGCTTGCCCTGCTCTGGTGCTCCAGCCGGGGAGCAGGGTCGGGGGCCACTCCACACGGCTCCCGGAGCAGCCGCATAGCCCCCCTCCGTCTCCTACACGTAGGGGCAGCCAGGGCACGCAGCTCTGCTCATGCCCCAAGCTCCGCCCCTGCAGCTCCCATTGCTTGGGAATCATGGCCAATGGGAGCTGCAGAGTTGGTGCCTGCACATGGGGCAGCATGCAGAGCTGCCTGGCTGCGCCTTTGCTGAGGAGCCAGAGAAGGGACATGCCATTTCTTCCAGTTGCCGCTTGAGGTAAGTGCCACCCAGAGCCTGCATACCTGAGCCTCCCCCTGCTCCCCGTCCCACTGCCCCAGCCCTGATTTCCCCCCCCCCCCTTCCAAACTCCTCAGTCCCAGAGCCTGCACCCCCAGCTGGAGCTCTTACCCCCCCCCATGTCCCCCTCCCAGCCTGGAGCCTCCTCAAGCACCCTGAACTCCTCATTTCTGACCCCACCCTGGAGCCCGCACCCCCAACCAGAGGCCTTACCCCCTCCCACACCCTAACACCAATTTTGTGAGCATTCATGGCCCGCTATACAATTTCTATTCCCAGATGTGGCCCTCGGGCCCACCCCTGAACTAGAGGCTTTTAAAAAAAAAAAAAAATGTGTAATTAGGATTTTTCTTCACAAGGAGACTCACAGATCTCTCATTTGGGCAGCCAATCCTTTCATAACTCAGAAGGCAGGACCAGACCATTATTAACAAGGATTAAGGGACTGAGCTAGTGGAGTGGAGTTTTGTTTTTGTCTCCCCCCCTACCCCGCCCCCCCTCAGTTGTAGGCAGAGTTTCCTGACTGCATAGGGGTAACTGGCAACAGTTATCTCAAACTGGCTGTGTCTTTTGGGTCTGGGCCATTCCCTCCCTGCCAGTGACTGATAGCTCTGATTTTTCCCTCCTAAACTGCAAAGGGGCTAAAGATCCAAAAGCGGGTCATTAGACTTTTGTACTAGAATAAAGGGAACTTTCAGGTAATCAAGTATAAATTTTCCTGTTCTGGAGCACAAGATGGCAGCCTGGGTACTAGGTTGCTGACCTGGTGTGATTTGTAATCTAGTTTAATTTGAGCCCTGATGACTTCCGCACAAAATTTAATTATCTTATTCTCTAAATATCATTTTCCTCTGAACATCCATATAGACACACACATTAGGGTTTCCTCCCAAGCTTGCTTTGCTCTTTCTCCTCCCACCCCCCAAATCTTCAACACTTATTTGGTGTAATAACAGGTCTGTTTTTAGGTAGGAATGATGTACAGCAATTGAGCAGCTGCTTTATATGCTCTGCAACTAAATTTCTTGCCTGCCTCCTATAACCTCACCATAGCTGTCCTCCAGCTGACTGTGCAATAACCCTACCCAGTCCCAAGAGCCAGAAGTCTTAAAAATGAACAAAACATCTGCTAGAAAAACAGAGGTATGCTGGAGAAATGAAGGGAAAGTCTTCAGAGGGCTGGAGAACAGCGAAGTGTAATGCCCTGTCTGGATTTACACATCTCGTGGTGGGAGGCCATCAATGCAGGAGAAATTGCACAATGCCTAGGACAGTAGTTAGGACTGAAATCACTTGGAATTAGTTTGCCAAACCTTGGTGGGACAGTGTCAGCCAGAGAGATTATGTTGGCAGCCATGGTACAAACTAAAGATTTCTTTATAATGCATAGTTGATAGGAACTCTGTGGGCACAACACATGATATGATTACTTAGGATGTTATTCGCTGTGTTCTTGTGCCTATAAGTGCCCAGGTGTGTTCTTGTGTCCATGTTTAATATATTCAGACGTACTGGAAGGAAGCAAAATTTTAAAATGTATTTTTGTAGAGACTTTCAAGTTTTCTCTCTAATTTCTGTAGAGTGTTTCAAATTAAAATACGAAAGAAAAGGAGAAAGTATACATTTTTCTGATTTTGTAAACAGATGGGTAGAGAATTACAGAAGACACAACTGTTACTTTTTTCAATGCTGTGTGCAAACCAATTTCACATTTCTGTCTTAAAACAAATCATATTATTTCTAATTAACTACAGATGTTGCCAATTGCAAAAACCAAAACACAAGCAAAATCAAGATGTTTATATAGAAGAAGATTGCTTACATTGTATTTGGTTTTTATGAATCAAATTAGTTAGAATTGAAGAGTCACCATTATGGTTCTGTTTTATGTACATATTGTAATATACCTGTTTCAGTGCTTAAGGCAAATAAGCTGAAATTTGAAGCCAACAATTAAACTCATTGCAGGAAATAATTACTATGGGAGTAATTATTACGTGAATTCCTTTTGTGATCTTAAATCTGTGTTTGAAATTGTGTCTGTTACTAATAACTTATGAAGCTCTTCTCCTTAATTGGGGTCATAGTCCTCCTTTATATAGTGTTTTTCCTATGTAGTCAGTTGGAAACCCAGCAGTTCAAACCTGTGTGACATTTCTTGATTCCCTCCCCCCGTTCCCAGTTTGTTGGGTGTGGTAGTTCTTCTGGGAGTGCTTGTACACATCTATTCCACTTTAGGTGTCTGAGTGCCTGTACATCAGAGCTGGAAAACTCTTTCTCAGAGTAGTACCCATTGGGGCAGCATGTGCCCCCTCCATGTGCTTGTGCTGCTCTGAGCCCCCTCGGTTTTTTCTCACTGCTTCTGAATGGTGGATAGAGTGTGAGCTAGCTCCTCTCACTTTCCCTATTTAGTGAATTTCTAAAGGTTTATTTATAAATAGTTTGTTTAAAAGTTTATAGTTAATTTAGTGGTTCTTGTTTATAGTTTTGTGTTTTTAATTATATTTGTGAATTTTTGTTTGTTTGTTTTCATCAACCTTTTGCTCTGTACCAGGGCATGCCAAAGCCTCCGGGTTTGAGGTGCCATTCTGGTTGCAATAAGTCAATGCCAATCAGCATTTCACACTCCAAGTGCTTAAAGTGCCTGAGTGAGGGTCATATTAGGCTTAAGTACCCCATCTGTAAGGGGTTCAAACCCTGAACCAAAAGAGATGAGAGGTTTGTTTCAGGGACATTCTGATGGCAGTGGCTTTGTGCCTCCATTTGGTACCAAGCCTCTCTGTGCATGAGGACTCCAGCTCCACACGCTTCTGCAGTGCACTGCCAGACATGGCAGAGTCCTGCACAGAAATGAGCTGGATAGAAGAAATCACTCTCCCTGTCTGGTGCCCTACAAGCATCAGAAGAAGTCTGGTACCCCTGTTTTCAAGAAGTCATCTTCTTCAGGGGTTATGAGATTCCCATAAGAAGAGGACAAGTACCGAGCTTAGGGCATCTTCGGCAGGATGGTCCCCAGGACCACTCTCTGGTAGTATTGAGTTGTCGACTGGGACCTCAAGAGGTGCTATTGAGACCAAGTCCATTGCTGGCTTTGTCTGCAGAACCATTTTTAGTCTGAAGTACCGACTTCGCAAACAACTTTGGTGGTACCAAAAATACCTGAGGCATATGCAGCAGCCAGGGACTTCTTGTACTTGACGGTACGAGATTCACTACTCAGGCAGGATAACTTGTTTCCTGCTTCTCTCTCAATTACACAAGTACCAGCTCTGACAACAGCCTCTGTACTTTCTAGAGAGGTGCTGTCAGTGGTGGGTCCTGTCAGTGCCATCCGGTTCTGGTGTTCGCCCACCATGGTAGGAGCTCAGTGCTGCTGATCGTGAATCCTCAAATCTTTGGAGTGTTGACCTTATTTTGCCAGCAATGGTCCTGTTCACATGTTTCTCTGCTCGGTATTGCCCCACCCTGGCATTCTAACATGGATTTGTCACCTGATTCGGAGGAGAGTTCCTACAAATCAGAATCCTTCTCTACAAGAGCTCAGCTGTCAATCCTTGATGCACAGATCGAGGTCTCAGGGCTAAGACACCTACACATGCAGATCTGTGGGAACACTTCCATGGAATAGGTCCCTAATCCCATACCAGATGTTGCATTTACCCTTCTGGCACCCTTAGGCAGTTTGCCTAGATTCAAAAGCAACTTCACAGCACCAGATTTCAAGATCATCATCTAGGTGCCGTTCTCCATCTGATATCATGGTCAGTACTGATGTTGTCACAAGATTTGCCATCCAGGCATGGTTCCACAACCAGTTCCACAATCACCATCCAGATGGCAGTCTCTGGCCGGTAACATCCTCGGTACTAATATTGGTACTCCTCAGTCAAAGGAAGGTTTACCTAGAGGATGTCATAAAGTTGGTGCTCTCTTAGCTTTGACTCCCTTATACTTTGCAGAAGGAATGGGGAAAATAGTACTGTTTTGTGTAAAAGTGACCTGCTAATGTGCATGTTTTAATCAATGTATGATTCTTTACTGAATGCCCTAAACAGCATCAGCGCAAAAAAAAAAAAAAAAAAAGCATTCAGTGTGCAACTGACCTTACTTTATTTGAAGCAAAACTGTCACATAGTTTTAAAAATGCTACTTACTTGATTTCCTTCCTCCCTCTCACCACCTGGCCCCGTGCTCTAAAAGGATTCTTTGGTAGCTATGTAGTCATTGAATGGTACATATTAGGATCACAGTGGAGCAGGAACTAGTCAGCTATAATTCTGGGATGTATAACAAAAGATAACTTTTAAAAAATTGTGCGGAATGTTCTCCTGACCTTTCTCTCTGCAATTAGTTAATTTACAAAGAAAACTTTGCAGGGTCATCTTTTTAAAAACAGTAGTAGACTGTTGGATATTCACATTTCTTAGACTCCCAATATACTTATTGGGCTAGATTATTGAAACAACAGTCATTTTGCCAGCCTAGTACATTTCATGAGTGTTCAGCTGCATGAGGAAAAATGTGCTGTATCTCATGTGAAGCAAGTAGAAAATCTTCCTGAACAAGTTTGAGCAACCAGTTACATTATGTACCAGGCATTTCCTTTTTGCCTAGGTTTTTTTTTTTTTTTAAATGAAAATCTTCAAAGATTTCTGGCAGACAGTTTTCATTGTACTTCCTCTTACCTTATTTGTGCCCTTCAGAGAGGGAGGTCATTATTATGTCTTAGAAATGCTTCTTGATTGTACGTTTTAAGTGTGTGCTCAATATGTTGTTTACAAAATAACTCAAAATATGAAACTGCATTCAGTGTGTGATTGAGCTCATTAGAAAAATGTCGTAGAAATCCTATATCTATTTTTCATCTTTCAAAAATGAATTTGACAGATAAATAGTGCCTATATGTTATATAGTATAGAATAAAACAGTTGCAGTTTATTGTGGATGATGGCTGGATTACTATTAATGTACTTCACTTGTGACTTTCTGGACTCTCATTTAAGGGTGAAAACCTGTACTGGGCTGGGAAGGCATAGTGCTCCAATTGATGGTTTTGCATATGTATACCAGAGGTCTGAATTTAGTTCTAATTCTTGAGGAAAGAAATAAACAAGTCAGGACAGGATTATCATTGTGAATTGTAGTGATTTATTTGGACAGGTTCATGTTACATTCAGTAAGCCTCTTGACTGAAGGTTGCATGTTGTAATTTTAACTAAATGTACATTTGACCTCCTTAACTTCTCATTAAGATCCCAAATAGTTCTTTGTGTTGTACAGGTTACATACACTTAATAAGTAGACTAAATCACTAAAGAGTTTTTAATAAGTAAGTTATTATGGAAGGCCCACTCACAAGATTCAGGGATGAAAACTTAGTGAGAAACCTTCCTCCCACTGTCTGTCTTCCTCCTCCCCTGGTATCCGCTTTTGAGAAAGGTGTGGACTATCTTTCATATTTGCTTCTGGCTAGTAAGTAATTTAAATTTTTGCCCCCCCACCCCCACCCCCCTGTCCTCTCCCAGCTCCCTCTAGGTGTGGGAAGCCCACAAGCTCCAGATGCTGCCAGAACTGGTCTTTGAGGCTCACCACAAATTTGGGGATCTAGAAATGTAAAAGAGAACCTCAACATTGTGTGTTGTTATTTTTAAAGTAAGTTTATAATGTGTTTCATTGCAAAGGTGAGAGAGCCTTAACAAATATATTAACCAATCACTAAACTTAAAATGTCCACTAGACAGTGGACATATTTAGGACACACTTCAAGGATGCCACCAACATGACTTCCACATCAAGTGATAATATGGATACCACCTGGAAAGATCTAGAGAAACATGATCCAGAATAATAGAGAAAGAAACCAAATCCGACAGCATGATACTCAGAAGCCTTAACAGAGCACTACAAGATTGAAATAAACGGTGGAAACTGGTGAACGTCTTTTGTAAGTGAGGGTGCAGGAGGTTGAAGAAAGAAAGAGACTTAAAAGCTTGTCACTAGATTTTTTTCCCTTAAAGGTCTCTGGTTATTTGCAGAAAACCATGGGCACATGTCCCTCTGTTTTGAGGAGAAAACAAGATCAGTTTGTGGTGTGGGGGAATGTTGATGGTACTTGTACTATAAACTGTCCCCAAGTTAACTGCATTTGAGCTGGCTCCTCTGCTAAGCAGTCAATCTGACCTCTGGCCAAAAGGAGGGACAGTTCAGTGATATGTCACATGGTACAAATCCTTGCACTCAGTCCGGTGTTTAGTTCAGTAGTCTGTACGTGTCATGCCTCTAGCTATGGTCAGATAAGTTTTCTGTGTGAATTCCCTCATCTGTAAAATGTAGATACTACTTGCCAACCCTCATAAAGAAGCTGTGACTATTAAATATAAATGCTCTGTAAATCCTAACATTTACTGGAATGCATATTCAGCGAAGTGGCTGGGGCAATAGGGGCCCCTAGTTCCCCTCTTATTTAGACAATTGTCCCTTTCATGACTCTTCAAATGTTAGTAATTGTACACAGAGCCCAGGACAAGCAGCTGGGTTCTACTTTTGTCCCAGGAAGCTGGAACATGAAACTTACATTCTGTAAACAGTGAGGTTATGGGCTCCTCTTTTTACCCAAGCAAACTTACCTCTTGTGAACAGATGATATCGATGGATAAATTTAGTCCCAGGAGAATCATGACTCTTGATCCTGAAATGCTCTTGCTAATGTGTCTGTCCCCCCCAAGAGAGAATTTCAGCTATGTCGAATGTCAATATATTTTAATATTTTTGAAGGCAACCTAACTTTAGTTGTGGATTTCAGTTATGTAGAATTACCTGCACTCATTTTACTTGAAGATCTGACTTTTGCTCAACCCATAGCCCTGCATGATCTTCATGTGTGTTTGCAAGGTGCTGATCTGATTGCAGGAGGCTAAGTACATTGATACATTCTTTCTGAAAGTTCCTTACATGTTTAAATCTTTGTTTGGGTGCTGACATATAGACTTTCAAATCTAAATGCCAGATTTTAACCATGCAATGTGTATGCAAAAATGGGAATGTCTAGCTTTATGTCTGTGGCTGGTCAGTGTAACTATTTAACTGCAGAAGCACGCTCTGTGTGTGTGTGTGTGTTTTCTCAGCTAAAGTAGTTCATTTGGTTCTGATGGTTAGACAGCCCAGGATTCACAAAATCAAGACAGATGCACTGACTTTGAAGGTGTGGTAAATTCTAACAGATATTTATGCCGTGTGTGTATGTGTGTGTTAAATGGGTCTATACAAAAGTGCACATTTTAATAGTATAGTAGTCATGTCATTACCCAAACTTTAGAAAGAAATGTAATTCCTTATCAATTATTATTTACGTAGTAATTCCTGGCAGCGTGTCATTTGAAGAAGGAAAGGCAGCTAGACCCACAAATGCATTCAGACTTATTCTACACTAGTTTATAGTACGTCTGGGACTTTATGAAACAAGCTATGTATCTATAAGTGGAGGAAGTAAAGGTTTCCTCCTGCTTGCCAAACATGCCTTAGAGTAACAAATAAAATGAGATGTGAGGTCTTCATGTAGTACCTGGGGCTGCTTACATCCAACTTGTAGAGGGCCATACTTCCATTAGTCATCAGGGAAAAGTGTTCAGGATTAATAAACTAAACACATGTAAATGTAGGTAATCACAGTTAACTATGTTTTAAGAAACCCTTGGTAGAACTGTAGGTCTATAATTACGATTTGTTGATGTATTAACTAATTTATTTAATTCTACATACCTATGGTGGGAACATCTGAAAACTCCATTGTTTTTCTGTGTGGATTTGTGTTCTATGCAATTTTTTCTAGGCAGGAACCTGCTGACCACAGTATATTGTAAAGACAACTTCTGATTACTTGCAGAATTTCACAAATCCTTCCCTTCAGGTAATTCACTTTACCAGTCTGTCTGTCTGTCTTGGTAAATATGATAAAGAGAGGCCTATCAAAAGTTAGATTTCATATATGTAGGAAAAACAGCCTAGGTTTATGCTAACTTGAATTGTTAATTTAGTAAAATTTGGTCCTAAAGGTTTCATCTGAATATTGCAGGTAGAAAAAATGTCTTAATAAATTAATGTGCTCTCTTTCAGATCTGGCCTTGTTAATTAGGTTAATACTTCTGTTGCTGGCAGAGTGCCCGAGGCAAGCAAGAGCTGGGTTCGTTGCCCGGTGTGCGTCGCGCCAATGACCACAACGGGGTGGAGAAGCAGAGAGACTTATTTGGAGCTCCAAATAGGGCGCAGGGAGACTGAGCTGTCTCAAATCCTGCCCCAGTACAGCAGATTCCAGTATACATTTTATACCTTTTCCTACTTCACTACACAAGCTTATGCAACCAATTACCTGTTGCCCCGTACAATACCGTAGCCAATCAGCTAAAGCAGCCAGTTGTGTTTTTCCTCAGTAGCATTGCCCGAGCCTTGCCTTATTTGGTCCTATTTGTTACTAGATTTTGCTAAACATTTCTGCCTTATCTATCTGTTTCCCAAGCCGAAGCTGGCCTTGGCTGGCAAGCCGTGTGCAAACCTGTTTGTTTGTGTGCTAGCTTCCTCAGTGTTATGCAGGATCACGGAGGGTTCAAGAAGCAAAGGGGCCTTGGTTTATCCGGGCCTAGAGCAGGAGGGCTTCATCGACACTTGTGGTCTTCCAACCTCCCGAGTTACCTAGTGTAGTGCCCAGTGTCCCCAACACTTATGAAGTGTGAAATACATTATGGCAATTATCTTAGGTCATGTGTACACTTGCTGCAGGTTTTGTGTACCTGTATTAAGTGATCTGCAGCAAGTGTTACTCGAGCAGCACATACACACCACATTATCACACAATTAAGGTATTTTTTACCTCATATCATTGCAGTCACACTGCACTGTATTGTTTTCAGAACCAGTGCTAAGCATTCTGGACAGACATTCCATGGTCCATTACCATGTTGCTGTGCTGTTTGCATGCTGGGATTTTTTTTCACTGTACATTGTGGAATACCTACTCAAACGCAATGGAATTCTGGGGCGTGGGGTCAAACTGAGTAATTCCCATGATAATTCTTGCTTCATCCTATCTGGGTTTTGCAAGCCAGCCAGCACCATTTTCAAAGTGCTGTCAGGCATCATGGAGAAAACATTTCTGATAAGTACAATCCTCCTGGTGATGAATATAAACAGACTACTGATAGCATATCTGAAGTCATGCAGTGACTTACAAACCAGGGTGTAAGGACCTCTGAGGAAGAGGAGGCTGAAATCAGGCAGACACTTCTACATCTTTCCCTCAAGTAGCTTTACTTGATGGAGCACTGCTTTTTGTGCTTGGCCCACTACCATTCACTAGTAGGATAGTGCTGCAGACCTGAGATGACCCTTAGTCATGTCAGAACTTCAATATATTTAAAAAAAAAAAAAAAAGCCACTTTCTTACAAATCTGTGCAGAGTTCATGCTAGAGTTGCAGTGGTGGAATGCTTACATGAGAGCTGCCATCAGCGTGGAGAAGTTTGTGACTGTCGCTACTTGAATGCTTACCATCCCTGATTGCTACCGGTCAGTAGCTAATAAAGTTGATGTTGGTAGTTCAATAGTTGGAGCTGTTATGATGGTATGTGCTGCTATCAAGAAAATTATTTTCCCCTGGGTCATAAGACTAGGCAGTGCATACACAGTTATTAACTGGTTTGTACTGTTGGGGTTCCAAATTGTATTGGGGCCATTGATGGGGCCATTGATAGGATGCCTGTGCCTATTCTTTGCTCCCAACAACAGACCTCAGAGTTGATCAACAGAAAGGTTTATTTCTCTATGGTGCTCCAAGGGCTAGTTGAATACTGTGGAATGTATTTTATATGAGAGAGTCTGGAAAGGTCCACAACTCCAGAAATCTCTAGACTATTTTATGCAAATGAAACTTTGGTACCTATTGTATCAATGGACACTGGTGGCACTCCCATTCTGCCACTCATTCTGGGAGACGTAGCTTACCCTCTGCATCCTTGGCTTATCAAGCCCTTTAAGAGACATGTGGGTAGGAGGTGAGAACAGTTTAACTATACTGAGTATTTGTAGAATGACTGAGGAATGTGTATTTGGAAGATTGAAAGGTTAGAGGGAGGATCCTGATGTTGAGGGTGGAGGCTGATGAAAAACATCTTCCTGTTGTGATAGCTGCTTGTTGTGTTTTGCACAGCCTTTTGTGAAAGCAAGGGAGAGACCCAAATGGATGGAGACAGTGGGTCAACAGACTTGGTGGACATTTTGAACAGCTGGATTGGAAGCCCCTATGAAATGATGCAGCTACATAGGAGCACAGAATGAGGGTGCATTGCACTCATACTTTGTGTAGGTGTCACTAGTAAAGAGTATAGGGCATTTTATGACCATTACTGAACATGTTGTCTTGTGTACATGTTCTGATGCAAGTGTACCTGTGTTATGTGATCATGCATTTGTTGAGTTTTTAGGGTGGTATGTGTGAATTGTCATATAATGCTTGTAACTTTCTTTATGTTGTGCATCTGTGGATGTTGTGACTGAGATGCTGCACAATTCAGTGAATGGGGCAAGACTCAGAACCATGAACGTAAACATATTTACAAAACTTTAGCATGAATTAATACACCAAGTTGAATGTTCTGAGCTTGTGAGTGGTAAAAACTGTATTCAGAATTCATAAAGCTGTTCAGTGTTTGAAGGCTTCAAAGCCATGTGCTCCAGGAGGGTTATTAGCCTCTCAGTCACCCCCAGCAGCAGTCTGTGATTTGCTAGCCATTTCCTTGTCCTTGTAGTCCATCCTCCTTTCCCACCCCCAGCCCCCTCATGCCAGAGCTATGGGGAAAAAGAGCAAAACAAGTTATTGTCCAATTTGCAGTCTGTATTCCAACGCTTGTAAAATACAGTAGAACCTCAGAGTTATGAACTGACCAGTCAACCATGCGCCTCATTTAGAACTGGAAGTATTTAATCAGGCAGCAGCAGAGACCCCCCCCACCCCCCCGCCACACATGCACGCGTGCGTGTGTGCAAATACAGTACTGTGTTAAACATAAAGTACTAAAAAAGGAAAGCAGCATTTTTCTTCTGCATAGTAAAGCCTCAAAGCTGTATTAAGTCAATGTTCAGTTGTAAATTTTTGAAAGAACAACTATAAAGTTTTGTTCAGAGTTATGAAGGTTTCAGAGTTATAACTTCCATTCCTGAGGTGTTCATAACTTTGAGGTTCTACTGTATTGCTTTTTCCTGAAGTTGAAGAGCCTTAACATTTCTTTCTTTATGGAAATGTCTGTGTAGCACAATTTGGGTAGTGAAATTCATGCTCATTCAAATCTAAGGGCATTAATGAAACTGTGATCCAGAAACAAGACTTTTTCTTCTTTTCTGTATATACTGCTATAATAAAAATGCCTTTCTTCAAACAGTCATGTTGTTAGCCCACATGGTGCTACCATTGGGGAGGGTAGGTGAGTGACCAGGCAGGTGAGAGACCATTAAGTGCTGTGATAGGTAAGGGGGGTATGGGATGGTACACCGCAAGCTTCAGTGCTGTTTCTGTTCACATATCTGTAGAAGTAAAGGTCTGGAGATTTTGTAGTCTCTGGTGTGGCTGTCACTTGATAGTGGGTGGGTGGGAGACAGAGAGAAGGTACACCAGTGTGGCAGCATCCTTATGAAACCTGCAACAAAGTTGTTCAATGACCTCCCTGAGCCCTCCTAGAGTACATTTCTGTTGTAATACAACATTCCATAGTTACTGGAACTGGTCCCCTCAAGAGTTTGGGTCTCTGCCTATGGTTCAGGTTGATCATCTGGCTGGGTTTCAGGGATCACCATGATTGTGTCTGCCCTGGGGTTCACCAGGTTGATGAGATTCTGGTTTGGAGGATCAATCATAGAGTCCACAACATGCTGAGGTGGAATGATATGCTTCCCAGCAAACATATTGTCTGCTGGTACTGTGCTTGGTTTCACACAGGTCTTATAGTACTTAGTAGTCCTATACCCCAGCTGGAGCTTCTTTGCCTTACTGCGGCACTGGAGTGTCCTGGTTGTGCTCCTAGCCGGCATTTGTTGTGATAGCTGCTTGTATACCTGTGCTAAGTGACTACCGTTCAGAGGTGCCTGATCACACTCCTCTCCCCAGAGAGCATTGAAGTCCAGCATCTCCACATGAGACCACAGGGAAGAATGAGGCATGATCTATAATTGGGAGTTTGACACAGATTTAGGAACTCCACATGAGCTGGAATCCCAAAAGGCAGAACCTGGATGTATGCCAGCATTTAAATGGGGGAGGTTACATCCAGTCGGGATGACCCCAGAGCAGTATAGGGCATGCAAGTAAACAGGATGACCCAAGCCAGCAAAGGAATGTGGTATACTAGACAGAGATGGCAAATGCACATCAGTTGTTTTGAGAGGGGTGGGGTGGGGTGCATGCACGTTTACTTTGCTGTAGGTAAATTCCCATGTCTCTGTAAACTCACTTTTTCAAGTGGCTTTAATAAAGCGCACTAAAACACCAGATTTTATTTAAAAAAAAAAAAAAAACTTTTGTGGACACAATGCAATTTAATGTAACCTGCAACAGATTCCAAGTGTAGGTAAGCTCCTACCTAGTTTTAGTCACTTAATAACATCCGTATAATCAGTCATTATATTGTGAAACCCAGAACTCAATATTTTATGTAGACTATTCTGTATGTTTTATTATGTATGAATTTATGTAAGAACTAGATTTGAAGATGAATTTGGGAGAAATGTTTTTTAAAAGAAGATATATTATAAAATAGCTTTGTGTACTTAAAAATAGAACTTTCATGGGCTGGATAATTTTGTTAATCACGCTTTGAAAATATAACTTAGATCCTGAGCTGCTATTAGGAAAATAAGCTTCTACCTTTGTCTAGTCTGATCATTAATAGACATTCAAAACAAGGGGTAATGTACAAATAATTCCTGACTACTGTGATATTTTCTTCATAGTCTCAGATGGGGTAAGAAACTACTTCACTAGTGTATTTATAGATCTCTAATTTTAGTTTTAAATGGTTGGTTTATTTATGTCTTTAATTATATTTGCTGATTTTATTCCCAAATGTAAAAAGTGTGGAAGAAAGACAGATTTTTCTGTGCATTAGCATAATAAAATGTTAATGTGCAGTAAGTAGCTGTACAAGAATGTAATGGTTCAAAACATGGAATATTGGAGCTGTTAGTAACTCTGTTTGTAAAGCTGGGGAATGGACTTTCTGAATGATAAGTGTTATCTGTGAATGCAGATGTATATTCCTCACTGTGCACTTAATCGAAATGAAGAGCCAATTAACTGTCAAAAATAAATTTGCATTTATATATATACATTTTATCACACTTTTGTTTAAAATAATCATAGTGCTAAATTTATTACTTGTTTTGTGGCAGTTGATCAGCTCATATTCCAGTAACTGAATGGCTTATTTGGTTTTGTTATCAGTCAGTACAGTAAACATCTTTGAAATCAGCCTCCCAACAGCTGGCAGCTGACCTGCTGGTGTTTGGCACCACCCAGGTTTAGCATGACTTCATTATGTAATGTAGCTTGAGTAGTCCATCTTACTGATTCTTCAAGGAAGTTTGTACAGGCACCTGGGTGTGTTTTGTGCAGCTAGTTTCATCAGTGTTGGGAAAGTAGACGGAACAAAAAATGGAGTTTTTTAAAAAAGTTGTTCCTGCTGTCATTTCTGGAGATGTGGTGCTGGATATTGGAAGTACTATTGAAAGCTCCCCAAGGCTACTGAAGATGAGACGTGTCAGCCTGCTTTCATTAGGACAGACCATAGATGAAGAAGATCAGGCAAATTTCTCACATTCAAATTACAGCATGTATCCACATCATCAACTCGGTAAAGTAAAACTTCAGTAACTAGTGTAAACTTTTTCTCTGATCTGAATTGTTTTTGAGTATTAGAAAAGGGTTTCTTCAGAAAGCAATTATGATTATGGATTTTTCTTCAGTTTTAAAGTAATTTAAAATTTAAAAAGTGTTTGAACCATTTGTTAATATTTTGTGAAATTATTTTAAAGCAATCTCATAATTAAGGGTATGTTGTATGTGTATATTACATGTGCATATATGCATATGATTTTTAATTTAAGATGAACATCCATTTTCAAAATAAGGTTTTGGATCATAAAATGTGTCCCTGATTCTGCACTGGAAGATGCACAGGCTTCCGTGGACTTCAGTGGGGCTCTGTATGGGTGCAGGATCGAGGCTTCTGTTCTTATACCACCTTTGGAAACTTCAGTAGCATGAAAACAAAAGAGCCAGAAGTCTCTCCCAAGGCACTCCTTTTTAAAAATCTTTCTTTTTAAAATGTGCTTACATGAATAGTGTATGGAGTATTCCAAATTTCTTAAACATAATTTACAGTGTACTGATTTTCCTGTTGTGTATAGAATGAGGGTATTTAATTGTTATACTGTAGAGTTCAATAATATTTCTTTTACATCCTTTAAAAAGCTGAACAAATTACTTTCATAAAGCTAAAATGATTTTCCACATCACACATGCGACATGTTGATCAGTGTTTAAATATTTTATTTATTATGCTTTTTTAAAAAGAGGTTCAATTTACTTAACTTTTTCAAACAGTTTCAGAAGGGTATGTGGTTTTGCGTTGGGTGGAAATTTAGGGGCTTGATGACACTCTCTAAAGCCCAAATGGTCTAGAACCCTGCTGTTTATCACTGATGCAGCTTCTCCCCCAGGCTCTGTCATGGCCGTTTCAATCAGCTGGAGTGCTCTCTGCCTTTTGTCCCCCAGGGTTGAATTTCCAGGGGTGGCGCAGTACCCTCTGATTGGAGGGTCCTCAGCTCTGAAATTCATCCCCCGAGCCTTTCTGACATACTGTAAAATGCTGGTTTGGCTTTTTTAAAGTCAGGTTATCTTGTGTTGGTGGATGGAAACCAGGAAGCAATTTTGTTGGCCAAATTGTTAAAGTGTATAATACATTTGAATATACTGCTTGCTGTACACGTAACATCATCAGCCATTGATAGCTCGTTGCACAGTAAAAATCTCTCTAGGACTCCTGTTGCCAGCGTGCTCAAAGTTCTAGCCAAACTTCATCATGTAGCTTCTGTGAAAGGATGGCTCACTATTAGTTAAGTTCTACTTTGAATGCTGATCCTGTGGGTATTCGCTGTGTGTGTGTGCTCCATGTGCCTAGGACTAGAAATTATAGCAGCATTTATTAGTCCATGTCTGGGCCCTTCATTTTTTGGAGCTATCAACTGAAGGCATAAAGGGTGGCACGGACTGATCGCCTCTCCAGTTCCTTTCTACCGCTTGCAGTCTGGGATGGTATCCTTCTGTGTCTAGCCTTCTAGCTTTTACCTGTATGTATTTTGTGTATAGTTTTTTATTAGCTATATTGATAGTAGTGAGTTTGTGATTAGTAGGGATCAAGGGTTCCCCCACTGTTTGGAGCACTTAGTATGCCCAAAGCTTCTAGCACTGCCTGGCCTGCCTTCTGGGCTTCCTGGTGAGTGATCAGCACAAGAGCTGCCTGTATTACCTTGGGGAATAACAGATTCCATCAAAGTGAGAGATCTGCCACTCCTTTCCTCCTTGCACTAGGCAGTCTCATAAATTTCAGACTCTACAGGCACCTGATGGAAGTCTCCATGAGGTCCCTGTCTGACCTTGGACCCTCCCACTCTCTCCCTCATTGTCTGGAGCCTCATGGTAGTGCCCATGCAGCACCAACATCTTCCAGCTTGGTATCGTCTAGATCCAAAACTCCATGAAATGGAGATATGAAGAGGGTAAGGAGAAACACCCGCCTAAAAAGTGAGAGTCAGCTTACTTTTTAAAAAGAAAAGGAGTACTTGTGGCACCTTAGAGACTAACCAATTTATTTGAGCATGAGCTTTCGTGAGCTACAGCTCAAATAAATTGGTTAGTCTCTAAGGTGCCACAAGTACTCCTTTTCTTTTTGCGAATACAGACTAACATGGCTGTTACTCTGAAACCTTACTTTTTAAGATATCAAAGAAAAAGATTGTCCATTCCCCTCCTGTGGTAGCATCTGAGACTCCATGCCCTGGAGTGTTGTGTCCAGAGCTCATGGGGAACTCAGACTGGCACTGACTGTAGCAGGAGTTCCAGTGTTCTGAAACCATCCACTAAGGCTTTCTCATTGGTGGGTCCAGGCTGCATCTGAAAGGGCTAGACAGCAACATCCCTGGTCTACTCCTATGGAAAAAGAGGGCAAACACCTGGATCTGTTAGGGAGAAAGGTCCTTTTCATCATCTAGTCTCCTGTGCAGATAGCCAATTACCAGGCCCAAATGGCTAAATAAGATTTCCTGAACTACTCCAAGTTTGTGGAATTTACTGACAGCCTTCTGCAGCAGGGCAGAGCTCATTTACAGTGTCTGATAGACAAAGGCAAATTGATAGTCAAGACCACTCTCCAGTCTGCAGCTGATGCCACTGATACCTCCTTTACAGCTATGGCTACTTTAGCAGAGCTACTTTCACAAAGCTAAAAACAATTATGACCAAATCAGCTGCGAGGAAGAATTTAATCAGAAAAATGTGTATGATAATTGGGAAATATTTAGGAACACCTTACTAGACACCAAAAAGCCACAATCCAACAATTGAGGAAGAAGGCTATGCTGGTTTAAAAACAACAACCTGGTTTATAGGGGAAGTGAGGGCAGCAGTAAAAAAAAATAATATATAACAAATGGAAGACAGGGGAAGTTGATAGTAATGAATATAAATCAGAAATTAGGAATTATAGTAAATTTGATAAGGGAAGCCAAGGGACACAAGGAGAAATCTATGGCTAGCAGAGTTAAGAACTGTAAGAAAGTTCTTTTTTAAAAAAGAATCCTGACAATGGTAGTGGTCCATTGCTAGATGGAAATGGTAGAATTATCAATAATAATATAGAAAAAGCAGAAGTGTTCAATAAATATTTGTGTTCTGTATTTGGGGAAAAAACAGGTGATGCAATCGCTTCATATAGTGATAGCACTCCTTCTATTCCACTTGTATTATAGACTTTAAAGTCGGAAGAGACCATTATGATCATCTAGTTTGACCTCCTGCACATTGCAGGCCACAGAACCTCACCCATCCACCCCTGTCCTCCACCCATAATCCTGGGCTGAGTTACTGAAGTCCTCCAAATCATGGTTTAAAGACTTCAAGTCACAGAGAATCCACCATTTACACTAGTTTAAAACTTTCAAGTGACCCGTGCCCCATGCTACAGAGGATGGTGAAAACCCCCCAGGATCTCTGTCAATCTGAGCTGGGGAAAAATTCCTTCCCAACCCCAAATATGATGATCAGTTAGACCATGTGGGCAAGACCCATCAGCCAGACACCTGGGAAAGAATTCTCTGTAGTAACTCAGAGCCCTCCTCATTTAGTGTCCCATCACTGGCTTTTGGAGGTATTTGCTGCTAGCAGTCGCAGATAGGCTACATGCCTCCCTCCCATCCCCCCCCCTCCCCGGGGCAGGAGCATTTTCTTTATTTACATATAGTAAACATTTTCCCAAAGCATCATTTACTTCAGAGGAGTGAACCTAGATGGGTGGGTAGCACCGATACCAGGTTTCACTGGCTTGTAAGTGATGGAAAACTTGCCCAGGTAGCGGCCAATCATCTCTGGCTTGATTTCCACCTGGTTGAAGGTTTTTCCGTTGTATATGCCAACCATGCTGCCCACCATCTTGGGGAGGATGATCATGTCATGCAGGTGAGTTTTGACTGCGTCTGGCTTCTCCATGGGAGGGGCCTCCTTCTTGGCCGTGCGAAGACGCTTCAGGAGGGAATGCTTCTTACGACGCAGGCTGCGGTTCAGACGCCTGTGCTGGCGAGCACTGTACAGCTGCATCAGCTGCTCGTAGGACATATCGAGGAGCTGATCCAGATCAACACCTCTGTAAGAGAATTTCCTAAAGCTCCGTTTCTTCTTCTGTTTAACTTCCATCATCTTGGCAGTGTCTCTTCAGATGGCAGGCAGACTCATCAGACCATCCCCTCCATAAATTTTATCAAGCTCAGTCTTGAAGCCAGTTAGGTTTTCTGCCTCCTACTGCTTCCCTTGGAAGGCTGTTCCAGAACTTTACTCATCTGATGATTAGAAATCTTTGCCTAATTTCAAGCCTAAATTTGTTGATGGCCAGTTTATTATCCATCTGTTCTTGTGTCCATGTTGGCACTTAACTTAAATCACTCTTCTCCCTCTCTGGTATTTATTCCTCTAATGTATTTATAGAGATCAATCATATCTTCCCCTCAGCCTTCTTTTGGTTAGGCTAAAGAAGCCAAGCTCTTTGGATCACCTCTCATAAGGTAGGTTTGCTGTTTCTCTGACCATTCTAATAGCTCTTCTCTGCACCTGTTTCAGTTTGAATTAATCTTTCTTAAACATGGGAGACCAGAATTGCACACAGTATTCCGGATGAGGTGTCACCAGTTCATTGTGTAATGGTACTGACACTTCCCCCCTCTCTATTGGAAATACCTTGCCTGATGCATCCTAGGATTGAATTAGCCTTTTTCACAGCTGCATCACATTGGTGGCTCATAGTCATCCTGTAATCAACCAAAGACACCTAAGTCTTTTTCCTCCTCTGTCACTTCCAACTGATACGTCCCCAGTTTATAAAAAAAATCTTGTTGTTAGTTCCTAAATACATGACCTTGCACTTTGAACTATTATATTTCATCCTATTTCTATAACTCCAGTTTACAAGGTCATCCCAGATCTTCTTGTATGATATTCCGGTCCTTCTCCGTATTGGCAATACCTCCCAACTTTGTGTCATCCACAGATTTTGTTAGCACACCCCCAATTTTTGTGCCAAGGCCAGTAATAAAAATGTTAAATAAGATTGATCCCAAAACCGATCCCTGAGGAACTCGATTAGTTACCTCCTGCAGCCTGACAGTTCACCTTTCAGTATGACCCATTGTAGTCTCCCCATTAATCAGTTCCTTATCCACCTTTCAGTTCTCATATTATTCCCCATCTTTTTCAATTTAATAACTTCCCAGGTAGAACTGTATTAAATGTTTTACTGAAATGCAGGTAGATTAAATCTACTGCTTTCCTTTTCCTGGAGAATGTTAAAAAGAAGGCACTAAACTTAAACATTTTTAAATCGGCAGGTCCATATAACTTGCAGCCAAGAGTTTTAAAAGAGCCGTCTGAGGAGCTTGCTGCACCCTTAATATTGATTTTCAATAAGTCTTGGAGCACTGGGGAAGTCCCAGAAGCCTGAAAGAAAGCTAATGCAGTGCCAATTTTTAAAATGGGTAAACCAGCAACCCAGGTAATTATAGGCCTGTCAGCCTGACATTAATCCTGGGCAAGACAATAGAGTGGCTGCCAGGGGAATCAATTAATAAAGAACCTAAAGGAGGGTAATGTAATTAATGCAAATCCATATGGTTTTATGGAAGATGGATTCTGTCAAACTAACTGGATATCTTTTCTGATGAGATTACAAGTTTGGTTGATAAAGTTAAGAGTGTTGATATAATACATATAGACTTATATAAGGCACTTGACTTGGTACCACATGACATTTTGTTAAATTTTATATGATTCTAATTTATTTATTTATTTATTTTAACACAGGACACATTAAATAGATTAAAAACTGGCTAACTGATAAGTCTCAAACTGTAATGATACTCAATGAATTGTCATTGAGTGGCTCTGTTTCCAGTGGAATCCCGCTGGGATCGGTTTTTGGCCCTGTGCTTTATCAATGACCTGGAAGAAAACATAAAATCGTCACTGATAAGGTTGGCAGATGACACAAAAATTGAGGGAGTGGTAAATAATGAAAGAGTGGTTACTGATTCAGAACAATCTAGATTGCTTGCACCCAGTTTACAAAGCAAACAATATGCATGTTAATACAGCTAAATGTAAATGTATACATCTGGAAACAAAGAATGAATGTCAGACTTGCAGGATGGAGGACTCTATCCTGGGAAGCAGTGACTCTGAAAAAAGATTTGGGGATTGTGGGGGACAGTTAGCTGAATGTGAACTCCCAATGTGATGCTATAGCCAAAAAAGCTAATACAATCCTGGGATGAATAAACAGGGGAATCTCAAGTAGGAGTAAAGAGGTTATTTTACCTCTGTATTTTGCACTGCTGCAACCACTGCTGGAGTACTATGTCCAGTTCTGGTGCTCCCAGTTCAAGGAGGATGTTGATAAATTGGAGAAGTTTCAGAGAAAAGCCACGAGAATGATTAAAGGATTAGAAAACGTCCCTTATAGTGGTAGACTCAAGAGCTTAATCTGTTTAGTTTAACAAAGAGAAGGTTAAGATGTGACTTGATTGTAGTCTATAAATACCTACCTGGGTAACAAATATTTAATAATGGGTTCTTTGATATAGCTGAGAAAGGTAGAACAAGATCCAGTGGCTGGAAGATGAAGCTAGACAAATTCAGACTGGAAATAAAGCGTAAATTTTTAATAGTGAGACTGATTTACCATTGGAACAATTTACAACGGGGAAGAGTAGATTCTCCATCACTAACTATTTTTAAATCAAGGTGGCATGTTTTTCTAGAAGATATGCTCTAGGAATTATTTTGGGCAAGGTCTATGGCCTGTGCTTTACAGGAGGTCAGACTAGATGTTCACAATGGTCCCTTCTGTCTTTAGAACCTTATTAGTATAAAGTTAATCAAAATGTTAATTTTATCTTATGTCTTAAAATAAGCTTCAAATCAACATCTTGTTGTGAATCTTAGTAAAAAAGGACGACACTGGTTCTAGAATGGAAAAACACTACTGTTGAACCAGCTGGAAAGGAAATCCTGCAGGTACACATCTACTGTAGCAAAAATGGAGAGGCCTTTGTTTAATCTTGTATTTGATGTACTATCGGTGGTTGAGCAATTGAGGAAAACAAAGCATACAAAACTCTCTAATCCTGCCGTTGAAGATTAATTCTCTATTCTGACTCATTAAATGCCTGCCAACTGGCTGTCATTAGAAGTAATTTCCTCAAATCAGTGTTACATGACTATTCTAATAGAAAAGTGTGATGTCATCATTTACAAAATGCAGATTTGCAGTCTGTTCTGGGATCATGCTTTTAACCGTAGCGGATAGTAGCTGAATCCTATTTAAATTATCTGCTTATTTCTATTTTTGTATCCTGGTAATGGAATGAGGTGCTCTTATGGAACAGAGCAATGTACTACAGCATTACCAATGAGGAATACATTAGAAGGCAGGTGTTGTCAAAACAGGTAATTACAGCAATCAATAAAATAGACACATAAGCTTTAGGAAAGTGTTTATTAATGTCAGCAGATATTGAGCAATATCAGAATAAATGTAATAAAGCTGTTCAAAATTTAAAAATAAATGTTCGAACAGTGAGGTTGCCTATCTTACATGACTGGCTGAATTGTATGTGATTCGAAATAAAAGTTTCCAGTTGTTGTTGTTGTTCCTATTTAAAGAATATAGTTGATGTTTTAAGAAGTATAGCTTATAAATGAATGTAAATTCAGGTGAAACACTGAGTTTGTCAAGTTTAACTGTTAAAAGTTGTATAATTCAATAACAGTAGTTTTCTGACAGTAACGCTAAAGATGGAAGAGAAGAATTATGTGAACCTAAAATATTTGCTTTATGTGGAATTAATAGAGTAAAATGCTAACTTTTTATTTTTAGGATTAAAATACAGCAACTATACATTTCCCTTAAATTAATAAAAGTAACATTTTCCTGCTTGATTTAAGGCAGAAGCCAAAGCCTTACAGAAGAATGCTTTATAGATAAAGTGGATGTTGTGCTTAATGGGTATTTTCCCTGAGTATACACTAGAAATAGTCTTGTATACCTGTTTTAGATTTATAAAGCTAGTAGGATGACTGTAGTTTTAAAAATAAATAAATAAAATAAAAAATGAAGATACTTAATTTTCTGAAATACTTAATGTGATGAACTGTGTGAGGCCTAAAGCTTTTACAGATGTTAATGTATACAGTTCAGTTAAATTTATAATTTATTTAAGAGCTGTGTGCTCAGGGCTGTACAAGACAGTCCTTTTCTCAAAGAGATTACAGTGTAGAAGGTAGATACAGAAAGATGAGATGCACTGAGAAACCCAGTGGGAAAATTTGCCTTTGATTAATCACCTGTATCTTTATAGATGAATCCTTTAATTTTCCTCTCCTTTCTCTGGATCTTCCTTTCCTCTTTTTCCATAATATTAATGCAGGCCAGCTTGCCCAGTGTAACGATGGCATAGACCATCGGACTTATAGCGTGCAAAACATGCAGTTATATCAGCAGACCTATCCTTCAGTTACATTGTGAGGCAGGGGAATTCATATAATGGGACAGTTTTTAAAAAAATTGAGATCTGTATAAATCAAATATATAATTCATACAGAACTCTCATTACTCAAGTGTGTCCACATTACTTTTGTATATTAATGTTGTTTCCTTTTATGAACATAAATCCCATTTCTCAACAAGCAGTTCTGCTAGGATGAGATTAATATGTTTCTTGGTAGTAAAGTATTAGTTAATAGAGTTCTGGTTACCCTTACAGTGCTAAGGTGGCTACCCAAGTTCTTTGTTTAAAGGTGGTAAATATGAGTTCTAAATGAGTAATCCATTTTGGGAGAATGATAGGAGGCCCTTCAGTAATTCCATTTTTCTTCCTTTGAGACACCATGAGGTGGTAATGAGTATTTTCTCTTCCTTTCCAAGGGATGTCACAGGTGAGTTCTGTCTTGTCACTCTTCCTTTTCAATTAGTATTTATAGGGGGGATAATGAAATGCTTTGACTTGCAGTATAGCCAATAAGCTGAGGAACAGAAAAAATTTCCAGACGCTGGTGCATGCTAGCTTGCATTACAGTCCAGGTAAAATAAATGTTGTTTGTAGGTAAGGTATGTATCTAAAATAGAGATACCAAACTTATTCTGAGGAGAGGGATGAATTCAATTTTTAATTGTGCTCCAAGGGTTAGAGAAGCTTATGCTTCCAATGGGTTTATATAGTTATATAGCTTTAGCACTACAAAACTACAAAAGTAATTTTCCCTTTCTTGATATTCACCCCTTCTTGTCAACTGTTGAGAATAGGCCACCTCCCCTTAATTGAATTGGCCTTGTTAGCTCCCCATTTGCTAAGGCAGCTCCCGTCTTTTCATGTGCTATAATATTTGTAGCTTACTATGTTTTTCACTCCATGCATCTGATGAAGTGGGTTTTAGCCCATGAAAGCTTATGCCCAAATAAATTTGTTAGTCTCTAAGGTGCCACAAGGACTCCTCGTTGTTTTTGCTGGTACAGACTAACATGGCTACCACTCAGAAACTAGTTACACAATGAAGTTTACCTCCTGTATTCCTTCTGGGAAATACTAAGTGGATCTGAAGCAGCAGCAGAGAGGGAAAACTAGCTTTCTTTTTCATTCAGGTTGCTCTTTAATATAGAACCACTGGGAATTGAGCTCCCTGAAACAATTAGTATAATTGTTGGGCTTTAGCATTAACACTTCAGTGAGACTCTGTATCAAACCAAACCGAATGACCCGTCCCCCCCAGTCTCCCCCCCCCACAAAAAAAACCTCCCCCTCCAAAACCAAAAACTTAAATTCTGCAGGCTGAGATTGTCAGGGTGGCTGCAAAAATCAAGATAATCAAAAATCAAAAGTCATCAAGTTGGCCGGGATTACTACCTTCCTAGAACTGCCTGCTGAGACAAACCCTCGTGTTGGACCCCAAATCACCCAGCTATTTCTGTAATAAGATCTTGGAGACTCCTAGTATGTCAAAATTGGAAGAAAGCACATGGGATGCATTTAAAACTGACTGTTGTTCACAGTTTTATAGTTCACTGGTTACAACTTAAAACTTTCTTAGATTCAAGAGCATACTACACAATACTTGTGTTGGTATCTAACTGATCCCATGATCAAAGAGACAAAGTGGGTGAGGTATTATTTTTCTTTCACCAACAGAAGTTGGTCCAATAAGACAGGCTTTCGAGCTACACAGTGCTCTTCCTTAAGTCTCCGGAAAGGTACTCAGAGTGTCACAGTTAAATACAAGGTGGAACAGATTGTTTAGCATAAGTGGTTAACACGCATTCTAAGGGACCCCATTCAAGGTGAAGTGGCCCATTAACAACCTGCAGTCATGGGGGAAAAAGGGGGGGGTGTTATTGGGCTACAGATTGTTGTAATAAGTAAAGCTAAGATTTTGTCAAGGTTACTTTTACTAAAAATAACTGTGACAAAAAGGGGAGTGGAAGATCCAGCACTGAAGACCACCTCAGCACCTCCTCCCCCCCTTTCCCCTCATGGAAGAGGTTGGCACTGCCCCTGAGCCTTGGACAGGCGCCGAGTGGCACCACAGGGAATCTCAGACAAATGCTGTCCTGGAGTCATTCAGCCCAGGACTGGGACTTGAACTGTGCATTTTGGGATTAACCCGCCCAATTCACAATGGGTGGTCACCCTTCTGGGACTGCGTATGTGAGAAGGTGTTTATAAATTTAGCAGAGAAACACGGGTCCAAGACGGTCCCAAAGACCTTTGATGTGTAGTATTTTTATTTTTCCAATGGATTTAACATTGAATGTTCTAAATTACCCCATTACCTTTTTAGTAATTTTTTCTTTTTGCAACACAAAACCACAATAAGTAGGATGACAAAACCAGTGGAGAAAGATTGACCTCATCCTATTCTAATAATACTTACTGTATGAAGAGAAACAAGTTTGTCATGAAATTTTTCATTTAAGTTTTGTGTTGAGGTCGCATAGGCTCCAGGACCTTAGGAGGGTAAGTTTCACATGTTTGTTATGGAGAACTTGTTTTTGAGATGCTGCTTGTTTGTCTGGAAAGCTGAGAACTTTTAGGCCTTCCAGAAAAGGCTGTGTGTGCAGATTTATGGTAGGTACTTACTAGTATTATTTCACATTCTTTCCACTAGTAACAGGTTTCAGAGTAGCAGCTGTGTTAGTCTGTATTTGCAAAAAGAAAAGGAGTACTTATGGCACCTTAAAGACTAACAGATTTATTTGAGCATAAGCTTTCGTGAGCTACAGCTCACTTCATCGGATGCATTCGATGAAGTGAGCTATAGCTCACGAAAGCTTATGCTCAACTAAATTTGTTAGTCTCTAAGGTGCCACAAGTACTCCTTTTCTTTTTCCACTCGTAGTATCCTGTTCTTCCATTTGAATCAGGTAGTTCTTTCAATTTTTTTTCCTTAGTCTTAGAATTTTTAAGGTTTGTAAATCAACATAAGTCTTGGGCTATGATTGCTGTTAAGATGCACCTGGATTGTACAAGTGAACTTATTTCAATGTCAAACTGTTTATTCCCAGAAAAATAATGTGAGTAGATATTTCAAAGGCAGTCTAGTCAGTGTAAAAAAAAAAAAAAAAAAGTCACTAGAAATTGCATTTACCTAAAACTAAATTATCCTTTTTGTGTGTGTGCGCGCGTGCAACATTTCACAGTTTGATCAAAATAATTTTAACTTTGAGTGCTATGTAAGAGGTAGGTAGTCTAATAATTTCTGTTAACTATTACAGTAACTCCTCACTTAACGTGCATTTATGTTCCTGAAAAATGCGACTTTAAGTGAAACAATGTTAAGTGAATCCAGTTTCTCCATAAAAATGAATGTAAATAGGGGGGGTTAGGTTCCAGGGAATTTTTTTTGCCATACAGTACAGTACTATAGTTGGGAGGTGCCCCTGCCTTACCCCACACAGGCATAGCCCACTGGCACTGGAGACAGCGAGGCAGGCAAGGAGGCTGAAGGTGCTGTAGGCTAGGAGAAGCATGTTGCACAGCAGCAGTGACAGCTTCCCCTACTCTGCAAGCACGAGGGGCGGGGGGCTCAACCCTCGGCCCGCCCACTCCACCTCAAACCCCACCCTTAACCCACCTCTTCTTCCCCCACCTCCCCCTTTACTCTGTGCGCTGCGTCCTCACTCTTCCCCCCTCCCTCCTGTCCGCGGCAATCAGCTGGTTTGCATCATTTGGGGGCAAGAGGGAGGGGGGAGGAGCGAGGACTGGGCGTGCAGTCTCCCCCCCTCCTTCCCGCCTGTGGCAATCAGCTGGTTTGCGGCGTTCAGGAGGCAGGGGGAGCCTGGGCGCCGAGTCCTCGCTCCTCCCTCCTGAACACAGCAAGCCAGCTGATTCGCGTGGGCAGGGGGTAGAGGGGGAAGGTGCTGATCGGCAGGGTCTGCTGGCGGGCGGGAAGTGCTGTGGGGGAGGCATAGGAGGGATGCCAGCTGTGGACAAAGTAGACAGCCAAACGACATTATAGCGAAGCATTGCACAACTTTAAATGGATCATGTTCTGTAATTGAGCAGGGATATAAGATCGAAAACATTAAGCAAGAGGACGTTAAGTGGGGAGTTACTGTATTTAACAGCTGCTACTTTAATGATCTTAAAGAACTTTAACCATATACAAGATAAAATCTGTCTGTTCACAATATAGCTTCTCCAACACTTCATGGAAAATTCATAGTCATAATCGAACATCATAAATTGTATATTTTATGTTAGATGTCATTCTGTTACTGAAATTGCATTTCAGTAACAGTCTATCATCTTGAAGGTGAATGTAGCTAAGGAGCTTTTTGGAACAGTGTGACTTGGGTATATTATGTAGTTTATCAGAATGTTTTTAGTGGTGATTTTTTATGTAGTGTTTATGCTGGGATTTAGTTAAAATTATTTTTATGATGGGATAGAGAAGACATTCAGAATGATGAATGTGATGGTACTTTTTGAGGAGGGGGAGAGATGGGAGACAGTCTCTCTCTCACCACACACACAAACTTGTGTTGGAGGGGAAAATAGGTAAAATGCATGAATTAGGAGTTAAAATGGTAAAATGTAGTTCAACAGGAGTAAAATGATTTTAAAAACGAACTTTGACCAATATATTAATGAAAATGTAAAATAAATAAATTCTTTTTTTAAGATTATTCTCTTGTCCATAACTATTGGACCTGTTCAATCTACATACTTATTAGAAATTTTAAATAAGAGAATGATATAGTAGATACTGTTTATATTTAGAAGTAGTCTTCAAAATGTAAATAACATGGCAAGTATCCAGTAATGCAGACAGTTACCTAATGGGATTCATGAATGTTCCTAGGCATCTAACACCAATTGATGTCAGAGTAAGGAGCCTGGGCACTCTTGAAAATCCAATCAGGTGCTTATTGACATCTTTAAAAGTTTGGCTCTAGGTACCTATGTAACAGGTAGGGAGGGATGCTGATGCAGTATTGTGTATAATTTTATCACACTTTGCTAAAGCACATGCCAGAGTTCTGTCTTTTCAGGACTTTCAGTGAGCATTATACAGAGTTAACTCTTACATTCAAGGATTTTATAAACAACAGCCATGAGATTGAGGACCAGTTCTCAGTCAGCTTCAAAGAGTAGTACATAATTTCTTAATAAACAAACATTTCTCTCTCTCGCTCACTCTCACACACACACACTGTAAATAGTATTTGGAATACTTATGAATAACTGAAAAATACTTTTAGGTAGTAAGTCTACTGGTCCTCATACAGACTTCCCTATTTAGTTTAAACTCAGAGTTTCAACATAACATTTACACTTCTATACTTCTAAACAAATTTACCTCCTGATCTTCTTTCCAAGATTTCTCGGTCTATAGCATGGTTATAATATGTAGTATGTTATCTGGATTCTTCAGAGTTTGAGAAGTATGGCAGTACCTCAGTTCTTTCCCAAAACTTCAGAGCCTTTTCAACAAACAAAAGTCTTGGGATCCTTAGAGTTAGCAATATTGCTTGGGATAATAGCTGACTGGTCTTCTCACTAGTTCCAAAGTAGTACAGGCATTGGGATCAGCTTCACAGTTTGATCAAAATAATATTAACTTACAGTGCTATCGGCATATAAAATATCGATTCCCTGGATTTGTATAAGGCTCTCACTCTTTCTGGTGCTATCTTTCCCCCATAAATCTAGCTCAGTCAATAAGACTGTACAAACCCTCACCTTACTGTGTGCACGCTGTCTCTCTCTCGCTGAGACAAAATACCAATTCAAACCAGTTAGTTAATAGCTATATGTAAGTTCCACAAGCTCTGTAGCCTCTAGGGAGTGACTCAAATGCTCTCCCTCTTGATCCATAAAACACACTGCAGTGGTCTAAACATTATCCTAATGGAGGATTTCCCTAGTAAATAAAGGTGGATTAACACTCCTCTGTATTCAGAGTGGTATAGGAATTGGGACCCAGCACTGGCAGCAGACACATCTTGTGGTTCTGGTCGATCAGCCACTTGAGTCTTACAGGGCTGTTAATGCCTATATTTATTATCTTTATTCCCCTGAGCTCTGGTTTGGCACAGGTTTCAGATGATGAATGCATAGAAATTGCAAGACTTCTTTCCCTTAATGACAACTGCCTCTACAGTTTCAGAAACAACTACTGAACATATCTGGTATCCGCACACCTTACTTCTGGATGTTTCTGGGTCTTTTGAGCTGAGTTGCACTGTTCTGCTCTTTGTACACATATAGAGAAACTGAGTATTCAAACTAAAATCTATGAGTCCTTCCTACTGCTTCTCTCCTTTTCTTTGGACTTAAAAATCAAATGCTGCAGTATAAAGCATGTTAGTTACACGTGCAAAACCTGTAACTTGATAAATATTAACATATTGACACATTTAAATTTTAATGTGGGAAGGGGAACAATCAAATGGTTTGAATTATTGAGAATTCTAAAATGTACATCTCTACCCCGATATAACGCAGGGTCAGGGCGTGCAGCCATGCATCACGGTCGGGGCTCACAGCCCGGCGCAGGGGTCGGGGCTCACAACTTGCAACTGGCTTTCTAATACATCAGTCACATCTAAAAGAAGTCTGTATTTCCTCTTAAGAAGTCTACCAAAGAAAGTAATTAGTAACTATGACTGCATAGAAATAATAATGAAACAATCTTTTGGTATGATGGGGAAAACAATTGAAACTACCCCAAGATTCATTCGGCCAAACTCACAGTTGGTGTCAGCAGGCGAAATTCTGTTTTTGTCAGTATTGTCCCCGATCACGTTGAAAACTGTAAGCTGATGTAGGAGTTAACAGTAGTGCTGCATGATATTGGCTGTTTTTCTGAGGGCGCATCTACACTACTACCTAAGTCGATGTAACTTACGTCACTCAGGAGTGTGAAAAAGACAACCCCTTGAACAACACAAGTTGCATTGACGTAAGTGCTGTCCACACTGGTGCTGTGTCGGCGGAAGACCATAGCTTCAGCCACTTGTGGAGGTGGAGTACTTAAGCTGACAGGAGCACGCTCTCCTGTTGGCATAGCATGTCTTCACCAGACGTGCTACAGCACTGCAGCCGCACTAATGTAGCACTGTAGTGTAGACTTGCCCTTATTGCCCCCCAGTTCTAGAAGTCATGCAATCCCATAAATATCTCAGCTTTTATTTTAATGAGAATCCTTAGCAATTCAATAAACTAGTTTGCTCAGCCATCATCATCATCACCATCATGAGCCATGGTGAGTATGGTCCAGCAGCATGGGTGAAGGGCCTTGTGCTGCAACTTGTGGGGAACCCATGTTGGGAGTACAGGTGGACAATTCCCCATACTCTTAGCATCATGGTTGTGTCTTTTGAGACAAGGAACCAGCATTAAGCTTCCCAAATTGTGGTCTTCATCCAAGGCAGCTCCTGGGTGGGGGTTTGTGGCCACAACTGATACAGGAAGCTCCCATCTATTTCCTTAACACTGCCAGTAGCAGTCGCCCTCGGCTTGCGGATTCTGAGGTCAAAGCCGATCCCTGCCATCCAAACCACTGGCATGTTAGGGAAACCATGGTTGAGGGACCTGTAAATCACCATGGATGGGGGAATCACATGTTCTATTGTTTGTGGTATAAGCACTTTTAGTGAAAACTTCCATCATCTCCTCTAGGTGACCCTAAGTGATATCAGTCTCCTGAGGGTAACAGAGGTGGTAAGGGAGCAGATGCTGCAAGCGTTTGGGTGCAGACCTGGTCCTTATGCTGCTATGTGGTGTACTGCAATGATGCCATCAGAGTTAATACTGTAGTGGTGTGGGAAAGTGTCCTCCTGTGGTGAAAGAAATAAGGCAACCCTCCACAGAAACCTTCTGCAAAGGATTGCAGAGTATCTCCATGGAGAACTCCCAGGCCATCCCAGTGCACATAAACAGTCTTTTCGGGATGGGGGAACCCTCTGCGTAGCTGGAGTGGCCACTGGGAAGCAGATACCCACTGCACCTCAGTTTTTCTTCATATTGAACATAAAATAATAAAAAAAAATGTAACCCCTACAGTTTGTTTGGAATTGCATACTCACTCCAGAGTGCCTTCCCTGGCATGATACTCAGCCACCATGCTGTCCTGCAACTGGCTGGGCTCCGGGGTTAAAAATAGCTCCTGGCACTCTGGGAGAATGGATCCACTTCTCTTGTCTCCCATTCTCCTCCTACTCCTCTTCCTTGTCCAGAATGTCTTCCTCGTTGTTGCCTGAGGTAGACTGGGACGCAGACTCGTGGGAGGTATCCATGCTGCGTTTCGGGGTAGTGGTGGGGTTGCCACCGAGAATCACATTCAGCTCATTGTAGAACCGGCATGTCTGTGGTGCAGAACCAGAATGATTGTTTGCGTCCCTTGTCTTCTGCTGCGTGTCCCTCTTCTCCACCATGCCCTGCGTGATCTTTGTGTAGATGTCTGTTTCTTCAACTGGATTGGAGCTGTGCCTGCACAGACTCTTCTCTGCACAGACCAGTAAGATCCAGCACCTCCTGTGTATTTCAGACTGGAGCATGTTTGGAGTGTTGAGTTGCCATGATCAGCTGGGCTGGCGAACTCTCCATGCTGATGAAACAGGAAATCGGAATACAAAAGTTCCCAGAGCTTTACAAGGGCAGGGGCTGTTTCTTGTGTACCTGGCTGCTGTGCAGTGGAGTTGAAAATGATCTCCAGAGCAGTCACAGCGGAGCATTATGGGATATCTGCTGAAGGCAATTCAGTTGACTTACACAATGCTGCATCTGCACTACCTCTATGTCGATCCATCAACATCAAATTAAGCCCTATGCCTTTTGCAGATGTGGAGTAATTAAGTTGATGTTACAGGCAAGTTAGGTTGGTGGAAGGGATCTGGTAGTGTAGATGCATACATTATTAGGTTGACTTAAGGTGGCTTCCGTCGACCTAAGTTTGTAGCGGAGGCCAGGCCTAGGTTTCTGACTATTATTAGTGAAGCTCCACTGGGGTTTCGAGCTGTGCAGCTGAGCAGCTTCTTCACCTCTTGTATTTGAGTCTGTTAAGGCCACATCAATAGCCTGATTATCTTTCCTTAAATGCATGAGTAACGCTACATTAATTTATCATAGGAAAACTAGTATTTTCCATAGCTGTCTGAGATGTCAGGAAATATTCCCGGCAAGCACTGACTCAAATAGAAATTTCAGAGTGGTTTCAGGGCAAACTATTTATTTATTTACTCGTAATATTTTTGTTTAAATTGTTGAGAAAATTTTAAAAAATAAACTTTTAATTTGAACTGCAAGTATATGCACATATCTAAACTGAGTGACTTCATGGTTTTATGACTGTAGCCCTTATTTGCCTTCCATTTCAGTACAATTTGTTACTTCAGTTCTCCCCTCTAATATTAACTGAAAGCTCCTCAGGGCAGGGATCTTGTCTTTAATTTCTGTTTTATTTCTGAATATAGTTTTCAAGTGCTTGTGAAATCTTTTTTCAAAGGCCTCTTCCACATCTTTAATGGCAAAGTAATATGGTCAAAAACATTTAATGTAATCAACTTCTTCTTTGTCTTTAATATCACAAATGTTTCAAGCGCAAAATTGTGCATGTCCCTTCGTTTTTGATCTCTATCTCAAGTAATATTTCAAGTCTGGAATTAAACATCACAGATTTTTCCATTCTCTTTGTAAATATATATGTCACAAGTAAATGATTAAAAATTTAAAATTTGGGGTGAGGAAAGTGGGAAAATTGTACTTGCACACTGATAGCAGCACTTGAAGGAAATACTCATAATTATGCTAAATATAATACATTTTTCTTTAAAATTGTCTATTGATATTTTTAGCATGAAATGTGCTCCTACTGAAGTTGAGAGCTGTATGTTATAAAAATGCCTGTATGTCAAAGGAGCTCTAGTTTATCATTTTGTCAATCTTCCATGACTGCTGTGGAGTGTGTTTTTGTTTTGTTTTAAAGATAAATGGATCTTTCTTTGTCAGCATCATTTTGATTTCTAGTGTGAATATTATGGCAGTGTACAAAAGGAATCACGTATCCTTAAAGTAAGAATATCTGACTCTGTTTATATTTTAAAGTTATCATTTAATTATAATGCAGTTACCTTTCTCTGCAGTTAGGAAATGAGATATTAGACATCTGGGTTTAAGAAGCAGGAAGAAACATTAGTTGAGCTGAGCAATTTTAGAGAGCTGATGTAGGCTTAGAGCCACAGTATTCATTACATCATCCTCCCGATCCATTAGCCAGCATTATCTCCAGTGGATTAAGTGGGAAGTTGTACTGTGCATCTTCACAAGAATGCTGAGAAGTCACCGCTTATTGACTGACTGTATGGAGCTCTGGAAAGAATGTGTTTGCTCTGAAGTCTAGAAGGAGAAAAGCTTTTCTAATGCTGGGAGCTGTATAGACTAAAGTATAACTGTCGGCTGTTTGAGGAGGAGGAGACGTGACGATCTTGCTGCAGTTGTTAATCCGTTTTTATTCTAGTAGCAATTAAAGCTATTGGAATAAGTTGAAGCCTGTGGTTCAGAGCTCTAGCCCGTTGTGTTTACTAAAAACAAAATGACTAACAAAAGGCTACAGATCAGACTGTCTTCTGTGTTTACTATTTTGTTTCTAGACTGTGGAAGTAATGTATTACTGCATAAAGAAAGGTGAAGATGCCCTTCAGTGCATTCTTATGACAAACTTGTAAGCTTTTTTCCATACCAGAGAGTTCATCTGCATTCAGCAGTGTTTCTACTCTAGTTGTGCGTCACTCAGAGACTGCATGGCAATGAAATAGCGACACTGTGGGCCAAAACTCTGCTGCCTGTGAGCAAAGAAGGGACAATAGTTTGACAACAAAACCATAGCAGCTGCTGCTGCTGCAGCAGCTGCCTGAGGCATAATGTTGAGTTTACAGGATTCTGTGTTTTTTGAAATTAACATAAAGTCCCTTTTAAAGTCCTGGAGCAGTAGCAGTAAGTATATTTTCTTCACTGAGAGAATAAGATCTTGATAGTTTTCATTTTGCATGCTGATCTGTAAAATTTTAAGCTAGTTAAAAATAGTATTTTTTGCATGAACCAGTAGATTAATACAGTGTGATTTAAAACCTGGTATATACATTCAGTGACCAGAAAACTGCTCTATCTGCTTCCCAGTTCTCAAGTAAGGAGAAGTCATTCTTTAATTTCCTGGATAATATTGGTTTTATTCTAAGTTCTTTGCTACCTTTGCTGGCTAAGAAAACTGCAGAGACCAGGGTCTATTTGTTATTTATCTGACACCAGTACTATTCCATAGTTCTGTCAGCACATAATGTTCTTTTGAAGCAAAATCAACTGTGCAGATTGTGAATAATATAGTGGGCATAACTTTTTCTGTTCATTAATATGCTTATGTTTGAGATGGGAAACTAATATTTTTTTATTTTCAGGAAACTAGATCTCAAACTATTTTTGCTCTAAATGCCCCAACCTGCATTTTTATGGAGCTTTCATGTCTGAACGGAGCCAACAAAAACAAGGATGATCTGTGTTAAGATTGCCACTCTGTCCTCAACTCACTTCCAATTTCTCATAGTTAATGCAGGGATCTCAAGTCAGGGAGTTTTTGTGTCCTGTGGTACATAGGCTGTAATACCATAGTCACAGCCAGATAAATTCAGAATGGCAGAACGGACTAAACTGAGAAATGTGAAGTGTTTTTAAATTTTGACCTAAATATTTTATATTCTGTGTGCTTAATTTCCTTATGTACCTGTAATTGTTTAAAAGGCCCATAGGGGATTTTAAGAGTGACCTCTGACATCTCCATTTTAAGCAATATTTGGGTAATTTAAGGATTGTTTTGAGGCATGCTGAAATGTGTTGAGCCTCCACCCACCAAGGTATAACCTCAAAACACTGCTGCTTAGATCTTTGACCTGAAAGATCATCATCTTTATGGTGCATCATGTATATCTGTGTCTTGGAGGCATTATTAAACAGGTTAGAAATACCCAGTAGAAATACTCATAAGGGGACATTGAACATGTCTTGGAATAGCTTACAAGACATACATGGTGTTAATATCAAAGGCTTCAGTCCATATTATGGACTAACCATTTCTAAAATTTCAACTTTTAACCATAATTTTTTAAAAGTAGCAAATAAAGCTCTTGAAATTAGACCCTGTATACTTGTTTAGCTGCAAAGCAAAAACTGTGTGTGTTTATATTTTGTATTTAAAAAGTTGGGCTGAAAATGTTCCAAATTAGAGCTTGAAAAGAAATCTTTACAGTTGTCAGTGCTCTTGATTTAACTATATTTTAGTTTGTAAATATATGACAGAAAATGGACTTTTTCCCATTCAGAGTATAAATCCAGGGTGTAATATAAAAATGGTAGCTTTAAAAATGCTTAAAATTATTTGACTACTGTATATTGCTTGGAAACTGAAACAGTCTAGGATTTGATCACAAAAAGACTGCTGTAAAATATTAAAAAAAGGAAATGAAGGTACATTCTAGGTTATAAAAATTAGTTGTGACACACAGATATAATAAAAGTAATTGTCATATGAGCGAGGGTTCTGTATGGTATTACAGTATTTCCATTATGTCCTCTATTACGTAAGCATGACAGTGAAACACCTTACTGACTCTTTCTTCACCACGTTGTACCTAGGTATTAGGGGATCTTCTGGTTAACCATGAATTTCCAGTGTTCAGCTGGCTTTTAATAATCATAATAGTCCTTCTCACCAGATTTTGTGAAAATTGACACTATGATATAACTGTGTGCATAGTAGACATTTTTCAGGATGTTCTCAGTGCTTGCTAGTCACATTCTGTCATCATCTATTGTGCATAATGGCTGTGAGCAGACCTTAAAGGAAGGCTGTAGTGCTTTCTGTGTTAGGTACTGTAATTCATATTGATAGCCCAGTGACTTGAGCTGAATGGGAAAACTAAGTTTTTTTTTGTTGTCAAAAATATTCCATTTAGGTGATGCAATATGTACAGAACATCGCGCACGTGCGCACACACACACACACACACACGTATAGGATGAGTATATATGCAATACAGTATATCAAAATGTGGTTTTCAGATAAATATTTCTCTTAAAACATTTTTACAAATGAGGTTTTGTTTTTTTTTTTTTAATACAAAGTTTACATTAGGGAAACTCCTAATTTCTCTTCGGAAGGATTCAGTATATTAAAAATCTCAGATATGTGCAATACATCAATTGTAAATATTTGTTGGTGATGAATATATAGTAGAAACCCAGCTGAACTCCATCATTGGGGTTTTAATGGCTTGCTTAGCTGGCAAAATGTTGCAGTGCTGGCTAAGGTCTGATTATAGCTGAGCTTTTTTTTTCACTAACAACAATGAAGTGACATTTGTATGGCCTAGATTCAGGAAGCTGTCTCTGTGCCAGCAGTTTTAGGCATTACTCCTTTTTAAAATGAATCAGGAACATTCTGTTAAACCAGCTGTGTAGTCAGGATGTTGTCATTTAAAAGATTGGTTTACTTTACTAAAATTGTAAACAAAATACAGGCATCCAACTGGTTTCTTTCTAGCTGCACAGAACACTAAGAAACCACAGATATGTATGATCTCTAGCAACTCTAAGTAACACACCCTTAAAGTTACATATTAATTTGCTTTATGTTAACTTAGTTATGCATGATTTATGCTGTGCAGTCAACTTAATTTTTCTGTTTGACTTTTTGTATAATAGTTTTTGTAGCAAAATGTCAGTTTTATTAATATTAAGTGCACTAGCTTGTGTTGGGCTAGAGCTGCCTTTTTCATTCAATTATTGTTTAAATCTTTCATTGGCTATAGATGAAATAACAGTCATATACATAATATATTGCACAAAAAAGTGCTTCCTCATACAGTGAAAAACATGAAGTAATCAAAACATTTATTCAAGTATAACCAGGTGAATGAGTTTCTTAAGAAAAGCTACAAAGTGGCTACCAGGATGTAGTATGCCCATAGTATCTTGGAGGCTATCACCAATCATTTGTTTCTTTCTTGGTAGTATTCTGTTCCTTTCCTACTTTTATATACAGCTTGCTAAAATGATTACTGTACAGTTATTGTATGGATAGCTAATTTTCTTCACTATATATTTGTTTATTCACAGATTCACAAGTTAGCCATTTTTTATCTGCTTTGGAAATTCATCTGACGACTTTCACTACAGAAAGGTTGAGGACAGAGGCCTCAATTTAGTATGATACTCAGGCAAATGCCTGACTTTCAGCATGTGAGTAGTCCCATTATCTTCAAGAACGTGAGTTGTCCCACTGAAGTCATGCACATTTTTAAGAAACTTGTTGAATCAAGGGAAACCTGTACTGAGGAGTCTAATGAATTGCCTCTAATATTGTGGATGGGCACAAATATACCTTAATAGCCTATAGACTGGTAGATATCTCAACCATAAAACGAAATAAAACTACAAATGGACAGTCATATTGTTTTATTTACCAAATACACACACACAAACACACACAAACTATAGAATGATTGGGAGACTTGTGTGTTGATTCTGTGCTACTGATTGGTGATTTTAAGAAACAAATATTATTCTAAATATACCTCTAATTTACACCTAATATACATATTCTAATAGGAAACACTGTGGGAAATACAGCTGCATTATTCCTTTTGCTTTAGGTTTCCTTTCTTTTATTTCTGAGTAAAGTACTCTGACAGAGTGATCAATAAACTAAATACCAGAAGCACAGAAGATGATAATGAATGGCACACCTGTTTACCAGAAGTGTTATATTCCTGTCCACAAAATATAATCTTCAGTATAATGCAGCAACTCACAAATAGAATTACACCTCTTGCTACTTGAATAAATGTTTTGATTACTTCATGTTTTTCACTGTATGAGGAAGCACTTTTTCCCCCTTGATTCTTGGCTTGATTCAACAAGGTTCTTAAGCATGTGCTCGACTTCAGTGGCACAACTCATGATCTTGGAGATAATGGGCCTACTCACAAGCTGAAAGTTAGGCATTTTCCTGAGTATCATACTAAATTGAGGCCTCTGTCTTTAATCTTTCTGTAGTGAAAGTTTTCAGATGAATTTCCAAAGCAGATAGTAAATGGCTAACTTGTGAATCTGTGAATAAACAAATATATAATTAAGAAAATGAGCTATCCATACACAATAGCTATACAGTAATATTTTAGGAAGCTGCACATAAAAGGAGGAAAGGAACAGGATATTACTAAGAAGGAAACAAATTATTGGTGGTAGCCTCCAAGATACTATGGGAATATGAAATCCTGGTAGGTGCTTTGCAGCTTTTCTTAAGAAACTGATTCACTTGGGTTATTCTTGAATACCCTCTAGAACAGTGGTTCTCAAAGCTGGTCCGCCGCTTGTTCAGGGAAAGCCCCTGGCGTGCTGGACCGGTTTGTTTACCTGCTACTTCCGCAGGTTCGGCCGATCGTGGCTCCCACTGCCCATGGTTCACCTCTCCAGCCAATGGGGGCTGCGGGAAGGGCGGCCAGCACGTCCCTTGTCCCACGCTGCTTCCCGCAGCCCCCATTGGCCTGGAGCGGCAAACCGCGACCAGTGGGAGCCGCTATCAACCGAACCTGCGGACGCGGCAGGTAAACAAACCGGTGCGGCAGGCCAGGGGCTTTCCCTGAATAAGCAGTGGAATGGCTTTGAGAACCACTGCTCTAGAAGAGACTTTTCTGCCTTTTTGTAGGATTAACTGACCTGATGAATTTGCTTCCTCTTCCACCAAAACTAAAAATGAAATATTGGTCTTCTGCAGGGTTCTGCTCTGATAATATAATATTTAACAAAATCACTAGTGTCGAACAGGTATAGATGAATTTTTCCATGCTGTGATTTCAAATGTAAGAACAGTGATGAAATAATCTGATTTAAACAAAACAAATTGACCTTCTTTACGCAAAGCTCCAGGAGTGCCATATACTAAAACTGTACCTATGAACAGCTGTGGAGTTAACACATCTGAGTTTTTGTTGGTCCCCAGGTTGTTAAATAGCAATGTATAGTTCTATATATATAGAACAGTGCAATATATATAGCAATATTTTAATCTTAAATTTCTGGTGAAATGTGCCAGTGTTTGAACTTCGCGTTTGTAGTTTTTATTGTTACTAGAAATCCTTGATAAAAGTACATTTGTATAAAAGTTTAGGAATCATGACTTTGAGATATAACTACTTCTCTCATCATTTTATGTTCTTCTGTGCAAACCCAGTCATCTTATCTGGAAAACATTAGTGTATGATGCTAATTGATACTTTCTCACCGCAGAATGAAATGTCCTATATGAATAATGATCACCGGTGTTGATGTGATGACATAAGCTGATTTTCAATTTGTTTATGGTGAAACTTTCTGCTTCTATATACCACTGTCACAGCTTTAGTAATATTTTGCTGTCTTAATCAAGAAATCCACTGAGTGATCAACAGAAATAGACTATTTTCTTTCAATGGCATCCTGGATAAGTTACTTTCTTTTTGCCTTTTCTCACAAAAAATAGTGACAGGAAGCTATATCACAACAGATACACACAAATTATCTGAATACACAGACAATACAGCAGAATTAAGTGTCCACTTCTTCAAAAGTTAAGCACTCTGCACTGTAAATCATGTTAGTTTCTTTTTAAGAAGTTTGAAATTAAAATTAACTAAGCAAATGCATGTCATGGCTGTTACACAACCACTTTGTAAACCGGAGTTTACAGAAGTAAGATACATAACTAATGTGACTGAATTCTCAGAACATGCATGTTGTAGTTAATGTAAAGAAGTTGGATGACTTGTAACGTTTTAGTTGTTTTGAATGCTTTAGATCTAGTCTAGCTTGTAACTGTCTTCTTTCAGTCTTAAAGTGCTTTTGAGGTGGGAAGTGTGTGCGTGTGGCTTTTTTTTTTTTTTTTGCTTGGCTACTCTAGGAACCTACTTCATGAAGTCTCTATGTAATGTGTATAGTCTGTTTGCTGAGACTGTTCTGCTTGTTGATGCACTTCGTTTTCCACCAGAATTCATTTTTTTTTAAGTGTTCAGCATTCCAGGAAACTGACTCAAAGTTGAAAATGTTACTACATCAAAGAAATCTACCAGGAATTAATATGTTCTGTGGTGGCAAATTAACTGTGGATCTGGGCCGTGCACTTTTGAGGGACACAGCTCTCAGATCAATCTGGACCTTGTTTTCTAGAAATGTGGTGGTTCCGCTGACATCTCATGTCCTCACTGATAAACACTGGTTGCTATAAGGCAACATTTACCCCCAGTGACATTGGGGATAGCACAATTTCCTCCTGTATTTAGAGTAAGAAATTATTGTACTTACTCTTGGGTAGTTATGCATAAATACTGTTGTTCTCTTTTAATGACACACTTACTTACATTCTGAAGCACAGTACAAATTGGGGCATGTCAAATCCTGGAGCACTCAGATTATACTGTGTCCCAGACTCACTAGCCCCTAGCATGTGCCCAGCTCAATGGAGTTGCCAGTTTGAGGGTTCAGCATAGATATAGCTGTTCCTTTTTAAGGGTAAGAGGGATTTATTGCATGGGAGATTTGGAAAGGCAAGGAGGCTAGTGAGTGGAATGTGGCGTGGAGGCTCAAGTCACCAGTAGACCCTCAAAAGCTACCAAATCAGATACAGTCCAAAAATTGCAAAATAATCCCTCATCCTCAATTCAATCTCCCACATCTTTCACTGAACATATCAACTGCTAGACCCTTCCTGAGTCCTTCTCCTTCCCCACGTGACTGAAGATTAAGGTATATTGTTGAAAAAGGGCTCAACTTGCAATTTGTTCAAAAACTCCATGTTTTTGTTTGATCCAAGCTCTTTTATATTTTAGTCCATCTCTGGTCAGATGTCTTTTTTTGATGTTAAAAGGTAGCTCTGATGTCAACCAACCTAGTCATTATTGCAAAGGTAATATTTATCTGAAGACAGAGGCATGACTTGGGTAAAGATTCAGTGTTTGTGAACAGTTTGTTTTTTATGCATCCTAGCTATAAATATGTGTATGGATGCACACTGGGGAATTTGTTTGACTACGGTTTGCATGTAACAAGTAAATATGGGTTTATGAAGATTTGGATGTTATATCTTTGTTATATATTAATATAGAAGATATCCATTTGTCCTTTCTGAGTCTCCCATAGCTCCAATATGTTTTTAAAACTAAATAGACAAACTGTATTTGTGTGTACAATGTATGTTTAGCTGTAAGTTTATCCATTTTTTTCATGAGACCCACACCTATACCAGATAGAGCTTTGCCTTGGTGACTGTTACAGCAGTATCCTTTCCACTAAGCTCATAACTATTAGATTCCAGCCATGATACAAATTACAGAAAAGAGTGTCAGAATGCAAACTACTTTGTCAGCTACTGTTACTAGAATAAACTGCATACTCTGTGTGGACTTCAGGAAAGCGCCAGATCAAACCAATTGCAGTGAGCACATATCAAATGGCCTTTTTCTGCTGACTGTCTTTCACTCCAGTTATAGTGTCTTTGCATTTGAAGGGGAAAGATTTAGACACTAGATGTTCAATAATGTGTAAGAGATCACTAACTCAGGAGGACTTTTTAGAACTGAGGTAACCATTTATGAATCAAGTTGTTGTTGTATATTAGAAATAGTCTGTCTTTGCCAGGAGCTGCATTGTTTTTTCCATGGAGACAAGCTTTGAGCATTTTTCATCTTTCCCTAAGGAGAATGAGGATGCTAACAAAATGGAGTTAAACTGTTAGGCAAGGTAGAGATAAAGAGGACAAGGAGAAAAAATGAAGAACAAATTAGACAAAATCTTTAAGTACTTTAGATGTACTGCTAATTTAAACTTTAGTAGCCCATGCCTAGTGTATATATTTTGTATATTTAGTTACTTGGAGGATGAAGTGCATAGCTGAACTGATAAAATTTTGCTGATGATAAATTACCTAGGTTAGTAAGAAATTATCTAGTTATGAGGAATTCCAGAAAGATTTAATGAAACAGGGTGAGCAGGCAATAGCCTGGAAATCTAAAATTTACCTTGCTAAAGTAGAAAAGTAATACCTATTGGAAGATGCAAACTTTTTACTCTAATTAGATTCAGAATTAGTTGGAGTCTTGCTGGAAAAAGATCTAGGAGTCATTATGGGCAGATTAATGAGCATGTCTGCTTAACATTAGTACTTCCTTACCTCACAAGCATGTTGTGAGGATAAATGCATTAAAGATTGTGAAACGCTTTGAGAGCTATTGATGAAAAGCATTATGTAAGAACTAGATATTATTTATTTATTACAGAACAGTTATGGTCAAAAAAGCTAGAGATGTACCTAGACATATTAATAAGGGGACAGCAAATAACATGAAAGTGATCAGTCAGTTTTTTGCCATCTTTAACAGTTTAATCAGATTTTGGTATTTGACCTTTCAAAAGGACATAGCTGACACAGAAAAGGTCCAGAGACCTGCACATAGACTAGCTAGAGAGTTGGGTTTATACTAGGGCTGTCAAGCGATTAAACTGATTAGTCGCGAGATTAAAAAAAATCATGATTAATCTGTGTTAATCGCACTGTTAATAGTAGAATACCATTTATTTAAATATTTTTTGATGTTTGCTACATTTTCAAATATTTTGATTTCAATTACAACACAGAATACAAAGTGTACAGTGCTCACTTTGTATTTTTTATTACAAATATTTGAACTGTAAAAAGATAAAATAAATAGTATTTTTCAATTCACCTCATACAAGTACTATAGTTAGGGCCACAAAATTTACGGTCCATTTTGGTCAATTTCAGTCATAAGATTTTAAAATTTGTAAATGTCATAATTTCAGTTATTTACATCTGAAATTTCACGGTGTTGTAATTGTAGGGGTTCTGACCCAAAAAGGAGTTGTGGGAGGGTCACAAGGTTATTGTGTGTGGGGGGGGGGTGATGGTGGTACTGCTACCCTTACTTCTGCACTACTGGTGGTGGCGTTGCTTTCAGAGCTGGGCAGCTGGAGAGTGACGACTGCTGGCCAGGAGCACAGCAGCGCAGAAGTAAGGGTGGAATAGTATGGTATTGCCACCCTTACTTCTGCACTGCTGCTGGCAGGGCGCCACCTTCAGAGCTGGGTACCTGGTCAACAGCTGCCACTCTCAGCCACCTTGAAATCTGTATAGGATAAAAGCACACAAAAGACCAGATTTCATGGTCCGTGAGACTTTTTTTCATGGCCATGATTTGATAGGGTCCTAACTATAGTGCAGTCTTTTTTTATCCTGAAAATACAACTTACAAATGTCGAATTATTATTATTTTTTCTTTTACATAAACTGCACTGAAAAATAAAACAATGTAAAACTTTAGAGCTTACAAGTCCACTCAGTGCTACTTGTTCAGCCAATCACTAATTTACGGTATCACCTGAAAGTGAGAACAGGCGTTCACATGGCACTGTTGTAGCCGACTTTGCAACATTTACTTGCCAGATACGCTAAACATTTGTATGCTTTGACCACGATTCCGGAGGACGTGCTTCCATGGTGATGATGGGTTCTGCTCGATAACGATCCAAAGCAGTGTGGACTGACGCATGTCCATTTTCATCATCTGAGTCAGATGCTACCAGCGGAAGATTGATCTTCTTTTTTGGTGGTTCAGCTTCTGTAGATTCTGAATCAGAGCTTTGCTCTTTTCAGACTTCTGACAGCACGTTCCACACCTTGTCCCTCTCAGATTTTGAAAGGCATTTCAGATTCTTAAACCTTGGGTCGAGTGGTGTGTTAGGATATAGATATTCAAGCCTATCTGTAAAGGCCTATACTTTAAGAATTTAGGTATATGTTTATCATTTAGCTAGTTATAGAGGTATAAAAGAAAGAATCTGTGTAAGGGCCTTCTCTCACTATGACAGTCTGAGGCCTTGTTCTTAGGCTAATGCCTTTGACCAAGCAGCAGAGGCAGCCATAAGCTGGGAAGCCAAAGGTCACATCCTCACATTCCAAACTAGTCATATTGAAATAAGGCAATCTGGGGCTGTTAGGAAGGTGATCCGGTTGATTACCTCCAGAGAAAGGGAAGAATCTAGAAGATGTAAAAGGAAATTTAGTTTGATAGTTTTCTGTCTGGTAAGAACTCACTTATCAATAGACACAGCTGGGAAACCCGTATGTCTTTATAGATGTGAAATCCTCACTTCAGTATTGTTTTATCATTATAGTTCCCACTTTGCTATGTTTATTTGCATGGTCTCTGTCTGGTTTTGTGATTGTTTCTGTCTGCTGTATAATTAATTTTGCTGGGTGTAAACTGATTAAGGTGGTGGGATATAATTGGTTAGCTAATCATGTTACAATATGTTAGGATTGGTTAGGTAAATTTCAGTAGAATGATTGGTTAAGGTATAGCTAAGAATATTACTATATATATTAGGGGCAAACAGGAAGTAAGTTAGGATTCAAAAATAAGGACAAAGGAACTTGGATTTAAGCTTGCTGGAAGTTTACCCCAATAAACATTGAATTGTATGCACCTTCGGACTTCGGGTATTGTTGCTCTCTGTTCATGCGAGAACTACCAGGGAAGTGGGAGAGTGAGGGAATAAGCTCTCTAACATGATATAGCTATCTTTAGAAATTTAATATTGGTATCTTCTTTGTGTTTTGAAAAATCTGCAATGAAAGTGTCCTTAAATTGAGCAACATATGCGGGGTCGTCATCCGAGACGGCGGTAACTTGAAATATACGGCAGAATGTGAGTAAAACCACAGAGCTGGAGACATACAATTCTCCCCCTAAGAGTTCAGTCACAGATTTAATTAATGCATTATTTTTTTAACGAGTGTCATCAGCATGGAAGCATGTCCTCTGGAATGGTGGCCAAAGCATGAAGGGGCACATGAATGTTTAGCACTTCTGGCAAGTAAATACCTGGCAACACTGGCAACAAAAGTGCCATGTGAATGCCTGTTCTCACTTTCAGGTGACATAAATAAGAATCGGGCAGCATTATCTCCCATAAATGTAAATACACTTGTTTGTCTTAGTGATTGGCTGAATAAGAAATAGGACTGAGTGGACTTGTAGGCTCTAAAGTTTTACACTCTTTTGCTTTTGAGGGCAGTTATGTAACAAAAAAAATCTACATTTGTAAGTTGTACTTGCATGATAGAGATTGTACCACAGTACTTGTGTAAGGTGAATTAAAAATAATATTTTTGTTTATCTTTTTATTACAAATATTTGCACTGTAAAAATAATATAAAGTGAGCATTGTGCACTTTGTATTCTGTGTTGTAATTGAAATCAATATATTTGAAAATGTAGAAAAACATCCAAAATATTTTATAATACGTTTAAATTGGTATTCTGTTATTGTTTAACAGTGTGATTAAAACTGCGATTAATCTCTATTAATTTTTTTAGTCCAGTTAATTTGTTTTGAGTTAATCGCTTGAGTTAACTGTAATTAATTGACAGCCCTAGTTTACACGTGAGGAGAGTTTATAATTCAATATTATTTATCTTGCAAAGTAGAAGAATAAAAGGAAATATGACAGCTGTGTAAAATCATGAACAGTTCCTCACCCTGTTCTTAACACAAGAATGTTCATGTACACCTGTGGAATTCACTGCTGTAGACAAATATTGAAGTAAAGACTTCAATATGATTCCAGAAAGGAACAGATATTTGTATGAACTAGAATAATATTTACAGCTATGTTATCTTGCTCAAATAACTACATAAGATCAGTTCTCTTGCTTCAGGGCATAAACTGAAGATATTTTATGGTATTTGAGTAATTCAACTCTCATAAAGAGATCATAGAAAAACATGGAGAGGAGGAAGTAATGTCTTGTTCCCCTGCTTCTCCCTATCTAGCCTGATTTAGCATGTACGTGTAGGGGATTTTTTTCACTTAACATTTGAAGCCTCCTACATAGGCTGCTGCCAAGGAACAGAAGGCTGGACTAGAAGGACAGTTTAATATTAAATTTGTGGATTTTAAAGTAATCATTTAACAAAAAATGCACAACCCTATCGCTTATTATATGTATTTCTTTCTCTGGTTCCGTCATCCCTCTCACCTATTTGCTTTCTTTGTTTATATTCTCCTTGATTTCCTGTCCAAGTTTCCATCTGGTTCCTGGTGTCTACAAGTTGGTGAATCTTGACCTTTTGGCTCCAGTGTTTGTCAAGCTACAGAAGCTCTTCTTTATTCAGCAGTAAAGGTTGCTCCGCTATAGATTGGAAGGTCTTTTCCTATAACCCAGAAGAAAAGACTGGGGATCCAACTGGATATAAAATTGAAATAGTTTAAAAAACGAACAAACCCCGAAGACTAAGATTGAACTACACGTTCACTCTGACTGTTTTAAAAGGGTAGTGTTTGTTATGAAAAAATCATTACTTCTTAGTCCATAATTTTGCATAGCAGTTGATATAAATTAAAAAAAGAAAGGTCCATCCTTTGAAGAATTTATAATATAACCTAGAACATGAAGATGATAAACTGTGTAGGGAAAACCTCAAACAGAGTTAAATAAAAATGAGTAATTTATATAGTGAGTAAACCATAAATTGCAATTTAAATAGCAAATGGAGTAAGATGAAGGGAGGAGTAGACTGCATAGGAGGAGAGGTTAGTATTGAAAGAAGTGGACTTTGAGGAGTTTTGAAGAGGTAGATTTAGGATGTTGAAGGTTTTAGATAGCAGCATGACAAATGGCTGGTAGGTGAAAGTTGGTTGGAGCAGTGGGTAAAAGGAAAACTTGGCACTAAGAATGGATGGAGTGCATCGGACAAGGTGGAAAATGGTGAAAGATAAAATGAGTTGGATTGAGCAGAATTGTGCACTTAAAAGTGAGGGCAAGCAGTTTAGTTTGACTTCTTTTTACAGAAAGAGACAGTGAAGGGACTTGTGTGATTAGTTGTATGTGGCCAAAATGCTAGCAGAGGAAGATTATTTTAGATGTTGAATACTGGATAGATGAGTAAGTGAGAGTAAGGAAGGCTGAAGATCGCCATGTTTTCATGCCTAAAGATTTTTCCATCAAAATGTTTTTTCTGTTGTCAGTGCTTGATGGAAATTTGTTTCAAGATTATTGACATGTTCTCATAGTGGTTCAGATAGAAACCTACCCTCTTGTCAAGATTTTGTTGGCTCCATTTTTCTTTTAAGAGCTACTTATGCAAAATAATCATCTTCTCCAGCACTGATTTTGCTCCAGTAATCAGAATAATGGTTCTTGATTAATTTTTTTTTCTGTCTGTATAGAAAACTCTTGTTTACTTTTGGTCAAGAATTAGCATATTGAATATTAGTTAGCTTCTGTTCTTCTCTTGTGTGATACAGGTGTCTTAACATGTCTTCTCATTTTATGACTGTAAATAGATTGCCTTTTGCAAAGTCATATCCTGCACTAGTCCAATGTTTCATTACAAGAAAAGAATCTTCACTGGGTATTCGGTCTACAAAGAAATATAGTTCTTTAAAGAGTAAGAATAGCCATAAATAGATTTAGACTTACCCCACCACTGTGAGTCTGTATATAACTGTCAATTTGGGAGATATATGCTTATGCCATCCTATGATTTTGTGAATGTTATGCTGTATTTCAGCTTCCATTTTGAATAAAACCTTCAATGTGGATTTCAACATCCGTTTTGTAGAAGGAACTTGACATGTAGTGGAGAAACTGTGTCTGGGAATCTGTAATAGAGTATTCAAGGTTACCTTCTCCAGACCTGAGGAGGAGCTCTGTGAAGCTCGAAAGCTTAGACAAATGTTGGTCTAATAAAATATATCACCTCACCTACCTTGTCTCTCTCATATCCTGGGACCAATACTGCAAATGTGGTGAAGTCAGACTGAGGGAAATTTTGGTCAGTAGTTTGTCATTTTCCTAAGATCTAGAACTCAAGTGCTTTTTAAGAGTAAAAGTGTGTGTGGTTTAAGAAATTCCTTTGCTAACATGTTATCTTGCTGTACTGCCACAGTGTCTCTCTGAAGCATGTAACCAGAAAACTAGAGCTCCCAGAGCCAGGTAGACATTGGGGATGATGATGAAAAGGGGTGGGGGAGAGCATGTCTAAGCAACTTCAGGGCTCAGGAGTGCTGAGTCACTGGTTCTCTGGTCTAGGTGGTTGGAGTGCAGGGTCCCACTGCCTAAGAAGGGTATTAGTGTCTGCATCTGGGATTGCTCAAGAGACCCAGAGCTAGGACTAATAATTAGTCACTATCCAGACCTATGGGGCTTAGAATCATGTGGGTTGCAACAGTTGGATTCAGTCACAACAGACTGGTGTTCGTCCAGAGAGTGGGACTGGAACAGGCTGTGGCAATACTTACGCAAATTTTCAGGACAGAGAAAATGTGCTGCTAATTCTTAATACATTGTGAGGAAATATGGATTTTTGTTGATGATTAACAATTACTTTCATTCTGGGTATATAACAAACAAAACCCCTTCCATTTTCAAGTCTGACTAAAATTTTCATTTTGTTTACATGCTTTGTGCTTGATTCTTTCTTTTGTTAAGGCCTTTTTGTACTGCTGCTCTCGCAGTATAAAGAGGGCCTTAGTAAAAATGAGAATCAGGCCCTTGATCTTATTTTACTTTACTTTTATCAAGATGAAGGGCTGACTCATCTGATCAGGCCAAGCTATGCTTGATGACATAATGTGAGTGTAAATGTAAGATGGATTTAAGCGTTCTGACCAAACTCCCTATGCTGGGGGACCCAGAAGTGTGCTAGAGTTGTGTTGGATCTGCAACATCAGCAATTCTCAAGAGTCCAATTAAGTTTGTTTTATGACCCATTGGAGTGGCATCATGAGGCAAGTGGCATATTGGGCCTGACATTGTAGGTAATTAATTAATGAGACTGCATCGCATATTGCTGTTTCATTGTTTCTTACATTAACCAATATACCTTATATTAACCAATAGAACTTTCTTTTCTGAGTCTATTTGCACCCCCTCTGAGCCACCCACACATTTATTTATTTATTTATTTATTTTCTTTTTTGGCAACATCAGAAATGCTTGCTCATGTGCCACTTGTATAGTGTACCCATAGTATAGCATAGAGCATTAGTAAAGTGCCAGAAGATTTCATAAGCTTCCATATTTAGGAACCAGTTTGAATGGGAATAATTTGAACTAATGGTAAATATGCATGTCTTTGAAGACGGCTGAACAAAGAATGTGAAAGAAGTTAATTTTGCCTGTTCCACTGATTTCTGTCTGAAGTTGCCTTAATTTTCTCCTCTATACATTTTATCAAACAGATGCAGATCCTAATAGCAGAGCATTGATAAATTAAGGGAAGAACTGTTCGATATATTTGTACAATTGGAGTATAAGAGTGCATAATCCTATGTCCTTATTGAATCACTTTCTCTTTTCCAATGTCAAGAAAACTTTAAACGTTGTCTCTTGTGAGTATAGTGAATCTGCTGAGTGGCACGCTTCAGTGGTGAATTAGATTTTATAAAATGACTAAAAACTGCTTTATTTTGGGGTATTAACAAAATGTGCTTGTGTTTTTATTTTCTTTTTTTCTGGTAACTACTTACGGTAACATTGGTGATGAGATCTGGATGAAGAATTTATTTGCAGGGATTTGGAGTAATCAAATTTTTGAATTGCTCCGCTCCGGTTCCACTCTGGCACCAATAGTGACTGTTCCAGCTCCGCTCCGCGCTCTGCCTCAAATTAATTTTTAACTAAATAAAAAAGTGCATACTGTAATTATGAAAAAACATTATTTTTATTCAGACTTTTTAAAAACAATTTAAATGTCATCAACAATGATACAAACTAGAATAATTCATAATTCATTCTGTAAAAAATTATTGCAGCAATCAAGTCATATTTCATAGCCTGCTGCAAATCATTTAAAATTAACTTTAAAGCCGAAAACAGTCGCTCTACATTAGCTTGAGTTGGTTGCATGCTCGAAGAAATTCTACAGGCAGCCTGAATGCTGTGTGGGTAGTTGTGAACGGCCTCAAAAACAGACTTAATTTTTAGCCTACCAATAGACTCCATCGCCTCACAATCTTCCCGAGAGTTTCTCTCGAATAATGCTTCATTACAATTATGAATCGCAGAAACTCGTCGGCGTTTTTCTTGTTTATCCAATTCCTTTTTGAAGGCATCATCTTCTGAAGAATTGGTGCTTGAATTATCTACATTTCCGTGAGATGGTTGAAGACATCTCAGGAATGGACGCTCAAACAAGTTCAGAGTAGAAACAGAAGTTTGACAGCAGCCTGCTGTTTCTGAAGAATGTGAATTTTCTGAAACTGCAAATTTGATCGTTGATGACTCCTTTTGTTGTGTTTCGTTCAACCTCTTTCGCTGAGTTCAAATGTAGTAATATGTTTTGTTTTTCGAGTCGTTGAGCAATATCAAGGAGCCCTTCCTTTGCCTTTGGTATTTCCCTGGAGGTAAGAAGAATCCAATACCTTGGGTCAACATAAACTCCAGCAAGGAAATGAAAATTGTCAAAAAGCTTCTCTTTGCATTTCTGCGTGGAGGATAGAATTCCTTCTGCAATTTGTCCACCATTTTCTTGCAAGAATTTTGACAGTTTTCGCCATTCCTTCATTAAAACTCCCGGGGTTACATTGACAGCTTGAAGATTCATGGTTGTTGGGTTTGGCTTTGCCAAGAGGTCTCGCAGGTTCTTCACTTCGTCCCATTCAGCTTTTGTTAACTTGTGTTCTCTTGTTCCAGCAGCAGCCACTTGTTCACAGTAAGATTGAAAAACGAGAAGCCGATCAATCATCGCAAACGTTGAACCCCAGCGAGTCACAGTATCCAATGATGGAGTTACCCCATGTAGATCAAGCAGAACACTTCAAATACTTGGGGTTCACAGTTTGACGACTTGTCGAATTTTTGCCAGAAATTTCTTCGCATGTTCTTTGTTCAGTCCATCCCAGATTGCCAACTGAAGTGTGTGAATACCACACCTCATCAGTTGGACTTTTGAGTTGTCCTTATGAAGCCATGCTGGAAGCATGAGGCTAGGGTCATTAACCCATTGCGCAGCAGCATCCATGTTGAGTTTGATTTCATCCATTCCTTTAGTTCCTTCATCAGGCAAAATAGCTTCAGATCTGTCCACATCCCTGTTCTCAGAGGTAGAAATGGTTTCATTGTCCTTGCTGAAATTTTTGATGGCACATGTCATGTTTGCTGCATTGTCAACGCAGATGCCCAGCACTTGCATTTCACTGATCGCAAATTTTTCTAAAATAGCTTTTACTTGACTTTTCATGTATGAAGAATTGACGCCCTTCAGTGTCGATTTATGTCCAAGGTTTTTACCACAACTTTATCTTTTCCTTCTTCGTTGTACTGAGCATTGATTGTAAGGAAATTTCTGTTTCCACGGGTTGCTGCATCTATTTTCAGGTAGCACAATTTTTGCTCCAAAGCTTTCTTAAGCTCTTCGTGACCAGACTCAGCTGTGCCGACAACTAAATGACGAACCGCATTGTGCCCCGTCAAAACGCCAAGCTGCCGACCCATTTTACCTGCAGTTTTTTGGAATCCTTTGTTCTTTAGCCTAAAGGTAGTGAGCAATGTTGAACTCAAGCAAACCATTTCCATCAGCCCATCATGGAAAGTATTGGCATCCATGGTGACTGTAACCTTTGAGGACTTCAAATATGAGTCAATTTTTGTTTGATCAATTTTGGGTTTCTTTTCAGATGAAGTGCCGCAAAAAATCTTTTCTCCAGGAGTTTTCAAAGCGCCAGATGAACGTCATTTAGTTGCATCAGCTTTCTGTTTTGCCTCCTCTTCCTGGTCCTTTTTTGTAACCAGAGCCACATATTTTTCAGGATGGTTACGTTTTACATGCCGCCAAAGCTTGAAACTTTTCACGGCACTTGCTTCACTTGTCTTGAAGCTACATGGTTTGAGCTTGCCTTTCACTTCCTTTTCCACCTTGCATGTTGCCAGTTTCTTCTTTACTTTTCCCAAAAGCCCAAATTTGGGCTTTTCAAATTCAAAAGTAATTGAGATCCTTTTCCATAAATTGGCTGTCACTCATGGGTGGGAGATTTGATTTTTTTGTTGAAGCCATGACCAAATGTTCTTGTGCTGCTACCGAATCCAAATGTTTCCTATGATCTTCGAAAAGCAATGAACAAAAGCATTACATTTTTTATAATGTGCCTGCTTGTGGTATCTTAACCACTTAAGGTACTTTGAATTTATTTTGGATTTTCTGTACAAAAATGTTCGCATTTTCTTTTTACACAGTTATTATTAAAGTATATTTTAATATTTTAACATGTTTCTTGCAGTTTTAATGAAGTAAGAAGTATTTTAATATACATTAATATAAATGTTTATTTATAAATTGCAAGTTAGTTTTTCTTATGAAATATTGTGGTAAAATATTCAAAATATTTTCCAAGTTTTTAATTAATATCTCAAAAACGCTTTAATATAGATATATCAATGAAATTGGTATGTGCCGTAGCATTAGTATGTGCTATCGCTATTCTACAACATTAGTTGTTGGGAAGTAACGAGGCTACACGTTACAAGGTTGAAAATAAACTTTAACAGGAAAGCAGATTCAAATTGCAAGCACAGTCCTTTTAGTAAAGAGGGCAAGTTTTCGGAAATATGTTTTTGCTTCATCAGCCTGAATAGATTATACAAGATAGAACCTGTTATTTGTTCTATCTTGTGTAATGTTTCCATCCTGATGAAGGAAAAACATATTTCCGAAAACTTGCTCTCTTTACTAAAAGGACTGTGCTTGCAATTTGAATCCGCTTTCCTGTTAAAGTTTATTTCCAACATTCTATCATACAACATCATTCAAATGAAATTATTTAAACTACAGGCATTGTGAACTGGGGGGGACTAGGCCAATTTTATTTAATATTTTAAAATCTTCGATTATTTAACAGCTACGACTCTGGAATATGATTTAATGCTAAAACATGCATTAAAATGGTACTCTTAATTTATTTTATATAACTGTTTCCGAGAAAATTGTTTAAAAATTTTAATCTGCTTAGATGCTTAGAATGGTACAACAATTTTACTTATTTTTCAACAGGAGCACGTACAAATGAACAAATGTACCGGTAATGGGAGCTCGTGTGAGAAATGAGCTTAAGTGGTTAATATCGCTTGTGATATCTTAATATATCAATAAACAAAAACATTATTTTTTTTGCAATATACCTGTTTGTGATATCTTAAATGTTGCCTCTTGCGTCACACTTTTCCATAATCGCAGCACTCAGCGCGTCTCATTGATCAACCCTTACAAAAGAAGTATCAACACATACTAATCTAACTATCTAACAAATCTACACGAGTATGTACTCAGCTAACCCTGGCACAAGGGTGGGAGCAGTCTGCAGTGTTGCCAGATGTCTGATAATTATCTTTAATTATCTTTAATGATTCTTTAACAAAACATATCTCCAAAAAACTTTGTAATTTTGTATCTGTACATTAAATCTTGATTTTGGCCGAAGTGAGAATAACTGTAACATATTATGTAAAGTGGTAAAATAGTTGTTAATATCAATTGTTATACAATCTGAAACTTTTTGGCACCTTTAGGACTTTCTTGCTAAATATCATTCATTTTGGATTGAAAATGAAAAAAAAACCTGGAGCAGTGGAGCAGTCAAGATTCTGTGCTCCGGCTCCGCTCCAGCTCTGGGCAAAAACCTGCAGCTCCGCACTCCAGCTCCGGGCTCCGCTCCAAAACCCTGTTTATTTGTAGGTTACTGACTTGAGCGTAACTCAGTTTAATAGAAGCCAAGAGTTATCATTTCATGGTTTGGTGTTTGTCTTATTCCAGGTATCCACATGAGAGAACCCATTTTTTACTTCTCCCTGCTAAACATCTTGGGGCTCTGATACCGGAGTGGTATCTTTAGGCTCTACTGGAAGGCAAATAAATAACATTGGCAGGCATCGTGGGAGACCTTGTTTCTCTGTTTGCTGTGCTGTTCCTGTTCTGAGGATAAATAGAACACTTGTTTTTCTAGGACTGTTAATATGGTGCCTTTTTATTAACCTTAAATTCCCTTAAAATAATAAACTTATCTTCTCATAGAATAATAATCAGATATTTGCACAATACATAGGGATTTAGTGTGTTTGTAACTTTTTGCATGAGTCTAAAAATGATTCACTTTTTTTAATTTGGCAAAATCAAGATCAAAATCTAGTACCTTCAGTGGGTGTGTCTGCACAGTATAAAAAACTACTTTCCTAGCGGTAAAGCTGAGCAAGAATGAGCCAGGATGCACTGCACTGTGGTAGTGAGTGTGTGTCAACTTAGGGGCATGGCCAGGTCCCCTGCCTCCTGTACTAGTTCTCTGGAGTACTGTGGAGCATAGAGTTGCCACAGGCATCCTTGAGACATCCTGCCCTCTGGGGGAAGATGGTCTCCTGATTCGCTGCTGGGACTGTAGTCTTTTCTCCCTCAGAGAATCTTTGCTGAATAGGGCAAGATGTTGCCCTAAATTTAAAGTTGCAAAATTAGTTCCTCCCATCTCAAAAGATTTCCTCCCAGGTTTATTTTTTTAAGGTAAGATATCTTTGCATCTAGGCCTCTGTCATTTTCCAATTCAAGTGAATGTCAAAACTCCCATCAACTTCAACAGTGCAGGGTCAGACCTCTATGTTCTTACCAAGACTCAGAACCTCCCTTTCTTTGCTGCATATTTGAATTCTGGATTTAATTGATGGCTTTTAGGAGAATTAACATCATCTGTCTATCATTACAGATTTTGGTCATGTTTATCAATTTGTAGGGATTTCAAAACAGATTGTACTGTATATATCCTTATGTAGCTCAGTCAGACTGTTATCTCCATTTTTCTTACCCTGCTTTATGTACAGGCCATTTTAAGATATATTTTGGTAGAAGGAAGATAGTGTACATGAGTCAGTATTCCTTTTTATATATTTATTTTCTGTGAGACTCAATATGAATATTTAATATAAAACAATTTATATCAGAAAACCAAACTAGAATGCCCATTATACTTCACAAGGGTATATTTGTTCAAAAGGTAAGAGAAACTACTCTATCCAAAAGATCTCAAGGAAATGTAGGAAAAGACTTTTTTTCTATTTGACCTTAGCTTTCTCTAGCATCTTTCTCGAGATGAAAGTAAGGAAAGCTAAGCAGAATGTTATTTTTCTTTAATTCTAGTAGACAGTATGACTCAGACTTCAGTGACCAATGTAGACATGTGCATTGGAATTGTGCATACGTATAAGCATATGTGTATGTGCTACCCCCTTCTCTTTTTAGATTTGCATGCTAAACCAGATATGTGTCAGAACTTAAGTTAGAATTTCCAGAAGTGGACTCTGATTTTGGGTTCTTCAGTTTTTGGATGTCCAGCCTCTTAGACTGCTTGGATCTTAATATCAGATGTTCTGAGCACTCATAGCATCAGTTGACTTCAGGGGGGCCTCCGGGTACTCAACAATTCTAATACTCAAGCCCCTGTGGATACCGAAAAAGGAAATCCTCAGAATTAGTGGTTGCTTCTGAAAACATGGACTCTAGTGTAAACAATATTTGAACATTTGAGCCCATATCTAAAATGATAGGTTTTTATAACCAACCAAAAACTTTCTGTTATAAATTTTAGATGTTTATAGTTTCCCATATAACTGTAATATAATGGTGCCAGAAAGTATCCAAATACAGCATTAAATAAAACCTACTAACAACTAACCTACAATATGGCAAAACTATGTTTTTAAGTCACGTGTTCAAAATGTCATCAGCATTTCTGAGTTGTGACACAGGCATTTCTGTTTATTTCATGAAAGGATATGATTGTTTTTGACTTGCCTTATTTTATTTGCAGCATTATGCAGGATGACAAGTAGCTCAACCATATTTCCAGGCTATATTTTTGACAGATCTCACAAAGCTTATGTTGTAAATCATTGCTAGTTTAAATGTTTAAACTCCTTTTAAATGCAAGTGGCCCAAATAGTTGGATGGCCCCCTTTGGTCCCCTTCCTCCATAGAGAGGCTTTCACATAGAGTGGGGGTGGGGAGGGAATAATTTTTAAAAGATATAAATGAAAAACACTTCAATTTTAAGTGGATAAAATATACAATTTCTAATCACAGATTGGTTGCCTTAATAATAACAAAGGGAAATAAAGTAATTCCCAACTGCATTTTATGGTTAAAAGAAAATTTCTTAGTTTTCTGGGCATTTATTCACTTTTAAACTGTATATCTGTAAATTTGAAAGAGCTTCCTATAATCTGGGAAGGCTGGAATTAAATTATACAGCAGGTTTCTTGGCTTCTTTGGCAAACTGGAAATTCTGTGGCAGCTTTATTGAAATTTAAAATATAGATTTTTTTTTAATGAATTAAATATGAAAGTGAATAGTAAAATTGGTACAGTAGCCTCTGTGGTAGTTTTAAAATTCAGTATATTTTATACCTTCCTCTCACTTTCAGATTTTGATATGCCGAAGTATTTTTACCAACAACATAGAGTCATAAAAGCTATAGGGAGTGCCTCAAGAGGTCTTGGCAACATAGTTAAAGGTATTTGAGTCTTTTGGCACCTGTGAAGGAGTGGTAGTTGGTATGGGATTGTGGGATTAACTGAAGTGTTCAGCAAAAACAATCAACAATGGAATAATTAACTGCTGTTGTGACTGCACCCTCCTATGGTGTAACACAGTGCAGCTGTGGCTCTGCCTTTGTTTCCCTCCTGGTCTTCCACTTCTCCGCCCAACCTCCAACAACTTCTTGTATGAGGTCATTTAGTCCTCTGGCTATGTCATCTAACTGTGCCAGACTGCTGTACCCCCTTCAAGGGTCTGATTTGACTTGTATATCCCCAAGTTTAACCTCACTTAAAAAACTTACAAAATCTGACATAAATAGAGAAGATGGATGGGTATCTCTAATAAGGAGAGCTAGCCCAGCAGGTTTTTGAAGTATCTGCTGATTTCTGTCTAATGTTGAGCAAAAATTTAGATTAATGTATATTATAAAGCTCTCAGACACCACTGCGATCATCCAATCCAATCTCTATAACACAGGCCAGAGTACTCACCTGAATTCATACCTGTTTGAACTAGAGCATGTCTTTTAGAAAAGCACCCATTCTTGATTTAAAAATTGCCATTGGTGGAAAATCCACCACAAACTTTGGTATGTTGTTCCAATGGTTAGTTACCTTCACTGTTAACATTTTGCACCTTATGGCCTTCTGGGCTGGCTCCTCTGCTTATTTGTGTCAGAAGGTTTAGGATGTCTCCAGAGATCTTGGAGTTCCAGTGACTGCTGGGAAAATGAGACAATGTGTTTCTCTTCTCAGAGAGCAAGGAAGTCCAGGATCTGTTGATGAGACCACATGAGGGCACAGGCTATGATGGCTATAATGGATTTGGTGTCTGTGAACTTGCTATGAGCTGGAAATGCAAATAGATGTGCTTAAATATATGTAAACATTTAAACAGAGGTGAGGAATTTGATCAAGATGACACCTAGAGCAATGGAGAGTGCACAAATAACTGGATGAGTCAATCCAGATATGAAGCAATGTATTGTGAGTTAGCAGTGGGAGTACTGACATGATGTAGCTAATTTGAAAAGTGGATGTTGTTAGGGGGCTTATTCCTTCACCCACTCGCTTCCCTGGTCCTTCTCGCATGAACAGAGAGCAACAATACCCGAAGTCCAAAGGTGCAAACAATTCAATGTTTATTGGGGTGAACTTCCAGCAAGCATGATTCCAGTTTCCTTCCTTAGTATCCTCCTTCCCAGCTCTGACACCACAAAGCCTTACACCTGTGTCCCTGTTCCCATTCCTGCCCTTAGCCAAACATGATTCCAATTTCCTTACCCCCATTCCCTGTTCCCATTTCCCCCACCCGCATGCCCACCCCCACCCCCCTACTTCCTGATTGACTGCAGACTATATAATAAAACTTGACTTCTGCTTTGTTATACCTTAACCAATCATGTTCCTGAAATTTAACTAACGAATCCTGACGTATTGTAACATGATTATGTATCCAATTATATCCCACCACCTTAATTAGTTTACACCCCGCAAAATTAATTATACAGCAGACAGAAACAATCACAGAACCAGACAGAGATTATACAGACAAACAATAGCAAAGTGGGAACTATAATGACAAAACAATACAGAAGTGAGGATTTCACATCCCAGCTATTGATAAGTGAGTTCTTGCCAGACAGGATGCTATCAAACTAAGTTTCCTTTTACATTTTCTAGGCACTTCCCTTTCTCTGGGCACTATCAGGACAGGATTGTATTCCTAACAGCCCAATAGCACCTTATTTCAATGTGACTAGTTCGGAATGTGAGGATGTGACCGTTCACTTCCCAGCTTATGGCTGCCTCTGTTGCTTAGCCAAAGGCCTTAGCCTAAGAACAGGGCCTCGGACTGTCACAGTAAGAAAAGGCCCTTACACCGGCAGACAGTGATTTTGATTCTCTTTTGTACCTCTATAACTAGCCAAGTGATAAGAATATACCTAAATTCTTAGAGTATAGGCCTTTACAGACAGGCCTGAATATCTATATCCTAACAGATGTGGCCGCACAAACCTTACATTCTGAAATAGTTGTGTTGCTTCGAAGTGAATTAATAATACAAGAGTAAGATGAAAGTTAAAGCAAAAAAAAAAAAATAATTTGAGTCTGTGATTGCAAGGCAATTTATGGCGAAAAAACTAAATATATACTGAAAAACTTCTGTGTAAACCAGGTCTCAGATAATTGGTGTTGTACTGTAAAACTTAAGCTTCAGATCAGAATTTTCAGAGATGAACATTTCTGTCTAGGTTAAAAAGCAAGTATTGGTATTCTAGAACAAATGTTTAGGGAATGTCCACATTAGTCTTTACAAAAGTGTTAACTAACAGGAATCTAGCATAGACATAGCCTTAAGAGGCTAATTTTAAAATCTCACTTCTGAAAATTTTGGCCCTCTATGTATTTTTTGTTATGCACCTTAAGTATGTCTGTGCTAATTGTGTTACAGATTGAGTTAACCTTTTCTGAGGCCTATTTCCCTGTTCAGTTCACGTGGTCATGAGGAGGATTGCAAGACAGAACAATCAAAATCAGAGCACAGATCATTCACTCCCCTATAAAACTGATACCAAAAACATTAGTTTTTCTTGGAGTGATGGTCCCTAAGTGGATTCCAGACATGGGTGTGCATGCGTACCATAAGCCAGAGCTAGAACTATTCATAGCAGTGTCTGTTGACCCTGTGTGTCGTGTGTGAACTGCATGGTGCATCCGAGGCTTTAATAGGCTGTGTGGGTCGACGCCACTCCAGTTCCTTCTTATCACTGCATGGCCAGAGTTGGAACCCCTGTTCCTCAATGCTCTTAGCTTGCTACGAGAATTGCTCTCCATTGTATTAAATCTGAAATGTAGGCTAGTGCATCTCTAAATGCTGTATCTTATGTCTTTTCTTGTTTTCTTTGTTTTCATTTTTCCTTTTTACTTCTCTACCTTTTCCCTTGGTACCTCCTCTCATTTCCTAGTTTTTGTTTCTGTATTCAGGGACCAGAAATGCCGATAACTTACTTTTGAGTGTTCCTCTAGGCGGGTACTTAAAAAGGGAAGGAAAAATGCCTTTCTCAAAATATACCTTATCTGGGAGTACTTAATAGGGAAAGTTGAACCCTGACATGTTCAAATAAAGCTTGTCATTTGACATTTAAAAGATGAAGGATGGGGCAAATGTCATTTTACATTTAAGAAGGTTTGCTATCAGATGGCACAATGAGGGAAATCAAAAAGGCCATCTCCTACAGCAAGACATTCTTGTTGGAATATTTGACAATATTTGACTATGGTCAAATAATGGGCATTCAATTCAATGATCAAATGAGTGGTTTGCCAAGACTGTCACACTTGGAAGGTTAATACAAGTGTCTTTGAAAGTATAAAGTTTATTATTTTTTAGTTCTTTGCATGTTAATTCTGTGCAAAGGAAATAGATCTACATTGAATTAACCACTGATAAAATACATAAAGCAATGACTTCAATGTTTAAGGTCTGAGAACCTTCGCACCATTCAGAATATTTTTGGGCATTGATGCTCTCATAGACTTTAAGGCCAGAAGCAATCATGATAATATAGTTTGACCTCCTGCACATTGCAGGCCATGGAACCTCACCTACCCACTCCTATAATAGACCCATAACTTCTGGCTGAGCTACTGAAGTCCTCAAATCTTGAATTAAAGACTTCAAGGTACAGAGAATCCACCATTTACACTTGTTTAAACCTATAGGTTACATGTGCCCTGTGCTGCTGAGGAAGGCAAACCCCCCCCCCCCCGGGTCTCTGCCACTGTTCCCTCTAAGCTGTGCACGTGTGCACACAGATCCTAAACCCTGCTCACACCGTGAAACACCGTGCACACAAAAATTTGCACAGAAGCACAATAATTTGCACAGAAGAAATTTTTTGCACACACTGCCTGTCAAAAATTAGAGGGAACATTGGTCTCTGCCAATCTGAGCTGGGGAAAAATTCCTTCCCGACCTCAGATATGGCGATGAATTAGACCCTGATCATGTAGACAAGACCCACAAGCTAGACACCTGAGAGAGAATTCTCAGAGCCCTCCCCATTTAGTGTCCCATCACCAGCCATTGAAGATATGTGCTTAATGCCCCCTTTCATCTCACCAACACACAATCAAGTTGTGTCATCTAGACTAGATGACACAGTATTTTTGCTTAGTGGTTACTAAATAGAAGTATGACACTATTGCTCTTCAGGACTTTTAGATGACAAAATTGGTAGTGTCATAACCTCATCTACTATGTGACCTTGCCTCAACCATCAAGATTGTAGTTTTACCTAAATTTTCCTTTGTGCCTCCCTTCAGGAGGTTTTCTTCTTAACATTCTTTAATTCTGCTCCTCATACCAGAATTGCTCACTTATCTTGTACTTGGAAGTAAATTTTCTTCAGCTGTGGCAACCAACATATGCCTTTCAGGCTCAGAAGTCATCTGTGATCTGCTCCACTGACTGCTGCTGCACTTCCAAGGAGATAACACAGCAGCCAACAGTACTGTTCCAAGAACAATTCTGATCCCTCACAATACTCACTGCCACCACTTAGCATTGAAAAGAAAATTTGTTGCTCCGGGAGAATCCCCCTGTTCCCCACAAACACCCTTCCCGAGCCATCACAGTGAACACTACCGGGATTTGGAAATGCCCCTGGATCAGCAGCATGGATGCTATGTCACTTTAAGGAAATCACAGGAAACTATGCAAAAAATCCTAGAGTAAGCATGATCTAACAAAGTAAAACATCATGTTTAGTGTAAAAAGAGAAAACAAGTTAGGACATGGGATGTTAATAAAGAGATGAAGGCGACAGAGGTTGCATACAGAAGATAGACTGCTAGGCATTCAGTTAGGCAAGGAGGAAATGGGAAGAGGAGAAAGCTCACAGCTTTTTTTTGTTTGTTTCTATAAATATGTGTCGTAACTCATACAGACTTAGAGCAAAAATGATTTCTTGTAGATTAAAAGGGGACCTAAAGATAGCAATGATGAGTGAAGCTAGAGCCTTAATTTGAGTTAGTAAATATTTATTTATAGTACCATAGTGTGCAAGATGTGCTAAGCACAGTGTAAACATATAGCAAAGCATGATCCTCCCCCCCCCCACCCCCAAAGAGTCTAAAACACAAAGACTAGTAAAGGGTTAGAGAAACTGTACAAAATATAAAAAAAAAATGTCATGGCGATGACTGGCTACATGGACAATCTTAAATCTAATATTTCCTAACTTTTAAGTGTCTGACTTTACAATCTTAATGTTCTTTTAATATATTTTAAACAAACTGCAACAAAACAAAAATCCACGGTCACCCTTCAACCCTCCTAACCCACACATTTCTCATGATATCCACACTTGGCAATGTCCTCCATTTTAACTACCTTCCCTCTATGTCCCTTCAAAGTCCACTCTCCAAGCATAACCTGGGGGTAGGGAGTTAGTGTTTTTTGGTTTTAATAATTGTGCCTGCTATCAAAACAGTGAAAACTCTCTGAAAAAACAGCGAACTTACTTACACCTGATATTTCTTCCTGTGTGGAGAAGGGCACTCAGGCTTTCTGGTGGTGGTTGAAGTAATATTTTTATTGGACCAACTTCCGTTGGTGAGAGTGACAAGCTTTTTCAAGCCACACAGAGCACTTCTTTGGGTCTGGGAAATGTACTCTGAGTGTCGCAGATAAATACAAGGTGGAACAGATTGTTTAGCATAAATAGCATGTATTTTAAGGGACCCTTCAAGGTAGAGTGGCCCTTAACACCTCTGCAGTGGTTGGGGGTGGGGGGAGGAGGTTAGTGGGTTATAGATTGTTGTAATAAGCCATAAATCCAGTTTCTCTGTTCAGTCCATGATCTTTATTGTCTAGGACTTAAGAATTTAAGCTCCCAGGCTTGTCTTTTGGAAATATTGTGCAGGTTTCCTTTGAAGATGAGACAAAGAGGTCAGATATAGAGTGATCGCTGTGTGAAAAGTGTTCACCCAGAGGTGATAGGGTGTTTTTGTCTTTTATCATTTTCCTGTGAGAGTTCATTCAAGAGCTTAATGATTTTCTGGTTTCACCCAAATAGTTGTGGTTGGAGCATTTGGTGCACTGGAAGAGGTATACCACATGTTATGATAGGCATGTGTAGGATCCATCTGTCTTGAAAGGTGTGTTGTGGGGAGTGTTGATCATTGTAGCAGTTGAGATATGTCTGCAGATTTTGCATCTGCTGATCTGGCAGGATCTGGTACCGCTTTGAGTTGGTGTGTCCAGCTCTGTGGGGAGCTTGCTTCTGTTGATGAGCTTGAAGAGGCTGGGGGGTTGTTTGAAGGCCAGAAAAGGGGATTTGGGAAAGATTTCTTTCTGGATTGGGTCCTCATTGAGTTTGAGTTGTAGTTTCACGATACTCCATATGGGTTCCAGTGTGGTGTGGTAGGTGACAGATAGGGGTGTGCATTTGGAAGGGGTTTTATTTTTGTATTGAATAGGTTCTCTTGGGGTATTTGGGTGGCCTGCTCCATGATCTACTTCTCTGGTAGAGTATCCTTGTTTGGTGAAGGTGGTTTTAAGAGTGTTAAGGTGTGTATCCCAGACTTTCTCCTCAGTGCATATTCTGTGGTATCTTAGTGTCTGGCTGTACATAACAGATTTCTTGGCATGCTTGGGAGAGGGGGCAGTTACTGGATCTATGAAGGTAGGTGTGGTGATCCATGGGCTTCTTGTACATGGTTGTCTGTAGGGCTCCATTGTTGAAACTGATTGTGGTGTTCAGGAAGTTGATGTTAGTGTGGGAGTGTTCCAGAGAGAGTTTAATAGATGGATGGTGGCTGTTGAATTTGTGATGGAGATCTATGAGGGAGTTTAAGCTGTCTGTCAAGAGGATGAAAATCTCATCGATGGTATATCATTGGTTTCTTGGTGCATTGGTCCAAGAAAAGAGATTACATCAACTGTCTTCAGAGTAACAGCCGTGTTAGTCTGTATTAGCAAAAAAGCTTATGCTCAAATAAATTGGTTAGTCTCTAAGGTGCCACAAGTATTCCTTTTCTTTTTATCAACTGTCTTGTCTCTCTAATATCCTGGGACCGACATGGCTATAACTACATTGCATACATGGAATGAAATTGTTTAGTTTGGGGAAGCATCCATTTGAAAACCAGAAATAGACTCAAGACTTCCACTTCTGGGAAGCTGATGACTGTGTATCACAATTTAAGATTAGAGAAGAAAATGATAGATCAAGAGTTAGTACTCATCAGATGAAGGTATTGATGAATTTGATGATGATACAGAGATGTAGATCAGCGGTTCTCAACCAGAGGCCCGGGCCCCCCTGTGGGGGGCTGCAAGCAGGTCTCAGGGGGGCTGCCAAGCAAGGCCAGCATTAGACTCTCTGGGGCCCAGGGCACAATGCTGAAGTCCCAGCACATGGGGCTGAAGTCCAGGCCCCTGAGCCCAGCCACCTGGGGCCAAAGCCTAAGCTATGTAGCTTTGTGGGGGCCCCTGTGGCATGGGGCCTCAGGCAGTTGCCCTGATTGCTACCCCCTAACGCCTGCCCTGGCTTTTATATGCAGAAAACCAGTTATTGTGACACAGGTGGGCAGTGGAGTTCTTATAGCATGTTGTGGGGGGCTCAGAAAGTAAAAGGTTGGAACCCCTGATGTATATGAAACAGTTGAAGCTGACAAAGTGAAAGATAGAAAAAAGGAAGATGCTTGAAGAGTTGGCCTGCTGCCGACTTAGCATAAATGCATTTAAAATGGCTTTTTTCATTTATAGTTCTTTTTTTTCATTTTTCTTTTCTTTTGTAACTGTTCAGTCTTTAATAATCACATTTAAATGATAACATTACTAAAAAGTAATAATGTTTTTTTTTCATTTTTAAGAGCTTAATTTTATTGCATTTCTAATTTTTTATTTTTCTTAAAATAACTCAGTTAAGTAACTTGTTTTTTGTAGTTAGGCTTAAGTATCTCTCTAAGGATAATCCTACTGGAGACCATAAAATTTTATTATTTTATTATTATTATTACTGTTGTAATAAATTATAGCTTTAAAATATTTGACGATTTTTGACATTTGACTAATGTTTGACAGGCAATTGGCCAATTATTTTTGGACCAGTGAAATGCCCAACCCTATGTCAGTGCATAATCATATTGTCCTCTTCATGGAATCATAGAATATCAGGGTTGGGAGGGACCTCAGGAGGTCATCTAGTCCAATTGCCTGCTCAAAGCAGGACCAATCCCCAACTAAATCATCCCTGCCAGGGCTTTGTCAAGCCTGACCTTAAAAACTTCTAAGGAAGGAGATTCCACCACCTCCCTAGGTAACCAATTCCAGTACTTCACCACTCTCCTAGTTAAAAAGTTTTTCCTAATATCCAACCTAAACCTCCCCCACTGCAACTTGAGACCATTACTCCTTGTTCTGTCATCAGCTACCACTGAGAACAGTCTAGATCCATCCTCTTTGGAACCCCCTTTCAGGTAGTTGAAAGCAGCTATCAAATCTCCCCCTCATTCTTCTCTTCTGCAGACTAAATAATCTGTTCCCTTAGCCTCTCTTCATAAGTCATATACTGCAGACCCCTAATAATTTTTGTTGCCCTCCACTGGATTCTTTCCAATTTTTCCACATCCTTCTTGTCGTGTGGGGCCCCAAGCTGGACACAGTACTCCAGATGAGGCCTCACCAATGCCGAATAGAGGGGAATGATCACGTCCCTCGATCTGCTGGCAATGCTCCTACTTATGCAGACCAAAATGCTGTTAGCCTTCTTGGCAACAAGGGCACACTGTTGACTCATATCCAGCTTCTCGTCCACTATAACCCCAAGGTCCTTTTCTGCAGAACTGCTGCCTAGCCACTTGGTCCCTAGTCTGTAGGAGTGCATGGGATTCTTCCATCCTAAGTGCAGGACTCTGCACTTGTCCTTGTTGAACCTCATCAGATTTCTTTTGGCCCAATCCTCTAATTTGTCTAGGTCTCTCTGTATCCTATCCCTACCCTCCAGCGTATCTACCACTCCTCCCAGTTTAGTGTCCTCTGCAAACTTGCTGAGGGTGCAATCCACGCCATCCTACAGATCATTTAATGAAGATATTGAACAAAACCGGCCCCAGGACCAACCCTTGGGGCACTCCGCTTGATACCCGCTGCCAACTACACATGGAGCCGTTGATCACTATCCATTGAGCTCGATGATCTAGCCAGCTTTCTATCCACCTTGTAGTCCATTCATCCAGCCCATACTTCTTTAACTTGCTGGCAATTTTCATTTAAAAGAAAAAAGTTTCCAGCCCTTACGTTAGCAAAGAAATGCTTGATAACATAACCTATGTATAGATTGTGCAGTGATGTCTGCCTGAGTTTGCTGACCGTGTCCAGTGCAGGGAGCCCCTGGTACCATCAGCAGAACAGACTAGGCCCTTAATGCTCTGGGGTGGGGATGGAGCTTATCTGTCCCTTATTTGCAGGATTTGCTTCCTCTTGGTGCAGCATAGATGCCCACTTGAGCTCCATTAACCCCTTTGCCTTTTTGGCTCCAGGGATTAGATTAAGGGGAGGAGAGGGAAAGGGTGACTAGTGCTTGTGAAAGCATCACTCATGGCACTAGAATGAGAAGTTACTCGCCACAGATTATGCAAATATCCATAATAGGGTTATTATTAATTATTTATTATATTTTGTATTACTGCAGCACATTCCTCTCATGTTCTTTTGATCAGCAATGAAATAGTTAGCAATGTTGATATTTTATATTATCATTAGGGCTGTCAAGCAATTAAAAAAATTAATCGCAATTAATCACACTGTTAATAATAGAATACCATTTACTTAAATATTTTTGGATATTTTCTACATTTTCAAATATATTGATTTCAGTTACAACACAGAATACAAAATGTACAGTGCTCACTTTATATTTATTTTTAATTACAAGTATTTGCACTGTAAAAAAACAAAAGAAATAGTATTTTTCAATTCATCTCATACAAGTACTGCAGTTCAGTCTCTTTATCATGAAAGTTGAACCTACAAATGTAAAATTTTGTACAAAAAAACTGCATTCAAAAATAAAACAACGTAAAATTGTAGAGCCTGCAAGTCCACTCAGTCCTACTTCTTGTTCAGCCAATCGCTCAGACAAACAAGTCTGTTTACATTTGCAGGAGGTAGTACTTGCTCACTTCTTGTTTACAATGTCACCCAAAAGTGAGAACATGTATTCGCATGGCACTGTTGTAGCTGGAGTCACAAGATATTTACGTGCCAGATGCGCTAAAGATTCATATGTCCCTTCATGCTTCAACCACCAGTCCAGTGGACATGCGTCCATGCTGATGATGGGTTCTGCTCGATTAAAATTCCAAAGCAGTGCGGACCGACGCATGTTCATTTTCATTATCTGAGTCAGATGCCACCAGTAGACGGTTGATTTTTCTTTTTTGGTGGTTCAGGTTTTGTAGTTTCCGCATCAGAGTGTTGCTCTTTTAAGACTTCTGAAAGCATGCTCCACACCTTGTCCTCTCAGATTTTAGAAGGCACTTCAGATTCTTAAACCTTGGGTTGAGTGCTGTAGCTGTCTTTAGAAATCTCACATTGGTACCTTCTTTGCCTTTTGTGAAATCTGCAATGAAAGTGTTCTTGAAATGAACAACGTGTTCTGGGTCATCATCCAAGACTGGTATAACATGAAATATATGACAGAATGCAGGTAAAACAGAGTAAGAGACATATAATTCTCCCCCAAGGATTTCAGTCACAGATTTAATTAATGCATTATTTTTTAACGACCGTCATCAACATGGAAGCATGTCTTCTGAAATGGTGACCGAAGCATGAAGGAGCATACGAATGTTTAGCATGTCTGGCACATAAATACCTTGCAATGCCTCGACAAAAGTGCCATGCAAATGCCTGTTCTTACTTTCTGGTGACATTATAAATAAGAAGGCAGCATTATCTTCTGTAAATGTAAATAAACTTGTTTGTCCTAGCGATTGGTTGAACAAGAAGTAGGCTGAATAAGAAGTAGTACATTGTTTGTTTTTGAGTGCGGTTATGGAAAAAAAAATCTACATTTGTAAGTTGCACTTTCACAACAAAGAGATTGTATTACAGTACTTATATGAGGTGAATTTAATAATACTATTTCTTTTTTTATTGTTTTACAGTACAAATATTTGTAATAAAAATAATATATGCTTTGATTTCAATTACAACACAGAATACAATGTATATGAAAATGTAGAAAAACATCCAAAATATTTAATAAATTTTAATTGGTATTCTATTGTTTAACAGTGTGATTAAAACTGCGATTAATTTTGTTACTCATAATTATAATTTTTTGAGTTAATCGCATGCATCAACTGCAATTAATCGACAGCCCTAATTATCATCTTTGGGGATCTGAGTTAACACCTCATTGAGATATACAGGGGCAGTACATGTTTCTTAGGCCTGGTCTACACTAGGGGGCAGGGAGATCGATCTAAGATATGCAACTTCAGCTACGAGAATAGCGTAGCTGAAGTTGACGTATCTTAGATAGACTTAGAATCGCATACTTCGTGTCCTCGCGGCGCGGGATCGACGGCGGCCACTCCCCCGTTGACTTCGCTTCCGCCTCTCGCCATGGTGGAGTTCCGGAGTCGAAAGCAGAGCGATCAGGGATCAATTTAGCACGTCTACATTAGACGCGATAAATCGATCCCCGATAGATCGATCACTACTCGCTGATCCGGCGGATAGTGTAGACGTGGCCTCAGAGCTATTGATTCAGGCATTAGTTAACATCTTTGTGCTGGTTACATTTGAGTCACATTTTGAAACTTTTCATTGCAGCCATAAACACTAGAGACTTACCCTTTTTTCTTTTTAAATGAAAAGTGAGATTCTGGAGAAAAAGATGGCTGCCTCAGAACAACAACAACAACCCACAACCAACAAACCCAGTAGGGTGGTGAGGGGGAAGAAGCCAGGTCACTTTGCCAACATTTCTAGTCCTATATAGATCAGGCTGGACTGAGGTGGTGGTTGTTGGGTTCCCCCCCCCCCCCAACTACTGCAAAAAGCAATTTTATTGCTTTTTTATTTTTTTATTGAGAATGTTAAGACACCACAATATTAAGACAGTTATTTTCACAGGGGTCTTCCCCTGTGAAAGACTTCAAATCTTAATTTCAATATTTAAAACTAAGTCTCTTTTCCCCACTTTCTCAAAATTGCAAGTTGTATCTTACACAGATGAGTATTTCTGGCATTAAAGCACTACAACGCCTCAGTCCCATTCCCTCAAATAAACAGAATACATTTTTGAAGATGTTCAATCAAGCAAGAATTGTATTATTTCCCTGCTTGAATCTCTCTATCTTTGGTATTTTCATAGCACCACTCATTGTCATATCTAAATATTGAGATAAATATGAGATACAGAAACAGCCTTTGTATATACATTTTTGTCTTTTACTTACGTAAAGTAGGTCATATACTTTATTTGTATTCACAAAACTATTTTTGGGTAATGTAAACTTCTTTGCAAATGTGTAATTTTTTTTGTTAATAGCTTTGAGTATAGTTAAAAGAAATGTCTTGTTAATTGGTTGAAAGTTTCAATATTCACTAATATATTCAGCTATTATAGCTTAAGTTTTTAGAGGAAACAACTGAGTCATCAGGATATGTACTGCTAAGATATTATAGTTCAGTATTGCAGAGACTGAATTGCTGAATTTCTTGTTGTACAAGTAGCTATGTTTGCTGGTTTTATTGAATGTGTATGACAGCAGACCATGTTAAATCTTGGCAAGAAACTCACTGTGAAATGAACAGCTAGATAGCAGATCTGAACTCAGTCTGCCAACCCAAGAAAACCAAAATGTTAATTACAAAGATACTGGGTAGCATGGTTTAACTATATTTATTTAAATCTCATGTGCTGTAAACATAGTTGTAGGCTGAGCTTGAAATTTACAGTAGTTCTGTAAGTTTCTCAAAATGCATTTACTGTTCTGAGGACTAGTATTGGAAATTTTGCTAATAGCATTGAGACTGAAAATTCTCCATTTATGCTTAGCTATGGTCTTAGAGTTTCACTAGAACATGCTATCTGACTCGTATTATGGATGGGTTGTGAGGAAGGAAGGATAAGTACTGTATATACTCGTTCATTAACCCATTCGTTTATAAGCCGACGCTCCAAGATAGATAGGTAAAAATAGTAAAAACTGTATGACCCTTTCATAAGCGGACCCTATATTTCAGGGGTTGGCAAACTTTGGCTCCCGGCCCATCAGGGTAAGCTGCTGGCGGGTCGGGACATTTTGTTTACCTGGAGTGTCTGCAGGCATGGAGCCCCTCAGCTCCCTGTGGCCGTGGTTTTCCTTTCCCAACCAATGGGAGCTGCGGGACGGGTCTCCATGGCTGAAGATGCTCCAGGTAAACAAAACAACAATGTTTTAGATATTCAATTCAATGATTCTTAGAGTTTAAAATCATCAAATTTTGATGTAGACCCATGTATAAGCTGACCCCGGCTCTTCGATGCATCACTTTTTTGCCAAAAATATTCGGCTTATGAATGAGTATATATGGTAATTTATCCTCTGAGTTCTTTTGAGAAGATCATTTCCCCCCCATTATTGTGCATAATAATGCATGAGCATAGTTTGCTAATGGTAAAGTCGACAATGCCAAATTATATTTGTAACCTGAAGCGCTCTTGACAATAATTTTGATATCATTCCAAGTCAGTAGGAAATAGTGTTCTCTTCATAAAAGTTGCTTACATAAGGCGTTAGTGTGATTTGTGTTGGCTATTGTTGCAGGAAGCTAATTATGTCAAACAAGGTTTTTAATGGTTTGTCATTTAGTGGTCAAGATTTCCTGGTGTCACGCCATAATCAGGAATTGCTGATCAGGACTCAAAACTGATTGGCCCAAGAAACCTACCCCTTTCAAGTTTTTTCAATCCTCCCTCCCTGATTCATCATTTCACTTTTCAGATTTATGTGCAGGCCTTGTTCTCTTGTCTTTTCCTCATGCAGTCCAATGTAGATATTCATGCATTTCTCCAGCTTCAACAAATACTAGTTCACATTTATGAGTTTGCTTTTTGGTACCTTCAGACAAAGAAACTAATATGAGATGTGATTCTTTTATATAAGGGCTTGCTGGCTGAAATTGCTCGATTTCCAGTCCCTGGAAGGTAGAAGCAACTGCTTTTACTACCTAATTAAGAATAAAAAGGCCTATTTGGTCCTAAATTTTAGTGAGGTCTTTGTCTCTTTTGTTTCATTTTCAACTTCTGGATTCTAAAGGTAGCAGCCCACCTATAGGTAGCGTGTCCTGTCCTCTGAACCTCCTATACTAAATAGATTGGAAGCATTTTTCTTGGGAAGTCAGATGAGCATTCAGCATCAGTTCCCATACTTCAGTGCACTAGATTGTGGAAATCCTTTCTAGACTTGTAGCCTATTGGTTAGTGGACAGAGTCTGAGCCTTTGTTGGTTCATTGACAGCCTGATAGGTAGAGATTGCTATTTTGGGTGGCGGACCTAGCCTAGTATATCTCAGTCTTGACTTTTTTTCAACCATTACAGTTTCTTAGGGCTAGTACTTGTCAAGTTGTTTCTGGAGATTTGGAAAATGGATAACGCATCTGGCTCGAGTGCCTGTAAGTTAGATAAATTGGCAATCTGTCTTCCAGCTGAAGCACAATTCACAAATAGGGAACTTTTTCTCTTATCGATTTAAGGGGTTTACATACCAATCATTTTGCTAGCTGTTTCTAGTGGATCACTGTGTTTTTTTTCTGAACTCAAAAGAGAATCTTGTCAAGTGATAACCATTCCATTGATGTTTCTTAACTCATCAGTAATGCCATTATTCCTCTTTCTTCCCATATCTTTGAGGGGTGTTCAGGGAGGGAGGCCAGGGCTGTGTTATTGAATTCTGAGGTTTCTCACTCCCTTATCTAAAAAGGTAGGCCAAGAACTACTGTAACTTTGCTTCTTAAATACAGCCAGAGCTGAGCTGACTTAGTGAAATTCCTAGCCCACTTCCTCTTTCTCCTGGTGCTAGTTTTGGAAGGAGGGGTATTAAAATAATCTTCCTGTTGTATATTTGGGATCTGAATTACAGCTAGTGAAATTTTATTCTTTATCATGGAAATAGAATGTTATGTCAGGCTTAGAACTTCTGGGGAAAATGACAGATGGATAGTTTTGTTTTGAGACACTTCAAAATGAAAGTTATAAAACTGAAGTGTGGAGGGGGCTACTAAGTGTGGAAATTAGAACATTTGTTAGCTGGGCTCTGCTCAACCACTAAAGCTGCTGGGAATGTATTGCGAGGATAGGAGAGTCTGCAGTGTTCTACGTGCTCCCTCAAAGGCTCTGTCTCTGTAAATTGGAAACCACCCTGAAGAGGGAGGGAGAAGATGGCAAAAAAAGATGTCAAGAAAAGACTCCTGCAGGAGAGCTGCTGAGAAAACCTTGACCCTGAGCATAGAGGCAGAAGACTGTACACATTCAAGGTAATTTAGATTAGAGCATGTACTGGGAGCGGGGGAAAGAGGAACATATCTGCTCTGAAACTAGAAAAAGTTGGGTGTGGAGGGAGAAAGCAATTGCAGGTCTGAATCAGCAGATTTTCAGTCAGAGAAGACAAAATAAGTAAATTAACATTGCCTCTAGCCCTTCATTCCTTAGGATGTTGTTCTTCAATCTATTTAATAACAGTTCAAATTACAAAAAACAAAACCAAAAACGCTCTGATGCTAGAGTCTTTGTCAAACTAGAGTACTTCAGAAAAAGGCTACTCTGTCTTTTGGAGGCAAAATCTACCTTGGGTTGCTCTGAGGACGAATTTCCAATGCGGGGATGGATTGCTTGCTATTTAGATCTCCTTGTGGATGCCTCGCTGTCAGCTGAAACTCAACATGAGTAAAACCCAACACTTAATTTCCCCTTCCCCGACAAGCCATTCTCGCTATCTCCTTGATCAATGTGGACACCACCATCACCTTGCCTGTCACTCAGGCCTATAACTTGAGCATCATCTTTGATTCAGACCTCTCTCTAGGTCCTCACACCGAGGCTATGTTTAAGTCTTGTATATTCTTTTTGAATAACATTTCTACGACACACTCTCTTTCTTATCCATCCACACAGCTAAAAGCTCTTGTCCAGGTTCTCATCATTTTGTGTATTGATTACTTCATCATGCTGTTTTCCGGCCTTGACAAATGCAGTCTTGTCCCACTCATATCCATTCAAAATGCTGATGGAAAGATCATTTTCTTAGCCCATCACTTTGACCATGTCACCTCTCTCTTTGCATCCCTCCCTGGCTCCCACTTCTCCAGTGGTCCCCAAACTATGGGGCGTTCCCCCCTAGGGGTGTGTGGAGAAAAGTTCAGGGGAGCATGATGGGGCCCAGGCCAGCCCCCATAGGGGGCGGGGAGGGAACGCCACCCAGCTCCACTCTGCACACAGCTCCTCTCCAGCACTGGCTTCAGCTCCACTCCAGCCCCAGCTCCCCCTATAGCTGTAGCTTCAGCTGCAGCCCTGGCCCTGGCTACTGGCCATGACTCCACTCTCAGCCCCAGCCTCACCCCACAGCTATGGCCCCGGTTCTAGCTCTGCTTCCAGCTCCAGCCCCAGATCCGGCTTTCCCCAGCCTAGCTCTGCCCTTGTTCCCTCTCTGCCACCAGGCCAGTTCCGCCTCTAGCCCCAGCTCCTCCCTCATCCCCAGTTCTGCCCCCCGCTCTGCCTTCAGCCCAAGCTCTTCTGCTGAGCCAACTGTGCAGTAATGGAGGGGGGTGCGGACAGATTCCATTACTGGGGGGTGTTGGACAGGAAAAGTTTGGGCACCACTGCTCTTTTCTGTAGCATCAAAGATAATCTACTTGTCTTTGCTTCCAGAGCCATTCAAGCCTATCCCTACCCTACCTGTGATCTCTCATTCAGTATTGAGAGTTTGACTCCCACTTCCTATTGGTTCATTATGTCAGCATCCACTGGCACTTTTTTTATATGACTACTTTCATTCTTTCTCCTGTGCTGCCCCTCACATATAGGAGGACCTTCTGTAAACATCTGCAAAGTCACTTCATTATTTTCCTTCAAATCTCTACTTTAGACTGTCCTTCACTGCGAGGCCTACAAAAAAGCTTCACAATGGCTAGGCTGCTGTTGTGCTAAGACCACTGCCTATCATGCTGATAAATATTGTCAAACAGTTTGTCTACACTATCACTTACGTTGGCAAAATTTATGTCACGCAAGGGTATGAGAAAAGCACAGTGCTATGTCATCAGGAGAGCTTCTCCCCTCAACATAGCTACTGCTGCTTGTTGAGGATGGTTTAATTATGTCAACAGGAGCCCTCCTGTTGGCATAGAGTGGCTACACGAGATCTTACAGTGGTGCAGTTGCATCAGTACAGCTGTGCTGCTGTAAGCTCTGTAGTGTAGACATAGTCTAATTCTTTCTTATCAGTTTGTCTGTATTAGTTTGTCTATATCAGTCTGTTTTCTCATGTCTTATACTTAAATTGTAAGGGCAGAGACTCGTTTGTTTGTTTGTTTGTACACTTAGTACAATGGGGTCCATGACGAGGGCTCCTAGGTACTATGAATATGTAAGGGGACTGTTGCCCCCTTACTAACAGTCAGTGGGGGTGTTTTGGTTGGCTAGCTCCCAGTACTAAAAGGGGGAGGATCTATGGGAAATCAGGACCCTGAGACCGACAGTCCCCAGGAACAATGGGGAGAGGCCAATGCTCCAGGTCAGCCTGAATGACAGGGCAGGCAGGCTAATCAGGGAGTCAGGATGCCAGGGAGGTCCCGTCCTCTGTGTGAGCCGGATTTCCCTGAGTCAGACAGAGTGGGGCCGAGCTAAGGAGAAAGCCGGGGCCCAAGCTGAGCTGTGCCAGATCCAGTGAGAGCAGACCCTGTCCTGGGAGCAAAGCTGCAGCCCCAAAGCCAGAGGCACAGCCCAGAGAGAGCAGACTTGTCTGGGAGCAGAGCTGCAGCAACCAGAGCCAGAGGGGCCAGAAAAGCAGCCCACGAAGCAGGTCAGTGCTAGGAGCAGAGTCACAGAAGCAGCCTGCAGAGCAGACCTGTCCTGGGAGCAGAGCTATAGCAACCAGAGGCAGAGGGGCCAAAGAAGCAGCACAGGGAGCTGGAGGCAGAGCAGCAGCAGCAGCAGTGCTGAGACAGAGTGGTGCAGCTGGGTGTGGTGAGCAGCTGGGGAGAGTGAGGGGGACCCTGGGCAGCAGGCCCAGCAGAGGGAGACAACTCAGCCAAGGGGCTCTGCAGGCCAGGTGTGGATCATAACCCCGACAGGGCGGGGGCAACACTGGGAAGAAGGGTCCTACCACTTAGAGCCTGAGAGTATGTGACCACCACCAGAGCAAGTGTCCAATCCACAGCATCCCTGCAGCACAGCCAGGGCCTCAGAAGAAGGCCTGGGACTTACAAGGAACAGACTGAACTGCCCTGACTTTCCAGAGACACTGTTTGTGATGTTCCCTGCCACAGAGCGGGTTGATGTGTTTCCTTTAACCTTTCCCATTTTTCCTTATTCTTTTTAAAATTAATTGTTGATTAAATAACTTGCATTTGCTTTAACTTGTATGTAATGGTCAGTGGGTCAGAGAAGTGCCCAGTGCAGAGAGACTACCCTGGAGTGGGGACACCCTAGCCCCTGTCCTAGGTGACCACAGCAGGGTTGGGGATCGAGCCCCCCAGGAATCCTGGGCCCAGCCTTGTTGGGGTTACGAGGACTCTGCCAGACAGAAGAGTGGAAGGGGAGTCCTCAAGGGCAGGGAGGCCACTGGGTAAAGGAAGTGGGAGCGAGGACTCGGATCCTTTTGCTAGCCCACTTCACTGGGGTAGTGCAGAAGCCAGGAAAGTTCCCCACAATAGTGGGACTGTTCCCCCGCTTACAATATACAAAAAATAAATTGCAACAGCTCACTTATTTGTTCCAAGACTGTTATCTGGTCTAGTTCTTTATGGTATTAGATAGCTTAGAATTACCACTATGCCCTTTAGTGGGTCTGGATAAAGTCTGTAATTTAAATAGGCATTTCTCGTACAGTTATATTGATCAGTCTAGTCAAATATAAGTATACCTCACTATTATTTAAGGCATACACACAACAAAATGATGTAATTATTTACATTATGAAATAATAAATACTGAGGTTTACATTAACAATCCTTTTACTTGAATTTTGGGTAATTCGTGGGAAATGAGTTGGATTGTGGCTGACTCATGGTATTGTGCACAAGGATTACAGCCGCTCACTTTGGTTGTGGAATGCAGAAGAATAGAGAGAAAGCAGAGAACAAGATTCAGAGTAGCAGCCATGTTAGTCTGTATCCGCAAAAAGAAAAGGAGGACTTGTGGCACCTCAGAGACTAACAAATTAATTTGAGCATAAGCTTTCGTGAGCTACAGCTCACTTGGTGCCACAAGTCCTCCTTTTCTTTTTGCAGAGAACAAGAGACTCTTCCTGTCTTAAACAAAATAAAAGAGGAGATAGGAGTACCCATTTTTCAGAGAAAGAGAGCAGTAGAAAATAGGGGAGGGAGAAAGAAGAAATGAGGGAAAGGTTGGAAGAGAGAAAATATGGGGCACTTGAAATGGCAAATAAAACCAGACATACAATAGATTTTAAAACTTTCCTCGAATATACACAAGCATTATGTCACTGAACAGTAGAATAGTCTGTATTTTGAGGGGAGGCTAATAGCTGCCCCTGGATAATCTGTTGTGCTAGCATCATAATGGCTTCCAAAATGTGTTTGAGATATTTTTGATTTAATATAGTCATCCTCAAGATTTGACTCACTGGGAAATGTACTCTAGGCATTCATGTGCTTTCATCTGAAATAAGCATATCTGCAGTACATTGATACCATACTCATTTATTTTTGTTTATATTACTGTAATTTATTCCAGACTTTGGCTAGACTATAAACACACATGAAACTCCTTAAGAACATAACAATGTCCGTACCAGGGCAGATCTCCATCTAACCCAGCATTCTGTATTACGACAATGGCCAGTGCCAGATGCTTCTGAGGGAATGAACAGATCATGGCAATTATCGAGTGATCCATCCCCTGTCATCCAGTTCCAGTTTCATGCACAAAGAGGTTTATGGACACCCAGAGCATGGCCTTACGTCCCTTAGCATGTTGACAAATGGCCACTGATGGACCTATACTCCATGAACTTATCTAACTCCACAGCATTCTCTGGCAACGAGTTCCAGAGGTTGACTGTGCGTTATGTGAAGAAGTACTTCCTTATGTTTGTTTTAAACCTGCTGCTATTAATTTCATTATATGACACCTGGTTTGTGTGTTTATGTAAAGGGCTAAATAAACACTTACGAATGGTGTGGAAAAGTGAATAAATTTATAGACCTCGATCATGTCACCCCTTTGTTATCTGTTTTCTAAGAGAAAAAGTCTGATCTCTCCTCATATGGAAGCTGTTCCATACCCCTAATCATTTTGGTTGCCCTTCTGTTTTTTCCACTTCTAATATATCTTTTTTGAGATGACCAGAACTGCATGTAGTATTTAAGATGCGGGAATACCATGGCTTTATGTAGTGGCATTATGATATTTTCTGTCTTTATTATCTATCCCTTTCCTAATGGGTTCCTTACATCCGGTTAGCTGTTTTGACAGCTTCTTCTCAATGTGCAAGTAATCAAAGAACCATCCACAGTGGGACTTTACAAACATTAAACTTCACAACACCACCCTGAAATAGACAAATCCTCCTGTTTCCATTTTACAAATAGGTTAAATGGGGCATAGAGAGATTAAATAATTTACCTCACAAAAATGTTTAGGCTTAATTAATAAATAAATGGAAAGTGCTATGTAAGTGCTCTGTACTGTCCTTGTTTATTCTTTTTGATCAAGGTAGTTGAAGTTAGCAGGAGAGTGGGGAATAGAACTCTGCAGTTCTGACTCTCTGGGTATGTCTACACTGTAATTTAAGGTGTGATTGCTGCTCGCTTAGGCATACCTATGCTAACTTTAATCTACCTAGCATGACTAAAAATAGCAGTGAATGCACAATGGCACGGGCTAGCAATGTGAGTATGTACCAAGAAGAACCAGGAAGGCTTGTACATTCCTCACTGAAGCCCGTGCTGCTGCGTTTTCATTGCTATTTTTAGCTGTGCTCGCTAGATTAAAAGTAGCATGGGTATGCCTATCTGAGCTGCAATCGCACCTTCTGTTGAAGTATAGAAATGCTGAAATAAGATGTTTCTGGATTGGATGGCCAGAGTAAGGCATTTATTTTCATTTTATTATATACACTTCAGTGAGTCTGTCAAAGATTCAAAAGAAAAGGGCAATATATGATATAATTTTCACTGGTTTATAGTGCTTCATGATTAAGGCCCTACCAAATTCATGGCCATGAAAAACACGTCACGGATCGTGAAATCTGGTCTTCTCTCATTAAATCTGCTTTTTGGTGTGCTTTTACACCGGGGTGGGCAAACTTTTTGGCCTGAGGACCACATCAGTGTGGGGAAAGTGCATGCAGGCCCATACATGTAGGGCTGGGGCAGGGTGTGGGAGGGGGTGTGGTGTGCAGGAAGGGGCTCAGTGCAAGGGGTTGGGGCAGAAGAGGGGTGCGGGGTGTACGAGGGGGCTCAGGGAATGGGGTTGAGGTGCAGGAGGGGGTGCACAGTGCTGCAGGGGGTTCAGAGCAGTGGTGCAGGGAGGAGTGCAGGAGGGGGCTCAGGGCAGGGGGTTGGGGTGCAGGGTGTGGCAGGGGGCTGGGGTCCCGGCAGGGGGCTCAGGGCAGGGAGTTGGGGGGCGGGGTGCAGGAGGGGGTTGGGCTCCAACCCGGCACCGCTTACCCTGTTCCTGGCCAATGGGAGCTTCGGGGGATGTACACACAGGCAAGGGTAACACTCTGAGCCCTATCCTCTAGGGGCCACAGGGACATGGTGCCAGCCGCTTCTGGGAGCAGCGGGGCGGCCCATGGCGCCATGGGGGTGGCAATCCTGCAGGCCAGATCCAAAACCCGGATCTGGCCCGCAGGCCGTAGTTTGCTGACCCGTGTTTTACACTATACTATACAGATTTCACAGAGGAGACCAGTGTTTCTCGAATTGGGGGTCCTGACCCAAAAGGGAGTTGCTGGGGGTTCACAAGGTTATTTTGGGACGACATTACCACCCTTACTTCTGCACTGCCTTCAGCGCTGGGGAGCCAGAGAGCGGTGGCTGTTGGCTGGATGTCCAGCTCTGAAGGCAGCACCCCGCCAGCAGCAGTGCAGAATTAAGGATGGCAATACCATACAATGCCACCCTTATTTCTGCGCTGCTGTCTTCAGAGCTGGGCAGCTGGAAGTGGTAGCTGCTGACTAAGGGCCCAGCTCTGTAGGCAGCAGTGCAGAAGTAAGGGTGACAATACCATACCATGCCATCCTTACTTCTGTGCTGCTGCTGGTGGCAGCTCTGTCTTCAGAGCTGGGATCCTGGCCAGCAGCCGCTGCTCTCCAGCTACCCAGCTCTGAAGGCAGTGCCACCGCCAGCAGCAATGCAGAAGTAAGCTTAGCAGTACTACAACCCCCCCACAATAACCTTGCAATCCTCCCCACCTCTAACTCCTTTTTGAGTCAGGACCCCTACCATTACAACACAGTGACATTTCAAATTTAAATCGCTGAAATCATAAATTTGCGACTTTTAAAATCCTATGACCATGAAATTGACCAAAATGGACCATGAATTTGGTAAGGCCCTATTCATGTTCCAGCTATCGTGGAGTTAAGCGCTTTTCCCCAAACAGAGCAGAATCAAGTGCCCACTGTTAAGTTACAGAATTTTGTTTTATTTATTCACTATACTGTTCATTTTGATGGCATTTCCTTTGTTGACAGCTCAGTGTGCTGTTGCCTGTGAGGTATGACTCATGTTGCTGCTTGCTATTGCTGTGAAATGTTTTTTTGTTTCGTTTTTGGTTAATGGGATATTTGTTTTTTCAAAGTTACGACACAGTGGTATGCATTTGTCTGCTTCTTTCCTCTTCTTGATTTCATTTTTTGTAGTGGCACCATAGGCATAGTTTGACTTCTATATTTGAGGAGGCAGCACCAATCAGGCCAATAGGCTCATGCTGCTCTATAAGGGGTGTTTCCTTCTGGCTTTAAAACAAAACACAGGGAAAAATATTTATACTGTATGTACTCGTTCATCAGCCGAATATTTTTGGTAAAAAAGTGACTCATCAATGAGTGGGGGTCGGCTTATAAACGGGTCTACACCAAAATGTGATGATTTTAAGCTCTGTGAAATCATTGAATTCAATATCTAATACATTGTTGTTTTGTTTACCTGGAGCATCTGCAGGCATGGATCCCCTCAGCTCCCTGTGGCTGCGGTTCGCCGTTCCCAGCCAATGGGAGCTGCGGGAAGGGGCTCCATGCCTGCAGACGCTCCAGGTAAACAAAACGTCCCGACCTGCCAGCGGCTTACCCTGACAGGCCGGGAGCCAAAGTTTGCCAACCCCTGAAATATAGGATCGGCTTATGAAAGGGTCAGACTGTTTTTATTATTTTTACCTATCCATCTTGCGGGGCGGGGGTCGGCTTATAAACGAACGAGTACATATGGTATGTGAATAATAATGAGCCTGAGCATTAGATACTTTTCCAAAATATATGGTGTTACACAATATTCAAGTATTATATTTTACTAAGCATTTATGGGGTCTGATGTTTAGAATTCATTGTCTCCAATGCTTCATGTTATTTTGAAGGTAAGCATAGCACATAGATTGTAAAGGTGACAGGCAGGTTGATTTAGTCAGTACACCCAGTCATAACTGGTAGAATTCCCCAAATTTGAATTGTTTGTGATTTCATGTTATCCTCTTTTGCCACCAAGAAAGTAGGCTACCTATGCATGCTATCGAAAACTACTCCCTTCCCAGACAGTCATAGTATAATAAATGGCAAGTTATCAGAATCAGCAGGTGGTTCATTGAGGCAGGAGCACATGCAGGCTGGAACAGGGTCTGGCTAGCATGGAAATAGGCACAGGATGGAGCTGGAGAGGCTGGAGCAGGAGCAAGGGCAGTCTATTGAAATTGCTGGCAATATTGTTCCTGGCTAGGTAGTGACGCTGAGCAGGCTGGAGAGGCTCCTTCCCTTAGGAGCCTATATACTGGCTTTGGGATCATCTAGGTGGAGCCTTGCCTGTGGATTGGCTGAACTCTGGTAGACTTACATGGAGAAGACCTACAGATAATTGCTTCTGATGACTCATCACGCTCTCTGACTCAGAGATGACTTACCAGGTTTAAGCGGGTTCAGGCTCAGATAACTCATCTCATCCTCCCCCCACCCCCCTTCAAAAGATGCCCATAAAATGTCTTTGGGCCCAGTTTGTCGGGTTATGACCAATGGAGTTCCTGAAGTAGGTGGTCGGGTGTATGTATGTTGCCGACTGGCTCCCACGAATGATCATCTGGACCAGAATTTTCCTAGTTAACGAGGTTCGTGGGCTTCCCTTGGAGTCCAAGATCTGCCTCACCAGGTATTCTTCTTGCCCTTGGACCATGAAGGGAGAAGGAGATGGCTGTATCTGTCCAGGGGAAGAGTCATTGTACTTCTTCAGTATGGAAACGTGGAACACTGGATGCACCTTCAGCATATTGGATAGCTGGAGTTTGAAGACCACCAGATTAATCTGTTGGAGGACCTGGAATGGGCTGAGATATCAGTAGTCCAGCTTCCTTGGGGACGATGTTTAGGTGTCGTGTTGAGAGCAACACTTACAATGTAAGGGGTGTCCTGCTGATGGAGGTCTGCTTTGGTGGGGATGATGTATTTTATAATGCCTTTTATATTTGAAGTACTTTATAAAAACTAGGTTAACACTAATTAAAACATTTCTCTGCATATACAAAGGGCCTCAATAAGAACTCCATGTCATTTTGTTTTACCTGGACAGGGATTTGTTTAATTTTGTTGTTGTTATACCTTTATATTATAGTAGTATGTAGAGGAAGCAGTCATGATTGGGGCTACATTGTGCTGGATCTGTACATTTTTATTTAAGCTTACTTTATTACATTTTATCTTAATTTAAAATGACTATAGATTGCAATTGCTACAGATGAACAAAAATTCATTCAACATGCTAGAAGGGTCAAATGCATATACATACATTTTATATAAACAAAAGTTAAGTTAATGCAGTAAACACTGGATATAATGTGCTGACTAAGTACGTGTGAGGCTGAGAACATGGTTAAATTTCGGAGTCCTGGAAGTAGGATTCTGAGCTGTCGATGAGCATAGGCTGACCAGGAGAACTTACTTTTCTAGACAGTGTTTTGTATTATAAGCCTTGAAGCTCTGCCCACTCTAGCGAAAGGTCGGAAGGCACCTCCAAAAGGTTAACATCAGAGTTCCTGAAATTCTCAAATTTCCTGCCACAGATCTAACTGGGGAAAGGTAAACATTTTTTCATGAACAGCTCGATGTGACCTCTTCTTGTGATCAGTTAGGTATTTGCTATTGCCAAATGGTTTTAGATTTTTTTTTCTTTTTTGCCCCCCCCCAATGAAAACATAATGAAAGGCTGCCAACTTACACATTTTCTCTTCTTCAAAATGCTGTCAAATGGGATAAAGACAGAAAAATGGCTGCCATTTCTCTACAGTCTATCTGCATGTGGAAAGAAAGCTGTCCCTTAATAAAACTGGTTGCAACTTCCCCCCGTTTTCAGTGAGATTGAAGCCATGCCCACAGGCAAAATGGCTGCCACTCTGTAGTTCAAGGGGCTCGTGTACTTGGGATCCAGGTCGAGTAGAAGCCCTGGATGGCAGTGAGGCAGGGGAGGAGTGGATAGGAAGAGACAGTAATAGGAAATATTTGGCAGTTTCCCTAACTTAGAAGTGAGGAGAAGGTAGGTGGAGTCTCCATCTGAACAGCCAAGGAGATAAGTTTTTGTATGCATTAAAGGTTGACTTTTCAACCTGAAATTATCTCTCACACATAGCTAGAAGAGTAGAGGGAGTTAAAAAGTCAAAAGGCAGACTAGAAAACATGGTTTGATGATGTATATAAAAACTCATGATTGGCCTAACTAATCGCATGATTTTCTGCGCTCTGATTCAAGATTTTTGATCTTTACAGGTTAGCAATACTGGCTATTATACATAGCAATAGCCAAGAGGATTGCTCCCATTAATGGGTTATTTATATTTCTGCCTGCCTGGTCATAAGAACTGAGCAGGCATAGGTCCTGATTCAGCAAGGTACTCAAGCTCATTCCTATCTTTAAGCATGTAGTAGTTCCATTGAAATTGGTGGGATTAATCTTGCGCTCAAATATATTACTGAATTGGTGCTGTACATGGTAGATGGAGACTGCAAAGTAGATAAGCATGCTCACAAATCTTCATATTAAAGGTATTGCCTCATTTTGGTCTTACAAGATCTTGATTAAAATATAAACTGATAGCAAACGCTAAAATGTTAATGGTGTATTTCTTAAGTTTAAAATATAACAATTTAGCTTTAAGTTTTAACTTACTAATAGCCTGCCTTGCCTTTTGATCTTAAGGATATATTGTATGTTTCGGTTTCAGAGTAGCAGGTTCAAGGACAAGGCAAAGTTTGTACCTTGGGGAAGTTTTTAACCTAAGCTGGTAAGAATAAGCTTAGGGGGTCTTTAGTGTACCATATATTTTACCATGTCAAGGTTCCTTCTCCACTCTGAACTCTAGAGTACAGATGTGGGGACCTGCATGAAAGACCCCCTAAGCTTATTCTTACCAGCTTAGGTTAAAAACCTCTTCCCCAAGGTACAAACTTTGCCTTGTCCTTGAACCTGCTACTCTGAAACTGAAACATACAATATATGTATGTTTAGTTATCTTTATATATTTTTACTGTTCCCTGAAATTATCTAAACAATTTGGAGTGACCCTAGCAACCAAACAAGCTGTTTTACAGATACTTTCTACAGCACGATAGGGGCACTTGCTCACAGATTTCCCACATAGCAGCTCACAATGTTAGATCATGAAAACAGAATAAACAAACAGGACATTGTTTAAATGAATAATGTTCAGTGTGTTCAAAGAACTGTGAATGTAGTATTTTGTTTTTTGTACTATTGTGAGTGATATGGTTTTAATTCCAGATTTCATTCTGTAGTAATGTAATACTTTTAAACACATTTGGTACTTGACATAACTTTTCTCCTTATTTTAAGAGTATCGGAAAAATTTTGTAGTTATCATTGGTAGAATCTGATCAGTGTAGTAGCACAAGCAGTAATTCTTGCTAGGACAAGAGATGTACTTTTGCTAGTAGGACAAAGAATGACAAATTTGGAATTGGAACAAAATTGTAGCCAATATTTTGTTTATCATTGTGTAGTCTGTTGCATACTTGACCTTTCGTATGAAGTAGTTTAATATATCTTAGATAATGACAGGTTTCAGAGAAGCAGCTGTGTTAATCTGTATCCGCAAAAAGAAAAGGAGGACTTGCGGCACCTTGGAGACTAACCAATTTATTTGAGCATAAGCTTTCATGAGCTACAGCTCAGTGCATCCGATGAAGTGAGCTGTAGCTCACGAAAGCTTAGGCTTAAATAAATTGGTTAGTCTCTAAGGTGCCACAAGTCCTCCTTTTCTTTTTTTTTAGATAATGAGTTACCCAGAATGGCATACAGTTTTTCAAATTTGGTGGCAGCAGAGCTACAGAGAGAGGGATATATTACTTCTCTTATAATGAGATGTCTTTGAATATGCAGTTTAAAATCCATATTTTTTGCAGACATATCAAAATTTAAATTCATGACTTTTATTCAGTACTAAATGGATATCATTTAATATAAATATCTGAAATAATCATGCTGCTTAACACAGTTAAGAAATCTAGTAATAGATTATAAATTAGCCTTAGAATCTGTTGTATTTATTAAAAATAAGCAGACACACAGACTCCTGCCTCCTCTCCTCCCCAGAAATTTTAAAAACTTATTTATTAATTTTTCATAACACATAGAACATAAACATTACTATATATGAGATGAGAACCAGCAATATGAACCATTAACAATGTCATACATTTTGGGATCATCAGTAGTGACTGTAAGTTGCATTGGGATTTTTACTGAAGATAAGATAGTTACATTCTCAGTGTAATCTTAAAAGAAAGATGTTACAGTCATCTGTAGGCAAACATTTAAAAATGTTGCATTCTGAAATGTCCATTTTTCTTCTCACGTTTGTTTGGGTTCCCCAAGCTGAACAGCCAAAGTCACCAAAAATTCCAAATTGACACACGCGTTCAGGTAATATCTTTGACCCAGGCTCCTTTTGATATTTTATATGTTAAATCAATAAGAGATATTCCCCTTATTCAGGATAATCTAATTGAGCAATGCCACCAGAACTGGTGGACATCAGAACAATATGCAGTATTCCAGTATCTGTCTTACCAATGCTGTCTGCAGAGGTAAAATCACCTCCTTACTGCTATCATTACTCCCTTGTTTATATTGCATGGCATGCAATGAATAGGGCATGGGAGCCTATATTAAACCAGGAGAATTATACTTAGCAGTGCTTCATTCTCTGTACACCACCCAGATTGCACATTGAACAGGAAAAGGGTGTATTCTGTCATTTTATTTGAACCAATAGATCAACAATTAGAGATAATCTCGGAGTCAAGACTTTGAGATTCTATTCCGGGCTCTGACATTAACTTGCTGTGTGACTGAAAGTCACTTAACCTGCCTGTGCTTCCATTTTAAATGATTGTAATATTAAATACTTTCCAGGAATGTTGAAAGCAACTTTAAAATTGTCTCAAAAGTCACTATATTAATATAAAATATAATAATGCTTTTGATACATATGCACATCAGAACTCAGTTTCTTCTCTACACCTCTCATTTCACAGTGTACAAAACATGTATACCTTTTACAAGTCAGTTCCTGTGCAGCTGTTCTGGCAGTTAGAGAACTGACTGAAAGGTAACAACAAGCTCCATGCCTCAAGTTTCAAAACTAATCAGGTTTTAAACTTTTGAGGCCAAAGCAATTTTTCAGTTCTGTTTCTGTTAGTTCTTTTGAAATTAATATGTATTTTGAGAATCGTTTTCAAAATATAGTCTCGTACATTTCAAAGCAAGGATTTGGTCCTTTAATGTGCCTTTCATTTACAACATATTTCAAAGGGAAAGGATCTGCATTCTATCTTTGCATTTAGTTCCTGTAGCAGATGGAATCATTAGGAGCTTGGAAGTTTATTTTTTAAACAGTTGCAAGGAAAAAGAGGTTCCAAGAAATAATAGCTTGATTATATAAACTAAGAAAAATCGAACTGAACACTTCCAACAAATGATTATATTCTCCTTTGAGAATTGCCAGTTTTTAGGGAAAAAATGCCCGTGGTACTTTGAATTTTCTAGAGAATGTCTGTTAGGGCCACTTATCCTTACATGATGCAGAGTTCTGAGTGTATGAAATGAGGGGAGAGTGGCCCTAATTGCCCCTAATTTCTTTTTGACCTTTGAAGGTGCATTGAGTTCAGAGCACACTTGGTATCCCTGATGATTCTCTTATTGTTTTTTTTTAAGGGGGTGGGTGCTTTTTTTTATTTAGTTTTTTTCTTTTAAAAAACAACAATAAATGTTAGTGTCCATGCCATACCATGCATTGTTGGAGGCCCGGGCCTCTTTAGTTGATTACCTTTTCCCTAATGTTGGTCCCATTAGGCTGATTCCCCCTCCCCCCCGGCCCCATTGAAAAGTTACTCTTTGTATCTTGAGTCTTTGGAGTCCTTCCACTTAATGTTGTGATGTCCATTAGACACCCATGTTTGGTTCCCTTAGTATTAGGGAGAAAGTTGCAGTGCTGACGTGTTAGATCTGATAGTCTTCTCCAGCTGAAGTATTGGGAGAGCTATGTCTACTTATGGCGATGTCTCTTCAGACATCGACTTCAAGAAGCAACTGGACTGTTGAGGTCTGTTTGCCAAAGTGACTTTAGGCCTGGCAAAAGCAGTCTAACCGTCCCAATCCCCACTCTTGTCTAACTTGACAGTTCAGTACTGAGTGTCTAGCACCCTTGATGGCCATCTGAACTCTGAAGATCCACTCATAAAATGTAAAAAGAAAAGGAGTACTTGTGGTGAGCTGTAGCTCACGAAAGCTTATGCTCAAATAAATTTGTTAGTCTCTAAGGTGCCACAAGTACTCCTTTTCTTTTTGCGAATACAGACTAACACGGCTGCTACTCTGAAACCTGTCATAAAATGTAGATTCAGCAATTCTTTGCTGAGGTTAATCTGGTCCTGGTTGAAAAGGGGTATGAAAGTAGTTGTCTGGAGCCCTACAGTACTGAACTATGCTAAGAGGTCTCAAGGTTCGAACTTGACATGGGTGTCTCACCATCCAGATTTGTTTTCTGGCTAGAAGGAGAAATGAAGGTACAGTTCTGATAGGTCCTTCCTCTTCCTTCATAGTGAGAGTACCAAAGCTTTAAGACACACTTTCTTCCTGCAATAAAGGTACTTAGGTGAGATGTTCCTTGACGTCTCTGTCATCGTCACAGAGGTGTGTAGAGGTTCCAGCAATGGCCCCTGCAGATTCTCCCTTCAACATCATGAGGAGTCAGGAACCAGTTCCAGCTGTGCATCTGTTAGTATTGGTGGCTTCAGCCTAGTAGGGATCTTTCAATTGTTTCTCCTCTCCTGGAAGAGCCAAAGCTTTGGTGCCCAGAAGTCTTGTTGCTAGGGGTATCTGAGCTACAATGATACAGAATATTCAAGAATGCTGGGGGTGGGAATGAGGTGAAGCAGGAATTTGGCTGTCAGGAGTTCTCTTCTTATGTCATTTGCCTTCTGCGACACTATCTGCAGTGGGCTGGAAGCTTATCTAGCTCACTGCACTATTTAAAGTTTGTGGACTCTACTGGAGATGAAGCTCCACATCAGTGTTCTGCAGTTGAGATTTATTTATGTAACCTGTATAGCTTTTTCCCATTAATGAAATCAAAACATGTCCTAATCCTGACAGACTAAGATTATGTATTATATCAACTCCTAACGTGATGCTCAGTGCAGCCCGCTATGTTAGGAAACTGTTTTGTTGGAGTACAGCATCCACCATCAGATCACTCCAAGAGCTCTTCACCTACGGGAGAAAACAGAATAGGATTTTCAGTCAATGGCATAAGCCGTCTCTCAAGCACTCTGTCTTTCATCATCTGTTCTTCAAGTGGGGTAAAGCCTAGCTAAAGCTTTTCCTCAAAGAGAGTGCAAAATAGTCTCTGATTTATATTCTGAGGGAGAGTTGGTGTATACTTCTGTATTTTCCCTCTGATCATTCACATTGACAACCAAGATGTCATTGATAACTCTGGCTTGGACTTTGCTGTTTTAGTTTTTTGCTTCCTGGAACTGATGTTGGAACAACACTGATATTGGGACCACAACTGTGGTTGGGGCTGGGACCGGGGGAAGGGCTGGAGCAGAGCTGGGGGAAGAGCAGGACTGGGTGGTGCTCCCTCCCCGCCCCCACCGTGCTCCCCGAACTTTCCTCTGCACTGCCCTAGGGGGCATGCCCCACAGTTTGGGGACCACTACCTTAGAACGATGGCATTTGTTGAAAAGATTCCTTAGAGTTTGCTGAAGTAATTTTGCTTGTGATATTGTGATATTCTTACAGATTCTTATTCTTTATTGGTGTCAACCTTATACCTTTCACCTGCACTGAATTAAGAAAAAACTCATATGAATAGGTTCTTTGACTTACAGTATAAAGTTAACACCACATTTCTTCTTTAGTCTTTAACTTAATAGTTTAGTCTGATAAGAATTTATGTAAAATGACCAAGACCCTTAAAATGAAGATTATAAATTAAATTTCTCATGAATGCTTTTTTTCTTTGGGGTGTTGAATATTGAATCTCACTAAAAAGTATAGCTGCTGCAACTTCTGTAGTTTTTATTTTGAAGGTCATACAGTATTATTTTCCATACTTTAAGCTCTAATTTTTTAAAGAGGGAAAAACCCTCCCTGATAACCATATAAGCCTAAAAGAGCATTACTGTCACAGTTTATTTAAAGGTTTTTTTTCCATCTGGTCATTGTTAGGAACCCACTTAAATACTTGAAAATAACACTTCTTTCCTAACAATGTCATCCTTTTTTTCCCCACTTGGCTTATTTTTTCCTCTCTATTTCTAAGAGAGCTGAAATGTACTGTGGTTATTTTTGTTTACTTCCTCATTTATGCACTAGCAGTATTCGTTATAAAACCAGTCACTTCAGACACAGAACATGGTTGTCATATATTTTTTAAGAATTACTAAATAATTATGGCTTTCAGGAGCGCTTTTAAAATCTTGCTAATAAGAGAGATGTAGTTGTATGTATTGAAGAAGTATGTTTGTATGTGTGCCGAATATTGAATTTATCAAAAAGTTTGCTAATTAATGTAAGTTTTGTTGATGTATTGTAATGTGAATACTAGTTGAATAGGAAATTGCCTGAGATAGCTTTACACCAGGCTGTGTGAAATGAATTCATTATCTGATAATAGTAGCATGCTGAAGCGATCAGAAGTGTGGATTACATAGAAATGTAATTTACTGAAATTGGACAGAGTACCGTAGTTACTAGTTGTTGAGTCACATAGAAAGAAGCTATTAAGTGGGTTACCAAAAAGTCTAGCCCCAGTAGTAATCAGTATTTTCATTAATGGCTTCAAAGAAGAAAAAGAATACACTCTAGTTAAAGATGTGGATGATAAAAAGCTCATAGAATTAGTTAACTTGTAAGCAAGTGTTTAAAATCAAAATTAAAACTTTGCAAAAGAAACAAACTGGTCTGAAATATTTAGACTTAGTTTAAATAAAAAATAATTTAGAGAAACTTGCATAGGGAGAAATTCACATTAATCCAGTAACTGGTTAAAAGACAGGAAACAAAGGGTTAGGAGTAAATGGTTACTTTTTGGAAAGGAGAGAGGTAAATAGTGTTCCCCCCAGGGATCTTCACTGGGACCAGTGATTTCCAACATACTCATAAATGATCTGGAAAAAGGGGTAAACAGTGAGGTGGCAAAATTTGCAGACAATACAAAATTACTCAAGATAGTTAAACCCAAAGCAGACTCTGAAGAGTTACAAAGGGATCTCATAAAACTGGGTGACTAGGCAATAAAGTGGCAGATGAAATTCAATATTGATAAATGCAAAGTAATGCACATTGGAAAATATTATCCCAACTACACATATAAAATTATGAGGTCTAAATTAACTGTTACCATTCAAGAAAGAGATCTTGGAGTCACTGTAAATAGTTCTCTGAAAACATCTGCTCAGTGTGCAGTGGCAATCAAAAAAGCTAACAGGATGTTAGGAACCATTAGGAAAAGAATAGATAATAAGACAGAAAATATTATAATGCCACTATATAAGTCCATGGTATGCCCACACCTTGAATACTGTGTACAGTTCTGGTTGCCCCATCTCAAAAAAGATATTAGAATTGGAAAAGGTACAGAAGAAACCAACAAAAATGATTAAGGGTATGGAACAGGTTCTGTGTGAGGAGAGATTAAAAAGACTGGGACTTTTCAGCTTGGACAAGACATGGCTAAGGAGTAATGTGATAGAAGTCTATAAAATCATGAATTGTGTGTGTTTGTTCTGTCATATAACACAAGAACCGGGGTCACCCAATGAAATTAATAGGCAGTATGTTGAAAAACAAAAAGAAGGAAGTTCTTCATACAACGCAGAGTCAACCTGTGGAACTCATTGCTATGGGATGTTGTGAAGGCCAAAAGTACAACTGGGTTCAAAAAAGAAGTTCATGGAGGAGAAGTCCATCAGTGGCTATTAGCCAAGATGGTCAGGGATGCAACCTCATGTTCTGTATGTCCCTAGCTGGCCGTGGATGACAGGTGTAGTTCACTTAATGATTGCCTGTTGTGTTCATTCTCTCTGAAGCACTTGGCAGTGGCCACTGTCAGAAGACAGGATACTGGGTTAGATGGACCATTGGTCTGACCCAGAATGGCTGTTCTTAATCAGATGCACAAATACAAAATAAGGATATACAGCTTGTGAAATAATAGCAGACAAAAGTTTCTGGTCATCACTGAAACTATGTTGCCAAAAAAAAAAAAAAAAGACAGCTGCTGTCTTGGCATATACTAATAGAAATATTGGGCCAGTTTTTTTCCCTAGTGAAAGTCTAACTTCAAGGGACTCTTCAGAAATAAATTTGGCTGATTTTGTGCAAAACAAACAATGTAGGTATCTGCTCTATTTGGCATATACGTGTTAAATAACAATAAAAATCTGTGTTAGTATGACCCCATTTGAAATATTGCATTTAATTTTAGATACCTCATATAAACACAAACAAACTTACATTTAGGAGAGTTTGGGGAGGGAAATAATAAATTTGGCAAGTCACATGTATGATTAAAAGTGACCGCTTATGAATGGGTATATACAATAATACTAGGGAATTGCTTTCACTGGAGATATTCAAAGTTGTACTTGGTATCCTTTATTGGTCACCTGAATCATCCAGTCCAGTAACCCTCAACCATTCTGAGTGTCCCTTTTGAGTGATTTTACATTTCAGTGGTAAAAATGAGAAGTTATATTTTCCTTACTCCCTTATTTGAATCAAATTAATATTATACAAATTGAAAATCTTAGTGGAGGATAGAGGTAATATTTTTCTATTTCTAGTTTCCTGAAGTGCTGTGTGTAGTATGGTGTGCTTAAAATCTTGATAGTCTATTGCTTTATTACTAATTTTGGGTTTTGTTTCTTTTCTCTATAGCCTCAGCGCCCACCAGCAGTGTAAGTAAACGTAGAGTTTCTCCCAACATCAGTTCCGCATTGGAAAAGAGAAGCATCATCATGTCTAACATTACTATTGACCCGGATGTCAAACCTGGCGAGTATGTCATCAAGAGCCTCTTTGCCGAGTTTGCTGTTCAAGCTGAAAAGAAAATTGAAGTTGTAATGGCTGAACCCTTGGTGAGTCATTTGTTTTAGTAGCAATTAAATTGCTCGTTTGTCTGAAATTTAATATCTTACTAGAAATTTATAAAAAAATGATGAATGTAGAACTGGAACTGATACTGTAGTTGAAGAATTTTCATAGTGGTTGTCATTTGGAGGGTAGGTTTGAAAAGCCCTGTGCCAACAGGGTTGCTAACTGGATTTTTTTTAACTGCATTTCACTAAAACTGTTGCTAAGGATCCAGAATACATATTGACACAAAACCCCTTAGTATTTATAAGTCCTGTAAAAGTGCAGAATGGAACAAAAAAGCAATCTTACATTAACACTGCCTAACATTTTTCTTCCTGAAATTCCTTTTGAAGAACGTTTTGAAAATGTATGTTAAATCTGAGTTTTGGTTTTTTTCTGAGTAGCAGTGGCTCTGGCAGCTGGACAAGAGAGTGGGTGACCAATGTATTTTGCAAATGAATTAAACCTGAAAACCTGTTTAAAGATTCAGATGTGCGGATGCTGAAATAAACAAACAGAACATTTAACCTGGGGTATCTGGAATTACTTAATTCCTGTCTGTTTGAAAACTAATTGTCCAATGAAAACTGGTTGAGTGACTTGCTTTCTTAAAACTGAACGGGAGATAGAAACACACCAAACTGTGGTGGCAATCTCTATGAGCATGACAGATAAATGTGTAGTGCATCTGTTCTTTGGTTACATGGACTTAATTGGAGGCTTGCATTAAATCAAAAATAATACTGCTGTTTAAAAAAAAATAAAGTGTAGCCACCAGCATATATATGCTAGCCTACCATATGATGGTGTAATTTTTTAATGTTCTTGCCTTCATTCAACTCCTTAACTCTTTTGACCCTGTGTTGTTACCTCTTACTTATTGTCCTAATATTTACTAAGGTGGCCTCATGTCTTGGTCAGGGAACCTGGCTTTGTTCTGGAAATCCAGTTCTCCTGGGTAGCATTCAGTTGACATAACTATAAGAGTCCCTCTTCTTGCAGTCCCCTACCTCATTCGCTATGCACCTTCCAGCTTCTGCAACGAGTGAGGCTGGGGTCCTACAGACAACATTTACAACAGAGTTCCTATGGCATCATTTACAGTTCTTACTATTGTGCACAGTCATCCTGTGCACTGAAGGAGGCAGGGGTTCTGTGAAGAAATTAGTATGTAATTATGTAATTAAAGATTGCAACATACTACAAAGGCTGCAGGGGGCTGAATCAAGGTTGCACAGGTGGGGAACTGAGAAGAATTGCCCACACTGAATGTCTTAAGGCTCCTACTATGATTCTTTTACCTCCATTCTTAGACTGAATTATTTCTGTTTTTTATGAGCAATAAAGAGACCTTTTGTTAGTATTTATGATTTTGTAAAGATACCAAAGTGATGGGCAGTGGTGAGATGAAGCTGGTTCACACCGGTTCACTGGAACCGGTTGTTAAATTTAGAAGCCCTTTTAGAACCAGGGTAGCGTAGCTGGGGGGGAGCAGCCGCTCCCCCCACTGATCACATCAAAAGTGCGCCTTAGGCGCCGACTCCGTGGGTGCTCCAGGGCTGGAACACCCACGGGGAAAATTTGGTGGGTGCAGAGCACCCACTGGCAGCTTCCCGCCCTGCCCCCGGCCCTAGCTCACCTCTGCTCCGCCTCCGCCCCGGAGTTACGCTCCACCCCTCTCTGCTTCTCCAACCCCACAGGCTTCCCACAAATCAGCTGTTTGCACAGGAAGCCTGGGAGGGCTGAGAAGCAAGCAGTGGCTTCGCGCTCAGGCCCAAGGAGGCGGAGCGGAGGTGAGCTGGGCTGGCAGGGGCGCGAGGAGGGCCGCCCGCGCTGCAGTAGGTAACCCGGGGGGGGGGCGGGGGGCGCGCGGGGAACCGCTCCCCACCCCAGCTCCCTCCACCTCTGCCTCCCTGGGTCTGAGCTGCTTCTCAGCCCTTCCAGGCGAACAGCTGATTCGTGGGAAGCCAGGGGGAGGGGCAGAGAAGCAGGGTGGGGCGGAGCGTAACTCAGGGGCGGAGGCAGAGCGGAGGTGAGCTGGGGGCGGGAGGGCGGGGAGGTGAGCTGCTGGTGGGTGCTCTGCACCGACCAAATTTTCCCCGTGGGTGCTCCAGCCCCAGAGCACCCACAGAGTCGGCGCCTAAGGTGCCACTTTTGATGTGATCAGTGATCTGCTTCCCCCTCCCCACCCAGCTACGCTACCCCACCCCTCAGAGCCAGAGGGACCTGCCGGATGCTTCCCGAGAGCTGCCCCAGGTAAGCACCACCGGGACTCCCCAGCTCGCCCCCCAGCAGGTCCCTCTGGCTCTTAGGGGCAGGGCGGGGTGGGCGCCCACTATGATGGCCCGCGAGACCCTCCTGCCTGGTTCCAGGGGCAGTCAGGGGAGGGGGATGGATGGGGCAGGAGTCCTGGGGGGCGGGGAGGGAACCGGTTGTTAAGATTTTGGCACCTCATCAGTGGTGATGGGTATGATGTAAATTCATATCTTGCATGTACTGGTGACAGAAAAGTTAAGGAAACAGCATGTAAGAGAAAATAGCTTTTTTTTCCTGATGTATAATAACTTTTTGACTTTTTTTTTTTTTACAAGACTTGCACTTAGTATTTCCTACATTCCTCACCAAAGTCCTTGATAAAATATTTGTCTTAAATGAATATTTGTTTTTTTCCTAAGGTTACAAGGAAAGGGTAACTACAGTTAATTCCTCTTTGAGTACATGTTAATGTGGATCCCATTGTAGCTATGCATATGCCATGCGTGCGTGAGATCGGAATCTTTTGAATAGCAGCATCTAGCATGCACCTTGTACCTATTAGTGCACTTGTGAGAGAGCATAAAGGGGTAGAGTGGCTTGACCCTCCTTCAGTTCCCTCTTTCCATGTGCAGCAAGATGGAACTGGGTTGTGTCTGACCTGCATCTGATTTTTCAGAACTCACTTCAGTGAAGAAATGCTTCTTCTTTTCTCCTTTTTATTAGTTGCTTCATTTTAGCTTTTGGGTGTTCCAAAAAGAAAAATTGCGGGCAGAAGAAGAAAGCAGTTAGAATGGATGGAGGAGGTCCCCCCAGTACAGCAGAGTGAGGTGCTTCACACCTACCTTTAGCTATGGCAGACTCAAAACCCACTGGATTTAAACCCTGTTCTCCCTCTGATGACTTAGGGCATGTCTACACTTACCTCTGGCGCGATCGATCCAGCGGGGGTTGATTTATCACGTCTAGTTGACTAATAAACTCTACTCTGTTTTGAAAATGCTTCCTGGTGTCACTGCAAATACTTGCTGAGGAGCATTGATCCCTGAAGAGTATAAAAATCTCAGTAGGAGATTATCTCAGTTGGACTGACTGGGCAGAGTTCACAGTGTGAAACAGAAATGCAGGAGCCCAGGTGCTCAGTATCTGAGGCAGTGAGGCTGTGGGTCCTACACGGAAGGTAGAGTGGGACACTTGGGGTGGGGAGGGGGGTCTTGCCCACTGAAAGGTTTTCTCCAAGGGGCTGTTTAAAAGCTGGGCATAGCACAGATCCCAGGAAAACATGACAACATCCTCTGACGAACATCCCATCTGCCACTCCTTTTCTTTCCGCATGTGGAAATCTGGAGATGCAAAGCTCAAGCAGCACCTCTTAGAGCATCCATGAAGGCAGCTTCAGCTCCAGTAGAGACATCCTCCCAGACCTCAAATGGATGAAAAAAAAACCCCTACCAGCTCTTGCCCAAGAGCTGCTTTCACTTTTATGCTCATCTGACACTGGGGGTCACTTGTCATCTCTGGTCTAGGAGGAGACCAGATCCACCAAGGGCGTCAAGATAAGGAACCTTAGGAGATGTACCATTTTGGCCAGAACTTCTACTCTTCAGCATCCCCCCATTTCCACATTGTGAATTATCAAGTGCTGTTCATGAAAGAAAACTTTCTGATATGGGGAGAGGTGACTCCTTTCCTATTTTGACTACTGCAGGAAAGTTGTGAAGTAGTAAAAGGCATGATGGAAGAGTGGCAGATGGTATCCAAGATAGCGCTACAAGTGGCAATGGATGAATCTAATACAGCTACATGTTTTATGGCCACAGCAGTTACATTGTGCTGGGCCTCCTGGCTTCAGGCATCAGGAATACCAAAGGAAGTCCCGGTGACAATTGAGGACTTACTTTTTCAGAGTATGAATTTATTTAGTTCACTAATGGAGGAGGTACTCCATTCCTTCTGTGACTCTAGGGCACCGCTCAGATCATTGGGCATTTGTACCCTATCACTTTACCGCAAACCCTTCTAGTACCAACCATCTCAGGAACAGAGAATGCCATCTTTCTCTCACAGTTATCACCATGAATATCCACCCAGAAAGCAACTCTGCTGTTCATGGAGGTGCCCATCATCATGCTCTGTTGCACACCAACCTCCCTCCCAGAGGTAGCAGGTTTGACAAGATGAGTGAGAGCTATGCCAAAACCAGTCCAAAGTTGACCTTCAGAAACTGCCTTGACTTCTTCCACTGGGCATGGATAGACATCACAGATGACAAATGGGTATTGGACATTGTTGCCTGTAGGAGTGTGTGGCTGTACTTCCCCATCAGCCTCGGAGGAAGACCAAGCCCCCTCCCTCTCGGGCCCCTGGCAAGACAAGGGTTACTGGGGGATTAGCAATCTCTGTGGACCTGGCCCTCTAAACAGGGCCAGGCAGCAAGTGGTCCAGGAAGGGATCTGGGCTCAGGCAGGACTGAGCAACAAATGGTCTAACAAGCTCAGGTCCTCATGCATGGTGAAGCAACAAGCAGTCTAGGGCTCAGGCATGCAGGCAGGGCACAGCACCAAATAGTCTAGGGGTCTCAGGCCCTCAGGCATGGCAGAGCACCAAACAGTCTATCACCTAACGTCTTAGCTCAGGGAGGCAGCAGACAAGCACAGTTCTCTTGGCCAAAGGTAGGGAGGCTGCCACCACAGGGGTGGGTTGGTAGCAGGGGATAGGGGAGCCCAGTCCCACCATACTACACCGGGTCCCAACCCAGGGCCCAACAGTGGCAGATGGTCCCACCACTCTTTCAGTGGAGATGCAGCCGAAACACGCTGACCTGGATTCAGGCAACAACACAACTAGACTATAGTTGGGTGTCCCTGGTCTACTTCCTACACTCACCTCATTGTGTACCTGTGCCTCGGGATTGTCCTCAGTCTCCCTGGGTTATGTCGCCAGTGGCAATCTCAGCATCTTGGCGTCCTTGGCTGGCAGCTCTGGTAATCCTGGTGAGTCCTCAGCGCTGTAGAGGTCCTCTTCAGGCTCCCGCTCTAGCAGCGGGTGGGAGGCGTCTGTCTCCCTCAGCGGCTTCAGCCCAACTGAGCTGCAGGGCCTGCCTTATATACTTCCTGTCCCGCCCCTCTGCTTGGCAGTCCTGGCTCCATGCACCAGGGGATGGGTGGCGGCTTTCCCCATCAGTTTCAGAGGGAGGCCACACCTTTTCTCTCCATTGCCCATGGCTACTCATCCAGTTCATTCTCTTGCCTCTCTTCCCTGTCCCTCTTCAGAAACCCTTCTCATGAAAGCCTTTTGGAAACAGAAGTGGCCTTGTTACTTTGTCAAGAGGTGTAGAAGTTATGCAGGATTATAGGGGAAAGTTTTCTGTTCCTGATGTTTCCTCATTCCAGAGGAAAAAGGGGGGTCTTCATCCTATGCTGGAGACTCAGGAAATACATACTCCAACTCGGATATGGGATGATAATACTTGCCTCCTCTATTCCATCCCCTCAACCTTAGGACTGGTTTGTTGCTTTCAATTTACTTCCACATCAGCATCCTCCCAGCCCATAGGAAGTACCTGAGATTTACAATGAGACGGAATCACTATCAGTACAAGGTACTACTCTTTGGGCTCTTTATAGCATTGATTCTTTATGAAGTGCTTAGCTGTGGTGCTGGTGCACGTAAAGAAGAAGGGCATCCATTTGTCTGTCTTATCTGGATGACTGGCTGATCAGAGGCATATCACAGCTGGAAGTTTTGACAAGCCTTAGCTGTGCCCTCTTTCTGTTCATCCCGTTAGGCCTTCTTGTGAACAACAAGAATTCCTCTTTTATTGCATCCCAGATGATGGAGTTCATAGGACCCAGAATCGAGTCTACCATAGCAAGGGCTTAGTTACCTCAAGACAGAGTTCTTGCTCTCTGATCATTCATGAAGACTGTGATTTCACATCCAGTAGTGATGTTACAGACCTATCTTACATTATTGGGCCATATATCTGTGTGTACGTACTGCTTTCTAGCCTTCGCTGGGGCCCCTACAGTTCTGGCTCATATTTGATGTACTTTCCTGCAATGCATCAGATTAGCAAGTCAGTTGTGGTTCCATTGCATGTGCACATGCAAAATTGATCTGGTGGTTGCTTCCCAAAAAACATTTAGAAAGGGGGTGCCATTGTGTCACTATTATTATCCAGAGCATTAGTGTGTTATTGTCCAGAGCATTAGTCATGGACCCTTCTGGTACAAGTTGGGGAGCCCACATGGATCATCTGCAAATACCAGAGGCTTGGTTCTTGGAAGAAATTAAAAAATACATAAACAACTTAGAGCTCAAAACCATCACACTGGCATGCATGACATTCCTCCTAGTCCTGAGACAGTCAGTAGTGCAAATACTGACAGATAGTACATCCACAATGAACTACCTAAACAAGAAGGGTGACTGTGCTCTGCCTCCTCTTGCAATGATGCGATCATGCTCCCCACACTCATGCTCCCCACACTGTATATCTCCAACAGCCCTGGGAGACAACTGTGACCTGGCAGACCTCCTAAGCAGGCAATCTGTCACCAACTATGAGTGGTCACTGCTGAATCCATCATCAGCTTGATATTCCACCAATGGGAATATCTGGTGTTTGGCACCTGGGACAATGCTAAATGTCCAAACTTCTGTTCCAGTGGAGGCGTGATCCAGAGATCTCTACCAGATGCCTTCCTTTTGACATGGAATTAGGGCCTTCTTTACCGCTTCCCACTGATCACATTAATCCTCAGGATGGTTGCCAAAGCTAGATGAGGTTAGGTGAAACTCTGCCTCATAGCTCCCTATGGCTGAGACCATTCTGGCTGATGGATTCACTGCAGATGTCTGTACAATCACAGATAAGGCTCCTGGATTGGCCAGACCTGACATTGCAAGATCTGGGTCCAGTATTCCATCTAGACCCAAAGTTCTGCAGCTGATGGCCTGGATGTTGTCTGGTTGAGTGCCATGGAAGTGGACTGCCCCTCACCTGTTTCGTAGATCCTGGCACAGAGCACGGCATTATCTATGAGGAAAACTTATTCCTTGAAACGGAACAGGTTCTTGATATGGACAGCCCAACATGGCCTAGAAGTGGTGCAAAATACCAATCCCGATACCAAGGATTTTGGGCTATTTGCTGCAATTAAAACACTCTGGATTCTCAGTTCAGTTAAAGTCCATCTGACGCCAATATTTTCATATCATTCACTGGTAGTCCTTTTCAATCTTCTCTTATCCAGTGGTATCTGAATTTCTTAATGGCCTTATGCATGCCTACCCACTGGTTAAAGATCCTGCTCCAGTGTGGGACCTCAGCATCCTCTTTCACAGATTCACAGTTAGTGAGCTGCAGGTGCACATGGCAGAACCTCCATGTAATTCATTTCATAGCTATAAAGTGGTACTGAGACATTATGCAAAATTCCTCCCCAAGGTGATTGTGGAATTCTATTTGGATCAAATAAACTTGCTTGTGTTCCTCCCTAAACCCTGTCCTGTGTGAGTGGAGAAAAAGCTCTACACCTAGAATTTATCCAGAGCTCTCCGATATTACATAGACACGACCAAATCATTGTCAGTCTTAACATCTATTTTTAGCTATGGCTGGCCACTCCAAAGGGTCAAGCCATTTCATCCCAAAGACTTTCAAAATGGATAATGTATATCTCTCTGTGCTACTAGGTGGCTGATGTCCCTCTGATAGTTAGGGCTTATTCCACCGGAGGTCAAGCAGCATTCTGAGCATGTCTCTGCAACTTGCCAATAACCCAAATCTGCAAGGCTGCTACATGGAACAATCCGCTAACATTCGTAAAGCATTATGTTGTGAAATGGCTGCTAACTGGTATGCAAAGTTTAGAAAAGCTGTACTCCAGTCTTTGTTTGACTGTTGCAGCTGATGCTCACCCTCCTGAATAAGATACTGCTTGTCAGTCACTTACAGTAGGATCAACATTAATATCTATTTGATGAAGAGAGGATGGGTATTTGCCCCACACTTACTGTTTTTGTTTTTTTTCAAGTATGGATCCCACAACCCAGCCTCTATCCCCACTTTAGGAGTCCTCAGCTAACATTCATTTCTGAGTTGCAACGTAACTGCTCCATCCTTTATGCTCTTGCACAGGAGGAGGCACAGGGCACATGCATGGCCCCATTGGACACTGCTATTGGAGAGATTCTGACCTTGCATGCATGAGATCCATGCACACTTACAGTGGGATCCACACTGTTAACTTCATCTTGCAGAGCCACAATTACTGTGGGATAAGCAACTGTTATTTACTGATGGAACACTCAACACATGGGATTATCATTATGTAATATGTTAGTTACTGGTTTATTCATTGTGGATTACAATCTTTTATTGAAGTCAGTGAAAGAGTATAACAGCTTATTGACGTCAGTAGAGGACTGTTACAATACCCTTATTGTGAATGATCTTTTACAGCCTTTCATGGATGTCAGTAAATGAAAAGTGACAATTAAAATCTCAATCTTTAATTTTCTCCTTTTACTGAAATTTACTTTCAGGCATCTGCTGCTGTTATGACATTAGCAACAGTCCCAAATGAATATAATCTTGTACTCTGGGGTTATCTTTTGTCCTCTGTTCCCATATCTTGTAAATGTTCGAAATAAGACTGAATACAATCCAGTCATCTTCCAGACCAAGAGTATCCTCTCTAGCACCACACTGATCTTCCTTTCTTGCAAATGTGGATACGTCACGTACTAATTTTGGTGTAGATTGTGTGCCTCATTGCTTTATAGACAAGTAAGGAGAGAGAGTCTCTGTCCCACTGAGCTCTCAGACAAAATAGTTAGGCAGAGAAAGTATATTGGGCATGCAAAGAGTTTGAGGTACTGTAGGAATCTTATAAAGGTCACTTCTGAAAGGCTATATGGAAGAAGTATCTGAAGCAGCTTAGACCATGTCTGTGCTTGCGAGCTTACAGCGGCACAGAGATACAGCCACACAGCTGAGTCGATAAGAGTGCTTGTGTAGCTGCTTTATGCTGACTGGAGACATAATTAAACCACCTCCAACAAGTGGCGGTAGCTATGTCAGTGGGAGAGCGTCTCCTGCTGACATAGTGCTGTCTACACCGGTTCTTCTGTCAGTGTAACTTACGTTGCTCAGAGGGGTGGTGTTTTTTTTTTGGTGTGTGTTCGTTTGTTTTTGTTTTTTTTAAAAAAAACACCTGAGCTACATAAGTTATACCAATAGAAGTGCTAGTGTAAGGCATACCCTTACTCCTGAATGCAGAGTCTCCAACTAAGGGTATGTCTACACTACGGAATAAGGTCGAATTTATAGAAGTCGGTTTTTTAGAAATCTGTTTTATATATTCGAGTGTGTGTGTCCCCACAGAAAATGCTCTAAGTGCATTAAGTGCATTAACTCGGCGGAGTGCTTCCACAGTACCGAGGCTAGAGTCGACTTCCGGAGCATTGCACTGTGGATAGCTATCCCACAGTTTCCGCAGTCTCCGCTGCCCATTGGAATTCTGGGTTGAGATCCCAATGCCTGATGGGGCTAAAACATTGTCGCGGGTGGTTCTGGGTACATATCGTCAGGCCCCCGTTCCCTCCCTTCCTCCGTGAAAGCAAGGGCAGACAATCGTTTCGCGCCTTTTTTCCTGAGTTACCTGTGCAGACGCCATACCATGGCAAGCATGGAGCCCGCTCAGGTAACCGTCACCCTACGTCTCCTGGGTGCTGGCAGACGCAGTACAGCTTTGCTACACAGTAGCAGCAACCCATTGCCTTCTGGCAGCAGACTGTGCAATACGACTGGTAGCCGTCCTTGTCGTGTCCGAGGTGCTCCTGGCCATGTCGGCTGGGAGCGCCTGGGCAGACATGGTCGCAGGGACTAAATTTGGAGTGACTTGACCAGGTCATTCTCTTTAGTCCTGCAGTCAGTCCTATTGTGAGCAGGCAGGCGATATGGATTGCTAGCATTCGTACTGTACCATCTTCTGCCGGGCAGGCAAGAGATGAGGATGGCTAGCAGTCGTACTGTACCATCTTCTGCCGAGCAGCCATGAGATGTGGATGGCATGCAGTCCTTCTGCACCGTCTGCTGCCAGCCAAAGATGTAAAAGATAGATGGAGTGGATCAAAACAAGAAATAGACCAGATTTGTTTTGTACTCATTTGCCTCCTCCCCTGTCTAGGGGACTCATTCCTCTGGGTCACACTGCAGTCACTCACAGAGAAGGTGCAGCGAGGTAAATCTAGCCATGTATCAATCAGAGGCCAGGCTAACCTCCTCGTTCCAATAAGAACAATAACTTAGGTGCACCATTTCTTATTGGAATCCTCCGTGAAGTCCTGCCTGAAATATTCCTTGATGTAAAGACACCTCCTTTGTTGATTTTAGCTCCCTGAAGCCAACCCTGTAAGCCGTGTCGTTAGTCGCCCCTCCCTCCGTCAGAGCAACGGCAGACAATCGTTCCGCGCCTTTTTTCTGTGCGGACGCCGTACCAAGGCAAGCATGGAGGCCGCTCAGCTCACTTTGGCAATTAGGAGCACATTGAACACCACACGCATTATCCAGCAGTATATGCAGCACCAGAACCGGGCAAAGCGATACCGGGCGAGGAGGCGACGTCAGCGCAGTCACGTGAGTGATCAGGACATGGACACAGATTTCTCTGAAAGCATGGGCCCTGCCAATGCATGCATCATGGTGCTAATGGGGCAGGTTCATGCTGTGGAACGCCAATTCTGGGCTCGGGAAACAAGCACAGACTGGTGGGACCGCATAGTGTTCACAGTGGCTGCGAAACTTTCGCATGCGTAAGGGCACTTTCATGGAACTTTGTGACTTGCTTTCCCCTGCCCTGAGGCGCATGAATACCAAGATGAGAGCAGCCCTCACAGTTGAGAAGCGAGTGGCGATAGCCCTGTGGAAGCTTGCAACGCCAGACAGCTACCGGTCAGTTGGGAATCAATTTGGAGTGGGCAAGTCTACTGTTGGGGCTGCTGTGATGCAAGTAGCCCACGCAATCAAAGATCTGCTGATATCAAGGGTAGTGACCCTGGGAAATGTGCAGGTCATAGTGGATGGCTTTGCTGCAATGGGATTCCCTAACTGTGGTGGGGCCATAGACGGAACCCATATCCCTATCTTGGCACCGGAGCACCAAGCCGCCGAGTACATAAACCGCGAGGGGTACTTTTCGATAGTGCTGCAAGTTCTGGTGGATCACAAGGGACGTTTCACCAACATCAACGTGGGATGGCCGGGGAAGGTACATGACGCTCGCATCTTCAGGAACTCTGGTCTGTTTCAAAAGCTGCAGGAAGGGACTTTATTCCCAGACCAGAAAATAACTGTTGGGGATGTTGAAATGCCTATATGTATCCTTGGGGACCCAGCCTACCCCTTAATGCCATGGCTCATGAAGCCGTACACAGGCAGCCTGGAAAGCAGTCAGGAGCTGTTCAACTACAGGCTGAGCAAGTGCAGAATGGTGGTAGAATGTGCATTTGGACGTTTAAAGTCGCGCTGGCGCAGTTTACTGACTCGCTTAGACCTCAGCGAAACCAATATTCCCACTGTTATTACTGCTTGCTGTGTGCTCCACAATATCTGTGAGAGTAAGGGGGAGACGTTTATGGCAGGGTGGGAGATTGAGGCAAATCGCCTGGCTGCTGGTTATGCGCAGCCAGACACCAGGGCAGTTAGAAGAGCACAGGAAGGCGCGGTACGCATCAGAGAAGCTTTGAAAACCAGTTTCATGACTGGCCAGGCTACGGTGTGAAAGTTCTGTTTGTTTCTCCTTGATGAAACCCCCCGCCCCTTGGTTCACTCTACTTCCCTATAAGCTAACCACCCGCCCCTCCTCCCTTCAGTCACCGCTTGCAGACGCAATAAAGTCATTGTTGCTTCACATTCATGCATTCTTTATTCATTCATCACACAAATAGGGGGATGACTACCAAGGTAGCCCAGGAGGGATGGTGGAGGAGGGAAGGAAAATGCCACACAGCACTTTAAGCACAGCACTTTAAAAGTTTACAACTTTAAAATTTATTGAAAGACAGCCTTCTTTTTTTTGGGCAGTCCTCTGTGGCGGAGTGGCTGGTTGGCCGGAGGCCCCCCACCGTGTTCTTGGGCGTCTGGGTGTGGAGGCTATGGAACTTGGGGAGGAGGGCGGTTGGTTACAGAGGGGCTGCAGTGGCAGTCTGTGCTCCAGCTGCCTTTGCTGCAGCTCAACCATACACTGGAGCATACTGGTTTGGTCCTCCAGCAGCCTCAGCATTGAATCCTGCCTCCTCTCATCACGCTGCCGCCACATTTGAGCTTCAGCCCTCTCTTCAGCCCGCCACCTCTCCTCCCGGTCATTTTGTGCTTTCCTGCACTCTGACATTATTTGCCTCCACGCATTCGTCTGTGCTCTGTCAGTGTGGGAGGACAGCATGAGCTCGGAGAACATTTCATCGCGAGTGCGTTTTTTTTTTTCTTTCTAAGCTTCACTAGCCTCTGGGAAGGAGAAGATCCTGTGATCATTGAAACACATGCAGCTGGTGGAGAAAAAAAAGGGACAGCGGTATTTAAAAAGACACATTTTATAAAACAGTGGCTACACTCTTTCAGGGTAAACCTTGCTGTTAACATTACATACATAGCACATGTGCTTTCGTTACAAGGTCACATTTTGCCTCCCCCCACCGCGTGGCTACCCCCTCAACCCTCCTCCCTCCCCGTGACTAACAGCGGGGAACATTTCTGTTCAGCCACAGGCAAACAGCCCAGCAGGAATGGGCTCCTCTGAGTGTCCCCTGAAGAAAAGCACTCTGTTTCAACCAGGTGACCATGAATTATATCTCACTCTCCTGAGGATAACACAGAGAGATAAAGAACGGATGTTGTTTGAATGCCAGCAAACATACACTGCAATGCTTTGTTCTACAATGATTCCCGACTATGTGCTACTGGCCTGGTGTGGTAAAGTGTCCTACCATGGTGGACGGAATAAGGCTGCCCTCCCCAGAAACCTTTTGCAAAGGCTTTGGGAGTACATCCAGGAGAGCCGCAAATGCCAGGGCAAAGTAATCCTTTCACATGCTTGCTTTTAAACCATGTACAGTATTTTAAAAGGTACACTCACCAGCGGTCCCTTCTCCACCCGCTGGGTCCAGGAGGCAGCCTTGGGTGGATTCGGGGGGTACTGGCTCCAGGGCCAGGGTGAGAAACAGTTCCTGGCTGTCGGGAAAACCGGTTTCTCCACTTGCTTGCTGTGAGCTATCTACAACCTCATCATCATCATCATCATCTTCTTCGTCCCCGAAACCTGCTTCCGTATTGCCTCCATCTCCATTGAAGGAGTCAAACAACACGGCTGGGGTAGTGGTGGCTGAACCCCCTAAAATGGCATGCAGCTCATCATAGAAGCGGCATGTTTGGGGCTCTGACCCAGAGCGGCCGTTCGCCTCTCTGGTTTTCTGGTAGGCTTGCCTCAGCTCCTTCAGTTTCACGTGGCACTGCTTCGGGTCCCTGTTATGGCCTCTGTCCTTCATGCCCTGGGAGATTTTGACAAAGGTTTTGGCATTTCGAAAACTGGAACGGAGTTCTGATAGCACGGATTCCTCTCCCCAAACAGCGATCAGATCCCGTACCTCCCGTTCGGTCCATGCTGGAGCTCTTTTGTGATTCTGGGACTCCATCATGGTCACCTGCAGCTTGCCACGCTGGCCAAACAGGAAATGAGATTTAAAAGTTCGCGGTTCTTTTCCTGTCTACCTGGCCAGTGCATCTGAGTTGAGAGTGCTGTCCAGAGCGGTCACAATGGAGCACTCTGGGATAGCTCCCGGAGGCCAATACCGTCGAATTGTGTCCACAGTACCCCAAATTCGAGCCGGCAAGGCCGATTTAAGCGCTAATCCACTTGTCAGGGGTAGAGTAAGGAAATCAATTTTAAGAGCCCTTTAAGTCGAAATAAAGGGCTTCATCGTGTGGACGGGTGCAGGTTTACATCGATTTAATGCTGCTAAATTAGACCTAAAGTCCTAGTGTAGACCAGGGCTTAGTAACGTTAGGTCAAGCATGTGTCAAAGTCAGATTCAGGATTCACATAATTTGTCAGACCACTCTGTTTATTAGCAAAGCTCTTTGCTAATGCACCCAGATGTGAGCCCCTCTCTGAGGCTCAAGATAACTTATTTATACAGCTAAGCCAAAGCCAATTTAACATAAGAGACAAAAGAAAGCAGAAACTGACAAATATACATACATATCTTATTTGCATACTAACGTTTACCAATCTCCTAGCTCAGTAGGAGCTCTAAGTTAATTAGTTTGAGGACCCATTGTCTCCCACTCCTTAATGTTTCTCTTCCTGACAACTATATTTCAACAAACCCTTCAACTAGCATTTCTTTAATGAATTATAATTTCAATATAATTCATTCTACTTTCACACATGTATTTGTTATATAAATATATGTACATCTAGATAAACATGCATGTAATATTTCCTCCCCACTCCTTTACTACTTATATCATATGAGAGATGAGTGACTTGATTTTCAGTGTGTGTGTACTGTGGAAGCAGTGTATGGAGCCTGATCCTAATAGGTTATGAATACATCCAAATCCCTTTGATTTTAGTTCTTCACGGTATAGGACCGTTCCTTCTTCGAGAAGGAAGAGTCTTGTGTCACTCAACAGCAACTACTGTATGCTTATCAAGGCTAGTGTTTCCTTAGCTCAGTTTTTTTGTCAGAAGTATAATAATTGCCACACTATTCTCTCAAGGCAGAGAAGCTGCACATTGGAGGACTGGAATTGCACCCTCAGGAGGGGGGGAAAAAAAAGCCTTTACATTTAGAACAACTTAGTTTGCCTTCTGCTCAGGAATGGTTCAATACTTACTGAGCTCGCATTAAAGCTGAAAAAATGTTTTAAAGTGGTGCTGCATTTTCACTTGTTTCTGATACTTCCTTTGAACAGTGACCAAGATGGTTTCTTTGATAAATGTGTGCCTGTCTTTTGACGAACCTTTTTTATAGAGATTGTTTTCCATTTTAAAACAAGCACTCTGTCATTTTTCAGGAAGGTAGTACAGTAATGGCAGAGCTTGACCACAATTTTTTTGTTTTTCTGTAAACTCTCATGAATTTCAATAGGAATTCTAAAGAGAGAAAAACATATGGTTGTTTGCATTTTGAATAGAATTGGATGACATGCTACAGCAGAGCTGGGAAAACTACGGTCCGCGGGACCCTCTTGGCCAGCCCCTTAGCCCCTGGCCAGGGAGGCTAGCCCCCGGCCCCTCCCCCTTAGCCTCAGCTCACTGCACCACCGGCACAATGCTCTGGGCAGTGCGGCGGGGCTGCGAGTTCCTGGGGCAGTGCAGCTGCAGAGCTCGGCCTGATCCAGTGCTCTGTGCTGCGCAGTAAGAGGGTAGGGAGCAGGGCAGGTTGGATAGAGAGCAAGGGAGTTCGGGGTGGTGGTCAGGGGTGGGAGGGTGGATAGGGGTCAGGGTGGTCTGAGGGCGGGGAACAGGGGGGTTGAATGGGGGCAGGCGTTCCGGGGGGGCAGTCAGGAAGGAGAGGGGGCTGTTGGATGGGGCAGCGGGGGGAAGGCAGGGGTACCAGGGGCAGTCAGGGGACAGGGAGAAGGGATGGTTGGTTAGGGCAGGGGTCCAGGGGCGGGGGGAAGGGGCTGTTGGGGCGAGAATCAGGGGGGAGGGGAGTTGGGGAGGGGGCGGACCACACACCCCCTCCCCATACCAGCCCTCCATATAATTTTCTAAACCCAATGCGGCCCTCAAGCCAAAATGTTTGCCCGCCCCTGTGATACAGTCTCATAAATTTCAGCTGTAGCACCATGGGCATTTTGTCTGTTCCCTTCTCCACCCACCTCACTCCCCACCTTGGGTAGCTATACGATGATATGGGCTAAGATTTACAAAGGTATTTGGGCACCTAAAGATGCAGATAGGTATACAGTGGGATTTGCAAAAATTATCTAGGCACCTAACTGCCACTAAAAGTCATTCCCTTGAAGGAGCAGAGGGAAAGGAGGAGAAGAAAAGGGCAGAATCTTTGGGCCTTTCTTTTCCTTCCCTCGCCTCTGTTCTGTGTAATTTCTAAAGAACATGGTAGAAAGAAAACCAGAAGAGAACAGAGGTTTTATTAATAAATTGTGCAGAATGTTTATAATTGTTTTAATTATTAATGAACAATATATTAGCAGTGAATAGGATACTTCTTTATTGGATCAACACATAATTTATAACAGCTTTTTGGGTGCAACAGGGTCTGTTTACATAAACTTTTGTCTCAAAATAGGCCTATATATTTTATTGTATTCTGCTTAAATCTTGTCATATCTACCCTTGCATACTTTAGCCGTAATCTAATTATATCTTACTCTTGAGACACAGAGGAAGTAGATGGTTGGCAGTGATACAGTGGTATTTTCAGGGTGTGTAGCCTTATAGCTTAATTTTTTTAAAACCTATAACCGCATTTAAAAGAGAATTTTGAATCCTTCCTTTTGGAAGTAAGGCAGAAAATCAACTGGGAAGTGCTATGTAATAGGTAAAGGGGACAAAAAAGGAACAATAAGGAAAGGAGAAATAACATGTAATAGGGAGATAGAACTTGAAGGGGCTAAAAAGATCAAAAAGGGAACCACAGTACTGTAGAAAAAATAAGTGGGGGAAAAATAAGGGCTAACAACTTATTTTGTATTCTGATTTGATCCATGTACCCTTACAAAGAAAAATAGTGGAAAAGGCTACAGATTCATGTCAGAAATCTAGTACTATCACAGATAACTTCAGGACAATACTTTTTGTGGTATTCTGGTGCATTTTTGGCACATATTGGATGTCTTGAATATTTGAGTAATTATCCAGGAATTAATTTTCATGAATTTTTTGGCATTTGTTTCCTGTTGCCACAATCCTGGTTGTGTACCCTACACCATAATGAGAACGAAACTGGTGGGAAAGAGACAAAAACATTATATTCATGTTTTTTTCAGCTATAGCAGTAATTATTTTGATGCTCTGTAAATCCTGTTGTTTGTGACATCCTGTGGTCAGTTGTTCTGCCTCTCACAAAAACTGTGAGAGGAAGCAACTGCTGAGGAGAAAATCTATTTTCTAGAAAGAAAAGGAGTACGAGTGGCACCTTAGAGACTAAACAATTTATTTGAGCATAAGCTTTCATGAGCTACAGCTCACTGCATCCAATGAAGTGAGCTGTAGTCACGAAAGCTTACGCTCAGATAAATTGGTTAGTCTCTAAGGTGCCACTAGTACTCCTTTTCTTTTTGCGAATACAGACTAATAACATGGCTGCTACTCTGAAATCTATTTTCTAACTTTTCTTTCATTCTTGAAATGGCTGAAAGGCAAGCAAATTAATGGGCCCTATGCCTGCAACTGTCGCTTGCATAAAAAGTCCTTATTTGTATAAGCAATTCCATGGAAGCCAAAAGGCTTGGGGCACCAGCGTCCTAGGTACGGTTCAAACATGAAGTAAAAGGCAGTGTAAAAAGACAAAAATAAATGGAAGGAGATAAGGATACATGTAAGTAACAGGGTCAGACTCATTGGCACCTTCCCTCAACAAGATAAGGAACATATGGAGGATGAGGGGAAGGTAAATAATTAAAATATATATAATTCTAATATGTTAATTAATAAAATATACCTATTTAATATACATGATTTATTATAAGAAAAATGTAATATTCATCATGTGTACCTGTAAGCTCTTCAACCTATATATTAATTGGTTATTTTCTTGTAGACATTATGAAAAAAGTAGGTCTTTGGGAAGGATTGGATCAGAAAACTCAGAAATGTTTGTGGGAGAAATGGGGCACGTGGATGGTCTTTGATGGGCAGAGGAGGTGGAAGTTCTTGGGGGTATAGAAGCAGTAGAAGAAAGGGCAGAGAAGTGTGGGGAGCATAGTTTGATGTGCCTTGAGGGTAAGGACAAGAAGCTTTAATGTTATGGAGTGGAAAAGTAGGAACCACTGGAGGGATCCGAAGTGGGGAGAGAACATATTGTCAGAATGACAGGCAACAAAGAGATTAATGGTTTCATTTTGAATGGAGAGGTGTGTGGGGAGGGAAGGGGATATAGGAGTAGAAGGAGGTTGCAGTTACCATGACAGGAAGTGACAAGGCCGTGGGCAAGAGTTTTAGCTGTAAGGATAGAAAGTAAAGGGCCAAACTTAGTAATGTTATGGTGGCAGGAGTCGCAATATTTGGTCTCTGCCTGAATGTATGAGCTAAGTGACAGCGGAGTTGGAGATGGCTACCAAGTTGAAGACCTGGGTGACTGAAAAATTAGTGGTATTATCCCCAGGGCTTAAATTCAGCCAGAGCTGTCCGGAGCGGCACTCCGGTAAATATTTTCAACCCCCATGGAATTTTTATAGCATTTGGGTGGGGGGAGAGGAGCAGGAAATACTCTGAGACTTTAAGCCCTGGTTATCACCAGTAACAGGAATGGTTGAGTGAGTAGGAATCAGGTAATAAAATGAGGATTTCAGTTTTAGCCATCTTAGGTTTAAGTTGATGGCAAGACATCTTAGGAGAAGATGTTGGTGAGACCCAGTACAACATGGTCTTGGATGAAGAGAGGCATGTCAGGAGTGGAGATTTGTGAGTGATCCACGTAGATGATAATTGAAGCCATGTGAACAAGGAAGTTCACCTAAAGAAATGGTGAGCTATAAATGTTGGGTAACAAGATACTGGTGGTTGCTCTTGATTATACAAGTATAAATCTAAAGGGTGGGGGAAAGTCATAAGCTGTTCACTGTGTACTTAAGTTGTTCAGTGAGTTAAGCATATTTTGGAAGTGAAACTGATTACAAATTAATTTCCTTAAGTACTACACACCTTTTTATTTTCACACTAGAGCCTTATATTACACAAAGAAGCTATCATGTGGTGATTTTAAATTGCATGCAGCAGTGTTTAGCATACATTTGAACTATAAAAAGTTTGCAAATGATTTTCCCCACTCATATATTAGTTCCAAAACTGCTGATTTTAGGGACTTGCAATCCTATTAATGGAGAAGAGAGATGATTTTCTGATTTGGTTTCTTAATATTTCATTGGGGATATTAAAAATACTGTCAGGTTTTTGATGTCTCGGGGAGAGAATGAAAATAGCAAATCAAGGGGAAATCATTTGCAATATTTTTTTAGGAATCCTAAGAGCAGTACTGCAAATATGTGCTACAGGTGATTACACCAGATTTTTAAATAGGCTCTTCATTCAAGGCTATTGAGTACAGTATAGATTTTTACTAAGCATGTAGCCAGCATATCTTTGCTTTTTTTTTTCTTGAGTCACTGAATGAGGAGCTCTCTTTGTAGACCTATCATGTATTTCAAATAAAGTCTCATCTGTTTGGTGTTCTTATACTAGAATCAGAATTTTATGTAATTTTTAAGAAACCTATACGTTGGGATTTTTGTTCAGTTTTGATTATATTGTAGGGCATGTGCAAATACTTAAGATGATCTTATTTAATAACAACACTGGCATGTGAAATTCCATTAACCCTAAATAATATATTTGGCAGTTGACATTCAGTGTATATTTTCTCTGAAGTGTGGTTCTAATGCAGATGGAGGTTTTCTTCATATCAAGTTCTTTCTTTCTTTCCCTCCCTCCCTATAACTGTAAGGCATGTCCAAGAAAGAAAACAAGGTTATTCTAAAGTTAGGGGAACAGAGTTTGGGTATCCCCTAGTTTGTTGAAAGGATCTTTCTTTGCCTGCCTACCTATATTCAGCTTTCTTAACTCTAGTTTATTCCTCTCCTCACCTGCTTAGTTTCAGCACTAGAGAATTTTCCCCACCTCCATTACTCCTCTGATTCAATACTGAGAGACAAAATATCACCTACCTACAAAATCAAGTTAATGAGAGTCAGGCAGATACCACTGACTGGCTTTCAGGTTAGTTTTGTTTGTACCATGGTTATGCCAGTAAGTTTTATTCTTCAGTGGATTGCTCTTGAAAGGCCTTATGGAAGAATTGTCTGTGGTTTTGCTGGAGGAGGGATTTGAATTAAGATGGTGTGATTGACTAAAAGACAAGAGGAGGAAGACACTTCCAGGTATGGTAGAAGGCATTTCTGGATTACCTTTGTGTCTTGTCTGCATTTCTTTTGTAAAGGGGGTTTCCAATCCATTCCCTTGAGCAACTGAGTTTGGAAGGGGGATTTCTTTTTATTACTTGAGATTTTTATGGGTTTTTTTCCTTTTTCCTTTGAGCAACAAGGAGGCATTGGTTCTCATTGGACTGATTCAGTAATTCCTTGTTTGAATGTATTAAAATCTTGCACATCTTGAGGTCTCTGAAATTAATTGTATTAAGTTTATCAAAATGTAATAATTTCTAATACTGAATTCAAGTACCTACAGTAAGAATTGGAATGAATGCCAAAAAAGCTTCTTGTTTCCAAAAAACCAAAATGTTAAATATGTCAGAAATTACAAACTAAAGATACAAATGCTTTTGAAACTTTTGAACCAAATGTTCTTATCCTGTTACAACAATACATCTTTTTAGAGAGAAAGTACCACCATTGGTACTCAAAAGAGATACGAGTATCTGAGGACAAATCTTCACTTTAAACACTGCCATCTTCAGTGAAGATGCTACTACACCAATAGGAGAGCTTCTCCTATTGGTGCAGTTAATTCACCTCCATGAGAGGCAGTAGCTATGTCCATGGGAGAAGCCTTCCCATTGACATAGCACTGTCTACAGAGGGTGTTAGGTTGGTGTAACTATGTTACTTGGGTGTGGATTTTTCACACCCCTAAGCAATGTAATTATACCAATGTAGGTTTGTAGTGTAGACCTGACCCAAGTTGTCTTTTCCAGGACTAGCAGATTTACTCTGTGTGACAGAGTGCTTGGCAACAGCAAGTGTATCAGCAGTCGGATGACTGGATCACCAATGAAATTGTCCCAGAATAAACCTGAGGGGCAAAGCTGGGCCTAATTGAAAGATTGGATGGGCCCAGGAAAGCCCCACAAGCTAATTAGCTTGGTAGACTAGAAAATAGAAAAGGCTTGTGGGAGGGAAGAGAGAGACTGGCAGGCTTTTCAGAGCCAGGAGAGATCTCTTCGGGGGAAGAAACCTTCTGTCTCCACCCTCCATGGCTGAGTGAGTGAAGGATTGTAACCTTGTAAATACAGAGCTGCACAAGTGTGTTGTAAATAAACTATAGAAGGTGTTTCACCAGAAGAAGGTTTCCAGGCAGTTTGTGGCAAGAAAAGAGACTGGAGGGGGATGACACCTAGTCATACCCGGCTCACAACTTACTGGGGCAATGGATAATATCAGTAACTGATTAGGAAAGGTGTCCTGACTTGAAACATCCAGTCTTAGCATAAAATAGTTTTTATACACTTCTAAAAAGTGTATCTTGAAACTGAGCTGTATTTAGAAACAAGGGGTGAGATTTTAAAAAGCACACTCATTGTTGGGATATACTTCCAATTGATTTTAATGGCAAAAGAGAAAGCTGGTACTGAATGGATATGAAAATCCCACCCAGCATGGTTTAAAAGCTGCTATAAAATCCATGAAAATAATAAACAGAGCATCATTTTAATTAACTCCAGGCTTGAAAACATTACCAATCTCACATCAGCCGCTGGCTAGGAGGAAAGAAGCAACAGGGGTGGTGGAGTGAGGGCGCTGCTCTTCCTCCAGCCTCTGTTTTTGGGGGCTATGAATAGCTTCACTGTGTGGCTTTGCTTCTGCAGCTCATAGCTCTTCCAATCAACAGCAGTGTGAAATGGACATGTCAATTGCACTGCTGCCTGAATAGCAATGGTAAAAACTTATCAGTGTCTTACATGTGGTGGTGATAGCCATGTGATAAATTCTTTTTATCATAAAAAGTAAAGGAGTACTTGTGGCACCTTAGAGACTAACCAATTTATTTGAGCATGAGCTTTCGTGAGCCACAGCTTACTTCATCAGATGCATACCGTGGAAACTGCAGCAGACTTTATATATACACAGAGAATATGAAACAATACCTCCTCCCACCCCACTGTCCTGCTGGTAATAGCTTATCTAAAGTAATCGTCAGGTTAGGCCATTTCCAGCACAAATCCAGGTTTTCTCACCCTCCACCCCCCCACACAAATTCACTCTCCTGCTGGTGATAGCCCATCCAAAGTGACAACTCTTTACACAATGTGCATGATAATGAAGTTAGGCCATTTCCTGCACAAATGTACATTGGTCAAACTGGACAGTCTCTACGTAAAAGAATAAATGGACACAAATCAGATGTCAAGAATTATAACATTCATAAACCAGTCGGAGAACACTTCAATCTCTCTGGTCACGCAATCACAGACATGAAGGTCGCTATCTTAAAACAAAAAAACTTCAAATCCAGACTCCAGCGAGAAACTGCTGAATTGGAATTAATTTGCAAATTGGATACTATTAATTTAGGCTTAAATAGAGACTGGGAGTGGCTAAGTCATTATGCAAGGTAGCCTATTTCCTCTTGTTTTTTCCTACCCCCCTCCCCCCCCCCCCCAGATGTTCTGGTTTAACTTGGATTTAAACTTGGAGAGTGGTCAGTTTGGATGAGCTATTACCAGCAGGAGAGTGAGTTTGTGTGTGTATGGGGGTGGTTTTTGGAGGGGGGTGAGGGAGTGAGAGAACCTGGATTTGTGCAGGAAATGGCCTAACTTCATTATCATGCACATTGTGTAAAGAGTTGTCACTTTGGATGGGCTATCACCAGCAGGAGAGTGAATTTGTGTGTGGGGGGGTGGAGGGTGAGAAAACCTGGATTTGTGCTGGAAATGGCCTAACCGGACGATTACTTTAGATAAGCTATTACCAGCAGGACAGTGGGGTGGGAGGAGGTATTGTTTCATATTCTCTGTGTATATATAAAGTCTGCTGCAGTTTCCACGGTATGCATCTGATGAAGTGAGCTGTGGCTCACGAAAGCTCATGCTCAAATAAATTGGTTAGTCTCTAAGGTGCCACAAGTACTCCTTTACTTTTTGCGAATACAGACTAACACGGCTGTTACTCTGAAACCTGTCTTTTTATCATGTACCTGTGACCAGCTCACTTGCATTCTATCCATTAGTCCACCTGAGTTCAAGCTGAGAAAGTTTGGTACCTTGTGGGATCAGGCCAGTGTTTCTGCCAACTCTATCCTTTGTAGCTTTGGGTTGATTTAGGTACCCACAGTTGGGGGTTTCAATTGCTGACATAAGCTATTTTCATCTATACTCTGTTAATATATTTACCAATGTTTCTAATATGTTAGTGGGGTCAACATCTTGTGGTTACACACACTAAAAATTCCCTAGAAATCCAGTATTTCAAGCATAAACTGTTTGTGTTTTTTTTAATAAAGTATTTATTGCTAAAATATTGCTAAATCTTAGAACCTTATGTTAATCAGTCATGTTAACTCCTTTGCTACTTAGGCTGACTATTAAAACTACTAACTGTCCCAGTAGGCCTCAGTTTGTTGCTAAGCCTTCCTTAGTTGTTATACAGATTCTTATGTTTTCCTGTTTCCTATTACTTTTATTACATCTCTGATAGCTTTACCATCTTAAAGAACTTTAATAAGCCTTACCACATGATATATAATTTAATTTTATACTCTAAGATCAGATTGGGGTTACAAGTTAATATTTTCATAAAAAACAATGGTGGTATGCCCAATTCCCCACTGCTTTGCTGGTGCTTGTATAGAGTGGATGTAAAATGCTACTTGTCTAATTTGATAGTGTTTTCATTCACTTTGTACAAATGCAAATATTAGCATAAGGGGCAAAGGCATAGTACTTCCATCTCTGTACCCTAAACTTTAGAATGCCAGGAAAATGAATCAATTTTTTTAGGTTTGAGTGAAACCCTAGATTATTCCTTAAAAGGAAATTCTTCTAGATCTTTAGCCTGCCCTTTTATGGGGTACATTAGTGAGGAAGAACAGTATTTTGGTATCCCATGTGAGACAGAGTGGAGAAAGTGACAAAGAAGCACTAGGGAAACATATTTCAAATAAATAAATTTAAAAATAGAAAAAAATAGCATTCTATCAGGTGTGAGTAATTCCTGTACCTAGAATAATGCATAAAGCATTGTTCATTTAACTTATTTAGTATTTTAGTATAGTTATAGTGATTGCAATGAGAAAAAAATATACATATATATATGGAATTAGCTTCTATATGAAAGTATCTGGACTGGTATAGAATATTATTAAACAAATGTAAGAAACTATAAATCTTATCCTGAAGTTCTTTGCACACTTAACTTTCATTGAAATCCATGTCAATTTATTGTATAAAGATTCTAGAATCAAGACTTCACTCTTTATCTTAGTGATAAAAACAGGTTGTGGAGACTTTGCATTTTGAAAGATGCTGAATTTTGGCAGGATTTTCAGTGACAATAATAACGTTTCCATTGCCCGTCTGCTTCTGTTTTGTGCAAAATCAGTAGATACAATAAAACCCCTATTTGTTCACCTGCTTAACACTGGTGTTTAGCAATACTGCAGTAAAAATGTTAAATGTATGCATATACATGTAAGCATATTTATATAACCTACCTTTTAACCTTTGTTTCATGGGAAAGTCACCTGTGTCCCTTCTGGGAAATGATTTTCCAACTGACTTTTCTTGCAGTTATTCAGTCATTTATGGTGTTTACTTAGGGTGGAGTACTTCACCATGTTTCTCATTTTACAGGTAAGCTTATAGCTCTTTGTTTGCTGTACGTTAGATCATGAACCATATCGCTGATAATAAAATTAATTCACATACTGTAGAGCGGTTACACCAAAAAATAGGCATAATTCAAACAGCCAAGTGGTAGTTAAAATATAAAATCCTCTTTTGGGGAAGGTGGATAACTTTCATAACAATAGTTTGATATTCTAAATCTAATAAACTTAAGATGCATACAACTTAAATTCTAAAAAATCTTTCTGGTTTACCAGTAATTGAAACGTTTCCTGTTTTAGCTTTTGAATACACAATGGATATATGATGGCTGATTCGCCAGCAGAAATAAATATAGCCTTCTGGCATATTGAACACATTTTCTTGATTTTTATAATATTTAGGGGGCACCTCTACCAGATGACCTCTCAGGAAATGAAACATTTATGTATCCTTAAATGTATTCCTCTCATTTTCATACTTGTGGTCCTAAATAGACCAACTTTTTTTGCCTTTGGGAATAAAATACATAGCAATATAAGGCTGGAAGGGACTTCAAGAGTTCTTGTCCATCCCCCTGTACTGAGGCAGATTAAGAATACCGAGATCATCCCTGACAGGTGTTTGCCTAATCTGTCCTTAAAAACCTCCAGTGATGGGGATTCCACAACCTTACTAGATAACCTGTTCAGTGTTTTAACTATATTTATAGTTGGAAAGCTTTTCCTAATATCTAACTTAAATTTTCTTTTCTGCAAACTAAACTGATTACTTCCTGCCCTCCCTTGGTGGACTTGAAAAACTATTGATCATTGTCCTCTTTATAACAATCTTTTCCATATTTGAAGACAGTTATCATGCCCCACCTCCCTCAGCCTTCTTTTCTTTCAACTGAACATCCCCCAGTTCTTTCAACCTTTCCTCGTAGGTCAGGTTTCCTAAACGTCTTATCGTTTTTGTTGCCCTCCTCTGGGCTCTCAATTTATCCGCATCTTAAAGTGTGGTGTCCAAAACCAGACACAATACTCCAGCTGAGGCCTCACCAGTGCTGAGTAGAACTGAACACTTACTTCTTGTGTCTTAAATACATCCCGGAATGTCATTTGCCTTTTTCACAACAGCCTCATGCTTTTGACTTCTTTAGTTTTGTGATCCATTATAACCCCCAGATCCTCTTCTGTAGAATTACTGCCTGGCCAGTTATTCCCCATTTTGTATTTATGCATTTGATTTTTTTCCTTAAGTGGAGTGCTGCTCTGAGTTTCATCCTATTGATTTCAGACCAGTTCTCTGATTTATCAAGATCACTTTGAATTCTAATCTTGTCCTCCAAAGTGCTTGCAACCCCTCCCATCTTGGTGTTATCCACAAATTTTGTAATCATATTCTTCACTCCATCATCCAAGGTGTTGTTATTGTTGTGTAATGGCATGTTACAATACTCAACTTCTTACAGGGCTAGAGGGGTTTTGAATAGGGGGATGATTCTTTAGGCATAATTTTGAGGAAAGGTTATATTGTTCTGTTCTTAGAAGACTGAATCAACTATTGTATATGATTGAGATTATTTATCCTTTTGTAGTTTTAAATATTTGTGATATGCACCTAGAGTTTGATAGGCACCATTTTAATTCATTTTATAAAATAAATGAATAGATAAATACAAATAAATAGAATTAAATGTTATTCCAATTTGTCAAGTAAAGTTCTCCAGTAATCTCAAACTAAATTCAATCAACTGAAGCTAACCACTCAGGCCCAGTGAGTTTCATAGAATCATAGATTTTAAGGTCAGAAGGCACCATTATGATTGTCTAGTCTGACCTCCTGCACAAGGCAGGCCACAGAATCTCACCCACCCACTCCTGTAACAAACCCCTAACCTATGTCTGAGCCATTGAAGTCCTCAAATCATGGTTTAATGGCTTCAAGGTGCAGAGAATCCTCCAGCAAGTGACCCATGCCCCACTCTGCAGAGGAAGGTGAAAACCCCCCAGGGCTTCTGCCAATCTGCCCTGGAGGAAAATTCCTTCCTGACCCCAAATATGGCGATCATCTAAACCCTGAGCATATGGGCAAGACTCTCCAGCCAGACATCCAGGAAAGAATTCTCTGTAGTAACTCAGATCCCATCCCATCACAGGCCATTGGGCATATTTACCGCTAATAGTCAGAGATCAATTAATTGCCAAAATTAGGCTATCCCATCATACCATCCCCTCCATAAACTTATCAAGCTTAGTCTTGAACCAGATATGTCTTTTGCCCTCACTGCTCCCCTTGGAAGGTTGTTCCAGAACTTCACTCCTCTGATGGTTAGAAACCTTCATCTAATTTCAAGTCTAAACTTCCTTATGGCCAGTTTATATCCATTTGTTTTTGTGTCCACATTGGTACTGAGCTTAAATAATTCCTCTCCCTCCCTGGTATTTATCCTTCTGATATGTTTATAGAGAGCAATCGTATCTCCTCTCAGCCTTTTTTTGGTTAGGCTAAACAAGTCAAGCTCTTTGAGTCTCCTTTCATAAGACAGGTTTTCCAGTCCTTGGATCATCCTAGTAGCCCTTCTCTGTACCTGTTGCAGTTTGAATTTATCCTTCTTAAACATGGGAGATCAGAACTGCACACAATATTCCAGATGAGGTCTCACCAGTGCCTTGTATAACTGTACTAACACTTCCTCATCCCTACCGGAAATACCTCACCTGATGCATCCCAAGACCGCATTAGCTTTTTTCACGGCCATATCACATTGGCGGCTCATAGTCATCCTGTGATCAACCAATACTTTGAGGTCCTTCTCCTCCTCTGTTAGTTCCAAGTGATGCTTCCCCAGTTTATAACAAAAATTCTTGTTATTAATCCCTAAATGCATGACCTTGCACTTTTCAAAATTAAATTTCATCCTATTACTATTACTCCAGTTTACAAGATCATCCAGATCTTCCTTTATGATATCCTGTTCCTTCTCTGTATTGGCAATACCTCCCAGCTTTGTGTCATCTGCAAACTTTATTAGCACATTCCCACTTTTTGTGCCAAGGTCAATAATAAAAAGATTAAATAAGATTGGTCCCAAAACCGATCCCTGAGGAACTCTACTAGTAACCTCCTTCCAGCCTGACAGTTCACCTTTCATTGTGACCTGTTGTAGTCTCCCCTTTAACCAGTTCCTTATCCACCTTTCAATTTTCATATTGATCCCCATCTTTTCCAATTTAGCTAATAATTCCCCATGTGGAACCGTATCAAATGCCTTACTGAAATCGCGGTAAATTAGATCCACCACGTTTCCTTTTGTCTAAAAAAAATCTGTTACCCTCTCAAAGAAGGAGATCAGGTTGGTTTGACATGATCTACCTTTTGTAAAGCCATGTTGTATTTTGTCCCATTTACCATTGACCTCAATGTCCTTAACTACTTTCTCCTTCAGAATTTTTTCCAAGACCTTGCATACTACAGATGTCAAACTAACAGGCCTGTATCACTTTTTTCCCCCCTTTCTTAAAAATATGAACTATGTTAGCAATTCTCCAGTCACTTGGTACAACCCCTGAGGTTACAGATTCATTAAAAATTCTTGCTAATGGGCTTGCAATTTCATGTGCCAGTCCCTTTAATATTCTTGGATGAAGATTATCTGGGCCCCCCGATTTAGTCCCATTAAGCTGTTTGAGTTTGGCTTCTACCTCAGATGTGTTAATATCTACCTCCATATCCTCATTCCCATTCATCATCCTACCATTATCCCTAAGCTCCTCATTAAAGACTGAGGCAAAGTATTTGTTTAGATATTGGGCCAGGCCTAGATTATCCTTAACCTTCACTCCATCCTCAGTGTTTAGCGGTCCCATTTCTTCTTATTTATATGGCTAGAGAACCTTTTACAATTGGTTTTAATTCCCTTTGCAAGGTCCAACTCTACATGGCTTTTGGCCTTTCTCACTTTATCCGTACATGTTCTGACTTCAATAAAGTAGCTTTCCTTGCTGAGCCCTCCCATGTTCCACGTCTTGTAGACTTTCTGCTTTTCCTAATCACCTCTCTGAGATGCTTGGTCTACAACTCTGCCTATGTATTTTTCCCCCTTTCTTGGGATGCAGCCTTCTGATAGTTTCTGCAACTTTGACTTGAAGTAATTCCAGGCCTCCTCCGCCTTTAGATCCACAAGTTCTTCAATCCAATCCATTTCCCTAACTAATTTCCTTAATTTTTTTAAGTTAGCCTATTTTGAAATCAAAAACCCTAGTCACAGATCTATTTTTGTTTATCCTTCCATTTAGTTTTAGTTGAATTAGCTCATGATCGCTCGAACCAAGGTTGTCCCCTACAACCATTTCTTCTATGAGGTCCTCACTACTCACCAAAACGAAATCTAAAATGGCATCCCGTCTTGTTGGTTCAGCAACTACTTGGTGAAGGAATCCATCAGCTATCGCATCCAGGAAAATCTGAGCCCTATTATTATTACTAGCACTTGTCCTACAATCTATGTCTGGGAAGTTAGTCTCCCATGATCATACAATTCCCATTAGGTTATTTACTTCATTAAAAACATTAAAGAGGGCTCTATCCATATCCAGATCGGATCCTGGTGGTCTATTGCACACCCCAAGCACTATCCCACGGGAGGCTCTAGTAGCTTTCTTCCCCAATGTGATTTTTGCCCAGACACTCTGTCTTATCCATTCCATCACTTCTTATTTGTTTACAGTCTACCTCATCATTGATATACAATGCTAGTCCACCACCTTTGCCGTTATTTCTCTCTTTCCTAAACAGCACATACCCTTCAATACCTGTACTCCAGTCATGACTACTATTCCATCATGTTTCTGTTATCCCTATAATATCTGGTTTCACTTCCTGCACCAGTAGCTCTAGTTCCTCCATTTTGTTATCTAGGCTCCTCATATTAGTGTACAAACATGTTAATTTTTGCTGTTTGGCTTCGCTCACATTCTTTACCCAATTAGACACAAACATTCTACCACCAGTATCACCTATTAGACTGGTATCTACGCTACCCTTCCTCCTTATGTCCATTCTCCTACCCACACCTGTATCCTTTCTTACTTCGTTTTCTTCCCTTTCAATGTTAAAATCCGGCGTGGCGATTACGTGTACATCTCCCAACCATCTCCCCCAAATTCCTAGTTTAAAGCTCTTAATCAGTTGTGCCAGCCTCCATCCTAGAAGTCTATTTCCCTCCCTACTCAGGTGAAGTCCATCCCAAGAGAACAGTCCTCTGTCCATGAATGCTTCCCAGTGGCCATACATCCCAAAGCTCTCCTTATAGCACCATTGCCTGAGCCATCTGTTGATCAACATAATCTTGTCACACCTTTGTTGCCCCTCTCTAGGAAAAGCCAGAATCCCACTGAAGATCACCTAAGCCTCGATTTCCTTAAGTGTCTTCCCCAGCCTGGCATAGTTTCCCTTGATACGTTCCAGTGAGAATCTAGCCGTATCATTTGTTCCCACATGAAGGACAATCAGTGGATTCTTTCCCTCTCCCGTTAGGATCCTCTTCATCCTCAGGTCCACTTCCTGTCTCTTAGCACCCGGCAGACAGCACACCCTTCTGTTCTCTGGATCAGCTCTGGTTACAGGCCTGTCTATCCTTCTTAGTAAGGAGTCTCCAATTGGGTAGACCTGCCTCTTCCTGGTGATGGTGCGATTCTCCGGTCTATCCCCTGTTCCCTCTGGCTACAAGTCCTCTCGATTCCTATTGTCCCTTGCAATCCTCTGCAACCCATCCTGTATCCTCCTGGGGCTCATATTTGGTGGTGTTATCTCCATTGACTCTTGCCCTCTTCCTATAGGACTATCTGCTCTTCTCTTCTTCCTTGCCCTCTCACCTTCAGTGACCACCTGCTGTGCCCCTTCTTCATTTTCCAACTCCGCAAACCTGTTCCTGAGCTCTGTTTCTCCTTCATTAGTCCATCTTTTCCTCTGCCTGGTTCTCTTAGTCACATGCTTCCACTGTCCACTTTCCTCACCCAGCAGTCTCCCCTCAGAGTTCTTTGGTCCTACTTCCATCTGCAAGTCTGAGCTTTTCACTTCAGCCTCCTCATGTCTTTGCTCCATCATCTGCCCAAACCCCCTTCTAAACTCAACCAGAGTTTCCACCTGCATCTCCAATCCTCGGATCTTTTCTTCCATCAGCTCTATCAGGCGGCACTTCATGTAGACAAAACTCTTTTCAGGTACCCCCTCCAGGATCATGTACATGCCACAGCTTCCACATCCAGTCATCTTCATTGTGTCCTCCACTGCTTGGGTCTCTACCACTGCTGCCTCTGTATCTGTCATAGCCTTCTCACTTAAGTCCTGTTAGTCCGGGAAACACAAACCAAACCAAACCACCACCACCCACAGCAAAATAAACCCCCAAAAGAGCACCAAAACACTGCCAGAAAACCACACACTTCCTTCACTAGCCTGTCTGTTCCTCTGCCTGGCTGTCTTCCCCCCAAACTCCTCTTGCAAACTTCCACTCAAGCTCCCCTGTTTACTGCTCTGTTTGTTGGCTTCTGTGCTGCTGCAGCTGTCTGGTTGTGGTTTTTGTTTGTTTTTGTTTTTTGCATCTGGGTAAGGGCTGTGAGATTTAGCCCATACACTACTATATCATTGCAAACAATGAATTTTACAAGAGTTGTAACAACCCAGGTGCTGATTGCTTTTCCTTTTTTTTCCACACAAACAGATGGTCTTCTTTGAGGGCCTATGCGCATTCCCACGTGTGGGATTTTTGGCCTTTGGTGTTGAGCTCATGGAACCTCCATCAAAACTGTCCCCTTTGAGGCTATATGATGCATCCTACTGACACCTTTGTTCAGATTGTGAGCCTATCTAAGGGAGTGGAGGCCCTGATTGCATCAATTCCTTCACCACCACCACAAGGAGCATTAGGAAGCTGTGATATGTCTGCCTCTGAGAATCTGGGTGAACCCCCTTATTTTAGGTAGCTCATTTAATCCTATAGTTGTTTTAGCTAGTGTTAGTGAGTTTTTTGTTTTTAAATTGCCAGTACCCTCACCAGAACTTAGAAGATTTGTCTTGGTTCTCCACTGATAGCCTGAATCAGTGGATTAAAAGAGTCTTCCACTTGTCCAGTAGTTTATTTACAGTGAGACATTCATCTTTGCCGCGTGGTGTGCTTGGGGAAGTGCACTCCCTGGCACAGTGATCCTTCTGCTGATCATTCACTCTTGAGATGATTAGGAATGTCAAGTGAGACTTTGGGCTTACCTTTGCTATGAGATGCTGAAGGCATAGGCCTCAGCACTGAAAGGGCTCTGAACAATGCCCAGAATTACCCTCATTGGCTTCTACACCCATTACAGCTAAGCGGGAAATCTTTTGCAATTTCTTGCAAAGCACATTCTTCAAAAAGGGGTTCCAGTGCCAGGATTTTCAGAGTCATGAACTTGGTTGACAACTGCTAACACCATCAAACATTGTCAAATGTCTTTGGCACTGACAGTATTGATGCCAATTACATTTGTTCAGCAGACTGCACTGGAAGTAGGTTTACTGGTAGACGGAATATCCTCTACGCAAGCTTCCATTGCCGTTCCTGAAATGCTGCCTGATATTGTGCAACCTGCTCTGAAAAGGCAGGAAAAGAGAGAGCGTTTTTCTTGTTCTGAGGAAGTTCCCAAAAAAATGCTTGAAGAGTTGGAACCGATTGCACAGTCTTCATTGACACTGCAACTGTTGGTGGCTTCATCAGTGTGCATTCTGTATACACAATCAGATTCACTGAGGCCAGACTCTGAACCTCCATATAGGATTCATAGAATCGTAGAATATCAGGGTTGGAAGGGACCTCAGGAGGTCATCTAGTCCAACCCTCTGCTCAAAAGCAGGACCAATCCCCAATTAAATCATCCCAGCCAGGGCTTTGTCAAGCCTGACCTTAAAAACTTCTAAGGAAGGAGATTCCACCACCTCCCTAGGCAACGCATTCCAGTGTTTCACCACCCTCCTAGTGAAAAAGTTTTTCCTAATATCCAACCTAAACCTCCCCCACTGCAACTTGAGACCGTTACTCCTTGTCCTGTCCTCTTCTACCACTGAGAATAGTCTAGAACCATCCTCTCTGGAACCACCTCGGAGGTAGTTGAAAGCAGCTATCAAATCCCCCCTCATTCTTCTCTTCTGCAGACTAAACAATCCCAGTTCCCTCAGCCTCTCCTCATAAGTCATGTGTTCCAGACCCCTAATCATTTTTGTTGCCCTTTGCTGGACTCTTTCCAATTTATCCACATCCTTCTTGTAGTGTGGGGCCCAAAACTGGACACAGTACTCCAGATGAGGCCTCACCAATGTTGAATAGAGGGGGATGATCACATTCCTCGATCTGCTCGCTATGCCCCTACTTATACATCCCAAAATGCCATTGGCCTTCTTGGGAACAAGGGCACACTGCTGACTCATATCCAGCTTCTCGTCCACTGTCATTCCTGCTTCTCCAGTTCACCTGTCATTCTCCAGCCTGGCATTTTCTCCAGGTACTCCAGCACTTGGCTTCTCATTCAGAAGACTGCACCACTAGGACTGAGTTTTGGAAGCCACCCAATTCATCAGTGATGTCAGCCTTATGTACCCTGATCTCCTGGGGGATTTTGACTTCGTCTCTTGGCATTGAAGGATATTCTTCAAGGTTCCTTGCAACTATTATTGTGGACATCTCTTCAAGAACCCTTGAGGATGTCAATCAAGTCAGCACAGCCTAAACCTGGAACTTCCTCCCTTCACTGTACTGGTGGTTCTGGTCCAACCCTTGTGGCTCTGCCCCCAGTGACACCACTACTGGCACTTTCATTATCGAGACTGACCTCAGGGCAACATGTGAATGCATTTTTTCATTTTGACATGTGTGAGACAATGTGAGGGAGGGATTGATGAAGAGGAAAGAGATTCCTCTGTCAATATGGATATCCTACTGGGAGGAACCTGTGCTACATCACCAGATGATGATCTCCGCTCCACAATGGTTTCACCTCTGCATGAATTCCAAAAGTTCTCTAGACAGAAAAACATTTGTCAGGCTCTGAGGATAAGAGTATTGCCAGCTACCAAGTAGTGATAATGTAGTATCAATATGCCCTTTGGACACCATTACCCCCATTCGGGACAGTGTTCCTGAAGACCAAAGATAAGCACCAAAAATTCTAGCAGTTGAAGGAAGGATCACAGTTTGGCATGCTAATTTTTTGTGCCAGAACCATGGCTGTGGGGATTACTTCAGGGAAATATTCCTGGTTTTGGCCTTCCAACAGGTGTGTATCAAAGAAGGACAAGGCTTCTTTATCACAAAACTGCTGAAATCCTAGAGAAATTAAAAATAACCTGAGGTTCAGCTTGTTCCCTATGTCTTTCACAGTCCTCTAGTAATCAGGGAAAGAAGAAAACATATACAACTTATTCCAGTACTAGAGAGACTTCTGTTACTTAAGTCTGTGAATGTGTTGCATAAACTCACCCCCAAAGTGGTCACAGACTTTTATGCCAATACATTTCCCTGCTGACCTTCTTTCTAAAGCGCCACATTCACCCTGGGGAAGCCTGTCTTCAGACCTTAACATGCAAAAAGACTGTTTCTGTCTTGAGATTCCATAATAGGTAATTTATGGCATATGGATAGAGATTGAAGGGCAACGCAATATTAACTCAGAGGTTGTGAATCCTTCTGGATTGACTTGTGATCCAATTTTGCCAAAATCTCTATATCAGAAGGCATTTGGGCCTGATTCACTGGAGTTACTGATACTTCTATGGCATGTCTTAGGAGGGTGCCATTAAGAAAATTTGCAGAGCAGCCATTTGCAGTTTGAGTCATATCTTTGTCAAGCACTGCTCCTTAGAGTTAGTGTCCCAGTTGGATAGTGGGTTTGGGAGGGCAACACTTCAGTCCTTATTCAGTTAAGAATTCCTTTGCTCACCTTCTGTTTGGGGCAGATTAAGAGTGCCCTTGATGAAGAAAGATGGTTTACTTACTAGTAACTGCTGCTCTTTGAGAGTTGGCTGTGCAATCATGTTTCCTGTCCACTTTCTCTTCTTCCTCACAGTTCTCTTAAAACATGGGACTCTGCAGCTCAGAAAGAATGTTGGTGGTTGGAACTGCATTCCCTTAGGCTGACCTCACTAAGGGCTTGTCTTCGCTACTGAGGTAAGTTGACCTAAGCAACGTTGACTCCAGCTACGTTATTCACATAGCTGGAGTCGATGTAGTTTAGGTCGCCTTACCCTGGCATCTTTGCTGCACTGTGTAGACGGAAGATTGTCTCCGGTCGACTTACTTTACTCCTCTTGGAAAGATGGAATACCAGGATCGACTGGAAAGCACTCTGCTGTTGATTTAGCGGGTCTTCACTAGACCCGCTAAATCGACACCTGCTGCATTGATTGCAGCAGCTTGTGAAGACAAGCCCTAAGGAATGCAGATGCAGCTGTAATGGACATGGTTTAGATGGAGTTTATGCACGCTGAATGTCTGTAGTGCCAGTCCCACAGTGGGAATGAACAGGGCAAGCCTCAAAGAACAAGAGTTACTTTCCCTAGACAAGATGCTTTGTAGTAATCTCCATTTTAATTCTGAAACTGAATATTTTAAGGATTCTTTCTCTCCCTTCCCCTCTGCTGCCCCCAGGCTCTGACTTCTCTTTACTTGGGAACTAAAAAAGTTGTCTGCACTTTTCTGCAGAATTGTTAGAATTTGTACATTTTAGATGAGACTGTAAGTTGGGCTATACAAATGTCATTTTTCAAAAAAGTATCTACAAATTTTAGGAGAGCTTATTACAGTCTCTGGTTTCAACTTTGATTTGAGAAAAGGTATATTGAATGAATCCCAACCTGTGCAGTTTATATGGGATATTTGAACAAAGATTGGAAGATTTGCTTGCTCATCAGATGCTGCCTTTTGTAATAGATATGCAGTAAGTGTTTCATCATCTCTTGTATTAAAAGTATTTAATGTTTGATTCCTGGAGTCCCAGATTAATGACTGTTTTTGCTGACCTTCATGCTTATAAACAACTGATGTTGACTATGCAGTAAGTATATTGATTTTCTCCTATTTGCCTATAAAATGTAGTATGCATTCACTTGCACAGGTGAAACCTTAATGGCTGCTACATAAACTGAAGTTGTGTGAACCTTCTGTCTTAACACTTTTTAAGGTGCTTTTAATAAGATACAAATAAGACTAGCATCAATAATGAAAAATGGACTAGTGGACTTAATCCTGCAGTCCTCTAATAACTCCTGACTCATTAGAAACTTCTGATTACTTCACTGAGAATTTTTTCTGAGTAAGAGCTACATAAGACTCCAGGATTTGACCGACTATTATTAATATTCGTATTTGGACTTCTAGTGTAACTTAAGTCAGGTTGTTTTTGCTTTTTCATTTTTAAAAGGGAATCACACTGCCCCATACATAGAATGCTTTCTTAGTGCCAGGCCACTACCCTGACTTCATTCAGTTCCCTCAGTAAGAGCTGCCAAGATGCTCACATGTTAAAATTGAGTAACCATCGGAGCTTATTACTATAGCTCTTGTCCATATTTACCCCAATTTCCTGTTATGTACCATGCCCTCAGAGTCTCATCTAAAATTAAAGGGCAAAATTCTTCAGGTGTCTTGTTCTGTAAAGTGTCTTATCTTGCTTTTGGGTTCTGTAAAAGTATTTTATTTTTGAGCAAAGGAGGAGAAAAGAGTAAATAAACATATAGTGTTGTTACCTTTCTGTGATAAGCAGTAAAAAGAGATTTTACACTAAAGAGATAATTACAATATTTCATGTTCTTATCACTTTATTACGATTGCAAATGTACTTTTAAAAGCCGTTCTAACTGAGGGGGGAAATATTCTGCATTTGTAAGACAGTGATTTTGGGGGCAAATTTTAAGACCCTGGTAGGAAAAAAAAATATTGAACCAGAAAGTACTAAACAAAGTACATTGATAGAATCATAGACAACTGAGTGTGTCCACACGAGCCACCCTCAGTCAGTGTAAGGTTTGCCCTTGCATCCACAGCTGACGATGATGGCTTCACAAGATCCCCCTCCCCTCCTTGCCTTGCTCCTTTCTGTCCTCCCTCCTTTTGTAATCCTTCAGGTTTGTCCCTGCAGCTTGTCTAGCAAACGGGAGGGGTTTGTTGAGAGCAAGTGTCAGCTGGTGATTGCACACACATTGCCCTTATGTGTAGGGCCCTACCAATTTCACGGCTGTGAAAAACGTATCACAGACCGTGAAATAAGCCCTTTCCCATGAAATCTTATCTCCACGAAGTCAGCCGGACTTGTCCTTCCTCCACATGGCTGTTATTGGAGGGAGATCAGGCCCACCTCCACAGGCAGCACAGAAATGAGGATGTACCACCCTCACTTCTGTGCTTCTGCCCCCCGTGGCTCTGGCTGGGGCTGGGAGCTGCTGCCTGCCATCGCTTCTACCCAGGCTCGGGGCTACTGCTCTCTCTGCCACGGCTCCTGCTGAGGCTGGGGCCTTCCAAGCTCCATCTGGGCTTCTACCCCCTGTGGCTCATGCCTGGGCTTAGCGACCTGGGCTGCGGGCTGCCATCTCCCATGGGCTCCATCCCCCACAATTTCTTCCCTGCTCAGGGCTGACCTCCCTCCCCCAACTCCTGGCTCCTACCCGAGCTCCAGGGCTGCTGTCTCTCTTCCTCCCACCACCGGCTCCTGCAGCCAAAATTGTGAAATTGACCAATTTTAAGACCCTGGTGGCCGTGAAATTGACCAAAGTGAACCGCGAATTTGGTAGGGCCCTACTTATATGGCTAAGTATTAACTCCACATTAAGAAAGTTCTTTGCATTTGACTTGCCATTCATTTGGGATGGATGATCTGCTTAACTAGGGATACATGTTTTGTGTTATGTTGTCAAGGAAGCTCATGGAGCTAAACATTCTTAAGTCCTATAGTTTTTGCTCTGACTTAAGGCAAAGCTAAATCCTGAACCAAGAGAACTGATGAGGAGTCCGGTGGCACCTTAAAAACTAACAGATTTATTTGGGCATAAGCTTTTGTGGGTAAAAAACCCCACTTCTTCAGATGCATGGAGTGAAAATTACAGATACAGGCATAAATATTTATTGGCACATGAAGAGAAGGGAGTTACTTTACAAGTGGAGAACCTATGTTAAAGGCCATTCAGTCAGGGTGAATGTGGTCCAATCCCAGTAACTGAGGAGGAAGGAGAGGGAAAATTGCTTTTGTAGTGAGCCATCCACTCCCAGTCCCTATTCAAGCCCAAATTGATAGTGTTAAATTTGCAAATGAATTGTAGCTCTGCAGTTTTTCTTTGAAGTCTGTTTCTGAAGTTTTCAAGAGAACTGGTTTATCTTGAGTTGCATTTTGATGCTGAGGGTTTAGTACTTTGGAATGTATTGTTAATTAGAGGACACTAAGGGCTTGTCTATAAGTGGCGGTTAAAACAGAGTAAATCAAGATAATTTGGTTTGAAAATGCTTGTGCAAACATGGCACAATCCCTAATAGCACACTAACTCCAGTTTGTTGCAAATTCTGGAGTTCGCTTTCAAAGTGAACTGATTTTGCAGTGAATCAGGTTAGTTCAGTGTATTCTTCATTTGCATGCAGTGCTGCTGCTTGTTAGTCCTCCATCAGGTGGTCTCATATTGCTTTGCGGGTCTACTGTCAAGTTTACTGGATGTACTGTCCCCTGTTGAAAGCTGGTGTGGGGCCAGATTTTGCCTGTTTGCTCCTGGATTTGAGTACACTGCAATTGCTGCAATAATACTCCAAAGTCCTATGACATACCTCATGCAGCTGCTTGGAGCAGTACTGGGACCCTGGATCTTATTGCTATCTGTTGAGAAGCATCGGTGCAGGAAGCTCTTGTGGCCAGAGAGATATTTTTGGGATAGGTTTCAGAGTAACAGCCGTGTTAGTCTGTATTCGCAAAAAGAAAAGGAGTACTTGTGGAACCTTAGAGACTAACCAATTTATTTGAGCATAAGCTTTCGTGAGCTACAGCTCACTTCATCATATCTTCATCACAGATGCATACTGTGGAAAATACAGAAGATGTTTGTTTTTATACACACAAACCATGAACAAATGGGTGTTTATCACTACAAAAGGTTTTCTCTCCCCCACCCCACTCTCCTGCTGGTAATAGCTTATCTAAAGTGATCATTCTCCTTACAATGTGTATGATAATCAAGGTGGGCCATTTCCAGCACAAACCCAGGTTTTCTCCCCACCCTCCTGCTGGAAATGGCCCACGTTGATTATCATACACATTGTAAGGAGGGTGATCACTTTAGATAATGACAGGTATACATCCGATGAAGTGAGCTGTAGCTCACGAAAGCTTATGCTCAAATAAATTGGTTAGTCTCTAAGGTGCCACAAGTACTCCTTTTCTTTTCACTTTAGATAAGTTTCAGAGTAACAGCCGTGTTAGTCTGTAGTCGCAAAAAGACAAGGAGTACTTGTGGAACCTTAGAGACTAACCACTGAAGGTAAAAAATCCATTACAATCTACATACCACACAGACTATGCTGACAGCTTGTGCCACGCGCTCTCAAAGAAACTGTGGAATCACCTGATCAACATCCTCTATAGCAAACAGGGAAAGACTAAGAATGAGCTCTCAAAAATGGATACTCTCATAAAAAACCAACCTTCCACACAAACTTCCTTGTGGCTGGACTTTACTAAAACTAGACAAGCCATTTACAACACACACTTTGCTTCTCTACAAAAGAAAAAGGACACTAAACTTTCTAAACTACTACATGCCAGAAGGGGCCACAGCAATGGTTCCCTCAACCCACCCAGCAATATTGTCAACCTATCCAACTATACTCTCAGCCCAGCAGAAGCAGCTATCCTATCTCGGGGCCTCTCCTTCTGCCCCTCCACCCCCACGAACATGATACAGTTCTGTGGTGACCTAGAATCCTATTTTCGACGTCTCCGACTCAAGGAATATTTCCAACATACCTCTGAACAACATACTAATCCACAGAGACCTCCCTACCAACACTACAAAAAGAAGGATTCTAGGTGGACTAAACAGCAGATTGGACTTCTACATAGAGTGCTTCCGTCGACGTGCACAGGCTGAAATTGTGGAAAAGCAGCATCACTTGCCCCATAACCTCAGCCGTGCGGAACACAATGCCATCCACAGCCTCAGAAACAACTCTGACATCATAATCAAAAAGGCTGACAAAGAAGGTGCTGTTGTCATCCTGAATAGGTCAGAATATGAACAAGAGGCTGCTCGGCAGCTCTCCAACACCACTTTCTACAAGCCATTACCCTCTGATCCCACTGAGAGTTACCAAAAGAAACTACAGCATTTGCTCAAGAAACTCCCTGAAAAAGCACAAGATCAAATCCGCACAGACACACCCCTGGAACCCTGACCTGGGATATTCTGTCTACTACCCAAGATCCATAAACCTAGAACTCCTGGGCGCCCCATCATCTCAGGCATTGGCACCCTGACAGCAGGATTGTCTGGCTATGTAGGCTCCCTCCTCAGGCCCTACGCTACCAGCACTCCCAGCTACCTTCGAGACACCACTGACTTCCTGAGGAAACTACAATCCATCGGTGATCTTCCTGATAACACCATCCTGGCCACTATGGATGTAGAAGCCTTCTACACCAACATTCCACCCAAAGATGGACTACAAGCCGTCAAGAACACTGTCCCCGATAATGTCACGGCTAACCTGGTGGCTGAACTTTGTGACTTTGTCCTTACCCATAACTATTTTACATTTGGGGACAATGTATACCTTCAAATCAGCGGCACTGCTATGGGTACCCGCATGGCCCCACAGTATGCCAACATTTTTACGGCTGACTTAGAACAACGCTGCCTCAGCTCTCGTCCCCTAACGCCCCTACTCTACTTGCGCTATATTGATGACATCTTCATCATCTGGACCCATGGAAAAGAAGCCCTTGAGGAATTCCACCATGATTTCAACAATTTCCATCCCACCATCAACCTCAGCCTGGTCCAGTCCACACAAGAGATCCACTTCCTGGACACTACAGTGCTAATAAACGATGGTCACATAAACACCACCCTATACCAGAAACCTACTGACCGCTATTCCTACCTACATGCCTCCAGCTTTCACCCTGACCACACCACACGATCCATTGTCTACAGCCAAGCTCTGCGATACAACCGCATTTGCTCCAACCCCTCAGACAGAGACAAACACCTACAAGATCTCTATCATGCATTCTTACAACTACAATACCCACCTGCGGAAGTGAAGAAACAGATTGATAGAGCCAGAAGAGTTCCCAGAAGTCACCTACTACAGGACAGGCCTAACAAAGAAAATAACAGAACGCCACTAGCCGTCACCTTCAGCCCCCAACTAAAACCCCTCCAACGCATTATTAAGGATCTACAACCTATCCTGAAGGATGACCCAACACTCTCACAAATCCTGGGAGACAGGCCAGTCCTTGCCTACAGACAGCCCCCCAACCTGAAGCAAATACTCACCAGCAACCACATACCACACGACAGAACCACTAACCCAGGAACCTATCCTTGCAACAAAGCCCGTTGCCAACTGTGCCCACATATCTATTCAGGGGACACCATCACAGGGTGTAATAACATCAGCCACACTATCAGAGGCTTGTTCACCTGCACATCCACCAATGTGATATATGCCATCATGTGCCAGCAGTGCCCCTCTGCCATGTACATTGGTCAAACTGGACAGTCTCTACATAAAAGAATAAATGGACACAAATCAGATGTCAAGAATTATAACATTTATAAACCAGTCGGAGAACACTTCAATCTCTCTGGTCACGCGATTACAGACATGAAAGTTGCAATTCTTCAACAAAAAAACTTCAAATCCAGACTCCAGCGAGAAACTGTTGAATTGGAATTCATTTGCAAATTGGATACAATTAACTTAGGCTTGAATAGAGACTGGGAGTGGCTAAGTCATTATGCAAGGTAACCTATTTCCCCTTGTTTTTTCCTAACCACCGCCCCCCCCCCCAGACGTTCTTGTTAAACCCTGGATTTGTGCTGGAAATGGCCCACCTTGATTATCATACACATTGTAAGGAGAGTGGTCACTTTAGATAAGCTATTGCCAGCAGGAGAATGGGTTTGTGTGTGTGTTTGGGGGGTGGGGTGGGGTGAGAACCTGGATTTGTGCTGGAAATGGCCTAACTTGATTATCATACACATTGTGAGGAGAGTGATCACTTTAGATAAGCTATTGCCAGCAGGAGAGTGGGGTGGGGGGAGGTATTTTTTCATGCTTTATGTGTATAAAAGATCTTCTACACTTTCCACAGTATGCATCCGATGAAGTGAGCTGTAGCTCACGAAAGCTTATGCTCAAATAAATTGGTGAGTCTCTAAGGTGCCACAAGTACTCATTTTTGGGATAGAGCTCTTTTTGTGGACGTTGCTAGTCAGAGGTCATGATCTAGAATGCCAACCGGTGTTGAATAAAGAGTAAACAGGGGACATGTAACTTGTTCAGTTTTGGAAGTGCTGGACAGGATTTTGCAGAACTACATGATCACCAAACCCAGAAAGGTTGTGGAACCTGCTACCTGATCTCTTTTCCCCACTACAAAGACAACCAGAAAGACTCATTGGAGCATGAGCATGAGGATGCCAATTAAGAGAACTCCCCGGAAAGCCAGGATATATCTATTCTTCTTTGAGTGATTGCTCATATTGATTCCAATTAGGTGTGTGCATGCTGTGTGCACAGTTATCGGAAAGTTTTTCCCTTAGCAGCACCTGTCGGGTCGGCTATGGAGCCTCCTGGAGTGGCGCCTTCATGGCGCTCAATATAGGACCCTGCCGACCCAGAGCCTCCTCAGTTCCTTCTTACCACCAGTGACAGTCTTTGGAATTGTGGTGTCTTGCTCTGCAAGCTCTTCATGTTTCCCAAGCTTCTCTTTCTGACTGTTTGTTTAGTTCTTAATTATTGTAGTTCTAGCTAGTAGTTAGTTAGCTGTTGTGTTGTGGGGTTTACCCTCCATCCTGACTGCGTTCTCCTTGCGGGACTTACATGTGTAAGTCCCAGGGGTTCAAGCCCTGCATGTCCTGCAACAAAGCCCATGCCAATGTGCGACCCTCATGACACTTGTTTAAAGTGTTTGAAGGAAACACATCAGTCAGAAAAGTGCAGGATTTGTAACTGCTTTTGCCCCCATACCAAGAAGGAGCAGGACTTTAGATTGAAGCAGCTCCTTATGCAGGCAGCACTTAGGCTGCAACCTGCATCAGGCCCACCTCCACAGGCAGCGCAGAAGTGAGGGTGTACCACCCTCTTTTCCATGCTGCAGCAGCCCCAGAACTGGGCTCTGGGTTTCTGCCCTCCACAGCTCTATTCCCACTACTTCCTAATCCCCCAAAGCCAGAAGGTGTCTCAGACCCATTCTAGACATGTGAGGACTCAACAAGTTCATGGTGAAGTTGAAGTTCCGCATCGTTTCTCTCATTACAATGATCCCTTCTCTGGATCCAGGAGACTGGTTCGCCATCCTCGACATGAAAGATGCATGCTTTCACATAGCGATTTGCCCTGCACACAGACGCTTTTTAAGGTTCATGATCGACCAAAAACATTATCAGTTCATGGTCCTTCCCTTTAGCCTGTTGACAGCCCCACGAGTGTTCACCAAGTGCATGTCAGTGATAGCAGCCTTCCTCTGAAGGAGGTAGGTGGTGGTATACCTTTACCTCAATGATTGGCTGCTCAGGGGGCACACCAGAGAACAGGTGGAGTTGCAGGTCCATCTAGTCACATCCACATTCAAGAGACTGGGTCTCCTCCTCAACGTGAACAAGTCCACCTTGTCTCTGACTCAGAAGATAGAGTTTATTGGAACAGTGTTGGACTCGGTCCAGGCACGAGGAAGCCCTACGGAGTCCCTATTCCAAGCCATGGCAAGCATCATTTGATGCATGAGACAGTATCTGACCACTACAGCAAGGAATTGCCTCGGTCTCCTTGGTCACATGACGGCCTGCACGTACGTGGTCTGACACACCAGACTGAGAGACTCAGGCCTCTATAGATGTGGCTCTCTTCGACATATTGCCTGGGGTGCGACAGCCTGGGACTAGTGGTCACGGTGCCACAGCAGGTTCTAGAGTCACTCCAGTGGTGGCTTGATGCTTGAATAGTCTGCGAAGGAGTCCCCTTCAACAGCCATCCGCTGTCCTTGTCTCCAGTTACGGACACATCAGCTCTAGATTGGGGCGCACGTCTGGGAGATCTCCGAACGCAGGGCCTCTGATCACAGGATGAGTTCTCTCTCCATATCAATATCAAGGAGCTCAGAGCGGTTCAACTCACATGCCAGGCCTTTCAGTCTCGTCTGCAAGGTCAGCACATGGCAATCATGACGGCCAACACCACTGCAATGTTTTACATCAACAAGCAGGATGGAACCTGGTCTTCGCCCCTCCGTCAGGAGGCTCTCAGGCTCTGGGAATTCTGTATAGCCCACTCCTTTCCCCCGGAAGGATCATATCTGCCCGGAGTCCAGAACGTACTGGCAGACCACCTCAGCAGGTCCTTCCACAGCCATGAGTGGTCCATCCGGCTGGACATCCATTCCATCTTACAGAGGTGGGGGTTTTCCCAGGTTGATCTATACACCACTTGGAGGAACTGGAAGTGCCCAGTGTTTTGCTCCTTCCAGAAAAGCAGCACAGTCTCAATCCTGGATGCATTCCTGCTACCCTGGGAGGCCGTCTGCTCTATGCCTTTCCCCCGATACCTCTCATGCCCAAGGTACTACTCAAGGTCTGCAGAGACGGGGCAGAGATAATTCTGGTGGCGCCAGTGTGGCCATGACAACATTGATACACCACGCTTCTGGATCTGTCAGTCGACAGTCTGAGCAAGTTTCTGCTCCTCCCCAACTTGATCACTCAGTACCACGGTCGTCTTCATCACCTAGACCTCTGGTCCCTCCACCTTATGGCCTGGAAATTTCATGGCTGAACCCTATGGCACTCCTGTGCTCAGAGCAGGTAAGGGAGGTCTTACTCAGCAGCAGAAAGCCCTCCTTGAGAGCCACATATCTGGCGACGTGGAAGAGGTTCACTTGCAGGTGTGACCAGCGTCATTCGCCCCCACTTCAGGTGCCATTACCTCTTATTCTGGAGTACCTTCTTCACCTGAAACAGCAAGGCCTGGCAGTGTCATCCGTAAAGGTACACTTAGCGGCTATCTCGGCTTTCCACCCCGGAGTCTCTGGATGCTCCATCTTCACTAACCACATGGTTGGACGGTTCCTCAAGGGTCTGGATGGCTACATCCCCAGATTAGACAGCCTGTTCCTGCAAGGGGCCTTAATTTGGTCCTTTCCAAATTAATGGGGCCCCCATTCAAGCTGCTGGCCACTTGCTCCCTTCTCTACCTATCGTGGAAGGTAGCCTTCCTAATTGCCATCACATCAGCAAGAAGGGTGTCAGAGTTAAAGGCCCTTAACTCCACCCCACCTTATACAGTTTTTCCCAAGGACAAGGAGCAGCGCAGACCTCCCGGCTTTTTTGCCTATGGTGGAATCACATTTCCATACCAGCCAACACATTTTCCTGCCTGTTTTTTATCCAAAGCCTCATACCAGTAGCCATGAGCAGAGGCTGCACTCCTTGGATGTTGGGCGAGAGTTAGCCTTCTATATCGAATGCACCAAGCCATTCAGGAAATTGAACCCGTTTTTTATAGTGGTGGCAGACTGCATGAAAGGCCTACTAGACTGATCTCAAAGAATATCTTCCTGGATCACATCCTGCATTCACACGTGCTACGAGCTGGCTGAGACATCAGCCCCGGCACTTACGGCACACTTCACAAGGGCACAGGCATCATCGGTGGCATTCCTGGCCCAGATCCCAATCCAAGAAGTCTGCAGGGCAGTAACTTGGCCCTCGGTGCATACGTTTACCTCTTGTTACGCTATCATCCAGCATGCCAGAGATGATGCAGCTTTTGATCCCACAACCTAGGTAAGGCTTGGGAGTCACCTAATTGGAATCAACATGAGCAATCACTTGAAGAAAAAACAGTTACTCACATTCTCGTAACTGTTGTTCTTCGAGATGTTTTGCTTATATTCATTCCAAACCCATCCGCCTTCCCCTCTGTTGAAGTAACAGTCAAGAAGGAACTGAGGAGGCTCCAGCTCAGCATGGTTATATATTGAGTGCCATGAAGGTGCCACTCCAGGGGGCTCCACAGCTGACCTGACAGGTGCTACTAAGGGAAAAACTTTCCGACGACTGTGCACACGACGCACACACACCTAATTGGAATAGATATGAGCAACACATCTCGAAGAACAAGTTACGAGATAGTGAGTAACCATTTTTTTTGTTTTGTTTTGTTTTTTTTATACAATTTATTATTGTGCTATACTGCTGTGCTGCCTTCTATTCCGGGTGCCCCATGGTCACAGCTGTTGTAGGTGGGTGTGAGTTAGGAGCCTGTCTGAATCTGAGGCTCCCTTGCCTCCTTTAGGCCATGCTGTTTGTTCAGCCCTCGCCTGCCCCTGTACATGTTTCCAAAATGATGGCTGCTCTGGCTGGGCAGTCAGTTTCTGTCTCATGCTGAAGTCCTGGTTATTGATTGGTTTTAGGCCCACACCACAGAGAGCACATGCCCATTTACCTGTTTTCCTTTCCCCTTCTCTCATCTGTCCTCTACCTGTCAGCTGCTTGATGTCCTCCTCTTCTTCCTTGTCCTCATCCCGCTTCCTCCGCCACTGAAGCTCCTGCTGCTGCTGCCACCAAATCGTCTGCTTGATAGTGGTGGGTGAAGTCCAAAGCCAAATTCACCTGGCTTTGAATGCCAAAATACAGCCCAAGCAACCTCTGAATATTTTAGGTTGCCAGCTAGTACTATAGATCACTGTTGGGTTCATGCTGTCTGACAGCAATTAAAAAAATGACACTGACCTGCCAAGAAAGGAGAAGCATGGGGCAGAGATGAGGAAACGGAGGATTTTTTAAAAACTTGAACTTACCTGGCCTCTGCTATGCATCCCACAATGCACATTGAGAAAAATCCCATAATGCACACTATTCAGCAGCAAAGCAAAGGATCATGGTCTACCCTTTGAGAATGCCAAGCTGTTAGTAAGCAGCAAGCTACTGCCCTACTTACACACTGATGCACATTGAAAGAGGGTGCACCATCCTATGTGCACACTATTAGTTAGGCTTGTGTGTTGTGCATTACTTGACATGCATCAAAAAAAGCTGCAGCTTAAACCCAGACAAGCCCTTAGAGGCATTTTCACTATTTTTATTCTAAAATTGACAATAATCCATGTAAGAGTGGGTGTATAGCATGCAGCTATTCCATTCAATAAACACAATAATACAGATGACAGGAAAGCTAAATACTTGATATTGCAATTACTATGATAATTATACTTTCTGAAATTCATGAAAATTCATGTAGGAAGTATTTAGTTTATTTAGCATAATCAAATTCTTTTCAAGTAGTGGCAGTAGGCCAGTCTTCTGTTCTGATTCTTTCTCTCTTTTAAAAATAAAAGTTCTATATTGTTAGATATTCAGATGAAGCACAATAGTGGTGGACCATAAAGGTAAAGCTAAGGCTAAGACTATCACAAGCATAATTTTAGAGATGGAAGGATGCAATTCCTTCCCTTACTCCCCACCAAACTTTCAGGCTAGTTTAGAGGGGAAGGAAGAGAGGTGAGGTGAACTCCGCTTCAGAGGCGGAAGTGATATCCGCAACAGCGGGAGCACTTTAAACACTCCTGCCTCCCCTGAGGGGAAATACCAAATAACTGGTGAATGGAGAGAAGTGTTCCAGAAGGGGGAGCCAGAAGGCCAAGGAGAGCTTCCTTCTTCCAACATAGAATCATAGAATATCAGGGTTGGAAGGGACCCCTGAAGGTCCACCTTCATGGTGCCACCACACAAGCCTATAAACACATATGCGTGCTGGTACCATTCCGAATGAAGGGGGAAGAGTACTGTGAATAGACAGTGTCATTCCCTTCCCCCACTGGGGAGATAAAGAGCCTCTGGTATTGGGAGGGGTGAAGGGGACATAAGTTCCAGACTCGGAGAAATATGGGAGGGGGGAACATTTGAAGGGGGTTTGAAGAGATGTAGGACTTCTAGCATTAGGTGGAAGAGAGGGCAGTAGGTCCTGGGGTGGGAGGGCTAGTATGGACAAGGGGATATTGAGTCCCTGGAATGGGGAGGATGCAAGGGGGAACATACAGCCCCTGGCATGCAAGGAGGACATAAATACGTTGTTGCATATAATTTTGTTTTACATTATCCTAGTATTGTTTAGTGCAGGGGTCGGCAACCTTTCAGAAGTGGTGTGCCGAGTCTTCATTTATTCACTCCAATTTAGGGTTTTGCATGCCAGTAATACATTTTAACATTTTTAGAAGGTCTCTCTCTCTGTAAGTCTATGTTATGTAACTAAACTATTGTTGTATGTAAAGTAAACAAGGTTTTTAAAATGTTTAAGAAGCTTCATTTAAAATTAAATTAAAATGCAGATCTTATCAGTTTAGTGCAGTGGTTCCTAACCTGGGGTTGCACGCACCCCCTGGGGGTGCGAGATGCCCTTTCTGGGGGTGCGAGACGTGAGATTTTTGTAGAAGGTAAATCATCGAAAACACAAATTAAGCACAGGCACATAAGTACAACTACTTTGTTTAATCAAACCTATGTATTTATTAACATTATACATTTTTTAACAATCATTGTAATATACAGAGTTTTTAAGTTTTCAAGTTTTTAATCTAATTGTAGTGTAATTTTTGATAAGGGGTGAGAGAACATATTTTGAGAATTCCAGACCATCAGTGGGCTGAGCATGGACGGGTGTAGTGTATTAAATTGCTTCCCCTAGGAATGTGCTACTTACGGTGTACTACTTACGGCTGCCAGTCCTGATGCTCTGAGCAGCATGGTAAGGGAACGGGGAACAGGAGTGGTTGGATAGGCATGGGAGTCCCGGGGGGCCTGATAGGGGTCGGAGCCATCAGGGAGCAATGGGGCTTGGGTAGGGTCGGGGGGGGGTGCGGATAGGGGTGGGGGTTTCCAAGAGGAGGCGATCGGGAAACAAGGAGCAGGGGGGGTTGGATGGGTGGAGGGTTCTGAGGGGAGCAGTCAGGGGGCAGGGGGTCCCGGGAGGGGGTGGTCAGGGGACAAGGAGCCGGGGGTGGGTGGGGTTGGATGAATCAGGGGTTATGAGGGGGGGCAGTCAGGGGGCGGGAAGTGGGCCGGCTGTTTGGGGAGGCACAGCCTTCCCTACACCGGTGTAGTGTATTAAATTTCTCCCCTTAGGAATGTGCTACTTATGGTGTACTACTTACGGCTGCCAGTCCTGGTGCTCCACAAGTAGCACATTCCTACGGGGAGAAATTTAATACACTACACCGGTCAGCCTGCCGCTGGTCTGGGGTTCCGTTCACCCAGACCGGCAGCAAGCTGAGCAGGGGTGGTGGCCAGGATCCCGGCTGGCAGCAGCGTGCCAGTAAAAATCAGCTCGCGTGCCACCTTTGTCACATGTGCTGCAGGTTGCCGACCGCTGGTTTAGTGGATGTAAATGTGTGGTATAAACGGTATGTAATAGGGCACTGATGGCATGTTTGGAAAAGGAGAGGGGAAGAGGCTGAACTTGCCTGCTCAGGCTGCTTGCCTGCGAGCTAACTGTCCATCATCACCCCCTACTGTCTTTGGATCCGAATTACTCCTCTGGTATCTATGTTCATAGTTCCTGCTGCTGTTTTCCGATACAGTTGATTCCAGATAGCAGAATTTATGCACAACTTCTAGCATGGTGCTAACTATTGAAACTTCTGGTGCCATCAAAACATCTAGTATCAAAATCACTGTTGTCTTTAGACTGATGGTTACTCCAGATTCATCACAGGCTAGTGCAAAGCTATTGCAAAGTTGCTGGAGCTCCTTGTCGCTGTGTGCGAAAAATACTGCATCATCGGCAGAAAGAAGTTCTCTTAACGGCTGAAGTACTGAAATGAGGAGGACAGGTTGTACTTAAACATCTGCACAATGTCTTGCTTGCCTGCTAAAGGGAAGGAGAGACACCAAAAGACACGAAGGTTGCAACATCATAACTGTATACAAACAAAGGAGATGAGAGATTGCAACAACTACAGAGGAATCTCTTTTTTTGTGTTGCTGGCAAGGCATTTGCATGGGTTATTCTCAATAGACTGCAAATTCTTGCTGAACGTGTATATCCAGAGTCAGTGCAGCTTCCATGCCAGTACATCAACTATCAACATGGTCTTTGCACTAAGGCTATTGCAAGAAAAGTGTCAAAATTGTCAGTGATGGAGAATTCACGAAAACCCTTGGTAAATTGTTCCAATAGTTAATTACTTTCACTCTTAAAAATGTATACCTTATTTCCACTCTGAATTTGTCTAGGTTCATATTCCAGCTATTGGATTGTGTTATACCTTTCTCTGCTAGACGGAAGAGCCCATTTATCAAATATTTGTTCCCCGTGTAGGTTTTTATCAACTGTGATTGTCACCCCTTCATCTTCTCTTTGTTAAACTAAATAGATTGAGCTCTTTGAGTCTTTCACTATAAGGGATGTTTTCTAATCCTTTAGTCATTGTCAATGCTCTTTTCTAAACCCTCTCTAATTTACCAACGTCCTTCTTGAATTGTGGACACTAGAACTGGACACAGTATTCCAGCAGCATTCACATCACTGCCAAATACACAAGGTAAAATAATCTCTCTATTCCTATTCGGGATTTCCCTCTTTTCGCATCTGAGGATCACATTAGCTGTTATGGCCACAGCTTCACAGTAGGAGCACATATTCAGCTGATTACCCACCATGGCCCTCAAGTCTTTTTCAGTCATTGCTTTCCAGGATAGAGTTCCCTATCCTGTCAATCTGGCCTACATTCTTTGTTCCTAGATGTATACATTTACATTCAGCCTTATTAAAACGCACATTGTTTGCTTGCATCCTACTCACCAAGCAATCCAGATCGCTCTGTATAGGTGACCTGTCCTCTTAATTATTTACCACCAACCCAATTTTTGTGACATTTTTAAGCTTTATCAGTGATGATTTTATGTTTTCTTCTGGGTCATTAATAAAAATGTTAAATAGTATAGGGCCAAGAACCGCTCCCTATAGGACCCCACAGGAAATATATCTGCTCAATGATAATTTCCCGTTTACACTTACATTTTGAGATCTGTCAGTTAGTTAATATTTTGTCCACTTAATTTGTGCTGTGTTAATTTTATGTCTAATATTTTTTTAATCGAAATCTCATGTAGTACCAAGTCAAAACCTTACAGAAGTCTAAATATATTACATCAACACTATTTCCTTTATCAACAAAATCTGTAATCTCATCAAAAAAAAATCCAGTTAGTTTGACAGGGTAGGGTTTATTTTCCATATACCCATGCATTGAGCCTCGTGATTCCACATCCTAGTTTTTTAATCCAGATTGATCACTGCAGAGATAATTTTAAAATATTCAGTGTTGTCTTGTACAAATAGAGCTGTGCGCACATGCTAGAATGGCATACGTGCATTTTATTTTTTCTAGGAATTACCATATAAGAAGTGGTTGGGATTTGTTTTCTTATTATTCTCTGCCAGTAAAATTTGGAGGTTGTATTTTTCTTGATTAAATGTTTTCTCTCTCTCTCTCTCTCTTTTTTGTTTTAAGTTATGCATTCTTACATGTAATTAGTGTAGCTGTAATCCATTTTCCATCAGGCTACCAGTGTTACCTTTCTGTTGACCTGTGCAATTAGTCACTTACCATTTCTGAAGGGTGTGGTGTGGTTTAGTCTGATTTGTTTTCATTTTTTCAGATCTCAAATCTTTAGCTAAGGCGGAAAGACTACTAACTGAACTATAAAAATATTTTTTCAAGAACATTTTCTTTTTTGTTAAATAGATTCATAGATTCATAGATATTTAGGTCAGAAGGGACCATTATGATCATCTAGTCTGACCTCCTGCACAACGCAGGCCACAGAATTTCACCCACCACTCCTACAAAAAAAACCTCACACCTATATCTGTGCTATTGAAGTCCTCAAATTGTAGTTTAAAGACCTCAAGGAGCAGAGAATCCTCCAGCAAGTGACCCGTGCCCCATGCTACAGAGTATAATATATATATATATATATATATATATATATATATATATATATATATAATATATATATAATATACAGAGTATAATAACCTTTAAGTCGTTGAAGTTTAAATTGTTCATAAAAATCAGTGACCTACTTGCTGATTCTGTTTATTTAAAAATAAAAAGCGAATTAACCTTAAAGTTCCTCTCTAATTACTGAAAATTTGTCAACACACTTTATTTATGACTCTTACCTCCCACTTATGTCCATTACTGTGGAACCTTGCTTTGGTTTAGAGTATTAACTATAGGGTTGCCAACCCTCCCGGATTGGCTGGGAGTCTTCTAGATCTCCTGGTGGCTACTGAAACCAATCTGGGAGATTTTAATAGGCCGCTAAAAGTCCACTCAGCGGTGTAGTGGGGCTAAGGCAGTTTCCCTACCTGCCCTGGCTCCGCATGGCTCCCGGAAGCAATTGGCACATCCCTGTGGCTCCAAGGCACAGCTGCCTTGCTCCAAGCGTGCTGCCCCCCCCATCCCCCACCCCCCCCCGAGTTCCTTGGCTGGGAACTATGGCCAATGGGAGCTGCAGGGGCAGTGCCTGCAGGCAGGGGCAGCACACATCGCTGCCTGGCTGCTCCTAAGCCTAGGAGCCAGACATGCCGGCCGCTTCTGGGAGCCGCCTGAGGTAAGCCTGCACATCCCTCATCCCTTCTGGCACCCCAACCCTCTGCCCCAGCCCTGAGCCCTCTACCACACACAAACTTCCTCCCAGAGCCTGCACCCCAAACCTCTTCCTGCACCCCAACTGCCTGCCCCAGGCTCAGCCCGGAGCCCCTTCCCACACTCCAAACCCGTCAGTCCCACCTTGTAGCCCAGAGCTCGCACCCTCTTCCACACCCCAACCCCATGCCCCAGCCCGGTGGAAGTGAATGAGGGTGGGTGAGAGTGAGCAATGGAGGGAAGGGGGATGGAATGAGCGGGGCAGGGGTGAAGTAGGGGCGGGCAAGGGTGTTTGGGTTTTTGTGATTAGATGGTTGGCAGCCCGAATTAACTAGTAGATCATGGCCCACAGAATAATGTGGGACTAAGGAATTTGTGTCTGTTTCTTTCTTGGCTTGGCCTCATGGGAAGAGCCTTAAAATTGTATTTTTGATAAAATGAGTTTGGGTAATCTTGAAGATCATAAATCAAACACAATAGTGTAATACTCGGAAGTATATTAAGTGGGTACTTTTGTTCAAGTTTCTGAACATTTTTTCTTTTAATATTTTAATATTTATTTCATCATTTTATCATGAATATATTTGCTCAACCCAGTATATTTTATAATGATTAATAGTCATGAGGTACTGATACAAACTTGTAACTTTTGTCTGATATTTTTCCTCTACATGGCTATCTCAAATGTAAGTGTACTTATAACTGGTATCTTAATGTAATTATACATCACTTTCTCTCTCCTTTACAGTAGGGAAAGTGAGGGGCAAAAAAATAGATGGGGATTGGATTGAGGTTCTACTTTCATGAAGGCCTTATTGTTTCCCCTCTTACAACTTCCTTTCTCCCTATATCTGTCTCCCATGATCATGAATATGCTGTGTGTAGGAGGGCCGGATAGGATTTCCGTAAGAAGTCAGTTTGTCACTCATCACCAGCTATCCAGGTGGAGCAGCATGATGATCTTTTTAAGCCCCTGCTGAGGAATGAGACCTAGACAGCTTCTGGAATTCAGAAATTCCAGGTTTTGTGATTGACAGCGTATAGTGCGACAACTAAGCCACCAAACTAGCTTGTTCATCTCTGATCTTTTCTGTATTCAGTTCACATCTTAAAAATTTTTTCCAGCTGGAAAATATAGCTGGAGTTGAGACTGATCTATGCCTCTTTACATTTTCATAAAGTATGTTGATTCCTGCTTTTTACACCTGTGTTATATCACATTTGCTTGTTTTGCTTGTTGCAATGCTTTGCTTTTAGCTAACTGCATGCTTCATACTCTCTAATGATTTTTATTCTGTTTCTAGGAAAAGCTCTTGTCAAGATCTCTTCAAAGAGGTGAAGATCTTCAATTTGATCAGGTAGGAAACACTTTCATTTAAGATACTGCATTGTCTGTTTTTGTTTTTTCAGGTTTTATGGAATTAAGGTGTTCCATTCAAGCAGAGGATCACAGTTCTACTGTTCAGATGATTAACTTAGAATGTTAGTGTACTGGTTTATGTTAAATAATTACCAGAGATAATAAGTCCGATTTTTGTTACCTACTCTAAAATGTAATCATTAAAGGGTTTTATTTTCTCAAGGACCATTGCCTAGAAGGTGGAGAATGATACTGTTTCATGAACAGTTTTTGAATCTCTTTGACTTCAGAAAACTAGGATTTAATAAGCAACTTGACAGGGGACACAGAAAATGAGTTGGTATTAAGACATCACTGCAGTACTGACAAGTGGACTAGAATAGTCTGAGATGGGATTGCTTTCAGGGGATGTAAACCAATCACTTTTCTTTTTTTCTTCGGTAACTAAGGTAAAAGTACCTGGTCTGTTTTCACTTGAGATATGTTAAGCAAACCATTTCTGTTGTTTTAATTCTATTTCCTATTTTTAATCTTGTTTTTGTTGAGATTACTTTTGTTTAGGAAGTTTCATGCAGGTGTCCTCAAATAAGAAAATTCCATGAGGTGAGGTGCAGACGATCCTAGGCAAACCCAAGGTGGGAAGCTGAAAGATTAAGAAGGAGACAATAGTTAATGATGGATGTTCAGACATATTTGATCATAATTGAATTTACAGCCTTGCTACTCAATGTATGGCATATGGTTGTGTTTTTTGTGTCCCCATCTCTGATTCTGCTATTTGATGTGATGTCCAGAGTTGGAGAGAACATGTTATTTAGAAGTAAGTGTCTCTGAAAGCCAATATGCAGAGGGAGCTGTTTTGCAACGTGAGTGGTTTTCAGCATTGCAGCAGCTCCTGCAGCAGCATTGTCAGAGCTCTGGCTCTGTTGCAGCAGAAGAGAAGAAAGTAAGGAGAGACCCAAAGGGGAAGCAGAGTAGACAGCCCAGGTGGAGAGAGAAGGGAGACTCTGAGTAGGAGTGTGGGGGAAGAAGAACCATGGAGGCTACCTTTCTAAACCTTTTCCAGTCAGAACAGCACTATGTTGGAGTGAGAAGCTGAACTCAGCATGAGGAAAGAGAATATAGAAGGAGGCTATAGAACAGATGACGAAGGGGAATAGTAAATAAAGTAGGATATTGAGTGGGGCTAAAAACACTAAAAGGCAGTCTGGAGAGAGGGAAAGTAGCTTGCAAATTGAAGGGGTCTTAGAGTTTCCTTTCTTAGGTTATCCCCCTTCTTTCTTCCTCCTCCTGATAAAGTCTAACTACTCCTGTTAAAGATGACTTCTTGTCCTTGGGTCAAAAAGATAATTATGAAGAGTGAGTAGTTTGTCTTTACAAAGTACAGGATTGCAAAATTGATCATGTTTAAAAACTATAAATAGTGAAGTATGTTTTATAGGATAGATCGTTAACCACAATATTTGAAAAATAATAAAAAAATATAGTATTTTGCCTAGTTTTTAAAAAATGTTACATTATGTTGCCATCTTGATTGCTTTAATGCATTATTTTCTTTCTAAATCTTAAAGTGTGAATGTCCTAGCACACCTTAAGGCAGAGGTGGGCAAACTACGGCCCGCGGGCCACATCCAGCCTGCAGGACCGTCCTGCCTAGCCCTTGAGCTCCTGGCTGGGGAGCTAGCCCCGGCCCCTACCCCACTGCCCCTCCTTCCCCGCAGTTACGCCGCTGCACAGGCAGCGCGGCTGGCTCCATCCAGACAGCGGGGCTGTGAGCTCCGGCCGCTCTGAGCAGCATGGTAAGGGGGCGGCAGCGAAGGAGGTTGGGTAGGGGAGCTGGGGGGCGGTCAGGGGGCAGGGAGTGGAGGGGGTTGGGTAGGGGGTGGGGTCCCGGTGGGGAGCTTAGGGGCGGGGGGTGCCAGGAGGGGGAGGCCAGGGGACAAGGAGCCAGGGGGAGGAGTGGGGAGGGGAGGGTTGGATGGGTCGGAGGTTCTGAGAGGGGCAGTTAGGGGGTGGGGCCAGGCTGTTTGGGGAGGCACAGCCTTCCCTAGCTGGCACGCCATACAGTTTCGCAACCCCGATGTGGCCCTCGGGCCAAAAAGTTTGCCCACCCCTGTTTTAAAAACAACTTTCCAATCACTGGCATTGACCAGTGATCAGAAAGGAAAAGGAAGAAAGTGTGGCAGTGGAAAACTTCTTTCTTCTTTGAATGCATCTCCACATATATGTTGGTACGCGTGTGTCCTGTGCACTCAAGCTAGAGACTTATGATCAGCAGTACCCAATGGGATGACTCATATACCCTTAGTGTCCTTGTGTCTCCAGCTGAGGGCAAAAAGGGCAAGTGTGTTCCAACTTTCCCTCTGTTCCTTCTCACTGCTCATGGCTACGAATTGAACGTCTCAGTGGCTGCCTCTAAATTTTATGTAATTAGCAGTTAAGTACTAGCTAGCTAGTTAGGTTAATGTTGGAATTTTACAGTGTTTCCTTTTATTTCTTTTTGAAGAAACTATTCTTGTTTATTTACTGGGGAAGTACTCTCAGTACTGGTTCAGTCAAAAGTGAACTCATCCCTAGGTTGCAAAAACTGCCCAGTATGAGAGACAGAAATGCTCTTAAATGATGGTTAGGGTAAGTGCTTAATTTGCCTAGATGAGGGGCACATCACTGAGGAGTGTGCTATTTGGAAGTCATTTTGCAAATAAACCCAGAGATCTAGGAAACCTCAAGTTAAACTTAAAATGTTCCCAACTGAAAGATCACTGTGCCAGGCCTCTGATCTTAGTCTGCTTGGAGCTAGTTCGTCTGACTATGCCTCATCTAGGAGCACTCCAGTAGCCACTTTATCTGGAGCCACAAACCCCTGACACAACCTCATAAGACTTGTGAAGAGAAGTGCGTGCATAAACACATTGGGAAGAATATCACTTTTCCATAATTTATATTGTGAAATAATCATGTGCTTTAAATGTGAATTTGCTTTGTGACAGCATTCAGGTACATTATTTTAAAATATCTAGCATCTTCTAGTTAATTTTAGCATGGTTGCCTATATAGAGTATTTCAAACCTCCAGATTAACTTTACAATATTTGCTTGTTTCCTTATCATACGTTTTTCATTATGTTTGATTTAGAATGTTGTGATTACAAAAATTCCCTTGAATGAACATAAAGATTATTTTGTACAAAAATTACTCTAACATAACATAGAACTATTCAGACAGTATTAATCTAGAAGAGAGGATGATTTGAAGTAACTAAATTATAAATCTTACATTAACCAATATACCTTTTTTATCTTTCCAGTTGATAAGCTCTATGAGCTCAGTAGCAGAGCACTGTCTCCCCTCCTTACTACGCACCTTGTTTGACTGGTACAGGCGTCAAAATGGAACTGAAGATGAATCTTATGAATACAGACCTCGATCTAGCACAAAATCTAAGGGGTAAGTGCCATTGGATTTTTTCCCCTCAGCAAATCAGCATTTGGTTCATATGTTTATTGCTATAAAAGTGTAGTTGTACTTTTTGGATAACAAAACATTTAATATTTTGGGGTCTTATTTCCTGGGTCAGAAGAGGCTAAAGTTTCTCAGATTTTGCCCTTAACCTGGGGAGAAGTTAATGTAATAACTTAATGATTCCTCGGGCTAATTTATGGAGCAGTGTTGATGCACTCTGAAGTGATTCCTAACTAGTTCATGTCCTCTTGAGAGTGGGGGTTGGGTTTTTTGGGTTTTTTTTTTTTTTGGCTACCTTTTGGGAGGGGTGGGGGAAACGAGGCATGGAAGCAGTAAGAAAAAAATCAGAAAGATTTTCTGGCCTCCTGAAACAATCCCCCCCGCCCCCTCCCCCCCCCAAAAAAATCCTGCTGCCCTCCAAACTTATAATTCTTTCCTAACCATGTACTGTATTGGATATGTATTTGACTATTTTTACTTTAAAACAACCAACCAAGCACTAATATGTAACTCTTATACTATGTATCTGAATTAAGTCCTACATATAATATTTGTTCTTAATTTCTTCCTTTAGGGATGAGCAACAGCGTGAGAGAGATTATCTACTTGAAAGGAGGGACTTAGCTGTAGATTTCATTTTTTGTTTAGTTTTAGTAGAAGTTCTAAAGCAGGTAAGCTCTTTAGCTTCTACAAGGTGTGTGCTTGCTGTTAATCTTTTGTTTGTAATTGTTAACATCCAAATGTTTCAGTCATCTACTTCAAGTTTTTTTATATAAGACTCAGGCCAGTACAGGATGAGTACATGTGATGTTACAATAATTCTTTCAGCTGCACAAAGCTTTCCGCCTCTCCTACTTGCTCTCTCCTCAGCTCTCCATCCCTTCTTTATACCTTCTCTATTGAAATCTCTTAGAGGGCATGTCTACTCTGCCGCACAGTTTGGACTATGGGGATGTGACTAGCAGTGCACACCAAAGTTCTGTATTGAAAATCCCCTATGTAGGCATTGTGGGGTGTACGAAAAGGTTCCTGTTTCACATTGAGGTAATCCTGTTTGAAGTGGACTATGTTAATGCGAAGAAAAGTCAGAATGAGGAAACATCATTCTTCTTTGAGTGTTCTCCACATATTCCAACTGATGGTGGCTGGTGCAGCTGAGATGTTGGAATGTTCTCATAGCAGCGCCCATTACAGTACTTGCATGTCCATCCTATCCTTCCCCTCAGTGTTCCCAAACATCTGAGGATAAGGGGATGTGTTGCCCTCTGCCATCTCTGTTCCTTCCAACTACAGCAGCAGACAGATGTGGATGTCTCCAGATCTCTTGGATCCAGAGCCTTCTCTCAAGACTTTTTAGTGACCTGGATAGCTTTTTACTTTTAGTATAGTTAGTATAATTAGGATAAGAATAATTAGTTATTTAGGTCAGTTGTTGTTTTTAGTGTAGCTAAATAGTTGTTAAAATCAGTTTCATCTACTGGCTAAATGGCAGATCCAAAGGCAAAGCAATCCAGTTTTAAGAGGTGTGCATCTTGCCTGGTAGTCTTCCTGGAACTGGACACCCATGTCAGATGCTTGGTATGTCTTGGTGACGACCACTCTTATTTGACTTGCTCCATCTACAATATGCTCACTCAGAGAGCACGTAAGGAGCATCTGAACAGACAGCAAGCCCTTTTGCTTCAAGAAGCTTTTCTGGCAAAGCTGCTTGGAATTGATAACTCTAAGGGATTCAAGCACAAGTTAAAAAGATGGGTGTCATCACCTCGTACAGCTAACTCGAAGAAAAAGAGTACTATGATGGAAGGTCTGATTTTTGGCTCTGGGATAGAGTTCCATGACTGCCGCACAGTCTGTTCTCAAACTTTGAGCCAACAATGAAAGCTCCAGAGACTCCCTTGTCACTGTCCTCTGAGGCAAGAAGCGAGTGGTGAGAGAAAAGCCATTAGATTGTCCATCTGTGTTCCAAAAAAGATGGCAAAAGACAAAAAAGCACCTGTTAGTGGTGTGACGTTACACTGAGGAGATTCATTGGCTCCAGATCTGTCAGCATTGGATCCTAAACTGAAAGCGAAGAGTGCTCATTAGGGTAAATTCCTTCATAAATTTCATCTAACAGATCCAAAGTTAGTTATGGAATCAACAAGTTTCTTCATCACAGATTCACATATTTACATCAGTTATTGTGGTAGCTTATTTCTGTATCTCTGAGTATATCTACACAAGGATAAAAAACCTGTATCTGGCCTGGGTCAGCTGACTCAGAGTTGCAGAGCTTGGGCTCCAGGGCTGAAAAAATCGCTGTGTAGACATTTGGGCTCAGGCTAGAGCCAGATTCTCTACGCAGCGATTTTTAGCCCCAGAACCCGAGCCCCATGAGCCCAAGTCAGCTGACCCAGGCCAGCCACAGCCAGGCGGCGGGTCTTTTATCCCTGTGTAGATACCGTATCAGACCAAATCACCACAAATATCTCTGCTTTTATGGTGCTAATGCATTCCAGTATAAGGACCTTCCTTCTGGCCTGTCTCCTGCCCCTAGAGTTTTACAAAATACCTTTCTGCTGTAGAAGCCCCTTTGAGAAGGCAAGGTATTTTTGTTTACCCTTATCTAGATGATGGGGCTCCTCAAACTCACATTTCAAAAGAGCTTTCTCAAGCTATGAGAGATTAGGACTTTTGATCAATATGAAAAAGTCCCACATCTGTCCTGCACAGAGAATTCCCTTCATACGAGCAGTTCTTGACACATAGGAAGGTAGGGCTTTTCTGCCATGCAAGAGGCTCCTCAGGATTCAATTTGCTGTAAGTACGCTAAATCAACAAAGTACCCAAAAAGTAACATTCTTCTTAAAGTCAAGATTTTTAGGACTCAGAAGAAGAGGGGAAAGTGGGTAGAGAGCTTCAGTATTCATACTCCACGGAGTCTTAATAGAACTTGACTCTAGGCCGTGGAGCAGTAGAAGGAATTGAGGCAGCAGAGGGCATCTGACCCCCTTCTATAGCCTCACCCTCCGAGTGTTCGGGAATGCTATCAGAAGGGGTAGGAGGGAGTGTGAGCGCTTAAACGGGTACTGCTATTAGAAGGTTCCACCGGCCGGTGCAACCCAACTCTGAATATGCACTGTCCATCTCAAAGAACCCCAGTTACAGATTCTTCATTTTTGTCCATTCTCAGTAGCATCAATATCAGCAATCATCAACTTACTACTTCGCAGAAGAGAGTTGGCTGCATGCTAACACTCGATATTATTTGCATTAGTTTGAACTTCACATTTATTCATGTATAAAATATAATAATAGAAAATTTTACAGGAGGAAAGTCCCAGGACAGAGAGGTGTATTGCATTCTCTGTACTTGAATCATAAAATTCTTTTTGGGGGGGTTGTGTGGGGGCTGGAGGATACTTCTGAAATAAATATAACTTACTCTTAGTAGTCTTTGAAAATTTAATTATTTGACAAAGCTAGCCTGTTTAAACATTTAAAGTAGTGTAATGTGATTTGATTAGTTAAATAAATAGTAAAAAGTGGGTGTACATCCAGAACAAAAATGACCTTTTAAAGAATATATTTGGCTCTTTTTAGGTGCTGACTCTTAGGAGGCAAAATGAAAACATAGCTGAAAGGCTAAAAAGGAAAGCTCTTCCATTGAATCCAAAATATAAAACCTCTACACCTTTTATGTGATACTACGAGCCACTGTGAGATTGGCCCACTTAGATGTGTTTGTACCTGATCTCTACACCAAATCTACTTTATTCTTAGGAAGAAATTGATGTGTGCGTGGCCACTCTGATATATAGTACTTATAAAATACTTTAATCATCAAAAAGCTTCAGAAACATGATTTTTGACAGTTTAAAAAAAAAAACACATACACACTGGGCAAAGGTGGGCTATGCATTTGGGGCCAGTGTTCAACCATTTCCTTACACATTTGTCACCTCCTTTGATGTGATACAAACTGGGCATAAACTCCTCTTCTCTGTTCTTGCTTTTTCTCTTTGCTCTTAACCAGATGGATGAGCTTTTAAACTGATGCCTTTGGCCTCCTTTCCCTGACATGAATATCTTTACCCTACATTTGAGGTTAAATCTGGAATGGTCAGACCACATCAGTTAGTGAGGTCTGAAATGAAACAGTTAATCTAGACTCATAGCTATTCATGATATGCACATAATGATGTGATCACTTAATTTCTGAGTGCCATTTTTGATTACTTAAACTCAGTAGTCAAATTATTTAACAGAATGCCACACATCACTGATGTGGAGTCATAGTGCTTGAATATCTAGGCACAGAACCTCACCTGGTTTCAATTGTCACAGCTCCACTGAAGTCAGTGGAACTGTGACAGTTACGCCATCTCAGGATCTGCCTCCTAATCTATTCTTGAATATTTCTAAGGGGCGTAGCACAGTGGTATTTATGTACTGATATAATAAAGTGAAATTGTATCTATATTTCAGATACCTGTTCATCCAGTGCCAGATCCTTTAGTACATGAAGTTCTGAATTTGGCTTTTAAGCACTTTAAACACAAGGAAGGGTAAGTCAAGTTTAATTCATGCACATAATATTTTTTGTTTTAATTCACAGTGCTTTATCATCAGGCTGTTTTCAGACTGACTGCATAGGTTTTCTGTTCTGATTGCCTCACACCTAATAGATTTGGCAATAATACACAAAAAATGTAGTTAATACTGATTTTTGAAGCTAAAAATCATGACTGATTAAAAAAGACAGCTGTGTGCAATAGAAGGCTTATTTTGTTTGTCTTAAAATATACAGCTTAATTTGCACAATAAGGGCAAGAAAAATAGAAGTTCGTTGTCAGGTTACATAAATAAACTCTTCCCATGTAGAGTGCTATATACAGTTCCACCTTAAAATGTATTGCATCCAGTAAGCCTACCAAAATTAACCTACACCAGTTCAGATGTTATCCATTTTTAAACTTAAAAACAGAATGTAGGTCTGAAACAGTTCCCAGTGAAGTGTGGTCTTTCTATTCAGATTGGAATTCCTCATTGCATGGAGCACCTTTTATGTTTTGTATACCGCTGAGCACACTGTTGATATGTTCAAATAATATTTTCTAAAAGCACATCCTTGTTCTTTTCTTCTCCCCATAGGTATTCAGGAACCAACACTGGGAATGTGCATATTATTGCAGATTTATATGCAGAAGTGATAGGGGTTCTTGCTCAATCAAAGTAAGCTCGATATTTCACTTCTTCCTTTTCCCTCTTTTTTTTTCCTCCAAAAGGTAAAACTATCCTCCCTGACTACTACTTACAGCACATTTATTAATAATGTTAGCAAACTGGAAGCTTTTCCATAGTTGTACATAAGGAAGTCAGCTACTAATCAAACATTTGGCATAGCAGACATATTGTTGTGCATCATTCCCATAGTCTAACAAAATAAGAAATGCTGTCCTTTCTTTGAAACATAAATTATACATCTTTCTATTGCACAGTGCTTCCTTCAGTATGGCACTTTCCTCTCTCTCATTACTAGTCTCTCTCATTAGCTTGAGTACAATTCCAAGTCTGTCCAATGAGGGTTGGAATAAAATGGGAGTGTTAATGGCTCATAACTTCATGAGATGCATATTGTGTATTTCTATCATTTAATAAGATTTTACAGATTAGACATTTAAGAAATATTTTCAAAGCTAATGAGTTTAATTTAAAAATAAGACCTAGTGTATCTTGCATTATAGGTACATTTTATGTACTTGTGTATTCAGGGTTTATTCTCTGGTTTGCCTGTCTGCTCCATGTTTGCACCTGTAAGGTATTGAAATGCATAGGTATCCTCTCTCTCTGAGCAGCTTTTTGTAAATTACATTGTATTTCCTCCTTCAAAGAATGGAACAGATACAACTCAAATGAGAAAAATGCTGTCTATATGCAGTTACAGAGACATGCCTCTGATATTTTTGTGTAAAGGCCGGTGAGTGTAATTGTAATTTTAAAATAGCTAAGTGCTCATTTATTCAACAAAACTATGCATCAGGAAGATTTTTAAGAAGATGCTGCCATTTTTTAGGTATATAGATGGAGTAAATAGAAAGCTGACATCCCTCAAATGTTATTTGCTCTGCCTACATATGTTTTCTAATATGCTAATCACCACAGTATCTAGACATCAAATACAAGAAATAAAATCTGTCTACCTTAACTGTGTCTCTTTAACTGTAGCTACAATATCATTGTCAGATAAAGTTACTTGAAAAATATGTTTAAAATAGAAATAAATTAAACTGAACTAAGCAATATCAATGTTTGCTATGTGTGTAAATTATCCAGGTTTCAGGCTGTTAGGAAGAAGTTTGTCACTGAATTAAAGGAACTGCGGCAGAAGGAACAGAGTCCTCACGTAGTACAAAGTATCATCAGCTTAATTATGGGGATGAAGTTTTTCAGAGTAAAAATGTATCCTGTAGAAGACTTTGAAGCATCATTTCAGTTCATGCAGGTAAATGTGAACCACCTGGAAATAAAGCAGACGTCATTTTGAAACTAGATTTATCTTCTGTGTGTCTTCGTTAGCAAGGTTCTGTCTTCTTTGATGGCTTGCATATGTACACTGCACTGTAGGTGTGGTGTGTGAGCTCCTTGTGCATCAGTGCTGGAGACTTTTTCCCTAGCAGAAATTTAAGGAGTGGCCTTGCCTACTGCTGAGCCCCTTGTGCTGTGAATAAGGGTATAAAGGGTGGAGACACCCTGTCCCTCTTCCAGTTCCTTCTTACCATCCATGATCAGCACATTGGTGTTCCATGTGAACAACTATTTGATCTACCTAGTGGTACTCAAAAAGTTCTGACTATTCATTTTCTTTTCTTTTAGTGTTATAAGTTTAAGTTTGTTTCTTTTGATTTAGTCCTTCTTTTGTCCTGTTTTCAGTCTGTCAGGTCTCTGGATCCAGCCTACTGGGGTGGGGAGTATATGTCAAAGTCTCCTGGGGTTCAAATCTTATGCAGGCTGCAAAAAGCCTTTGCCTGTTAGTGACCCTTGCTCCTGCTGCCTCAACTGTTTTGGGTGAGGGCCACATCAGAGATAGGTGCTCTATCTGTCACAGCTTCAAGACTAGGAAAAAGCTGCTGGAGGAGTGCCTCTGGTATATCTTTAGATCAGCTTTGGAGCCCTCTCAGTCATCTAAGGGAAGCTCAGGCCCCAGAAGCACAAGCAGAAGTCTGCATCCATTGCCTCAAAGCTTAGAGTGAGGGACTCTTCAACAGACGATCCTTCAGACATATCGGTCCTCATCCTCAAAAGAAACCTGCACAATGCTTTCAAAAGATGAGCCTGGGAGCTTAAATTCATAGATACTAAAAATCATGGACTGAATAGAGACACTAATATTGCTTATTACAGCAATTTATAACCCACTAACAACCCCCCCCCCCATCTTCCCCCTTCCCCCCATATGACCGGAGGGGTGTTAACAGGCCACTTTACCTTGAATGGTCCTTTGAAATGTGTGTTAAATATTTATGCTAAATAATCATGTTCAAGTCCTGTATTTAGCAGTGACACTTTGATTTAGTTTCCCAGACCAGAAGAAGAGCTCTGTGTAAGCTTGAAAGCTTGTCTCTGTCACCAACAGAAGTTGGTCCAATAAAAGATATTTGTAATGGGTTGCCCCCCTCCCTCAGTTAGAAATTACATAAACTGGGTTCAATAATAAACAAAATACGTTTATTAACTACAAAAGGTGGATTTTAACTGAATATAAGAGATAATAGAACAAAGCAGATTACTAAACAAATAAAACAAAACACGCAAGCTAAGCTCAAAATATTTCAGAAACAGGTTACAAAATGTACTTTCTTACCCTAAATGTTATTTTAGGCAGGTTGCAAAGTTTCTGTGGTTCAAAGTTCCAGTTATATTTCTTTTCAGACTGGACCCCTGTCTCAGTCTGAACTCCCTCCCTGCCTTCTCTTCAGGTGGATTTAGCAGTCTTTCTTCTTGGGCAAACAGGCCATGGAGAGGAGTCATCCTATTTGCCTTCCTCCCTATCCTTAAATAGGATTTACATAAGGCCTTTGTTTCCCAAACTTGACCTCCCCTTCCCTTCCAGTGGAAAGTTACAAGAAGTCGTAGGTAATGTTTAGTATCAGGTGACAAGACCACCTGACCTAGTAATGTCAGTTATGTCCTGGATGCCTCCCAGGAGGGAGAGAGATTAGTATCTTCATGGTTTGGTGTGCCCTCCTGATGGCTCATCAAATTCGATGGCCTGTCATCTGGTGGGTGTCTTCCCAATAGACACCCAGTTGTAATGGTTACATAGTCCATATTCCTAACTTTAGATACAAAAATTATATTTGCATACAAATTGGATAATCATATTCAGTAAATTATAACCTTTCCAATGATATCTTACAAGACCCATCTTGCATAAAGTACGTCTCAGTTATGTCATATCCATATCATAAGCATAGTTCCATAAAGAATATGGAGTACAATGTCACAATATTATCTCACCTACCTTGACACTCTAGTATCCTGGGACTGACACGGTTACAACAACAACTTTTCCACAGTTAACCAAAGTGTTCCCTTTCTGGATCTAACTCCACCTCAACTCTTTCCCTCTATCCCCCACAGTTGTGCATGGCTCCCATTTGTAAGGGGACAGTAAGATTGGTGTGGGTAGGAGAAACACTGAAACTATAATCTTCAATGGGACAAAAACCAGCTGTTAATAACTTTAGACAAACTACTGTAAGTTTTCTACAACTGTCCCATCCCCAGCTGGGAACTTTCTAAACATGTCTCCTCCCTTCCCTTGGTCCAAACTCCCCTGGGCCCATCACTTCCGGTGTGCTAGCTAAGAAATGCACAGACATGGGCACAGTGACTGTTCATTGATAATCTGTTCTATAGCTTCTGCCAAAAGCATAATAGTGGTGTGATGGGTTGGATCACAGAAACCCCTTTGGGGGCTGCCAATTGATGTGCCAAGACTACTTCTGCCCCTGCTTTCCCTGTCCTCTCAGCTTGGGACTTCAGTGCCCTGCCTGGTTTGAGCCAGACCCACTAGCCTGCTGCAAACCCAGACCCAGGTCTGAACCACTTCTCCTTACAGCTGTAGGCTTAAACTGAAAGCAGCTTAAGAAGTGTTTCTGTCTTTAACACTCAGATGCCCAGTGGGGTCCAAATCCCAAATAAATCCGTTTTACCCTGTATAAAGCTTACACAGGGTAAACTCATAAATTGTTCGCCCTCTACAACACTGATAGAGAGGTATGCACAGCTGTTTGCCTCCCCACCCCCAGGTATTAATACATACTCTGGGTTAATTAATAAGTAAAAAGTGATTTTATTAAATACAGAAAGTGGGATTTAAGTGGTTCCAAGTAGTAACAGACAGAACAAAGTGAATTACCAAGCAGAATAAAATAGAAAACTCAAGTCTATGTCTAATAAAACTGAATACGGATAAAACCTCACCCTCAGAGGAATTCCAAGTAAGCTTCCTTTTACAGACTAGTCTCCTTCTAGTCTGGGTCCAGCAGTCACTCACACCCCCTTAGTTACTGTCCTGTTTTCCAGTTTCTTTCAGGTATTCTTGGGGGTGGAGAGGCTATCTCTTGAGCCAGCTGAAGACAAAATGGAGGGGTCTCTCAAGGGTTTAAATAGACTTTTTCTTGTGGGTGGAGACCCCCTCCTCTCTCCTATGCAAAGTCCAGCTACAAGATGGAATTTTGGAGTCACATGGGCAAGTCACATGTCCATGCATGACTCAGTTTTTACAGGCAGCAGCCATTGTCCACATGCTACCTTGAATGTCCTCATGTAGACTTCTTATGTGGATTGGAGCCTTCCAAGATCCATTGTGCGTTAAGTGCTTCTTGATTGGACACTTAACTTGCAAATTCCTTTCTAAAGAAGCTGACCAAATGCCTTACTAAGGTTATTTAAAATCAAACCAGTATACAGCCAATATTCATAACTTCGAATACAATGATGACACATGCATACAAATAGGATGAATAGATTCAGTAGATCATAACCTTTACATAAATATGTTACATGGCATATGTAGCATAAAACATATTCCAGTTATGTCATATATACATTCATAAACATATTTCCATAGAGCCTTATGGGGGGCACCGTCACAAGTGGTTCATCAGAAATCTATAAAATCATTGACTTATGCCCTTGTCTTTCTCAGGGACTGTTTAAGATTTGAAGCAGAGCATGGGCTGTGCTTAAAATCAGGAATGTAGCACAGTGCAAGAGGGGATATTGGCGGGGAGGATGGGTCTCCATTTTAACTTACCAGCCTTGGGTTCCTGTTCCTGTCATGGCTCAGTGCCCTCCTCCGGTTTGTAAAAGGGTTGCTTCCTCAACTTGCTTCTCCAGGTAGAGGTGCAGAAACATGCTTCTTGTCCTCCAGGTCTTCCAGGGTATCCTCCATGCTCACTGCTGCCTCTTTGCCCTGGCCCTCATTGACATCCCATCGGACAGTGAGGTGGGGTTGAGGAGGGAGTTTTGAGCAACTTTAGGCTGTGTACTGGGAGCTCTTGACACCACCTGGTCCCATTCATCATAGAAGGGACATGTACGATGAGAGATTGTTGGAGTCTTTTGTCCTTCTGTACAGAAGCCTCAAGAGCTTGATGCATTCCCGGCACTGAGCTCAGTACCCTCCTGCTCCAGCCTCAGTGAAATTTCTGGGTGTAGGTGTATGTTCCTGCCACTCCAGGAGAAGTCTTAAAAACTGTGTACTCCAACCACACATTGACCAGCACCTGGCAGGCCAGATTACCTCTTTGCAAAGCAGGATCCAGGTTCACCTATATTGATCAAAAGAGTGTAGCAGAAAGTTGTTCTGGTGTGACAAGTGCAGCTTACTACTAGTAGTGAAAATGGGAAGACTGATCTTTATGGATTGGGTAAGGGACAGGAACAAAGGGGTTCAGTGCATTGTGTAATTGGGTGCAGAGGACTATTGAAACTCAAAATGTGGTACATGCCCCTTACCCCTGTCCACACAGCAAATCTTGCATGGGTATGAGGCTGTGCCACAGCCTGAGGCATGTACTTACTCACACCCCTCAAGCAGGTAGCTTATTTGCCCTGTATTCATGCCGTCTGACAAAAGTGCTTCTGAGGTTTAGATGTGGATAATAAGGGGGTTATGGCACAACCATGTGCATGGAACTGTTTATAGTTGCTAGTGTAGATGTAGCCTTAGACACCCTCCAAATGGATCACCAACTGCATTGCAATGGTTTATACTGCTAAGAGAGTAACATCTCCTGATAGTCTCAGTGTGTGCTTCAGAGCACATTCAACATCAGTTGCGTTTCTGGTGCACGTCCCCAATCTAGGCATTTGTAGAGCAGCAATGGGTCCTTGGTCTATATTTCCACCATACATTACACACTGTCTGCCCACTTCAAGGGAAGAAGCAAATGTAGGTGAGGAAGTCCCTCTTCAGAAGAGATTCCCAAGCTGTTACCTCAGGACGTGGGCCGTGGAGTCATCTACAGTGTAATAGACATATGCAAGCACCTGAAGAAGAAAAAATGGTTACTTAACCTTCTTGTAATGTTTGTTCTTCAGGATTTGAGGCATATGTCCATTCCATGACCCATCCTCCTTCCCTGATGCATGAGAGTCTACCACTGGGTTCCGGTGTGAAGGAACTGGAGGATAGGTGGGGCACCTTTGCCCTTTATACACTCACTTGAGAAACAAGGAACTCGGCTGTGGGCTGGTATGCTCCTGTGGGTACCAGTAGGGAAAAATTCTGCAGTACCAGGGCACAAAGTGTTCACATACCTACAGTATAATGCACATCTGCAACACGTCTCAAAGAACAATAATTGCAAGAACATTAAATAACTATTTTAATCTAACAAAGTTGCCCAGTACAAAAACAACTTGGTATTTTTTACTCTTGAGACATCTTATTTAATATATATTTTAAACATTATATTAATCAGTGACTTAGAGCTTCTTCCAAACTAAGCTAAATATTTTTGGCAGTCAGTTACCAGTTTAGGTCCTGATTCTGCAAAGACTTACACACATGCTTAAATACCTTGCTGGATTGAGACTATAATGCTCATAGTCTTGCAGGATCAAGCCCTTACTGTAAATATTTTCTCTAAAATTATGTTTTGTATATAAGTTATGATAGTACATAGTAACATTTATAAATGTTAAGTATTCTTAATGCCTAAAAATTTTCTAGTAATGACCATAAGATTACCGCATGTTTTCAGATATTTTAAAACAATCTGAGCAGGAAGATTTACCTTATAATTCTATTTATGGGAAAAAGACATAATAGAAAGACAACTGCGGTTGCAACTGTTTTTAGTTTTCAAAAAAATTGCTGGGGGTAGAGGCATAGAATTTGAAACCTTACCTTTGATAATGGTATGAATGAGTCTCAGATGCTGCTGAGGAATGGGCTAACTTTTATTTTTAAAATTATTAATTTTAAGTAGCTGCCAGTGTAGGACAGTTGGTGATGTTCTTATACAACAAATTAAAACTTAAAATGTCTTTATTTTTGTCTTTTGTTTTTGTTTGTTGTTGCTGTCTTTTTAACACTTGATCGTAAAGGAATGTGCTCAGTACTTCCTGGAAGTAAAAGATAAAGATATAAAACATGCACTTGCTGGTTTGTTTGTGGAGATTCTCATCCCTGTGGCTGCTGTAAGTAGTCTCCACACACACACACCCCCCCCGCGCGTGAGTTTGATTAGTTTTTCTTCCTGCAATTCTTTCAATAAATCCTCACTGGGTTGAATTTGTGCAGACCCATAAAAGCTGTTGGGCAAATGCAATGAGGCAAGAATTTACCTATCAGTACCTAAGTGCTCCTATGAAAGCAAGCATATCAGTACTTCCTACTTATTATCTGGTTTCCCACTTGTCTTTAGGCCTAGAGTAATTGCTCTCTCACCATAACTGTTATCTCTCATATTTATTGTGATAGGCTGAATTCTGCAGTTCTTATTTAGTCTTTACTCAAGAAAAGCTCTCACTGGCTTGTTCTTCACCAGCTGAAGCCTCTGAGCAGCCTTCAAATGTAGCCCCAAGTGTAGCATGTTACTGCCTGTTATAGCCTGTAGGTGACTGAAATGTACGCAGACCTCAAAAATGATTTTCTGTGCAAAAGAAAAGGATGCAGTCCTTTGGCTAAGTGAGTCCAATAAGACTCTGAATTTGTGAACAACCTTGATGTTTGGTGGGCATAATCCCTCATTTGAGGGAGACGTCACAGCTTCTGCCATTTTCTTAGAATGATTTCTCTTGCCAGTAAGTATCATCTGCATCTTACGCAGTTGAATTTGAGCTAAACAGCTTTCATCTGAATTCATTCCTCCAACAGACAGTGACAAAGGAAAACTGCATTGCCTAGGCTAAAGGAATAGGAAACAGGGCTGAGTATCATCAGCATGTTGAAAACAGCAGCCCATAACACTTCTCCTTCCCTGAGGAGGTTGTAAGTCAAGAAGACTCTGTGCCATCCAAGCCTGAAGCCTGGATGATAGGTATCCTAAAGATTAAAGGAAATTGTGTGTCTGATGTTGGCCAGCCATCACTTTCTCAATAAACTTCCACAAAATGAGTTTAGAAACTTTGTAGAAGTTGGTGAGATGGTTATGTCAAATGATAGTTTCATTAGCAAATGCCAGACCACAATACGTTGCTGGTAAACAAAGTACCCTCCCAAAGAATGGTGGGTCCTGAGTCCATTCATCAAGTGACTGAAAGGACTTCTGTCATTACGCTCAGGACCCTTCACTTTGTTACAATCAGAGAAGACAGTGTTGTTCGTTCCAATTTCTGTTATACTGCTTTCATTGTATCACAGACAGTAACCCAACTTGGATTTAAATGTAAAATGGAGCCAATTATGCCTCTTTGAACCACTTTAATACATTGATGATACCCTAAAAGTTATTTTTTTGTATCAAGAGAGCCACTTTGTTGGCTCAAATACTTTTCAAATGCATTTCACAATTTGTCTGCTTCTCATCACGTAAACATTCAGACTATTGCACTGAGCAAAATGGGGTTGCCATTTTTTGATGACTGCTTTATGAACGAAATAATAAAAATTAAGAAATTCAGTTACCTTTTATACAGAAGGACTAGAGAGAAATTATTAACTTGCAGTTGCTACAAATGTGAAGTTCAGTGCGTCTGTCCAGTGTAAAATCAAACTAATTAGGACTACTTCTGTAACACCTTTGATGTGTATGTTTCTTTACAAAGCACATAGTTTAGACAGGTCCCTCCCCTGAAGCGCTTACAATATTAATTGGACAAATACTAACATTAAAGGATGAAGTGTGAAGGTGAGAGAACACACAGTGAAGTTGGTCAGCAATGGAAGCCTAAATATGGACTAGGAGAGATGTGTTGATGGGGAGAGGGTGGGTGCATGGGAAGGCAGCAGTTCTGGGTTTGTAGAACAGAGTGGGAAAGCCCTTAGAGTGTGTGAGGGTGTGCGCACGTTCATGCATCGAAACAAATCCATGGTGATTTTGCGCCTGAATTGTGAAACTAAATGAAGACACTGCATTTATGATAGGGTACACAGTAATAAGCCCCATTCTTATTGAGTCCCAGCTCTCAGATTTATTGTGCATTAAGGAAAAAGGGTAACAGTGAGAAAAGTTGAGTGACCTCTTTTAACAAAAAAATACACACAGTTTAAAAGAAACTTCTGTCTAAGAAGTTGGTGTTGTCTATAGTAAAATAGTTTACACACTTAGCATGTGTTTAAAAATAAGACTCTTTTTCCTTAGTTAAAGCATGCAAATTCAGAACAGATGTTTCTGCACTTTTAGTCGCAACATTTTCATTGTTTTACTAGATGTTTGTGCTATATGACACATTGATTTCATGTGCTGCTCATTACATCTTATACAGAAAGACTTGAATAACTTCACTAACCTTAAAGATAATCTAAATGTTGAATTCTCATATGCCTGTATAGTTCCGCTTTTAATATATTTTAACTTCTTTCTTTCTGCCTAGATCTCTATACTCAATTATTTATATTTATTTTCACTAGGCTGTTAAAAATGAAGTGAATGTGCCATGTTTGAAAAATTTTGTGGAGATGCTCTACCAGACTACCTTTGAATTGAGCTCAAGAAAGAAGCACTCACTGGTATTAAAGAAATATTTCAGTTCTTCACATATTTACTGATATATATTATATTTTTAGATGAATGATTTACCCAAGGAAAGTTAAGGGAGTTCTTTAATATAAAGTCTTAACTCCTAAAGGCAGCGCAAGGATTAAATTTATGCTTTTTTATACTGCTTCTGCTTGATCTTTGATGTCGGTGTCGTTGTGCAGGATTTGTTCTCCCTGTGAATGAAAAGTAATTCTACCTCTGTTCTCATTCCCGAGCCTTTCCTGAAACTGACAGTTTTTTTTAATTATTTCAGTGGTTTGTGATGTGGAGTTGTTGTTCCCTGATATCTCCTCTGATAGTATAAATTCTGTTCAGTCAGAATCTCAATGTGGATTTAATTAAAGGGCAGAAGTGGCAGACCATATATTTTTTGCAGCAGACCAGCTGCCTGTTAACTACCCTGCTCTTGTCTATTAGCTCTTCTGCCCACATGTTTCAGCTTTTCCCAGCATCTGTTTATCTCCCCAAGCTTAGCTCATGGATTTTTTTTAAAGTGTGTTTCCTTTCAAGGATTTAACTATACTTTTCTTTATTTTTAAAATTTTTTTTGGTGTAGTATTTTTCACTCCCTTTATTCACATTCCTATAATGCAAGTGAATTCGTCTCACTTTGCATCTGGCACAAGGCTAATTTTTGTGTCTGTGGTTTGTACTTTCATTAAATTTACTTTAAAATTACTTTAAAATAATCTCTTACATTCACATATGGAGGGCTTTGAGTACAATAGAGATTCCATTGCTATCCTATTTTAGGATTCCAAGAATTAAGGAATGGCTGTCACTATAGACATTTAAACACTAGTTTGTAACAAGAATGTAATGATATCATTGTCAAACTTGGTGCTGAGAGGACATTTAGTTTTATTTTTTTAAAGTCAGAAACATTGTTGCATTATTCTTATTATTTAACTAGGTTGTATTTCTCTCCCCTAACTTTCATCCTATACCAAAATGACTGTGAATGAGACCAATTTTGTATTAAGGACCAGTATACTTTCTGTTGAAAAACTTTTAACACCTTAACAAATCTTACAGCACTTTGTCTCCAGCAGAAGAAGCACCATGGCTCAAGTACTTACAAACTGTATTAAATCTGTGAAGGTAGAACAGGGGAAAAGGCAGTGCTCCTGAGCACCCAAAGCCTTACTCAGGTTTTACTGGGGTGATTGCGTTGTTCCTGAATGTATTTCTCACAGAGCAATTTGATCAGTTCTTCTTTTTTCCCTCCTTGTAGGCTCTGTATCCGTTGATCACCTGCCTGTTGTGTGTCAGTCAGAAACAGTTTTTTTTAAATAACTGGCACATTTTCCTGCAGAACTGTTTATCACATTTAAAGGTAAGAAACATTCTTAGTTCAGAAACCTGTCACAAATCAGTAGCATTCAGTCTTATGAACTTTAAGCATTTTAATACCAACTAAAGCAAAATAAATAATTAGCTGTTTAAAAGAACACTGTCAAATATTTATTCTAAAAACCTTTTGAATGTTTTAATTCTCCATTGTTTAGTAATGTGTTTCCTGTGTTTTATGTGGTGCTGGAATTGGCATGGCACTTTTTTTTTTAAATGCAAAAGGTAGCTGTTTTAACTCATTTAGGTCCATTTGATGCTATCTTTGTGCATCAGCTTCATTGGTTCATGTTTGCATAGCTCTAGGAGCAGTGTTTGTTACTCAGCTGTTGTTCTACAGCCAGCAGAGAGCACAAACAATAACTCTTTTGATCACATAAAAATTATTGCTGGGAGGTCTGTGTATGTGTGTGCGCTCTCACACTTAAGTAATATAAATAGTAATTTCAAAATATATCTTCCTGTTTGATAAATTAGTTGATTAAAAAAGAAACTAAATATGTAGTCTGGAGGGGAAATGATCTCTACATCCTATACAAATTTTAAAGTTGTGTAAATTTTGAATATAAAACTTAGTGTCCCTTTTAACTCTTGACTGAATTCGATAGCATTGTCAATATTACTGGATTAATAAATGACACAGATCATTGATATTTTGAAATTATGGGGTTTTGTCCTAATTTAAAGCTTAAATTATTTACTGTGATATACTCTTTCATAAATTTTTATTAATGTGGTTTATTAGTAATGTTTGTTTTGTTTAACATCTTGGTTTTGATATTTTCAAAGTAATGGATTCACCTTATTGTTAGCATTGTTTCTGGCTAGCTATGTGTAACAATTTCCAAATCTTGTCTACATGCTTATGATTTAAATTATGTAAACCACGGTGAAAGCTGCTAAAGCAAAACACAGATTTTGATGTTTTTGAAGGTTCTTTTGTCTTCATGACATCTTTTGTATGTTTCTGTTGCTTGTTGGGTTTTTTGTATATTTTTTCATCTAACATTCTTCAAATTTTTTCAATGTCTGCTTTGTTTTTTGTTTTGCAATTGAAGCTTTCCTTTAAAAAAAAAAAAAAAAAAAAAAGAAGCTGAATTTCTTTTGCATCCTGAAGTCAGATATTCCTGGCATACCGTCCATAGCTGGCAATTGATGCATTAAAACTATCAATGCCAACGAGTTTAAGTAGTAACTGCGCAGCATGCATTGTTTACTTCGAATATTTTTCTTGCCCATTAACAACTTCACACATTTACCTTAGGGCTCTATTCAGCAGAAATTTTATATTTGAGCTTCTGTAATGCAGAACATAGAAGTTTTGGTACTGTACATTGATGAGGGACTTAGCAGGGTATTTGGTAGACCACTAAGTCATTTGGACTGCAGTTCCACTATTGTTTTCTGTGGTTATCTAGCCGTGGATTGAGACTTGGGTGAAGTGAATCTTTCAAATTCCATCCCAGTTATCTTTTTATTTTGCTTCAGCTAAGCTTGTTTCTCTGTGCATGTTGGCGTTAACTAAATGAGTAGTTAATTGCCCAGCAGGTGCTTTTCTAGATTTATTTTTTCTCCTCCTCCCTCATTTTTTACTTGGTCTCACCATAATATTTTATTTTTATGCATTTGCTTGAATTATTTAGCTATATGCAGCATAATAAAGATTAAGTACCTATTCACTCTAAATGTCTCTGACATCCTTTAAAATATAATTATCAAAATTATTTAATTAGAATATCAGCAGGTTTCATCTGACCTCCACTAGCAAAAATCAGGCAAAAATTAAAAATTGAAACAATAACATTCTCATACTACTAATTACTCTTATAACTCCCCTCCCTCCTCCAAAGGCTAGGGAGAAAGATGGGCTTTGTAACATTGCTGATCACAGCTGTGGCAGTATGTTATGGAGAAAGAAGTGGTCTCTTGGTATAGGGCTTTATTGGTCATAGCATTAGCTCTAAATTTCACCTAGAAACCAATAGAAATTCATTGGAGATTACGACGCATAGGAGTAATATATTCCACTTAACAAATATTTCCGTGAATTGATTCAGTAGCATGTAACTGTATCAGTATTTTCAAGTTTTTGGCTAATATTTTAAACCATTATTTTGGATACTATACAGTTAATTTTCAGTGGCTTGGTCAGGAGATTATCAGCTTCCCTGAGTCTGAGGATGAGGTCTCTGATCCTACTTCTGCTTCTTAAGGACAAGGAGGAAAAAGGTTTAAAGAGTCTGCACAAGTGGGAAGGGAAGTGTAGAGTAGAAGACGAGGTATTTCTTGGGAAAAGATAATTTTTTGCCTTAGGAAATTAATTAGTGTCCATTGCCACTAAACCATTGAAGCTAGTGGAGCATTCAAAGCCGTTACCAGGAAAAACCTTATTTCTGTGAATAGAGTCCTTAGTATATGGCTACCTGTTGTTTTGTGCTTTTTTTCATCTAACATGCATGTGCCTTCCATTCTCATGTTTGTTATGTTTTGCTGTCTCACATTGCTTTATTTAGATGCCATCTAACAACAGTATCAGAAAACAAATAGAAACACTCCAGGTGAGTTAATATGTTGTAATAACATGGTGAAAGGTCGCTTGGTCTTCTGTAACTGCGTATTTTGTTTTCGGTGTGTGTTGTTGCATTTTGTGTCTTGTGTGGTTCTATAAAATTGCTATTGGCATCATCAAGAAGCAACAGCACAAAGAAGCATCTTTGAAAAAACATTTGAAAGGTTTGCTAAAGGAGGGAGTACTGTAAATCATCTGATACCAATTTGCTTGAGGAAAGGTAGATTTGTGAGACTGAGCAACAATTGAACAGCCCAGTTCATTAAACAGCATTGCATGTTTACAGTAGGAGCTAAAATATCTACATCAAATATTTGGTTATTTCTGTTACATTTATTTCATACAAAATTGTCTTGCATGTTAGCTAACTTGGAAACATTTTCACAATAAAAAAGATGAAGCTGGTTTATTGTGATAACTTGCAGTGAACTACAGTAAAATCTGCCAAGAGTGACCACTCATGGGAGTTAGCAAAAGTGGTTGCTTATAAGAGGTGGTCTTTCTTTTCAAAGGTTTGCCACCAGAGAGCGGTGGTCTTCCGTGGCCTCTGCAAGTAGTCACTCATTACAAGTAGTCTCTCTTCAGAGGTGATATCTAGGGCAGGTTTTACTGTAACTTGAAAGACATTTACATTGTTGGTTTTACAGGTTTTAGAAAATAGAAATTGTTTTAGTTCAGAACAGAAGAAAAGTTTAACAATATTAAAAAGTACTGTCTTCACTAAGTGATTACATTTGACTAACATGGAAAAAAGGCTGTTTTGTTTCTTGCCTTCATCAAGATATTTGTTTCATTAAATCATTTTAATGTGTCCCATTAGATCAGCATAGATTCATTGTCTTTTTTTGTTGTTGTTGCTTTTGTAACCCTTTATATATCCAGTTAGATTTTTAACAGTTTATATTATACTCTGCTGATATATTTAATCCATAAGATTCTTCCATGTTGGAAAATTTTAGGAATTAAAACAGAGCTATATTTGAAACAAAATACACGATCAAAATGCGTCAAATAAGACCTGACATATATTAGCCAAAAGACTGGAATATGTCAGTATGTTTAGTTAAACAGATTTTTATTTGTAGCATACTGTAAATACCCGTTTCAGAGAAAAGAGAAAAGCCTTTTACTATGTAAACCTTTTTGACATTAAATATGTCATAATTTTTATAAAATAGAATAAAAAAGCCATTTCCTTTAAGCACATTTGTCTAACTTAACATCTAGTTATAGGACAGGAATGAAAGTACAAATGCCTAGCAGTACAAGACAACCATGACTGATAATGGTTTAAAATTCTTTGATGCTGTTTGTAAACATAAAGCCCTTACTCAATATGAAAACCTACAACATTCTACACATGGGCGGTGCCACCTCTTCCTGTTGGTGGTGGGGGAGGGGGGACTTAAGGTAGGCTAGACAGAAAATTGGGGGGAAGGGGTTTGTCCCCCCCATCACCATGAGGTCCCACCCCTCTCCATGGCCCCACCTGCTGCTCCTCCTCAGGTAAGCGCGGGCCTCACCTCCTCCTCTGTCACCTCCCTGAGGCCCTCGCCAGGTCAGAAGCTGGAGCTGGGCAGTGCAAGATGACTGCTGGACTGGCTGGTACCATGGTGCAGGCGGCACTCCCATGTCTCCTGCTGCTGCTGTTGGTGCCCAGGGTTGGGGGCTGCTTGTAGCCAGTAAGATCTGCCAGGGTGGTGGGACCCGGCTCTGGGGTCAGCAGAGCCTATGGGGGCAGGACCCAAGAGCCTGGGCTAGAGTGGGTCAGTTGGGTCACTGTGGGGAGCCCCAGCCCCTCCATCTGCCCTGGGTGGCATGCCCTGGTGGACGGAGACACAGGTGGAGGGCTGCTCTTGGGCACCCTGGAACCCTGTCCAGCTTACTTCTCTGCTGCTGCTGGAGCTGAGTGCCAGGAGTAATGTCAAAAACCACTACCAATGGATTTTGCTACCAGTAGCAGTTACAGATGCTGCCCATCACAATTTGCTACCTCTCACATAAGAACAGCTATACTGGGTCAGCCATACAGTCATACAGGGTCAGACCAAAGGTCCGTCTAGCCCAGTATCCTGTCTTCTGACAGTGGCCAATGCCAGGTGCCCCAAAGAGAATGAACAGAACAGGTAATCACCAAGTGATCCATCCCCTGTTGCCCATTCCCAGCTTCTGGGAAACAGAGGTTAGGGACAACATCCCTGCCCATCCTGGCTAATAGCCATTGGTTGACCTATCCTCCATGAATTTATCTAGTTCTTTTTTGAACCCTTTTATAGTCTTGGCCTTCACAACATCTGCTGGCAAGGAGTTCCACGGGTTGTCTGTGTGTTGTGTGAAGAAATACTTCCTTTTGTTTGTTTTAGACCTGTTGCCTATTAATTTCATTTAACCTTTCCCATCCTCTGGTCCTCAGGTAGGAAATTGTGACAGGGCATCAATCAACAGAATAAACTTGTACTATAAAAAGAAAAAGAAAAATTTAGATTTAAAAATTCCTATGTTTTCACTGTAATTTTTCATTTGGAAGTGCTATACTAGAAACACAGATATCATTGTTAAAACTACTAGCAACTATTTACTTATAAATATTTTCAATGATTATTTGCTATTAAATTATAAGTTAAATAGCACAATGTCATCCATCTGCACAATGTTAACAAAGGTAAATGATGAAGTGCTAAGAATAATAAAATAACATTTTAAAAAGTAAAGAATTATAAGGAGCTAAACTATATGTATTTAAAATGGATTACAAGAAAGGGAATGCAATTCAGGGAATCACAGCGGCAGATAAGACAAATTTGTGATCTGCTAGGAGACTTTATGCACACACATAAACTGATAAGGGATTCCTTTAAATATTCAATGTGTGACGCGCAGTTTTTGCTGGTGTATGTAAAATACTTCATTGAATCAATTCTCCTTTAGCACTTCAGTACATTATATCGGATAGGGAAGAGCGGGCGGGTGTATCTAGGCGTTGGGATGCCCTGTGCTTTTAAGGACACAGCTCTGGGAAGCATGTACTGTCCTGTGAGCAGGGGGGAAAAAAGTCCAGTCCCCACTCTCTCAGCTCTTCAGAGCTGGGTGGCCAGAGAGCAGCGGTGGCTACAAGGGGGTAAGGCAAATTTTGGGGTGGCTATAGCTTCTACAAGCTCCTCCTAGAGCAGCCCCTGATTCTACATTTGCAGTGATGGTAGATTTATGATTTGTCTGTGGTTCATACAAGCAAACAGAAAATCTTCCTCCTAATTAGTTGAAAATAGCAATTCTTCTTCAAGTAGTGTCCCTATGGCTGCTCTACAGTCAGTTTGTCTGCGTCCCTGTGCTTCTGATCAGAGGTCTTTGGTAGCGGTGTCTATTGGGTTCAGGCATGCTCTTTCCCTCCCTTGTGTTGTGCCTCAAGGCTAATCAGCATTGCCCAGGCGAACCATCTTCAGTTCTTTCCTCAACTATCCCAGGCTAGAGACAGAGCGATTAGCAGTCCATTCACGGATACTTTAGGTCTTTAGAATTGTTTTCTTAGATATTCTTAGTGTTTTTATTTGCCTATTCTTCTTACTTTTATGGGGTTTCCTTTAGTTTTTTCTTCCCTGTTTAAAAATAAAATACAATAAAAGTCTAGTTTTTACTTTATTCCCTTTTTCCCGCCCCCTGGGGATTGCCCTCTGTAAGGGACATGCCTGGCTCCCCCAGTTTTAAGAGGTGCCTCACCTGCAGGGAAGCCATACCGGTTACAGACGACATTCTCGCTGTGTCGGTGCCTCAGAGAGGCCCACCTTGCACAAAAGTGTACTTTTTGCCAGCAGCTAAAAGCCAGATCCCGAAAGACCTGGGAACTAAAGTTGAAACTACTATTGATGGAGGGAGGATCACTCTCCTGATTAACAAGTTGCTTTTGGTTCTGGCTGAAGTTGCATGGCAAACATCAGCCTTGGTCATACCAACCTACAAAAGGGTGACTGTCTGTTCAGGAGCTGTGGACATATTCACAAAGCTGGGTCTCCAGTTCAACATCCAAAAATCTACCTTAACTCTAGTACAGCACTTGGGGTTTACAGGGTCCTATCTCAGCTCACTGCAAGTGAGAGCATGCCTCCCACAAGAGAGATTTCACAGCTGACCACACTCAGAGACAATTCAAGCCAGCCCACAAACATTGGCCAGACATTGCCTCCAACTTCTGGGACACATGGCGACAGGCATGTTTTTAATATCTCATGCTAGACTGCACATTAGGTGTCTACAGACATGGTTCAGATGTGTTTACAGACCAAACAAAGACAGGGTAGACAAACCTCTCTCGATGCCCTCCAGGGTCAAATGCTCCCTGGATTGGTGGAAAGAACCAACAAATTCACACCCCTCCCTCCAACGTGGCTTCTAATTATGGATGCATCCCTAATTGGCTTGGGAGTCCATCTCAGCAACCTCAAACTCAGGGCAGGTGATCGCCCATGGAGATGACGCTTCACAGTAACCTCCTCAAACTCAGAGCGGTCAGAAATGTTTGTGCTCACTTTCTTCCACTGATCAGTAAAACATTCATGAAAATTATGACAGACAACATAGTATACATGTATTACATTATTTGGCACCCCCTTGCTAATGTATCTTCCCAATGCATGGAAGCGCTAAAGCTATGAAATTTGTGCCTTCACCACAATGTTTTAATATCAGCACCTACCTACCATGAGGGCAGAAGATAACAGCAGATAGTCTCAGTCACAAGTTCTCACATGACCATGAGTGGGAAATGAATCCAACAGTGCTTCACAGCATATTCTATCAGTGGGGGACTCCAGTGATAGACTTGTTCGCTACTTACCTGCACAGGAAATGCCCATTCTATTGCTGCAGAGCTGACCTCGGGAAACATCCATTTAGGGACGCTCTCCTTCTCCTTGGGGAGAAGACCCTCCTATACACCTTTCCCCAGTTCCCTCTGCTGTTGAAGGTCCTGACAAAAAAAGAAAAAGCAAACATCCTACTGATTGCTCCCACCTGGCCGAGACAGACATGGTACCCATACCTGATGAAGGAGGCGATGCGTCCACAAATCCCGCTTCAACCCGTCCCTTATCTCCTCTCACAGAACGAGGGACAAACTCCCCATCCCAACCTGCAGATCCTCTGGCTTAAGGCTTGGCTCCTTCATGGTTCCAAAACATAGTGAGATGCTGCTCCAGTGAGGTGCAGGAAGTGCACTACACAGTAGAAAATCAGCTACCTTACCTACAAAAGTGTATTAGGTTTCAGGTTTGATGCAATTTCAGAAGAATTACCCTGGCATCTTCCACCCTCCCCGTGATGTTGGACTACATACTGGATCTCAAGAGGTCAGAGATATCCCTCAGTTCTTTCAAAATACACCTTGTGGCCATAACAGCTTTCCATCAGCAAATAGAGGGATAGTCTGTTTTTGCCACCCAACTACAAAGAGATTCCTCAAGGGCATAGTGAACCTTTATCCCCAGTCCAGACACCCAACTCCAACTTGGGACCTAAATCTAGTTTTACAGAGCCCAACTAGATCACCAGTTGAAACTATGGTCACTGGTTCACTTACATACCAGTCAATGAAAACGGCATTTCTGATGGCTATTATGTCAGCAGGGAGAATAGGGGAGATAGCAGCACTAATGGCACCCCTCCCCTCTTCTCAGTATTCTTTAAAGAAAAGGTTACTCTTATGCCATATCCAAAGTTAACCCCCAGAGTGACCTCTTCTTTTCCCATAAACAAACTGATTCACCACCTGACCTTTTTTCTTAAATCTCACTGTGATAACAGGGAGGCTATACTGCATATGGTTGACGTTAGGAGAGCCGTAGCCGTTTATCTGGACAGGATGAAGGCCTTTAGGAAATATTCTAAGCTTTTCCTCTCCATCGCAGAAAGGTCAAAAGGTGCAGCAATAGCTGCCCAAAGTCTCTCCAAATGGGACTTGAACTGTATTAACCATTGCTATCATGCTCGCAATGTGTTACCTCCATCCAGAATCTGCACACGCTCAACGAGGTTGGTTTCCACTTCTGTCGCTTTCCTCAAGAATGTTCCTATCTTGGAAATCTGTAGGGCAGTGATTTGGGTATCTGTTCAGACCTTTGCAGAACACTGTGCGATTACTGGAGACTCTGCTTCCAATGCTATCTTCAGCTCCGCAGTGTTATCATCCATAACAGACTCGACTCTGAAGCCCCAACCTCCCATTGGGGATACTGCTTGGGAGTCACCTACCTAGGGCATTACTCGAAGAAGAAGAAGAGGAAGTTACTCACCTGCGCAGTAACGATGGTTCTTTGATATGTGTCCCCCTATGAGTGCTCCACAACCTACCCTTCTCCCCTCTACTTCGGAGTTGTCAAGGTTCCTTCCCCACTCTGAACTCTAGGGTACAGATGTGGGGACCTGCATGAAAGACCCCCCTAAGCTTATTCTTACCAGCTTAGGTTAAAAACTTCCCCAAGGTACAAACTTTTCCTTGTCCTTGAACAGTATGCTGCCACCACCAAGCTTTTAAAACAAAGAACAGGGAAAGAGCCCACTTGGAGATGTCTTCCCCCAAAATATCCCCCCAAGCCCTACACCCCCTTTCTTGGGGAAGGCTTGATAAGAATCCTCACCAATTTGTACAGGTGAACAAAGACCCAAACCCTTGGATCTTAAGAACAATGAAAAATCATTCAGGTTCTTAAAAGAAGAATTTTAATTAAAGAAAAGATATAAAAGAATTATCTCTGTAAAATCAGGATGGTAAATACCTTACAGGGTAATCAGATTCGAAACGTAGAGAATCCCTCTAGGCAAAACCTTAAGTTACAAAAAGACTCAAAAACAGGAATACACATTCCCTCCAGCACAGCTTATTTTACAAACCATTAAACAAAAGAAAATTTAACGCATTTTATAGTTAGATTACTTACTAACTTTACAGGAGTTGTAAGGCTGCATTCCTGATCTGTTCCCAGCAAAAGCATCACACAGACAGAGCAAACCCTTTGTTCTCCCCCCTCCAGATTTGAAAGAATCTTGTCCCCTCATTGGCCATTTTGGGGTCAGGTGCCAGCGGGGTTACCTTAGCTTCTTAAGCCTTTACAGGTGAAAAGATTTTGCCTCTGGCCAGGAGGGATTTTATGGCACTGTATACAGAAAGGTGGTTACCCTTCCCTTTATATTTATGACAGGAGTTCTCAATGGAGGCTTCATGGTGGAGAAGGAATTGAGGGTGGTTCCCCTTCACAGTGCTAATTAGCCTCGAGGCACAACATAAGGGAGGGAAAGAGCATGTGTGAGCCAAATAGACACTGTTACCAAAAATTTCTGATCAGAAGTGCAGGGACGCAGACACATCTACAGTGAATCACCCATAGATACATACATCTCGAAGAACCATCGTTACTGCACTAGTTGAGTAACTTCCTCAGCTGAAGAAATTTATGGTTCACCATATCAACAATAGTAAGATTTGGAACATTAACCAACTTTTACTAATCTCTGCTTTCTGACACGCTGTTTTCTGACTGGCTTATTGGAGGCCAATAATAGATTTTTCTGGACCTCCTACTTCACTTTCTCCATAGAATATTAGGGTTTTTTAAATATTGTGATACATCGGGTCCAGGGAGCAGTGGGAGAGGGGAGATATATAAGCCCTAGGCTAATTAAGGCCTGGTTCCCTGTAGACTAGGGAAGGTTACTACAGATTAATTGGAGCACCGGTAGTCAATTAAGGCCCTGTCAGGAACCCAATAAAAAAACCCTGCTTCAGGCAGACAGGGTGGAGCGACAAAGGAGAGAGGACTGGAGTTTGGAGGTGTTGCTGAGAATTGAAAGACTAGAGAACCGGAGGAAGGGAGACCCTGCCCCAGCAGAACAGGAAGGTTCCCTCCCCCAGCATCAAGGATCTAGGGTAACCCTACCCAGAGGAAGATGGTAAGAAACCCGCAGGGACTGAGAATGACTGGGGCTCAGAGTGAGGAGCAAACCTAGACCCCTTCCCTGCTTCCCTCCTCTACCACCTTCCCGGGCCACTAGTGGGGCCCTGGGCACCCCAAGAGCAGGGGTTAGGGGTGGCATCCTAGCCCCCGCCCACCAAGGAAAATGCGGGACCCACCACACCAACATTGGCCATTTTGTCACAATATATATTATACTAAAGACATTTAGAAATGCTCACAGAGAATGTGCAGTATTGTATTTCTGCTAAAGACTTTCAGAATGTATGTACTGACTTATTTTTGTGAACATAAAGCTCTGTTGTCTCTTGAGAGAAATGTTGATAAAAGTGAAAAGTATGATTTGTAGTAACCCAGTCCATGTACCTCAAGCTTTCTTCAAGTTCTTCTTTAAAACACACTTCTTTATGAAGCCTATAAATTCTAGTCCTCACTTCAAAGAAATACACAAAAATAATTCCTGAACTTCAAATAAGTGAGCGTTATTAATCAGCAAAGCCATGCAATCTTACTGCAGGTAACCATTGTTGTCTTCTCTACTTCTTCTTTCCCTCCATTGTTATCCGATGGGGAGCCAAGATGTTGTTTGTCTGTTCAATGCCATGGCATTTATGGCTGTGACAGGATGTCAGCGTTTCTTTGGGGAGAGACAGGACAATTCTGTCTCATATTGGCTTATGGTGGAAGCCAGACTAGGTAGAATTCTTCAGCTCCAAGACAGATTACATGCCCCTCTGAGTAGGAGGAGAGAACTAAGGGAAGGGTAGAAGTAGGGTGATCAGATATCCCCATTTTATCGGGACCATTCCGATTTTTGGGTCTTTTTCTTATATAGGTTCTTATTACCCCCGCACTTCTTGTCCTGATTTTTCACATTTGCTGTCTGGTCACCCTAGGCAGAAGTGCAGGGAGAAATCCTAGGAAGAAGCCAAGCTCAGGAGAAAACTTTGGCTAAGGTTAATTCTGTTGTTTAAGTTAATACAAAAGGCAAACTGCAGGAGTGGGTTTGGACATTAATCATATATATTTGTTTGGGCTGTATTCCGACAGCACTTTGAGGACTCTGCCCATTTCCAGTGGCACTGTAGGAATAAATTAAATATATACAGTAAAACAATAAAATCTTGATGTTCACCTCAAGAGAAATATCTGCTTGTTAGAAAGTCCTTTGCTTTCAATCTGACAAAAGCATACAAAATAATCGATAATATGCAGTTAAATACATACTGTACATATGTAATCGAGAGGTTTTTGTATTGAGGTTTTTTGTTTTTAATTAAACTTACATTCAGGGTATTAAATAGATCAGCCTTCTGGGTTAAAGCAATCAAACATAAACTTGAAATATTACAGTTTTTTATAAGGAAAGGAAACAAGTAAATTAGGGATAGTTTCACAGGTGATAGTAACTGCATTTTAATTTTTTTTTAACAGAATAAAGATCCCAAAATGTCCCGAGTTGCACTGGAATCTCTCTATAGATTACTCTGGGTTTATGTTATTAGAATAAAATGTGAAAGCAACACTGTAACACAAAGGTAAGTTCCTTATGTAATTAAAACTATTGTGAGGCTGTTTTAATGAATTTAAGACAAACACATTTTAATTAAAAAAATTCTCTCTATGGAAATCCTTTCTGTAAAGTTGTGTGGATTTGTTCCTAACACATGTTTTTCTAAATTTTTGTAGCCGTCTCATGAGCATTGTATCAGCACTTTTCCCCAAAGGCTCACGTAGTGTGGTCCCTCGAGACACACCTCTAAATATATTTGTGAAGATTATTCAGTTCATTGCTCAGGTAAGCTCCCTCCTATAATATGTTTTAGATGGACGTCTGAGAGTACACTAAATAATTTGTGGAAAAAAATTAAAGATAATCTACCAAGTCCATCCCTGACATACTTTCACTGAAACCTGTAGAGGTACACATTAGGAATGACATTAGACCATAAACTTATAAGAAAGTAACCAAATTTAAATTCACTACACAACCCTGATTCATTCACAGAACATCATGTGCAGTCACTGAAGCAAGGGTCTTATGATGTGTGATTATGTAATTAAAGACTGCATTATATTGCATATGCACAAGGGGGCTGAATTATGGTTGCAAAGGTAACCTTAATTCTGGCATTTCCTAATGTTCGAGTACTTGATTTTGCAGCTTTAATGTTCTGTTAGTGTAGTTTACAGTAGTATGTACTGTAGAATAATGCAAAGAATGCTTCAGTAAAGTAACTGAGACAATTACTCCATAGGAATCATTAGCAAAGAGGAATATTTTTTTATGACTGTTAATTATAAGATAGTTAGACATGATATTCAGTTTCTTGGCTTTGTGTATGTGCTAATACAAAGTGAGTCTTATGTAGGCATGTTTTTTCTTCATAGGAACGCTTGGATTTTGCAATGAAAGAAATAATATTTGATCTTCTCAGTGTTGGAAAATCACCTAAAACCTTCACTATTAATCCAGAGGTAAAGTCACCTGAAGAGCTGTTTGTTTGTGAAACAGTGTACAGATTTATACATAGCAAAGAATGTTAAAGAGTAGAAAACAGCTGTTCAACATGTTGAGGCAAAGTGGCCCACCTGTGGGCCTCGCAGTGCTGCTGTTTCTCCCAACTGAAGTAGAAATGTTCACACATACACTAAGCCTCCGCACAACATCCATACCATCCGAGGCATTCAAAACAAATCATTATTTTCATATGACTATTGCCATGTTTTAGAGGAAGAGAGGGTAGAGGTAGTCCAGCACAAAGATTTAACAATTGTGGCTTCCTCCAAAAGGAATAATGGGAAATTATGAGAAAATTACAATGAATAAGTATGCAAAGAATGAACTGTTAGGGAAGCATGTGAGGATGGGTTGGTCCATATATCGAAAGAGTGCAGTGTGGATCAAACCAAAGAAACAGCTGTAGGTGTGGAGTAGTGTTTTTTTCAATTCTGGCCAGTAGTAGCTGGGGCAGGAACAAGGTAACATTTCACTTGTTTCAATAAAAAATTAAACCGGGAAGTGTGTGTGTAGGTGTTTACTATAATTAGCATCCTTTTCTCAGAGAAGTCCTTCTCAGCCCTTTTCAGTTTAGTATGTAGGAAAGCCCCAATCTTGCAGTTCTTTGAGTTCAGCAGCCTGTACACGAGCAATGAAATGCGAAATTAGAGCCTTAACAGGTAACTTTCTATATACTTTGATATCTGCCGGCAGCATGTTACTCTGTGAAGATTCATGTCAGTAATAATAATCATTTAGAGCTCTGTCCTTCAAGTTATTGACTCCCTCTTGGACGGTGATGAGCTGCTCCCAAATCCCATTGACTGAATCAGGTGAGGAGCTGCATCCCTGGATCAAACCGTTTTATCTTACTATTAGAAGTATTCTAAAATGTAACATTTAAATATGTCTACCATAGTAGGGCTCTTTTGATCTGTCCCTAAAGAAAGGATAACGAAATATATATTAGTGTTTATTTTGCACCACCTATATAACGTTGCAAGTTTGCAATTCCTCCTGGTTTCTAATTCTTTTGTTTCCCCTTCCCGTTACCATTGAAGCGCATGAATATAGGCCTCAGAGTCTTCCTTGTGATAGCTGACAGTTTGCAGCAGAAAGATGGTGAACCACCAATGCCAACAACAGGAGTTGTTCTTCCCTCAGGAAACACTCTGCGTGTCAAGAAAATTTTTCTCAATAAAACTCTGACAGATGAAGAAGCAAAAGTTATAGGTGAGTATAGGTATTCTTTTGCAAGAACCTTAACAGGTTAAATATACACATTCATACTTTGATACTGAAGCAGTATTTTTATGTGGGTTTTGATTTTATATTGTAATTAAAATTTTTTTTTATAAAGTGTCTAGTACTTGTGAAGTTTTTTTTTTTTTAAATGTTCCCACTTATTTACAGTAGCAATGTGAAATTTGGCACATAAAACCAGATCTTTGCCCCTCCATCTAGCAGTGCAAAGCAGCCTGAAAACTGTCCAAATGAGTCACCCAGGCATTCCCCTGGTGTAGGGAGCATTCTAGGGCAGTCCTAGAAGAAGGCAAGGTGACTGAGGCCACGACCATAGTGCTCCACTGATTCCTGGCTGATGGAAGGATAGGCTGTAGACCAGGGTGGGCAAACTATGGCCTGGGGGCCGCATCCAGCCCTCCAGACATTTTAATCTGGCCCTCAAGCTCCCACCGGGGAGCTGGGTTTGGGGCTTTCCACACTCTGGTGCTCCAGCCAGGGAGCGGGGTACGGGGCTTGCCCCATTCTCTGTGGCTCCCAGAAGTAGTGGCATGTCCTTCCTCTGGCTCCTTTGCGTAGGGGCAGCCAGGGAGCTCCGCACACTGCCCCCGCCCCAAGCACCACCCCTGCAGCTCCCATTGGCCAGAAACCGCGGTCAATGGGAGCTGCAGGGGCAGCGCCTGCGGATAGGCAGCGCGCAGAGCCGCCTGGCTGCGCCTACACATAGGAGCCAGAGTGGGGACAGGCTGCTGCTTCTGGGAGCTGCTTGAGGTAAGTGCCGCCCAGAGCCTCCACCCCTGCTTTCCTCCTGCCCCCCAACCCTCTGCCCCAGCCCGATCCCCCTCCTGCCCCCTCTGAACCTCTCAGTCCCAGCCCAGAGCACCCTCCTGCACCCCAAACCCCTCAGCCCCACCCCAGAGCCTGCACCCCTAGCTGGTGCCCTCACCCCCTCCCTCACCCTAACCCCCAATTTCATGAGCATTCATGGCCCGCCATACAATTTCCATATCTAGATGTGGCCCTCGGGCCAAAAAGTTCACCCACCCCTGCTGTAGTCTATAGGCTACTCTTAAATATGCTGGGGACCAAAATTGCCTGAGGGTCAAGGAAATAGAAAAAGTGCTTAGAGTCACTTCCTTCCATTTATTTCCTCTTTTTCCTCCAAAAAGAATTGTATACTTTTATATAACACATCCTGTTTAATTTTAAAAAAGGAAAATTTTGTCAGTTAAAATATGGTTCCGTTAAAATTAATTTAGTATATGATTTCTTATCTTTTGTACAAGAAGATACTGGTCCTAAACCAGTGATCAAATAAGAGACAACTAAGGTGAAAATAAAATTTAAAAATACTGAGTTGTGAAAGAGGTGACTTTGAGTGCTTCACTTCTTCAGGAATGTCAATATACTACCCTCAAGTAAGAAAAGCACTAGACAGCATTCTTAGGCATCTGGACAAAGAAGTTGGGAGACCAATGTGCATGACTAGTGTACAGATGTCAAATAAGGAACCTGAGGACATGATCACGTATGTAGCAAATTATAGTTTAATCATTCTTACTGTCATATCCTTGTAATTGATTTTTTGTACCTAAAAGTAATTCAGAGATCAATTTATTAATCCATTTAAATGTGTTTAGGTTTAATTAAATGCTAGGATACTTAAAATTTGTCCACAAAGGATATGATGATTGTACTGATTCATAGATTAATTATGAAGATTTGAGTTGAATGGCTCTTTGAAAACTTATGTGTATTTAATACTGAAAATACCATAAAATAGGCTTCCCTGTGATTCTGTTTTGTGTAAATTGATTTTGTAGGGGAGAGAGAAAACCGAAGATTGATTTGTTCAGAACTTGTATTGCTGCTATCCCAAGACTGATTCCAGATGGCATGAGCAGGACTGACCTTATTGAATTACTAGCAAGGTAAGGAAAATTAAATCCTAGTTTTAATGAAGGTCCTAAAAAAAACAAAAAAAGCTTCAAGCAGTATTTCAGAAACCCAAGGCCAAAAACTATTGGAAATATATTATTAGATACTAATATTCCATTTGCACAGAGTCTGATTTTTTTTTTTTTTTTTTTTTTTACACTGTGACATGTATAGTTGTCAGCAGACCCAGAAAAGTAGCAGAGTAGATTCTAAAAGAGAGAATCTTGCACGCAAGACCAGACTTATACTTTTTCATATATGGCCTCTCTTTAAAAGTTCATATTTTAGTTAATTTGCAATTTGTACAGGACTCTTCTTTCACTCATAGCTCCATCTTCTTTTGCTGACCATACTGTGAAGGCATTGTTGTTTGACATAATTAAATTTGCCAAATGTCAGCCAAAATTTTGAGGGAGATTTGGATTTTGTTTCTTCTATATTGCTTTTTCTGACCCTTTCTTCTTAGTTCCCTCCAACCCTGTCCATATTCCTCTCATTATGATCTCCCTGTTCCTGCATGCAGAATGTGAGTGCTGCCCACCTTAACACACATGGCCCACTCCTCTCCTTCAGTCAGTGGAATTATCAGCATTTGCAACTCTGTTAGAGCACACAAAGTCAGGAAAGGGAGCTGAGCTATGAGCCGAGGAGTTTTCATGTATTAACATGAAAGAAAATAAATCCCTCTAATGCTTTCCTTCCATGTTTTATGAAGAAAGGGGAGAAGAACAAGTTAGTTGAAATGGCCTGAGCAAGTAGTATTGGACAGGTGGAACTAGCAGGAGATTTAGGGGCAGAAGAGTGGGAAGGACAGTGTCTGGTGGGAACCAGTAGAGTTTTAAACACGGGTCACGTCTGCTTTAATGGCAGGACTACAGTATAGTCTATGGCTGATGTTTGTTCCTGTGGTTTTGGAGTCAAATAGGAACAGAAGATGGTGTTGTGAGACAGTAAAATCTTTTAAAAACACAAGTATTTTTTCTAACGATCAAAAATGTCATTAAATAACCATATCATAGATGTATGGATGTATTTGATAGTATGTTTGATAAGTGCCTCCTAGTCTAAAAAGCTGAGCCATATTTTCAAAAGTGCATACTAAATTGTACACTTGTTTTTGCACATGCCTGAGATGAGCTCCGGTTTGCACATAAACATAGCTATTTATTTAGAGTTCAGTCTATGTGGGGGGGAAAGCACTCCATACCAAAGGATGTCCATCCAGAACTTCGAAATATTTGCAGACGTTGTTCAGGTATGTGCAAAACTGCATACCTGAAAGTATGGCCCATTCTCTTCAAATTATTTGATTACCCTCTTAATTAGTTAAAGCCTACTGCTTTGAACTGCTGTAGCCGTACAGCCTGCTGTTAATAATCCAGTTGTAGCTTCAAATGGATTTAGAACTAATGGTTCAGGTACGAGTCATATCTTCAGGCTGGGAGCATAGCTAGCTCAGCCTTCCAGCACATAGATGCTTCATGTTGTATAGTCAACGATATAAATTGACTTCACTTTATAACTGGTAAAAGGCCTTTGTCCAGTTGAGAATGTGAGGATTTGAAGGGATGGTGAAGTTTTTTAACAATATTGTACATTCTCTTAACAGGCTGACAATTCACATGGATGAAGAACTCCGTGCCCTCGCTTTCAATACTCTACAGGCATTAATGCTTGATTTTCCGGACTGGCGGGAAGATGTTCTTTCAGGATTTGTTTATTTTATTGTGCGTGAAGTGACTGATGTCCATCCAACCCTTCTTGACAGTGCAGTAAAGATGTTAGTGCAGCTAATAAATCAATGGAAACAAGCAGCCCAAATGCACAATAAAACCCAAGATTCTCAGGTATTGTAATGCTGCATGAAATTCTTACATTACCAATTCCATGTAACTGAACAAATTCTCCTGTGAAATTAAAACACTTTTTCTCTCTTAAAATTAGTTTTTAGCAATTTGCTTTCCTCATCTGATTCATAGCTTTTTTTTTTTAATTGTAATCTATGCTGTCATAGGACAGCCCCTGCTGTGGCTCGCTTACCTCAATAGAATACCCCTCCTTAAGCCTGGCTTATTACAAAATGTGCAGATAGTCCAAACTAGAAGTCCTAAAACTGCCCATTTATCACCCCAGTGCAAGTATTTAAATTCCCAAGACAGCTCGCCTATTGACGTAATGTGTCACATTCCGGCATTTTCCACCACATGCAGACTCTTTCTTGGTTCCCTTCTGTACCTCTGCCTGGTCTGCCACCCCATCCCTTCCAGCTGGTGTGCAACCCTGCTCTTCCCAGAGGGAATGCCCCCGGCCCCTCTGCTGGGAGATCATCCTTACCAGGAGAGCATCCCTCACTCTCCATGGTCCTTTCATTATTCCCCTGGGTTCATCTGTCTGGCCTGAGAGATATCAGTGAGTATGCTCCTCCATTGCTCCCCTGCCTTAAGTCTGCTCTGGCCTTCTGGCTTAGACATCAGCAGGCGAGACTCTGCTTCTCCCTGGTCTTAGCCCTCTCGATGGCCATGGCTCTCTGGCTTGGGTAGGTCAGCCAGCAAGCCACTCTTGGTGCTCTCTTGTCTTCAGCCTGTTCATAGGAACCAACTGCAGCTTCCTCCTAGGACCTTCCACAGTCCCTCTGACTCCCACACAACTCTTACCTGCCCTTTCCTGACTCTCACTCAAGTAGTTCTGACTCACAAGGTCTCTGTTGGTTCTCTTACCTGTGCCCAGGTGCCCTCTTGTCAATCCAGTTGGGTAGAGCTGGTGCACTGGCCCTGCTCTCTCTTAGAGTGCCAGTGTCACGCTGGAATATGCTTATTCTGTTTATGTTATAGAGAGATATTTTGTATATACACGTGTATCCTTGTATTTGTTGCTGCATTTTGTGTTTATTTTAAAATAATTATGAACAAAAAAGTCAGTGGTAAAATAGTATTCAATGTTCCATACAAAGAAGTCATCTACTGCTTCTTTTTTATGTGAAGGTCTCACGGTGTAATTGGAAATATAATTAATAGGAATGAATGAGCTGGTTTGAACTAGTAAGAATTTACCTTATCCTTCACTCAGAAGTTTTAAAGTGAACCAAATGCTTCTTGAAGAAAAGGAGTACTAACACATTTATTTGCACATAAGCTTTCGTGAGCTACAGCTCACTTGATCTGATGAAGTGAGCTGTAGCTCACGAAAGCTTACGCTCAAATAAATTTGTTAGTTTCTAAGGTGCCACAAGTACTCCTTTTCTTTTTGCGAATACAGACTAACACGGCTGCTACTCTGAAACCTGTCAAATGCTTCTTGTTGAGGTTGAAAAAGCTTGGTAAATTGTTTTAAAAAAAATTGCATGCCTCTCCACTGGTCTCAGCAAAAAGTGGAATTTTCAAAAGTGAATAGGAAAGGTTGTTCCTATGATATTTTTGTTTTGGCCGAAACCAGGAAATGCTAGAAATCTTGTGAGAGTCAATGTCATGAAATGTTTATCTCCTATCACTAATAATTGAACCGATATAGCTCAATAGTGTTTTCTTTGCTGTTAATTTAAATGACACCTGTATAATTTTTTTAAGCGTGGTGCCTCTAATGGAACTGCCCATACTCTTCCCCTGGAGAGGACCCTTTACTCCAACGTATTTCATATTGTGGAAGGCTTTGCATTGGTCATTCTTTGTAGCACGAGGCCTGCAACCAGAAGATTAGCTGTCAGCATTCTTCGAGAAATGCGGGCTTTGTTCACCCTTTTAGAAATTTCCAAGGTAAGAGCTAAGAGGTAGTCATATATAACTGTTCACTGAGAGGGTACTGCTTGGTGTCCTTTCTTGAACTTTGAGATTCTCATGCATTGTATTTGTCCTTTTTTAGGGTGATGATGAGCTGGCAATAGATGTGATGGACAGACTGAGTTCATCTATTCTTGAGAGTTTCATACATCTCACTGGGGCAGATCAGGTAGGAATATTTTGTGGAGAATATAAAATTATTCTGGAAATTAGTTTGGACTCAACTTAATCATGAGTATCTTTATCTAAATTTTGTTCTTCAAGTGATGGTCCCTATGGGTATTCCATATGTGGGGTGTGCGTGAGCACCATGTGCCTGAGTCTGAAAGTGTTTGTTGGCAGTGTCTGTTGACCTGCATATATGTAGGGCATCCCCTCATGCTCCCAGACGATGTATAATAAGTAGTGCAGGTCAGTGCCTCTCCAGTTCCCTCTTACCACTGCATGGCCTGAGTCAGAACCCCTGTTCCTTCGTGCTCTTAGTTTTTGCTAAGAGACTGGCTATTCTTCATTCAGTGTATATAGTTGTAAATAGTCGTAGTTGTTTTAGTGTAGATAGATAAGTTAGTGTAGTTATTTCCCCGTGTCGGGTCCCTCCCCTTCCGGGGTACTATGCTCCGGATTTTGGGATTTAAAAACTGCATCTCTTGCCAGCACTCATTCTCTGTGAGCACCCAGCACCAGAGTTGCCTTTACTGCCTCAGCGAGGCACATATTATGACTTGCTGCTCCATTTGCAAGTCCTTCCTGCCTGGAACCTGGGAAGCTTGAGAGCTCCACCTCCAAAAGAACTTGATTCTAGATCTTCAGATGCTGAACACTTTTATCAGAAAGTCCAAGTTCTGCATAGTAATGCTGGCATTGAGTATTCCCTCCCTTCCCCAGGGAGCCTGGTTTGCGGCTCTCAACATGAAGGATGTTTACTTCCATGTTGATATTCACCCAGCCCACTGCAAGTTTTTCTCTGTTTTTGGGGTGGACACCAACACTACTAATTTTGGGTCATCCCGTTTGATGGATGGCACCTTAGTGTTATGCACCCTACCGCCATCTGTTTCATGAAGGGTTTACTCAATGCCTTTCCACCAGTACTGAAGTGGGACCTTAATCTCATTGTTTCTACCCTCATGAAGCCACCCTTAAGCCACTGGCAACATGCTCCCTTTCCCACCTTTTGATGAAAATGATACTCCTGGTAGCCATTACTTCAGCCAGACAGGTCTGTGAACTAGCAGCTATCATGTGCCCCGGCAAGCTGGCTTCAAAAGCTGTGCTTCGTGCACATGCTCCTTCTTTGTGAGCGACGAACACCCAGGTTGTCTTTATTGCTCCAGCTGCCGCTTGTTCCCATCTCGGACTTGAGAAGCTAAGGAACTTTGCCTCTGCAAACATCTGATGGAGGAGGCTATGAACACACATGCTCAATTGGATCCAGAACGAGTGGATCTGCTGGAGCAACACCTGTCACCACCGGTGAGGACTCCCCTGATCCCTTCTCGTGTGCTGGCACCCACAGTACTGCCGCAACTGCCGAAGCCGCACCGTGAGCATGAGAAGTATGGGCATGGATATAAGGGTGGCTTCTTGACATGGACTGCCTCTAAACACAGCATTGGCTCCCAGGTTGGGTTAGAAGTTGCACGTCGACCCAGCTGCTTTGCCTCCTAAGAAGCCTTGCACGGAGCATAAGTCCAAAAAGTGCTGTGACCCGCCGGCACTACCTCCAGTCATGGCCACCAGTACACTGCCTTCACCTCTGGCACTGTTGATGCCTCCCGCTCCCCTCCCCCACCGAGACTCTCACGCACGATCCTGCGCATGCTGGGACCCCTGTCTCCACTGATGCCCACAGCTGAACTGATGCCCCGTACACTAGCTCTCCTTGGTGCCCTGGCTCCCCGGTCATCTTGGGGTTCCCATCTTGGGTGGATGAACATCTCTTGCTTGCACAGTGCCCTGCTCCGCTCTGCCTCATACTGCCAGACCTGTTCTCGGAATCTGAATGGTCCTCTGAGCCAGCCCCTTTATTCTCCTCTGTGTGATCCTATAGCCTGGATTGTTGGCAACGACTGCCCTACCACCAACGTATGGCCCTTCTGCTGAGGCTGGTTCCACTAGCTCCGAAGCACGCTGATGCCCAGTGACCCATATACCAGCAGGCAACAGAGGCAGTCTTTGCCCCCCCATCCCCGCATTGTCTACCAGCCCTATTCGCAACACCCACAGGAGCAGTCTCGTCATCGCCTGTGCACCTAACAACCCTGTTACTCCGCCACTGCCACCTCTGCTACCTCGGCCTTCTCGCAACATCCCTCAAAGCAGCCATTTTGGCTCTCCCCAAGACCCGCAAACCTTCCTCCACCTTTTCCACATTGCCCCAGGTCATCTTCCCCTGTTTTGCCGCAATAGGGGCAAGATTATTACCAATTGATGGGTGCTGGACGTTGTTCACAAGGGGTATCTGATAGAGTTCCTCTCATTCCCCCCTTGTTGCCCATCTCATGGTGGTCATGGGGATCCTTCCCAATGTGATCTCCTCTGAGAGGAAGTGGACACCCTCCTTTGGAAAGGCACCATAGAATGCGTCCCGCAGTACTACTGTGGCTGTGGGTTCTACTCCCCTTAATTCCTTATGCCAAAGAAGGGGGATGGCTGCCACCCCATTCTGGATCTCCAGTCCCTGAACAAATTCATACACAAATTCTGGTTCCGGATGGTCACGCTCCCTCTCAATATCCCATCCCTCCCCCAGGGGGTATGGTTTATGGCTTTCAGTATGAAGGATTGATACTTTCATATAGACATCCATCCAGCTCATCAAAAGTTCCTCTGTTTCACGATGGGACATTCTCACTGTCAGATGAGTCCTCCCCCGGGTCCTCCTCTTCAGTATCGCCACTGCCTCCCATGTGTTCATAAAGATCTTCACTGTCATCGCGACCCAAATGCTTTGTCTTGGCCACTCCATGTTTCCTTACCTGATGACTGGCTCCTTGTTGTGCCATCCCGCAACTGTTTCCTCTCCATGATCCAGACCCTCCTTGCTTGCCTGGGTATCTGCATCAATGAGGACAAGTAAATTCTCGTCCCTACCTGTATGCTCACCTTCCTCGGGGCATGCCTGGACTCTCTCACGGTCCAAGTTTTTCTCCCACAGATGGTTTTGCTGCCCTCATCTCGCTTATCACACAGCTGCATTGCAATCCACATATGTGTATTTGCCAGTGTCTCTTCCTCGTTGGCCACATGGCGACCTGCACTTCTGTGACTCCATATGTCCATCTGCATATGCGTTGGCTCCGGTCAGTGTGCAAACTGCAGATGGATCACCTGGCAAGGCAGTCCTGCTCCCACCCTCCGTCCTGGCTTCCCTCACGTGGTGGACCAACCCATGCAAAGTCCTGGCCAGCATCCCTTATACCCGTCCCACTCCCCGCATCACTGTCACCACAGATGCCTCGCTCATCAGGTGGAGTGCTCATACAGTCCAGAGAAGCTCAGATGCAGATCAAATCCTGGAACTGCAGGCTACCCACCTTGCCTTTTGGGCATTCCTGCCCCGATCAGATTCTGGCATGTTCAACTGCTATCCAACAACATATGTGTATATCAACAGGAAGGATGGTGCCAGGTCCCCCTCCCTCTGCACAGAGGCCATTCGCCTCTGGAACTGGTGGCTCAGGTATGGACTCACCATCCATGCCATGAATCTCCCGGGTAACAGCAACTCCCTGGAGGACACGTTCAGCAGGTCCTTCTACACCAGTCATAAGCAGGAGCCAAAGGCGCTGACTCCATGGGTGCTCCAGGGCTGGAGCACCACGGGGAATAATTGGTGGGTCCTCTGCACCCACTGGCAGCTCCCCACCCCCGCTCACTTCTGCTCCACCGCCTCCTGGAGCGTGCCGTGTCCCCATTTCTCCTCCCAGTGCTTGCAGCCGCGAAACAGCTGTTTCATGGCGACAAGTGCAGGGAGGGAGGGGGGGAGGAGGAGGAATGTGGCTCACTCTAGGAAGAGGCAGAGTTGGGGCGGGGATTTGGGAAAGGGGTTGGAATGGGAACTGGGCAGGGGCTAGACGGGGCGGGGCAGGGTGGGGGCGGCGCGGGGGCGAGCACCCACTGGCGCTGGGAAAAGTTGGCGCCTATGGCAGGAGCTACACAACCCCATGCTCTGCTCAGTCTTTTGCCAGTGGGGCATGCTGCACTGGGACCTCTTCATGACCACTGCAAACCACAAGCTTCCTCTCTTCTGCTCCAGAGGAGTCCTCAGGGTGTGTTCCCAGGGCAATGCACTTCTGCCCTCGACCACCAAATTCCCTTATACTTTCCCGCCCATCCCCTGCTGCTGCAAATCCTGCAGAAGGTTCAGCGAGATTGAGCGTGGCTCATCCTCGTAGCCCCCTTTTGCTTCCACCAATATTAGTTCACCAATCTCTTCCACTTCTCTGCCTGCCCCCCGATCCAGTTCCTCACCTCCCAGACCTCCGCACACAGTCACATGTCTATCTGCAGCACCCTAATCCATGCCTGCTCCACTTGACAGCTTGATATTTTAATGGGGTTCATGTGTAGACAAGGCATGCTCCATGTGAGTATGCGACGTCCTCATGTGCTGCAGACGACCATCTGCCAGGGTCTGCTATCAAGCAAAATGGCGGCGCTTCACCACTTGGCCACACTGCCAACACTAACCTCTGGACTCCATCTCTTCAATTACATTCTCCATTTTAGGCGGTCAGGCCTTGCCCACTCCTCCGTCTGCGTCCATCTGTCAGCGCTCAGCGCCTTCCTCCTTCCTGTGGATGGGTTCTTCACCTTCACTCCACCCGACCACTGCCTCCTTTCTCTGCAATCTACTTGATGTCTTCCCATCAGTGCAGAAGTCAGCTCCCTCTTGGGACCTCAGTCTTGTCTTTGCCCTCACAAGGCTGTCCTTTGAATCCTTCACAACCTGATCTCTTGCCCACCTCTCTCTAAAGGTGATCTTGATGGTCATCACATCGGTAAGTCGGGTTAGTGAGCTGGCGGCCAGGATGACTGACCCGCCCCTTTGTCGTCTTCAACAAAGATAAAGTCCCCCTGCAACTCACCCCAAGTTTCTTGCCAAGGTGGCAGTTCCGTTTCACCTCAAAGGATCTGTCCATCTTTCAATATTCTACCCCAAACTGCACACCTCTCCTAGGGCGCGCATGTTGCATTCTCACAATGTCCACTATGCACTGGCCTTTTATCTCCAACACACCTGCGCCTTCCAGGCCTTGCCCAAACAATTTCTCGCCATTGTTGAGTGCTGTTGGGAGCACACCCTCTCCTCATAATGCCTCTCTAAATGGATCTCCCATTGCATCGAGGAAAGCTATGCCCTCTCTCATGTTCCTTCACCCCCTGGAATAAAACTCACTCCACATTGGTGCATACCACCTCATTGGTTTTCCTTACAGATGTTCATGCAGGACATTTGTAGGATGGCCATGTGGTCTTCTGTCCATATCTTTACGTTCACTACGCCATCACCCCACCAGTGGCAGCAGATGCAGCAGTTGGCCATGCCGTCCTGCAGACTGAGACTTCCTGCAAGTCTTCACACCCACCTCCGCACTGAGCACTGCTTGCTCTGCACCCATGTCTGGAATCCATATACGGACCATCACTCATAGAAGAAAAGGGGGTTACTGTAACTGGAGGTTCTTGGAGATGCGTGGTCCCTATTTGGATTCCAATACCCGCCCTCCATCTCCTCTGCTGTGGGCTCTCTCACTTGCTGGTGAGAGGGACCTGGAGCAGCGTCGACCCGCACAGCCTCTTAAAGCCTCAGGTACACCACACAGGTGACACATGTGCAGGTCAACGAACACTACTAGAAACAGCTCTGGTGTATTGCGCACATGCACACCCACGTCTGGAATCCAAATGTGCTTATCTTTATGTTCCGTGGTAAAAAACTGCTTTCTTTTTGTGCAAGATATATCCCCTATAAACAAACAATACAGTTTGTGTAGGTGTCTGAAAAAGTAAAAAGTCTCAGATTAGTTCCCTTTTCTTTGCAAGATGTTGTCTGCTCTTCTGGCACTGTTGGGGAATCCTCTGATCCCCTTCTATGAAGGGAATGTGATAGATTTCTGTTTCTTTAAAAAATGATTTATCAAGGATAGATTTCTCTCCTCTTCAGTTTAGAAGCTTCTGGTGTGTGACTTGGAGATCACTATAGAAGCTTCTGGTGTGTGACTTGGAGATCACTACTAAAGATTTCAGAATTTAATATCATCCAAAAAAGTAGGTCATTAATGAGCCAAAGGCTGAATATAAAACTGGATCGCGTCTAATGGCCAATTCCTTTTCTTCGGAGAAAGAGAAAACAGCTTAGCTATGTATTGGTGCCCTCTAGCAGTTTTTTTGTAAGACAAAATTAATAATAATTAAGGCTAAGTTTTTGTCACAGATACTTCTAGTAAAAATGAAGGACAGGTCATGGGCAATAATGAAAAATTCACAGAAGCCCATCACCTGTCCTTCATTTTTACTAAAAATAGCCATGACAAAATGGGTAGTCTGGGCAGCTAGCAGGGGGGAGGAAGCTTACAGGGTCCCCCTACACTGGTGGCTCCAAGCTGCAGGGGTCCCCCCTGCCTCCGGCGGTGGCTCGGAGCTTTGGGGATCCTCCCAGACGTGGCTGGGAGCTGCCAGGGTCCCTTTTGCCGCTTGTAGCGGTGGGGATTCTCCCTACTCCCCCCCATGGCTGGGAGCTCCGGGGATCCCCCCTGCCCCTCATGGCGGCCGGGAGTGGCGGGGGTCCCCCTGGCTGCCCATGGCAGCTGGGAGAGGCAGATCCCCCTGTCCTCTATGGTGGCCGGGAGCTGCAGGAGTACCCCCCAACTCCCTGCCTCCATAGGTAGCTGGGGGCCCTGCAGCTCCCAGCTGGTGCTGGCAGAAGTCATGGAGGTCTTTGGAAATCACGTATTCCATGATTACCATGACTGAATTGCAGCCTTAATAATCTATCAGTCTACTCACTGTGTGTGCTCATTTTATGACTTAAAGCTTTTTTAGACATTCAGTTATGCAAATAAAAAAACGGATACGTATATTAAATGTCTGTTTGCTCTGTTTATGTACACAGACTACTTTACTGTATTGCCGCAGTTCAATAGATTTACAAACATTAGCTGACTGGAGCTCCTCCCCAATCAGCCACCAGTTTGATGTGGTGAGTCCATCACATATATGGATATTTGCACATGTGACCCAGGGCCAAGATCCATGGATTGTAAGCCTCTCCAGTTTTATGAAACAGGAAAATCTTCCAAAACACTGCCCAACAGCTGTAAGCTATGCTTGGATGTTTGCTTACACAAGACTCCAACTGTTGTCTCCACAGGTTGACATTAAGTAAGTTCACTTCTTAAGTTAATTGAATATACCACAGTATATTAAACCTCTTTTTTAACATTTATTGAAATTACAATACCCATTAAATTTCAATATTCTGTAGATATACAGCACTATTATTTCCTATGGTTTAATCTTGCTTTAATATTAACAACAGAAAATTAACTGAAATGATTGATTGGTTTTAGAGGAGAAATAGTATGCTGTAAAGATTAATTCATGCCTTTTGACTATATTGTACTTTAGAAGTGATGTATATTAGCAATAATGCATATTTTTTATAGTTCAATTTGCTGTATAGCACCAGCCTTCACTAATTAAATCAGAGTAGAGAATATAATGTTAAGGATCACACGTAAGGGCATATACACAATTTAAAAAATAAAATTCAGCGGAGAATAAAATGAAGTGTGTAAATTGCATTTTCTAAATTTGTGTTATTTTTCCACCTATTTTTTTCTTTTTATAGCAGCCCTATCAATGCCAAGAAAGTAAATACTACTACAAGTAGTGATTCATATATTGGGCTCTGGAGAAATTACCTGATTCTTTGCTGCAGTGCAGCAACTTCCACATCCTCTTCCACATCTGCAGGTTCTGTGAGATGTTCCCCTCCTGAGACGCTGGCGTCTACTCCTGACAGTGGTTATAGCATTGATTCAAAAGTAGGTTCTTCTGACATTTTCTGAGTGGCTCTGAATATTTCAGTAACATAAAAATGTTTAAGACTTACAGCACATCCCCTATTTCAAAATGCTTTTCTGATTTATGAAAAAACATTGTTATGCTACTACCACCTTGCTTTTGTCAAATAAAAAACAATGAAATGGGACATATCAGCAAATTATACCTATTTTTTTCTGCTTAACCTCCCTTAATCTAAAGCTAAATCTTGCCAAAATTGTCAAGGCATAAAATCTGCTCTGATGATGATGATGGAAAAAAAATTGCCAAACATAAAGTCTGCTCTGATGATGATGAAAAAAGTTGATACTTTATTTATCTTTAAAGAGTTATGTCTTCAAGCAAATGAGCAGGTAGAATTCTGCAGTTTTAGGCTAATAAACTAATCTCATTCCAGTGATTGAATCAATCTACTTTTCAGGATTTTGACACTTTTCAGTGTTTTCCCCAACCAGAGACGCCCGTCATCTTTTTGCTTTGTTTTGCATCAGATATGGATCTTTTTGTTCTTAAAAGTTTTTCAACATGGTGGCTTCCCCTAAAGAGAAGAGGAAGGCAGTTTTTGGATTGTAGAGCACATTTCTTCCCTGGCAGGGAGCTTCTTATTTTGTTCCTTCTGTTACCAGGACCTCTTCCCTAGTTGGGAGGAGGGCACCCATTGACAGGAACTTAAAGTTCTTTGAGACTCCACATGGAGCCAGAGCATAGGTCCCCAGAAGGTTTACCTTCTTCCTCTAAAAATGGCAAATACAGTAAAACATCCAAGGCCCTCTTAATCCAAGGAGTTTGCCTTGCAGGATTGGGAATTTCTCATTATAGAAGTTTAAGGTACTTTACTTAACCCAATATAAAAATGTGATTTGGATAGTCAGCAAAACTCCCATAGTGCATTTTCCCTCCTAAGGGAAAAGGTAGAAAAAAATGCTCTCTACCTGTAATGACTTGGAGAACATTAGGTAAGAGCCCTGAATACAGCTGCATTACAGACCAACTATTCCCTATCCACAGGCTGTGTAGGTGTAGTCAAAGGAATTATTTGACTGCTGATGGCCTCTGCCATAACCTGAGTTGTTAAAAAGAAATCCATTACAATGGATGGACAGTGGCTGTAAAAATTCCATTTAAAAAAAATGCTAGAGTACAGTTTTGAGAAAGAATGACTTGTTAACTAAGTTTATTTCATCTGGTACTTTGTATTGAGAGCTCAGTACCTGGCTGGCAGATCTGAAGAAGGCTCTCCCTAAAAGTTTCTGAATGACCAGGAAAAAACTGGAAATCGTAATGCTAGCCTCTAATTTTCTTTAATGCTTGAACGTTCTCTTCAACTTTCTTTACCACTAACATAGTGAGCAGAAGAGACTTGTGGTTTGCTATAGAAATTTCAATTGGTATCTGTGGTGAGTAGGTTGCTATAGGGCAGTGGTCACCAACTTGTCGATCATGATCAACTGGTTGATCCTAGAGGATCTCCCAGTCGATTGCAAACTCTGGTGGTGTGGTGGGGCTGCTGTTAAGGCAGGCTCCCTGCGTGCCCCAGCCCCACGCTGCTCCCGGAAACAGCCACGTGGCCCATGGGGCGGGGTCTTCCTCCATGCTCTGCTCCTGCCTGCAAGCACTGCCTCCGCAGCTCCCATTGGTCGGAAACGGGGAGCTGTGGCGAATAGGAGCTGCGGGGGTGGTGCTTACAGAGGGGCAGCGTGTGGAGCCATGTGCCTCCCACACCCTCCCGGAGCTGCAGGGACATGTTGGCCCCTTCTGGGAGCAGTGTGGAGCTGGGGTAGGGGAGCCTGCCGTAGCGACAGCCATGCTGCACTGCCAACTGGGAGTCGCCGGAGGTAAGTGCTCCTCAGCAGGAGGCCACACCCCAGCCCTGAGCTCCCTCCTGCACCCCAAGCTCCAGCCCTGACCCCCCCCCAGAGCCAGCATCCTGTACCTCCTCCTGCACCCAAACTCCCTCTCAGAGCCCACACCCTGCACCCCAACACTCTGATCCAGCCCAGAGCCCCCTCCTGCACCCAAACTCCCTCTCAGAGCTTGCTGAAAAGCCTTATGCTGATGTATCCCTCAGTCAGGAGACTTCCACTTCCTTGGGATCTAACATTGTTCTGATGGGTTTGATGGGGCCACCTCTTGAGCCCTAAGAAACATATTCCTTCTTTCACCTATTCAACTTTCTAGTATCAATAACATCTGCTGGAAGGGTGGCAGAAAAACAAGCACTCATGATAAGACCTCAGTACACTATATTTTTTAAAGGCAGAATGACTTTGAGATTTTATCTGCCATTATTACCAAAGATAGTCTCTGACTGACTTTCATCTCTACCAACTAATTTGTCTGTCTGTAGTCTTTCTCAGTCCACATTCAACAAAGAAGGAGCTAGCTTTACACCGTACATTTACTTAGGGCACTCTCCGTCTACCTTGACAGGACTAAGCTAGTTAGGGTGTCCCCTAGATTGTTTATAGCTTATCTCAAGATAGGATGAAAGGTCAGGCTATATAAAGCAGAGATTTTTTAATTGGATTTCTATGTGTATTAAGTTATGCTATGAAATAGCCAAGTTAGACCCACCATTGAGGATTACTGTCCACAGTGTGAGAGCTCAAGCAGCTTCTACAACCTTCTTGAGAAATGTTTCAATAATAGAGATACATAGAGCATTTACCCAACAGTGGTCTATAGAGACAGCATCAAGATCTGATGCCCACATTGGGAAGGCTGTCTTGCAATTACCGTTCAGGTAGACTCTTGAACTCACCTACAGTGATCTAGGTCACTGCTTGTGAGTCACAGACAGTGGAATATATATGGACACACACTTGGAAAAGAAGAAATGGTTGCTTACCTTGTACTAATGGTGGTTCTTCAAGATGTGTTGTCAATGTATATTCTATAGTCCGCCCTTCTTGCTCACTACTGATGTGCCTGGTCCGTCACAAAGCAAATAGGTGTATTTCCCTGCAACAAAGAGTTTATAACCTAGAACCTAGATAGGATACAGCCAGTGAGAAAAAGAATAAACATGATGGGGACAGGAAGGGAAAAGGAAAGTTACATAAAAAAGATTATGCTCTGATGTGGTTACTGCATGTCCTCTTTGTTGTGAATAAAATCTTTATATTTGATAATAATGAAAATTAATAAGTTAATTTTTTATAGACTTTACAGTTGAAGTGAGAGCGATGCTTGCTGGGAGTATTCAGAATAGTGAGACACCTAACTATCACCTGTCTTTAGTGTGAAGAAGCCTTGTCTGTGCTTGCTGTGGGTCAGTTCCCCAACACCTCCAGCCTTTGGCCACACAAGCACTGCCTTCTAGGTGTCCTCAGGCCCCACTTTCTTTTTACAGGTGTACACTCCAACCCCAAGTCCTACGGACATCCCCCTGGAGTGTCCAGCTTCTGTTTCACTGGGCACTCACAGAATTCACAGATTCAGTACTCCCAAAGGAATAGTACATGCCAGTTTACCTGTTTTACCTCAGGATCACCACTCCGCTAAACACACAGCACTTTGATATGTTTATAGTGAAAATAAGGACTTTATTTAACCAAAAAAAAGAGAGATTCTGGTAATAGCAAGTAGATGGAAATATTAAACAAAGGGTTACATATAAAATAAGATCATAACATGCATTCTAGAACCTAGTATTACTTACCAGCATTTTTCAGCCAGCTATACTGTGATCCCATTTTTACAAAACAAGCCACACTCTCAGCTGGTCCCCTCAGTACAGGATGCAGACCGGCTCTGTACCTACAGTTATAATCCAAAAATCACTTGTAAATAGGACTCCCTCCTGCTGGTTTATTTCTTCCTGTAGATTTCCTCATTGAAAGATTTCACAGTCCCTTGGTTAGCATTTGACTCGACTGTAAATGGGTCTCCATTGTGAACCATACAATACGCAATTTACTTGTAGACAGACACATAAACGTTTCATGCCTGAAAGAAACATGCTTCTCACCTTATGGTGACCAGCCCCAAATCACAGACCTTAAGAACATAATTTTCAGTATCTATACATAGCTCCTTACCTATTATCTTTACATAACATTTCACAATGATTATGAGGGCTGACGTGACATGGGCTTTCAGTAGAGACCTTACATGACACGCTTTGGTGATCTAGTATGTAGATACCAAACACCCGGGAATCCCTGTAATCCTTATGCATCCTGGGTCCTCTGTCAGATGGCACCAAGAGATTTCTGTGTCACAGTGAGTTTTTAGGAGGGATTTGAATGAGGGAAAGGTATCAGCTTGACAGGTTTTTGAGGTGCTCTCCAGGCGAAAGGTACAGCCTGGAAGAAGATAATGTCAATATTATGGAGGTCACTGAAACCTGTGCACTTGGTCTGGAGCCTTATGCAATATGAGAGATCCTGTATTCCAAAGAAGTAGAGGAGATGTTTGTTTCTATGCTAATCCCCTCAAGAAAGAAACCCTGATATAAAACCAGAAGTATCAGTCTACAAATGGAAATGAGATTTGTACAAGTGAGGGAAGGACAAAACATCCTAATAAAGATATGAAAATATGATGCAGAGAGACTCTTGTTACTGGTTTAGAGCAAAAGTTTCCCTTTCATAATAACTATTTCAAGTAACTTCTCAGTTTGGAAATAATTTAAAATAAAATTAAACTTTTTTTAATGCTACCAGCTGGATACTGTATAACTACTTTCTAGAAAAAAATATTCTGTTTTCTCCTTCAGATTATTGGCAGTCCGTCCCCTTCATCCTTGTTTAAGCACATAGTTCCAATGATGCGCTCTGAGAGCATGGAAATTACAGAATCCCTTGTGCTGGGACTTGGCAGGACCAATCCAGGAGCTTTTAGGTAATTTTTGTGCTCTAACCATTTTATTGCTAATTGATCATGAAAGTGTTCTGAACTCTGATTTCAGTTTAACTTTTAAAAACCACACACAAAGAAATATCCAACAGGCTTGAAAACTCCAATGAATAGATCCTGTTTGTTAGCCGTTAGACGTGTGACAAAGGTTGCTAGATATTGAAATAATAGATACACAGACTGCACTTGAAGCCCAAATCACACTAGCTCTCAAGGTCAGTCAGTAGTTGTTGCTGTAGTTTTGGGTTAGAACGGTACATTTCCTCATCTCAGTTACATGGTCCTACAGCTCACTGTGCCTCCTGTGATATTTGACGTTTGTTTTTTATATTTAAATAACAATAAAAACCATCAATACAAAAAGCTCTCAGCACCCTAACTGTTAATTAAATTTACATTCATAAATTATGAGCCTCCAGCAGCAAAAAATACTCATAGAGAATTGACTAAGCCAATAAAAGCAGCAAAACGGGCCCTCCTTCTTCGAGTGATGCTCCTCTATACGTATTTTATTCGATGTGTGTATCTGCTCCATGCACCTGAGGCTGGAAGATTTTTTACTAGGAGCATCCTTTTGTCTGCACCTGCACCTTTGTGCTCCAAACTGAAGGCATAAGGAGTGGTGTGGACTGACCACCTGTTCAGTTCCTTTCTGCTGTTCGTGCTCTGAGACAGAATTCTTCCAATGTCTGCAGCTTTGCTAGCATTCCTGCTTCCAGTTCAGGTTTGTTGTAAATAGTTCTCCTTTGTCTTATAGTTAATTTAGTTTTACTCTTTGTCAGTCGGTCAGTCTTAGCAGAGGTCTGGAGGTTCCTGGGATATGAAGCATGCCCAAGATCCTTGGCATTAAGTCATGCATGGCCTGTCCCTGGTCTTCCTGGTTAGTAAGTTCCACAATACTTGTTTATGTTGGTTTTGGGAGTCACATATTCCCTCCAAGTGCAATATTTGTCATGCCTTTCTCTCTCGGACTTGACATTTGAGTATTCTCGCTCTGAATTTTCTTGATGTAGTCCTCTTTGAGGCCCCAGTCCAGCAACCCTGAGCTATCAGACCCCCCTGTACATTGGCTGGAGGCATTAAGACGTGCCCTTCTGAGTACACTACTCCCTGACTCTGGATCATTGGAGGTCACAACTGAAGACCCCAGCAGACAGTGCAGATGGAAGGAGAGTATGAGCAAACACTTGCATAAGAAACAAGCAAAAAACAGCTCCCAAGTCCTCATCTAAGAAGATGATCTCATCTAATCCCCTACATTCAGATGTGGTGAGACTCCATGCTCTGGTACAGGTGTGTCAGGAGCAGACAGGGAGCATGAATCTGCACTGTTAGCACTGAGAGCCAAGAGTGCTCTGAAGTGAGTGGCCCCAGCAAGATGAGGAAGGCAATGACTGCTGACTATACCAACAATACCATCTCATGGTAAAAGGAGGATTCTGCAGTATCAGCTCCCCCGATCTAACCTAAATAGACACCATCGGATCCACCAAGAAGCAGAAGCCCTTCCCACTCCCTATCTTCTAAAGCTGGGTACTACATTCTATATGACCTGGACATCACTGATATCGTCATAACCAGTGATCACGAGACACGTACCCACTCCTTTGGTGCAGCATTCACCGATACTGTCAACCAGCTAAGACTCTACCATAGGGTTCTCAACCTTTTTCTTTTTGAGTGGTGCACGCCACGCTTCCCCCCCCACCCCCCCAACAGCATGCTGTAAAAACTCCACGGCCCACGTGTGCCACAACAACTGTTTTTTCTGCATATAAAAGCCAGGTCCAGGGTTAGGGGGTAGCAAGCAGGGCAGTTGCTCGGTGCCCCACACCACGGGGGGTCCCGTGAAGCTAAGTTGCTCAGGCTTTGGCTTCAGCCCTGGGTGGTGGAGCTTGGAGCCCTGGGGCTGAAGTCTTTCTGCTTTCAGCTTTCTGTCCTGGGCCCCAGCAAGTCTAATGCCAGCCCTCTTGGCAGACCCCCTGAAACCTACTTATGGCCCCCCAGGCGGCCCCAGACCCCTGAGTGAGAACCACTGCTCTACCAGGCATCCAGTACCATTAGCTCCAGTTATGGTATATGAGGATACACATTCCTTGGATGAACTCCAGATAAAGACTCTGACTCCCTTGTCTGCACTGAGGCACAAGAGTGGCCCATACAGGGGTTTCAGGTTCTGCAAGACTCCTCCCTCCTTCCTTCCACATGACATATCTAGTGCAGGACAATAGGTAAACTCTCCATGGGGCCACATCCTTTCTTCTACTTGTCCTATTAGGATTCCTGGACCTATATTTGAGACCCCTGAGTTCAGGGGATCAGAGCAAGAGTTCAGAGATTGCCTCATTGAGATAAACCATAGTTATCTCAGGAGCAATATGAAGAAGAGGAGCAATACGAATAAACAATCACTTTGTGGCACTATCCTCATCTCCTGAGGAGGCAGTTGCACCAGCCTCACCATCACCACCAGAGTGGATTGTGGATGCACTCCAGTCCCTCTAGAGGAAGGATTGTGGATGGATTCTGAGAAGAATTGTGGATGCACTCCAGTCCCTCTAGAGGAAATCCAGGACTCCACTCACAGTTTGCTAGATATCATCCAGACTGCTGGCACTAGCACAGTGGCACTTCTTATCAATGAGGCTATATTTAGAGCCAGCTGAGATGGTCTGGCATACACCAGCCACTTGCACCCCCTGCTCTGTAGAAGACAAAGAAACATTTTGTACCATCTAAGTGGTAAGCTAAGGGCATCTAAGCTAACAGAACCATTAGGAAAGGGATAGATAATACAGAAAATATTATACCACTATATAAATCCATAGTACTTTATGGTATGCCCGCACCTTGAATACCGAATTTAGTTCTGGTCACCCCATCTCAAAAAAGATGTTTTAGAATTGGAAAAGGTACAGAGAATGAAGAAGAGGAGCAATAGGAATAAACGATCACTTTGTGGCACTTTGTTTCATATCCTAATGAATGATTAGGATATGAAACAACTTCTATACGAGGAGGATTAAAAAGACTTGGACTTTTCAGCTTACAAAAGAGATGATTAAGGGAGGATATTATAGAGGTCTATAAAATTGTGAATGGTGTGGAGAAAGTGAATTAAGGAAGTGTTATTTATGCCTTTACATAATACAAGAACCAGATGTCACCCAATGAAATTAATAGGTTGCAGGTTTAAAACAATTATAAGGAAATACTTCTTCACACAACACCAAGTCAAACTGTGGAACTCTTTGTCATGGGATGTTGTGAAGGCCAAAAGTATAATTGGGTTTTTAAAAAAATTAGATAAGTTCATGGAGAATAGGTATATCAGTGGCTATAAGTCAAGATGGTCAGGGACGCAACCCCATACTCTAGGTGTCCCTAACCTATGAATGCATGAAACTGGAACTGGATGACAGGGGATGGATCCCTCAATAATTGCTGTGACCTGCTTATTCCTTCTGGCCATGGTCAGAAGACAGGATACTGGACTGGATGGTCTGATTCAGTATAGCTATTCTTATGGAATTAAGACTCGTCTAGCCATCGGGCAAGAAATTCTGCAACCAAAGGTCACCTCTCTTCAGATTTTAACAGACTATACAACCATTCTGCATTATATCAATTTGCAGTGGAAAGTGGGCTCAATGCTTCTGGATCAGGAAGCCATGAAATTTTTGAACTCATGTCAATCACCATGTCACCCTTGCAATTCTCCATCTTCCAGAAGAAGAAAACAGCCACCACAGGAAGTTAAGCACCCAGAAGGAGAGATTCCCTCAAACTGACGATGACCAGTGCTCTGCTTGCATGATGGACTATGGAATGGACTTGTTTGCCACAGAACGCAATATTAAGTGCAAGCAATTCTGCTTCAGGGGGGAGACGTCTGAAATCTTTAATAGATGCATTGCTCCAGTCATATGTTTATCTGTGCTTTCCCTCCAATATTTCTTATTACAAATTGCTGCAGAAAAGCAGATGAGAAAGCATCATGGTGTTTCTTGTAACCTGAGCATGGCCCCTTCAGTTATGGCACTCTGACTTACTTCACTTGGTTTTTGATCCTTTAATCTTTAGTTCCACACAGCTCAGTAGATCTGCACTAGGAGTAGAGCCAGATTCTGTACATTGATTCCTGAGCTGAGAGCTCAGAAACTGGCTGTTGAGCATTTTGGACATGATTGCATTGGGTAAGTCCAGAAACTTCTGCTGGAGAACAGGAAACCTTCCACCAGAAACTCCTACTGTTTGAAATGGAAATGGTTCTCCATCTGGGCAAGACAGTAAATATCTTCTTCTTTCCAGTCATCTGTTCCCTTTGTTCTGAACTACCAGTTTCACCTTGAATGACCTGGTCTCTCTTTCAACTCCGTGTGTGTGTGTGCCAGTTTGTGATTTTGGCATTTTCTTCACAATGACAGGTCTCTCCTGAATTCTTTCATCTTATAGTGACAAGATTTTTCTAAAGACTCTATTTCACATATTTATTCTTCTTTGGGAGCCTGGAGAGTTTGAAAGATCCAGGCATTAATGGCTGGGGCATTGTTTACTATATTCCATAAAAATAAGGCCATAATTTGTCATCACCCCAAATTCTTATCTAAATTGGTCCCTGATTTCTTCCAGAATCAGTCAGCTTGCCCAAACCCCTTTCACTACCGGGGATGATTGGCCTATAGTCTAGATATAAGAAAGCGCTATGCTACCATCTGACCAAGATAAAGCCATTCTTTCAAACATCTTCTTAGATTGTATCAGAATACAGGTCAGTCATTTTCTATTCAAGGACTCATCAAGGGTATCAGACTGTCCATATTCTCAGTGCTATGAACTAGCGGGGATTCTATTAATAACAAGTGTTGGGCCACATGCCACCAAATCTGAAGTCTGGGGGCTGCTTGTTATACTGTGCTGTCTCAGATACTTGTGTTGTAATAGATGGTAAATTCCTTTTCGGTTATTATTAGTTTGAGAAATGTCAGATTGATGTTCTGTCTTCCATATTAGCAAAGTCTGTGTCCTGTCTTTTAAATATTAATTTGTTTCATAAAGTCACTGTCAATGAAAGCAAAACTAGAAATATTTTCATTTTTAATATAAGTTTTACAACATTTGTTTCTGTAAGACATTTTGCTTCTTCACTACTAATTCAGTGATTGGTCTATCATTTTTATCCAGGGAACTAATAGAAGAATTACATCCTATAATTAAGGAAGCACTTGAAAGAAGACCAGAGGTAATAAGGATATTTTTATTTGTGCTCAGGATCATATAACTATTTTTCCACAAACATCGTAGAAAAATATTACTATCTGTTCTCTAATGGCTATGGCTAACATAAAATAATGTAGCTTAAATAAATAACTAAAATTGTCAAAACTTTTTTTATTCCTTTCAAGGTAACTTGCATATATATTAATTATTTTTTTAAATCAAATCCTTAACTTTAGAACTATGTACTGAAAGCCCCTCTTGCCACAGTAATTTTGTTAGTAATAGATAATAGTTTAAAATATTTTTTTCCACCTTATTTTTTATGTCCCGGTATCCAAGTCAAATGCAGTCTGTTTGCTTTTGCTCAGAATGTTGTGTTGGTGAGATCCCATCAGTCAGAGAGGCTCAGTGTGCACTGCACATAGGAGTGAGAAAAATATGGTTTCTCTAATTAGGACAATTTTTGGAGAAAACATGAACTTACCTGACCTCTTCCAGCCCTATGAACAAGGCTTCTCTGATGGATAGCATATCACCAGTATGTATGGTACATATTGAAGTGTGGAACCAAACAAGTGCTTTTAACCTGCAGTGATCCTGGATGTCAGTATATTCAAAGGAAAACAAAAAGATGACACAAAACAGTGCATTATTTGTTCTATGATAGCACTGAAAGTCCTTAATAAGCATCAAGACCCCAGTGTGGTAGGTGCTGTATGAACACAGAGTAAAAGACAATTGATAGGTATCCTAGATAATAACTGTTTTATTTTTGATCATTTGCTCTGAATTTTATATTTTAAGTATAGCTGATAGGAACATCCAGTCACACAACTGTGTGCCATAATGCATTTTTTTCAAAGTCCTACATTTACCTATGCTAGTCATACAAATGCCAGTCTTTACACGTCTGTACTTTACAGTATGGCGGGGTGAAATGTAAAGATGCAATATACTATTACAGAAGATCATGTCAAATTTAATTTCAGAGAACTTTATTCATGTGGTGTTATTCATGTATAACTTAGTGGTTTGAGTTCAATTGGCACATCATTGGAATAAGTAAACTGTACTATATTTAGAACTAAAAGTTACCATTGGGCTCAAATGGTAAACAATGAGGGTAATTGTTTTCCTTCTTTTCTTCACAACGTGTTTGCTATATAAGACACAAATTTAAATATAACTGCCCCCCTTGAAGAGTTTACAATCTGAGACCTGGATTCTGCCATTGCTACTCAGGCTGAGTTGTCCCATTGATTTAAATGGGACTTCTGGCAGAGTATGGTGCTACTCATGTGAGTAAGGGAGGCAGAGCTTGGTTCTAAAAGATTGTTAGCTTTGTTGAAGGCCAACATCTGACCCTTTTCCTTATTCCACAAGTAGTCCTAGGGATTGGTGTGGGGGCAAAATCTGACTCTAAACAACCTATTTTAGTTAGGGTAACAGTTTCCACCTGTCCCTCTTACTCCAGCTAGTCCCTGCTCAGTTCAAGCCCTGTAGAAACTGTGATATTCAAAAAGCATTATAAAGTAAATCAGACCAAAACTCTCCTATTTTCATTCTTTTTTATTTTAATGTGTGCTCTGATGATTTACGACATGTTATTACAGAAGCCCATAACTGAATCACTCTCTCTTAACAATCTAAATCATGGAGCAATACTTTTCCATTGTACCCAGTTGAAGAAGTAAATAATAGTGTTCTTCATGGAAGTCTGAGAGGTTACACAAGGAATGAATGTGACCCATTATCTAGTCCATTAAAATTGTACAGTAAATCTGTTAACTGTTTAAATAAAAAAAGTCTGTGACTCACTACTGAAAGCTGTAGTGGTACCGACATGAGTGGAGTCATGACTCTCTTTGTGTCCCTATGGCCCAACTGAAATTATCCTTATTCACTCCACTGGTCCATGTAATTTTGTATTTTTCCACTAACAGAATATGAAACGACGCAGGCGTCGAGATATTTTACGAGTACAGCTAGTACGAATATTTGAACTGCTGGCAGATGCTGGTGTTATTAGTCACAGGTAGGTGTGGAGTTGATGAGAAGGCATTGTTTATTTCCCTAACAAACTTCTGAATTAAGAGCCAATAGTTTCTCTATACATTTGTCTGTTTCACCTTATGGTACAACTGAACAATCACTTAAAATTAATTTAGAGCAGCATAATACACAATAATCCCCGTAAGGGATTATTCGCCATTAGTCTTGTAGGAGGATTTCAATGACAATAATATTTCACTATTATAATAGCATACTGGAATAATCAATATTTTGCCTTGTTCCCATGTTTTCTTTAAAGACCAAATAAAGCAAACAAACAAAAATCCATAAGGAGTTTGTAAATACTAATTTTAAAAACAAAAAGATATGTTGATCAATATCTATACATTTACATCTGTTAAGTTTCTGACCACTCTATTTTATCTGAAATGCCATGGAACATCTCATGTTTTCAATGAGATGCGTAAGTGTGACACACAGGTTTGTGTTTGCATGTGTGTTCTTTTTGTATAGGACCTTGTCAGTAGTGAATGAGTTAAGTTACAGGATCAAGTATAAAGCCCTTGAGCTACTTTTATAGTTGAGATCCCAAGCTGGAGACAGATATTCTAACTAGGCTCTTCCTGCAGTAACATCCTGATGTTATACAATGAGTCCTGTGAAAAGAAGAAAATGTGATTTATTAATATTGAACCACCTGGAGATATTTAAAATAAAACATGGGGTGGCAGGGGAGGTAGGAATATAAACGTTTGTTAATGTAGTCTAAAATGTAAGGTATCACTTTTATGGAAGTCCTTTAAGATTTATAAATCAAGCATAATTTTGATGATAGTCTCTTGTTAATTTTGAGTATTGGGAGGGTAAAAAAGTGAAAGGGTGAATGTATCTGCCATTGTTATTGTGTAACTTTGTGCCAAATAATTTGACTTTTGATTCTAAAGGTTAAAAGAGGAAAAAAATCCAATAAAATATTATGTAAAATGAGGGACATTTTGATTTCAGTCCTGCAAAAAAATCTATATAGCACCTTATTCCCTCAAGATTCTCACTGAGGCTAATCAGACTGTGCACAGGCATAAAGTACCACGTGGGTGGAAGCCTTTGCAGAATCATGGCCTTCGAAAATTCTCTTGCTAAACAGCTAAATTGAGAATGGACTTAAACTTTTGTACACTACACTATTGTATGTTCTAGCTTCTGCACAGTATAAACCCTGACAGCTCTGTTGTCTGAGCTGATGTTACCACCATATTATAATAGAAAGTTTTATAGTGCCGGTTAACATATACAATTATATGCGGATCATTAAAGTAGATATGCAAAAGTGATAGGTACTAAACATTTCAACAGCTTCAATTCAAGGGGAAAATATCTTTATTTTACAAATTTATGATAGTGACGAGTGTTTGTCATATTATCATGCATAACTGTTAGCTGGCTATACTGATTAAGAGCAACTGGTTGAAGTTGAAGCGGATCAAGACCAAAGTTATGTTTGTGGGTAGAGGGGAAAGCAGTTTGCAGCCGCAGAGCAGTCTCCTTTGATGAAGATATATACCCACAATTGGTGAATTCAGTTTGTAGTTTAGAAGTTTAGGATTTCTTGCTAACACTAAGCTCTTATATGGCAGCAGCGTCTATGAGTAACACCTTCTACCATCTCTGAGTGACTAGGAGACTTTGTCCCATCCTGGTGGACAATGACCTGCCCTCGGTAATAAGTTTTTTTTTTGTCACCTCCCAGCTGGACTATGCAGTATACCTGCGTATGAAGCCATCAGCCCTTAAACTCCAGCTAGTAGAGGATCTCCTCAGCAACATAGGCTACTGCCAGCACATCAAATCTGTCCTCCACTCTATATACTGGCTTGCCATCGAACATGAGTAATATTCAGGTCTTAGTCCTTGTCTTCAAGGTACTGACTGGCCTGCGCTCAACATATCAAAAAGTAGCCTAGAGCTCCAGGATGAGGATTGTTGTTGACAACTCTGCTGCTTGACTGTGCAGGAGACAGAACTTTCTCTGTTGCCAGTCTGAGTCTGTGGAACAAACTCGTACAGGAACTGAGGACTACTGCAAACTTCACCATTTTCTGCTCTAAGGGCAAGGCACACTTCTTTGACCTGCCTTCTCTAATATAAACATATCACTGTGTACATTTAAAGAAAAAAAATCCTACCAGTACAAAACATTCCATTGCATGCACAGTTCTCTTCCAGAGGACAAGATGAGAGAGCATCAACCACATGTGACAGATGTTACTCACGTTACTTAAAGCACTACTAGAAAGCACTCAGATGCCATAGTAATGAGGCTGATATAAGAACCTATTTAGAATAGGTTTCAGAGTAGCAGCTGTGTTAGTCTGTATCCATGAAAAGAAAAGGAGTACTTGTGGCACCTTAATAAATTTGTTAGTCTCTAAGGTGCCACAAGTACTCCTTTTCTTTTTATTTGGAATAAAGTATATAGCTGCTGTTTCCAGTTAGTACTCTGCAGTATAGCATAAAATACTGAGGACCTTTGTCTCTGGCTCAGAAGATAAAGTATTTACTTTTTGACCAAGCACATTGAAATTATCCATTTATTTTAGGTGTGTACCGTGTTCGTTTATAATGTGCAAGCATTTTCAGGGGGTAGGGGGTGTTAAACCATAACCCTGAACAAAAAATTATGATTCTGTTTTAGTATTAGAGATGCTCCTGATTTACAAGGCCTGGTTATTGGGTCCGGTTTCATTAGTGCTTTTCTTGCTAAGACAACAAAAATGTGGTAAGAAAGGGCCTCGAACCAAATACCAGTAAAATGACTTGGTTTAGTAAAAAGTCTTTTAAAAGAAAGTTCTTGAATTTTGCATATCCTTTGAAGCTTTTTAAAGAAATATATAGTATGTCTCTACTTATCATAATACTCTGAATATTTTATTTTTATTTTTAAGTGCAAGTGGTGGCCTTGATAATGAAACACATTCCCTCAACAACACTTTATTGGAGTATGTCGATCTCACTAGACAACTCCTGGAGGCAGAAAATGAAAAGGACTCTGACACATTGAAAGATATCCGATGCCATTTTAGTGCCTTAGTGGCAAATATCATTCAAAATGTTCCAGGTATGCTCAATACACTTTAATAGGTTTTGATGACTTATTTTAATACAGCAGAAATACACATTGTTCCTGAAGTTATAGAAATTTACCATGCTAAAAATGGTATTTAAAACTGACAATATGAACTTTTCAGAAGTGATCACTGATAGTATTTTTAAATCTAAAAATTAAATTCTTGTTACTAAAAGACTTGGTTACCAAGTTTGAACATATTTCTTTCCGGGCTAATAATTGCTAAACTCCTTGTGTACTGCTTCTGTTCTTTCATACCAGTGACATTCATTCGATGATATAATAACTTATTTTTTAAAAAGCCGTTATGCTATTGAACTTTGCCTGTATAGTACCGTGCTTGTTTCTAATTCATTTGGGGAGGCATTTGGGTAATTTTTTTTTTTTTTGTTTTTTGTCTTATAATTTTAGTGTACAAATTCTGTAGTGAAAAATTGGTCAAATACTGTATGTGCTTTTCTTACAGTGCACCAGAGAAGAAGTGTCTTTCCTCAGCAGAGCCTACGTCACAGTCTCTTTATGTTGTTCAGTCACTGGGCAGGTCCATTTAGCATCATGTTTACCCCCCTGGATAGATACAGTGATAGGAATATGCAGATAAACAGACACCAGTACTGTGCTTTGAAGGTATTTTAACACTTTCTGAACTTGAGAAATTATTTCCCTGTATTGTCCTTACTTAAACATTTTTGCCAGTTTGCACTTCTTTGCCATTAGTCCAAACATGGAATTTTCCTTGTCCTGGCTGATGTAGGCAAATGTTATCTCAGCCCAAAATTATTTCTGGATTAATTATTTTTACATTCTAATCAGAACTTCTCCTGCCCCCTTCCCACTGCAGTAATTTCAGTATGGTCCTGCAGCAAGTACAAGTTGATATTAGTGCTAAGCTTCCCATGCCCTCATCCCCCAATTGCTCAACGAGATAGAATTTCAGTATTGTTCAGATCAACGATCTTCTGAATCAGAGTGCATTACAGTATAGCACCAGCCAAACTAACGTACTATCTCTTATGGAACAAAGGTAAACTTTTCAGAACAGATAGCTTCTCCTGTCTGGGAATTCAGAGCTGTAGGGTTGGTTCTGTGATTCCTTGAACAAAATGTTAAACAGAGTTCCTAGTGGCCTTGCTCCTGGCAGTGGTCTGAATAGATGTTAGAGTCCTCTGATAGTATTTTAAAGGATTAGCTATAACTGCTCTAGCCCAATCTGATTATTCAAACGTGTTGTTTTTTCAATTACTTTCTAAAGGCTATGTCTGCTGTACTGTGTTGTGGCCCTGTTGCAGATAACGTAGGACTCTCATCAGATGGTTATTTGTACAAATGGCTGGATAATGTTTTGGATTCACAAGACAAAAAGGTAAAGTAGGCAGCATCAGTAAATGTTTGTTAACCATCAGTGTGTGATTTAAGAGTCTTGAGGTCAAATTGGCACAAATGTTCTAGATCAGCTTGCGCCTTATACATCTTTATTATTATTACTTATTAATGCATTTAGTTACAGTGGTGCTCACTAGGCACTATCTGATCACTCAAGAAAGATGGTCCCTGCTCCCAAGCAGCTCGCAGTCTAAGAGCAGGCAGACAAGTAGACAGAAGTTAGGAGAAAGGGAACAGGAACAACAACTGACAAATTATATACAAATCAGTTGATTCACTGTAAGCAGCAGCACAGCAGTAGTGGGTCTCTGAGAGAATTAAAGATGGCTGGGGTAGGGACTTTATGCATCAGCTCAGTGAGATTGTATCATGCATAGGGAATTATGAAGACAAAACTTCTCAAGTCTAAAGGGAAATTATTGTTGGTTTTATTTCTCTGTATTACAGTAGCTCCTAGGTGGCCTATTGTGCTAGATAATATGTGAACATATAGAAAGACTTGATTCTTATCCCAAAGAATTTACAATCTCGAGCTCTGATTCAGGAAAGCGCTTAAGGAAAGTCCATCACTTAAGTCCCACTGAAATCAGTGGAATTAAGCATGTGCTTAACTGCTGTCCTGAATCCTGTGTTTTCAGGACATGGCCCAGGTCAAGACATAAAACAAGTGAGAATAACAAACAATAGGAGGGTAGGGTTTGGGAGAATGAGGATAAAATTAATGGAGTACTTGTGGCACCTTAGAGACTAACAAATTTATTTGAGCATAAGCTTTCATGAGCTACAGCTCACTTCATCGGATGCATGCAGTAGAAAATACAGTGGGGAGATTTTATGTACACAGAGAACATGAAACAATGGGTGTTACCATATCCACTGTAATGAGAGTGATCAGGTAAGGTGAGCTATTACCAGCGGGGGTGGGTAAAAAAACCCAAACCTTTTGAAGTGATAATCAAGGTGGGCCATTTCCAGCAGTTGACAAGAACATGTGAGGAACAGTAGGGGGGCGGAAATAAACATGGGGAAATAGCTTTACTTTGTGTAATGACACAGCCACTCCCAGTCTTTATTCAAGCCTAAGTTAATTGTGTCCAGTTTGCAAATTAATTCCAATTCAGCAGTCTCTCGTTGGAATCTGTTTTTGAAGTTTTTTGTTGAAGAATTGCCACTTTTAGGTCTGTAATCGAGTGACCAAAGAGATTGAAGTGTTCGTTGACTGCTGAACTGGAATTAATTTGCAAACTGGACACAGTTAACTTAGGCTTGAATAAAGACTGGGAGTGGATGTGTCATTACACAAAGTAAAGCTATTTCCCCATGTTTATTTCTGCCCCCCTACTGTTCCTCACATGTTCTTGTCAACTGCTGGAAATCGCCCACCTTGATCATCACTACAAAAGGTTCCCCACCCTCCCTCCCTCCCTCCTGCTGGTAATAGCTCACCTTACCTGATCACTCTCGTTACAGTGTGTATGGTAACACCCATTGTTTCATGTTCTTTGTGTATATGAAATCTCCCCACTGTATTTTCTACTGCATGCATCCGATGAAGTGAGCTGTAGCTCACGAAAGCTTATGCTCAAATAAATTTGTTAGTCTCTAAGGTGCCACAAGTACTCCTTTTCTTTTTGCGGATACAGACTAACATGGCTGCTACTCTGAAACCTGATAAAATGCATGATATTATGCAGTCATATGGTCCAATAAAGTTCACAACTTAATTCTACAAAACTGTTAAATAGATATTTTTAAGGTTTACTGTTTTTATTTTTTAAAAATTAAATCTTGCTTATTGCAACTCGTTAGTTTTAAATGTCAGCTGTTCTTGTGAAAATTATTTTGTAAACCATTGCCTTTTACTGTTTTTTTAAATTGTTTAAACTGTTGTCTGGTCTATAGGTGCATCAGTTAGGCTGTGAGGCAGTTATGCTGCTGTTGGAGCTCAATCCTGACCAGAGTAACCTCCTGTATTGGGCTGTGGATCGGTGTTACACAGGTTCCAAGCGGGTTGCAGCTGGTTGTTTTAAAGCCATAGCCAGTGTGTTTCAGAACAGGTACAAAAGAGAATTTTTAAATTTACAATTCAGATTCCCAAATTGCAATTTTAAATAGAATTAATGTTTTGTTTTCTCTTAAATGGAACATGTTTTCCATATTGTTTTCAATGTTAAACATTTTAAAGCATCGAACTATATTATCCTATACAATACTTAAACTAAATGAATTTACCTTTGCTTAGCTAATTCATGGTTAAAATAGCTAAGTATACAGTGAAAGCTTTGTTATCTGGCCCTGTACCAACCAGAAGCTTTATAAACGGGCATTTCTAATCTTCGGAGAAAGTCCCATTTATAGTCCGGTTGGCGTGGGGCTGGCAGGCTCCCTACCTGGTGCCACATGGCTCCCAGGAAACAGCGACATGTCCTAGGTGGAGGGTTGGCCACGAGGGGTTTGGTGTGGGGAAGGAGGTTGGGGTGCTGGAGAGGGCTCGGGAAGGGGGTTGGGGTGCGGGAGGGGGCTTGGAGTGCTGGATCTGGGGGGCGCTCACATTGGGCAGAACAGGTCGACGCGGGGAGCAGCCCAAGGTGATTGCTCCCCAGATCTGGCACCCTGAGTCCCCTCCTGCACCCAAACTCCCTCCCAGAGCCCGCATCCCACACGCCCGCCAATGCTCCAGCCCCACACCCCCACCCGCACCCAAACTCTCTCCATCTTAGTTAACCGGCATTATTCACTTACCTGAACCCCCCCAATCCCCCAACATGCCAGATAAAACAGATTTAACTATATTTTAAAAAATGTTATTTTAACTGATATTTACGATCCTTCTCTAGGGATTACCAATGTGATACAGTGATCATCCTAAATCTGATAATGTTTAAAGCCGCTGATTCTGCTAGGGCTATCTATGAAGTTGCTATGCAACTATTACAGGTTTGTGAGAAAATTTCATTTTAATATATTGTATGTTTGAAAAAGATTTTTCTGGTATCATGCAGCTTATCTTCATCAAATGAAATGCATTTATTTTTATTTTTATTTTTGTTGCATTTTTAGTAAAGATTTAGGGACAGATCATTATCTTTTGTGAATCTGCACAGGTAAACTGACTTTGATGGAGCTATCTGGCCATTTACTCTATCTGAGGATCTGGGCCGTATTGTTTCATAGCATCTTTTTAAAATATAAAAGCTAGATTAAGGTTTTCAAGTTGGCCCTGTGAAAGGGATAGTGTGTAGCAGTGCCATTCCAGGATTATCACAGGGAAAGCACAATTCTTTCCCTGCACCCCACTTTTGCCAGTAGGCTAGTAATTTGCCTCAAGTCTTTAGCGTCAGGCCAAGATTTTGCTTACTCCCCACTCATCTACTTGGAGGAAGGAATAGTGTGGACAATAGCAACATCTACTTACCCCTATGCTTCCAGTCCCAAGATCTGGGGAGGCAATGCATTGGAGGCAAGGTGCCTTACTTTATTTTATGCCTCTGTGTGGCCACCTGGCCTAGCCCACAAATGGGTGGGATTTTTAAGAGGTCTCACTGTTGCCTAAACACTATTCCTATTGAATTCAATGGGAACTTTATTGTTGACGTCAGTGTGAGCAGAGTTAGGCCAATGCTGAGCACTTCTGAGATTCTCCCCTCTGTTCCTATGTGAATGTCGGTGCTTAAGATCAATCAAACTAAAATAAAACCGTACCAACAGCTGCTGTACTAGCTTTGCACAGCTTTGCCACCTCAAACCTGACCTGCACTGCCCCGATAGTCCAGTCCTAGGTCATTTCTGAGCAGGAATTATATTATTCATGGAATAATTTTAAGGTAATATTGATCTGAATTACTTCAGCTTTCACTATGGAAGCTTATAATTAATGCAATAGGATGTGAAAATAGAACTTTGAAATTGACAGCTTTGACTGGCTCTCAAATGGAATGAGTCCCAGATGGCCAAGAATTTATGACTCTACTAAGCTGCAACACTTTAAATGATGGCACAATATATATTATGTTTCCTCAGAAGATAACCATGTTATCCCAGCTCTGTATTTAGCTTCAAATATCTGAATTTTATTGCTGCAGATCTTGGAACCTAAGATGTTTCGCTATGCTCACAAATTGGAGATTCAGAGAGGTGATGGGGTACTGGGTCAGCCTTCTCCTTTGCCACACCTGTATTCTGTGTCATATTATCAACTGTCGGAGGAATTAGCAAGGACGTACCCTGAGTTAACTCTTGCTGTCTTCTCAGGTACAGTAGAGCACTTAACCAGGCTGGTAGTAGTCCGTAGAAATTTTGAATCCTTCTTTTAAGTAATCTAATTACAGGTAGGTCACTAAGTTTAAACCAAAGAACTACAAATGAATTTTGGGTGGAGGAGGCTGAGTTTTTGTTATGTTTTGTTCAGATTTGAAACAATGGAGTGAAACCCTGAAAATTATTCTGACTGCCCCATTGAACATCCTGTGAGGGATCACTCATCACAGACATAAGTTTTAACTGTGTTTTTAAAAATTCTCTCTCTTCCCTGCCCTTTCCTCATCTTAGAATTTCCTTATTTGCTGTAGAAATCCTAGAACACATCAATTTGTGACAGTTTAGATACAGTGGCTTGAATAGATTGTAGTGATATTCTTGGTACTACAGTTCACAGAATGACTTACTCTCGGATATCTAAGAAAACAAAGATATATTTAGAGAATATTGGTAAGGGACAGAATTTTAAACCATTTGTTATTCAACACAGAAATCATTTTAACTCTTATTGGTCTAGTTAGTAGAGTCAATTAATGCATTTTTCTAAAATTAAAAAAAAAAATTGAATTTAGGTTTTCAGTTCACTTTCAAGTGATTAATTAAAGGGACACTAGCGTGTTGATTAAACTTAATAATCTGGTTAAAGTTTTTCTACACTTAAAGATCTCGTTTTTCAGTTTGTACTGAAAAATAGCTGATAAAAACACTGACTATAGTTGTACAAGAATCAGTTTTAAAAAATAAACACCAAAAAAACATGAAATGACAGATTTACTTGAAAGAGACTGACAAGAAAATTCACATGCCGACACATTCTGTTCACTGTAAGATATAGCCCATGTAACTTCCTGTTCTCACATTCTGTGGTTCACTCTTTGGTAGTGTATAGCAGCAGTGTGGTAAATTGCTTAATGTACAAGCTTCCACTTAGTTTATGAATAAATCATGCATATCATAAACAAACCTTTTTTTAAACTTCTGCATATTTTTTAAAACTTGTTTCATTGAAACAACCAATGTTGCTTGAATTTATGCAATCAGAATTAACAAATTAATAAAATAATTGTTTTAGAAAGTTATATGTGCTAATCTACCAGCAGTCAAAATTAAACACCAAAATAAGTACAATAATAATTGAAAGTCAAAATTGGAATCCCTTTTTATCCTGCAGTTCTTGGCTCCATAATCAAGTGAAATATTTTATAAAAGTCTGAAGTGAGATGGAAAGAATCTTGATTTTCAGTTTGCATCAATATGAATAGATTAATGCATGAAGACTATTTCTATATTAAACTCAAATCCCTCAAAAGAATCCATCTGTGAACATCTTTAAGGAGACCCTTTAACTTTAACAGAACTCTGCAGAGATATAAGGCTGCCAATGAACAACAATCTGTATCCTGAATACAGTGCCATCACCTCCTTGGCTGGCAGCCTTCTAAAATCCTCATTATGAAACCAGACAGCTCTCCCTGCTCATTGATGGATGATGTCCTGGACAGATGGAAAACACATTATGAAAGCATGCTGAACCATGGTCCTGCTGATGACTGTTTAGAGCTACATGACCTGGCAAACTACACAGCTGTTCATCCAGGGATGAACACCGATCCTCCGTCATTCAAGAAAGCATGAAAGGACATCCAAAAGTTACAGGATGGACATGCTGCTGGACCTGATGCTATTCTAACCAAGCTACTCAAAGGTGCCTTGGAACCAGTGCGCATGGGCCTACATAACCTGTTCTTAGAAAGGTGGACATCAGGCAAAGTACCAGCAGAGTGCAAAGAGGGCATCATATGTCCATAAATCAGGGCAGAGGATCTTGCACCGAGTATGGAACTACAGGCTAATCTCATTCTTATTGGTCCCTGGAAAGATTTTCGCTCACATTCTGGCTGGTAGGATGCAGCTATTTCATAACAGATATTGTCAGCAATCATGTTTCACTGCAGATGGTCAACAATGGACACTGTCCTTACCCTCCAGCTTCTGGTTGAGTTGCATGGAGAATTTAACCACCTGCTTCATGTGGCACACCTCCATATCAAAGAAACTTTTGATTCGGTTGACAGATTAGCACTTTGGGTCGCACTGAAAGGAGTTGGTGTTCCAAATGTTCTGTTAAATCTGGTGCATGATCTTCACACCGAAACTTGTGCAAGAGTATGCATTGGGGCACAGTTTTTGCTGCATTTCTACACATCCTCAGGTGTGTGGCAGGGATACATTCTTGCCCTGGCACTGTTCTGTTGAGCTATTAGCTGTATATTAGGACTTTCCACTCCATGCATCAAAATCAAGGTTTGTCAAGAAGTGTTTTCAAGTCAAATAATCAAGGCTGACGATACTGCCTTGTTTATAGAGAAGCGGGAGAATTTCAGCCTTGCACTCCTAGGTCTCCAAGATGCCATCCACAAGATGGGGTCAGATGTCTCATGGCAGAAAACCAATGTCCTGAATCTTGTAGCTTGGACACCAGAATCCCCAGTTCAGGTGGGGTTGAGTACCATGGAGAGTGCTGATGAATTCATCTACCTAGGCTGCAAGCAGAGTTCAAACAGTCACAGTAAACCAAATGTTCTTCTTCAAGTAGTGTCCCTTGAAGAAGTGCTCCACTTTAGGTGTTGGTGTGTCCCTGTGCCACAGATCACAGATTTTCAGTGGTGGTGCTCGGTTGGGGCACGAGTGCACAGTCGTCGTCTCGTAGTGCCATTGGTGCCTCATGTAGCATGCACAATCCGTCCAGTTCAGTTCCTTCTCAACCATCCTCAGCTGCAGACGAAGCTCAGTGGCAGTGCTGCCTCTTCATTTTTCTCTTTATAGAAATAGTTAGATTAGCTGTAGTTTAGTAAGTCTAGTTTATTGTTCTTCCCCCCTACTCCCAACCCCCCAATTTTTTTTATAGATATATTTTTTATTTTTCCCACTCTTTCCCATTGGGAAACTTTAATGACCACGATGCCCGGCTCACCCAGGTTTAAATGATGTGACTCTTGTTGTGAGGCAATGACAGTCTCAGACGGCCACTCATTTTGTGTCCATTATTTGGAGGAAACCCATATCCCTCAGAAATGTGCCCATTGCAGCAGTCTTAAAGTCAGGGCAATGTGTGGTCGAGATCTCTGCCTCACAGTGATTTTGATGGAAAAGTTCCTTCAGCCTCCTCCTCAGGGAGCAAAATTGACATCAGCAGATAGTTCCCTGAGCAAAACCTCTGCTAATGGGAGTGTTCAGTCTTCCAAATCGTCTAGGAAGCAAGCCACAACCTCCCCTAATAGGGACACTCAGAGAAAGAAGAGGTCCCTGGCAAGGTCGCTATCCACAGTGCCGAGCTCAAGTAGAGTGAGCACCATTGAGGCTCCAGGCACCTCCGTCTCTCTCCCTCCGTGGACCTCTGCCGAGCCCCGCCACTCTGGAATGGAGTTGATATCCTCCTCCTCCCCCGCAACAACCACTCTGGTGTGGGAGTGGGCACTGAGACAGGCAATGCTGCCCAGCACCAACTCAGTCATCGGCACTGACAGACAGGCTGAGAACGGCACCGACCGTCTCCACAAAAGCACCAACTGCATCTGCACCAGCAGCACCGCTGCCACAGAAACAAGCGATTATGCAGCAGTTTCTACAGCACAAGAACATAGCGGTCTCCTCGGTGCTGCAGTCACCCTTGCGCGGTACCGAGGGATCTCTGGAACAAATAACTGAGCAGTAGTCCACTTCTGCAGCTCCCCAGCCCATCTCCAGTGATGAAGAGGAGGAAGTACATTGGAGCTACTTCTCCTCCCAGCACTCTTCACCCATGCGGCGAAGACCACCATGTGAATCTGTTAGGACCAAATCTCACCAACCTCGCGAGGTGCAGCAATAGTACAGGCAACCCTGGATGTGTCCTCTGATGTCCTTTCCCATGCAGTGGCCACCCCTGGGACCCATGGGTGGCATATAAGGCTCACCACACTAGGCCCTCAACCCCAGCCTGAAGGGAAATTTGTTCTCCAACTTCCCCAATCAGAGAGACGTCAGAAGCACCAGAGTACATGGTAGATGAGGAGGAAGAAGATTTGGACCATGCAGACATTTCCCCAGCCCGCAACCCATTGTCTTCCCATGACGAGGCAGTCTTACCACCACCTCCAAGCACAGTTAATGACCTGAAACAATTTCAGGAACTGAGTATCTGCCAGACAAGACATTTCCCTAGAAGAGGTGCAAGAAAACCAGTACAAGCTACTGCAAATTTTACAGACATCCACTACATCCAAAATTGCACTACCAATAAATGATGCCATAATGGAACTGGCAGAGAATATTTGGCAGACCCCCGCAACCATACCACCTACCAGCAAAAGAGCCAACAGGAAGTACTTCGTCCCAGCTAAAAGGGTGGACTTTTTGTTCTCTCATCCATAACCCAATTCTCTAGTGGTAGAAGCTGCTAACTATCACAGCTAACAACCCCAATTCCTGTCCACTCCACAGGACGAAGAACATAAACGATTAGACCTCTTAGGCAGAAAAGTATACTCATCAGTTACACTCCACTTGCAGATAGCCAATTATTTGGCCCTTTTAGCCAAGTACAGCTACGACAATTATAGTGAATTGCAAGAATTTCTTGATTCCTTACCGGAGGAAAAACATCCTTAGTTCAATGCTATCATGAAGGAGGAACAGCTAATTGCCTGGACAGCCCTACAGGCCTCAATGGATGTAACGGACACTGCAGCGAGAACAATGGCCATGGCAGTCATAATGCATAGGGCTTTGTGGTTGCAGTCGTCCGGGATCACCAAAGAACTCCAACTCAAGGTAGAAGATCTTCCCTTCAACCGGGAGAAACTCTTCTCCGTAAAAACGGACAACGTTCTTCACTCTATGAAGGACTCTAGTGCCACCCTGCGCACCTTAGCCATAGACACGTCTCCTAACAAAACTGTACCAAAAGGGCAGAGACACCTCTTTCCACCATCCACAACAATGGCAGTTTGACCAGAACAGAAATAAACAATGTTCACAAAGATGTAGGGCTACTCAAACTCAGTCCTCCTCTTCACAACCATCTACCACCAACCCACAATTTTGAAGTCTTGGTCGAGGGTCTGAACGATCTCCCCCCACGATACAGCTCTATAAGATACTCCTACCCAACCTTTTGTCCACCACCTGTGCCCGTTCTACCATGCCTGGGCAGCAATGAAACCGGACCAATGGGTACTGCAGATTATAATATCGGGTAATGCCATCCCCTTCCTCGCTCTTCCCACTACCCTACCTCTTTTCCCGTCCCTCTTCAGGGACTCTTCTCATGAGCACCTCTTACAACAGAAAGTGAACCATCTCATACAGTTGGGTGCCGTGGATCAAATTCCAGCTCAATACAAAGGGAAGGGTTTTTACTCCCATTATTTTCTCACCAAAAAGAAAAACGGTGGATGGAGGCCCATCTTAGGTCTTTGGAAGCTCAACAAATTTGTGTGGAATCATAGATTCAAAGTGGTCACACTGGCCACAATTATTCCAGCTTTAGACAAGGGGGACTGCTTTTCAGCCCTTGACCTCCAAGATGCTTACTTTCATATTACCATACACCCAGTGCAGAGACCATTTTTAAGATCCTTGGTAGGGGTCAACCATTACCAAGACAGAATACTACCTTCTGGCCTTTCCACTGCCCCTTGAGTTTTTTTAAAAACCCTCACCATAGTGGCAGTCCATTTACAAAGGAGAGGAGTGATGATCTTCCCGTACCTAGATGATTGTCTACTGAAAGGCACAACTCGGGAAGAAACGACACACATGGTGTAGAACAGCAGTCTCCAAACTTTCTGGATCATGCACCGCCAGGGCCAGCTCTAGGGAAGCACAAAAAAAAAAAAAAAAAAAAGCTGCTGCCGGCGTGCCGCCAAAGACAGAGCGGGGAGAGCCATGCTGCCACTGGCGTGCCACCGAAGAATCAAAGGTCGGGGAGAGCTGAGCTGCTGTCGGTGTGCCAGCAGCGCTCCTTCGGCGGCACTCCTCCCACTGCGCACCCCCAGGGATGGTCTTGCGGACACACTGGGGTGCACGCATCCCACTTCGGAGACCACTGGTGTAGAAGACAACCATCAAGCTGTTCCAGACACTAGGGTTGCAGATAAATATACAGAAATCTACACTGAACCCAGTGCAACAACTGGAATTCACTGGGGCCTACCTCGACTCCACAAAGGCCAGGGCACTGTTGCCCCATCACAGATTCATGACAATGCCAACCTCATCTCGACAGTCACTGGCAGCCCTAAAATGTCCTCCAGAACCTGCCTACAGATATTAGGTCACATGTCAGCCATGATGTTCATGGTGAGACATGCGAGACTGCATATGCGGTGCCTACAGGGCTGGCTGAGCACTGCAAACAGTCTAAACAAAAGAGTGACAATACTCTCAAAGGTCATTGCATCACTCAAGTAGTGGCTGAAACCAGAAAACACCTGCACAGGGATTTCTTTCCAACAGGATCCTCTATCACTAATAATCATGACCGACGCATCTCATAAGCTGGGGAGCTCATTTAGACCAGTACACCATGTAAGGCTAGTGGTCACCAATGGAAACTCAGCTCCACATCAATTTCCTGGAGGTCCAAGCAGTATGCAATGCACGTAGGCACTTCCTCCCAATCATATGGAACGAATCAATCCACATACTGACGGACAATATAGTATGCATGTTCGATATCAATTGTTAAACAGGAGCTTTCTCCCATTCACTCTGCACCAGGCCCTGAAATTGTGGAACTGGTGCATTCACCACAATGTACCCATCTCAGCATCTTATCTCCTGGGGTGTCAGAATATGATGGTGAACACACTAAACAGACACACTTCTCTGAGGAACACAAGTGGGAAATACACGACATTGTCCTCCAACTGGTATTCCAAAAATGGGGCTATCCATCCTTATACCTGTTCGCATCAGTAACAAACCACAAGTGCCCACTTTTCTGCTCTAGGGTGGGACTAGCACCCAAGTCACTAGGGGATACATCACTCATGTACGCATTCCCACCGATACCTCTAATCTCATGAGTCATTCACGAGATACGGACTGACTAGGCCCGTATCTTACTAATTGTTCCAGTGTGGTCCAGACAGACTTGGTTCCCTTACCTGTTGCGCCTGGCAGTATGAGTGAGCAAGTTGCAGCGCTGTAAGTTGCCAGCGTAGACAAGTCCTATATTAGGCCTTACTGTGCTCTCTGCAACAACACACGACTCCAAAGCCCCTACCGTCCGCAGCGGGGCACTGTTCTTCAGACACCTGAAGTGGAGCACCCACAGGGACACTACTCAAAGAAGAAAAGAAAGTTACTCATCTTGTGCAGTAACGAGAGTTCTTCGAGATGTGTGTCTCTGTGGATGCTCCACTACCCACCCTCCTCCCCTCTACTTCGGAGTTCATGCCTTGAGCTCTGCGATAGAGAAGGAACTGAACAGGTCAGGTCGTACGCACGCTAAATGAGGTGCCAATGGTACTCTGAGATGACTACTGTGCATGCACACCCCGACCAAGCACTGCCACCAAAAAGTGGACACACCAACACCTAAAGTGGAGCACCCACAGGGGGACACCTGTCAAAGAACCCTTGTTACTGCACAAGGTGAGTAACTTCCTCTTCTTCAACAAATAGACTCCAGTGTGGGCTCAGCTTTGCCTCTATCAGCAGAAACTTAAGCCTGTCCTCACTGTGTTTCTTGATTCTAGGTTTAAAGTCTGCAGATTTGACACTGAACCCTGATATGAGTCTCCCCAAGACACTTCAGGCAGCTGGAGTGTGGCTCATTCACTGGTATTGGCAGCTTGCAAAATTGGCAGGGTTTAAATCCTGGTGACTGAGGAATGCAACAGTACCAGTACCCAGGAACAGGAACTGAAGTGTTTGAAAACACTTCAAAAGAAAACTTATATCTAAAACTAACCAAAAACAAACTACTGAAACAGGTACACGCTATATACAAATAAGAGGAAAAACTTTCACTAGCAAGGGCACGCATTCCAACAATTGTCATGAGCAGTGAGAAAGCGGGTCGGGGTGGCGCAGCACCATCATGCAGCAGCATGAGGCAGCAGAGGGCGCATGAGGCAGCAGAGGGCACATGAGCCACCCTGACCAGGTACTGCTGAGGGAGAAATCTCTGACAACTATGCCCTGAGAGTGCCCACACCTGAAGTAGAATGGATATGTGCAACACATTTGAAGCAAAGTAGTTACAGAGCAGATTAGTAACTGTTTCTTCTTCAGCTGATGGATGTCAGCTCCTGAATGAAGTCCATGTCTCAGGTACAGATGCAAAAACATCTTTGTGCTGAGACAGAGTTCAAGATCTGTCAAACCAGTGTGCTCCCTGTATTGCTAAATGGGTCAGAAGCTGGACTCTTACAGGCAGACTTGGAACAGCTAGAGGCATTCCCTATGTCCTGTCAGTGCCAAATCCCGAGCATGTAGTGGTTTGACTTTTTGGATATGTTAGTCTTGCAATGATCTGGTATTCCTTCAGTTGCTCATTATGTTAAAAAATGGTATTGTGTGCTCTTCGGCCATGTAGAGAAGGGGTAGTTCTTCTTTTAATGGCTGAAGTCATAACCTACTCAGTAGAACCCTGTCCTGCAAAGATTTAACCCTTGCTTGACTTTACACGCTGGATTAAATCCTTGTCATGCTGAAGTCAATTGGAATTTTGCCATTGACTTCTGTTGGGGCCAGAATGTCACCCTGAGACTTCAAGGACATGCATAGGTCTTTGCAGGATCAGTGCCTTAGACAACTTTAAAGACACTTTAAGTAGTTTCTTTTAACCAGACAACTTCTGACATGATCCTTTTGCTTTATAACTGACTATCTTGTCTGTTAGATTAGTGAATATGAAATATTTAACCCTAATACATTTGGTTTTCAGTTTAAATTGTTTTTGAAATGGATACATAGTTAACTGTTTTTAATAAAGAGAGTTTCCATGTATGGGCTTCCTTCTTATAAGTTGACAATTTAAGTTTTACTTAATATTAAATATGAATGTATCAGTTGATACTACCTGCACTATCAGCATTCCAATTCTGCAATATAATTTTGTTCAGCAAAAGGCTTATTCAGTTGAAATCTGTATCCTTCATTTGGATTGTGAGGACAAATTTGTTCTCAATTAAATAAGAAATATCTTCAATAATAAGGATGTCAAGTGATTAAAAAAATTAATCGTGTGATTAATCACACTTTTAAAGAATAATAGGATACCATTTATTTAAATATTTTTGATGTTTTCTACATTTTCAAATATATTGATTTCAGTTAGTTACCACACAGAATACAGTGTACGGTGCTCACTTTATATTATTTTTTATTACGAATATTTGCACAGTAAAAAACAAAAGCAGTAGTATTTTTCAATTCATCTAATACAAATAGTGTAGCGCAATCTCTTTATCATGAAAGTTGAACTTACAAATGTAGAATTGTGTGCCAAGAAATAACTGCACGCAAAAATAAAAAAAATGTAAAACTTCAGAGCCTACACGTCCGCTCAGTCCTACTTCTTGTTCAGCCAATTGCTCAGACAAACAAGTTTGTTTCCATTTGCAGGAGATAATGCTCCCCAGTTCTTGTTTACAGTGTCACCTGAAAGTGACAACAGGTGTTTGCATGGCATTGTTGTAGCAGATGTCGCAAGATATTTACGTGCCAGATGCTCTAAAGGTTCATATGTCCCTTCATGCTTCAGCCACCATTCCAAAGGACATGCGTCCATGCCGATGACAGGTTCTGCTTGATAACATTCCAAAGCAGTGCGGCCTGATGCATAGTCATTTTCATCATCTGAGTCAGATGCCACTAGCTTTTTTGGTGATTCAGTTCTGTAGTTTCTGCATCGGAGTGTTGCTCTTTTAAGGCTTCTGAAAGCATGCTCCACACCTAATCCCTCTCAGATTTTGGAGGACACTTCAGATTCTTAAATCTTGGGTCGAGTGCTGTAGCTATCTTTAGAAATCTCACATTGGTACCATCTTCGCATTTTGTCAAATCTGCAGTGAGTGTTCTTAAAATGAATAACGTGCTTGGTCATCATCCGAGATTGCTATAACATGAAATATATGGCAGAATGCGGGTAAAACAGAACAGGAAACATACAGTTCTCCCTCACGGGAGAATTAACACTTTTTTTTTTTTTTAAATGAGCATCATCAGTATGGAAGCACGTCCCCTGGAACGGTGGCCGAAGCTTGAAGGGGCATACGAATGTTTAGCATAGCTGGCACATAAATACCTTGCAATGCCAGCTATAAAAGTGCCATGCAAACGCCTATTCTCACTTTCAGGGTGACATTGTAAAAAAAGAAGTGGGCAGCGTTATGTCCCATAAATGGAAACAAACTTGTTTGTCTTAGTGATTGGCTGAACAAGAAGTAGGATTGAGTGGACTTGTAGGCTCTAAAGTTTTACATTGTTTTGGTTTTTTGAGTGCAGTTATGTAACAAAAAAAATTCTACATTTGTAAGTTCCACTTTCACCATAAAAAGATTGCACTACAGTACTTGTATGAGGTGAATTGAAAAATATTTATTTTATCATTTTTACAGTGCAAATATTTGTAATAAAAATAATATGAAGTTAGCACTGTACACTTGGTATTCTGTGTTGTAATTGAAATCAATATATTTGAAAATGTAGAAAACATCAAAAATATTTAATACATTTCAATTGGAATTCTATTGTTTAACAGCGTGATTAAAATGTGATTAATCGTGATTCGTTTTTTAATCATGATTAATTTTTTGAGTTAATTGCGTGAGTTAACTGTGATTGACAGCCCTAATAATAGTATTAATTTATTCCTGTATGAAATACTAAAACTATAAATATACTACTACAGAAACTTTTCTAGTAATATTTATGGATTTGAATTTTATGTATGTATTTATTTTTGAAAAACAGAGGTAAGCCAGAGAATTCAAACAGCACGCCCTGCTGGGAGACAGGTGATGCTGCACTATTTGCTACCGTGGATGAATAATATTGAGTTGGTAGATTTGAAACCTTTGCCAACAATACGGCATCAAGATGAAGATGAAGAGGATTCTTTAAAAGACAGAGAAATGATGGTAAACAGCAGACGCTGGCTACGAGGAGAAGGCTGGGGATCACCACAGGCTACTGCTATGGTTTTAAACAATCTGATGTATATGACAGCACAGGTAAAACCAGTCTTTTGATGTTTCTTGTTGTTTGATTCAGAGAATTGTTAAATCCAGAAGGGGAAGAGGGGAAGCGTAGGGCTACTGATACCAGTTAGTGAGCTTTTATTAGCAAGCTGATTTAGGCAGTATGAAATTCTTCATTAGCATGGTTGTCAGCTTATGCAAAAATTTTCAAAAGCCAGTTCTCCAAATTACTTGTGGGTCTGGGAGCTACCAAATAGTTTAATGAACATTCTGGGCAATTTTAGGAGAAGCACATGGCATGCTATTGAGCCTATAAAATAATAACAGGTTATTTTCAATAAGAATGTCTTAATGATCACAGGCTTAAAATTGCTGTCCCATAATTTAGATATCTAGATAGATAACTTCCTTGTGTAACTTAAAAAACAACCCAGCAAGCCTACCTAAAAACTAGTGGTGAGAGAACCTCAAAGGGATTGCTCAGATTGTGTTTGTCTTCTCTGTTTCTTCATTCTCCCTGGATGATTTGTTTGTCATTCTGTTTCTTCCTGCCTCCAGGTAAACAATAGGTTTTCTTTGTTCTCTCTCCATTTAGTAAATTACATCTTTCTCCCTCCCTTCTTGTCATAGAATCATAGATTTTAAGGTCTGAAGGGACCATTATGATCGTTTAGTCTGATGTCCTGCACAACGCAAGCCACAGTATCTCACCCACCCACTCCTGTAATAAACCCCTAACCTATGTCTGAGCTATTGAAGTCCTCAAATCGTGGTTTAAAGACTTCAAGGTGCAGAAAATCCTCCAACAAGTGACCCGTGCCCCACGCTGATTAGGAAGGCGAAACCCCCCCTGGTCCTCTGCCAATCTTCCCTGGAGGAAAATTCTTTCCCGATCCCAAATATAGTGATCAGCTAGACCCTGAGCATGTGGGCAAGACTCACCAGCCAGACACCCGGGAAAGAATTCTCTGTCGTAACTCAGATCCCATCCCATCTAACATCCCATCACAGGCCATTGGGCATATCTACCGCTAATAGCTAAAGATCAATTAATTGCCAAAATTAGGCTATCCCATCATACCATCCCCTCCATAAACTTATCAAGCTTAGTCTTGAAGTCAGATATGTCCTTTGCCCCCACTGCTTCCTTTGGAAGGCTATTCCAGAACTTCACTCCTCTGATAGTTAGAAACCTTCGTCTAATTTCAAGTCTAAACTTCCTGATGGCCAGTTTATATCCATTTGTTCTTGTGTCCGCTTTGGTACTGAGCTTAAATAATTTTTCTCCCTCCGTGGTATTTATCTCTCTGATATATTTATAGAGAGCAATCATATCTCCTCTCAGCCTTCTTTTAGTTAGGCTAAACAAGCCAAGCTCCTTGAGTCTCCTTTCATAAGACAGGTTTTCCAGTCCTCTGATCATCCCAGTAGCCCTTCTCTGTACCTGTTGCAGTTTGAATTCATCTTTCTTAAACATGGGAGACCAGAGCTGCACACAATATTCCAGATGAGGTCTCACCAGTGCCTTGCATAACGCTACTAACACCTCCTTATCTCTACTGGAAATACCTCGCCTGATGCATCCCAAGACCGCATTAGCTTTTTTCACGGCCATATCACATTGGCGTCTTACAGTCATCCTGTGATCAACCAATACTCAGAGGTCCTTCTCTTCCTCTGTTACTTCCAAGTGATGCGTCCCCAGTTTATAACAAAAATTCTTGTTATTAATCCCTAAATGCATGACCTTGCACTTTTCACTATTAAATTTCATCCTATTACTATTACTCCAGTTTACAAGGTCATCCAGATCTTCCTGTATGATATCCCGGTCCTTCTCTGTATTGGCAATACCTCCCAGCTTTGTGTCATCTGCAAACTTTATTAGCACATTCCCACTTTTTGAGCCAAGCTCAGTAATAAAATGATTAAATAAGATTGGTCCCAAAACCGAGCCCTGAGGAACTCCACTAGTAATCTCCTTCCAGCCTGACAGTTCACCTTTCATTGTGACCTGGTGTAGTCTCCCCTTTAACCAATTCCTTATCCAACTTTCAATTTTCATACAGATCCCCATCTTTTCCAATTTAGCTAATAATTCCCCATGCGAAACCATATCAAATGCCTTACTGAAATCGAGGTAAATTAGAACCACTGCATTTCCTTTGTCTAAAAAATCTGTTACCTTCTCAAAGAAGGAGTTCAGGTTGGTTTGACACGATCTACCTTTTGTAAAACCGTGTTGTCTTTTGTCCTAATTACCATTGACCTCAATGTCCTTAACTACTTTCTCCTTCAGAATTTTTTCCAAGACCTTGCATACTACAGATGTCAAACTAACTGGCCTGTAGTTACCCAGATCCTATTTTTAAGAAAGGTGGGGGGGGGGGAAGTGAACTATGTTAGAAATTCTCCAGTCATATGGTACAACCCCTGAGTTTACAGAGTCATTAAAAATTCTTGCTAATGGGCTTGCACTTTCATGTGCCAGTTCCTTTAGTATTCTTGGATGAAGATTATCTGGGCCTCCCGATTTAGTCCCATTAAGCTGTTCAAGTTTGGCTTCTACCTCGGTTGTGGTAATATCTACCTCCATATCCTCATTCCCATTTGTCGTCCTACCATTTATCCCAAAGCTCCTCATTAAAGACTGAGGCAAAGTATTTGTTTAAATATTGGCTCATGCCTAGATTATCCTTAACCTTTTATCTCCTTAGACACGGAAGTTCTGAGAGTGATGTGGAAGGGTGGGATATGAGAGAGATGGTAGTGGTGTGGGCTAATCCTGTTGCTGGTAGCTGACTGAAGGCTGTCTGCTTTCCTTGTCTCATTTATTTTCTGTATGACAGCAGAGAAAAAGGGAGGGTAAGAGTGCCTGGTCCTCTACCCAGTGGCTCCTAGTGGTGAAAGGTTGGCTTTTTAAATTAAATAATTCCAGTAGTGTAAATGGTTTCTAGGACGTTGTGTAGGACTGTCAGTAGCTGGGATGCATTAGTAAAACCTCAGCAGTGGCAGCTAAATCTGCATAGCTGACAAGTATGCATTCCAAACTACAGTACAAGCTTATCCAGCACGTTGGGGGAATGAGGGGTGCCGGTTAGTCTCAAATTCCAGTTAACTAAGAGTTATACTTACCAATTGAATACCAATTTTCAAAGAATTAGAATACAATAAAATGAATAAAGTTTACAGGTACTCACCAATCCAGTAGTACTGCATTGCAGAGTGGTTGGTTTCTTGAAGCACTTAAGTGTATACAGGTAAAGTTTTCTATACAGTAGGTTATCTTATGACACTACATATCACCATGGGCAGTTCATGGCGTACACCAAGATCACTAAAAATACACTTAACAGTAAAACTATACTGAACATAATTTAATCTTTCTTTGATTCAAAAGGCACTTCAGGCTCTTGCAGTGCCTCAGGGTCATCATTATCAAAGTCAGTTATCATTGTAGATGTAGAAGGTGTAGGAGATTGGGCTGAATCTGTAATGACCCTATGACATACCCTGGAAGCTGCTTTTTTGAATAAATCCATGGTATCCGCTTGTTTACTTGTCTTCCGCCTCTTTTGTATAAAAGTAGAGTGTAGAATGTGCAATTGCATAACCTCCTGGACAGTATACCAGTCCCTGTTACTAGATTAAAGATTTGTTTTGGGAGATATTAGAAATGCCGGATGATAGAGCTTTCTGGTTGATAAAGTGCTGGATAACACAGCTTTTACTATAAATTGTTAGTCTTTGCTCACTGTAGTGACCCTGAGATAATTACTTGTATTTGGGGAATATATTAAAGAGGATGAGCATTCATAAAAGCTTCAGTGTATAGAAATGGATAAAACATAGCAGCTGCTCATAAGGTTTAGGTTTCCTTTTTCTCAAGCCTCTTAAACTTATTCAATAGAAAATCCTTGCTTGAAGTTATTTATATTATTGAACTTTACAAAAGGGATATCTTAATTTTGTTTTCTAGTATGGTGATGAAGTGGCATGGTCAGAGATAGAGAATGTCTGGACTACTCTAGCAGACAGCTGGCCAAAGAATCTGAAAATAATTTTGCACTTCTTGATCAGCATTTGTGGAGTGAATAGCGAACCCAGCCTCTTGCCTTATGTAAGTACTTGATGCTACAGTCTTCCCTCACATCCTTATTTCTTTAAAATTGTATTTTATGTGTTTAGCAACTCCTTATCGAAGACCACTAAATAGATGAATAGTAACATAAAGGGTCATGATATCTCATTCTAATACAGCATGAGGCCAATGCCATCCCATTGTGTCACAATGTAACAACTCAATGCTGTGACCAGTTCAAATTCAATGTCTCCTACTTTGCAGTCTCTGATGGTAACAAGTATTTTCTATTTCAAATTATCTTCCAAAATGCAAATGTTCTCCCAGTGAGAAGACTTCCCCTTTTTGGCATGGTTGTATTTTTAGAAATGAATTCCTCTGTTCAGAAATGCATGATGATTTTTAATATTATGTTTCACTCCCTCTTTCTTCTCATATCTTGTTACCGTATTCTTTCTTCTTGCACCACCATATAGTACTGTATCTTTAAAAGAAAACTCTATTTTGACTAGGGATTAAAAAGATAAGTATTTTTCATGACTGATAAATTAATAAATGAATGATGGAATACTGCAAGGGCTACCTACAGACCTGTAGAATTGTGGAAACCTTCCAAGAATGGAGGGGCATAGGAATTATTTGTGGGTAGAAACAAGGGGTTACAGGGTGAGCAGGCCCGTTTTACCAATGGGTTCTGAGAGAAGAGCAACACTGTTCGGAATTTTGTGGAGTAATTAATAACAAGGAACATGGTGCCAATAATTCTTTCCAACTTTTAATGAGGGAATTCCAGCTCAGTCACCTCACATCACAACCCAGTATAATCTCATATACATGTTGAACCAAAGCAATGACAAAATAACCCTCTATGGAAATCTGCATTAGAGAGCCCACAGAGCAACTGTTTGCCACTAACTTCTGAGTTCACATAGAAAAATCATAATGGAGACACTGAGGAGTGACTCCATCCAGTTTCCAGGATCTCTAGATGCCCCAAGATAAATTCAAGATCAATGTTATTTAGGGTTGTCGACTTTCTAATAGCAGAAAACCGAACACCCCTACCCCACCCCTTCTCTGAGGCCCTGTTCCCGACTCACTCCATCCCCCCTCCCTCCGTCACTCACTGTCCCGCACCCTCACTCACTCATTTTCACAGGGCTTGGGCAGGGGGTTGGGGTGCAGGAAGGGGTGAGGGCGAGGGCTCCGGCTGGGGGTGCGGACTCTGGGGTGGGGCCGGGATGAGGGGTTTTGGTTGGATGAGGGGGCTCTGGGCTGGGGCTGAGAGGTTCGGAGTGCAGGAATGGGCTCAGGGCTGAGGCAGGGGGTTGGGGTGCAGGAGATGATACGGGATGCGGGCTCCGGGAGGGAGTTTGTTGCCTGAGGGGGCTCAGGGTTGGGGTAGGGCGCTGCGGGCTGCAGGAGGGAATTTGGATGTGGGAGGGGGCTGAGGGCTGGGGCAGGGAGTTGGGGTGTGGGAGGGTGGGAGGGATGCAGGCTCTGGGCTCAGGCAGCTCCAGGGAAGCAGCTGGCATCTCCCTCCAGCTCCCAGGTGGGGCGGGGGGGAAGGGCTCTGTACGCTGCTCCGGTCCATAGGCACCACCCCCGCAGCTCCCATTGGCCATGGTTCCAGGCCAATCGGAGCTGTGGAGCTGGTGCTCGGGGCGGGGGCAGTGTCCAGAGCCCCTGTGGCTGTCGCTACGCTTAGGAGCCGGAGGGACATGCTGGCCACTTCCCGGGAGCTGCGTGGAGCCGGATAGGAAGCCTCCCTACTCCGCGCTAACCGGACTTTTAATGGCCTGGTCAGCGGTAATGCCTGAAACCACCAGGGTCCTTTTTCGTTTCAGTTGAAAACCAGACACCTGGCATCTCTTATGTTATCAGAGGCTGCTGAGTAGTAAAAGAATGAGCAGTCATTTTATTCCTAACCAGGATAACCATTGACAATCTTCTGTTTCTCAGCATTGAGTTCGAAGTACTTTTTTTCTTCCTTCATTTCTTTAAGAATATAACTTACTGAAATAAGACCTCATATAGATCCCACATAGACTTAATATGCAGTTAATAGTAAAATATTTCTTTTAATTAGTTGTTTAAGATCTTGTTAAAACATATGAAGGACTCCATCGTCTTGAGATTTAAACATATGCTATGTTGCAATATTAGCACTTGAACAAGAAAAGTGGTACAAATAATATAAGTAAAATAAAGTTCATACTGTATCAGCATTAAAAGGACGCTGTATAGGGCAAAAGTGTAGGTTTATTATAACGTGATTTTACAAAACCTAATTGAAATGTGTTTCATTGTTTTTTAAAAGGTATTTCAATGAAATCATTATTTTTTTAAATGTGTGATGGCAGCGTACACAACAAACATGCAGCTATAGTAATGTATGAGAATCAGAAAGTGAAACTAGATAAAAACAAAAGTGAAACTTTATAAGTTTGCATTTTCGTTGTCCAACTTAAATTAAATACAAAAAGTAAACAATCACAATAAATGGTGAATATCAAAGTCTGTAAAATTTTTAAATATTTGCATTTTAATAATAATCTAACGGGTTTTTTATAACAATGCTAAGGAATTTTTTTATCTTCGTGATATCTCAGTAAGGAATACTATCTTTGTTTATATTTCTGATGTTTACTCCTAGTGACAGATACTTAAGACATTATGATTTCTCTTAGAACTAGAATAGATTACATAAATCTTCACATGCAATGAATAGTAAATGGTATGTATCTAAAGGCAAAGGATTGTGATGTACAGTTCACCTTCTGTTTTTTCCTCATCTTTAAAAAACAAATTCAATCTCTTATTTATATTTCTGTTTTTAATGGCAGGTGAAGAAGGTTATTGTTTACTTGGGTAGAGATAAAACAATGCAACTATTGGAAGAACTGGTGAATGAACTACAGCTTACAGATCCAGTCAGCTCTGGAGTCACTCACATGGATAATCCACCATATTACCGCATCACTTCCAGTTACAAAATTCCTTCTGTCACTTCAGGTGAGAATTCGTTTGACTAGGCTATTACTGTGTTTCAGTTGTTATTTTCTATTGTTATGAGTTAATTGGAAAATCTAAATGCAGTGCAGGCACAATAGATTTAATATAAACAAATAAAACTTTTAAAAAAATTTTTTTTTTAAAAATAATCAGACTTATTGATACCATTAAATGTCAGATTGCGTGAAACTATGTGTATGTTAAGCCTTGTCTGCACTCAGAACTTGCACTGATTTAACTAAAGTGAGTTTTTAAATCAAGTTAGTTAAACTGATGGGAATTCTTAAATCTACTTACACAGGTTTATACTGCTGTAGTGTAAATTTGTAGCTTACTGACATAAGCAAAATCTATATATGCCTGTGTAAACTTATTTAAGAGTTTCAAGATGGGAATTTGTACTGACATGCATCCGACGAAATGGGTATTCACCCACGAAAACTTATGCTCCAATATGTCTGTTAGTCTATAAGGTGCCATAGGACTCTTTGCCATTAAAAACAATGTTCATTAAACTGGTGCAAATTTTGTGTGTAGACAAAGGCCTTGGTTTCTACAAATTAAAAAACCAAGCAAACCTGAAGACTTAAAAGGACACTGTATTTTCCATGTGCTCCAGTCCTGCAGCTTGCTGAGCACTCAAGTTCTGATCCAGCAGAACACCTAAGCATCTTAATTTTAAACAAATAAATAGTCTCAATGACTTCACGTACTCTAAGTTAAGAACCTTGTAGGACTGAACCCATGGAGTACAGTCAGCACAGCTTACTGGGCCACTAAAAGTCTGGTTAGTCACAATGGCCTGCTCCATATGGCTCCCAGAAGTGGCTGGCATGTCCCTCTGTATCCTAGGCGCAGCAGCAGCCAGGAAGGCTCCACGTGTTGCCCCTGTCCGCAGCGTAGGTGCTATCCCAAGCACCGTCTCTGCAGCTCCCATTGGCCAGGAACTGTGACCAGTGGAAGGTGTGGGGGCGGCGCTTGCAGACGGGGGCAGTGTGGAGAGCCCTCTGGCCACCCCTCTGGCTAGGAGCCAGAGGGACATGCCAGCTCCTTCCGGGAGATGCCTGAGGTAAGCGCCAGCCCTGAGCCCCCGCCCACACACACACTCCCTCCCAGAGCCCACACCCCGCATACCCTCTCGCACTCCAAACCCCTCGGCCCCAGCCTGGAACCCACTCCTGTACCCCAAGTCCCTCATCCCTGGCCCCACCCCAGAGCCCTCACCCCTTCTCACATCCCAACCCCCTGCCCCAGCCAGGAGACCCCTCCCACACTTCGAACTCCTCAGCCCCAGCCCCCTCCTGTACCCCAAACCCCTCATCCGCAACCCCCCCTAGAGCCTGCACCCCCAGCTGGAGCCCTCACTCCCTGCCGCACCCCAACCTCCTGCCCCAACTCGGTGAAAATGAGCGAGTAAGTGAAGGGGGGGCGGAGAGCAAGCGATGGATGGAGTGAGTGGGAGTGGGGCCTCGGAGAAGGGGCAGGACGAGGATGTTGGGTTTTCTGCAGTCAGAAAGTTGGCAACCCTACCCATGGATCTGTGGCAGATTCCCCTGGCTCTGGAAGTGTGGAAGACAGCCATAAGGCTTCTTTCTGAAAATCCCCTTGCCAGCTCTATTGCATGGCATAGGCTTAAGTTTCTAGGCAGTTTCTAGACATCACTGTGGCTAGTTGGCAGCCAGGGGGTCTGCTATAACACAAGCAGGCCCCCACAAATTATGCCTGGGGCCTGTCCAGGCCCTGAAATGCCCAGGCCAGCCACCTTTGGTTCCCTCCCTTTGGGCTGCAAGTTCTGTGCTGTGCCTCTTCGAGTTGCAGCACAGAATCTACCCTTGTCTTCATGTCCATCTATAAAGCATCCCACTTACATTAGCATTAAACAATAATAAACTATAAGCATTTGTGTAGCAAACTGTAAAAATGTGACGTGCAGGGGGAAGAAACAAACTACAAAAATCCGAAGTGCTGATATACTTCATTTTAGGTGGAGTGGCAGAAGCACTTATATTAAAGTTGCCTAACACTTTCCGCCCACTATTTTATATATTGCTCGCAAGTTTGTCTTAAAAAGAAATAGCTAATACTAGCTACAGTACAAAGATAGTATTTTTGCACTCTAATTTCTCATTTGTTTACCTTGTGAATTAACGTATGGCAGACCCCCTAAAACCTACATTTTAGACGATTTCTGCACTTGTGGAGGCTACATGTAGCTACACGCTGCACTGAAAGGCAGGCTGTGTCTACATTCACTGGCGTATGTAGCTACACGCTGCAGTGAAAGGCTCCGGAAGGGGGCAGCAGTGGGGAGCAGCTTCTCACTGCCAGAGCCTTTCATTGAAGCAAGAAAAGGCTCTGATGAGAGAGGCAGCAGGGAAAGGCTCTGGCAGCTCCCTGCTGCTTGAGCTTTTCTTCTCCCTGCCTCCATCCTGCTAGAACATTTTGCTGTAGCAAGGTTTCAGAGTAACAGCCGTGTTAGTCTGTATTCGCAAAAAGAAAAGGAGTACTTGTGGCACCTTAGAGACTAACCAATTTATTTGAGCATAAGCTTTCGTGAGCCACAAGTACTCCTTTTCTTTTTGCTGTAGCAAGGAGAGGCTCTGGCAGAGGGGAGCTGCCTGAGTCTTCTCCTGCCACAGTGAAAGGCTCTGGCATCAGGGGGACAGTGGACACTACACAATTAAAAATAGTAGTGTAGACATGGGGCAGTGTAGGGAGCTGTGTGGGGTATATACCCTAGGTTTCAGGCATCTAGGTCACTCTACTCGTATAAGCTGTGCCTCACCATCTACACTGCTCTTTATATACATGCCAACCAGGTGTGCAGTGTCTGTACTCTAAACACCGCCGTAAGTGTAGACATACCCTTAGAGATGTGTGGCATGCAGCATATAGGAAAGGAAGAAATACATATTTAAAACCTTTTACAAAAAATTAACTTTCTACTAAATGCACATCATAAAGACTTGAACACAAATCCTTTATATACACAAACAAACTAAACATATTAGTAAACACTATTTCATAAGCATTAGTGACCTTACTATCAAAAACGTTCAAGATCTCTATCAAGTGAAAATGTTTGTTTATAGCAGCCCATATTTTTAAATCTAAATTATAATTATTGTTTTTTAAATTGGTAATAAATAGTCCTCAATTTCTATTTGAACATATTGCGACAAAGTGTGATGAACACTTAGGTAGTATCTACACCGCAGTATAACACATGAGGTGGGCCTGGGTCAGCTGACTTGGGCTTATGGGGCTATGATTGTGGGGCTATAAAATTATGGTGCAGATGTTCAGGCTTGGACTGGAGCCCTAAGACCCCCAAGGATTCCCAGAGCTCCAGCCGTAGCACAGACATCTACACTGTTATGTTATAGCCACACAGCTCGACCCCCATTCCCCCCAAGCTCGAGTCAGCTGACCCAGGCCAGCCGCAGGTGTTTTATTGCAGTATAAACATATCCCTGCAGATCTTATACAGTATTGCTTTGGTACAAAGAAAATATAGATCCAGGATTTTCAGATAAATTCATACATTGCATAAACTTTTCAATATATTTACCTATCCTAAGCTATTTTTCTCTTTGTCCTTAATTTACAGGTACCACTTCCAGTAGCAATACAATGGTTGCTCCCACAGATGGCAATCTTGACAATAAGCATACAAAAGATAGTATTGAAGAGAAGTAAGTATCTCCTCAAAGACCAACAGTACTGAGTTCTTGACTATTGATAACCAGTGCAAATAACTGCAGTCTGATCCATTTCTCAGTTTACACTATATTATTGTTGCAGCCAATCAGATTACATATTAAAACTCTGTTTCCTGATTGATTTATTAGGAACCAACAATGCATATATTTCTTGACCTCTAATTTACTCTTCCAGATTTGTGGATGCTCCCTATGTGGCCCTCCTATTTAAATCTATCTGAGATATAAAAACAGAGCTGCTACAGTATCAGCCCCATAGGATTTGTGGGGCTTTTTTTGTTTGTTTTTGAAGGTTTTCCTACCTGGGGAAATTTACCAGCAGAACTATATCTGTATAATTTCTCTGGTATAACTCCCCATGTTGACACTCTTGTTCCGCTATAAAAGTGCCTTTTTCTGATTTAGTTTTTGTCATTTTGAAAACAGCATAAGCTAAAGTGGCAAAAGGCGTTCTTACTCTGGAATAAGAGTGTCCACACAGAGTTTTATACTGGTATTGCTACATTCTTATAATAATTGTGGCATAATTATGCTGATAAACTTCCCGAAGCAGACAAGTCCCATGTTATAACAAAACAAAACAAAAATGGAAAGGGCTGTCTGGAGGGCAGTTTGCCTTAGGCCCCCTGTTTGAGAGGGACCCCAGACAGAGTGGTGCTGCGACACCACACTCCAGGTCACAGTGCTATTCATTGAAGTTTTGCCCACCGACCCCTTGTCCCCAGTCATGACAGAGGGGCAAGAGGGCCACACCTGAGTGGCACTGTGATCCCATCAGATCACAACAACCAGAGCAGGGAGCTGGGCCAAGCCCTGTGAGACAGGAGCTGTTGTTGCAGGGTGAATATGGAACAGGCTCATTCTCCAACCGTCCCCCAGCCCTCCCCTCAGTGTTTGAGCCCCCCCCCAAGAGTACAAAAACAGTTTCAGATTTTGCCCTGGATCCTCTCTGTGTGGCTCTGCTAACGGAGAGTTCTCCAGATATTTTTGTTGAAGGCATTCTGTGCAACATTCTGAACTTCACTTCTTTGAGTGATTGCTCATGTGTATTCCACAATAGGTGTGCATGCTCGTCTCTTGCACTGGTGCTGGAAGTTTTTCCCCTGGCAGTACCCATAGGGGGAGCGCCCCAGTGACCCCTGGAGTGGCGCCTCCATGGCGCAGTATAAGGGGAGCTGTGCTCTCCCCCCACCTTCAGTTCCTTCTTGCTGCCAGTGAAGGTGCATCAGAATTACTCTGCTCCAGCTTTGCTGTAGCTCGTCCCCAGAACTGCTTGTTCGTTCAGTATTAGTACCTGTAGTTAGCTGTTCAGTTAGTTCACTTAGTTAGAGTGCCCAGGCCGGGGCATGCCTCACGCCCCAGGTTTTAAGTTGTGCGACACTTGTTGGCAGTCTGTGCCAAGGAGTGACCCACACGCGGACTGTCTGCGCTGTTTGGGAGAAACCCATATCAGCGATGGTTGCAAAATTTGCAAGTCGTTTAAGCCTCGGACCAAGAGAGAAAGGGATATTAGGCTCCAGGCTATTCTGATGGAGTCGGGGTCAGCGGCGCGGCAACCCTCCGGTGCCATCAACCAGTGAGCCGCTCCCCATCCACGGGGCATGCCAAGAGGGCTACAAAGACACCTTCTTTGCAGCAGCACTGAAGTAAACCCGGGACAGAGGCTAGACCCATGTCGGGCAGTCCTCGATCCCCACTGGCTTCTAGGCCTCTGGCTCAGGTCGAGCGGAGTAGCCCGGCCCATTTGGAGCAGGCCTCCCCGGATGTCCAGATGCCCTCCATGCCAGATGCCCGGGACGTTATGTCCATGCTGGTACCAGGAGCACCACCGACGTTGGCTCCACGCTCCAGAGGCAAGCCACCGCGGGGATCTCCGCAGTCCCCCTTGGCTCGGTACCAGTCTCGGTCGAGGGAACGTTCCCCATGCCGTTCGCCGCCCAGCAACCATTCAGGGCAAAGTCCATGTGGATCGCCCTCGACTCCCACCAGGCTGGTTGGGTTCCATCTGACCGAGACTCTCAGCACCGCTCCACCTCGAGGAGTGAATACTGACAGGACCAAGGCAGACATCGCCCAAGGTCCGTGTCTCGGAGGGGTTATCGCAGCCGGTCACAGCGCGGGTATTGACGCCGTTCCTGCTCAGAATCCCGCTCCAAGACCCTGCCAAGGCATTGCCTCCACAGCCCCAGGCGTCGATCACCAGTGTCTCGCCGTTGCACATCCGACCATTGGAGCCGATCGCAGAGCAGCCGTTACCGACAGTACCGGTCCTCAACCATGGGACCGCGATCCCAACGTGGGCGTCACTCCCGGTCCAGGGACAGCGGCAGGTCATATGTCAGCCCAGCCTCCATTCGTAGTCGTCCATCGATAAGCCAGACCAGCCAGGCCGAACAACCGGCTCCGCCGGTGCTGCAGCAGATGCAGTGGCAGTGGGCCCTGTGGCTGGCCCAATGGTACCAGTGGGCACCCTGGCCTCTGAAGCACCGTTGGCCTCCCTCTCCAGACCTCTGAGGAAGGAGTCGATGGGACATACATCTTCGGCACCATGCCTGGAGACCGACCAGGTGGTGGACGCTTCCGTGCTCACGGACACCCAGAGTACCACACCTGCCTCCTCGTCCTCCCCAGATGAGGCAGTTATGGCTCCGCCCCCCTCCGTTCCACAGGAGGACTTTAGGGCCCACCAAGAACTCTTAAAAAGGGTGGCATCAAACTTCCACCTCCAGAAAGAGGTGGACTCCCTGTTTAATGTGCTGTCCTCTTCGGAACCGGGCAGGGTAGCCTTGCCTCTCCATGAAGGAGTGGCAAAAATTTCAAATGCCCTGTGGCAAACACTGGCCTCGTTGGCCCCCGTCTCCAAGAAGGTGGAACGCAAGTACTTTGTACCTGCCAAGGGACACAAGTACTTATACACCCACCTGGCGCCCAACTCCCTGGTGGTCGAGTCAGACAACCACAGGGAACGGCAGGGCCAGCCAGCTCCTACCCCAAAAATAAAGATTCGTGGAGGCTGGACTCTTTTGGGAGAAAAATTTATTTGTCCTCGAGCTTTCAGTTAACCACGAGGCTCTCCTGGGCTGGTATGAGTTCAATCTGTGGGGCTCCCTGCCCAAGTTCAAGGACTCCCTCCAGGAGCATGATAGGAAGGAGTTCAAAGCGCTGGTGGAGGAGGGTACAGTGGCTGCCAGAACAACCCTGCAGGCAACTTTGGATGCGACGGACATGGCCGTCGCGGTGTCCTTGAGAAGGGCATCGTGGCTCCTGCTTTCTGGGCTGTCCAGCGAGGTGCAGACCTCCATGCAGGATCTCCCATTTGAAACGGATACAAGGCTGCATGGCATGAAAGACTCCCAAACGACCCTCCAGACTCTGGGTCTCTAAGTTCCGGCTCCGACTAAATCTAAATTCAAGCCTCAGCAGACTCCCGCTCAGGCCACTGACCCAAAATACGAGGCTGCCTATAAGAAGTCGCGGGACTACAAGAGGTGCCCTCAGAGACAGTCTCGGCCTGCCCCCCACTCTGTGCCCTCCAGGGCAAGCAGGCAGGGAAAAGGAGGTTTTGATGGGATGCTCGGGGGTGCCCTACCAGTTCTCATCAGGGATCCACCCTGAATAAAGCTTTCTTCTCCGATCAGTTGTGTGCTTTCCCCCTGGAGTGGGCGCGGCTGACCTCAGACCGCTGGGTCCTCCACACCATCTCCCGGGGCTACACCCTCCAGTTTACTTCCTCCCCGCCCAACCATCCCCCATCCCTCCTGGGGGACCCTTCGCACGAAGCTTTGCTCAAGAAGGAGGTGGGGCGGCTCCTGGGCCTAGGAGCGGTGGAAGTAGTGCCTGGGGAGTTCAAAGGCAAGGGGTACTACTCCCACTATTTCCTTATCCCAAAGGCGGACTCAGGCCCATCCTGGACCTGCGAGGTCTGAACTGGTACATGGTGAAGTTCAAATTCCGCATGGTCTCCCTGGCCTCCATCATCCCCTCCCTGGATCCCGGGGACTGGTACGCTGCCCTCGATCTGCAGGACGTGTACTTCCACATTCGTATATTTGAGTGGCACAGATACTTCCTCTGTTTTGTGGTGGGGCAGAATCGCTACCAATTTACGGTCCTCCCATTTGGCCTGTCCACTGCCCCCAGGGTATTTACAAAATGTATGTCGGTGGTAGCGGCCGACCTCAGGCGACGGGGGACTCCAGATCTTTCCCTATCTGGACGATTGGCTGGTCAAGGGCAGCTCCTGGTAACAGGTGAGGGATCATGTGATGCTCCTCCTGTCCACGTGCACCGCTTTGGGCCAGTTGGTAAACAACACCAAGTCCACGTTAGTCCTGGTTCAACGCAGAGAGTTTATCGGGGCGCTCCTGGATGCCTCGTTGGCCAGAGCCTCCCTCCCACCGGACAGGTTCAAGACCCTGAAGAGGCTCATCAATGCGGTCACAAGGTTCCTGGTGACAACAGACAGAGGGTGCCTCCAGCTCTTGGGTCACATGTCGGCGTGCATGTACATGGTCTGTCATGTTGGACTCAGGGTGAGGCCCCTGCAGCTCTGGTTGGCCTCAGAGTTCTCCCAGGCCAGGGACAGGATGGACAAAGTCTTCACCATACCCTACTCGGTGATTACTTCCCTGTGGTGGTGGTCCGCCCCGAGCAACATGCTCCAAGGGGTCCCATTCAGGGATAGGGCCCCACCGCTGGAACTGGTGTCCCATGCGTCAGACCTGGGTTGGGGGCCCACATGGGGAACATTCAGACCCAAGGTCTATGGTCGGCTCAGGATCTGACCCTTCACATAAATGTCAAGGAGCTCAGGGCAGTATGGCTGGTGTGCGTGGCCTTCCACTCGCACCTGGAGGGCAGGGTGGTCAGGGTCCTCCTGGACAACATGGCCTCGATGTCCTATATCAACAGGCAAGGCTGATCCTGATCCTCTCCCCTCTGCCATGAAGCCCTTGTGGGATTTCTGTATAGCCCATGACATCTACCTAAAGGCCTTCCATCTACTGGGCACCTGGAATGTGTGGGCGGATTGCTTGAGCAGGGACTTCTCCTTTCAGCACGAGTGGTCTCTCCACCTGGAGTTGGCCCACAGGCTTTTCTGACTGTGGGGGACCCCCCAGGTGGACCTGTTCGCAAGTCGACAGAACTGGCACTGTTCCTGGTTCTGCTCCAGGGCAGGGCTGGGATGGGGCGCTATCTCTGATGCCTTCCTCCTGTCCTGCTCAGACCAGTTTCTCTATGCCTTTCCTCCGTTTCCACTGATCAGCAAGGTCCTGGAAAAATTAAAGAGGGAAAGGGTCCAGGTCCTTCTGATTGTTCCAGCATGGCCCAGGCAACATTGGTATGGGACCCTCATGGACCTGGCGGTTGCTCTGCCGGGGCCATTGCCACTCCGCCTGGACCTGCTCTCCCAGGACCGGGCTGCCTTCTCCACCTCAGTGGTTAGGTAGGGAGGAAAGGACATGCTCAGAAGGGGTTCAACGCGTCCTCCTAGAAAGCAGGCAGCCCTCCACGCGCCGTGCCGCACCTACTCAGCAAAGTGGTCCCGGTTGTCCAGATGGGCGAATGAGCGGGGCATTTCCCCGGTGTCTGCCCCGTTCCAGCTTATCCTGGACTACCTTCTCCACCTTAGAGCCCAGGGCCTGGCATCCTCGTCAGTCAAGGTCCACTTGGTGGCCATATCAGCCTTCCATCCACCAGTGCAGGGTCACACAGAATTCTCCCATGCTATGACTGGCCGGTTCCTCCAGGGGTTGGACCGTCTCTTCCTGTATGCTAGGCTCCCGGTCCCACAGTGGGACCTAAACCTGGTGTGGGCCTGTTTCACGGGACTCCCGTTTGAGCCACTAGCCATGCGCTCCTGGTCCAAGTTCTCGTGGAAAGTGGCCTTCCTGGTCGCAATCATGTTGGCCAGGTGGGTCTCGGAGCTCAGGGCCCTGACATCCAAGCTTCCATACATGGCTTTCCATAAGGACAAGGTCCGGCTCCGCCCACACCCTGAGTTCTTCCGGAAGGTGGTTCCTGCCTATCACATGGGTCAGGACATTTTTCTACTGGTCCTCTGCCCCAAGCATCCAGTGAGGAGCGCCGTCTCCACACGCTCAATGTGTGACGGGCTCTGGCTTTCTACCTCAAGCAGACCAAGCCATTCAGAAAGTCCTTTCAACTGTTCATCGCCTCAGCTGAGTGCATGAGGGGTCGGTCAATCTCCACTGAGCAGCTCTCCAACCGGATCACTTTGTGCATCCGTACCTGTTATGATCTGGCGGGTATCCCCCCGCCACCGATTGAGAAGGCGCACTCAAGTCGAGCGCAAGCCTCGTCTGCTTCCTTCTTGTCCCATGTCCCCATCCAGGACATTTGTAGAGCTACCACCTGGTCTTTGGTTCATATGTTCACCTCACACTATGCGATCGTCTCCCAAACCAGGGATGACACCGGGTTCGGCAGGGCTGTACTCCGTCCCAATAATTTGTGAACTCCTACCCACCTCCAACAGATATAGCTTGGAATCAACTATTGTGGAATACACATGAGCAATCACTTGAAGAGGAAAAGACAGTTACCTTTTCCGTAACTGGTGTTCTTCAAGATGTGTTGCTCATGTGTATTCCACATCCCACCCTCTTTCCCCTCTGTCGGAGTTGTCTGGCAAGAAGGAACTGAGGGTGGGGGGAGCACTGAACTCCCCTTATACAGCACTATAGAGGCACCACTCCAGGGGTCGCTGGGGCACTCCCCCCACGGGTACTGCTAGGGGAAGAACTTCCGGCACTAGTGCATGTGGCGAGCACATACACTGATTGTGGAATAGACATGAGCAACACATCTCGAAGAACACCAGGAAAAGGTAACTGTCTTTTCTAAGAGATGTAACACAGAACTTGGAGCCCAGGAGGTTGGGCAGCTCAGGTAGCTTTTAGCCACCTTTGCACCTTCCCAGTCTTCAGCTATTCTTGGGGCTGGAGAAGACTCCAGCTAAAATAGACAGTGCTAGAGGCCTATCTGTGTTACAGCAGTCCCCCTGGGCTGACTTCTGAGCTTCAGCACTGTCCAGAACCTCTGCAGGTGTGCACGCTGCCACCACATTCAAAATATGTACCTTACACCCAGGCTTGCAAGTGGGCTGGGGGTCTTTAGGAAGCAGCCATCTGGCTGTCTTCCACAGTTCTTGTGCTAGGGAAATCCTGTACTGGCTGGAAAAGAGGCTTTTAAGGCTCATTTACTCTGCTCTGACCATTTTCTATGGCAAAAAGGGGCCAGAGTGGGGCGTGAGGATCTCATCCTGTGAATATCTGTGTCAATTCATATATTGACTTTAAGTTTTGGTGAATGATAAGATCAACTTGAGTGTAAGCTCCTATGGGGTGAGAACCACTCTTGTTATGTTTAGGGTGACCAGATAGCAACTGTGAAAAACCAGGATGGGGGTGAGGGGTAATAGGCATTTTACAAACATAACTAGGGTGATCAGATGTCCGTTTTTATAGGGACAGTCCTGTTTTTTGGAACTTTTTCTTATATAGGCGCCTAACACTCAAGCTCTTAATAATTATTCTGTTCCCCTTTGAGATAACTATTATCAGTTTCAATATTTACTTCTCTATCATGTTTTATGTATTATGAATGTGTTATTTAATATGTACATAAACATTGTATTCAGCTAGATATTAATGCAGGTGTTTTAAAGAAATATACTACTGAAACAGATTGTCTCAGATAGTTACATTTAAAAGAAACCCTTGTGTAAAGCACTGAATTGCTATATCATTTTACCACGAAACACGCCTGATATTAACATTCATGTATTCGTTTGTTCAGCTATGTGCATCTAGATATCTACAGTGGGTTGAATAGTAATTTGAACCGCCAGCACCACAGGCTAGAATCTCGCTACAGCAGCAGCTCTGGAGGATCATACGAAGAGGAAAAAAGTAATATATTTTTAAAAATATTTGAGTGAATATAGCCTAAAATTTTCACAAATATTAAAAACTGTTGGGTAAAGATTATAGGACAAATTCACATGCATTCAAAGAGTATGACCACGGACTGTAGGGAACAAGAGATGAGGCAGGCTGCTTTCTCATGCATCCAGCCCAAAAGAGCTTTCCCCTATCCTTTAGCCCTAATCTCCCAGTCCTAATTTTGCTGCTGAAATTTCAACTAATAAAATAGATGCTCAGTTTCCACAGCAGGATGCAGGACAGGATGGGGAACCATATGTTGTAGTGCTTTCTACTCCTCTTACTCTCCAAAGTGGGGTGTGAGCAGCAGTTTTTGGTGTCTCATCTTCCCAATTCCTCTCCACCTCCTTCTCAAATAGCCACCAATCAGCAAAGGAAAGTGTGATATCCCAATAACTTGAAGGCCACTCAGGTTTAAATGCAAACAAGAACTAACTTTATTCCAGGGCTGCACCCCCTCAAGGTTTCTCTTCCTCATGGTGCTCACTGGAGCCTTGCCCGTTCCTTTTCCTGGCTCCTCTTCCTGGTGTCTTAAAGGAGCCATGCTCCATAAACAGCCGTTTCCAAATAGTACATTTTCCACCTCCAAACAGGTTTTTTTTGTACAACCATACAGTAACAAATAATACAATTTAAACCTTCAAAATGCCAGTAATTCATTTGGTTGTTACACCACAAAGTCCTTCAGCCAACATGGGGGCCCACAGGAGCGTAAAGGTCTATGCATCACCCTTGGGACACCAACAGCTGGCAGATGCGGGGTTGGAAGTAAAAGTGGAGACTCTGGGTTTGTCTTCACATACAGCATTGCAGCAGCACAGCTGCACTGGTGTAACTGCTTCACTGTAGTGCTTTAGTGAAGATGCTACTATGCTAATGGGAGAGCTTCTCCTGTTGGCATAGTTAATTCACCTCCCTGAGAGGAGATAGCTATGTTGAAGGGAGAAGCTCTCCTGTTGACATAGGTCTGTCTACTCTGGGGGTTAGTTCAGTATAACTACATTTCTCAGGGGTGTGGATTTTTCACATCTTTGTGTGACACAGTTATAATGATATAAGTCTAATGTAGACCTGGCCTGTGTTGGAGCAGGCAGTACCCCTTCAGCAGCAGATGGTGCAATGGGCATTTCCACACCCCCTTCCCCTATGATGGTTTCCAGTATATGCACTAAATTACTGGTATGTCAATGGGACCCGTCTTGCAATTCGTATGTTACCACTCCTAGACATCTGCATTGGAAATGAAAGCTGTGATCCAAACTTGGACCCCCTTGCATAGTCTGTGTACAAGTACCCATTGCCCCACCACCAGGGTCTTCACCCTAGCCCTCTGTGTCATCTGTGTAACCTTTGAATCATGCCTGCTGCTTCCATATGTGGTTGTGAACCTGATGTATAACACCTATATGCTGTGGATCTTTAAAATGGGGTTTAATAAGTAACGATAAGCACAACTCTTGCCCCATCATCAGGAAAGCTGGGGACTGACCTATTGATCTCTGGGGAACAGCCCAGTAATGCTGTAATACTGGGTGGAGAGCTTGCAGAAAGACCAAACCCTAGGTTAGATGAGCCCAAAGTTTGTTCTTCAATCTGAGATTAAATCTCTCTTCACCCCCATTCGCCTGAGGATGGTAGCTGGGACTACAGACACGCCAGATCTCTTTATCTGCTAGGAATTGAGTGAAACAAGCAGAAACAAACTGCAGTCTGTTATCAGTAATTATCATTAAGGGATAATCCCACCTAAAGAACCACTCCTCCAACTGATCACAGACAATTTGTAATGGTACTAGGCTGCTAGCTGCTACCTCTGACCATTTGGAAAAAGATTCTAAGCTACTTATAGAAATCACTGATGCTGCGGGGCGGGAATCATTTCTCCACATAAGGCTAGCTGTGTGGACTGTCACGGCCAAGGTGGCAGCAGGGTAGGAATCAGGGGTACACTGGCTTGCTTATAGGATTTACAACTAAGTAAATGTGGTTCACTATTTCTGAACATTTCTTCAATGTGACTATCAATTCCTGACCACTATACCGCCATGTGACACCTCTACCTAATATGTACCATCCCAAGGTGCCTTTTGTGGGCAATGGCCAGCACCTCTGTCTGCATGGCCTCTGGAAATTCCACCTATGAGTCCCAAAGTAGACCTTGATCACCCCATGCTGACAATTCATGTCTCGCATGAAAATAAGCCCCCAGATAATAGTTTCTGGCCAATCCTGACAAACATATTTGAGAACTTTCTGGTAACCAGAGCCATCCCTTGGGTATGGCGAATCGGGGAGACCTCCCCAGACGCCACGCTTTGGGGGGCCCCGCTCTAAGATAAAATCCGCAAAAGGCAGGCGGGGAGGTGAGGCAGGAGGTGGGCAGGTGAGCAGGGTGAGGAGGTGAACAGGGAGGCGAGTGGCGGGCGGGGATGGGCGAGGAGGAGCCCCCCTGCTAGAACCTCCCCCTCTCCCCAGTGCCTCTTGCCTGCTGGCGGCCCCCACCAATCAGCATCTCCCTGTCCCTCTCAGCCCCTACCGCCTGTGGCAGATCAGATGTTTTGCTGTGTCAGGAGGCGCTGGGGGGGAGAGGAGAGGAGCGAGGGCGCAGCGTGCTTAGGGGAGGGGGCAGAACTGGGCAGGAAGAGGCGGGGCGGGGGCAGAGTGGGGGTGGGAAGAAGCAGGGTGGAGTTTGTGGGAAGGGGCGGAGTGGGGGCACGGGCTGGGCGGAACCAGGGGGAGCACCCCTCAGCAGATTAGAAACTCAGCGCCTTTGTCCTGGGCCACGCACCACCCTAGGGATGGCCCTGCTTGTAACAGTACATCCTGGGGCAGTGTCTCTAACAATGATTTGGGAGTGGCAAGAGAGATCAGTCAAGGCATTATTATCCTCTTCCTGGCTCATAATCCCCCTTTCTGTGGATTTGTCAGGTGAAGCCCAGGACAGGTGATCAGCCCCTTGATTACGTTTACCTGGGTGGTTCAGTACTGAGGAATTGCACTGATGCAGACGATCAGGCCGTCTGTGAATATGAAGGTGTTAGTGCCCTGGGCTGGATGGCATTAACAGTGTAGTTAACACCTGGTGATTGGTGCGTGATGTGAAAGTGCAGCCATACAAATAATGATGCCACCTTTCTCATACCCATATGCATGCTAGGGCCTCCTGCCAAGTATTTATGTTCAGCTGAGGAGAGCGCTCAGGAGGTGAATGCCACTGGTTGTTCCCCCCCAATGGATCTGGGAGAGCACAGCACGAAGAGCTACAGCTGAGGCATCATATGTGACAACAGCAGAGGCTCGTAAGGCACAGTGTGCCAGTGCAGAAGCTGATATAATATGTCGTTTGAGCTGGCATACTGGCTGTGAACACACTGGAGTCCAGTTTCAGACCACATTGCTGCGTAACAGGGTCCATAAGCATGCAGTAAGAGCATAATCTTGCACAAAATAAAGATAATAGTTATCCCAAGAAATGATAGAAATTCCGACTTGTACATCCATATTTTGGACTGCAATGGAGAGTTTCCACGTGCCGACAGATGATGACCCACAAAATCCAGTTGATCCCAATGAATAACACACTTCTCCATGTTCAGGATCAGATGATGGTCCTTAAATCAGGGAAGTACTACATGTAGGGAAGCATCATGGTCAGAATGAGACAATCCAAGATGTCATCTTCATAGATGACCACCCCAGGAACGTCTGCTAACACTGAAGCCTGATGTTCTAGGGGTCGAAGATAACCAAAAGGCATCCTTTTAAATTGAAAAAAGTCCATATGGGTGAGAAAAGCTTTGAGGTTCCATGAGTAAGAGGCAAACATTATTTGGAGATATCCCTAGTGTAGATCCAATTTAGTGAGCACAGTTGAACCATGATCAGTAAAGGATAGCAGTCAGGTATGACTACCTTGTTCACTTGGCAGTGGTCCACATGTAAGTAGTCTCCCTTCCTTCTTTTTTTGCTACAAAAAGGTTTAACAACCACAGCGAAAAGTCAGTCACTTCTATAATGTCCTCCTTGAGCAAGCGAGAAATCTCTGGCTAAGACAGGCTTTAACACCCAGGGAGGTCTGGCAGAATGGCTGTATAATTGGGGTGGCCAGTAGATCCACTCATGGACGATGCTCATACCTATGACAACATCCACAACATCCAAGTCCAGAAGAGACTTTGGGGAGTACATCTCTTCAGTCATTCTCCACAAGGCAGATTTCTGTGTTTTTTGAATCTAATACTTTAAAGCCCAGTGTCTAGAACAGATCCAGCCCGAGAAAGTTGACCGTAAAATGGGAACGCTCCCACTTCTTGCTGACAATACGTCATGGGGAGATCCACCATCCTCTGCAAAGTGATTTTCACATTGCCATATCCATATAGTGAGGACTGTACTGGCTGCAAGGTGAAATATGTAAAATATCTATGATATATGGTATAGTTTATGAGTGAGACTCATGCTCCAGTGCTCATGCTCAGCAGTATATTCACATCCACTAAATGGCAGAGGTAGCTTTTAAAACTGTCCCGGTTCCATGATCCCCTAAGGGATGGAATCTTCCTCCCTCCCTGGTCATCCATATATGTGATGGCTGGGGCAGAACAACAACCAAAATGGTTACGTTTTCCACATTGTCGACCCCTTTGTCCCTGAACTGGACACTCCCAGTTACCCAGTTACTTGAACCCCTGTCAATGTGCTGTAGTAGGATGGCTACAGTGGTAGATGCCCCCAAAGAAGAAGAACCTGGAGGGATGTGGGTCTGGGAAACAGAATAAGCCTCTTGAATTGCAAGTTCAAATTGATAGCCAGTCTCTACCGCCTTGTGAAGTGTCAGGGAATCTGTTTCCATAAGGAGGTGCTCCCGCAAGTATAGGTATGAAATCCGCTCCATAAACCCATGTTCCTATTCTTGGCTCCACTTCCTGGTTTCTTAAAGGAGCCACACCTCATAAACAGCCATTCTCAAATACTACAGAAGGGACTTAATAGAGACAAGAAGCCAAACTGGGGAGCAGTGTAAAAATCTGGGGCAGATTGCTATTGGAGAGAAAAAAGAGGGAACATGGGATGAGTTGGGGGGGGGGGAAGAGGATGAATAGAAGTAAAAAAAAAAAGTGAAAATAAAAAGGAAAGGGGAAAAGGTGTATTGAATACAGAGAGAGCAGGTTTCAAAGAAAAGTAGATGGAAACATTAATTGAAAATTGTAGAAAATTTAGACTGAGGAAAAACAAAGGCATGAAAAAATGTGAACATAAAAGTTAAGGAATGATAGAAGAAAAAAAAAACATTAGGGACCTAGCATTGTTCATTTATGTATATATGTATTTATTTATTTATTTTAAAAGGCTGTGTCAAGGTTCCTCCCCCACTCTGAACGCTAGGGTACAGATGTGGGGACCTGCATGAAAACCTCCGAAGCTTATCTTTACCAGCTTAGGTCAAAAACTTCCCCAAGATACAAAATATTCCACCTTTTGTCCTTGGATTGGTCGCTACCACCACCAAACAAATACTGGTTACTGGGGAAGAGCTGTTTGGAAACTTCTTTCCCCCCAAAATACTTCCCAAAACCTTGCACCTCACTTCCTGGACAAGGTTTGGTAAAAAGCCTCACCAATTTGCCTAGGTGACTAGAGACCCAGACCCTTGGATCTTAAGAACAATGAACAATCCTCCCAACACTTGCACCCCCCCCACTTTCCTGGGAAATGTTGGATAAAAAGCCTCACCAATTTGCATAGGTGACCACAGACCCAAACCTTTGGACCTGAGAACAATGAAAAAGCATTCAGTTTTCTTACAAGAAGACTTTTAATAGAAATAGGAGTAAATAGAAGTAAAGAAATCCCCTCTGTAAAATCAGGATGGTAGATACCTTACAGGGTAATTAGATTCAAAACATAGAGAATCCCTCTAGGCAAAACCTTAAGTTACAAAAAAGATACACAGACAGAAATAGTTATTCTATTCAGCACAATTCTTTTCTCAGCCATTTAAAGAAATCATAATCTAACACATACCTAGCTAGATTACTTACTAAAAGTTCTAAGACTCCATTCCTGGTCTATCCCCGGCAGAAACCAGCATATAGACAGACACACAGACCCTTTGTTTCTCTCCCTCCTCCCAGCTTTTGAAAGTATCTTGTCTCCTCATTGGTCATTTTGGTCAGGTGCCAGCAAGGTTACCTTTAGCTTCTTAACCCTTTACAGGTGAGAGGAGTTTTCCTCTGGCCAGGAGGGATTTTAAAGGGGTTTACCTTCCCTTTATATTTATGACAGGCTGTTTTAATCATTAATTTAGATTTATGATAGTTTGGCTCTTTCCTGTTTAAAAAGCAGGAAAGGGGTGAAAATCCCTTCTCCAACCCCAGCCTGTTTGGGTGCTTGCTATGGAGTATGGGCACACCAATTGTGACTGGTTTTATACTTCCCCAAAAGTAATGTTTTCTGCCCTGAAGTGCTTACTAATTTAAATAATTATGACAACATTAGGGAAGACCAAACAGGCAGGAGATGGGTACGATGTGAACAAGAGTCACAAATTCAAAATCCTAAGCTATTTTAGAGGTACTGCATACTTTTTTTGGGGGGGGGGCGGGGGGGAGAGATAATATCTTTGGTTCCTACCTGTATTAAAGAGTGTTTTTCTGTTCACCAGCATTTACTGAACCTGTCTGTGGGATAATTTTCTGTTTGAATACTGAACCTATGGCATCTTCAATCCTTACTAATTTGCCTATTGGTTTAAAGTTTATGCATCATTTTATTAGACTCTTTAATTTTTGTCTGAAGTCCCTGCCTACGCACTGTATACTTTAAACCACAATCTCCCATCCTCCTTCAACAAGAACCCCCTTTCCTCATTCTCCCTGCAAACACCAACCCTGGCTATTTTGTGACTTCTCTGTACCCTGCCTATCCTTGCAAATCGTAATGTTCATCTACTTTGTCATTTATCTCCCAGATCCTAAATGCAAATTGATCATCTACCAAAAACAGATGCTTCTTGGTACTGTGTACAAATGATAGAGCAGCGTTTTAATGTTTGTAGGTTTCAGTGTGATTTCATCTGTGGCTATACCACTTTTAACCTACATATCTCATTATGAATGGTAAACCAAGGGATATTTAATGTGCAATTATTATTTTGTTGATGGAATGTGAATTAGAAGTTGAAAGCAATGAAGAAAAACCAGTATTTTAACTGTAAAATTTCAGGAGTGCTTTGCTCATAGCCATACCTTATTTTCATTTTTTTTTTTTAACTAAAAAGTAACCTACCTACATTTGCTGCATCAGTTGCGAAAACAACTGAGACTCTTGGAAGCAAGGGGGAAATTCAGCATACCCCACCACAGGTGCACAAGTTCCCAAATACCATAGAAATGGTAGGTTCCCACTGCAAACGTGGGCTGGGACACAGACCATGTAGAACCGCACTGCCCTGCCTGCCATAGAAGAGAAGAGAGTATTTGCATGTGGTTCGTGGAGTGGTAGGAAAATGGCTAGTAGAACAGCAAAACGTGTATTCACTGGGTTAGTACAGGGTGCTCAGAAGGCTGGATCTGCCACTTATAGCTAGTGGACTGTTGTAGCAGCAGAAATGATGGAGCTACCTCCACCCCACCTACAGTTAAGATACAGAGTTCCATCAAACCCAAGTCCTCAGGCTTCACTTAGGGACATGATTTTTCCTGCTTATATCAGCCTTACTATTAGGACAGTTATTTTAGTGTGATTCAGTGATATGCTGCCTTCACCACTATCATTTTCCTTCCAGCTTTTAGGTCTCCCAGAGACAGAATCTAATTTACTGTTCCTCAAGTTTGCCAGAAGTACAGCACTTCACCCCACTGTACAGGGGAAACACAGGTAGTTTTTCTTTTTCTATTTTTTTTCTTCTTTTCTCTTTTGAATGTCCAATTCAATGGGAATGTGAAGATGAGACTTTCTTTTTAACATTTTAAAGTCTCTAAGAAAAATAGTGGTTGGATGCCAAAAGTGGATCCCACTGTAAATATGCATGCACCTCGTGCATGCAAGATTAGATTCTTTTAAATAGCATTGTCTGTTGGGGCCATGCATGCATCCAGAGCGGTCATGACCCTTCCTTAGTTCCCTCTTATGCTTTTGACAAGAGGACAAAACCTAGCGAGCATCCAACCACTATTTTTCTTAGAGACTTTAAAATGTTAAAAAGAAAGTCTCATCTTCACATTCCCATTGAATTGGACATTCAAAAGAGAAAAGAAGAAAAAAAATAGAAAAAGAAAAACTACCTGTGTTTCCCCTGTACAGTGGGGTGAAGTGCTGTACTTCTGGCAAACTAAACTTTCAGGGTTCGGACCCTGGCTGTCCTGTGACACACTGATTCCCATCTAGAATGGACACAGATGATGTTTTTTTTGCCCAGGGGAGAGCTGCACCCTGGATAGGTCCTCTGTGTTCAAGTTATTCTCCTTCAGGACCTGCAAATAATCCCAGATCTCTTGGCTTGAGGCATATCTGCTAGAGAAGTCCATGCAAGTCTGTTCATACCCAAAGGTGACAGTCACTAGCAGAGCAAGGCTGGAAAGCCAGCATCAGCCAGCACTCCCTTGACCACACATCATACCTGCAGATCAGGATCTGTGTCCACACAGTGATGTTCAGTGTGATGCTCAGTCATTGAGCTGAACAGAGCCCAAATATAGCTCCAAATATGAAGGGAAGTCCTAGAAGGATGTAACGAAACAACACTTCTCAAAGAACAGATCCTCCAAGTCCTCAATCAGATCAAGAATGGCACAGAGAATGAGAGACCCAGTGCTAATCTTGGTGCTGTCTTCCTGGAGGTATCCACAATGGAGTCTAGCAAGAGCCCAAGCTACATCTGGGAGGAATCTGGATCATTTCTGGAGACATTTTTCCTGTGTCTCCTGGAACTGGCCCTGGAACCATATCACCCTACAGCACCACCATTTGAAGAGGGAGAAATATTCCTCACTGTCACCTGTGTACTTTTCTCTCCAGCATCGAGCAGAGATCCCTCTCCTCTACCTTTAAAAATTGACCCCAAGAAAGTTATTAGGGAGCTCTTATTCAGCCCTCCATCCCAGATGGGGAATATGAGTGGCACTAGGCCAGCCCCTACCAAGCCAATACCCATATGACACACTACCTTAGTCAAATTGGCCTTACAGGGGGACTGTCATCTCACCTGTCCAGAAGCAGATCCCCTCTCATGCTTCCAGAAAAAAGGAGATCCCATGCCCTGGTGGCATCATTAGCCAGGCTGTTTACACTTGAACTGAACGTGATCCACCAGGAGCAAGAAAAGGCAAAGGGACTACAGCAACCTTCATCTCCCCCAAAAGAGTCGTCCTCATCAACAGACAAAGTAGTGACACCAGCTGCCACGCTGGCAATTGATAACTTCAAAACTTTTCAGGACCTCTGGTCTCATATTGTGGAATCCACGGATGCTGATACTACATTTATATCAGAGAAGGCTTATAAACTCTTTTTGATATTTTGAGTGCCCCACCTGTCAGAATTTCCTTCCCCATTGAGAAGATCCTGGAACCCACCAAAGGATAGTGAGAAGCCCCAATCACTCTTCCTCCCATTTATAAATGAGTGGAGAAGAGATATCAGGGGCGCCCCCAAAGGGCTTTGAATGCTTCTACACCCATCCAAACCCAGGGTCCCTGGTTGTTGAGCAGCTCAGGAAAAAGCAAAGTCCACAAAAGGTGCACTTAAGAACAAAGATTAAAAAAAGTTGGACCTCTCTGGATGCAAGTCATATTCATCAACCTCAGTGCAACTTTGGGTGGCCAACTACCTGTGACCTAAGAACCTCTCAATGCCAACTGCTAAGGGAGTTACACGAATGTCCTGATCCTAATATATACATTCTGCTTCAGCAAAGAATATTGAGTGAGGTCTTATATGAAAGCCAAGGTATCACTGGTCATTAATATTGTTGTAAAATGTATGTATAGGTACTGTACACAGTGTTATGTATGTACACTAAAAATATGTTACTAAAGTCTGTGTCAAGGCAGAGTTGACAAACAGGTTTCTGCCCAACAAAAGGTGTTTATTCACCTGTCCCTTGGTCCATGTGTAAATTAAGCATGTAAGCGAACCCGGTGGAAGCCCTATTTGAAGTCAATGGTGGGATGTGAAATCAAAAGGGAAGTAGCTCACCAGAGAATAAGTTATAAGGGGAAGGAGTGTTATCCTAACTCTGCAGTACAGACGGCGGCAATCCTCCCTGATTGAACTAACCTCGTTATCCCTAGCCTGATTCTTGCTTGCATATTTATACCTGCTTCTGGAAATTTCCCCTACATGCATCTGAAGAAGTGGGTATTCACCCACGGAAGCTTATGCTCCAATACGTCTGTTAGTCTATAAGGTGCCACAGGACTTTTTGCCGCTTTTACAGATCCAGACTAACATGGCTACCCCTCTGATACAGAACAGACAGTGAACTTTGGGGAAGGTAATGAGAAGGCAAGGAAAGGAAAACATCCATTAATCCTTTACCTAGGAAGTAATTGGGTAGTGTGATTACATTCATGAAAACAGGATCTCAAGCAGGCTTCGTTGAAATGCTGCCAAGGATATTTGGGGTGAGATACACTTTAGGAAGTTAGCCTGTTAAGTCTCTAGAAATTGATTTTTTAAAAAATATGTAACCCTTTTGGTTTCTATTATACTTTCTCACTATCTCTTGAATCTTGAACCTTTACTAAACTTCTTGGTTTCACTATAAGTCTATCTCAGTGCTGATGTATTATACAAGCAGTTGATTCTGAGTTGAATCATTGAAGCTGGTGTGTACATTGTTCCCTTGGGGACTGCACACCTGGTATTACTGTGAGCATTTAGCCCATGAAAGCTTATGCTCAAATAAATTTGTTAGTCTCTAAGGTGCCACAGCTACTCCTCGTTCTTTTTGCTGATACAGACTAACACAGCTACCACTGTGAAACCTGTGAGCATTCAGTGGATAAGGGGCTGGACACTTCAGGGGAACACTTCACAGGGGCTTGGTGATTGTGGTGCACCTATTCTTAACCTGCAAGGCAAAGTAAGGGCTTGCATAGCCCAGAGGACATTGTTTGGGTGGCTAATAGGCTGGTGGTGTCAGGAAGCTGGCACTGAGTTAAGCTAAAGTCAGTCTTCCTCTCAGTGGAGGCAGGGGGGGTTACAAAGTGATTCACAGTCCTGGGTACCCAGAGAACCTTCAAATTACTGTGTTCTCTTTGTCAAGTACAATTTTCTCACTTGGGAGGTGGTCACTCCTTTCCTAGCTAAAATCCTGCAGGAGTACAGGGATGAGTTGAAATAAACAATCAGAGGGTCAGAAGGTCAAGGGAAAGGTCAGGTTGGCCACAGATACATCTGATACAGCCACAAGGTCGATGACCATAGTTATCACAATGAGGCAGACTTTATGGTTCTAGATGTCTGGCATACCATGCAAGACAGAGGACGTTATAGGGGACCTGCCCTTTGAGGAAATGGAGCTCTTCAGCCAGAGTACAGATGGAGTGCTCCATTCCCTCAAGGACTTGCGCCACCGTATGGTCCTTGGCAATTTACACACTGGCCCCTTATAGGAAACATGCAAGTACAAGCCCTAGCAGAGGCACAGAGGACATTATCCAACTCCTGGGACTGTCAGCCAGAGTACCAACACAGAAAGATGTACATGATGCTGCTTGCCACACTTCACCTGTGACCACTCAAGCGCTGGTTCAGGTTGCTCTGTTCCCCAGTGAAACACCAAATGAGCAAAAAGGTCATGGTTCTACTCATACCTCACAGATCTGAAATGGTGGAAGGAAACTGAGAATATGCGTGGCTAGGTACTGTTCTCTGCCCCCTCCCCAACAATGACTTTAGTCACAGACACCTCAGAGATAGGTTGGGGAATCCACTTGGACCATCTACAAATGCAAGGAATAGGGTCCCTGGAAGACATGGTGCTCCACATCCATGTCATGGAGGTCAGAGCCACAAGGCTAGCCTGCATGTCCTTCCTTCCTGTTCTTCACAGTTCCACAATGCAGGTCTTGATGAACATCATGTCAGCAAAGCACCACAAAAAAAAGCAAGGAGGCACAAGCTCTGGACATGGTGCCACAGATACAAATTAACCCTGATGGCTCTTCACCTCCCAAGAGTCAGCAACAACCTGATAACCCCCCAGAGCAGATATGTTACCACTCACAAGTGATCATTGCAGAGTTCTATCATAGAACTAATCAGGCGGGGGGGGGGGTTTCCTGTGATAGACCTGTTTGCCCCCAAAGACAACACCAGGTGCCAGAAATTTTGTTGCAGAGAGGATATGAGCCTGGGGCCTTCCCTCTGCAGTGGAATCTAGGTCTCTTCTGTGCTATTGCACCCATTCTCTTGGTCTTCATGCTGATTTTCAAAATTCTAAAGGGACAGCCATTATTGTTCTCATAGCTCTGCACTGGCCAATGCAATTTTGGTTGACAAAAATGCTACAGGTGTTCATTCAACCACCAGTTCAGCTCCCAGACTGCCTGGACCAGTTTTCACAGCACCATAGGAAGATTCGCCATCCAGACCCACCTGGATGACAACCAGGATGTTGTCTGGTTAAGTACCATGGATAGGGTTTGCTTTAGACAAGTCCAGGACATCCTGATACAGAACAGGAAGATATCTACCAGAAGGACCTTTTCATCAAAATGGAAGAGGTTCTCAATAGGGGTGACCCACCATGGGCTGGACCATATGCAGGCTTTGGTACCAAAGGCTCCCAACTACTTCCTGCATCCGAAACAGCTTTTGTTTAGCACCACTAAGGTCCAAGCTGCAGCAGTTTCAGCTTGCCATCGATGGATAGTCATGCTTGGTCTTCTCTCACCCAATGGTATCAGAGTTCCTGAAGGGCCTGTTACCTACATTATACTGGTCAGGGAACTTGCTCCTGCCTGGCACCTCAATGTCATCTTCTTGAGACTCATGGAGTCCCCTTTCAGAATGCTTTGTACTTCATCTGGCTCTGAAGACAGTCTCCCTAGTTGACTTTAGTCAGAAGAGAGAGTAAGTGCCAAATACTTGTGGCTGATCCCCTCCCCACATTGTATTTCATAGGGTTAATGTGATCCTGAAACTTCACCCTAAATTAATTCCTAAGGTGGTCTCAGAATTCCATCTAAATTAATCATTTAACATGCCTCTCTTCTTTGCAGTAAAACTCCTCTTCATTGGGAAAGAAGCAGCAGCACACACTGGGCATTTCCAGAGCCTTTTTTTACTACATCAACAGAACCAAACTGTTCAGACTGTCTTTCTGTTTATTTCTGGCTATAAGTGGCCATTCCAAAGGCCAGGCCATCTCATTACAAAGAATATCTAAGGTGGATAACATAATGTATCTCACTGTCTTTTTAGTTAGCTGGTGTAGCTCTCCCACCAAATGCCAAGACTCACCCCACCAGAGCTCAAGCAGTATCCTCTGCCTGCTTCAGAAATGTGCCAGTTTCAGAGATCTGCAAGGCAGCAACCTGGAGTAACCCACTGATTTTTATCAAGCACTATGCATTGTACTGAGCTGCCAGAGCAAGTGCCAAGTTTGGGAGAGCAATTCTACAAACCTGTTGGACTGATGCAGTTGATACTCCTAATCTAAGTGTCCAGAAGGGGTACTGTTGCTAGTCACCTACAGTGAAATCCACACTGACAAATACTCAAAGAAAGAAGTTACCTACAATAACTGTGGTTCTTTGAGGTCTTGTTAGTGTGGATCCCATAACCCACCCTCCATCCCCATTTTTGGAGTTCTGTGCTTCCCTGGACTTTGAATTGCAAGGGAACTGAGCAGGGGTTAGAGTTGTTCTGCCTTTTATGGGTTTGCATGGGAGGATAAGGAGACACAGGAAGTGTACATGACCCTGACAGACACCCTTATTCAAAAGATTCCAGTCTTGCATATGTGCTGCTTGTGCACTTACAGTGGGATCCACATTGACTATAGGGTAAGAAACTACTCTTTATTTTAACTTTTGTCTGAATGGCTTTTCTCATCTAGATACTTCTGTTTCCCAGGACCTATAGCTTCAAATCCTGGGGCATTTTTAAAATTATTACTATGTAGAATATTAGGTGGAAGATTACCGTTAGTAAATTGTACATTTTGCTTGGATTGACAAATCAAAAAGAAAAGTAAAAATAAATGTATTTTGATAGGTGATTCAATGCCACTGTATTCTAACTGGCGACTGAAAGTGATGGAGCATAATCAAGGAGAGCCTCTACCCTTTCCACCTACTGGGGGTTGTTGGTCACCACTGGTGGATTATTTACCTGAAACTTCATCTCCAGGCATGTCTCTTCACAGGTAAATACTAACATTACATGAAAGGGACAGCAATTCAGTTCATATTAGTTTAAATCAAACTACTGTCTTCATGCATGTGCTGTGTAAAGTAAGAATAGCCTTTCCTTATTTGTTACATTTCCTGGGTTGCTTAGAATTCAAGAAGTTATGATGTCTTAGCTACCTTTTGATTTTGAGGACTAAAGCTTTTCTCATCTGCTGTGTGGCTTATTGTGATTTTTTATGTTTTTTCTTTCTTGCCTTTAAGACTTTCATAGTCTTAAAAGGGGATATTAGTTAAGAGTATCTTTAAAACTCCACAGATCTTCAAAATGTAAACAGTTGTATTCTGATCTCTTAACAATTTTTTTGTTTCTTTAGGTGTAACATAGCAGTGATCCTTTTGACTGATTTGATAATTGACCACAGTGTGAAGGTGGAATGGGGAGGCTACCTCCATCTTTTACTTCATGCAATTTTTATAGGTAACTAAACTGTTACTGAAATATTATGTTTTTTTTTTAAATCGAGGAAAACAGCAGCTTGTAATCTTGGCTTTGAAGATTATAGTAATTAAAAATAACAGCCTTTTTGACATAACTAGTCTTTTTTTCCAAGGCTGAATGAGATTAATATTTCTTATTCTTTATTTATCAATAAAATCTTCGCAGAAAGTACAGAAAGGGTCTCTGGTGTACGAAATATTACTGTCTTCTATATTGTTGTGACAATCTGACTTTAAAAACTGTCTTCCAATAACATAAAGGAAGAATGCTTTTTCAAGTTGAAAAAAAATCCACTTTTAAAAAAAACATTTCCCAGTCATTTTGGTTTATATAAATACAATACTAATAAGTGTCTTCTTTAAAATTAACACTGTGGATAATATATAAAAGCTAAAACTTACTAAATGCCTGTAAGCAGAACATTTTGGGCTAAATGCAGCCATGATGTAAGCAAGTGCAACTGCATTTACTTCAGTGAAGTTACACATATTTGCACCAGAGCTAAATTTGGTCTGTTGTGTGATAGGAAACAAACTAGTGCATCTCTTTTTCTCCTTTCTCTTGTACTCTTTTGGCCATATTTCCACCTTATTATAGTCCATTGCTGCCCTTCACCCCCGGCCTCTCTTGGGCAGCATACATCTGCCGTGAATTTGTATCCCCACTTGATTTGGCTTTTTCTTCTTCTGAGCACGTACAATTAATCAGACGAGTGTGCTGGACCAGAGAATCTTTTCATGTTCCTAATGTTGCTTATTTCTTGAGACAAACATGTAGGTAGGAAATACAAGTGGGCATGAGAGTTTGGACTCCTTTACAAAGCACTGTCCATTGGGGCCACTTGTCCTTCTCCTCTTGTATAGAAGGTGCAATTAGCCTGGAATACACTTAATGTCCTCAGTGCTTCTCTTGTTGTTCTTCCCTGTGTTTTCGGCTCCATATATTTCAGTGTGGTGAGTCTTTCAATTTGTTTGAATAAAAATGGTGGGTTTTTTTTAGTACCTGTGCAATGGCAGGAATCATCCACAATATGGCCTAGTGCAGAGGTGGGCAAACTACAGCCCGCGGGACCGTCCTGCCCAGCCCTTGAGCTCCCAGCTGGGGAGGCTAGCCCCTGGCCCCTCCCCTGCAGCCTCAGCTCGTTGCGCCACCAGTGCCCTGGCCCACCGCTTCTGCCGGGCAATGTGGCGGTGTGGCTGGCTCCGGCCGAATGGCGGGGCTGCGAGTTCCTGCCGCTGTAAGCGGCATGGTAAAGGAGCGGGGAGGTTGGATAAGGGGCAAAGGGTCCTGGGGGGCAGTCAGGGGACGGGGAGCAGGGGGCGGTTGGATGGGGCGGAGGTTCTGGAGGGTGGGGGCGGTCAGGGGATGGGGGGGGTGGATAGGCGTGGGAGTCTGTGGGGGGGACGACTGTCAAGGAGGGGGTGAATAGGGATCGGGGCAGTCAGGGGACAGGGAGCAGGGAAGGTTGGCTAGGGAGTAGGATCCTGGGGGACAGTTAGGGGCGGGAGTGTGGATAGGGGGCGGTGCAGTTAGGAGACAGGGAGCAGGGGGATTTGGATAGGCGTGGGAGTCCCGGGGGGGGCTGTCGGGGGCGGGGGTGTGGATAGGGGTCGGGCAGTCAGGGGACAGGGAGTGGGGGGGTTGGATAGGGGGTGGGATCCTGGGGAGGGGGAGGGGCACGGTTCAGGGGGTGGGTCCCAGGAGGGGGTGGCCAGGGGACAAGGAGCAGGGGGGTTGGATGGGTTGGGGGTTCTGAGGGGGGCAGTCGGGGCAGGAAGTAGGAGGGGGCGGATAGGGGGCAGGGTCCAGGCTGTTTGGGGATGCACAGCCTTCCCTACCCCGCCCTCCATACAGTTTCGGAACCCCGATGTGGCGCTCGGACCAAAAAGTTTGCCCACCCCTGGCCTAGTTGGTTTATTATATGAAATAAACATAATATATAAACACCCTCTTGCTCAGCGTGGTAATGTTTTTTAAAACAGTAAAGCCAGAGAGAGTTTTAATATATTGAAGTTATTATAGAAAAAATAAAAGGGGAGATGGAAGGGAGCATATCCTCTGTTTCTCCAAATAGCCAAAATCTAAATCATTTTCATTTGTTGTTGGTGAATGTTTCTTTACCAAAAATAGATATCATTTGTAGAGATTGATATAAACCACTAGGACTGTTGCTGATTTTAGTTAACTGCATATTTAATTGATTAACCTTTCTATTTTCCTCTTTAATTTTAGGGTTTGACCACTACCACCCTGAAGTGTATGAGCATTGTAAACGCCTGCTTTTGCATTTGTTGATAGTGATGGGCTCCAACAGTAATGTCCAGTCTGTTGCTTCTGTCCTTCTCAGGAACAGGGAGTTTAATGAACCCAGGGTGCTTACTGTCAAGCAAACTGCACATTTAGATTATACTTTCACAGGTAACCACAGCAACATTGTTCATGTTTCATTAATTAAAACAACACAGAAGGTCACTTTTTGATTGGATTTAAATATTAAAATCTCCATTGTTTGTAATTTATTTCACTTCCAGTTTTGTCCAGTTGGATAAAATTTCTCTCTTCCTTGAATTTTTCATTAACCTAAAATTAGTATAGATGTCAACATTTTGTGCGCAGTCATCAGCAGTATGCGGCACAGCTGAAAGTTAATTGCTGGTTTGCTGCTGCTGTGGAAACTGCAGAGGAAACTGTCAGCTGGTCATATAAAATAGCAACTACTTTTTTGTGATTTTAAAGGAGAAATAGGGAGATATTTCCTCTATGCGTTATAGAAACTTTCAATTTTGGACATAAGCCATTTGACATTGTATGATTTAATAGAATACCTTAAAAATATTACAAGATTTTAGCAAGATCTTTGCTTTTATTGTTGTGCAAAGAATATGAGAAAACATATATCATCTGAAATGATCATATAGTAGGAGAGATCTGTAAATTTCACTGGAAACATTTTTTATGAAACTTCACTTTTGATTGTATCATAGATTTGTGGAAAATGTGAACAAGGATTAATTTTGTTGACTCTTGATATTTCATATTCTCTTCAGCAGATGGCAGCACCTGCCATGCAACATATTATTTCAGTGTTGTTGTATCTGGGAAGTAGTTTTGTGTTACGTGAAGAAAAAATAGTTTGTAAATTCTTATGTAAATTTGGTTGTCGAGAATATGAGGACTGGGTAGAGCCAGGCATATTGCAGGCATATTTTGTATAAACTTACCCATAGAACTTTACCAAATGCAATTCAGTTCTGATCTATAAAACCACTCTTGTTCTAGTTCTTGGGCTCTTGAGTAGAGCTGGCCAGAGACACGTTATGTAAGTTGGGTTTGTAGCATGAAAAAACATTCACTAGAGATCAGGATGAGAAGGCCAGCAAACTTTTTTTTAGGTTCTGTCCACATTGAGGATTGAAACAGTATTGTTCAAGAGATTAGCCCCACATGGGGGAGTAAGCAAAATATTATAATAGTGATGTTTTTAACTTAAAATTAGGTGATTAATTTAATAAAATATCCTATATCAGCTTTATTTCATGAATCACTGATACTTTTTGAATTTTGCAGTAGAACATTATATAATTTAAAAACTATATTAAGACTAAATCCTGCAAGCAGATCTAGTAAATGCTGGTTAAATAATTGATTAAAATGGCAAGTTATACAATTTTAATAGATTGCATCTTTTTGATGAGACAAAGGCCCTCATCTGACAAGATACTAAGTGCGGATAGACATCTTTGTGGAACCCAGTTGGCCTAAATAGGACTCCATGTGAATACAGGGGCTATTCACACAGAGATACTTGCGGGGTCAGATCCTAAATATGTAGTTAAGGGACACAGATACTATAAAAGTAACAGTGACTGGAGAAATACTATCCATATATGACCCAATTCTCCTTCCATCTGAACAGTGCTCAGCATAAGCTGGGGGACTGATGCAGGGGTTGGCTGCAAAGTTTTCTTTAAGCCACTTTTGCCCCCACCACAGTCCAATCCTGCAGCTGTGCATGCATCAGTCCAGAACACAGCAAAGGCTAATGATCTACATCGGGTGCTAGTGGCCCTCAGCACTCCAACTGCAGACGTCAGCTAGTCAGACACAGACAAACTCTGGTCGTGCCTTCATTTTCCTTGGCTCCATTACCTGTTACAGTACTTGGGAGAATGCTATACAGGTTGTATTTTGCAGATGGTTCCCATGTGAAGAGGGAATGTGCCAGTAGCCAGATTAAGCTGATTTTAGAGCAGCTTTATGCATCTAGAGTGGCATAAAACATCTCTAACTTATTGGTGAATCAGCCTTACATATTAGTGTTTAATAATTAAATTCATTTGTGATCAGATTACATTTCAATCAAAAAGCCAAACTGCATTATCAGGAAACAGCTTGTCCTCTTGACTTCTACTCTACAAGCATGTGTGTTGTAATGCTTTCAAGTTCAACTACTGAATCAACTTGTTAAGGATGTGATGCCTACAAGTGCAGGGACTGATGGGTTGTCACTTCACCAGAATACTAATATAAAAATGATCATTACTATGATTGTAGTTATGGATGGGTTATTCCTTATTATTTATTTAGGCCCCAATTATGCAAGAATTTATACATGTGCTTAACCTTAGGCATGCCTGTTGACTTCACTGAGTCTCCTTGCATGCATAAAGTTAGCATATATGTGTTTGCAAGATCATAGAATCATAGAATATCAGGGTTGGAAGGGACCCCTGAAGGTCATCTAGTCCAACCCCTTGCTTGAAGCAGGACCAATTTCCAGTTAAATCATCCCAGCCAGGGCTTTGTCAAGCCTGACCTTAAAAACCTCTAAGGAAGGAGATTCTACCACCTCCCTAGGTAACGCATTCCAGTGTTTCACCACCCTCTTAGTGAAAAAGTTTTTCCTAATATCCAATCTAAACCTCCCCCACTGCAACTTGAGATCAGGGCTTTACTGGTAAAATACTGAAAACTCTTTTGAAACCTATCTCATAAAATGGGTAATTCATATGACATTGTTTTAAAATTTATGTTTTCAGTGTTGGCATTGCAAACAGATACTATTTTGATGGCCTAGAAGGTGAAAAGGAGCATCCTGTATATTCAGTTTGAAAATATTTTAATTATCCTAATCAAAGTGCATCTTTTGAGAACCAGTGTATCATACTAATAAATTTTTTTGAAGTCTAATGTGAAAATGCCAAACTATAATATAATCATAGTTGTTTTTCTTTCAGCAGGTGTTAATGATTTTATACCTGATTACCAGCCCTCCCCAATGACAGACTCAGGGCTTAGTTCAAGTTCTACCTCTTCTAGCATCAGTTTAGGAAATACCAGCGCTGCCATTTCTCATCTGCACACCACCATCCTCAATGAAGTTGACATTCCAGTAGAGCAGGATGAAAAAGTGAAAACACTCATGGAATTTATTACCTCAAGGTAACACTTCAAGATCAACCATGGTCAAGGTGTATGGAAATATGGCAAAATGGCATATTATTTGGCATGAAGTTGAATATTTTTCTCTTCTGTTTATCATCAATAAGATCTTAAATTTGATCTTAAATACTCTCTTGTTATGTGCGTGTTATTTGTATATATAATAGCCTTCAAACCATTCTACTTTCTCTACATCCTAAGGGCAGTTGATTGGCCATCTCTCCTCCTGAGACTTCAAAAGGCTATTGATCGGTGAATTCCCCACTGATCTGGGGATCCCCTTCCCCAGGGAAAGCTTTTCAGGGTTTCAAACCCTTTCCTCTCTTCAGCAACTCCAGTCTCACAACTGCTTCCTTTAAAGACAATTGAATCACATTCTGGGATTTGGTGGGCTGCAGAATATGCTACATGCTTAATAGAGTCCCATATCCTTCCCTGTAGAAGATACTTAAAGGTCTGATCAGAGAGGGTCTTGAAGGCTGTTGTGGGACCTGGGTTTGTATGGATCTTCAAGGTGGCCTGGAGAAAGAGAGGCCTTGTGTGTTGACTGGGGAAGTAGGAATTGGTGGCAAAGTTTAGTTCTAAAACTGGCAACTTTCAAAGGGTTCCTATTTTCACATGATAATTTGTTTAGTGCTTTCAGAGTCATATAAATAGAGCCGAGAGGATACAAAATTTGTATCCGCATCCGATCTGCAATTTGCAAAAATGATCCATGGGTATAAAGCAGATATCCACAGATTTGCAGGGCTGAACATATAAACCTGAAACTCTAAATAGAACTTAGTGGTCAAAAACTAGATTTTGGTTTGCAGAAACTGTGGAAACTAAAAAAGAGTTTTTACACAGCCCTAGAACTTTACAATAATGTGGTGTTGGGTTGTGGTATTTTTTGCAAATGTGTAGCGTCAGTTAGAATCACTTGCCATTAGGGTAACTACACATTCCCCCCTCCCTAAATTCCTCCTGCAGTTTCAATTGGATTGAATATGTTGCTTTGTTTTTTGTCTTAATTGCTATATAATATTGCTGCACGTTTTTTAACAGCTGCCATATTTCATTCCTGAGAAATCTGTTTCAGTATACTGTATGTAGTTGATAAAGTCTTCTGGAATTCTTCTAGGTGAAAAGCACTGCATAAATAGATAATGATAATAGAGATCAATATAAAATAGATAAATATAAAAATGTTTTATACTTTTATGCTATGCTATGTTATATGTTGGGTTTTATATTTCTAGGAAAAGAGGGCCACTTTGGAATCATGAGGATGTTTCAGCCAAGAACCCTAGTATAAAGAGTGCTGAGCAGTTAACTGTGTTTCTAAAACATGTGGTGTCTGTGTTTAAGCAGTCAAGTTCAGGTATGTTAGAAAAGAGTTAATACATTGTAGAATTTTAATAAGATAAAAATCTTTGTGAAATAAATAAGAACGTCTCTTTAAGAAAATATACATAGATTTCCAGGCTTCTGCTTTCACCCAGTAGATGTTGCACTTTTATGTGACACAGTTCATAACTGTGTTCAGACTTGGATATGTCAACATAACGTGTGCTTGGAGAGAGAGAAAATGTGTATTACAAGCTTACTGCAGATATTTATTGTTTAAATCTTGTGTCTTTCTTTCCATCTGTCTAATTTAATACTTCTGTTTAAGTTTTTGGGAAAGCTGTTATGTGATTGGATGGATCTTTATGAGGGATTCCAATTTAGCAAAGGGGGTGAGGGAGAAGAAGTAGTAGATAAAACTAACTTAAAAGCCAACACAGAGGTGGCTATAATAATCTTGTCAGTAGAAAAAAGAAGTGAGCAATAACACTGGTAATGTATGTAATAATTACAACTTTCTTTTCTTTTTTTAAATCTGCTGTGTTACTTGGACATACATTTGCTTTCGTAGCAGGATTTCAGTTGGAGCACCATCTTAGTGAAGTTGCTTTGCAAACTGCACTTTCTTGCTCCTCTCGACACTATGCTGGGAGATCGTTTCAGATTTTCAGGGCTCTGAAGCAGCCTCTTTCTGCATCTACGCTTTCTGACATTCTCTCCAGGCTTGTAGAAACTGTAGGAGATGCAGGAGAAGAAGCACAGGTATTCGCATATTTTCTTATTTTCTCTCCCCTGCAGCCATCTCACTTACAATTTTCCCATTTTATTAAACAATATTTTAATTGTATTTTTAATACCATAATAAAAGATAAAAGCAGTATGATGGGCTTAGCTGCATTTTCTCCTTAAATGAAGAAGAAAGGGGTATTAAAAGTGATGTGACTGGAATTGGATTTAACTTCTGTAACACTTTGAATTTTCACTTTTGAAGAACAAAACAAAAATAATTCGTGGTTATGCTGAGCACTTTGTTTTCAAAAGCAACCCTGTAGTTTCCAAACATTTACTTTCAGAGACTCTGCACTCTGAACTAGATGTCTCAGGTGAAGTAATCGGCTTCCTGGCAGCACCCATACTTTTTATAATTCAAAATATGCCTCAAGTGTTTTAAAATAAAACAATATAATATTAAAGAAGAAACAACAATTTTAGTGTGTACTGATATTTAGATTTATCAGCAATATATTGTATCTTTACAGTTTATCCTATGTCACTCCTTGCAAAAGAAATTGACTATCCTATTCAAACCACAAAAAGAGGGACTAAGTCATAAAGTATAAATACACCCAGTGGAATAATGGAACTTGATAGTTATCTTGTGAGAAGTATTGGACCAGAGAATATAACATAAATAAATTCATGATTGTGTCATTAACTAGTTTAAAATTAAATTGTATACTGTTCTTTGTTTTACATTGAATTTGCACCATTAATTTGAGTCGTGCCTCATTAGGATCATGATGAAATTAGATCAGAAAGTTATGAATCAGTCCCTAACATTGTTTGTTCTATTTGTATATCACAATCAAGAGGTCCTACGCAATCTGCACTGTTGTACATACTATAACATATAATAACCTTGGACCTTTTTCAGGGTTTTGTCATAGAGCTACTTCTGACTCTAGAATCTGCCATTGATACATTGGCTGAAACCATGAAGCATTATGATCTTATATCTGCACTTTCTCAGTAAGTACTTATACTAGTCAAAGTACAGTATTCATGGGAACTATTAGTTGTTTATTAGTCATAATCAAAACGTTTCTGCCATCATTTCAATTTAGACTTAATACAAGGACAGCATGCTGTTTTCAAATGTTCATATCTTTGGGCTCTTAGTCAAATTTCCTGAAACTGATGTCAGTTACTCATTACTTTTTCTATTGCTAGGTGATAGAGCAAATTAGGCACTTCTAAATCAGTGTGTTTTTCTCAATTAAGAAGGGGAGAATTTGTAAATCAAATTTGTTAGATCTGGGTTTTGTTCACATCCGTGCTGCTGAACTATTGGACCTCAATTCTGTGAACCATTGAGTGCCTTCAGTTCTGATTAACTTTCGTGGAAATGAGGGCACTCACCATCTTTTAGGATCAGACCCTATCTGACTGTGGTTGTCACATAAGCACTCTGTGCCTAAGTTTCCCCATCTGTAAAATGTAAGTAGTGATACTAACTTTTTTTAAGTGCTATAAGATCTCTGGATGAAAATTGCTATATCATGGTAGTTATTATTTATATTAATTAGGATTACAATAATTTGTAAACCAAATTTCTTCAACTGCAGCAGATACTAGACCACATTTAGAACTAGACCACTAGACCACTCGGCATTCCAAATTTGTTGCTTTTTATTATAAAGTGTAAATAAAGGTCTGTAATTTTTCTTCCCCATTCTGTGTCAAACTTTCAAAATATTCTCATCTTGTGTCTGAGAGCAGACTTGAAAAATTACATTGTAAATATTATGGTTCCCTTTGCCCCCAGGGACTTGCTGTATTAAAAAGAAAATGAGCCTGGCCAAGCATAATTATATATTATGCTACAAATGTTGCTTTCACATAAGGCTCTTGCCAGTTATTCATGCTTTTTTTCATATCAAGATTGGATTACTGAAATGTGTACACTTGAATAGAACTTGGAAACTTCATCTAGTGCAGAATGCAGCTACCGATATACTTTGAGATACTTGATGCATGAAATATGATCTGTAGCCAGTGTTAACTTCCATTTGGCTTCTGGGTACAATTCAAAGAGTTAGCCCTAGGTAGTCAGGGTCTTGGATAAAGGCTTAGAAACTGCTTCTGTTTGTGTTTAATCCTGGCAAATATACAGTATTTCTCACCATTGAACACTGGCCATAATGGGAGTTGAGGGTGTTCAGTACTTCACAGGTTCAGGCTCGAAGTCCCAGACTTTAGGAGCTGATGGTAAGGCATTGTCCTTGGAGGGCCCCGACTGGAATTTGCTTTCCCCACTGGTCTGGCGAAGCTCAAAAGTTTATTCAATTTCGGGGCATTTGCTACCCATGTCTTTTCACTCGGGTTTTGGACTTAACGCCTGTACTACAAGGGGTTGAATTTCTGGGGTGGTATAAGGAGGTGTTTTTGAGTAATGAGATGTATTCTAGGATCTAATATATATGCCTACTAGTGTTGAGAGATGTGTTTTATAAACTGAAAAAATAATCCATACTCACATGCCCCTCTATTACTCAAAAGAATAAATAGGTTATTGGGGTTCCTCTGTATAAATTTAGGCTTAGTTCGAAGGTTATTGATTACAATGTGGCATTTGTACTGTATATCCACATAAAATGGGTTCCAGAAAATGTTGATATCTTTCGTAAATGCTCCTGAGTCTCAGTATGAAAGGCATTGAAGATATGGATCTGTCTAGGATGCTACCTTAAGAGAAATATAAGGACATGTAAATAACCTCATTTCTTAATTCCCTCCCTTTCCTCATCTGTAAGAAAATAGATGAGAATTCCAAATCTTCATTCCTAGCTGATATTTTTCAAGTTTTGACCAATATGTCTAATTGTACTAGATCCCTGGTTGGCTCTCTTATCTTGGTAATTTCTTATGTCTGGAAAACATTTCTTCTCTAGCTATGGTGTTGAAGTAATAAGGCAGTTTCCCTCTCTCCAAGAACTTCATTATGATATAAGTGTTTCCGGAGACCTACTCACTGATAATAAAATATACTCTGCATGTGCTGGAGGATTGATTTTTTGGAGCCCTTATTTTTTAGGATGCACATTATTGAAGGTCTGACGTTTTACATGCAATAATATATTTCATTGCTTTTATTTTAGAACCTCATATTATGATCCTGTAATGGGAAACAAGTACGCAGCTAACAGAAAAAGCACTGGACAGATAAATCTAAGCACAAGTCCTATTAGTAGTGGCAATTGTTTGGGATATTACAGCAATGCAAGGAGTAACTCTTTGAGACTGAGTTTAATTGGTGACCGGAGAGGTGACCGTCGACGGAGCAACACACTGGATATAATGGATGGAAGAATAAACCATGGTGGAAGCTTAGCAAGGACTAGAAGCCTCTCCTCTCTGAGAGAGGGAGGAATGCATGATGTGCAGCCCACTACTGATCCTATCAACCTGATGGCCACCATATTTTGGATTGCAGCATCCTTGCTAGAATCGGATTATGAATATGAATACCTCCTGGCTCTCAGGCTGCTCAACAAACTGCTTATTCACTTGTCTCTTGATAAATCAGAGAGTCGGGAGAAGATAGAAAAGGTGCAGAGTAAACTGAAATGGAATAACTTTCCAGGTCTTCAGCAGCTCTTCCTTAAGGGCTTTACCTCAGTGTCTACACAGGAAATGACAGTTCTCCTCCTCAGTAAACTCATCACAGTCTCCAAACATACATTGGTTGATCCCTCCCAATTAGCAGGTATCTTTAATCAAGTTATATGTAACCATATTGAATTTGGTAGTAGGTTAACTGAAAAATAAATTAATCTTTGGTATTAAAATCAGTAGTGATATACATTGTCAGTGAAGAGCAAAAGTAAATCCCGTGCCTCAGCATTGTTACACTAGGTACAGTGTAGATTACGATCATTTGTCTAGAGACCCGGTGCAAAGAGTTTCTTTGAGTAAACCTACTGGACGATTGGAATTGTATATTACATTATAGTAAATTTGTTTCCAAAGTAAGAAAGAACATATATCAGTTTTTTCCTTCTGAAACCATTTAGTCATAGTGGCCTTGGTTTAGTGCTGTTCTAAACCTTTGCATATTCTCTTAAGAGCTTGCCATTGTGCTGAATAAGAGCAGGTTACTTAGTAATTTTGTTTAACTGATTAGGTGATCATTCTACTTCCATCTTAAATAATAAAGCAGTTTTGGTTACAGAGATCTTATTTTTAAAATACTAAAAGTTCGTTGTGTGCTCACATAACTTCAGCACCATTTGTTTGTCTGCAGGATTTCCTCTTAACATCTTGTGCTTACTGCCTCATCTAATCCAACATTTTGATAACCCAACTCAGTTCTGTAAAGAAACAGCAGACAGGATAGCGAAGGTATGTAAATATTTTTAAAATAACATTCAGGAAATTATTCACAACTTAGACTTTCGCTTTTACAACCAAAATAGAGATGTACCTTTCATACCAATTATCTCTGTAAAGTAGTACAATGCTGCTTTTCCAGTAAATTTTCTTCTTCCATGTCTAAGACCTATCTATAATAATTGTGTTAATGAGAAGTAATTGTTCTCTAAGGGCCTTATCTAAAGTTCTGTGAAGTCAGGGGGAGTATTTACACTGAAATCAGTGGTCTTTGGATCAGGCTCTAAGTACTCCTCTATAGGATCAGAGTAGCCATTAGGCTCAACCTATAAATTGGGAAGGTAAGAAGCAACTCTTCCTGTTGCTAGTGTTGCAAAAGACTCTTTTTTTTTTTTTTTTTAAATTTAAAAAAAAGAGATGGTTGTCACAGCTAGTGAACTTAATTTCTTTAAATCACATTTATAATTTTTAATTTTCAAGTGTATTTCACAGTTTAATTCTAGTAAGGAAATGGTCCTTACCTTTGAGACTGGTGTGTTTTGGAAAAACAAGTAATGTACAGTTTTTGTTACTTGAAAACAATGATTATCTTGTGGAAAATTGATTTAAATGACTTTTTAAGTTGTATTCTTCATGAAAGTGGGGTAAAATATGCACCAGCAGTTCCCAAATGAATCCATGGTCTATTGGTGGTCCCCAGAGCACTTCATTGGAAAGAAGAGCATGGAAATGGAAATAAGATGGCAGCTATACAATAGGGCAGGCAGTGTGACCTACTGAATAGAACACTGGATTGAGACTTGAGTTCTATTCCAGAATCTGTCTCAGTTACCCCATCTGTAAAATGGGGATAATCATACTGACCTCATTTTGTAAAGTGCTATGTAAGAGCTAGGTAGTGGTATTGTTATAAGAGCAGGAGAGGAACAAAACTGCCCTCAGGCACAGGATCCATAGTGTGAATGGAGCTGCCAGTTACCAGAAGGAGGGGAATGTCCCGAGAAGAAGGGAACAAGACAGCTAGATATATGTCCAGGGGAACAGATAGAATAAAGGACTAGGTGTTAGGGCATGTTCAAGGGAGAGGAGGAGAAGGGTGCAGGCAACAGCAAAGTATATGCAGAAGAGCAGGAGGATAGAGAAAGAGAACTGATGGGAGGGGAAGATTAAATGAAGATCAGCAGTGAGCAATGTAATTAACTTTTTTTCAAAAAGGACAAACGCTTATTTCATTTAAGGCAGTTAAAATACATATGAACTTTTATTAATAGGGCTGTTGATTAATTGCAGTTAACTCACGCAATTAACTCAAAAAATTAATTGTTAAAAAAATTAATCATGATTAATCGCACTTTTTATCGCACTGTTATACAATAGAATACCAATTGAAATGTATTAAATATTTTTGGATGTTTTTCTCCATTTTAAAAAATATTGATTTTTAATTACAACACAGTATACAAAGTGTACAGTGCTCACTTTATATTATTTTTTATTATAAATATTTGCACTGTAAAAATGGCAAACAAAATAAATAGTATTTTTCAATTCACCTTATACAAGTACTGTAGTGCAATCTCTTTATCATGTAAGTCCAACTTACAAATGTAGATTTTGTTTTTGAATGCAGTTATGTAACAACAACAAAAAAATGTAAAACTTCAGAGTGTACAAGTCCACTCAGTACTACTTCTTCAGCCAATCGCAAAGACAAACAAGTCCATTTACATTTACGGGAGATAATGCTGCCCGCTTCTTATTTACAACGTCACCTGAAAGTGAAAACAGATGTCCACACGGCACTTTTGTAGCCGGCATTGCCATGTATTTACATACCAGTTATGCTAAACATTTTGTATGCCCCTTCATGCTTCGGCTGCTGTTCCAGACAACATGTGTCCATGTTGATAACAGGTTCTGCTTGATAACCATCCAAAGCAGTGCGGACCAAAGAATGTTCATTTTCATTATCCGAGTCAGATGCCACCAGCAGAAAGGTTGATTTTCTTTTTTGTTGGTTCAGGTTCTGTAGTTTCCACATCGGAGTGTTGCTCTTTTAAGACTTCTGAAAGCATGCTCTATACATTGTTCCTCTCAGATTTTGGAAGGCACTTTGGATTCTAAAACCTTGGGTCGAGTGATGTAGCTATCTTTAGAAATCTCATATTGGTACCTTCTTTGTGTTTCGTCAAATCTGCAGTGAAAGTGTTCTTAAAACGAACAACATGTGCTGGGTCATCATCCGAGACTGCTATAACATGAAATATATGGCAGAATGCAAGTAAAACGGAGTAGGAGACATACAATTCTCCCCCAAGGAGTTCAGTCACAAATTTAATTAATGCATTATTTTTTTAACGAGCATCATCAGCATGGTTGACTGTGCGTTGTGTGAAAAAATACTTTTTTGTTTGTTTTAAACCTGCTGCCTATTAATTTCATTCGGTGGCCCGTAGCTCTTGTGTTATGAGAAGAAGTAAATAACACTTCCTTATTTACTTCCTCCACACCAGTCATGATTTTATAGACCTCTATGATACTCCCCCCTTAGTCGTCTCTTTTCCAAGCTGACAAGTCCCAGTCTTATTAATCTCTCCTCATATGGCAGCCGTTCCATACCCCTAATCATTTTTGTTGCCCTTTTCTGAACCTTTTCCAAGTCCAATATATCTTTTTTTGAGATGGGGTGACCACACCTGCACGCAATATTTAAGATGTGGGCGTACCATAGATTTATATAGAGGCAATATGATATTTTCTGTCTCATTATCTATCCCTTTCTTAATGATTCCCGACAGTCTGTTCGCTTTTTTGACTGCAGCTGCACATTGAGTGGATGTTTTCAGAGAACTATCCACCAGTAAAAAAGTTTAACGGTTACCGGTAGGAACATCATGTGCCAGTTTTTCTGTCCAGACTTCCCTGGTTTAAAACAGACTTAACTTGAAGCATGGATGCCGTGGTGCAAGCCACTCAGAGTGCCTGTCACATTGCTAGGGAACCTGTAACTAAGCTGTAGAGCTCCAGAAGTATGGATGGCGTGGAGTGGAAAAGTAAGTGCAGCCTAGGCGGGGACAGAGCCAGGCCTGCCAGGAGATGTACCCCCTCCCAGTCAGCCTTCATTGATCAGATTTTAGCTGCCCTCTCTTAGTGAAACCCCCTCCAGTACAGCTACCCCCAAAGGCATGACTCTAGCCCTAGGTGGTTATGTTATTTTAACAGTGTAAATACTCTGCACATTTTTTTATATTGAATAGTAATTTTAAATCTTCATCAGTTTTCTATATTATTTTTACAGTAAATTCAAATTCTTGAGCCTGACTTTGTAAAATATAGATGTTCTTGTGGTTACTTTGTCCTCGCTGTTACTGAAAAATAAATCCTAAAACTTGAGAAGAGTATTACACATTCCATATACTCAGTAATTTAGTGGGTGAAGGAAATTAATGTCTTTTTTTGTTTTGTAGGTTTGTACAGAGGAGAAGTCACCAACCCTTGCCAATTTGGCGCATATGATGAGTTTATACAGTACACACAGTTATTCCAGAGACTGTTCTAACTGGATTAACGTAGTGTGTAGATATTTGCATGACTCCTTCTCAGATACCACATTTAACCTTGTAACTTATCTTGCAGAGGTAAATTTTACTGAAAATGTATTTCATTTAGACAGCCTGATTTAAACCATGCCTTTATTGATGACGCATTTTTTATTTTTCACACTCCTGAAAATTTAAAAAATATATTTAGAAAGTCTTCTATGGAATAAAAGTGATATTAAAAGATAGTAGGATTTGGAGGGGAGAGGGTGGCTAAAACCATTTTTGAGTAGTGAATCTGAATTTTTAAATTGAAATGGTCGTCCCGCCAATGGCAGGTCCATTTTTTTATGGCAGTAATATTTTGCAATAAATCTTAAGTTCTGTCCCTTTACATCAGTTACTGGCACAGAGCTGCTTTTGCTTCTTTTTCATTCCTATCAAAGTCTCGATAAAGTACATATATTTCGGTTTTAAAGAAATATATTTAGAATATATATTAAAAGAAATTTTCTGATCCACATTAAGCTGTAATTTAAAGTTGCTCTCAGTAGAAAATAAATTTTAATCAGAGAGTAAAGAAGTAAATATTGTGTGGCATATTTTTCTAATTGTTTTGAGCACACAAAATTTAGTGAATAGTTCTGCAAGCCCTCCATGTGCAGAACTACCATTGCCTCTAATGTAAGTGCTCTGCATGGAGAGCGTACCAGAACTGGCCCTTAAAATGCATTGCTTAAAACTGACAACCCCGGTATCTCTTGATTTTTATTTTTCCCTGTATGAATCTTTGAGTTTTTGTGAATATTTTATTGATAAAGACCATAGCAATTGTATGGATCAAACTTCTGTAAGCCTTATAGATCAAAAGTCCTGTATATAACATTATTTGCAGTTTTTCCTGTTCTTGTACAGTATTGTTAAAGAAACATACATATAAATTCAGGGAGCTTTGGGATTTAGAAGAGTTGTTTTATTTAGTCTGAAATATTTTGCTTGTAGGTCCTTTAGGCCTGTGCTAACATTTAAAGTATCACCAAAATTATATTACTTAATGAATGAAAGATGTGAATACAGAAGAAAAATACTGGATTAGAACATACTGTTCTATTGTACTCTGCTGTATTCTCTTTTCCAAGCCAGATCTTGAAGTTTTGAAATAAATCTTTAATTTACCACATAAATATAAAAGGGAAAAAGGAAATCTGTATCAAAGTTAGCTAGCATTTATTATTATATTATGACCTTTGTACTGTGTGCTGCCATCAAGCAACCTGATTAAAATGAACTTTTTCAATTTTATTTTTAGCTGTTAGAGAAAGGGTTATCCAGTATGCAGCAATCTTTATTGCAAATCATTTACAGTCTTCTGAGTCATATTGACCTGTCTGCAGCACCAGTGAAGCAGTTTAATCTGGAGATCATAAAGGTTATTGGTAAATATGTTCAGGTATGTATTCTGAAAATGTAAATAACCAGAAAACATTGCATATTTCTGAAGTCAAGAAAAATTTCATGCAGATGCACTTAGCACTATTTTTGAATGCAGATTATTGAAAAATATAGTCACTTGACTTTACTAAGATGACAGCGCTAAGTGAAATCCAGTAGTGTTTGTTTTATAAGTAGTGGACCCAAACCTGTATACACTTGCCTATGTATTTAACTGTACTCACATTAGTAGACTTACTGACTTTAATGGAACTACTTACAAGAGTAAATTTACACAAATATCTATTTACAGGTTTGGGCCTCTATGTATATAGTGATAACAAAATATGAGGTTTCAGCTATCAGAGTGCAATTTTGTGAATAAGGGAATATGTTTACATCCAAATACTGCAGAAATTCCTTCTTTAGGCATATTTGTTTTCAAAGAGACGCTTCACAGTTAAATGCTTATTTGAACTACTTGCACCAATATTAATGTTCCTCAGCTGGACACGGACACAGACACATTAAAGTACAGCTTCATGAAATTCAAGTACATTTCTTTAGATGATAGCAACCATGACAAAATTATGCCTCTGGTAATTCATTGTTTCACATTTGCAACACAGTTTATAGAAAATGTAATCCCTGGGAGAAATTTTGGCTTTTTATAGAAAAACTTCACAAAAATGCCTGAAGTGTATAATCATTTCAATCTACAAAGTTCTGATTTTTTTTCTTTATCCCTCAACTTTATTGTGAAATGTAGTTCCACAAAATGGCTTAATCGTAATTAACCAGGAAGAGTAGTATTCTCTGGAAATTTTGTTATGATAGATATGCACTTTAGTTATTGTCCTCTTGTCAGGAGACATTAGGCATAACTGGATGATCAATGTAACCATAGTTTGCTGGCCTGACATCTGCTCTCTTCACCTTTAACTTCTTTAGGAACACTTTTTTTTATCTCTGTTGAATATAATCTTAATTAGTAATTTATGTGAAGAAGAAATTAGCTGTTGGAATGCTGGTGGTAATGAAAGAAAAGTACATAGTCGTAGCTGGATGCTTTGGCAGAGTAGAATTTGTTCTTTTCAGTAACACGAAGTGAAAAAGGAAAAGAAAAGAAACATTTTTATGATGCTTTAGATATGGTAGAATTGGCTAGTTTCTCAGGACTCTACAGTGAGAATCTACTGTTAATAATTAAATTTAGTAAAGAACTACCCAAGACTGCGTACATTTGTAGTGAGATGTACACATGCATTGGGCACACCATAAGACTGAAGGCCAACAGATATCCATTACCAGTAAAGGTTCAGTTATTACTACAATTTGGAAAGTTATTGTTTATCTTATAAAATAGTAACTTTTAAAAAGTAACTTTTATTTATTATTTTATTTAAGAAAAAATCATTTTTACAAAGGTGTGAAACATACTGTTGATAAAGAGACTTGCCATATATTTAAATGTTGTTTAGCAATTGTGTATATATTTTCAAAGACTGAAGCTTTTTCAGTCAGGGAGAATCCTAAAACTTTGAGCAACATAAAAGCTCACCCTGCTGATATTCTTCTTCTGATGTGTTTTCTCTTTCTCTCCTCTCCTCCCCCCACCATCTTCCCAGCTGGAACTGCTCACTATTTTGAAGGCCATCAGTATTCAATTAAAGAGAGTGCACTTAGCCCATATGCTTCCTGTTGTGTTCTCGAACTCTTGTCCTGATTACTTCAAAGGCTGCTTCAGCCTGACCCCATATAAAATGCTTGTAGATGCTTCTGCTTTGTTTATGTGGGGGGTGTCTGAAACTGATTTAAAGAATAAAACCTTTTTTATGTATATATTGTTAAATTTAACCTGCACTGAAGTCTAAATAGTTAAAGTAAAGCTGCAGGAAGATATATCATCTATTCAAAATTTTGCTGAATGGCTTTTAAAATAGCATTAGAACAAATAAAGCAACAATCTTGGCAAAAATCCATCTAGTTCAGCTGTTTGGTTGTGAACTTGCTGTTTAAAATGAAATTAACAATTTTGGATGATTTGAAAAAAGACTCCAGTAAAGCTGCTTGAATTCTGAAATGGCAGAAGGAAGAGGAGGAAAATAGAGCCACTTTCCTGGAGCACTTTTAAATTTGAGCAAACTGCTTCCTTACTTCAAGTACCAATTCACAATACAATCCTTTGGACGACTAAGGCAATATTACCTTAGTACATAATTTTAAAATATTTGTTCCAATAGAAACTGCTTCAGTGGTTTTGGTTACTTTTCATATAGAAGCACAAATACCTTCGTGCTTTCTTCCATGCTGCCCCCCACACTTGGTAAGTGCTTCTACACAGCCACATCATTAGTCACCTTCAAATCCCTCCTCAAAACTCTGATGCCTACACAAATTTTCACAGTGGGTAATTTCACTCATGGGCAGAGACCACTGCCTTACATGCAGGTTAATATTGTCTCATTGTTTCCTTGTACTCCCCCATCTGTCTGTGTCCAGCTAGTCTCTCGTCTTATATTTAGATTGTAAACTTCTTGGCACAGGGATGATCTTTTTGTTCTGGGTTTGTACAGAGCCTAATACAGTGGCATAGCTAGGATGGGACACCTGGGTGGGCCCTGACTTTGGGTGGGTGGGTGGGCATTGAGGGGGGCAAGGGAGGGGCAGGAGGGATCGGAGCTGCTTCCCCCCACCCTCTCCAGCCGGCCTTGCAGTGGCGATGGACATGCTGGCCAGGGGTCCCTGGGGGCCCATGCGTGCATCTGGGGAGCGGGGTCAGGGCACCGGGGCTTCCCTGCTTAGCCTGCCTGCCCAGCACTCCATCCGGGGAGGGGGGTTGGGGTGCGGTGGCTTGTCCCGCTCCACCTATATGCTCGGTGCTCCAGCTGGGGAGCGGGGTGGGGTGCGGGGCTTGTCCCACTCTGTCCACTTGTAAGGCGCTCCAGCCAGGAAGAGAAGTTGGGATGGGGGGCTTGTGGGCGGGCAAGCCCCCGTACCCTAACCACGCTCCCCATGCTGCAGTGCCGGGCAGGCTAAGTGGGGCAAGCCCCTGCGCCCTGAACTCACTCCCCAGATGCGCGCCTTGGCCCCTGGGGGCCCTCTGGCCAGCGTGTCCATTGCCTACTGCAACGCAGAGCGGGGCAAGCACTGGGGCCGGAACAGAGCCTGGCAGGATGGTGGTTGTCTTGGATGCTAAGTGCGTGGGCCATTGCCCACCCAGGCCCACTCGTGGCTATGCCCCGGCCTAATCGGGTGGAATTCTGGTCCATGAGAGGGGCTACAGTACAGTAATGTGGTACAGTAATACAAATAAATAAAAATAATAGAAGAGGGCCAACTTCACTCTCAAATTCACACACATACTAAATATATAGAAAGCTCCTGTAATCTCTTTCCTAGACAGTAGTCTCTTTTAAAGGGGTATTATCCAATATCCAGAATTACCTATTTTTTTTAGGTTTTTAAAAAATATTTTATCATGTTAATTGCAATATTGCTCTATTAATAATTTTTTATAAAATAAAAAATACAATTTCTTGACAAAATCTTTAACAGTATGTACTTAAAGTTGCTGGTAAATATAGCTGTGATTTAAGTAGAGAGAAAACAAAAGCAAATTGATATTCAAATATTATAATCCCCATTCTGCATATAGATACCCCCGTTGTAAAATAATATTTTTTGGAGTTCTTTTTCACCCTTACATCTGTTTTCAGTCTGCAAGATTTGCAAACATACAAAGATAACTACCTAATACATCAGTTGTCCAGTAAATAATTATGTCAGCTTTAACCTAAAAATTCACGTAGAAACAATTTTTTAATTAAATACCTTAAGGATACTTTTATGGTGCAACTATTATTTGTGGCAAGTGTCATAACCCTTACATTAATTACTTTTTCTCTCTTAAACCTTATCTAAATATATCCGCATTAAGTCACTCTTAAAAAAGACACAACAGTGGTGGTTGTTTGAATAAGAGATGCACTTCTCAATGAGAGCACTAACTTTAACACCTAATTTGCTTGCTTTCTAATGTTTTCTAATTCATACATTCTTGAAAGGTGATATATATTTAAATAACTGATATCTGTCTGCAGCTTTGTCTCCATCTTAATAAAGATTTTGTCTGTGGCATTTCCTTAGTTTTAAAGTACACCTAATATGAAATTTTGGAAAGCAGTGAGCTTGTAGAGACATTCTTCTTGTTCTGACTTTGAAGTCCGCAGGAAGAGAACCCTACTCGTGCATACAATCTAAGAAGTAGAAGCAAGGATATCTCTTCCTGGGAACCTCGTGGAGTCTGCAGGAAGTGGGAGAATGGACCAAAAAAGAAAAAAAAAAAATCAGGGTCAATGTATTGCAGCTTTGCTCCTTTCTTTCCTGTAAATCTCCTGAGGTCCCCAGGAGGGTGAGACCCACTACTGCAGACTTTAAGAGGAACACAGGAGTTAGAGCGCCAACTGGGTAAATAGGATGTTTACTGAGATGTACTCAAACCCCACCCCCTATTGGTCACCAACCGGTTGATTGTGATTGACTGGTCGGTCTTGGAGACTCTCCCAGTTGATCACAATCTCAGGCCACTAAAAGTCTGGTAGTGTAGCGGGGCTGCCGCTAAGGCAGGCTCCCTGTCTGCCTTGGCACCACGCTGCTCCTGGAAACAGCCAGCATGCCCTTGCAGCCCCGTGGGACGGAGGAGCAGGGGTTTCTGTGCACTCCTGCCTGCAAGCACGACCTCTGTAGCTCCCATTGGCTGGGAACGGGGAGCTGTGGCCAATGGGAGCTACGGGAGTGGTGCCTGCAGAGAGGGGCAGTGTGTGGAGCCACATACACCCGCAGGGGCACATTGGCCCCTTCCGGGAGCAGCATGGGGCAAGGGCAGGCAGGGAGCCTGCCTTAGCCCCGCTGCATCACTGACTGGGTGCTGTCTGAGGTAAGTGCTGCCTGGCAGGAGCCTGCACCCCAGCCCTGAGCCCATTCGTGGAGCCCATTCAGCACCCCCATATCCCCTCCTGCACCCAAACTCCCTCTTAGAGCCCATACCCCCTCATGGACCCCAACCCACGGCCCCAGCCCGGTGAAAATGAGTGAGGGTTGGGGAGAGGGAGAGATGGAGTGAGCAGGGTGGGGCTTTGGGGAAAGGGCAGGGTAGATTCTGAGTTGCACTTAAATTCAAAAAGTGATCTTATGTGTAAAAAGGTTGGAGACCACTATCCTATAGGCATTAGGATCCTCATTGGGGCCCTCAATCATCACCCTCAGGTGTCTTAGAATATTCCTCAGGTGTCAACCAAAGTCCTATTCCCCAAAACATGCACAAGCCTTGTGAGCTAAAATTGGATCATCAACCAAATGAGAAGTCTAAATAAGATTGTCAGTTTCCCAATTATACTATTTTGGCTTGAAAGGAGGCCAACTACTCTATTTGGGTTTGTTCTAATCTGCAGTCTAATAACGGTCCCCAACAAGTCTCCTAAGGCTTGCAGTTGGGTGATGCCCAGATGACCCTTTCCAAGGCTAATCAGGAGAGAAGGCAGCGAGCCTCATGGGATGTGCAGAGCCGTGGAACATCCTCATGCTGCTACCATTCCCTCCTTATGCACCTTTTCTCCAATGCCTCCCCTTCTGCTACTTCCAAAGACTCCTTTTCTCACTTTCCTTGCTCTACTACCTGCTTTCCTGTATGCTCTGTTATCTCCACTTTATTGTCTCTCTCCTTGAGGAGGAAGCAGAATGCAGGGTATATCCCCATCCCTACTATCCTCTGCCCCTTACAGACCATAAGGCCTTAATCTAGAATACAGAACACTGGGACAAGTTGTTTGTAGAAATGTTAGGAAGTATTATTTCACTATATAAAGTTCATTTCTTTATCACAATTTTTTTTTTTTATATCTGACTAACACATTCTAACAATTGTGTTTATCACAATGCATACATACATCAGACACTTTCAAGGCACATTCCTTCATGTAATGTCTTAATGCACTGTATAATAACAGTTTTATGCTATTCATTGCCTGGAGTGAACATGGCAGCTGAAATTTTGCCATATTTTGCTTTGTGCCTTCCAGACTTATATATACAAAGGGTACACATTGATATTGAAAGAGGTGAGCTTTTCTGTACGTGTTTTAAAACGGAAAAATCTGTGATTAACACCTGTCCACCTAAAGTATCATGAACAAAGTCTGCTGTGTGCTATAGATTGCTACATTTAGTGGAAGTAACTATTTTGTAATGTGTGTACATTTTATTTTCTGGTAGAGTCCATACTGGAAGGAGGCCCTTAATATTTTGAAACTGGTGGTGTCTCGATCAGCAAGTCTTGTTGTACCTAATGATATTCCAAAATCTTATGGAGGTGATATAGGTTCTCCTGAAATCTCATTCACAAAAATGTTTAATAATGTCTCCAAGGAACTACCTGGGAAGACCTTAGATTTTCATTTTGATATATCAGAGGTAATTCTTATCTATAATTGGAATGTAATAATGACATCATATTACAATCTGAGATTCTCTTATTACTCATGTTTATAATGCAAGAGTTTTGAAAGATGTAATTAGAAAAAAATAAATACTAACCAGTTTTTAAGATTTAATAATATTAAACTCCTAAGTAGTTTATTTGTCAGACTTAATTAAATTAGACTACTACTGAAAAGTGAACTTTGGGTCCTGTTTGGGCTCAATTTGTGTAATCCTTCCTCTTTGAGCACTTCCTCATTGGAGTAGCCTCATTAAAGTCAATGGGACTACTCACATGAGAAAGTGGTCACCAATATAAGGGTTGCACTGCCAAGCCCTTAATCATCATAATTTGCCAAGAATTGTATATTCCATTTTTATCTCAAAAATAATTTAATCCTATCCAGTGTATTCCAGTCTTGTCATAAAGCAGCCTATCTAAACTTTAGTCAAGATTGCGTCTTTCTCACCAGTAGCATCAACTTTGACCTAAAAGGGCTTCAGCTATCTGTGGAAAATAATATGGTGCATATATACAAACCAAAAATGTCAGCTGTATGTAAATTATTTTGTGATTCAGATTACATTCCAACTGGGACAGAGTTCGGGTCACAAATTTTAGTGCATTAGAATTTTCATTTTGGGCTGTGGTTATCAACAGTAAAATGGGCAGTAATTTTTGCATTAAACAAGCTCAGATTTTTTTTTTTGTGGAATTTGATGTATTTTCCCTGACTGTTTAACGAGTAGAGTGCAAGTTTTACATGTACATTTCTCACTGAAGTCACTAGGTTGTCAAACTAGACCAAATGTGTTTTTATACTTTATAAACACACCTTGTTACATATTTTGCATTCAAACAAACTGTTTCACAAAATCCTTCATTTAGTCATAAAGCCAATAGTAGAGTTTGGGGCCAGTTTAAAAAAAGGGGGCAAAAAAGAGTACATTAACAGGCCATAACCAACTTCCCAAAGCTTGAGAGAGTTCAGATCCTGTGTTCTGGTGTTGGCCCAGATATATGTTAAGATGAGATTTGAAAAAAGATTGGCTTTCCTGTATCAAGCTTACATATTTTTAAAAAGGAGTGGGGGGCAGCAAATATGCAAGATACAACTTCATGCAAAATATGGGTATGTTCTTCGTATTCTGGCTCATGCTGCACGTATGGTGTGTGGGTGCTTAGTATAATCACATATGAGGTTCTGCTGTTGCTTACGAAATTAAATTAGTAAACTGAGTTTTAGTGTAATACTACTAGTAGTTCTGAAATTGATAATAATGTCTTACTAATAAATATTTGAATTTGAAACTAACATTTAGACAAGTTAGACAAACACATGTCAGGGATGGAATTTAATCCTGCCATAGTTCAGGGGGATGAACTAGATGACCTTTTGTGGTCACTGCCAGCCCTGTATTTCTATGATTCTTTGATTTTATTTTATTTTTCATCTGGCAGACCCCAATTATTGGGAATAAATATGGTGATCAGCACAGTGCAGCTGGCAGAAATGGGAAGCCAAAAGTCATTGCTGTTACTCGGAGCACTTCTTCAACTTCATCTGGGTCCAATTCCAATGCCTTGGTCCCTGTCAGCTGGAAAAGGCCGCAGCTGTCACAGGTACATTATATGAAAATACAGCAAAATCCATGTGTCTCAATAAAAAGTACAGTGTAATGTATATAGTGTGTGTGTTTGAAATATAATTTGGAATCAACAGTATGTCTTAACAGTTACTGAATATTAGTTAACTATTTTGCAATGGTAACTGTATTGGCATAATGAAAATCTTTTTTCTTTAAAGATATTTCTTAAGACCTCAACATCTGAGATATCTGCTTATAAGTATCAGATGTTTTACACTTGTAATCTGCCTGGAAGATTTTGTATTTCTAATAAGTATTATGCTATGTGATTTATTTATTTATTTATTTTCAGAGAAGAACGAGAGAGAAGCTAATGAATGTGCTCTCACTGTGTGGTCCAGAATCTGGTCTCCCCAAAAATCCATCAGTAAGTATTTCTAAATTCCAGTAGCAAATACTAGTGCATGTTCAGGTCTGATAGTATTAATAAGAAAACAAAAAATATTTTGTCATAATTGCAGTTCAGAAATTCACAAAACTGGCTAATAAATTTCAAATTATAATTATTAATGAGGAATCATCAAAGGTGCTTCCAGTTAAATACAGCAGGAGTCCATTCTTGGTCCAGTGCTATTCAGTATTTTTACCAATTACCTGTAGGAAGATATAAAATCATTGCTGATAAAGTTTGCAGATGACACAAAGATTGGGTTGCTTGCTAAATGAAAGGTCATCCCATCTAGGAACAAAGAATGTAGACTATACCCTGGAAAGCAGCAACTCTGAGAGGGACTTAGTTGTCATGGTACAGTGTTTTTCAAACTTCGGGTCGCAATCCAGTACTGGGTCGCGCGGCATGTCAGGCACTGGGTCTCTCTGGTCAGCACCACTGACTGGGACGTTAAAAGTCCCGTCGGCGGTGCCGCCCAGCTAAGGCAGGCTAGTCCCTACCTGTTTTGACACCTCGCTGTGCCCCGGAAGCAGCCAGCAGCGGGTCCAGCTTTTAAGCAGGGGGCCATGGGGCTCCGTCTGCTGCCCCCACCCCAAGCACTGGCTCCGCACTCCAGCCAATGGGAACTGGGGGGAGGGTGGGAGGTGCCCGCGGGCGAGAGTCACGCAAAGCCGCTTGCGTGCCTCCGTCTAGGAGCCGGACTTGCTGCTGGCCACTTCAGGCGCAGCACGGTCCATGGTGCTAGGACAGGTGGGAAGCCTGTCTCTGTATCTTGGCTGCACCGCTGACCAGGAGCCACCAGAGGTAAGTCTGTGCCCCAACCCCTTGCCTCAGCCCTAAGCCCCCCAAACCTAGAACCCCTTCCTGCACCCCAAACTCCTCATCTCCCGTCCCAGCCCAGAGCCCTAACCCTCTCCTGCACCCCAATGCCCAGCCCTAACCCCCCCCCAAACCCTCATCCCTGGCCCCACCCCAGAGCTTGCACCCCGCAGGCCAGAGCCCTGACCCCCTCCCACACCCCAACCGTCTGCCCCAGCCCTGAGCCCCTCCCACACCCTAAACCCCTCATCCCCAGCTCCGTTGGGTCACGGGCATCAACAATTTTCTTCAACTGGGTCCCCAGAAAAAAAGTTTGAAAACCTCTGTCATAGTACTAACATGGCTACCCAACTGAACACAAACTCCCAGTGAGTTGGCTGTGGCTCAGGTTAACATGAATATAAAAACAGCCGAATACTGAGCAGGAGTGGGGAAGTATCAGACAGCAGAGGACGTGCTGCGCTTGTCTGTTCGTGAATCACCACTTATTCAAGAACATTTGACTGTGGTGGCTTTGTCTTCGGTGTCCTTGGCACTTCCTGGATTGGTGGCTGACTTATTGTTGATGGCACTGTTGTCTGCATCACGTCATACCCATCATTCATGGGTTACTGCTGACTTCCTGTTCAGTACTGAGAGGACTGACAGTGCAAATGCTATTTTTGGTACCAACAACAATTTTAGAGCACTCTGTATCTGCGGGTCTGATACCAACTTCTTCAGTTCCAATGCCTATTTCAGTAGTGTGTGTGTATGATGCTTGTACCAGTACTCAAAGTGCCTTCAACTGTACCGTCATCGGTGCCAATGAGGCTGGCATGGTGGACTGAAGATGATGTGGGCCATTTATTGGCTCCATCTGGAGTGGCTCCTTCATTACTGCCAGACTACTTGGAAGGGTCTTATGGATCAAATGTGGAAATCTCTCCATCTCCTTCGCGATACTGCTCTTAGAGATTTGTCAAGACCTCCTGCACATCACTACTGCTCCCGCAGTAGGGAAAAAGCATCCTGGCTTAGCTCCTACTAGCCACCAATCTCATATCCCTATCCCTAGTGACCTCCTTGGAATCCCTAAGAAGTTTCTCATTTGGCAAGGTCCCAATCATCGACTCAGTCCAGGGCCAGATCATCTGTTCCTACAGGGGTCTCTCCACCTGGACCACGTTCTAGAGCTACAGTCTGAGGGAGCTCCCTCTGACCTGGTACAGCCTGAACCTTTGATACAGTTACATATGTGACCACATGAGATTCCAGTGATTCTGCTTTCCTCTTTTTCCTCTTCATCAGATAATGCTATGGTGCCTGAGTCCTCATCTCCTGTACCAGAGGAGATGAATGACATCGTCACTGGGTATTCAGGCTGTTTGTTCAGAACACCCATAATTTAATGGCAGTTCTTCAATTCTCAACTCTTGGGAGAGTCTTTCTCCCTAAACATAAAGTGATATTGAAACCTGCCAAATCTCTGTGGAATATGCCAGCATCTATAGCACCTGTAGGTATGTGTTCTGACCTGGGACCATGCGGGTTCTGGGCTACTGACACTTCCACATTGCCACTGGAAGCTTACACTAGGATTTCCACTGGAAGACTCTGTTGAGCTAGGCTTTGCAGAAAGTACTGCCCAGAAGGGCCTGAATGGCTTCCACTCACATCCCACTGATAGGCTGATGCTAGTATTTAAACCAGAAACCCATCATGGGGATCTGTCTGAGCAACAGCACTGCCTGCCTGCCTCCATTCCAGACCTTGTTGCTGTCGACCCTAGACTCTGGCTTCTGACTCCGGTTGGTCCTCAACTATTTGCTTGCTGTCTATAACCTGGCACCTGATCCTGACTTCCTGATATCCTGACCTAGTTCACCCCAACTCTGCTATTCTCCTGCAACTTGGTGCCTGACCCAGACTTCCTGGCATTGTGACCCTGCTCCCCCTCAGCCCTGCTACTTCACTCCTGATTGCAACTTAGTAGCTAACCAGTGCACACAGTCTGCCCACGACCCATCCTGACAACGTCCTCATGCAAGAGAGTGTTTTTTTGAGTGTTTTTTCTTGCATTCACCTCCTAATTCCCTGGTTGTGACTGCAGAAACTAAGAGAGTCTGACAGGGAGGTATAAATCTACTAAAGACAGAGTCTAAACGGTTAGATTTGATGGGGAGAAAAGTGTATTCAACCTGATCATTGCAAATCCACATTGCCAACCAGCAAGCATTATTGTCTAAATAAGACTTTGTAAATTAGGACTCCATGTCCAAATTTATGGATAAGTTCCGTGAATCTCCAGGGAAGAGTTTGAGTCATTTATTACAGAGGGACATTTGGTGGCCAGGATGTCTTTAAAGTCAGCACTGGATATGGCAGATGTTTCATGTAAATCTGTGGTTTTAGCTGTGACGATGAGAAGGGCCTCGAGGCTATAGAACTCTAGCATAGTTCTTGAAGTTCAACAGGCCATAGAGAACTTATCGTTTGGTCAGTTTTTGTTTTCTGAGAAAACTGTCTAGACTTCACATTCGTTTAAGGACTACAGATCTACTTTATGGTCTTTCAGTGTTTACGCCCAGGCCATAAGAATGTCATTTTGCAGGTCAACAACATCACCAGCAATATTTCTCTAAGCGATACTTTCATCAGTTGTCCTACCCTGCTAGGTAGCAAAGTTTCTCTGGAAATGGACATAAATTAAAGAGGCAAAGATCTTCTGGCTCTTTTACTCAGTCAGCCTCTCCTCCATCTTCAGGGAGGAGCAACCTATTTGACTTTTATATCAAGAACAGCATACCACTTGTGAACGTTTCAAACCTGTCTCATCAGTCTGGAGATAGATTGTCTCACTTCTGCAGTTCTTGGGAAACAATAACTATGGACAGATGGGTCCTAAGCACTGTCGGATTAGGTTACACCATACAATTTCTGTCTATCCCCCCAATTCTACTTCCCTACCTATCCCTTTTCAAGGACTCCTCTCATGAGCTTTCTGTTCTGCCCACCATTGTAGAATGTCCAGAATCTCTGGAGGCAATTGGACAAGCCTGTGACTTGCAGGTAGGAGGAGGACAGACCAACTTCAACCATGCCTGAAGAGGAGGATGATGCAGGTTTTTCAGCAGGTTTGGCCTTTGTGTGCTCTAGGAGCTATAGAGGAGGCTCCTCCTCTTCATCAGGGAGAGGGATTCTACTCTTGGTACTTCCCGATCCCCAAGTCCAAGGTAGAGGGTGGGATGGATCCTCAATCTCTGCAGTCTCAGCAAATTTCTCATGGTTACTATTCTTCCTGCCTGAAATTACAATGACTGGTTTGTTGTTCTCAATCTTCAGGATGCCTGTTTCCCTGTGGTGATTTTCCCAGGCTATGGGAAGTTCTTGAGATTCCTTGTTGTCAGTCAACACTATCAGTACATGTTTCTTCCCTTTGGCCTGTCGTCAGCCCCACAGGTCTTTACCAAATGCACGAAGGCGGTAGCAGCCCATGTCAGAAGGAGGGGAATTCATGTCGTCTTGTACCTATATGATTGGCTGGTGAGAAGCAGATCTAAAGAACAAGTCCTTAGTCATGTCCAGTTCACACTGGACCGCTTTGATCAAATGGGGGTGATTTTTCAAAAAAAATAAAGTCGATATTGACTCCATCTAAAAAAATCAAGTTCTTTGTCCCCCTTCTCGCGTCTATGAATTCAAAGGTCTTTCTCTCACACAAGCAATTCCAGACAATTTGCTGCCTTTATCTGGATCTCCAGTCTCATTCTTTGACCATGGTCTGTGTATGCATAAAGATACTAGGACATGTGGCTGAATGCATTTATGTGATTCAGCATGCAAGATTGCATCATCATCCTCTTCAGGCATGGTTGAAGTTGGTCTGTCCCCCTAGCTGCAAGTCACAGGCTTGTCCAGAGATTCTGGACTTTCTACAGTGGTGGGCAGAACAGAATAATGTATGCTAGAGTGTTCCCTTTGCCCATCGTCCACTTTGGTGACTGATGCCTCCACACTAGGTTGAGGAGCACATCTAAGGGTATGTCTACACTACGAAATTAAATCTATCTTATAGAAGTCAATTTTTAGAAATGGATTTTGTACAGTCGATTGCGTATGTCCACACTAAGTGCATTAAGTCGGCGGAGTGCGTCCACAGTACCGTGGCTAACATCGACTTTCGGAGCATTGCACTGTGGGTAGCTATCCCACAGTTCCCACAGTCTCCGCTGCCCATTGGAATTCTGGGTTGAGCTCCCAATGCCTGATGGGGCAAAAACATTGTCGCGGGTGGTTTTGGGTACATGTCGTCAGTTGCCCATCCCACCGTGAAAGCAATGGCAGACAATCGTTTTGTGCCTTTTTTCCGTGCAGACACTATACTGCTGTCAGCAGACGGTGCAGTAGGACTGCTAACCGTCATCATTATCCACCGCTTCCACTACAACTCTGCTCTGTTGCTCTTGTCTCAATAGCGAATTTCTCCATGTTGTCTGTTGTGTGCTCCAGGGTACTTGTGTTCTTCCTCGGGAAATGTGCACGGTGCTAACCATCGTCCTCCACTGCTTCCGCTGCAACTCTGTTCTCCTGGTGCCATGAATCCACCTCACAGGTCCTCTCGTCGTTCTGTATAAATATCTATTCTCGTGGCATCCGTCGTCATCCACCGCTTCCGCTGCAACTCTGCTCTCCTGCAGATGCCATACCATGGCAAGCATCGAGTCCACTCAGATCACCGCTGCTGTTGTGAACATTGCAAACACCTCACACATTATCCTGCAGTATGTGCAGAACCTGCAAAAGCAGGTGAAGAGGCGACGACAACGCGATCATGATAGTGATGAGGACGTGGACACAGAATTCTCTCAAAGCACCGGCCCTGGCAATTTTGACATCATGGTAGTAATGGGGCAGGTTCATGTCGTGGAACACTGATTCTGGGCCCGGGAAACAAACACAGACTGGTGGGACCGCATAGTGTTGCAGGTCTGGGATGATTTCCAGTGTCTGCGAAACTTTCGCATGCATAAAGGCACTTTCATGAAACTTTGTGACTTGCTTTCCCCTGCCCTGAAGCGCAAGAATACCAAGATGAGAGCAGCCCTCAGAGTTGAGAAGCGAGTGGCAATTGCCCTCTGGAAGATTGCAATGCCAGACAGCTACCAGTCAGTCGGGAATCAATTTGGAGTGGGTAAACCTACTGTGGGGTCTGCTGTGATCCAAGTAGCCAGCGCAATCACTGAGCTGCTGCTATCAAGAGTAGTGACTCTGGGAAATGTGCAGGTTATAGTGGATGGCTTTGCTGCAATGGGGTTCCCTAACTATGGTGGGGCGATAGACAGAACGCATATCCCTATCTTGGGACCGGACCACCTTGGCAGCCAATACATAAACCGCAAGGGGTACTTTTCAATGGTGCTGCAAGCACTGGTGGATCACAAGGGACGTTTCACCGACATCAATGTGGGATGGCCGGGAAAGGTGCATGACACTCACATCTTCAGGAACTCTGGTCCGTTTGAACTGCTACAGGAAGGAACTTACTTCCCAGACCAGAAAATTACCACTGGGGATGTTGAAATGCCTATAGTTATCCTTCGGGACCCAGCCTTCCCCTTAATGCCATGGCTCATGAAGCCATACATAGGCACCCTGGACAGTAGTAAGGAGCAGTTCAACTATAGGCTGAGCAAGTGCAGAATGGTGGTAGAATGTGCATTTGGATGTTTAAAAGCTCACTGGTGCAGTTTACTGACTTGGTTAGACCTCAGTGAAACCAGTGTTCCCGTTGTTATTGCTGCTTGCTGTGTGTTCCACAGTATCTTTGAGAGTAAGGGAGAGACGTTTATGGCAGGGTGGGAGGTTGAGGCAAATCTCCTGGCGGCCGATTACGCACAGCCACACACCAGGGAGATTTAGAAGAGCACAGCTGGGTGCCCTGCGCATCAGAGAAGCTTTGAAAACCAGTTTCATGACTGGCCAGGTGTGACAGTTCTGTTTTTCTCCTTGATGAAAACCTGCCCCCTTGGTTGATTCTACTTCCCTGTAAGCCAACCGACCTCCCCCCTTGGATCATCGCTTTCAGAGGCAATAAAGTCATTATTGTTTCAAAATCATGTATTTTTTATTAATTCATCACACAAATAGGGGGAAAACTTGCAAGATAGCCCGGGAGGGATGCGTGAGGAGGGAAGCACTGGGTGGGGTGGTGGATGAGGGGAGGAGGGAAGGACAAGGCCACACTACAGTTCAAAACTTATTGAATGCCAGCCTTCTGTTGCTTGGGCAATCCACTGGGGTGGAGTGGCTGGGTGCCCGTAGCCCTCCCCTCCCACCCCCATGTTCTTGGGCATCTGGGTGAGGAGGATATGGAACTTGGGGAGAAGGGCAGGCGGTTATATAGGGGCTGCAGCGGCGGTCTGTGCTTCTGCTTCCTTTCCTGCAGCTCCACCGGACACCTGAGCATGTCACTTTGCTTCCCCATTAGCCTCAGCATTGCATCCTGTCTCCGCTCATTGCGCTCCTCCCTCCTCTCATCCTGTTCATTTAATGCTTTCCTGGTCTCTGCCATTGTTTGCCTCCACGTATTCTGCTGAGCTCTTTCAGTGCGGGAGGACTGCATGAGCTCTGAGAACACTTTATCGCAAGTGTGGTTTTTTTCACCTTCTGATCTGCGCTAGCCTCTGGGACAGAGATGATGGGGGAGCATAGAAACATTTGCAGCTGTGGGAGGAAAAAAAGGGAGAGTAGTATTTTAAAAGATACATTTTACAGAACAAAGGGAACACTATTTCACACTGAATCAAGCGATTCACATTACGTAGCACATGTCCTTTTGGTACAAGGTCACATTTTGCCTCTTATATTGAGTGCCTGCCAGTTTGGTGTGAGACACCACACACGCTCAGCTGGGCAACAGATTTTGGCTTGCAGGCAGCCATGGTAAGGCAAACGGTTTCGGCTCCTTTAACCTTCATAACATGTGGGAATGGTTTCAAACAGCAGCACCCTCCTGTCCCATACCAAGCAAAGCCTGTTGGGTTGGCCATTTAAAAGGAGGAGCTGTGATTTTAGGGTGAATGTGCAGCACAATACAACACAACCCCTCCCCCACTTCCCCACCCAATTCTCTGGGATGATCGCTTTACCCCTGCCCCCCCACCCACGTGGCTAGTATCAGGGAAGATCCCTGTCAGCCAAATGCGAACAGCTCAGCATGAATGGGCCTCCCCTCACCGCATGGCTAACAGCAGGGATGACTTCTTTTCAGCCAAAGGCAAACAGCCCAGCAGGAACGGTCACCTCTGAATGTCCCCTTAAACAAATATCCCATATTTGAACCAGGTGTCCATGAATGATATCACTCTCCTGAGGCCAGCACAAAGAGATAAAGAATGAACGTTGCTTGAATGGCACCAAAGCCCGGGCCCATTCGCTGCAATGCTTTGTTCTGCAATGATTCCAGACTAATTGCTACTGGCTTGGCATGGTAAAAGTGGAGGACCATGGAGGACGGAATAAGGCTGACCTCCCCAGAAACCTTCTGAAAGGCTTTTAGAGTACCTCCAGGGGAGCTTCATGGAGATGTCGCTGGAGGATTTCCGCTCCATCCCCAGACACATTAACAGACTTTTCCAGTAGCTATACTAGCCGCGAATGCATCCCAAGTCTTCACAGCAATTAATCATTAAACTCATTTGCTTTTAAACCCTGTATTATATTTACAAAGGTACACTCACCAAAGGTACCTTCTCCGGCTTCATGGTCTGGGAGCCTGCCTTGGGAGGGTTGGTTGCATCCAGGGCGATGAACAGTTTCTGGGTGCCAGGGAGAAGGGATTCTTTGCTTGCCTGCTGTGCGCTGTCCTCAACCACCACCTCCTCCTCCTCATCTTCCTCATCCACACAATCCTCATCCCTGTTGCATGAGACTCCCCCCTTGCAGGTGTCCATGGACAGTGGTGAGGTAGTGGTAGGGGCTCTCACTAGAATTGCATGCAGCTCCTCATAGAAGCGCATGTATGCGGCTCTGACTCAAAGCGACCGTTTGCATCCTTTGTTTTTTGGTAGGCTTGCCTCAGCTCCTTAACTTTCACGTGGCAGTGCTGTGTGTCCCTGTTGTAGCCTCTGTCCATCATGCCCTTGGAGATTTTGGCAAATATACTGGCATTTCATCTTTTGGAACGGAGTTCTGCCTGCACGGATTCTTCTCCCCATACAGCAATCAGATCCAGTACCTCCCATTCGGTTCATGCTGGAGCTCTTTTGTGATTCTGGGACTCCATGGTCACCTGTGCTGATCAGCTCACCATGCTGGCCAAACAGGAAATGAAATTCAAAAGTTCCCGGGGCTTTTCCTGTCTATCTGGCCAGTGCATCTGAGTTGAGAGCGCTGTCTAGAGCGGTCACAATAGAGCACTCTGGGATAGCTCCTGGAGGCCAATACAGTCGAATTGTGTCCACACTACCCCAAATTCGACCCAGCAAGGTTGATTTTAGCGCTGCTCCCCTCGCCGGGGAAGAGTACAGAAATCGATTTTAAGAGCCCTTTAAATCGACAAAACAAGCTTGGTCGTGTGCAGGGTTAAATCGACCGAATACTGCTAAATTCAACCTAAACTCGTATTCTAGACCAAGGCTAAGAACATTAAAGGTTCAGGTTTTGGGGTCAGAGCAGGAAGCATCATCTCATATTAACTTACTGGAGTTTTGAGCCATTTACAGTGCATGGTGTGTCTTCTGGGGTCATATCAGGGGAGCAGCAGTTCACATACTCATCGACAAACCACTGCAATGTATTATATGAACAAACAGGTTGGAGTCCACTTCCATCAGATTTGTAAGGGAGCAATAAAGTTTTGGCACTTTTGCATCAAGGAAGACATCATACCCTAGCAGTACGCTTACTGGGCTCCCAAACCAGTTGGCCGTCCATCTCAGCAGGACAGCGACAAGTTGTCTCAAAAAAAGCAGCATAAAGAGGTCCATTTTCAGGGAATGGAACATCCTGTTGGTCGACCTATTTGCAACAAAGGACAAGAAGTGCCGTCAGTTTTGTTCCTGAGTGGGACTGAGTCCAAGTTCTCTAACCAATGCTTTCCATCTGAACTGGGGAACATCCCTGATGTATGCCTTTCCCTCATCCCTCTTATCTCTCAGGTTATTCTCAAAGTGAAGTTGGACTGTGCCAAACTTATACTTACTGCATCAGCTTGGCCAAAGCAATGTTGATTCTCTGAACTTCTCAGTCTGTCTTGTTCAACCTCCCAAATCTCTTCTTTTCCTTTCCAACCTGCTGCCTCAGCACCATGGCCAGATTGTTCACCTGGCACTGAGCAATCTGCACTTCATGGTGTATGTGGCTCGATGAGGAGGAAAGGCACTGCTCAGAAGCAGTTCAGAGGATCCTGCTTAATAATAGAAAACCATCTATTAGGTCTACTTATTTGGCTGCGTGGAAGCTTTTTTCAGTTTGATCAATGTCCAACCTGGACATTGGTCTTCAGGACATTGCTGGTCTTCAGGACTACCTGTTACATTGGAAGTCCTTGGATCTGGCTCTTAGCTCATTGAGGGTTTACATGGCATCAATCTCGGCATTCCATCCTGTGATCCAAGGAAAGGTGATTTTCTTAAACTCCATGGTAGTGAGATTTCTGAAAAGTATTGTCCACCTGTGAAGGAAATGGTCCCATTGTGGGACCTTAGTACGGTACTAGCCACCCTCCTGGGTCTTCTGTTTGAGCCAATAGCAACTTGTCCATTGTCTTTCCCTCTCCCAAAAAGACTGCCTTTCTTGTTGCTATAACAAGAAGAGTCCGCAAATTACAAATCTTAAAGGCAGAACCTTCATATACTTAGTTCAAAGACACAATGTCCTTAAGTCAACATCCAGAGTTTTTGTCCAAGGTATTTACTTGTCTATATTCTTTCCATATATTTATATTTCTATATATTTTCATATGTAGATAAGGAGCATTTCCATACGTTAGACGTAAGGCAGTGCTTGGTGTTCTGTCTGGAAAGGACTCAACCATTTCATTCATCACCTCAACTTTTTGTCTCCTAATAGAATTTCATGAAAGGTCTGTTGGTTTCCATACAGACAATTTCCAAGTGGATAACTTCCTGTATTATCACAGTTTATGGAGTAGCTCAGACTATGTCCCCACAAACATTATGGGCTTATTCAACAAGAGCCCAAGCAATGTTGGTCGCATTTCTCAGAGATGTTTTAGTATTGGACATTTGCAGGACTACTACATTGTCTTCTGTGCATACTTTTACCAAACATTATGCTATTACTGCAACATCTAGGTCAGGTGCAAGCTTTGGGAGAACAGTTATGCAGTCACTGTTTATGCAGACTCCGAACCGCAGTACCTATCAGAACTTGCTTGTGAGTTGCCTGAGTGGAAAACACATCTGCAACCGCTCAAAGAAGAAAAGACTGTTACCTGTATTGTAACTGTTGCTCTTCGAGATGTCGGTGCGGATGTGTATTCCACGTCCTGCACTCGGTCCCCTCTGCATTGGAATCTCCAGTCTTAGAAGGAGCTGAGAGGGGGTCAGGGTGGCACCACCCTTACGTAGCCACAGGAGGGGCTACAAGGGCCACAAGTTGCAAGTGCCACCGTGACAGGTACTGCTAAGCAAAGTTCTCTGGCTTCAGTGCACTAGGCATGTGCACACCTGAGAGAAATATGTGTCTGCACTCACATTGTGAAGAATACCAGTTGCAATGCACATAAGTAACCATCTTTTATGGATTCTTCATCACTTAAATCAAAATATGGTATCTTTCTAAAAGATATGCTCTAGTTTCAGCAGAAGTTATTGAGCTTACTACAGGAATTAATGAGTGAAACACTGTAGCCTGTGTTATGCAGGTCAAATTAGATCGTCATAGTAGTATCTTCTGGCCTTAAATATCTGTTTATCTCATGGTTCCAGAAATTAAATCCTGGAGATTTCTTCTCCCCTTATTGCATCTTTCAAATTCCCAGTTAATTATATGCATTGCCAGGAGAATTACATATTGTATAGTTTAAGAGTAAAGGCTTCTAGTAACACTGTATCTTCCATCTCATAGGCTTCCCTGTATGTTATCTATTAACGTTATTTAAGCCATGTTTATTTCCATTATTATCTATTTCTGTAGGTTGTGTTTTCTTCTAATGAAGACTTAGAAGTTGGGGACCAACAAACAAGCCTTATATCAACAACAGAAGAAGTAATTCAAGAGGAGGAAGTGGCTGTGGAAGATAACAGCAGTGAACAACAGTTTGGAGTTTTTAAAGATTTTGACTTTTTAGATGTTGAGCTGGAAGATGCAGAGGTGAGACCCTGGACTTTCTTTTTTAGAATTGGGGTTTCTATTTTAGAATGTTTTAAAAGCTGGGTTATGTTGGTACAATATTAAAGATTGGACAGCAGTCCCAAAACTTCACTGATTTTGATTTCCATCAAAACAAAACCTTGACTACAAATTTTGCAATGTCCGATGCAGGTCTCAGTTGTCTTTATGAAGGTGGGTTTAACTCCCCACTTATTCTGTAAGAATATGTTTTGTAGCCAGGGAAATAATAATTTTGACAGCATAAGATTTTGTTATTAAGACTGTGAAGCTTTGCCCACTGTGTAAGAATGCTGTCTGGTGCGATGGAATAGCATATTAAGAATGCACGCAATGTTAGGTACTCATGCGTTTCTACATTTCCAGAATTTCAAGTAGTAAGATAGCAATAGTATATACTGAAATGGAATACTATCTCAATGAATTGTCAGACTATCCCACCTGTGACAAAGCTCTGTACTTGCCTCCGTGGGTCCCGCGTTTCCTGGCGGATTTCGCTAGCCTCAGAGGCTCACTGTGACCCTCCATGTAACCCTTCTTTCTCTAGAGACAAGGGTCACAGTCTACTGAGCCATTTTCATCATAAGCCTGCAAGGGAGGTGAGGAGAAATTATCCTTCCTTGCACAGTCTCTGTTGTCTCCCAGTCTCAGTGATTAATCAGGGGGCAAAGGTGGGGGGAGAAGCCTGGGCCCACCCTCTACTCCGGGCTCCAGCCCAGGGACCCTAATAGTATCTGCTATGGTAGCTGACCTTTTAGAAACATGACATGTACAATTCCCTGGGCTACTTCCCCCACAGCAGCCCTCATTTCCTGAAGCTCCACTTCACCCTTACTTCAGGGCCTCCTTCCTTGTGCCTGATATGGTGTGTACTACTCAGCCTCTCCAACAGCGCAACTTCCTTCCACAGCTCCTGACATGCATCCCCACCTGACTGACTGGGAGGCTTTTAATTAGTTTCAGCCAGCCCTTGATTGGCTTCAGGTGTCCTAATCAACCTAGCATTCTCCCTGCCTTCTGGAAAGTTCTTAATTGGCCCCAGGTGTCTTAATTGACCTGGAGCAGCTTCCATTTCACTTAACCTGGAACCAGGGATTTGTTTAGCCTGGAGCTAATATATCTGTCTCCCACTACTTTTCTATAGCCATCTGGCCTTGCCCCGTCACACACCCTATCACACAAGTTTTATATTTATATATATTTATACGTTTATAAAGCTGCCCTTACCTTTGCCATTCATATTGTATCTGATTTTGTGCATTTGTTTTCTTTTCTCACATTTTTCATACTGTTAAAGTAATGAAATTAGGTAATAAAAGGTTTAAAAGTTAACAGTAATAATAATAATAATTCATATTTGTTTATTTTTTGTATTGTGGTAGAGCCTCCAGACCCCAACTGTGGATCATGGTCCCTTTGTGTTAGGCATTGTATGCACACAACATAATTTAAAGGTCTTAAACTGACCCCCAAAAGAAGGGAGTGAGAGTGAAAAAAGAAATCAGTACTGTCTGTAATTCACCCTTGTTACATCTGGTTATTATAGTACCTACAAAATATTAAATTAATTAAGAACCTTGGAAGGTTTTTAGATTCAGATGAGTTCAAAAAAGCCTAGATATTCATCTGAACTTTGAGATGCTCTCTCTTTGCATCCCTGGTTTCTCTATCCCTCTTTGCAGGCTCCTGATCTCTTTTTTCCTGATTTCTTCTCCCTTCCCCGGAGGCCTCCAGCGCCTTACATCTCTCCCTTCTGCTGATTCTCGTGTCCCCGGGGCAAATTACTTGTCCAGTACGCGTATGCCCACACACACCAACGAGGTGTCTGGTATTCTGTGGCCTTCCCTTTTGTCCTATATCTGATCCCCTAAATTAACTGAGAATAAGTGAACAGTTGAGAAGAGGTAGATTCAAAAGCATTAAGACCCAATAGAAAAGTGGCCACAACTGCAGGCCCTACAATTTTAACATCTGAAAAACAGACGGGTTTGTGGGCCGCATACGTATTACTTTTCTTGAACTTCAAAATGTGGTTCAATGTCAATTTTAATAGATCAGGCTGAGGTACAGCCAGTTCTTATGCTAGCTCAACCAGTTCACCTAGCCCTATGTCAAATTGTGCACTGCCTGTTACCGATATATGATATGGAGAGTTAACCAACAAAAACACAAAATTTTTAAGTGTAGGACATCACTTTTATATGTGACATAATGGAAATATAGTAATTTATATTAGAATTTATATTAAAATATCCTGCATGCTTTTTTGCTAATACTTAAATGTTAGTAATATTCACAGTCTGAGGAAAAAATAGATTAGTTTAAGGATGTTTTCAGTGCTTTAATCCCTAGCTCTTCATTTACGTTTGCATGCAAATACTCTGTCCGCTTCTCTGGAGCAAACAGAGTCACTGAGGAAAAGTTGGAAAATATGCATGCTTGCATACTGATAACATTTTGAATCTCCATGAGAGACAACCAGTTGCTGGAGTAACTTTGGAATTGGTATTGTCAAGTTTGAGGAGACTAGACCTGTGGGCTGGTTGAGAGAACCATTCTTAAGGAATCTTATTGGCTATATCATTGAAGGATTGTTAAAGTCCCCAGAAGAAGCCAAAGATCTTACCTGTCCACTTAGAATGGAAAAACGGTGACTAAAATATAGATTTCACTCAAAACCACACACCATCCTTCATATCTCAATTGGAAAATGAGAAAAGGGAGGATCCATACGTTGGTGTTTGGGGTCCTCTTCATAAATATTGATGTTGAAAAGTACTTAATATCTTTCAGAATGTCTAGTTAAAAATATGTCAAAGTTTTCCTCCAATATGAGTATAATTATGACTTCATATGTTTTGTCAACTGAATGTGGACAGTTAAAGTCAATTTAAGATTCCATCTGTGTTGAAGTTCAAGGATTTCATTCACTGCTTGTTTAAACAGTTGTTTTACATGTTACACCAAGGAAAATGTACCATAGACATGTTGTTTTAAGTGTTTTGTCTCATAACCAATTTTACATGAAAAGAGAAGTTAAAATTTTTTTAGCTTTTTTGACTAAAGCTTTTTCCAGAGCTTGAATCAGTCTTCTACAGTTGGCAAATCATACATAATAGAACCTTTTCCCCTGGTTATAGTGTATCTTAAGTGTTTGTCCTCGTTCTTTCTAATTATGTGTGTTTTCCTTTTTGCTAACCAGGAGCTGCAGGTAAGTTGCAGCCTGGTGCAGTGGCTTGTTTAATCTGTTGTTGTCTGTGGTGTGTTAGTCTGTGCTTTGTAGTCAGATACATGTAATATTGGTACAGATGTGATTGTAGACAACATATTTAGTGAGACCCCAATACAAGATATCCGAGAGAAATTTGAGAATCGTACTTCATTTTATGCGAATTGCAGATCATTTGCCATATATCTTAATCTTTTAAAGTAAAAACATCACTTAATATATTTAAAATTACAATAAAATTGAAGGGCTGATTGAAACTCTGTTCACAGTGCATTCAGTATTCCTGTGTCTTCTGTGTTGTCTTGGTGTGATCATTTCATTATTATATATTTGAGATATTTAGCATAAACTTCCTTTTGATTTTATTTTTTTTTACAGGGTGAAAGTATGGACAACTTCAACTGGGGAGTCCGTAGGCGGTCACTCGACAGTATTGACAAGGGAGACACACCATCCCTTCAAGAATGTCAGTATTCTGGTAGCACACCCAGCTTGAACTTGACCAATCAGGAGGATACTGATGAGTCCTCAGAAGAGGAAGCAGCCCTGACTGCAAGTCAGATATTATCCCGATCACAGATGGTAAGTCATTCTTCTGTGAAAAGAATCAGTTTATAACCCAAGTTTATTTAAGCTTTAGTTAAATGAGTCTATCAACGGATCTCTTCAGAGAACATTTTTCTTGCCATTGTTATAAAAACTGACAGCTGCAAACTTAAATCTTCAGCTGCATCTTTTAGAGGCAAATACTGCTCAAACCTTCCACCCATAGTCGCAGAAAGCCTTGGATGCAGCTGCACTAGTGCAGTTCAGCTTTTGGGGAGGCATTTCTGAAGCCTATGAAGTGAGTTCACAATCTCAACTCAGCAAAAGAGCTCTTCTATCAGCAGTAGATACATTACTGTTGAGGTTCCAGTGCAGTGTTCTTTCTTCCATCAATGCTCATTAAATATGTAGTACAATTTTTAAAAAAACATTATAAAGATTATTCTTGTTTAAATATAAGATCTATGTTTTTCGCAAAAAGAAAAGGAATACTTGTGGCACCTTAGAGACTAACCAATTTATTTGAGCATAAGCTTTCGTGGGCTAGAACCTACTTCATCAGATGCATGGAGTGGAAAATACAGGAGCAGGTATAAATGCATGAAAAGATGGGAGTTGCCTTATCAAATGTGAGGTCAGTCTAATGAGACAATTCAATTAACAGTAGGATACCAAGGCAGGAAAAATAACTTTTGTAGTGGTAATGAGAGTGGCCCATTTCAAACAGTTGACAAGAAGGTGTGAGTAACAATAGGGAGAAATTAGGTTTAGGTTTTGTAATGACCCAACCACTCCCAGTCTTTGTTCAGGCCTAATGTGATGGTGTCCAGTTTGCAAATTAATTCCAATTCTGCAGTTTCACGTTGGAGTCTGTTTTTGAAGTTTTTTTTGTTGACGAATTGCCATTTTTAGGTCTGTTATTGAGTGACTAGGGAAAATGATGTGTTCTCCTAATGGTTTTTGAATGTTATCAATCCTGATGTCAGATTTGTCCATTTATTCTTTTTCGTAGAAACTGTCCATTTTGGCCAATGTACATGGCAGAGGGGCATTGCTGGCACATGATGGCATATATCACATTGATAGACGTGCAGGTGAACAAGCCCCTGATGGTGTGGCTGATGTGGTGTCCCTTGAATAGATATGTGGACAGAGTTGGCACTGGGGTTTGTTGCGAAGTTTGGTTTCTGGGTTGGTGTTTTTGTTGTGTGGTGTGTAGTTGCCTGTGAGTATTTGCTTCAGGTTGGGGGGCTGTCTGTGAGTGAGGACTGGCCTGTCTCCCAAGGTCTGTGAGTGAGGGATCATCCTTCAGCATAGGTTGTAGATTCCTGATGATGCACTGGAGAGGTTTTAGTTGGAGGCTGTAGGTGACGGCTAGTGGCGTTCTGTTACTTTATTTGTTGGGCCTGTCCTGTATTAGGTGACTTCTGGCATCCAACTGTCTAAGGAGTACCGTTGATGGGCTTGAACATGAGTCCTAGAAAGTCTTCAGCTAAAAGGAATGGGAATGAGGGATCACTGAATGCATAGAGAATCCTTCCTAGGAAACAAAGAATGGAAGCCTTGCATAATGACTTAGCCACTCCCAGTCTCTATTTAAGCCTAAATTAATAGTATCCAATTTGCAAATGAATTCCAATTCAGCAGCAATTCTCGCTGGAGTCTGGATTTGAAGTTTTTTTGTTGTAAGATAGCGACCTTCATGTCTGTGATTGCGTGACCAGAGAGATTGAAGTGTTCTCCGACTGGTTTATGAATGTTATAATTCTTGACATCTGATTTGTGTCCATTTATTCTTTTACGTAGAGACTGTCCAGTTTGACCAATGTAAATGGCAGAGGGGCATTGCTGGCACATGATGGCATATATCCCATTGGTGGATGTGCAGGTGAACGAGCCTCTGATAGTGTGGCTGATGTTATTAGGCCCTGTGATGGTGTCCCCTGAATAGATATGTGGGCACATTTGGCAACGGGCTTTGTTGCAAGAATAGGTTCCTGGGTTAGTGGTTCTGTTGTGTGGTATGTGGTTGTTGGTGAGTATTTGCTTCAGGTTGGGGGGCTGTCTGTAGGCAAGGACTGGCCTGTCTCCCAAGATTTGTGAGAGTGTTGGGTCATCCTTCAGGATAGGTTGTAGATCCTTAATAATGCGTTGGAGGGGTTTTAGTTGGGGGCTGAAGGTAACGGCTAGTGGCGTTCTGTTATTTTCTTTGTTAGGCCTGTCCTGTAGTAGGTGACTTCTGGGAACTCTTCTGGCTCTATCAATCTGTTTCTTCACTTCCGCAGGTGGGTATTGTAGTTGTAAGAAAGCTTGACAGAGATCTTGTAGGTGTTTGTCTCTGTCTGAGGGGTTGGAGCAAATGCGGTTGTATCGCAGAGCTTGGCTGTAGACGATGGATCGTGTGGTGTGGTCAGGGTGAAAGCTGGAGGCATGTAGGTAGGAATAGCGGTCAGTAGGTTTCCGGTATAGGGTGGTGTTTGTGACCATTGTTTATTAGCACTGTAGTGTTCAGGAAGTGGATCTTTTGTGTGGACTGGACCAGGCTGAGGTTGATGGTGGGATGGAAATTGTTGAAATCATGGTGGAATTCCTCAAGGGCTTGTTTTCCATGGGTCCAGATGATGAAGATGTCATCAATATAGCGCAAGTAGAGTAGGGGCTTTAGGGGACGAGAGCTGAGGAAGCGTTGTTCTAAATCAGCCATAAAAATGTTGGCATACTGTGGGGCCATGCAGGTACCCATAGCAGTGCCGCTGATCTGATTTCTCCCTATTGTTACTCACACCTTCTTGTCAACTGTTTGAAATGGGCCACTCTCATTACCACTACAAAAGTTATTTTTCCTGCCTTGGTATCCTACTGTTAATTGAATTGTCTCATTAGACTGACCTCACATTTGATAAGGCAACTCCCATCTTTTCATGCATTTATACCTGCTCCTGTATTTTCCACTCCATGCATCTGATGAAGTAGGTTCTAGCCCACGAAAGCTTATGCTCAAATAAATTGGTTAGTCTCTAAGGTGCCACAAGTACTCCTTTTCTTTTTGCGAATACAGACTAACACGGCTGTTACTCTGAAATCTATGTTTTTGTAGTTTTTGACAAAAGAAAGCTTGGATTCCTCATTTGCAAGTTGAAATAATTGAAGTGCAAAAATAAATAACAGCCACAGATCTTATGGGACTTCTATTAGTGTTCCACCTTTAAAATTGCTAATCTGTTCCATTCTCATTCATTATGTACTATATAAAATAGACTAATGCAATACTACTTCCTATTTATGTCTCATTTGTATAAATTATCACAGGATTAAATTAAATTTTCTCCAGTGCAGCTATTTGCAGGTCTAAATATTCATACTAGAGAAATCTGTGATGATATTCTAGATGATTTTGTAATGTGAAAACAAATATTGGTTGTCAGTAGTAGTTTTTCTTGTAGGAAAAGAATGATCTTCCTGTTATGGTCTTCTTCCCTTACAGTTAGGTGTTGATATACCACCTAAGATCATCTTCCATTTTTAAATTTTGAAAATAGGTTAAGATATAAACTATACCTTTGGAGATAGGATAACTTAGGGACTTTGTAATGGAATATAAAGCCTTCTCTCTCTTGTTCGGTAGTGCAAATTCCAAGGTCTTGGTACAGTTCTGGGAACAGGTATCCACATCACAAAAACCACAATCATAATTGGCACTAAATTTTCATCCTTAGCAGAGAAACAAAGGATTGAGTGGGTGTGGAATCAAAACAACTTTTTATTTTTATTTATTCTTTTAATAAAATTACAATAATTTTAATCCAAGTAAACATTTAAGTATTACAAGATTTCTCATTATTACAAGAAATTGTCTACTCTACCCCATCCCAAATAAAAAAACCCCTACTAAATTGATCATGTATACATAAAATGATAGCACAGAAATAATCACTTTACCATCAACTATATTTTTTTTAAAAAAAAGCTATAAAGAGAGCCAGAAATCAAACATAGCTATTCATAGGTAGCAAAGAACTATTTAAATTATCCTGATTAGCACCCCATTTAAATTAGCTTTTTTTGGCGTCATTATGTCAATAGGAAGACTCTATCATCACTATAGCTGAGGTAAAAGAAAAATTTTTGGTTTTTTTGATCTTCAGAAAATTTCTGTTTCACAAGAAACAACATAAAAGCTTAGATAATGAAAAGAATTTAGGAGATAATGTCAATATTTTTCTAATATGATTATGGGTTCTTCAGATACCAGGAAAAATTAAAACTTTTATTTTAAAACAGTATATTACCCTATATTCTTCATATAGAGTATGTCTACACTGCACTTAAACACATGCAGCTGGCTTGTGTCAGCTGGCTCGTGTCAGATGGTTCAGGCTGCAGGGCTATAAAATTGTGGTGTAGACATTCAGGCATGCGCTGGAGCCTGAGATCTGGGACCTGACTGGGACCTGACACCTAGTGCCGCGGTGCCAGCCTGAGCCCAAATGTCTACACCACAATTTTACAGCCTCACAACCTGAGCCACACAACCCAAGTCAGCTGACACAGTCCAGCCATGGGTGTTTAATTGTAGGCATAACCACGGTATGCATAGTATATTCTAGGTCCTATGGTGTTGCCAGAGTTCCTGTGACCTTTCTGTTTGACACAGATGAAGTGATATATCTGAAGGATATATAAGAGGTATATGAAATATATTTAGACCGTATAGTGGGGAACAAATTTGGCCAAGAAATTCAATACGAATTATACTTGTCAAATAACTTGACCCTTTAATAAAGATTCTGGAATATGTGATGCCCTTATATTAGTATCACCAATGAAACCAAATCCAACTTTATATTAATAAAATTCAGATAATTTGGATTGCTGCAAAAATTGCTCTTAGTGTAACTATTAGAATTGTATTAGCAGTCTGTGTCTAGCTAGTTGAACTGCCTCAAAAGCAGTAATGCTGGTTGGGAAGAGAGAGGGAACCTACCCTTTACATCACTTTGGTGTTACAGTGACATTGGCTGGAAAAAATCTTCTCTACTACCATCCTCCTTAATTATCTTCCTCCTTTTAGGACACCTATTCAAAAAGAGGAAATAAAGACACCTTGTTACCGTACAAAAATGGAAATTAGAAATTATAGACTCAAAAAAGAAACAAATCCTTGGAGGTAGTCATAGGTGAGGCACATTTATGCAAAAGCTTGCACTATCACTGCCCATGCCAAAGAATTTCATTCTAGCATCTTTCAGAAGCACAAAAAAATCTTTATTAACAAAATAGAGAACATTTTCTGTGTACCAAAAATGACCTTTAAACTCCCTTTGAAGGAAAGTTAAATGTTGGAGACATGCACATAATGGTTTGAGTGGCGATGTAGAGTACTTTATTAATATATGGGGGTTTTTTTGTGATGTGCAGATAAATAATAATACTTATTTGGTTGAAGCAAACTATTTTCAAACAAACTTCAGTTAATTTCTTGTTGTCTTTAGCTTATACGGTTCCAGTCAACCACTGAAATATTTCACATTTGTTTTTTTTCTCTCTTAGTTAAACAGTGATTCTGCCATAGATGAAACAATATCAGATCGTGCAAGTTCATTATTGCAGTCTCAAGACTCCACTAGCAGTATGGGAACAGAAGAGGTGCTTCAAATAAGAGCTGAGACCCCAAGTTTGGAGGCTTCGCCTCTAGATAACTCTAGCAACCAGCTGCCTGAGGTGGGGAGAAATGTGGGCTGGTGCATGACTGATTTGGGCTCTTTCTAGCACTGCATAGCAGCTTTTGCTTTCTTTTCAACAGAATTTTCATCTGTTAAACTGATTATTTGATTTATCTTCAATATTTTTAACCTGTTGGCCTTTCTTATTGAATATAAAATTTCTCCTGGGAATGAAAATCTCTTATGATGGACTCAGGAAATTTACCACAGGTTAAAAATATTCTTGACGTACTATTAATGAGCATTTTGTGGTGAAGAATAACAATAGGCTTGTGTGAGAGATGCTTTTCCTGGGTATGGTGAAAATCTTTCTGTGGCAATATTTTCTTTTAAAAACGTTTTGCTTTTTTGCTTTCTTTGGGTTTATGTGATTTGGTGCTATGGATTGGGATTAAAACCTCAGGTCAGCTGTGTTAGTAGTTGATTCAATCAAATAAGCCTTTAAAAAGGATCTCAGAATTCTAGTGGTATTTTTTTTGGAAAGCCCTGTGTGGAGTAAGCCAGATTCCAGCTAATAGCCGCCCAGAAATCTGTGAGTATTTTAGTTTCTTGGTTGATTTAAGATAACAAAATTAATTTTAAAACAAAACTAGTTCACTTGCTACTGTTTCTACAGTACCTAATATCTTTAGATGAAAACTTCATATACGGAGGTTTTATTTGACTGGAAAGTGAACTTGACTTGTTTTAGGCTGCCTTTCGTAATTTCTAGGTCTAGTAAAGATTACCAGGGTAATTTTCAATTCCATTATAATTGGAAAAGCACTGGATTATTTATTGCTTGTCTAAAAAACAAAAACAAATTCTGTCAGCTCTTATGGAAAAGTAAACTCTCCCAATATAGTATTTGGTTAACGGGGAATGAGGGGACTATATATTCTTGGAGCAGTACTAATCTCTCCACCATACCAAGCTAGATGTGGGACAGAGGGTCACTATAGTGAAGGAAAGTAAATCCTGGCTCAGTGGATCTGCGTCTTCCTGGAACAAGATTCACCAGAGCAGGGTCCTCTGCTTCCTTGCTCTCCATTTCTGGTCCAGTCTCAGACGCAGCTTATTTTTCTTTTTCTTACTTCTTTCTTTAGCCCTTCCTATCCCCCTTACTTTTGTTTACTGTGTTCTTCTCACCACCCCCAACACTTGGTTAAAAGACATATATTGTAATCATTTGAAAACCCCTACCAAAAGAAATATCCTTTTATTCAAGTCTAAAACTATTTCTTACTAAAACCCTGAATGGATACACGGAGTGTAAACTGAGTTGTAAGACAACTTCAGCAACCTTGCACTGCCCAGTGGAAAGCATGACATCACAGCTGCTTGGCTGGATGAGCTTTCCCTTCATTGGTGGAGAGATCAGTTAGGTGAACAGCTTGTATTGCTGTTATAGTTGAAGGTGTATGACTAATTCCCCGTCCAGCATATTAATGCCCCTGTTTTTCAAGTGGATCCAGGCAGGTAGATGCTTACCCACATGAGCCCCATTGAGGCCAGCGGGGCTCCTTGGGAGTACAAAAGTCCACCCATGATGAGCCAGTTGTAGGTCTGGACCCTAAAACTTTATCACAACTTGTTTAATTTATATCATTTGTGCTAGTCCTGATAGAAAATAAAATGGAAACACTGGAATTTTATACGTAAGGGCCCCTCTCAGCAGCCAGTGATTTGATACTAGTAAGACACAACTTTAAAATGCTACATTTGTGTTTCAAAGTCATACAAATTCATCTAAATGAAACCTGTCAACTGCTCCATTGTTTGCATTACCCTGTAAGAAAACTTGAAATTCTTCTTTGAATGCTGGTTCATACCTGTATTCCACTGTGGGCATGCATGCGCGCTATGCTTCTGAGACAGGAAGATTTTTGCTAGCAGTGTCTGTTGGTCCGTGCCTGTGCCCTTCCTCTCCTCATGCTTCAAACTGAGGGCATAAGGTGTGGTGCAGACTAACCACCCCTGTAGTTCCTTTCTACCACTGTGTAGTCTGAGATGGAACTTCCTCAGTGTTCATGGAGTGTCTCTCTTCCACTCTTTCTGTAAATATTTTAAATATATTGTTAGTTTTAAATACCAAGCCAGTTCTTAGTTCTGATAATTAAAGTAGTTAGTACTCTCTTTCCTTTGAGACATTCCAGATACTGGTCTGTGAGAATAACTCCCTACCTGTTATGGTAAAACAATGATCTGTCCTAATCCTGGCAGTTTCCCTATTTACTTAACTCTTTGCATTTGCTGAAGTAAATTTTGGTTTATTGGATACTTAGCATAAGAGAACAGGATTATAGAAAAGGAACAGGCCAATTTAGGATATATAATTGCTATAATATTTATACTTAATACATACTAAGTAGTATAGCAGTTATATAGCCTAAATATATAAACATATGATGCAAATAATACATGTTATTAACTATAAATATATATACACAAACAACAGTATACATTAGTCAACAGATTGGTCCATGAGGCCCCAATCTGACCCAGGCTGGGCAGAGCCACCTGTACAGTGGTCAGAGGTGCCAAGAGGCATGGTTCCTAGCACAGGGACCTTGGACTCATGGACTGAAAAGAATAGAAACCAGTACTCCTCTTTCTTGCATGGACAAGAGAGTGAAAAGCACACTCTTCAAAGGAAAGAGAGCCCCTTGCAGATCCTCTTCTAAGAGGAAAACTTCTTCCCCTGCACTATGCAAGTTGAGTGATCCCCATTACAGGAAGTTCAGGTGCTCAAAAGGGACATGGTATTGACCCCTGAGTTCCAAAGAATAAAAGTGCCTCCAGACCAGCACCTGCCACAGCAGCAGTGGGGCCATCCTCGGAAAAACACTGTTGATGGATAAACACAAAGCACCCCCTTCACTGATGGTTAAACTTCTCACCAGACTGACTCCACTGGTCCAGGCAGACACGACATCTCCTCAGTCAGCAGATAAATATACAGCCTGTGAGGACATTGTTGCCCACCCTGATCCAGAGACCGCCCCCCCATCTTGTTGTACCCAGTCCTTTCAAGAGAGATCTTGACACCATTGGTCCAGGATTGGCATGAGAGAGAAATCCACTCTCTCATGCCTTCTACCAGCAGGCGGATCCCAAGATCCATGGTACCGTCTGCACTGGAACTTACTTTTGCCTCTTCTGGCAAATCAGATGACAATGTGAGGGAGTCCATCCCTCCCCCCCCCCCCACAAAAGGCAGGAGGTTAGCCCAGATAGAGGATCCAGACTCTTGCTCTCCTGCTCTCATAAATCAGGGTCCCCAACTCAGAACTGGTGGTACCCTATGCTATCCCAACAAACATTCGACTCATCTCACTGGCCCTACTGGGGACAATGGGATCTATATGTGCATTACCCAGAATCTGTATGTTCCCATCAGAAATCACGCCATCCCTCCCCTCACAGAGAGGAACCTGAACTTCCTCAGAAACTGATAGAAGAGGGAAGAGCAACTGGAACCGATGGAACCACTGGCTCCAACAAGAACGTCATCATCTTCCCCAGATGAGGCAATTGTGCTGGCCTCATCTTCTCCATCTGGAGATCACAGGCAATTTTAGAATATATTAAGGAAGTTTGCAGAGACACTCCAAATCTCAGTAGAGAGACAGTATAGAAGACTTCACAAACTTTTAGACATCTTACAGAGCTATGGGGCCTAGCCTGGAGCCTGCTACTGTTGTCTGGAATAAACCAGCAATGTGTGTTCCCACTCTAAAGAGGACAGAGAAGAAATACTATGTAACATCCAAGGGAGCAGAATATTTATTTACACACCCTGTCCCAAACTCATCAGTCATCCAGGCTGCCTTGGAGAAGAGCAAACAACATCAAACCCAATCCACTCCATCTGACAAGGATGCTAAACGTTTAGACTTACTGGACAGAAATGTCTTCATTTCAACCAGCCTGCAATTCCGTATAGCCAACTGCCATGCATTGATCTCCAAATACAACTTTAACTGTTCCATGATTGCAGAATTTACAAACTTCCACAGGAAGATAGAACTCAGTTTCAAGTTTTCATTGAGGAAGGAAAATTGATCACTAGGTCATCCCTCCAAGCTGCATTCAATGCATGAGACATGGCCTCGCTGTCTATGGCGACAGCTGTTGTCATGCATCGAGCATGGTGGCTTTGCTCCTCTGGATTCCCCAAAGAAATCCAATCTACAGTGGAAGATTTGCCTTTTGAAAGGAACAATCTGTTTAGTGAGAAAACAGGTAATTTGTTAACAGATCTGTTGGCAGATAACAGACAGATGGGTGCTTAACATCATCCATGCAAGCTATACTATAGAATTTCTCCCCCTATCTGCTCCAAAAGCTGCTTATCCATCTCTCTTCAGGGACCACTGTCATTAGAGGATACTCATTCAAGAGGTGGGCACTCTCCTTTGACAGGGGGCTATGGAATGCATACCTACCCCACATCTATGGAAAGGGTTTTACTCCAAAGTATTACCTCATCCCCAAGAAAAAGGAAGGATTGAGACCCATCTTGGAACCCTCAAAAATAAATGTCTTCATCCACAAATCAAATTTAAGGATGGTCAACCTGTCCCCAGTGAAATAAAGGCTGCTGGTTTGCAGCTCTCAATATGCCTACTTCCATATAGACATCCACCCCACACATAAGGTTTCTAAGGTTTGCGGTGGGCCTGAACCATTATCAATATAAGGTGCTCCCATTTGGCCTTGCTACAGCACAAGGGTATTCACAAAAATACACCCAGTAGTGGCAGCCTACTTCAGATATCAGTTTTCCCCTACCTCGACATCTCACTACTTATGTGGGAAATCTCAGCAGGAGGTATTGACAGCAACCACTTTCCTGCTCAGTCTTCTATCACTGGGACTCTACGTAAACATAGAAAAGTCTCCATTTTAGTTCCAGCACAAACTATAGAATTTATCAGAGTGACTCTGGACTCTGTCAGGACCAAAGTGTACCTGCCAAAGGACAGATTCCAGTCCATAGAGGAACTTGTCAGTCAGCTCTGGCTGATCCCGCAGACATCAGTTCATTCATGTATCATCCTTTTAAATCACATGGTGTCCTGTACATATGTGATCCCCTTCATGAGACTTGTCTCCATTGCCTGACAGGCTTGGATTCGATTAGTATACGTAGCAGGCAGACAAACAAGGTATGGATAAGCTTGTCTCACTCCCACACAGCTAGCTTCTCTAGCTTGGTGGGAGGATAGGGATGAAGTGTGTGGGGGAGTCCCCTTTACTCCTCCACCAATTATCACAGATGCCTCCTTGTTAAGATGGGGTGCCTGCCTGGATGAACATACAGTACAAGACACGTGGACTCCCCAGGAGTCCGGGATGCACAAAGACTCATAGACTTTAAGGCCAGAAGGGACCATCATGATCATTTAATCTGACCTCCTGCACATTGCAGGCAACAGAACATTCACCCACCCACTCCTGTAATAGGCCCATAACCTCTGCCTCAAATCTTGATTTAAAGACTTCAAATTACAGAGAATCCACCATTTACTGTAGTTCAAACCAGCAAGTGACCTGTGCCCTGTCGTGCAGGGGAAGGCCAAAAAAAACCCAGGAAGATTCCTTCCCAACCCCAAATATGGCAGTCCTTAGACCCTGAGCATGTGGGCTCAGTCCAACAGCTTAGACACCTGGGAAAAAATTCTCGGTAATAACTCAGAGCCCTCTCCATCTAGTTTCCCATCTCCAGCCCTTAGAAATATTTGTTTCTAGTAGTGGATGGGCCATTGTGACAATGTCAGCATACCATCCCCTCCATAAACTTATCAAACTCAGTCTTGAAACAAATTACCATATATAGTCATTCATTACGCTCATAGAATCATAGAATAACAGAGTTGGAAGGGACCTCTGGAGGCCATCTAGTCCAACCCCCTGCCCAGAGCAGGACCAATCCCAACTAAATCATCCCAGCCAGGGCTTTGTCAAGCCTGACCTTAAAAACTTCTAAGGAAGAGGATTCCACCACCTCCTTAGGTAACGCATTCCAGTGTTTCACCACTCTCCTACTGAAAAAGTTTTTCCTAATATCCAACCTAAACCTCCCCCACTGCAACTTGAGACCATTACTCCTTGTCCTGTCATCTGCTATCACTGAGAATAGTCTAGATCCATCCTCTTTGGATCCACCTTTCAGGTAGTTAAAAGCAGCTATCAAATCCCCCCTCATTCTTCTCTTCCGTAGACTAAACAATCCCAGTTCCCTCAGCCTCTCCTCATAAGTCATGTGTTCCAGTCCCCTAATCATTTTTGTTGCCGTTCGCTGGACTCTCTCCAATTTATCCACATCCTTCTTGTAGTGTGGGGCCCAAAACTGGACACAGTACTCCAGATGAGGCCTCACCAATGTCGACTAGAGGGGAATGATCACGTCCCTCGATCTGCTGGCAATGCCCCTACTTATACATCCCAAAATGCCATTGGCCTTCTTGGCAACAAGGGCACACTCCTGACTCATATCCAGCTTCTCGTCCACTGTCACCCCTAGGTCCTTCTCTGCAGAACTGCTGCCTAGCCATTCTGTCCCTAGTCTGTAGCGGTGCATTGGATTCTTCCATCCTAAGAGTAGGACTCTGCACTTGTCCTTGTTGAACCTCATCAGATTTCTTTTGGCCCAATCCTCCAATTTGTCTAGGTCCCTCTGTATCCTATCCCTACCGTCCAGCGTATCTACCACTCCTCCCAGTTTAGTGTCATCTGCAAACTTGCTGAGGGTGCAATCCACACCATCCTCCAGATCATTAATGAAGATATTGAACAAAACCGGCCCCAGGACCGACCCTTGAGGCACTCCGCTAGATACCGGCTGCCAACTAGACATGGAGCCATTGATCACTACCCGTTGAGCCCGACAATCTAGCCAACTTTCTACCCACCTTGTTGTGCATCCATACAGCCCATACTTCTTTAACTTGCTGACAAGAATACTGTGGGAGACCGTGTCAAAAGCTTTGCTAAAGTTGAGGAATAACACGTCCACTGCTTTCCCTTCATCCACAGAACCAGTTACCTCATCATAGAAGGCAATTAGATTAGTCAGGCATGACTTGCCCTTGGTGAATCCATGCTGACTGTTCCTGATCACTTTTCTCTCGTCTAAGTGCTTCAGAATTGATTCCTTGAGGACATGCTCCATGATTTTTCCGGGGACTGAGGTGAGGCTGACTGGCCTGTAGTTCCCAGGATCATCCTTCTTCCGTTTTTTAAAGATGGGCACTACATTAGCCTTTTTCCAATCTTCCGGGACTTCCCCCGATTGCCATGAAGTTTCAAAGATAATGGTCAATGGCTCTGCAATCACATCTGCCAATTCCTTTAGCACTCTCGGATGCAACGCATCCGGCCCCATGGACTTGTGCACATCCAGTTTTTCTAAATAGTCCTGAACCACTTCTTCCTTCACAGGGGGCTGGCCACCTCCTCCCCATGCTGTGCTGCCCAGTGCAGTAGTCTGGGAGCTGACCTTGTTCGTGAAGACAGAGGCAAAAAAAAAGCATTGAGTACGTTAGCTTTTTCCACATCCTCTGTCACCAGGTTGCCTCCCTCATTTAGTAAGGGGCCCACACTTTCCTTGGCTTTCTTCTTATTGCCAACATACCTGAAGAAACCCTTCTTGTTACTCTTAACATCCCTCGCTAGCTGCAACTCCAGGTGTGATTTAGCCTTCCTGATTCCATTCCTACATGCCCAAGCAATATTTATATACTCATCCCTGGTCATTTGTCCAATCTTCCACTTCTTGTAAGCCTCTTTTTTGTGTTTAAGATCAGCAAGGATTTCACTGTTAAGCCAAGCTGGTCGCCTGCCATATTTACTATTCTTTCTATACATCGGGATGGTTTGTCCCTGTAACTTCAATAAGGATTCTTTAAAATACAGCCAGCTCTCCTGGACTCCTTTCCCCCTCATGTTATTCTCCCAGGGGATCTTGCCCATCAGTTCCCTGAGGGAGTCAAAGTCTGCTTTTCTGAAGTTCAGGGTCCATATTCTGCTGCTTTCCTTTCTTCCTTGTGTCAGGATCCTGAACTCGACCATCTCATGGTCACTGCCTCCCAGGTTCCCATCCACTTTTGCTTCCCCTACTAATTCTTCCCGGTTTGTGAGCAGGAGGTCAAGAAGAGCTCCACCCCTAGTTGATTCCTCCAGCACTTGCACCAGGAAATTGTCCCCTACAGTTTCCAAAAACTTCCTGGATTATCTGTGCATCGCTGTATTGCTCTCCCAGCAGATATCAGGATGGTTGAAGTCGCCCATGAGAACCAGGGCGTGCGATCTAGTAGCTTCTGCGACTTGCTGGAAGAAAGCCTCGTCCACCTCATCCCCCTGGTCCGGTGGTCTATAGCAGACTCCCACCACGACATCACCCTTGATACTCAGGCTTCTAAACTTAATCCAGAGACTCTCAGGTTTTTCTGCAGTTTCATTCTTGAGCTCTGAGCAGTCATACTGCTCCCTTACATACAGTGCAACTCCCCCACCTTTTCTGGCCTCCCTGTCCTTCCTGAACAGTTTATACCCATCCATGACAGTACTCCAGTTACGCGAGTTATCCCACCAAGTCTCCGTTATTCCAGTCACATCACCCTGTTCATTTATAAGTCGACCCCCCAAGATGGATAGGTAAAAATAGTAAAAACTGTATGATCCTTTCATAAGCCGACCTTATATTTCAGGGGTTGGCAAACTTTGGCTCCCGACTCGTCAGGGGTTGCTGGCGAGTCGGGATGTTTTGTTTACCTGGAGCATTCATAGGCATGGAGCCCTTTAATTCCCTTTGGCCGTAGTTCGCCGTTCCCAGCCAATGGGAGCTGCAGGAAGTGGCGCACCACTTCCCGCAGCTCCCATTGGCTAGGAACGGCAAACTGCGGCCACAGGGAATTGAGGGGCTCCATGCCTGCAGACACTCCAGATAAACAAAATGACAATGCATTAGATATTCAATTCAATGATTTCATAGAGTTTAAAATCATCAAATTTTGGTGTAGACCAGTTTATAAGCCGGCCCCCGCTCTTTGATGCATCACTTTTTTACCAAAAATATTTGGCTTATGATCGAGTATATACAGTAGGTATTTTTGCCCCACTACTCCCCATGGAAAGCTGTTCCAGAACTTCACTCCTCTGATGGTTAATTTAATGTCATGCCTAAACTTACTTATGGCCAGTTTATATCCATTTGTTCTTGTGCCAGGATTGGCCCTTAACCTAGATAACTCGTCTCCCTCCTTAGTGTTCATCCCTCTGATGTATTTCTAGAGAACAATCATATCTCCCCTGAGCCTTCATTTTGTTCGGCTAAGCAAGACAAGATCCTTAAGTCTCCTCTTCTAAGTTAGGTTCTCCGTTCCTCTGATCATCCTAGTAGCCCTTCTCGGCACCTGTTCCAGTTTGAATTCATCTTTCTTAAACATAGGGAACGAGAATTGTACACAGTATTCCAAATGAAATCTCACCAGTGCCTTGTATAATGATGATAACACTTCCCTATCTCTACTGGCAATACCTCACCTGATATGCATCCTAGGATTGCATTTGTCTTTTTCATGGCTGCATCACATTGGCATTTCATAGTCATCCTGTGATTGACCAGTATATCCAGGTCTTTCTCGTACTCTGTCACTTCCAACTGATACGTCCCCGGCTTATAGCAAAAATTCTTGTTGTAAGTCTCTAAGGGCATGACCTTGCACTTTGCACTATTAAATTTCATCCTATTTCTGTTACACCGATTTTCCAGGTCATCCAAATCTTCTCGTATGACATTCTAGTCCTCCTACATATTGGCAATGCCTCCCAACTTTGTGTCATCTGCAAAGTTTGTTAGCACACTTCCATTTTTTATGCCCAGGGCACGAATGAAAATGTTAAATAAAATTGGGCCCAACACCAGTTCTTGAGGAATTCCACTAGTAACCTCTCTCCACCTGGCAGTTCACCTTTCTGCATAACCTGTTTCAGTCTCCCCTTTAATGATTTTGTCATCCATCTTCATCAATTTAATAATTTCCCATGTGGATCTTTATCAAATGCTTTAATCCAGGTGAAATGCTGAAATCCAGGTAGATTAGATCTACATTTCATTTATCTAGAAAATCGGTTAACTTGTCAAAGAAAGAGATCAAGTTGGTCTGGCGTGATCTACTTTTTGTAAAACCATGTTGCATTTTATCCCAATTACCATTTACCTCTATGTCCTTAACTACTGTCTTTCAAAATTTGTTCTAAAACCTTGCATATAACTGAGGTCAAACTAATGGGCCTGTATTCATTTATGGCAATGTATACATTTAGGTGTTTGACCATACCTAGACTGTCTTTAATCTGCACCCCTCTTCAGTGTTTAGTGGTCTCTCTTCTTCTTTCTTGGTTTTCTTTTTATTTATATGGCTAAAGAATCTTTTAGAATAGGTTTTACTTTCCTTTGCAAGGTCTAACTCTGCCTGGCTTTTCGCAGTTCTCACTTTTTCTCTACACTTTTTGACCTCAAAGAGGTAGTTTTCCTTGCTGATCCATCCCTTGTTCCATTCCTAATAGGCTTTCTCTTAATAACCTGTTTTGAGATGCTTCTCCATCCACTTTGGTCTGCAACCCTTCCCTATGATTTTTTTCCCCTTGTTTGGAACGTAGGCTTCAGATAGTTTCTGCAACTTTGACTTTTACTTTCAAGACTCACATTCAGATCCTTGAGTTCTTCTTCAGTCCAGTCCACTTCCCTAACTAATTCCTTACATTTTTTAAAAAGTTTTTGCCCTTTTGAAATCAAGGACCCTAGCTGCAGGCCTGTTTTTGTTTATCCTTCCAATTTAAACTGAATTAACTCATGATTACTTGAATCAAGGTTGTCCTCTACAACCAGTTCTTCTATGAGGTCCTTGCTACTTACCAATACTAAATCTAAAAGGGCATCACCTCTTCTTGGTTCGGTGACTGTTTGGTGAAGAAATTTGTTGGCTACTGCATCCAAAGATATGTGGGCGCTACCATTATTAGTAGCACCTGCCCTCCAATCTGTAGCTGGGAAATTAGTCTCACATAATCACACAATACCCCGTAGTACTTATTTTCATTAAAAATATTAAAGAGGTCGCTATCTATATCCAAATGAGATCATGGGGGTCTGGGCAAACCAGATGCAGTATCGCAGTTGAGCCTCTGTTACTTCTTCAAAGTGATTTTGACTAGGGGTGTAAAGCGATTAAAAAAATTAATTGCAATTAATCCTCTGTTAAACTTTAATAGAATACCATTTATTTAAATATTTTTTCATGTTTTCTACATTTTCAAATATATTGATTTCAATTACAACACAGAATACAAAGTGTACAATGCTCACTTTATATTTATTTTTAAATTACAAGTAATTGAACTGTAAAAAAAAAAGATAGTATTTTTCAATTCACCTAATACAAGTACTGTAGTGCAATCTCTTTATCATGAAAGTTGAACTTACAAATGTAGAATTATGTACAAAAAAACCTGCTTTTAAAAAATAAGAGTGTAAAACTTTAGAGCCTGCAAGTCCACTCAGTCCTACTTCTCGTTTAGCCAATTGCTCAGACAAACAAGTTTCTTTACATTTGCAGGAGATAATGCTGGCCACTTCATGTTTATAATGTCACCTGAAAGTGAGAACAGACATTCACATGGCACAGGCGTCGCAAGATGTTTATGTGCCAGATGCGCTAAAGATTCATACGTCCCTTCATGCTTCAACCATAATTCCAAGCATCATGCTGATGACGGGTTCCGCTCAATAACAGTCCAAACCAGTGCGGTCCGACACATGTTCATTTTCATTATCTGAGTCAGATGCCATCAGCAGAAGATTGATTTTCGTTTTTGGTTGTTTGGGTTCTGTTTCCATATCAAAGTGTTGCTCTTTTAAGACTTCTGAAACAAAACACCTCGTCCCTCTCAGATTTTGGAAGACACTTCAGAGTCTTAAACCTTGAGTCGAGTGCTTTAGAAATCTCACATTGGTACGTTCTTTGCGTTTTGTGAAATCTGCAGTAAAAGTGTTCTTTAAATGAACTGGGTCACCATCCGAGACTGCTATAACATGAAATACATGGCAGAATGCAGGTAAAACAGAGCATGGGACATACAATTCTCCTCCAAGGAGTTCAGTCACAAATTTAATTAATGCATTATTTTTTTAACTAGCATCATCAGCATGGAAGCATGTCCTCTGGAATGGTGGCCAAAGCATGAAGGAGCATACGAATGTTTAGCATATCTGGCACGTAAATAACTTGCAATGCCGGCTACAAAAGTGTCATGCAAATGCCTGTTCTCGCTTTCTGGTGACATTGTAAATAAGAAGAGGGCAGCATTATCTCCTGTAAATGTAAACAAATTTGTTTGTCTGAGCGATTGGCTGAACAAGAAGTAGGACTGAGTGGACTTGTAGGCTCTGAAGTTTTACATTGTTTTGGTTTTGAGTGCAGTTATGTAAAAAAATAATCTACATTTGTAAGTTGCACTTTCACAACAAAGATTTCACTACAGTACTTGTATGTGATGAATTGAAAAATACTGTTTCTTTTAAAAAACAAGGAGTCCTTGTGGCACCTTAGAGACTAACGAATTTATTTTACAAAGCCCTGGCTGGGATGATTTAGTTGGGGATTGGTCCTGCTTTGAGCAGGGGGTTGGACTAGATGACCTCCTGAGGCTAGACCCACTTGCTTATGCCCAAATAAATTTGTTAGTCTCTAAGGTGCCACAAGGACTCCTCGTTGTTTTTGCTGATACAGACTAAGATGGCTACGACTCTGAAAACTATGTCTTTTGTTTATCATTTTTACAGTGCAAATATTTGTAATAAAAATAATATACATTTTGATTTCAGTTACAACACAGAATACAAGATATATGAACATGTAGAAAAACTTCCAAGATATTTCATAAATTTCAATTGGTATTCTATTGTTTAACGTGTGATTTAAAACTGCGATTAATCACGATTAATTTTTTTAATCGCGAATAACTTTTTTGAGTTAATGGCGTAAGTTAGCTGCAATTAATCGACAGCCTTAATTTTGACCCCAACAGATTCTGTTTTACCAATCCATCACTTCTAATTTCTTTACAGTCTACCTCATCATTAATATACAATGCTACTTGACCACCTTTATTTTTATTTCTGTCTTTCCTGAACAGCACAGAGAAAATTCAATACTGGTGTTCCAATTATGAGTACTATTCCATCATGTTTTCATTATCCGTTGTGACAGAGCTCCTTCTCTGCCACAGTGGGTTCCGCGCTTCCACTTAGTGGTGGGCTGGGGTATTCCTCTCTACCTCAGAATTTCCCCACGCCCCTGGGCTTGCTGTCCATACCTTGCCTGAGCTGGGTTCCTCCCGGCCTCCCTGATGGGGGACAGGGAGGGGGAAGGGAGCCTCTTAGTCTGTGGTAGTCTCTCCAGGCGTGGTGGCAACAAACCAGGCACCCAGTTCAGTCTCTCCTCTCTGGCAAGATCTCTTCCCTCGGACCTCCAGGGCCCAGAAGGACTGTTCACCCTGTTAGATAGGGTTTTCCCTGCCCTTCACCTCTGTACGTGTGCAGTTTTTCCTCCTGGTGCTTGTCAGCATCTGCATCGCCCAGCTCCCCAGTAGCGCGCTTTCCTCCTACAACTCCTATCGCATGCCTATCTGGCTGGAGGGGAGGCTTTTAACAGGTACTGGCAGGCCCTTGATTGGCCCCGGGTGTTCTAATTTACCTAGAGTAACCTCTGTTCAGTTACCAAGGGAAAAAGGACCTACTTATCCTGGGGCTAATATACCTGTCTTTCAGCACTCTCCTGTAGCCATCTGGTCTGACCCTGTCACACCCTGTAATATCTAATTCCACTTCCTGAACCAATAGTTCTAGTTCCTCCTTTTTGTTATCCAGGCTCCTTGCACTGGTGTACAGACATCTAATTTGTTTCTGATTGACTGCACCCAGATTCTTCACTTGAATAAGTACAGTTACTTCACTGTGTATATGTCTAACTGGTCTGTTACTGCCGTTGGTACTTTATTTCCTCTTGTCCATTCTCCTGCCTTCTGTTGTTCCTTTCTTCATTGCTGTATCCTCTTTTTACTTGAATCTCCTCCCACTCAGAATTAGTATCAGGTGTAGAAATTACATGAGCATTCCCCCAACCGACTTCCCTGAATTAGTAATGTAAAGTTTTTTTTAACCAGTTTTGCCAATCTTCATCCCATAAGTCTTATTTCCCTCCCTACTTAGGTGGAGTCCATCTCATGAGAACAGTCCTCTGTCCGTGAATGCCTCCCAGTGGTCCAACATCCCAAAGCCCTCCAATGCCTGTGCCATCTGTTGAGCATCATGATCTTGTCTTTCCTTCACTCTCCTTCTCTAGGAACAGGTAGAATCCCACTGAAGATCACTTGAGCCTCCATTCCTTTAAGCATCTTCCCCAGCTTGGCATAGTCTTCCTTGATGCATCCTAGCAAGAATCTAGCAGTATCATTTGTCCCCATGAGCAGAACAATCAGTGGATACTTTGCTGCTCCCATAGACATATTAAAACTGCAGGCAGTCCAAGAAACCTGCAAGCAGTTTCTCCCAGTCATTCAGTCAATGCATAGTCAAGTGATGTCAGATAACATAACAACAGATTTCGACGTCAACAAACGAGAAAGTGAGATCCATCTCCCTCTACATGGAGACAGTCAATCTGTGGAACTGGTGTATTCGACACCAGATAACCCTGTCAGCAGTACATCTCCCTTGGATACACAACGCTGTGGCAGATATTTGTCACCAGACCACAAATGGGAATTGCATGATTCCATGGTACAGAATATATTCCATCAATGGGGGTCTCTATTGGAACTGTTTGTGTCACAGCAGAACAGACAATGAATGCACAGTTTACTGCTCCAGAGTAGCCGTAAGTCAGGACTCCAGCAGTGATGCATTTCTAGTTACTTGGTCAGGACAACTAAGGTACTCCTTCCCACCCATCCTCCTCTTACTTCAGATTCTCAGGAAGACTGCACAAAATGGGGCAATGATCATTCTGCGTGCTCCCAGATGGCCAAGACAATTCTTCAGATGACAGACTTCCTCAGATGTCAGTACGCCCATATATCAGCATCTAGATCTTCCCAGACCTTTTGACCCAAGACAAGGGCAGGGTCAGACATCCCAGTCCAGCTCCCTCCACCTGACAGTCTAATATTTGGAAGGGTGTCGAACTTAAAGAGATCATGTTCACAGACAGGCCAGACCATCTTTAACAATATTAGGAAAGACTCCATGAGGAAATGCTATGTAGCTAAGCGGAAAAAGTTCTCGATCTGGTTACAGTGTCACCAGATAACTCCAGAGGAATCCAATGTCCCTCCTATATTTAAATATCTCCTATCCTTAAAGACAACAAGTCTTTCCCTTAGTTCCCTAAGTGTCCACTTACAGCTATCAGCCCTGTCATCCTCTGATTGATAGCCATTCAATCTTCACCCATCCTGTGACAGTATATTTTCTGAAGGATCTGGTCAGAACCTTTCCTCCCATGATCAAACCTATCCCAACATGGGATCTCAGTTTGGTCCTCTCGTTGTTAACAAGTGTGTCATTCAAACTCATGGCTTCGTGCTCTTTAGTCTACTTGATATGAAGGTGGCCTTTTAGGCAGCCGTCACCTCAGCCAAAAGAGTAGGTGAACTGAGGGCCCTTATGGTAGACCCACCGTATACAATCCATAAGGATAACATTTCTCTCAGACTACATCCTTAATTTACCACCAAGGTGGTCTTGGGTTTTCATCAGACACTCCGCCTACCTTTTTCCCCAAAGCCACACGCCACCAGTGAAGACAGTAGACTTCATTCATTGGACATCTGTTGGGCCATGGTGTTCTCCCTGCAAAGAACAAAATCCTTTTGGAAACTGCCTAGATTATGTATATCATTCACAGAACAGAGAGGGGAAGCAACCTCTTCCCAAAGACTTTCCACGTCGATTTTGGCATGCATTGTCCTGTGTTATGGGTTGCTCTTCTCTTACAGGGAGTGAGCACTCGCTCCACTGGAGCTCAGGCCACTTCTGTAGCCTCTTTGGGTATGTCTTCACTGTAATTAAAAACCCACGGATGGCCTGTGCCAGTGGACACAGGCTCAGGCTAAGGGGCTGTTTAATTGGAGTGTAGACTTCTGGGCTCAGGTTGTATCCTGAGCTCTGGGATCCTCCCACCTCCCAGGGTCCTAGAACCTGGGCTCCAGCCAGAGCTCAGAAGTCTACACTGCAGTAAAAAGAGCCACAAGCCTGGTGAGCCCAAGTCAGCTGGCATGGGCCAGCTATGGGTTTTTAATTGCAGTGTAGACTTACCTCTTTGTGGCATTCCTGTCATCAAAATTTGTAATGCAACTATGTGTGGGGTTTGATCTGTACCTTCATGAGACTCTATGTCCTAGTGCAGGCTTCAGCAGCTGATGCATCTATCAGTACAGCAATACACCTGTCATTGATATAGCAGAGGTCCTTGCCACCCTCTTCAATGACTACTGCTTGTCAGTCACCCGTGTGGAAAATACATTGGGATCAGAACTCAAAGAAAGAAGTTACTTACCTTGTATAGTAACTGGCATTCTTCAAGATGAGTGGTCCCTGTTGTATTTTAGTACCCACATTACTTCCCCTCTGCTTCAGATCTTTCTCTTACAATTTGCAGTAGAGAAGGAACTGGAGAAATGGTTGGTCCACACCACCTCTTGTACTCTGTTTGGAGAGTGAGGAGAGAAAGGGTACATGTGTGGACCAACAGACAGTGTTACCAAAAATCTTCCAGTCTCAGGCACATGGAGCACATGTGTGCCCACAGTAGAATACACATAGGGATCACACATTTGGAAGAAGTCCAGTTACTGTGCAAGGTAAGTAACTTCTCTTTAATACAGCATTTTTCCTTTAGCAAAGGTTCTGTTTTGCTGATCTTCTTGTGCTGCAAGTTCTTGTTAGTTTTATTCCAGGGACAGATTTATGGATTTTAAAAGTTAGTAGTCACAACCATAATAATTAGAATCCAAAGTGTCTTTCTCTTTGGATTATTAAAATGTTTAATTTTGTCTCATTTATATAAAATAAAATGCTACGTTTTGCAAGGGTGAGAAATTCTGATCTGCCATTTTGAATTTGTTCTTTAAACCTACATGAGTTTACAATGTCCATTTAAGGACATAGGCTCAAATTCTGAAACTGACTGCTCAGATGGATCCTTGCACCTGCACAGAACTCTAATAAAATCAGTGAAGCTCTACATCAGGGATCTCATACTCAAATCACCACGAGGGCCACATGAGGCCTAGTACATTGGCCCGAGAGCCACATCACTGAAACCTTAGATACGTTATAATAGCCCTACAGAATAGAAATGCTGGGGCAGATCCTCAGCTGGTGTAAATTGCCATAGCTCCACTGACTTCCACTGAACTCTGGCAATTTATACCAGCCGATGATGTGCCCAGCTGTATGCAGTGTTCATGTTTAGCCCTAAGGTCTAAAATTGCATCTCTTTCTCACTTGAGGCCTTGTTGGAAATGGCCCTGAGAATCAGACCATGGGATTTGAAAAGTAAGTGACTGGAAGAGTAATCAAAATGCAGAGTGAAAGTGACTGGGAGAATGGGAAGAGACAGAATGAGGGAAACTCACTGATATGGGGGAAGAAAAGAATTGAGTCATACATAAAGAAGAAAGCTCCTGTCCTGTTCCACAGAACAGACAGATTTAAAGTAACTAACATCATTCACAAGAATGAATCCATTTACCTCCTTCATACCGCTGCCCCAAGAATCTGCTCCCCCAATGAGTAGTTCAAAGACATCAGTGCAAATTATATTCTTTACATCCCCTGTTAAATTACTGCTGAAGAAACGCTAAATGTAGTTGTGCTGCAAGGATCCGTTAATTCATATTTTACCACTCTTCCCCTTCCCTGCCCCCATTCCAACCCCTTCCCCAAAGTCCCCGCCCCCTCCCTGTCTCTATTCCAACCCCTTCGCCAAATCCCTGCCCCAGCCCTGCCTCTTCTCCTCCTCCTCCTCCCCTGAGCACGCTGCATCCCTGCTGCTCCCCCCTCCCTCCTGGAAAGTCCTAAGTGCCGCCAAACAACTGTTTGGCGGCAGGAAGCACTGGGAGGTAGGCATAGGAGCAGGGGTGCGGCATGCTTGCAGGGGAGGAATTTGGCTGCCAGTGGGTGCTCGAGCCCCAGAGCACCCACGGAGTCGGTGCCTATGGCGGGCCACAGGAAATAACTCCGTGGGGCGCGTGTTTAAGACCCCTGCTCTACATGGATGCAAGGGTCCACCTGCACAGATCCAGTTGTGGGATTGGGGCACTAGGTGGTAAAAAACGGAATATTAATATAATCTGTTAAAAGACTGTTCCAACTCTTCTCCTGTAGCTCAGTTCAGTCATACAAACATTTTTTTTCTCTAAGATTCGAGTATCTGATTATTAATTGTCTCTAAATGTAGAAGGTTAACCTAATTTCCATATTCTGAATTTGCTTACAGTTCAGGGCCACCATCCTGAAAACCCTTTGAAGATGAGACTACTTTGTATAAGGAACTGGGCTCCCCTTCCCCATGCATTTTGCTTTGCAAACAGTCCTCACATAGTCCCCTGTAGGTTCAACACAGCATGCTTTATTTACAGTGTCTTATACGGGTTTGTGTCCCCACAGCATAAGACTTCCCCCAAGCTCTACATAATCCATAGGCACAGGGTGCGATGGGGAGAGAGATCTCATCTCTCTGAGACCCTGGGTGTCTGCTCTTCCTTCCAGCCGCCGCCTCCTCCTTTCCTGTCTCCCTTTTAACTGTCCCCAGCTGACAAGCTGAATCACCTTGTTAACTGGTTAATGACCCAGTCCTTAATTATCTCCCAAATTTGGCCCCTTTGGGAAGCTTATAGAGTGGTTAGTTGGCCTTAAGCTACTCCCATTCTGTCACAGGATCCTAGTTTTATAACATTGCAGCACAACCTAGTCTCTAAATCTGTGCTCTAAAGATGAGGCATTATGGAAAAGTGACTGCATTGTTAATGAAGATGTTTTATTTACTTACCTTGACAGTTATCTGCAAACTGTGTTTGCTTATAGATTATATTAATATAAAATATGAGCAAAACTATACATATGGAATTAAGGGAATAATAAATTCTTGTAGAAAATATTTGTACTCTAAAGAAAAAAGTTTATTGTACCTGGTTAAACATTCTTTGTTCTCTTATGTGGATGCTGAAGTGAAAGTAAAAGATTCCAGCAGTTTCCAGAAATACCCACCCCAAATTATAAATTGCAAGTTTCAAAAGGGACTCTGTGTAGTATTCTGTGTCAAAGCCTCCAGCTGTCAATCCCTTCTTCCTAAAAGCAGATAGAGCGTAGAAATAATATGCTAAGTTTTCCTTTGCATCAGAGTATGTCTACACTGCAATAGGGAGCACATGTAGACATACCTGAGCTAGCTTTGATCTAGCTAGGTTAACGGTAGTTCTGGTATGTCTATGTATGCTGCAGTCACACCTCCCAACTGCAGTGTAGACATGCCTTCCTTACGAAAATGAATACCCAACAATCAAGCACGTTCTTAAGGAAGGATACAACATCAGTCTGCATCACTACTGGCATTGCAGATTCATTAAGATTTCTGAAAAATTATGCCATTTCCCATGTGTTCCTTATGCTCTTCTACTACATACAGTTTAACTGAAAGCACTTCTCTATTAAGGAGTCTAGAAAATTTCAACGAGAAGACACATTTAGCACATATTAACACAGACAACAATATTCAGAAGAACAATTGCACACATTTGACTGTTCCTTTTTTATCTGGAAGAATATCTAGAGAATACTTTATCTTATTAATGATCTCTCTCCGTTATGTTCGTTGTAAATCTGGACTCATCCATTGACCTTGATTTGAAAAAATCTGTACTAGAAATGGGCCACTATTTAGACCTAAATTGTTTTTTCTACACCTATTTTAAAAATGTCTGGCATGCCCATGCGCATTAACTGTTCTGTGGGACAAAATGGCTATTTTATGTGACAGAACCCGAGATTTAATATCTAAAAGAGGTACTTCAGGAGTGATGTCATTAGGGAGTTATAAGAAACTGGGTACTCACAGCCTGTCGTATCACTGTCAAGGTCTAATAGCTTCAGGACCAATGGGAGAGTAAATGATGTACTGCTATTCAGGGATTGTCCAGTCTTTAATATGCGTTCAGTTAGTTTATATTGAAAAGAAAGACACGCACACACGGTAGAAATTCTCTGAAATAGTTTGAGAGCAATCCTGTGTGTCCCAGTGTAGGAGACATAACATCACCATAAGAGTGCTAATCTATATAGGAAATTGCTTTCTGAGAACAACAATTATAAGGAAGTTGATTTTTATTGTGGAAATAAAATCTAATAAATATTTCAGGTGTTTGGGTTCATTCATATATTAGATAAGTCCAAAACCCATCATCTGTTTTTAGTATAGTGATGTTAATGTTGTAGCGTTTTACAGTGGAAAAATGTACAGGACAGTCTAACATTATATATCAGAACGATTTACTCATGATAGTCTATGATGTAGTATATAGTTTTAATTGGTCAGAGTTAAAAATGAGAGTTCTAACAATAACTCCAGTTTATTAAGACAAATTATGCAAAATCTGTTTCCCAGGGTGATTACTTCCATTCTGCCAGTTGTTTGTGATGGGAAACTGTGTGAAGAAGGAGAATGGAAAGGGAAAAGTTTTTTCATAGTCATTCTGGAAGTAGGAGTTTGATGCTATAGGCAATCATGAGCCAATAATTTTTGATCTGTTCACTCAAAAGTTAAGCTTTGAAGGTTTTGATCATATTAGTTTTGTCTAGAAAAATTTAAAGTATTTGCACACATTTTCATGAGAGGGCTTTCTTGTAACATCATTAGTTGACATTAATGGGAAAATTACATTTGCTATACATGACAAATCGCATTTTAGAAAGAAAAATTGAGGAGTATTCTAACCAGAAGTTGGAAAACATTAAAAAGAAAGATTCTTTATGACTGAAGCATAACTAAAGGTGTATAATTGTGTATATGAAGAATCCAGATATCTGAATACTTAAAATAAAACTGGGTGATGTAAATATACTTTTGGTTTTAAGCATTGATTCCTGTAGCTTAAAAGAAGTTGATATATATCCGTCCCTTCTGTAAGAGCAATGAAAAATATACTTGCTTTGCAGGATGGCAGTTCAGCTGTCAAGGATGAACAGGTTAGCATTGCTAGTGAAGACACTGGATCATATGTATTACAAGAACAACAAGAATCTCTAATCTGTCAGGAACCTCTAGAGTTGGAAGAAATTCCTGAAATGCCAGAACTGCCAGCTCCTGAGAGCTATTCTGAATCTATATGTGAAGAGGATGTCACCCTTGCTTTGAAAGAGCTAGATGAGAGATGTGAAGAAGAAGAAGCTGACTTCTCTGGGTTATCTAGGTAAGAGTACACTTTATTTTAACTTCAGAAATAATGTACCACTTGTATATTCTAGCTTTCACATTAGTCAAGTAAAGCAACCCTTTTTCTGGTTGAATTTCTCATACTTATTATCAGAAATCTACTAACAGTACAAACTTTTAAAATAAGCACATCAAATAAATGTTTGATTCATTCTTCAAGTTACTCCCAACGTGGATCCCACTTACGGGTGTCTGTGTACCCCAGAACAGGAGTTTGGAGCATTTTCACTAGTAGTGTCTGGCAAGGGTTGTGCATGCACCCTGTATGCCCAAATTCCACTCAGTTCTTTCTAACCGCTTTAGGCAGTGAGTCAGAACAAAACTGTCCTTTTTGTAGATTTTGTTACTTGTTAGAGTAGAAGTTTATAATTAATTTGTTTATAGTTAGTTGTACACCTCTACCCCGATATAATGTGGTCTGATATCATGCGAATTCAAATATAATGCGGTAAAACAGCGCTCCGGGGAGCGGGGCTGCTTTACCTCGTTATATCTGAATTCGTGTTAGCTCAAGCAGTTCCTCTGCTCCCCCCCTTACTTGCTGCGGGCCCCCCCCCCCCCCGCCTCAGCTCACCTCCCTTCCGCCTCCTCCCACGAGCGCACCGCCGCTCTTCTCCCCCCTCCCTCCCAGCTTCCCGCGCCAAACAGCTGATTGGCATGGCAAGGCTGGGAGGGAGGGAGAAGCGGAGTGGCGGCGGCACGCTCAGGGGAGGAGGCGGAGGCAGAGTGGAGGTGAGCTGGGGCAGGGAGCGGTTCCTCTCCCTACCCCGATATAACACGGTCTCACCTATAAGATGGTAAGATTTTTTGGTTCCCGAGGACCGCATTATATTGGGGTGGAGGTGTAGTTGTCACTGTTTCATTTAGCCATTGGCAGAAGAGGGAGAGAGAGAGCAGATTGGAGCAGGGTTAGTTATGTCAGAGCCTAGATCTCCCAGCTTCAAATCACATCCTTCCTGTGGGGGGGTTCTCCTCTTTTTTTTTTTTTTTTCTTATGGAAAAATCCATGAGCATTATACTGGCCTTGAAGTAGAGACTGAGCACAGAGACTTCTTGTTCCCAACTCATCCTTCCAGTGCTCCTGTCCCTAGAAATGTGACATTGAGCACAGGAGCGGTAAAGAAACTGAAAGAGAGTAAAAAAAAATTCATCATAGTCGTCAAGAACCTCTGTTGTCCAAGGTCTGACATCTTAAATGCCAAGTTGACAAAGTAAGAGGATGGGCTCCTCAAAGGAATCATTTTCTGCTGGGTTGGGAAAAAGTGGGACCAGAACCCTCACTGCTGCACCATAATGAAGAGCCAGCACAGAGATCTTCTTTGATAACAAGGGCTTAAGGACACAGGAATGCAAAGGTGTGTTTATTATACCCCACCAAGGCATCAGATTTATCAGCACTTATCCATCACAACACCGCAACACTCAGCATTGTCTACTCCGCACTGCCTTTATTGGTACCATTGTCACAAGTGTACCCCATTGTGGGGCGTGAGGTCTTGGGGGAATCAAAGTAGAAATTTAGCAGTCCAAGTGGCCTAGCCTTCTGTGTAACCACAGCCCAGTGGCCAGAGGCAGTGCAACTGCCCTTCGGTACATGGCAGCGTGACCCAATGGTTAAGGTCAATGGGGCAGTCCTGCTGTGTGGCCCTAGGGAACCAGTGTTTCCACAATCAGTCTAGCTCACCCAGTAGCTCAGTCCAGATCCCTGCGGCACTTCCTACACTTCCATCCAAAGCTGGTAATCTCGTGGCCTCTGCTGTCTTTCCTCCTTTGGTGACAGTCGGCTGGGGGTCCACTGAAGCCTCAGCCTAGCTGGTTTCTGGTTCCTGGAGCTCTGGCAGTGTCCCTGGAGGAACCTGTAACACACATCTGCTCTTGTCGGTGGCCAGCTCAGACTGAACTTAGCTACTCCTTTTTATACGCTGGGTCCAGCTGGAGCATGCCCAGCAGGGGTGAGGGGGCGTGGCTTCCTCACCCTACAGAGTGTGGTTATCCCGTGTTGAACCAGTGTGCTGTAGGTACACCCTGTAACAACCATCATTATTAATTAAATCCTGCTTGCTACTTGCACTGGTCCCAGCCTCTGAGGATTCCTCATTGCAGAGGGAGACAGCGACAGCATCCTCAGCACAGGTTTCTCTTCCAAACAATTTCTCATCTCTGAGAGGTTCTTTTAGGTCCTCGCCAAATCTCAGGGTAATTCTAACACCTGACTCCCCAATCCTGAGAGTTTTCCCCAATTTTGGTACTAGCCAGATCTCCTTCCTAGAAAGAAACAAGGTTCCTATGATGAAAATGTATCTGAGAAAACATGGCAGTATGATTAAGAATGTGAACTCCATTCAGATCCTGCAGTCACCTATTATATGACTCCAATATTAGATGTTTCTGCATCCAAAGACTCTTAATTCCTCCTCAGACTCTGACAAGAGATCCCTTCCAAAGAGGAAAGTATATCGACAAAAGGAAAATAACGTCAGGGAGGGATATAGGAAAGAACCTCCTACTAACCTAAGGATTTAAATCCTCAGTATACTCCTTGGCTTCCCCAAAATTGGTCAAATTTTTCTTTTCCATATGATCAGCAACCATGGTCATATCAGACATCCTGGGCCATAATATCCACATTTTCAAGGACAAGTTTCCCCACAATACATGTGGTCTACATGTAAGTAGCCTGTTGCAAATTTTTGTGAATCTTATCACTGTCCTCATTAAGTTCAAGAGACAGAGGAACAACAAGATACTAATGATGAGGAAATACCTATTCATCAGGAAGATCCTTCTGATCATCTACATTGTTCTTCCTTGCCTGATGAAGGCATTTTACATGTTTTACCCTTTGATGATTTTAAAACCTTTCAAGAAATATTAGAATGTATGGCAAAATGTATGCCGGTCTGGGGTTCCGTCTGCCTCCCGCACTGCCCGTCTGGGGTTCTGTCCGCTGGCCCCTGCCACTTTTCAAAGGTTGCCGACCGCTGCTATAGAGTTTGTTGCAGCTCTCCTAGATTTGGTGGCAGCAAGAGCATTCTTCCCCCCAGACAAATTTCAGATAATGAAGAATCTGATCATCCAAAACAGTCAGGATGTGTCTGAATCTTCTAGGCCATAGGGCTTCATTTACAGTTGTAACTCTGTTTGCCAGATTATGTCCGATACTATTTCAGACTTGGATCCAAGTCAGTTTACAACCCAGAGCTTCATGACATGTCATTAAAGGTGGTGATTCTGGACCAGATTCTAGTTTCTCTGGACTGACAGAGGATAAAAGAAAAGTATATATGGAAGTTCAGTTTGTTTCTCCCATAGCATCCAAAGCTCTGATAACAGACGTATCCCAGATGGGTTAGGGAGCACATATAGATCACATTCAACTCTTGGCTTTTGGTCTCATTTACAATCCACAGTGCATGTAAACATCCTAAAATTCAGTGCAGTTAGACTAACTTGCACAATGTTTCTACCTATGATGGAGGACTCTTTAATCCAAGTTCTCATGGACAATTTCACAGAAGCCTATTATGTAAACAGGCAAGGAGGTGCAAGGTCAGACCTTCTTTGTTCTCAAGAAGCCATAAGACTCTGGGAATGGTGTATTCAGAATTGTACAGTCTGACAGCTCTTCATCTCCTGGGAGAGAGTAATGGGCTGGCAGACCCCCTAAGCAGGAAAGCGACCTCATCCCATGAATGGGAATTAAAAAATCATTTACTAGACTGACTTTTCCAAGAGTGGGGGTTTCCCCAAATAGGTTTATTCGCTTCAGATCAAAAGAGTAAATGTCCAATATTTTGTTCTCAAGCAGGACAGTATCCCAGGTCTCTAGCAGACACCTTCTTCATTTGTTGGTCACACAGTTCAATGTATGCTTTCCCTCCATTTCCGCTAATTCCAAGGGTGTTACAGATTGTAAAGTGAGAAAAAAACTCGCATTATATTGATGGATCTTGCTTGGCCTCATCAGTCTTGGTTCTTGGACATACTGCTTTGTCAAATCACTAATTTATCACACTCCCAGTTCAGAAGGACATGGTATCACAGTCTAGTCCTTCACCCAAACGCAGCTTCATTGTGTCTCACAGTTTGGATGATATCAGGATGTCCTAAGTAGTCAGTGCTCTTTGGAGGTACAAAATGTTCTTCCGGGCAGGAAATTATCTACTAGGATTACATATACTGCAAAATGGAAATTATTTTCATTATCTGCAATATCTAAGGGTTATGTTCCATGTCAGTGTTCTATTCCAATTATTTGTTTTTAAAGCACCCAGAAGTGTTTACTGTTTCAATTGCAGGTCATTGGCAGTTATTTCCACATTCCATCCTCCAGTAGAAGGAGGTTCTGTTTTCTCTCATCAATCAGTGTACGGATTTATGAGAGGTGTTCGTGTTTTCCTCTTGCGAGAAAGATCACTCCAACATGGGATTTAAATCTAGTACTTTCTTCACTTATGGACCCTCCTTTTGAACCTCTATCAAATTGTCCAATTCATTTATTGTCAATTTTGGTGGCATTTATATTAACTTGTAAAATTAAATGAATTGCAAGCTGTAATGATAAATTCTCCCTACACAGTTTTTCATATGGAGAGTGTAACTAGGAGACCACATCCGAAAGTATGGTCAGACTTTCATATCAATCAACTTATTCACTTACCAGACTTTTTTCTGAAACCTCATTCACATTGGTTTAACCTAAATTACATACTGTAGATGTCAGAAGATCATTATGATGTTACCTAGGTAGAAGTAAAATCTGTTTGTAGCACTCCAAGACTTTTCATTGCTTATGGTAATAAATCCAAAGGGATGGTTATTTTGTCACAAAGACTCTCAAAATGATATTGGATGGTATTACGACTGCTTACAACATTAATAAAAAGAATCTTCCTTCAAATATTTGGACTCACTCTACCAGAGCACAAGCCATGTGGACAATATGCCTAAGTCCAATAGCAGTTTTCAGAGTAGCAGCCATGTTAGTCTGTATTCTCAAAAAGAAAAGGAGTACTTGTGGCACCTTAGAGACTAACAAATTTATTTGAGCATAAGCTTTGATCTGTAGCTCACGAAAGCTTATGCTCAAATAAATTTGTTAGTCTCTAAGGTGCCACAAGTACTCCTTTTCAAATAGCAGTGTCCAAAATCTGCAGAGTGGCTGCCTGGCCATTAGTGCATATGTTTATGAACATTATTCATTAGTGATTGCTTCAATATCCGATGTCCATTTTGGAAAGACAGTTTTGCAATTTCTTTTCAAATAACTCATGCCCCTCACCTCCTCAAATGGTGACTTCTGGCTAATCACCATAAGTGGGATCCACAAGTGCACTAACTCAGAGAAGAAAGAACAGTTGCTTAATTCACAGTAACTGTGGTCCTTTGAGATGTTCTGCACATGTGCATCTCACAAACACCCTCTGTCCCTGAAACTAGGAGTGTGGATCCTGAGCGACAAAGTTGCAGTGTGGTCGCTATGCCCTTAAGCCCTTGGGAACAGGGGCATGAGGGCATATAGGCCACGTGTGACCCCTGATGGACATGACTAGTGAAAATGTTCCAAACGCCTGTGCTGGGGTACATAGATACCTGTAAGTGCAAAACATCTTGAAGAACCACTCTTACTGTGAGGAAAGTAACCTCACAGTTTTATTCCGTTCAGGAAATGGAACTGTTGGGTCAGTCCTGGGCCCAGCTCTATCTCCTTTGCACTTCTGAACAATGCATAGCACATAAAAAGCTGCCCTAGAGGAGCAGCGTCACACAAGAATCCTCAGTTGGCTCAAAACCATCAGCATGGGGGCAGGGGAAGGTTGGGGACCACAGAAGGTAAGCTTTAGCAGTTCAGGGAGAGCAAGAAAGCACAGACAGAGTTTGAAGATGAATAAATCACAATGAGAGAGGAACAGGAGAAGCTGAACATTGTAGATTTTTATATTGGGTCACTGTAATATGCCTTGCAAAAATTAAAGGCTGATGCCAGTCAGTAGCAGTTTGATTTCCCATGTACTAATTAGAATTCACCTGTTCTTGCAATGTGTTTACATTAAAAAAAATTAGTTCTAGCCTGAACAGTGATGAAGATAACCTTAGGGTTAGTCCTCTGACTAATAGGTGTCTGGTAAATGCTGCAGACTTTGTTTGTAGATTATGGGAGAAACTGCCTGCCTCTAGCCTGCTCACAAAGGCTTGCTTTACTTGTAGCTTTTATGGGCATTGCACTACTGAACTGAACACATGCAAATATTACAAAACCAACTTATTTTCCAGTGTCATGTTGTAAATGATTGCTGTGATGAGTAGTCTAAACAATATTGTTTTTCAAAAGATTTTCTCTGGTCAAGGACTGGGAAAATAAGCAGGGGGAATTTGGTCTACCAAGCATGGTTTAGCTGCTACAATCTACTACTAGAATTGTTAGCATCAAGAAGAAAGTAAATTTGTGGGCATGTTATTGTGTTAAATGGATAAGTTTTATTTAAAATGTGCTTTAAGTGCCTCTCTGAAAGGGAGGTTGGTACTGTGGGGGAAAAAATCATGTTAATTTTATAAAGTTTTTTATAAACATTGCTAATTGCAAATAAAATAGTAAGCTTGTTGTGTAATAAAGCATCAAGAAAAATAATTGTGTAAAAATATAATTTCTTCTAATACAGAAGTTTTTTAAAATTGTTAGTGACTTTGAGTATCAGCATTGATTAATCTGTCTCATAAGTAACAGCATTATCAGAGCATTGATACATGATGAAAAGTCCATCTGTAGGACATTCTTTGAACAACAGCTTGTTAAATTGTCCATAAAAGTGGACCTGTTCCAATCTATTTCTATCCACATATAGATATTACTTAAGATAATTTTAAAAATTGGTATACTGCAGCAAGAGCTTTTGGGTTGCTCCCAAGACAAGCTAGAGCTTTGCTACATTGCAGATGATCAGATAGTCAAGGAGTGGAATATTCAATTATATTATTTTTGGCAAGAAAATGTGTCCCTTTCTTAAATGTTCTATAGATAAAAATGTTAAACAGAAACAGCATAATATATGTTTACTTTGTTATTGGATATTTGGGGCTGTTTGTATCAACATTTATATTATAGCAGCAAACGCCTTACTTACAAAAGCCTTTTAATCTTCTCCTGCTTCATTGTTTATAGTTTCACTGCAGATTGCATTTTGTTCGAAACAAAACAGAATTCTCTCTAGATTTTTATTTTAGTGACTCACTTGTATTGCATGTTCTAATTAAAATTTTCAAAATAAATTAAATTAGTGAAAACTGTTTCTTTTTTTTCCTCATAGTATTTACTGACAAGCTTACATCATTTACTTTATTTACAGCCAAGATGAGGAAGAACAGGATGGTTTTCCAGAAGTACAGACTTCCCCACCACCTTCACCATTTCTTTCTGACATATTGGCAGCTTTTCAACCAGTGGCATATGATGATGAAGAGGAGGCCTGGCGCTGCCACGTCAATCAGATGCTGTCAGACACTGATGGATCGTGTGCAGTCTATACTTTTCATGTGTTCTCCAGGTTATTTCAGGTCAGTGACTCATTACTAATTAGTTTCTGACCCTTTTCCAAACCGTTCATTTTTCTAATTAATTTTCCAAGGCCTGACACTACCATAAAAAATTCAAATATATTAAAATAATGTTGTTATATGATCATGAAGTATTTTTTCCACAGGACCCTGCCTCATTTAATTCAAAGGATGGATATTGTGCAGGAAATAAGGCATCTGTTCAATATTTCTTTTTATCCTCATCATTTGTGTGTCCCATCCCACACACACTTTGTTTTTTACTGAACATCATCCAAACCCTTGGCTGATTGCAGAATTATTGATTTCTTCATGAGCTTTTCTGTGGCACTCATCACCAAAGTATGCCAGTTTAACAAATATTAGTGAGTTTGTCTTCACAAAACCCCATGAGGTAAGGAGGTTTTTCACAGAAAGGGAATTGATATACTAGGAGATTAAGTTAAAACATTTCTGTTAATTTAGGTTGCTTCAGTGATTGGAAACCCAGCTAGGGCCTGATTTTTTCAGAGTACTTAGCATTTTTATAGCACTTAATATGTTCTAAACACTGCAAATTAGGCATTAATTAATTAATCCTCTCACTATCCTGTGAGGAGGTGGATAAGTATTACCTCAGTGAAACTGACACAGAAAGACAAAGTGACTTGATCAAGGCCACACAGTGAGTGAGTGGCAGAACAAATATTAAAATTCAAGACCTCCTGACCCCAATTCTGTGCTCATTCCTCCAGACTACACTGCCTTACTCCCAGAGGCTTGAGCATCATCTCCCAGTTAATTCAGCTGTCGTTACAAGTGCTCAGCTTCTCTGAAAATCAGACCACAGCTGTCTGAAGTTGGGCGCCCAGAAGAAGAGAAACAAACTATTAGTATCCCCTTGTGAAAATGTTGATTTAAGTGATTTGTTCAGCATCACACAGGAAGTCTGTGACAGAGGTTATGATACAACACAGTCCTACTGGGTGGCATTCAACTGCCTTGACCAGGAAACCATAATTTCTCTTGCTGCAGTCCCCTGCCTCATTCACTATTCCAAATTCTGCAACAAATGAAGAAAGGATGGTTCAAACAACAGGTTCATTCTCTACATAACCCTCATTCATTCCCTGATCACCATCCATCCTGTGCACTGAATGAGGCAGGGGTCAAGTGGGGAAAAAAGTATGTGATTTTGTAATTAAAGACTGTATCACAATCAGTATCCCATGTACTCTGATTCTCTGCTGAATTTGTCATTTTGTCATATGCTATGGAATTTCGCGCTTTGGCTACAGAATCAGCCATTTTGCTTCAGCCAGATACCTGCCATTTTAGTCCTCCCTGCTCCACCTTGACCTGGCTTTAGCTTCCTCTCTCTGTGCTGCTTTTACCACAAGCGGAAATGCATTACGTAAACAGCACTTTCTCTTTCCCTGCTGTTCATAAAAGGAGGAGCCAGAAAGCAGAGCAACAGCTCTCCCTGGCTCATGAGGACTAACCCTTGACTAGCTGTGAAGGTGTGTGCCCTGGGGGGAATGTTGCAAACCAGGGCCAAGTCATTGGGCTGCAGGCGATGGGGAGATTTCCATCTCACCCAGGCTCTGACATGTGCAGGACTGGATTAAGGCAATTGGGGGCCATAGGCGTACCACAAGAAGGTAAGGGGCCTTTTGTGACCATACCCCACTCCTGCACCATAGCCCCAAACCCCCACTTGGAGTAGCAATGACAGAGAAAAGCTGAGTGCTCTTTTCACAGTGTCCCTGAGCATCTAGCTATGTTGGGAATAACTGTTCTCTGTTACCCAGAGGCTCCATAAAATTTAGAGAATTCAGCAGCATATTATGAAAAATCAACAAATTGAACTAATTAGTACTGCTGTGGAATTGAGAGTTTCCTGCTACTGAACTAAGGAGTATCTGGCATAAAATTTGTCCATTGTGGTTCAGAGTATAGGGGGCCGTGATCATAATGCATAAGTGCAAGTAGCAGAATGAAGGTTGAACAGACAAACTTAATCCTGGCATTTCCTAGCTACAGAGTGCTCGACTTTGCAATCTTACTAACATTATTTGAATGTAGATCTTTTGTATGTATTTGTAATTTTTCAGGTATTATAAAAAGAATTTATAGGAGCATACTGGGTCAGAACCATAGACTTACAAACCTATTTAATTTTAAAAAAATGAATAAACATAATTCAAAAAATTTTCTGAAATATTATTTTCTAACTATGTTGTATCAAATATATAATGGTGTTTGCAGGCATAATTTTTTAATTGGCACTTGTTGACAGTGATCTGCATAAATCGCTACTTATCATTTATTTGTAGGACCCTACCAAATTCACAGCTCTGAAAAACATGTCACAGACCGTGAAATCTAATCTTCCCTAGCCAGGTGCCAGATTTCATGGGGTCTTCTACCCTGCACAGGGCTCCAGCTGCTAGTCAACCGGAAATGGGGAGGGACAAGACTTTCTCTTCCCCTGCAGGGGCCACTCCTAGGGTGGGTCATACCCACCTCCGGGATCTTCCCCAGCAGCAGGAAGCTCTGTGGCTCCAGCTGTCACTCCCCCTCCCACCCCCATGTGGGGAAGCCACAGCTCCAGCTGTCGCCTCCTGTCCCCCACCCATCCCCCAGTACCCTACCACCCTCACTTCTGTGCTGCCACTGGCTTTAGAGCTGGGCTCCCAGGCAGCAGCCTTCATCTCTGGCTGCCTAACTCTAAAGGTAGCGCCCCTGCCAGCAGCAGAGCAGAAGTAAGGGTGGCAGTCCCATGCCCCACTACAATCGCCTTGCAGCCCTTCCACCCTGACCGCCTTTTGGGTTGGAACCCCCACAGTTACAACACTGTGAAATTTCAGATGTAACTATCTTTAAACATGAAATTGACTAATTTAAAAAAAAACCCTGGCTGTGAAATTGACCAAAATGGACCATGAATTTGCTAGGGTCCTATTTATTTGTATTATCGTAGCACCTATCAGCTCCAGTCATGGACAAGGATCCTGTTGTAGTAGGCACTGTACAAAAAGAATCCCTGCCCCAAAAGAGCTTACAATCTAAGTTGTGGCTTTACTACTCCTAAATAATGCATTCATCCCTGACTCAAGGCAATATATAGTACCATAATTTTGGGAACTATTTCCCTTCTTATAGTGTTTTACTGCTTTTATTATGCAAACAGTCCATATTTTGTGAGTGTGTGTATAATTTAATAATGACAAAAAAAAGTGTGTTGTCATAAATGACAGTAGTTTACATAGAAATTCTCTGTCATAATAGAAAAAAAGCTTTCCTTTATCAGGAAAAAGAAAAGAAAAAAGGAAGTAATGCAAAGTAAATATTTCTTTCTATTTTTTATTATTCTAGACCATTCAAAGAAAGTTTGGGACTATAACAAATGATGCAATCAGTTTTCTTGGTGAAGGTCTACAGCGTATTGGAACAAAATTTAAAAGTTCGCTGGAGGTGATGATGATGTGTTCGGAATGCCCAACAGTCTTTATTGATGCTGAAACGGTAAAATCTCATGTGCAGTCAGCAATACACGGTTAGATTAAAATATCTATGTATTTAGTAATCTTCCTGCAGGCGCACAGAATGTTTTATGGTTCAACCTTTGCAAAATAATATTGAGGGAATTTTTTTCAAAATTCCAGGCAGACAGCCAACTGATAGTAGTGCCTTTGAAAATCTCTCCCATTGTCAGTGATTGCAGCAGCATAGATAGTACTTGTATTTAAAAATAAAAAGATTAATTTGTATAAATGAAACAGAATAGTATTAAAACAATAGTTTATAGCTGTAAGTTCAGTTGTGAAATATAGCCCTTTCTAATTATACAAAAATTATTAAATATAATTATTTCTCCCAAATAACTTCTATATGGTAAGGACAAACAGTGGATTTAGATAATAGATATCAATTAATTTCACTCACTGTTCTTTACAAGGTTTCATTTGTCAAACTAAATGGTGCGGGGGGAGGCATTCAATATCCTGGTCAGATTCTGCTATCCTTCCTTACTGACTTTGAGTCTGCCATAGGGCATATCTACACAGGGAAATCCAAATCATAGTATTTCCAGCAGAACAGTACCTCTGACAATATCCTGGTTCCATATTGACTTGGGGCTAGATTGTGGCCTGTTCTGCACACTGGCACAAGGAAGTACAAGGGGCATAAGGAGCCCACTTACTCCCTTGCATTGTTGTGCTGCATGCAGGATAGAAGCAGACTCCACAGAGCCACTGCTTGTCCCTTGCACAGGTGAGCAGGAAAGGGAGGAGAGTTGACAGACCATGATTTCATCCCCCCCCACACCAACATGCCTGGCAGCTTAGTTACCTCAGTGCTCCAAATAGTATAAGCTGTAACAGCTGTAGACCCAGCACAGTTTATTCCCTTCCTTGAGTAGCATGGAGACTGGTAGGGACATAGGGTGTCACAATGTCACAGTCTCCCTCCTAAGCTGCTCTGGGACAACACAACACATTGTCCTTCCCTGTAAGTGAGATTGCAAACTTATGATTTAGCTTTTAGATGGAAATGTACCACAAGTTGAATCACAAGTGTTATTTCCTTCAGCACTTAGGAGTTCCTTTGAGATCTCTCATCCAAGTTCTACTAGGCACAACCCTGCTTACCTTACAGGATCTGCTTAGATCTCAGCTTGGGGTGGTGTGGCTGCAAATGTTTGCTTAAAGCTAAAAACAGAGGTTTTACTGTGATGTGCAGAACAGCTAGTTTTATGTGATATCCCAAATGTGGTCTAACAATTTAAGTGTTTAATTTGTTAGTAGAAAAAAAATATTTTTATATTCTAGCTGATGTCCTGTGGCTTACTAGAAATGTTGAAGTTCAGCGTTCTAGAGCTTCAAGAACATCTAGATACCTATAATGCCAAAAGAGAGGCAGCAGAGCAGGTGAGTCTGCATTATTCCATAGGCTGATACCTGTTTCAGAATTTTAAAAAATACTAGAATTTCAAAAGATTATCAAGGAGATTTTAAAAAGCTACATGTCTGTCTTGTATCTCAAACAAAATAGTAGACTTAAAGTTAAAAAAGAAATTGCTGTGGCATACTGGTGGAATAGCTTGCTTCCTTTTGTTACTAGCATTCTCTGTTGTGTATAGTTTGAAAGAGTTGTTTGTGCTATGGGTAGTTGATGCTTGTTGCACCTACCTACACACTATTACTTTTTACTGTGTGTATGGGTAATTGTTAAATGTTCAAAAGGTAAAAGAGAATTTTAGCATCAATGCTGAACTCATTGTAGGCTTTTTACTCCTTCATATAAGTACTATGGGGTAGAGAGGGTCTGTGATGCTGAGATTTAAAATAAAGTTGACATTTAGACAATATGATGAAATAGTTTAGACCCTGAAGGTATATTTAATGCCTATCCTCTGTGCAAAGGGCAGTAGGTTTAAAAATTGAACTTTCAGCAAAGCATGTGTGCTTGTTTTTATGAACCAATGTATTGAAACTGACTTTAGAAGGATACTAACTTCAGAAAATTCAAACGGATTACCCTTTCACCAACTAAAAGAAAATATGGAACCAGATTCACCTCTGCAGTCGCAGGAAGAGATGCAATTTGTACACACCTGTATAGGAGTAGTTGTCGAGAAAAGGGATCAGTCTCTGGGAAGGGCAGTGCTGGTACTGTTGTCACTGACCCCTAGGGGTACCATTAGGAGAGGACATTTTGCAAATGTTGCTGGTGATCTATAGAAGTCTGTCAGAAGCTGCTCAGGAAATGTGCTGAATCAGTTCCATGCAGGCTTACCCTAAGGGCTTGCATCCATTGGTATATCCAAAGATGTGAGCCTGGGACATTGGCTCTGAATTCAGTCTTTCTGGCTCTTCGGTTTTGAAAATATAAATGGTCTCTTTTGATATTTCCCTAATAGATTCATGTAGGCATCGGGTTGTGTGGTAAACATCAATCTTGCACCACTCAAAGTATGTAATGACCATAAACACATCACACTTGCAATCACCTATCAAATGGTTCAGACATGCTGCCACATTTTTGTTAGAAGGAATCTCAAGACATATCCAGTTTCCTGGGTAAAGTATCTCCATACTTAATGAGACTCCATCAGTCTGAACTTCTTGGAGAAACATTTTTGAAAACTCTAGTTTTTATTAGAGTCTTTAAATTGTGTTTCCTGAATTTTATTAAAAAGTCTTTTTTAACATTTTTAATAAGGACTTTTCTTGTCCTGTTTCTGATGTTAATAAGGTCTTTTTTTAGCTGGAGAAAAAATTGATTATACAGAGGAAACAGTGAAACTGACTATACTCAAGAGAACCTGATCTAACTTTAATTGAAGACTGCCACTGAGTTCAGTGGGAGTTGGATCAGATCCAAAGTTCTATCAAATGCACAAAGTAAACAAACTGTAAAAAAGAGACATTTTTTTCACCATAATCTCCTCCAGTTACAGCAATATTAGAAGTCACACCATAATAGATCCTAAATTTTCACACAGAGGTGATTTTTCTAGTTGGCATTGTCCTTTTAAATACACACTTAGGGACAGAAATTTCAATTAGGTTTATTAGGCTACTGTATTCTCAGCCACAACACTTTTCTAGTTTGAGATGAGACTAAATCAAAACATAAATGAAACACATGGTTTCATCTTAGTCTTTTCAAAGTTACCAGGGCAGCCAAAATCAAGAGAATTGACTTTTTATGTTTAGTACATGGCTCAAATAAAAAAGGTCTGCTTGTGTGTTAGTATTAGTTTGTTACCCTTACTATTATCACTACTTCCATTTTTTAAAAACCTGACAAATCCTAAACAATAATTGGATTATGAGAAGCACAAGTATAAGTGTCTTGCACTAACTATATTTCTGATTAAGTTTAAATCTCATCTAATTTTAGGGATGCCCCCATTAGCACAGTATCGGAGTGCCACACTATCTGTAATTTATATATTCTTACATCCCTGTGAAATAGGCAAATACTATTTTCCCCATTTTACAGATGGGGAACTGAGGCACAGAGAGGCTAAGTGACTTGCCCAAGGTCACTCATGAAGTCTGAGGCAGAGTAGGGACTTGAACCTAGGTATGTGTTTATACTCTGAAAAGTGACTATGCAAAATGGCATTGTGAGATTCTCTCCATGTGGATTGTTTCTCAGTGAGTTAATTGCCCATTATACACATGTGATTTTTTTTTTCTAATTGGTGAATAAGAAAGTAGCAATCTTAGTCACCTTTCTAACCATAAATGCACTTTAAATTTTCAACTATATTTTTATATTTTCATTTTTTATTATAGATTATTCTATGCATAAAGATAATGCAGAATCTCTTTGAGTTGTCTGCATTTTGTTTATATAAAGGAATCTGGTGTATGGAAGTTAATGATGGCCTCTGTCAATATATCACAGTGGAGCACACATGTTTTCTGTAGTGATGCTGTCAAAAGACTGCCCAAGGACTGTTTCTGTGTTCAGCCTGTCTTCTACTGCAATATTTGTGAGTGACTAGGGCAAGGCAAAGGTTTCATTGGGTCAAAGAAATTGTTCTGAAACAACTGAGAGCCTAAGGCAGATTTGGTTATTATTTTTTTAATTTGCATCAAGAAAGAAAAAGATGGTAAAACTTTTATCAGTTTTAGTTAGCATAATATAATTTAATTTAGAAATCAGTGGCTAATTTTCTCCAAAAAAATGTTCTTGTTCTACAGTTTTAAAACATATTCTTTTCATTTCTTCAATGGTCATTCTTTGTTCACCACCGTTTGTGTATTGTACAAGGAATGGAGAATTGGGAGTCTTCAGAAGGGTTGAGCGAAAGCACAGTGAAGTTAAATAAACAAGGCACAAGAAAATATTGATCCAAAGGTGTAGCCAATTGTTTGACTGCAGTTGCTGTTCATTCTTTAAAATGTTCAAAAGACCAATTAACCTAACTTAGCCAAATTTATTGTCTAAAAACAAAGCAGTACAAGACAAAAGGGAGACAGACATACAAATTCTCACAGCGTGTTCACCATATACAGATTGCGTGCTTCAGAGATGTGCATTTCAGCTAGCAGTATTTATTGGATGATTTTACAAGTTACAAAACTCCTTACACATCACTAAAATCCAGTTCACCAGTTCATACCAGTTCTTTAGCTTGTTGTTCTGTACCTTCCTTATTTTTAGTTTGGCTACTAGCATTCCTGGTACTGGTCCATAAAGGTACCTCCCTGTACTCATCTGAATATTCCATTCCAAGTACTGATGAGCCATGAAAGTTTCCCCTAACCATATTTGGTACAAAGTATTCTTGCATCTTTGCTTTGGCAAGTTTCCTGTTTTGTAATACCAAAGCTGACTTCAGGTTTTCAAAGTGTTGTGGGATACATTATGTGGGTGAACAGAATTGTAGGAAAAGCATATTACATTCCGTTAAAATAACTTCCCTACACTTTTTATATTAATACCATGCACATAATACCTTTTAACATGGTGCATACTATGCCTAACATATATGTATTGGCTAACAAAAGCTAATGAGACATACAGGAAGTGATTGAAGTAAAATTGGTTGGCTATATTCTAATAGGTAATAATTGTATAAAAGCAATCTGTGTGGTATATTAAACTACTGGTCTCTAGAATCAACCCCAAGAATTATGAGCCAAACTGTAAACCTCTTTTACAAACTTTATCCTGAAAAAGTGTATTGTATGTGATATTTGTATGTTGTCTTAACCTCCTTAGACTTTGAATTGCACATGTAAAAAATAGGAGTGTTAGTTGTAGCTGCATGGAACTCACACCCAGCAGAGCTGAAGTGGGGGAGACAAAGGGGTTTGTAAGCCAACTTTCTTTTTCGAGGAGTGTCCCTGTGGGTGTTCCACGTTAGGTGTTTTGGCACCCTATGTTTGTAATCAGAGTTTTCTAGTAGCAGTGCCCCAGCTTGCTGTGCACACCCAGCAGCCGTCTCACACCGCTCCGAGTGGTTACTTAGCATGTGCAGCCAATCGTCCCCCAGTTCCTTTTGTACTGCCTTTGTCTTGAGTCGGAGCGACAGCAGTGCCTCTCTTAATCTTACATACCTCAGCAGTTTTCTGTTTTCTCGGACGTATTAGACTTTAATTTCATTATTTATCCTCTAGTTTATATTTTACTTAAAATCTTTCCAAAAATTTTTTTTGGTTAGCTGTTCCCCTCAATCCCTCCCCCCCCCCCCACCTCCTAGGTGGGTCGCCGGCTTCGACAACAAGAACAGAGACCCAAATATGGACTTATTCTCCTTCTTTCTCAAAACGAGTACCCTCTCAGGCATGTCTGGCTCTCCCGGCTTTAAACGCTGCCTGACTTGCAGACTTTCGATACTGGTAGCAGACGGCCACGCACACTGTGTCCACTGCCTTGGTGAGACCCACATTACTCAGAAGTGTCGACATTGCAAAAAATTGTCTGCTTGGACAAGGAAGGCTAGGGACCTCCAGATGGAGAAATCTCTCAGGCCAGCCTCCAACCCCGAGTCGAGAATGCCTCCTGGCCAGCAGTCACCAGCAGCAGCATCTGACAGGGGATCTACCTCAAAAATGGCTGGTAAGGAGCCTGCTTCCAAAAAGGCTGCTAAAAAGCGGTCTTGCTCTTCCCCACAGTGAAATTTGCGCAAAAGAAAGCAATCTCCCAGTGGAAAATTTGCCCCAGTACCAATGGCACCAAAAGCATCGGACCACGAGGCACCAGGAACGTCCGGTACCAAGACGTCCCAAGGAGCTAAGGACCTGGTGTGGGCAAGCTCTCATGGAGGTACGCGCACGAAAACCAAACCTCCCAGGTCGGCACCAACGGAGCTGAAGAAAACCTTGGCACCGAGTACTGTAATGGCGCCACCTGATGTACCTACGCAATACAGTAAGCCATCAGTACCAACAGCTCTCACTCTGCTCCCATGCCACAGCATTCTGACGTCCCTGGCACCGAGTCTTCCAGTACCACAGCAATTTATGCAACAGGCAAACCTCATGATTACTTCAAAGTCTGGCACGCTCCTGTTCAGTACTGACGGTACCCCAGCGAGACCGGGACCAAACCTGGTGGCTACTCCCATTGGCTCAGCCATCTCCAGCGATGAGGAAGAAGAGGATGAGGCAGGGACATGCACCCCTCACCACTCCGTCCCTCAGCCAGGACCCTCTCAGCATCACACATCTGCTGACATATGAGGCTGGCAGGCTCAACTGTGAGTGCCGCCTCCAATGACTTTTCCACCCAACTGGGCATACTGGGATCCGTGGGCATTATATAGGCCTCAGGACCTCAGCCTCCCCCTCCCCTCCCCATTCCACCAAGGTCTAGAGCAACACGATCCCCTTCACCACCTGCCCCAGCTCCCTCAGAGACATGGGAGGAGGAGATAGAGGAGCCCGAGGGTGATACCCTGCCGCCCACCCACATTTCATCTTCATCACTGGATGAAACAGTAATACCACCCCCCCACACACACATCGGGACGATTTCAAATCATTCCAGGATCTTTTCAAGAAGGTAACTGAATCCCTGGACATTTCCTTAGCAGAGCTACCAGAAACCCAACACAGGCTTACAGACATCCTCCAGGCATCTCCATCAGTAAAAATTGCACTGCCTATCAATGCTGCCATAATGGATCCTGCAAAAATAATCAGGCAGACACCTGCCACACCCCCGCCTTCTTGTAAGAGATCTGACAAGTGTTATGTGCCAGCTAAAGGGGCCAAGCTTCTGTTCACTCACCCTGCACCAAATTCTTTGGTGGTTGAGGCTGTTAATCAAAGGGGAAAACAACACCAGTCTAGAATGAACCCTTACGATAAGGACTGGGAAAGGCTAGACCTGTGGACAGAAAGCGTATTCCTCAGCCATGCTCCAATTTCGCATAGCTAATTATTCAGTCTTACTAGCTAAATACATGCACAACCTGTTCTCTAAAATGTCAACTTTTATTGAACATTTGCCTGATGACAAAAAAGAACAATACAAGGCTAACATTTCTGAAGGGGGTCTCGTTGCCAAAACAGGCCTCTCTCGACTCCGCAGATACGGCAGCATGCTCGATTGCTACCTCTGTGGTCCTGCTTTGGGCATCCTGTCTTCACCTTTCCGGGTTCCGTAGGGAGGTCCAGGCCACAGTCGAGGATTTACCCTTTGAGGGTCAGAAACTTTGCGGAACACACAAATGTGTCTTTACATATCCTGAGGGACTCCAGGGCCACCTTAAAATCCCTGGGTATCTGTGTACCCGTGAACAAAAAGAAACAGGGCAGATTTTATAACCAGTGATTCTGAACTACCCCAAACACCCAGCCGCAAAGACAGTGTGACCAATGCCATAAACAGACAAGATGCAGGCAGAACCAAGATCAGCCTTCCATGTCTCAACTACTTCTACTCATCTACTTCCAGACAATCATTTTGAAGATTTGGTTGAGGGCATGAGACCTCCACGTTCTTTGATCCCGGAACTAGATCCAATCTCTAGCCCTTTTTGGAGACTGTCTGTCACCGTAATGCCCAGTCTGGAACACTGTCACTATAGACAAATGGGTTCTGGAAATTATCCAGAAGGGTTACTCCATCCCCTTCATCTCTCTTTCACCTACCCACCCCCCTTCTCTGTCCATCTTCAGGGACCCCTTTCATGAGCCCCAGTTACAACAGGAAATAAACCACCTCCTACAATCAGGGGCCGTGGAACCAGTACCAGATCAATACAGGGGAAGAGGGTTTTATTCCCATTATTTTCTCACTCAGAAAAAGACCGGTGGATGGAGACCCATCATTAATTTAGGACAGCTCAACAAATTTGTGAGAAAGCAACTTTTCAGAACGGTGACTTTTTCCATGATAATTCTGGCATTAGAGAAAGAAGACTGGCTCTCAGCCCTCAACCTACAAGATGCTTACTTTCATGTTACCATTCACCCGGCGCACAGACGATTCCTGAAATTCACCCTGGGACATCAACATTTCCAATACAGAGTGCTCCCCTTCGGCCTGTCAGATGCCCCAAGGGTCTTTTCCAAGGCCCTCGCGGTCATTGCAGCTCACCTCCGAAAACTGGGGGTGATGATTTTTCCATACCTGGACGACTGTCTTTTAAGGGCGTCGACACAACGTGCAGCACTAAACGCCACACAAACCACGATAATCCTCTTTACAGATCTCAGACTACAGATAAAAGTGGAGAAGTCCACCATGGTTCCTGTCCAACAACTGGAAACTCCCTCGATTGCCTCACCACAACAGCAAGTTTACCCCAACAGTGCTTCCTCACCTTAACCAATTTGATTACAACGATCATGGACAGTCCACAAACGTCCGCCAGAATGTGCTTACAGCTTTTGGGGCACATGGCTGAAATGACATTTGTCATAAAGCATGCCAGGCTACACATGAGATGCTTACAGGCCTGGTTTTGCACCATCTACATACCACATAAACATTCTCTCAACAGACGTCTCACTATGCTCCATAGGACTTGCTCACATGGTGAACACAAGCACAGAACATCTGCACAGGTGTTTCCTTCCAACAGAAAGCTCCTATTACAACGATCGCTATGGACCCCTCCCTTGTGGGATGGGGAGTTCATTTACGCAACAACGCCATCCAGGGTCACTGGTCTCCAGTAGAATCCAACCTACACATAAACATACTGGAACTAAGGGCTGTCAGAAATACATGTGAGCACTTCCTGCCCTTGATCCAAAACATGACTGTCAAGATCCTTACAGACAATATTGCATGCATGTTCTATATAAATCGCCAAGGGGGAGCGCGATCATACTCTCTGTGCACAGAGGCAATACGCCTCTGGAACTGGTGCATCACCAACAATGTAGACATTTTGGCATCTTATCTGCCAGGATGTCCAAACACAACAGTGGACCAACTGAGCAGAGACTTCTCACAAACCCATGAGTGGGAGCTGGATCATTCAACTCTCTCAGCCATATTCAACCTATGGGGGTTCCCCATTATAGATCTAGCCACAACAACTCAGAACGCAAAGTGCCCTCAATACTGCTCCCGAGCCGGACTGGAACACCACTCCTTGGACGACGCTCTCCTAATAAAGTGGGAAACACCACTATTGTATGCATTCCCTCCAATCCCACTCCTGAGTCGGGTCATTCACAAGATCAGGCAGGACAAATCCAGGATCATTCTCATCGCACCCACAGGGCCCAGACAAACCTGGTTCCCATACCTGAGACAGATGGCAGTGAAGCCACCTCAAACCCTTCTAATAATACCTCACCTTCTGACGCAGGACTCAGGACACGTCAATCACCCCAACGAATCCCTTCTCTTTCTCAAGGCCGGGTTACTCCATGGCTAACGGGGATTTACAAAAACTATTCTGAGGAAGTGAAAGACGTCCTACTGAACAGTCGAAGATTAACCACACAAAAAATATACACACAGCAGTGGTCTCAGTTCTGCATTTGGTGACAGGACAACCATATTGCTCCACAGTCGACCCCACTACCCAGGATACTGGACTATATACTGGGCCTTAAGAAATCGGGGTTATCTAACAGCTCCCTCAGAGTACACCTGGCCGCCATCACTTCATTCCACAACAAGGTGGACGGAGTCATTATCTTTGCTTACCCAACTACTAAACACTTCCTAAAGGGCATAGAAAACACTTATCCCACCCTAAAAGACCCTGCCGCCATGGGATCTTTCTTAACCTTGTTCTCCGCAGTCTAATGGGGAAACCGTTTGAACCCCCTAGCAACTTGTTCTCTGTTACACTTATCCATGAAGATGGCCTTCCCCATTGCCATCATGTCAGCAAGGTGGGTGGGGGAATTAGGTGTCCTAATGGCACACCCACCTTATACCACATTTTTCAAAGATAAAGTGATCTTACGGCCACATCCCAAATTTATACCCAAGGTGGCCTCCCCATTTCGCCTAAATCAACCCATATGCTTACCTGCGTTTTTTCTGAAACCGCATGCCGACCGCAGGGAGGCATCACTTCACACGCTAGATGTTTGCAGAGCGCTAGCTTTCTACCTAGAAAGGACAAAAACATTCAGGAAGTCATCTAGACTATTTCTCTCTATAACAGAATGTTCCAAGGGTCAAACTATTTCAAAACAGAGATTGTCTAAATGAATATCAAGTTGTATCCATTTGTGTTACCAAAACAACAATCTACCAGCTCCGCCAGGAGTTTGCACTCACTCCACCAGACCATTATTAATATTGGTGGCCTTTCTCAATAATGTACCCATCACGGACATTTGCAAAGCAGCTACTTGGGCATTTGCCCATACTTTTGCTAAACATTACACATTAGAACAGCAATCAGCTGCAGATGCTCAGTGTGGACTCTCAGTGCTATCTACGGTCACTAAACCAACTCTGAAGCCCCTCCCCTCCACTGAGGGGCATTGCTCAACAGTCACCTAAAGTGGTGCACCCACAGGCACACTCCTCAAAGAAGAAGAAAAAGAAGAAGATTACTTACCTTGTGCAGGAACTAAGGTTCTTCAAGATGGTTGTCCCTGTGCGTGCTCCACTACCCCCCATCCCTCTACTTCAGAGTTTCACGTCGATTCTCTGGTGTGGAGAAGGAACTTGGGGACGGTTGCCTGTGCACAGTAGGTAAGCCCTCAGAGCGGTGTGAGATGGCTGCCGCACGTGCGCAGCCAACTGGGGCACTGCTACTATAAATCTCTGATTACAAGCACAGTGTGCCGAAAGTGGAGCACCCACAGGGACAACCATTTTGAAGAACCTCAGTTACTGCACAAGGTGAGTAACCACCTCTTTTTGCTTCCACTGGTCCTGGTATTAGCAGGGAGCCAAACCTACCAGTGCAAGTCAGAACATCCACAGGGCTTCTCTAACTTACACTAGTAGGAATGGTCCCCAACATGCCGCTTTATGGCACGCGCATAAAGGGAGCAAGTGACAAAAAGCCAATGTCCCTTTTGTAGTGCTGGGCCAGGATCTTTCATGTTGTCCAATTTTGCTTTTCCGAACTACTGTTCTGTTCCCTTGTACTAAGGCTTTCATTGTGCTCATATCTGTATTACAGACTAAAACATTGAATCAAAGGAGAATATAAGAAAATAGAGCACTTCAAGTATCATGTAAAAACTGCAGGGATCTCTAATATTTAAAAATATTTTTTTTTCTCTTTAAGATTTCAAAAATGTAAAATGTGTAAGAAGACATCAAACAGAGTGTGAAAACTAGATATTAGGTTCCCAATTTCTGATGTCATTTTTTCTGATGCAAACTATATCATTATTATTGATGGATGCTGTCAGATGAAAAGAAAAACAAGATTTAAAATGTACAGTGGGATCCATGTCACTAATTGAAACTGACACCACAGTGTTTAGAGAATTCCACTTCTCCTTCTGATAAGCACACAGGCCTAGTTAATTCACTAAGTAGCCTTTATTAAATTGAGCAGATGGGAAATCACATTTTTTTCTTCCCTTTCTTGCATCAGACAAAGGTTAGGAAAAGGTCACTAAAATTTCCAATAAGACTCATGATATACAGCACACATTCTGCTAAATTTACTTCCATGGATTGTGTTGAGCCTGTTCTGTGTTACAGGGGATAATTTTCACTTTTATCTCAGCATGGTGCTTTGCTATTCCAGTAATACTCTACTTCAGCATTATTGATGATATTTGTGTTATAGTAGTGCCCAAAATGTGCCTGGTGCTGTGTTGGCTAAAAGGATGCACTGTACATCAAGACTGTTAACTTGTTTTTATGTATGTTTTATATTCACTTTTTACGTCCTACAAGATAGTGATTGTCTCTTACACAAAACATTCATTGAAATCAATAGAATACATTTGTTGTACATGTGACTATACCGGAGAATTACATTTTCTGATCATACTATTTCCCAATAAATGTAACAGGTTTTATCCTTTCATTTATCTAAACTGAATCAACTTTTTATTCAAAGTGTTCTTTAGACACACATCTTTTTAGCATTAAAGGTATTGAGAGATAATATAATGAATCTTTCCAAAAGCTAAATTATTTTAGCATATATAATTAAGGAATTTTCTATTTCCTCCACCACCTGCCATCCATCCCCAATCACCAAATTTAATGAAAGCACTAAAGGTAGCATGTACTCCATACTGTGGGATAATGAAGCTTACGTGAAATTTCCAGTGGAGGGAACAGGGTAACTGCTACATAGCATTTTTTCTTAGCAGAACAAAGAGTGACATTCATTGGCAAGGTCAGTGCTGGTAAGAAATTAAGTGCCAAGTATCAGGCATGTGAAAGACAGCTTTAACTAGAATTAAACAAAATGAGAATATCAAAATGTATGAATTAAATAATTTCACTGATGGTGATCTGGGTGTATGGAAGGTATTCATAGCAATACATGTCTTTGTCATTTTTATCACAGTCTTTGGTTTGCTCTGTGTTGCAGAGTAGTTTTAATTACTTATATTTATTTTGTAGTGGCTAGATGACTGCAAAAGGACATTTGGTGCTGATGATGGCATACACAGAACCAATACAGATGCTCAGGTAGGTGACTGTCTCTTGTGGATTCTTTTTATATAGTTTATTAAAGTAAAAAACTTGTGTTCTGCACAAAAGCCCTTTTTTGATCTTCTTAAAGATTAAAGTATGTTGGTAAAGCTTTTCATTTCAGTTATCAAACCATCTTTTGGAAACTTAGATTCTTATGAAGTATTGGCCTAATAATAAAGGGCTGTCTTTTATGAAAGTGAGCAACCAGTCTCAGTTCAGGGCTTAATAACATTGAGTTAGATAAGCAGGGTAGATACTATCTCTGTACCCAAGCAAGTCTGCCTTTTATGCAGATGTTTCTAGAAGAAAAAGGATTAGTATTCTGTTTCTGTGCTTGTCAGATAGATAGATTATTGTCTGACCAAAAAGCTGTACTGAATCTAATATAATTAGTACCATATACATATGTATGACCTGTCTGGAACAATATTTTGCTTTATTGTTGTGTTTTATTCTTAAAGTAGAAGCATGACAGAAACTTTGTCAAACGTTATTTTGCTAATTACTATCTAATATGAAACAACCCATTGTTATTAGTTGAATGTTGTACTTATTTGTAAAAAACGTGCATGCATACATTGCATGAGGATCACCCGTGTCTTTAACACTACTAATTGTTGTAATAGCCTTGTCTACTTGAGACAAGGTTTGTTTCTTAAACAATATATGCATAATATTCTCACTAAATGTACTGTAAAATGGCAGGGGGGTGGGGGTGGGAATCCAAGCATATACATTGTTTTGCTACTGTTGGGTACATGGGTTTGATTCTGCCCTCTAGGATTGTGTAATAAAATTGACGAAAGACAGAATTAGAATAGATTTGTTTAAAATCACTTTCATAGGCAGATTTGACAGAGAAGGTAAAAAGGAAGAATACGATTCCCCCCACCTTTGGGTAATTCAGAATGCATACACGAAAAACTTCTTGGGCTATGCCTACGCTGTGAGCTAGGGGTGTGATTTCCTCATGTGTGCATACTTGTGCTAGCTCTCCTCAGGCTTGTATAGCAGTGTAGCTTCAGGAGCATCGATAGCAGAAGCACAGCTTAGATGAATACCCACTGGTTTAGACAAATACAAACTCAGCACGCCTCTGCTGCTGTTACCTGTGCTACTGCTATTTATGCTCATGCTAGCTCAAAGAGGGATAGTGCAAGCATGTGTATGCAGGGGAATCACAACCCTAGCTCACAGTGTAGAAAAAGCCATGGACTTGATCCTGCCCAGTCTTATGAATCACACATAATTATGTATCTTGAAAAATAAGTGTGTGGAGAATCCGTTTTTTCAATATCTGAAGTGAGGGGCATTATATGTCAGAGGTCAGACCTAAGCAGTAAGAATTATTGGATGTCTATATTCTGAACCCAAGTCAGGTGAAAGGGGTAAGGTTGCCAGGTGTCCGGATTTCGACCGGAACACCCAGTCAAAAAGGGACCCTGGCAACTCCAGTCAAGCACCGCTGACAGGGCCATTAAAAGTCCAGTTGGCGCGAGGCTGGCAGGCTCCCTACTTGGCTCCACGCAGCTCCCAGGAAGCTGCCATCATGTCCCTCCAAATCATAGACATAGGGGAGGCCATAGGGGCTCTGCGCCCTGCCCCCGCCACAAGCGCCAGTTCTGCAGCCCCTATTGGCTGGGAACGTAAGGGCCAGAGGGACATGCTGACAGCTTCCTGGGAGCTGTCTGAGGGAAGCGCTGCCCAGATCCCACACCCCAAACTCCCTTCTGCGTCCCTGCCCCAGCCCTGAGCTCCCTCCCACACCCAAACTCCCTCCTGGAACCAACACCCCCTCCCACACCCCAACCCTCTTCCCCAGACGTGAGCTCCCTCCTGCGCTCCAAAGCCCTCGGCTTCAGCCCAGAGCCCCCTCCTGCACCCCAAACCCCTCATCCCTGGCCCCACATGAGAGTCCTCACCCCCTGCACCAGCCCGGAGCCCCCTCCCACACCCTGAATCCCTCATTTCTGGCCCCACCTCAGATCCTGCACACCCAGGCAGAGCCCTCACCCCAGCATGCACCCCTACCCCAGCCCAGTGAAAATGAGCGAGTGAGAGTGGGGGAGAGCAAACGATGGAGGGAAGGGGGATGTAATGAGTGGGGAGGGGGCCTCGGTGAAGGAGCAGGGGCTAGGCAATGGTATTCGGTTTTGTGCGATTAGAAAGTTGGCAACCCAAGAAATGGGAAGCATTTTCTTCTTTTTACTCTACTATGAAATCTGTTTATAAGAATGTGATTTTTTTTTAAACAAAATCCGTACAGTAGCACTGTTGGTGATGCTATACTTATGTCTGTCATTAATTTTTATTTAAAAGAAATCTTATTTTCAGCAGTAAAAATTTCCACTTTGCACACAGAGTTTCAGCCTAGAAAGGAATTTTCTCTCCATTTTTCACAAAATTTTATTTGGACCTATTTAAACTATACAAGTCTCTTTAAAAAAAAAAAATCCCAATTCAGATGTTTTTGGTTATGTTTTTAGATTAAAACAATATTAGAGCACGAGATTATTATGTATAGCTGTGTGTTAAGAATTCTGAAAAACAATTTAAAATGGCCAATATTTTAAACTCAGAAAAATGGCTAAGCACACAAGCTAAATACTGTTCATAGGATATTTAATGCATATTAAAAATTGTTTGCACCCTAATATCTTGCTTGACATGTGTTCCATTGTATAATAGACATATGTAGGTATGCACACTTTCCCTACAGTGTCCTACAGATTTATTACATACTTTACCTATATAATAATAAAATAGTACTCTGTATTTATATATCATCTTACATTTTCAAAATGCTATATAAACTCTAATTAACTCTCCCAATATACTCATGAAGGCAGTGAGTATTAGTATTTCTGCTTTATAGATGGAGAAATGGAGGAAGGGCCAAATTCAGTCCTTACTTCCATAGGTGCTGGAAATACGGGTGCTGGGGTTGTTGCCGCACCCACTAGCTTGAAGTGGTTTCCATCATATGGGTTTGCCGTTTGGTTCAGTGGCTCTCAGCACACCCACTATACAAATTATTCCAGCGCCCCTGTTTACTTCAAACCTGTACAGACCTGTTAGAACCAGTGAATGGTGCACAGGATTCAAGAAAGGCAGAGTTTTTCCAAAAAGGTTAAAGATGAGATTGTCAAAGGGGCTCAAGGGAGTTAGATGCCCAGCTCACATTGACCTTCAGTGGAAGTTGGGCATCCAACTCCCTTAGACACCTTTGAAGACATGCAGCCTAGATGCCTTGCCTGAGCCCACACATTGAGTTAATGGCAAAGCTGGCTCCTAGTAATGTGACCCTTTCACTGGATCATACATTTATTTAAATTTTTTAAAAATTAAAAATATAGTATGTGCTCACTCACACAAAGACAGGAAAGTGCAGTTAAGGAGTTTTCAAAAAATACACCTTCTATAGACTTTCTAAATACATTTAGAAATGACTTGAAGGAACTATTGTGGATTACTGAATGTGGTACTTGTTTCAGAAATCCTTGTAAGTGGAATGGAATGTTGATAGATTATTAAAGTAATCAACTAATGTACAGACCATTACAGGTTCAGACTAATGGGTTCAGACTAATGTACAGACCATTCTGCTATGGTCAGAAAAATGGCATCTCATTCAACAGAAACGCTTAGTTCATTGACATAAATAAGATTCTCCGACTACTTTTTAGCACTGCCGTCAATACAGCTAGGGAACAAAGCTGAATTCTTCTGGCACATGCATCATCAACAGAATTGTTAACTAAATCCAGTTACAGAATCTTTACCAGTAGTGATGACAAGTGAGCCAGAAAGAAAGCATCTTGACTGTCAGATCCCCATCTGAGTTTTCAGGACTGGCAGTTAGAAAATTATGTGATCTGTAAACTGAGTAAATTTGATGTAAAAGTAATGGCGAGAGAATAAATATAAAACCACACAATACCATTTTTCAGAGTAGAACTTCACTTCAACTTATAGAATAGCTCTGTTTATGCTTACATTCCCTGTAGAAATCCATGTCTTTTTTTTCATTTTTGGTTTATAATAGTAATAATAGACCATGCCTGGCATGTACTGGGACTTAATAACTGGCTGAAGTTTATGAAATCAGCTCTTCTCTGCCGGTCACTAAGGGTATGTCTACGTGGAAGGAAAAAAAAAAAAAGTACAGCAGCAGGTCTGAGTGCAGGTCAATTGACTCAGGCTCATGGGGCTCCCACTGCAAGGCTAAAAATAGCAGTGTAAATGTTCGGGCTCAGGATGGAGCCCAAGCTCTGAAACTCAACAAGGGTGGAAGGTCTCAGAGCACAAGCTCCAGCCTGAATGTCTAAACTGTTAGTTCCACAGCACGTGCCCCATGACTGAGACTCACTGCCATGGGACTAGTTTTTTGCTGTGTAGACGTACCCTAAGGGCTTTGATCCTGTGCTTATTGAAGTCAATAGCAAAATTCCCATAGATTTTAACGGTTCGGGATCAGGGTTTAATCTCCTGAAATTGCACTGTGCCCAGTAGTTGCTGCTTGCCTAATTACTCTACTATTAGGTGTTAGTGAGTACAAACTACAGAATAAAATATAGGCATTGTATATATTCTGTGTATTTACATAGTACTGAAGCATAAACTGCTCCTGTGTGGAAGAGTCACTTTGATTGCATCATCTCTCATATGCTTATTAATGTATGTGTTAAGTGCCACCAACGTGCTTGGCACTGTACAAAACACAAAAGTAAAGACCTTCCCTGGCCCAAATAACTTACACTCTAAGGCCTGGTGTACACTGGTGTCAGCATGTAGGATATGTGTAGTACACGCCACAGTGAAAAGCAAGCTGTTTCCACCCTGCCAAGTGTAGCTACTGGGAGCGTTTCTCTGCTGCAGGGAGCTTCCAGAGCCTTTCCCCAGTGCCTCCCCCGCCAGAGCCTTTCCCTGCCACAGCAGCAGGAAGGTAGTGGGACATTACACTACTAAAGACAGCGGTGTAGATGGCGAAGACAGTGAGTGTGAAGAGAGCTGTGTAGGATATGTACCCTAAGGTTCTGGTGTGTCCTTACTCTGCTCACCGAAGTAGTGCCTCACTGTCTACACTGTTATTTATACCCATTCTAGGGGTGCATGCAGTGTGTATGTACTCCACATGCTACTGTAAGTGTAGATATAGCCAAAAAAGGCTTTCCTGACATTTACCACACACACACACCCATTCTTCTTCTAAAATACTGTATGCACAATCCTAGAGGGAAATTAGACTGTGAAAATCTTGCCTTGAAGTATTGTAAAGGTCTTAATTAAAAACTCAAAAACAAAGACTTCTTGAGTTGACTCAGATTGACATAACACCCTAAATTCATGGGGAAAGTAATGGGGGGGGTCATTTTTGTTGTTTTTCTCCCCCCTATGTTCAAATATGATTACATGGATTAAGGAAAATGGATTGTACAGATAATAAACCCCAATTGTTCTTGTTTCTGATGGTTTATATAAATATTTACACATATATAACTGCAGACCCCTCCTATAGCAGTGTTGTTGCTGAAGTATATTTTTGTTAATGGGTAGGACAGCAAGTAAAAAAGTTACTATTTGTCAGTTATATCAGCAAGTGTTTAGTAATTTCACTTTGAATTCAGCCTGATATTTTTCCCACTCAATGAACCTGTTGAGAACGGTAGATATATTTCTTCCTCCAGTTTACCTGGGGCATCTATGACCCTAATTAAAATAATTTCCTACACTAATTCTTGATCTTTTTCTTCCTTTGTATTTTTGTGACCCGCTCACCTTCTTGCTTAGCAAATGGAAATTCTAGCAGTAAGTGATGGTTCTTGATTTATTGAATACTTACCCATGACAGTCGTCAAACTGGTCTCCATCTGTTTCTTGTCCATTTGTGACATAGTAATGTCTTGTCATAGACTATTATAAAAGTACTGCGTGCTTCAATTTTGTATAGTCCTAACCCATGAACTAGTGGTCCTTTGTAAATAATATGATCCTGTAGTTAATAGAAGTTAATAGTAGATGACTCCATTAGCAGTAGCTTCTCTGTCTAAATCTAAAGCAATATTAACGTTGCCTCCTCATTGATTCATGTTTTAGATAAAAATATGCAAACAAAGCGGTGCATAAGTTAATATTGCTGCTCCATTCCAATAAGAATATACCATCTGATATTTCTTAAAATAAAATCATAGCGAGCTTTCATAAGGAAACATTCTTATGTCTAAGAATTGAATTAGTTTCCTCTTGCTCTATCATGCAATTGTAACTGTAAGTTTAGGGTTAATAGCATACTTACCTGTTTATATTATCATTGGGAAAAGAGGCCATACTCATAAATCACAATTGTTTGTTTGGTATCAGATCTACTCTTTAAACTGACAAAACAGCCAAAAGAACTAAAAGCGATCTATATATTTCCTGCTGGAGCATGACATTTTGAAATGTCATTTGAATCCCCTTTTTTCTTGTTGGAAATGTGATTGCCTTTCTTAAAAGATAAACTTTTAACCTGCCAGAGTAATGCTACTTTATTTCTAATTACCAGTCTAGTCCTGAATGCAGCTTTCATCTGCTTTCATCAGCTTCTCACTACATTAGCTTGTAAATCTTCTTGACATTTCCTTTTCTGCAGTAAGCAAATAAATATTTTTAATATTGTAAATTCTGTGCTGGACAAACTGGCTATGATTTTATTGTCTGATTGTGTCATATGTTAGTTGATTAGCACTCCCTGAATTTAAGATAATGTTGCCGTTTACATTTTTAGGAGCTGGAGTTGTGTCGGAGGTTATACAAGTTGCATTTCCAGTTGCTGCTTCTGTTCCAAGCCTATTGCAAACTTATCAGCAAAGTAGATACAATCAAAAAAGAGGCAGAGGTAAAGGAAATAATATTATTTAGCTATCTGTTATTGGTGTTCAAAAGCAATACCCATTAAAAAATTACCTTTTTATAATTTTTTTTTATCAGTGGGTCATCTCTTTTGAAAGTGGAGGTGTGTATAGCAGCTGTTTTGTAGCCAAGAGATAAAAGGTTTAATTAGAACTTGCAATTATTTTCTCAGTCATTGTATTATATCTTTGTTGATCCTTGGACCACTTGAAAGCTCTTTAATACAAAGTGATGCAGGAAGCCCAATGATCTTAAAAAAAGCAAGGATTTAAAATGTTTCTGTCACTGTTGGTGTATACCAATCAAACTGTAAATGAGGTACGTTAACTCGAATCAAGAAGATTCTGTTATGAAGACCCTTTCTGCCTCCACTGAGTCTCATCATCTGTACATAGTTGTATAGTCAGTTTGCAATTAATGTTACAGCTTTAAAGCCATATTCAAGTTTCAGGTGACTATAACCTATCTCTGCATATCTGTACAAGAAGTAGTATGTCTTCAGCACAACTAAAAATCAGGGAGACGGTGTCTCATGTTGGAAACAAAAAAGAAGCACCCAAAATTAGTGATATTTCTAAAAAATTAGCTATTAGAGGTTTTTAGAACAGAAGGTTGATTAAAAGAGGCTGGAGGGCCATAAAAAACTGCTGCATTGAAAGGGCAGCCGGGCACTTAATGAAGAGGAAGCAGTTTTCAAGCTATCACTCAAAAGTTGCATTGGCTAGCCTTCTCGAGCTAGCTTGACTCCAACTACCACAGGTAACAACAACAGTGAAGACAGCACAGGGCAGACTTCAATGCAGTTAGTACAAGTTCAGCACAGACCCTGGGTATGTATTCAGCTCACTAGCCTGCTCTGAAGCCCATGCTACGCTGTCTTCAGTGCTCCTTTTACCCTCGCTAGGTGACTCAAGCTAGCTCAGGTAGGTTAGCCTGTGCACAGCTTTTGCTGTGTAGACTTACCCTCTTTCTCGGTAAACCCTTCCCACACTCCTTATCAGTCACACACATCCCTACCTCTCCCTCCGATTCCAACACACCCACCTCCATCCCCATAATGGATCCCTGGATGTTTTCATTCTTGAGATCCCAGTATGCACATTTGTTGATAACAGTGGGTAATGCTGATGAAAGAAGTTGTCTCCCAGTCAGTGGGTGCTATGGCAACTGGTCATGCATTTTTATCCCCACTGGCTGCCCAATCAGCATGTCAGTCATAGAAGCACTTCAGAGTATAGGTCTCGTGTCTTACTCATGCTCTTTGGCTAAGGAGTTTTTTTTCCCACCTGTCCTGTCTGGGGAATTATGATGTTGGTTTTGCTTTCTGTGTAGACCATGGTAGATTGAGTGCAAGCTCAGGAACAGCGCTGCAGTATGTGCATTGGCTGGACCACACTACTGTGTTCGAGTCACCACTGCTATATACGTCTACTGGACTTTTTCTTTCTTTCTGTACATTCAGATTTTCTTTATTTGTAATAGAATCACTTCAGCTTTATTTCAATCTTCCAAAAGAGGCTACTTCTTTAGGTTGATTTTATACATGGCTACAGGTGGAAGGGTTCATGGCCCACCAATGACAGTGCGGTTGCGAGGTGAGAATTCCTGCAAGGAATTCTGAAGAACTGAGTAAGGACAGACTATGGGAAAGACCAAATGCTCATTACAAGTACTTGACTCATGTAATCATCCATATGCATCAATGTTTGGGCCAAGTGGCCACACTGGTGCCCCTGTCTGTGTGTCCTCATGCACAGTTCCGAGGGAGAGAAAGTGCACATCCCTATCTTCCTGCAATGCTTAATTTGGCTGAAAAGAGTTTTTGATCCAGAAAAGCTCAACTCTCCATATTTCTTTTAGGTTATAAACATGTCAGAAGAACTTGCCCAGCTGGAGAGCTGTTTGAAAGAGGCTGAATCTGCTTCAGACAGTGGTATTGAAGAAATTGAAATACAAGAGGCTTCCCAAGCTAGCACAGAAACTGCCATTCATTCTCTCATTGAAACCTTGAGAAGCAAGGAGTTTATATCAGCAGTAGCACAGGTCAAGGTTTTCAGGTAAAATGTGAAATGATTTAAATTATTATGCTTTTAGAGCAGCACTCAGTTTCCTAATGGACTTTTTAAATTTAAACATAGGCTTGATTCCAGTTTTTTTCCAACTCTTGCTGGATGTCCTTGTTGAAAAGGACAAAATTGGTTGTTTTTATGTGTTTTTCTCCTGTGCATGTTCACCATTTAAGAAGGGTAGTTCTGATCTTTATTAACTGTTTGTATCCTTTGAAAAATAAATTTATTGTAATATTATCCTGTAAGAAAATGACGTCTTATTAATAAGTATAGGAATAGCACCTTAGAACTCTTTCTCTCTCTTTCTCCTCTCACATTCTTTTCATTTATAAATACATATTCTTTAAAACAAAAACGAAAGTCATGTTGAATAATTAATTGCTTTGTTTTCTTTTGAAAGAAGATATTAAATATTTAAATTATATGTTCACAGGTCTGTTTGGCCCAATGACATATTTGGCAGTTCTGAAGATAACCCAGTCCAGACACTGTTGCATATATATTTTCGTCATCAGACATTGGGCCAGACTGGTAGCTTTGCAGTAGTAGGCTCTAACCAAGACATGTCAGAAGCCAGCTCAAAACTGATGGAACTTAATCTAGAAATTCGAGAGTCTCTACGCATGGTTCAGTCCTATCAGCTTCTAGCAAAAGCCAAACCTGTAGGAAATATGGTGAGCACTGGATTCTGAACAGCTTTCATTTAGTAGAGAAACAAAGCGAAGGATGCCTCAGAACATTATCAAGCACCTTTCATTAAAAAAACTGATGGCCAATACAGAATTTTAACATAGCAAGAAATTTCATCAAAAAACAAAGATCTAAAAACCAATGGAGTTAACATCTTACTGACTGCTGTTTCTACACACAACAGTTGTGTGGGCGGAAATGATTTTTTAATTATATAGATATAAACTGCATTAAAGGAAAAGGGCTAAAAGCAATGCATATACATGCATTATTTTCTGTAGAAACAGAATTGTAAGTGCTGTTGCAGTAATGGCCTCCAGATGTTGAGAGAAGTAAAGCAGGTGGGATGAGGCTAAAATCAAGGCTGATTTATTTTGGCTGAAGACCTGCAAGATTTCCTGGTTTTACAGCAGTACATGTAATCATCAACTAATTGCCTGATGACACATTTTGCAATGTCATGAAGAATGTGCAGTCATATATGAGCAGAAAAAGGACTTGTAAAGACTTCGCAAAAACCATTGATTTCTCAATGTTTTGTTTGCTTTTTGTTTTGTCTGTAATGAGGAATTATGTGTGAGAGTTGAAATGTATGGATATATGACCGTTGCATTTTGAAGGTATGGATGTTTGTTGATGAGGTCTCAGAGCATGCCTAAAAGAGCAATGCAAGATTATTTTTGGAGAAATTTTATTTTATTAGCTCTAATCCTCATAGTGTGTAAATGTTAGGACATTTAATAATATTTTAAACTGGGATTCCCCAGTGTTTCTAAAAGAAATAATATATCTGTTAAACTATTGGAATGCTGCTCAGTTCTCTGATCAGTGCTTATGTTACAAATATTGATAACTAACCAAAAAGTAGCTGCCTGCAGAGACTTTAAAATGTATATTAAAGATATATGCTGCCCATCAGCAATTCTCATTAGAAGAAAGTTAACTTATTTTATTCTGTATATATTCTAGAAAGTGTATAGTGCAAAACCAGTATTTTTCTTGTACATTCATGCAATGCACTGTTATATGAGAATAGATGTACAAAGCTAATGGGGGAAGGGGAACAGTGGCTATTAGTAAAATACATGATTTGCAGTCGGCATAGTCTGCTGAGTTCAAGAAAAGAGGTGTGAATGCATTTACACGTATCTTCATAACTCACGTTACACCTCAGGAACTGGGACTACAGGGGAAAAAAATGAAAGGAAGAGGAAACTGACTATCAAAACCTGCAATATACTTCTATATACTTATAGTTCATAGTCATTGTTCACTGGAGCATAAAATGAACTGGATTCTGTTGAAAATAGCATTTTGTAAAAGAAATACGTGAATGTAGTCCCATGATTCCTGTGATTTGAAAGGAACACCCCGTATTTTTATATGCATCTCTCTTACCCACTGTGATGATTTTTTTTTTAAACTGGGCTCTGTAATTCCAGAGTTTAGAATGTACAAATGAAATTCTTAGCTTTGCCTTTTCTTGGGGAAGTGGACCCCACTAGAAATGTAATTATGCTGAAATGCATTAACTGAAGGCACTGTGCACCCTGTTGGACTGCTGACAGTAGTTGATACCTTAACAAGCTCTGTAACTGGTCAAGGCACATTCATAATCACTGTATTTTTTGATCTGATAAAATTGAATTATTTTGATGTTTCTGTGGTACTGTAGCTGGTGTTCTTAATTATTTAATAAGTATTTACTGGGGATATGTAGTTTTATTTAGTGGTGCATTACACTTTTATTTACATCATCTTTTACCAGCTCCCCCCCTTTTTTTTTGTAAAATAAAAACATTGTATCTGTCATCATGTGTATTCTGTGCAAGCTAGAAGGATACGTAAGTATCATTTTTAGAAGTTTGTAAACATTTAAGTGGAAATATCTCTTAGCAGTTAACATACTGTACAATTTCAGCAATGAATTGGCAAATAGATTTCCATGTTTTCTTCTCATACGTCCTGTCTATGCTACAGCATTTTAGTGTGCATCAAATCAGATTGTAATATGGCTTATACTACATATGCCTCACATCCACATCTAATTATAAATTCCAGTGCACAATTCCTAACCATTAATGTGTACAGTTTTTGGAACTTTCTGTTCTTACAATTACAAGACTAACCTGGGTCCCAGCAATATTCTCTTACTTTATAGTTTAGCCTAATCTGGGTGTTTTCTCCCAATCCACCTTCCTCCCAAGCATCTGAAGGAACATCATCTCAAAATGCACTACACAGTGTCTTCCTTGCACTCTTTTCTCCCACACCAGCCCTCCATGCAACCACATAACAAGGAAGTGGTATGCCAATTTAAGTGTACTTTATTTTGCTAACAGGAGCAAGCATTTACACATCCATTTCTTATAACTAGCTGGATTCTTGTGCTAGCTGCTATCCTAGATGAACAAGCACCTGATCTGATACTGGGGTCAATGACCTGTTTACCTTCTGAAGCAAGGGGTGTACCTAAGACGGTTACGGTTTAGCCAAGTGAAATCATGAGATTTGCTGAATATGCTGGTGCCTGGAGTATCAACTAATGCAAATGGGGAAAAAAGCAATAAAGGACTAGTCTGAGTGCAAGATTGCAACCTGGGGTCCAGCAAGCCAGGCCACATTAACTTCTACTTTCTTTGAAGAACTGGGGTCCAGATTTTTAACAACAAACCAAGCTCAATCCTATTTCACATATTCAAGAGCTTTGTAGGAGTCCCTGCAACCCCATTTGAAATTACACAATCCAGTGTCCACAACAGGTGCTGTGTGCTATGAGAACAGAAGTTTGCATAGGCCTGAGATGGAGACAGGGAGTTCTTGCATTTGACATGAAGTGGGACTGCCTACCAAGTGTTTAAAACGTACTAGAGTGTAGAACTACAGAGGATGGACACCCCACAGGATTCATTTTTTACTGCCATTATCAAAAACACTCAATCCTCCAGCTGCCAAAAGTGAGACTTCAGACTGTACCATTGTTATTGTGCTGGAAGAAACAGTAGCCAGGGAAGGTGGAAACCAGCTGTTATCCCCATCCTACTGCTCCTAGTTGTAGCATTGACCTGACTAATACTGGCCACTGTAGTGAGGCAACATCCAGCAAGCCCACTTCTCAAGCTATATTAAGATCCAGGCTCTTGCCTCATCAATGATGCAGTACCTGCAGTGATGTAGGAGGATGTGGTGGAAGTAGCTACTGTTTTCAAAAGAAGCGTGGTGATAACTGTAGGAAATACTACAGCTCTCTGCCTTCCTTATGGCAATAGTTTAACTTTTATGTAATGAAAATATGAATTGCATGCAGGTAAACTTTGAAGTCTATATATAAAGTATCCTTTCAGAGAAGAAAATTAGAAGCAGCACACAACTGTGTCTTTCTGTGTGTTATAGTTCTATGATTGTCACAGAATTTTATCATTCTGAGGAGTGTAACACTGACCTACACTATTGCATCTTCAATAACAGAGTAGTCTTACAAACATCTGATTCTTAGGTAACTGGGGGAAATGTAAAAAGAAAAGGAGTACTTGTGGCACCTTAGAGACTAACCAATTTATTTGAGCATGAGCTTTCGTGAGCTACAGCTCACTTCATCAGATGCATACCATGGAAACTGCAGCACACTTTATATATACACAGAGAATATGAAACAATACCTCCTCCCACCCCACTGTCCTGCTGGTAATAGCTTATCTAAAGTAATCGTCAGGTTAGGCCATTTCCAGCACAAATGGAAATGTACTTTTTCATATCCTGCAGGCCATAGTCTTCACCTTCTGATCAAGTCTACTGTTCCAGGAAGGAAAAGTTTTCTGATGTCCACAGAGCAATGAAGATATACCTCAAACACATGGACTGCTTTTGAAAAATCAGCATACTTATCTTTCCATCCAAAATGTCTCAGCCAAGACAACTTATCCATAGGCAGATAGATAAGATGTGTTAGAAATGCATACACTGCCTTGGGTGCACAGGTTCCAAGGTTCATTTAATGCATTCTAATGTAGCTCTCTGGGTTGAAGGGGTATCAGTCACCTTACAATAAATCAAGAAGTTGGCTATATTGTCCTCTAGTATTTTCATTAAGCAGTCCAAGAGTGGCTTGTTCTCTTCCAGATATGTCTCCTTTGGAAGAAAGATTCTATTGAGTAGTCTATAAAGATTTTTTTCCCCCTTCCCTGACAGGGACTGTGGAAATACTTGGCTGACTTCTGATTCGTCTCTTTGATCTCCCTTCCCACTATTTTCCATAGTACTCTTCATCTTATTAGAGATGCAAGGTAGCAGCAAAGTCAGAAGCTAGAAGGGAAAATGTTAGCTGATCATTTCCTTTCTAGAACTGATCTTTTCCCTCAGTCTAACACATCCTTTTGGATATGTCAAACAGTTCTTTAATCTCATACAAAAGACAGATTCCAAGTCCAGAAGGGACCATTGTGATCATCTAGTCCAATGTCTTTTCTAAGACAGGCCATAGAACTTCCCCAAAATAATTCTTAGAAAATATCTTCTAGAACGACATCTGATCTTGATTTAAAAATTGGCAGTGATGGAGACTCCACCAAGACCCTTGATAAGTTGTTCCAATGGTTATTTGCCTTCATTTCCATTTTTAGTTTGTCTTGCTTCAACTTCCAGCCCTTGGATCATGTTATACCTTTCTCTGATAGGCTGAGGAGCCCATTATTAAATATTTGTTCCTTATGTGGATACTTACAAACTAATCAAATCACCCCTTAATCAGCTTTTCATCTATCACTATAAGGTATGTTTTCTCATCCTTTAGCCAGTCTCATGGCTCTTCTCTGAACCTTCTCCCATTATCAACATTCTTCTTGAATTGTGGCTACTAGAACTGAATGTAGTATTCCAACAGCAGGCTCATCTCTCTACTCCTACTCAAGATACCTGTTTATGCATCCAAGGATCATGTTAACTCTTTTAGCCACAGCATCACTTGGAAGCTCATATTCAGCTGATTCCAGTTTATTGTTTCTCAGGAGAAAGATTTATGGGTTGTGGAGGATAGAGTTCCCCAACCTGTAAGTATGGCCTACATTTTGTTCCTAGCTGTATACATTTAGCCATATTAAAATGCATAGTATTGACTTATGCCCAGTTTACCAAGTGATCTAGATTGTTCTGAATCCATGATCTTTCATTATTTACCACTCCATTTTGTGTCATCTGTATACTTTGTGTTTTCTTATAGGTCATTGATAAAAATGTTATTGCAAGGCCCAAGATCAATCCCTGTGAGACCCCACATGGAAACCCCACTCGCTGACAATTCCCCATTACACTGAGACCTATCAGTTAGGCAGTTTAATACATTTAATGTGTCATGTTAATTTTATATCTAATATTTTAATCAGTGTCATATTATACAAAGTCGAACACCTTAAAGTTTAAGTATGTTTACACTATTACCTTTATCAACCATACTTGTAACCTCAAAAAAATTTGAAAAGATCTATTTTCCATAAACCCATGTTGATTTGCATTAAATTATGTAACCCTCCTTTAATTCCTTATCAAGTCCCCTGTCAGCCACTCCCTTATCTTACCTGGGATCAATGTTGAGCTGCCAGGCCTATAACTACCTGGGTCAAAACTGAGATTATGAATTGAAGGAGTTGTTAGTAATAAGTATTTCTAAAGGTTTGGCCATATGTTTGATAGGCAGATGGAAATATGGACTGCCTCTCCAATCTGTGCAGAGAAAGCACAGCCCAGTAGTAATGGATTGGGGAAAAGAGAATTAAGTAAAATTTTCCATCATTCCACAGATGTGATTAAGCCAAATTCTGGTATACAGCAAACACATTTAAAGACTCATCTTCTCACACTGGCACTCTACACCCTCACTTTAGAAATAGGTGGCCAGTATTATAGCTACATAAAAGAAGCCAGTAGTCAGCTGCTACTCAGATCACTTCTAGGAAGGGGGGGGAACAAAAACACACGGGGGGGAGGGGAGAAAAAGGAGAACCCAGAAGGAAAATCTCAGTACAGTCAGCTTGAGAGGAAAGATGAACCAGGATGTCCTTCCAAGAATTTGAAATAGTATTGGGAAGGGAAGAGTAGGAGAGAAGACAAGAAGAGGGCACCAAAACCAGAGCAAGAGGGAAATGAGGTAGAAAAGAGAAAGCAGTAGCTGGACAACCACACAAGCTCACTGTCTCCACCATGGCAAAAAGAAAAGGAGGACTTGTGGCACCTTAGAGACTAACCAATTTATTTGAGCATAAGCTTTTGTGAGCTACAGCTCACTTCATGTCATTTCTGTCCTTGCATACCAACACCACTACTGCTACATTCTTCCCCCAATACAGCGACTCAGATCTTTCCCTCTGTCAGTCTCCACCTTGAGAGTTATGACCTCTCTGGATACCCAGAGATGCAAGCCAACATTATTCACATGCATAAGCAGTCCACCTGTGTTCTACATTTACACTTCATGTCACAGCTGGACTTTCAAGTTTTGAAGGGGAAGGCTATTTACATGTTTTTCCTGTGCTGTTTGGTTCAGTTCTTAGTCTTTTTCAGCACAATTACAATTTGTTAAACTGGTAGGAGGGAAGATGAGCTATAACTTTCATGGATAATGGACAGGTGTCTAGATTGCTTAAGGGAGAAAGTAGAATTTATCACCTGTATTAGTCATTTCCCTACAATTGTAAGGAATCCCCTGCATTTATTTAATATGAATTGGACAAAGGACAAGTCACTCTTCCTCTTTCCTATTACCAAAATATTGGTAATATGTATCCCTTATCTGGGATATGTTTCACATACTAGCTGCTATTGCATACTTCCTCACTGGGAGTCTTAAGCTGGTACAATGGAAATGTGGCTGCTTTAGTCCAAACTCTGATCTAGCATTTTCCATCACTTTCACAGAAGTCACACATACACAAAAAAATCCAATAAGTCAGCTTGGAGGTCTGTTAAAGGTTACCTGTTGAGCCAGACATCTCCACCTCCTTCAGTCTCCAAGAACATACTCCAGGAGCAGTCTGGTCCTTTTCAAATCACTTTGTGCTGCTTCACCAGCAAGGATCAGGCAGGGTAAGATTGCTCTGCTGGCTGGGGATCTTAGTGAATTCCTCCTTGTATGGCAAACAAAAATACTCTCTCCCCCCCTACAGGGTCCAGTTCTTGAAAAGTTCTAGCCTTGTTTACCTTAGCTGTTGCCATTCAGCTCTCTTCTAGGAGTGTTTCTAACCACACCCAGCAGTTGGATGTGGGAGATGGATAGGTTCGCTTCCAATACTGTATTTGGGAGTCTTGGACCAATAATCCCTAATAGTAGCCAACTTTCACAAAGCTTTAGTAGTTTTCTTAGCCAGAGTGACTGATGCTCTGACAAGACAAGCTTCAACCCCACCCCCCCAGAAAATGGGCTTGATCAGCCATTCCTTATCTACACTAATACAATAGCATCAAGCCCCAAGCATAGAGTTGGGGCTTCAGCTCCATCCATCCCATCAGAGGAATCAATTTGGCAATGTATAGGTCTATGAACCTCAACAACTTAATCTGTCATTTTTCAGATACCACTTCAGATTGCTCCAGGATTAGGATTGCTGGTCTGTTTTGGTTTTGTGCATTAGGACCCAGCAAAATAATTCAACATCCTAAATTTATAAATAGGTTTCCACAAAAAGTGGCCCTTGTGTTCTGTGATAGACTCCAGGATTAAATATTAAAAATCCCAGAACTCATATGTGGAAAATACCCCACATACTCACAGGCAGTAAAGTTGCCTACATTTTCCAAAATTACACAGTTGGGCAGAAATGGATAATAGGAAGAGGCAAAACAAATTACATTTATGCTAGGAACAAATCTGTGTTAAAGTACTGAATCTGGGTTACTGCAACTAGGTCAGAAGGGCATATTAAAAGCTAGTTGGTCACCACTGTGACTCTAGCTGTAACATTTAACTGCACACCTAGAAACAAGTTTGTGAAGGGGGGAAAAGAAAAAAAAGGGTGGATGTAGAATGTAATCCTACAAGCTGCAGAATACAAACTTATTAAAAGGATGAACATTCTGCAAACAAAATATCAAGGAGTAATGCGTGTACATTTATCTTTTGAAATCAGACAATCCATGTCTGGTTTTACAAACTGATTATCCTTACTTCTGTTAAAGGCTGTGTTTCTATCCAACTGCTTTAAATGGTATTTTATATGGCAAATGTTTAATAAAGGTTCCCATTAATAGATGTAGACTAGAATTCTGTACATAACTTTAGAAGAAATTCTTATCTCCTGTCTATCTTTACTGTAAAAAAAAAAAAAAATAGGTTTGCATCCTTATGTAGTATGCCCTTTCCCATCTTCACTGAGAAAAGCCAGAGTGACAGATTTAATGGATTTTCACTAAAAATATGTGAAAAACCTCATAGTAACTGCCTGCAGAAGGCCATACATTATTAGGTATAGACATACTAAGTTTGATTCATAATAAATAAAAATAAAAAGAACACTTATTTAAGGAAGGTCTTCTGTCTTTCCAAAAGTGTCAGTGCTTTTTAAAAAACATTGGAGGTTTTTCAAGTCTTCAGTATATAGTACCACTGTTGCTCTAGGAATCGGAGAAGCTTGATGAAATAGTGGAAGGAGGTAGTGGAGAAGATACATACTATAGTTTTCACCCAATTGCTTATAAGCTACATTCCAGACATCAAACTGTCATTAGAGGTAAATATTGAGAGTAGTCTTTTAAGTAGACACCACCTTTGATAAGAAATTGGTGTTTACTAATAAATGAGTAACTTTCCCCAATAAGTGCTGGTTCCAACAAGACGGTCAACATAGCTTATAGCAGCAATGGCCTCAGGCCAGTACTGTGCTATTGTGGGGTTAGGAAGACAGCAATTCCCTGGTTCTACTTACTCCTACTGTTATACTGTGGTTCCAGTTCATGGCTGTGCCATTGTGACAAAAATGCCACAACTCATATACCTTAAGGACTTTCTTCACAGTTAGAAGGGGAGGCTCACATGCAAGCAGGCATAAGCCAAGTACTGTGGATATCTGGTAGAGTTTAATAGGCACCTCTGGAAGTTAGACAGCCCTACTTTACGTTTTCCATCTTAGGATAGTGGCTGTGGGTCAATAAGAAAGATTTGTTTAAAATGATGTAACAGTTTCCTCTAAGAGCAACTTCCTTCTGAAATTGCTACAATATACACCCCTCCCCCATTTTATTTATCAATTCACAGAGAAGGCTGGTTATTAGCAATGTGTTATCTTTAAAGGAGAGTTTCACAGAAAATTTACACATTACTGACTCTTGGTAACAAGCTTTTGTCTACACAATTTGAAAAATACACATAGAGAAAATTAACAGTCACTATCAGATTAGCTAATAAAGCAGCTAGAACAGAAGCAAGCTATTTCACTGTAGGCTCCAAAGTGAGAAATGCAGCCATTACAGTTATCAATAGCCACACTGATCTGTATCAATTAGAAGTGATCTATACACATTAAAAAAAGACACTGAAAATCTTTACCTGATCTATTAGCAACAGCCATTTAATTTGACCTTCTCCCCTTCATAGCTATGCACACCTGGAATACATGCCCCTTTTAGGTTGGGGGGTTTCCTTAACGATAGTGCTATAACAGCCCCAGATTAGTAGTAGCTAGTTTAATTGTAAAAATGGCTACTTGTCTTCATGAAACATAATTCTAGGCTTGAGCTGATCTGACTAGCCCTCTGCCTATTTAAGAATTACTAACTTTCAGGTATTAGAAGTGATTGGTAGATATGCAACTTTCTTCCTGTGTATGTACTCTTACACTAGTTAGTGACTGTAGAACATTTAGTTAAATTGCGATCAGACATTAGTGTTTGCCTGTATTGTGGAAGGATGCTATTGGATTTTCATTCTTGTGTTAAATGAGGTGGATGCTCTACATAGAGCGATAGAGGTAGAGTTTACCAGTAATCTGTTTGAGACTCAACTGCTTAAGTTGCTCCCCAGAGAAGTCTTCCTGAAGCATAGGAGGTCACTAGGAAAGCATGTCTACCTCCTCCAGAAACTGCTAGGTGTGTCATCATAACAATAAGTCATACAAGGAAGAGTAGTTCTGTGGCTGACAGAATGATAGTGCCTTCTCCCCCATTCCTAATGGGGAACGTTGCAGCTTCCATACTCATAAATAAGGTAGACATGAGCATGCCTTATCAGTTATAACAGTGCTTCGCCATACCTTTATTTGTAGGTTTGCCCAGGTACACCCCACCATATTATATATTCTTTCAAAAGAAAAACTGCTTTGATTGCAATTTTACACCAGGATCCTTTAAACTAGTATCCCAGTCAAATAATATATTTGAAACTAAATGTACTATCACAGGAAAGACGTTTGCCTTTGCATCTCCCACAGAGATCTTGACGATGGGGTCTCTTGGGGTCCACATGGCGCACTTTCACGGGGCAGGTGCATCTGGTCTGCTTACAGCTCTAGAAAAGAAGCAAGGATGTTGGAGGAGAAAATACCTGAACTGCAGCGATACAGGGGAGGCAGGAGATCTGCAAGCTTAGGGGAGGACACGGTATTAACGGCAGTAGTTTAGATTATAGGCTGCTCAGTGCAGGGAGGAGTGAGGCTGCGGACAAAGCTCCAGCACACTTGGGGTGCTAGAGCACAGCTGGAGTTCCCAGGCTTACTGGAAAGAACAGTGGGGAAGGCCCCGCCAAACCCCCTCCCTGAGTTAAGCCAGGTTACAGGGCTCCCCAGTGCGCTAACTGTAGCGAGGCCCTGAGGGGGCTGTGCTCACCTGGCAAGTGATGTCCTCCACGCGGTAGGGGTTGTAGGATTTCTGACACGTCCGGCAGAACTGCCGGAAGTAAACCTGGAGGAAGGGGAAAGGCGGGTCAGTGGCGGTAGAGCCCGGGGGGCAGAGGGGCAGCCCCGGGGGCACCAGGCCTACCTTGTTGGTGCCCTGCACACACCACACGTAGGCGCTCTCCCAGCGGATGTTGCAGTCCTTGCAGTGGTAGTAGCCGTACTTCTGCTCCAGAAACTAGGGGGAACAAGGGTGACTCAGCCACGGGCAGGGAGCCAGCTCCCCGCCAGGCCAGGCCAGCCCAGCTCCCGCACCCTGCTGGCCGCAGTGCGAGGAGTGACCCCGCCGCAGGGAGTCGCGGCGGCCCCAGGGCCAGTCACCTGAGGCCCCGCCCCCGGGCTTCCCGCCACCCGCGGTGACCCGACCCGCCGGCCCTCACCTGGAAGCGCAGGCGGGTCTTGCCCTGCTCGGGCTCCTGAGGGGCTGCGGCCTGGGGCTGCCCCGCCGGGCGCTCGGGGGCCTCCTGCTGGCCTTCCTGCGGCGGGGCAGCTGCCGCCGCCGCCGCCCCCTCCTCCGCTACCTCCTGCTGCGGAGGCTGCTGCTGGGGCGGCCGCGGCTCCTGCGGCTCCGCGCTGCTCCCTGGGGGCTGCTCCCAGCTGGCCCGCACGGCGGCCGCCTCCGTGCGCTGCTGCTCCTCTTCCTCGGCCGCCGCCGCCTCCTCCGGCTCCTCCTCGGCCGCCTCCTGCCCCGCTTCCTCGGGCTCCTCCAGGAAGGTGGTGAGTCTGCGGGACGCCATGGGCGAGTAGACGGCGATGGTCCTGGGGAAGCGGACGGGCCGGCCGCTGGTGGTGGCGGAGCTGCCCTGCTCCTGCTCGCGGGGCCGCAGCGGGGGCAGCCCGGGGGCCAGCCGCCGCCGCAGCAGCAGGGTGCGGGGCCCCAGCGAGCACTGCACCGAGGCGTCCTGCCGCGGGTTCACCTGCACCCCCACCTCCTTGGTGTTGGCCTTGCGGAGCCGCGGCGTCAGGCTGGGGTTCACCTGGGACAGGATCGCCTTCAGCTGCGCCCGCTGGTAGTTATCGAAGTACTCGGCCGCGGCCGCCGCCGCCGTGTCCCCATAGCCCGAGAAGTAGGTGCCCCGCTGCCGCCAGGCGCCCGGGGGCCCTTTGCCCTTGGGCGGCTGGTAGCGATAGGAGTAGGGGGTGTAGGCTGAGTACAGGTAACTATCCATGGCCTCGTCCGCCATGGCGTCTGCCCCGGCAGCTGGGCTCGCGGGGGCCGCTTTAAATACCCCGCGCTGGGGAGGGGCAGGCTCAGCTGCACGTCCCGTCCCCCCACCGCCACCTGAGCGGGGCTGTTTCCATTGGCGGAGGGGCAATGAACCGCCTCGCCGCGGATTCCCTGGAAGCCCGCGGGGAAAGCAGGTGGATGGGAAGAGCCGGCTAAGCCCGGGGTCCAAGGAACATAGCGGAGGTGAGAGCCAGGGAGGGGAGCCAGCGGGGAGCCTCAGGTGACAAGGCAACCAAGGCGGCGGGGACGCAGAGCTTCAGGCAGGTCTTTGAAGCAAGTAAACCCCTTATTGGTACAACCTCCTGGGTTCTCTCTGTCTATTAAATGTCCTGAGTCTCCCTTCCTCTTTCACTTGGTTTACAACTCTTGTATCTGCCCCCCGTATCACCGCCCTGTGGGGACCCTGGAGTCTGTGCAGCGTTCACCTGAGCTGAGGGGTTTAGCCGGAGGCTGTGCAGCGTTTTCTCTTGAGCAGACCCGGTACATTTGATTGATCGGTGATATTCCCCCGGGAGCACGCAAGAGGCTGTACGCCGCAGACAAAGAGTCATAGCGGGGTGTCTGTGAGAGAAACAACAGGCGGATGAATTCAGGGGCGCTGGAACCATTTGTATAGTGGGGGTGCTGACAGCCTTGAACCAAACTGTAAACCCTGCGTATGATGGAAACCACTTCAAGCCCAACCGTGCGGGAGCACCCCCAGTTCCAGCACCTATGGCTGAATCTGTAGAGGAGGAAGGAACGCGTGAATGCCTAGGCTGCTACTAAACATAAGAGCCAGGGACCAGGTAGTTTAAGAAGGGAGGATTTACCTTCCCTGCAGATAAATCGCTGCTAGATACATCTCCAGATAAACTAGACCGTTACTTGCACTTCCTTTTAATTTTTAGTTATCTTTGGAGGGATTTTAATTGGTGACTAATACAGCGTTAATTCATCTTTTCCACGCATTTATAATCAGAACAATCAACAGGATTTTTTTACAACTAATAGGATGCATGAAATTGAACAACACTTTACAAATATTATCTAATTTGCTCCTTTGTTCACACCATTGATACACAAATTAACCCTTTCCTACAAAATGCTTCGTTGGTTTCTGGTATCGGTCCCTGCCTTACTTAATTCACCAAAGAGCGTCTTCCTATGAAGATGTAGATGTATCTCGTTGCGTCACATTGATTTTTGTACATATAAGGCTATATGTTTGAGGAAATATTCGCAACTGGCACAATAATAAACGTATGGTCATCTTATACACTGGGAGTAGTTCGGTTGATTATGGAGGCTGGTCAGTACCCCAGCTGCCTGTTTTACTCGCTCCGAAAACATATTGCAAATACCATATACTATTAGTAATTCAAGCGTCCCCTTCTGTTGCTCTGACTGTTGTCCATCTAGAGTGCAGTTTGTGCAGTCTCCATCAGAATAGAATTGTGTTCCTCTGCAGTCACCGTGCCGTATGAGGTGTCTGCCATTTCCTCCTCTTTCAGTTTCTTGTAAGAAATATCTGTGTCTTCATCTTCATTTAGGGGATCTTGTTTATAGGTATCTCTTCCGTACATCTTGTACACTAACACAAAAAGTCCTGCTTCTGCAGCCTGGAAAAGTGCATAAAGCAAGGGAAACATATACATACTTCCTATGAGATGTGGTGGAAAGGTTAGTTTTAGTATAGCCGTGCAGAGCTGGACATTTTGACATCCTGTTTCCAAAGACACTGTCCTCTTGCAATGAGGTGGCAGGTGAAATAAAGTAGCTAAGCCATATCCTGAGGCATAGCCTGCTAAGGGCATCAAGAGTGCTACTATGTAGACAGACGCAGGGATACTTGCCAGCAGCTCAGGTCCCAACATAGTGCCAGTCAGAATGAAAAGAAGCACCAAAGTCACTAAAAGGGACCACAAGGAAACCTAGCAATAATGAATAATCACAATCAGATATTTCAGAGAAAAAAGAAGGGAAAACTTACATTAGAGTTGTTTAAAAGCAAATTAATTACATACACAAATATTAAAATAGTATAACAAGGAAAGAATTTAAACTATATATTTGTTTTAAAAATCAGCACATTTTATTGCAGCTGTTACAGCGGAAGCTTTTCCTTATATGAATAGTGAACAGACAAAATGTGATTGAAGGACATTGAAAAGACCACTCTGCTTAATCCCAAATGCTCTTGAGTTTGTCATACCTTTAGCATTTCTAACATAGAGCTTCTTTTAAACTATCCACTGATGGACAGATTCTGCTATCCTTTCTTACCTTGGACCTGATCCAAAATTTCAGTGGGCTTTGAATCAGGCCCAAGGTGAATAAGGGTGGAAGAAATCAGTTTCTTAATTAGTTTTTAACAGTATAACTTGTCTGAGATACTTTCTCAGAAAGACAGTAACAATCTGTATTAATGTGTGTAAATTTTCATTTAAAAAAGAAAATGAAGCTAAGTCTTATTTTTGCTATAATACTTTAAAATATTACCTTAAAAGGGTAAATTGGATAAACTATTTAAAGAAATTTCATCTTGCCTAACAATGTGTATGTCAAGTTTAAACCTAAAGGAGATATAAACCATCCAAACTGACAGTTAAAAAGGATGGTACCAGTTCTGAGATAAGGTCTGATCCCATTGAATTAAATGGCAGTGATATAATTTACTTTAATTGATGCAAGATTGGGCCTAGAGTTTGGGTCTTTTTAGTTTAGTGTATTCTGTGCATGCTGCAGCCATTGTTTGATTTTTGCAGTATTGTGTGTGCTGAGTGCCTTTGCTTTACCTTTGAGCATGTTTTGCTTGAAAGTTTACCTTAAGTTTTAACTTCCATATTTTGTTTAACAGAAATATTCATTTCACAATTGTTGCTTTCAACATAAATATATGTTTAAAGACTTTTGTGATAGTACTTCAGTCAGGTAATTATGTTTAGTAGTTTCACTTTTCTATCCCCATGAATTCCCTTTCCTGAAACCTTTCTCTTCCCCTTCCTTGCAGGTAATGTTAGCTAAAGATAATAGGATTGTACATCTCTGTTGTTCAGTGAGACCTTTTTTTTTTCTGGTTGTCCTCATCCTTCCCTAAAACACTGGGTGAAATCCTGGTAGCTTTGTTTATTTTGTTGAACCTTCGAAATTATTTTCAAATAACATGCACATAAATGTACTTTAATGTTATTTTTCTTATTGACTGCCATACAAATTGCTTGTATGCTGAAGGTTTAGTTAGAAATATAGAAATTGGTGGTGCCACAATTGATGAAAAATGCTTATTGAAAATTTGTATATTTCCAAACAAAGAAATAACTTAGAAAACAATAACTGTTGTTATCTTTTTGTTTTAATTTTTCCAAATTAAGGTAGTTGTTCGTGTTACTATTTTTGTAAGGAATTTACTGATTTTATTGCATGTGGGACTGAAGCTACTAGTTTTAATGTGGATATAGTACCTGATTATATTTATAACATTATTTATTTAAAGCACATGCTTAGCAATGTTATCTGATAATTAGAAATATACTGAGCATTTCTTTTGTGATTTGATCTGCTCTTGTTGCATGGAAGAAATGGCATTGTCTACCTTACCTTTTATTTAATGTTACTGTAGGGAAATAGTGATTCATCCTTTGGTCTTTGTGAGGGAGCAATTTTGTTTTTTAACAAAACGTCAACTCTAATCCTGCCTATAACTGTTTTACAGAAATCAGTCACCCACCGGCAGTATTTTATTACTAGTTGACCACAATGGGCGCTTATACTTCCTCTTTGGAAAACAGAGAGAGAGAGAGAGATTATGTTTAGAATTCGAAACAAGTCCTGAGGGTTTACACGCGTTTATGTGATGAGCCTTAATCCTATGATTTGAGTGATATCAGTACAATACACGGAAGTGCTCAGTTTCTACACTGACATGCTGTCCTGATGAAAACAGATACCATGCAGGCTGCTCTTAATGCTGGCTCCTCTACTCTTTGGAGTACTCACGACGTAGGGCAATATTTATATGGGTTGGCAAGCTTGACCCGTCTCTTTATTGTAGATCTGTTAAATCTTCCCCCATGTGCATCTTTTCTTATCCTTTAACTAGACCATGTGCACTCTATATCCTAAAGCAGCAGCGCCTATGGTGCGGCTCCCAGAAGCAAAGCCCTTCCCCACACCCCTATGACCACCCTAGCGAGAAGGAGCTCCCAGAGGCCTGCTCTCGAGTGGTGCTCAGCGCCTCTGTGTATGTAGAAGCGGGACCCGGCGCAGCTGTTGTTACCTTGAGCAAGAGGTCGGCGACCCGTGTGTACTTGTAGCGGATGAAAACTCCTGCGCCGATGGGGAGCAAGGTGCTGCATAGGGTCAGACTCACGGCCCCCAGGGGCAACAGCTGCACCAGAGGCGTGTTGATCCAGGCGCGGCTGTATATCCACAGGCACAGAGGCATCAGCAGCAGGGCCAGCAGGGTGGATGAGGCGGTCATGATAATACTGCAGGAGGGAGGGGACAGAACAACAGGCGGCGGGTCAGCACGAGCCGCTCTTCCATCAGCTGCTGGGGTGGGGGGAACAGTACCTCCTCGGGCTCCAGTAAGAGCTGGCGGTACAAATCCATTTCGTGTAACGAGCCACAAACCTATTGTACAAAACCCTTCTCTAGGAGCTCGGACAAGAGTCGCCCAGGGCGCAAGTAGCTGTTTGATTGCAAGAATTTCCCTTCAGTTACCGAGCAGATTGGATATTGGCCAGAATATGGTATTTAGGAAGGGGAGGGGTATTGCCAGCTGTGTTTTTTGTGAAAAGAAAATTATATTTTTGCATGTAAAACCTGCATGCCGTGGCGTGTCTTGGAGCACAAACAGATAATAATCAGCACGGGTTGGGCTCCCCCCATCTCCCAAAGCCAGCGCGGGAGACAGCGCAAGAGCTCAACTTCTTTTTGTCCCCCCAAAATTCCCCTGATGAGATCCTGAAACCGGCTCCTCTGTCCCGGTACCCACAGGCTGCGCCCCGGAACAGGGGCACCAAAAGGCTGGCACAGACCTGATTATAAAATAGCAAATATTTCAAACAGCCGTAAACCGGAGAGTCCTCCCGCAGCACTCACCGTCCACACCCACCCGCACCCCGGCACAGCCACCCCCCCCGCACTGATACTGACCCCCGGCCCATCCACATTGCCCCTTCCTCCCACCCCCCCTCCCCGGCACATCCACCCCCCTGCACTGCTAGTGACCCCCGGCCCATCCACATTGCCCCTTCCTCCCACCCCCCCCTCCCCGGCACATCCACCCCCCCGCACTGCTAGTGACCCCCGGCCCATCCACATTGCCCCTTCCTCCCACCCCACCCCTCCCCGGCACATCCAGCCCCCCCGCACTGATACTGACCCCCCCAGCACATCCACATTGCCCCTTCCTCCCACCCCCCCCTCCCCGGCACATCCACCCCCCCGCACTGATACTGACCCCCGGCCCATCCACATTGCCCCTTCCTCCCCCCCACCCCTCCCCGGCACATCCACCCCCCCGCACTGCTAGTGACCCCCGGCCCATCCACATTGCCCCTTCCTCCCACCCCCCCCTCCCCGGCACATCCAGCCCCCCGCACTGATACTGACCCCCGGCCCATCCACATTGCCCCTTCCTCCCACCCCACCCCTCCCCGGCACATCCAGCCCCCCCGCACTGATACTGACCCCCCCAGCACATCCACATTGCCCCTTTCTCCCACCCCACCCCTCCCCGGCACATCCACCCCCCCGCACTGATACTGACCCCCGGCCCATCCACATTGCCCCTTCCTCCCACCCCCCCCCCACCGGCACACCGAGGCCCCCGGCTGCCGCCCTCTCACAGCGGGGTTCGGACCGCGTCCTGCGGGTCCTTTCCTCCGCCAAGGAGCGACGCCTGCCCCGCCGGGGAGGGAGATGAGCCGGGCGCGCCGCGGCGGCAGCGGCCCCGGCCGGCTGGGTACCTGAGGTTCATGTCTCCGTCGACCAGCAGGGACATGATGTTGGAGAGGTTCCCCCCGGGGCAGCAGCCGCACAGCAGCACGGCCACTGCCGCCACCTCGTCCAGGGCGAAGAGCAGCGCCAGCAGGAAGGCCAGCAGGGGCATGAGCAGAAACTGGCAGAGCAGCGCCAGCAGCACCCCCACCGGCCGCCGCAGCTGCCCCCCGAGCTGGCTCAGCTCCACGGTGCAGCCCAAGCCCAGCATGGTGGTGCACAGCGCCAGCCCCACGAACACGCTCAAACCCTGGTTCAGAGGGGTGTCCCAGAACGGGGGGCTGCCCCCCGGCCCCCTGCCTGCCTGCGGCACCCGGCTGGAGGGGCTGGGGCTGCCGCTGCTGCTGTTCTCGGGCTCCGGGGAGAGCGAAGCGAAGGGGGAAAGAGTCCCGTTCTCCACCCAGGAGCTGTCCATGGCTGTGCGCTGTGTGTGCGCGCCTGGCAGTCAGCAGCTGAGCATCTAGTCAGAAGCTGCCAGGTCCCTATCGCCTGCCCAAGCACTGGAGGAGCCGGGAGGCCCCACAAGGTGGGGACTGATAGGCAGTGAAGAGGCTGAGGAGACTGTCAGTCAGTCACTGGGCTGAAGCACGGGCACGTCTTAGCCTTCCTCAGATCCTTCCTCCCCACCCCCTAAACACCTCCACTTACAGCCAAGCACAACAGCCCTCATTCACACACACTGAATTAATCTGCCCTACACAATAGAGCACCTACAGCTAGACACGCTGCATCCAGTATACTCACACTACATTAGGTTCCCTCTGTCTCTTACACAAGAATGCTTGCTTTTTTGTATCCAGTGTGTCTTGTGTCTGCTTTATATAGGGTGCATTCAGTCACACACTTAACCCACAGGCATAGACAGACATCCTGTTAAGAAGCTACTCCAGGCAGGGCCCATGTCTTCCTTTGTGTCTGTCATGGTGCCATGCTCCATGTCAGCAGTCAACCAATAATAAAAAATGTTTTATTGCAGGTCTAGTGGAAAAACAAACACAAACCCCATGCTATGATTATTTTGTCTGGTAGTCTCTTGTGAAAGACCATAATGCTTGAAAAGAGAAGCAAGTGGTATCCACTGGGTCACCTTTGTCCACTATTTCTCCCCCCCCCCCCCAAAAGAAGTCTAACAAATATTTTCAACTGATAAAGGCTTGACAGGAGACTTTTGGAGGGATGGACTATGAGCAGACACATTTCAGTTTCACTCCAAGCATGCTCATGACAAAAACAACAACAGTCTACTGTTAAATATTAATATTAATATTATTTTCTGATTTTTGGTGGTTAATCTGGCTCAGCATCCTAAAGCAAAATGAGCTGATCATCACAGTGTCCTCCTAAGTGAGCAACGTCAGCTTTACCTTTGATACATTCAAGGAAGGTCCAAGGTCATTCCCACTAATGGAAAGAGTGTACTTGAGTAAAAGCTGTGGCATGGGTGAGGAATGATGAAAAGCTCTTTAGCCAGGTCAAATTAGAGCCACTTTCTGCTGATGCTGGGCTTCAATAATGAGCAAAGAACAAACTGTGTTTAACCAAGAAACTATGTGAATTAATTAATAGCAATAAATCACACGGTTTTCTGCTGCTGCATGGATCTAGATAGGGGTGATCACTCCCCCTCTTGCTTTCCAAACTGGAGCCTCACAATGTAATTTTCAGAATAACCCTGGAATCTATAGAGTAGAGATGAATACTATACAGATTTTATGATGTTATTCTTGATTTGCCTAGAGGAGAGACCCTTGCTAGACACTCCAAAAAATCTGTTAGTAAAAGTGGTCTATATGATATGCAAGTGACAGCGCACCAGCCAGAAGGTGACAGAGGCCTATCCTGTCCATTCCATTTAAGTGGATGAAGGTTTCTAAATGTAGTGGGTGAAATTCTGGGCCCACTGAAATCAATGGGAGTTTTGGCATCGATCTCGATGGGTATGTCTATACTGTAATAGAAGACCCATGGCACAGCCATGGCTGGCCCGGGTCAGCTGGTTCAGGCCAGTTGCAGGTCTTTAATTGCTGTGTAGACAAACCGAGTGGGGCCAGGATTTCATCAGTATGTGAGGATCTCTCTTACCCATCACTCAAGCAATGTATACAGGAAAAACCTAATTTTCCAAAGTTGTTCTAATTTACTGGTGTCAGATGGGTTTTAAAATGGTGTTTAAAAATTGCCACCTTTCTCATATCTTATTTTTTAATATTTATTCATTATTTTATGTTGTCTGTTTCTTTAAAAAACAGAATGCCATATTAAAAGACAAATAGGACTTGGGAGACAAGGACATGCAGGAAAGGAGAGAAGAGGAGCCTCTGTGGGTGGTCTGGGCTGTGGTGCTTCATGCTTTGTCGAGTGCCACGCAGGGCCTCAGGGATAAGGATTCTTCCGCTACACAAAAGGCTTGGACGTGCCACTGTCCATGCTTCATGTTGTGGTTCTCTGGTGGGACCAGCTGCCTCCCAGTTTGGCCTATCACATGAGGTGCCCTCTCCTTTGTTGCCTTTTGTTTTTAAATTTAGTGCACTACTGTGCTGTGCACTATGGGGTGTCTCAGATCACACCTCATAATGCATAACATGGTGGGGCACAAAATTCCAACACAAGAATGGATAGAGGGCAGCTAGAGCCAGGCCCCAAGCTACTTAAATCCCCACTGCCTGTGCCATCTGGTCCTAAGCTTCTCCAGCAATAGTCTTCACCTCCACCCACCCCAAGTCTGTGCATCTTAAATTCTCTTGGGCCCTGGGCCCCTTTCCACCCAGGATATTGTTCCACAGCTAGTTGGAATCTGTCCCTAGTCTGTCATTGAATGAGTCTTCCAGGACATCCAAGTCCTGGAGCCTCCTATGAAATTTCCTTAGAGTTCTGTCTGCCAGTCCAAAACTGTTAAAAGAGTACCTCCACAAAAATTGAAAACCCAAAGTAAAATGGGAGTCTAACTGAGCCTTACATTCCAAAATTTCAGATTGCACTACTTGTCTCAGTGGAGACATTCACTGCTCTTAAAGAAGCACACAGCTAGGCCTACAACAAACCCCTAATATTCCAGCAGACACTATTAGTGACCCAATAGAAGCAATAGAGTACCATCCATTTGTTAAATCCATAATTACCAAATTATGGGATAAATGTAAATGTTTTTCAAGTTTGGTATACCACCAGGGGACAAAGTAATGGATACAGTGTAGTAACTTGGCCATTCAGTAATACCATTGTGAATGGTTTTATTCTATTTTCTTTTCCTGGTCATTTAGTTGAAGATAGGATAGGGAGAGAGGATGAGTCGTATCATAGGTGTTAAACAGACAGCTACAACCTAGTCCAGACAATGATTTAATTTGTTGGTAAAACAAGGCAATATATGCTTTTAGATGGGACAACACTGAAGTGCAGTGTTTGGTTGGCCTTGAGAGCCAACAGAATTGTTTGAAACTAAATAATTTGCAAATCTACTTGTACTGAAAAATTTTTACAGAGTGTTTAGATAGCTCACAAATTTAGTATATACTGTGTCTTTCTCATTTTTACCCTTCACATTCTATCTATATACTCACACCACATTCTTTCCTCACTTATTATACCTCTATTCTTTTAGTAACCCATTATATAGTTTCTCTTCTGGCACCTATGAACAGAATATAAGTTACACAAAGAGCAAAAGCAGGCTGGTTATCAAGTAGGCAGTGAAGAGAGCAGAAGAGAACTGCCCTTCTTATCTATGAACATGACTCCTAAAACCAGGCATGTTCACAGAAAGATATTTTTGCATCAATTATAGTGCAATCCACTTACAGTGAACTTGGATATAATGACGACTCTGTTAACAGCGAAGAAGAATGAAAATCTCAAATTGTTTCAGTGCCTTACATTGTGTTGATTCCAGTTACTGAGAACTTCAGCTTATGGAAAAAACATGATGTAGCTGTAAGAGGGTTCTGGTGTATGTAACAAATAAACACAAGATAGTTCTTAAGTAGCTCCTATAAATTTTAAGAAATAAGATTCAAATTGAATTCTGGTTTAAACAGGAGCAGTACCATTGACTTCCATGTAGATAAACCGAGTTACTTAGGCCAGATCTGAATTTAACTTCTTGTGTTTTATTAATTCCCTATACAGTCAGCATTGGCACCGTATGTAGCAACTGAAAAGTATTCTTATACCTAGAAGGTACAGTAAGGCCTATCCAGCCTTTGTACTTTCTGTTTGGCGTAGTCTCTTTAAATTGCTTCAGGGTTTCATATTATGTTACCACAACAACTGTATTAGTATGTAAGCTAGATACATGAATTATCCATTTTCTTTCAAGGGAGAAAATGACACTGACTGACCTCTTTTACAGGGAGTGACAAATTGGTCATCCGACCCTAAAAAACATTGGTAAATGTTCTCTAAATGGATATGTGGTTTTTAAACCAATTCTTATAAACTGGAAAAAATCCAATTTGAAAATTGTGGGGCAAAATGGTGCCCTGGAAATACTTTCTTGTAAATTTAGTGTTATAAAGTAGGTGCAGTTTTTTATAAGTGGCACTGACCATGGGCAGCTGGTGAACCGGCCGTTGTGGGAGGTTAGCCCTGGCCCCTTCCCTTCTGCCCGAGGCCCTTCTGCTCCCCCTCCACTTCTGCCCCCCTCACCTGCAGGAGCCCAGAGCACTCCCTCCTGTGGCCCTGGCCCTACCCCGAGCCACCCGAGCGCCCCCAGCCCTGGAGCACTGGGCGGCAGTGCGGTCCCAGTGCCCCAGACCTCAGCCCCTGAGCACCGGGTGGGTGGGTGGGTGGCACAGCTGCAGCGCCCCCAGCCCCTGAGCAACCTCCAGCCCTGGAGCACCGGAGAGCCGAGTGGGGTGGTTCCAGCACCGCAAGTGGCAGCCAACCTGGACCACAGAGGAACTGCAGGAGGGGGTTCGGGGGTAGAGCATTGACAGGGCTATGCCAGGCTGTTTGGGGAGGCACAGCCTCCCCTGGCCTATGATACCTGTCAGCCATGGTACTGACTGCATTTTTCTTTAGTGAGGTTTGAATTCTATAGCAGAATGTAAATGACATAAATCCACTTTATAACACCATCCATGGTATTGAAATTTTTCAGGCATTAGGAAGTGTGTGTCTTTTCTTAATGTAACTTGAAACAAAGATACAGAGCCTTGCTAGCAGAGAAAGGAGAGCCTTTTAATGAAGGCTGAGTATACCACCAGAAACATGCTAAACAAGCTTTGCCAGTTACTCAGATATTAGCATATTGTATTAACAAGTGAGAGACCTGGGTGAAAGGGTCTTTGGGTCACTTGATTCTCACACTGGACCGTGAAAGCATCTTATGTGTTCCAGGAACAACACAAAATTTTGGTTGTTGCGCATATGCCACCAGGTTTCCACTTTACATTTAAATATGGACATTCTTGGAAATTGGGTTTTACCCCTGAGTTTTTTGACTTAACTTTTGTTCAACACCTGTCACATGGTTGTGGCAGGGCTTGGTTGTGGTGGCCGTCAGTGAGGTGTACACAGGAGAGTGTTGGCAAGAGGGGTTCTTAGGGTTTCTTACATCACCATAGTATCTAAACACTTAGTTACTATGATGACAAAAACTATAGAAAACCCTAAAATAGATAGCTGGAGAGGGGATGAGAAAGCAAAGGATGCCCACTTTCCCCTTACCACCTTTCTGCTATTTCAGCTTGAAAACTAGGACATGTTAAAGAGCATGTAGGTGAGAGAAAACTGTACTTTCCTAACTCTCTAGTCCCTTTTCAGTTTCCTCCAACTATCTAACCTCTTTATTGTATTTTCTGCCAGAATCTGCAGGTGGTGGGGAAGCTGAGCTGCTATAGGCTGTCAGCATTGACCACTCAGTAATTCTCTGACTCCATGTGGATCTGATGCGACATGTTAGAGTGGGCTGGTTTATAGTCTCATGCTGGAGGTTGGGAGAGAAGGTCTTGACAGGTGACAGGCCTGTGGGGGATGAGTCCTTGAGAGACATCTGCATTCTGTTAGCTTGTTGTCACTTTTACCTGTTCTGCTGGGGATGACTTCTTCAGGAGGTGGTGTTCTTTACAAACACTGGGACAAAACACAGTTGTCAGGCTGACATCACCAAGGGCTATGAAAACAGTCATTCCCAGTTTTCAGCCACACATGGTCAGTCTTCAGATATTTTAAGTTAATTTCTATTTAGTTCTAAATAGAAATAAAATTCAAAATCAAGACAATGTAAGAAATAGAATTGGAAGTCTTGCACCCTGAAAAACTATTTTTCATTCTATCCAAAAACTTTGGTAGGACTCTTAAACAAACATATTCCATAAGTGGGCATCACACTCATTAAAGATCCTACATGGGAAATATAATCTCATACACTTAAATTGGGTTTCTGCTAATTGCCCTTATCAACCAATAAACCCTCTTTTGTATGTAAACATCTCTTGTTCGCTTACTCTGTTTTGTTGGGACATATGCTTTTCTCTGCTATGTGGAGAGTACCAAAATGCACCAAAATTGGGGGTTGGGCTCTGAGAGTTTAAGGGACCTGGAGCCCAGTGGTGGGGAGGGAGATGAGCCGTAGAACCACTGTTCCCTATCACATGCTTCCCTGTTGTCTGGGCAGAATTCTGTTTGCTGTGAAAACTTGTCCACATGATGCTGGTTGCCAGACTAGCAGTAAATCCCCGTACACAGCTGCAAGCCACACCTGAGGTAGAGTTTTGCTTTATCTAGAAAGTGAGCTGTGCTGCCATAGGAAAGAGGAAGCCCAGTGTGCTATGCAGAGGCCCGGCCTCCTGTAGATATACTGAAATCTTCATTGTTAGGGGAATAAACATATTGGGACAAAACTCCATGAGTAGAAACCTACAGTTTCCAGTCCCCTTCATGGTAGAACCTGTGTAGAGATAGCATGTGTCCCATTATTATTTGTGGCTTTAGCCTATATTATCTTTTTGAGTATGAGATTACTCTTCTGGTTTACCGGAAGGCAGAATACAGTGTAGCAGAACACATGTTGCTGAAGGAAAACTGTTTTGGGTATTCTTTCATGATTGCCTCTGTAGCTGGTGGTGCTTTCCTTTCATGAATTATAAATCTATTTGATTCATGCCCCTCTCTCACAGACAGCAGTGTGAGAAGTGACTTTACTTTGCATTGCCATCTAGCCCAGTGTTTCTCAAACTTTTGTATTGGTGACCCCTTTCATACAGCAAACCTATGAGTGCGCCCCCCCCCCTAAATTAAAAACACTTTTTTTTATTTAACGCTTATAAATGCTGGAGGCAAAGCAGGATTTGGGGGTGGAGGCTGACAGCTCGCAACCCCCCATGTAATAACCTTGTGACCCCCTGAGAGGTCACTACCCCCAGTTTGAGAACCCCGATCTAGCCCAAACTGACAATGAATGGTGAACACAAAGTGTCAGTTATTATCAATTTGACGCTTTACAACTTGTGCATCAGACTCAAACAGCTAGAGTTTTAATTTGTTATTTTTGATGTAACGGAGCATATTCTGACCCTTAGGTACTTACAGAGGGTTAGCAATACTGAAGTCAAAGACGTTAATCTGGATTTACACTGATGTAGTTAAAATCAGAATCTAGCCCAGAATAACACAGAATAAGAATCTGTACTTGAAACAGGCTGAGGTACTAAAACCTGGAGCTGTGCCATTAAATAGCACAAATTATTCCTAAAATAGCCTCCTATTGCTCACATAAAACAGGTGCTGCTCAAATACATAGGAAGACATGGCCCCTGCCCCAAAGAGTGTACACTCTAAAAGGCAAAAACAGACAGAGAGTTGGGGAAAGAGATACAACAGAGAAGCAAAGTGATCAGGGTGATAAGGGACACATTCTTGGTTAATTCCATGCCTTTTCTCCTTAAATAACGTATCCGCAACTGTCCACCACTAAGCAAACTGGCTACATCTTAATTCCTCTCTCCCCCCAAACTTCTCTTCTTGCCCGTCTCCATTACTACTGTCAATTCCATAGTTCTCTGAGCCCAAAGGCTTCCAACCTATGCGTATTTTTTTTTAGTCCTCTTTCTTCTCCCCTTATATTGAGTCTGCAGTTTAATCCTGCTGGCTCTTCCTATATAAATCTAAAAAATCTGTCTGTTTTTCTTATCCCACCACCAATACCCTAATCCAGAGACCTAATTGCACATACAACCACTGGAGGGGGAAAGCAGGACACCAGTACACTATCCCAGTATTTTACTGTTAACATTTCTGCAACACAGCTTCAAAATATACATTCTTGCTACCTGCAACCCTTTTAATAGTTGCACTGCTGCCTGATTGTCTCCAGAACTGCGACCTTCTCCTTTCTGGAGTCCCATCTCGCCCTTCTTCAATTCATCCAAAATGCTGCTGCTACAGAAATCATCCACTTAGCTTGTTTTCCCAACCAACCCTAGCTCATCCTCAAATCCCTTTGTTGACTTCCCCTTGCCTCCATCCTCAAACTCAAGCTCCTTGTCCTCTCTTTCAAACTCACACAATCTGGCTTTCCCAAAACTCCTTCTCCTCTTCCCTTCCCTCTCTCACTGTGTCCAGGTGGCAAGAATGACCATCCCTTCATATTCTTCCCCCTCTCTCCTCTCCCAGGCTCACTTCAACATCATCTCTTTTCCTGAAACCCTCATCTCTTACCCAATCCACCATGCCTCTGTCCTCTTCTCCTTCAATTTCCTCTCACAAACTGCACCTCTTCCAACAGACCTATCTGACTCTGGTCTGTCCTTATTTCCCCCTACAGAGAAATGTCCTGATGTTCATAAGCTTTAGATACAATTTAATTATAAAGGTTGTGGGAGAAGGGGAAAACTTGAGACACAACTTGTATAACTAAAAAGGGTTTTAACGTCTCTGCTTAGCCACATTGTCCCTTCCTTTGTTTGTACATTGTCTATTTAGACTGTAAACTCTTTACGGCAGGGATCTTGCTGTCCTGCCTTGCTATACAGCACCTAGTATTCTGCTGGTGCCATACAAGTAATAAACAGTAGAAATAATAATTAATGCACATCCACTGCTCAGTGTTTTTCTTTACGATGAAGACCATTAATCAACAAATGAGAACATTGTGATCCAACTGCCAGTGTTCCAACATGTTATAATTTAGCCTCAGATGCTTAGAACTGCATAATCCTCCTTCCAAGTCTATAGCCAAATTCCCATTGAATTAATTGGGAGCAGCATTGAGCCTGTAGGATTTTAATGCCTTATGTTTCCACAACTTTAAAAAATGAAATAAAGAAGTATGTCAGGAATCAGCACAGGGTGAAAAAGCCTCTGCTCCAGGAAGTGAATCTATCTGGCTTCAGGGTGGGATATAGAATACTCCTACACTTTAGTTGCTAGATGACAAATGTTGAGACAGTTGTACCTTTAGCATTGTATTAACTGTTATTAGTAATATGTACTCAAAGGCTACATCAAGGATATTTTTCAGAAATTAAGAAGTAGCTTGGGGGAGTTAGGAATTCATGTTGCCCTTTAAAAAAAATCTCAGATGTTTGATGTTGGAGCTGTTTAAATCAACTTTAATAGAAATAACATCAGCTTTAAAACTATCTTCTCTGATAGCTTTTGATCTAATCCATAATCTAGAGCCGAGTTATCAACCGGATAAGGATGAAAATTCTTCATAAAATAAATGAGGTAATGAGCAATGCCTCTGTCAGTCCAGGAGAACCAAAAAAAATAGAGTTACATTCAGTCAGCCTCATCTCTCTTCACATCACTGCCTGCTTCTGAAGAAATGTTTCAGAGTAGTAGCCGTGTTAGTCTGTATCCGCAAAAAGAAAAGGAGGACTTGTGGCACCTTAGAGACTAACCAATTTATTTGAGCATAAGCTTTCGTGAGCTACAGCTCACTTCATCGGATGCATAAGGTGCAAAATACAGTGGGGAGATTTATATACACAGAGAACATGAAACAGTGGGTGTCACCATACACACTGTCAGGAGAGTGATCAGGTAAGGTGAGCTATTACCAGCAGGAGAGCGGGGGCGGGGGGGAATCTTTTGTAGTGATAATCAAGGTGGACCGTTTCCAGCAGTTGACAAGAACTTCTGAGGAACAGTGGGGGGTGGGGGGGAATAAACATGAGGAAATAATTTTACTTTGACCCATCCACTCGCAGTCTTTATTCAAGCCTAAGTTAATTGTATCCAGTCTGCAAATTAATTCCAATTCAGCAGTCTCTTGTTGGAGTCTGTTTTATTGTTGAAGAATTGCCACTTTTAGGTCTGTAATCGAGTCACCAAAGAGATTGAAGTGTTCTCCGATTGGTTTTTGAATATTATAATTCTTAACGTCTGATTTGTGTCCATTTATTCTTTTACGTAGAGACTGTCCAGTTTGGCCAATTTACATGGCAGCGCGGCATTGCTGGCACATGATGGCATATATCACATTGGTAGATGTGCAGACTGCAACAAGATACTGCTGAATTGGAATTAATTTGCAAACTGGATACAATTAACTTAGGCTTGAATAAAGACTGGGAGTGGATGGGTCATTACACAAAGTAAAACTATTTCCCCATGTTTATTCCCCCCCCGACCCCCTCCCCCCCGCTGTTCCTCTGACGTTCTTGTCAACTGCTGGAAATGGCCCACCTTGATCATCACTACAAAAGGTTCCCCCCCTCCCGGCTCTCCTGCTGGTAATAGCTCACCTTCCCTGATCACACTCCTTACAGTGTGTATGGTGACACCCATTGTTTCATGTTCTCTGTGTATATAAATCTCCCCACTGTATTTTGCACCTTATGCATCCGATGAAGTGAGCTGTAGCTCACGAAAGCTTATGCTCAAATAAATTGGTTAGTCTCTAAGGTGCCACAAATACTCCTTTTCTTTCTTCTGAAGAAATAAACTCAGTTTTAAAAGTCAGTCTGTTATCCAATACAGTATAAATATTTGGCATAATTCTCTTCATAATGAGTGTTACATGCAAATGAAAGAGGGACTTGACTGAGGCAACCTTTTTTCCAACAGACTGAACACCACTGTCTCTTTAGGAGAGGTATCAGTCCAAAGTATGCAGTAAGGTGGAAGGGTTGACTCCTTCATTCCTCCACCATACTAAATTTCTGTTGAAATTGAGGAGACATTTGGGTACGCCAGGAATCAAGGATGGGCCCAGAAAAAGGAAATGGCATGTGAATAGAGAAGACTGGGAAATTGAAACTCTTTCCTTTGACTGAAAAGGAGGAAAATTGTTGAGAGACAGAAGTGTATGTGTGTGATGGGGGGAAGGTTGCTATTTCTCTGAAGAACTGTTGTAAATACATAAGGCAGTCCAGGAATAAAAGAAGAAAAAGAATGGGAAATAAGTGAAAGGACCCAAGGAACAATATTTCTTTCTAAGGTTTCAGAGTAGCAGCCGTGTTAGTCTGTATTCGCAAAAAGAAAAGGAGGACTTGTGGCACCTTAGAGACTAACCAATTTATTTGAGCATAAACTTTCGTGAGCTACAGCTCACTTCATCAGATGCATTCAGTGGAGAATACAGTGAGGAGATTTATATACACACAGAACATGAAAAAACAGGTGTTTATCATGCACACTGTAAGGAGAGTGATCACTTAAGATGAGCTATTACCAGCAGGAGAGTGGGGGGGGCGGGGTGGAGGGGAGTGGAGAAAACCCTTTGTAGTGATAATGAAGGTGGGCCATTTATTTCTTTCTAAGGTATTAATATCCATAGGGAGAGGGGAAGAATCCATCTATCTAAATACAAGTAAATGAGTGAACTGAAAGGGCCTAAATTGAAATTAATGGCAGTTTAAAGGATAGACACATTCATGGATGTTGTAATCCTTTAAGAAACTATTTCAAATTATATTGAGGTAAATAAAGCTTTAACATATACCAGGACATGGGTACTAGTTCTGACCAAATCCCATTTATACAGTTATCGGCTGATAGTAAACCAAATTAATGTGTTAACTGCAATACATTATGGACTGACAGTACAGAAAACTCAGTGATAAATTTGAACAGGTGATGGTCCTTGAGAAGTTCTTTGGTCTCATACTGGCTTACTTTCATACCTTTAAAATCTGTGTTTGTTGTACTGCCAGAAAAGTGCCAAATCAGAGTAAGTGAGGCAAGGGTTATTTTGTCCAGTGGCCCAGCTTAAATTTAAAATATGTAGAAGTAGATTTAGTAGTAGTTGTAGCTGAATCTGTTTCATGATGTGGTATAATAATTTAACCCAGGAAATGAAAGAAGCCCCCTACAGAAAGTAACACCATCCCCTTCAACGAGAGGCTTTTTCTGCATTAAAGGAGATGATTGCTAATGGTGTTCCCTCATCAGGAAAATAAGTAAATATAACATTTGTCTGTGAATCCAATCTATATTTTATAGAGCCTCATTAATTAGGCTATTTAAAATATATTTTGTTGTTATTTATTTGTATTTTGATAACATCTAGGAATCCCAGTCATGGTCCAGGACCACATTGTGTAGGTGCTGTACGGACACAGTGCAAAAATATAGTCCCTGTCCCAATGACCTTAAAATCTAATTAAAAATCAGATAACATCAAATCAATGAATGAATTAACAAAATTTTAAAAAACCCTTCAAAATAGTCATGTCAGTACGTATTGTAAATGTTTTGCTAGGAAAAAAGTTTTCAAAAAATCTACCGTAGATGAGAAGAAGTAAATATGGAACTTGAACATCTTAAATAGATATATAGTGAATGCTTTAGAAGGTATTATCTTAATGACATAGTCTTAATAGACACTTGTATGTTTTATATAGACCTATTAAAATGTGATAAACCAGGATATTTCCAAATTGCCTAAACAATCCTCTTGATTTTGAATCTAAGATCAGAAAAGCTTTCCCATCACCAGAGTCAAGGAGAACATATTGTTTCTGAGTTTGTATACACTTAGTTTTACTAGAGGACTGAAACAGCAATATCCATTCTTCTTCAGGTGATGGTCCCTAGGTGTATTCCACACGTGGGTACATATGTGCATCATGCACCTGAGTCCAGAATTATTTCACAAGCAGTGTCCATTGGCCCACAAATGTACTGTTGCTCTCCTTATGCTCTGAACCGGGAGTATAAAGTGTGGTGTGGGCCGACGCCTCTCCAGTTCCTTCTTACTGCCACATGGTCTGAATCAGAATCTTCATTGTCCTCAGCTCCTTTCTACTGCATTATTGCTGTAAATATATTGTATGTGTTAGTTTTTAGTAGTTTTTAATATTTTACAGTATAGTCTATCATAGTATAGTTAGATAGTGTTTTCCCCCTTTTCTTTTCCACTCAGGGAAATCCCCCCCCCCCGCCCCGCAAGATGTCTGGGATTATGCCCAGGGTCCTAGGTTAAAAACTATGTGTCCTGCCCTTACTCCTTTTATGTGAGGGACAAATATCAGTGCTGCCTTTACTACCTGGGTGAGGCTCACATGTCTGCCAAGTAGAGCATCTGCTGCTCCTTTCCCCCCAGAACACGTGAGGGTTGAGAACTGAGACTTAGAAAATATCTGATGGAGAAGGCAGTGAGACCCCAATCAGATCTGGGCCAGGGACCTCATGTACATCACTCTCAGCAAGCAGGCAGTGCCCCTCCAAGCACGAGCTCAGAAACAGAAGCTAAGACTGCTAAGTCCAAGGAGAGGGCTTCCCGTAAGAGTAAGGGGCACTCTCATAGACATAAGGACAACTCCATCAAAAACTGCCCTAAAGAGAAAAGCTCCCTTCCCACCCCCATCAAAGTTAGAGGAGCCTGCAGACATGGGCACTGAGAACTTAGGAACCGAATAAATCTTCTCAGCACAAGAAGGTGACAGGTCTGATGGTTCTGACATTGGTTCTGATGGTTTTCTTCTTCTTTGTATGGCTGTTGTAAATGTAGAGTAACAACCACAATTTTACATACAGATGGTTAAGCCAGATAATTGTGTCTTGAATAGCAGAGAGTATTGATGTGATGCCTCCTTCGTATTTGTGAATCAGGCATTGAGTTGTTATATGTTTCGTGGTTTGCCTTGTGAGGAAAGGAATCCCCACCCAAACTTTCTCCAGTTTTGTCCTCCAGATGAGAGAGTCCAAAACCTTAGCCGGAGTTGTCAACCTGTAGTTGATGTTGCCCAGCTCTGATGAGTAGACGGAGAGAAGCCAGGCTTGTAGGCAACAAAGATGAAGCCTGGTGAATAGTGTCATGGGTGTCCCTTAATATATCTGGGAATATAAGAATTTTCCTATTATTAAACAAAACATTTCCTTTCCTTTTGGATGTATAAGTTGAGGAATGTTACTTAGGAGTAGGGAGGCGATATGACCACTGTACATGGCATTAATAAGTCCATGACTGGCACACTGTGGCCAGTTCTGGTTCCCACACTTTAAAAAAGAATGTTGACAAACATAGTAATATGTTCATAAAAAATCTTCAAGAATGGTCTGAGGTCTGGAAAAGCTGCCTTACAGAGTGAGAATAAAGATGATCAATCTGTTTGGTTTATTCAAGACGAGGTTAAGAGGAGACTTGGTCATGGTCTATAAGTACCTAAATGGGGAGAAGATTTCTAGTAATAGGGGGCTTTTTAATCTAGTAGTGAAAGGCATAATGAAATCCAATGGGTGGAAGCTGAAACTAGACAAATTCAGACTATAAATAAGGCGCATAAGCGTAATTAACCATTGGAACAACTTGCCAAGGGATGTGGTGGATTCTCCATTATTGAAGTCTTCAAATCAAGTTTGGATGTCGTTCTAATAGATATGTTCTAGCTCAGCCAGAAGTTTTTGGACTTGATGCAGGAATTATTGGGTGAAATCCAGTGGCCTGTATTAAGTAGGAGGTCAGACTAGATGATCATAGTGCTCTCTTCTGGCCTTAAAATCTTTGAATCATGCAGCATCATGTGCATCACACATTCCCAGTTGAAGGGTGATGTGACTAGAACAATCACAGTGACAGAGAAAGAAGCTAAAGCCTTGATCCTATAAAGAGATCCACATGAATGGTCCCTGACCCTGCAAGAACCCTCACTGAAGTCAATGGGGGTACACACTCCTGTGGAGTTTATTGCAGGACAGGGATCTAATGTATCTATTTTAGATATTACCAATTCACTAGATATTTTAAACATTTTGGATTCGTGACAGGAAAGATTAAAATCTTTCAGGGTTTAATAATAGAATAACAGTATCAAATATTTGTTCCCTTCTGATACTGAAGAAGTACCCCATATATGGATGTTTGATGCATGTGATAGGATATGCCAACCTCCCACTCTGGGTCAGCACAGAAATTATTTAAATATCTGGCTTGCAGATAGGTATTGCAATCAGTTCTCCCTTGCAGTGTCTGCTATGACTGTCAAGCCTGGAGGGAGGATACTACAGCTGTAAGAAATAAGTAGGTAGGAAAAAGGAGATAAAAGGGATGAAGCAGGTTACAGAGGGTTGACTGTACTAGGATAGGGAGTGTTGCTCTGTTTTAAGCCTGGAAGGAACTGGATGCCTTGGGTCTGAGGCTTGGTCTAAACTTGTATATCTGCATTGCTCAGGTAGGGTTTCCAACCCTCCAGCATTGTCCTGGCGTCTCCAGGAATTAAAGATTAATCTTTAATTAAATATTATGTCATGTGATGAAACCTCCAGAAATAAGTCCAACTAGAATTGGCAACCCTAGACGTGCGTGTGAAAAATCCACACCCGTGAGCGACATAGTTATACTGACCTTTACCCTCCTCCCTCATGTAAACAGCGTTATGTTGGCCGGAGAGCTTCTCCTTCTGACATAGGTACCACTTCTCACGGAGGTGGAGTTATTAAGCCAAAAGGGCTCTCTCCCATCAGCTTAGAGCATCGATGCAGCTGTGCCAATGTAAATTAGTAGTGTAGACCTGCCCTGAGAACGCTAGTGTGCCTGGAAGAAAGAAGGAGGAGTAGGACTAGCTCATTAAGGGGAAGACAAGTTCTTGCTTCTAGGCTTTGATCCAAGAGGTTCCTCTGTCTGGGGTTAGGGCAGAATTATCTCAGGACCTCAATAAGGGTGGTTGAAGCTAGGCCGTCTGTTTTCCTCAGAAAATGACCAGAACTATAACTTGTCCATAAGATTTCATCTAAGATATTATAATTCAATAATTTGGATCTGAGCTCTGATTACTTAATGGGCTAGGTGTTGGATATAACCCTAGAAAATGTCTAAAATGATTCATTTATAGCTGCTTTAAGATATAGAAAATAAGACTCAATTTGCCAACTCTTGTGATATTTATCACAAGTCTTGCAATATTTGGTGTTTTTATAAAACCCCATCTCCAGGAATCCTGTGATGATATGGGAATCTCAGCTTTCATTTAAAAACACAGGTAAGTTTCTAGCCCTAAGGTTGTGGAGAAAAACTTGAAAACATGGCCCAAGTGTATTTAAAAGCTCAAAAAACAAAAGAGAAAAATAACTCAATGTTTTTTGTTTTTTAAAAATCTCATGGATTTTAAAGAGGTTCAGTCTTGCTCCCACTAAAGTCAGTGGCAAAACTTCCATTGAATTATAAGGGAACAGATTAGGGTCCGTCCCCCCACCATGTGTGTGGGGGATGGGGGGTGGGGAAGAGTTGCAAGAATTTAGATAAAGAACTCGCCAGCTAGGGAATTAAATGCTTAGACACCATGGTGAAGAGTGTAATATACATTTCCATCTAAACGTTATTTTGCTGTAAGTGAGAAAAGTCTTACTTCTTCATCTTGAATGCTCTGCTTAAGTAGGACTCATGCTTTTTTTTGGAGATTTAAGGCATTTGTTCCCACTAGAATTTCAGCACTGTTTTGGTGCTTCTCCTGGCTCGAAAAGCAAGAGACAGAGACCAGATCTGGGAATTGACTCTAGAGCTGTTGTGTAGTAGTGGAAACAATGCTCAGGACTGGTCCAATTTTTGTGATTAAGGGATCCCAATGATAGAGTTGTTGACCTAAAGAATGACTTTTAGGGGTGGCCACTTATAATCCACATAGGGACAAATAAAGATGAACTTGTGGTTAAGGTTTTGGGCTAGAACTCAGGATATCTGTATAGCTCTGCCACAGACTTCTTGTGTGACTGTGGGCAAGTCAGCTAATCTGTGACTCAGCTTTAAAATGGGGATGATAATAATTCTCTCTCTCATTGTGTGTCTGATTACCTTGTAAGCTGTTTGGGGTTTGTAAGCTATTTGTCTCTTACTGGGGGTTTATCCAGCACCTACTACATTGGGGTCCCAATCTTGATGCGGGGTTGGGTTTTTTTGGCACCACTTTAAGGCAAATAATAATGAGGTTTCCTAGGGAGAAGAAAGCTCTGCATTTCTATTGGAGCCCTCAAGGACCTTCCACTTTGCCTCTCCTCATGGCCTCCTGTTACATACAGCTTTCTTCATCTCCCAGTTTGAAGAGGATTGGGCAGGGTCCCCACTCCAAGTACTTCATTTCTATCATGGGATTGCTGTGGAGTGACACAAGGTAGTTACATGACAGTGCACATCACAAATTAAGCCTCTCCAGACCAATTTAGTGTATCTTCTTAATTAAGAGCAATTTGTTCTTAGGCCCAAATCCTTTCTCAGGTGAAAAGCTCATGAGGCCAAGCTGTGCCTTCAAGGGGAACAGTCCTCCCGCTCAAGCTGGAGAGCAGAAATAGTGTCACTCTGCAGCTGTTGCTCCTGCCTCAGAGCTGAACCAATTTCTGTACTACTTGTGCTCCTACCCTACCCACACACACACACGACTGACAGAGCTCACCTAGTGGCTCACTCTCAATTCCCGCTCCCCCCCCCCGGCCCATTGAACTAGACTCTACAGAAGCACTCATGCAGCATCTCCAGATCCTGATCACTCCCCCTCACGTAGGCTCTCTTCAAGATGACCTGCTTGGGGGGTGGGGGAGATTTGTCCCTTGGACTGACCTAATACTGTAGTTCTTTCACTCCTGTGATTCGTTATTATGCTGAGCATTTTAAAAAAAATTATTCAGAATTCTTTCTCAAATACTGAATTTCATGTTTTGGATGGTTTGAATCAAACTGATAGTGAGCTCAATAAGCTAACAAAACATTTAATCCTGACATGTGATGGTGGTATTACAAATATAGCTCCACAAGTCTGCATGGCATTTTCCCCATTCATAAAAAAGAGACAGTCCCTGTCCCAGACCTTAACTAAAATCTAGAAAATCAAATAAGGATGCCATCAGCAGTGGAAGTTAAGCTGTAAATATATCAAAATGTTATGAATGGCTATGAGTCAACATTAATGATTAGTCCTTTAGCTGCAGGAAGAAATATTAAGACCTTTGATCCTCTCACTTGCATGGAATGAGGTGATGCATTATATGTGCGAGTGTAATAGGTGATTTTTTTTTCTGTGGTGCTGTGTACTGCTGCATGTTCCCTCACTCATCCAAGATCAGAATCAAACCTTTATAATGGAGCATGCCTAACGTTAATACAGATGTTAAATCATCATATTATTCTGATGAATATGAAAAATGTTGTGTACATTCCAGACAATACCATCTAATTATTTGAAAATGTGAAATGAAGCAGAACAACATGTAACTGAATTATAAAATAGAGTAAAACCAGAGGACGCAAGGGCTGCTTCCAGTGTTTGGAACAGGGCATTGTATTTTAACTTTGAGTGCTTGCTCTTGTCCTTTCCATGTTAGGTGTGTGTACACTGTGGGCACTGTTGCCAGAGATTCCTCTCCCCCACAAGTTTTGTCTGTAGGGCCGGCTCTAGCTCTCCCTGGTGCCCCACATCCATGTGCCCGTGTAAGGGGCACTGCTGGCCTCACACACTGCCAGTTCCTTCTTGCTGCTGTGACAGTTGCTGGAACAACTTTCTCACATTTGCAAGCCTTCTCCAGTGGTTGAATTTGACTGTTTTTTTGTACTTAGTTAATCTTAGCGTTAGATATAGTTGGTGAAGTTAGATAATGGTCCCATCAGGGGACGCGTCCCAGGGACAGGGCATGCTCCGGTCCCCGGGATTCAAACCATGTGCTGCCTGCAATAAGCCCATGCCAGTGAGCAACCCTCATTCAAGCTGCCTAAAGAGCCTTGGGGAAGCTCACATCAAGGACAGGTGTAAAATCTGCTGGAGCTTCAGGCAATGAACCCAAGAGGACAGGGACATTCGTTTGAAGGCCCTGCTAAAGGAAGTTGCATTTGGAGCTGAGCTGCTCAGATTCGGCACCGAGCACGTCGGCCTCAGTGTGCAGTGCTCCTCTGGCACTGTGCCCCGCCCCCCCCCCCCGGCACCATTCTCCGTTCTCAGTGCTGAGAAAGTGGCACAAGAAGCAGTGCACTGAAAGGGTGCTCCCCGCTGCTGAAGAGGGACAAGAGGGGAGGGGCTGATGAGGCGAGACCCATGCCAGGCCACTTGTCCTCCCCAGGGCTGCATTCAGGGTGGCGATGAGTCCACCCGTAGTGCGAGCCTGATTTGGGACCCACCACCCACTCCTGGGAGTGGCCAGGGCACTTCACATTTGAGAGCCCCCTCCGCACTGGAGGTGTTTCAGGCAGGAAGGGCCCTCATGGCCCTTCCGATGCCGCCGACCCCATGGGACCACCCGTCTGCTCCCTCGGAGCCCTCAAAGGTGACCCCCTCCAGAGGGAAGCCTGCCATGGGCCTTCCACAGTGGTCCTGACCCAGAACTGGTCTCCAACACCATGCCAGTCTCCGGCTGCCCAGCACCGATCTCCAGCACTCCAGCACCGGTCTCCAGTGCCAAAGCATCAGTCACCACGACATGCATCTCCCATCCAGGCACCGCTCTCCGGCCTCCCACCATAGCCTTGGCCTTCAGGTGGGAAATCTTCATTGGACTTCATCCCTCTGCTGAGGAGGCACCATCATCCAGCCTATGCACCAGATTTTGGTGCCGGGCCATCTGTGAGCACATGGCCTCAGGGGCAGTGGCCGGTACAATGGCAGTACTGAAACCATAGGGATTCCTGTTGGTATCTAGGCCATATTCTCAGCCCCCATCTTCAGCGGTCTCCGAGAGGCGGGCTGCAGCCCCACCCAAACCAGTTCCGGATCCTGGCTTGGATTCTGACACCGGTGCCAAGACTCCATCGCCACCCCTGGAAAAGGAAGCCCTGGTGAAAGTGGAGGAACCCTCTGGTAGTGGTGGCCTCCTCCTCTTCATCCCCAGATGAGACGGTCACAGGTCCCACTAATTTGTTGCTGCCGGACGACTTCAGGTTTCACCAAGAGCTCCTTAAACAAGTCGCTATGAACCTGGGTTTAGAGGTGGAGGAGCTAAAGGAGCCCACAGACAGCATATTCGATATTTTGGCTGCAGCAGCCCCCTGCAAAGTGGCCTTGCCAGTACATGATGGGGTGGTGAAGTTGGTTACAGCACTGTGCCAGACCCCATCATCTCTGCCTTCAACATCCAAGTCCTATGTTCTAGCCAAAGGGTTTGAATACATATATTCCCACCCTCCCCTGGGGTCCCTGGTGGTCTCTGCTGCTAATGATCAGACAGACAGAGACAGGCAAGTGCCACACCAAAAAATAAGGATGCTAAACGGATCAATTTATTTGGTAGGAAGGTTTATTTAACAGCCTACAACTTCGTATCTCCAACCAGCAGACATTTTAATGTCTGGAACTCAATGGCTAAGTTTAAGGACTCCGTATGTCAAGAGTCAAAGCAGGAATTCCTGGCCATCATGGCGGAAGGGAAAGCAGCAGCCAAAATCTCAGTCCAGGCCGCCTTGGATGCGGCAGACTCGGTGGCTGCGACAATGGCATCGGCAGTCACCATGAGACATAGTTTGTGGCTCCAATCATTGGGACCCTCCCACAAGGTTCAGCAGTTGGTACAAGATCTCCCCTTGGAGATCTGTTCTCTGAACAGGCAGGCATCAGGCTGCATGGCCTCATGGATTCCAGGGCTATGGTGCAATCTTTAGGTCTCTACACACCGTCGGCCTTGAGGAAACACTTTAGACTGCAACAGCCACCCAGATTCTCAGGGCATCCCAGATATGAGCCCTGTAGAAGAAAAGGGAAAGGTTATAAACACCATCAGGGCCAGCCTTCCTCTTCCACACCTCAGCAGGGCACAAGTCAGTTCCTGAGCAGAAACAGGCAGTCCTTTTAAAAGCATGCTTGGGGATGACCTACCAGTCTCGCTCCCAGATCCATCCCCCCCTTTGGTTTCGAACCACCTTTCGCCCTACCTCCCTGCATGGTCATCAATCACATCAGACCTTTGGGTACTCAGTACCATAGCAGAGGGGTACATGCTTCAACTTTTGTCTATCCCTACACCTTACCCCACTTCCCCGTCCCTCTTCAGGGGCCCTTCTTACCAGCAACTTCTCATCCAGGAGGTGCAAACCCTCCTGCAGGTGGGGGCTGTGGAGGTAGTTCCCTCAGAATGGAGAGGGAAGCGATTCTACTCTTGTTATTTCCTGATCCCCAAGGCAAAAGAGGACCTACAGCCCTTCCTAGACTTGCAACACCTCAACAAGTATCTCAAAAATCTGAGGTTCCGCATGATCTCCCTGGCCTCCATAATCCCCTCCTTAGATCCAGGAGACCAGTATGCCACCCTCGATTTAAAGGACACGTATTTCCATATCTTCATCTTCCGTGGACACAGGAGATTCCTAAGGTTCGTGGTGAGCCAGAACCACTATCAATTTACAGAGGTTCCCTTAGGCCTGTTGGTGGCTCCGTGAATTTTCACAAAGTGCATGGCAGTAGTTGCAGCCCACCTCAGGCGCTGAGGCCTACAGATTTACCCGTACCTTGACGATTGGCTGATCAAGTGCTACTTGTGAACTCAAGTTCAGGACAGCGTCAGTGTAGTATGAGCCACCTGTTGGGCACTGGGCCTCTTAATAAATTAGCAGAAATCAGTGTTGATCCCGGTGCAAAGATTAGAATTTATAGGGGTAGTACTTGATGCCTCTCAGGCCCAGGCCTTCTTCCCGAGGACTAGGTTCAAAGCTATGGTGGACCTAATCACCCGGGTTATAGCTCACCTATTGACAACCGCCCATGTCTGTCTACAGCTGCCGGGTCACATGATGGCATGTACCTGTGTGGTACAGTATGCACAGCTGCACCTCAGGCCACTTCAGATGTGGCTCACATTGGTCTATTGCCCGAGCAGACACAACTTGGACTCTGTTCTCACCATTACATTGCCGGTTCTGGCATCCCTGACAGGGTGGTTAGACCCAGACTCGGTACTGGCTGGGGTACCTTTTGTGACCCCACAGCCCACGGTGACTTTAGTATCAGATGCATGGAACCTGGGATGGGGTGCCCACCGCAGCAACTTCAGAACCCAAGATCTCTGGTCACAGGAAGAACTATCCCTGCATATAAATGTAAAGGAACTCAGGGCAATACACTTGGCCTGCAAGGTGTTCCTTTCCCGACTCTCAGGCAAGTTCATGCAGGTCTTGATGGACAACACGGAGTCAATGTTCTATGTCAACAAGCAAAGAGGGGCTCACTCTGTGGCCCTCTTCCAGGAAGCCCTTGGGCTCTGGGTCTTCTGTGTGAAGCATTGCATTCACCTGGAAGAATCACATTTCCTCGGGGATCAGAATGTGCTGGTGGATCAATTCAGCAGGTCCTTTTCCTCTTGCCATGAGTGGTCTCTCCACCCAGAGGTTGCCAGTTTCACCTTCCAGAGGTGGGAAATTCCCCAGGTGGTCCTGTTTGCCATTGCACAGAATGGGAAATGCCCTCAGTTTTGTTCTAGGCATGGTCAAGACAAAGGCTCCGTATCCAATGCCTTCTTGCTGTCGTGGACCAACGACCTGCTGTACGCTTTCCCTCCAGTTCACCAATTCAAAAGGTCTTCCTGAAGATCAAGAGGGATAGGGCAGAGGTTATCATGATTGCTCCAACTTGGCCTTGTCAACACTGGTTTGGCATGCTCCTGGATCTTGCAGTTCCAGCCCTGTTGGCACTCCCGCTCAAGCCAAACCTGATCTTGCAGGATCATGGATGACTGCTTCATCCGAACCTCGCCTGCCTGCACCTGACAGCATGGCTGCTGCATGTCTAATCCTGAGGAGTGAGCCTGTTTGGAGCAGGTCCAACAGGTTTTGCTAAGTAGCAGAAAATCCTCTAGTAGGGCTACCTAACTGGCTAAGTGGAAGAACTTCACTTGCTGGGCAGCCGAACAGAACCTTGGCCTGGCTCAAGTTTCCCTGCAGTCCATCTTAGAATATTTACTTCATCTGACATTCCAAGGTCTGGTGCTGTCATCAGTCAAGGTCCACTTGGTTGCCATCTCAGCCTTCCATCCTCCGGTCCTGGGCAGACCACTCTTCGCCTATGAAATGACAAGTAAGTTCATCAGAGGGTTGGAAAGACTTTACCTGCAGGTTCACAACCCAATCCGCCTTGGGACTTAAACCTCGTTTTCTCCAGGCTCCTCTCATGGAAGGTTGCATTCAGGGTGGCAATTACTTCTGCCAGGAGAGTTTCAGAACTTCAAGCACTGACATCAGTGCCTCCATATACTGTGTTCTTTAAAGATAAGGTCCAGTTGTGCCCCTACCCAGCCTTCCTACCAAAGGTGGTGTCACAGTTTCATATTAACCAACACATCTTTCTGCCTGTCTTCTTTCCGAAGCCTCACAGCACATATGAGGAAAAGCATTCACATTCTTTAGATGTTAGAAGGGCCCTGGCCTTCTGTATTGAGAGTACTAGGCCCTTCCACAAGTCGACACAGCTTTTCATCACTGTAGCGGATAGAGTGAAAGAACTCCCGGTGTCATCCCAGAGGATTTTGTCCTGGCTCACAGCCTGCATCCAGGCATGCTATGAACAGGCGAAGGTCCCACCCCCGCTATCACAAAAGCCCATTCTACAGGAGTGCAAGTGTCCTCAGCAGCATTCCTGGTGCAGATACCAATCCAGGACATCTGCAGGGCAGCAATGTGGTCATCAATCCACACCTTCACTTCCCACTATGTCATCACCCAACAGGCTGAAGATGATGCCAGTTGTAGGAGAGTTGTGTTGCAATCAGCACATCTGTGAACTCCTAGCCCACCTCCAAGGGCACTCCTTGGGAGTCACCTAACATGGAATGGACATGAGCAAGCACTCGAAGAAGAAAAAAACATTACTAACCTTCCGTAACTGTTGTTCTTCGAGATGTGTTGCTCATGTCCATTCCATGACCTATCCTCCTACCCCGCCATCAGAATTAACAGCAAGAGGGAACTGGAAGGGCGCGGGGCTGGTGGTGCCCCTTATACTGGTGCCTGGGCACGGGGCTCCAGAGGGCACTAGAGCCGACTCTACAGCTACCACTGCAGGGAAGATCTCCAGCAACAGTGCCGTGGTGCGCACACACCTAACATGGAATGGACATGAGCAACACACCTCAAAGAACAACAGTTATGAAGGTTAGTAACCATTTTTTCCCCATGCATGTGCACATTCATGATACAAAAGCTAAACTAAAGAGAACAATGGTGAAAAAGAACACATTAAAATATAGGAGATCAAAAAAGATAACGTTAAGGAGATGGGAGAAACTAGTATATAGGACTGTAATTGGAGGGCAAGGAAGTTCAATACATCTTATCTAAGGCCTAGCTTCACTAAAGGACTTAGGTGCCTAACTGCCACTTTAAGCACCTGGATCCCAGAATCAGCTGCCCTTGAATACTGTAGGCACCTAAACTCTCTCAGTGCCTAATTTTTTTCCATAAAACTTCCCTTGCCACAAATATTTCTGCCTCTGAACATGCACTCTGCAGCAGCACAGCTGGCATCCAGACAACTAAGCCCCAGAGCACTGCATGAACCAGGGACATATAGGCATTGCTCCATCTAACTCAGCAGCAGGGCCTGATATTGTAAGCGGGCTCAGCCCTCGCTTACTGGATCGGGCCCCTATAGGTGAGTTTACACAGAATGCCAGAGGAGGAGGAGAACCAGGGGTCAGTGTACTCACCACACTGCAATTCAAATACCCCTCCACCTGAGGTGCGAGGGGGAGAAGGGAAGGGATTTGAACTGTAATCCGCCACCTCCCTTTGTTGTGGGGCTCCCTCAGTCTCCTGTTACAGTTGTTCCACTTCGGATAAATAATTTTTAAAAGTAATGGGGCAAAGGGGCACTGTCTCATGGTCTTCCCCCCAACCAAGTCATTCTTATGCTCAGGTTTTTCTCGCTATGGCATAATGTGACATTATTTAGTCACAGTGGAACAGTTTCAGCACCCTGGCTTCTTGTTATAAAACAGCATAAGTGCCTACTGCCAGGAGCGGGTTTGCAGCTGGGACTCCCAAGTGGTGGGAGGCACCTCCCAGCAGCTTGGACTTAGGCACCTGTCACTTCAGCTTGGCGTCATGCACTGGCTAGTTTAGGCAAGGTGTCACCTAGCGTGCTGGTTTTTGTGAAGCCCATTCTGAGGTACCTAGCTTCCTCCAGTCATTGTACAGCAAGCCTAACTCAGCCTCTGTGAACTCCGATGACTTTCCAGGAGCCTAAACGTTAGGCATGATGATACTGAGCATTGCCACTCCTACGCATTGTGTATCTAGCCCCAAGTGATTTTGTTTTGTTTTTTTTTTAATATCACACGCCTCACCATGGTATCTGAGCATCTTAATAATAAACATTACTGATATAGTTATACTAATAATTTACAATTGAGGGCCTCCATAAAGGCTTGGCCACAAGGGCCCTTATTCCTGCGGACCTCAGTGGGACGCTGCAAAGCTACATGTGTAAATCTCTTTGCAAGATGAGACCAATATTGCCATCCACCTGGAAGACAAAATTATATAGCAGTTCCAGACAGGTGTTTGGTTATCACACAGCATATTAGCTCCCAAGAAGTATACAGCCAAATTGAGACTAGCAACTATAATCTCATGGAGCTTCATTGTATCTGTTTCTATCTCCATTATACTCATACATATGATGTAATACCTTGTCTCATGCAAGAGAGGCGGCTCAAAGTCTCTTCCTCCAGTTTCTGCACTAATCAGTGGCAATTACCGCTAGCCATTCATAACATTTTGATACCGTAACAGTTTTTCCATTGGTAATAGTATTCTTATTTTATTTTCTAGATTTTTTTTTTAATCTGTGCACCTCACAATCTTGAATGCATTTAGCTTCACAACACCCTTGTCAGGTAGGAAGTGCGGTTATACCCAGTTTACAGATGGAGAACTGAGGCAGAGGGACACTAATGATTTGCCCAAGCTCACACAGGACAACTGTGGCAGAGCAGTGAATTAAATCTAGGTCACCCAATCTAGTGGTCCTAACCACTGGACCATATTTCCTTCCCATTGTTTCTGCAGTATTCCCTGTATACTGAGTCATTAGTGCAGCTTATGCATTAGTGATTTTTCTTGTATGTTATCAGCAATCCCGGATAGCTCTTAGTCCACATCCAAGTGTTTGCTGCAGAGGAAGGACATGGTAGGTGTGGGCTTAAACTGTGGCTAGTTGCTGGTGCCGCTAGGTGTCAGGTTGCATCCTTGGCCTTCTTTTCTTCTGTAGAGGAACATGTTATATGTGTGCTGCCATAGTACGAACATTGATATCAAGGTGTCTGCCAAAAAAGCAAGAGAGACTCAAGGTCATCTTAATTTTTTTTAAAACTATTCAGTTCATAATGGTGGCAACAACAGTGTGTGATATTGGCCATGTTCGCTACATGTGACTGTAATGTACATGCATACCTCAAGGCGTAAACAAACCCAACGGAACGCATTGGCTATAAGCTGAGGTTTTGAGTGAATTACCTCAGAGGGAAATGGTCTACCAAAAGGTCTTGAGGCTGAGAGGTTAGGATTTGAGTGGGTAAAGAGCTGAGGTTTGATCTGATTCCTCCTTTTCTTTTACGAACAGGTTTACCCATGCTTATTAAGATTTCATCTTTCAAAAGAGACAAGTGAAGAAAAGGGGTGGGAGTGGGGAAATGGGAAGTAGTAAAAGTGTTTAAGTAGTAAAAATAAACAAGGAACCCTTAGAGCTAACTTTCTCTCCCATCTGCATAAAGCCAAGTAGGACAAAACTACAGAAGAATGTGTTTGTATTGTGTACACCTAAACTAGCTAAACATTTAAGCAGCCTCAGTCCACTAGAAGCCTCTTTCCCAGTGGCCCTCACCATACTATCACCACCCACTGGGGCAGAGAGAGAAAACATGAGTCAATAGCCTAGTGTGGCTAGTGCATTTACTTGGGTTTAAGGCCCACTCCTCTCCTCAGCATTTGCTACTGGCTAGTTTAGGCAGCTCCCTGCTTAGCTTGCTGGCTTCTGTGAATCCCAGTCTTAGATGTGATCTACGCCTAAAAATTAGATTGACCTAGCACGCTTGCTCAGAGCTGTGAAAAATGTCACATGCCTGAACTCTGTAGTTAGGTTGACCTAATCCCTAGTACAGATGCACCTGGAAGAATTCTTCTGTCCACCTAGTTACGGCGTCTCAGAGAGGTGGCTTAACTACATCAGTGGAGAAACCCCTTCCATCAGTGCGGGCAGTCTTCACACCACAGTGACATAGCTACAGCTGTGCTGCTCTAGCACTTGTAGTGTAGAAATAGCCATAGGTACTTAGTCCTCCCCTTGCACCATAAAGGGAACCTGGAACCCTAATTCATGGGTGTGAATTCCACTGAGTGGCAGGGGCCCTAAAAATTAGGTGCTGCAATGCTGAGCCTAAGCCTTCAAGTTGCTTATAGGGAATGATTAGGAAACAACCAAAATAGTGCAGGGGGAGTGAAGGAAATCAGGATGAGGTGCAGAGGTGACTCTTGTTCTAAGAAAAGGAAATACGGATATGAGCATAGAGATCACCACAATCAAGGGCCTTGTTGGAGGCCCCTACAGTGGCCCGGACACTTTTCCTTGCCAGTACAAATATTTCAGTGTTGCATCAAGGACAAAGAATTTATCATTCGTGAACTATGGAAGCGAGGAGAGGAGAACGTAATCTGCCTTATTTAAATATACTTTCTGCCCTTGTTCACATTTTCAGAGATGCTGGAGTAGGTGCCAGTGAATGGAAACACATAACTCTGTGTATACAGAGCCAGAATCTCTGTTGCGGTGTATCTGATTTGGGCTACACCTCTGGCTCTAAAGCTGGTTTGAGCAGCTCAGTGAGGGTAAATATGAGGCTGATTCTCCCTTTGGATGAGGCTGAGATAGGGTTTGTTGCACCATGCTTAGGGCCCTACCAAATTCACGGTCCGTTTTGGTCAATTTCACTGTCATAGGATTTTAAAAATCATAAATTTCAAGATTTCAGCTATTTAAATCTGAAATTTCACGATATTGTAACTGTAGGGATCTTGACTGAAAAAGGAGTTGTGGGGGCTCGCAAGTTATTGTAGGTGGGGTTGTGATACTGCTACCCTTACTTCTGCACTGCTGCTGGCGGCTGCGCTGCCTTCAGAGCTGGGCAGCTGGAGAGCGGCAGCTGAGAGCCGGGAGCCCAGCTCTGAAGGCAGAGCCACCGCCAGCAGCAGCACAGAGCTAAGGAGGGCACGGTATGGGATTGCCCCCCTTACTTCTGCGCTGCTGCCTGCAGAGCTGGGCCCTCAGTCAGCAGCCGCCACTCTCCAGCCACTCAGCTCTGAAGGCAGCAGTGCAGAAGAGTGGCAATACCATACTATTGCACCCTTACTTCTGCGCTGCCTTCAGAGTTGGGTGACCGGAGAGTGGCGGCTGCTGACTGAGGGCCCAGCTCTGAAGGCAGCAGCGCAGAAGTAAGGGTGGCAATACTGCAAACCCCCTAAAATAACCATGCTACCCTTGCTGCAACTCCCTTTTGGGTCAGGCCCCCCCCCCCATTTGAGAAACATTAGTCTCCCCCAGGAAATCTGTATAGTATAGGGTAAAAGCACACAAAAGACCAGATTTCACAGTTCGTGACATGTTTTTCATGTCCGTGAATTTGGTAGGGCCCTAACCATGCTGTTTATCCCCCTCCCGCAAGTGCCATAGCAGGACCAAGTGAGCAGGGTTGGGACATCCCTGTATTAGGAGGATGAGGGCAACCACTTGGGAGCTGGGAGACCTTCTCCACATCAGCGGGGAGAAGTGAACCCCAGTCTCCCACATCCTGGGGAAGTGCTCTGATGACTGGGATAAAGGCTAAAAGGGTGGTACCAGCACCTCCTTGGTTTTGCTTGAAAGAGGACGGAATTGCTGAGGCACTTGGAGTGTTCATGCCTCTGGATCCTGAGTAGACACAGGTGGCTAGGTGCCTTAGAGGGGTCGGGCTTAGGCCACACCATGCTCCTTGGCACTTCTTATTAGCTAGATTAGGCAGCTGCTGGCTGGCTTGTAAGAGTTCCGTTAGGCACCTAACTTTCCATATATGGAACTTAGGCACCTAACTTAGGGTTGTAAATTACACTAGGCCACAGACTGCCTAAGTCCCCTTTGTGAATTCCACACACTGAACCTGTGCAGATAGTTGATGGGCCTGAGCTAAATTTCAGTGGTATAATTGTCTCCAGATAGGAGTGGTATGCAACCTACACTAGGCATTTCTCATTTGAACATACCAGGAAGAAAAAGATACTGGTATGTTTTTCTCTGCCTGTGAAGGAGCAATCAGCTCCCATGAGGCACATCCCTAGGTGGTGGATAGGGGAACATCCTGTAGATAATAATCCTGTAGAACAGCTAATCCTGTAGAACAGCTGCAAATGTTCAATAAGCAATGTCAGATCAGCCCCCATGTCAACAGTGGATGGTGGAGTAGCTGGTGGTGCTGCTACCTCTATAAAATGCCACATAGGCCCCATGACAAAGATGTCAAAGCGAATAAAAAACACCTTAAAATAAGTCTTGGTGGGGTTCATCAGGAAAAGGAAAACTGATTTCACACCAAAGGTGTCACTTGATGGCTTGGACATCCAACCTGTAAAGCTCATCCAATAGATATGCTTCACCAGCCTGGAATAGTGAAGTGGGAAGAAAGGGGAGTATGTTTTTCTCTGCTGCACCCTAAATTGTAGCATTGTCGTGTGATGGTAGTTTCTTTTCACAAAGTTTTTGTGGGGAGAGGAGAAGAGAAAAGATGATGTTAGAATTTGATTATGAAATTTTAGTATTTGATAAATACATTGTAGTGGAGCAACTTGAACTAAGCCTTCAAATTCAGTACTGAAACTTCCTTTGGGTTTGAAAATGCCATTAAATACAGGTTGAGGACAGATAGGGAAAATACTGAATTCAGCAAGATTGAGGGATGAATGAATAGCTTTTTTTGAGTCACAGTGCTGTAGACCTTAAACCTATTCCATCTAGACCAGTGGTTCTCAAACTTTCGTACTGGTGACCCCTTTCACAGAGCAAGCCTCTGCGTGCGACCCCCCCTTAGAAATTAAAACCACTTTAAAAAGTAGTTTTCAGAGTACCACTATTATAAATGCTGGAGGCGAAGCAGGGTTTGGGGTGGAGGCTGACAGCTCATGACCCCCGCCCCCCATGCAATAACTTCATGACCCCCCGAGAGGGTCACAACCGCTGATCTAGACACAACTGAACTAGACACGTGTCCTCTTGAAAAGAGATTACAGCTAAACTGCCCGTAGATGTCACTCTAGCATTGGACGAGCTTTTTGTATAGGAGCATATTAAATATTACACGGGTATAAAGCACGAAGTGTGCAGTAGGTGCTCAACTGAGAGTACCTGAAAATTCTTTGCCCTCTAACTTTAAATGAAAGCAACCTGATATAGTGGAAGAAGTGTCAACATCCTATTTTTAACATTTAAATTTTAATATATTCAAAAATAAATGTATAAATAGGTCCAATGTTTCCATCTTTTGGAATTAACCCATACTTCAGTCACACCTGATTGTTGGCCATAAAGTTGAATTGTTGTCAGTGTTTCAATACCTAGTACAGAAACTTCCTTTAGAATCAAGGCTAACCATGAAGTAGTTTATATATCTAAATTATAAAACACAGGAAGGAACATTGTTTTAGGAAATATAAACTGATAGATTAGGAAAACTAATGTAGAATTAGAAAAAAACAAACCCATCACTTCCCTCCTCCACCTTGTCTCTGTATGACCATCAGCTTGATCAACAGAAACTCCCACTGAAGGAAAAACAAAAATGAAGAATATAGACGCCTATTGCAACATACTTGCCAGAAAAGAAGGTATCAAGTGTCTATTTCCTTAAGAAGTGATCACTCAACTTAAACACTTCGAATGTGGTCCAAGCACGCATTGTAGTTTGCTGAAGGAAAAAAAATAAATCATCAGCGTCAACTTGGAAGGTAATAAATCTTCACATTCCGAGGCTTCAAGTCCCAACAGTTATGGTTAGAAGTGGGAAACAACAGCTTGATTATATTTTTAGTCTGTTGTACTAAATAAAATGCAAAAAATTTTCCTCAATGTTTCTGCCTCATGCTTGCAAAAAGCATAAGCTGCAATTTGATAATATTTTTGTAACAAAACCACGCACGATAAGATGAGACGTTATAGAAACTTTTTACTTTGCATGTGTCCCCCACATCCTTGCATTTTTCACTGTTAGTGATATTTGCATTTTAAAAAGACTAGCTTCAAGAGAGGAAGAGATAACTGGAGAACTCAGTCATCTTTTGTTTGGTGTCACAATTAGTTGCTCTGTAAAGTCAATCCTGAAACTGTAAAGTCAGTCTCAGTATTGACTTTAGCTTCATGGCCCTGGTCTACACTAGGACTTTAGGTCGAATTTAGCAGCGTTAAGTCAATGTAAACCTGCACCTGTCCACACGATGAAGCCCTTTATTTCGAATTAAAGGGCTCTTAAAATCGATTTCCTTACTCCACCCCTGACAAGTGGATTAGCGCTTAAATCGGCCTTGCCGGGTCGAATTTGGGGTACTGTGGACACAATTCGACGGTATTGGCCTCCGGGAGCTATCCCAGAGTGCTCCATTGTGACTGCTCTGGACAGCACTCTCAACTCAGATGCACAATTGTCTGCCGTTGCTCTGATGGAGGGAGGGGCGACTGACAACACGGCTTACAGGGTTGGCTTACAGGGAGTTAAAATCAACAAAGGGGGTGGCTTTACATCAAGGAGTATTTCAGGCAGGACTTCACGGAGGGTTCCAATAAGAAATGGTGCACCTAAGTTATTGTTCTTATTGGAACAAGCAGGTTCGTCTGGCCTCTGATTGATACATGGCTAGATTTACCTCGCTGCACCTTCTCTGTGAGTGACTGCAGTGTGACCTAGAGGAATGAGTCCCCTAGACAGGGGGGGTGGGGGTTTGCAAATGAGTACAAAACAAATCTGGTCTATTTCTTGTTTTGATACACTCCATCTATCTTTTACATCTTTGCCTGGCAGCAGACGGTGCAGAAGGACTGCATGCCATCCACATCTCATAGCTGCCCGGCAGAAGATGGTACAATAGGACTGCTAGCCATCCTCATCTCTTGCCTGCCCGGCAGAAGATGGTACAAGAGGACTGCTAGCAATCCATATCGCCTACCTGCTTACCGTAAGATGGTTCAATAGGACTGACTGCAGGACTAAAGAGAATGACTTGATCAAGTCACTCCAAATTTAGTCCCTGCGACTATGTCTGCCCAGGCGCCCCTGATCGACCTCACAGAGGCGACCAGGAGCACCTTGGACATGGCAATGACGGCTATCAGTCCTACTGTACCATCTGCTGCCATAAGGCAAGTGGTTGCTGCTGGTTTGTAGCAATGCAGTACCACATTTGCCAGCACCCAGGAGAGATATGGTGACGGTTACCTGAGCGGGCTCCATGCTTGCCGTGGTATGGCGTCTGCACAGGTAACTCAAGAAAAAAGGCGCAAAACGATTATCTGCCCTTGCTTTCACGGAGGGAGGGAGGGAGGGAATGGGGGCCTGACGATATGTACCCAGAACCACCCGCGACAATGTTTTAGCCCCATCAGGCATTGGGATCTCAACCCAGAATTCCAATGGGCAGCGGAGACTGCAGGAACTGTGGGATAGCCACCCACAGTGCAACACTCCAGAAGTCAACGCTTGCCTTGGTACTGTGGAAGCACTCCGCCGAGTTAATGCACTTAGAGCATTTTCTGTGGGGACACGCACACTCAAATATATAAAACTGATTTCTAAAAAAACGGCTTCTATAAATTCAACCTAATTTCATAGTGTAGACATACCCATGGTAAGATGCAGGAACAGGTCAACTCTATGGAAAGCTAGACAGACACCTACTTTCATTGTGAAAAATGAGAAAGGGACAGTAAACATTTTAGAATGCCTTTACTGACGAGGAGGCAGAGGCGCGATCACAGGGATGGGATACATCCTCCTCCTTGCTGTTCAACTAAATAGCAGTACTCAGTTTTGGAGATAAGTGTAAATAAATGGCCAGTGTTTTTACTGGAAGCACAGAATTACCATGATTCCCCTCAAATAAGAGATTAACTTGTTTCTGTAGTTTTCGCTGTGTTTTTGTATTTCACCATGTAGTATCTAAATACTAGATTAAGGTAACCATGGCTAGTTTATATACATAAGTTACAGAACACAGACCAGATAAAAGTGGGAGAGGTATTCAATTACCTGTCCAGTTTTAACAAAGTCCTTGATTTTTATCTTTCAGTTTCTTAAATCTAGCATTGTACCCCACTAAGTATAAGGTGGGTGGTTGTTTTTTTGACAGCATGTTAAGATTTTTGGAAGCTGGTAGGTGTTAAACCAGCCTGATTCTACAGATAAAAATCCCCACCCCCCAAACTACCCAGTTTATAGGATGCTGTGTTAAAATTAGCAAGTGGGGAATGCTGTATGAGTTATCATCACTTCTTTACAATCCTCATATAACACTAAGAAGGAAGATCCAACATCAAGTGACTAAATGAGTTGAGGGGACACAATTAGACGGATAGGAAAATTATTCAGTGGAATGTGGCTAGAGTACTCCGAAGGGCTATAAAGAGTTTGTGCAGTTTAGTAACAAACTGTGGGCTATAAATCAGATATTAGGAGTGTAACATATAGAAGGTAGAGTCCAGCATCATAAACCCTTCCAATAGTTGGAAGACAGTACAACAGTTCTAAGTCACCATTTTAAACACAACTAGAAAAGTGTTGAGGGCAACCTAAATGAGCTGAGTTTTTGGTGTGATGCAGAAATTATGAATGATTTATCACACTTTTGTACAGTGCTGGAGAAAAGATGGAATATATAGGATTTTTCATATACTGATGCCAGAAACAAGGTAAAAAGATGGCATTATAAGGGAACTTGCATATACCCTGGGGTTCCTGTATTGCATAACTGCAGAATTTGTAACAAAATATACCCACAGTGCAGCAGAATTGTGATCCAGAACTCCCACTTTCATTTTTTAAAATTAAGTTTCTAGTTTTATGGTTGCAAATCTCTGAAATGTTGACTGGATTTATTCCCTGCATCTGCAAAGAGCCTGAAACAGCTCTGAGATGTAAATTGCTCCAGTCATGATACTCAGGGCGCTCTGGCTATGGTGGCTGTGCTGCGATGGAATTTGGCATTTTTCACCAGATACCACCCAATTCAGTATTTTTGCTCCAGAATGAGTATTTGCAAATGAGCTATCATTGTGAGTATGTTTAATTGTGGGTGAGATGCAAATGAAGGCTATTAACAGTATATCAGTAAATTAACTTTGCTGCAGAGTTTGGTCTTGTACTGTACATGGGGTTTTACGTATGCTCACCTGCACCAGAATGTATAACATGGAGAAAATTCCCAAACTCAGAAAGAAGCCTTAACTGTATGTTGAAGAGGGAGTCACAAATAGGTGGAGCAGAACAGAATAAAGTGGTTAATACATTAAAAAGGATTGTTTGGAACAAGCAGCAAAGATACAAATCAATGTACTTCCTGGGTTTATAAATGTTAGCTCCTGGCCAGTCTTCTCCTGGTGCATAAGGTTCCGTATGTTTAATGTAATTTGGACCTGGTTAACTAAAAAGTTATTGGCTTCCACAGCGTGGAAATTGGATACATCTTTTGCCAACCTGGACTATTCAAGGAAGTTCACTAGCTACAAGTTTTACTGCCAATTCAACAGTGAAAATTAAGGGCACACTATGTATTGAAGAACATAAGAATGGCCCTACTGGGTCAGACCAAAGGTCCATCTAGCCCAGTATCCTGTCTTTTGACAGTGGCCAGTGCCCACGAGGGAATGAACAGAACAGGTAATCACCAAGTGATCCATCCCATCGCTCATTCCCAGCTTCTGGCAAACAGCGGCTGGGGGATCACCATCCCTGCCCATCCTGGCTAATAGCCATTGATGGACCTATCCTCCATTAATTTATCTAGCTCTTTTTTGAACTCTTATGGTCTTGGCCTTCACAACATCCTCTGGCAAGGAGTTCCACAGGTTGACCATACATTGTGTGAAGAAATATTTCCTGTTGTTTCTTTTAAACCTGCTGCCTATTAATTTCATTTGGTGACCCCTAGTTCTTGTGTTATGCATAGTAGTAAACACTTCCTTATTTACTTTCTCTACACCAGTCATGGTTTTATAGACCTCAATCATATCTCCCCTTATCCATCTCTTTTCCAAGCTGAAAAGTCCCAGTCTTATTAATTTCTCCTCATACAGAAGCTGTTCCATACCCCTAATCATTTTTGTTGCCCTTTTTTGAACCTTTTCAAATTCCAGTATATCTTTTTTGAGATGGGGCGGCCACATCTGCACACAGTATTCAAGATGTGGGCGTACCATGGATTTATATGGAGGCAACATATTTTCTGTCCTATTATCTAGCCCTTTCTTAATTATTCCCAGCATTCTGTTCAGTTTTTTGACTGCCGCTATATATTGAGTGGATCTTTTCAGAGAACTATCTACAATGACTCCAAGATCTTTTTCTTGAGTAGTAACAGCTAATTTTAGACCCCATCATTTTATATGTATAGTTGGGATTATGCTTTCCAATGTGCATTACTTTGCATTTATCAACATTTAATTTCATCTGCCATTTTGTTGCCCCGTCGCCCCGTTAATTTTGTGAGATCCTTTTGTAGCTCTTTGCTGTCTGCTGAGGTCTTAACTATCCTTAGTAATTTTGTATCATCTGCAAATTTTGCCACCTCACTGTTTACCCCTTTTTCCAGATCATTTATCTGGACCTGCACGTGCACAATTCAGGCTGGATAAATATCTGAATCCAGTTTCATGTGATCTGAAAGGACAATGCATAAGGTCAAAAACAGAGGCCTTCACATTTAATAGAAGTCTAATTTCAATCTTCTGTACTAAAATGACAGATGAACAGGACTGGGGCCAAATATATAACTAATTAGACTCAATACATTAATTAAGAGAGCCAATAAGCAATAGGACTAGTTACTGAGCCACTGAAATCTAAAGTTAATTTTTAAGAAAGTAAACTATTAATCCCCAATTTTACAACCTGATTTCCAGAGTTTGGCAACTTCATACACTTCTAGAATGCTCTCGAGAGAGTTGAAACTTTCAAACAAATAGGTTTTATAGAAAAACGATCCACAAGAAAAGTGCTTTGTGGTAAGAATTATTTATATTTTTCCCATTTTTACATTTTTATTAACACAAAAACATTCAAACACAGAAAAATTAAATAACTTTGGAAGCAGAATTCAAGTCTTTCTGCCTACATACATATGACAATTCCAAGCTGTTGGCACAAAAAAAATCCACATTCATAAAACCCTTACTACTATATCAAACATAAATTAAGTAAATCATAGGCACTAGTTTATCAAATCCATATTTCCACACTTCCGCAATATATCTGAATCTCTAAACACAGAAAGATCTAGGATTTCCTGATATTGAGAAACTGGTACTGCACAAAGGCTTCCTAGTAAACAGACTGTCTCTTTTCAGGAAATTATTAGCTATATTTCTGTGGGAGTAGAACAGCAGATAAAAGGATGCTTATGTAACTTAAGCACAACATACCTTCAATAAGTGATGAAGGTAATTGCTGGAATTTAAAAAAATAAACAATGAACAATACTCTGATGCAGCCTTTATTTAAAAAATTAACCTGAATATCTTCATCTGAATTTTCTGATTTTCAAAACTAAAAAAAGTCAATTCAATATTTTCATAATAAAAATCACCAATTAAAATTCCTTCTCTTTTATTGAAGACTGCAGCATTGCTTTGTAACATTTTAAACAAATGTTTGGGCTTTGTTAGTGAGGCTGGTTAGTTTTGATCCAATCTTCTGTTCCTCATACTAGTTACATGAGATACCACTAACGGAATACGTTTTCTATGCCAGCAAATGACTGAAGGCTAGATCAGTAGCATGTACTGGTCGAATAGTGCAAGGTAGCTCTTTTATAACCCCTGCTGCAGTTTTCCTGCTGAATTACAGTATATTTGATGCCCTGACTTCAGAGGGTAGTCACACTTGAGAGATCTTAGTCACCATGGTATGAAGTCTTTTCATTATTGATACAAGTTGTGCTTGCAGCTGCTTGAGTAGTTACAGTTACAGTCTAGTCCCTAAAATTTTCTGTTTGGCTTTTCCCATCTCAAGTAGTGTTGCATGGCTTTTCATCCAGTAATGTTAACACTGGCTCCAAAGTCCAGAGTTCTCTGGAATTCCAGGATCAATTATCCTCTTAGTGGTGGGAGTCAAAATGCACTTACACTTCAAAGTGCTGGTACTAATGGGGTTAAAAGCTACCTACCATCCAATCCAATGTAAAGCTTTTAGTGTTCTCCAGTCATTGTACAAAAGATACCATCACGTTAGCCATTGCTGCAAACTACACATCCAGAAATCTTGTACTGAAAAATTCTACACGCAAAAAACAGTACTCCCTGTTTAACTGACCCTCCCAACACATTTTTAGTTTTAAACCTTTATATTACAAATCTTCGAAAATAGAACAGAAAAAGCAGTCTGTATGTTAATTGTAAGAAAGAATTTTTCCACTGAGTAAAATGTTAGCAAGATTGCTAATAGGTGAAAACAATGTAAATGTCAATAGGTAAGTCTGAGAGCCACTAGAGGAATTTAATAGTTTGTAAACATATGTAGCAGATTTCATACTCTGTCACCAAACAAGGTAAGATACAGATATGTAAGGCAAAGTACATAGTTAAAACACTAACATGGGCAATATCATCTGCAAAAATATTTACAATTTAAAATAAACCAATTTAAGAAATGGATAAAAGTAAAAAGTAGGATACAGAAAACTCCCTCATACCATGAAATATTACTTAAATGAATATCATTTGGCATCAACAATACAACTCATTTCCTTACAATTTGTATGTTACAAGTGCATAGTTGTCTTTCCTTCTCATTAACTATTAGCATATACAGTTGTGTTCCAGGCTATAAGCATTGTGGTGTGATGATATCAGAACAAATGGATACTACTAGCTGCTCTTTCCTTTTTAAGGAAACCTGCTATAAAAAAGGTTTCCCTAAATAGTGAGCAGTGTGCTAAAAGTGTGGTACTATAGCAAAGGCCATCTTTCCTGAGCCAGGAACTATAAGGTTTAGAAAGATTGTACAACTGATACTAAGCCCTTTTGGCAATCAAAATATAAGAGCACATAAAACCGATATGTCAAACAAACAAAAAGGATGCAACCTACAGTATCTGAATGTGTGTATGTCTGCTACATCCAAACCTTTAATGATAAAACAATGCCATTACTACTATTTACCAACTCTAGGATACCTCCAGAGAGAACTGCTGGATTCTTTCTGAAGGATATATGTACCACTTTTTCCAACCAGAACCTTCTACAATTGTTTTAAGCAGGTGTTTCATTAGCACTATAGTGATCCGCAATCAGAATGTTGGCTCTGATTAACATGCTAATGTTTAAATAGTACATATTCATCAATGAATCATTCTGCCGAATTAAATGCCTCAATATGAAGTTTTGAACAATTGGAGTTTTCTATTTTACTTGCTGTTTTTCAAGATGGGCATTTCTTTGGCATTTGTTAGGTTTTTTGTCCAAACATTGGCCATTGTCATAAATGCTCAAATTGACAATTTTTAGCAAGCAAGAAAAAAAACCAAAAAACCCTAGAAATGATAGTGATTCCATGTAAAAGTGATTGTATGATCACCAAATATATGATGTTAAATGTCATTAAAGTGCTGCTTTAAAATCTCTGCCAGTTTGTGCTAATTAAAGACAGAGGTCTGGGATTTTACAAATCCTGAAAGTCACATCTGAACAGTCTGCATATCAAGCTGTCTTTTAGCTTGGTGAAGGAGTGTCCATTAACTATTGAACTTTGCATTTTTAAGCTTTGCAGTTCAGTAGCAGCCATCTTTCCAACTCTCGTCTTTCATGTTGCCATAGCTTTTAGGAGCCGGTAACGATCTAAAATAAAATGAGATTTATTTCAGTTTGGTTTGTACTTCATTTGTTCAAGCTTCAAATCATTAACATACATGAACTTAACATAAGAGTAGAATTCTCTTTTCTTGAAAACTAAACTACGTGCTTTAATCATTTTGTTTCAGAAGCATCATTGTATTACATTGCACTTAAAAAAATAAATACTAAGTTCAAGGTTTAACATTTTATATTTTGACAACTTACATTTTTAATATAGGGTTCAGAGTAGCAGCCGTGTTAGTCTGTATTTGCAAAATGGAAAGGAGGACTCGTGGCACCTTAGAGACTGAGCTGCCACGAGTCCTCCTTTTGTTTTTAATACAGCGTTCAGTCACGTGTAAATGGTTAAATGTAGAGAACTTCATAAAACTACACACTGTGGAACTTTGAATCTGATCTGATGACGTGCATCTGTTTTACAGTAAAGCAGGCAAAACCTTATTGATGAAAGGACAACTCCATCCATTTTGTTCAGCCCAGTAATACAAAATTTCAAAAATAAAATCACCTTCTCACCATAAAAACACTAAAATAATTTTAAAGTGTAGATACAATAAACATTTGATTAGGTAAGGGGGATGGACATCTTGCTGTAAAGTGAGATCAGTTATGCAATAGTGACTGAGCCATTAAGAAGAGACTGTTAAGACTAGTATTAAGAGTTTGCAGTCAGAAATAAGGCAGCCTTTTATTACGTTTTAAGATTGTTAAATAAATACTGAAGACAGACTAACACAGTCTGACTCTTCACTTCCATTGTACCCAGTAGCAGAAATGTATTTTCAGCAAGACAGGTAATCAAATTATTTTCTAACACACATGTGAGGAGACCTGTGCACCCTGACCACAGATTTTAGAAATAAGCAAAAACAGCTGAGGTGTGTTCCTCTTCCTAAATATCTAAATCACTACAGCATTTCACTTAAGGCAGTGTGGCCTGTTGGGGAGGACAATGGACTTACAAGTCGAGATCTCAGTTCTTGGTTCCAATTCTGCCACTGACCTTTGTGAAAACTTGGGCAATTACTTCCTCTTTGTACGTGAGGTTTCCTCTGTTTGTATAGCACTTTGAGAGGATTTAAGAAAAGCTCCATAAAAGAGCCAAGTATTAATAAAATCTGCATAGATTGCCCATTCCTTTTAAGGGCTCGATAGTTGATAACTTGGAACTGACTACAAGTCTCTGAACACATTGTTTCTATTCAAACAATTAACTACGATTGGCATCTGAATTTACATAATAGTAAACAGAACTGCACATTCACTGCAGAATAAAAAACAGGTTTAAGGACTGAACTACTTTACGAGCATCATTATGGACATCTTAATGTATTTCACATGATTTATTTGAATTGTTTAGCAGATGAAAATTTTTTGTTTAGCAGAATGCACCAAAAGATCTATCTTCTAAACTTGAACACTGCTTTTGAATTTACCTTTTACTTCTTTACTCATTTCTGAAAGTAACTGTCTAGTGGAAGTACCTTTAATGTGTCGGTCTGTCTGTGTGGATAAATACTCACTTTTAAAATTAAAGAACTTCAGTTCTAAACTACATTCAGTAATACAATCCAAGTATACTATCAGCTTTACATCTGATACAAGCTCTTTTTGCAGGGGTGGAAGGGAGTATCATTTATTATGACAGGAGAATGGGCTATGCAGAATTTAGTACAGTAGGCCTGGGTTATCTTTATATGTTCCCATTCTTTTTTAAAGTTAATAGTTACTCTAGCCTTCTGTAGTAATGTACAAGATACAAAAATAGAGTTAAGGAAAGTGTTAGTTTCTGAATACAGAACTTAAAATCCTCCCTCAGATTACTCACCTGCGAACAGGCTGTGCAAGTTTGCTGCGAGGCACTGGTATGCCCCCAGCAGAAGGGGCACTTGGTCTAGGCAAGCCACTCCTCACCCCTGTTGTCCCTGCTGGTCTGGTAAGAGTAGTACTATTGATACTGCTGGCAGGGCTTGGAGAGCCTGAATTCTGAGCTGCAAGAGGCCCTGGTGAAGAACTGCTGTGTGTCAGTTGTGTAGCTTCTGGAGGAGCAGCAGCAGAACCAGGTCCATGGTTACTAAATGCTTTCACTGGCTGTCGGAGAGCCAGAGGTGATGGTGCCGCAGGGGAGCGGAATTTACTTGGAGATGGTACTGGAAAATGACATACACAAAACAATCGATCACTGTCACTAGAAGTAATCTTGAGTTATGGCTATGAGTGACAGTTTAATAAAAGGGAATGCAAATTTTCACGTGGAAAAGGTAGATACAACAAAATAGTACATGTATTGGAATGTAGCCAATAAAACAGCATGGAGAAGGGGAGGTCAGATAACCTGCTAGTATCAAGTAATTGCTGCAATTTTTAGAAATTGTAGAATTATAGCAATGTAGACTTGGACAGGGCCTCAAGAGGTCATCTAGTTCGGTGGTTCTTAACCAGGGGTCCAGTGCCCACGAGCAAGTTTCAGGGGGTCCGCCAAGCAGGGCCGGCATTAGACTTGCTGGGGCCCAGGGCAGAAAGCTGAAGCCTGAGTTACTTAGCTTCACAGGGCCCCCTGTGGCATGGGACCCCGGGCAATTGCCCTGCTTTCTATCCCCTAACACTGGCCCTGGCTTTTATATGGAGAAACACAGTTGTCATGGCACAGTCAGGATGTGGAATTTTTATAGTATGTTGGGGGGGGCCTCAGAAAGAAAAGGGTTGAGAATTCCTGGCTCTAGTTCATCTCCTCATGCTGAGGAAGCATTAAGTATATACAGACCATCCACGACAGATGCTTGTCTAACTTGTTCTGAAGCTGCTACACAGATAGGCATTCCAAGCCTTCCCCTAGGTAACTGTTCCAGTGCTTTACTATCCTTATACTTTGGTAATTTTTTCTAATATCCAACCTACATTTTCCTTCCTGCAACCTAAGCCAATTAATACTTCTACCTTAATACCTTCTATATTTGAAGACTTGTCCCCCCTCAGTCTTCTCTTCTCTAGACTAAACATGACCAATTCTTTTAAGCTGTCCTCATTGGTTAGGTTTTTCCAAACCTCAATTTTTGTTGCTGTCCTCCAGAGTCTCCTCTAATTAGTTCATATCTTTCTTAAAGTGTGGTGCCCAAAAGTGGACAGAGATTGCCAAGTAAAGCAGAACAATCACCACCTATGTCTTACAAATGACACTTTTGTTAACACATTCCAGAATGATACTTCCTTTTTTTTTTGGTAACATCATATGGTTGACTTATTCAATTTGTGATCCACTATCCTTTTCTGCAATACTGCTGCCTAGTCAGTTATTTCAGTTCTTTATTTGCATTTGATTTTTCCTTCCAAAGTGTAGTACTTAAAGATCTTGACATCTCAGGCCTGTAACTCCACTCACCTTATGTGAACAATTTTTATTTTGGATTCATGAACAAGACTGTTCTCTTTATCAATCACGGTAAACGCCAAGAAAGATTTTGTACCTGAGTTATGTTAGTTTTGCAAGAGTATTCTGTTCAAAACAATATCTAAAATAGAAGTATCTGTTAAGAATAAATTTATGACAACTCTCAGTTGCTTCAGATTTGTTTAAATGGAAGTGTTGCACTCCTCAGTGAGAAAGTTTTAAAAAAGCACATTGCTAAATGGAAGTTCTGAAGATACTAGGTTGCTGTACTATTGCTGAGGTTAGTTACACATGCATTTCTAATTCTGTATACTGATTTTGATGCAATGAGACTTTGCTAAAGAAAAATCTAAGGATCCTAAAGGTTACTCTTAAGCCTTGCCTCTTAACTTAGTCCGTTAACCACAGGTAAAGACCAAGCATACTGATTTGATAATGTTAAAGTCTGAGCTACCATAAACATAAGAACATGAGCCTAAAAGCAAATATACTAGAGTATTTAGTAAAGTACAGATAGAAAACTATGATTAACAGCCTTCCTCCCAACAAGATATTTATCAAACTTTTCCTGGGAAAATCTGCAAGCCAAGGAAGCCCCATTTGCAGTTTGTTTCACTTAATCATTTAGACATGCAATACTTTTATGCCTTACTTCTCTTGGTGTTCAAGAAGCTACATAAAGTTTACACACAGTGGCTTGGTCTAAACAAACTCATGTTGGCATAGTTACGTTGGTGAGGGGTATGAAAACCCCCAGTGCAGGAACAGCTATGCCAGCAGAAGAGTGCTTCTGTTAACATAGCTAACAACGTTGGGAGATGGTGTCCCTTCTGTCAGTAGTCTATACTAAGTGGCTATGCCAGCATAGTGTAGACAGTATTAACATCTGTTAACTTGCTTTTCTGATATGGGTTAAAAAGGGAGCATTCTCCCTGAAACTTCTAGTATAATGGGAGTTACCCTAACAAGAGTTCCCTTGTGCATCATATGACACTAAATAGCATGTTGCTGACATTTAGCAATACATTTTTGTCATCTGCCTTATCGATAGAAAGATCCTGACTAAAGGATATTTAAATTACCAAGGTCACCAATGCATGTAAATCATTCTTAGTAGTGCATTAGTGTGCCACCTGTACAATACATCTTCAACGTCAGTCTCCAAATAAAATATTAAAAGCTATTAATAATACAGTCTAGTTTTTATTAAGCCTTAATACTGTTTAAAAAAGTAAAACAGAATATTTGAACCAAATCTATTTTCTTGTGATCTTAATAGAATTCCACTAGCCTTAAAACTAGCTTATCATCACCTTTTTAGGTGGATTCAGTGATAAAGCAGACATAGGAAATTAACAGATTAAATTTATTCAGAAAAATACAACAGTAAAATGAGTGTTCAAGAAGTGAATGTAGCTGTTGTGAATTTGGTGTTCCACAAGTGAATACACTATGCCAATTTGTCATCATTTGTATCCACTGGAGGTCACAATCAGGGTTGGATCCCCATTGTGATACAGATGCAGTACAAACTTGAAGGAGATAGTTCCTACCCCACAGAGTTTATTAATCTCTCTTTTAGGCAACACTTGACAATTCAAACAAAGGAGGTAAAGCAGAGGGAGGGAACAACTAAAATAATAATAGGGGCATATGGTTGCAAATTAGTTAGATACACAATCAGTAGGTTGCAAGTTGCTGCTTATGAACTATATTTAATACAATATTATATGCACACAAAAATATGATCTCCATATTTCCACCAGCCTCCAGATTGGCCATTTTCCATAGACATCATAGCAGAAGTGGGTCTTGAGGAGGGATCTGAAGCAGTGGATAGTGGCTCTCTCAATAAGGAAGGGGTAGCGGGGAATAAAGCATGAAGCTGCTTATGCAAGAAACTGACAAATAAGTGGTGGAGCCTAGCATCATTAGACATGGACAATGCAATAAGCTACAAGAGCAGATAAACAGAGGAGGTGCTACATCATCATGTACAGCCTTAAAGGCAAGGAACAAATTATAACTGATCAGTGGAGAAGAAGAAACCAGAAGAGGGATTCAAAGGGGAAAAAAAAAAGAGTGCTGTGGCCAGAATGACTTGACAGGAAGATTATTTTAGCAGCAACAGTCTGCATGGACCCAAGAAGGGGCACAAATCTGCAGGACTGGGTTTTAACTAATAAAGATTTCTATTTTTTAAAGATGCAATACTGCTAGTAACTTAAGGGTGTTTACTGAAATTGCAAAAGGTCTAAGTCATGCAATAGTTTAAACATAAAATGTTCCTACAGTCTTTGATAGATCTCATCCAGTTGTAGAACACATATATGACATCACATTCATCACCTTGACTACACGGTTTTAAACCAGCCAAGGATCATTGCTCTTACATCACACTAAATGGCCTTTAGTTTTGGTTTGTTATGATGTTTGAGGTACTCTCTTGCAGGCACAAAAGGAAGAGGGTTTCTAGGCAAAATATGGGACTTGTAAAGTAGTAACATTCTTAAGAATATGACATAATTAGAGATAGTTTGCAAGTTTCCAGTAGAGATATGTAGCCAATAAAATAATGTAAACCTCCCAATTCTCCAAAGACAAGTTTTCTTCTGAACTACAATATTATGAATAGGCTTCCAGTCTGAGGTATGAATTCATAAAATACTTCAGTCACCACAACACTACACTGTCCACTTATTTTTAACAGTTGTATTTGTTTTGAGAGACAGAAGTTCTTAACAAGGCAAAGCACTTGGTTTAAATAATTCATTCTTTGATTAACTCCAAACCACAGCCAGCATGACATACCGGTAATTATTGGCAGATGGCCTAATAATTCTGTTCCATGTAGCAAAAGTACTTTGCCTAGAGAACACTTTTGAACATTGTTCAAAAAAGGTCAGTTTGGCATCTTTAGAATAGAAAGGAGACTTACCTGTAAGCAGAGTTCCCTGAAGAACAAAGGAATAAACTCTTGGATTAATGAATAAGGCTTGCTTGTTCTACAATGGTGGGGCATATACAATTCAAGTGCTATATATACACACACACCACTAACACAAGCAGTTAAACTGAACAAAAGAAGAAAGTGTTTGAGAACTCTACTTACAAATAAGTAACTTCATTCCTCTAAAAAAATATGATTAGAACTTCTAACTACAGCACAAGGATGAAGCCACTCCAGTCTGGGAGTAAGGAGACATACTTTTAATTCCAGCTCTGCCAGAGGCTTTTTGTATGACATTAGACAAGTCACTTAGTTTGGGATTCAGTTTCTCCTTCCATAAAATGGGGATAATTACCTATCTCACCGGGATATTGTGAGGCTAAAATTGTTTAAGTCATGCTGAAGTCAAATGAAAGACACTCAGTGTTATATACACTCCAGAAAATTGAATCTAGTCCATAAAGGTAAAGATCAATATATCATAAGAATCTGATGGGAAGAGATTCTGATCAGCATGAAAGAACAGAGTGTGTCACCTAGTTAGAATAGGAACAGTCAGGAACCTGGGTTCTGACAGTCACTGGCTTGCTATGGGATCTTGAACAAGTTGTATAAACTACTTCAGTTTAACTGTTAAATACAATTTCTTGGCTATTTCACAGGGGTGTTGATTTTATTCTCTATAATGCACTGAGATCAACCTTGCACAAAGAGGTATTACAGTTATGTTATGCACTTTGAAATAACAGACTGTCCTTTTAAGACCTCTGAAGTACAGACAATCAGAAAAGTGATTTAAAAAAAGTGCCATTGTCAGTAAATGTTTCTCTAAACAAAAAAATAAGCTCACGGTTGTAATGATTGTTCTGGTTCTGATATTTACATGACAATGATTTATACACCTGTTAAAACTTCCTAAATAGTTATTAAAATAAGTGACATTCTGGGAGGAGAAAGCTACTCACCTTGTGCAGTAATGATGGTTCTTCGAGATGTGTTTCCCTATTGGTGCTCCACTGTAGGTGCATCTGTGCCCCTGCCACCTCTAATCGGAGATTTTAGGTAGCAGTTCAGCCTGCATATGCACTGTCCCTCCCTTGTGGTCTGTCTCGAAGCTATCTAGTCTCACATGCAGGAAAAACCCCCTCAGTTCCTTCTCTACTGCAGAGCCCCATATTGAGAACTCCGAAGTAAAGAGGGCAAGTAGTGGAGCACCCATAGGGGGAGACATCTCGAAGGACCATAATTATTGTACAAGACGAGTAACTGCCTCCTCTTCTTCGAGTAGTATCCCTATGAGTGCTCCACTCTAGGTGACTTCACAGCAGTATCCCTCCTGGAGGGCTAGGATGTCAGAGTGAAGTCTGTTACTACAGAGAGAACCGATGAGCTGAAGATGGCATCAGAGGCCGAATCTCCAGCAATTGCATAATGTTCTGCGAAAGTGTGGGTAGAGGCCCAAGTTGCTGCTCTATAGATTCTGAGTTAGGGACATCTTTAAGGAATGCAACTGAGGTAGAAACTGACCTCATGGAGTCCATATGGACTCCAGACAGAGACAACAGGTTGTGCCCTTGATAACAGAGATGAATGCCACCAGAGACCCATTTGGATAGTCTTTGAGGCAATATTGCAGAACCTTTGGCTCTTACCACAAACAAAAGGAAGAGCTTAGGGGATTTCCTAAAGTCCTTAGTCCTGTCCAAGTAGAACGCCAGTGCTCTAACATCTAGTATATGCAGAATCACCTCCCTGTTGTCACAATGTGATTTGAGAAAAACGAACAGGGAGATGGATCTGTTGATTCATATGGAAAGTGGAGGCAACTTTAGGTAGAAACTTGAGATGTGGCCTCAGTTACTTTATCTTTAAAAAAGTTCTTGAATGGTGCATGTGTCATCAGGGCTGCTATTTCTCCTATGCACCTAGCTGAGGCAATAGTAATTAGAAATGCTGTCTTCATGGACAGGTGTAAGAATGAGTCCATGGCGACTTGCTCTAAGGGAGATCTAGTCAGAGGTCTGAGAACTAGGTTAAGATTCCAGGTTGGAGCAAGTGGTCTCACATGCAGGAAGATATTCCCAATGCCCTTCAGGAATCTATGTATCAGCAGGTATGAACACAGAGTATCTGTCTACTTGATGATGGAAGGCCATTATGGCTGCGAGGTATACCTTAAGGGAGCTGAGCAAAAGTTTTGACCTTTTGAAGTCTAAAATGTAATATAAAAACAGAGGGAGGAAGAGGCCAGGTCTATGTGCTTAGAATGACACCAAATTTTGCATCATTTCCATTTTTATAGGTAAGTATGTCAAGTGGTTGACTTTCGGCTGTGTAGCAACACAATCTTTCACCTCATCAGAGCATTCGACCTCTAAGTCTTGGAACCAAGAAGGAGAAAAGCATGGAGATGGCAGATCCGCCTGATGCTCTGAGAGAAAAGGTGAGGAATGAGCTGAAGAGGAACCATAGGACGTACTGCCATCTGTGCCAGGTAAGAGAACCAGACTTGTCTTGGCCAAGAGGGGACAATCAGAATAATTCTCACTTTATCTTGTTGCATTTTCAACAAGACTTTGGATACAAGAGGAAACAGGGGAAAGGCATACAAGAGGTCAATGTCTCATGGGAGGATGAGGGCTTCTTCCAGTGAATGTTTCCCCCTGATGGCTCCGGCATTAATGAGGACATTTCTTGTGCCAGCAAAGTAGCAAAGAGATCTGTAGTTGGGGTTTCCCAAAGGGCAAATATGTTGCGAAGCACCTCTAAGTTCAGTTCCCATTCGTCGTCTTGAGAAAAGTTCTGCCTGAGATTGTCAGCTGTCACATTCTGCATCTCTAGTAAGTAGGCGGCTGATATGAGCACGTTGTGATGGATGCACCAGTTCCAAAGCACCAGCTGAGTGCCTCTATGCAGAGGGAGGGAGATCTGGCACCCCCTGGCAATTTATGTAAAACAAAGATTGTACTGTCTGTCCCATTATTTCCAATCTCCCTTCACTTTTGAGAATGAAGGGAGATTGGCAGGCTATTCTAGACCTAAGGGCACTAAACAAATATGTGAAGGCGCAGAAGTTCAATATGGTCACCCCTGCAGCCATTATTCCAGCTCTAGAGCAAGGAGGTTGGTTTTCGGCTCTTGACCTACAAGATATCTTCTTCCACATCTCAATATAACCATCGCACAGGAGATTCCTATGGTTTAACCTTTAGGTAGGACTATCATCAGTACAGAGTGCTCCCATTCAGCCTCTCGTCTGCACCCAGGATATTTTCCAGGGTTCTCTCTGTCATAGCAGCACACCTGCGAACACTGGATATTGTTATCTACCTGTATCTGGACGACTGCTTCCTCAGGGCTCCTTCATTCGAGGACGCAGTACAAGCCATCCAGGTGACCATGTGTACATTTGGGCAGCTGGGCCTGCAACTCAACATACAGAAAATCGGTACTGACCCCAGACAGTGACTGGGTTCAGTGGCCCTAAAGGGTAACAGATCTATTTACTGATGAAGTAGATTCCCGTGAGAAGGGTCCCTGAAGAGGGACGGGGAAGGGAGATGGAAGTGAGGGAGGAATGTGAATTGAATGGCGTAACACTTAAAAATAATCTCCGAGACCCATCTGTCAGAGGTGATATTCTTCCAACTGTTGTGAAAGAGGGCCAAGTGACTTCTGAAGGGACATGACAGGTGCATAGAAAGCAGCTGATATTGCAAGGAATAACTGTTCGGGCCCTCAACCAAACTGTCAAAAGTGCTCAGTGGAGGAGAGGTGAAGGGATGCAGATTGGAGTGCTGACTGCTTCCACTTTTGTACTCTGGACGTTTTGCGATAAGATTCATAATAGCACTGAGGGTGGGTTCTGAAGAAGTTGTGACCTGTGATGTGGTTGAGAGCTATATCTTCTCTTTTGTCCCGCAGTGTAGATTCCCAGGAAGCATAATGTGGCCCAGGAATCCTTCAGGGTGCGGAGAGTGGAGTCTGTCTTATCCGCCAAGAGCTTGGGCCCTTCAAACAGGAGATCTTCCACCATTGTCTGCAGTTCTTTGGACAACCCTGAAAGGTGTAACCAGGAAGCCCACCTCATTTTCACTACCTTAGAGACCAAGCAGGCTGCTGTATCGGCCACATCCAGTATCCGTAGGATAGTTCTAGTTACTAAATGGCCCTCTCTGACAAAGGCCTGAAACTGATCCTTTTGTGCCTCAGGCAGATGTTCCACAAACTCATTGTGTTTTCCATAATTAATAAAACCATATTTGGCCTTGACAGCTTGGTAGTTCATGACTCTAAGCTGCAATGTCGCCAACGAATATGCCTTCCTCCCAAAGAGATCGAGCTTCTTCCAATCCCAATTGAATGGGGTCGACTTGGCATGATGTTTGCCATGCATTAACTGCATCCGCTACAATCGAGTTGGGTTGCGAATGTTGAAACAAAGCCTGCCTTTTTGGGAGGGATGTAGTACTTCTTGTTGGCTCTCTTGCAGGTTGATGCGATGGAGGCTGGTGTCTGGCCAGATGACTTTGGCAGGATCTAGAATCTTTTGGACAAGAAAGCAGCATGGAGAATATCCACCAGCTTGTGATGCATGTCTGTTATCTCCTGCAGGGGAATTTGCAGCTCATCTGCCACTCTTGGTAAGATCCTGAAAGTTCTTATAATCATCACCTAGTGATGGAGGGGGAGGCATTACAGACTCATCTGGGAAAGATGAGAAGTTTGCTGTAGGGTAGCTTCCCCTTTGAGCCTTTTCTCCTGGTCTTCAAAAGTTTCCTCCACCTCTGGCTCAGGAGCTCTGGACAGTGAGGCTGTAGGGGACCATTTGGTGAACTCTCTCTGAGACACACTGTATGCACTCAGCTTGTGGGTTGTGTACATCACCCAAAGAGCCGAATAAGGCCACTAGGAAGGAAAGGACATGGGTAGTGGGGGTGCCCAAGGAAGCCCATACCATGATTGCAGTTCAGCTCAAAGGAAATGGGGAGGTCCCTTGTACAGTGACAGCAGGCCACGGTAAGAGGCCAGGAAAATGACATCCTCCTGGTCACTTTCCAACTCAGCACAGGATAAGGCTGGCACTGACTGGGATATTGGCAGTACACAGCCCAGTGCTGAGGGCGATTCCAGGAGCCAGGATGCAATTGGAACCAAGGCCGCAGTACCAAGTAATGAAGATTGTGGTTCTTCCCTGACCTTCAGGTTTCTAGGGTACCAGAACTCTTGCAGTACTGTTGGCTCACTAGGTCTTGCTCCGCAGTGGACTGTCTGTGGCATATTGTTGGTACCGACTGCTGTAAATGCACGGAGCTTTCCACACACAGGAGCTTTGTCATACCCGGTACTGAAGGTTTACTCGGTGCTGCTTTTAGAGACGGTACAGTAATTGTTCTCCTCCTTAGGGGCAGTACTGCTGCCTCAGAACCTGAGCCCTTGGGGTCTCTACACAGCGCAGCTGAGCTCATAGCTGAGGCCCCCTTCTGGGTACTACACTTTGGAGCTGCTGGTGCCATAATGGCCAATCGTGCTGGGGAACCCCTCTAGCTGGTCCATAGCTTGGTTTGAGACCTGGGAGCCCTTTTTGTTGAGCTCAAGGGGAGAGGAGGAGGAGTCTGTGGGTTTTTTCGCGACTCTACCCCTTTTGAAGTAGAAGGCTCGGGATGATCCAGGGTTGGCACCAGAGTCTTCTCTTGGCTTAAGTGCCTTTTTCATAAGGAGTTTTAACTTCAGCTCCCGGTTTTTACGAAACCTTGCCTTTAGCTGCTGGCAGAGGGAGCGCTTCTGAGGGAAATGGGACTACCTCAGACACAGTGAGAGAGTCTGTCCGTCCATTACTGGAATCAACTCCTTGCAGGAAAGGCACCTCTTCAAGCTAGGAGAGCTGAGCATTTTCTCTAACAGTGAAAAATACAGAAGAAAGATGTTCTTCCCTCTTCTTCCTCTTCCTTCCTTTTTTTTTTTTTTAAACTTGAAAGAAGTTAGAATGTCTTCTAAATACCCTGAGAGAAGAAAGAGGTGGATCCTCAAAAAAAAAAGGGGGAAAATGTAAACTAAACCTCTCTTCTTTTTTTTTTTACCCAACAGGATAATGAAACACTAACTATTAAGAACAAAAGAACCTAAAACAACTACTACTTATGCTAATGATGCAGATAAAGAAGGGACAACTGCTCGTTCAGTTTGAGGTCAAAGGAAGGAACTGAGGGGGGTTCCCTCGCACTGCGCTAGACAGCCTTGAGGCAGACCACAAGGGAGAGAGACAGCGCACGTGTGGGTTGAATGGACATTGCTACCTAAAATCTCTGATCAGAGGCGTAGGGGTGAAGATACATCTACAGTGGAGTACCCATAGGGACACTACTTGAAAAAAACAATCTATATTCCAAAACTGAAGATAGCATTTTAGGATCTTTATGCAAAGAGATCAAAACTAACAGACTGCATAACAAACTTGAAGTTTAAAACACTCTAGGGCTTTAGAATTTTATTTTTGAGAGTCTAATGAAAAGAAACCACTTCAAACCCCAAGCAAGAGAAGCTATTAAATTCCTCTACAGGTTCCAACATTTCCAGATTGATAAGTATTCTGTCCACTTCTCCCTAGAAAATCTGGGAAGTATCCAGAATTAGGACTAAAAGGAAATGGCTAGCCAGAAAGACTGCATTAAAATTTTTTGTTCAGGAGATGTTGGTAGTTTTATTCCAATTCAGGTGACTGACTAAATAGGTCTCGCAAAAAGAGTTCAATTCTTTAGTTATCCTCAAGACTGAGTGAAATTCCTGATATTGCTAGGAAGTGTTCTGAACAGATCAGTTACAGACATATTTATGATTAACCACAAGAATCTGGACCAAATTTTATTTTATTAGGTTGATGAAAGTGCTCTTAATAAGGGGAAGGCAGAAGACAGTAAAATTTCCTGTATACAATGAAGTAACTTGATAGTGGCTTTAAGTTGTGCATTGACTATTAATTATCAGAGATATGTTTTAAGATCAATCTGAGTATTTGGTATGAAAAAATTCCAGTCATGGATATAAAATAAGTGACTTTGCAAGAGAGACTTCCCTAATGTACTTAATTTTAAGGTGAAGACTCATACAATTGTATGTTTTGTTTATACCTTCACAGTGAGATGATAGTGTCTTGTACAAGCCCACCAGAATTTAAAACAACTAATTAGGGCTCAGATATTAAGTTTGGTCCAGTTGGATTAAAGTTTAAATTTTGATTCTCTTCTGGCAAGAATGTACATGAGCCATTAATAGCATAAACAACCAGACACCCTATACTAATTTTCTAGACTATTTTCCTAACTAAAAATGTATAATTATTGTTATTTTTGCAACACATCTAGAATTGCTGCTATACTTGAACTTTTCAGAACTAACTAACTTGCTAGCATCTATTTCTAACATTGACATGTAAGGTAACAATTTTTCATGCATGATTGTTGACATTTTCCATTGCAAAGGGAGAAGAGATGTTTAAAAAAAACACAATGCAGTGATTAAAAATTAATCTCACAAATGCAGCCTTAATTAATATGGCTTTAGAAATCAGCTTTGCTAATCCAGAACTGATTTTTTATTCATTTATTTCTTATGCTTGAAGTCAAAAGTCCTTGGATCATATCTCAAAAGTTAATATCCATCCCTCAAGAAACCTTTCTGCCCACAGCAGATAAGACATGCTTGTGCTATATTGATATATTAAACTCAATTTACTGTTAATCTCTACATGCAATTGTTCATATTTGTTAAAGGTACAAGATTTAACACAGGTGAACAGTTTTCGGAGTTTTGCTGGCACTTGGTAAGAGGCTGGAAGTTAGTTACCTCCTTTTGTAGATGGAGTTTGAAGAAACTGTTTGGTTTTGAAGGCAGCACGAGGCAATTTTTTCTGCCTTTGCATAGCTGTTGAAAGATAAGAAGTGTTATATTTGTCTAGAAAGACAACAACTCAATTCACTTGGGATATAGAACCACATCTGCTTGTGAAGCATCAGGGAACAAGCAGCTAGCAAAGTGAGCAACAGTTTTCAAAAGCTGTTATGGCTCTATAAAAAGTGAAGTGTTTTGTTTTAAAGTGGTGCTTGCTGCATTAAAAGGTTGCAAAGGGAAAGTGTCAAAAACCTTGTAGTGCAAAATGCATATATTTCTTAATAGTAAAGAAGTTTCTTACAGGGCTAAAAACCCAGGAAGGCAAAACAAACACACCAACGGGAGAACAAGCCACCAGCAAACATGCCACAGCAATCTCAGTGCAAGATTAGATATAAAGTAAAGATAGAAACTAAGACTGTCAGATTTAACTTGATAAAACAAGGTTAATTTTCCTTTTAAAGCAAAGAGAAACTTTCAGAAAAGGTGACTTTCCCTTGAAACTTACACAAACGTATGCAAGCTAATTATCAAAATCAAATTCAAGACTGCCAACCATCAAATTTAGATATGTTCCAGAATTATTGGGCTTTGCTGGCTCTGCAAGAATAGATCTCAGCAAAAAAACTAGTCCTGTTAGTGCCTTAAAGGGTCCCTGTAACCCACCATTTGCCAACAGCCAGCCAGCAAAGTTCTAGGAGCACCAGATGCTTGGCAGGAAGAAACATGCCAGGAACTGACAGATTCAATATACTCTCAAAGCAATCTTCACTAGCTGGGAGTAGCCTCTACTGGAGCCTAAGGCCTTGTCTACACACAAAAATTGCACCATTTTCACTGTACTGGTATGAAGTGGTACAATGCCCCCACTGTGTCCGGCAGTTATACCAAAGTTCTTATACCAGTATAAGTTATATAGGAATGGGAATAAGCTGTACCAGTACATGGCAATTTTACATTGGTGTAACTGCATCCACACTAGGAATTGTATAAGTAACTATTGTGGGGGGTAGGGGAGAAAACACATACCGACCTGACAGTTATACCAGTACTAAAATGGTATAGACCTCAGTTACTATCCTCAGCATAACCCCTGAGGGAGGACAGTTATGAATACAAGGCCTGTCCTGCACACCAAGCCCCACAGCATTCTACATCAAGTCGAACACTAGAATTGGAGGCACTTTGATTGGGGAGAAGGGGGGGGGATTAGCACCTTAGTAACATTTTTAAAATACTTTTAACTTCACCAACTTTACAATCATTCATATTCAATCATAATGTAAGATTATCTCCATGGGCCCTCTTCCACTTCAAAAGGTACAATAGCGCTTTGAGGAGCAGGGAGGGAGAGAACAGAAAATTGCACAATTTTCCTCATCTCAATTTATGGCTGGCTGGCATGTCTGCTTGTCTTGGTCTTAAATGCTATAATAAAAAGTGTTTACTCCGAATTGTTATTCTTTCATAAAATAGTAAAAAATAATGAAGTGCTCATAAATATAACACTAGCTAGCTCTGTAATTCATAAATACAAAGAACAGTGGTGATACTTTGTACCAGATAGAGCCTAACAAGTCTGAACACCATTCTGTGATAGAAGTGTGTAGCTTCACACACCCACACACACACCCCCTCTACACAGTTTCATCACCACTTCTGATGTACAAACTCACTGGGAATCCTTTGCTGAACTTAATTTCTAGGTTGTAAAGCATTTTTGTACAATGTACCCCCACTTACAGCCTATTAAACACAAACAAGAAAAGTGAAAAGATATCAAAGCACACAATGGTTTTAATTGTAGAAATGAACAAAAGCTTCCAAATGATCATATCTAGGAATTAAACAGTAACAGACCACTAGTCCAACATGCCTACCTGTGCCTCTGCCTACTGGTTTCTTATTGATTCAGTAACGTTTACTTCTAGTCTCACTGTGCTGTAATAATACCACTCAAAGACAAGAGAGGCTTCTTGTATGCTCCAGAAGAAAGTTTCTCAAGAATGAATTTAAAAGGCAGATTTATTTCTCAAACCCATGTCCCAATATACTATTCAACCTATTTATATTTGGGTAAGGAAGCCACCCATTAATTTTGCTCCAGCATATTTAGCTGATTCTCTGATATTGCTTAACTGATTTGAATGAAGATCTGGTACTAGAATTGAAGTTTTTAAGTGATTTTTTCTATCATGACACTTACATTTCATTTGCAAGTGAAGTTAGTGGATCAATATGTAAGATTTTAAAACAGATGTCCCATTTACAGATCAAATTCTCTGCTATACTTCATGAAGATTCTCTAACTACATAATTATTTGCACTAATATCACTGAAAAGAATTTTGGGCATTAGAGGGGAGCAAAGCTGAGGAAACAACTAGTTTCCCTTTGGTGGATATGCAGAATGTAATAGGATATAATATCCAATGCAAATGTTTTAAGATATTTTATCTACTTCTATCAGTTTTGGTTACATAAAGTTGAACTTTAACAATAACACCTACAATTATGCTACTTGTAAAATGCTACGAATACTATTAAACTTACTCTGCCATACAGGGCACACTCTTGAAGTGCAATGCAGATTTATAACAAATATTTTTAAAGCAATATTTCAAATCAACAAAAACTATAGCAATGTAGGCCATTATTTGCATCAGAATGTTTGATTTTTGTTTTTATCCTCTTTCCGTGCTACAGAGCTTCACCTTGGCCATTTATGATTTCAGCCACTTTATCAAAAGATAAGTAGGCAACTAGGCCGTAAATGCTGCCAACTGAATTAACAACAGCCAAGTGTGTTTAACTCCACTTTTAGGATTTCACCTAGTACATCTGAATTTTAATACACTGATATAAGTGAAAGGATATGTATTATGTACTTGATTTAATAGAAGTATCTGTCTTCCATCTGGAAGGTCCCCCTAAAAGTTTTCCCAATAGCTTTTCAGAGATTTGCATGGCTTGGGAGACAAACTCTAAAGGAATGTGTGACACTGTCCATACACTTATATAATATTTGAAAATCCAATGTAACAAAGGTATTTGTAAGAGCTTGTTCTTTGATATATGGAACTTAAGTATTACAATATGGATAGTTAAGATCTAGTAAGAAGATACACTCGTTCAATAGTTTATCTACATTCAAAGTGATTTTTTACACATCACTCAGGAGTTTCAAATCGCTACAAATAGGAGCATGTAAGTTAGCCAGTTTTAAACAGAAACTGTAATCCACTACTTATAGATGGACTGATTGAGCAGTGACTTTACACTAGACTGCATCAGACTGAAAATAATTTTTCAGTTGGATTACAGTTAAGAACTTATCACAGTAACTGTCTTTATACCCTATACACTACACACACTGAAGATCATGTCTGGAAGTACATTTCTTCCACTTACACTTAGACTAGACATCTCTAAAGTTGCCTGTTCAACAAATCACACATCTGAGCAGTTGCCAACTTAGAGGTCTTACTGCATTCCCAACTAATTTTCAATTGCCAGCATCCACAGCACATTAGTAATGCAGCCATAGCAAATAAGCATGTTCATTAGCTAGTGAACAGCAGCCTTTGACAAGGAAAAAGCAACAACCTTAGATAGAAATGTAGCAACCTTGCAAGGTTAAGCTCATGCAAGACCAGCAGGTGAAAGATTTGGATCTCAAAACCCAAGAAGTCCTTGCCACAGGAAAATATGACAAACTTCGCAACAATTTAACAATGGCATTTGTCCAAAGTGAAACAGTTAAATACAAAGTCAATGGGAAAAAATGGAGGTTCAAATACAGGAATGATCAGAATTCCAGGAACTCAATGCTTAACACTGGCTGTTTGTATGTACACATACATAAGACCATCCGAAATAGATTTACTTCATGTTCTAATCTAAATCTTTAAAAAAAAAAAACATATTGGTTTGTATATTCAATAGCAAGGATCTGACATCAACAAGAGCAAGGAAACTGTAAGGGGTAAAAGTCTGGGCTTTATTCATGAAATCCTATTTATCTACAGGGACTTTCGTGCTTTGAAAAAATATTCAAGTATTGGATATAATCAAATTCACCTAATGATTTCCATTATTTTTATCTGTCTGTTAATTAATTACACTGTTTAAACAGGGGCATCCACCTACTTTGGATTCTGCAGTCTAATTACCATGCTAAACTTGAAGTCACAATATTATGACTTCATGGCAGGATTAAGCAGTACAAGCTAGGCTGTGAAAAGTTTAACTTTTGTATAGTAAACAACAGAAAGTGTTCTGGCCAAGTAAGTTTTGTTTAGTCTTTCCTTCAAGTTTGCACAATATTAAAACATTTGCCCCCAAGTAACCGATACGGGTTTGCTAAAACCCTGCTTTTGTTTTAAATTATTACGAATATGCAACATTCTTAAGCAATTAAAACTACCATTGAAATATTCCATTAGGAGAGCTGCTACCAAATTGGTTTTTTAACTTACTGTAGACCAATATGATAACACATACTTTAATGGGATTTTATATATAGTTTGTCTGACAGTGGAAGTAGTTCTTAAAACTATTAAAGCAAGAAACTCAGTTAAGTCAAACTATTAATATCCAGTAAGGATATACACCACATATTTTAGAAGCTTGTATCTAATAGTGTGCTTTTATTGCCTAACAACTTGAAATAATAATTCATGTTTTCTTCCTTAACCATTTGACCATGTTTTGCTTCCTTTAGAATTTCACACACTAAAAAATCTACACATTAAACCTTTAATGCTTAGACAAAGATGGTCATCACATTATCCTAGAAGCATCCAATTGTGAATGAATATTTGAAGACTAAAAAGATACAGGTACAGAACTCCTAGACATCCACCTTAAAATACATTTGCTTTTGTTTTGTTTTTTAACATGGTGAATCCTTTAAGGAGAGGCCTGCAATATGAATACAAATCTAATCTTGCAGTTTAACTCAGAGCATTAAGTTGGTTTTGCTTGACAGTAATGTATGTGCACATAATAGGGATTTGAAAGTCATTTCATCCTTTACTTGGAAGGTATTGAAACTTGCAAGAATCCTGCATTTGAGCATGGATTTTTACGTTTTTGATATCCTGCATTTCATTACTTCACTGGCTTACAAAGAAGAGACCCATCTGATAGGGCAGAGGAAGAGAGATAAATGACTGAGCCAAAACAAGACATATATATATAATTTCAGATCAGCTTTCAGCATCCTTTAAAAACCATATTTACCTCATTTTTGTGTACTGCAATATAATTAAAGGGTGAAGAAAACCAGAAAGTTAGTTTTCATAAACTCTTGAAAAGAAAATGCAACAGTACAAAGTAGCACTGTACAAGTTCTCTAATTATAGTAAATAAAAATGGTTTCCACAATACTCTAGCCTGAAGTGTATGTATACTAAACACTTATACCAGAATATACCAAAATATTAAATATATCATTTTTAAAAAAGGGTTGGTCATATTTTGTATACAAGTAACAACTGATGTTTTCTCATCAGTTCAAAGTTCATGTAATTCTTCGCCAGTATTCATTTTATTTTACAGAGGAAAATACAGCACTAATACTGCATTTCAACAATTACAAGCAATCTCACACACAATTAAGGGAAAAAGAGGGGAAAACTCTGTGGAAACTTCAAGAGGGTGAGGAAAAATATTAAGAAGTTATGAAAGATAACTTGGACAATAGTAGGCACATACATAATTTTAATGGAAGAGAAGTGCTAAACTTGGAAACAATCTGTTGGTTTTTTCCCTGTCAGATTTGGCATTTATATATAACCTGATCTCAGACTTGACTAAGCATCAAGGCTAATATGATGTGTAGTTCTTTATGAAATGGTTCTCTTTACCATGAAACTGTAAACACATGCTACTGCTTTCAATCTAATTCCAAAATACGTGTTTACAATATCACCGTAAAGACACTTACTGGCTGAGGCCTGAGGTTGAATGCGAGGTATTCCTCCATTTGGCACTTGAAAATTTGAATCACTTCTGCTGTTTTTCACAGACTCAGCATGGATGTTAGATGTCCTGGACAAGTTTGGAAGACTACGCCTTAGTTTTTCTGTATAAAAAACAATACAAAGACAATGTACAATCTGATGCAGAAGACTGACAACATAACTGATGGTCTCACGGTCTTCAAAAACTGACATGAAAATTAATTTTGCTGTACAAAACTGCACTGCAATTCAAAAGCATGCAGTGGCAAAACTAAATACTATTTAGACCAGTGGTTCCCAAACTTTAACAACCTGTGAACCCCTTTCACTAAAATGTCAGGTTTCGCGAACCCCCTCCTAAAAATTTGTATTTCCAGAGATTTTCTCCTTTACTCAAGTATAAATTATAGAAGTAGTGTTCTTGGAAATATAAAATTTGTTTTTATGACATGCTTATTACACATTACTTATTATTTATTATTCATCATTACAGTATTTTTATTACATTATGAAAACGGCAACACGCTTCCAAGATCTCACTTTCATAGACTGAATCACTTTGAATAAGCCTGTTATAAGACAAGACTCCTAGATTTCATCAAGGTGTATCTGATGTGGAACAGCATGAAGGTATTTAAGAAGCCAACTCAAAGAGTTCCTCCTACACAAGCAATCAGGTCTTGAGCAGTCCAGGCAAACAATGCATGTTACAACAAAGCTTAAACTTGTTCTTCATAATAATTTTAAAAACAATACTAGCTGCCTATTTAATTTTAAAAACTGCAAAAATATCCACCTCCCTTTCCATTTCTTATAAGGAGTCTTGAAGTTTATATCTCCTCAGTGTGATAGATATGCTTGCTTTGATCTGCTTAGCTCTTGGAAGTCCAGCGGCTCTGGGCTGCTGGCCCTGTGCTGCCTGGCATCCCTAGGGACAGCTCTGTCTGCCATTAGGGAATTTTTTCCCGTGAACCCCAGTTTGGGAACCACTGATTTAGATCATTCTACTGTTCTACAGATTACATAATTATTTTCTTATGCCTTGCATATGAAATATTCTGCATGTATTTTTTTCCCAAATAAATACTTTGCCATTTTGCTGTGTGCTATGGAAAGTCAGAAATATAGCCAATTTTGAAACTCTCAAAGATTATCTGCATTGTGAAAGATTATCTGCATTTTTTTGTACTACATATTACATGATGTTTGACCATAATAATTTTTCCATCAATTTAGCTTAAGTAACAGTCTTTGAAAAAGTATTATATAATTACACAGTTTTCAATCTCTCGATATATAAATTAAAAAAAAAATTCATTCCACTACTACTGACATGCAATCATCTGAGATGAAACAGTACAGTTTATTTTGACAAGACTCACTGTACCTAACTGAAAATAGTTTTAGGTAGGCACAATTATCCAGAATGGAATTTGTGCCCATATGCCATGGTGAACACTTGTGTTTTTGCAAAGAGCACCATGGAATCTTTAAAATTAAAAAAACGAAAGTCCAAACCATTAAACACGTTACACAAAAGTGCATATTCTTACACAGGCTTCCAATCTGCATTTTAAACAATTAACAGCTTTCTAAGGTCACATCTACACTGGCACTTTCATCGTTAAAACTTCTGTCGCTCAGGGATGTGAAAAAACCAACACATACACACCCCTGAATGACAAAAATTTTGACAACGAAAAGCACCAGTGTGGACAGCGCTTTGTCAGCAGGAGCCACTCTCCTGTCAACAAAGCTACTGCCTGTTACTGGGGGTGGTTTTATTTTGTAGATGGGAGAGCTCTTTCCTGGCAACAAAGAGCGGCTACACTGGGCACCTTACAGCAGTGTGGCTGCAGCGGCACAGCTGCGCCATTGTAAGATGCACAGTGTAGACACAGCCTAAGTGAGTGTTTATTGTCTGTACATTAGACTCAATTTAACAGGGCCATAGTTTAAGACTGTCTTCTTCCAGGGAATGCCCATATTCACACCGCCGCCAACTTGTTGAATAGAAGGATTGCTGCTTATTTGGGAAACACATGGCATTTCCCTGTTCTGGGGATTCTAGCTAGGTTTTAAATACCGCATCCATTACTTAAGTATCACAGCACCTTGGTTATTTGTCCCTGTGGAGCTTCTGTACCAGAGGTGGGCAAACTACGGCCTGCAGGCCACATCCAACCCGCAGGACCCTCCTGCCCAGCCCCTGAGCTCCTGGCCCCTCCCCTACTGTTCCCCCCTTTCCCGCAGCCTCAGCGCATCTCACCACCAGCGCAATGCTCTGGGTGGCTGGGCAGCGCAGTTGCAGAGCCGCGGCCTGACCCAGTGGTCTGGGTTGCGTGGCTGCAGCACCGCCAGCCACCGGTGCTCCAGGCAGCACGGTAAGGGGGCAGGGAGCAGGGGGGTTGGATAGAGGGCAGGGGTGTGGATAGGAGTCGGGGCAGTCAGAGGGCAGGCAACAGGGGGGCTGGATGGGGCAGGGGTCCCGGGGGGCAAGTCAGGAATGAGGGGGGGGTTGGATGGGGCGGCGGGGGGGGAGGTCTGGGGGTGGTCAGGGGACAGAGAGCAGGTGGTGGTGGATGGGATAGGAGTCCTGGGTGGTCCATCAGGGGACGGGGGCGAGAAGTGTGGGGGGGTGTCAGATAGGAGGCGGGGGCCGGGCTGCCTGGCTGTTTGTGGGGAGACAGCCTCCTCTAACCAGCCCTCCGTACAATTTTGGAAACCCGATGTGGCCCTCAGGCCAAAAAGTTTGCCCACCCCTGTTCTATACTCTGCAGAGATTAGGACAGAACTCAGTAGCTGCTCCCAAGTAATGCTGGAGTTCATCCAAGTGAGAATAGCTTTACATGGGAGTCGGGGGACAACTGTTTTATCAGGATGAGTGGCTGTTCACTGGGCCATCCTGATTTAGAAGAAATACAGTTAGTCAGATGCACGAAATAGGTATATAATCCCTCATGTCTACTGGATTGAAGAAAAAAAAACATACAAGTGTGAGAGCTCTTAGGGTCTCATTGGTATCCATAAGAGCCTTTGTATTTTCTTTGGATAGCTTAGGTATACCAGGTTTGCCACAAGTTATTGATCACTCACATTGCAAACTGATCACTACATTTATTTACAACACTATACTACTGCATTAGTGCTCAGTGCACACACTTGAGACAAAGCTCTTTACCTTCACTTTTGACATTGCTAGTCTGTAAATCTGTAGGATGGCCTTGAAGCGAAAGACGAGGTTGCTGTAAGCGGCTAATCATAGGCTGGGGTGACACTCTGCTATATTCCAGGCCTCTAGCAGGTGATCGAGAACGAGGAGAATTCCTGGGAGATTGCTTTGGTGAAGGCCACGGCGAGTTGCGTGGCGATGGTGAGAACTTAACAGCTGGATGCACTGCATGATGTGTACTCTCTTCTTCATCCTCTAAACTCTGTGCATCAAGTTCCTGATCACTAAACGTACCCCGTCTTGTAGAATTGCAAGAGGAACCAGAACTACGTCGAGAAGTAGTGGCTGCATACTCCTGCCGGAGACCTGACAACAGTAAAAACATTGTTTACAGATTATCTTAGACTAGACATGGCTAATACTATATAGATAGTGTATACAAATACCTACCCCAAGTTCAAAGTCATATTTAGCAAATCCTAGTCTCTCTTATTTGAGGATTCCATTTCATCCCAGATCTGTACCAACAAAGTTATCTGATGCTTGGTAGCCTATGTGAAATAAGGAGCTGATCTCAGGCCCTTTCCTGTGACAGGTTTCTCAATGTTGTTTTTTCCATAGTGTGGACCACATCTTACATTTTTGGTTGCTCACCTCCCCCTCACATCTGCACCATAACACTGTGACAACTACAGCAATTACTTACCTAGAAAAATAATATTAGGAAGAATATTAAATGTCTCTTACTAGCAGCACCATTAAGCAACTGGAAGTAAGAAGAACTGTATGGTCAGCTTGCTCTACACATAGACCACCAGCAAGTGGTCCACAAGCCAGTTTGAGAACTGTTCTGGTAGATTAGTAACCATGATAATTAGCACCTTTGGCAATCTCCGCAGAAGCTAAAAAACAAAATAGACAAATGGCTGAACAAAGGCTACATCAAAACTGAGAAAGTGTGCATGGCTGCTTTTCTCATCTGTACCTGTTCTGTGGACAAATGAAAAAGTTTATTCTCCAGGCTTTGAGCACTGAGCTCACCAAGACAGATGTATGCTAAAGAATTACTTGTTCCCTGAAGAAGGGACTTAGGATATTAGGTGAGTCCAACTAGCATTTAAAAAAAAAAAATCCACTGTGGGCCATCAATTTGCCTCTCCCGTCCTCCAGTATTTCTTCTGCTCCTTACCTCTAAATCCAACTCCTTACAGTAACCTTATCCTCCTCTAACCAGAGGGCAAAAGGGTCAGTCAGTCAGTCATGTTACAGAAAGTGCCGAAGTTTGCAGAACTGCATATAACCTGTACCTATTTTCCATCCCCATCCCCTCCAACAACTTAGAGTACAATGCCTCACCCACCTTTTTAAGGACTTCTGCCCCAAAGTACAAGTTTGGGGGACCATTTCAAACCTGGTTTTCCCATGTAGTAGTTCATTGCTCTAAATGCTCTAACTTTACTACTAGGGCCATCTATTTGATAAGTCAGCAACTCCTGCTCGCTCCTCTACCATTCTTTCCCCAGTTGCTGCATAAGAAAGTTAAAAATGTCTGCAGCTGAAGTTTAAAGGAATTATGTAATCAAAGAAGAGTTGCCTTTCAGTATGCAAAGTACTTACTTTCCTCCTGCATCCGAGCTAGAATTTGCACATCTGTGACATTAGTTAGCTTGTAATTTGATCCAATAGAGTCTTCATCCATTTCTGAAGCACTTAATTCACTGTCTATAGAGGACTGTGGGCTTAGTGAAGGATTTCTATCCGCTGAACTCTTAAAATGACCTGTACAAGAATAAAGAAATTAAAGTAAAACCCACAAAATACACTGCACTGTATTTTAATAGCTCAGTAGCTACTAGTGTATCATAGTAGTTCAGTGGCTACTAGTGGATGAAAGGCTGGGTGTCCCACTATCTATCAAAACAGCTAATTCACTAGACAAATTCAGACAGGAAATAAGGCTTTTAAAAAACAAACACACACACGCACACACAGAGGGTAATTAACCATTTAAAGCATTTTCAAGCATTGTGGTGGATTCTCCACAAAACTGGATGTTTTTCTAAAAGATGCCTTCTAGTTTAAACCAGAATTATTTTGGGGAAGTCCTATGGCTTGTGTTATACAGGAGAGCACACTACATTATTACAGGGATCCTTGCTGGCCTTAGAATCTATGAATTTATAAACTTCAAGAGACTTGTTGATCCATTGGATAACTGCATATACGTGTTAAGTTACAATCTTAAATATGTAACTGGAATTTAATACTTATGTAACTTAGGTAAAAAAAATCTTTTTTATATATCCAGTAACCCATACTATTTGTTTAAAGTGGTTTTATTAATCAACATTTGCAGAATTATATAAGCTGCTAGAAAGTCTTTCACATTTCTGATGCCTTCCCCATTCCCCAACAGGTCTGCTGATGTCCCAGAGAAACTGAGTCAAAAAGCCAAAGATAAAGGCAAAAAACACTGCCAAAGGTTATTGTATGTGTGTCAGACTGTGAAGTTTCAAGACATAACTTTCATACACACACTTTTCACACCAAGGTTATATGGTTGTTGGTACCACAAGATTCTACACCACCTGCACTGATGCTGGCTATACTGCCTCATTGCATAAGAGAATTGTAGGCTTTGCAGCCATACTAGTGCAGATAACCATTATGAACGTATATTACAAAAAGCTGTACCAAACCTTTTAATAAACGCAATATGACTCATATCCATACAAGTAAGTTACATGCATTATTTGTCCATGTAACATTACTTGACTAATACAGAAAAGACCCAGAGGGAAACAGCATAACTCATGCCAAAATAAGCTGGCCAAATGCTTTTCCTACAAAGTTAGTATCTCACATATGATGCAGGCTTCCTACTGAAACTCAAGTTGTTAGTATAATATCTTCTTATCCACATAAGCTTCAATTCCTTGCCAGTCCATCCTACAACTCAAGAGCACACCGTGTTTTTAGAACAGACACTTACCTGAGCTACCAGGAAATACGAGCTGTTTCACTAAAGGAGGTTTCACTGGTGTTGAGGAAGGCGAGTTGAAACCACTGCTGTAGGGGCTACTAGCATTTGGACTATAAGGGCTTGTGTAACTGACCGCACTGAAAGGGTTACTGTACAAACTTGGTCTCTTGAGGACTGTATGAAAAGGGGAAAAAAGCTACATTGAAGGAATTGGTGAAGTTCAACATACATACAGTAGTATTTAAAGTCATTCAACATGATTAAGTTACTAGGCAATTCAAGTAAAACAATTCAGTAACCAGAAAAACATTTGTGTTTTTACATTTACAAGAAGTGCCTATCTTAAGTTCCAGACACATACAATCAAAAAGTACACACAAAAAATGAGAGAACACCACAAGTTTTCCTCGCCCAACTCAATAGGACTAAATTCACACCACTTAACTCACCCCCCACCCCACCCCCACTTCAAAAGAGTAGTAGATAAGCCTTGTAGAGTGCCCTATAGCTCAGACTGTGGGGGTGGAAAGGAAAAGCGAAGCAAACTCCTCCATAAAATACCAAACTCTAGGCTTCCCCCTTTTAAAGGACAGGCTCAAGCACCTTGGCTTTTGTTAACTGCCATAGTATCAAACATAAAAGCAGTCTCTAAGGCATTCAGGACAGAAAACATTAAGGTGAACCAACTTGAATTACACATAAGCACAATGGAAGCCACTGCAGATACCCACACAAAGAGGGCTGCTAAGCAAGAGGCCAACTGCATTTGGTACTAGCTGAGCAGGCTTCTGAAGCAACCATACACAATTTATGATGCACTTGGGAAGGAACAAAGTTATGACTGCCAAAACATGCTCCCATTGACAAGAAGAGTGTGACCTTTTTCCTGTTTGTACTTTGGAAAGAAAAGTCCTCTTGGTCATTACTCTACAGCTCTACAAAAAACCAGTTGCACGTATATAATAAGACCTTCAGAAGCAAAGTGAGTAATAGGATACCTCAGCTGAAGGAGTCAATGGCAGCCTACCAGAATAACCTTCTATTTTCATTCTAGTTGAGCCTCATCCAGCTAACTCTTATACAAATCCTTAGCTCAGGGGTGGGCAAACTTTTTGGCCTGAGGGTCACATCTGGGTGTGGCAATTGTATGGCAAGCCATGAACGCTCACAAAATTGGGGGTTTGGGGTGCAGGAGGGTACTCTGGGCTGGGACCGAGGGGTTCAAGGGCAGGAGGGGAATCAGGGCTGGGGCAAGGTGTTGGCACGCGGGAAGGGGGCAGGGGTGCAGGCTCCGGATGGCACTTACCTCAAGCAGCTCCCAGAAGCAGCAACATGTCCCTCCTCCGGCTCCTATGTGTTGGGGCAGCCAGGAGGCTCTACACACTGCCCCGCCCGCAGGCGCCACCCCTGTAGCTCCCATTGGCTGCGGTTCCCGGCCAATGGGAGCTGTGGGGGCGGCGCTTGGGGCAGGGGCAGTGTGCAGAGCCTCCTGGCTACCCCTAATGTACAGGAGCCGGAGGGGGGATATGTCGCTGCTTCCAGGAGCTGCACGGATCAGGGCAAGCCCCTGACCCCACTCCTCTGCTGGAGCACTGGAGCAGGGCAAGCCCCACTCCTTGCTCCCTTGCAGTAGCTCAAGGGCCAGGTTAAAACATCTGGAGGACTGGATGTGGCCCCCTAGGCTGTAGTTTGCCCATGCCTGCCTTAGCTAGTCACTCGGATAGTATATTAATGAAGCCATCTGGGTATGATAAAAGATGTACAGTTGCAAACTATATGCACATTGAGACAACACAGCTCTTTGTCTCCCCTAGTGATGACATATTACTTCTTAAACACAATATCGTCTTAAACGCGATAGCATCATCATCTGATCTAAAGGGAAAATTCTTCAATCAAGTCTACTTTTGTCTAGGATGCAAAGTGACTTGACTACAATTCAAAACACTTCAGAAGCGTACACAGAATATTTTAAAAAGTAGTATTTGCATGACCCACACTACAGAACTGCCATTAAATTGTCATCCATGAAGATCTCTACCCTACCTGAGGCTTAAAGTATCTTTGTGTTATAGAAGTGACAAAATAAGGCTGTGGTGACACAAGTGTCACTCAAATCTGGAGAGACCATAAAACTGCAAATAGTTTGGCTGAAAAGCAAGATGATTCACAATTATTCAAATGAGGTCTCCAGAGTTTTGTGGCACCGTGTATATCTAAAAAACTAACATGTTAATTCCCAGATGTTTTACTGTAAAAAAACAAACAAAAAAACTAAACAAAACACTGTTCTTAGTATTGCTCAAGTCTATCTGAATATTTATTGATTTATTTTACACAAAAGACAAATGTTTGGATAAAGCTGAATGATGAAGATATTCTACTATTATACCTCAGTATCAGAAACAATATAACCACAGGGGTAAGAGACAGATTCTTTATGGAAATAACTGAAGTGCACTGCTACAGCAGCAAAATTTACATTGAAACACATTGTTTAATTAGAGTGAACAGTCCTCCTTGCTGCCATCGTTACTTCCTTTGTATGCTGGTGGAGCTAAAATATTAAGAGGAATGAGTGAAAGTTTGTAATACTTTGGGGTGAAATGCTTCATTCAGAGAGGTCAAATGGTTATTTACCTGTGATCAATATTAGTTTAAATAGCAAAATTGTATAAGCTATTATTCTTGTTTCAGAAAGTTTCTCTGCTCTTGAGGGCAAGTAAACGTTTAACATATCAAAGTTATCACGCTATAGTTAGCCTACATTAGCTGCTGAACATATTGTAGCTTATAGCGCTACAGCAATATTTTGGACGAGTATGATAAAGTTTTTCTCCCAGTAGTCCAGGATTGTTCACTACTGTGTATTTTCTATTGTTTTTAATATTTTGTCCAGTCAATAGGGCTCCACCTCTATTGTTGCAAGGTTATTCCACAACCTAGAAGTTCTTATTAGGACATTTCTTATGTCCCTGCTTTTTAGCCTAATTTTTTCAGTTTTGATCTTAAGTGGCTCCAAGGTTATATTAAATTCACAGTATACTTAACTACTTTGATAGCACTACATCTCAGGTCACTGAAAAACAGGATGGAAACATCCCAGAGCTATGATTACTTCAGACTGATCTATTATAACTGTTCAAGTATGTCCGCTTCAAAAGGATAGTCTATTTGTAGTTTAATACATGCATTATACCTTGATTAGGAAATTAATCTTCTAACCTAACTCATCTTACTACACTATGAATGAAAACTCTAAGGGAAAAAAAGCAAATTTGACTTCCCTTATTAAAGCTAGCTCTTTGACTACTGAAGGTATTTTATGTCAAAGTACAACGGAATTATCAACTTTCCTAAAGAAAACTGTTCATTTTGCATAATATAGCAGGTGAAGAGCATCTCATCATGCATAGTTTTAAATTAAGTTTAACTGCAACTGAGCTGGCTACTTGGAGTTATGCACCCTTGCCAAAGAAAGGTTACAATCAATTAATTAAAAGAAAAAAAAATCTCTATATATACACTGCAAAACAGCCAAGCAGATGGCCCCAGCAAGCAATGTGCTGACTTGTGAGATCCTAGTACGGTTATACAGACATTAAAATCTTGAAAAATATAGGATCTTTTAAAAGGCATGGGTAAAAGTCCTCATGTCCCTCAAAGATCTAACCATACCATTCTGCTGCTGCTGAAACTGTGAAAGGCAGAAAGGCGGTTGTGATCAATATACTAATATGGCAGTGGTGATGAAGGACTTGGGCAAAGGGTTGACTCTCTGCTGTAATGCACTGAACTGCTTGATTCAGACTTGTTTACTTCCTTTTACTCAATGTCTTGTTTAAGTTAGGAGGCGCTACAAGTGACTCAGTAAGGGTTTTCCCATACCTGGTGTCACAGGATTAAAATAGCATTCAAGTCTTTAAAATGCATAAACTGTCAGTTGTATTCAGAATAAGTGCGAGGACACAAGGTTTGTATTCTTAAAAGTTTACATCACAATAGTGCCAAATATCACTTGGAGATTACAGAATTATGATGGCCAATATATCTTTAAATATATTTTTATATCTATCTTTAAAATATTTCCAGTCTATGTATACAAGTTCACAGAATATAATGTTTAGAACAGAACAAATGCAGTTGTATTACAAAAAGCATCTAATTTAGAACAGCATCTGGAATTCTAAGATTATCTTCTGATAACATTGGACCAGAGTTCTCTTGGTATTGAATCTACTCTGGTCCAAGTGTAAAAACCGATCTCCCTTATGTTCCAACTAAACCTTGATCCTCATGCCAAAAGGATGTAGCACAGACCACATCACTTATTTATTTATTTTTTTTATTTTTTTAAACAAGGGTTGTCAAGGTTCCTTCCCAACTCTGAACTCTACGGTACAGATGTGGGGACCTGCATGAAAAACCCCCTAAGCTTATTTTTACTAGCTTAGCTTAAAACTTCCCCAAGATACAAACTATTTTACCTTTTGCCCTTGGACTTTATCCCTGCCACCACCAAGCGTCTAACAAATATATAACAGGGAAAGAGCCCACTTGGAAACGTCTTTCCCCCCAAAATCCTCCCAAACCCTACACCCCCTTTCCTGGGGAAGGCTTGATAAAAATCCTCACCAAATTGCATCAGTGAACACAGATCCAAACCCTTGGATCTTAAGAACAATGAAAAAGCAATCAGGTTCTTAAAGGAAGAATTTTAATTGAAGAAAAAGTAAAAGAATCACCTTTGTAAAATCAGGATGGTAAATACCTTACAGGGTAATCAGATTCAAAACAGAGAATCCCTCTAGGCAAAACCTTAAGTTACAAAAAGACACAAACACAGGAATATACATTCCATTCAGCACAGCTTATTTTATCAGCCATTTAAACAAAACAGAATCTAACGCATATCTAGCTAGATTATTTACTAAGTTCCAAGACTCTATTCCTTTTCTGTTCCCAGCAAAAGCATCACACAGACATAGAGAACCTTTGTTTTTCCCCCCCTCCAGCTTTGAAAGTATCTTGTCTCCTCATTGGTCATTTTGGACAGGTGCCAGCGAGGTTATCCTAGCTTCTTAACCCTTTACAGGTGAAAGGGTTTTTCCTCTGGCCAGGAGGGATTTTAAAGGTGTTTACCCTTCCCTTTATATTTATGACAAGGGTGAACCCAATCCCCCTGTGCATCTGTAAAAGGCCAAAATGGTAAAAACAGGCGTGCTCTGTAGTATAACATATATATACTGTATACACACAAAGATATATTAAAAGAATGTTAAGATTGCAAAAATCAAGAGCTCAAAAATTAGGAAATGTCAAAATTAAGGGTGTCTACGCAATCTTAATTTGGCCTTCCTGCGCATATGCATTACGATAGTCTTTAATTACACAGTCACATACTATTCTTTCCACAGAATCTCTCATTCTGTATACAGCAGTGGTCAAACTTTTCAGGGTCGTGCCCCCGCTGATATCTTTCTGCACTCCCCCTACCCCCAGGCCATGGCTGAGAGCAGGACTGCAGCTCATGGGGGGTGGGGTGGGGCGCTCTGGGTGCAGCACTGTCAGCTGGGGCCAGGAGTGGAGTTGTGTGGTGGACCCCCACAACCCCTGTGGGGGTTGGACTGGGCACCAGCCATGTCTCCCTCCACCTGAATGGTCCTCCATGCCCCCTTAGGGAGAGCACGCCCCACACTTTGAGGAACTCTGGTGTACAGGCTGAACCTACTCTGGAGATGTCAGGGTTGGATAGTGAAGGAAACCTGTCTGTAGGGCCCCTGCTTCTTTGGTCGTAGAAGCTGAAAGGTGTCAGTGAATAAAACAGGGAACTGCAGGAGGATAAAGGATGATCTCATGGTTAAAGTAGCTGAATGCCACCATGGGAATCTGGATTCTAATGTTACCTCTGCCAGAGTTCCTAGGCAATACTGAGCAAATCACTTAAAACTTTTCACAGTGTGTTCCTCAATGTTCTGGTGCGCGACTTGAAGACCTGAGGTCTCATATACAGAAGTGCTGAGCACTCAAAGCTGCAACTGACTTGAAGCCTTGGGAACTGTGGTTTGAACACAGAAAGTGCTATATAATGCTAAATATTCTGGTTACAATGAAAACAGTTTTTTATAATGGGAAGTGTCTGGTCACCTTAATAAGCAGTGCTACCAGACCCACCTATAATTCCTTTTTAATACATGTCACAATTTATCCAGGATGAATGATACTGCTCCACATGAACTTTCAGAATATTCCAGAGAACAATCTATAGTCTTTCCCCATCCCTGTCTCCCCAAGGAAAAGAAAAGTCTGCATTTGGAAACATTCATAATCTGATGTACAGTAACTATTTTTGATAGGTAACACTAACAAATTGATCTACTCCCTTCTTCTGGCAAAAATCATGAGGTTCCCAACAGGACTTTTCCAAGTACGTTAGCACTTCATGCCTAAGCTAATTTTTTTAATGGATCAGTTTTTAGAATCATGGCCAACCTTTCTGAAATCCAGAACTTTTTAATTTAATGAAAATCACAGATGGCAAACTTATTCTGGCAGCCTCAGTAGTAATTCAAACCGACTAGAAATAAAATCTGTCATTAAGTGTAAAGCTGGCCCCAAACAAGGTCATTGCTTTACTCAAAAATGGATTTTCCATTCCATCAGTGACATGGTAATAGTTCTTGTTATGCATATATCCAGAGTGATTTGTGCAATATAAGAAACTATATACTAGTCATGCTTTTTATGCCAAATATTTAAGCATTGACAACATACCCAGCATTGTACAAAGCTGACAGACTGCCCTGAAGATTTCACAATGAAAACACAATTTAAGTTGCATCCTTTGTCACCAAACTGCCATACCACCTCTTCCCTGCCCCTTTTTGTTTGTTTTTTTTGTTTGAAAAAATGTCCCAAAAAAAGAGGCAAAAGTGACAGGTTTTTATAAATGCAAATAGATGCCAACATTCCATTATCAGGCAATGACTCAAGTTTTTTTTAAAATAGAATCAGTTTTACTTCCTGGTTTTAGAGGCTCAGGAAATCACTTAGTAGTCTTAAATTAATCCCACCAGGACTGTTTTGGATTACATGAACATGATGCAAGGACACCTGGATAGCCTTTCCACTCTAGCCGCATGACCCGTTTTTATGAGCAAAGTAATGATAGAATACATTAAACAGAACCATGTTTCAAGAGAAAAGGAGGACTTGTGGCACCTTAGAGACTAACCAATTTATTTGAGCATGAGCTTTCGTGAGCTACAGCTCACTTCATCAGATGCATACCGTGGAAACTGCAGCAGACTTTATATATACACAGAGAATATGAAACAATACCTCCTCCCACCCCACTGTCCTGCTGGTAATAGCTTATCTAAAGTAATCTTCAGGTTACGCCATTTCCAGCACAAATCCAGGTTTTCTCACCCTCCACCCCCCCACACAAATTCACTCTCCTGCTGGTGATAGCCCATCCAAAGTGACAACTCTTTACACAATGTGCATGATAATGAAGTTAGGCCATTTCCTGCACATTTCTTACTTTAGATAAGCTATTACCAACAGGACAGTGGGGTGGGAGGAGGTATTGTTTCATATTCTCTGTGTATATATAAAGTCTGCTGCAGTTTCCACGGTATGCATCTGATGAAGTGAGCTGTAGCTCACGAAAGCTCATGCTCAAATAAATTGGTTAGTCTCTAAGGTGCCACAAGTACTCCTTTTCTTCTTGTTTCAAGAGAGAAGACCAAGCAGGTGACATTCATGCACTGCAGTCATGTAGAAACCCAACAGTGAAACACCCTTGAAACACACACCAGTAAAGACTCCCCAGCCATTTTTTAATTTAAAAAAATCACAATATGTTTAATATACAATGTAGGGATAGATGATTTCACATTATAGAGTATAGGTGAGGCTAGTAGCACTGCCTACTAAGGTTGCTTAACACTTTCCATTATACAACCATTTTCAGTTGCTTATAACTTTATCAAATAAACTGTTGGGGCAGAAGTTGTCCATGCCCGGTACATATAATCATGTATTATGATAGTCTTTAATTACATGTAATTACATTGCCCAAGGGGGCTGCATTAAAGTTCCACAAGCAACCTTAATTCGAGCATTTCCTAACTTTTGAGTTCTTGATTTTGAAACTCTATAATAATGTTCTTTAAACATACTGTGTGTGCAATTTCCTAGGCTTTTTAAAAAGCAAATGGAATTTTTAATAATTCCATTTTGTGGCACCATATTGACCCCTACCTGGATCATCAGCAGGATTAGACCCTTTAGGTCCACCGCATATAACATTGCTACTAGACAAGAAGGAGATGAGACACACAGTGCCTGAGAGTTTCACAGGTATTTGCTGACAGCAGAGGCATGGAGAGATTCAGCAACCTTGGGTTCCATTCCAGGGTCTGGAGGGGGGGTGTGCTCTACTGAACACAGACTCTCCTCCTCCATTACTGCAACCAGTCCCTGACCCAGTCCTGTCTCTTCCTCACAACGAGCTCATTGACATAATCCCCTGCCCAGTCACCAACTCCACTCCTCCAGATGTCTCATCCCAGTCTCCCTGCTCAGTCAAGCCAGATCTCCCACTCTGGGCTCTGAGTCCCAAGCTTCCCTTTCTGTCCCAACGCTGTGTCCCCAGTCCTTGCTCAGCCAATCCCAGTTCCCGCTCCTGGCTTCTTGTCCAATCTTATCTCTCCTCTGCTTCTCAGTCCTAGTCTCCTTCCCCAAGCCACTGATCCAATCTCAGCCTCTCCAGTCCCTAATCTCCTTGTCCTAATCACTTTGCCCAGCCAATCCTAGTTCCCCCACTACACCTCAGCTCCTTGTCAGATCGGTCTTCCCTCTCTCCCACTGGTTCCTAATCCCAGCTCCTTATAAAACCTGTCTCTCTTCCCTTCCACTGGCTCCCAAACCCAGTCCCATTGTCCAGTGAGTCCCAGTCACCATTCCCTCCCACACCAGTTCCCAGAATTCCTCTCCCCAGCCTCCTCTCCCAGTCTTTTTGTCCAGTCAGTCTCAGTTTCTCTGCCCACAATTCCGTCAAGTCCCAGTCTTAGACTCTTTGTCCCCATCTATTCCTTTCTGTCTCCCTAGTTCAGCTTTTGTCCCCCCCTGCATTCAATCCAACTTCCTCCTTCATGCTGTCAAGGTGCCAACAAGGGGAGCGGGGTGGGGGAAGAGAAGGGGGTCACTGCGCACATAGGAGATACAGGCTTCCTGCTCTCAGTACCAGTACCAGGCCCTACCCCAGCCCAGAATTGCTGTGAACAGACACCACAGGAAAAGTCCAGCTGTGCCACTATAGCCCTGCGCTGGAGGAAGCGTGCTCAGTTACTCTGTGGGGACGGAATATGCACAATTCAGTAAGCACTTGGAGCTGTGAGGGGCTCAAGTATGCTCAGTGAGGATAGAATCTGCAGAGATTGTAGTCTCTATTTAGCAAATGTGAACTGACATTTGTCAAAGGTGTGTAACTTGAACAAATAATACTCAGATTTTCATGGGGATGACAAAAAGCACATCCCTGATACAAAGGCCACCACCACACCAATTTCAAAATTTTAGCAAGAGGCAGACACCCAGAATGGAAAATTTAAGATCAAATTGTTAAAGTGTAGCAAAGTTAAAGTTTTGGGAAGTGTTGGGCAATATTAGTAACAGGTGATACTAACAGCCCTGCCTATAATTTCACATACATTTGAAATGAGAGTGCAATCAGGAAGATTAAATATTACTATCACATCCCTCTTTTGGGGAGGTTTACATTCTTTTTCCTTCCTGATTTAATTCACTTTTCTTATAAGTATCTCCTATAGAGTCCTCAGCGTCTTCTTTCTCTCCTTCCATCTCTCTCTCTCTTTTTTAAGATACATATACAAAATTTATTTCCCCCACATTTCCTGTTTTTCCTTTCCTCTCCCCTCAAATTTACCATACTTCTCTAAATTACATTAATCTTTCTTCTGCCTATCCCAACAGCAGTTGACATCTATACACAAGACCTGAACATACCAATAGCCACAGACATAAGAAGAACACCCCAAGGCTAGGACAACACCAACAATGGTCCAGTGGTTAAGATGCTGACCTGGGACCTGGGAAATCCAGAATCCAATCCCAGCATTGCAACAGACTTCCTGTGTGACCATGGGCAAGTCACTTAGTCTGTGCCTCAGTTCCCTTTGTAGAATTAGAACAACAGTAATTACCTACCTCACAGGGATGTTTGAGGATAAATACATTCAAGATCGTAAGGCATTTAGAGGCTGTGTAATTAGTCATACAGATGCCTAGAATAGGGAAGCCCACCCTAGCTATTAAGAAAAAAGCAGGTATTGGGATTCCTTGACTCCTATTTCAGGGGGTTCTCCATCTTTTATAGCCTTTTGAGCTAGGAGTTGCCTGAAATTTTATGACCCCTATTCTCCCAAAAACACATTTGACTGCTAAGGGAGAAACATTGTGTGTTCCCCATCCACTCAAGAACCTCCAAATGGGCTGTGAGGAGAGGCCATACTACTCTTCTCCCAGATTCCTGCACATTGTGATGGAGTTTTCTGCTATCCTACTGCTCAGTCACTTTCTGGCTTAGCTGAAGGGTATGTGTCTTCATTACTGTAACTCCTCCAGTTTCCATTTTTAAGCAATGCTCTTCAGTAAATAGCTCTAGTGCAGTGGTTTTCAACCCAGGGGTCCCCGGACTATGTCTAAAATTTCCAAAGGGGTCTGCAAAAGGAAATTTCTTAGGGATCCACAAATGAAAAAAGGTTGAAAACCACTGCTCTAGTGCAAGTCCCCGCTGCTGCTCATGGTTCCCCGGAACACCAAAGTGAAACTGACATGGTTCTTTTGAATTTCACTGCTACCCACAGGGTTCTGATTATTTTTCACTCTGGTAAACTTAGCAAGACTTTAACAGCAGAACTGCCTGGCTGTGTCCTTGGCAAGACAACACTTCTAGCTTTAATGCTTGTTTTATACTGGGAAGGTTCATGCACGCAAGCAGGGCTAGAATTTTATTTATTTTAATGAAAGCTTAAATTCTGTGGCAGTTGATGGTACTTTCACAGGAAAACTGCTTATCACTGGCAAAGAGACTTTTCAAGGCCTGGACAATGGAATTGTGATTGCTTATTCCAGGGCTGAATTTAGCCCTCTACATTCAGCTTAACCGAAATATGTAGTTTCCTGAAAACTTCTTCAATTTGGATCCATGATATGCAATAGCACAAGTTCAGAGATCCCAGTGATATCTGAGCACAAGTCAGTGTTCAGAATTTCAGTCTAACCTTTTTCTTTCAGTGTAGGAGGCCTTCCACAAGATATGCACTAAATTAACAAAAGAAATAGCCTTCCTAAATTGCTAAGATGAATATTTAGCTAAAAAGCAAGATAGCATCTGTAAAGGGCAGGAAAGAGGGAGGGGTGAAACAATACTTTCATATTAAAGACAGCAATGGGGATAATGGTAGTGTAGTCAAAAGTGACAGAATGCGGAGAACTGAGGAAAGTTATATTGAGTCACAAAGTTTAAGTTAACAGCAACACCTTCAGAAGGAGATGGATGGAGGGAGGGAGGGAGAGAGAGAGAAAGAAATGTGGGATGTAGTGAGAGAAGACTGTCCAGAAAGGAAAGGTGGATTTGTGAGTTAGTGTTAAGACGGTAGCTGAAAAACAGACAGATCAGACTGCCCCAGATAAAGCGTATAAAAGGATAACGGACAGTAGCTGAGGAAAAAGCTCTGTAGGTCTCAAAGCAGGAAAGAGAAGGGCAATGGCCCACCAAGAGACATCAACTATCAAAGGTAGGAAGCAAACAAGGAGTCATAAAAGCCCAGAGAGGACTTGATATCAGGAAGGAGGGTGTGCCTGATTGTAAAATGCAGCAGAGAGGACAAAATGAAATCCAGGCCCCTGAGATTTTAGCCAGAAAGTCAAAATGAAATCAAGAGAGCAGAAATCAGGTTAGAAGAGATCCAGGGTGGAGTTCAAAAAGAGGAACATGGCAACACTAGGGAATGGCACATTCAGTGTGCTTGGAGATGTAGAGGCAAAAGGAGATGAGCTGCTAATTGGAGAGGCAGGTGTGATAAAGGATGAGGATTTTTTGAGGTTGGTAGAGAAAAGAACTTTAATTTGAAGAAGCCAGTGGAAAGAAAGGTTAAGGGTGGGGGGGAGGAGAGTGAGTTTAAATTTTGTAAGTGGGAGGGGATGAGGTTGAGGGGGCAGGAGGAAAGGTTCTGGTTGTTTTTTTTTTTTTTTTGGAAAATCCCGGGAAGTGGGTGGGCGCAAGCCCACCCACTGCTAAAGGCCCCTCCCCCAGCCTAGCGGGAGGGACCACTGGACGCAGGGACCAACTGATTACGGGGGACAACTAATGAAAAACGGGGCGGGAGTGAGAGTCAAAGGTTCGAAATAAGGATGTCGGATGGAGACACTGAGCAGAGAACCGGCCCGGACAGCGCCCACTGCTCCTCAAAGCTGTCGAGGGAGCCGGTGGACGCTGCCCAGTGGAACTCTGCCCTGATGCGTGAAACTAGGGAGGAACAGAAATAGGCCCCGCAGTCGCAGAGCACCCCCTCGTCCAACATCCTCCTCCTGGTATTGTAGATGGAGACTTTGGCCAGATCCAGGAGGAGGTTGACGAGGAGGTCTCACGACTTCGTGGGGCCACGGATAGGGTGTGCAAAAAGGAACAAGTGTGGGGAAAAGTGCAGCCAGAACCTCAACAAGAAGTTCTGGAGGAGCCGGAATAGGGGCTGCAACCTGGCACATTTGAGATAGGCGTGTGCCAGGTTCTCCCTCACGCCGCAAAAGGGGCAGGCCTCAGATGTAGGGGTGAACCATGGCAGGTGCACGCCCGTGCTCATGGCTCCACGAAGGAGCCACCAACTAATGTCCTCGGCAGGCCGTGGGACCAAGGTGGAATAAAGGCTGGCCCACTAGGGCTCCTCACCCTCTTTAGGTGGAAGATAGTCCCACCATTTGGTGTCGGAGTGGGACACAAGGGTGAGGAAATGTAACGTATGGAGCATGAGCGTGTATAGATGGTTTCTGGGCGCGGTTAGAAATCAGACCGGCTGCAGGGTAAGCAGCCAGCTCAGAGTGTGGGAACGGAGAGGCCGGGGGGGGGGCTCGCGGTACAGGGGCCCAAGAAATATGTCCAGAGGGCCAGGTGTGAGGGTTGGGCGAGGAACGCCCTCTCGCAGGGCTCGCTGCAGGAAAGCGAGAGAATCGGGTGACAAGGCGGCCTTCACCTCCCGGAGTATGCGCCCAGGGGTGGGAAGGGTGGAAAGCCCCATGTATTGTCCGAGCGCGCAGGGCTCTACCCAATCCCCTGTCATAGTCCAGGAGGTCTCTGACTCTGGTGGTTTCTGCCAGGACCTACCTCCGACACACCGCGGGAGACTCCACCACCTGCACACGGAAGTCGAGGTTGTGTAGCAGGGGCTCCGCGAGGAGGTCTGCTCCCTCGGTGGCCACAAATGACCTGGCCGCCGAAAAAAGCTTCCAGGTCCAGAGGAGGTCCTGGTAGAAGACCGCCGGCTCGGAGAGGTCTCGCGGAAGGCCTCTCAGATGGAGAAAAAAGAGCTGCCGGTCATATCTGAGCCCTCGGAGGCGGCGGAAGAAGGCGTGCGCCAAGGTACTCCACGCTGGACTACCTGCACTATAAAGGAGCCTCTGCAGGGCCTGGAGGCGGAAGACTATTGTTGTGACCTACCTTTCTTTCTAACTATAGATCTTGTTGATATTTTATTTAAAATCAGCAAAATCCCACATGGAGATAGAAGAGAAAGGAGGAGTTTAGGAGAGAGTTAAAGGTTGCAAATAAGTGCCAAGGGTTATGGTATTCTAATGGAAAAGTAGTGTGATTTGGCAAAGAAGAGAGAACTAAAGACAGACTCAGGCAGCTGAGTACCTCCCTCTAGGCACTGAGTACCTAACTTCCACCAGGACATCAACAGGAGTCATGAGGGGGGACCTCCATCAGCATTTCACAGGACCAGGCACTCAGACATTAGCCACAGTTTTGAGTGTTAAGTGGCTCCTTTATCTCAGGGCCAATTATATCATTTAAGACATTAGTCTCTATCATCTTGGAAAGGAATAACCAAGATCTCAAATCCACTGAAAAATCCATTCAGTGTCCCAAAACTATTAACTAACTTCAGTCTCCATCTCCTTAGCCAAGAACAACCAACAACCAAACAAAAAAAATTCCCAGCTGATTTAACACAGTCAAACTACATAGCTAAATGTATTAAAGGTAAATGCACAGAGTTTATCAGCCTGATAAGTTTGTTCTCCCCTCAAGAGTTTAAATGTCTAACTAAGGCAGCAGACAAATTCCAGATTAAGCTGCTGGACTTTTTAAAAAAGTTTTATGGCTTGAGAGGAAGCAGAAACTGGCCAAAATATCACTACTCAGGAGGCATAATCATGATTCACATGGTCTATTGCTTCCTCCTTTCTTCTATTTACCTGGCCCAAAACATAAGTAGAGAGTGAATTGCCATCTGAGAAACGTCAAAAAATCTTAAGACTGAAGAAACTCCTCCAACCCTCAAATCACTAGCAGAATAGAGATATTGTATTATTTATTCTAAAACAAGGTTTTATGTTAAAATGTAAAACACAATGTCAACACACGTGCTGATGCATGAACTCACCTGACATTATCTGTTCAAGCCTGTGGATCAGTGATTTTTTAGCACATTCAATATCAGGACTTGGATAATCAAGTACCTGCCTGCACCAAACTAATGGACTAACAGATTTCTGCACTGGAGTCAGTTTCTTCTTTGGTGATGTATATAACCTAAGAGAGGAAAAATTATATGATGTTAGGTAAGTGGACAGATGATTGGGCATTTTAAGAAAATACGAGGTACTATGCAATTTTTGTTCTCAGCTACCAAAAGGGGAGCAAAAGTCAACATTGGTAGACAAACTGCACATTTACTTTGGTCATTCGTAAAGCCAATGTGGTGTTCTTCTCATCAGCCCTCTTCCAAATACTCTAAAGAAAGAGAATCATCCAATACTCAAGAGCACAGCCACTACAATCACAACCAACATACAATTAAATCTGAGGAAAGTTATCCAGCTTACAAAAAAATAAGCAGGAAGAATTTTCAAAAAATATGGTAAGTACTTACTGTACCCCTTAAAGTGGTGTAAAAGGGGTATCCGATAAACCTTGGCCAGGTCTACAGTAGGAGTGCTTTGCTAACTACATTATCAAAGTGCTCCTGGTGTAGACATGGCTTATACCAGCAAAACTGTACTTCTATTGCTTTTTTCCAACCCCTAACCCCATTCCCACCCTCCAAGAAAGATGAGCTATACTGACAAAAGAAGTGCAGTTTTCCCAGTATAGCTGTGTCTACTCTAGGGGCATTTGCCAGCACAGCTGTGTTAGTCCAAGATCACACCTCTTCACACCCATGATCAACAAAGCAATGCCAGAAAAGGTTTGTAGTATAGAAAGTGAAATTCATATTACATAATAGAAGCTCAGTTGATAACATACAGATATACTGGATTTGATTTTCAGATATGCTAAGCACCTGTAGCTCCCACCAATTTCTACCGTTATCTGAAAATCAGAGGCATTGTTACTCTTTATACCAACTTAGTGTACAAGGAATTGCATACAAATTATGCCATTTTATAACCAGGTCAAATTTCCAAATCTTTTAAAAACCAAACACACATTTTCCAGTTATTTTAAAGAAAAAAAAATCTATCTTTATACCAGGTTTAGTAATGTGGGCATATTAATTGTGATATGGAAATCCTGATTTATGCATTTATGGTTTTGGCCTTAAAGTGGCATTAACTTTAAGAGAAAGGAAAGAGAGCATCAAGGAGATGCGGAGCTGCTTTTATACATCTCCATACATTAAGCTGCAGCAACTGGTAACCACAAGAATAACCAAACAGTGAGGTTATAAAGTTGGGCACCATGGTACCAAAGGTAAATAGCTAATGTATAAACTATTGTAGTGCCCTTGTACGTAAAATAATGTTCAGTTATGTTTTCATATAAACAAACCTTAACGTTCTCTCTTTGAACTGAAGCTACAACTATTCTTCACTGAGGACTAACCACACGTTTGAATTTTTTAAGTTCAGCCATCTGAGTATTTTCCCCCAAAAAAAAATTCCTAAGGGAAAATGGTATTTCCCAGACATGTACCCCAAATAGTGAAGATTTAAAATCAGACAACATCTCATCTCATCTTTAGGTTAAAACCAAAGTTTGAAAGTTTTAGCCCTAAAGAAAAGAGAACGTTTGAAGTACAGGATATCGATAGAAGCCAATTTGCAACCTTAACTCTAGCTTTTGACGCTGCAAGAGCTCTAAATACATGCACACAAAAATAAATAATGGAATCAGGGCTTGTATTACCATCAACTACTCATCTAATGATAGCCTTTAAATTCCAACTAAACAGCATTCCAACTTAAGTACTGTAGTTTAGGAACATATGACAAGCTAAGTTAGCCACTCCTCTATACAAAACAGATGGTCAAAAATCCCCATTTCCTTTGTGCCAAATACATCAGCAACACAGTAATTACTTTCCATAGCTCTAGAAGAAGAGTGAAATTAACTGATTTTTCCTCAGCCAAGGTTTCAAAACTTGGTTGAATAGAGCTGATGAACTTTACAAAGGTTTACTATCCTGAAATTGACATTCCCTATATGGACCTTCTGAAGGGACTTGATTTTCGGGAGGAAGAGAAGGGTACAAAAGACCCTCACTAATGAATGAGCAGACCAATTCTTTTTTAAAGCATGCTTTAAGCCACTTCTCCCTCAGAAATGTTTTAATTGTTTTTTCATATACAATAGGGTAAACATCAGCGTTATCCACCACTTGTTCATAATTTGGGGGGGAAGGGAAGGCGTACTAGGTCCCTTTCCTATGAAGTGATGTTATTTACTACATTTATATAAAACAGGTATACTGCAAAATAGAGAGAGAATACAAAAACTGATTTGACTGTTCTGCTAGTTTCCGAGATTCTAAATGCTCAGTTGGCACTACCAAAAGAGGGTTATTTTTGTAGCTATGTACTACTTGGGCCATTTTATATTCTATTTTACAAGCTCTTTTGGTCTCCTGAATGATTTTGTTCATGATTATACTCAGTGTTTAATTTTAATTAATACCCTGAATACTGAACGTCAAAACTTACATTTCATTTACTAAAAGTTCTGCATCCTGGTGGACTGGTTTAAACTTACAAATGAAGGAACTCAGAGACATTATATTTCTCTACCAGATGAAAGATCAAAAAGGAAAGTCTCTCACATGGCCATGAATGTGTAGCACCATTCAGTTTAATATCTGATACATGCCTTCTCTGGGCATAATCACTGTCAGTAGATTAATCCTATAATTACAAAAGGGAAAGACCGAGATCAAAGTTGCTCTCCATCTAATATCAATCTTGCGACATCACAACTTGATGCTGTGAAGACTGACAATTCAGGCGATAGTGACAAGCTATTACATAAACATTAACGTAAGTCTCAAATTAATTCCTAAGCAAAGATTCTATGTTTAGAGAGACAACATTTGAGACTTGAAAGCCGTGCCGATATGGGCTGAGAAAATAAGGACTTTTTTTTAAAAAAAAAAGGCTAAACCCTTTTCCTTGTGAAAGAAAGAAATAAGAGTTAAAATATGCATTTCTAAACACTAGGTGGGATTAAGAGTTTATCACTGATCTTCCTAAAGGTGACAGGTGATTAAGGTTAAGATTCTGTCATGGTTATTTTTAGAAAAAGTCATGAACAGGTCGTGGGCATTAAACAAAACTTCTCGGAAGCCTGCAACCTGTCCGTAACTTTAATTAAAAATAACAGGGCGCAGGTGGGTTTGAGGAGGCTGACCACCGCAAGGGCTGACAGCCCCAGCTGCAGGAGCTGAAGCCGAAGAAGTCACAGAGGTTGGTTAAAGTCACAGAATCCATCACTTCCGTGACTATATGGTATACTTACAGAGGATTCATACTACCCACTAGAGCGGACTTCTGGTTCTATAAATGTAAAGGCATTGGCAAAAGGTTTTTTTGAGTTGAGGGCCTCAGATCAGTGATTATTAGGGGTGCAGGAACCACTGGCAGCACTACAGCTGCTATAATTCTCTGCTAGACAGCTGAGTAGCTAGCACCCACTCTGCCCATAAGGACACCTCAACATCATCTGAAGCAGCATAGCATAGGACAGAGAACAAAGGACTCTTGTGCTCTAATCACAGCTCTGATTGCCATGAACTGTGTACTACCACCATTCAGTTTAATATCTGATACATCCCTTCCCTGGGGATAATCACTGTAAATGTAAAGACGTTATGGCCTTAATTAATATCACAAGCTTTTTGCCACTTTGTCAACATGCTTCAGCCAGTTTCCATAAATTCCAAGGACAGAAGGGACCATTGTGATCATCTAGTCTGACCTTCTGTATAACACAGGTCATAGAACTTCCCCAAAATAATTCCTAGAGCACAGCTTTCAGAAAAACATCCAATCCTGACTTGAAAATGGTCAGTGACAGAGAATCCACCATGACTCTTAGTAAATTATTCCAATGGTTAATTACACCCACTGTTAAACATTTATGCCTGACTGCAAATCTGAATTTGTCTAGCTACAACTTCCAGCCATCGGATTGTGTTATACCTTTCTCTGTTAGACTGAGGAGCCCATTATTAAATACATGTTCCCCTTGCAGGTACTTATAGACTATAATCAAGTCTCCCCTTAACCATCTCTTTGTTAAGCTAAATAGATTGAGATCCTTAAGTCTATCACTATAAAGCATGTTTTCTAATTATTTAATCATTCTCATGGCCCTTCTCTGAACCCTCTCCAAATTATCAACATCCTTCTTGAATTGTAGACACCAAACTGGACATAATATTCCAGCAGCAGTCGCACCAGTCCCCAAAGGAGAGGTAATACAACCTTTACTCCTATCCAAGAGTCCCCTGCTTATACATGCTGTGACAAAGCTCTGTCCTTGTCTCAGTGGGTCCAGCGCTTCCTGGAGGATTTTGCTAGCCTCAGAGGCTCACTGTGACCCTACACGTAGCCCTTCTCTCTCTAGAGGCAAGGGTCACAGCCTACTAAGCCATTTTCATCATAAGCCAGCAAGGGAGGTGAGGAGAAGCCATCCTCCCTCGCACAGTCTCTGTTGTCTCCCAGTGTCAGTGATTAATCGGGGAGGGGGGAGCCCAGGTCTGCCCTCTACTCCGGGCTCCAGCCCAGGTACTCTAATAGTAGCAGCTATGGTAGCTGACTTTTTGGAAATAGGAAGTATACAATTCCCTGAGCCACTTCCCCACAGCAGCTCCCACTCAATATCTCCCTCACCATTACTTCAGGGCCTCCTTCCTTGAGCCTGATATGGTTTGTACTGCTTAGTTCCTCCAACAGCGTGACTTTCTCCTACAGCTCCTGACATGCACACCCAGCTGACTAACAGAGAGGCTTTTAGCTAGTTTCAGCCAGCCCCTAATTGGCTTCAGGTGTCCCAATCAACCTGGCTATCTTCCCTGCCTTCTGGAAAGATCTTCATAGAATCATAGAATATCAGGGTTGGAAGGGACCTCAGGAGGTCATCTAGTCCAACCCCATGCTCAAAGCAGGACCAATCCCCAATTAAATCATCCCAGCCAGGGCTTTGTCAAGCCTGACCTTAAAAACTTCTAAGGAAGGAGATTCTACCACCTCCCTAGGTAACACATGATCTTAATTGGCCTCAAGTGTCTTAATTGACCTGGAGCAGCTGCCATTTACTTATCCTGGTAACAGGGATTTGTTCAGCCTGGGGCTAATGTATCTGTCTCCCACTACTTTTCTATAGCCATCTGGCCTTGCCCTATCACAATCCATACACCTAAGAATTACATTAGCCCTTTTGGACACAATGTCACACTGGAAGCACATATTCAGCTGATAGAGATACTTAAAAAAAAACTGGGGATCATGGTAGCTGAGTCCCAGGATAGAATCCCCCACATCCTGTAAGTCTGATCTACATTCTTTGTTTCTAGATGTATACATTTAATCATATTAAAACATATACAGTTTGCATGCGTCCAGCTTACCAAGCAATCCAGATCACTCTGTAGCAGTGACTTATCCTCTTCATTATTTACCACTCCTCCAATTTGTGTCATCTGCAAACTACCAGTGATGATTTTGTATTTTCTTCCAGGTCATTAACAAAAATGATAAACAGCATAAGGCCAAGAACGGATTCCTGTGGGACCCCTCTAGAAACACACCTGTTCAATGAGGATTCTCCATTTACATTTTGAGAACCATCACTTGGCTAGCTTTTAATCCATTTAATATCTTTCAGATTTGTTATTCAAAATGTCAGGCAGTACCAAATCAAATGCCCTACAGAAGTCTAAGTATATTACCTTTATCAACCAAACTTGTAAACTCAACAAAACATATCATATTCAGCCCTGGGCAGTAGGCCTCAGGCTTCAGCTTCAGCAGTGGGTGGCAGGGCTCAAGTTACAGGCCCCCTTCTTGGAGCTGAAGCCTTTGGACTTGGGCTCCCCAGCCCAGGGTGGTGGGGCTCGAGCTTTCCCTCCTCCCCTCGCCTGGAGTGGTGGGGCTTGGGCAGGTTCAGGCTTTGGTTAGGGTGACCAGGTGTCCGGTTTTCGACTGGAACACCTGGTCGAAAAGGGACCCTGGAAGCTCCGGTCAGCACCGCCGACCAGACCATTATAGGTCCGGTAGGTGGTGCTGCGGTGCTGAGGCAGGCTAGTCCCTACCTGTTCTGGGGCACAGCGCTGCACCCCGGAAGCGGCCAGCAGGTCTGGCTCTTATGTTGGGGAGGGGGGGAGGCCACGGAGCTCCGTGTGCTGCCCTCACCCCGAGCACAGGCTCCGCACTCCCATCAGCCAGTTCTCGGCCAATGGAAGCTGGGGGGCGCTGCCTGCGGGTGAGAGCAGTGCACACCAAGCCTCCTGTCCCCTCCTGCCTACTAGCGCCGGACCTGGTGGTCGCTTCCAGTGCACACACAACGTGGCGTCAGGACAGGCAGGGAGCCTGCCTTAGTCCCGCTGCGCTGCTGACCGGGAGCCGTGCAAGGTAAGCCTGTGCCCCAGCCCTCAGCCCCCCACAAATTTGGAGCCCCGTCCTGCACCCAAACCCATCTCCGGCCCCACCCCACAGCCAGCACCCCCAGCCAGAGCCCTCACTCCCTCCCGCACCCCAAGCTCCTGCCCCAGCCCAGTGAAAGTGAGTGAGGGTTGGGGAGAGTGAGCCATCGAGGGAGGGGGAATGTAGTGGACAGGGCCTCAGGGAAGGGACGGGGGTGAGGCCTTGGGGAAGGGGTGGGGCGAGGGTGTTCAGTTTTGTGCGATTAGAAAGTTGGCAACCCTAGCTTCGGTCCCCCCTCCTGGGGTCATGTAGTAATTTTTATTGTCATAAGAGTGTCATGGTGCAATGAAGTTTGAGAATCGCTGCCCTATGTCATACTTGCATATTGTGACATATAGCAGTGTTTGTCACAACTGTATTTCTCTCCTATGTGGTGCTATTAGGTACAGAATATCTCAACTTTTGACACTCATGCCATTCTGGTTACCCTGCCTAAGCATTACAGCTTTAGGATTAAGACCTTAAAATGTTCAACTATCTATTTCTCTCAAAATTTGCCAAAGGCACTTAAACTACAATAGAATAATCACTTGCCATGATTGATTTTAAAATGAAACCTTTTTTGGTTCTTCTTTTCTCCCCAAAAACTGGCAGGGGCATAGGACAAAAAGGAGACTAAGGAGTGAGCTTCATAGATGCATTTTTGCATTAGCATATCAAGAGTTCTGAATTGGGATTCATCAATTTTCTATTCAGTCAATCAGCTGTTGGTTCAGAATACCCAGGATACACAACGCCCAGTTGATCTCTGCCCACTGGAACAAAAGAAGAGTTTATTTCAAGACGGATTTATTCCTGATTACTCCTCACCTGTATATATGCCACCATGACCCAGATGGCTCTTCACAAATGTAGTGGCGGCAATATAGCAATTTTAGGATGAGGGTGGTTGGGGACAAGGGGACAAAGGAAGGGAGGTGGAGAAGAGAATGGTCCTGGAGTCAAGTTAGCTCTGTTCAGTCATGTTAACAAACTGACAGCAAAACATCCAAAAGATGTCAGAGAGGCTGAAACATTGGATTGGATTGAGACACAAATCTGGAGTGAAGGTAGATTTGCAAATCACTGGAATAAAATTGACAGTTGACAGTCTGAACAGATAAAATAATCCACACAAAGGATATAGAGCAGGGGTGGGCAAACTTTTTGGCCTGAGGGCCACATCGGCATTCCAAAACTGTATGGAGGGCGGGGTAGGGAAGGCTGTGCCTCCCCAAACAGCCTGGCCTCCGCCCCCATCCATCCCCTGACTGCCCCCCTCAAAATCCCCACCCAATCCACCCCCCCCGGCTCCCTGTCCCCTGACTACCCACTCCCAGAACCCCCTACCACAACTAACCCCTTGGGACTCCACCCCCTGCTCCCTGTCCCATATCCACACCCCTGCCCCCTGACAGACCCTCCATGACTCCCACACCTATCCAACCCACCTTGGTCCCCATCCCCTGATGGCCCCCCGGCCCTTCCCCCCCCACTCCCTTACCATGCTGCTCAGAGCACCAGGACTGGCAGCCGCGCCACCCAGCCTGTCAAGGTTCCTTCCCCACTCCGAACTCCAAGATACAGATGTGGGGACCTGCACGAAAACCTCCTAAGCTTACTTTTACCAGCTTAGGTTAAAATTTCCCCAAGGTACAAACTATTTTACCTTTTGCCCTTGGACTTTATCACTGCCACCACCAAACGTCTAACAGATATATAACCGGGAAAGAACCCGCTTGGAAACGTCTTTCCCCCAAAAATCCTCCCAAATCCTACACCCCCTTTCCTGGGGAAGGCTTGATAAAAATCCTCACCAATTTGCATTGGTGAACACAGACCCAAACCCTTGGATCTTAAGAACAATGAAAAAGCAATCAGGTTCTTAAAGGAAGAATTTTAATTGAAGAAAAAGTAAAAGAATCACCTTTGTAAAATCAGGATGGTAAATACCTTACAGGGTAATCAAATTCAAAACATAGAGAATTCCTCTAGGCAAAACCTTAAGTTACAAACACAGGAATATACATTCCATTCAGCACAGCTTATTTTATCAGCCATTTAAACAAAACAGAATCTAACACATATCTAGCTAGATTACTTACCAAGTTCTAAGACTCCATTCCTTTTCTGTTCCAGGCAAAAGCATCACACAGACATAGAGAACCTTTGTTTCTCCCTCCCCCCCCTCCAGCTTTGAAAGTATCTTGTCTCCTCATTGGTCATTTTGGTCAGGTGCCAGCGAGGTTATCCTAGCTTCTTAACCCTTTACAGGTGAAAGGGTTTTTCCTCTGGCCAGGAGGGATTTTAAAGGTGTTTACCCTTCCCTTTATATTTATGACACAGCCGGAGGTAGCCACGCCCATAGGTGCTGACTTTTGGTTTTGTGGGTGGGTGCCCTCCCGAGGCCCCACCCCCACTCCGCCCCTTCCCCCAGCTGCCTACTGCTCTCTCCTCTCTGCCACCTTCTCCAAGCACCTTCTCTCTGCCAGTTTTGGAGGGAGGCTTTTCACATTAGAGAAAAAGGGTGGGTGAGGTAATATCTTTTATTGGACCAGCTTCTGTTGGTGAGAGAGACAAGCTTTTGAGCTTTAACAGAACTCTTCTTCAGGAAGAGCTCTGAAAGCTCCAAAACTTGTCTCTCTCTCTCTCACCAACAAAAGTTGCTCCAATAAAAGAAATTACCTCACTCACCTTGTCTCTCTAATCTCCTGGGAACAGGGCTACAACAACACAGCATACAAAAATGCAGGATTCACATGAACAGCACAGAGTGACCATCACACCAGGGCACTATTTTCAGGATTGATCTTAGCATAATGTCATCATTACACCAAGGAAGTAGCACTACCAGCCCAATGAGATAAATATAGCCACGTGTGCATGCCAAAAATTCACAGTACAAGCACACTGGAATCCACACAGCAAGATAGTAACATCAGTTTACCTCTCAGTTTAGTGGGGATACACTCAGGGACTGAGTCCAAGGGTTCAGCTAAACACATGAATACTGCAAATACTGTAAACACTGCAAATAGCTGTACTAACAGCAGGCTCTACACTGGCCCAGTAGGAGGAGTTGCATGTCAGGGCACTAATTCCCAATCCCAGTGCAAGGCAATATGGGATCCAGGCACCAGGTCTTTAGTACCAGAATTTGTACGCCCATGAGAGTGGGACAGAATTATATAAGTTACAGGGAAAAAAGCCCTCGGTGATCATCCTGGCTCAGTCCATCTCCCTGCCAATGCAGGGCTGATCCTTACTGCATGTTTTGTCCAGTATCCTTTTAAAAGTCCCAAGCCTTGGAGTTTCTAGCTGTGACACTCTATACCAGGGGTTCTCAAACTGGGGGTCGGGACCCCTCAGGGGTCGCAAGGTTATTACATGGGGGGTTGCGAGCTGTCAACCTTCACCCCAAACCCCGCTTTGCCTCCAGCATTTATAATGGTGTTAAATATATAAAAAGTGTTTTTAATTTATATGGGAGGGGGGTCACACTCAGAGGTCTGCTATGTAAAAGGGGTCACCATTACAAAAGTTTGAGAGCCACTGCTCTATACCTCGGGGGAGTGGCGTGCTGTGCTCTGTAAGCCCCATATTAATCATTTGTATATATTCTCTATATTTCGTATAAAGCATGCCATGTAAGGTATCATGGGAAACGTTATGATTTGCTGAAACCCACTATTCTATCAAAATACGTATATCATTAAAGTGTATAATGATAACCCCCGCACCCCCGTAAGAGGCAGTCACCCAGATGCCAGGGAGGGGGACCAAGTGCACTGCACGGACATGGCCACTGTCTCCAAGAGGCAGGCATCTCTGCCCAGGCAGGGAGGGCAAGCAGGGGGGCACCGAACCCCACAGCAGCCCCGGAGACATCCATTCCCCCCCCATGCCCGTCCCGGTCCAGCTGCCTGGCGGGGGCTGGTACTCTCAGTCTCTCTATGCTGCGGGGTCCGGGGGATGCTTTTGGAGACACCTCTGACTGAGCCCCCTGCCAGATGCAGAGAGCTGGGCGACAGCCGGTGCTCCCCCCCACTCCCACCACGTAGACAGCCACCTCTCAGCTGGCCACCAGCCAGCTAGCTCTCAGTACAGCCACCTGGGAAGGGGTTTCAAGGCCCTGCCCCCCCAGCCACCCTCACCCCAAGACCCCCTTTGAAATACACTTACCAGCTGCTCCTGCTTCTGCCTTTAGTTGGCTGAGAGGTTGAAGCGAGGCTGGGAGCTGCTCAGCTGCAGCGCCACAGAAAGCAGCTTGCTGCCCACAAGAAGCAGGCAGGAGAAGGAGGCGGGATGGCACCGGTGGTGGTGGGGTCACCCAGCCCCTGCCCCAGGAGCAGAGTCCCCATCACTGATTGGCCAAAAAACAACTAAACAGCCCTGTCGGAAAGAGCTGTTTTGGCCACATTGATCAGCGCAGCAGCTCAGAGCCGGAAACAGCTGATTGGCGGTGGCTCCCGGCTCTGCAAAAAACTGCTGATCAGCCCCCCGACAGCCCCACTGAACAGCTGATGGGGCCCCATAAACAGTTGACTGGTGCTTTTTCCCCTGGGTGCTCCAGGCCCAGAGCACCCACCGAGTCAGCACCTATGGCCACGCTGCTGCGCAGTCTACAGCACTGGGGCAGGTCAGCGGCTCTCACAGCCTCACTGCCCAGCAGGAGCTCGCAGCCCCGCTGCCCAGAGCACACAGGCAGCATGGTGAACTGAGGCTCCAGGAAGTGGGGACAGCAGGGGAAAGGCCAGGGGCTAGCCTCTGCGGCCGGGAGTTCAAAGGCTGGGCAGACAGGCCTGTGGGCTGGATGTGGCCCATGGGCCATAGTTTGCCCACCTCTGATGTAGAGTGAGAAAAGGGTCAAAAATGGAGCACTGAGGAACTTCCATGAAGAGTGGGAGAGAAGAGGAGGATCCACTAAATATTCAAGAAAAGGCCAGAAAATAGAAGAATCAAGAGAGAACTGTATTGTTAAAGCCAACTGAGGACAAGATTTAGAAGAGAGCACAATCAACAGTGTCAAAAGCTGCAGAGAGATCAAGTACCGGCAGTTCAAGTTCTATGTAGTAAAATAAAACTTATGGGAGGGAACATGCTTTAGGCAGAACTCTATTTTAGTTATGGAAATAAATCTAAGAGTGTCAGATTACTCAAGTGTTCTGATAGAAAAAAAGCTAGGAAACATCGGTGATGTTGCACCCTATATGATTTTATGAAAATATGCTGATGAGTGTGAATATAATGTAACTTAAATATGCTTCATACAAAAGGTCTCTTGTAAGGTATCGTTACAAAGCTCATAATCTACTGAGTGTGGTCATTCTATTTGTATAAATGTATCGCTCTTGTATCTGAAACTAGAAATAGGAAATAACTGAGGGCCTACTGTAATTATGCAAAGTGTGGGCCATTAATGGTGGTTTGGAATCTTGATGGCTCCCATCAACCAGGACAATTGACTGTGGATGGCTCTGTTTGCAGGCAAGCCTTCCTGTGAGTCAAGCTGGGAGGAATGAAGGCTTGGATTTTCACAGGACATGTGACCATGTCACCTGGTACTGAAATCCATCTTAAACCTAAAAAGAAAAGGAGTCCTTGTGGCACCTTAGAGACTAACCAATTTATTTGAGCATGAGCTTTCGTGAGCTACAGCTCACTTCATCAGATGCATACCGTGGAAACTGCAGCAGACTTTATATATACACAGAGAATATGAAACAATACCTCCTCCCACCCCACTGTCCTGCTGGTAATAGCTTATCTAAAGTGAGCATCAGGTTAGGCCATTTCCAGCACAAATCCAGGTTTTCTCACCCTCCACCCCCCCACACAAATTCACTCTCCCGCTGGTGATAGCCCATCCAAAGTGACAACTCTTTACACAATGTGCATGATAATGAAGTTAGGCCATTTCCTGCACAAATCCAGGTTCTCTCACTCCCTCAACCTGGACTTGTGCAGGAAATGGCCTAACTTCATTATCATGCACATTGTGTAAAGAGTTGTCACTTTGGATGGGCTATCACCAGCAGGAGAGTGAATTTGTGTGGGGGGGTGGAGGGTGAGAAAACCTGGATTTGTGCTGGAAATGGCCTAACCTGATGCTCACTTTAGATAAGCTATTACCAGCAGGACAGTGGGGTGGGAGGAGGTATTGTTTCATATTCTCTGTGTATATATAAAGTCTGCTGCAGTTTCCACGGTATGCATCTGATGAAGTGAGCTGTAGCTCACGAAAGCTCATGCTCAAATAAATTGGTTAGTCTCTAAGGTGCCACAAGGACTCCTTTTCTTTTTGCGAATACAGACTAACACACCTGTTACTCTGAAACCCATCTTAAACCTGGTGCTTTTCCACTGGGGGGGGGGGACGGCAGAGAGACAAAAGATTCCCGCCTTGTGCCAAAGCCATATAAGGGAGTGGAACAGAACAAAGGGGGCTGCAATCATGAGAAATCCCCTAGCTACTACCTGAGCTGGAATAAGGGCTGTACCAGGGGAAAGGATTGTGCCCAGACTGGGAAGGCATCCAGTCTGTGATGGAAGCTTATTGAAACATCTGAGGGTGAGGTTTTAGCTGCATTTAGTTTTAGGCATAGACTTGCGAGTTTTATTTTATTTTTCTTGGTAATTCACTTTTTTCTGTCTGTTACTACTTGGAACCACTTAAATCCTACTTTCTGTATTTAATAAAATCACTTTTTACTTATTATTTAACCCAGAGTATGCATTAATACCTGGGGGGGAGGGGGGAACAGCTGTGCACTTCTATCAGTGTTATAGAGGGCGAAGAATTTTTGAGTTTACCCCGTATAGGCTTTATACAGGGTAAAACAGATTTATTTGGAGTTTGGACCCCATTGGGAGTTGGGCATCTAAGTATTAAAGACAGGAACGCTTTTTAAGCTGCTTTCAGTTAAGCTTGCAGTTTGTGGGACATGGTTCAGACCTGGGTCTCTGTTTGTGGCCGCCAAGCGTGTCTGGCACAACCAGGCAGGGCTCTGGAGTCCCAAGCTGGCAGGGAAAGCAGGGGCAGAAGTAGTCTTGGCTCATCGGTTGGCAGTCCCAAAGGGGTTTCTGTGAAGCAACCCATCATGTCGTCTATTGAAGTTGTAGCAGAAGCTAAAGTTTACCAAAAATAGAGTTGCATATTTAAGAAGTCTTTTGTAGAGGTTAATAAATCAATAGTACTTTTGAATGTAAAGTTTGAAGAACCCCACAAAAGTTACCTGATTATTGCAGAAAAGCAGGTGAAATCAATATTTTTCCCATAATGAAAAGTATACAGCTTCTTGTAGGCTTAACCTCTTAACTAAGGAGATATTATAACTACTTTCATGGAAATGAAAAGAAAAAGCTGTGAAAGGTTTCCATGAATTTATTTAAACACAGGTATGGGCTCCTCAAGGAGATCATCTGCTTAACTACTGGTCTAGAAAGGAAGCTCTAAATCTACTAAAAAAAAATGAGCGCCAATGCAAGCTGACCTAACAGTGTGAAATGTATATTAAGAATTCTATAATTAAGGCAATAGCTAAAAATTCTATTTAAAAATTCCATTATGGACTGGACAGCACATTGATAATTTCATGATACATCAACATCAGATGCATTTCGATACTATGAGGGGTGCAATACAAGAACTTAAAGAGAAAAACAGGAACTCGCTTTTACTCAGGATTCTTGCTACAGTCTCCACACATTTATTTTACTCCTAACAAAGTTATAATATTTAGTTAAGAAGCTGCAAACTCCCATGTAATATAGTTACTTGGTGGTACTACTTCTTTAATCTGGAATATTGAAAGCAACTATTGTACCCCTCTAAGACCAGCTGTCACAAGTACTTCTTCATACCTTATTACAACTATGGTTTGATTAGCCATTATCTGAATTTGAAAAAACAATCCCTCTGAAATAGATACTTCTATGTTAAGGCAAGTTCACGTTCCGTTACTGTACCACATATTATCTGATTAAAAGACAAATTGCTGTTTATTAGGTCACAATGCAGAAACTGAGAGAATCAGTACAATTCGATTTTAGCAACTGAATGGGTAGCACTATCAGGTATTGTACTAGTTTACAGTATTATGTCTCAGATTCCATTTGATCACTAAGGAAACTGGGGTTCTACATCCCAGTGAAGTTGTCCAACATGCTTCTCATGATTCATTCCGACACAATTTCCAAATCATAAAGCTAGTGCCAAAGGGAGCTCAGGCCATACAAATTGGAATGTCATAATTATAGAGAGGACATCCGAATATTTGTCTTCTATATCAGATTCAAGTATAGCAGTAACTTATTTCAGAGTAACAGCCGTGTTAGTCTGTATTCGCAAAAAGAAAAGGAGTACTTGTGGCACCTTAGAACAGTAACTTAGTTCACTAATCAAAAGGGTAACTTCACTGACTGGACATGAATTGCTAGAAATAGATCCTGCCTTAATCCAAATGACTACAGATTGGCAAAGTGCATTATACGACTTTTCTACATGGGGTGATAATGACTCTACAGGGGTGTGATTTCTAAGGCTATGTCTAATTCTTACAGTCCTTAAAGCGGCACTCTAAATTATACCGGAGTGGCACTTCCGCTAAGTTAAGGTTAAGATGGCTTTCTGTTTAAAGCTCAACTGTTCTAAGAGCTCTAAAATTAATATGGTTTCTCAGACTGCCTTGAAATTTTGTGCGCCTCGTGAGGGATCAGGTTTGGTCAGTGATCCAAATTTTGGGCCATTTGACGAAAGGATTCCTGAAATACACCCCCTACTCCAAAAAAACAACCCCCCTGAAACAGTTTAAGTTAATAGTCACATACTGGCAACAATTTTTTGATCACAAATAGAGATCAAAGCAGGGCTTAGATCCTCACACCTGGAACTCAAACGCTTGCGAGTTACTAAGATGGACTGCATGCAATCCAACAGACCACTGGGGGAAATCAAATGACTAATTATTAACCAAAGATTTTATCTGTTTGGAGCAGTAGCTTTTGAAGTGCTGGGTGGTATGCCAACTGGATTGCACTGAGCATGTGCAGACAGAGAAGTTAAAAGGATTGTTAGCCTTCAATGTTCCACACCAGCTGGATGGGCTCAACAGGCTAAGCAGTACCTTTTAACCTTATACACCCAACCAGTGTCAGTTCGAGTTCTACCCTGGGCAAAAATCTGGAAAAGGTCAGAAGGCAGATTGCTAAAATCTGGTGGGGTTTTTCATTTTGTTTTTTTAAATTTTGGCAGAATGCAATCAAAGTATTTTTGTAAAAAATATTAGACATGTAAATGTTTGCTGGCAGGACATTTTAGAGGGTGAAGGAAGGAAAACAGGCAGAGGGGTTCGAGGATGCAGAGGGGGATTGAAGGAAAGAACTAAATAGGGATGGATGATCGGGGAGGTAAGGCATATGTGGAAGAGGGACTGATGGAGAATAGGGCAGGTCACTTGTCTGCCCTACATTCTCCCCACGTGTGTATGTCCGAGGATCTAAAATGTCCGAGCCTCTCCCCCTACCTGTGTGCACGCACCAGGACCTCGGGGGGGAGAAGGGGGGGTCGTCTAACCCCCTCTTCTCTAACCCCCTGGCCTTTCTGGGCAGGTCTAAGCCCCCCTCCCTCCCCCTCATGTGAGCTGGGATCCTGGATTTCTTGTATTGCTACGGGGGTCTGAACCCCTCTCTGCACGCCACCCCTGTGAGACAAGATGTGGGAAACCCCTGCCTTTCTGGGTGGGGAACTTAGAACAAACATGCTCAGAGCAAGAATCAAGAGCACACTGTTGACACTGGGATGAGTTGAGAAAAGACATGCTTGATGCATATACACTAACAACACGGGGTTGTGGGGGAAACCCCATTAAAAGGAATGGAGCAGTGCACACATCACAAGCTATTGTTTCAGGCTGTATTCATCCCCTTTCATGGGCAGAGGGTGAAACCTCTGGCTTAGGGAGACTAGCCCTCCAACCCCTCCCCTTCCAGACAGCATGGTCCCGCCCTCCCCGGGCCCAACCCCCAGAGGGGAGCGACACCAATCTTTTCTCACAAGCTTGACATTACTGTAACCAACCACTATGTTATACAACTGTCAAGATTTTGGGACACAGACCATGGATTAGATTTCTCTCACTGACCCTGTTAGCAACTGCACATTGGAAAAATTTCAAAGCATGACTTTTAACCCCATTTCTCGATAACAAAATATATAGGAGGGGTGAGGAGCACTTAGTAATCACATAGCAACTGTGCAGCCTAGCGGAAAGGCCACTGGACTGGGACTATTACTAGCTCTGCCACTAGCTTCCTGGGTGACCTCTGGTAAGTCACCACACCTCTGTGCCTTGCTTTCCCACCTGTAAAATGGGGATAATGATGTGAAGTTCTTCGAGATCTACTGATGAAAAGCACTACATAAAACTTAGGTATTTTGATTACCACCTAGCTACAGCAGCATATTAACTGCAAACTCTGGTGAGAACTATAATTGCCTAAATGGTCACTAATTCCTACTAACAAACATTTATTTAATTTTCTAGTTTTTTAAACTGAAATGGCAAAAAAAAGTCTGGTAACACAGAGTTAAGGTTGCCTGGTGAGCTTACACCCTTCCAGAATGTTGAGTTCAGCAAACCTCAAACTTCTGAAAACTAGAAAATACAGAGTTAACATAAATGCTCATGCAACTTTAGCTAGGTTCCCTGTGAGTGATGCTCCAAAACACCTATTACACATTCTCGCATTCTGCCTTTTCACTGCATTACCTGCACCTCCCCATCACTCAAACACTGTGCCTACTTCCTTAATAGAATACCACACTTATAAAATTTAACAGCCACTTCATATCCTTTTACAGCTCCTTCTCACTTCCACATAGGATACTACCTAAACCTATACTTTCCCCTACCCATCATTAAATCCGCAGACTGCTTTCATGTCCCATTTCACTACTGACAGTACCCATGAGAAGATGACTGTAGTGCCCTGCTATGACACAGCCTACACAATTTTGTACTGAAATGATGCAAACTAGAACCCCAAGATATGAATGCACCTCCTTCCTTTGATCACACTCGTGCGGGGATTCAGACCCAGATCTCTTCATATCACAATCACAGCGCTTTGACACACTTCAAACTAATTCCCTGACGATCTCATATCAAAACAGATTTCTAACAACCTGCTGCACCTATTGCCTCCACCACTCAGTACAGCTACACCTAAAACAGAAAGCAACTGGAGAGCATGCAGGTAATTCCTGTTTGCTACTTCCAGCTCCAGGGGCAGAGTTAAGGCTACGTGAACATTTACCTTAACTCTGTATTTCCTGTTTTTCCCCTGAGTTTTGCTGAACTCAATGTTCTGGAAGGCCGTAAGTTATCACCATGCAACCTTAACTCTTAAACTTTTTTGCCATTTAATAACAACTCTGAAGATGTGCAAGGCAATACATCATGGGATAAAAGATGCATGATCAAAGTGATTGACATACCAAAGATCAAGGAATTTAAATAACTACCTTTCCTGAAATGTTGCCATAACTACTGATAGAACTTGTGTGCCTGTTTTGGGTATGTCTACACAGCAACTAGACACTCACAGCTTGCCTTTTCCAGCTGACTAGGGCTTGAAGGGCTTCAGCTGTGCAGCTGTTTCACTGCTTGCGGACGTCTGGGCTCAGACAGGAGCTGAACTCTAGTACCCTGTGAGGTTTGAGGATCCCACAGCTCAGGCTCCAGCCTGAGCCTGAAAGTCTACAGAGCAGTCAAACACCCCCACAGCCCCAGTCAGCGGGCACAAGCCAGATGCTGGTTTTTCTTTGCTGTGTAGACATACCCTTAATGGATCACTGCAGTAAGTTTCTGGACAGGTACATTGATTTACCAACTCTGACCCAGAGACATTAATAGTCTTCATCTCCACTGAGAGCCTGGATAACCCTTTATACCACTTTTTTCATGGCTAAGTAGAGGCGTACAACCCCACCTGGGATTCACCAGGCAGTTTTAAAGTCTGCCCCTGACAGCAGAGAGTTTCCTACGTGTCACTGACTCTAAGGAAGTAAGCCTCTCCCCTCCAGCCTCAGAGGGCGAGACCGCTTTCAAACCATCGGGGAAGAACGACGCTCACTTTAATCCCTGTTTAGTAAACAAATGGCCTCTCTCAGCTCCCCGCACTTTGTCCCCTGAGCAGCGCTGGATCCCGGGAGGGCTGTTCCCGACAGCGCGCTCCAGGCCCTGGCCCGTGCCCGGGGGGTGGAGAGACCGGGCCCCCGGATGCCCAGCACCTGGCGGCACAGCCCAGAGCCCAGCGACCAGGCCCGCCCCCTACCCGCTCACCAGCCTGTCTCGTCCTCCTCGCAGCTGGCCAAGCGCTCCAGCTCGTCCGGCCTCAGAGGCTCCACTTCGTCCAGGAAGCTGCCCCCTTCCCCGGCTGCTGCGGCCGCCGGCCCGCCTCGCCTCTCCTCGGCGGGCGGCTGGCGGGCCCCGGCCCTGGGGCTAAGGCAGCGGCTCTCCAGTCCCAGCGGCAGGTCCCCCCGCGGGGAAGGGGTGGCGGCGCCGCTGCCGCTGGGGAGGCGCTTGGGGCTGGCGGGGGGCCCGGAGCGGCTGCGGAGCTGCTCGTTCTGCTTCTCCAGCTTCTTCACCAGCTCCTGCAGCTTCCGCACCTCCGCGTCCGCGTTCACGTTGGAGTTAATGTCCTCCATGGCAGCGGCGGCGGGACCCTCCGCCCGGCCGCCGGCTCGCTCGCGCGCGGGGCTGGCTACCTCACGGGCCGGTCACGTCTCCGGGATGGGGGGGGGAAGCAACCAGGGCCCGCCTCTACATGGCCGGGCCTGGAGGAGGCGGCGCCGCTGTGACTGCGCCGGGGCTGGGCCCGGCCTAGAGTGGAGCCGCCGCCTCGTCAGCTGCGCCGGCGGCCCAGGGCGGGAGGGAGATACACACATCCGGCCAGCGGCGCCATCTTGCCCTGCGCCCCGCCCCCAGCCGGGCGTCACGCACGCGCCCGGCACGCGGCCCGGTCCGGGACGGAGGCTCGTGCCGCCGGAAGCGCAGCGGCACAATGGCAGGGGCTGAGCGCACAGCAGGGGCCGGGCCCGTAGCCGCCGCTCCCGCTGCCCCCCGAGCGGGGCTGACCGCCGCCTGCGGAGCCTTGGGCAGCGGCGCCCGGATCAGCCTCGGTTCCTGCCGCTGTCCGAGCCCGCGTCCGCCAGCCAGCCGATGGGGGCGCTTACGTCACCCTGTTGCCTGGGCCAGCCGCCCTGGGCCAAGGAGTGTCCGCTGCTGCTGCGGCGCCTCGTTAGTGCCCCGTCCCGTCCCTGAGCAGCGGCTCTGCTACCCACCCCTGTGACCCGTCTGCCGGGGCTGGCGGCGGCAGTAAGGGTCGAGTTCAAAGAGCAACTGGCCCGTTTTAAAACTAACAAACGCGACGGGCTTCAGCCCCCACCCAAAGCTGTTGGGATCACACAAGTACTTGCCACCTTCCCCCAAGCATTGAGGCTGTGTAGAAAACAAATCTTTATTAAGAGAAAGAGGAAAAAGAAAAGTGGATGGGTGTATCTAAATGAGTAAGTAAAATACATGCATCCGACGAAGTGAGCTGTAGCTCACGAAAGCTTATGCTCAAATAAACGTGTTAGTCTCTAAGGTGCCACAAGTCCTCCTTTTCTTTTTACTGGGTGGAGGTAACTTTGGCAGTAGTTTGTGTAACTCAGTTCCACACCCAAGGGCTGAATGTTCCCTTTACCACACATTGCTTCCCTGTCCCCCATCTGGTAAACCACACTCACCATTGGGTATCAGTGAGTAGCATCATCCCATCATCCAGACATGTACTCTGGCACGATGGTCCCTTTCCAGTGCTTTGGGAAATGCTGCCTCCTCCCATCCCGAAGCTCTACTACCTAAACCATCTTTCATCTTTATTTAGAACAAAACTCTCCTGTTTTGCTGAGAATAAAACCACCTCAACAAGAGGCATAGAGCATTTTGTGGCGAACTTAGATTGACAAAGTATCAATGTAGACACTCAGCTTGGTGATGTTGCCATAAATGGCCCACAGGAGGTGTCTCGATACCCATCCTGACTGCTCTGGTCAGCAGTTTGAACTCCGCTGCCCTGCATCCAGGTACACAGGAATCTGCCCCTCCCTCTTTAAAGGACTGGCAATTTTTGAAATTCCACTTTCTGTTTGCTCGGTGTAGACAGCTAACATTGCATCTTCCCAGCTGACCGTAGCGGCTCCACACAGCAAAAGCTCTCTGGCCCGGAGCACACCAGAGTTATTAGATCTGCTGGGTCTGTAGGGAGAGGAGACTGTGCACTCCCTGCTTCACTCCAGCTGTAGGAACTTTGATACCTATGGTCAGATTTCTTGTGGTGTGATGGATAAGGGCTACAAACAGGATATGCATCAGTGCTGTGTGAAGATCAAGGAGCTAGGCAGGTGTACCAGAAGGCAGAGGAGTCAAACCATTGCTCTGGTACTGTGCCGAAGACCTGCCGTTTCTATAAGGACCTGGACACCATCCTTGGCGGCAACCCTATCACCAAGAGCCCCATGGCTACTTCAGCAGGGCTGGAGATAGCGGCCAGCAGACTCAGCCCCAAGGACGAAGAAGTAGGTTGGAGGATGAGATGGGACAGAAAACTGGTTCATCTGTTACTGTGATGAGCCAGGATCTCTTCTCAATAGTAGAGGGTTTGAGCCAGTCCTAGTGCTCTGTCTGTGATGCACATGATGCAGGAAAGGGGACTTCTGGTAAGTGAACATTTTGAGTTGATGCTGCTCTACATGAGGCAGAGCTGTCCTTTGCTTTTTATATCCTAGAATTGGGTTAAGGGAAAGAAATGTACAAAGACTAGCTGAGTCTGCATCTGCTTCCCATACCCCTGTGCAATACACAGTGGGCCAGGACTCTGTGTTAATACAATGAGAATCCTCCAGAGAGATCTCTAGGAAACTTTCCTGGAGGTACTCGCTCATCAGTCTTTAAACCATGATTTGAGGACTTCAGTAGCTCAGACATAGGTGAGAGATTTATCACAGAAGTGGGTGGGTGAGATTCTGTGGCCTGCATTGTGCAGGAGGTCAGACTAGATGATCATAGTGGTCCCTTCTGACCTTGATATCTATGAATCCTCTGCCGAAGGTTCCTTGGCAAAGCTGGTTTGTTCCTTCCCCCATTGTAGGAAACTTTCCCACACCAATCGCAATCACTTGTGCAGGGACCAAAGTGGCATACAGGCGAGGAGCGTAAGAGCCTGCTTTGAAGCCGTACGCATGCAGGAGATGCACCCTTTCAACCTTACCCTCAGGAATGAGATATTGGCTTCAATGACCCCACCTATGGAAAATGGTGGCAGAATTTACAATATTGTCCCTAGTTGCTTGCAGCGATCCCCTTAAAAAAATTCACTGTAACCCTTTGCGCCATCTTGAAACCCTACCCCTGTGTCAAATTTACCATGTTTAGAGCATTTACTGAGCTGTATGCATGCCAAAGGACAGTGTGAAAGAGGGGTATTTTACTCTTACGATTAGATGCGGTGAGTGCACTAACAATCATGCTTCTGTTTATTGTTTCTTGTGCTTCTGCAGATGTGGGAACTCCCTACACACCAGCAGAACACCTCCACCAGCTAAGGAAGCTGCCGAGGAGAAGCAAGGAGGACATGTTTTGGGAGGTGCTACAATCTTCTGTCGCCACAGAACAAGAACACGGGTCTTGGAGAGAGGTAGCTAATGAAATTTTTAAAATAGCTAGGCAGGAGAGGAAAGAGAGCCAGGAGTGAATTTTAGTGGTCCAGGAGCAGATGATAAAAGTGATGAAGGAGCAAACAGAGATGCTGCAGACCCTGATCGCACCTTCCAAATGATAGCTGAAGTTACACACACCTGTGAGAGCCTCCGTCAGGAGAGCGCCCTTCAGTATTATCTCCCTTTCAACCAAGCATTTTTTTTGTGTTTGTTGCTATTTAATGAAAAAATACCCGGTGAAAGATCATCAATCTTTATCTCCTACACGTGGTGGTTGCTGCTGGAATTAATACACAGTGGCAATTGGCACATTTGCAGACTACAACTCACGGTCAGAAAGCAGTCATAAAAATTTTCATGCAAGGCAGCAAGTTAACAAAGCATGGCAGAATGCTTTATAAAAAGACACATGACTGGTACTCATTCTCAAAATGGTGCCTCAAACCTTCCTGATTCGATAGCCCCCCATTGTGCCCCTCTAATATCCCTTGTATCAGACTGCTCAAAATTAGCCACCAAGCAATCCACCTCCATGCTGCACCTGGGGAAACTTTTCACCCTTATCCTCACAAATATCATGCAGCGCACAGCAGGCTGCTATGACCCGGGGAATATTTTCCTCATTTAGGTTTAACCTGCCATAAAGACAGCGCCAGTGAGCTTTTAATCTGCCAAACGCACATTCAGTGGTCATTCCGCACCTGCTCAGCCTATTGTTGAAGTGTTCCTTCCTGCTGTCCAGGTTTCCCATGTAAGACTTCATGAGCCATGGGAGTAAGGGGTACACTGGGTCTCTCAGGATCAGTATGGGCATTTCAACATCCCACATTGGAATCTTCTAGTCTGGAGAGAAAGTCCCTATTTGCAGCTTTCTGTGCAGGCCAGTGTTCCTGAAGATCCATGTGTCTGTGATGGGTTTGGGCCCTTTCGGGTATCACCTATTGTGCTGGCGTTTAACTGAGTCAGCCTATTCTGCCAGCCTGGGTCACCCCTTTGCCTGGCCTTGCTGGATTAGGCTCAAAAGCCTCTTCCAGCCAAGCACACAGGCAGAGCCACACCCAGCTGCACAGAGAGACAGAGATCCGCTCTGGAAAGATTCAGCCTTAGGGGCTTGACCCAATACTCTGGTGCCTACTCCCTTTAAGGGGTACAAACCCAAACATTTTATGAAATTTGCCCTCTCCCTCAGTGTGGAGGGAGATATGCACAACTTCTTGCCCCCTCAGTTAGAAATTGCATAAATTGGGTTTTATTATAAACAAGAAATACGTTAATTAAACTACAAAAGGTGAATTTTAAGTGAATATAAGAGATAACAGACAGAACAAAGCAGATTACTGAGCAAATCAAACAAAGTACGCAAGGTAAGCTCAAAATACTTAAGAAAGGTTACAAAATGTAATTTCTTACCCTAAACGTTGTTTTAGGCAGGTTGCAAAGTTTCTGTGGTTTAGAGTTCCAGTTATATTTCTTTTCAGACTGGACACTTGTCTCAGTCTGGACTCCTCCCTTGCCTTCCCTTCAGGTGGCTTTAGCAGTCTTTCTTCTTGGGCAGACAGGCCATGGAGAGGAGGAGGAGTCCCGTTTGCCTTCCTCCCCACCCTTAAATAGGATTTCCATAAAGCGGGAATCCTTTGTTTCCCAAACTTGACCCCTGTTCCCATCCAGTTACAAGAAGTCCCAGGTAATGTTTAGTATCAGGTGACAAGACCACCTGACTCTGTAGCATCCGTGAGTCACAACATCCATGAGTCAGTGGCAGCATGGAGCATCCACACAACTTTTTCACAGTCCATTGTCATCACTGATGGGCCATCAGCCCTGTCTGTCTTTTCCATTGTTGTACCTGAAGTGTTAGCAGTGGGCATCACCCAAAGTAGCATAGCTGAGATACAGATACATAGTCAATATTGATAACTTCAGATACAGAAATGATACAGGCTGTCATAAATATAAAGGGAAGGGTAAACCTCTTTAAAATCCCTCCTGGCCAGAGGAAAAATCCTCTCACCTGTAAAGAGTTAAGAAGCTAAAGGTAACCTCGCTGGCACCTGACCAAAATGACCAATTAGGAGACAAGATACTTTCAAAAGCTGGGAGGAGGGAGAGAAACAAAGGGTCTGTGTCTGTCTGTATGCTGGTTTTGCCAGGGATAGAACAGGAATGGAGTCTTAGAACTTCAGTAGGTAATCTAGCTAGGTATGTGTTAGATTATGATTTCTTTAAATGGCAGAGAAAAGAACTGTGCTGAATAGAATGACTATTCCTGTCTGTGTGTCTTTTTTGTAACTTAAGGTTTTGCCTAGAGGGATTCTCTATGTTTTGAATCTAATTACCCTGTAAGGTATCTACCATCCTGATTTTACAGAGATGATTCCTTTACTTCTATTAAAAGTCTTCTTGTAAGAAAACTGAATGCTTTTTCATTGTTCTCAGATCCATAAGGGTTTGGGTCTGTGGTCACCTATGCAAATTGGTGAGGATTTTTACCAAACCTTCCCCAGGAAGTGGGGTGCAAGGGTTGGGAGGATTTTGGGGGGAAAGACATGCCCAAACTACGTTTCCCAGTAAACCCAGTTAGAGTTTGGTGGTGGCAGTGGAGATCCAGGGTCAAAGGATAAAATTAATTTGTACCTTGGGGAAGTTTTAACCTAAGCTGGTGAAAGTAAGCTTAGGAGGTTTTCATGCAGGTACCCACATCTGTACCCTAGAGTTCAGAGTGGGGGAGGAACCTTGACACAGGCATACAAATTGCATAATCACATTCAGTAAATTATAACCTTTCCAATATCTTACAAGACCCATCTTGCATAAAGTACATCTCAGTTATGTCATATTCATATCATAAGCGTATTTTTATAAAGAATATGGAATGAAATGTCACAGCATCATGTACCTTTTGTGATCACCCTGTGTTGATATCAGTGAAATGACCCTGGTGGTAAGGACATATTTCCTTGTATCATTTTCATAGCCCCTGCTATACTACTGGTGATCCACAAGCACCTGCAATACCATAGAGAAGTGCCCCCTTCCTACTGATGTACTCCATCATAAGATGGTCCACGGCCAAAATTGGGATATGCATTCCATCTATCGTCCCACCGCAGTTAGGGAATCTCAGTGCTGCAAAGCCATCTGCTATTTCACGCACATTTACAAGAGTCACATTCCTTCGTAGCAAGATGCGATTAATGGCCCTGCACACCTGTATGAATGTAACCTCAACGGTGGATTTCCTGACTCCAAACTGATTTGCGACTGTCCGGTAGCAGTCTGGAGTTGCCAGCTTCCAAATAGTGGTTCTCACATGCTTCTCCACCAAGAGGGCAGCTCTCATTTTGGTGTCCTTGTGCTGCAGTGCTGGGGCGAGCTCCACACACAGTTCCAAGAAGGTGGCTTTGCACAGCTGAAAGTTTTGCAGCCACTGCTCGTCATCTGATACCTGCATAATGATGCAATCCCACCACTGAGTGCTTTTTTCCTGAGCCCAATAGCAACGGTCCACCATGTGCAGCTGATCCGTGAATGCCAAAAGTAATCTGGTGTTGTTTCTTTTCATGGCACGGAGCAGAGCAGGCACCAGCGATTCCTATTCAGATTTGGAGCTCATGATATACTGCATGATCAGCCATGTTGTGTTCATAACACTGACCACAACAGTAGAGAGCAGTGCAGGATCCATCCTTTCAGACAGAGATGGCGGGTGCATAGTAAACAAGGGCCATTGAAAAGTGGCATGAAACATAGAAACCCCTGGAATGATAGGACAGAAAAAACTGCATCATGGGATGTTGAGCCCACGCTCATGATGGTCTGCAACCCACTCCACCTTCCCACAACTCCTAGCTGCAGAAGGTGGTGAGTTGTGCAGTGGGTTAGCTACCACAGTGCTCTGCTCTCTATCTGATTGGAAAAGGCAGAATACCAGAAGTACCCATTTTCAGGTTCTCGTTCAGTTTAAAGAGTACAAAGTTATAGGTCATTCTTGACAGGTTTTAGAGTAGCAGCCGTGTTAGTCTGTATCCGCAAAAAGAAAAGGAGTACTTGTGGCACCTTAGAGACTAACAAATTTATTTGAGCATAAGCTTTCATGAGTTGTATCCTTTATCCTTTGAATGAACTCATCAATAAAGTCTTGATCCTGAAATTTGATCTACACAGGTGGACCCTTGTGCCTATGCACAGCCCCATTAATTTCAATGGAGCTCTGCAAGAGCAGAGATCCATGTGGATTGACAGAGACTGAAGCTTTTGACTATAGGCTCTTCAAGCCAGGAACCATGTCTCCATGTGTGTTTCTAGAGTGCTAGTACAATTAGAACCCAGTCCTGACTAAGGACTCTGTACCAAACTACAGTACAAACATTAATAACATATTTCTAATGTGTATTATATATTTTCAACAATAGTAAGTAGGAGACAGAAGACCACAGGAATGAGAAAGCTAGAAAAGAAGAAAGAGTCAAGAGGAAGAAACTGATGAGGAAAAGGTACAGAAAATGGAGAAGAGAATATCAGGAGAGGAATCAATGCTAAGGAAAGAGAGGACAGAGAGTTTCAAGTTGCTCAGTCATCTCTCTCCAGCACATGAAGGAGTGGCCTTGAAGGGAACTCCATCCAACCCTACCTTTTCAAAAAATTAATAATATACCAGATTATTACACAGAGAGGAGAGGCCCAAGAGCAAAATGTCTTCCCCCATCCCAGACTACATAGCAGCTCTGTAACTGTTCTGCAGTCTACTTGTCCAATGGCTGATGTTGCCTATATGGTGCACTTAGGCAGCACCCCACTGAGAAGCATTGGCAAGAGGATCCACCATTGTGTGAATCCTCCAATCCCCATTGTTTGTCCCTGGCTGTAGTTCCCCCACATCCAGCACCCAGTTCCACAAATGGCCCACCACAGCCATGGAGAACAGATCTGGGTTTGTCCCTAACACTCTTTCCCACCCTTGAACGGAGCCTCTTAACAGTCACTTGGAATGATGTAATTTGATGCAGCAAGAAAGGCTGTTTTCAATCAAATGTAGATTAAACTCTATGCACTGTTGTGTTGAAACACAGGGATCACATGCTCCCTTTTTATATTTGGTATACCTATGGTTATCTTTACGGCTGAGTAGGGATGGTATACTTGGGCAACCAGTTAAAGATTGGGCAGCTGATTATAGATCTCACACATGCCTTTATCACTACCTCTACCTACATATTTCAAAGAATTTGAAGTGCAATTCTACTCTAAAAAGTAACTCTCTAAAAAATGGCAAAGTAAGGTGTCATGTTTATTTTCTCTTCATGACTCCCAGATAAAAAGTTCTGTGTATAAATAAAACATATAGTTTTGCTAACTATCAGCTCTGCAAACTCAGCGTGGAATCTGGGAGCCAAAATGAGTTCTTTCATTCTTGCACATCATCATCAATAATAAAGTTTGTGCAGGTCAAACTATACCTTTGGTGACACCAACTGAGCAGCCCCTCTCATTGGATACTTTAATACAGTTCTCAACCAGGGATACATGTACGTAAAAAAATCTACATAAAAAAGATTAGCAAAGTCAGTACAAACTAAAATTTCATACAGACAAAATGAGAAAGTAAACAACTTTTCAGTAATAGTGTGCTGTGACACTTTTGTATTTTTATGTCTGATTTTGTATGCAATTAGTTTTTAAGTGAGATGAAACTTGGAGGTACATAAGACAAATCTGACTCCTGAAAGGGGTACAGTAGTCTGGAAAAGTTGAAAACCACTGCTTTAATAGACTCAGTTTTTAAGTCCAGAAGGGACCATTAGATTATCTAGTCCAAGGGTTCTCAAACTGTGGGTCAGGACCCCAAAGTGGGTTGCAACCCTGTTATAATGGGGTAACAAGGTCTGGTGTTAGACTTGCTGGGGCCCAGGGCCAAAGCCAAAACGCAAGCCCTACTGCGCGGGGCCAAAGCCCAAACCCAAGCCCCACCACCCAGGGCCAAGCCAAAGCCCGAGCCCCACCGCCAGGGGCCAAAGTCTGAGGGCTTTAGCCCTGGGCAGTGGGGCTCAGGCTTCAACTTCAGCCCTGGGCGGCGGGGTTCAGATTACAGCCCCCTTCTTGGGGCTGAAGCCTTTGGGCTTCAGCTTTGGTCCCCCTGGCCCAGGGTGATGGGGCTCAAGCTTTGGCTCCCCCCCTCCTGGGGTCATGTAGTAATTTTTGTATAACACAGGGGATAGAATTATACCCAGTTACCCCTTAGTCCTTCAGCCACGCTGGTCAACATTGGTTTAGGGTCCATACAAGGGTGTTGGGTTTTTTTATGTGGAATTTATATCTCAAGACCATACCTTTTAAGAATCAGCCTGATGACATTATCACTGCTGAGCATTTTGAAATATCGACATTTCATCCCTCCCTCACCACCCCAAATCAGTAAGAGTTTGCATTATTTGGGGTATACAGAATGAAGGCAGAAGAATTCTAATACATGAAATATGTGTATTTAAAATTTGAAACGTCAATCAATAATACATGTATGAATAATAAGGGTATATGGGGAGGGTAGGTGTATAGCACAGACCTTAATTTTCATTTGATACAGTGACCATTCTTTTTAATGTGAAAAATATTCAACAAATTATAAATAAAATAATAATTGTAACTAAATACTGTACTATGGAATCATTATAAATGGTTACTAGTGTTCTCTCATCTTCAAAACTACAGCTGAGTGTCCTAATCTGAGTAATGCATGTCAGGGTATCACTGGGTGATTCACTGAGGCCAGGGCAGAGCCAGCTCAGGGAGGTGCAGGTGGATGCTGGTGTAAGGCCAACTGGTGAGAGCAGGCTGGAAGCCTGGGTCAGGGACAGGGGGAGGCTAGAAGCCTGGGGCAGTCTGTAACACCACAAAGCAGAGGGAGCTGAATGGTGATGCTGCACAGACTGGCTCGCTGCTCTTCCTGTAGGAATAAGTAGCTGTCCCTTGGGTCATCTGACCCAGTCCTTGTTCATGGATTGGCTGCTGCAGCACACCTGAAGGATGAGTTATCGGAGGCTCTGGCTAAGGGCTTACCTCACAGTACTTTCCCCTCAAGAACACCTCCCAGGCATCTTCAGACCGGGCTTGTCAGGATGGGATCAGTGAAACTCATGTAGCAGATTGGTAGTGTGGATGTTACTAGCTGGTTCCCATAAGTGTTCTTCTGGGTCATACCCCTTCCATTCAACAAGGTATAGGAGGCTTTCCCCAAAGAATCTTGGAATCAAGAATTTGCCTTATGAGGTACTCCTCTTGTCCCTGCACCATGACTAGAGTGGGAAGAGGCTGTGTTCACCCAGGGAGCGAGTTGGGCATGTCCTTCTTCAAAAAGGAGACATGAAACATACGGTGCACTTGCATCATGGGGAGCAGCTGAAGGAAGGTTAGTTTGTTGAACGACCAAAAAGGGAACAAGGTACTGGTAGCTGAGTTTGTGGGAAGCACAAGAAGTGTTCAAATGTTGTGAGGAGAGCCATACCTTTTCCCCCAATAGTAACTGGAGGTTCAACTTCATGATGACAGTCAGCGAAGTGTTTAGTCTTCCTTGATAGTATCCAACTAGGATTTCGGTTTCTCCTGGAAGTGGTGGAGCTGTTTAACCAGGTCAGAGGCTGCAAGGATGTGGAAAATCAGTTGCAGGTTTGGGTGGAATCAGAAGTGAAAGCCATAGCCGGAAAAGAAAGGACTCTGGTGAGTGGATTTATGATCAGAGTTTTTATAAACGAATTCTGCAAAGGGTAGAAGTTGGACCCAGTCATCCTGATGCTAACTAATAAAACAACACAGATACTGTTCCAAAATTTGATTCACCCATTCTGAATGTCCATTTGTTTGGGGACAATATGCTGTGGAGAGGCACAAGTCAACATCCAAAAGGTGGAATAACTTGCCAGAAGTAAGAGATGAACTGAAGTTGGAGGAGCTTGAAAAAGTGATTGAAGAAGAAATGGGCTGTCATTTCCATGGTGGGCATCTTTCAACAGGGCATGAAGCAAGACTATTAGTATGGCTGTGTGATCCTGGGAATTAGGGAGGTCTACAATTAAGTCCATTGATAGGGACTCCCAGGGTTGGGAAGGACTAGGCAGTGGGACCAAGGTTCCAAGAGGTTTCATGCAGAGGACCTTTGTCCAGCAGCATACCTCGCAAAGTTGATGTAGGACCTAACAGAGGCGTGTAGTGTTGGCAACCAGAAATACAACAAAATCAATGTTATTGTCTTCCACATCCCAAAGTGGCTGACTAGGGGTAAGTCATGGCACAGCTGAAGAACTGTGATGCAAGACGGACCTTCTGGGACATAAACACAGTCTCTGAACAAGAATACCCCATTTTTAATAGAGAATATTAGATTGATGTTGGCACTGAGCCACTTTGCTGCGAATGTGTCATTACATAGCAAAGATCTCACAAGAGCTGGAGGTCAGTGTTCACTTGTACATTAGCAAAATGGCAGGGATTCAAGGTAATGGAGGGTCTTTTCCTGACGTCAAGGTACTCCCCTTTGTGGGAGTGTGTGTTGGGCTTGCCATTGCAGCCCCCAGGCCAGTAGTATAGAGTAAACTCAAAAATAGGAACTAAATAGGGACCATTGGATCTGGTGTTGATTAAGGGCTTTTGTGGAATGCAGTTAATCCAAGTTCTTGTGATCAGCGAACACTTGAACAGGTAAGCATATGCCTTACAGATGGTGTTGCCACTACTCAAAAGCAGCCTTGATGGCCAGCAGCTCCTTGTCATAGATTTCGTAGCTTTGTTCTCTGGGTGTCCACAATTTACTACAGGAAGCTAAAGGATGGAGAATACTAGATGCCCTGCTGGTGTGACAGCACAGCCCAGATTTACACAAGCAGATACATCTGCCTCAGCAACGAAAGACTTGGATGGGTCTGGGTGCATTAATATGGGTGCTGAGATGAAGGCCTTCTTCAGTTGTTCAAAAGCCAGTTGGGCCTCTGGCATCCAAAGACAGAGTTCTTTTGGAGCCTTGCATCATCGGGGATACCACTCAGGAAAACGCTTTGATGAACCATCAATAGAAGTTAGCGAACCCCAGGAAGCACTGATATCACGGGTGGTTTTTCGTGTGACCTAGTTTATGATGGCAGAGATCTTCTGGGGCTCCATACTAATCCCATCAGGTGAGATGACATAACCTAGGTTCATTTAAACTCAAACTTTTCAGGTTTTGCATATAAGCTACTTACCTGAGGTGTTCCAGTACCTATAGGACATGATAGTTTTGCAGAGTTGGGTTTTCAGACAAGATGAGAATGTCGTCCAAGTAGATTATGACAAACTGGTCTAGAACATCCTTGAAGATGTTGTTCAAGAAGTGTTGGAATGTAGTCAGGGTGTAGTGAGGCCAAAGGACATAATGAGGTATTCAGAGTAGCCATATCAGGTATGGAAAACTGTCTTGAGTCATTGTTCTCCTGCATGCAACTAGGTTGTATGCACCATGCAGGTCAAGCTTGGTGAAAATTTAGCTGCATCAACCCATTCCAGAAGTTCATTGACCAGTGGGAGAGGGTACTTGGTTTTAGATGTAATGTTATTCAGGGCCCAATAGTTGACACAGAGGCACAGTGTTCCATTAAGCTTCTTGACAAACAGGATGGGAGCTCCAGCAGGGAATGTGTAGGGCTGGATGAAGTCCTTGGTCATGTTCTTACCAATCTGGGTCAAGCTTCCTCTGTATGGGCAGGCAAAGTCCAAGTCCCTAAAGTTGCTAGATGCCCCGGAGTCAATCAAGGTGAGTGAGGCGCATCTTACTTTGGGTAAGGCTGTGGCCTGGCGCCACAGCTGGATTTGCAGATGGGTCTGGAAGGGAACCACTGGTGCAGGAGCACACATAGTAGAGAAGGTCCATTTGGGGAACCTGATCCCCTTGTTGCATTTCGCCATGACCCCTATATTGGAGCTGGACAAGGTTATTTCCTGGCACCGTGGCTGGGTTGAACTTGTGGGGCCACCCTGAAACAAAAGGGCCACACCCTCAGCAGTAAAACCAGAGGCCATTCTGGTACCGGCACTCTTTCAATCTGTGAGGTGTCTCTGAGTGGCATTGATTTTAATGGGCTCTGCGCAGGACTGGGCAGAGTGCATGCTCAAGGGGTCACAGTACTAGGTTGGGGTCCAGTGTTAGACCTTCTCTTCTCCGGGTGTCACTTGAGCAGCTGGTTATCAATTTAGACACAGAGCTCCAGGTAGGAGAACAACTCGGCAGGGGAGAAGGGTCAATTGGAGCCAGTTCCTCTTTTATTGCATCATTCAGCCTTCAGTGAAAGTGATAAATCTCTGCCGCCCCCATTCTAGGTGGTGTCAGCGGCCAAATTCTGGAATTGGGTTGCATAGGCAGAAACGAACTATGAAACCTGCATGAGGAACTGCAAGGCAGCTTTGACGCGATGAACTTTGTTAGTGTAACCAAAAATGAGTGAGAAGGATTGGATGAATTCTTCAAAATGGCCAAGAATTGGGTCCGCCCATTCCAGAAGGGGTGACACCTAGTCCAAAGCTTCTCCTGTCAGTTAGCTGAGCCCCACCTTTGCCTGGTAGTTTGGGTAAATGGCTGGCATATTATGAACAGCAGGTGGCATTGGTTAATGAACCCTCAAAACCTCTGTGGGTCACCAAACCAGTCTGGCAATGGAACTTTCAGACCATGCTCCAGGGTTCCAACTGCAGCCTATCCCACAGGGTGTGAAATGGTCTGGACTTGCATTTGGAGGGAGGCATTTTCCAGTTGCAGCTGGGCAACTTGATTATGAAGACTCTAGAGTAGAGTTGTCGCCTCCAGAGCTGAAGTGCCCAGGAGCTCCATCTAGGACCCAGAGCTAGGTGTAGCAGTTTATGGAAATTGTCACTGGGCGACTCACCGAGGCTGGGCAGAGCCAGCTCAGGCAGGTCTAGCTGATTATTAGGGTAGGGCAAAATGGTCAGAGCAGGCTGTAAGCCTGGGGCAGTTTGCAACACCAGAAGAGCTGAATGGTGACATTGCACAGACTGGTTTGCTGCTGCTCTTCCTGTGCGATTAAGTAATTGTTCCTGGGCGTCATCTGACCCAGTCCTTGCTCATGGTTTGATTGCTGCAGCATGCCTGAAAGATAAGTCATTGCAGGCTCTGGCCAAGGGATGAGTCATTGCAGACTCCAGCTGAGGGCTTACCTCACAATAGAAGTTGCTTCTTGTCATTGCCATTTTCATCTGCAAATGCTGAAGATTTTGTCAGGTCACACCTTCTTGCACACACAAAATATGGTAGATGGCAGTTTGGCACCGTTACACCCACAGCTCATAGATTTACAAGGTGCATCATTCTCATAAGAGCACTTGATTAATTTAAAATATCTGGAGGAGCAAGCGTGACATTATCTGGTCCAGTTTTTGGAAACAGAGTTTTGGAAGGAACTGTCATGCATATCTATCCATACTGCAGCAGATCAAGTGATGGTGCATCTAGAGCCAGTGCACTTTTCCCACACACATACCTGAAGATGTGCTCATTTTATATTTTCTATAAATGCTTCAGTTGTTGGTGGTAAGGAGCTGAGCTTCGGTGTTGATGTGGTAATCTTTACCCATTTTCATTGTCCATGATTTCTGCCATGCTTCCGTCCTGGTGGCACAGTTTGATTGTCCGTAGCACACAGCCATGAGTTTGATTTCCTGTTCAGTAACATCAGGCACTGATGTCACCAAGCAGAGAAAGGAAGTATTCAGCTCACAGTATCTTCAACACAGTGCCTTTGCTGAGGCCAAAATAGAAAGCTAGTGTAACGCAACCTGAAAGTGCATGGGCAGCTAACAGGCCTGGTACAATGTTTTGATGTTGCTCTGCAGTATCACAGATTTCTATTACAGTTCTCTCTCTTGGGCTGGGTTCCATAATCACTGAGGATGTTAAGTCCTGTTCAAGGTAATGGTGAAAGATTAAAGGCAAATATATCAGTGTCATTTCATAATACTGATATTCCCACCAGTTTCTCTTTCGCAATCATCACTAGTTGTTGTGCAAGGATGTTGTTAGTTTCCTCTTGCGAGGTGGCCATATCTTCTCTGTTGATTACCACACCTCTCTGGTGTATTTCAACTGGGGTGTTGTCTCCACCTGGGATGACTAGCCTATGCTTTTGTGTGTGTTGTTGGTGAAACTTCTTGTCTTGAATGAGTTCTCTACAAATTATGTCAATCAGCTGCCTCTTATTTTCAGTATATAAGAACATAAGAATGGCCATACTGTGTCAGACAAATGATCCATCTAGCCCAGTTTCCTGTCTTCTGACAGTGGCCAGTACTAGATGCTGGTGGTCAGCAGGGCCAGCCTTACTGGTGGGTGACGTGTGCAATTGCCCAGGGTGTCGTGGTGAAGAGGGCGAGGCTTGGTGCATTTAACTTAATACACTAAGATGGGCCCCAGCCTTCAGCCCTCTTTCCCCCTGACTTCCTCCACCTTCTCGCCCCCCAGTAATTCAGGGTGCCAGTGGGTTGGCAGCCCCTGTGGAGCCCTCATTGGTGTGTCTCTGTGCAGTGTGGTGGGAAAATGGGAGCCCAGCATGCAGCATCCTCTCGCACTATGAGATACAGTGGGGGCAGCAGCCCCAGGAGGAAGGCAGTGGCAGCTAGACCCCCTTGCCATGTGCAAGGATGAGTTTGCTGGCTCCTGAGCCTGGCCTCCTGTAGCAGTGTAGTAGTGGAGCATCATCTGCCACCGCACCAGGAAGCACCAAAAAAATGGTGGCATCAAGCCCAGCAGCTGCAGCACCTGGTGCTGGAGCAGCCACAGCTCCTGCACTCAGGTCGTCACAGCAGACAGCAGCAGCAGCAGCTGAGACTCTCCCCCAGTTAGCGCCCCCCCAGTACTGGCAGCCCCGGTAATGGTCAGCGTGCCGCAGCCACAGGAGCCCCCACCACTCCAGGTGGGGGGAGAAAGCCAGCAAGCCAGGGAACTGGCTTCAGCATGTGAGAGATGTGCCGTATATATGGGTGGACGCTCAGACACACATGTCGCTGGGTCAGTCCCTCTCACACCCTTCACATTTCTCTCACCCTCACAGATAGGGACACACACAAACACAGGCACATGTGTGTAGACACATGCACAGTCCCACTCACTCTTTCTGTCTTGGCATGACAAGCTACACCAACATAACCAAAGGGGAACAGAGACTGAGTCCTCGGGGCTCTGGCTGAACCTGCCACAATCCACCCAAGAAAGGGTTTCATACTATGGGGTTTGATCCCCTGTGTCCGTCTGTCAGAGGCACATGTACAGGGCCTCACTCAAGAGCTTCTGTTCCTGGCTAGAGACCCTCTGAGCAGGATGGACATTGTGTATTCTGGGTTACACCCTTATGCCAAGATGCTGGCTAGCAAATGATTTGCATTTTAATCCTATCTTCTCCCAAACATCACCTCTGTCAGTGGGATGTTTCAACAAGAAGTTGGGTTGTCAGCTACCCTCCATTCAGAAAAAACAAACACACATACACACAGAAATGTGTTAGTTTTGCTCTTTAAGTATTTGGCTTGAACGTGGAAAGTGAGTGGGAAAGCACTGATGGTCCTATTGCTTTGTAAAAAAATATCATTTTGACACAATTTGTCATTTTATTTTGTGACTGTATTCATACAGGATTGAATAGCGATCTGGGTATTGATGTTGCAGTTCTTATTCAAGCAAAGATTCCATTACCTTCACTAATACTACTACATATTTAAACTCAAACAAAGGGTGCCAAAATATAAGTTCACCCAGGGCACCATTTCCCCTAAAGTCGGCCCTGGTGGCCAGTCCTAGTACCTATCAAGACAACTTTCTTTGGAGGTAGCTGTGTACTTGTACTCAAGTGATGCACTCTTCTTGCTCCTGGAGTTCTGTCTTGTGACACTCTTTGTGCTGAAGTTTTTGTACCTCTCAAAGACAAGGTATATATCACCTGCTGCTAGCATGTGTTCAATGTAGTTTCTGAAATTGGTCACAAATTCCTGGATGATACTACTTACCAGCCAATGTATTATCCAAAGAACTGCAGAACCATCTATGACTGTGCAGGTAACTTCTTGTGAAGTATGTATACTTGACACTCTGTCTGCAGCTGCTTTTTTAGGTTAGACTTGGCCTCAGCAATCCTCATGCTACCACAATCAGTGAATACTGACAGTGGTACAGGAACAAACACACGTGACCAAATATTCTTGGTATCAACCCCTTGTGAACTTGCTTGTAGGCTTATCACTCTTCAACAGGTAAGGTTAGTGCCAAATACCTTTGTTGGAACAACCTAGTCAGTGCCTCTGCTATCCTTGGTGTTATGATATGGCACCCCGTTGGCCAGCTACACTCACATTTTTGCATTTGATGAATTCTAATTGTAAGTGACTGATGGTGGTGCCACTTTATCACTGATTATGTTTACTATTGCCCCAGTGCTTAGTGGAGGTCTAAGGGATCGATGCACAGCTCTAGCTTCTTACTAATGGCTTCTCTGCCCATGGGCTCTGCAGCCACCCTTGACTTGACAAAGTGCAGCTAGATAGTGATAGCTAGCATAGAAAATGAACAATGAGAAGCTTATAAGAAAAACAAAGCTGACTGTGTGTTTGGTTATAAACTGTCAATGTCAGTATTGTCCACTATTTGAAAATTAATTCTCATGAATGAATACATAAGAATCTGTTAAGTGAAGATGCTCTGAGCATACAAGAAAAACATGCATTGTGTCCCAGCTCAGAGGGAGGAGAAGGTGTACTGGGAAGGTATACTGCTAATACAGACACTGATATGGATATAATTAACGAGGAGGTACATATGTTACGTTCCATAAAAAAATATTGGTGTGAAGTTTTCATTAAAAAATAATTGAAATTCAGTGGAAGTGGTTTCACCGTTACCTGGCTTCTAAATCAAGAGAGAGGTGGTAATAAGTGCTCATATTTCAAAATGCTCAGGAGTAACAAAGTGTCATTAGGCAGCTTCTTTGAATTTAGCATGTTGAAATTCATAATCCAAAATACAAAACACCACACTTTGTATGGACACTATTTGTACACAAGCCAAAGGAAATCTGAACAATAGAATAAAGGGTGTAAGAATTGAAGTTGGGATTCATCCTTAATCAAAAAGGGGAATTTAGTGGAGTTGATGTTGTATCAGTCTATATTAAAGACCTTATTCTAATTCAGAATATTTATGGTATGAATCTAGAGTGTATTAGAATGATGGTTCATTAATATTTGTAAAATGCTTTGTGATCCTTGGATGAAATGTAATATACAATTAAGATTATTGTAGTAATAGTTACAATACTGTTTGTGTGAGTGGAGAGGTGAGGGAGTTCAGAGATAGAAAGTTAAAAGCAAGGACTGTCAACTTTTGGTAAACATGAAACAAAAAAAAAGTAAAAGACCACTACATCAGGAACGGACCCACAGAGTTGTAATTTAAGGACTGTTAACATTTACTGAGATCTAAATAGTTTACTATTTCTGATGTGAATAAAGGACGTTGAACTCAGACAAAATTCAAGTATTGCCCTTTAAGAATCAATCTATCCTGAATATGCACACACACACAAAAAACAACCAACAAATAACCAAAACACCCTTTCCACTTTGCCACAAGAGCAGGAAGAGTGGATTTTCACATGAAGTGAAAACCTGCTGCTGCAGATATTTTTGAACAGTTGCATTTTGAGTACATGCTTTCTGCCACTATCTTGTAAGAAAGGAACAAAATGTGTCAGAAAAGCCTTCAAACATGCAGTGAGAAAGTAGTGCTTTCAAAGTTTAGGGCAAATTTAACAGCATTAGATTGATTTAACCCTGCACCCTTCCACACGACTAAGCCATTTACTTCAACTTAAAGGGCACTTAAAATCAATTTCTGTACTCCTCTCCCGACGAGGGGATTAGCGCTGAAATCAACCTTGCTGGGTCGAATTTGGGGTAGTATGGTCGCAATTTGACGGTATTGGCCTCCGGGAGCTATCCCAGAGTGCTCCATTGTGACCGCTCTTGACAGCGCTCTCAACTCAGATGCACTGGCCAGGTAGACAAGAAAAGGCCCACGAACTTTTGAGTCTCATTTTCTGTTTGGCCAGCGTGGCAAGCTGCAGGTGAAGGCAGATCTCGTCAGCAGAGGTGACCATGATGGAGTCCCAGAATTGCAAAAGAGCTCCAGCATGGACTGAACGGGAGGTATGGGATCTGATCGCTGTATGGGGAGATGAATCTGTGCTATCAGAACTCTGTTCCAAAAGACGAAATGCCCAAACATTTGAAAAAATCTCCAAGGGCATGAAGGACAGAGGCTATAACAGAGACCCACAGCAGTGCCGCGTGAAACTTAAGGAGCTCAGGCAAGCCAACCAAAAAAACAGAGATGCAAACGGCTGCTCGGGGTCAGAGCCCCAGACATGCCGCTTCTATGATGAGCTGCATGCCATTCTAGGGGGTGCAGCCACCACTACCCCACCCCTATGCTTTGTCTTGGTCAGTGAATTATCACGCAACAGGGATGCGCATTTTGGGGATGAGGAAGATGAGGAGGAGGTTGAAGATAGCGCACAGCAAGCAAGCGGAGAAACCATTTTCCCCCGAGAGCCAGGAACTGTTTCTCACCCTGGACCTGGAGCCAGTACCCCCCAAACCCACCCAAGGTGGGCTCCCGGACCCGCCGGAGAAGGGACCTCTGGTGAGTGTACCTTTGTAAATATAATATATGGTTTAAAAGCAAGCGTGTTTAATGATTAATTTGCGGCCATTACAGCTACTGGAAAAGTCTGTTAACGTGTCTGGGGATGGAGCAGAAATCCTCCAGGGACATCTCCATAAAGCTCTCCTGGATGTACTCCCAAAGTCTTTGCAAAAGGTTTCTGGGGAGGGCAGCCTTATTCCATCCTCCTTGATAGGACACTTTACCACACCAGGCCAGTAGCACGTAGTCTGGAGTCATTGCATAACAAAGCATGGCAGCGTATGGTCCCGGTGTTTGCTGGCATTCAAGCAACATCCGTTCTTTATCTCTCTGTGTTATCCTCAGGAGAGTGATATCATTCATGGTCACCTGGTTGAAATAGGGTAATTTTATTAAGGGGACATTCAGAGGTGGCTGTTCCTGCTGGGCTGTTTGCTTTTAAATTGCCAACCCAACAGCTGTTTGGCATGGGAAATGAGGGTGTTGCTGTTTGAAACCATTCCCACATGTTATGAAGGTTAAAGAAACCAAAAGACTGTGGCTTACCATGGCGGCCTGCAAGCCGATTTCTGTTGCCCGCCGGCCCTGTGTGTGTGTGTGTGTGTGTGTGTGTGTGTGATCTCTCACACCAAACTGGCAGACCCTCAATATAAGAGGCAAAATGCGACCTTGTACCAAATGCACATGTGCTATGTAATGTTAACAGCAAGGTTCACCCTGAAAGAGTCTACCCATTGTTCTCTAAAATTTGTCTTTTTAACTACTACTTTCTCTTTTTTTTCCCCTCCTGCAGCTGCAAATGTTTCAGCGCTCCCCCTATCATCTCCGTCCCAGAGGCTAGCGAAGATTAGAAGGCAAAAAAAACGCACTCAAGATGAAATGTTCTCTGAGCTCATGCAGTCCTCCCACACTGAAAGAGCCCAGCAGAATGTGTGGAAGCAGACAATGTTAGAGTCCAGGAAAGCACAATATGAACGTGAGGACAGATGGCGGGTTGAAGATAATAAGTGGTGGGTTGAAGATGATAGGTGGTGTCAGCTTGCTGACAGAAGGCAGGAGTCAATGCTGAGGCTACTGGAGGATCAAACTGATATGCTCCGGCGTATGGCTGAGGTGCAGGAAAGGCAGCATGAGCACAGACCCCTGCTACATCCCCTGTGTAACCAACCACCCTCCTCCCCAAGTTCCATAGCCTCCTCACCCAGACACCCAAGAATGCGGTGGGGGGGCCTCCGGGCACCCAACTACTCCACCCTAGAAGGCTGCCCAAGCAACAGAAAGCTGGCATTCAATAAGTTTTAAAGTGCAGTGTGGCCTTGTCCTTCCCTCCTCCCCCACCCCTCCCGGGCTACCTTGGCAGTTATTCCCCTATTTTTGTGATGAATTAATAAAGAATGCATGAATTTGAAGCAACAATGACTTTATTGCCTCTGCAAGCAGCGATCGAAGTGGGGAGGGGAGGGTGGTTAGCTTACAGGGAAGTAGAATGAACCAAGGGGCGGGGGTTTTCATCAAGGAGAAACAAACAGAACTGTCACACCGTACCCTGGCCAGTCATGAAACTGGTTTTCAAAGCTTCTCTGATGCGCACCGCACCCTCTTGTATTGTTCTAACTGCCCTGGTGTCTGGCTGCGTTTAATCAGCAGCCAGGCGATTTGCCTTAACCTCCCACCCCACCATAAACGTCTCCCCCTTTCTCTCACAGATATTGTGGCGTGCACAGCAAGCAGTAATAACAATGGGAATATTGGTTTCGCAAGTTTACTGAGTCAGTAAACTGCACCAGCATGCTCTTAAATGTCCAAATGCACATTCTACCACCATTCTGCACTTGCTAAGCCTGCACATTTCCCAGTGCTACAACCCTTCGTAGCAGCAGCTCAGTGATTGCGTTGGCTACTTGGATCACAACATCCCCCACAGTAGATTTGCCCACTCCAAACTGATTCCCGACTGACCAGTAGCTGTCCAGCGTTGCAAGCTTCCAGAGGGCTATCGCCACTCACTTGTGAACTGTGAGGTCTGGTCTCATCTTGGTATTCTTGCGCTTCAGGGCAGGGGAAAGCGAGTCACAAAGTTCCATGAAAGTGCCCTTATGCATGCGAAAGTTTCGCAGCCATTGGGAATCATCCCAGACCTGCAACACTATGCGGTCCCACCAGTCTGTGCTTGTTTCCTGGGCCCAGAATCAGCATTCCACGGCATGAACCTGCCCCATTATCACCATGATGTCCACATTGCTGGGGACCATGCTTTGAGAGAAGTCTGTGTCCATGTCCTCATCACTCTCCTCACCGTGCTGCCGTCACCTACTCGCCTGGTTTTGCAGGTTCTGGTTCTGCATATACTGCTGGATAATACGCGTGGTGTTTAGAACGGTCATAACTGCTATGGTGATCTGAGTGGGCTCCATGCTTGCCATGGTATGGCGTCTGCAGGAGAGCAGAGTGGCAGTGGAAGCGGTGGGTGGATGATGATGCTGACAGCAATATGGTGCCCGCACTGAAAAAGGCACGAAATGATTGTTGGCCGTTGCAAGGGGTAGGCTGGCAGCAAACAGTACAGTACGACTGCTAGCTGTCATTGTCTCCTGGGTGCTCGCGGTGCTGCTGGCTGGGAGAGCAGCCTGAGGTAGAATGGCCCCCTCAGGGAGGGAACTCACAACCCTGGGTTTAGCAGACCAGTGCTCAAACCACTGAGCTATCCCTCTGCCAATATTCCAGGCAGGACTGAATCTCCATTAGACAAAACTTAAAGAAGAGAATGACCTGAGTCACTCCCATTTATGTCCAGGCACCCCTGACAGACCTCTCCGAGGTCTGCCAGGAGCACCCATATCTGCCCAGGTGCCCCGACTGACCTCACCGAGGCCGGCCAAGAGCACCCAGGAGATGACGAGGATGGCTACCAGACGTAATGCATCATCTGCTGCCACAAAGCAATGAGCTGCTGCTGTGCAGCAATGCAGTCCTGCGTCTGCCAGCACCCAGGAGACGTACTGTGATGGTGAACTGAGCAGGCTCCATGCTTGCCGTGGTATGGCGTCTGCACAGGTAACCCAGGAAAAAAGGCGAGAAACGATTGTCTGCCGTTGCTCTCACAGAGGGAGGAAGGAGGGGGGCCTGACGATATGTACCCAGAACCACCTGCGACAATGTTTTTTGCCCCATCAGACATTGGGATCTCAACCCAGAATTCCAATGGGCGGCGGAGACTGCGGGAACTGTGGGACAGCTACCCACAGTGCAACACTCCGGAAGTTTACGCTAGCCTCAGTACTGTGGACGCACTCTGCCGACTTAATGGTTTTAAGTGGGGACACACACAATCGACTGTATAAAATCGATTTCTGAAAAACCGACTTCTATAAATTCAACCTAATTTCGTAGTGTAGACACAGCCACAGAGATTGTGGAAGCACTTCTGTACAAGAACAGCATGGCTGGGGTTCTGTCAGGGGGACACTGACTGGAGGAACAACAGCTCTCCAGGGTATGCACCCTGCTGAAGTGAGCACATTTCAGCAGTAGCTCGGTGCAGTTGTAATTTTGATGGAACTCGCAGTAACTGGATTCTGAGCTTCAACTCCGTTCCTCACCCAGGAGGGCAGAGTGAGGGAGTCACAGTGGCAGTATGTCTCCTAGGAAAGTCGTTGAACATGAAGGCTGGTAGAACAGATTTCTAACTAGCTTTCAGCTTCAAGCTGAGAAAGTTGGAGTTATTTAGAAGAAGCTTTGTTTTCTGATGAAGAAATTGTTGCCTCCCAACATTCCAGAAAGAGGTGTTCAACATGTCCATACGTGCTCTTGCACATGCACAAGTGTATAACAAAACCCTTGACAAAAGGGAAAGTATGAGTCACCACAGTATACAGTACATACAAATGTTGCTCACACAGTGGAGTAACAGAGACCTCTCTCCTAAAATCCACTCTGAAGCTGTTAAATTAGTTCCAACAAAAAAAGTAAACAATGCAAGTCAGCTGACCATTCCTAAGAGATTCCTCAGCCCTCACCCAGACCTCTTCAATGAGGAAAAAACCCAAATTTCATTGGTGAGAGTCTGGGCCTAGGAGTTTTGATAACGCTGAAAAATTTCATTTTCAGTGATTGCTCTTTAATTAACATGAAATTCATCCTTTCAATGGCAGAGGGCCTTGTAGTAGTGTGAATGCGTTCAATGCATAATTCATGACTTAACACCTTTATAACTGTTAGGGGAACATTATGGCATTGTCTACACTACAGTAGTACACTATAATACACTATAATACACTATAGTCATATGAGGGAGACCTGGCTTCAACATTATGGTCCTCTTACCTGATTATAATATGGTAGCAATCAGTAGTGTAGATAGAACATAACTGAGCTAGAGCATGGAAGTGTCTTTTAACCAGGCCTAGATTAACCCATCACTGGGCCCTAGTCAAACATACACTTTGGGCCCCTACCTTCTGATATGAATAGCAACAAACAGCCAATAAATGGAAAGAAGGGACTTCAAACTGCACAGTCCCTATGTAAAAGGATAAATGGACACAAATCAGATATTAGGAATGGCAATATACAAAAACCTGTAGGAGAACACTTCAACCTCCCTGGACACACAATAGCAGATTTAAAGGTAGCCATCCTGCAGCAAAAAAAACTTCAGGACCAGACTTCAAAGAGAAATAGCTGAGCTTCAGTTCATTTGCAAATTTGAGCTTCAGTTCATTTGCAAATTTGACACCATCAGCTCAGGATTAAACAAAGACTGTGACTGGCTAGCCAGCTACAAAAGCAGTTTCTCCTCCCTTGGTGTTCACACCTCAACTGCTAGAAGGGGGCCTCATCCTCCCTGATTGAACTAACCTCGTTATCCCTAGCCTGATTCTTGCTTGCATATTTATATCTGCCTCTGGAAATTTCCACTACATGCATCTGACGAAGTGGGTATTCACCCACGAAAGCTTATGCTCCAATATATCTGTTAGTCTATAAGGTGCCACAGGACTCTTTGATGCTTTTACAGATCCAGACTAACACGGCTACCCTTCTGATACTTCAGTGATGTTCCCTCCCACATGTGCCATTGCAGCAAATTCCCATCCCAGCCTACTCACTTACTGCTATTGAAAAACGAAGCATTTCTTTATCCAGTGCCCTCCCCTCCATTCCCAGCAGAGACAAGGAAAGTAAGGCTCAGCTGTGCGTGAGGTCTATCTTTGCCCACTCATGACTGGTGCGGATTTGTGTACAAACTGAAAGAACATCACTCACTTGAGTAATCAGTATTGGAATGTGGCACATGGGGTCACAACTCGGAGGGGTGACTGGGCCAACTGTACGTGAGTGGCATCACAACACCAATCAAATTTGGCCCAGCCACCCCTCCATCATGACAAGAGGTGTCCAGGCCAAATTTGAGTAGTAGAGTGACCCCATTTGCCAGGTAGCAATACCACTCATTTAAGTGAAGTTTACAGTTTGTGTGCAAATCCACATATGTAAATAACACAACAAAAAACATTTTGGGTCCCAAATTTGGGTCCTTGGCACGTGCATAATTTGCCTATGTGTTAATCTGGCCCAGGTTTTAACTCTGGTAGCTATCAAGTCTAATATATAATTCTGTAACTTCTTTTTAATGTGCTTTTTCTTTTCCAGCAAGAAAGATAAAACACAAACAAACAAAAAAACCCAAATCCTATGTTAATAGTTCAGTCACCACCATGTCTAATATGATTATGTAGAAGGCATCTAGACCTTTGGGCTAAAGCATGTTTTAGCACAGTGAGTTCCTGGTCCATGATTGGGGCTCCTAGGCACTATGATTTTAATTAAGTAAGCTAGCTGTTTAGAATAGAGCCTGTCATAAATATAAAGGGAAGGGTAAACCCCTTTGAAATCCCTCCTGGCCAGGGGAAAGCTCCTCTCACCTGTAAAGGGTTAAGAAGCTAAAGGTAACCTCGCTGGCACCTGACCAAAATGACCAATGAGGAGACAAGATACTTTCAAAACCTGGGAGGAGGGAGAGAAACAAAGGGTCTGTGTCTGTCTGTATGCTGGGTCTTGGCCAGGGATAGACCAGGAATGGAGTCTTAGAACTTTTAGTAAGTAATCTAGCTACGTATGTGTTAGATTATGATTTCTTTAAATGGCTGAGAAAAGAATTGTGCTGAATAGAATAACTATTTCTGTCTGTGTATCTTTTTTGTAACTTAAGGTTTTGCCTAGAGGGGTTCTCTATGTTTTTTAATCTAATTACCCTGTAAGATATCTACCATCCTGATTTTACAGGGGGGATTTCTTTATTTCTATTTACTTCTATTTTTTATTAAAAGTCTTCTTGTAAAAAACTGAATGCTTTTTCATTGTTCTCAGATCCAAGGGTTTGGGTCTGTGGTCACCTATGCAAATTGGTGAGGCTTTTTATCCAACATTTCCCAGGAAAGGAGGGGTGCAAGTGTTGGGAGGATTGTTCATTGTTCTTAAGATCCAAGGGTCTGGGTCTGTAGTCACCTAGGCAAATTGGTGAGGCTGTTTACCAAACCTTGTCCAGGAAGTGGGGTGCAAGGTTTTGGGAAGTATTTTGGGGGGAAGGACGCGTCCAAACAGCTCTTCCCCAGTAACCAGTATTAGTTTGGTGGTGGTAGCGGCCAGTCCAAGGACAACGGGTGGAATATTTTGTACCTTGGGGAAGTTTTGACCTAAGCTGGTAAAGATAAGCTTAGGAGGTTTTTCATGCAGGTCCCCACATCTGTACCCTAGAGTTCAGAGTGGGGGAGGAACCTTGACAGAGCCATACTGTAAAGTATTGTAATTAAATATTATTGTTATTGAGCCCATGAAGGTTTTTATAGATATTAATCAATTAGTCTTGTTAGAGTTGGTATGGGAACCCCCATTTTTTCATGTTCTCTGTATATGTCTTCCTACTGTATTTTCCATTGCAAGCATCTGGTGAAGTGGGCTTTAGCCCATGAAAGCTTATGCTCAAATACATTTGTTATTCTCTAAGGTGCCACAAGTACTCATTCTTTTTTCTATAGCTACTAGCATTCACGGCACATCATACTGCCAGTATTCATATGCACATTAAAGTAATCCAATCTTTATCCATTGTAGAATTAAATTCACTGAGGTTTATGGTTCTTTTTAAAGATTAGTATGAAGCTGACTAGTTTAACGATTTTTCGTTCCAACATGTATCCTATTTAATCGCTCTAGGTATTTGCACAGAACTTATCAGTGTGGTATCTAGCACCTTCCACATTTTTACTTTAGAATCTTACTTCTTAGGAGAAGTAATTTTATAAGTCTTCATTTACAGTCCATTAACAATCATTCTAGTGCCCCTTAGTGAATGAGAAATAATTTACCAACGACAATTTAAGAATTGTTTCAGAGTAGCAGCCGTGTTAGTTTGTATCCGCAAAAAGAAAAGGAGTCCTTGTGGCACTTTAGAGACTAACAAATTTATTTGAGCATAAGCTTTCGTGAGCTGTAGCTCACAAAAGCTTATGCTCAAATAAATTTAAGAATTGTTCTTTGTAATTAACAATTTTTTTAAGATACAGATTCTCCTTTGATCCAGAGCCTTGTATGTTGGACACAAAGAAGACTAGTTAAAAGTTCTCAGATATATTCTTCAAAAAGTTCACTGTTCAGTAACCTGTATAAGGATTCCCTTTTTATTTGATATGTATACCAGTATATTCACACAACAAATTAAAGTTTTTCAGTTTTATCTTGGAGTTATCATTATCATTTACTGACATTCTGAGTGCAGTGTAAGACAAATATTATGGTTGGAGTCAAGTAAATAAGATCACTGGGAAAAAGCTGTTCAGCTGTCAAGAAGATAATGATTTATAGGCTTGTTTGTAGGGTACAAAAATGATTTCAGGCGTTGTAATATACAGGGAAACCTGTACAAGACACCACCCTTATGAGGCAATCTCCTCTTATAACACCCCAAAGAGTCTTCAAATATATTAAGTACAGTTCTGTCCCATATTTTCTTAATGAAGTTGATTTTCTAGTAAGAGATTTCATTAGGGTTCTTAAGATAAGTTTCCTTTATTTTCTTTAATAGCAGGAAACGACATCAGATCTTGTATGAAATACACGATACTTGAAAATGAACTATTTTCAACATACTGGGAGTTTCAAATGTTGAATTTACATGTATGTTGACAAAGAAAATTCCCAGTTAATTACATTTAAAAACCCTCCAACTAATGAGAAATTTGTATACAAAAAGGGAAGACTAAAAGATATATATGTCAGCATATTTTTAGGTCACCGGCTAAATTAACTTCATACTTTTAACTATTCCCGTGAACTGTACCCAATAAAAGCTATGCTACTGAATGAAGAGAAAATGTACAGTACATTGATTCTGACAAAATTCTTAGGATTTGTAACCTAGGAGAGAAGGTGTCATAAAAAGTCTGTAGGTAAAAATTTAGTGGAGAATTATGACAATGAACATACTGCAAGCAGAAAATAACTAAAAATATATTCTAAAATGCTCCACAAGTATCTACATTTGTAGAAAAATGTATGATGTTGTATTTGAGAATAGTGTGTGATTATATTATTACAGACTTCATTATAAAGCAACCTTACTGATTTTTCAGCGTTAAATTCCATAGATTTGTATTATATAAGCTTCAGAGTAACAGCCGTGTTAGTCTGTATTCGCAAAAAGAAAAGGAGTACTTGTGGCACCTTAGAGACTAACCAATTTATTTGAGCATAAGCTTTCTTGAGCTACAGCTCACTTCATCGGATGCATATATAAGCTGTTTCCACAGGAAAAAAGTTAATAGAATGCAAAAGCAACCAAGCACCATCTAGTGGCTACATCTCATAATACCAGTAATACAATGCTCAGACTATACTGTGTGACTTTATGGCCATGAAATTAATACAAGCATAAAACTTGCTTTCATTTTAAAAAAAATTATTTTGAGCATGAGGTATTCTTGGCATCAGTGAGTTTTGGAAATTAGATTATATTGGTTTTGGTGATGGGCTGAATATATTTCTGAGGGAGGGTTTCTGTTATTAGGAGATTTCAAGTAAGGCACTCCCACCTAAATACTCCCATTAAAAAGTGTAAGAGAAGAGAATTACAGAAAATATTGTTGTAAATTCAACATTTAATCAACAGTAACATAAAAAATGCAATTAATATCAGCCTGTAAGTTAATCATATTACCAATATTTACCAGTTACCAAAAAATAATTACTTAAAACCACTTAAATAATAAGGAACTATGGGCCAGATTTTTAAAGGTATTTAGCCTCCTAAAGATGCAGTTAGGTGCTTTAGCTTAAATGCAGCTTTAGACTGTACAGACCCCATGCTGGCTTTGCAATCAAGGAGTTAACACAGCAACCACCAGTCAGCACTGACTGGCAGCCTCATTTCATCTGAGAGAATAAAAGAGCTGGGAAGCAGAGGGGAAGGATGGCTTCCAGAGAAGCAAGCAGGCTGGAGAAAGAAAGTCCTATGAGCAAGCTGGCAAAAAGCCACCCAGCGTATGTGTATACTGCAATTACACACCTGCAATTGGCCTATGCCAGCTGACTCTGGCTTGCAGGGCTAAGGGGCTATTTAACTACTGGTTTGGGCTTCAATCCAAGCTCTGGGACCCTCCCACCTTGCAGGGTTCTAGAGCTCGGGCTCCATTCCGATCCTGAATGTCTACACTGCGTTTAAACAGCCCCACAGCCTAAGCCCTGTGAGCCAGTATCAGAGGGCACAGGCCAGCCATGGTTTTTAATTGCAATGTAGACATACCCCCAGAGAAGGGATGACCAGATCTACAGGCTGGAAAAGCCTACAAAAACAAGGGAGGTAGGAAGGAGCTCAGGGCACAGCAGGAGGAGTTGTTAAGGCTTGATTCTGCCTGCCTGGTTTAAGGGCCCTGAGCTAGAACCCAATGGAGTGGATAGGCCACTGATCTCTCAGACTCAACAACCAAAAAGGTTTCTAGACCCGTTGAGGACCAGGACCAATTAGTCCTGCCAAGTATAAGGGTAAACCTGTACACTGCAGTGGGACTGAGACTAATACCTTTATTGCTCAGAATGGGACTACCACAGGGACTCAGGCAAGAGGAGATGACTGACTGCCATACTGAGTGGACTCCGTGCAATGCTCCATCTGACCAGAGGACATGCTTTCATATTAGCACACCAGCTCACAGGCATGTAACACCCACTTAAAAATCTGGCGCTATGTCATTTTTAGAATGCGAGGCAGTGAATCAGCGTGGTAGAACTCTCTGCTGGCTAATCAAGTCGTTATTTGGCCTAGACACAGAGGAGATAAACCCCAGTAGGATAGTTCCTCCCTGGACCTACTGTGACTTTGCACTCCATAATGTTTTGTGGAAATATGCTTATGAGTGTGAATATAATGTAATTGGAATATGCTTTATGCAAAAGGTCTCTTGTAAGATATCATTACAAGATATAATCTACTGAGTGTGTTCCTCCTATTTGTATGAATGTATCCTTCTTGTACTTTAAACTAGGAATATGTAGAATATGACCCCTCGCTCTCACAGACCTTGGGAGACAAGCCTGTCCTCTCTTACAGACAGCCCCCCAACCTGAAGCAAATACTCACAAGCAACTACACACCACACAACAGAAACACTAACCCAGGAACCAGCCCCTGCAACAAAGCCCGTTGCCAACTCTGTCCACATATCTAGTCAAGGGACATCATCATAGGACCCAACCACATCAGCCACACCATCAAAGGCTCCTTAACCTGCACATCTACCAATGTGATATATGCCATCATGTGCCAGCTATGACCCCCTGCCATGTACATTGGCCAAACCGGACAGTCTCTACACAAAAGAATAAATGGACACAAATCAGACATCAAGAATCGTTAACATTCAAAAACTAGTAGAAGAGCACTTCAATCTCCCTGGACACTCAATAACAGACTTAAAAGTCGCCATTCTTCAACAAAAAACCTTCAAAAACAGACTTCAATGAGCAACTGCAGAACTGGAATTAATTTGCAAACTTGACACCATCAAATTAGGACTGAATAAAGACTGGGAGTGGCTGGGTCACTACAAAAAATAATTTTCCCTCTCTTGATACTCACACCTTCTTGTCAACTGTTGGGAATGGGACACATCCACTTTGATTGAATTGGCCTTGTTAGAACTACAAAAAGTAATTTCCCCTCTGTTGATATTCACCCCCAACAGCATTACACTGTTGACTTATATTTACCTTATGGTCCACTATGACCCCCAGATCCCTTTCCACAGTACTCCTTCCTAGACAGTCATTTCCCATTTTGTATGTGTGCAATTGATCATTCCTTCCTAAATGGAGTACTTTGCATTTGTCCTTATTGAATTTCATCCTATTTAGTTCAGACCATTTCTCCAGTTTGTCCAGAGCATTTTGAATTTTAATCCTATCCTCCAAAGTACTTGCAACACCTCCCAGCTTGGTATCATCCGCAAACTTTATAAGTGTACTCTCTATGCCATTATATAAATCATTGATGAAGATATTGAACAATGCCTGCTTGTTTCATAGATGGTGGGGGGATCTCTGTCCCCTGAGGAAATTCCACAGAGGGAACTTCATAGAATGTGCTGTTCTGTTCCCTCATTATTTTTAACTCATTATTTCTATACAGGAGACAATCTGTTCCTTGGGAAAAGTTACTCCTTGTCTGACCTCCTAGCTGCAGGGCAGGTAAGGTTTTCCATCTGATATGTCATTCTGAAGGGGTATACAAATGCCACACTAGAGAAGGCAGCATTAAAGAGCTGCTCTCGACACGGACGCCCCACCCCACTATATCTGCAAAGCCTGCACAAGCTGGAGATAGAGCTTAAAAAATGGAAGCAGAGTAGCTCAGACACAAACAGACAGGGGACCTGACTTCTGAACTCTGGAAAGGAGCACCACAGGTGCTCTTGCTGTCTGAGGCTTGGAGATACTGACTTGGGCAAGCCTGCACAGGGGGAATGCTGACTTTTGAAAGTCAAACTTTAATTTTGTGTTCAGTTCTTCACTTTACCCTGTGGGAAGAGGGCCCACTGGTCGGAAGTGATCCAGGGAGGCAACTGAATAGCATGCCAAGCTACAGCTCTTAGGTGTCTGCCGTTGGGCCCTCCCGCTAACTTCTAAAGTGGAAACAATGACAGAAGTCTTTCACTCAGTGGGGAAACCTAGTTGGGGAAGATCCTGAAGGTGCCAGTGTCCTGGTGCCAAGACTGACCCAAGGGGAAAGCCCTGAAGCCCTTGCTGACTTCTGAGTCCAGTAATGTGGAAGTCTTCACTCTGTGTATCCCAAAAGGGGAGAACTTGAAAGTGCAACCCAGCTGGAGGTCTGAGTCACTAAAAATGACAGACAGCAGAGCAGTGAGAAATACAGTGAGAAAGGGAAAGACCTGGGAGGAAGACAACCTGCCATACTCCACTCTGACCGCTAGATGGCGGTGCCAGTGACTGTTCCCTTTCACATTACAGTCAGACTGTTATTAGCAGTATTCTTTCCTTCCTTCCTTCTGTGCCCTAGCCTCTCACTTGTGTGCTTTTTGTACTGAACTCCTAACAGTCAGTAATGTATAAGGACCTGATAGAACTCCCATTGTAGTCAATCAGTCTCCCCCTCAGTGGCGCCAAAGAGGAGAGACTGGGAGGGCAGGCAAATGTCCATCCCTGCCCACCCCAAGTTTTTTGCAATTGCTCAAAGTTCCCTTCCACATGCTGAAGAGCAGAGATAGTGGAAAGGGGGGACATGGCAGTGGACCCCAGTCAGTAGCAAGCTGAAACCTCTCTTAAAACTAAGTAATTGCTTTGCCACAAAAATGCCTATTGGGAGGCTGCTCCCGAACCTCACCCCTCTGATGGTTAAAACCTAATTTCCAGCTTGAACTTTTTTCATGGCCAGTTTAAGGCCATTTGTTCTTGTGCCAGCATTGTCCTTTATCTTAAATAGCTCTTCTCTGTCCCTGGTATTTACCCCTCTAATGTCTTTACAGAGAGCAATCATACAATGTCTCAGCCTTCTTTTTCTAAGCTAAACAAGCCAAGGTCTTCCAGCCTTCTCTCAAAAGAAAGGCTTTTCATTCCACTTACTATCCTAGAAGCTCTTCTCTGTACGTGCTCCCGTTAAATTATCTTTTCCTTGAACATGGGTGACCAGACCTGGACACAGTATTCCAAACGAAATCTTATCAGTGCCTTTACAATGGCATTAATACTTCTTTCTCTCTACTGGAAATGTCTCGCCTACACATCCTGGGATCACATTTGCCTTTTTTCGAAGCTGCCTCACACTGGTGGCTGAGTCATTGTTTGGTCAGCCCACACATCCAGGTCTCTCTCCTTCTCTATTGGTTGGAACTGATGAGGCCTCAGCTTGTAGCAGAAATTATTATTAGATCCGAAGTGTATGCCTTGCACTTTGTACTATGAATTTCATCTCATTTCTGTCACTCCAGTCTTCAAGGTCTGATCCTCCTTCAATAATCTGATCCTCCTCTGTATTGATACTGCCTCCCAACTTAGTATCATCAGCAAATTTCACTAGCATACTCCTACTCTTTGTGCCCAGGTCATCCATAAAAATGTTCAATGAGACTGGCCCCAAGACTGATCCTTGAGAAACCCCAGTAGTAAGCTCCCTCTAGTCTGGAGGACCAGGATTCTAACTGCAGGTTTGGATGGCTTATATAGTAATGGTTTGAACTATTTGATATAGTCAATATTCATTATGAATTTCTCTCATTTTGTGGTTAGAGAACTCTTTGCTCTTTCTTCAAGTTTTATGAGTATCCATCAAATAAATTAGCCAAATAATCTTCAGACTATGGCTTGTTCAGTAACTATTACCTATACCCTATTTATTATTTATAATGGGTGACTCTGTTCACCAAAATCCTGTGGTACTGTTTCTACTTCATGATTGGATGATTAAACACCCCCTGTATTTGTTTAATAACTGAAGGGACAATATCAGCTTCAAATCACATGCAAACAAGCATATTTCTTTACCTATGTCACCAGTAAAACCTCAGCTTATTAAGAGTGATTTAAAAAACAGCAACACCTGTTCATAAAGTTTAAAAGACAAAATAAGTAACTTAACTAAGGAAAAAACGATTACCTACCTTTCCAAAACAGTTGTTCTTCAAGATGTGTTGCTCACGTTCACAACATTCTAGATGTGTGTGAGCCCACATGCACAGTCATCAGAGATTTTGGCCTTAGCTGTATCCATAGGGTCAGCTGCGGCACCCCCTTGAGTGCTGCACTCATAAGCTGGCATATTGGGCGCCGCCGTCCCTACGGCCTCTCAGTTCCTTCTTGCCGGCAACTCCGACAGAGGGGCAGGAGGATGGGTAATGGAATGGACATGAGCAACACATCTCGAAGAACAGTTACGGAAAGGTAGGTAACCGTTTTTTCTTCAAGTGCTTGGTCATGTCGATTCCATTCTAGGTGACTCACAAGCAATATTCTCGGAGGTGGGCTAGGAGTTCATGATCTTGCGGCACTGCTATGTAAGAGCATAATGAGACGTGAACGTGTGGACGGATGACCAGGTGGCCACCCTACAGATGTCCTGGATAGGAATTTGGGCTAAGAAAGCTGCCAGAGAGGCTTGCACCCTGGTTGAGTGGGAGTTACAATTGCAGGAGGGGGCACCTTAGCCTCATCCTAGTAGAAGCGAATGCAGGCAGTGATCCAAGAAGAAATTCTTTGAGCAACCTTTCATCCTGTCAGCCACCGCGACAAACAATTGCATCGACTTGTGGAATGGCTTGGTTCTTTCAATGTAGAAAGCTAGCACCCTCTTGACATATAGGGAATGCAACCTACACTCTTCCTCCGACTTATGAGCCTTTGAAAGAAAGACAGGTAAGTAAATGTCCTGACCCATATGAAACTGTGAGACCACCTTGGGCAGGAAAGTCGCAGCTGGACCTTGTCTTTGTAAAAGACCGTGTAGGATGGTTCTGAGGTAAGCTCCCTAATCTCAAAGACTCTATGGGCAGATATTATTGCAACCAAGAATGTGACCTTCCAGGAAAGGAGAAGGAAAGAGCAGGAAGCCAGAGGCTTGAAGGGGGGTGCCATGAGCCGTGACAGCACAAGATTCAGGTCCCATGGAGGGACAGGGTCCTTGACGTGCAGGTAGAGGTGCTCGAGACCCTTGGAGAACTTGGCAGTCATGTCCTGGGGGAAAACCGACCTACCCTCGAGTGGCGGATGGAAGGCTGAGATAGCCAAGTGGACCTTAATAGATGAAAGGGATAGGCCTTGGAACTTGAGATGCAGAAGGTAATCCAGGATTAGCTGCAGTGAGGCCCGCTTGGGCCAAATGCCTCTATCTGTGGTCCAACAAGTGAACCGCTTCCATTTGGCCAGGTAGGTCACTCTGGTGGAGGGCTTTCTGCTGCCCAACAGGACTTGGACACTCGCTGAGCACTCCTGCTCCTCTGCATTAACCATGTAGCAGCCAAGTCGTCAGGTGCAGCGCTGGCAGGTTCGGATGCAGAAGACTGCCATGGTTTTGGGACAGCAGGTCCGGCCAGAGCAGTAGCTGTAACGGAGCAGTCACCGAGAGGTCCAGCAGCATGCTGAACCAGTGCTGGTATGGCCAGCCCGGCGCTATGACTATCGCCTTCGCCCTGTCCTACTTGATCTTCATGAGGACTCTGAATTAATGGCACTGGAGGAAAGGTGTACATCAGAGCCCTCAACCACAGGAGCAGAAAAACGTCTGACAGGGAGCTTCTGTCAATCCCCTGAATCAAACAGAAAACATAGCACTTCCTGTTCTGCCTGGCTGTGAACAGGTCCACCCTGGGAGTCCCGCTCATCTGGAAGATGATACTGACCACTTCTGGATGGAGGGATCACTTGTGGTGAGACAAGAAGGACCCGTTGAGGCAATCTGCCAAAGCATTCCTGGCCCTAGGGAGGTCTGCAGCTACAAGGTGGATGTCGTGTTGTATACAGAAGTCCCAGAGCTTGAAGGCTTCCTGGCAAAGGGAAGACGACCTGGCTCCGCCTTGCTTGTTGATATAGAACATAACCATTGTATTATCCATCAGAACCTTGACCACCCTGCTTTTTATGTGAGGGTCAGAAGGCTTGGCAGGCCAGGGGAACTGTTGTGAGCTCCCCGACATTGATGTGTAGGGAGCGATCAAGATTCGACCAACAACCTTCCATGCTGAGATTCCCCAGGTGGGCTCCCCACCTCTGGTCTGAGGCATCAGAGATGAGGGTCACCGATGGGGATGGAGCCGTCAAGGAAACTCCTGCCAACACCGATGCAGGATTCTGCCACCATATGAGTGACGACAGTATGTGGTCCGGGACCCTGACTATACAAGAACAGCTATACTGGATCAGACCAATGGTCCATCTATCCCAGTATCCTATCTTCCAACAGGGTCAATGCCAGGTGACCCAGAGGAATGAACAGAACAGGTAATCACCAAGTGATCCATCCCCTGTTGCCCATTCCCAGCTTCTGGCAAACAGAGGCTAAGGACAACATCCCTGCCCATCCTGGCTAATACCCATTGATAGACCTATTCTCCATGAATTTATCTAGTTCTTTTTTGAACCCTGTTACAGTCTTGGCCTTCACAACATCCTCTAGCAAGGTATTCCACACGTTGACTGAGTACTGTGTGAAAAAATACTTCCTTTTGTTTGTTTTAAACGTGCTGCCTATTAATTTCATTTGGCGACCCCAAGTTCTTGTGTTATGAGAGGAGTAAACAATATTTCCTTATTTACTTTCTCCACACCAGTCATGATTTTATAGAACTCAATCATATCCTCCCCCTTAGTTGTCTCTTTTCCAAACTTAAAAGTCCTAGTCTTATTAATCTCTCCTCATATGGCAGCAGTTCCATACCCCTAATCATTTTTGTTGCTCTTTTCTGAACTTTTTCCAATATATCTTTTTTGAGATGGGGCGACCACATCTGCACGCAGTATTCAAGATGTGGGCATACCATGGATTTATATAGAGGCAATATGATATTTGCTGTTCTATTATCTAGCCCTTTCTTAATTATTCCCAACATTCTGTTTGCTTTTTGACTGCCGCTGCACATTGAGTGGATGTTTTCAGAGAACTATCCACAATGACTCCAAGATCTCTTTCTTGAGTGGTAACAGCTAATTTAGACCCCATCATTTTATATGTATAGTTGAGATTACGTTTTCCAATGTGCATTACTTTGCATTTATCAACACTGAATTTCATCTGTCATTTTGTTGCCCAGTCACCCAGTTTTGAGAGATCCTTATGTAGCTCTTTGCAGTCTGCCTGGGACTTAACTATCTTGAGTAGTTTTGTACCATCTGCAAATTTTGTCACCTCACTGTTTACCCCTTTTTCCAGATCATTTATGAACATGTTGAATAGGACTGGTCCCAGTACAGACTCCTGGGGGACACCACTGTTTACCTCTCTCCATTCTGAAAACTGACCATTTATTTCTACGCTTTGTTTCCTATCTTTTAACCAGTTACCAACCCATGAGAGGACCTTCCCTCTTATCCCATGACATCTTACTTGGCTTAAGAGCTTTTGGTACGGGACCTTGTCAAAGGCTTTCTGAAAATCTAAGTACACTATATATCCACGGGATCCCCCTTGTCCACATGCTTGTTGACCCTCTCAAGAATTCTAGCAGATTGGTGCGGCAGGATTTCCCTTTAAAAAAACATGTTGACTCTTCCCCAGCAAATTATGTTCATCTATATGTCTGACAATTTTGTTCTTTACTGTAGTTTCAACCAGTTTGCCCCATACAACAATTACAGGCTGGTAAGCCTGACTTCAGGGATCACCTCTAGAGCCCTTTTTAAAAATTGGCATCACATTAGCTATCCTCCAGTTATTTGGCACAGAAGCAGATTTAAATGATAGGTTACAAACCACAGTTAGTAGTTCTGCGATTTCACTTTTGAATTCCTTCAGAACTCTTGGGTAAATACCATCTTGTCCAGGTGACTTATTACTGTTTAGTTTATCAATTTGTCCCAAAATCTCCTCTAATGACATCTCAATCTGGGATACTTCTTCAAATTTGTCACCTAAAAAGAATGGCTCAGGTTTGGGAATCTCCCTCAAATCCTCAACTATGAAAACTGATGCAAAGAATTCATTTAGTTTCTCTACTATGGCCTGATCGTCTTTAAGTGCTCCTTTAGCATCTCTATCATCCAGTAGCCCCACTGGTTGTTTAGCAGGCTTCCTGCTTCTGATGTACTTAAAAAAATGTTTTGCTATTACTTTTTGAGTCTTTGGCTAGCTGTTCTTCAAATTCTTTTTTGGCCTTCCTAATTGTATTTTTACACTTAATTTGCCAGCATATATGCTCTTTTCTATTTTCCTCCCTAGGGTTTAACTTCCACTTTTTAAAGGATGCCTTTTTGTCTCTCACTGCTTCTTTTACTTTGTTGTTTAGCCATGGTGGCACTTTTTTGGTTCTCTTACTATGTTTTTTTAATTTGGGACATACATTTAAGTTGAGCCTCTATTATGGTGTCTTGAAAAAGTTTCCATGCAGCTTGCAGGGATTTCACTTTGGGCATTCTACCTTTTAATTTCTGTTTAACTAACTTCCTCATTTTTGTGTAGTCCCCTTTTCTGAAATTAAATGCTACAGTGTTGGGCTGCTGTGGTGTTTTCTCTGCCACAGGGATGTTAAATTTAGTTATATTATGGTCACTATTACCAAGTGGTCTGGCTATAATCACCTCTTGGACCAGATCCTGTGCTCCAATTTAGGACTAATTCAAGAATTACCTCTCCTCTTGTGGGTTCCAGGACTAACTACTCCAAGAAGCAGTCATTTAAGGTGTCAAGAAACTTTATCTCTGCATCCCGTCCTGAGGTGACATGTACCCAGTCAATATGGCGATAATTAAATTCCCCATAATAAATTGAGTTTTTTATTTTTATAGCCTGTCTAATCTCACTGAATATTTCACAGTCACTATCACCATCCTTGTTAGGTAGTCGGTAATATAACCCTACTGCTATATTGTTATTAGAGCATGGAATTACTATCCATAGAGATTCTATGGTGCACTTTGGTTCATTTAAGATTTTTACTTCATTTGGATTCTACACTTTTTTTCCACATATAGTGCCACTCCTCCACCAGTACAACCTGTTCTATCCTTCCGATATATTCTGTACCCTGGTATTACTGGGTCTCATTGTCTATCCTCATTCCACCAAGTTTCCATGATGCCAATTATATCAATATCCTCATTTAATATGAGGCACCCTAGTTCACCCATTTTATTATTTAGACTTCTAGCATTTGTATATATGCCTTTAAAAACTTGTCACTTTTTAGCTGTCTGCCATTACATGATGTAATTGAATGGGCCTCTCTTTCATTTGACAGTTTCTCATCAGAGCCGCTCCATATTTTATCATCTTCTATCCTCTCCTCCTTACTAGGACATAGAGAATCTCCATTAATAGATCCTTCCCTAAGATATGTCTCTGTCCGAGCCATGTGCTCCTCTGAACCTGACTACATGATCCATGCTGTGTCTATTGGGGACATAGACGGACACTAGCCATGCCTGCAGGGGCCCGAGGTGGAGCTGCATGTGCCGGACCATGTAAGTGCAGGCTACCATGTGGCCCAATAATCACAGGCAAATGTGAGCTGTGGTGACAGGATGAGCTTACATGCAGGAGATCAGATCTGCCATGGCTTGGAACAAGGTAAGTGGCCACTGGCTCTATGCACTTTGTGAACACTCTTGTAGCTAATGAGAGACCGAATGGCAACACCGTGAATTGGAAATGGCGCTGGTCCAACACAAAAATGGAGGAAGCATCCGTGTTCTGGGAAAATGGAAATATGCATCCTTCAAGTTGAGGGCGGCGTACCAGTCTCCTGGGGATCCAGGAAAGGGATGATGGAGGCCAAGGAGACCATGTGAAACTTCAACTTCTAGAGAGACTTGCTGAGGCAATGCCGTCCAGAATGGGCCCGAGTCCCTGTCAAGGCTGATTCCCCATCCTGGCACTTCGAGTGCAGAAGGTGGGGGCCCGCAAGGATTTTTAAATAATTAATACTGGCTGCTCCAGGCTTGTATTAAACTCCCAAGCTTACAGCTTTTTTCTGACCTTGGCTTGGTAAACGCTGCCACCACCCAAATGCAAAACCCCTTTTATTGGAACCCAGGAAGGTGCACTTGGGAACTCCTTCCTGTGGGGTACCCTCAAGCCCTTTCACCCCCACCCTCTCTCCGGGGAAGAGCTGAGAAAGAAAACAAAGGAAATTAGCTGTTGCCACCAGCTAATTAAACAATATATGGAAACTTTTTAGGACACCAAAAATCCAATCCTGTTCTTTAAAAAGGTAAATTTTATTAAAAACAAAAAAGAAAAAATACATCTGGAACTTATGCTTTTCCTAGATTTTAAAAGAGCAATTTCAAAAATTAAGCATCCAAAATAGCTTTCCTGGGGGTTCAGCTTAAAGGTTACAAGCAAACAAAAGCATCTGGGGTCAGCACAGAGGAGTCCACTACCCATAAGAAATAAAACTAATCATGTCTTTCTCAACATTCCTGATCTATTTACACATTTGGGGGTTCCAAATAAGTAGTTCTAGGTATGATCTATGATCATACCTGGCGTAAAGCTTCTCATAGCATAACTGCTCCCTGTTCCCCTCTATCCCAGAGAACCACACACACAAAGGGGAAGTCCCCCCACATTTTAAAAAGTTCTAGCCCTCCCATTGACTCTTTTGGTCAGGTGCCCACTCCTTTCCTTTTACCTGGGGGCTTGTTAACCCTTTACAGTGAAAATATGTAGCGAACAACCACCAAGAGGGATTCCATAGCCAACTGACTGGCTGAGTATCCACAAAAGGGAGCTATCCCCTCCTCTCATTTATCACAGACACCCTTTTGCTTTTGGGATTAGGAAGTAGTAGGAGTAGAACCCCTTTCCTTTCATGTCCTGAGGGACTTCCTCCATCGCCCCCAGGTGCAGGAGTTCTCAACCTCTTGAACAAGGAGTTGCTTGTGAGAAGAGTCCCTGAAGAGGGACGGGGAAGGGGGGTGGGAGGGAGGGAGAGTCAGCCACGAACTGCAGGGTGTAACCTGAAGATATTATATCTAGCACCCAAAGCTCTGAGGTCAGCCGCGACCAGGCCAACAGGAAGAGGTGCAGGGGTGGCCAAACTGGCTTCAGAGCCGCATGCGGCTCTTCAGATGTTAATATGCAGCTCCTTTTATAGGCACCAACTCCGGGGCTGGAGCTACAGGTGCCAACTTTCCAGTGTGCTGGGGGTTGCTCATTGCTCAACCCCTGGCTCTGCTACAGGCCCTGACCTCACTCCACCCCTTCCCGTCCTCTCTGCTGAGCCTGCTGTGCCCGTGCTCCTCCCCCTCCCCCCCCAAAGCCTCCTACACGCCACGAAACAGCTGATCAGGAGGTGTGGGGAGGGAGGAGGCGGCACTGATTGGCGGGGCAACTGGTGGGTGGGAGAGGGGGCTGCTGATATATTACTGTGGCTCTTTGGCAATGTACATTGGTAAATTCTGGCTCCTTCTCAGGCTCAGGTTGGCCACTTCTGGGTTTGAGGAAAGAGTAGGAGGGTGGATCTTGGGATGTGACTGGGGTGCCATCCTCAAGTGCACCCTCAAAATGCCTGTTTCTGGCTTCCTTGGTTTCTGGAAGGGACAGGCTGAGCAGACTAACAGGAAGACGAAGGTTGCTGCCACTTAAATCCTTTGTCTCTGTCCTTTTTCCTATAGTTGCTCAGCTGGGGAGTCCCCCAGGATCTAGACTGGGGAGGCGGAGGAGAGAATGGCTTCCTAGCCTGCTGAGGGGTATGAAGGCCCAAGGAGGAGAGGGTGGCCCAGGAGTCTTTAAGGTCATGGAGCCTTGCATCCATGAACTCAGAGAAGAACCCTGCTCCCTCAAATGGGAGGTCCTGTAGGATAGTCTCATCTCCTGGGATAACCCGGAGGACTGTAACCAAGAGCTGTGCCTCATTACCACTGCAGGGGCGACAACCCTGGCCACCCAGTCTGTAGCATCCCAGACCATCTGGAGGGCACCTTTCACTACCGCTTTGCCTTCCTCCACTAAAGCAGTGAACTACTGGGCTCGGTCCTGTGGTGGTCTAACCACCAGGCCCTGTTCGGCAAGTAAAATTTTAATTTGTGGGCCTCCTTGAATTTGCTAAGGGAGTCCCACAAATTAAAATTTTACTTGCTGAACAGGGCCTGGTGGTTAGACACCCAAAATTGCAGGCTGGCTGCTGAATAAATTTTTCTGCCAAACAAGTTCAGTCTCTTGGCGTCTTTTTTTTTTTTTTTAAAAGCATGCCACTCACCTGTCCATTTCATTAACAGCGGACATGACCAATGACCCCACTGTAGGGTGCATGTACAAATATTCAAATCCCTTTGCAGGGACATAGTACTTCTTTTCTGCCTGCTTAGAAGTAGGCAGAATGGAAGAGGGGGTCTGCCACAGCAACTTTGCAATCTTAAGGACCCCGGGTGACCCGGGCTCAGGTGGTGGTGGATATAACGTTAAAGAGGTCATCTGACTCCTCTGCCAACTCCTCAGACTCAAATTCAGATTGGTAGCCACCATTTTAAGGAGGGTCAGGTGCTCCTTGAAGTCATCATGGGACTGCCCATTTGGGAGGGGCCCGCCACTACTTTGTCCAGAGACAACAATTGCACCGCAGGGGGAGGGCAAAGTTTTCCTTCCCTATCTGGGGATGTCCCCTTATGTGTTGGAGCCTGCAGTGCTGCCCCCGCATTGGATTCAGCACTGTTCTGACTCTGGTGCCGGAAGCGGCTTATCTGAAGCTGCCAGGGAAGACTGGTGGGAATATGGGGCTGGCCTCACGAACAGGCCCCATGGATTCTAGTAAGGCCATTGAGTGGGCCACTCTTCCTGCTGCCACACTGTCTTCGTGGATGCCTTGCTGTTCTTGTGGGTTGGCAGTGATTCACACTTCCTCAGTGAGGGGCTAAGCTCCTGCACTGACTCAGATCATTGCCCTCCCAGTGACCAGAGCAGAGCCATGGAGGACTGAGTCTGCCGACTGACTCTTGTCGGTGACCAATGCAAAGAGGGCTAGGATCAGTGCCTGCTCAACGAGTGGTACCAGGGAGGTGGAGACCGGTGCTGTGACTGGGAGTGATCCCACTCCAGTGGGGACCGACGCCGGGGAGACCATGTAGGCAATGGTGACCTGTGCGGTGGTGATCTCTGGCAGGAAACTCGCTGGTATGGGGCCTGGTGCTTCAACTCCGGTGTCCCATGCCTTGTAGGGGGAGAGTACGGCGTCAGGGACCTGGGTCTTTTAACTGGAGACTGATGTTGCGGTGCCGGAGTACTAGGCTGCGGCCATGGGGACCTACGCCTCTGGTCAGGGGACCAAGGATGCTCCATTGCCCTATGGGAGGTCCCATGACTGGTTTTCCCTTGGATGTTGGGGGTCTTAGCCAAGTCTGGTGCCTGGCACGGGGTCTGTGGTGCTGGCCGGCCTACTTGTTCTTTAGCTGTTGGGGACACTTCAGGTAATGAGGGCCCTAGGAGAAGCTGAGGTCCCCTGCCGCTCCTGGAAGTTGGAGGCAGATGCCTGGCTGGGCTAGGAGTTCTGACTGCAGCGGTACCCCTGTGAAGCTCTGGGACAGGAACATGGCCTGACATAGGTCCTTTTCCCAAAGCCCCTTTCCCCCCTGATGCCGGGGGAGCCCTTCTTCTTTTGCCACTTCTTCAGCACCAGTGAGGGGGAACGGTGCTGGGCAGGGCCCGGTGCTGGTGGTGCGCTCCGCACTGATGCCGACGTAGGAGTGGAGTCCAAGCAGGAGGGCTCTGACGCAGGAGGGCTCTGACTCAGGACGAAGCGCAGCCTCCATAAGGAGGGCCCACAAGTGGATAACCCGCTCCTTCTGGGTTCTAGGGCACACGTTCTTACAGATCCTGCACTGGTCCTTTCTATGGGACTCCCCCAAGCACTTCACACAGCTGTCGTGAGGTTCACTAATAGGCATTGGCCTATTGCATGACGAGCATGGTTTGAAGCTGAGGGAAAGGGGCATGCCCCGCTCTGGGTGGGAAGTCCCATCCGGGACTGTAATTACCAAACTAACCTCATACTTAAGTTAATGGCTAACTACACACCTAGAATGGAATTGAGACAAGAAGAAACATGCTGTGCTTCACTGCTCATTTGCCCCCTTTTTGTTGCATATCATCCTTTGCTATACATTCTTCTTTAAATTGTAAGCTCTTCTGACAGGCACCTGTAAAGTGTCTAGTGCATTTCTAGCACTGTACAAATAACATTTAGCAAGGACTCAAGGCATGCTGTTGAAAATTGAATGAATTATTGGTTAGAAACTAAGGGCTTTATTCTGATCATTTGAAGTATGAACATGTTTCTCTGACATGTCCAAGCTGTGGGTTCAGTCCTATAAGCTACTTGCCCTAAGCCAGCAAAGCACTTAAGTATATGCTTAACTTTAAGCACAGAAGTAGTCAACGGATGCTAACTGTAGTCCCACTGATTTATTAGGGTACTCTGCATATATACAGCTGAACCAGGTCCCGCTTACAAACGCAGTTTGAAACACTGTTTTCAGCACATCAACAATTTTTAAAAGAAAAGAAAAAAAAAAAAAAAGGACACTGCTGCTTGGTGGAAGGTCAGAAACAATATTTGTAAAGGGTGGGGGGGTATCATATAAAATGAAAAGGAGCCAAATAATCTCTGGTGTAATCTCTGCTGTCAGAGGTATACAAGGGATAAATTTGAACCAAGTTAAAGCTGCCCCTGGCAGTAAGTCCCCAAACTGGAACATGAGGAAGATGTGTACCTGCTGGTGGGAGACTGCACTTACCAGTACCAGTCTTTTTGGATCTGTCCCAGTGTTGTACAGCACTCTTAAAAATGAAAAGCATGGTATTAGAGCTAAGTATTGTTATATGTATCTTAATGATGTGCCAAATGACAAAAAGTCTGCTCTCTGGACAATTCAAAGCAGAGAGGGAGAGGGGGAAACACAATCTTATTTTAACCAAGAATGTTACTGTTCATTTTTCTAGAAGAATTCCCAGCTCAAACAATGTGGCAGGCTGGCAAGAGTGAGATATTTCCTATGGGCTAGGTTCCTACTATTGTTTACAAGTCAAAGGCAAAGCTAGATAGTAATGGGCTGTCCCATTTCTAGTCACATTACCAATGACAGGTCTATATATTGAAACATGTACCATGAGGGATTTCTTGCAGTCTTATTCCTTTCTCATAAGCATTTTGGCAAGAAAAGCTTTTGGAAAACTCTAGGTCTTTTCCAAAAGAGTTTTATTTTTTAGAAAACACCTTTTTACCCTCATCACAATTGTATTTCCTAAGAATCAAACACAGAAGCTACCCTTCAGCTTAATAGCATTTGCTACTATTGTATTACCAACTCTGTTCTCTGAAAATTTCAGGGTTATAATGGAAGCCATTTTGCAGCCTTAACTGCCATGGTTGCTAGGAGTGAAGACCACAACAGAAGCTGTATATTTTGTTAACACTGCTGCCATCTGAAGTGTTGAGGCAGATGCTGTTTGAACTCTTTCTTTGGAGAGACATAATACATGTTTATACATACATATATGGATGTATAAACATATTAGGCATACTTGTTGGAGGCCAAATACTTCTGAAAATATACCCCAACCGGGTTAGTCATTATTGGAATGCGTGAGGCTACATATGCACAATGCTACCATCTCTCTTATTGTTATTATTACTCTAAATATTTGTATTATGGTAGTGCCCAATTGAGCATAGGTCCTATTGTGCTGGGCACTGCATAAACATAGAAAAGAGAGACAATCTCTGCCCTGGATGGTTTACAATCAAAGCCAATTGATGCTGGTTATTCCAGACTAGAACTGTACCAAGTGTTGGACCTGAAATACACAAGGCTCCAAAAATAGCTTTGATTTGAGTTTAACCTACATTCATGAACCCTGAACTAGGGGAGAGTAGCAGGGGGGATAGAACAGGTGGCACAAACCCAGTTACGTTGGTTTTATATTACCAGGGGAGTCCTCTAAAAATATAGTCCCCAGCTTCCCCTTACCACATCTTTAAAATGACTGAGTACACAAGGAGGACTACACCTGATCTGAGGATCTGGCCTTTACTTTTTAAAATATCTACATCAAGAACACCTGCAAACACAGACTGTATCCACTTTTTATAGGAGGTACAAAATTAATCCCTTTTAATTTCCCTGAAGACAATGGAATTACACCAGGGATGAATTAGGCCTACAATGTAGGTTTGTTCCTCCTGTTGGCTCTACAGCCACATCTAATTACTTAAAACATTTAAAAGGCAGAGTGGACATTAGTGAACACTGCATGTGTCACAACCTCAGGGGTTCCCCTGGGAAAGGCAGATCAGCACTGCATGTTGCTAATGCTGTTGCAAGCATCGCAAAGCATTTTGGGGACGGTCAAAGGTGTGAGTGGGGAGTGGAAGATTCTTTTGTAGATTGCAAGAAGCCAAAGGGGGGAGGAGAAAGAGCAGAGAACGGGTTAACTCAACACTGCAGCTAGCAAGCTCAGTCCAACAATAAGATGCTGGCCCCAGTCCAAGGTCTCACAGCCAGGCATGAGAAAACCAGGGCTGCAGAGATAGAAAACACAAGCGAGATGATGGGGTGGGGGGGAGCAGAGCTTTGCGTCCCTGGAATCGTGTTTTGGGAAAGCGAAGAAGACCACAGAAAGCTGGTTTGGACTGGCACAAAGAGCACCAGGAACAGAGGTCACGGAATGGAACACCCCCAAAGGAGCCCAGGACTTAAAACCCTCCTGAGAGCTGGAGCAATTAGGAGATTGGCAGCGAATCCTGGACGACCTGTGCACACAGGACAGAACTCCCGTCCACCCCTGCCCCCTTCTTATGTTACACCCAGGCCTGGCCAGCCTATAGTGAGAGTATGAATGTGGGTTAGGGCTTGGGGCACTAATGCTTCCTTCCTTCCTCTGGGTGAGGTGGGGAGCACCCATCACGCTTTCCTGTTATTTTATTATTTTATCAATAAGCTTTAAAACTCAGTTATGTGATGTGTTCCTTCATCTCCTCCTTAAAGATCCTGCGGCCTCAGCCTGATTACCTGACACCCCAGGCAGATTGGTAACAAATCTGTCACACATGTGCACAAAGGCATTTGGGCATGAAGCATTTTTTAAAAACAAATACCATTTATTTAAACTCCTTTGAAAATACAAACAAAATGACTGGCAAACAAAAAAGTAGAAACAGAATTATTAGGATGAGAGAAGAGAATCAAAATAAGGACACTGCACCAGATTCTGATCTCTATTAATTACAGGGCAGTTACTTTGGATTTTCATCATATGACTGAGATCAGAATCTGACATGTGCAGAAAAGAAGGTGGTCCCATCTGAAAGGGCTTTGGAAGGAAATCTGATGTTATCAAGGGGATTTACAGAAGTTAGATGCAGATTTCATTCACAGCCTTAGAATTATGCCAAAATGAACGAAAAATAATGAAGTTCCATAACAAGGTGCTGATTTTAAAAGCTAGATTCCGAACAGTTACACCAATGTAAATTCAGAGCAACATCAATGAAATTATTTCAGATATACACTAGTGTAGCTTAGATCAGACTCTGTGCTTATATTAAGATCTGGGGTTTTGGTTTGGCACTCCTAATTACAATGAACCAAATTATTCTCCTATTTACATCCAGGTAACACCTTTATACACTCCCCATGTAAATAAGAGAATTTGGCCTATTGAGAATAAAATGTTACATTCAGTGTGCCAGTCATTTCTTTTGTGTGCCAAATCTATATAGTGTTTCACTTGAGTTTGTATACAAGACAAAAATTGTTCTCTGACCACTTTGATTTCAGTTTTATTTTCTTTTTAAGCCAACCACATCCTGGTCCAAATTCTGCTCTCAATTGCACTGTTGTAAATCTAGTTAATTCCACTAAAGTCACTGGTGTAACTCCAGATTTACACTGGTTTAGTTAAGCTTGGAATCTATCCCCTATAATGTGTCTAGCTGTGCACTATTATTCCATGAAGGACATCTTTATCCAGCTGATAATGAATCAGCATGAAGACTGACTCACTAAACCGGCTTTTAAACTGTGAGAAGCCTTTACTCTTAAAATATGTACTACCATGTTTCCTAAGTGGGGGGGAAGGGGAGGGGGAGGGGAAGCTTGTGGCTTCTAAGCCACAGCCCATGCTAGAGGAGTGCTGAAAACTGCACTGCAATGTGACTCAGGCAGAATTCTTCCTAGGAACTCCTGTAACATGCATATTACAGAAGAAGCTCCATGACCCTTTCAGATGCTGTGGCATGAGCCCAGTCAGCTATGCTGGCTGGTGCAGAGCAACCCAATATCCTATTTCTCCTGTCCCCTCCTACTTCTCCTGTCCTGTCTTTTTTGATAGCTAGTACCTACAGGAGAGCTGGCTGCAAAGACTGCCTGCACTCCCCAATAGGATTGTGCTAGTCCCTGCCCAGGAAGAATAATGGATGGGTGAATAAAGGTTCCTTTCACTCCCTATGCTCCATGCCCACATAGACATTAACAAAAACAACAAATAAAAATAGTTACAGTAGCAGACAGAGGCCCCAGTCAGAGCATGGCCCTGCCATACTTGGGACAGAGTCCCTGTCCGAGAATGCACAATCTAAATTGTAAGAAGACGCAACAAGATGGTATAGTAAAGAAACAGTGGGAATAGGGGAGGGAAGAGGATGATAAGTGACAGGTAGGGATAGTCATGTAGTTATGCCACAGACTGGGCACAATCAAGCCCACTGCCTTTTGTGAGAAACTTTATCTTTGAAAGTTTAAGGGGCAGATTCTGCACTCAAATACATGAGCCCATCCCACTGACTTTAGTGGGAATTCCACACGCATATCTGAGGACCAAATTTGGCCTGAAATAAATCATTTCCACTGGCTTTCCATCCTTAGGTCAGTAGGCCATGAGTGTCCCTTACAGAGCCTTGCTAGTTTATCCCTAACATATAGTTATCTAGGTGTATCATCATTCTCAGTTACTTTTCCTTGTACTGGAATAAGACTCTGGTTTATTATGCCTAGGTAGGCTCTGGATATACAAGATCAAATTTTCTGCTGATACAACTCTACATGCCAGCAGAGAATTTGGCCCATAGTTGTCTGAGGGTTAACAGTTATTGCTGAAAGGCTGAAAAGTCAGCCAGTTGGAAAATGGAGAGGTCTGAAATCTGAGAGGAGGAGAATATCTGATAGTTCTCCTCTTCCTTCTCTGAACTATCATCTTGCTTCTTAGTGGCAGCTCCTTTCCCACCTTCAACAGCAAGGAGCAGGGTTCTGTTTTTCATAAATTATTTTTGGCAAATCAGAAAAATCTTTGGCACAATTCAAACCCTCCTGATATGAAAAACATCTTCCAAGGTCCTGTGGTTCCATCTGATTGTTCTGTTTAGCCATCTCTGCTAAAGAGATGCCTCTCCTACTCTAGCAGCAGGTTCTCAGGATTTTTTGTTGGATCATTGGATGGCTGCTATTCTTACCTTGAGCTTAGTGTCTCTGCAGCTCTGGCCCACTGATGCTGCACTAAAGCTGGATCTCTAGTAGCTGCTGGATCTTTGAGAGGAGTGTGCACAACTCATTCCACAGAGAGACATCCTTGGGATCAAGTCACTCAGGACCCACTTCCTTTCGGTAGTGGCTGAAGTTTATCTTCGTGCTGGCTGAACAAAGTGCTTCCCCATTAGTGCTAGAGATCAGACACACACTGTAGATGGGGGTCCACAACAAATAGCCTCTTAATAGATCTGCTCTGCTTCATCATCCGCAGGAAGTCCAATGTTCAGCCCCATGTGCCTCTTCCCATCAACAATCACAACAAATCAAGGTTGTACTGTAACTACTGGTACTTCTCCACTTGGTTTTTACCAACCCATTTCTTTCAAGGCTAACACACCCAGAAATACCTTGGGCACAATGCAAGGCATCCTTGTCTGCTACTCTGGCTAAGCCCAGCCCGTCTTCAGATCCCTCATAAACTTCCTATTTGGCAAATGACAACTCTTTCGTGGAGGAGGACTAGATGAGATTCCTTCTGGAACCAGTCACCACAACTTCTGAACAGGCTACATATGAAGTGTGATGCCAGACACTATTCTCCCCTTGCTGCTAACAATACTAACTCCAGAGCACACTTACACCCTGCTAGTCTAGAGCATGTAAAACCAACATTGGGAATAAAAACATTTTTTGTGTTACGATGAACTAGCTAAACACTTGTTTGTAGCCTTTTTGTCAATAATCTCTGATCCTCTCTAAAATGAACTCAAGATGAATTACTAATATTTAATAAATTAATTTATATGCTTTAATGTACATAGGAATGTAGTACTGGAAGGGACCACCTGGGTCATTGAGTCCAGTCCCTTACCATTCTATATCAGTGCTTATAAACTTATCAAGGTTCACCTGAAAAACAGCTAAATTGTTTGCCCCTGCTGCTCCTAGTGGAAGGCTGCTCCAGAGAGTCACACTCCTTTGATGGTTAAAAACTTTCTAATTTCCTACCTACATTTATTCATGGCCAGTCCATACCCATTTGTTCTTATCCTACCATTGTCCTTTAGCTTAAGTACCTCTTCTCCCTCGCTGGTGTTGATGCCCCGTCCCATGATGTATTTATACAGAGTATTTATATCCTCTCAGCCTTCATCTTAGCCCTGGACTACACTAGGAGTTGAGGTTGAATTTAGCAGCGTTAAATCGATTTAACCCTGCACCCGTCCACACAATGAAGCCCTTTTTTTCGACTTAAAGGGCTCTTAAAATCGATTTCCTTACTCCACCCTCGACAAGGGGATTAGCACTTAAATTGGCCTTGTCAGGTCGAATTTGGGGTACTGTGGACACAACTAGACGGTATTGGCCTCCGGGAGCTATCCCAGAGTGCTCTATTGTGATCGCTCTGGACAGCACTCTCAACTCAGATGCACTGGTTAGGTAGACAGGAAAAGGCCTGCAAACTTTTGAATTTCAATTTCCTGTTTGCATGGTCACATGCAGCTTGCCACGCCGGCCAGCGCTCATCAGCAGAGGTGAACATGATGGAGTCCCAGAATTGCAAAAGAGCTCCAGCATGGACCGAACGGGAGGTACGGGATCTGATCGCTGTATGGGGAGAGGAATCTGTGGTATCAGAACTCCGTTCCAGTTTTCAAAATGCCAAAACATTTGTCAAAGTCTCCCAGGGCATGAAGGACGAGGCCATAACAGGGACCCGAAGCAATGCCGCATGAAACTTAAGGAGCTGAGGCAAGCCTACCAGAAAACCAGAGAGGCAAACGGCCGCTCCGGGTCAGAGCCCCAGACATGCCGTTTCTATGATGAGCTGCATGCCATTTTAGGGGGTTCAGCCACCACTACCCCAGCCGTGTTGTTTGACTCCTTCAATGGAGATGGAGGCAACACAGAAGCAGGTTTTGGGGACGAGGAAGATGATGATTATGAAGTTGTAGATAGCTCACAGCAAGCAAGCGGAGAAACCGGTTTTCCCCGACAGCCAGGAACTGTTTCTCACCCTGGACCTGGAGCCAGTACCCCCCGAACCCATCCACGGCTGCCTCCCGGACCCGCCAGGCGGAAAAGGGACCTCTGGTGAGTGTACCTTTTAAAATACTATACATGGTTTAAAAGCAAGCATGTTTAATGATTAATTTGCCCTGGCATTTGCGGCTCTCCTGGCTGTACTCCCAAAGCCTTTGCAAAAGGTTTCTGGGGAGGGCAGCCTTATTCTATCCACCCTGGTAGGACATTTTACCACACCAGGCCAGTAGCACGTACTCAGGAATCATTGTAGAACAAAGTATTGCAGTGTATGTTTGCTGGCATTCAAACAACATCCGTTCTTTATCTCTCTGTGTTATCCTCAGGAGAGTGATATCATTCATGGTCACCTGGTTGAAATAGGGTGCTTTTCTTAAGGGGACATTCAGAGGTGCCCGTTCCTGCTGGGCTGTTTGCCTGTGGCTGAACAGAAATGTCCCTCGCTGTTAGCCATGGGGTGGGGGAGGGGCTAGCCACGTGGTGGCGGGAGGCAAAATGCGACCTTGGAATGAAAGCACATGTGCTGTGTATGTAATGTTAACAGCAAGGTTTACTGTGAAAGAGTGTACCCATTGTTCTAGGAAATGTGTCTTTTTAAATACCACTGTCTCTTTTTTTTTTTTTTTATCTCCACCGGCTACATGTGTTTCAAGTATCACAGGATCTTCTCCTTCCCAGAGGCTAGTGAAGATTAGAAGGCAAAAAAAAAGCACTCGTGATGAAATGTTCTCTGAGCTCATGCTGTCCTCCCACACTGACAGAGCACAGACAAATGCATGGAGGCAGACAATGTCAGAGTGCAGGAAAGCACAACATGACTGTGAGGAGAGGTGGCAGGCTGAAGAGAGGGCTGAAGCTGAAAGGTAGCAGCAGCATGATAAGAGGAGGCAGGATTCAATGCTGAGGCTGCTGGAGAATCAAACCAGTATGCTCCAGTGTATGGTTGAGTTGCAGGAAAGGCAGCTGGAGCACAGACTGCCGCTACAGCTCCTGTGTAACCAACCGCCCTCCTCCCCAAGTTCCATAGCCTCCTCACCCAGATGCCCAAGAACGTGGGGGGGGGGGCTCCGATCACCCAGCCACTCCACCCCAGAGGATTGCCCAAGCAACAGAAAGGCTGGCATTCAATAAGTTTTAAAGTGCTGTGTGGCCTTGTCCTTCCCTCCTCCACCACCCCTCCTGGTGCTTCTCTCCTACACCACCCCTCCTGGGCTACCTTGGTAGTTATCCCCCTATTTGTGTGATGAATGAATAAAGAATGCATGAATGTGAAGCAACAATGACTTTATTGCCTCTGCAAGTGGTGATCAAAGGGAGGAGGGAGGGTTACTTACAGGGAAGTAGAGTGAACCAACGAGTGGGGGGTTTCATCAAGGAGAAAAACAGAACTTTCACACCGTAGCCTGTCCAGTCATGAAACTGGTTTTCAAAGCTTCTCTGATGTGCACCGCGCCCTCCTGTGCTCTTCTAACTGCCCTGGTGTCTGGCTGTGAGTAACCAGCAGCCAGGCGATTTGCCTCAACTCCCACCCCGCCATAAACGTCTCCCCCTTGCTTTCACAGATATTGTGGAGTGCACAGCAAGCAGTAATAACAGTGGGAATATTGGTTTCGCTGAGGTCTAACTGAGTCAGTAAACTGCACCAGCGCGCTTAAACGTCCAAATGCACATTCCACCACCATTCTGCACTTGCTCACCCTGTAGTTGAACAGCTCCTGACTACTGTCCAGGCTGCCTGTGTATGGCTTCATGAGCCATGGCATTAAGGGGAAGGCTGGGTCCCCAAGGATAACTATAGGCATTTCAACATCTCCAATGGTTTTTCTGGTCTGAGAATAAAGTCCCTTCTTGCAGCTTTTGAAACAGACCAGAGTTCCTGAAGATGCGGGTGTCATGTACCTTTCCCGGCCATCCCACGTTGACGTTGGGGCAACGTCCCTTGTGATCCACCAGTGCTTGCAGCACTATTGAAAAGTACCCCTTACGTTTATGTACTCACCGGCTTGGTGCTCCGGTGCCAAGATAGGGATATTGGTTCCGCCTATGACCCCACCACAGTTAGGGAATCCCATTGCAGCAAAGCCATCCACTATGACCTGCACATTTCCCAGGGTCACTACCCTTGATATCAGCAAATCTTTGATGGCGTTGGCTACTTTTGCATCACAGCAGCCCCCACAGTAGATTTGCCCACTCCAAATTGATTCCCGACTGACCGGTAGCTGTCTGGCGTTGCAAGCTTCCACAGGGCTATTGCCACTCGCTTCTCAACTGTGAGGGCTGCTCTCATCTTTGTATTCTTGCGCTTTAGGGCAGGGGAAAGCAAGTCACAAAGTTCCATGAAAGTGCCCTTATGCATGCAAAAGTTTCGCAACCACTGGGAATCGTCCCAGACCTGCAACACTATGCAGTCCCACCAGTCTGTGCTTGTTTCCCCGAGCCCAGAATCAGCGTTCCACCGCATTAACCTGCCCCATTAGCACCATGATGCCCACATTGCCAGGGCCCGTGCTTTAAGAGAAATCTGTGTCCATGTCCTCATCACTCACGTCACCATGCTGACATCGCCTATTCACCCGGTATCACTTTGCCAGGTTCTGGTGCTGCATATACTGCTGGATAATGCGTTTGGTGTTTAATGTGCTCCTAATTGCCAAAGTGATCTGAGCGGGCTCCACGCTTGCTGTGGTATGGCTTCTGCACAGAAAAAAGGCGCGGAACGATTGTCTGCCGTTGCCCTGATGGAGAGAGGGTCGACTGATGACCTGGCTTACAGGGAATTAAAATCAACAAAGGGGGTGGCTTTGCGAGAAACTGAATGGCCCCCTCAAGGATAGAACTCAAAACTGGGTTTAGCAGGCCGTTGATTTCACAGAGGGAGGGAGGAGAAAAGGAATACAAAACAAGTCTGGTCTATTTCTTGTTTTGAGCCACTTCATCTATCTTTATATATCTTGCTGGCAGCAGACTGTGCAGTACGACTGCTAGCCATCGTCAACACCTGGGTGCTTGGCAGAAGACGGTGCAGTGTGATGACTAGCCATCATCTTCTACTAGCTGCAGGTTAAAGGACAGTGCACTGCCGGTAGGACTCAATCGCCACGAGACGAAACAAGGGAAATGACCTGGCTGAGTCACTCCCATGTTTGCCCAGGTGCCCGGTTAAAAGAGTGCCCAGGACTACGTCAATGACGGCTACCAGTCATACTGCACTGTCTGCTGCCAAAAGGCAATAAACTGCTGCTGTGTAGCAGTGCAGTACCACATCTGCCAGCACCCAGGAGACATACGGTGACGGTTAGCTGAGCGGGCTCCATGCTTGCTGTGGTATGGCATCCGCACAGGTAACTCAGGAAAAAAGGCACGAAACGATTGTCTGCCCTTGCTTTCACGGAGGGAGGGAGGGAACGGGGGCCTGACGATATGTACCCAGAACCACCCGCGACAATGTTTTAGCCCCATCAGGCACTGGGATTTCTACCCAGAATTCAAATGGGCGGCGGAGACTGCGGGAACTGTGGGATAGCCACCCACAGTGCAACTCTCCGGAAGTCAATGGTTGCCTCGGTAATGTGGACACATTCCGCCGACTACATGCACCTAGAGCATTTGTGTGGGGACACACAATCAACTGTATAAAAATGCTTTCTACAAAACCGACTTCTATAAATTAGACCTAATTTCGTAGTGTAGACATACCCTTACTAGTCTAAAGAAGCCAGGCTCTCTTACCGTGTTCTCCATTCCTCTTCCCTGCACCTGTTCCAGTTTCAAAGTAGTCTCTCTTGAACATAAGTGACCAGAATTGTTCACAGTATTTCAGAGGAGATCTTATCAGGGCCTTGTAAAATGTACCTTGCTTCAGACAAAATAGTTGATACCACAGGACGTGTATCCTGCATCTGATATCAAAAGCACATGCATTTAATGAAGAGAAGTGTAATGAAATAGTGACATTTTAACAATAAATGTGGAAAGTATTGTTCCTAGGGCTAATCTCCTAAGAGCCAGTCATAGACTTTCCACCAGACAGTTGCAGAACTGTGTGGGGGTTGGAACATCATGTGAATGAGCTCCCTGGTTCATAGTCTAAAGAGCAAAGCAATCCTCCATCTGCAGATCTACTGATGTTAGGCACCTCCCCAGTGCCCAGTCTGGAGGGGGTGTGCATGTTTTACAGAAGAGGCATTAATCTGACAGAGAACTCGATCTCTTCGTCACCCCAAATTGCCATTAAAAAAAGAGAGTTAATGCACTCCTCTTAATTTCCTTCACTGAACTCTATTTCATAAATGGTAGTGAGGGAGAGGAGTTGTGGCCATTCAAAATTCTTCTAATATGCATCCTCCTCCTGACATTAGAACTTCTGGGGGTGCATGGAGCCTGCTCCCCTGAGGCTGCAGGTGAGCCTCTCTCCCTGCTCCCATAGCTTCTACCCCCACAGCCACCCTCCTGTGGAGCAGCCCCCCTGCAGGGGGTGTGCCAGTGCTGAGCTGCCTGAGTGCCTGGCCCTGGGATCCCCTGTTGTTGGGGGGCCCTGTGCCAGGGCAATGTGTGTTTCATGGTAAATCCACCCCTGCTATGGGGGCTATGGTAGAGGTCTATAACAGTGGTTTTCAAGTGGTGGTCTGCTGACCCCTGGAGGTCCACAGACTATGTCTAATGTTTCTAAAGGGGTCCTCATCCTCATTCAGAATTTTTAAGAGGTTCACAAATGAAAAAAGGTTGGGAACCACTGATCTATAAAATCATGAATGGTGTGGAGTCGGTGACTAGGCTAGTGTCATTTACCCCTTCACATAACACAAGAACCCAGGCTCACCCAGTGAAATTAACAGGCAGCAGGTTTAAAATATACACTAGGAAGCACTTCACACAATGCACAGGCAACCCGTGGCACTCATTGCCATGGGACATTCTGAAGGGCAGAAGTATAACTGGTATCAAAAAAGAATCACAGGAGTTCATAGAGGATAAGTCCATCCATGGCTTTAGCTAAAATGGTCAGGGACACAATCCCATGCTCTGGGTTTCTTTAAACCTCTGATTGCCAGAAGCTGGGACTGGATGACAAGGGGTGGATCACTTGATAATTGCCCTGTTCATTCCCTCTGAAGCATCTGGCACCAGCCACGGTCAGAAGACAGGATACTGGGCTAGATGGATTATTGGTCTGTCCCAGTATAGCCACTCACATTTTTCCTCTTTCTCCATTTACTCTCCATCATTCTTTTCTGTCCCTTTCTTACTCCACTAACTTTGAGCTTTATGTTATGTCATTGCATGTGAGCACAAATTGTACTGAATTTGCAAAAAGAAAAGGAGTACTTGTGGCACCTTAGAGACTAACCAATTTATTTGAGCATAAGCTTTCGTGAGCTACAGCTCAGTTCATCGGATGCAGAGAAGCTGTAGCTCACAAAAGCTTATGCTCAAATAAATTGGTTAGTCTCTAAGGTGCCACAAGTCCTCCTTTTCTTTTTGCGAACACAGACTAACACGGCTGTTACTCTGAAACCTGCTTGTAAATGATGGTTTCCATGGTGACTCACCACTCCCAGGTCACACAGACCAACCACGGGAAGAAGGAACACCTAAAAGTCAGTTCAAGGAAAAAATACCTTTTTTTAGATGATACAGAGAGGGAAGAGTTTCTTAAAATCCTAGAGTATATGTGTGTTGTGTGTTTAAAAAAAAAAAATCCACCAAACCTCTCTCATATGGAATTTTTTTTTAAAATGAAGGCAAAAAAGGCAGGAAGAGTAACCCTGCAATTGAATTGTGGACCCCAAACTGCTTCTCATTCAGTACAGGTTTCAGAGTAACAGCCGTGTTAGTCTGTATTTGCAAAACAAAAGGAGTATTTGTGGCACCTTAGAGACTAACCAATTTATTTGAGCATAAGCTTTCGTGAGCTACAGCTTCACTGCATCCAATGAAGTGAGCTGTAGCTCACGAAAGCTTATGCTCAAATAAATTGGTTAGTCTCTAAGGTGCCACAAGTACTCCTTTGGATTTACAAGCAGTAACCCAGGAGGTGAAATTCAACAGCAGCTGCAGAAGTGGCTTTAGAGTGTATAAATAGACTTTTGGAGCAGACCAATGACACAGACTCACCACTTGCATACAGGTCCTGTCTGGTACAACACCCTCACTCCTCCTTCCTTCGCCTCCCACCCAAATCTATAACATGATCTTGAAAAAACACAATTGGGGGCATATGGTGAGTGGCTCCTCTGAATCCCCAAGATAGCACAATCTGAGCTATTTACATAATCCTTCCCATTTGTGGCACACAAGGGATTCTCCAAACAAAATAAAAATGAAAAGGTCCTTCCCCCACTCCTTCCCTTGATATAGAATCAGAGAAAAAGACAAAAGTGGCCAGTCTTTTCATCACCCTTTTGGGGTTTGGCTTATTTCTAGGTTTAAATCAAGGTTAAAGTCTGCCTCCAGCCTCTCCTTTTATTTATCCTAACTTCATACCTGATCCACGCAGTCTCAGGGACAGAAAGGTGTCTCTAGCTTCTGTTTGCCAGAAGCTGGGAATGGGCAATGGAGATAGATCACTTTATATTACCCGTTCTGTTCATTGCCTCTGGGGCACCTGGCACTGGCCACTGTCAGAAGACAGGATACAGAGCTAGATGGACCTTTGGTCTGACCCAGTATGCCTAATCTTATGTAAGGTGTGAGACTTTCTCCTTATTGCTCAATCTTTGTAATCAGCCATCTCCCTAGTAGTCACCACATCTTCCTGGGGAAGGGTCCCCCCCCACTTTTAAACTTCCCCCTCCAGGCAGAACAAGCCTATAGGTATCTGGTTAGTGCTGTCTGCTCCCAGAGGAGCTTGCTAGCCTTCTCCTTAGGAGACAAAAGGTGTGCCTGCTCACAAGGCGAAATAGCTCACATTTTAAACAGAGATGATCCTAAATTGTCTACCAGATCCAAAAACCAGTGACTGGGGATCGGGGAAAGAGTATGGATCCAGCTCTGAATTTTGTGGCTCACACCCCTGTCTATAATGACTTGAAACCCAAAACCGAACTCAGATGTTGGGGAAGTTCAGATCTGGGTTTGCTTTTACTTCCACACCTCCTGATTTGGGCCAATGTGTCATTTCAAAACACAGTCTCTAACATCCTCCACGTGCCAGCACTGGAGATCTCTAAGCAAGGACAGTTCTAAACTCCACAGTAATTGGAGAGTCTGGTTTTATGGGTGACAGACTGCGAGAGGAGAGGGAAATGATAAACGGTTTGGGAAAATGCAGGGTCACTAGATGCCCCCCAAATCATTAAACCCTGTTTTCCCTCCTGTCACTGTGCAGTAAGATTTCGCTGCACAAGCCTCAAGAAGCAGGTGGTTCGTGAGTAAATCCAAAGGGCAGAGCAGAAAACTTGGCCGAGGAGGCTGCACCGCGCGCAGGATATAGGAAAAACTTGCAGCTTCCTTTCCCTCAGCGTAGCCGCCTTGTAAAATGAAAGTACATAAGCCCCACCAGGGGGCTGGGCTGCCGGGTTCCGCTCTCCGGCGGGGCAGTGGGAGGAGGAAGAGAAGGGGGGGCCATCTAATTGGTCACCTTCCCCCTCTCCCCCCCCGGGAGGGCTAGGCTTCAAGGCAGTCTCGCTCCGCAACGCCAGTTCCAGGGCTCAGCTTCTTGCAGCAGCAGCAGCAGCAGCGCTCGGCTCAAGCCGCGATCGCAGGTACGGGCAGCGCTGCTGGGTTGGGCGGCTCCTCTTTTCCCACCTGCTGGTACAGGGGGTGGCAGCGAGGTGGGGAGGTGAGGGGCTTAGGTGGAGGAAGCGGACAGTTTGCATCCCCTGGCAAACGTGGGGGAGCTGCTCTAACAAGGAAGAAATAGTTCTGCCGAGGCAACTCCCAGGGTGTGTGCTTCTCTTACCTAGAGGTTTCTCTTTCCGGCTTGGGGCACCTGTGACACCAAGGCTGATTGATGGCTGAGCCATATCCAGGAGGGCTAAGGAAGGGGTAATTGGCCCTAATTCATATCGTGTAGAATGCGCCTAGATTCTGCAGTGATAGATTCATCTGAAATAATAGTTCATTTTAGCTGTTAATGTGTCCCCCCCCTCCCCCGTTGTCTGCGAAGACACGGGAGTAAACAAATAAGTACAATAAGTGATATATCCCACCAGTCAGTGGAAAAAGGCAGACAGGTAAATTATCTGCCTGGCCTGATAGACCTTCATGATCATTTCATAAGCGAGCAATATCAAGAGAGTTTTCTGCTTCTGATAAGGGTAACACTAGTATCACAAATTGGGATAATGTAGATGAAAGGTTTTATCTATGCATTTTTAAATTTGTCTCACTGCAACACCCTCAGCAATCACAGCGGTGTGTATTGTCTCTTATATTACCTAAAATATACCCAACAAATACAGTGTATTTTTAATTTTTTAAGAAATCAGACTTGGATGGTTGTTTACAATGGCTAAAAATGGAAATAAGATAGAACTGATTAACAGTCTTGCTCTGCAACAACATTGTAGTCAGTGGGTGGGATGTCATGATATTATTTTATCTTGTGATTTTTATCAAGTAACTAAGAAAAGAACCAACATCATTGTAGAACCTTTTGGACACACGATTTTTTTTGAAATCTATATAAAAAGTGATTAAAATTACTAAAGTGTGTAGTTTTAGGATTGGTCGATGTACATTGTTTATAAAATTAAACCATGTAAACACAATAAGCTGTAAAATGTTTTACTTTTTATGCAGATGTTTATATCTTCAAATCTAAAAAGATAATGGCTTGTGTAAGACAATGCAACTTTGTACTTCATGCTGTCTAGTCAGTGATTGTGATGAGATTCCTAACTTCTATTAGCCAGTGAGGTCTTACTTGTTTGCTGTTTTCATTTGCCTTTATTTTCTTTGGTCCCCTTTCTTTTCTCACTGCTGAAATTTAAGCCTTAGTTTAAAAATGCTAGAGCATGCATTTGTTTGTAACAAAAGTTAACATTAGCATGTAAACACACAAAAAAATTAGCTCTGCTGCAGAAATGAGATAACCAGATAACGTGGAAGAAATATCAAGACAATAGTATATTAACGGCTGTTGTGATGAAAAAGGCCTGATTTTCCTGTCTGAACATTTTGAGGAATGCACATGACTTTACTAAGAGCTGCTGTATGGTTTGCATCTGTGGCATAAATATTTTCATTACTATGTAGAAGGGCACAAACAATAACTGTTGATTCAAGTAGTCCCAAAATATGGGGTGTTTATATCCTAGAGTTTAGTTCTAGTATATACTTTTCTTAAAAACCTATGGACAAAGTGGTCCAATAGAGTCACGTTGTATAAGCTGTCAACAACCATGGCATGCTGCTACATGTAGTATTTTATGTAATACAAGAGACCAGATCCTTATCCCATTGAAGTAAATGACAGAGCTGCCACTGACAATAAAGGGACCAAAATTTGGCCCTCTTCTCTTCATCCCAATGGGCCCTGTATACATTTGGGGCCAAATTAATTGGTTGTGTAACTGGACAACCCTCTGGAAGTCAACAGAATTGCACCTGTTTTACCAATGCTGAATTTGGCCTCAAAACTTCATATAAAACCTATTGTTCAATAAATAGGCATTTCCACCTCAGAGTATCCTTCTCATAGCCTGTCGTCCCCTGTCCCCCCCCACTCGGTTTTTATACACATTTTAGACTAGAAATATAAAAAAGTAAAAAATTATATTTGGCAGAGTGGGAACGCGGAGAGTCAGCTGGAATGTGTATGTCATTTCTGTCTTTTTTGATAAAACAGGAACCAAATAGCAGTGATTGGTATTTATTTGATTATCACCCTTTCATGCTGGGAATTATAAGTCACCCTCTGCCTCAGACTAAGCCCGTCAGACAATTATTTACAGTAAGGATAATAAAAGCAGAAAAAACACCATGCCATATAAAGCTTTACCCAGAACTAAAACCATGACAAATAATAAGGGTTGGTTTTACAACAGGACAAGAGGAAAAGAGGAGGTTCTACACACAAGGGGTGACAGTAGTCAGAAGAAAACATGCATTTGGAAAAGAAAAACAATTTCAGGTGTTTCTTGAAAGTAGGGTGGGATGGACTGAGATGGGTATCAAGGAAGATTATAGTTCCTCGCTGTAGAGGCCAATACAGCGAAGAGCCTGCTAAAGCATGATGGCAGAATCCCTAAAAAGTGAGAGGTCTACTGAAATGAGGCCTAGAGAGGAATTCCTGAATGTAGAGAGGGTCTACATCCTTACTGAGGTTGCTCATGGTAATTGTATTGTACCACCCAACTACCTAGGTACTTGGGGAGAAAAGATGAATCTTTAGAGGGAAAAAGGGTACTCTGGTTGGCATAGATGACCCCCATCAGAGATCCTTTTAGGGCCAAGGTCAATAAACTATCTAGCTCCTGAACATCAGATTGAGGCAATATCAGTTTTATCTAATAAAATATTTTCTGGTTAAGGGGGAGAGAAATATTTATCTTCATCAGAATTAATCCTCAAAAATGACAGAGAGAAATTTAATGTCCTTTTGCATTTCTTGCTTCTTACACATTTATACTAAGTTGTGTGTATAGAGGAAGTTCCTGGCATTATCTTGTTTTTCATGCATGCATCTGCATGATATTTCATTAGTAAATGGTTGGAACAACTGAAAATTGGATAGATTGTTTAGACTCTGAATAACTGTAGATTATAATTGTGCATGGGAGATCCAGCTATTTTAAATAATTTATTCATTATAAGGCTAGAAGGAACCATTGTGATTATCTGACATGACTTCCTGCATAACACAGGCCATAAGACTGTCTTGAATTAATTCCTTTTTGAACTAGAGCATTATCTTCTGGAAGAAAATCCAATCTAGATTTAAAAAAAATTGCCAGTGATGGAAAAAAAAATCTACCACAACCTTTGGTAGTTTATTCCAATTGTTATTTATCCTTGTTAAAAATTTGCACCTTATTTTTTGTCTGAATTAATTTAGCTTCAACTTCCAGCTGTTGGATCTAATCAGTCCTTTGTCTGCTAGATTGAGGAACCCTTTATTATGGAATTTTTGTCCCCCGTTCAGGTACTTATAAACTATGACGAAATTACCCCATAATATTCTTTATTAAGTTAAATAGATTGAACGCCTAGGCTTAGATCCACAAAGGTACTTAGGTGCCTAAGTCCCAGTTTTAAGTACTATTGTGCAATCCACAAAACCCTTGGCTGCTGCCTACCCCTGTAAGCACCAAAAATTTATTTGCTGCCTGAGTTTTTGCTGTGAAAGTTCCCTAGGTACCCAAGTTTCTGCCTCTGGAAATGTGCACTGCTGCCTCACTCTAGGCATCCAGATGCCTGCTTCCCACCTAAGGCCCCATGTGATCCTCAAACCAGATAAGCAGAGGAACATCTATCTGACCCGTAGAGCTTGATCTGGTAGGTAGCCTCTGAGTATGCCTACCAAATTGGGTCCCATTTAAAACTCTCTGGAGGAGGCACCACGGCACCACCCACCTTATTACTTTTAGCTCATGGTTTAGCACACTCACCTGGGATGTGAGAGACCCAGATTCAATACAGCCCTGTGTCTGATGGATTTTAACAGGGATCTCCCACTTCCTAGGAGAATGCTCTAACTACTGAACTATGGGATATTTTCATGATGGGTCTCTCTTCTGTTGAGGCTGTTCCACTTTGGATAAATAGAGAAGGGGAATTGGACCCTGGTCTCCCACCTACTAAGTGGGTCCCCTAGCCATCAGGCCGTAGAATCACTCTCTCTGGCCTAATCTCATAGTGAGTGCTCTAACCACCAGGCTAAATGTTATAAGGTGGGCACCACAACCTACTCCTCCTCTGGCCATTTTGTGTAGAATGAGGTTGGTACCTAACTCATTCTCACTAGAAACAGCTTAGGCACCTGTCTGACTCAGAGAAGGGTTTCTGGTTGTGGATCACTAGCAGAGATGGGCACCTGCCTGCAGTCCTGACTATCTTTGTGAGACAGGTAGGGTTTAGGACACACCCCTCTTGTAGGTATCTCCCCAGGGACTAGCTTAGGCAGATCCCCACCTTGGATACCGGCTTTTGTAGATTGCATTCTCAGGCACCTATTTCTCCTGTCCCCTTCATTGTGTAGGGAGCCTAGGTGCCCAACTCAGGCTTTGTGGATCCCATTGTTCCAGTAGTTTTCTAGGCACCTACAAGTTAGGCAGTGCAATGATCAGCTTAAGGCACTTTGTGGATCTGGACCCTGGAGTCTGTCATTATCGGGTATATTTTCCAATCCTTTAGTCATTCTTGTGGCTCTTCTCTGAACCGCTCCAATTTATCATCATCCTTCTTGAATTGTAGATAGCAAAACTGGTTTTACACCAGTGCCAAATAGAGAGGTAAAATAACCTCTTGATTCCTACTTGAGATTCCCCCTGTTTATACATCCAAGTATTGCATTAGCTCTTTTAGTCACAGATTTGCACTGGAAAACAAGACTGTATCCAGGTAGCTGCTAGAGACACAATTTGGCTCTCTCAAACTATGTGAACAATTTAGAGGAGTGAACAGATGGTACAGAGGAAAAAGCCTATGTCATACCGAAAACTGTATAAAGAAACACTGTGGTAAAATATGCGTATCACTGGCACTCTTTTGCTAGTTTGATATTGCATGTGGTATGAGTTTTTAAAAATATTTTGGGATGTGGTCTGATTTCTGTATAAGAGTAGAAAGATCAGTGATTATGCTGTTTAAAGTGCTGGTCTACAGAAATAGTTAAATGAAGAGAAGGAAGTAGGGCTTGAGTAAACAGATGATTCAAACAATCTACCTTTGGTAGAAATAATTTTTAAAAAAGTGTTTACAAATAGGGAGTGCCATCCCCATGTCGATTTGAGATAGTGGTTTTTCTGAAGATTTACATCTTGCCCCAAATGTTGCTTCTGGTATGACATTTGTTTGATGTTCCTCAAAGTGTCAGAAAGATTTAAATTGGCCCTTTGTTCTTTGTCAATATAGAATTAGTGAGAAAACCAGCTGTGGAGATGTTACAGGAAATAACTTCCCTACCTTCCAAGCGTGCAACAAGAATTAATATTGAACAGTAGGCCAATTGCTACTGTGCAAACAGCCTTTAGAATTCCCAAAAGGAACAAAACTGCAGACTCTAGTTTATCAGAGTAGACATTTTTCTAGCTCTTGATCACCAGAGCAGCATACAAGAAAAAGGAACTTGCTACAAAGATCACCAGGTTCTCCTCCCAAATTTCAACATTACCTACTTTTTAAGCCTGTGGAGTGCTGCTCTCCCGATCAAGAGAAACTTGTAGTAGAAGAAACCCTGAGGTAGCAATTCTGTCTTTGATTAAATTGTATGGTCAGAATTGCAGAGCTGATAAATTCTGGCTGCTCTACGCTCAGTAGAATCAATGGACTCTGCTCCCTACCATCTTACGTTTCTCTAGCTCAATAAAGTGCCATTACTGGGTGAGCTCACGTCCATATGCATGCTAGTGCTAGCACTCATTCTCCTCTTTTACCAATGAAAATAGGTCCTAGAACAAAATAAATATAGTCTCCCCTTGATTGTGAATGAACAAATAAAATTTACCCACAAATGCAACAAAATCTTCTTACTAGTTCAAATGCGTCTTTCATTTATTGGGTCCTGCTGACAGATATAAAAGGAATGAGCCTCAGCCCCATTTATTCTCACAGCAATTTAACTCTTCCTGCCCAGATTCCTTAACCCTGCAGGCCTGAAATGGAAAACCTGCTTTTGGTCTTGGTTCTACTTGGATAGTCCCTGTCCAGCTGTCCAGGGTTTTCTGCATCCCAGATGAGCATTTTCCCATCACACAAAGTTAATGTTTGTTAGTAGACAAATAAAAAAGGTGTTGAGTTTGTACTATACTTTGTGTATTAATTAGAAATGGGTCTAAGCTGCAAAGTTCAGATTGAAGCTTTTCCATACTTTGGGAGGGTTTGGATCTGGCAAAATCCAATATGACAAAGTGCACGCATAGCTACTGTAGGAATAAAGCCAACCCCAAAAGTTAAAAAAAAAAAAATCGTAAGTGTGCCTAAAAAATTTAGACAATTTTTTACTGCTTCCTGATTTTTGAGCTCCCCTGCCCACTTCAAATGTGTGAGAGACAATTAGTATTGCCAACTCTCTCAAATTTATAGTGAGTAACATAATTCTGGCCACTGATGAAGGAGATTTCTCTAGAAGACATCAGTGAGATTAGGGCCGCATTGTGCTAAGCATTATATAAACAAAGAGTAAGAGACAGTCCTTCCATGAAAAGTTACAATCTAGTGCAAAATGTTATTTGTGAGAGTTAAAATTTTTTTTTATTATATCTCTCTATATATCTATACTGCCCTGCTAATCCTATATTACGTAGTAGACTATTTACTGCTGACACTAAGTTACTTTAACAGGATCTTAAAAATTAGTTTCTAGATAGAGACGTGGACTGAAATAACTCTTGTGAATGAAGTAAGATTCTCTATTTGCAGAAGAGGTGTGGCAATGACATGAACAATAAATATAAAATATTACTTAAGCTATTTTAAAGATTACACACACCATGTATGGTATAAAGAAAAGGAGGACTTGTGGCACCTTAGAGACTAACAAATTTATTTGAGCATAAGCTTTCGTGAGCTACAGCTCACTTTATCAGATGTATGGTATGCGTCTAAATGTTTCAATGTGTATGATTAATATTTAAATTGATAGTCAACAACTGTTTTTCTTTCTTCACTTTTGTGCTCACAGCCATACTAAGGTATTCATGACACCTTTTAAGTGGCAGAGCTTCAGTTCTCTAAGTTCTTTCCAGTTCTCTAAGGTGAATTGCTCACTCACCAGGAACTAGTCTAAAAGCAGGAACTTATTGAAAGTTATTGTAAACATACTTTAGAACAGGGGCTCTCAAACTATTTTCTGGGACCCCCGTTGAAAATATTTCAGGCTCTGATGACCCCCCCCAAACGAAAAAAAAAAAGTAGTGATGACCCCTTCCCCCATACCATTCTTACTTCTGCTGGCAGCAGTGCAGCCTTCAGTGCTGGGCACCTGGCGAGCAGCTGCCACTCTGCAGCCACCCAGCTCAGAAGGCAGTGCAGAAGTAAAGTAGCAATACCATGACCCCCTCCCTCCTACAACTGGTTGGCAACCCCCTTTTGGGTCAGGACCCCCAGCGTGAGAAATGCTATATTAGAGGAACAGTTCAGGTACAAAAAACAGAGCTATTGGGGTCAGGGGTTATACTGATTCCAAATCTCACATAATCTGTTCCTAGTTTTCCCTTGTGCATGCCACATGACCACTACACAATATACTGTGAATAATGGTCTCTGCTTGAGAAAGACTGGAACAACAAGGGGATTTATGGTTAATCAGGACTAGAGTATGATGCAAGAGTTGTATACCAGCAGTATTTACTACTCCTGACACTACTGTTAAAGAGCCATGATTCCCTCTCTTTCATAAGCACTAGACTCATTCACAAACTCATCTTCTTGAAATAGATCAGCTGATTCTAGCAAACAAAGAACAATATGATGAGAAAAATGTTGCTAATTGTATAGCTCTCGGGGAATATTTTTCATGCTCCTACTTTTCTAAGTACCTGACTGTTTTGTTTGGTTTTTAATTTTTTGTACCAAGTAGGTAAAGAATATCACAAATACAAGAGGGGATCTGATTTGAACATAGCAGTTAAAGGCAAAATAGTCTGAGTAACTTTATACATATTACAGGGCTTTTACCTGTGAGAAGAAAGCCAAAACTAGGATTGTTTAGCCCAAAGAGAATGAGTAAGAACTCTTTTTTAAAAAAAGATTGAGATAATAAAATCTGATCAGTCCCTCCTTTTTCCATTATTCCATAATATGAAAACAAGGGTTGCTCCAAGTTAATAGCAGGCATATTTAAAACATAAAGAAAAACTTCATACATGATGATTATTTTCTCTTTATTTTCAAGTGTGGCAATGAGAGTGGTGCTGCAGAAGGCACAAAATAAGTCACTCAGTTCTCAGCCCAAAGTATTTTCCATCCATGAGGCAAAATGAAGAAGGCACCCTAGGGAGCTGAGAGGAAAGAATAACTTGTAGTCAGCCTGGGGAAATCCTATGACCTATTGCAGGAGGTCATAGTCAAGAGTTGTGGCTTTAACAACAAAGAGTATGGATAAATTTATGACCATTTGTAATTAAACATGCTAAGATAAGAGGAATCACATTTCATGCTATCAAGTGTAAACTCTTAATTTCAGGGATCAAGAGGGAACCTCCATATTGCTTTTCCCACTTAAGTGTGGATATATTTCACCTTTTATGGAGGCAAGTAATGTAAACCACTGTTAGAGGCAGGATACTGGATATGATGAATCACTGGTCCAGTCTGATAAGGTGAAACACATCCATGCAGCCTGACTCTTTAAGAGAGACTACCTCTAATTTTCAGAATTGCATTGGCCATTTATCCCCTCTGATAATTGAAAAAGCTCTTTGGCCTGGATCGGATCTTGAGCTATTTTTACTCGATTGTGACTATTGTCTTGAATGGAGTTACTCCTGATTTACACTGAATTAAATGAGAAAAGAACCAGGGCTTTGTGTCCCGTGTACTTCAATGGCGTTCAAAGGCATGTGTTTATCTCCTCAAGTCTGTATATAGCGTACCACAAGCTTAAAAAACAAAAAGTGTAGTTGTGAAAAACATAGTGCCCCACTCCCTGGGAATGTGTGTTTGTGTTTTGCCATCAGAAAGAACAGTGTGGTTTTCACCCTGAAATCCCACTCATCTGAGAGAATCTGCTAGAGGCAAAGTTGCCCTTGCAAATAATGCAATTCATGTGTACTGTGGACAATTATATCTAGTAATCCAATTTACACACAGGCCCATTTTCACACAGATTGAGATTTTGCACATCTTTGGGTACAGTTTTGAAGTCTGTCTTAAAATTTGACTGAGTCACATTTTTGCTGTTTAAAATAAAACTAGCATGTGTCAGAGAGGAGTGGGAGTTTGAGAGTTTCATCAAAAGCAAACCAACGTGTTTTGACTTCTCCTTTCTGGTAGCATTAATACACTTAAAATCTCCCTTTGTGCATTTTTTTTTCTGTTTCCACTTTTGAAATCATATGACAGACTTCGGTAACAACCAGTTTGTTATATTTATATGAAATTTACCTTTAATAGATTTTTTAAAATTTGTTTATCGGTTTCATACAATATACTAGCAGACTGAGTACAGAGGTAGAAGGCTTACTGCTTTTCACCTCTTAACTAACATAGGACCCAGTTCTGCAATCCTTACTCATAATGAGTGGTAGTTACTCACAGGACTAATCCCACACTGGCTACTCATGAGTAACTACTACTCAGTGTGAGTTAGGGTTGCAGATTTGGGATCAGAATTGGGATATCTGTACGTGCTACGAAACCGTACCCATCCAAACTTTCTACAAAATCAATTCTTTAAATTGAAGCAGGAAAGTTAACATGATAAACATAATATTTAGCCTATTATGTAAACAGCAGTCCCAGACTGATGGTATTTTCAAGCAATTCATTTGTCTGACTGGCAAAACAAAGCTTGGAGAAGAACAGTTGTGCAGGATAGGAGGAGGAGAGATTTAAAAACCAGTTTCTGGATGGGAGCTCATCAGTTAAGCATAGTGGCTTTGCTCCACAGAACATGAATTACCAGATAAATAATGAGCAGTACTTGGGGCACCTTAGAGACTACCAAATTTAGTCTCTAAATCCCCACCATTAACCACAGCCTGGACCAGTCCATACAAGAGATCCACTTCATGGACACTACAGTGCAAATAAGTGATGGTCACATAAACACCACCCTATACCGGAAACTTACTGACTGCTACACTTACCTACGTGTCTCCAGCTTTCATCCAGACCACATCACACGATCCATTATCTACAGCCAAGCTCTAAGATACAACCGCATTTGCTCCAACCCCTCAGACAGGGACAAATACCTACAGGATCTCTATTAAGCGTTCTTAAAACTACAATACCCACCTAGTGAAGAGAAGAAACAGATTGGCAGAACCAGAAGGGTACCCAGAAGTCACCTACTACAGAACAGGTCCAACAAAGAAAGTAACAGAACGCCACTAGCCATCACCTAGAGCCCCCAAGTGAAACCTCTCTAGCACATCATTAAGGAGCTACAGCCTATCCTAAAGGACAATCCCTCACTCTCACAGACCTTGGGAGACAGACCAGTCCACACTTACAGTCAGCCCCCCAACCTGAAGCCAATGCTCACCTGCAGCTACACACCACACAACAAAAAACACTAACCCAGGAACGTATCCCTACAACAAACCCCGTTGCCAACTCTGTCCACATATCTAGTCAAGGGACACCATCATAGGACCTAGCCACATGAGCCACACCATCAGGGGCTCGTTCACCTGCACATCTACAAATGTGATATATGCCATCATGTGCCAGCAATACCCCTCTGCCATGTACATTGGCCAAACCGGACAGTCTCTATGCAAAAGTGTAAATGGACACAAATCAGACATCAAGAATTCAACCATTCAAAAACCAGTCGGAGAACACTTCAATCTCCCTGGAGACTCAGACTTAAAAGTGACAATTTCTCAACAAAAAAACCCAAAAACTTTCCAAACCAGACTTCAGCGAGAAACTGCAGAACTGGAATTAATTTGAAAATTTGCAGTTTGATGGACACCATCAAATTAGGCCCGAATAAAGACTGGGAGTGGATGGGTCACTACAAAAACTAATTTCCCCATGCTAATTTCCCCCTACTGTTATTCACACCTTTTTGTCAACTGTTTGAAATGGGCCACCCTGATTACATTGGCCTCATTACCACTACAAAAGTGATTTTTCCTCCTGTTGAGAGTAGCCCACTTCCTCTTTAATTGAATTGTCTCGTTAGCACTGACCCTCCACTTGGTAAGGCAACTCCCATCTTTTCATGTACTGTGTATATATACCTGCCTTCTGTATTTTCCACTCCATGCATCTGAGGAAGTAGGTTTTAGCCCATAAAAGCTTATGCCCAAATACATGTCAGTCTCTAAGGTGCCAGAAGTACCCCTCGTTGTTTTTGCTGATACAGACTAACACAAAACCTACCAGATAAATGTTATCATACCTAAGGTGGGGTCAAAACTTGGAAAAAATATATAGAGTTCAGTTGGGTTTTATTTTTGGTTTTGCTATTCTGGCTAATAACATTCAGATTTGTGTCAAACATATTTCCGGTAACCTTTGAGATTGTTGGTGGAAGGTTTATTTCCACTGTTTTTCTGAACCATTCTGTCAGATTTCATCTTGCACAAATGTCTGTATGGTTCATCAAAAAGTGAAAATCCAGTAGGACATTATTTAGATGTAAAAAGGTGCAGGCCAGATTTGGCTGCCTTATCCCCTTGCTATTTATTGGAACATCCACTCTGAAATGCTTATCATCCCTATGAAGCTTAACATTACACTTTGAAAACATTTCTTCAGCTGGTATAAATGCTTTAAATTTCATCACCAAGCTCACAGTGAATAATTGTTTCAATGAGAGACTACAATTCAATGGTTGGGAATGGGAGTAGGAGATCTGGGTTCCAGGACCAGCTCTACTTCTGACTCGTAACATGACACTAGTCAGATTTCTCACTCTCTCCATGTCTTTTCCCCATCTGGAAAAGGGGAATGCTGATATGCATCTTTGTAAAGAGCTTTGATCTCTACAGATGACAAGAGCTGTATAATAGTATTTAACATGTATATTGACAGATTTAGGAGTAAGGTTCTCACCTATTGGTATTTGTTACGAGGAACCAAATAAGCATGTTGTGATGCCATGCCAGTACACTTGCATGTCTGCCTCATGTAAAGTTGACTCATTGCATATTGACACAAAGTTTTGACACCTAAAATAAGGTTGGAAGGTATTAATGGCTTGATTTTTCAGAGGTGCTGAGCATTGCAACTGCCACTGATTTCTATGGTAGTTGTGGGTACTCACAAACTCTGCAAATTAGATTATAATTGCTACCACGTGAGATAGGCCTGCAAGAACTGGGGCAGATCCTTGACAACAGGTATTGTGAAAATCGGGAAGGGTGGCAACCTGAAACTCACAACTGGCTGGAACAAGATGAGTGATGTGTCAACGGAGGGCAGTTTCAGTTTCTAAATAATGATTTAATAAGTAGTAGAATGCTTGAACGAAGTTGCAGAAGGAAGAATCAAAATCTGCAGTGATGAAGCACAGGTATTGATATTTTGGTGCCTTACAAGTAAGTTAGATTGTGTGGACTCTTCTAAGAACTATTACTATTCTGAAAAGGAAAGTTTAAAAATAATGTGTGAGGATTTAGTTATGCTGACTCATTTTTAGGAGTGGAAGTTGTGGATAAAAAGCCCCCGCTGCCTGAAAAATGTACAGTTATGTAATCAGCTACAGATTCTACAATAGATCCTGCTAAGCTCCTCAAATAGTAATATATTGTTAGAATAATGGGGAGTTGGTTCCTAATTATAGGGGTGTGCATTAAACAATGTTTGTGTAAATAATCACCAGTAGCAAACAGGATTGTGTTTCCACAGGGTTGACAGTGACTGATCTTTTTTAGAAAAAATGCATTGTCTTTGTTTAAAGTATTTTTTGTGGTTTAGGACTGTTCTGATTTAGTGGTGGCTGGCAATGCAGTTTTGAAATCCCAGTTAATTTTGCTTTTGTCTTACATGCCTCTGTAGGTTTTAAATGCTTAAAACAGAATAGAATTATGGGATTACAAACTGAGGCAAATATTGATTGGTATCACTTTCACCTGCCATCTGGAACAGCAATTAGTTTAACAGAACACAGTGGGGGCGAGAGAGAGAGAGACACACTGAAATTGGGAAAGGGAGGAAGAAATTGTAGACAGGAATATTTTAAGATGGACTGCAGTCAGCACTGAATATTTTTTAAGTCATTGAAGAATTTGTATTTTCTTACCTATCCTTCTCCTATCAACTCTGTGTCTGATCTTTTCTTTTTTAAAAAGGAGTGTCAAACTGATCCCCAAATTTGATGCTTGAGTAAGTGATGTGAGCAGATAAGACGAGTGCTAGCTATAATAATCTTTCTTCACCACAGGAAAGCAGTTTTATCAAATGATCAGCAAAATGAAGTGTGTGTGTGTGTGTGATTATATATATATATATATATATATAAAATCTATCACACACGCACACACTTTTCATATATATGCCTGTGCATGCATGAGTGAGAGAGGGAGAAAGGTCTTGTTACTCTTTAGCCAGCTATATATTTATAAGAATATAAAAAGTACCACTTCAACTTTTATCACCTTTTAGATGTAAATTTCTAATCTGTTTTCATAGTTTTTAAATTTACATGTAAACCCTGGACTCATTTTATAGTAGATGCACAAATATACAGTACTTTGAGAGGATGGAATAGCTGCTGTGAGTGAATCTATATCTGTGCAGGTGAGCAGGTAGAGATGTATGGGGAGGGGGGTAAGAGAGCTGGTAGAACAAACAACAAGGGACACTCAGTGACAGGACCAGACTAGTAGAAGAGGTGAAGGTTATAATTTCACATGCTGTCACCATAAATGATGTAACATTAAACAATTTTTAAAATTTATTAACTATTTGGGTCTAGATGGAGACTAAAGCAAAAGGTGGACTGGGCAGTGACATAGAAGGCACCCAAATTTTGTTTAAAATTATTATAATGTAATATTTGAGAGGGTTTGTAGCTTTTTGAATATTTTTAGCACAGTATTGAGAGATTGGTCATTTTATCCATTCTATATCTGTTTAGTTCACCAAGAATTTATAAGGACAAACTTACATATATTTCCTGAATGAATTTTGAAACATTCAGTTGTGCAATGATGTGCTAATGGACTTGGACACTGAACTCCCTTTCTCATTAATGGGAAGGCCTTTGCCTCCAGGCACATGATAAATAACAGCCATAAATTAGAACCTTTAGAAAGCTGAAGACGCCTGTTTATAGGTGGAAGGGAAAAATTCTCACTTGTTGATTTGGGGAACTTTCAGTATTTGCCTAGAGCTTTTTTTTTTTTTTCCAAACTTTGACATTTCCAGTCACTAGTGCCTCATGTGAGAGCTCATTTTTAATCTTAGACTTCACAAGACATTTTGGCCCAAATTTTCAAACACGTCCACTAATATTGGGTGCTTTAGTTTTGGGGCGCTCAACTTGAGATATTGAAGACCCAACTTCCAGAGACATTGAACACCCACAACTCCATCTGACTGGTACCAATTACAGTGGGAAGACTATTAAACAGGTCTGATATCTACATAAAGACTGTGTGAGTTCACTGATAAGGATTTTTAAAGGTGACTAGCAATTCTGAGTGCCCCAATTGTTAGGTGCCCAATTTGAGACACTTTTTAAAGGGGCCTGATTATGAGAACCAGGTACTAGGCACTTTGTGAAATTGGACACCCAAAAATTGATGTACCCCAAATCACTAATCATTTCTGAAATCTTGTCCAATATAATTTGAGGTGAATTTTCAAAACATGATCTCTATTACATATTCACTTTTTGTATATTACCATTTATGCATACAAATAATATGCAAAATTACATGTGCAAAAATGGAGGCCATTTTGAAAATGTGGCCCAGTGTATCTAAAATAAATGTCAGAACAAATTGGTACCGATTGTGCCACTTTTCTTTTGCCTTGTATCCCTATCTTGAATTCCTGCCTCTGAACAATAGTTTCCTGTTGAATTTATGATGTCTATTAAAAAATATGAACCGTGAGAGAGTTATAAAAATAATGAGCATGAAATTTTTTTTTTCCAACTGCTGAAACTGTCATAGGAACAGTAGGAAGGAACTGTTATTCATATAGACTTCTTATTGTGCAACAGTTTTAAATGGTTATTTATCTGAAGTATTTCTCAAGGTTTATGGGGAGTTATTTAGAGATAACATCTCAGTAAAGCCTCTAGTACACACCAATCCTCTGCATATGATCTCTTACACCAGCCTTGGCTGATTAACAGTCTCTGATGTACTGTCCAAATTTTAAATAAAATTCATGCCTAGCCTTAAGAGTGAATATAGAATTGTAGCTCATGGAGACTGTAGATCTAAGCATGTGATATTCCATTTTGATCCATATGGTATCCATACACAAGATATGGGGTGCTGCAATGAACTTAATTTTTTGTCAGTCAGGTACAGCCCTCAGGCTCCTGGCAATGTGCCAATGTAGCCCTCAGTTGAACAGTGTTTGAACATTCCTGTCTAATAGTTAACTTTTGTTAATTTCCAGGATGTTGGATCAGAGTTATATTTTCCAAAGTTTTCAGGTAGCTTCACTTGCTAGCACCATCCCTTTTCAATGCAACAATACAAACAGTCTATATTAATCTATAGGCCTCTTTTTCACCCAAAAGTCTAATATAGTATAGTAAAGCTCTCTTCTCTCCCTCCTCCCCCTTTACAGGATTTGATATTCAATGGCTGGAAACAGAGATATCAAGTGGCCAAAATGAATGTGAACCCTATCTTAGAGGAGGTTCTGATTAAAAGATCACAACAGAAGAAAAGAACTTCTCCCTTAAATTACAAAGAAAGGCTTTTCGTGCTTACAGAATCAATGTTGACATACTATGAAGGTCGAGCAGAGGTAGGAGATAAGGTTTTATATTCCATTGCCTTTGTTCTTTCTTGAGAAAAAGACTTGCTTTTTTGTATTAATGGTTTTCTTCCTGTAATATATTGAATCTTTTCTGTTCTGGGAGGTGTGATAGCTGTGGGTGCTACTGAATGGGTATTATCCATCACTTCCCTGATGGATAGCACAGATTTATGGAGACTTAAATGATCAATCCATTCAAAAACAAGTGTAAACAAGGATCTAATCAAAGACTCTGTCAACTATTAATCCATAAAATGATTTTAATACCACTTTCTGAGAAGTATTTAAGCCAGGATGATAATCTCAGCCTCCTGAGTACTGTGTTAGAAAGGCTTAAGCTACAGCAGGAAGTTTAAAGGTACCATTTCCTACAGGGCACTACAACCGCTGTTGAGTACTACAACCCCTGTTGAGCCTAAGACTCCCACATGTCTTCTTTGCAGAGTTAGTATAGGCACTCATGCAAGTACTCCCTCCAACCCCCCATGCACACATTAATATCTCCCACCTGAGTTAGGTGGTGTTTTCAACCTGGGCTAGCAGACACTCCTCAGGATAAGGGTTAGAGCCTGGCTTCTGCCTTTGATCAGGCTGGTAACCTGCCCACTTTTCACTGAGCACGCTAGCTAAATCACTCAAGGGCTGATATTCCTCCAGTGCCTTCCCACAATTTCCACTTTGTGCCCAGAAGGACTGACAAGTTCTCAGAGTTCACTGTGAAAGAACTATAGAGTTCAGCACAAAGAACCATGGATTATGCCCCCAGAATCTTAGCAACACACACTGTCGAGCACAGCACTAGTGAGGACACAGTAACTTGGGTATGACTTTGCAGTATAACCGCTCACACCCAGGCTAACTCTGCAGCAAAGACACACCCAAAGAGACAGGAACCAGTAGCATGCACTAAGACAGAGAATACAGTCAGGCTACATTACAGCAGCAATATTGTGTTTGCTTCATACATTATTAGATACAAGAGACTACATTACAAGAACATTGAGATTGCAAAAATCTAGCATTTTGCAAAAGTTAGGAAAGGCCAGGATTAAAATTGCTTGTAGCCTTGTCTACTGTACAACCCCATGTAGACCTTTTCCCCCTTATCTGCAGACTTTACTTCCCTTTGAATTTAGTTCATGTAAATGTAAGGAATGTGGCTAAATGGCCAATATTGGGACCCAAGCTTTTCTTGGTGTGTGTGTGTGTGTGTGGTGGGGGGGTTAGGACACTGCCCCTTGCTGCTGCTCTTGGGGTACCAAGGACCCTGTTAGTGGCCCAGGAAGGTGGTAGAGGAGGGAAGGGGTCTGGTTTGCCCCTCACTCTGAGCTTCAGTCCCTCTCAATCCCTGCAGGTTTCTTACCCTCTTCAGTAGAGTTACCCTCAGTCCTTGACACTGGGGGAGGGAGTCTCTCTGTCCTGCTGGGGCAGAGTCATAGAATATCAAGGTTGGAAGGGACCTCAGGAGATCATCTAGTCCTCAGGAGTCTCCCTTCCTCTGACTCTCTAGTCTCTCACCTCTAAGCAACAAACCTCCAAACTCCAGTCCTCTCTCCTTCCTCACAACCCCTGATTGCTTTAATTGACTACAGGTGCTCCAAATAACCTGTAGTAACCTTTCCTAGTCTACAGGGAACTACGCTTTGGTTATCCTAGGGTTTATATGTCTCCTCTCTGCTAGTACTCCCTGACCCTGCTGTATCACAGGAGAAACAGTATTTGATGTGAATAACTCAAGATAAGCCAAATTTTTCTCTCCTTTACACTGGTCTACTCATTTAACTGTGGTTACTGAAACGAAGCAGAACACAAGCTTGTTCTTTGCTACACTGGTAGCTGAATCATTGTGAGCACCAATTCAGCTATGGTCAGCAATAAGTAATTTTTGTAGCATAGACAAATTCTCTCACCCTCAAGTGAGCTCTGGAATCATTTTTATCAGACAACCTACACCTGATATGGACAAAAATATCCTCAAAATCAAAGGCTGGATTCTCTGCTCCACTAAGACCACTTTGTGCAGTTTAAGCAGCAGAAACTAGCCTTAAATGGCTGGAGATAGCCAGTGGAGAATTCCTTCTGTGCTTCCACCTGCAGAAAGTTGGTGGAGGTGGCTCTCTTGCCTCCTATGTCAGATGCCCCATCCAGGGCATAAGGGGAAGGAGGGGCACAACAGGGCATGGTGGAGCAGAGTGCCACTGTGCCTGATTCTCTACTGGATAATAGTGTATTACAAAGTTTATACCAGTTGCAGAATTTAGAGTAGGCCCCTTGCTGCTCTAACTTCCGCTGGGGCATGCAGCCAAAGATCAGAGAGATGCAAGTGGATCCCAGCAGCCACCACTCTCCACTAGAGAGCAGAGCTTAGACATAGTGGAGGATCAAGGCCCAGATGTATACTTGTATTACTATATTGACTACAGAGTTCACAGGTGTACTTGTCTTGGGACAAGGATTAATCCCTCAATTTTCTGTGCACATGGCTTTGGTTTCAAAAGCTTCTTGGAACAGTTACCTAACCATGCATGTCTTGTCTCAGTTAACTAATGGCTCAAAATAAAGGTGAAGTTAACTAACACCTTTTCACTGCCACCCTGAGGAATCTCTCTTTTTTGACTGAAATTCTTTTGGATACTAATTGGGCTTCCATTGATTTGACTCAGAGTATTATCTGAAGCAATTTTGCATTCTCTCTCTCTGGGTACTAAGTTTGGTGAGACAGGGTACATATTTTTCAAAAACTTCATTTTAACAATATTTCTGCTGTATAGTAAATAGAAAGGATTGACACGTGAAGGCCTCTCTGAAACACTGATGTTAGTGGTCCTTTGTGTCACTGAATAAGTGAAGTGGAAGAGAGTCTGTTTTTTAGATTTCTGGCAGAGGTTGTAGATTTTTATCTGCAGTAAGTTAGTTGATGGTATATCTATGAACTAGATCATGTAGACAAACCTGATGATTCAATACTAAAGTAGTCACAGTGCCTCTGGTTCTTATATCTTTACTGTATTATAGTAGAACAGTTGAAGGGTTTCTGCTCAATCAGTTATCTGGTTGAAGTACAGTGGTTGAGTTTTTGGGCATTGTTAATAAAGGATAGATATGGATATGGCACAGAGCTAAACTGCAGGTTAGGGCTGATGTTTACAGTTAAGGTTGATGAGTAAGACTGGGAAATTATCAAGAGGATACCAGGGTATCTCCTTATACGCTCAGTTGCAGTGGTACCAGTCTCCGTCAAATGTGACATATTTAAGAACTCTGGGCCATCTTCTGCTGTTGGATGCACATGCACAACTCCCCATGTAGCCAATGAAGCTGAGGCCTGAAATTCTGACGCAGTGTTTGCCTGAGGAATAACTGAGTAAAAAATGAATGAGGAGCCCGGGACTTGACCTTAGTTCAATAACTGGGCCAATCCATTAAAATGGACTCAATTAGTTAATATGCACAAGAGAAATGGTGGGTGGTTCATGACTGTAAGTAAAGAAACAAAATTAGATACAGAGTATGTCTGGTAATAGAAGTGGAATATTATATATATTTATAACAACAAAAGGGAGCCAACCATAGAGAAATGTTATTCTTGTAATGCAAGTGTGTATTCTAATGAACTGTACTGTATGCAATCATCAATTGGAGTAGGACTGATCCTTTTCACCATAAGCTGTGCAGAACACAGATTCTGTTCTTGGTGTGACATGTCCTACCTATGATAATGTGTCACAATGCTATTTAAATAATAAAAGCTGTCTAATAGCTGTGATTGAACAATACATTAAAACACTTTTTTATTTAATAATTTGTTCTTAACCTGCTAATTGTCTCTTTATATCCATCCTTAAGCAACTTAGTCACAACAGACATATCAGGAAGGTGGTATTCATGGTGAATCTGGATTCTGCTGTCCTCTTAACAATATAAAACTAGTAATGAAGAAGCTTACACTGTGAAATACTGTTGAAACAGAGATGATATGCAGTGCTTAAAGTGTGTGTGTGTGGGGGGGGGTCCACAGACCTGCCATAAATAAATAAATAAAATATTGAGATGGTCACTGAAGAGCATACTCAAAGCACTGTCTTACCAAAGCTGCTCCTGCTCCCAGAGAGCCCTCCCCCACTTCACTGATACACTAATCATAAAATGAGTGCTTTATCAGTAAAACAAATCTGTATCACCGGGAAAGAGGGAGTGTTTTGCAGTTTAGTTGCAGCAGCCAGGTTTTAAAAAGGGAAACCACATACAGTACACTGCACGAAACTTTGGGGAGGGAAAATTTGGGCCAAGTACATTGGGGCAAAGCCTCAGACTTAGGAATAGTACCCAGGGAATTTTAGTGTTCCTGGTAAACAGATAGGATCTTTAAAGGTTTAATTTCTTCAAAATATCCTGCTTTTACAGAAAACAAGGAGAACAAAGAGCTTTATAAAAGATAACAAGGGAAAAAGAAGGACACAAAAAAATCTCAACAGTGGAGGTAGATACCCAGGATAACTTTAGCTCAATATGTTGTGGTGAGAAATTTAAGAACTAGTTAGAGAAGAAGGAGGTTATAGTTAAAGATGACTTCCATTTTTGGCTCAGATACTGTGAAACTGTTGTGTGGGTGCTGGAAGGATCGCGTGACTGCCTTACAGGATTGTACTAACAAGAAGATGCACAAGTAAATCAGTGATGGATTAAAATCCCCAAAACCTCACTAAGTTGTTGTGGAAAGAATCCTTACAGTCAATTTTTACATTGCAAAAGTGGCCAGTCAGAGCTGAAGATGATTGATCTAATCTGTAAAGATAAAAAACTTTCCAGAGATCTGCTCATCAAACAGGTGCAGGAGATGGAGGTAGGGAAATGGCTGTTGCCCTCATTTTAAAAACCTGAGTATGTTCACAGCCAGGGATGCCAGATAGGCAGTGCAGAGGGGGCGGGCAGCTGCTCCCCTGAGGAGCAGTCCTGGGTTGCAAATGAACTGTCTACTGGCTCACCTGAGCATGAAGGCAGCCTGCTAGTGCTCTGAGTGGACCCCAGGGTTGCTTCAGAGCCCTGTTCTCACAGAAGAGCTGTGATTGACCCACAGCGCTGTCAGGCACTGCCGCTCTGGGTGGGACAAGGCACAAGTAAATCAGTGCACCCTGTGTACTTGTAGCTGGTGAGTCAGACTGCTTGGAAGAGGGGGTGGAATGAGGACCCCCCTTCATCCCTTGCTCTCTCTATGGATGTGTGATTGAGGGAGCTATCTGATGGGGGCACTGCCTGGTGATTGAGGTAGAGTATAGCGGTGGGAGGCATTGCTAGGTGATCTGGGGGTGAGTACAGGGGCATTGCTTGGTGGGGGGCACTGCCAGGTGATTTGAGGTGAGTATGGGGTGAGGGCACTTTGGGGTGGGGGGCACTTGCAGGTGACTTGTATGGAGGTGGGAGGCACAGCTGAGTGATACAGGAAATAATCACAAAAAATGCTTCTGAAACAGACAAATTTTTACAGCTTAACCTTCAAAAAATCTTTTTTCAGCAGGAGCCCCTGCTGAAAGTTGCCCTCTCCTATTCAAATGTGAAATGGCAGACCGTTTCATGGCTGGGAGGGAGAGCAACACAGCCCAGCTGGCACTCAGGGCCTGCTCTGCAGTATGCCAGCCAGGACCTGCATTGTGCCACATACTGGGCCTTCACCTGCCAGCTGAGGAAACCATGGTGGTGGTTCCTCTTGGCACTGGAGACCAGCCTGGTCTAGGAAACAGACCTGTCACCCAACGGTGAGGGGCCCTCCAGCAGGGCAGGGAAGGGAAGGGAAGGGAAGGAATGGTTGTGTGTGTGTGTGGGGGGGGAACCGGAGCTCTGTGAGGGGTTGGACTGATGGTGGGGACTTCCTTGAGGGCTGTGGAAAGGTCTGGGGTGTGTTGGGGGAGGAATTTTTTAGATATTTTGGTTGCTTCCTCCTCTTCCGTGCTTCCCCCCCTCCCCCCCCCACACTTTTGCTATCCTTCTGGACCCCAGGGCTGATCATGACTTTGCAGATACAAGAATGAAGGAAAAAGTGCTGCCTTTGCCTCCACCACAGGCATGGCATAAAATCTGAAAAGCTGTTTGGCCAGGATTCAAAATGGGATTTAAACATTGCAGGGCTGACTTTTGCAATGCTTAACTTCCAGACACCTCAAAAATCATAATAACTATGCTAGGATCCACAAATCTAGGATCCCAATACAAGGCCTGGGGAGAGTTATCAGAGTAGCAGCCATGTTAGTCTGTATCCGCAAAAAGAAAAGGAGTATTTGTGGCACCTGAGAGACTAACAAATATATTTGAGCATAAGCTTTTGTGAGCTACAGCTCACTCTCACGAAAGCTTATGCTCAAATAAATTTGTTAGTCTCTCAGGTGCCACAAGTCCTCCTTTTCTTTTTGGGGAGAGTTAGATGCATAAAAAATGCAATCCACAAAAGCCAGCATGCAGGCAGGGAACCATGAAAGCTAGCTAATGGGGAATGCACAGGAGAGGGGTGTGTCACAAGCTGTGCCCTTCTTACAGAAATGGCCACATTATAGGTTTTGCCTATCTCTGCTTGTCATCCACAACTCCCCACTCTGACTCAGGTAGCTTAGGGGCCTAAATTGTTTGCTGTGAGAATAAGGGAGACACCCCTCTCTCCATGCAAAACTAGTAGGTGGTAGTAGTGGCAGAGACAGCACTGCCTACTTTATAACTTTTTAGCCCAGTTCAATTTCCAGTTTCAATTCCCCCCCCCCCCCCCCCGCCTGGGAGGAGAGAGGATATTAACAGCACTCTGTTAACTACCCTTATAACAGAGAGGAGGAATAGATCTCCTAGGCATATCAGTGTAATACAGTGAAGAATTCAGTAAAACTTTCTGTAGGGAGAAGTCCTTTCTACTTAAATGTTTGCTGTTATTTTATTTAAATAAATAATATGTTAGTAATAGCAAATCACGAAATTCTCAGACCAGTTTTTATTTAAGTGCAAAATAATTTGGTTTGTGGTAGCTGGACACTCCCTTCCTTTGAATCAGGGCTCCTGAGTGTAATAGAACAACAGGGTAAAAGCAAATCTTGTTCTTGAGCATCTTATTAATGTGGAGGCTCAGCTGACATTGAATTAAATACTCTTGGGTAAATTCAGCCCTGGCATAAGTGAAGGAACTTTGCTTCAATGGAGCTGGACTTAGTGATGTCAAGGCCAAATTGGGCATTTTTCAGTCTTAATACCTCATTTCACCGGAAGGTACACTTTTCTGCATGAGCTGAAGTTTTAATCTAGGTCAGGGTTCTCACAGCAAAATTTTTGGTGGCCTCAGAGTGCGGCCACCAACTCTTGCTGCTCGCCGCTTTGACAATTTTTCCTAAAATACTCAATTACCTTTAGGGAAAAACAAATAAATATGCACCTGTACATGACCAGATCATTGTAATTTATTCATGTAGAGGTTTTTTTGAAGACTCAATAATAAAAATAATGTACAGTTGTCTATTCTTTACTGGACCTACACAGACTAGAAACACAAATAAGGTACTGTGCGCATTCTTGGTTTTTTTTGTTCTTGTTTCTTTTGCTTTTAGGTTGCTTTTTTAAAAAAGACTTGCTAACTAGTAAGTCTGCTGCTGTAAAAAGTAATATTTGTATGTTTGTTAATATCACTTTTCACAAGACTTACTAGTTAGCTGGGCGGCTGTGAAAAGTGCTATTAACAAACATACAAATACCCAATTTTCACAGCAGACTTAGTCAACCATTGCATGCCAGGGGACAAACTAAGCCCTGAATGGGAAGGTGGGTAGGAAGACAGTGGGGGCAAGGGGCGATGGGGAGCCACTGAGGCGGGGGTGGGGTGGGGAGGGTTAGCTGAGGGCTGCCACCCCATGCGGCAAAGCTGGGATCCAGAGCCAGAAGCCCCATGAGCAGAGCCTGCGACCCCTGGGCTAAAGGCCGAGCCTCACCACCTCTGGGAAGGTGGGGAACTCACTGGTGGCCTGCTCCTCCAGAGTTTGTGGCTCCAGAGGGGAGCAGGGTCCAACCCCTCTGGGGGAAGGTCCACTGCTTTGCCACCCCCCACTTCCCAGTAATTGCCCAGGAGGATGTGGCCACAAGAAAAGCTCCTGGTAGCTGCATGTGGCCATGGTGGCTGCATTTGAGAAACACTGGTCTAGACAGTTACTATATTATGTTTTATAGACTGCAGCTGGAATCACTGACTGCTATATATCGTCTTCAGATGACCTGAAAATACAGTATAGCATTTGTACTATAACATGGTTCAAAAAAGAACTAGATAACTTTATGGAGGATAAGTCCATCAATGGTTATTAGCCAGGATGGACAGGGATGGTGTCCCTAGCCTCTATTTGCCAGAAGATGGAAATGGGCAACAGGGGATGGATCACTTGATGATTACTGGTTCTGTTCATTCCCTCTGGGGCACCTGGCATTGGCCACTGTCAGAAGACAGGATACTGAGATAGATGGATCTTTGGTCTGACCCAGTATGGCCGTTCTTATGTGTTTTGATGAGGAAACAAACAAGAGCAACTAAGATGCTTCTATGATGAAAATAGTTAAATAGTCTCATATATATTCACAATCCACAGAGGACTGAAACTCAAAATACTTAATAAAATATTTCATGTATGGTCTTGTTTATTAAGGTAAGCCAATTTTTTTAATAAATCAAAGATTAACATTATGAGTTAGTTAGGCTCTTCTGAAATAATCCTGCTACTCCCAGATAATCAAAGGTGGCAACAATTAAAATATTTAATAAAACACAAACATTACCAATGTTTTTTATTGCTGACAACTATTTAATTAAATGTTGTTTTAATAAGTCCTTTTCCAAACCATATAGTTAATTTTGAGGAGAGTGGATGGTTGATGTCCCAAGACGAAGCTATGGGAATAGCTTCACATGTGTGTAGCTCCAGAATTTTTCAAAAGTGGCCATTGATTGTGGGAGTCTCCAATTTTGCATATACATCTTGAGATATTCTGGACGTGATTTTCAGAGGCGCTATGTCATTTGAAGTCAATAATTCTACAAATCAGGCCCTAAGATGTCTCAGGTTCAACTCCCAGAAACAAACATCCCCAACTCAGAAGCCACTTTTGAAAATTTTGATCCAACAGTTTAATTTTAGAGGAATAATTACCGTAAAGGATCAAATTCACCAGTACACTGCAGCTGCTTTGCATCACTCTGACGCAAAGCAGCTGTTAACCCTTCTTTGTAGGATATGGCTGCACTTGCATTACTCTTCTCAAGATAGTTAAAGCAACCACACTGGAATAACACTCATGCTGCTGTGTGCACACTGGTTCTGCATTGCCCCATGTGTGACACGGAGTCCTGGGGGCCCATTATATGACTCTTTTGTGCTGCAGTAAGATCAGCAGCACTATGAATTCTTTCCCAGTGAATTGTAGCCAATCCTATAAAAAACTAACTAAGGATTTAGGTCATGTCTACACTACAAAATTATGTTGACCTAACTTATGTTGGTGTACAGCCGCCACAGAAATTATATGTCTCTTGCATGTCTACACTTTGTCCCTTCTGTCAGCGGTGCCCGTCCTCATCAGGAGCATTTGTATTGATTGTACTGTCAGTGTGGGGCACTGTGGGATGGCTCCCGAAAGCCAGTAACAGTCAACATATGCAACGCAGTGTCTGTACTGACACGGTGTTGACCTAACTACATCAACCTTGACTCTACGCTGCTCATGGAGGTGGAGTTATTAAGTTGGCGTAGCAGGGCAGTTACATCGCTGGAAACGAAATTTTAATTGTAGACACTTCCATAGTTAGGTTAACGTAAGCTGCCTTATGTCAACCTAACTCTGTAGTATAGACCAGACCTTATTAACTAAGAAAAAGATATAGTTATTTACAAGGTCAAAACAAGTAAGCATAACACGCACAAATGAGTTATAGTCAGGTTTCAAAAGGTAATAGAAATTTCTACAGTAAGCAAAGTCTGTATATGATTTAGGAGCTAACTCAGGCAAAACAGTTGGGGACTTCTGGCATATGTTTAGAAATCCTCGCCCCTCAGAGTTCAAACAACAAAAGAATAATAAATTCTCGTTAACAGGCACTTTTATTCCCTTACCCCAGCATTCAAGCTGTGATGGGAGGAGGGCTTGGACACTTACCCTCTTCTGGGCTGTAAGGGAAGTAATCGTTCCACAAAACCTTCATTCCACAATGATCCATTTGTATTCAATAGTCTTGCCTGATGGGCAGGAGATAACGCTTTCTGTAGGAATCCACCATTTTGCAGTTGGTGAAGGGTTTTTCATTTGATTAATTACATAGTTTCAGAACAAACATTTTACAGTTAGAGAGCAAACACTTAAGCACTACTTTATAGCATGGGTTATAGAAGTTATAAGTGAGATTAATTCCTGTAGCAATTTACAAGCTTTCCATAAAGTCTAAAAAAATGCTTATAACACTAATTTCTATTTTAATTGTACTAACCCACAGGTAAGTCAGACTGGTTTCCAGCTATGCATCTGTCAGTAAAGCCTGAGGCCTTGACATGAGCTGGCACCTGGTCTGCCAGTGTCACACTATCTACCCAAAACATAGGATATATCCAAGGCTGCTTTCTGAGCTGTGTGGACAGAGGGGTTTGGCTGGGGACTAAATGCAAAAGCAGGAGGTAGGGTATTATTTGATGGAGCTGTGTGGACGTGAGAGAAAAGTAGCACAGGCACAACAGAAGCAGAGAAAGGAGGCAATAAGAAAGCCCCAGAGACAGCCACAGAAGCACTTGTAGCAAGATGTGGAAGAAAAGCTAATAGAAAGAGAGAGAGCTTTTGGGCTGATTGCTGGTGAGAAAGAGGCTTTGAATTGTGAGCAAAGAAATTCTCCTATTGTCTGATTCCTACTGTGTTCAGAGAAACAAAACATTGTGTATATTTGTGTAAATAAACAGCACTGCATTAAAGAAATACCTGACTCCATTGTCAGTTTCTCCTTTTAACAGGAATAACCTGCAAAACCCCAAATATTGGCTAGCTACTCAGGTCAAAAGGGCATCAAACAGTAGGCATCAAGGAAGAGGAGAGTTTTAAGGAGAGATTTGAAGGAGGGAAACAAGGCTTGACATTTGTTTACAGGGAGCTCCTTCCATGAATGAGAGACAGCACAGGAGAAAGCACAAAGGTGCTTATTTAAATATTTAACAAATGGGTGATGAAGGCTGGCATTACTGGTGTGAGGGTAGGAATTTACATCTAAACAGCATATAAGAAATGATAGGCAGGATAGGAATTATTTGAAGAGCCTTAAAAGCAAAGACAATTAGTTTCTGTCCTTTCATTGATTCCCCCTGTGCTCCCCATTCAGCACCCTGTCAAACCTCTCTATTCACACAGCTCAGAGACCAGTCCAGGATATATACTGTAACACATTCAAAACTGCCTTTACCAAAGGAGGACACTCCACCAGAGAAGTAGATCGCATCATAGACTTTAAGGTCAGACGGGACCACCATGATCATCTAGTCCAGCAGTTTTCAAACTGTGGGTTGGGACCACAAAGTGGGTTGTGACCCCGTTTTAATGGGGTCACTGGGTGTGGCTTAGACTTGCTGGGGCCTGGGGCAGTGGGGCTTCAGCCCTGGGCAGTGGGGCCCAGGTTACAGGCCCCCTGCCTGGGGCTTCAGCCCTTGGGTTTCGGCTTTGCCCTCTGTCATAAATATAAAGGGAAGGGTAAACCCCTTTGAAATCCCTCCTGGCCAGGGGAAAGCTCCTCTCACCTGTAAAGGGTTAAGAAGCTAAAGGTAACCTCGCTGGCACCTGACCAAAATGACCAATGAGGAGACAAGATACTTTCAAAAGCTGGGAGGAGGGAGAGAAACAAAGGGTCTGTGTGTCTGTCTATAGTCTGTCTTTGTCGGGGATGACCAGGAATGGAGTCTTAGAACTTTTAGTAAGTAAGCTAGCTAGCTATGTGTTAGATTATGATTTCTTTAAATGGCTGAGAAAAGAATTGTGCTGAATAGAATAACTATTTCTGTCTGTGTATCTTTTTTGTAACTTAAGGTTTTGCCTAGAGGGGTTCTCTATGTTTTTGAATCTAACTACCCTGTAAGATATCTACCATCCTGATTTTACAGGGGGGATTTCTTTATTTCTATTTACTTCTATTTTTTATTAAAAGTCTTCTTGTAAGAAAACTGAATGCTTTTTCATTGTTCTCAGATCCAAGGGTTTGGGTCTGTGGTCACCTATGCAAATTGGTGAGGCTTTTTATCCAACATTTCCCAGGAAAGGGGGGGTGCAAGTGTTGGGAGGATTGTTCATTGTTCTTAGGATCCAAGGGTCTGGGTCTGTAGTCACCTAGGCAAATTGGTGAGGCTTTTTACCAAACCTTGTCCAGGAAGTGGGGTGCAAGGTTTTGGGAAGTATTTTGGGGGGAAAGACGCGTCCAAACAGCTCTTCCCCAGTAACCAGTATTAGTTTGGTGGTGGTAGCGGCCAATCCAAGGACAGCGGGTGGAATATTTTGTACCTTGGGGAAGTTTTGACCTAAGCTGGTAAAGATAAGCTTAGGAGGTTTTTCATGCAGGTCCCCACATCTGTACCCTAGAGTTCAGAGTGGGGGAGGAACCTTGACACCCTCTCACCCCTGCCTTGAGTGGTGGGGCTTGGGCTTTGCCCACCCACTCACCCGGGTGAGCAGGGCTTGGGCAAGCTCAGTCCCCATCCTGAGGTCATGTAGTAATTTTTGTTATCAGAAGGGAGTCGCAGTGCAATGAAGTTTGAGAAACCCTGATCTAGTTTGATGTCCTGCACATTGCAGGCCATAGGACCTTACCTGCCCACTCCTGTCATAGGCCCCTAACCTCTGGGTAAGTTATTGAAGTTCTCAAATCATGATTTAAAGACTTCAAGTTACAGGGAATCAACCATTTACAGTAGTTTAAACCTGCAAGTGATGTGTGCCCTGTGCTGCAGAGGAAGGCAACCTTCCTGTCCCACCCCGCCAGGGTCTCTGCCAGTCTGACCCAGGGGAAAATTCCTTCCCAACCCAAATGTGGTGATCAGTTAGACCCTGAGCAGATGGGCAAGGCCTATCACCTAAATACCCCAAGAGAACTTGCTTCAGTACAGAAATAAACCCCTCTCTGACTGCACATCCCTCGTTGTCACCTACCATCATCCCATGCTGGAACCCATATGGCGTATCAAACAATTACAACCCATACGCAGTGAGGACCCTATTCTGAAATAAATCTTTCCTGAACCACCCCCCAATCCCCACTTTCTGGCCTTCAAACAACCCCCCAGCCTCTCCAAGTTCATCATCAGAAGCGAGCTCCCCACACCCCAGGACACACCAACTCAAAGCAGCAGCAGCAGACCCTGGAGAACAACAGATGCAAAATGTGTAGACATATTTCCACTGCTACAATGATCAACACCCCTTTCGGTATCCCTGGGTCTTACACATCCATGTCACAACATGTGGTGTACTGATCCAGTGCGCTAAATGCCCCAATAACAACTATGTGGGTGAAACCAGACAATCACTGTGCTCATGAATGAATTCACACAGGAAAATGATAAAAGACAAAAACACCCTATCACTTGTGGATAAACACTGTTTACAAAGTGATCATTCTATGTCTGACCTCTCAGTCCTCATACTCAAAGAAAACCTGCTTAACACTCGCAAAAGATGAGTCTGGGAAATTTATAACTGGTAGACACTAAAAATCATGGACTGAAGAGAGACACTGGATTTATGGCTTATTATAACAATCTATAACCCACTAACAACCCCCCATCCCATCTGCCTTTTTTGCCCTATCACTGGAGGGGTATTAACAGGCCACTTCACCTTGAATAATTCCTTGAAATATGAGTTAACTACCTTGCTAAACAATCTCTTCCATTTTGTATTTAGTTGTGACACTCTGAGTACATTTCCCAGATCTGAAGAAGGGCTCTGTGTAGCTTGAATGCTTGTTTCTCTCACCAACAGAAGTTTGTCCAATAAAAGAGATAACCTCACCCACCTTGTCTCTCTAATATGCCTTTTGTCTTGCAAGAGGCCTCCAGCCATTTGTACTATCACACCATGTTCACAGGAGATCTCAGACAGCTTTGTTCTCTACTGTGCCCCTCTGGGAGAAATCATCTGCCCACCCCACCAGGGTTGCCCCTATTGGAGCTGGGCTTCTCCCTCTTAAAGCTCTTCCACCAAGTGTGGAATGCCTTATGGGTGGGGTCAGGATGTCTGAGCTCATAGCCCCTTCCTGTCAAGTTTTGGGGTTTGTATGTCCTATCTCAGTAACCATCAACTAAAAGAATGTGCGGAAGCTAATCCTTCTAAAAAGTTTTCTAAACTAAGGCCATGTGTACACTACCACTTTTGTTGATATAACGTATGTCGCTCTGGGGTGTGAAAAAAACATCCCCCAAGCAACATAAGTTACACTGTCAGAAGCGCCAGTGTGGACTGCGCTATGTTGGCTCGAGAGTTTCTCCCGCCAACATAGCTACCGCTGCTCGTAGATGTGGTTTTATTATGTCGATGGGAGAGCTCTCTGCCGTCAGCATAGAGCGGCTACAGAACAATCTTACAGGGGTGCAGCTGCATCAGTACAGCTGTGCTGCTGTAAGCTTGCTAGTGTAGACATCGCCTAAAAATCTTTATATGCATTGTGACAAAGTTCCTCTGCCTTGGTGGGTCCTGCGCTTATTGGCGGATTTGCTCGCCTCAGAGATTCACGGAAGCCCTCGCTTTGGCCACTTTTGTTTGTGGCTCAAAGCTGCTGTTCACTCAGCTACCCTCATCACTGGCGAGCATGGGGAAAAGGAGAACAAACCCCGCAGTCTCTGCTGGTCCACCTAGTGGGTCGGCGAACAGGCCAGAGACCTTCCCCTCTAGTGGGACCCACAGTCCAGGTCAACTCCTCCTGTATCCAGTAGGGAGTTGGGGGATAGGGGGAACCCAGGCCCGCCCTCTACTCCAGGTTCCAGCCCAGGGCCCTGTGGATCACAGCTGTCCACAGTGTTTCGTGTAACACCTGTGTGATAGCTACAACTCTCTGGGCTACTTCCCCATGGCCTCCTCCCAACACCTTCTGGACCCTCACTACAGGACCTTCCTCCTGATGCCAGATAGTGTTTGTACTCCTCAGTCCTCCAGCAGCACGCCCTCTCACTCTCAGCTCCTTGCGCGCCCTCACTGACTGAAGTGAGGTCCTTTTTAAACCAGGTGCCTTGATTAGCCTGCCTGTTTTAATTGATTTTAGCAAGTTCCTGATTGTTCTGGAACCGCCCCTGTTACCTTACCCAGGGGAAAGGGACCTGCTTAATCTGGGGCTAATATATCTGCCTTTTATCACTCTCCTGTAGCCATCTGGCCTGACCCTATCACATATCCCTCCTCTCTGCTCAACACCACGGGGTTGGGCAACTTGGGATGTCAGGCAGTGTATCCGTGACAAGCCATCTGCATTGCCATGGTGGCTTCCAGCCCGGTGTTGTATGGTGAACTGAAAAGGTTGTAGGAACAGGAACCATCTCGTCACCCTTGCATTCTTCTCTTTATTTCTCTGCATCCACTGGAGGGGTGCATGGTCGGTCACAAGGGTAAACCGTCATCCCAGCAGGTAATAACGTAGTGTTTCCATGGCCCATTTCACAGCAAGGCACTCTCTCTCAGCCACTGCATACTTCTGCTCTCTCGGGAGGAATTTCCTGCTGAGGTAGAGGATTGGGTGTTCTTCGTCTCCAACCATCTGTGATAGGACAGCTCCCAATCCTACTTCAGATGCATCCGTCTGTAAAATGAACTCTCTGTTGAAGTCTGGGGCTATAAGCCCGGGGTTACTGCAGAGGGCTGTCCACAGATCCGTAAATGCTTTCTCTGAGGCATCTGTCCACTTCACTATGTCTGGACCCTGGTCTTTTATCAGGTCTGTCAGGGGACTTGCTCTGGTGGGGAAATGGGGAATAAATTGCCAGTAGTACCCCACCACACCCATGAATGCCCAGACTTGCTTTTTCCGATTTGGCTGGGGCCAATTTTGGATAGCCTTCAGTTTGTTTAGTGGGGGCTTGACCATGCCCCTTCCTACAATGTAGCCAAGGTATTTAGCCTCGGCTAGCCTACAGCACACTTGGCTGGGTTGGCTGTGAGGCAGGTCCGTCTTAGCGTGTCCAGCACCGCTTCCACCTTTTCCAAGTGGGTCTCCCAGTTGGGGGTGTGAATAATCACATCATCGAGGTACGCAGCTGCATAACTGGTATGGGGCCGCAGGAGCTTGTCCATAAGATGCTGGAAAGTGGCAGGTGCCCCAGGCAGTCCAAAAGGGAGAACAGTATATTGAAACAGTCCTTTGGGTATAGAGAATGCAGTTTTTTCTTTTGTGTCCTCCACCAAGGGGATCTGCCAATATCCCTTTGTTAAATCAAGGGTGGAAAAAAATCGGGCATTGCCCAGGCGGTCAACTAACTCATCGATGCGGGATGTGGGGTATGCATCGAATTTGGATATCTCATTCAGCCGGCGAAAGTCATAACAAAACCTAGTGGTGCCATCGGGTTTGGGCACCAACACAATCGGGCTCGACCATTGATTATGGGACTCTTCAATGACTCCCAATTCCAACATCCTTTTTACCTCAGCCTTGATCGCCTCTCTTTTCGCCGCTGGGACCCGGTAGGGCCTTCGTGTTATCTTTGCCCCAGGGTTTGTGATAATGGGATGATATGTTTCAGTGGTCTGGCCTGGTTTAGTTGAAAACACATCTTGGTACCGGCTGATCATCTCCAAAACCAACTTTTTCTGGTTTGGTGTCAGATCAGGGGATATCCTGATCTGCTCCTGCAGGTTATTTCCCTGATTCGGGGCCTCTTGGGCCACTACACACGCCTGTCAGGGGTTCCAAGGTTTTAAGAGGTTAATGTGATAAAGCTGTTCTTGTTTCCAGTGTCCGGGCTGCCGCACCTTGTAGGTTACTTCCCACCCCCACCCCCCGGGTTCAACCACCTCATAGGGTCCCTGCCATTGAGCCAAAAGCTTGCTTTCTGCTGTGGGTACTAATACTATCACCCTATCCCCTGGTTGGAACTCTCGGACTTTTGCCTGGCGAGTGTAATGGGTTTGCTGGGCCTCCTGCGCCTTTTCCAAATGTTCCTGTACAATAGGGGTGACCCGGGCTATCCGATCTCACATCTGCAACACATGTTCAGTTATATTTCTCCCCTCATTGGGTTCCTGTTCTCAAATCTCTATGGCAATATCTAGTATGCCACGGGGGTGGTGCCCGTATAATAACTCAAAGAGGGGAAACCCGGCTGAGGCCTGAGGTACCTCCCGGATGGCGAACATAAGGTAAGGTAGTAGGGTGTACCAGTCCTTCCCGTCACCTTCTTTATCATAGCTTTGAGGGTTCAGTTGAACCTTTCTACCAGCCCGTCAGTCTGCGGATGATAGACTGAAGTTCTCAAGGTATGTATATGGAGCAGGATACAGAAGTCCTTCGTTAGCTTCGACATAAATGGGGTTCCTTGGTCTGTTAATATCTCTTTTGGTAGCCCCACTCGGGCAAAGATTCCCACTAGCTCTTTGGCTATCTTTTTAGAGGCTGTGTTCCGCAGGGGGACGGCTTCTGGGTAGCGAGTAGCATAGTAGCGAGTAGCAAGTTGTTGGTGGCCCCGAGCCATCTTCTCCAGGGGTCCCACTAGGTCCATGGCTATTCGCTTGAAGGGGACCTCTGTGATGGGAAGAGGTACTAAAGGTGCCCTCAAGTGGGGACGGGGACTGTGCAGCTGATGCTCTGGGCAGGACACACAGTATCTCCACACTTCTTCATGTACTCCGGGCCAGAAGAACTGTAGTGGGACCCCTGCCAGGGTCTTCTCTGCCCCCAAAAAAGATGACTATGGGCAAGACTTAATACAGCATTCTGGTGTTTTTGAGGTACTAGGATCTGCTGTACCTTCTGCCCCTGTACTGGTGCAACCCGGTACAGGAGATCCTTCTTCATTATGAAGTAGGGTCCTGGTCCCTGCATTTTCCCTTCCACGAGGACCCCATCTATTTCAGTCACCTCCTTCCTAATATTGTTGTACATTGGGTCTTCAGCCTGTTCCCATCCAAAATTTTCTTTCCTGGGGCTAATCTGCCCAAGATCTAGGGGCCCAGTCTCTGTCGCCTCTACTGGTTCAGAGGCATTCGGGTGGGGGTCAGGCTCGGGTGCTTCTCCCTCCTGGGCGGCCTCCTTTTCAGCTGCTCGGGTCCGCCTACCTACGAGAGCTACCCTCTGGCTTTGGGTCAGTATTCGGGTTCCCAAGGCCTTAACTGCCCTTCTTTCCCTTTTCGTCTTTCTACCCTGCCTGGGAGTGGAGGACAAATCTGGGGATATTTCAGAGAAGATTGGGGATTGACAGTCTGCTGTGGATGTCTCACTAACTTCAGGGTTTCCCCCTTTCTCCAATCCCCCTCCCGGGAGTAAGTCTCCAAAACCTGGAAAGTCCCTCCTTATGAGCACCGTATATGGGAGTTTAGGGATTACACCTGCTGCTACCTCAGTAGTATTCCCCTGGATTTCAGTTTTTACCGGGATGGTGGGGTAATAACTAAACTGTCCCATGGACGCATGTTACCCCTGTGCACTTTGCCTGCAGCAGCTGACTACGCTTCACAAGCTTCCCTGAAATAAGCGTGATAGCACTCCTCGAATCAACAATGCCGTGGTTTCTGCCCTATTTAGTTTTATTGGTCTGGTGTACATATGCGGGGTTAGTACGACCCCCACCAGGTGAATCAGGGAACATGGGTCTGCCCAGTTCGCCAGGTTGCAATGCATAAGCTCCTTGGCATTGGGACTGTGTGTCTATGTGTCCCCACTCCCCGCAGGCGTAGCATCTGTATGGGGCCCTAGGCATTCCCTGGTCTCTCGGTTTGGGCAGTCTAATGACACTATCCTCTTTCCCCTCAGTGCTCCAACTCTTTGTGGCCTCCAATGGGCCTTCAGCCTCTCTCTTTTTCCACCTGGGCCCTCCTAGGGGCCCAGTCGCCTGAGCTTTGGGGCTTGATGCTGCTAGTTTAACCCAGGGTGTCTCTTCCTTAAGTGGTCGGGTCAGCTCCCTCGCCATCCTTCACCTCTCTACCAGCGCGACAACCTCGTCATAGGTGGAGGGTTTGTTCTGGCTTACCCAGGCATGAAGGTCTGGCGGTAGTCCCCTCATGTATCGGTCGATGACCAGAACCTCTGGTATGTCTTCCAGACTCTGGGACTCAGTTGGTAACCACTTTCGTATGAGATGGATGAGATCATATAATTGGGACCGCAGGGTTTCGTTTTCCTGGTACCTCCACTCATGATATCACTGGGCCTGCACTGCAGTCATTACCCCAGATCTGGCCAGGATCTCTGCTTTCAGCTGGGGGTAGTCTGCCGCAACCTCTTCAGACAGATCATAGTAGGCCTTCTGGGCTTCCCCACGCAGGAATGGGGCGAGGATGCCAGACCACTGTTCTCAGGGCCAAGCCTCCCGCATGGCTGTCCTCTCAAAGCCCAGGAGGTACGCCTCTACGTCATCCTCCCGTGTCATTTTCTGCAGCCAATTGCTGGCCCATATGACATGCGTCCCATCATGGCCGTGGTTCAGCTCTGTAAGGGCCTTTACCTGGTTTACCAGTTCCCACAATATAGCACAGTCTTGAGCAGCATGGTCCATCAAGAGGCGATTGGTCTCTTGCTGCAGCCACGCTGCCTCCTGTTGGGAAGTTGCCTGGACACGGGTAGCCTCCTGCTGGGCAGCCATGGCTTGTATCAGTGCCTGCACTACATCATCCATTGTGGTGAAAAAAAATAAACCCTCTTCCTTTTTTTTAAAAAATAATAACACCCTCCTTCTTCTGCCGCGCTGTGCACAACAAATCCCACCCCTGACACCAGTTGTGACAAAGTTCCTCTGCCTTGGTGCGTCCTGCGCTTATTGGCGGATTTGCTTGCCTCAGAGATTCATGGCAGCCCTCAGTTTGGCCACTTTTGTTAGTGGCTCAAACCTGTCGTTCACTCAGCTAACCTCATCACTGGCGAGCATGGGGAAAAGGAAAGAGAACAAACCCCGCAGTCTCTGTTGGTCCACCCAGTGGGTCGGGGAACAGGCCAGGGACCTTCCCCTCTGGTGGGACCCACATTCCAGGTCAACTCCTCCTGTATCCAATAGGGAGTTGGGAGGATGGGGGGAACCTGGGCCCGCCCCCTACTCCAGGTTCCAGCCCCGGGCCCTGTGGATCACAGCTGTCCACAGTGTTTCGTGTAACACCTGTGTGATAGCTACAACTCTCTGGGCTACTTCCCCATGGCCTCCTCCCAACACCTTCTGGATTCTCACCACAGGACTTTCCTCCTGATGCCAGTGTTTGTACTCCTCAGTTTGTACTCCTCAGTCCTCCAGCAGCATGCCCTCTCACTCTCAGCTCCTTGCGCGCCCTCACTGACTGAAATGAGGTCCTTTTTAAACCAGGTGCCCTGATTAGCCTGCCTGTCTTAATTGATTCTAGCAAGTTCCTGTTTGATTGTTCTGGAACCGCCCCTGTTACCTTACCCAGGGGAAAGGGACCTGCTTAATCTGGGGCTAATATATCTGTCTTCTATCACTCTCCTGTAGCCACCTGGCCCAACCCTGTCACAACATTTATAACACCTTGGCATAGTTGCTTTAATAAAAAATAGTGAATCTAAAAAGCTAACTCAACTTGCAAGAGCCACTGCCCAAGATGGGGAGAAGAAATATAAAGAATAACTGAACTAGAATGTTAGCCAAAATGGAGTTTATATAATTATTCCTTCTTTTTTCTCTTTTCTTCTTTTATACAATAGTGCCTAGACACACCCATTGTGCTATGTGCAGAACAAACACATAGCAAGAGAGTCTATGCCTCAAAATGCTGTATTCTTAAAAGGTCAAAGGATGTGAGGGAGGAAGTAAGTATTTTACAGATGGGGAATGAGGCACATTTCATCCCTGTGCAAATGGCCTGCACAAGGGACTACTTAAGAACTCAAAATGGCTTAAGTGGGACATAGAGTGGTACATATTTGCCTTGACATGCACGTCTTCACAGGGATGAGTTTGACCCTAAGTGAGGAAAAATACATTCTGCAGCAAAACCTCCCACTGTTGGCTGTGCATGATTTGGAAAAAGAGTCAAAAAGAAAACTATGGAAATCCTCCTAAAAATTCATATTGTAATTTTATATATTTAAAACATCCTTGGGGTTTTCCTTGTTGCTGTTTATTTCATGCAGCTGCATCCATTTCAAATTGTTGCAGAATTTAGCACAAATGTGCTGGAAAAATCAAGAGGTAAAGGTGCATCTAAAAGTTAGGTCATGCATGACACAGAATAAACAGAGCCCTATTTAAATGCCTTATATGATTGCAACAATGTATGCAGAGTATGACTGTTTACATTTGACTGACTGCCTCGCAGTTACAGGAAGAATAAATTACAGATATCATGCTGCAGCAATGGTTAGGAAATTGCATCAGCCATTGCTGCTTAGAAAATAGGGTGGATATGCTTTTTTCCTTTCTCTTACCTTGGCAGTTGGCCTCCTTCATTCTCATTCAACTGTGCTCTGTCTCTGGTAATGAATGCTCACTTTTATGTTGGACAGGATGAAACCTAAACACTTTCTTTCACTCAGTTTTTTTCTTGCTGTTTACCCCATAGAGTTCTACTAGCAAATCCTGTCACTTTTTGTTAGTCATCTTTTATCTTAAACTCTCATTTTTGTCAGCCATTTCAGACGGAAGGGGAAAATTGAGATTAGTTGGCCTTTGCTCTATTTATAATAACACATAAAAAATTTTACTTGGAAGCATTTAGGGTTTCTAGACATTCAGCATAACTAACACAAACTGACAAGCAAGGAAAGGAAAATGAGGCCACATCACAGGCTGGCTACACCTGGATGATTGTTATAGAGATTGCACAGTTTAAGCACTCATCTGGTTAGGGATTTAGGACCAAAACCTCAAAGATATTTAAAATGGGTAGTTAGGAGCCTAAATGCCTTTGAGAATCTGGGCTTCACAGCCTTTTCCAATGCCTCATCTGAAATCCAATGAAAAGACTCTTGCTGATTTTAATGGGTTTGGATCACACCCTAATAAAGAAGCTGGCTCCAGGAGATACTGGGGATAGCCAAACTTGTCTGAGGTTCCTGAATGTTGCAGACCAGCTGTATAAAAGAAAGGTTAGTTTGATCTAGGTTCATGCTTAGTTTTTGGAACACAAGCTCCATATGGAAACAGGCTGGTGACATGAGATTTCCCAGGTGTAAAGTACAGGGCACAGGCAGGAGAGAACAGACAATACTAAAAGCAAAGGGATAGAGACCAAGGATGAAGGAGAATGGAGCTACTTCCTGGCAACAGGGACTCACGGAGGTTTAGCTGAGGTTTTTGCAACTGGAATGGCTTGTGTGCAGTTTTTTTGATACTTTTGAAGATAAGCTGAACTTTTGTACATTTTGTAAGTTAATAAATAACACAAGAAAATTTGCTGAATCATGAGTTTCTGTTCCAACCGGGAAATGACCTAGTGAAAAGTTCCAAATCTGCTACTATTCACCCACAAGACAATTTCATGTTTATAAAACTGTATTTGTTTGATTGTATCCCTCTTCCTCAACCCTGTGTACATTTCTTGTCATCTTAGATTTCCAGGGTAGGAATTGTGTCTTTATATGAATTTGTATAGCCCCAATCCTGCAGCCTCTAAATGTTACTCACATTCAGTGTATGGAAATTGAATTAGTCACCTAAATTGGATATCTTCTCTATTCCCCAGCAGTGCAGGGAGCAAGACAGTAAACCAAACTCATGGTGTATGGGGAAATACGAACTATGTTGGACATTTTGCATTCTGGGGAGCTTTTTATAGTAGTTCTACATGGCAAGTTCACTCCTGTGTTAACTGGACATAATCTGCTTTTAAAATTTAGTTCTGTCATTCTTGAGGAAACCATCATGATGTTCCTATTACGCCTCTGTCGTTTAGGGTAGTGACAAAGGTCCTCCACTCCTGCCTGTTTCTGGCAAGTCTTTCAATGGTTCCCCAACTGTGTCCCAGGTTTTTCAGCTCGGCTTCCAGAGCTCTTCACCATGTTGTTTTTGGGCGGCCTCATTTTTGCTTGCCTTCAGGTGTCCATCTTATTGCTACTCTGGTGATGGAATCAGTTTCTATCCTAAGCACATGATTGATACATCTCCAACGCCTCCTGGCAATGATGGTGCTCAGATCCTCTTGGCTGCACTGTGTCAATAGATCTAGGTTTGAGATTGTTCTGGGCCAAAAGATACAGAGGATTTTTCTGAGGCAGGTTGTATGGAATGAAGACAGTTTGGACATGTCCTACTGTTTCAGTCCCCAGCATTCCACACCATAAATAGTATTGAAAGTACGCAGCTCTGATAAATCTTGAGTTTGGTTTTGATGTTGTATTTTGATGACTTCCAAACTGTATTTAAGCTCCTGAGGGTGTTCCTGGCTTTATTGATTTTGTTCTGGATGTCCTGGCTTGTTCCACTGTCCTGGCTGATGGTGCTGCACAAGTATGTGAGTGTTTTTACATTGGTGAGACCATAATCCTCTATCCATACTGGTGATGGTGAGACAATATTAAATGTCATGATATCTGTCTTATTATGGTTGATTTTCAGTCAAATTTGCTGGCTGAATGCATTGAGTTGAGTTGTTTTTTCTTGTATATGGTGTAGGGTATGTGATAGGAGAGTGACATCATCTGCGAAGTCCAGGTCTTCAAGGGAAGAGAAGAGTGTCCATTTAATGCCTCTTGGCATGTCTTCTGTTGTATGCCGCATTACCCAGTCGATGGCAGTGTTGAAGAGGACTGCAGACATGACACACCCTTGACGTACTCCTGTTTTGACTTCAAAACTGAGCTCACTGTGATCAACACTACATGTAAAGTTGAAATAGAAGCTTTTGATGACATTGATTATATGGAAAGGAATTCCATATGCCCGCAGAATGCGCCATAGGCTGGTCCTGTGAATGCTATCAAAAGCCTTCTCAAAGTGTATGAAACTTATGTAGAGTTGCCATTGCCATTCTAAGCACTGTTCTATTATGTTTCATAGAGTGATGATCTGGTCTGTGCATCCACACCCTTTCCAAAAACCAGATTGCTCTTTTCTGATAATGCTATCAACTGTCTCTGATATATGCTGGACTATGATTTTACAGAATACTTTGCTTGGCATAGATAAAAAGTGTGACACCATGCCAGTTATTACAATCACTGAGAGGTCCTTTCTTTGGTATCTTCACTATAACCCCATTGGTCCACTCATCTGGCACTTTTTCCCTTTCCCAGACTGATGTAAATAGAGGGGCCAGGATAGATGCTGCTAATATAGGATTTACCTTGAACAATTCTGCATTCAAGTTATTCTTGCCAGGAGCTTTCCCATTTTTTAAAGGATTTGATGGCTTGAATGATCTCTTCCTTTGTTGGGGTGTCTGTGTTGATATCAAGATCTTCTTCTGCCTCCTGGATGTTTGCTTCCTCTTTAGGTGGCTCCTTGTTCAGCAATTCTTTGAAATGCTCTGTCCAGTGCATTTGTTGTTCTTTTTGGGTTGTTAGTAGGTGGTCCTTGTTTGTTCCTGATGAGAGTGTTTGCTGGTGTCTGCTGTTTACCACTGATAAGCCGCATCATTTTGTAGACAGTTCCTTGTTCACCACAAGCAGCTGATTCATCTGCTTGTGTTGCCAGATTATCAATATAACGCCATTTGTCCGCTCTCACAAGCCGTTTGACCTCCTGGTGTGCCTTGCTATTCTGCTAATGGTATTTATCCTTTAGCTTCTGGGATTTTGTCTAAAACTTTTTTCTTCAGGGCTCATCTGGTTTCTATGGCATTCCATGTGCTGGGTGTAATCCACTCTTTCCTTCTCTTCTGCCTGTAGCCTAGACAGGTTTCACTGCTCTGTTTATAAATTGCTGTTACTTTGTCCCACTTCTTGTTGATCTCCTCATCTGCATTCCCCTCCTCTTCATCATGGTCTTCAAGTGCTTGAAACCTGTTCTTTAACTGCAAAACAAAGGCTTTCTGTATTTCAAGCGACTTTAACTTGTCAATATCATAATGTCTATGTCCCTTGTTTGGTGGACTCACACTTCTCAGTTTTAGCTTGATGGAGACTGTCTTGCTGCCAACATCTGCACCCCTTCTCACTTGCACATCTGTCAGTGAGCGTTGCCATTTGCCATTGATCACGATATGGTCAATCTGGTTCTTATCTCTGCCATTTGGAGAACATCATGTCAGCTTGTGAATTTCACAATGTTCAAATAGGGTTCTGCTGATGACCAAGTCATTCATATTACAGAAATCAAGAAACCTTTCTGTTTTCATTCATAGTGCCACACCCATGTTTTCCCATTGCTCTGCCGTTGTTTGTTTTGTCCTTACCGACCTTGGCATTCAGGTTTCCCATGACGATAGTTAGGTTGTGGCATGGTACTCTCTCTAACTCCACCTATAGTGCAAGGTAGCATTTGTCCTTTACTACTTCATCACTGTCATTTGTCGGAGCATAACACTGAATCAGGGTGATATTATGTTTCCCCTTCAGTCTGGCTCTCATAAGTCTGCCGCTGATGGATTTTCATTGAAGCAGGAAATGCTGCACTCCCTTCTTCAAAAGGATGGCAACACCCTCATGGTGTTGTCCATCATCCCATCCAGAAAACAGCAAAGTTTCTCCTGAGGCTGAATTTGCCTGATCCTGTCCATCTGCTCTCGCTGACACCCAGGATGTTTAAGCTGTAGCATCTCATCTCTGCTGTGACCTGAGCTAGCTTCCCTGCTTCATACATTGTCCGTACGTTCCAAAAACCAAGTCTGATTTTTATCTTGGTGTTGAGCACTTCAGTCTTCATGCCAGTGGCTTCCTTTTGGCTTTCACCACTGGCAGTCATACAGGTCATAGACTCCTAAAGGCCATCACACACAGTAATGGTTCATTTCTCTGTCGCTGTTTCCATAACATATTTTGTTTTTTACGGGACAGGGTTGTTAGCCCTGTGCCTAACCCCCAACCTGGAGGACCAGAGTGTCTGTTTTGTCAGTCCCCTCCCCGACAGACCAATCCGGCATGGTTGAACCTACCAGGAGCAGAAAGCCCCCGCCGACACAGACTTTGGGGATTGTTAGAGTATGCAAGCTGTCCTGCCACGACAAGGCACGGACACCAGAGGACAGAGGAAGACATCAGGGATATTGTAAAAAACGTTTACTCACTTTCTTGTAACTTGTTCTTTGAGATGTGTTGTTCACATCCATTCCAATCAGGTGTGCGCGTGTTGTGTGCACGGTCGTCAGAAACTTTTTCCCTTAGCAACTCACGTCGGGTCGACTAGGGAGCTCCCTGGGGTGACGCCTTCATGGCACTCAATATATGACCCTGCCGACCCAATCCCCGTTCAGTTCCTTCTTGCTGACTACTCCGAAAAAGGGGAAGTAGGGTGAGTATTGGAATGGATGTGAACAACACATCTCGAAGAACAGCAGTTACAAGAAGGTGAGTAACCCGAGTGCTTGTTCACACTGATTTCAATCAGGTGACTCCCAAGCTCTCCCCTGGAGGTGGGGTCGGAGTTAAGGAATCATTGATTGAAACTGCTAAATCTTGACCCGTGGAACTATTCTGGATAGTTGACAGTCTAACAAACCCTGAGTGTTCTTAGCCAGCTGCAGACCTTTGGATCTCATACTAGGAGGAACTCTCATCCTACTTCATAAAGGAAGTTAGGTGAAACTGTAGTAGTCTCTTTGCCAAGTCAAATAGCAATCATTCCACCATATGTGATGGAAGTTGGCCCAATTATGGAGGTAGAGGTCTTGAAAACTGAGAGATATTTGTTTCACTACTGTCACCTATGTTGGCAGATAATATTTTACTCCATAATTATCTTAGCTCATTATATCTTACTGGACAGAGATACTGTATATGTACAGTAGTACAACAGTCTTATAATGATGTAATATATAGAGCAAATGTTAGACCAGGAAGAGCATCATTAGACTGGCACCAAACTTGGTTAGATAACCATGGAATAATGTCCAGCCTAAAGCCTGGCAATAAAAAGCCCCCTCTCTCACATAATCAGTTCAGTGTGTCCTGATCACGTGTCCCAGAAAGCATCTGTCCCTTATGGCTGTTTGACTTTTTAAGTTCAAGTTACAAAACACATTAGCTATTCAAAACTATTCTTTGAAAATCTATGTTTTTAACATGCATGAGTAATATTTATTTGTATTTTCTTTTTATTTAGAACCATAAAAAGTGCCCATACGCAATCTGAGTGCTCTGCTAATTATTACAAATCTAACATAAATTCCAGTCAGCTCATTACTTGTACCAAACTCTAAAATGAATATTAAGTGGTCCCTGCAATTATCCATTTACAAATGGGTTCTCTAAAATGCAAAGTTCACCACTATCACACTAATGGTAGTTACTTTGAGTCCACCTTATGTCTTGAATTAATATTCCTAATGATTCTCTCATACCTCTGAGACAAACTTTGTGACTAGCTTAATGCATGGTTTGTCCCAGCTGAGTTCCTCAGACTAACAGTAACCAGCAATGCTTACTTCCCTCACCCCAACATAACAATACAGATAAAATATAAAGTGGAAATTATTGTGTATAGAAGATGAGAGAATTAAAACTAGATGAATTGGACCCACTTGTGTCCATGATTAGGTTGCCAGTATTGAGAAAAATAAACTCATTATTCTTAGGTCTATGAACAAGCATTTGGTAGTAGTGACTTTTCACTCACTTCCATGATAGGCTGGATTTGACTTGACAATCTAAAAATATTACTTTGAATTTCTGATTTTATTAGAAAGTAGATGTTTTGGTTATTTTAAAATTAAGTTTTTAATTAAATTAATGTTTTTTTCAAGAATTGAAAGTAAGCAGGAAAACAACGAAATCATGAATGCTTTGAGTTCTCTCTACTAGTGAGAGGCAGGTCAGAAGATCTGACTGAATTCTGGTGGAGGATATTTTTGTGGTGAAGGTTGTTGAGTTTTGTGGTGAGAGAAAATTAGCAATGTGATCTAGAATTCTTGTTCTCTTGTTTTATGCCGTGGTTAAAGCAGTTAGTTTCTTTAGCCTCATGAATGCTTTCAAAGTTTAGTCAAGATTTAAAAATTTTGGCTGGAAGCATGATAGTATACTGCAGAAGAAAATGGGAGATCAAAGGTGCCGTGAGGTAATGCTCCCAGTTTAATTTATGGGGGGCTAAATTCTGGCCCCACTGAAGTCAACAGGAGTTTTGCCATTGATTTCAGAGGGATCAAGATTTCATCCAATGTGGTTATAACCTGCGGCTACAGTGTGAGAGTCTCAGGAAATGCATAAGAACATGTCCTGAGGCCTTATCAAGGTATTAATTAATCAAAACTCCCACCTGAAGCTAATGGGAACTTCTGCATAAAAACTAATGGAACAATAGGTCTCTTTTTCAGAAAGTCCATTATCTTATCAGGAGGGAAGGAAAAGGTGTCTAATATTGTCTTTAACTCTGCAGTGTTTTAAGAGTAAGTTTCCCATTTAGATCTAGACGAACAATGATTTATAAGGGACTTATACTGTGGGGCTACTCACGCTGTCTCTGACTTCAGTGAGAGTTTTCCCATTGGCTATAACTGGAGACAGATTGCACTCTCTACATTTAGCAACCACCATATGCAGCTTTAATTTTTTTAAGTAAAGGTACTGTTTTAATATTAAAGTTCAATGGACACAGGATTAATTGTGCCAATCTCTAAAAGGATTTTATTCAAATAGTGCAACTCTCTAATTAGAAAACTAATTAAAAGAACAATTTCATTTCTTTTGTAATAGAGGGTCACATATGAAAAGAATGTTCATGAGTGGGTTCTCATGGCTAGGAGCCAAGGAGACTGTGTCTGAAGTATAGCATTATAAAGGAGAGCTTCGTAAGTGGGGACAGGTATAAAATGTAGTAGCCAATTACTGCATTTGTATTAAGTCACTCTCTTCTACTTCACCGCAAAGAGGTTTAGTGGTCTGCGAAGCTGAGGGGAAATAGAGTAGCAAACTTGCACTTTGGAAGTTGGTGGCCACTAATTAATAAGTCTTGTTGTTGAAGGAATATTTTGAGCCAGAGAGGAGGGAATTCAGATTTAATTCCCCACATTTAATTTTTTTCCAGTGTTTTTATCATTTCCAAAACATTAAATTATGGTCAAGTGGTAAAGCAGTGCAAATTACTTGGATTGATTTGGCACACAGTGGATGTGCAAACTGAGTAACCTAGATGCTGAAATGGTAAAATGTGGTAAATCAGGAAATGCAACCATTTATTATAGGTGGCACAGGTAGTGACGTAAGGCGTTTATCTGCAGAGGCAGTTTTCTCTTACCCCGTGAGGTTAGATACTTATCCTGCTGCAGTTGCGTTGACATATCATTTACACTCCTTTTGCACATCCATTGAGTGCCAGATTGGTGTGAAGGAGTTCACAGAAGGGAGGGACAGTTCTCCCGGAAAAGATAATACAGTCTCAGGCTGTATCATCTTCTTCAAGGAATTTCCATGAGGCCAAAGAAGAAAAACAGAAAAATATATCCTTCTAGCCCAGGGCTGGGCAAACTTTTTGGCCTGAGGGCCACATCGGGGTTGCAAAACTATATGGAGGGCCGGGTACGGAAGGCTGTGCCTCCCCAAACGGCCTGGCTCCTGCCCCCATCTGTCCCCTCCCATTTCCCACCCCCTGACTGCCCCCTCAGAATCCCTGACCCATCCAACCCCCCAGCTCCTTGTCCCCTGACCGCCCCCTCCTGGGACCCCGCCCCTAACTGCCCCCCCGGGACCCCACCCCCTATCCAACCCAACTGCCCCAACCCCTATCCAGACCCCTGACAGGCCCTCTGGGACTCCCACGCCTATCCAAATCCCCGTTCCCCATCCCCTGACCACCACCCCCAAACCTCCACCCCATCAAACCGCTCCCTGTCCCTTGACTGCCCCCCCCAGAACCCCCAACTCATCCAACCCCCCTGTTTCCTGTCCCCTGACTGCCCCCCCCGGGACTCCCTGCTCCCCGCCCCTTTACCATGACGGAGCCAGCCATGCCGCCATGCTGCCCAGCAAGAGCGGCGGGCCAGAGCACTGGCAGCGCAGTGCACTGAGGCTGCGGGTGAGGAGGGACAGTGGGGGAGGGGCCGGGAGCTCAGGGGCCAGGCAGGACAGTCCTGCGGGCTCGATGTGGCCCGCGGGCCGTAGTTTGCCCACCTCTGTTCTAGCCTCTCACCCAGATCACCCAAACACCCCTAGCGAGAACCCAAACCGGGCAGAGAGGCCTCTGCAGGGTACAGAAGAATAGGTGTATGGTACCGGGGCCATGGGTAAGCTTCTCTTTCAAAGCGAAGAGACATGTATGCAAAGAGTCCTTGTTATGCACACACAGATCTAGAGGGGCAACCTAGCCCATTTGTTTCACCAGAATTACATAACATTTTGATCACTATGACTTATAGTGTTTGTAGATTCAGGCCCTAACATTCTAATTTGACTGGTCTGTCAGTTGTCAAGCTGAAATAGTTGTAGTACAGTTAAAACCTGTAAAAAGGACCATTACAAAGTATCTATCAGAGATTGTTTCTGTACCAGGTGTTACATGATTCAACAAATTATTTTTTGTCATTCACACTAATAAACGTGTTCATATGGACAGTACAGTTCAGTGACAGAGAGGGCAGGTGGGATGCTGATATAAATAATAAAGAATTGTTAAAATCAACTTCCTGGTAAAAAAAAAAAATCCCAGGTTTTGCTAAGTGCAAAGTATTTCTCAATACTGTAAAGGACACTGGAGTCCGGCAGCTTTGTAGTAAAAGATGTAATAGTGTCACTATCTGTCTTTCTGTACTGAAAGTTGAGATTACTAATGTGCCTAATTCTGTTTTTTTAATGTTGAGAAAAAAACTTGTTTGTCTTTGTTGTAGAATATTTATAGATTTATCTGGACTTAAACATCCTGTCATTCTTCCTGATGCCTGGCCACTGAAGCATAAGCTTTTGAGACACAATTTCTCTGCCTGCTTTCTTTGTAACTGCTAGCAGACTAAAAGTAACAGGGTATTAAAAGAGTGTCTTAGGCCTTCAGGTTTTCCATGACTACATAACTGTTACAGTTATCATTTATTGTATGTGGTACAGGTAGTGACGCCTCTATTACACTTCCCATTAAGAGACTGTTTTCAGTTGCTTATAATTTTGCCAAACTTTAATGATTCAGGATCAAATTTTCCATGCCAGGTGTCTGCCTCAGGCTGAATTCGTTGTGAAAGTTTTAGCAAAAGTGTTCCAGCCATTTCTGATAATGAAATTAGGGACAATATGTTGCTTTGCCCATGTTAACAAATGAACTGAATTATTTTTTTAGATGCTGTAGCCCCTCCATGCTATGGAACAGGGATTTGAAATTTAGCTGTAGGTGTAGACTCTCTGCTAGGGATGTGCCTTTTTCTATTCCCATGAAAAACCATCCAAATTTGGCCAAGATATGGACCCCTGAAAAAATTCAGTTCGCACATACTCAGCAGAGACTTAGGGTTTTGCTGCTAAATTCTGAGAAGATTCTGTGTGCACTGAGCATGCTCCAGCCCCTCACAGCTCCTATTTGCAGACCATCCCCACAGACCAACTTAGCATGCTTCAATGGTCAGCCTAAGGCTGCAGGGGCTAAGCAGGACTTTTCCTGCAATGGTTCTCTGGATCAATGTGGTGCTAGGCACCAGAACTGAGAGCAGGGAAATTGTCTCTCCTGTCCTTTCAGTGCCTTCATTGTTGTCACCCAAGCACTGAGGAAGAATCAGCCTGATTTAGAATGCAGAGGGGTGAAGAATGGGCGGATGTGGACATGAGGAAAGGGGCCTCCAGAAGTTAGACAATGGGAAGAAGCAGAGGGGAGGAGTGGGAGAAACCATAAGCAAGGAGGAGCAGTAGGAGACAGGAGAAAGTTGGGGACAGGAGCTGGTGGGGTTGGACAGGAGCAAAAGGGGAGGGTGGGGAAGAGTCTGGGGTGTATACAGACAGTGAGTGTGGGGAAGACGGCAGGAACAGAAGGGAAGGGGGCAAGAATCAGGGGGCATTAGTGGTGGATAGAAAGACAGAGGTGTCTGTAACTACCAGATCACATCCCTCTCCAGAACCTGGAATTGAACCCAGGAGTCCTGAGTCCCTATCTTCCTTTGCTGTTAACAAATAGCTGTGAAACCCTCTGGCAACAGTGTGTGTCTCATCCCTATTATTGCCTGATCCACATAGAGCAGTGGTCCCCAAACTGTGGACGGGGGTGAAGAGGAACATTTGGGGGGGCATGGGCCAGCCCCAACGGGGGGCAGGGAGGGAGCGCCACCCAGCCCCAATCTGCCCCCAGCTCTGCTCTGGCCCCAGCCCCAGCCTTGACCCCAATCAAGGCCCCAGCTTTGGCTCCCGACTGTGGCTTGGACCCAGCCTTGGCCCTCAGCCATGGCCCCTGCTCCTGGCTCTGGCTCCATTCTCAGCCACGACTCCCCCCCGGCTCCTGGCTCCTGCCCCGGCCACAAGCCCCGCTCCCAGCCCCTGACTCCTCTCCTGGCCACAGTCTCAGCCCTGGCCATGATTCCATGGCCCTGGCTGCAACTCTGGCCGCGGCCCCAGCCCCAGCCACGGCTCCATGACCCCGGCTGCAGCTCTGGCCCCAGCCCCGGCCTTGACCCTGCTCCTGGCTGCGGCCTCAGCCCTGCTCCCGGGGTGTGTGTGCAGACAGATTACATTACAGGGATGCACCACATAAAAAGTTTGGGGACCACAGACACATAGGATAACTGCCTACTACTACTACCAGTTGCTGTGTTAGCTCAAGTGGTAGAGATCTGTGCAGTGAACTTAAAGATCCAAACCTTTGATACTAATTACAAAGAGCTAAAACTGCTGATGACCCAAGAGGGGGATCAGAATTGTTCTATATGACAGAATTTCAGTTTTTCTTTTGTTTGTTTGAAATTAGGAAATTGCATGCAATAAACTACATTAAGGTTGGTAGTCAACCACACAAAAGTTAAATTGGTCCCCTTGTGCATACGCATAACATAATATTTAATTATATGATAAAAATATTATTTTTTTACTGAACACACCTGCCTGTCAGGGCACAGGATGCATCATACTCTGGGAATGAATCAGGGTTGTGCAACAAATGAGACTTGGTATGAGCCCTCCATCATTTTTTTGTAGAAGTTGGAAGGTCTGTAGTGAATGAGGCAGGGAACAGCAGGAAGAGATGGATAGTTTGATGGTTAAGGAAATTTAATTAGACCATGGAGAACTGGATTCTGTCCCTGCCTCTGCCACAAAGTTTCTATGCTGGACAAGCCACTTAAATCAGAACGTTTACAGTTGGCCACTAATTGTGTGTTCCTCATTTTCTGGGTGCCAAATGTGAGAAATGCTGAGCACTCATAACTGCACCTGGAGTCTGTAGACACTGTCCTTTGAATATATGTGTTATAAAAATGTTAAGCACTATGGAAATTAATGTCTAGTTGTTTCATGTTGGGCAAGCAAAATTAGTGGACACTTGAGAATCCAGAAATGCCAGCCTTGCTCTGAGACTTTTAGAGATGTTTATGAAAAAAATTAGGGAAGTTTTTTGGACCAGTGCAAGTGCCAAAGGTGCGAAGCCAAATACAGATAGGAGTCTGGGGTAGGTGCTTGAAAGGTTGCAGTGCATTTCTATGCATATTGCAGTAATAACAAAAGTGATACAAGCTGAAGTAACTTTTTACTTAGTAACATCAATAGCCATGACCAGTTCCAACCATGATATTGGCAACTCCTTTGCAAGCACCATACAGGTTGCTTGCTTGGCCTTTCACAGCATTATCTTGTCTGGATTTCTCAAGTGGCAGGGTTGACCGAGTATGTCCGCTTTGGTGATCATAAGTGATTCCAAACCTTTATCACCAAGATTTGGTCTGAACTCAGTTTGTTCTTGCACACGAGGGAAAATACTCTTTCCGAGTCAGAGTTCCTGTTAGGTATTGGAAGGGTTACTTTCATTCTCCAGGCCAGAACATCATAGTGTCCATTATCTACAATATGATATGCTGCTGTTTATCACAACTGATGCACGTCAGAACAGATGATGGCATGTTATCAACCTGGTACCGAGCTCCTGCTTTGTGTCTTGCTGAAATTGATCCTTCAGCAGAGATGGAAGGTGCTGCACGAAGAATGCAGTATCATTGTATGTTGCCATCATTCTGAATGCAATGTTAGCTACTTCTGCATGTTGTAGTATAGGATCAAGCAGAAGCAGTTTCTGCGCTATGTATGTGTCCACCTCTCGGTGGTACCAATGAACTGAATAGAAGAATGGCTCCAAGTCTATGTCTGTCAGCCTCACAGTGTTCTCTGAAAGAGAAGTAGGACTTGATGACTGTTGAGTGTCTGAGTTGTCTCTGATAAAAATCATGTGTCATAATATCCTTGCCAGCCTTCTGATTAGAAGTGAGGTTGTACTCTACTTCACTTTGCTTCTACAATCACTAATGGCTTGGTAATCTGACAAGAAGTTCGTTCAGAAGACTGAACAGCTGTTGTCTTGGTATCTGAATCAGAGATTTCTCTTTTTGCATTTGATGTGTTTAATTAGTCAGAGATCAGGATCATGTAGTCAAGAATAGGCAATAAAGTTTGTTTGTGAAAAAATCAGTAAGTGTCTTATATTACCACAAAAAATTTCAATGCCAAGTTCTGCAGTTTGTTTCAGCACAGTGATGGCGTCCAGTGTCAGTTTCGTTAATTTGTCATGTTTGGCATCAGCAACCTGCTCTGTAGGCTTGCTGTCGTGATGATCTTTTTGCATGATCCATGTTTTGCAGTGATGGTTTTGACATTGATGACTGGCGGTTGATGATGGCTACACCTGATTGGTTTGGCTGGTGTTGCTGATCTCTGCTCTGTATGATTTTCAATAGGTTGTCACTTATAGTCTGGTTTTGTTGGCTTGTCACCTTAGCACGCGACTTATTGGCACCTGTGTCAGTTTTATATTGCTGCAAAGGAGGACGGTGCAGATTGACAAGCATAGATTTGCACTTGGTGCTGCATGAATGAACTCCTTTGGACTTAGCTGCTTCAGCTGGAGAATGTGGTCAGTAGTTCCCACTGCTGGATGAGCCGAGTCAGACATAGGCAAAGTGACAGCCAGTGTGTGCTTCAGTATCTTATAGACCTCTATGTAGGACAGCTTCTGACAAAATGAGCTCCGAGTGATGCTTGGTGTTCTTGTCAATATAACAGTAGATATTAATCAGGAGTTCATCTGTGGTGGCAGGTGAGGACTTCACACTTCTCTCAGCCGTGATGTGTACCATGTGACATGGGCAACCCACAAGAAAAGCAGATAATGTTGCTCTCAAATAAATGCTACAATACCCTTGTGCAAGACCATCATGACAGAAGCATTGTCACTTCCAAAAGTCAAACTGTTTAACAAAGGGATTTTCCTGGCCTCCATATTTTAATTCAAAAGCTTTAATTCCCAACCTGTACAGCAACAAGATGATCACTTTATCTTTGCTGTCATCAAAATTTTGAATAATGAGTGGGAGCAGTTTGCTGATGCCTGCTTCATTGCTGCCATTGGTGGCTAGAATAAATGAGGAATGATGCATGCTTTCTGCTAGGCAGTTCATACTGTCATTTGCCATCTCTTTGATAATTGCTGTCATCTTTGTGCACACCTAGGCATATTTCCTGGTGACTTCTGAGTCAGGAAAAGCAGTTTTCTGCAGCTTTTTATTAAAAATATTCCATTTGGTTCAGGGTTTGAATGGTGTGTGGTAAATAATGCCTGGAGCCACACACTGAATGAGGAGGACAAAAATATTTTGAATAACTACTTATTCATTGAACGAGGCAAGGGTTCTGTAGAGAAAATACTATGCGGGGTGAATTAAGACTGCACAGGCACCCTTAATTTTGGCATTTCATAGCTTTTGAATGTTTGACTTTGCAACCTTAAAATTCTTTTAACAAAGTTACATCACAAAAACTTTGTATTATTTTGATGACTATAACACCCAGAGACTCCAAATAGATCAGGTACCCCCACTTTGGTGGGTACTGCACAGATACATATTAAAATAGTTCCTGGTTTAAAGCATTTTAATTAGTGAGCTGGATAAACCAAGCCTGCTCAGATACACGGTAATGAATGACACATGCACATCATGATGTAGTGGGAAGTGCTGAAAGTTCTTCAGCTGCTAGATCGTATAGGCCATAGTACTTTACGAGCTAAACACAGAACCAAGTCTCTGCCTCTCCCAGAATGACATGTGGCCCAATCCTTTCCCTTCAGTTCATACTAGGGTTGAGGATACAGCAGGTTTATATGTGTATACTCTAAGGTCTATAAGAGATATTTCTTAAACTACTTGTACTGAGGCTAGATGCTACTCTTACTTTTACATCAGTTTTACACTTGTGTAACTCTGTTAACTACTCACAATTTACTATAGTAGCAGAATTAAGCCCGGAGACTCTTTTCTTCTAGAGTGACCCTGCTGGTATATAGTTCTTCTGTAAGGAGACAACTTAAAAAAAAAGCATAAATATATATTCTTGCTTTGGAGAGTTGAACTCTTGGAAAGTAGTGTTTTTGAGTTTATTGAACAAATGTCTTACAGAATGCTATAGAGTAAAGTAAAACTTTGAAATTTTTTTTCACTATGGGCTTGTCTACACCAACTCTTAGTTCATGGCAAACTGGGATGTAAATCTATTCTGCACTAACCTGCCCCACACAAAGTGTCCCTGTGACCCCTGCTGCCACACACTAAAAGTTCCGTAGTGTACTTCAATCTGTTCACGTTTCAAAGCAGGGTAGATTTCAATTTGCTGTGAACAGTATTTTCATGTAGACAAGCCCTTAGATTACAGTATCATAAAACTACAGGTGTTTAACCTACAGAGTTTTGCATCTGTTCTGTTCACTGATTGTAAAAATATTCAGAGGGACACTGCCTGGACTGTAATTGCTCTGTGAATCTTTGCTTTCTTTATAGTAGTTTGAATCAAATTATTTAAAGCGAAGAACCTTAAATTTTATATTCTTCAACACAGCTGGCTATGGAAAAGGTCATGTGATCCAAAGAGTACATGATTACAGACTCATAGACTTTAGGACCACCAGGGATCACCATGGTCATATAGTCTGACCTCCTATGTATCACAAGCCACAGAATCTCAGTCACTCCTGCAACAGGTGCATAATCTCTGGTGGTGCAACCCTACAGCACATTTCTTTTTTGCTTCACAATGGATCACATATGGCTTGGTTTTTTTTAAAACAGAAAAAATACAGAAAGGGATCTGTTGATATTGCTAAAATCAAGTGTGTTGAAATTGTGAAGAACGATGGTGCCATTATTCCCTGTCAAAATAAATATCCATTTCAGGTAAGTTAATTTGGTTTATTTGAAATGTAATACTCTGTTTTTCAACATAGCTCAGCTATTTTGTATTTGTTATTTATCTTGTAGTTTGCTTCTGATGATTTTAATGAACTGTCTTCAGATACCGGGCCTGATTTCTCTCTCACTTACACCTGTTTTAAATAATTTCATTGTAGCTAACCCAATTGACACTAGTGTCAGGGAGAATCAGGTCCATTTAGGTTTTTAAATTCAACATATGTTTTGGAATAATTCAGAAAATTTGTTTACTTCATTTAATTTCACAATGGAAGGAAAGGGCTCAGAAGGGAAAAGTTTAAACAAATTATTTTGGGTCAGATTCTCTCTCATTTGCAACAGTGTAAATCCTAGTGAAGTATCAGAGGGGTAGCTGCGTTAGTCTGTATCCACAAAAACAACAAGGAGTCAAGTGGCACTTTAAAGCTAACAGATTTATTTGGGCATAAGCTTTCGTGGGTAAAAAACCCACTTCTTCACATCTGAAGAAGTGGGTTTTTTACCCACGAAAGCGTATGCTCAAATAAATCTGTTAGTCTTTAAGGTGCCACCGGACTTCTTGTTGTTTTAATCCTAGCCAGATTACTCTGGATTTTAACTAGTATAACTGAGAATCTGGCCTCTTCTGCCTAACAGTAATACCTACTTTTTACCAATGAAAGCAAGAAAAATTAAAAATGCCAATGCAGATGAAGGAGACAGTGCAAGAAGTTACATAGGGCAATATGGAATCATAAGAAGTTGTAAAGTGACATGTACAGAGGGACGTTTAATTGCAAAATGACACTAGGTAATTTTTTTTTAAAGAAAACCCCGGGGTGAAGAATAAACAAAAGAAATTGCCAAGCAAATGGTTAAAGGAACACTGTGACTATAACATATAATTTAAAACTCCTTATTTGTCCTATCAACAGGAATTTAGATTATTAAAAGTGAAAGAATTTTTAAGTCTAATTTTTCACCATTTATGCTTTTTGCATTTCACTCATTTTGGCTGATGAATACAGATTTGTTAGTTTGCTGAGCCTGTTAGCCAAGAAATATATGTTTCATTCTAGATGGTATTTACTAAGAATCAAGTTTAAAATTATTGCCATATAAATGTTATTTATATTTCATTTGATTTATTTTCAGATTGTATATGATGCTAATACACTTTATATTTTTGCGCCCAATGCGCACAGCAGGGATCAGTGGGTGAGGAATCTTAAGGAAGGTAAAGACAACTTCTTAAGGTTAATATGTGAAGCCTTTAAGAGGCAAGGCAATTGCTTGAACTAGAAAATATGAAGCACAAACTTGAATGCTGTTTGTTTAATGGCTTATATATGTATTGGGACAAATTCTGCATTGGTTTATATCATACACTACAACATTCTGCTTCAATCATGCCTCTGTAAATATGAAGTAACCTCAATGACGTCACTGAAATTATTCTTGATTTGCACCGTCGTAATTGAACAACGTGTAAAAATATCTGATTTATTAAATATTTCTTAGCCACAACATACAGTGTACATCAACATAATACTAGTACTAACATAATTTAATAACAAACAAGCACACCGTGGTAACTCCTGTGACTCATATTCTGTGGGGCTGGCTGGGCTTGGCTCCCTGCTCTGGGTGTTCTGACCTCCAGGGTTGCGGCATAGCTCAGGTTTGGCCCAGCCCCAATGGGGGGCCATCCCGGTAAATGTGAGTGGCAGTGCAACCTGGCGCATGGGGTCACAACACCATTCACTGAAATTTGGCCCAGATGATCTCTCATCATCATGACAAGGGGCGGCTAGAATAAACCTGAGAGGACCTGCAACCCTGTGCACCAGGTCCCAATGCCTGGAGTGGGGAGCTGAACCCAGCCAGCCCTGCAGGAGCGGATCCACAGGAATGGTGAGTGTAGTGTGGGTTCTGCAATCACCTCCCCTACATGCTTCCAGGACCTTCCATCCTCTTTGGCAGGATCCCTCCCACCCCGGGCTTCCCATATGACCCTTTGACACATTCTGGCAACCTAAATTTGGATCAAGAGAAACCCCAGCTCATTTGAGAAACCCTGGACTAAGATTTTCAGATGTACCCCCTTAGTAGGATTACAGTCTATTATCTGTAGGACCTTACCAAATTCACGGTCCGTTTTGGTCAATTTTGTGGTCATAAGATTGTAAAAATAATCAGTTTCATGATTTCAGATGTTTACATCTGAAATTTCACAGTGTTAGAACTGTGTGGGTCCCAACCCAAAAGGGGATCGTGGGTATATGTGGTGCAAGGCTATTGTAGGGGGGGGTCGTGGGATTGCCACCCTTACTTACCTCTGTGCTGCTGCTGCTGGCAGGGGCGCTGCCATCAGAGCTGGGCAGCTGGACAGCAGCAGCTGCTGGCCAGGTGCCAAGCTCTAATGCCAGTGCCACTGCCAGCAGCAGTGCAAAAGTGAGGGTAACTCACCGGGTATGGGGGGAGCGGTTACCATATGCCCAGGTTTTCCCAGCTGCGTCTCCACCTGGGTCAGGGGCTGACAGATGGAGTCACAGCCTCCCGCCCAGGTTGGGGCTGACAACCACCCTCACTTCTGTGCTGCCTTCAAAGCTGGGCTCCCATCTAGCAGCTGTGGAGCTTCCCGCAGCCGGGGGAGGTTCCCAGAGATGGGTCTGGCCTGGCTCCAGGAGCGACCCCTGCAGGGGAACAGGAAGTCTAGTCCCTCCCCAGCCTGGCCGGGACTAGCAGCTGTAGCTCGTCCCATGGTAGAAGCCCCCAGTTGGGGCACATTCAGACTTGCTCCTCCCCTACAGTAGCCAGATTCATAGATTCATAGATATTTAGGTCAGAAGGGACCATTATAATCATCTAGTCTGACCTCCTGCACAATGCAGGCCACAGAATTTCACCCACCGCTCCTGCAAAAAACCTCTCACCTATGTCTGTGCTATTGAAGTCCTCAAATCGTGGTTTAAAGACTTCAAGGAGGAGAGAATCCTCCAGCAAGTGACCTGTGCCCCATGCTACAGAGGAAAGCGAAAAACCTCCAGGGACTTTTCCAATCTGCCCTGGAGGAAAATTCCTTCCCGACCCCAAATATGGCAATCAGCTAACCCTGAGCATATGGGCAAGATTCATCAGCCAGATACTACAGAAAATTCTTTCCTGGGTAACTCAGATCCCACCCCATCTAATATCCCATCACAGGCCATTGGGTCTATTTACCGTGAATATTTAATTACCAAAACCATGTTATCCCATCATACCATCTCCTCCATAAACTTATCGAGTTTAATCTTAAAGCCAGATAGATCTTTTGCCCCCACTGCTTCCCTTGGAAGGCTGTTCCAAAACTTCACTCCTCTGTTGGTTAGAAACCTTCGTCTAATTTCTAGTCTCAATTTCCTGGTGGCCAGTTTATAACCATTTGTTCTTGTGTCCACACTGGTACTGAGCTTAAATAATTCCTCTCCCTCTCCGGTATTTATCCCTCTGATATATTTATAGAGAGCAATCATATCTCCCCTCAACCTTCTTTTAGTTAGGCTAAACAAGCCAAGCTCCTTGAGTCTCCTTTCATAAGACAGGTTTTCCATTCCCCGGATCATCCTAGTAGCCCTTCTCTGTACCTGTTCCAGTTTGAATTCATCCTTCTTAAACCTGGGAGACCAGAACTGCACACAGTATTCCAGGTGAGGTCTCACCAGTGCCTTGTATAACGGTACTAAAACCTCCTTATCCCTCCTGGGAATACCTCTCCTGATGCATCTCAAGACCACATTAGCTTTTTTCACAGCCATATCACATTGGCGGCTCCCTATGATCAACCAATACTCCAAGATCCTTCTCCTCCTCCGTTACTTCTAATTGATGTGTCCCCAGCTTATAACTAAAATTCTTGTTATTAATCCCTAAATGCATAACCTTACACTTCTCACTGTTAAATTTCATCCTATTACTATTACTCCAGTTTACAAGGTCATCCAGATCCTCCTGTAGGATATCCCTGTCCTTCTTTAAATTGGCAACACCTCCCAGCTTTGTAGCATCCGCAAACTTTATTAGCACACTCCCACTTTTTGTGCTGAGGTCAGTAATAAAAAGATTAAATAAGATTGGTTCCAAAACCGATCCTTGAGGAACTCCACTGATAACCTCCCTCCAGCCTAACAGTTCACCTTTCAGTAGGACCCATTGTAGTCTACCCTTTAACCAATTCCTTATCCACCTTTCAGTTTTCCTATTGATCACCATCTTATCCAATTTAACTAATAATTCCCCATGTGGCACAGTATCAAACGCCTTACTGAAATCTAGGTAAATTAGATCCACTGCATTTCCTTTGTCTAAAAAATCTGTTACTTTCTCAAAGAAGGAGATCAGGTTGGTTTGGCACGATCTACCTTTTGTAAAACCATGTTGTATTTTGTCCCATTTACCATTGACTTCAATGTCCTTAACTACCTTCTCCTTCAGAATTTTTTCCAAGACCTTGCATACTACAGATGTCAAACTAACAGGCTTATACTTACCCGGATCACTTTTTTTCCCTTTCTTAAAAATAGGAACTATGTTAGCAATTCTCCAATGATACGGTACAACCCCTGAGTTTACAGATTCATTAAAAATTCTTGTTAATGGGCTTGCAATTTCATGTGCCAATTCCTTTAATATTCTTGGATGAAGATTATCTCAGCCCCCCGATTTAGTCCCATTAAGCTGTTTGAGTTTCTCTTTTACCTCAGATATGGTAATATCTACCTCCATATCCTCATTCCCATTTGTCATGCTACCGTTATCCCTAAGATCCTCTTTAGTCTTATTAAAGACTGAGGCAAAGTATTTGTTTAGATATTGGGCCATGCCTAGATTATCCTTGACCTCCACTCCATCCTCAGTGTTTAGCGGTCCCACTTCTTCTTTCTTTGTTTTCTTCTTATTTATATGGCTATAGAACCTTCTACTGTTGGTTTTAATTCCCTTTGCAAGGTCCAACTCTACTTGATTTTTAGCTTGTCTCACTTTATCCCTACATGTTCTGACCTCAATAAGGTAGCTTTCCTTGCTGATCCCTCCCTTCTTCCACTCCCTGTATGCTTTCTGCTTTTTCTTAATCACCTCTCTGAGATGCTTGCTCATCCAGCTTGGTCTACAACTCCTGCCTATGAATTTTTTCCTCTTTCTTGGGATGCAGGCTTCTGATAGCTTCTGCAGCTTTGATTTAAAATAATCCCAGGCCTCCTCTGCCTTTAGATCCATACGTTCTTCAGTCCAATCCACTTCCCTAACTAATTTCCTTAATTTTTGAAAGTCAACCCTTTTGAAATCAAAAACCCTAGTCGCAGATTTATTTTTGTTAATCCTTCCGTTCAGTTTGAACTGAATTAGCTCATGATCACTTGAGCCAAGATTATCCCCTACAACCATTTCTTCTATGAGGTCCTCACTACTCACCAAAACCAAATCTAAAATGGCATCCCCTCTAGTCGGTTCAGCAACTACTTGATGAAGGAATCCATCAGCTATCGCATCTAGGAAAATCTGAGCCCTATTATTATTACTAGCACTCGTCCTCCAGTCTATATCTGGGAAGTTAAAGTCTCCCATGATCACACAGTTTCCATCAGTATTTACTTTATTAAAAACATTAAAAAGGACTCTATCCATATCCAAATTAGATCCCGGCAGTCTATAGCACACCCCAAACACTATCCCAGGGGAGGCTCTAATAGTTTTCTTCCCCAATGTAATTTTTGCCCAGACGGACTCTATCTTATCCATTTCATCGCTTCTTATTTCTTTACATTCTACCTCATCATTGATATACAATGCTACTCCACCACCTTTACCTTATTTCTGTCTTTCCTAAACAGCACATACCCTTCAATACCTGTTGTCCAGTCATGACTACTATTCCACCATGTTTCTGTTATTCCTATAATATCTCGTTTCACTTCCTCCACCAGTAGCTCTAGTTCTAGCACGAAGGAGATCAGGTTTCATGATCGTTACACATTTTTCATGGCCATGAATTTGGTAGGGCCATAATTATTTGTATTGAGGTAGCACCCGGGAGCCCAGGACAGATCAGGACCTTGTTGTGCTACATTCTGTACAAACACAGAACAAAAAGATAGCTTGTAAAGTCCCTGGGGGCAGAAATTAAGAATACCTTATGCTACAATCCTGTCATTTATCACAAGATAAGAAGGGTCAGAACATGGAAATCTTATAATAAACAGCTACTGTAGGAAGTGCTATTTGTTATTCAATGTATAGCATGCTTATCTCTAAAAAGAAGAGGAGTACTTGTGGCACCTTAGAGACTAACAAATTTATTTGAGCATGAGCTTTCGTGAGCTACAGCTCACTTTATCGGCCACAAGTACTCCTTTTCTTTTTGCGAATACAGACTAACATGGCTGCTACTCTGAAACCTATGCTTATCTCTGAATCACACTGAACCAATTCTTCAATAAGATATCAGGAAGCACTGTGCTGCTGTAGGTGCTATCTTTTGGATGATGTGTAAAACTAAAGTTTTGACCACTTGTGATCATTAAGGACCTCAAAGCTACTTTTTTTGCAAGAAAAGGATTTGGTAACGTTGGTGGGTTGGCCCACATTCTATCTTTGGCAGTTACGTCTTGCCTATCTAAATTTCTCCTTGCAGCGTCATTGATATTATGTATAATTTCCTGTTCTAAATTTTGTTTAGCTTTTCTGTGTACTGTGTAAGAGTTGCTGCTTTCATCCAGCAGCAGACAATTTTGGTGATAGGTGATATGATCCATACGAGTAGTTTGGATATCAATTTAAATTGCTAAGGCGCTTTGAGACCTTTAACGAGCAAATCACTTTGTAAATTAATTACTGCAGTGCTACTGCTTTCTTGACTTTGCTACTTCAAGTTCAAATAGTTTTTCTCTACAAATCTACTGCTGGAAATATTTTAGTAGAGCAGTAAAGTACTAAAAAGCAGATATATCCCTGTAAGCTGGACACGCTGGGGCTGATTTGCTTTAGTGTGCAGCTTAAACTATGCACTGCAGCAGTATGTGCATGTGTTGGAGGAACAGTGGGGGCTGTAAACAAGATGATTCTTTGCCCCAACTTCCAAGCATTTGAGCTATACCAGCTGTGTCTAATGCTTGTGCATTCTCTCACTCTCTGGCCCAAATGACATGAGAGAGAGAGAGAGAGAGAGAGAGAGGAAAAACCAACCAACCCATGAGCACAGGGATGAGAATGACTCCACAGTCTGGTGGTTAGCGCACTCAACCAGGAGGTGTGAGACCTGGGATCCAGTCTTCCTGCTCTAGACATTCTAATTATTTATCCAGAGTGCAACAGCTTCAACTGGAGAAATAATGAAGCCTCTCATCAGAATATCCTGTAGCCAAATGGTTAAAGCACTCCCCTGAGAGTTGGCAAATCCTTTTCTTCCCACCCACCCACCCCCCTCAGGTGGAGCATGGACCTGAACCATGGATCCTCCATATCCCAGGTGAGAACCCTAACCACTGGGCTAAAAGATATCAAGAGGTCTTCCCCTCCCACAGCTGTTTTGTGTGAACTCACCTGAGGGGCCCAATCCAGCAGGTGGCTTCTCAAACATATACCGGCTTGGACCCCATATGTGACTTGGGTGGCCAAACGAAAAGCCTATCTTCCCCTTTTTTTTAAATTACTCTTGGACACAGGCAGGGAGATAGGTGCCTGAATACCTAGTGGGAGGCAGCAGTGTGTATGCCCAGAGACAGAAACATGGGTGCCTAGGGAACTTTTACTGCAAAAACTTAGGCAGCAAGTGAGTTTGGGTGCCTACAGGGTTTGGCAAGTAGTTTTGTGCATCGAACTGGTGCCAAAACCAGGTCTTAGGCACTTAAAATAGTGAATTAGGTACCTAACTCCTTTTGTGCTTTCAGGTCTATGTCATTCCATGCACTATAATCACAATTACTGCAGGTGCAGTAAAACATATGACTATCTAGAGGTTTGTGTAAAAGGCCTGATGAAAAAATCAGCTTCTGCAGAATGTTGTCAGAGGGGCCACCAATTACCCTGTGTCCCTGTCAATGCAGATATGAGTTGGAATATTACATTTGTAATATTATGTCTTGCTATTTTTTTAAAGGTAAGCAGAGCTATTGATGGTACAGGTTAACTACGTTCAGACTTAGGTCGATAAAGTAGGTTCCTGTGAGAGCCGCTCACATTACATCATGTTTGGCCTTTCTTCTGGGCTATTTGCTAGCTGTACATTTCTGAAACTGAACCCCTCAGATTCAGAGCTTCAGAAAAACTGGTGGCAGCAATACTTTGCTGATTAGATAATGCACTCAGCGGCATTCACTGTGTCACATATCAGAAAATCTTGAGATAGGCAATGCTGTTACTTTGATGCTCTTCATAATAAAGCTATCCTAAAATGCTGGAATGCTTCACCTAGCTCCATTAAAGTGAATTCTTAAACAATAGTCTGGGCCCCCAAAAGCATTCTTGTGGAGAAGTCATCCTGTAGCTTGATGAAATTATCACCTACATAATGACTGTATGACATCCACATTAACTTGTAATGAATCTCTCAAGAGTAGTAACATTGCAATAAGTACCAGAAGTAGTATTGATTATGCCCTTATGTTCAGTGTTGTAGTATTTATGAATTAATAACTTGAAATTATTATTAGAGCTTTTTCGTGCCTTAAACTATTTACTATTTACCTTTTATAGAAATAAAGAAAAATAGTAATATAATGGTAAAGTACCATCCTAAATTCTGGACAGAAGGAATTTATCAATGTTGCAGACAAACAGAAAAGTTAGCACCTGGCTGTGAAAAATACAATCTTTTTGAAAACAGTAAGTACATATGTTTTTCCTATATTATCATTTTAGCTTGATTTTCATCTATCTACTTATATGACCCTTATTATCATAGTATCTGAGCGCCTTCCTTATTAAACAAATCTAATAAATCATGAGTGAACAATGTAACACTGTTGCAAAAAAAGCAATCATTCTGGGATGTATTAGCAGAAGTGTTGTAAGAAAGACACAAGACTTCTGGCTGATTAGGCCTCAACTGGAGTATCGTGCCCAGTTCTGGTGGCCACATTTTAGGAAAGATGTGGACAAAGTCCCTTTAATTGGAGAAAGTCCAGAGAAGAGCAACAAAAATTATTAAAAGTCTAGAAAACGTGACCTGTGAGGGAAGATTGAAAAAATTGGATTTGTTTAATCTGGAGAAGAGAAGACTGAAGGTAAACATGATAACAGTTTTCAAGTACATAAAATGTTGTAACAAGGAGGAGGGAGAAAAATTGTTCTCCTTAACTTCTGAGGATAGGACAAGAAGCAATGGACTTAAATTGCAGCAAGGGTGGTTTAGGTTGGACATCAGGAAAAACTTCCTAGCTGTCAGGGTGGTTAAGCACTGGAATCTCCATCAGAGATTTTTAAGAGCAGGTTAGACAAACACCTGCAAGGGATGGTCTAGATAATACTTAGTCCTGCCATGAGTGCAGGGAACCGGACTAGATGACCTCTTGAGGTCCCTTCGAGTCCTATGATTCTATGAACCTGATATTTTTATCACTTAAACCAGTGGAAATTAAGAATAACTATGTTGGAGTCAGTATAATTACACCAGTGTAAAAATGATAGAAGAGGAGAATCAGGACCAATAGTTGTAGGGAAATAGGACAAAATTTCCATAAATGTGTACACCAGACTTTGTGTGCCCAAACCTAGCTCTGATTTCCATATACATGTTGCTGTTTGCACATGTAAATCATAGGTTGTGAATGCACAACAGTATAGATGCAATCTGGCGTGCAAACTGGCCCCAACTATAGTAAATACTACATCTGTATGTATAGAATTAAGTTAGACCCTGATTCAGGAAAGCATCCATATTAAGGAAAGCACTTAAGCACGTGCTTAAGTCCAGCTGAAGTCAGTGGACTTATTAGGGCCTTAAATGGCAACAGTGTGGTCTAGCATATTTAGAAATGTGTAAGGCCTGATTAATAAATTATTATTATTTATACTGTAGCACCAAAAGGCCCCAGTCAGGATCATGGTCAGCCTGATTCTGCTAGGCACTATACAAACAGGAAGATAATAATCCCTGCCTTGACATATGTACAGTGGTGTCCTCCAGGCTAAACAGGACTGAGTTTTTAATGTAAAAAAAACAAAGAAAAAAATGCCTCTTTTTGGGTGAAGGAGCAGTGGCGGTGAACAGACATAAATCTTTTCAAGCCTTCTCTATATATCATAAAGACACTAAAAAAGGGCTCAAGTACCGAGTTCTTCCAATGCCTCTGAGTATCTCCTGAGGTCTTCAGGAGGGAGATCATCTCCTATTCACCACCTAAACTGTGCAGGCAGGAAGTTTCTTTTAAATTTAATTTTGAATATTCTTTTGGTGGGTTTTAGGCTTTTAAAAATAAATTCCTTTTAGTTTTTATCTTCAAATTACCGCTGTATACTCACAATTTTAATGTCAACTTAATGATTTTTTTCCTGAGATGGACTTTACATTTTCTGTGGATAGATGTAGACTTCAGTCTTAGGTCTGCCAGGCATGCACTTTTCCACTAAGTTCAATTTACATTTTGTCATACTAAGTATGGGTTTACAGAGCTTTTTGTCAGAGCTGTTTTTGTTTTCTAGGAGTTAAAAGTTTGTACTAATTGGAGGGCTGGTTAAGATGTTAAAAATCTTGTCTGAATTTTAAAATCTTTTATATTATTATCAGTATATTTATAAATGTAACATAGTTACTTCTACTGCATTGCTTTTAGGCATAAGGAAATCACCCTCTTCATTACCAGATACAAATAAGGTAGGTGGAATCTTCAGAACACTGAGTAGTTCACTGCAATTGACTGAGAAGGGTTTTGTATACAGTACTTAGGCTCACTATAGTATGTTTCTTTCAAGGATTAGGGTCCAATCTTGCAAGCACTGCCAGGCATAGAGCCTGATCCAGCTCAAACTGACATCAATGGACTTTCTATTAATTACAGTGGGATTTGGATTGGCCCATAGTGATTATTACTTTGAATAGCCCTATTGACTTGAATTAGAGTACTCACCATAGTAGCCATTATGGTTGGGGATAAATGTTTATAAGATTGGGCCCTTTTATAGTTCATCTATTATTTAAAAAAAATAAGCCAGTATGTAAAATGCTAAACAAATTTGCCTAAACTGTTCAATACCATACATGTAAAGAGAACCCTCTTCTATAACAGGACACCTAAATATTCAGCTGTCTGTTAATAAATAGAGAGTTGTGCACTTTGTTGTTTCTTTAGGCCGAGTTTATTGCACATACCAGGGGCTCCTTGCATCACTCTATTCTCTCCATAAGCTTCCAGTGTGCCACCCACTCATCCCCCTCTATTTCAGGGGCTTGCTGCAAGCTCCACCCCTTCTCTTATGCCAGGGACTCCGCATTACACCCTGCATTCCTCCTTTCTCCCCATGCCACAGCTTCTATGTGCCATCCATTCCCTTTTCCCCCATGCCAGGAGTTGTGTGTGTACCCCATTCCCCCTATACCAGGGTCCTCCATTCTCCTCCCACCCCATGCCACGGGCTTGATGTGCATCCCTTTCTCTGCCTGCCAGAGTCCTTCAGTCTTCCCCTGCCAAGGGCTCAGTATCCCTCCATTCCTCCTCTCCTTATACCAGGGTCCCCTATTTCCCCCTTCTACCCTTGCCCCCATCTTTCTTTCCTCTCATGCCAGGAGGTCTGTATGCTCCCTCTTTCCTCATGCTCCTGCATTCCCAGCATGATAGTGGTTGGGTGCCCCCCATTTCCCCCTCACCCAATGCCAGGATCTCCCCTAATTCTTCTTTCCCCACCATTATTTTTCCTCTTCTTTCTGTGTGGAAGATAAGTCACTGGGGGACCTGGGGTGGCAACAGGTTAAACTCTAATGGGAGGATAAGCAGAACTGAGATTAGGGTATTGTTATGCTTAGAGATGTTTAATGGGTGACATCAACCAGTTTTTTGCTCTCTAGAGAGTTGCAGAGGTGCTTGAAGCTTTGGCTGTGCTGAACAGATGGCAGGGGCTACGTTTCCCATTTTCCCCCTTCAAATTTTTCAATTTTCCCCCAAATCAGCAGGGCTCTGCTCATCGATGTCTACAACATTTCCCTCACATTTTGGAATTGATCACCTCTGGCATTCAGAAGTTATGATGTTACACCCAAATGCCTTCAAGTTGAGTGTAGGGCCTTGCAGCTCAGCTAACTAGTTATTGAACGAGCTCAGAACTGACCCGACCTTCATCTTCAATGTCTTAATGAGTGTTTTGCTTTGCTTGAATGGAATACCAGTAATTTTATCTCATTTTCAGCGAAGGCCTCCACCACCTGTTCCCCCAGCTGAGGAAGATGAAGATGAAGATGAGGAAATAGTAGTAGCAATGTATGATTTTCAACCCACAGAGTCTCATGATTTGAGACTAGAGAGAGGTGAAGAATATACAATAATTGAAAAAAATGACATTCATTGGTGGAAAGCAAGAGATAAATATGGGTGAGACGCATTTCCATCCTTTTTGCACCCACTGCACTATTGAGCAAGACTATTCCCTTGTTGCAGTAATTTATGTTGATTATTCCTACTAAATAACAAGAATAATGTACTTAAAAACTAGATGTGTTTAGCTGCCCATATCTGATTTTGAGCCACAATCCTACAGTCTGATCCATGTTCATCGACCTTTATGCCCACACGGAATCCCTTTAAACCCAGTGGGGCTCTGCACAAACCAGTTTGCAGAGCGGGGGGCTTTTATGAGTAAATTTCCTGCGATATGTCAGAATTTTTAAACTAAAATGTACTCAATTTTAATGTTTATAGAAAAACAAACACCCCCCCCCACACCTTTTCCCTTTATTTTAAAGGTGTTTTAGACATCTCACATTGTCTTAATGATACTCTTCATGCTCCAACATTCACTGCTTCAATATTGAAAATTGTTCAGGGTAATTTTGAGTTAGTGAAAGACAGCAGGGTTGTTGTGGTGATATATTTTGGGGAACAGCAGGCATCTCAATTCTCCTGACAATCTCAGTCAGAGTATATCCCCAGGGTTGGAGCTAGGACCACCAAAGCACAAAGCTGGCATGGAAGCATAGGGCTTCTCATTTTGTCCCCTCCTGCTGCTTTTTCTACAGGAAGAGTGGCTTGGCTCAGTATTTTAACTTTGACCCTTCTGCATTCAGTGTACCCTCATTAGATGCAGGGAAGATGAGTCAGAATAAAAAAACCCACAACCCTCTATATAATGAGAATCGGAACTGGTCAATGATAAGGTAAAAGAGTGCTGGTGACCTTTACTAATTAGCAGTGTGAAGAACTGTGTTTTAAGCATGCATTCTGTATTTTGTTACCCAGATTGTATCGTGATTAAAGTTTATGGCGCAATGTTTCTCTTATTCTTTCTAGAAGTACAGGATATATTCCAAGCAATTATGTAACAGGAAAGAAGTCCAACAACCTTGATCAGTATGAGTAAGTGAATATTAGCATAAAAATGGGGAATAGGATAAAATAAACCTTAAGCTTTAGCAATTGCAAGAATATATTTTAAAAATAAATCTCTATAAATTTATAGATTATGTAACTAAGATCAGAGATTGAACTTTTTAAAAGATTCGAAATACATTTTTTTTTCTGATTTCTTCTTTCTCTGTCACTGTTTCACAGTGGTGAATATCCTGATTTACAATGATAGAAATGAGAGGAGATTCAGGCTTGTACTTTTGAGTCCAAATTTGAGCAACAGCAAAGAAGTATTGCTAGATCAAGGGAAACATTTAAGGAACTTCATCTGTTATAAGTCTGTGTTAAATTTTTAATGTGAAGTGGTATGGTCATCTGAAAGGAATCTTGACTGTAAAAGAATAAAGTAGAGTCCTTTATTCTCCACTGTACCCAACCAATGAACATAAGCAGCACAATGAATGTAGATGACCAGAGAATCTGGACCAATAAGTCCAAATTTGAACAAGAGATATCCGTGTGCAGTTTAAACATTAGTGCATTCAATCAGCTCATCAACTATAAACAACTTGAAATACAACAAGCATTTTACTAACAATATGGGTGATTATGAACTACTTATGAGAGACTTGAGAGGATGGAAGTTATGAAGCTCTTCTGTGAGCCTGTTTCTTCAAATTAAAGTTTTGTTTTAAAATATCAGGTTATGAACAAGAGCAGGCATAAACTACTGTGCTGATCTATTAAAAACTTACTAAAGTTTCATATGAACTTATACTAAATAAAATCAAACTGCAAGAAAAGATATGTAAAGCAGTTTATAAAACCACATTATTAATTCCAAAACTTTGGTAAAAATTATTTATGACTCACATTTCTATTTTTTGGCCAAAGATAGATATTCTTTAGGGATTCATTCTCTCATCTTTATTAGATGTTACTCATTCTTTTCCAATGTTACTTCCTGATCTTTGAGACTTTTATTGAGAGTCTTGCCTTGCTCTGTGCTATGAAATCAATAAGGAGAGATAGGAAGAAATCATGCTGAATTCTCTGGTGCAACGACTTTGCACCTCGTCACCTGCATGCTGTAGTCTGGTTCTAACCAGTTCAGGGAGCATTACTCTGGTGCAAAAGATAGAGCTGTTAGAGATTTGGCCTTGTAGTATTACTTTCTAGTCTTGCAGAGCTGATGTAGGGGCCAGGCTTGTTTGCTACTTTTCCCCCAACCTATTCCCAGTGTAGCAGAAGAAAGGGGGCATAGTCGGGACACGCCATACCATGCCAATCCCCAGCTGTGTTTTTGACTGCTGTGGACCATCAGTTACTGGCATAAATTTGAACAGCCCTTTGGCTGTTCTAACCTAGCACATAGGATTGGCTGTGCACCGAGCTAACACCAAGATCAAGGTATGCAAAGGTAAACTTTGATTCACTCCTGACTTGCACTCTGAATAGATCAGTCACCCTCCAAAATCTAACCAACAGACTCATACAGTGTTGTTGAATTAAAAAACAACTTACTAATAAGCCCAATTAGTAACTGGATGATTGGTGTGTAAACAGCCTGTTCAAGATTTAGTTAAGATTTTCAGTTGCTTACGGTATGTTACTGAAATGACAGCTGTTAATACACATATTTGACAGGTATTCTGGTTGCAAAGTGAGTTATATTAACTGAACGTTATTGCGCTCCATGCTTTTGTGAGAGCCTAATGGGTTTATTTCAGAACTGTTCTGTCTATAAACTACATAATGTAATGATGACTGAACCTTCTTGTAAATTCACTATCGTTCAATAGATTCAGTTCTTGTTCTCAAGTACTGCAAAATATGTTGACTCTGTTTGACTTCCTGTCTTAGTAACTTCATAACACTTTGTTTTTTGTAATTTTTTTAATTGCTAATATCTTTAAGAGTTTAGAATTTTTTTTTCAGATGGTATTGCAGAAATCTGAACAGAAGTAAGGCAGAGCAACTTCTCAGAGATGAGGTAAGTATTTGTATTATTGTATCAATCCAGCACAAAGTTGTTAACAAGTGGAATTCTCTTAAGCTGGCTCCTCTTATTAAAAATGAAATGATCAGTTAATTCTGACTCATGCAAATATCAGGGAGCACAAGTAAAAAGAAAGGCTTGGAGCCAAAATTGTCATTGTGCTTGGATTTCAGGATAAAGAAGGTGGTTTTGTGGTGAGAGATTCTAGTCAGCCGGGTCTGTATACGGTATCCCTTTATACAAAATATGGAGGGTAAGTTACTGTTGCCACTAATTACAGTTTCTGTTGTTTGAATTTGATTTGCATAGATACACGAGCTCATAAGTTACAAAAAGGAGATTTATTTGTTCAACAAAGAAATAAGACCAATATTTTAAAGGGTGAATGCCTAAAATTAGCCCCCTGAATCCACAGTTAGGCATCTAAATGTGTAACCTGATTTTCAGAGGTGCTGAGCACCCACAACTGTTATTGAGATCAGTGCAAGTTGAAGGTGCTCAGCACCTCTTAAAATTGGACCATTTGTTGAAGTGGTTAACTTTAGGTATCCAACTTGGAAGTTTTGGTCTAAATTTTTCAGCCTTGATAGTGCCTTTAAGACAAAGCCCCACTTTGGGAGTAGTGCAAATTCCTACTGCGCCAGAAGGGTCTCTGAGACACATTGTGCTTAAAAGCACTGCAGTGCCTCCAGGAGCTTCAGGGAGGGCAAGGAGAGCACAGCCAGTGATACCTTTGAAGTGGGTACACGTGCTTTAATCCCAAGGAACCAGTGATACTGAGCAATACATAGGGGTGAGCCCACTCATCACTGCTTCTTCTGGACACAGTACTGCCACTGTGGGTGCTAACTTTACACAGTCTTTGAGCTCCATGACCAAAGTGATTGTTTCCAGCTGCTGTATGGGGGGACAAAGCAGGTGGCCATTTGTTCTCTCTTATCCATCTGGCAGGGATAGATACAGTTTTATATGTATAGGTGATTTTATTTCCTATTTACCATGTACTTCTCTTCAGGATTCATTCCTAAAAATGCCATCATATTTTAATTCTTGTTTTTTAGAGAAGGTTCATCAGGAATAAGACACTACCATATAAAAGAAACAATGACATCACCAAAGCAGTACTATCTAGCAGAAAAACATCTTTTTAACACCATTCCAGAGATAATTGAGTATCATAAACATAATGCAGCAGGTAAATGCATCTGATTTTTCTGTCAAGTAAATAGAAGCAAATTGAATAGGAAGATGATGCCATCTTAACATAGTCTCTCTTCAGACCATAAATGCCCTTTAAAGGGACTATGGGACACTGCCTTTTACAAAATTTTCTGTTTATCGTGTCACTCTAAAATGTTTGTTAAAAAAAATTATTCTTTCTGGTTCATGAATAACCTCTAAATTTTACACATTGAACAAACTCCTCATAATTAGGGAGTGTTCAGAACTATATAGTTGTTTCTTTTTACTGTACTCTCTTTTCATTAAATTTTGAATCCATCCAATATCTTTCATTAACTTACTACACAGTGGACTAGATCCCTGGCTAAGGTTTAGGAACAGACCGATAAGACAATGGAGGGGCTCCAAATGTGTTGTAAAGCTCACCTTTGCACTCCCCTGATCCTGACGCTGCTCTGTGCAATATTAGTACCCCAGAGTAACCTGAGGGCTTCAGCCAACACGAGGTACTAACAGATTCAAGGGTCTGAATAGGCAGCTGGGAATTGGTATATACATATCCCAGCAACACTGTCTATGCCAGCACTCAGGAAGGGGTGGTTTAGGAACCTGTACACCAGCCATATGGCACCAGACAATCCTGCTGGCACTGTGGTGATCCTGTAGCTGGTTATGCTAGCAGACAGAATCCACTGGCCATTTAGCGCACACTCCAGAATCTTGACCAGTGTACAGAAATTAAAACAATACAAAAAGAAAAGGAGTACTTGTGGCACCTTAGAGACTAACCAATTTATTTGAGCATGAGCTTTCGTGAGCTACAGCTCACTTCATCAGATGCATACCGTGGAAACTGCAGCAGACTTTATATATACACAGAGAATATGAAACAATACCTCCTCCCACCCCACTGTCCTGCTGGTAATAGCTTATCTAAAGTAATCTTCAGGTTAGGCCATTTCCAGCACAAATCCAGGTTTTCTCACCCTCCACCCCCCCACACAAATTCACTCTCCTGCTGGTGATAGCCCATCCAAAGTGACAACTCTTTACACAATGTGCATGATAATGAAGTTAGGCCATTTCCTGCACATTTCTTACTTTAGATAAGCTATTACCAGCAGGACAGTGGGGTGGGAGGAGGTATTGTTTCATATTCTCTGTGTATATATAAAGTCTGCTGCAGTTTCCACGGTATGCATCTGATGAAGTGAGCTGTAGCTCAGGAAAGCTTATGCTCAAATAAATTGGTTAGTCTCTAAGGTGCCACAAGTACTCCTTTTCTTTTTGCGAATACAGACTAACACGGCTGTTACTCTAAAACAATACAGTGATTTTCCCTCAAGTCCAGGCAGTGGTTGATCCCATCTCAAAGGATATATCTGCAAGATGCTTACATGAAATTTGAAGGGATCTGGGATCCCCTGAGAATTATCTGAGGAAGTTTGGTTATATTATTTGAATATAAATAATTCTAAAATAATAAATCTGGAAGCAAGATAAGTGCAAATTCCTCTCCTCCAAAACATAAAAATGATTCTTATTTATCATCATAATTTTAGTTCATTTTAAAAAAATTATTGACTTGGTTATTGTTCCCTCTATTTTATCCTTTATTCATTTAATGTCATTATCTTTTCCTAACCAGGTGTTAGGAGAATATTTAGTCAAAACGGAGTTTGAATAAAAGGGATTTTATGTGAGTGATTCCTGTTGTTATAAATGGGAGCTGCATGCACTACTCACCAAACATACTGATGAGACTATACCTTTCCAACCTGAGCTACAGTGCAGGTGCAGTCCCTCCTCAGCAGCCAGTGGTGTTCAATTTATTAAGCTAATATTAAACATTCAAATTGATTTAAGAGTGTCCACATGCTAGATGCTAAATGTACATTATTTTAGCAATAAAAAATACAGAGAACTTGTAGGCCACATTTAAGAGTTCTTATTTTCAGAGGGGATGAATGCTGACAGATTCAATTTTTAAGAACATAAGAACGGCCATAATAGGTCACACCAAAGGTCCTAGCCCAGTATCCTGTCTTCCGACAGTGGCCAATGCCAGGTGCCTCGGAGGGAATGAACAGAACAGGTAATCATTAAGTGATCAAGACAAAGCGAAGATGTATACAATACATCAAGAATAAGTTCAATTCTTTTTTTTTCTAGAAGAAAGTACTGTCACTATATTCTCACTTTTATTTATTTATATATTCTATCCACACACTTGCATTGACCTGTGACACAAAGTACCTTTTCTAGACTTGAAGAAGAGCTCTGTGTATACTCAAAAGCTTGTCTCTTTCACCAACACAAGTTGGATTAATAAAAGATATTATCTCACCCACCTTGTCTCACTAATCCTGGGACCAACATGACTACAACTACTATATTCTCATGGTTATCCAGTATTATAATGCACAATAAAAATATGAGTGACTTGCTGCCTAACACTATTTTGGGGTAGACTATGTTCCATTTATAAATTTTCTCCAAATGTTAGGTCTTGTTACACGGTTGCGATACCCAGTGACTCCAAAGAAGAAGCCTGCACCAACTACTGCTGGGTTCAGCTACGGTAATAACACACCTTCATAAATATACACTAATTTCCTAGAAAGTGACATTGTGTAAATCTAAATTGACAAAATATATACTAAAAATGATGGAAATCTCTAATTTTATATTGTGACTGCCTGCATTAATGTTTTAAAGCCTCACAGGAAGAGTAGATATGGAATCCAGGTGTATCAGTAAATGCAAGGACTACAATGCTCCTGAAGAAAGTGGTAGGAGGGTCTGTTCCTCCACAAGAATTCATTGCCCCCCTCTATTGCCACTAGGGATGCCTGGAGATCTGCATGGTTAGAGGGTCATGCCCTTTCCTCCTTTGCAGGCCCTCAAACTCTTTCTACTACTTAAATTTGGCCATCCCATATTTTGTTTTAGCTTTCCATGGGGTGGGATGGAGTAGAATGATCTGGCTCATACTTAGCACATCAGACATTGTGCATCTCTAGTTTATGATGCTTAGATGAATTGACAAAATTTTAGTTTAGAGCAGTTTGCTGATTCAAGTCTAATACAAGTGATAATACAATGTCAATCTATATAATAGGAGTCCAGGATTGGCACTCTGTATCACTCTGAAGCCTGTTATGTCTTAGAGTCAGTCTGAAACAATGGAAGCAGCTACAAGCATGGTTGAGGGTTCTTTTTGTTCAGAATACCATCAGGTTCAATCATCACTGGATTTTGTAGTCTGCTACCATCCAATTTTTAAGTTCTCAGTCACTTTAACTTTATGAATTACACCAGTACATCTATGCAGAGCCATCCCGTCCATAGGACGGACCGGGACAATTGGCTCGGATCCCACACTTTGGGGGGCCCTCACACTTTGGGATGCAGGGTCCAGGGTGGCGTAGAGGGATAGTGGGGGGCATGGCACCAGCAGCAGTGAGCAACCCAGCCCCAGCCTGCTCCACCCTGCCTGCTCTCGGCATCGCTTGTGGGAGGGGGTGGAAGCCGGAAAGAGGCGGGCCGGAGGCTTGGGGAAAGGGATGGAGTGGGGGCGGGGTTTGGGCCAGAGGGTGGCGGGGCTGTCCTGGGCCCTGCACCCCCCTAGGTATGGCCCTGCATCTATCCCATGCCAACCATCTTAGACCATTGTGATGTCAGAGGTAACTCAACAGACCACCATCCTTACTCTACAACTAATTTGCATGCCTCAGTTTCATTGGTTGTATGAGGGAGATTGCACAAATGGTGGATTAAGGTCATAGAATTTAAGGCCAGAAGGGATCACCAGATCACCTACTCCGACCTCCTGTATATCACAGGTCACCACACCGCCCAGCACCCACACAATAATCCCAATAATCCCTGAAATTAGAACAAGATATTACAGCCCTCAAGAGACTAAACTATGTGGATTACTTGGTCCAACTGCCACAGCTGTGTACCTAACTGCCACCTGCACAAATCAACACATCGCCCAGCACCACCCAAGAAATCAAAACAAGCATCCACACGACACAACCAGCATACACGATAAACCCAAACACACACAGCCCCTCTCTTCAGCACATACCCCTCATTCGCCACAAATCCACACAACTCTCCCAATGTAACACAACCCACACACAAATCAATGCAGCCACCCACACAGCAACACAACCACTACACACAATAACCTCAGACACCACTCTGAAGCCTAGAATGTCTGTTTGAGTCAGTGTGAAGTGATGGAAACAGCTACAAGCATGGTTGAGAGCTCTTTTTGTTTAGAACGGATTTATGGAAAATAAACCCTGTCAAGTTAACGTGATCTTTTTTTGATGAGATTACAAGTTTGGTTGTACAAGGTAATAGTGTTGACATAATATACTTAGACTTCTGTAAGGTGTTTGACTTGGTACCACATGACATTTTGATTAATAAACTAGAACAGTATACAATTAACATGGCACACATTAAATGGATTAAAAACTGTCTGATAGGTCTGAAAATATAACTTTAAATAGGGAATCATCATCAAGCTGCTTGGTTCCCGATAGGGAATCATCATCAAGCTGCTTGGGGTCCAACTTGGATCAATTCTTGGCTAATTAACATCTTTATCTATAACCTGGAAGAAAACACAAAATCATCACTGATAAAGTTTTCAGATGACACAAAAATTGAGCAAGTGGTAAATAATGAAGAGGACACTGATTCAGAATGAACTACATTGCTTGCTAAACTGGATGCAAGCAAACAGTATGCATTTTAAAAGTGCTAAATGTAACTGTATACCTCTAGGAACAAAGAACATAGGCCAGGTTTACAGGATAGAGGACTCTATCCTGGGAAGCAGTGACTTTGAAAAAAATGCATGAGTTGTGGTAGATAATCAGATGAATATAAGCTCCCAGTATGATGCTATGGCCAGAAGAGCTAGTGCAATCCTGGGATGCATAAAAAGGGGAATCTCAAATAGGAGTAGAGAGGTTATTTTACCTATGGGTTTGGCACTGATGCTGGAACACTGTGTCCCGGTCTGATGCCCACAATTCAAGAAGGATGTTGATAAATTGTAGAGGGTTCAGAGAAGTGCCACAGGAATGGTTAGAGGATTAGAAAAATGTACCTTATAGTGACAGACTCAAGAGGTTCAATCTATTTAGTTTTACGAAGTTAAGATTAAGGAGTGACTTGATTATAGTCTGTAAGTATCTCCCTGGGGATATGTATCTATATAGAAATATAAGTATCTACAATATTTAATAATGGGCTCTTTGATCTAGTAGAAAAAGACATAACATGATCCAATGGCTGGAAGTTGAAGCTAGACAAATTGAGACTGGAAATAAGGTGTACATTTTTAATGGTGAGAGTAATTAACCATTGGAACACTTTATCAAGGGTCACAGTGGATTCTCTATCACTGACCATTTTAAAGTCAAGATGGGATGTTTTTTCTAAAAGATACTCTCTAGGGATTATTTTGGGGATGTTCTATGGCCTGTGCTATACAGGAGGTCAGGATAAATGATCACCGTGATCCATTCTGGCCTTAAAATCTATGAATCTATGAAAGAATATGACCAGGTTCAATCATCACTGGGATTCACAGTCTGTTACCGTCCAATTTGTAAGTTCTTGGCTTTTTTAAGCACACAACTTTATGAATGACACCCATGCAAGAGCATGAACTTTCGGTGACTAGTATTTAAATTAATGGTTTAAAAAACAGAGTCTGATTTTGACCTCTGTCTTGGTTAAAAGTTTGTTGTAGGCTGTGGCTGTTTCACAATTTATGAGATACAAAGATTTTTAAAGTGGTTTTAAAGTACACCTAACTCTCAAAATTTACTAGTAGTATTTTCACACACTCCTCTGTCACTTTAGATCTAATATGTTCCCTATTATATTTTAACAGTCATTGTCTTTTCTTTCTTATAGAGAAATGGGAAATTAATCCATCAGAGTTGACCTTCATGAGAGAATTGGGGAGTGGTCTCTTCGGAGTGGTGCGTCTTGGCAAATGGAGGGCGCAATATAAAGTGGCCATCAAAGCAATCCGAGAAGGTGCAATGTATGAGGAGGACTTCATAGAAGAAGCTAAAGTAATGATGTGAGTTGCTATATAGTACTTAGCACTTATACCACAGGGCCCAGATTTCTGGTACATATGCACTTCTTTATAAATAAAAAATTCTAGCCAGGTGAGATTTGTATAACTTCTTGGAGGGATGAAAGCTACAATAATGATATGTTTTAAATCTTTTCAGGAAGCTAACCCATCCTAAATTAGTCCAGCTCTATGGGGTCTGTACACAGCAGAAGCCTATTTACATAGTGACAGAGTTCATGGAACATGGGTGCCTACTGAATTACCTTCGACAAAAACGTGGACACTTTAATAAAGATACCCTGCTGACAATGTGCCAGGATGTATGTGAAGGGATGGAGTACTTGGAGAGAAACAGCTTTATCCACAGAGATCTGGTAATATCATATCAGCCTCTTTACTACATTTCTGATTTAGGCATTAATAGTTAAGGGTAAGAAACTGTTCTATTCTAAACATATCTCTGTTTCAGTTACTAATAACTTTCTCAAAAATATATGCTATTGTTTAACTGGTTGTGTTAATATTAAGCAAAATCCACAAAATTGACCCATCTGGGACAGGGAGGAATGATTGAATCTGCACGGGCAGTGTATTAAAAACCTCCTAAGTGTTTTAATAAAATTATTATTGTCAATTCTGCACAGAAAATTATGCTTTCTAGTATATTAATTTCATTATTCAGAATTCTTACTAACCACGAAGTAATTTCTCCTGCTCATTTTATAATATGTCTGTCTCAGTAAGCAAATATATTTGCACTTAAAGAATTTATTTACATCTTTTCTGTTTCATCATTGACCTCGTGACTGATCTTAATGAAACATGTACCTTGGTGAGCAATGGGATGAGGTCTGGAAAGCTCTCTATATTAGTGTATCTTACACAGTGGTTCTAATAGGACACAGATTTAGATAACATGTAGGAGTCTAAGATAAGTAATATACTACTGTTCCTCTAAAACAGTGGCTCTCAGCCTTTCCAGACTACTGTACCCCTTTCAGGAGTCTGATTTGTCTTGCGTACCCCCAAGTTACACATCACTTAAAACTACTTGCTTACAAACTCAGACATAAAAATACAGAAGTGTCACCACATTATTACTGAAAAATTGCTTACTTTCTAATTTTTACCATATCATTATAAAATTAATCAATTGGAATATAAATATTGTACTTGCATTTCAGTGCATAGTGTATAGAACTGTATATACAAAGTTGTCTGTATGAAACTTTAGTTTGTACTGACTTTGCTAGTGCTTTTTATGTAGCCTGTTGTAAAACTAGGCAAATATCTAGATGAGTTGATGTGCCCCCTGAAAAACCTCGGCATATCCCCAGGGTTACACGTGTAACCCATCTGCCTGTCAGAGTTGGCAGCAACAAGGGCCGGGTTCAGTATCTAGGGGTTCCGTTCCAATAACGCAATGCAAAACCGGCTCAAGCCCCCACCCAGTGACCTGGGACAAATATATACCACCCAACCGGGGCGCCTCTAAGAGGCAATACTTCCCCTCTCACAAGCACAGAGTCTGAGTGTAGCAAAAGCCTTTTAATAACAGAGAGAGAAACAATGTGGCATTATGTTGGGGAAACACCACCAACAGGACTCATCACACAAACCATGAGCAAAAACCCACCCCAAACAAATTGCGCCATGTCCTTTCCCTTTGGTTCTTGAGTCCAGCAACCCAAAAGTCACCCAAAGTCCCAAAAGTCCAACAACCCAAAAGTCCCTGGTAAGTGCAGACCCAGAGTTCGAAAGTTTATCTGCAGAGTTTTACCTCCCAGCCTGGGTGGAAATGTGGGGGGGGGTGTTAAAGAGTACCTTATGTGATCCAAAGCCAACTGCCCTGCCTCTCCGTGGGGCTCCGCTCCGCCAGCCGTCCCACAAGTTGCTCTGCTCCGCTAGCCGCTCTGCTCCATGAGCCATCCCGTGAGCCACTCCACCTATCCTGTAATATATCTTCAGACCCCCCCCCCAACTTAACACAGCACTCAGTAACTTCAGCTCTTAGTAATTTTAGCTCTTTAGTGATTTCAGCTTGTAGTAGGGGAGCTTCAGTGCTGGTGCACCATTAGCCCAAAGTGAATTCAGCTCAGCATCCTGTAACAAGACTCCTAATAGAATCAAAATTAGCTCTGATATTCCACCATGGAGAGAGGAGAAGGTGCAATTGGTGTTTCAGGCCCTTACCAGGGGCTCATACCACCAGGTACTAATGCCTGTCCCCAGCCTCTCTCCATTCACTGGGAATTTGAACCCATGACTGTTGCCTAGCAAGTGCTGCTTAGTTGATGGCGAGTCCCTCCATCATAGCAAAAGGCCAAGTACAGTTCCACTGTCCTTGATTCACATAATCAGGATAATAACAGTTTATTCTTTCTGCCTCTATAACAGAGAAACTGGGACTCCTACAGCAGCCAAAGTGACCATCTAGGCAGGGTGGGTGTGCCTATGCAAATGAGATCAGCCCCTGAAGTTCTTTTCCACAACTCGCCACCAGATGTCAGGAAGAGCTCATCCTGACTCTGCTTACACATGTACCCCTAGTTGAGAACCACTGCTCTAAAAAACTGTTGCATTTGGAACACTGCTTGCTTTAATAAAAGGGAGAATCAGATCATTAGAGTTGGTCTTCCTTTGTTGTATACTGTATGAATATGAATGACAGCTATACTAATGGTAATTTTCACTGGAGGCAACAAAATTATGTGTTTCTCAGAATGATGAACTTTGCTATATCATTAAGATATTAGGGTCTGATTCTCTTCTCACTTATACCCATAAATCAGGTGCAACACCACTGAAATGAGTTAGAACATGTGGCAAAAGAGACTAGGGCCTGAGAAGGTTCTGATGCACTAGAAATGAACAAAATGCTAAACAGCAGGGGTCCTGATTGTGATCATCACATTGAGTTTATACCTATGTAATTCCATTGCTTCAGAGGAACTATTCCTGCTTTACACTGGTATAAGGGAGAATAGACTCAGCCCCCATAGTTTTAGTTAAATGAAGTCATAAAATAATAAAGAATATAAGCAGATAAATCATGTCACCCAGTAGGTGTCTAATTTCTGAGCCAAATTCTGATTATTTATACTGGTGTAACTCCACTGACTTCAACTGACTTTGATCTATGCTAGCATAAGTGAAAAGAGGATCAGGCACTACATAGAGAAAATGAACATGCAAATAATGCAAGCATTGTGTTTATTTTCTCACTATAAATTATGATTGGGCTTCACAACAACAGACCCAATTGTACAGTTATTATTCATGCAGAATTTCTATCAAATTCAATGTGAGTTTTCTCTGAATAGTGATTGCAGAATTTATCCCAATATACAATAAACAGAATTTCATCTAATCATGTTCTTATTTTGATTTTTCCTCATCATTAATATACATAATTATTCCCTTTGCAGGCTGCCAGAAACTGTTTAGTGAATGAGTCAGCAGTGGTGAAAGTGTCTGATTTTGGAATGACAAGGTATAGCCAAGTTGACATACTTATTTGCAATGGTTTTTGAATGGATTTGGCATAACATGTGTTCTTGCACTTGAGACATTACATCACTTTAAAATTACAGACAAAAGTGACATTTCTTTCTGCAGGTAACTAACTTCTCTTATTTCCAGTGGTTTGTAAATTTCTCCCTCTCAAGCTTACTTATTTTGTGGTCACAGTGTGATATTTTCTTACTTTTTAAAAAAATAGGAACAGCACTATGATGCAACTTGTTTTATGGTGCATTATTGTGACATGCAGTTTAGCACATCTTACATATAGATGGAGGAAGGAGTTGTAGCTTCCACCCTGCTCTGAACAGAATATACAGACTAGGCTCAACCCTTTGTTGTGCATCACTTATGGAGACTGGGCCTCTTAACGATGGGTATAATGGGCCATAATTGGTTGTAAAGTGTTTTGAAATTCTTGAAGTATTGTTATTATGAGAACTCAGACACATTTGGACAATTAGGCTCTCTCTTCTTGCACTATCTCAAGGAATAAAGTTGGACAAAATTTGTTCATGAAAAAAGGGTTAGCAGTTGTAACACCTTATTTTTGCAAATAAAGAAAACAGGACACACTGGCCCCAGATAGCCTGGATCTGAGTAAACAGTGACGCAGGAATGCTGGGAGGCACAGTGCCACAGGGTGGTACAATTTCTCTTGGAGTTTCTTTACACTTCTTGCCAGCTCCACTGACGTGTCCCTGTGGGGGCACTATGAGGAAGCAATGTGAGAACAGAGAACAGTTTGACAACAACTGGCACTCTCAGTGTGCCTGGCTCCTTTCACCCTTCCCGTCTACTCAACCTGTGCACCCACATGATATCTGAACACAAACTGTCCCCTGAGCACCAGATCTCTGTTGAGTAAGAAATTGGCATTTTACAGCAGTGGTTCTCAAACTTTTGTAGTGGTGACCCCTTTCACACAGCAAGCCTCTGAGTGCACCCCCTCTTACAAATTAAAAAACACTTTAAAAATATTTAAACACTATTATAAATGCTGGAGGTGAAGTGGGGTTTGGGGTGGAGGCTGACAGCTTGCGACCCCCCCAGGTCATAACCTCACGACCCCTTGCGGGGTCCTGACCCCCAGTTTGAGAACCCCAGACCTACAGTATGAAACTAATAACTACAAGGGAAGACTGTGCAACAATGAGAAAAGTTAACAGAGGCATAAATAAAACCTTAGCACTATTACTGAAGTTATTTTCAAATATACTTTGTGATAATAACAATCACTAACCACTAGGTGGCAACGTGAGCTCCTTGAAATAAATGGTTTCAGAGTGGTAGCCATGTTAGTCTGTATCAGCAAAAAAAATGAGGAGTACTTGTGGCACCTTAGAGAGACTAACAATTTTATTTGGGCATAAGCTTTCGTGGGCTAAAACCCACTTCATCAGATGCATGCAGTGGGAAATACAGTAGGAAGATATATATATACACATGAAAAACTGGGTGTTGCCATACCAACTGTAACGAGACCAATTGTTAGGATATAGATATTCAGGCCTGTCCATAAAGGCCAAACTCTAAGAATTTAGGTGTATTCTTATTACTTGTCTAGTTAGAGGTATGAAAGAAAGAATCAAAATCACTGTCTGCCAGTGTAAGGTCCTTCTCTTACTGTGACAGTCTGAGGCCCTGTTCTTAGGCTAAGCCCTTTGGCTAAGCAACAGAGGCAGCCATAAGCTGGGAAGCGACTGGTCACCTCCTCACATTCCAAACTAGTCACATTGAAATAAGGTGCTATTGGGCTGTTAGGAATACAATTCTGTGAGCTGTAGCTCACGAAAGGTTATGCTCAAATAAATTGGTTAGTCTCTAAGGTGCCACAAGTACTCCTTTTATTTTTGCAAATCCTGTCCTGATAATGTCCATTACCTCCAGAGAAAGGGAAGTGCTTAGAAAATGTAAGAGGAAACTTAGTTTGATAGCATCCTGTCTGGCAAGAACTCACTTATCAATAGCTGGATGTGAAATCCTCACTTCTGTATTGTTTTGTCATTATAGTTCCCACTTTGCTATTGTTTGTCTGTATAATCTCTGTCTGGTTCTGTGATTGTTCCTGGCTGCTGTATAATTAATTTTGCTGGGTGTAAACTAATTAAGGTGGTGGGATATAATTGGTTACATAATCATGTTACAATATGTTAGGATTGGTTCGTTAAATTTCAGTAAAATGATTGGTTAAGGTATAGCAAAGCAGAACTCAAAGTTTTATTATATAGTCTGCAGTCAATCAGGAAGTGTGGGTGGGTGGGTGAAATGAGAACAGTGAATGGGGGTGGGGAAATTGGAATCATGTTTGACTAAGGGCAGGAATGGGAACAGGGACACAGGTGTAAGGCTCTGTAGTGTCAGAACTGGGAAGGGGGACACTAAGGAAGGAAGCTGGAATCATGCTTGCTGGAAGTTCATCCCAATAAACATTGAATTGTTTGCACCTTTGGACTTCAGGTATTGTTGCTCTCTGTTCATGCGAGAAGGACCAAGAAAGTAAGTGGGTGAAGGAATAAGCCCCCTAACACCAATTAATTAAGGTGGGCTCTTACCAGCAGAAGAAAAAAAAAAACAAACCTTTTGTAGTGATAATCAGGATGGCCTATTTCAAACGGTTGACAAGAAGGTGTGAGTAACAATAGGGGGGGAAATTAGCATGGGGAAATAGTTTTTACTTTGTGTAATGACCCATCCACTCCCAGCCTTTATTCAAGCCTAATTTAGTGGTGTCCAGTTTGCAAGTTAATTCCAATTCTTCAGTTTCTCATTGGAGTCTGTTTTTGAAGTTTTTTTTGTTGGAGAATTGTGACTTTTTGGTCTGAAATTGAGTGACCAGGGAGGTTGAAGTGTTCTCTGACTGGTTTTTGAATGTTATAATTCTTGATGTCTGATTTACGTCCATTTATTCTTTTGTGTAGAGATTGTCCAGTTTGGCCAATGTACATGGCAGAGGGGCAATGTTGGCACATGATGGCATATATCACATTGGTAGATGTTCAGGTGAACGAGCCTCTTATGGTGTGGCTGATGTGATTAGGTCCTATGATGGTGTCCCTTGAATAGATATGTGGACAGAGTTGGCAACGGGCTTTGTTGCAAGGGTAGGTTCCTGGGTTAAATGTTTTTGTTGTGTGGTATGTGGTTGCTGGTGAGTATTTGCTTCAGGTTGGGGGGCTGTCTGTAAGTGAGGACTGGCCTTTCTCCCAAGATCTATGAGAGTGAGAGACTGTCCTTCAGGATAGGTTGTAGATCCTTGATGATGCGCTGGAGAGGTTTAAGTTGGGGGCTGAAGGTGACGGCTAGTTGCGTTCTGTTACTTTCTTTGTTGGGCCTGTCCTGGAGTAGGTGACTTCTGGGTATTCTTCTGGCCCTGCCAATCGGTTTCTTCACTTCAGCAGGTGGGTAGTGTAGTTTTAAGAATGCTTGATAGAGATCTTGTAGGTATTTGTCTCTGTCTGAGGGGTTGGAGCAAATGCGGTTGTATCTTAGAGCTTGGCTGTAGACAATGGATCATGTGATGTGGTCTGGATGAAAGCTGAAGGCATGTAGGTAAATATAGTGGTCAGTAGGTTTCCGGCATAGGATGATGTTTATGTGGCCATCACTTATTAGCACTGTAGTGTCCAGGAGGTGGATCTCTTGTGTGGACTGGTCCACGCTGAGGTTGATGGTGGGATGGAAATTGTTGAAATCATGGTGGAATTCCTCAAGGGCTTCTTTTCCATGGGTCCAGATGATGAAGATGTCATCAATGTAGCGTAAGTAGAGTAGGGGCTTTAGGGGACGAGAGCTGAGGAAGCATTGTTCTAAGTCAGCCAAAAAATGTTGGCATACTGTGGGGCCATGCGGGTACCATAGCAGTGCCGCTGACTTGAAGGTATATATAGCAGCACTGCTATGGGTACATCAGCCACACCTAAGAGGCTCGTTCACCTGAACATCTACCAATGGGATATATGCCATCATGTGCCAGCAGTGCCCCTCTGCCATGTACATTGGCCAAACTGGACAGTCTCTACTCAAAAGAATAAATGGACGTAAATCAGACATCAAGAATTATAACATTCAAAAACCAGTCGGAGAACACTTCAACCTCCCTGGTCACTCAATTTCACACCTAAAAGTCACAATTCTCCAACAAAAAAACTTCAAAAACAGACTCCAACGAGAAACTGAAGAATTGGAATTAATTTGCAAACTGAACACCATTAAATTAGGCTTGAATAAAGGCTGGGAGTGGATGGGTCATTACACCAAGTAAAAACTATTTCCCCATGCTAATTTTCCCCTTCCTACTGTTACTCACACCTTCTTGTCAACTGTTTGACATGGGCCATCCTGATTATTACTACAAAAGGTTTTTTTTCCTCCTGCTGATAACAGCCCACCTTAATTAATTGGTCTCGTTATAGTTGGTAGGGCAACGCCCATTTTTTCATGTTCTCTGTGAATTTATATCTCTGTGTGTTCTCTGTGTATATATTTTCCTACTGTATGTTCCACTGCATGCATCCAGTGAAGTGGGTTTTAGCCCACGAAAGCTTATGCCCAAATAAATTTGTTAATCTCCAAGGTGCCACAAGTACTCCTTGTTTTTTTATTAAATAAATGGTGATTTCAGAAACGGAATCAGACTGGAAATATCACATGCTTTTGTTTCTTAGGTATGTCCTTGATGACCAGTACACAAGCTCTTCAGGTGCTAAATTTCCTGTAAAGTGGTGTCCCCCAGAGGTTTTTAATTATAGCCGATTCAGCAGCAAATCAGATGTCTGGTCATTTGGTAAGACACTCTTTAGCAATTAAATAAGAAAATTATTTTTTTCAATTCACCAATAAGCAAATAGTGTCCAGTTGTTCAAGGAGAATCTAAACCTCCTAGGAGATGCTCAGTGAAGTCATTGGTCCTGATCCTTCTCTCATTTGCCCCAGTTTTCCACTGATGTAATTCCATTGAAGTCTGTGGAGTTACTTCTTATTTACACAGATGTTAGGTGAATTAGGCCCATTGGGTAGTTAGGGGACTGAGCTTTTTCAGGATAGGACCCTTACTGACCAACTTACCATTCAAAAAACAAATCCACAGTTAGTGGCATACATGTATTTCAAAGAAGTATTTGTTAATTTACTTGACAATCTATTCATGCCTTTCATTTTCCAGGTGTTCTAATGTGGGAAGTATTTACTGAAGGTAAAATGCCCTTTGAGAAAAACACAAATTATGAAGTAGTAACTATGGTTAGCCAAGGACAGCGTCTTTATCGGCCAAAATTAGCTACCAAGAATGTGTATGAAGTGATGGTGATGTGCTGGCATGAGGTACATTTCTTTTTCTGTCCTTTCTTTACCACCCAAAAGCTGAGTTTTGTTACCAAACCTAATTACCAGTGTAAAATTCTGATTGCATTTTATTCAAAACCACCCTGCTTAACCATGAATTAGCCTTGAGGATCCCTCCTTGTATTCTTTCCTCCAGAGGAACTCAAAGTGGAGAGAGTAGTGTCTTGGTGAATCAGAATAGGCAGGGCATTCTGTGCATACAGGCACTATGGAAAGAAACACGGAGAAAGGTGTGTGTGTGTGTGGGGGGGAAATGAACAAGGCAGGGAAGCTGCTATTGTTGATAGGTTTCAGAGTAACAGCCGTGTTAGTCTGTCTTTGCAAAAAGAAAAGGACTTCTTGTGGCACCTTAGAGACTAACCAATTTATTTGAGCATGAGCTTTCGTGAGCTACAGCTCACTTCATCGGATGCATACCGTGGAAACTGCAGTAGACATTATATACACACACAGAGACCATGAAACAATACCCCCTCCCACCCCACTGTCCTGCTGGTAATAGCTTATCTAAAGTGATCATCAAGTTGGGCCATTTCCAGCACAAATCCAGGTTGTCTCACCCTCCGCCCCTCCCCCACACAAACTCACTCTCCTGCTGGTAATAGCCCATCCAAAGTGACCACTCTCTTCACAATGTGTATGATAATCAAGGTGGGCCATTTCCTGCACAAATCCAGGTTCTCTCACCCCCTCCAAAAACCACACACACAAACTCACTCTCCTGCTGGTAATAGCTCATCCAAAGTGACCACTCTGCCTACAATGTGCATGGTAATCAAGGTGGGTCATTTCCAGCACAGATCCAGGCTTTCTCACACCCCCCGCCCCCCCGGAACACACACACACACACACACACACACAAACTCACTCTCCTGCTGGCAATAGCTCATCCAAACTGACCCCTCTCCAAGTTTAAATCCAAGTTTAACCAGAATGTCTGGGGGGGAGGGGGGAGGAAAAAGCAAGGGGAAATAGGCTACCTTGCATAATGACTTAGCCACTCCCAGTCTCTATTTAAGCCTAAATTAATAGTATCCAATTTGCAAATGAATTCCAATTCAGCAGTTTCTCGCTGGAGTCTGGATTTGAAGTTTTTTTGTTGTAAGATAGTGACCTTCATGTCAGTGATTGCGTGACCAGAGAGATTGAAGTGTTTTCCGACTGATTTATGAATGTTATAATTCTTGACATCTGATTTGTGTCCATCTATTCTTTTACGTAGAGACTGTCCAGTTTGACCAATGTAAATGGCAGAGGGGCATTGCTGGCACATGATGGCATACATCACATTGGTGGATGTGCAGGTGAACGAGCCTCTGATAGTGTGGCTCATGTTATTAGGCCCTGTGATGGTGTCCCCTGAATAGATATGTGGGCACAGTTGGCAACGGGCTTTGTTGCAAGGATAGGTTCCTGGGTTAGTGGTTCTGTTGTGTGGTATGTGGTTGTTGGTGAGTATTTGCTTCAGGTTGCGGGGCTGTCTGTAGGCAAGGACTGGCCTGTCTCCCAAGATTTGTGAGAGTGTTGGGTCATCCTTCAGGATAGGTTGTAGATCCTTAATAATGCGTTGGAGGGGTTTTAGTTGGGGGCTGAAGGTGACGGCTAGTGGCGTTCTGTTATTTTCTTTGTTAGGCCTGTCCTGTAGTAGGTGACTTCTGGGTACTCTTCAGGCTCTATCAATCTGTTTCTTCACTTCTGCAGGTGGGTATTGTAGTTGTAAGAAAGCTTGATAGAGATCTTGTAGGTATTTGTCTCTGTCTGAGGGGTTGGAGCAAATGCGGTTGTATCGCAGAGCTTGGCTGTAGACAATGGATCGTGTGGTGTGGTCAGGGTGAAAGCTGGAGGCATGTAGGTAGGAATAGCGGTCAGTAGGTTTCCGGTATAGGGTGGTGTTTATGTGACCATTGTTTATTAGCACTGTAGTGTCCAGGAAGTGGATCTCTTGTGTGGATTGGACCAGGCTGAGGTTGATGGTGGGATGGAAATTGTTGAAATCATGGTGGAATTCCTCAAGGGCTTGTTTTCCATGGGTCCAGATGATGAAGATGTCATCAATATAGCGCAAGTAGAGTAGGGGCTTTAGGGGACGAGAGCTGAGGAAGCGTTGTTCTAGAAACTGCTGAATTGGAATTCATTTGCAAATTGGATACTATTAATTTAGGCTTAAATAGAGACTGGGAGTGGCTAAGTCATTATGCAAGGTAGCCTATTTCCCCTTGCTTTTTCCTACCCTCCCCCCCCAGACGTTCTGGTTAAACTTGGATAGTGGTCAGTTTGGATGAGCTATTGCCAGCAGGAGAGTGAGTTTATGTGTGTGTGTTCCCGGGGGGGGGGGGGGGGGGGCAGTGTGTGTGAGAAAGCCTGGATCTGTGCTGGAAATGACCCACCTTGATTACCATGCATATTGTAGGGAGAGTGGTCACTTTGGATGAGCTATTACCAGCAGGAGAGTGAGTTTGTGTGTGTATGGGGATGGGGGGGTGAGAAAACCTGGATTTATGCTGGAAATGGCCCACCTTGATTATCATGCACATTGTAGGGAGAGTGGTCACTTTGGATAAGCTATTACCAGCAGGATATTGAGTTTGTGTGTGTGGTTTTTGGAGGGGGGTGAGGGGGTGAGAGAACCTGGATTTGTGCAGGAAATGGCCCACCTTGATTATCATACACATTGTGAAGAGAGTGGTCACTTTGGATGGGCTATTACCAGCAGGAGAGTGAGTTTGTGTGTGGTGGGGGGGTGGAGGGTGAGAAAACCTGGGTTTGTGCTGGAAATGGCCCAACTTAATGATCACTTTAGATAAGCTGTTACCAGCAGGACAGTGGGGTCGGAGGGGGTATTGTTTCATGGTCTCTGTGTGTATATAATGTCTACTGCAGTTTCCACGGTATGCATCCAATGAAGTGAGCTGTAGCTCACGAAAGCTCATGCTCAAATAAATTGGTTAGTCTCTAAGGTGCCACAAGTACTCCTTTTCTTTTTGCTATTGTTGATGGATCAGCAGGGGCAGAACGTAATAAGAAATGAGATGAGAAATCTAGGCCAGGTTGGAACTTTGTTTATTCTTGAAAGTGAGTCTTAAAATTTGAAGAGTGTCAAAGGAGGAGCCAATGGAAGAAGACTAAGAGACAGGGAGAGATCAAATAGGGAATAAGAATAAGATGGTTTTAGTGGCCATGATTTAAATGGAGGATGGAGAGATGGGTATTGGAGTGACCACATAGGAGCACTTTGAAATAAAGAAGGTGGTTAGATGCCCAGAGGTTGTTACACAGGTAGGGAAATAAAAAGAAAAAAGTGATGAGAAAAAACATTAACATACAGTTATTAACAGAGAGCAGAATAACTAAAAGGTGAAAACAGGTCAATAAGGGTACCAATGAGAATAGAGAGAAAAGTAGGAAGAAATGACAAACAGCAGCAAAATTAAATGTTGTAGTTCAAAAGATATGATGTTCCACAAAGAGCGGTTGAAGGCACTAAAGCCATATGTTGGGATTTTCTGCATCAACTGATCACACACATTCCTGAAATCGCCCCACCCATGCAAACTGAAAACTTTCTCTTTCATTGACTATGGGCCCCATCCTGCTCCCACTGAAATCCATATGAATTTTGCCATTGATTTCACTGAAACCAGGACTGGGCCCTGTGACTTGGTAACTTTTAGTATTATTCCAATGACTTTCTGACACAGTTTGTCTCACTCAACTTTTCATGTTTATTTCTTAGGGGAAAAGATCTCTTTTGCTTTATAATTGATCGAGAGCAGCGACAGGAAAAGACCAAAGGGGAAACATCTGTGAAATCAGCAGAGCGTCAGTGTCAGGAATTAAATAAAAACAGGCAGCTGGTAAAAATTACAAAATCCATACACAAATGCAAAAATAGTTGAACTAGAATGCCTCACAGAAGAGGAGGACCTTGATGTATCAGGCATTACAGAAACATGGTCAAATGACAAAAATCAATGGGATACTGTAATACCTGGCTATAAATAAGGCTGCAAGTCTGTCAAGGAGGTCACGGAAGTCATAGATTCTGTGACTTTTCATGACCGCCATGACTTCTGCAGCAGCTGGTGCTGGCTCAGGGCTGCTCAAGCCAGGCAGGTGCTTAACTGGGGTGGGGGGGCTTAACTGGGATGGGGAACTCCCCAGCTCCCACTGGCATGGCCCCCCTGCAGCTCCTAGGCAACAGAGGGGTGGGGGGGGTCTCCACACTGTGCACTGCCCACACCCGCAGGCCCTGCCCCCGCTGCTCACATTGGCTTCAGTTCCCGGCCAATGGGATCTGCGGCAGCTGGCGCTTGTGGCGGGAGCAGTGGATCCCCTGTCCTGGCCCCTGCCTCCACCAGCTAGGAGCTGCAGGGATGGGGAACCAGGTAGGAAGCCCCAGCCAGCCCCCCATAATCTCCCACAGCACCAGGAGGGGTCCTGGGCTGCGTGCCACGGCCTGGCTTCCCCCTCCCCCAGTACTAGCAGGCGTCCTGGACCATCCCTGCCAGAGCACCTGCTGCCCCCTGCCCAAGTTTTAGTCAGGGCGGCATTTTTAGTAAAAGTCATGGACAGGTCACAGGCCCCTGAATTTTTGTTTATGGCCCATGACCTGTCCATGACTTTTACTAAAAATACCCATGACTAAAACATAGCCTTAGCTATAAACTATATAGACAGACAAGCAACGTTGAAGTGGTGAGGGTGTAGTGCTGAATCCAAAAATATTCCATAGAATCCAATGAGAGGACCGTGCAGTTGAATCTATATTCTTACAGCTTGGGATTTGTATCCATAAATATATTAGTATGCCTATACTAACAATCTCCAGATCAAGAAAAGGATATTGAGTGCATAACACTGAAAGAGATCAGAGGCAGCAACATCGAACAAAATGCTTTTGAACAACAACTAGCCAAAAGGTATTTTAAAAAATGACAAGACATTCTTCAAGCATATCAGAGTCAGGAAGCCTGATAGAGAATCAGTCGATTTGCTGGGTATAAAATAATTCATGGTATAAAAAGGGTAGGTCAAGATCTTCTGTTTTTGCTGTCTAATAACACTAGAACAAGGGGACCCTCAATGAAAATAAAAGGTGGTAAATTCAAAACCGATATAAGGAAATACTTTTTCACACAATATATAATTAAACGTGGAACTCATTGACACTTGACGTTGTTGAGGCCAAGAATTTTTCCATTCAAAAATGGATTGGATATTTATAGTGATAACAAGAGTTACAATAGCTAAGGCTAACAAATATTAGAAGGGATGTTTAATTTCACGCTGCAGAGTTTAGGCCAATCTCTAAAGGATTTAGAAGGAGGGGCAAATTCTCACTTCTGCCTAATGAGAGGCTTCTGGCACCTTCCTCTGAAGCATCTAGTGCTTTTAGATTAATAAGAAATAGAATAGTATACAACATCATTTTATGGCTTTACCGGGTCTGAGATGTCCTAGCAATACTTTAGGTTAATAGAAATTTACCTGTCACGTTTCTTTCTGCTACCTCTCATCTGCTTAAATTTAACGGCATTTTTATCTTTTTGCACATACATTTTTCCTGCTATTTTATTTTGTAAACATTATAGCTTCAGCAAAATAAAATCTTTCTGATGTGACTTTAGTAACTGACAGTACAACAAAGCATTTTAATTCCTAGAAACCTGAGGGACGCCCTACGTTTGAAGATTTGCTGCATATAATTGATGAGATAGTGGAGAGCGAAGATGCTTTCTGAAGAAGAGGAACAGAGGCACAAGAATGCTATAGTACAGCAAAGAATCAACATTCAAGAGACATAGCATTGTTCTTTAAGAGCATGATCCTGCAAACTTCTGAGTGTTGCTGAATGAAGTGTGGAGAGCCTAAGCATTAACACTTACCATTTTCTCAGCAGTCATGCAGAGTAAGTTCCACATAATATAAAGAAACATGCACAATATATTCACCAACATGTGCTGTGCGTGCAGCCCCATTCAGAGACCACCCCCCCCCCGCCTGCGCTTTCTGCTCAAGGCCCTGCCCCCACCCAATGCCTTGTTCTCACCGACCGGCTGGTCGACCTGGCTGGTGCCCAGAACAGTCCCGTGCCTGGGCTGGGCTGCTGGCACCTGGAACAGTCTGGAGGAGCCCTGAACCCTGGCTGGCTGGTCGGGGCAGAGCCCTGAGCCCGGGCCTCCCAGAGGAGCTCTGAGCCCCACCACAGCCCAATCCCAGGGCTGCGGCAGGGAGCATTAGCAGAGGATTGGGGCAGCTTAGCCTCCGTGACACACTGCCCATGCCTGTGCCCTCTCTGAAGAGTTACCCTGGGGTTAGTAAAAAATTGGGATTAATGCATGGAGCAAATTATAGGACACAGCAAAAGTGCAGACACTTAAGTGCAATCCAGTAAATGCAAATGATGTATGTAGTTTCTGTGTTTATGAGTTTCATTTATTCTTGCTGCCAGACAGTAGTAGGAGCTGCTTGTGTACGTAAGAGTTTTGCTTAAAAACTAAAAGCAAAGTCATTTGGTGAGGGCCACCTACTCCCATAGGAATGCTTCCAAAGGTTCTCCTGAAATATTTATTTGTCACAGCCTGTTGATTAATGCTTTATGCCAGTGATGAGCAACCTGCAGGCACATGCTGGCCGCCATTTCCCGCAGCTCCCATTGGCTGGGAATGGCGAACTGCGGCCACTGGGAGCTGCGGACAGCTGTGCAACTGTAAACAAACAGTCTGGCGGTCTGCCAGCAGATTATCCTGATGGGCTGCATGCAGCCCATAGGCTGCAAGTTTCCCACCACTGCTTTAGGCCATATACTGGGGCCAGTATTCTTGCTATGTCATTAATCTGTTTTACCCACTCCCCTCATCTTACTTCTCTCATCTGTGTGTAACAAAGCACCATGGTCATCAGCCTAGACCAGTGGCTCAAGTGCAGCACTCAAAGCCCTCACTGTAGGATTGAGCCCTAATTTATTTTATGCCAGGAAGTGTTTCTTGGGAATTTTTCACCCAGAGAGCATCTGGGGCCAGTCCTGAGGCCAATCATAGCAATAAACAACATGCACAATACATCACAGCTGACTTTCAGTGGACTATAGCACATTGAATTTGATTAACTGTTAAGTAATTTATATACTAAATGTACTATAATTGTATACTGTACACATTTATTTATGAAATGTAAGTGTTTTGTTCCTGAAAATGTTAAAGAACAACAAGTTGCTCTATATTATATGTTACACATACAATGTGACATATGGCATCTGTGGATGAAAGAAAACATACTATGAATTAGATTTTCTATCATTCTGTCCTTGGTCATTTGTGAAATAAGCTTTATAGTCTTAATAGCAAATGTTATACTACAGTATGTGTATAATAAACCAAATGTTAATTGTTTGGAAACTTGAACAACAGTTTGTCATTGATTTGTTGTAGGATGATGATTTCTGGCCAAACATATTGCTGGTATAACTGTTGACATCCATGAAGTTATGTCAGGGATGTACAGGACTGAACATATTTAGATATGTATGTTAATTTACTTACAGCAAGACTCAGTATCAGAGGATATATACAGATGGTACATACAGCCCAGAGCCACATTATAAAATATTACATATTTAGACATTTTATTTGAATAAAAGTAAGGATTACAGCAGATGTACAGCTGATATGGTTTGTGGGATGTGGTTTACAAAAGCATGATGCGTCTGATCATGCAAAATGCTGAGGGCTGCTATATAGGGTTGAGCTCCTTTAACCCTCACCAAAGGTCCCCATATGCAAATTATATGTAATATGCATACAAGGTGATAAATTGGTGGGGATTATTAATTAAGGCCTAATGCAGCAGTCCTTCCTATTGAAGTCACTGAGAGTTTTCCATGTAGAACAACAGTATAGTCAATTACATTTCAAACCAAGTCGTTACAGGGGAAGTTGGTAGTGAACCCCGTACTTAGGTTGCCTCACACTTACCTTATAAAAAGATTCTTGCAATGGGTTTCTTGTGTTTTTTGTTTTTTTGTTTTTTTTTTTAAAGTCTAGCCCGCCCTGTTGTTCGCTGGGGGCCTTTACATTTGTTAGGGAGAAAGTCTTTGGACTAGAGGGGAGGCTTTTCTTTATCCCATGAAATTCCATTCAGGTTTAACAGAGTTGTAAACTGTTGAAAAACTTCTCTTGTTAGCATTGCTCAGAAAAATTATGGCCGCATGAAAAAATAATAAGCAAACACAAATATTCTAAAGACCCAGCCCCAAACAGCCACCAAAATAGGAGCAACAGCACATGCTATACTGTGAAAGCCTGGGAGCTGCCAGAGCATCTGTAGCAGCTGGGCTTACCCTGCCCTGCAACCACCCCCAGCACATGGCCCCCATATCCCAAATCCCACCCCTTCCATCCTATGTGATGAAGGCATCACATGGGACAGGAGCGCCCCCAACTCTCAGGGCAGAAGAGAAAGACAGTGCATTCAGTAGGCCCTTGTAAATGTCCCAGACCCAGTACATAGTGTCAGTTGCCATCTCCTCCCTGGGATAACATCCTTTGGGTGCTGCTTGCTAACATAGTCAAGTGACAGTAGTCTGTGTTGAAGGTTTGGAGCTTGTAACTTGGCTAACTGTATCTCATGCGCTCCCTTGTGGCCAACAGTCATGCTACAGGCAACTTGTCTCAGTTTCCCCTCTTGGACTGTTCAAATAAACATAAATACAAGCTTTTTCTTGGTCTACAATAGCCCTCCTTGGGGACTGTGTTTATTAATATAAAATAAACTGTAAATAAAACTCAAAACTCCCATAAGAAAGTCAGTTTATAAATCCACACAATCCAATGTTTCTCTTCCTTCTCCCAAGCCGAGCATTCCTGCCTGGGGCCTTTGTAATTCCCTCCTGCTTGATCTGGGGTTCTCCCAGGCCTCCCTGCCTGGGGAGCTCTGCAGTCCCCTTCCCTACACAGAGAGCTTTCAGACTCTGCCACAGCTTCCTAAACTGCCCACCCCCCATTCTTCACTGCAGTGTCCTACTCCTTTCAAACTGCAATCACCTGATTCCTCTCAGGCAGCTCATCCTGTAAACCGCCAGCCCATGGAGGCAAATCACTCTGTTACAGGGCTCAGACCCTTCAGATGATGCATGATAGGGGAGTTTTCCTTTTTTAAAAATAAAAAACCCAGGAAATTACATACAAAATACCAAGTTAAAAGAAAGTTATTTGGTTGCAAAGTCAAGCATATGAAAGTTGGAAAATGCTATATTTAGTTAGTGCAGAATTAGAGTTGTTGGGGAATTTCCAGCAAAATAGGGATTTGTCAGACAATATCAAATCGTTGAACCTGAAATGTTTTATGAAAACATATTGGGTTCAATTCACTTTTGATGAACTGCAGGGCCTCTAGGAGCCACAGCTCTGAGGTAGCCCTGCCATATGGACAGTCTCTAGGCAAGGGAGCCCCAGGACTTCCAGGGTCTGCAACTTCTGGGCTACCCCACCGGAATCATGACAATTTCATTTAGCACCTGCCATGATCCTGGGAGAATATTTCATATCATTCTGGGGTATATTAACAGGAGTGTCCTATGTAAGAAATGAGAGGTAGTTGTCCTGCTCTACTTGGCACTGGTGAGGCCTCAACCGGAGTAAAGTGTCCGGTTCTGGATGCCACAATTAAAGAAACAATTGGACAAATTGAAGAGAATCCAGAGGACAGCCAAAATTGTGGACAAACTGACAAGAGGCCACAGGAGAGCAACAAAAATGATAAAAGTTTTAGGAAACCTGACCTATAAGAAAAGGTTACAAAAACTGGGCATGTTTAGTTTTGAGAAAAGAAGGATGAGGGGGAAATCTGATAGTCTTCAAATATGTTAAAAGAACAGTGATCAATTGCTCTCCACTGAAGATAGGTCAAGAAGTATTTGCCTTAATTTGCAGCAAGGCAGATTTAGGTTGGCTATTAGGAAAAACTTTAACGATAAGGATAGTTAAGGACTGGACTAGGCTACCAAGGGAGATTGTGGAATCTCCATCTTTGGGGATGTTTAAGAAAAGGGTGGATAAACACCTGCCAGGGATGCTCTATGTATATTTGGTCCCGCCTCATTGCAAGGGGCTGGACTAGATGACCTCTCGAGGTCCCTTCCAGCCCTATATTTCTGTGATTCAATTCAGAAACACCATGTGTCAGTTTTCTAAATGAAAATTGTATGGAATTTCCATTTGTCAGGAAATTTTTAAATGTTGAAATTTCCTGCAAATCAGAAATTCTGTATTTTGATTAGCTTTTGTTTTGATAGTCTTTAATTACATGATCCCATACTATTTTCCCCACAGGATCCCTGCCAAATTCAGGGCAAAGAATGGACACAAAGGAGTAGACTTAAGGTTTCATAGGAAACTGTAAATCTGGCATTTCCTAACTTTTGATTTGTGTCTTTGCAATCAAAGTTATGTTATTTTAACGTACTTTAAAATATGTATTTTTACTGAAGTTTATCTAAAAAGTAAAGATTGAATTCCCAGTGCTGTCCTCCGTCAAAACACTTGATTTAAATATAGTCTGGGCTCCAAATTGTTAATTTTGGATTGGGTCATCTTGTCATTATAGTCCGTTGCTTTGTTCAACTTTTTAGTACTCTGAAAGGAAATCTGTAAATGCTGTCTTGTAATTTTCCCTGGACAAGTTCAATCACCCTCAGAAACTCCTTTCTTATTCTTTTTATTGTTAAAACTTAGTTTAATATAACAATAGGCACAGAAAATCTGCCTGAATTGCACTGAATCCTCTGGTATATGTCTGCTCTTCTTTCTAGTTTCAGACTTTTTTTAAAGTAGACTAGATATCTAGATTTCAGTTGAGTTATTCTGTTGTAGAGCAAAATGTGATACAAGAACAAGGCTTCAGTGGAAATACTTCTGGTGTGAGGTTAGTATCAAGCCTCTGAATTTTTTTTTAAAAACAGGAAAGTAGGTGGGGTTAAATTTTGCCTGTGCTAAACCATACCTCTTCTCTGAGCTAGGATTTCAGTTAGAGAGATTTTACTGTTACCGACACAACTGAAGAAGAAAGGATCAAATTTTTATTTGAATACAAGCAGACAATCAACTATGATTCTTTCTACCTGTAAGTAATGTGGGCCATGTATTTTATGCTTTATGTTCTGTTTTGTACACTAGTTAGCAATGAGCTGCATAAATATCACCATATTTTCCAATTATCCTGCTCTTAAATTGTCATACTAAAACGCATGTTAAAATTGTTAGTGTTAACTTTCCAAATTACTTCACAAAATTGCTATGATGGCTTCAGCAAAGCTACTATTGTTACCAACATACGGACTAGTGAACACAACAAATGGGGAACCCAAGAGGATCAGGAACCAAAGGACTGTCCTTAAGAGTGTGTCGTGCATAGACATGACAGGGAAATTTAACAGAATTATAGGCAAACTTTCTGATTATGAAGAGTTCAGCTCAATGAAGAGCTAAGTGATAAAACTTCAGGAATTTCAATATTTTTCTATTAGTGGAAAAACAACATTTGGTTTGGAAAAAAGTATGTAGTTTTAGGAGCAAACTATACTGTTGATTTCCAACAGGACATGATTTTATAATTTTTTTCAGTCTGGATGAAAGGCAAGCAATATCTAATCAATTGTCGGGCATTCTATATGTCACAAATGAGATGTTTTTGATGAGCAAAGATAGGTTAGGTGGGCGGACTACCCCTCAATGTGCCAATGTACACAAGTAACTCAATCTGCTTGAAAAACAAAGTGTTGTTCAGAATTTGGTACAAGAACACAATTGCTTAGAATCAGACTAATTATCAACATTTAGCATCAATCTATCAGAAATAGCAAAACAAAATAAAAAAATCTGAGTATTAGATTATAAAAGACAAGTGACAAGAAAAACAAATTTCTGACTTGGCTGTTGGTTTTGTCTAGCTAACAGATTCCATTCTAATTAGAGCAATTTTTATTAGGAGATAGGAAGGAAGTGGTACATATTCTTATGCGTATATCGGCCACATATGTGGGCAGCTATATCAATTTAAAGAGCACCCATGGGTCCTAAGATTTTGTGCAGCACCTATAATCTTAGCTTGTGGTTCCAGTGTAGAATTTAGCAGCAATGGGAACATATCAAAGATCAAAGGGTTCCTGCACTTTCATTATGCCACCTTTAATTTTCACAGAACTGTCTCTCTAGCATCTCCTCAAGCAACTTGCCTCTCCTCCTCCCCACAGACATCTTTTTCTTCCCCCTCCCTTCCTCTGGCACCCAGCACACCACTCTTCTGCTGTGCATAGCTAGAGCCAGTTGCAGGTCCTTTCCTAGATTGTTTACTCTGATGGCAGCTGCTCAGCATGTCAACTAACTATGCCTTAGGGTACGCTTGGTTACTCATTTCCCATTATTATGTCTCCTGCACCTATATCTCTTCAGGTATTTTCATATAATATATAGAACATACATATAACTAGTCACTGTTTTAATGACAGGTGTTTTTCTTCCAGCCACTTTTGGGGAGGAGAGGGTAAGCTATAAGACTGGTTGACTTTCCCCTTGTGATTATTTTTATCTGGGAGCAACACAGAGCTTTGTTTCAGACTACCAACTACATCATGGCTGGAGAAATGAGATTCTTAACATTACCACCAAAGACAAAATGCATGACAAGTTGTAAAGCCAAAGGGCTGGATCCTCAGCTGGCATAAATTTTAAATCATTGACCATGTTTTGGTAGCTTAAGTGAAAGCCCAGCATTCAGAGAAGTAAGGATTGAAAAGTGTGCTGTCACCACAGCTGCTTTATGCAGACATATTCCCAAACAACTACTTACTGAAAACAAGTCACACGCAAAATACATCTTCGTATTAACAGCAAAAGGAGTAAAGGGCATTTTCTTTCCAGTGCCCTGTCCCATTTTGTGTGTGAGCTACAATATTTCAAATCTCAACAGCTACTACACATTCCCTTTGGAAAATGCGTTTAGGACCAACTCTTGGATTCTTTACTGAGGCAAGACTCCCACTGAAATCAACAAAAATTAGTGATAAAAACTGTGAAATCTTGGAACCACATAACTAGGGTAGAGGCAGGCAGACAGGCAGCATGTGAGTATCGCTCATTACTGTTCAGCAACCTCCTCTGGTGTATGCAAAGGGTTTTTCCAAAGGGCAAGCTACTCCATTAGGGGCCTGATCCAAAATCTTTGCATTGACTTCAGTGGGTTTGGCTCATGCCCTAGCACAACATGAATTCAGGAAGAAAATGTGTAAAAACAATGTTTAAACTATAAGAGTCAATGGGCAAAATTCAATTTCAGAGATCCACAGATTCCAAGGCCAGAAGGAACTGTTCTGATCATCTAGTCTGACCTCCTGTATAACACAGGCCATAGAACTCCCCCAAAATAATTCCTAAAGCATCTCTTTTAGAAAAACATCCAATCCCGATTTTAAAAGTGTCACTGATGGAGAAGAAATCTGCCACGACACTTGATAAGTTGTTCCAGTGGTTAATTACTCTGTTAAAAATGTACACCTTATTTCCAATTTTGTCTAGCTTCAACTTCCAGCCTTTGGATCACGTTATACCTTTCTCTGCTAGACTGAAGAGAGCATTATTAAATATTTGTTCCCCCTGTAGGTACTTATTGACTGTAATCAAGTCACCACTTACCTTCTCTTTGTTAAGCTAAAAAGAGTGAGCTCCTTCAATCTATCATGATAAGGGATGTTTTCTAATCCTTTAATCATTCTTATGGATCTTCTCGGAACCCTGCAATTTTATCAACATCCTTGACTTGTTGACACCAGAATTGGACACAGTATTCCAGTAGTCACACCAGGGCCAAATACAGAGGTAAAATAACCTCTTTACTCCTACTCGAGATTGTATCCAAAGATTGCATTAGACCTTTTGGCCACAATGTCTTACTGGGAGCTCATGTATAGTTGATTATCCACCATGGCCCTCAAATCTTTTTTTAGAGTTACTGCTTCCCAGGATAGAGTCCCCCATCATGTAATTATGGCTACGGCTATGATTATGTCACAGAAGTCACATTGACCTCCATGACTTTTTCTGCCCTGGAGCTGCAGCTCCAAGCCAGCCCCGCCGCTGCATCTCCCATCCCCTGGGTTGGTGTGGGGGGACTTTGCAGTTGCTCAGCTGCCGCAGGCAGACGGCGGACCCTCACAGCAGCCCAGCCCCACAGGTAGGGGGGCCCCAGAGTTCCCAGGCACCACAGCAGTGGGGGACCTGAGAGCCCCTGCAGCAGTGAGCGCTGAACCAGCCTACCCCTTTTGTCAGGGATATTTTTAGTGAAAGCTAGAGACAGGTCACAGGCTTCCGTGAATTTTTGCTTTTGCCTGTGACCTGTCCATGACTTTTACAAAAAATATCAGTGGCAAAAACTTAGCCTTAATTATGGCCTACAATCTTTGCTACCAGATACATACATTTACCTTTAACCATACTAAAATGCATGTTTGTGCACAGTATACCAAGCGATCCAGATTGCTCTGTATCAGTGACCAATCCTTGTCATTATTTATTACGGCCCGAATTTTTGTGTCAGATGCAAACTTTATCAGTAATGAATTTGTTTTCTTCCAGATCATTAATAAAAATGTTAAATAGTGTAGGGCCAAGAACCAATCCCAGTAGGACCCCACTAGAAATACACCAGTTCGATGAGGATTCCTCCTTTAGAATGGCATTATAAGACCTGTCAGTTAGCCAGTTTTTAATCCATTTAATGTGTGCCATGTTAATTTTATTTCATTCTAGTTTTTTTAATGAAAATGTCATGGTACCAAGTCAAATGCCTTACAGAAGTCTAAGTATATTACATCAGCACTATTACCTTGTACGACCAAACCTGTAATCTCATCAAAAAATATATGAAGTTAGTTTGACAGGATCTATTTTCCATAAAACTATGTTGAGATTGACATTAATTATATTACCCTCCTTTCATTCTTTATTAATCAAGTCCTGTATTAGCTGCTCCATTATCTTGCCTGGGATCCATGGCAGAAGGACAGGCCTATAATTACCTGGGTCACCCTGTTTACCCTTTTAAAATATTGGCACAACATTAGCTTTCTCCCAGTCTTTTGGATCTTCTCCAGTGTTCCAAAACTTATTGAAAATCAACTTTAATATTCCAATGATCTACTCATTAGCTCGTTTAAAACTCTTGGATGCAAGTTATCTGGACCCACTAATTTTAAAATGTCTAACTTCGGAAGCTGCTGTGTAACATCCTCCTGAGATATTAGTGGAATGGAAAGAGTGTTATCATATGATATGACTACATCATCTGTTTTTTTCAAATATAGAACAGAAATATTTATCGAACACTTCCTTTTCTGCATTATTATTAATGATTCTACCATATCTATCTAGTAATGGACCAAGACCATTGTTAGGATTCTTTTTGTTCCACATATACTTGAAAAACCTCCTTCATATTATCCTTAACTCTGTTGACCATAGATTTCTCCCTGTGTCTCCTTGCTTCCCTTATCAATTTTCTACATTTCTTACTTTCTGATTTATATTCATTACTATGAACTTCCCCTTTCTTCCATTTGTAATATATTACCTTTACTTTCCTTCTAAACCATGTCTGTTTTTAATCAATAGGGGCTTCTTCCTCGATTGTGGGATTATGGCTTTTTGGGCATCTAGGAAAATATTCCTAAACAATTCCCAATTATCATTCATATTTTTATGATTAAATTCTTCCTCCCAGATGATTTGGCTCATAATTGTTTTCAGCCTTGTGAAAGTGGCCCTCATAAAGCATGAAGGATATATATATATCGCAGGTGTGGACTTGATTCTGTTTGCACATTATAAATGTGATCAAGTCATGATCACCTGTACCTAAGTTACTGTCAAGATGTCTGTAGTGGCTCAGGAGTGTGAGTACCAACCCCAGTGCACACTATTGAGAAACAGGGCACACACCGCAAATTGCTTGTGAGTTCTATACTTAAATTTCCCCAACCAAGTTTCAAGTGTGAACACCTCAGGCACTATAGCTTCCTTAACATGGTGTCACAGACAGTCCTCTTGGGTATTCCAACCTATCTTGCCACCCAGGTAAAGCTTGCCTTTCTGATAGATGGTCCCTTACATCAAAAATCACAACAATGTTCAGGTTATTCCCAGTTCCAAAGGACCAGTCACTTATCCCAGATCACTTGCACTTTAGATCCCACACCAAAAACAACGCTTCTAGCCAATTCTGTAATAAATTAACTAATTATTTATTATCCAAGAAATATGAGTTATTTACAAGGTTAAAGCAGATAAACACACACACAAATGAGTTACAGTCTTAGGTCCCAAAAGGGAATAGAAGCTGCTATAATATGCAAACTCCATAAGTACTCCTAAGGTTCACCCAGGCCAGGCACTGGGGATCCCTTGTTTATGCTTAGAAATCTTGCTCTCTCCAAGTACAAGCAACATAGACATACAGTTCTCCCCCAGAGTTCAAACTGATGGGATGAGTCCACCTGCATATCTCCTCTTCATGGGTGTGTGCGGCGGGGAGAGCAATCAACAAAGTCTTTGTTCTTTGATGTTTCACAATGGTTCATTTGGTTCCAATGACCCTTCTTAGTGGGGAAGACATAACACCCTCTGAGGAAAACTAGTATTTCACACTTGGACATGCTTCTCTCCCGACTGGTGGTTTCAGAACAAACACACACTTTTGCAGTCACAGAGCAAACACTTAAATATTACCTTATAAATGGGATACAGATATTATAAGTAAGCCTATGATTTAGTCATGGGTATTTTTAGAAAAAGTCATGGACAAGCCATGGGCAATAAACAAAAATTCACAGCCCCTGACCTGTCCATGGCTTCTACTATAAATCACTTTTGTCACCTTTGTCTGGTTTGTCCTTGTCCATCCCTCCACAAACGCAAGTCGATGCCACACCATTCTGTTTTATTGCGAGCATGTTCTTTCCATTTCTGGCCAAAGAGTTTTGTCATGGGATGGGCACAGCGCATTTTTGGTCTGTCCAGTGGTCGCTTGTGGTCTCTGGAGATCCAGTCACTGGTGCGGTTGTCCACCTATTGTCTTGCCTGTGCACTAAATGACCTGCCCATCTTTGTTTTGCGTCGTACATTGCCTGCACTACATCGGTAACCTCTGTACGCCTTCTGATCGCATCATTCGGTATGTGATCATGGAGCAATATCTTGCACATTCACCTTTCCATTGCTCTCTGGGTGACAGCAAATTTTTCTTCCTCTGTGTTCGTCGTTGACCAGCTTTCTGCTCTGTATATCATTGCTAGCAGAAAAGTGGAGTTAAACAGTTCTTTCCTTTCCTTCACGGGCAGTTCATCATCCATTTGAGACGTCTTTATCTTGTTGAAATTTGCCCACCCCACCTTTCTGCAGCTGAGCAGAGACAACCCTACTATAAATACCCCTGATTAAATCTTCACTGTTCTGGCAGCCCTGGGGTCAGCCACACTGGCCACTGCAGAAGTCATGGAGGTCATGGGAAAGTAATGGAATCTGTGACTTCCACAACCTCCGTGACAGACTCACAGCCTTAATTATAAAAGTGAGATTAATGTATGTAGCAACCTACTAGCATTTCATAAATTTGAAACACATTTTTATGAATCTAATATATATTTTAACACTACTAACACTCATGAGAGCCAGACTGAATTCCAGCTATGCATTTGTCAATTGAGGCCAAGAGCCATGGGCAGTAGGTATAATACGCCAGGGAAAGCTCTGCCTTCCCTGATGATGACACCGACCTGCCACCAGACACCTGGCCCCAGCCCTTCCCCGGGACCCTTACTGCCTCCTCCACTCCACACGCCCCCCTCACCCCCAGGTCCCTGCTGCTTGCCATGTCCCCCCTCCTCCTCAGAACAGGAGAGTGAGGAGGGATACAGACAGCCAGCAGCCGGCAGACTGGTGTGGCTCTGCTGAGCACTGGGGCCAGCAGCTCAATGGGGGGCAGGATCTTCAGGGGCAGGAGGAACTGGCTCTAGGGAGATGGTGGCTCAGCCTGGCCTGACTCTGGCAAGGGGATGGCGACTTGGCTTGTCAGGCACTTGCGGGCTGGGGGAGGCGGTAGCTCTGCCCAGCGCCATGGCTGGCCTGACACTCAGGGAGACTGGTGGCTCAGCCCGCACCTGGGGCCGGCAGTGGGGGCGGGGGGAAGGGGAGGAGGGAAGATGGCTCGGCCTAGCGCTTTCGGGGGCGGGGGGGGTCAGGAGGGCCGGCAGCAGCGGTTCAGCCCAATTTATGGCTTGGGCAGGCGGGCCAGGGCTCCTCTGGTCGCGGGAGCCCCTCAGAGTCAGGGCTTCTCCTTTTACGCAGTAGAAGGGGGATTTCAGGGGTCTGGTGTGAGGGGACGGGGCCTTGGGTGGAAGGGGTGGGGCTGGCAGGCTAGCCTCCCCAAAGCGGTATGCATTTGTGGTTATAGTCAGGTTCACCTGCCGCCCATGCCAAGAGGCCTTGACATAGGCTTGCATCTGGTCTGCAAGCATCACAGTTACCATTAAATGTTTAGTTCTGTGATCAATTCTTCTTTATCTCGCAAGTATCTCATGTACATTAAAGAAAACCGAATTTGGCTTTTTGTATCCAAATGAAGTTAATTTTCTTTCTTTCTAATGGAGGGATTTTAAAAAAAAATAAGTAATAAAGAGTGTGGAGATGTTTATGTGAGGCAATATGCTGCATGAGCTTCTGTCAGGAAGTGCAGGCTTCCTGTACCACTTTATTAATCATTGCTACAATACTTGGAGTCAGCTCTGTGTGTATATAACTTCCTGTCTTGCTAGTACAAGATTATGATGTGAGCAAGTCTAATTGAGTTATTCACACGGAGAGCCAAGCAATTTGACATTTGTGGTGGGTACTTTAGATGTACAGGTATGGGGCATCTTCTCTTCCTGATAGAGGCTGCAGAGTCACTATGAGTTATTCTGTCACTTTAGTGGTCTGTGATTCTCTAATCAAGGACGTCAGAATGAGAAAGTAGTGTCACATGTATTGTATAAATAGCAGGCTCACAAGTAACTTTGCAAGATGTGACAGCCTACAGACCACCTGAATAGGCCCCATGGAATCAAATCCTAAAACCTGCAACTCTCAGTAGTCTCTGAAGAGCTCTCACAGTACTTCTTATTTCATGATGCTGTCCCCTGCTGATTTGTCAGATTTCCACACAGAAATATGGTGTTTCAATAATACATTTCAGAGCTTTAACTCCCATTGAGTCTTTCTACAGCTGCTACTGAGCAGCCAAAGTGGGAATCAATGCAAGGACAAAATAACTCCTTCAGAAGCTGTGCTGCAAGGGAGAGACAGACAGCCAAATCAGGAACTATGCATGCAAACAGATCTGCCTCTACAAAGCTGGGGATGTCCCTTTCCTAGGACCTCACGCCTTGTGAACTCCACAGAACCAGAGGAGAACATGGTAGGGTAGGAAGAAAAAAGAAGGGCAGCAAACCTCACAGAAACACCCTGCGTCTCAGAGTCTTTCACACTCATTTCTCTGCAAGAGATGGTAATCTTCTAGGTCACAGTTATTGGATTATGGGTCATATTCTGCACTCTTTTTCAGTCAAAACACTGAACTCAGTGAAAGTGTTGCTCAAGTAAGGAGTGCAGAACAGGGACCTACACTGCATACCATGAAACACCCTAATTACTGATTCAGCCCAAAGTTTGTTATGATTCCTTAGGCACTATAAGAAACTAGCTGGTAAGTATATGATTAGGATATATGTAAAATGCATTACAGACATTTCATTTACTGCTGGTTTCTTTTAACCTAGCAAAGTAGATTCAAGTGTGGAAAGTGCCTATACTTTACAGAAAGAGTTTGAAATTCAGTGAAGGCAGAAAATTCCTGGGTTGACATTCCACCTTTATTCAAACCAGCCTGAACTCTGAATTCATTTGCATTTGTGGTTATAGTCAGATTTTCAGTGTACTTAAGAATGTTGTTTTAATAATACTTGAAGTTCTACAGCACCTGATCTAAATATCTCTGGTAAGTACTTAACAAATGTTCATTGAGGCTCACAGCACTAAGGCAAGATATACAGGGATTATGTGACCCATCACTGAAATGTAGACACCTTTGTGGTGGAACGCAGAAGTTCTTTAACAGTGCATGGTTGCAATACACTATCTAAGTCAGGGGCAAACACTGCTCCCAGCTGAAACACCTCGGGTAGTTTTGGTAAGTAGTATGTAATTACCCGATTTGGAATTTAAACATCCTTCCTCTAATGAAATAGACCATGAGATCGCTAATGGCCAAATGTCATTTCACCTCATTCAAAAGTCAGCACCTGCAATTTCACACTGCCATCTAATGCCATTCCAGTAATCAATTCAGTACTATTTCAGACTTTCCCTCTGAATTTCTTCTTTTGCAGGTAAACATAGACCAGTGATATTAAGATACTGAAAGTTGAAAACACTTTTCTTTTTTCTTGTTTATAGCTCCTTGTCTGGAAAATACAGTAAATGGACTAGAAATTACAGCAAGCACCAGTAGGAGAAAGCACATTCTGGCAAAGCTAAACAGTAACAATTTTATATGGCAAGGTGATAACTTCATGTACAATGGAAAGTAATGCAGCAAACTGATCACACTGCACATACCTTTTTTAGTCTGGCTTCTTTAAAAAAATTGTTAATGTCAGCTGGCTTGGGCATTTCCAATCCTCATATTTTCCATAGCCGTCACTGGAAACTTTTATCAAGCGGTTTATGATATCTTGTGATTTAAAATGGGCTTGTCAAAGTCCCACACCATAGGCTCTTCACAGGATGTCATGGTCGATGGCAAATTGCCCCCACAAGCTTCACTGGTAACTTTTCAAAGCAAAACAAGCATAAGCCACAGGTTTCTTCCTCTTCTGACTAAGAACTAATTTTGATCTTATCTCCCTGAAGTTTGCCCTTCTCTTTCCCTTTTTATAGTGTGAGATTTGTTAAATACTGTATCTTTCTTTATTGGTCAAATAATTCAAGTTTCACCAGGTGTAATAAGGCCACTTAACCTTTTGAATGCTATGCTACACAGATTCTTAGTAAACTTCGTTGCGGTGCTATGCTAACATATACTCATCTTTAAAATGACTCCAACTCAAGCAGCTCCCTCCAGTTCCAAAACAGCTGCCTAACCCACCCACAACCTTGTGGTTATGGGAACATCCCAGCCATATTTCAGCTGCCTAACTTTTCCTTCTCTTTCAGCTGCCTAAAGGTCATGCAACCTCCAACGAAGAAACCCAGCTAAAGCCCCTTTCCCACCCCAGGTGTCATCCATCCAGAAATTAGGTCAGAGTAAAGGTCAGTTGTCTTGCTGCAGCTGACCCCATTAGGTGTCTTCTCTCCACTTGTTCATTTGCAAGCAGCATATGAGGAATTGCATAAACACAGCAACTGTGATACAAGATAAATAGGAATGCATGACTAACTCTTGAGATCAGATTTGAGCTCTTGTTTTGTAAGGCTTCTATACCTGAAAGACTTATAATAATGATTTGCAGTGAGATTATACAGCAAAAGATGCCAAAGCTCTTTTACAAACATTACTTAATTCTTACAATGTCCTATTTCCATTTTAGAGATGGAAAAAATGAAGCAGAGAGAGGTTAACTTATAAGTAACTTGCTCATGCTCACACAGTGAAAACATGGTAGAGCTAGGACTAACACTTAAGAGCTCTAACTCAGAGGCCTATGTGCTAACCATTATACTATACTTCCTCTCTTATCTAGACTTAGACTACATAGAGAATGGATGTTCTTATTACTTACACCGAAATATTTCATCCAAATCCCTCACATGTAAATTAAATGAAACTGGGTCATCATCCCAGATAGGGGGTATAAACAAACCAAAAATGGTGAAGAGGGAATAAAAAAACTGAACACATTAGTGTGACTTTGAAAAGAACACGCATGAAAGATAAACTTGGAAAAATACTCAGTCCTAAGGGAGGGACACTACCTAATATGTGTCTTTAGAGCATCTTCTAATGACAAGAATGTAGTGTCCACTGTGGAAAAGAAGAGACAGGACTCACTTGTGAAGGATATAAAGGTTGCTGCTGCATACAGAAGGAACCTGTAGCACTCCTTGGATATCTAGCTTCCACACTGATTAAAACAATCGAGTATCATCACACAGGGTTTCTCTTAAATCTTAGCCAAGAACGGTGAATACACTACAAGCAAAACATGGCAAAACATGAATAGGAAGCTCAACATAAAAAATGTGTAGGGATGTCAGGTTGGTTCTTCAGATTTTTCACACCTCACAAGAGGACATTTGTAACATCAGAGGCTCTTCTGGTGCTATGTATTCATTAAGAAAAAATATCCTAATCAGTATTTTATTATTGTACTGCTCACTGTGGTTAATAATTTATCCATCTGTAAATAGGAATAATACTTAGCACATGTATAGTGTTTTTCATCTGTAGATCTCAAAGTGCTTTACAGAAGTGGGAAAGCACTGATAACTTCAATTTTAACAGATGAGGAAACTGAGGCACAGAGAGATTAGGGGTTCGATTGTGGAGTCCTTCCTTACGCTGGCGAGCACTCAAGTAGTTCCACTGGTTTCAATTGGACTATTCCCATGAGTAAATGTTCCACAATCTGGTCCAAAGTGACTAGCCCAGAGTCTCACAGCAAGTCCACAGCAGAGAACCTATTACACACTTCAGTGCAGTAAACCAAAAACAGTACTAAAAATACAGAAATGTTCTTCTTTTCAGATCACACCATCCAGTCTGCTTTTTGCTGCTGCTGCTGTTCGGTTCAGAAAAGGTAACTCAGAGTTTAGCTTCAACTTGCCAGTAATTAAGCTAATCAGAATAAGTCATTTGCTTTCAAACTAGTCACATATAAAAGCTTCTAAAACCCCTCAGTTTTCAGTAAATCTGCTGAAATTTTAAACATTTACAGACCTTTTCCCTCTCCCACAGCTAATCTGTTTGGTGATATATAGTCTCACAAGCACTGTTTTTATTCTCCAAAATTAGAGCAGTGAGGACAAAGTTGAGCCTGGACAATGATGAAGACTTGATGGCTGGATACTCAATGTCACAACAGCTCTCCTATGTGTCTACCCAAAAGCACGGAGTAAGTAAAATCATACAGATTCAGGAAACTGAAGGACAAAGAGGTTAAATGACGTATCCAAGCCCAGACACTGAATATATGCCAGAGCAGGCACTAGTGCAGAGGTTCTCAAACTGTGGTCCGTGGATAGTGGTCCATGAACTCCATTTAGGTGGTCCATGGATAGTTCCTTCTAAGGTGCATGCCTGGGTGGCTGCACACAAGAAAATGAAGGGCCACCCACCAAATTAGTAGGTGCCTGGACCCTGGAGAAGACACACATGTAAGGTGAGGTGGTGGCCTTGGAGGAAATGGGGGTAAGTGGGAGGGGGCAGTGGGGTGAATAGAAGGGGTGGGGGGAATTTGGGACGTGCAGGGCTGCGGCGGCCAGAGAAAGAGGCGACTTTCCTCAGCTCCAGGGTTCCGGCTGCCGGAAAGAGACGGCCCTTCTTCCCAGCCCCAGCTCAGGGGCTGCCATGGCTGGGGAGAGAAGGCACATCCATTGCAACAGAAAGGTAAGACTACTGATATTAAAATATGAGTTGTGTGCTTTTATTTGTAGAACAAAAAAAGTTAATTATTATTAAGGTTTTTTTTATATAGTCCTTTTATCCAAAGTGCTTTACAATAGTTAGCTAACGGTACAAATAACATTTGGAAAGATCATTAAGTGGTCCACTGAGACCCTCCACTGAGATCACCTTCAAGTGGTCCGTGAAAAAAAAGTTTGAGAACCACTGCACTAGTGTAACTAACTCCCTGCCAAATCTTTAAAGTTGCAGTAATACATACTTCATATAAATATTGTAAAGAGTATTTTAATAAGAGTGCAAAGTTTTAGAAGATTTACATTGTTATGTATTTTTTCCAGACACGAAAGACCTGAGTATGGTCTTACTTTCATTTGGCCTAACTCTACGGACTTCAATGAGTTCCTCCCAACTTTACAACAGTGTAACTGAGCGCAAAACCAGGCCCTATGTTCATGCAAAACAAAATGTTTGTATTCCTGCTGATATGTTAAGCATGTATGCAGTGTTCTCGAAACCCAGCTGGTGTAATTCAATGGAGCTATTCTGATTTACATCAGCTGAGGAGCTGTCCCAGAATTCATACCGCATTAATGTAACTGCAAGCACTTTGGTGGGGGAAATGCTCTACTTTGGCTACAGTCACACTACATGCATATTATTTATTTATTTGTCAGTGTAACTTTGGCTTGAGTAACAGTTATCCAAGCGCAATCAACAGTACTCTGTTGCCTTCTTGCAAGTGCAACTGACCGGATGATAAGGCGTAGGGAGGAAGGAATCGTTATCAGTTTCTTTCAGGAACAGAGACAACATAAAAATAAAATAAAATACTACTACTAATAATAATACTAATAATAAGCAGGGAAAGAAATGCAAACCAATTATGATACTTTTTTCTCTCAACAGCATGACAGGCAATTTGTTCAGCAATCAAAAAGGAAGCCACCACCAGCGTTACCCCCACAGATCCCTGGAGAGTATGAAGAGAAAATCAGAGTCATTGCACTCTATGATTTTTTTGCCAAAGGACCCTGTGACTTAACACTCAGGAAATCAGAAGAATACATTATCCTTGAGAAGTATGACCCCCACTGGTGGAAGGCAAGAGACCAGTACGGGTAAGAGAGGAGGCATGTTTGGACCCATTTGTTTCTATTTATCTTCCTAAAAAAAAAAACCCAAAAAACAAAAATACAAAAATTAAAGGCATAAATATATTTTAGGGCCCGATTTTAAAGTGTTCAGCTCCCAGTTAGGCATCTATATGAAGCAGCCAGATTTTGAAAAACATTCAGCACACAGCATCTCCCATTGAGAGTAATGGGAATCTAGAATTTAGACAGACACACACCAGGCTAAACAAGAACAGTATTTGGGAATTTGAGAAGAGAGTGAGTTGCTGGCTGCTGAGCAGTTCTGGAAACCTGGCAACTTCATTTAGGACCTGTTGGGTGCCGAGCTCTTTTGAAAATCTGGTGCTTCATACTTAATTTGTAAAGTATTTTACAATACAGTGAATCAGAAGAAAGTTTATGTGAGTGTGACGAAATGGCATTCAGATAAAATAGCAACTACAGTCATATAGGTAGCTAGATCAGGGGTGGGCAAACTTTTTGGCCTGAGGGCCGCATCGGTTTTCTGAAATTATATGGAGGGTTGGTTAGGGGAGGCTGTGCCTCCTCAAACAGCCAGATATGGCCGGCCCCTGCCCCCTATCTGACCCCCCTGCTTCTTGCCACCTGACAGCCCCCCCAGGACTCCTGCCCCATCCAACCCCCCGTTCCCTGACGGCCCCCCGGGGACCCCTGCCCCACCGCCCCTGCTCTCAGTCTCCTGACAGCCCCAGGACCCCCCGCCCCAACTGCCATCCCATCCAACCCCCCTCTCCTTCCTGACTGCCAGCCCCGTGGAACACCTGCCTCACCCACCCCCCCGCTCCCTGTCCCCTGCTGCCCCATCCAACCCCTCCTCTCCTTCCTGACTGCCCCCCCCGGGACCCCTGCCCCCATTCAACCCCCATTCCCCACCCTCTGACCACACTGACCCCTATCCATGCCCCTGACACCCCCTGAACTCTCCTGCCCTCTATCCAACCCCACCCCTACTCCCTGCCCCCTTACCGCACTGCCTGGAGAATCGGTGGCTGGCAGTGCGGCTGCACCAAGAGAGGCAGCCGCGCCACGCAGCACAGAGCATTGCACCGCACAGCGGCATGGCTGCGGGGGAGGAGGGACAGCCTCCCGGGCCAGGAGTTCAGGGGCCAGGCAGGACAGTCCTGTGAGCCGTAGTTTGCCCACCTCTGAGCTAGAGAGATGAACGACAATTAAGCAAATTTCTGCTCTCAGTCACACTTGTGCCTATCTTCCCATCTAGTTTCATACAGTGATATATTGAAGTTACTAGGGTTGCACCATTGTGGCTGAGAGCAGAATTGTAGAAAGGGTATGTAATTCAGTAAAATATTGTTTTTGGAGTTAGGTCTGCCTGAACCAAAATCCTAGATCCAAATACCCCTGAACTTTAAAAAAAGTCTGGATCTGAACTTCACTTATGGTCCTCTTCCCACAGTAATGCTTTCATTGTGTCCCCCTTCTCTCAGCTTAATGTCTTCATCCACACCTCCTCCCCTTACGTGTGGAATAGCTGCTTTTTTTTTATGTGCCAAATAACCATCCCCTCCTAATTCAAATCCCACCTCTAAACACACTTCTTCCACCTAGAGGCTCAGTGATACTCCACCAGATACATATAAAAGAATTTGCCTTGTTCAGAGATTAGACAGTTATCTGGTGTACTGTGCATCTGAACCGCAGTGTATGTCCAAATTAGGAACTGTACAGTGACAAGCTTGCTGAAATACATAATAACCTTGAACGCACTGGTTCTTTTTGAAGGTGGGATTTAAAATAATTGGCAATTATGTAAAATGTAGGTTTATATATATATATATATATATATATATATATATATATATATAATACAACTCAATCTACTTTCTAATGTGTGCACTGGCCATGCGTATGCGTTCAAAGGTAGAATCTAGGCTTCAGTCCCACCTGGTGGATCTTATGCAGAGCTGGCAACACAAATTCACCCATTTTCTGGTTTTCCAGAGAACAGTCCCATACTGAACAATTCATACAGTCAGTATTTGCCCATCATCTGCCCTTTGAAAAATCACCAGGTTGATAAGAAGTATCTTGGGGTCTTCCTTCAATGACTGTCTGAATTCACAGAAACATAACTCATACTTAATATGTGGCCAAAGTGTTAGTTGCCCTCTTCTTAAGTGAAAGGAATATTCACATTTTAATCCCAGTAATACTTTACATTGTGTTATATCTTTCATTTGTATTTATTTTAGTAATGAAGGCCTAATTCCCAGCAATTATGTAACTGAGAACGAGCGAAATAATTTAGAAGCATATGAGTAAGTACACTTGAAAATGATTATTGTGTCTCCTCCCTGAGAATTGGTTAGGATTGTAGATTTTTAGGTCCTGATCTTTCAGTCCTTACTGGAAGTCAACAGGAGTTTGCCTGAGTAACGACTGCAGGACTAAGTCCCTCATTTTTTCTTATAAATCATCATCCTAAAAATGAATTCACCATTTGTCTTCCAGTTTTCATGATTCTTCTCTATTCAAATCAATGGCTGTTTGCTATGAGACTAGAATGTCATAAACACTGGTAGCTCATAAACAATAAATAGTATAACTGCATCTGTTTGCATAAGTCAAGATGTCACAATCTGGATGTTTCCTATTTGCTAGCACTCACAGCCAGATACTATTATACTCTGATCTTTTCCTGTTTTGTACATTTCAATGAATAGCCAGTACTCACTTCAACATATTTAAGGTTCATTGACTGGTGAGGAAGAGTAAAATTCTCAAATATTCTAGCCAGAGATGGGCCTGAGACACCAAGTGTAAATGCAAAATTTCCCAAACTTGTGGGCGTTTATATCCAGGATTTTACTTAGTCTCAACTTTAAATACAACAAATGGGAAAAAATATTGAAAATCATCAGGCTAGACTTGACACCAGTAAAGTTGCCCTCTTTTCCCAACCACAATCCCATCACATATTCAATTATGAGACACTATATGAGCAAAAATTCTACACATTGGACTGTAAACCCGCCAATTTATCAAAGGCAGAAGACTAGACCCTCTAACAACTCTTATGGCATGTGCAAGAAACCACCACACTTCACATTGTTACTGTGTAGGAATTTTTAAAATAAATTAGCGAGTGAGACCCAGAATGCTGGATAGGCACATTTTAAAAATATAACTATGAAACAGGAAACACTTATTTTATGAGGAAGCTAATGGGATTCTTTCACTAGTTAGGGTGAGCTGAGTGATAGTAAGGGGCAAAGTTAAAACTGGTAGTGGAACTTTAAATATTTCCAGACTTTCTGACATTTTGATTTTTTAAACTATGACTTTAACATTTTCACTTTTCAACATTGTTTTTTTAACCTTAGCTCTGAATTTTCTCATTCACAAATATCTTGTTTTTGTTTGTGTTATTATTATAGCTGAAATGGTCTTATAAAGTGGTTTAAAATTAATAGCTGTTTGTTTACAACCATAGCTTTATATTAACCACTTTTTTGGTCTGGGAATAGTATAATGGTTAAGAAGTGTTGCTCTTTACAATAGAGTCAATAAGTATTTTTATTAAAACAGCTTGAAATCAGAACATAATTTAGCTGTCTTTTCTTGGTCATTTATTGTAGGTGGTACTGTAAAAACATAACCAGAAATCAGGCAGAACTTCTACTAAGGCAGGAGGTAATTCAGTTGGTTTATAAACTTTCATTGTTTGTAAAGTTACCCACAATCTAAATTATTCTGTCAGTATTACAAGACGCATCATGAAGAATTCAGCAATTAAATCCAGAGCTAACTGTACAATAAGATAGAGTACTTTAAAATGAAGGGATGTCTTGGTGGTCTAAACATCAGGTATGGAATACTTAGACTCCGGAGAACTTGTTCTGTTTAGGTCTCTAACTTCCATATTAGATAAACTGAGTTCTATGCAGTTTACTGTGCGTGTCTTTTGAGTGAGACTTTAAAAACTGAAATCTGTCTGCTCTGTATGAACATTAAAAATCTCACAGTCTCTTAGTTAACATAGAGGTTTGCCCCAGTATCCTTAACTAAAATTTCTACTCCTCTTATTGTCATGCAGCATGTTGTGGCCCACTTAGTCCTGCCCATAGGCAATTGTGTTTTATTGGTGCTTTTTTATATATTTTGTGTGAAGCAATGTGGAACCCTTGGGAAGAAAAGTGCATGTCAATATAAAATACAACTGTATCTATGACTTCAAATTGTTACTATTTTAGAGAGAATAACAGAGTTTTGCTCAGGGGCCAACACAGGGATTGGATAAAATACAGCTCAGCCAGAGGGAGTGCACAGAAATATACAGAATTATAGGTGTTAAAGAGGAAAAATAACAGCTCTTATATAATCCAGTCTACCACCCTGCTTTACAGTATATTTTCTAGTGATTTGTGTGGTCTATTTTTCAGTGCTCCAAACATGGAGCTTCCAGCACTTCCCATGGGAGAGTATTCAAATATATTTAACTCTGAGAACTCTTCTGATATTCAGTCTAATTTTTCCATTTCCATTTCTCAATTTCATTCCATTACTATTAGTTATAATCCCATGAATCACTCTAAATGATTCCTAGTCACCATGGCATTATCACCCTTCAAATATTTATAGATTTGTATGTCCTATCTTTAGTTTTGGGTTAACCAAGTCAGATATTTAACTCTGCTCCTCCAGCCAATGGCATGGCTATGACTACAGCACTTAAACTACACTGTACAGGTAAAGCTTACTGCAACCTGCTACACAGGGTTGTGACTACAGGATTTACACAGGTCACAATCCAGCTAGCCAGAAGTCTATCATGCAGATGTCCCTCTCACAATTCCCCTTCCACATTAATATGAAGATGAACTGCCAGGGTTTATGGCCTTTCTCCTCCTGGTCCCCTGAACAGAAGCACGAAGCACCACAGTGGTTCCACTATATTTTGGGCCTTCCACAGATGCCAAATAGCCATGAAGTTTTAGCTCTTTATTCTTTAGTTGTTTCAAGGGTCTGTATCGCATTAGAGCATAGTGAAGTATAAACATTCACAGAAACAATGGACTGGGTTAAATGTAAATGTTCAATATATTTAAGATGTTAAATATGAGTTATCTTCAACTTACCACGGATAGTCACCTGTATTTTAATGAATAACAGTGAATTATATCCATGGTGTTGTGCCATTCATCTGGTGTACTGAGTGTATAAGAAAATGTACAGTACAGCACAAGTAGTCTCCAAACACAGTGTTACAAACATAACATATAATATCACCAGGCTTGTGTACTTAGTTCAATGATATAAAGCAATGAAATAGCTCCATATAGGAAAAAGACCCCAATAACTAGAAATAGTAAATAGCTCTATGGCTGTAGAAATTAGGAGGTTAGGTAGAGATCATTAGAGTATTATGTTACTATATAAGTCTTGTGTTCTAATATCATAAACCATGCTAGTAAAGTTTGAACAGTTTGAACATCAGTATCCAACAGTCAAAAGGCATCAATGCTTCTCTTGCATTAAGTAATATCCTTGGAATTACCCAACAGTGATCCACACACAGGTGAATGACTCAGCATTTATATATTCATATTTACTCTAAGATGTTCTCAGAAAAGTACTTAGCTTCCTGCTGTAAAAAAGAGATATCACCTGCATTGTACAATACACTACAAGTGTTAAGTACATTACCTCCTTTTAGAAGTTACTGTTCTTTTAGTCATACAGTTAAAGGCCACAAGGAACCACCACATCATCTGCTCTGACCTCCTGACCTTTAGCTTTCTTTGGTTCCTTTATAAAACATTGAACAGTATTTTGTAATCAGCTGAATGTCTTATCACATGTGAATTTTCTGTCAAACACAAAAGAAAGGATAAACTAAATCTGAATTGCTTTTCAGTCCAAAGAAGGGGCATTTATGGTCAGAGATTCAAGTCAAAAGGGAGCCCTCACAATGTCTGTGTATTCACGATCTAGTGGGTAAGTAATTGCTGCTCTGAATGGTTAAGAATTTAAATAAACAGATGAAAACATATCTTAATTACAATTCTTTGTGAAAGTGGCTTGCTTGCTGCACAATATACATGTACAGTACAATATTGTACAGCATTGTCCATACTGTGTATAGGGAATACTGAAAACCTTGTTGCAAATTACAATCCTTCCAGTTAATTAAAAGGTACATACCAATACTAATGCTCAATGGAGTAATTTTGCCCCAAAAGTTGTGGGGTGGGGACGGCAGATGCAAACGTTCCCATGCAGCACGACAAGATCACCTGCATTTTCCTGAAACCCAAAAGGTTCCAGCATAAGTCCCTTTCATCCATCCAATTCAAATAATAAGCAAACAAGACTTACTGTAGCATCCTCTTGCCTCTCATCCTATGGTGCAGTCCTTGACTGGCTGGCTCCCATGCAATGCTGTAGCCAGCGCACTGACCTCCTGCTACATCTCCAACTTCTCCTTCCCCTTCACGGGAACCACTCCTCCTTCCCCTTCACGGGAACCCCCCACCCAGCCTCTCCTGCTACCCACAAACACCTCCATAGCCTCCTCCCTCTCTCACAAGCCTCTCCTCTCCAAGAACCTCCCAATCTCTCCTTTCCCCAAACTTGCCTCATTCCCTCCCTCACCCCAAATCTCTCCTTCACCCCCTCCCCACGCTGCCTCTCCTACCCATCCCCTCAACCATGCCATCTTGTCTCTTTAGATAGATTCCCCTCATAGCTGCTCCCTAGGGCCTGTTTCCTCCATAACCCTGCCCTCCCCTTTGTGTCTGCCCCATCTATAGCTGTGGCTCCAATTTGTGCCTCTTCCCCACAGAGGTGTCCCCTTGCTTGTCCCTGCCACCCTGTGGGCAGGAAGGGGAGACAGACGCTGCTGCTCCAGTCCTGCTGCTCCCTCAAGCCCCCGCCAGCTGGGCAAACCCTCAGAGCCAGCAAGCGCAGGGCCCAGGCAAGGAAGGAGAGAAAGTGGCTGTGCATAGTAGCCATAGCAATAGCAGCAGGGAGGACATAGGGCTCCCCTGCTGCCAGGAGGATGTAATTGCAGTTCTCTGAGGTTCAAAACAATGGCACATTCACCTGCCCCCTATACCTCATCACATATAATCCTGGGCACTGCCTTCCCATCCCACCATGGGAGAGGGCACCAGCCCCTGTGGAGCTCCTGTTCCTGGGGGCACCAATCTCGTGAAACAGACTGGATCTACCCTGCTCTTGCCCTATGGCAAACCCCACAGCAGTTACTTGCATGGTGGTGACTGGGCACTGCCAGCCCCAAACTCCCCCTGTCCCACTTGATGATTCCGAGCCACTGATTCCTGGAGCTCCCAGACACTCTGGAGTGATAGCTCCTTCTACACAGGCATCGCTGTACCCCAGCTCCCCCCACTACAGCCACTAGGGACTGGGGAATCAGAGGGTGTGTGACTAATAAAAACCAGGACTTTTAATGTCCTGGGAAGGCTTACAGATTTCCTGGGACAGCTACCTAAAAAAGGGATGATTCCAGGAAAATTGAGACAGGTGGCAACCCTATAGACCAGGGGTTCTCAAACTATGGGTAGGGACCTCAGAGTGGGTCGCAACCTCATTTTAATGGGGTCACCACCCTTTTTAATGGGGTTGCCAGGGCTGGTGCTAGACTTGCTGGGACCTAGGGCCAAAGCCCAAGCCCCACCACCCAGGGCCAAAGCCAAAGCCTGAGCACTTCGGCCCTGGGCAGTGGGGCTCAGACTTCGGCTTCAGCCCTGGGTGGCGGGGCTCAGGTAACAGGCCCCCTTCTTGGGGCTGAAGCCTTTGGGCTTCAGCTTCGGACCCCCCACCCCGGGTGGTGGGGCTCGAGCTTTGGCTCCACCCCATCTCCCGGACTAGCAGGGCTCAGGCTTCGGTGCCCCCTCCTGGGGTCATGTAGTAATTTTTGTTGTCAGAAGGGGGTCGCGATGGAATGAAGTTTGAGAACCGCTGCTTTAGACAGCCCTGGAGGAGTGAGGATGGCTGCTGACAAAGCAGCCTCAAACTTTCTTCTCCACTTCCTCAGCTGCCACACCTCTTTCCTCTTCACAGCCAACCAGAATTTGTTGTTGTTATTGGTAGGGTTGCCAACTTTCTATTTGGACAAAACGGAACACCCTCGCCCTATCCCGCCCCACTTCTTCTCCGAGGCCCCACCTCCTGCTCACTCCATCCCCTCCCCCCCGTTGCTTGCTCTCCCCACCCTCACTCTCTCACTCATTTTCACTGGGCTAGCTCAGGGGGTTGGGATGCAGGAGGGGGTGAGGGCTCCAGCTGGGGGTTCAGGCTCTGGTGTGGGGCTGGGGATGAGGGATTTGGGGTGCAGGAAGGGGCTCAGGGCTTGGGCTGAGGGGTTTGGAATGCAGGAGGGGGTTCTGGGCTGGGACAGGGGGTTGGGGCACTGGGGGGTGACAGCTCCGGCTGGGAGTGCGAGCTCTGGGGTGGGGCTAAGGATGAGGGTTTTGGGGTGCTGGAGGGTGCTCCGGGCTGGGACCAAGGGGCTTGGGGGCCAGAAGAGGCATCAGGACTGGGGCAGGGGTTGGGGCCCAGGTGTGGGGAGGTGAGGGGTCTATGCAGGCTCTGGGGTGGGGCTGGGGATGAGAGGTTTGGGGGGCAGGAGGATCCTCTGGGCTCAGACCGAGGGGTTCAGAGGGTAGAAGGGGGATCAGGGCTGGGGCGTGAGGGGGTGAGGGCTCTGGCTGGGGGTGTGGGCTCTGGGATGGGGCTGGGGAAGAGAGGTCTGGGGTACAGGAGAGTACTCGGGACTGAGGAGTTCAGAGGGTGGGAGGGGAATCAGGGCTAGGACAGGGGGTTGGGGCATGGGAGGGGATCAGGGGTGCAGGTTCCGGGCAGCGCTTACCTCAAGCAGCTCCCGGAAGCAGTGGCATGTCCCCTCTCTGGCTTCTATGTGGAGGTGCAGCCAGAGATCTCTATGCTCTGCCCCATTCATAGGCGCCACCCCCACAGATCCCATTGGCTGTGGTTCCCAGCCAATGGGAGCTGCAGAGCTGGTGCTTGGGGTGGGGGCAGCATGTGGAGCCCCCTGGTTGCCCCTATGCGTAGGAGCTGGAGGGGAGACATGCCACTGCTTCTGGGAGGCTCACAGAGTCATGGCAGGCAGGGAGCCTGCCTAGCCATGCTGCGCAGCCGACCAGACTTTTAATGGCCCGGTCAGCGGTGCTGACCGGAGTCACCAGGGTCCCTTTTCAACCAGGCGTTGCAGTTGAAAACCGGACACCTGGCAACCCTAGTTATTAGCCACCCCATTCTATCTGAAAGTTGGGGTTGGGGAGATGCCTCCTCTCTCTCCCTATAACTAGACCTATACTAACACTTGGAGTGTATTGCCAAAGTTCAGAATCCTCATTAGCTTCACCATTTCTAAAACAAAGTGTAAACCTCATTTGTCCAACTTGGCTCTCTCACAACCACAACTAAAATCAGTAGAGACCAGTCCTACTGGAGCAATACTACCCTTAAAATTGGTGGCAAATCAGTGTGGATGGATTGGATGGACAGCGGAATTATGACTGTATTGAATCTAATTGATGATAAATTTAAACACTTTGTAGCTCTTCAGCAACAATTTGGCTCGCCCTGGTACATAGCATGGAAATATCTCCAGCTAAAGCATTGACTTATAAATTTATTTGGGCTGGATGCACTGGAAGTTACAGAACCTCCAGAACGTTTATTATTTTGGAGGAAACATTCTGGATATACTTGGCCAGCGGTATCCTGTTACAATTTTCTGGCCCCAAAAACTGTGCTAAAGAATGATAATTTGAGAGCTGCTTGGAATAGATATATGACGATATACAACGATTTCTGACCCAATGGAATACAATTGTATCTAATATTTAAAAAGCAACTATAGACATGACACTACAGCTTATTCACCAAAAGACACTTTTTCCCCACATAGGCTAATAGTAATAGACCTCATAAATGTTGACTGCTGTTGGCAGTCCTTTGGTGCTACATTAGCTCATATGTTTTAGGAGTGTCCCTGTATTAAGAATTTCTGGTATGAGGTGGGTCAAAGATCAGTTTGATATTGGATGCTAAAATGGATTTCATTCTCAGATATATTCCTGATACCTGGAGATTACCTGGTAACAAGGCAGCATGGTTCCAATGTGCAGCTTTGGTCCCTAAAAAATTAATCCTTGAAAAATGCAAAGGTTGATCCCCACCAAATATTGATGTCTGTCTCTGTAATATGGATGATACAGCTAATAAATGACTGGCATTCCACAGAAATGGAATGCCCAAAAAATTCAAAGCAATTTGGACTGCCTTTTTAGGGGTCTATGATTAAAGTAAACCCTGAAGATAGATATGACACTTCCCAGCCCCCACTTTTGTCCTAAACCCCTTTAATTCCTTTGTGTATTATGATGAATCTGAAATTTTGGTATAGTGGTTGTATTTGTAAAATTAATAATTTAAAAAACAAAAACAGTACAGACGAGAGGAGGTGGAACAGGAGAAAAAGCAGTGAAGAAAAAAGAGGGGTGGGTAGAAGAAATGAAAGAATAAAAACTCAAATGAAAAAAGTCTCTTGACTGCCTTTGGGGAAATAGAGAGGAAATTTGGCACTTGGACCATTTTTTATGGATTAGTTTTTTAACTCTTTGGGAGGTGCTAATATACCTGGTGATAGGTATCATTAGAAAAGCCTAGATAGATGCAAGGAAACTAGAGCATTACATAGTTTACCTAGTGTATCATTCAGGTAATTTCTATAGATACAGTGATAAGAACTGTATAGATACAGGTTTTATGGGAAGTGCTTAGGCCACAGAGAAACTGGAAGGATTATGCAAGGACACCAGTGACAGTGAATGGGGCTGATGCTATCACATGTTCTCCTGAAGTGACAGAATAGTATGGGTGGCAATGGCATTTGGACCCCCTGAAATTTGGGGTTTAGGAAAAACACAGAAGAAGAAATTATAGGAGTTGAGGTCACGGGGGGGGGGGACAGGAGTTGTTCAGAAAGGAATTTATTAAAGAATGAATAAAGATTTCAGCAAACATAGGGCATTTGTATCTATTTGCACTCTTGCCTAGGTATGGGCAGTGGCACCTGAATTTATGAAAGTGTTCCCTATATCTATTACTCCCATAATGCAAGAAGAGGTACAATCTCAGAGGATATATATATTGATTGAGAGACTAAAATAAGATAGAATAGTAGCTGATTTTTCATATAGGTTCCAAATTCTAATCCTGTTGGAGTCAATAGTAAAAATCACTCTGGTCTACAAGTTACCACGATTTGGCTATCAGAGACATCTGGGATGTCAAAATGTTTTAGTTAGTGGTGGGCAACCTGTGGCCCATCGGGGTAATCTGCTGGCCAGCTGCCAGTCAGCTTGTTTACATTTGCATGGCCGCTCGCAACTCCCAATGGCCACGGTTCGCCGTTCCCGGCCAATGGGAGCTGCGGGACATGGCGGCCAGCAGGTCCCTGCAGCCCGAGCTGCTTCTCGCAGCTCCCATTGGCCAGGAACAGCGAACCGCAGCCACTGGGAGCTACAAGCAGCTGCGCAAATGTAAACAAACTGTCTGGTGGCCCACCAGTGGATTACCTTGACGGGCCACGTGTGGCCCATGGGCCACAGGTTGCCCACCACTGTTTTTAGTAAATGATTGCAGAATGGTTACAAAAGGGATGTCTGCTGTAGGGAGGAAAGGGAGCAGAGGAGCTTTTGGCTCGCATCCCTGGCTATTCCTATTTCTTTATTTTATAGATTTCTTTAACTCTGAGCCCATAGATCTCATCCCCAGAGGTCAGAGAAGTATTCAGATAAGCTCTGTTTTTTCCACCTGAAACATTATCCCAATCATAATTCTACCAAGCAATTTTAAACAGGAAAATTGTATTTCCTCCCCATAGATCTTATTGTGTAATAGTAATTCTTGTCCAAAATATTATTTAAATCAGGCCGCTTTATATTATCAAAATATGGTTATTTTCAAGTAACTGATGTTTTGTTGATTTCAGAAGCCACAGTGGAAATATCCGACATTATCAAATTAAGCAAAACCATTCAGAACAGTATTATGTAGCAGAAAAGCACCTCTTTCCATCCATTCCTGAACTCATCCAGTATCACCAGCATAATGCAGCAGGTAACAGCAGCTAACCAAATACGGATTTAATTCTGATGATGATTGGAAGCTCATTGCAGATACGACTTTGAGAGCTCAGGAATAACCCTTCCTGGAATCAAGTTCTGTCTTTTTAAAAAGAGACAGGTTTGCAAAATGTTGAAGAGAAAAGTTCAATTTCTTAGCCATCCCTTGTGCCAGATCAGTAGTTTTGTACGGTGCAAAAACTGGGGTTGAGTCTATATCCATCTGTTGCCTTTTGTCTTTTATTTAGAGTGTAAGTTCCTGGGAGCAGGGATGATCTTTTTGTTCTGCGTTTGAAGAACTCTTAGCACAATGCGGTCCTGATTCATCACTAGAGCTCTAAAGTGCTACAGTAATACAAATAATAAATAATTACTACTACTACTAATAAACAAGCTGAATCCTGTGGGCCTTTGGAAACTGTGTAATGTATTTGTCCTCCTACCTATTAACTTATCTGGCAGGCTGCAAAATGCCAGTGTTCTCACCCTATCTATCCAAGGACTGAGTATGCTTTTCTCTCAGTTACTCCTTTTCACCAGGGCTACATCTGAACAAGTCATAAATAATATAGAAAAAAGTAACTTCAGTGAGTAAGAATGAGGAAAACAAAATAGGTTTTGTTTTAGGAAGCTAAGATGGATGCATAGGATAACAGGATAATTGTTCTAAAGAATATTATCACTTTGTCACCCATAGGTCTCATCACTCGCCTCCGACATCCAGTTGGATCAATGGGAAGTTGTTTACCAGCAACGGCAGGATTTAGTTATGGTAAAGTTTGAGGTATTGTTTTGGTAGAGTTTTAGACATCTTCCTAGGTTTTTATACCATGCTTATCATCTTGGTATCTGAGGTATGTTAAGAAATTATCCCTGTAATAATTAATATATGAAAACACATGTCCATCAATAGGAATTATCCATTTCTTATTCAGGATCCAAAACTCAGTGAAATACCTGACTGGACATGTATCATTTTAGAAGAATGGTCTCATTCACATTACTATCATTGCTTCTAAATTTTCTCACATTTTGTGAACAAAGACCTAAGACTCCATAGCCTTTTAAGGGCCATTGAAGCCTATTTGAATGTATATCTCAATTAATGTTAACATCAATTGAGATCAAGACTGTTCTTGCCAATCATGCAACTATTAGAAATAAGAGTGGCATTTAACAGTGCATAAAAGAGCAATACAAATAATTTTGGTTTATATATGATAGTAAATGAAGTTCACCTGGCTGGTGAATACACATCTAGAATGAGTCCCTCCAAAAGTGTATGCTGGGAATTAATATATTTAATATATTTCCTAGAACTACTACTTGTGAAAGGCAAAAATCATTGTGGATGTCACAATAGAGCCAGCTAATCAATAATATCACATCACTGTCTGGAGGTGGATGAGAGTGATGGACAACGCATATTGAAGTGCTCCCATGATGTTCTCAGATGTAGTGAATAATTAAATATCTGTCCTACCTTCAAGCCCCAAACATTCCTGTGTTAGATGATTATCCCATATCTCAAATAATAGGGGTGATGAAAATTTTCATAGCAAATAACAGGCGATGGATGAAATTAACAAACGATTATCTGTTCTGTGTATATACTACAGAGAATGGGGCATTTTTCCTGCACCATAAATAGGAGTTAGGGCAGCTGGCATGTACCATGCTATTATAACCTATTGAGCTCACTTTCACAGAGAAGTGGAAGATAAACCCATCTGAGCTGACTTTCATGAAAGAAGTTGGGCGTGGCCAGTTTGGAATAGTTCATCTGGGTAAATGGAGAGCACTTGTCAAAGTTGCCATTAAGGCAATCAATGAAGGTGCAATGTCTGAAGATGATTTCATTGAGGAAGCCAAAGTCATGATGTAAGTACAATAGCTGTTTCATGCCTGGTGGAAAGGGTTAAACTGAGATGTAATAAGAAACAAATATAGTCAAAGATGTTTTCATAAGGTTTATTTGATGGGTATTATGATTGTGCTTGACACTGTACAATGCACAGAAGACAACACAGACCACGCTCCATGAGTTTACAATTAAAACTGTACTAACTTCATAGTACACACACATTGTACACTGGGTGCAACACTGTATCGTTAGGTCACTTCCATTTTTAATTGAAGGCTGAGTAGGGAAAGTATCTATTCAACTGCACAAAGCCAGGCATAATCTAGTTTGGGAAGACAAGGAATTGAAAGGTCCAATCTTGATACAGTGCCTATTATATTTAATTTCTCAGTGGACTATCACTAAAAGAATTCATACAGACAGGTGATTTAAGGAAGGATTTGAATTAAGAAATGGTAGTAGATGACATAACAGGTCCTATGTCCATTGCAGTTGAATACAGCGTATCATACACTTAAATATCATATTAACATTTCACAAAATACTTTCTAAAATCATCCTAATAATCAAAACTTCTTTAACTGTTTGTCAGTGGCAAATGTCTAGTTACTGACATGCACCTTGTTAACAGGAAATTATCCCACCCAAAGCTGGTACAGCTTTATGGAGTGTGCATACAGAACAAGCCTCTCTACATAGTGACTGAGTTCATGGAAAATAGCTGCCTGCTCAATTACCTTCGGCAAAGACAGGGGAGGCTTAACAAAGAAATGCTACTAAGCATGTGCCAGGATGTCTGCGAAGGGATGGAGTATCTAGAAAGAAATAGATTTATTCACCGTGATTTAGTAAGTACAGCAGGTCCTCTGTAATTTGTAGTGACAGTAACAAAATACATGTCATTATACCTTATGGGCACTAATGTATTTTGTAAGTGTGGTTTAACTACTGCAGGATCCGATGGACCAACAGTGTGTTATTTTGATGAAGGTTATATTCTGACAGGGAAACATTTCTGATGCTCACTCATTTTTATTGTGGTTTGTGGATTTTGTAACACTCTATTTAAGGTATTAACCCTTAAAATGTGCATATGTGTGTGATGTGCTGCATAAATTAATGTATTTAAACTGTTTACTATAAATGTTCTTAAGTTCTGTAGGCAATTGCTGCTGTTGAAAATTTACACACTATTTACTGTATTACAACTCCCTTTAAACAAAAGATATTCATGCATGAAGAGTTAGAGAACACTTAGTGACTGAATGGAGTCAGAGAAAGTAACCATGTTATCTGAAAGTATTGTCCAAATATTGTGTTGTCTCAACACCTCCTTATCATCAGCTGATCTTGTGCTATAACAGAAGACATCTTAGTGCAACATCAGAACATCCTGCCAAAACTATTTTGGCTCAGTTTTAGCTTTGCTTTAGTTTGGGCTATGTTTGATGTGAGACATCTAGAGGAACATTTAAGCAGATAAACACTGTATGAATAAGAACGATAAGGAGGCGATGTAATATTTTTAATTGGACCAACTTCTGTTGGTGAAAAGAGACAAGATTTTGAGTATACAGAGCTCTTCTTCAGGTCTTGGAAAGGTACTCTAAGTATCACAGCTAAATACAAGATAGAACAGATTATTTAGCAAAAATGGTTAACATGTATTGTAAGAGACCATTCATAGTGAAGTGGTCCCTTAACACCTTTACAATCATAGGACAAAAATGTGGGATTAGTGAGTTACAGGTTGCTGTAATAAGCCATAAATCCAGTGTCTGTATTAAGACCATGATTTTTAATATCTAGAAAAGTTATGAATTTATGCTCCCAGGCTCATCTTTTGAAGGTGTTGTGCAGGTTTCCTTTAAGGACGTGGACTAAAGAGGTCAGATATGGAGTGATCATTTTGTGAAAAGTGTTCACCCACAGGTGATATGAAGTTTTTGTCTTTGATCATTTTTCTGTGTGAGTTTGTTTGAGAGCATAGTGATTGTCTGGTTTCACCCACATAGTTGTTATTGGAGCATTTAGTGCACTGGATGAGAGATACCACATGTGATAGGCATGTGTGGGACCCATGGATATTGAAAGGCGTGTTGTGGGGGGTATTCTACACAAAATTTAGTCTCTCTGATATCCTGGGACCAACATGGCTAAAATAACAAGGCAAACTGTATGAGTAAAGTACTAGCGAGCAGTTGCATTTTTATCAGGATGCTTTAGTTAGATTTCAGATATGTTTTTCTCATTTTCCTGCAGGCTGCAAGGAACTGTTTAGTCAATGCCAAGAATATAGTTAAAATATCTGACTTTGGAATGACAAGGTATGCAGCAATTGTGTATAACAACAGTGTTGAATCTTAACTACATTGGAAATATTTTCAACTAGCAATAATGAGGCCTTGAATTAACCTCCTAGTTTACAAAACTGCCAGTACCAGTTATTTTGCATGTAGATACTGCCAATGGAATTACCTCTCATCTCTTTGATTCCCTTGTACTTTGGTGCACACACTAAGGAGCACATTTTCTAAAAGTTACCTCTGTTTGTGCATACATAGATCAGTGCATGTGCATTCTTCAAGCGTTAATATTTTGCTCACAGGTATTATGATCTTTCAGCTGCTCATGTAGTTTAGTGTTGGAAAAGTTAATGCAATGGTGTTCGCACACAAATTTGTGCACACACAAAAGCTGGGTTGAGGGCCCTTTTAAAATTTGGTTTTATCATAAGTGTCAGATACTAAAAGCTTCTAGCTAAGACAATCTTAGCACAGCTCCTGTGGGCTTGTCTACAGGGAATCACCCTTCCAGCACACCTGGCAGGGCTGTTGCATGCACACCATAAAGGTTCCCATTCAAGCCTCATTTGCAGGGCTGTCTGTGGGGTGGGGGGAGGGCAGGTAATGAGGAGCAAAAGGGGCAATTTGCTCTGGGCCCCATATTTGAGGGGGTCCCAAAACTAGTGGCATTGCAACCTGGCCACACCTTTGTTATGATGGAGGGGTGGCCAGTCCAAAGCTAAGCGGAGCTGTGATGCCCTGTGCCAGGTTGCAATGACCAGAGTGGGGAGCTGGGCCCAGCCCCATGGGACAGAAGCCACTGCTGCAGGGTGAATGTGGGGCAGGCTCGCTTTCCAACCCGACCACCTTGGGGCCTCCTCTCAGTGTTTTTGCATACTTGCTTTAATGATTTGTGGGTATTCTTCTTAAACTCTTTCATCGCCAAGGTCATTTTCTGGAAGGGTGGCAGGCTTGAGTTTCAGATTTTGCTCTGGGCCCCCCCCAAACCGCATCTGCAATAATATACAGGACTCACATACCTTACAGCTAGCCATGAAACTAGGTAGAGGATTTCACTAACAAGTTGTTTATGTCATGGTCTCCTGCCACCCCTTGTTAGGTATAACAAAGTCTATTTAAAAAGAGACAGAATAATTAATTTATTATTGACTTGCTTGCCAAGAGTATAGGGACTACTTCTAGTATTGCATAATCAGGGGGATTGAATTACACCTTTCCTGGTGAATCTCATAGGCTGTATTGGCACTTATTTGGACATGTGTCCATGTGCAATTCAATTCACACATTTAATATAAAGCTTTTTACTCACATGTTTTATGTGTATATCATGTATGATATGATTTGGTATACATTATTTTCTAAGGGATTTTCACCATTTTATTTCTAGTCAATGACCAAAAAAGTGCTACTGTAGTTCTAACTAATCTATCTGGGAATTTACATCGTACTTATCTCTGTGGTATCTGTAAGCTTAGTTAGCTGTGGCGGTAAACATGCACAATTCTGCTCACAGAAAAATTAAGCACAGATGGCTAATAGTGAATCTTGTTTGAATTAATCCAGAGTTCTGACACCAGGAAATCACAGATTACGAACCTGATTCTTCATTCATTTACACAAGTATAAATCACATGTAACTCCATTAAAGACAATGGAGTTATTATAATAAAACAATTATAATATTTTATATATTGTAATAAAAATTACAATATATAAAGTGTAAGGAGAATCATACTATGTGTCTCACTGGTATGGCAGCTGGTATCAATGAGATCCGGGAAGTGCAATATCTAAAAAAAATTTCCAGAACATCTTTGTGATTATTGGTCGTGCATAATCTGTGTCTTTAATCCACTCTGGAATTCTTGGAAGAAACAGGTATTTCCATATGGACACAATATTTCTGAAAGTGTTTTTTACATAATCATAAATCTAAGGATATGTCACCTAAAACATTTACCCAATACTTTAGATTAAATATATTTGTTACCTGGTTTCTTTAGATATGTTCTAGATGATGAATATATCAGCTCTTCAGGTACCAAATTTCCAGTCAAATGGTCATCTCCTGAAGTTTTTCATTTCAACAAGTACAGCAGCAAGTCTGATGTCTGGTCATTTGGTGAGTGGGTCAGTTTAAACTAATTTGCCACACATCACTTTGCTCATAAAAACTGGAACACATAACTTATATAGTAAATTATTTGTTGCACAGTTACAACTATCATGAGTTTTAATGAGTCAGTTTCATACTATCAATCTTGTCTAAATTGCAAGAGTCTGTCCATTTTGAATAAAGCAGTGCTTCTTGGTTGGGATAGGGAGGCAGGAGGCCATGATCCAAAAATTGAGAGGATGGAATAGCCAGCCTTTTCCACGAGTCGGAAACTGAGGACTCCCAATGGAAGGATTCCCAAGAAATTCCATGAGCTGAAATTTGATGTTTCCACTCCTTTATACAGGATCCATGGTTCTACAGTTCCGTTGTTATTGTCTACCAGACCACAATGCTTTATCTTAACCTCTTGTTACTTGAATTTAGCTTATGACTGCAATGTGCATTTTTTACAGTCAGAAGTCTCCACTTATCAAAATCCACATTCATCTCATAAATCCATAGATTCCCAGGCCAGAAGGGACCATTATGATCATCTAGTCTGAACTCCTGTGTAACTCAGGCCATCGATCTTTCCCAAAATAATTCGTAGAGCATATTTTTTAGAAAAACATCCAATCTTGATTTAAAAATTGTCAGTGATGAATAATCCACCATAACCCTTGGTAAATGGTTCCAATTATTAATTACTTTCACTTTTTAAAATGTATGCTTTATTTCCCTTTTTTGTCTAGTTTCAACGTCCAGCCATTAGATCATGTTATACCTTTCTCTGCTAGACTGAAGAGCCCGTTATTAAATATTTGTTACCCAGATAGATCTTATACACTGTAATCAAGTCTCCTCTTAACCTTCTCTTTGTTAAACTAAATAGATGGAGCTTTTTGAGTCTATCACTATAAGTCCTGCTTTCTAATTCTTTAGTCATTCTTGTGCTGAACCCTCTCCAATTTATCAGCATGTCACTGGGACCGTGCCACAGCTGCTGTAAATTGGTGCCGCTACATTTAAGGCAATGTAGCTATTCTTATTTACATCATCTGAGGATCGACCTGGTCCTCTCTCTCAATACAGTTCAGATGTACAGTTGTCTCCTGTATTATCCAGGACACAAAATCTCTAGTGTTCATGATTCTTAATATTATGGAATAGTTTTGTGAACATTACATTTTCTGGATTATTCCTAGGAGTTTTAATGTGGGAAGTTTTTACAGAGGGCAAAATGCCTTTTGAAAATAAGTCAAATTCTGAAGTTGTCCATGAGATTTCCGAAGGTTACAGACTTTATCAACCATATCTGGCATCGCTCACTGTGTACAAAATCATGTACAGCTGCTGGCATGAGGTGTGTTTCTCTTATTTTCCTGTTCTGTATATTGATATTCCATCGCCAGGATCCTCATTCTAAATGTGGAGTTAAAGACAATCATTGAAAGCAGGGAAATTAAATACCTACTTTACATTTGTGATAGCCTCAGAATCTTTAATGTGTTTTTCATATATCCCGGCTAAGATTAGAAGCTTCTGTTTCTTTTACCCATTAAAACCAATAAATATAAATAATGACTTGCAACACATCATTCACCAGTCAATCTGATTGCCTGACCCTCTGTCTGAATCCCTCCATGATCTTTCCCTTCTCCATCCCCTTCTCCCTATTCCATAGCATCAAGGCTTTATATAACTATTTCTCTGCTTATATGTTGAACCTGGGGCATGGTTCTCTGTTGTCCAGTGCATTGTGCCGTCATTTATGTGAGTACAAAACATGTGCAAAGTGTGCACAGACAACTACCATTCTGATTTAGTAGTGTTTTACATCCACTTTGCACAGTTGTTAATGACCATACAAGGTACAGGGAAGCAAAGAACCTGGCTCTACTCTCTTATTCCATCCCCTCTATTCTGCTAATGTTTCCTGATTTGAGGCTATGTTTATCTGCTTCTCCCACAATTGTCTGTGCCTTTTTCTAGACTTGCTTCTTTATGTGGAATTCCCTCCTAATATGGCCCACTAAGCCACTAACCTCTCGTAATTTGAATCCCTCTGTAAGACCCACTTCCCCCATGGTGCCCACAGAAGTCTATCATTTTAAATATATAAAATCTTTTGCAGGTGTACTTTTTACTATTCCATCTAAATAGGCATATGCCTAAAGTGAGTAACAGTGTGATCTTATTGCTATAACTCTGTCCTTCCTTCCTACATCTCCTCTCTAATGTGTATCTAACAGCTTATAAAATATCTGCTCTAGGTGTTTGATAGCTACAGTACTTCTAAGTTAAAGCTACTATATCTTACGGGATTTAGACAGAAAATGCATAGTTTGCTCTCTTCTAGGATGCCTCCTGGGATGCTAGCCACATGCCATCCTTACCTTCCCTATATCAGCCATTGGAGCTTGCTGGCTGACTGTGCTGGGAAACATACACTGCATCCCTTGCAATGGTGTAGCTCTGAGTGTGGGAGCACAATATTCCAGAGAGCGCTGGTAGAGACTGTGATTCCGAGGCACACTGCTTCTCAGAGCCCTATTGGAATGGTGTGGCTATAGACAACCCCCAATGCAGGGCTGAAATGAATATCACCTAAACAGGCATTAGGGCTGGTCTACTCTAGTGATTAAGTCAAGTCGCTCAGGGGTGTGAAAAATACACCCCCCCGGAGTGACATAAGTTACATTGACCTAAGCACTGTCCACACTGATGCTATGTTGGTGGGAGACATTCTCCCGCCAACATAGCTTCCACCTCTCACGGTGTAGTAGTGCTGATGTAGGACTTGAGTGTAGACTTGCCCTTAGATTTACATTTAAAGGTGTTTATGCTCATGATGCTGTTGTTCAGAAAGCACCCCCATCAGCTAACATACTGACATGATGAAGCCAGGATTTTTCTTAAAATGACAAACATACAACTTTTCTTTCTGCAAATGTACATGTGTAACAGTGTTCTGGGTAGTCTGCTTCTAAAAGTCTATTCTTATGTTAGATCAGCCTGTACTACAGAGGTGCCCTCTGCTTTGTTTTTCAGAAACCTGCAGGTCGCCCTGCTTTTGCTGAGTTACTCCAGACCCTCACAGATATAGCCGAGACTGGATAATCAGACTTTCCATACATATGTATTCTCATTGCAGAGATCGTATGAAGTCCCTCATGTGGTAATTCTCAGTCTTTTACAGTCTTAGCTAGTTACATCAATCAGCAGCACTGTAAATATTGAGGAATCTGTGCGGTTTTGTCTGTTTTCATTTTCAGGGTTCATCACATTTTTAGTGTTTTTGGGGAAATGGATAGTTCAGGGGACTGGTGATAGGCTCTTAACCTTTTTGCCTCAAGGTTGCTAGTTCAAATCAAGACCAGGTTCATGATGATCAAGTCTATGCTGGAGAGGAATAAGCGAGGTTCCTTCTAGTACATGGCACATAGGTCTAAACTGCACAACAGACGCTTCTGCTTTAGTTGGGGATTGGTCCTGCTTTGAGCAGGGGGTTGGACTAGATGACCTCCTGAGATCCCTTCCAACCCTGATATTCTATGATTCTATGTGGCAGATTTAAATTCTGCAACAATGCCATTGATTAAGAAATCATTTGATAATGGTCTGGCTCATAGATTGGGGAATGGGGACAGGTGGCAGCAAAAGAGACTTAAGCACCCATAATGGACTTCTATATGGGTATTAGAAAGACAAGGTGAGTGAGGTAATATCTTTTATTGGACCAACTTCTGCTGGTGAAAGAGACAAGGTTTTGAGCTACAGAGAGCTCTTCCTCAGGTCACTGTATAGGTCGTCAGACACATTTGAAAACAGGACCTTAAGCACTGCAACACAGACTTCTGTCATTTGAGCTAAAAGAGCAACTTAAGACTGTAGAAATAGTAAGCTTTTGTCATCTAGCAGACCAGCCATTAAAGGGAGACACAACCTACTTTGCCTGTGTGCTATACATTCCTCTTAGAGGAGGGGTGGGAAGGCATGCAGGAAGAGGAAGGTACCCTACAGGCTCTTAAATCCCATCTGAATGGAATGCCACTCTATAACAATTTAGGAACTGCATAGCTGGTGAAGGTGCCTGCCTGTGTTCCTTAGGAGCATGAGAAATCAACCACCATCTCCTGCAAGCCTGTGCCTGCTTTCTCCAAGCAGTGTTTCCCATGCTGCCCTTCTGCCTCTTGTTGCTGCATACTTAACTAATGCCCTCCTTCAGTCAGCTATACTGAGCCCCCTCCTGTGGTGTGCCAATAGACAAGCTGAAGAGATGGAAAATGGCACCTTTTTGTATATGTGTGGCGTAAGTAGTTTTTTGCAAAATCATGGCAAAAATAAGTTATCCAATTTGTGTAACTAATACCTGTTATAATTGGAACCCTGCTGTGAACAACAATTGCATAGGTAACTTAACTTTTCCTTGTTCGTCGTATATTTGTGGTGACCAATGTTAGTGTGAGAAAAGGTTATTGTTTGTAGCTGTACCATCTGTTAAATTTATAATATGGAAGAGAAATAGCAGAGCACTAAAGAAAAGGAAAACTAAATAACTCACATACTGCATACATAATCATATGTATTATTTATACATAGATGCATGTATATATTTGTATTTTACAGCAACTTGTAGGGAGACAAAATATTTAAAACCTATTGATTGAAGAAGATTCTGCATGACTCCTACAGTTTTACCTTTTTATTCTAAATATAAACAAACTGTCACAATTTTTGGAATTATGCCCAATGATAGAATCCTGGACTAAATTCAGTCCTGACGTAAGCCTGGGTAACTCCCACTGATGATAATAGTGTGTGATATTTTTAAGCAACGTAATTACCTGCAGTTATTTGAAGAATGTAAACATCAGCGAGGAAGAGGAAATGTTTAATTACTTCGTGTACGCCTGTGGAAAGTTGCCAGCTCTTTTGGCTGCATTGTGAAAGCATCTCAGTTTCAAGAGAAACTAGATTTCCTTGTTCCTTTATATAACCTTTTAAAAGAATTTTAACCAAGTTATACCACTGTTTGCTCTTAGAATTGACTCATAGTACATATTTCATTCCATATCAAAAGTATGTCTGAATACAGATTGGTACAATACACTACAGTCAGGAGAAAAGAGTAGCGTGCCTGTAAGAGCACACTGGGTGCAAGTTTTCCATTTAATTATTGCAACCCTTCTGCCCCCTCCAGTGATGTGCTACTCTTTTCAGCAGGTGTTGCTGTATAAACACAACAAATAAATGATATCCATAGTGCAAAGTATATGAGTATGTTGCAAATTGCATGAGAAGTTCTCTAAGAGATTGTATTGAAGTGGTTTTGCTACGTGTTTGTTTGTTACTGCATGCCAATATGTAGCTAGGAGACATCACTCAACTATGAAAGCAAAGGAGATAAGCAGTGGGAGGGCTGTGAGCTGAAAGCTGAGCCTGTGACTGCTCGACAGTGAATACATACAAATTGCTCAAACGTTTCCAGGCATGTTTCTCTGTTATGCTGAACTATAGTTTGCTTAGTGGTCCTTAGACCCTTTCAGTATTGGAAAGTAATGTAAAAGGTGACTATTGTTGCAGAAAGAGAGAGCCTGAGCCATGGGGCCTGGTATAAAAGGCCTAGTGTAAGGCCTAAGGCCCAAACAGAGCCAAGCCCTGCTAATACAAAGCACAGTTAGCAAGAGTCAGGCCAACTCAGGCCCTGCCCAGTTACAAAGCAGATGCTTGCTTGCAGGTTCACTATCCAATACATGAACTTGGCAAGAACAGGGCTGGCGTTGCAAAAACACAAGAACTCCTACGCACTAAGTATTCCTGTAAATACATTCCAGAAGGGTAGTGCCAGAACACCCCGATACAGGTTTATGGTGTAAACACACTCACCAAACACACTCTACAAGGACACACTGACCCCTCTTAAAGAAAAGGTCAGGATGACAGGGTGATGGATAGAGACGTTTTGATTGAACCAACTGGTACAAGGTAAAGGGTGGTAATTAACCATGGTGGAGGGGCAATATGTAACATGTTTGTATCAGTGTATAAAAGAGGGGTCTTTGTCCGGCCGAGGGGGGAAATGGAAAGTCCTGTCATTCTTTGAGCTGAGTCCATTGTCATGGGCATACATGTGTTAGTGTAATGTTAGACATTGATCCAAGGAGCTAGTACTGTGCTTCGTCGGCAATAAACCTGTCTGAGTGCTTTCACTACAGAACTGAGACTGTGGTCTTTTGGGGCAGTTCAATTGAGGTCAGCTAGGTTTGCTATCTGGACAGAGCCAGCACAGCAAACAGGAAGAACACACATATGCAGCTAACAACTGACTACAACTATCTGTCCCTTTATTTATTCTGTTTTACTTTAATTTTGCATTTATGTTTAGCTCATGAAAATGGGTAAAGTGAGTTTTGAAAATGCTAGCAATATAACTTTAAGGATGTATTGGAAAGCCATGTGAAGTTTGGAAATCCCCATTTGGAAATCTTAGACATGGTCTGCGGACCCCCAGGTGTCCGTGGACCACGCGTTGAAAGCTACTGATCTACATCTTCTAAATGACCACAAAGGAAAGAGTCAACAAAGGCCCCACTTATTGTCATTTGCAGCATAACTGGTCACTACATCTGAAGCAATTGAGCTTTGCCCACAGATGGTGTGGAAGGTCAAAACCAGGTGACTGGACTGCAAGGGACTAGAAGCAGTTAAATTGGAGAACAAGTCCAAGCTAACTTTAATATGAGAGGCTCCCATATTCACAACTCAATGAACTTGCAATCATTTTCTGTGTGAGAGCTGATCAAGGCACACCCATCCTGAAACTTTGGAGGGGAGAAAGTAGTTGTTTAGATAAATATAACCAAATTACAGTGTGTGATTTTAGCAACTACTCATCTTCACTTGTCAGCCCCTTCCCCCATCATCTATCATATGCTATTAATATGTCAGTTCCTGCCTCCCTTTGGCAAATACCAACTGACACCAGCTTTCATTGTCCTCTTGTTAAAATTTTCAGATAGGCACCTTCCTGGTTTCTCCCATGTTTCTCCTCTTGCATGGGAAGAGTTCCCTGTAAACATCCACAGAACTTATTGTTTTACTTAAAACTCCCCTTTGCTGTGATGCCTACCAACCTCCCACCCCCCAAAAAACCCAATGGGTAGACAGCTGATATAGCAAGACCGTTGCCGATCATGCTGACCAATATTGTCTTGTGCTACCCAGTTTGCCTGCACCGATCTGTTGTCTCATATCTTCTTAGATTTTAAGATCCTTGGGACAGGGACAGTCTGTGTTCTGAGTTTGTACAGCACCCACCACAATGGGGTCCTGGTCCATGACAGGATCTCCTAAAAGCTACTGAAATACACAAATCTCTCTTACCCTAGTTTATCACAGTTAAGTGACAGTACAAGTACTAGAGTTTTTGCTGTCAGTATCTTCCTCTGACCATTAACTTGTGTCTCGGAAACCATCTCAATATACAAAAACTTTAATTTGGAAGCAGCTAAGGTTGCCACACTCATTCTACTTGACAGAAACCCACAAAAACAAGTAAATGCGAAGTAAAACCACCTAACTGTACACACTTTCATCTCATTTCCTCCACACTATCAATTCTGCAGCTGCTGCTCACCATGCTCCAAGTACCACACCCTCCAGGCTCCCCCCTCAGCCTGCTCTTCTGTACACACTCCTTTACCAGATTATTTCCTGCCCCCGCAAAAAAACTAGTAGTTGGAGATGTTTGGTGCAGCAGCTGGTTGTGGAAGGAGAGGGTTGTTTTGTAAAGGGATGTGTGCAGAAGGGCAGTTAAAGGGGGTGATGGAAGAATGGCATTCCTTTGGGGGGCCAGAGTTAAGGATGCAATGTGTGCCTGTGCTGCATAATAGTTGTAGTAAATGTGTGCTTGTAATTGAAAGGGGTAGAAATTATTACTGTCAAGGTAGCATAACTTTTCATGTCCTTGCTTTTGTGTCAGATACATTATGTGTATAGGAACTCTAAGTGCTTCACAACCAACCAATTTTTGTGTGTGTATTATTTGTTTGTTTTAAAAAAATTGAGGGCGGGAGAGAAGCTGAGCAAGAGGTGGACCATCAGGGCAAGGGCATGGGTGGCCTGGCCTAGGGGTTAGCATCAGGCACGGGCTGAAGGGTAAGGGGCCAAGAGCTAATTGCCAGGAATCAGGCCGGGCTGGAATGCTAGAAGGTGAGAATCAAACCTGAAGGGCAGAGATCAAGGGTCAGTTACCATGAATCAGGCCAATTGAGGATATTAGGAGGTCAGGTTAGGGTGACAGAACCAGAGGGCAGGCACCTGGAGACAGTTACTAAGAGTCAGGATACCAGGAGGTCAGGATCTGAGGGCAGGAACCAGTAAACACCAGCCCAGCGGTCCACAGCAGGATGAAGTCCAGTTGTATGCACAACTTAGTGTTTTGGCATAAATAGGACTGTGACCCAATCAGGAGCCTTGGAGCTCCCCCAGTCAGAGACTAGAGGTGAGGCTTGTACCTCAGTTGGGCTTCATGGACCTGGCTCCCAGCTGCTGTCTCTGAGCTGCTGGGCGGAAGATTGGAGTATGGTGACTCTCAGGAACCCCACAAACCCGGGGTTTGAGATCAGCAGGGCCTGATATGGATGGATCTATGAGGAGGGAGAAATACAGCTACTGACAGGGAAGATTTTATCCATCAGCAGTTCCACATGAATGCTTAGGTAATTCTGCTGTAGGGAAAATTCTAGCTCCTGACGGAGGAGGAGCTATGTGCACATGGCCCAAAACAATCAGGTTTAGGTGCACAGCATATATATATTCAGCTATAACTAATAATTGCTGAAAGTCACTTGAAATCCCAGTTAAAGAAAGAAACTTCACCAGTTGCCCCAGTTCTGCTCAGGATTCACTTCTCTACCAGGTTTTGTGTAGATAAAGTTTTTTTTAAAACAAGTCAGTCAACAATGAGAAGTAGAAATGCCACAGACAAATTTCATCCAGAGCCCAATTTTCAAGAGTTCTTATTAAATACTATAAATAAAAACCAAACAAAAGCTACTCAGAAAATTCAAAGGGCATAAAAACTGTCCCTGGGTGAAATTCCACAGATAGGTTATCTACTTTTAGAGAAAAACATTAATTTATATCCCATTTTAGAATGAAATCCTAACTATGGAGTCATATCCATCACCTCCCTAACATACTTGGGTAGAAGTTATGTATAAGTGCCAATCTGCATGTCTATTTATGGGATTTTGAGGGGGGAATGGGTGCATCCATATTTTTGCAGCTATACCCATTGTGTCCTCCTTTGAAAAATATGCCTTTACAGGCTGGTCTATTGTTGAGGGGTATTTTCAGGTCCCTGAAAATACTAAAAGGATATTGGCTATAGTAAAGTTTGAAAATCATGGAGTATAAATGTTTATAGTTATCCAGAACCATTTAGGGGCAGGACTTCTAATTTATGAGAGTCCAGTCTGTGGGAGAGCAGAGCCATTGTTCCAAAAAGTGGTGTATGAATAATTCTCTCTGGTTTAATCTCTGGAAACATATCAGTTACAATTAATGTAGGAAATTCATTGATTTGGGTTGTTTCAATGTCAACTCCATTCCAGGAATGGGCATTTTCTGCATGACCACTAATATGTTCTGAAGTCCCAGGACCATTTGAGGTGTTCTTACACTTCTTGCACCACATTCTAAGGCATCCATAGAGCAGTACAATGGCTAGTATGATAAAAAGGACACTGCTGATGAGCCAAATAACCATAGCCAGGTCAATCATCTTGCTGGCTGGAAACACAGCATCTCTGGCCATTGTATGAAAATTGGTACACTGACCTCTAGAAGGCTCTATCCCCTGGCAACGGAACACACAGGATATAGTTTGTAGATGATGTTTGCCTCTGCAAGGTCAAGAAGTCATGGCTCAAAAGGTATAAGTTCCTCCTGGTGAAAATTCTGTTGCAAAACACCAGACAAGATGCTGTTCCAACTGGGCCAATATATTACCTTGTAAAACTCGTTGGGACAGGTATAATGGTCATGTGACCATATTACCGAAGCTGAAGTACGGGTGACATTCTTAATGTTAATTTTATCATCATAATTCTTTTACATATATATTAGACCTGAAAAGAAGAAACACACATTTGGTATTTTAAAATGTTGTACAATACACATTTATTTCTATGCAGATACAGTAAAGTAATTTATCTAATATACATTTTAAATACAGACCTAAATGTATTTCAACACTGGGAACAGAAATACCATAGACTATTTGTAACACTTAGCTGGCTAATGAAAAGTTCTTCCCAGTTATACAAAAGACACAATTTAATGGCCACGTTGGGTTAAGATTTAGTAGTACATTGATACCAATCTCATTTTATGCTACCTATTATATAAGAAAACATATGTTTTGTGGAAGAAGCAGCTAGCTAATCCATCTCTGGCTGTCTCCTTTGTGTAAGCAGTTCTATGTCATAGCATCTTTTCACATTAAAAATACATTTAACACCTTTAAAGGTGACCTATTTTTGCCAGTTATTTATACATTAGTAGTTTCACTTATGAAACAGAAAAAACACAGCTGTGGCATTAATGCAGGAAAGTCCCCAACAGTCACATTCACACTTTAAAGCAAGCGCTACTACAGTGTTTTGTTGTGAGCCACGTTGTGAGCCACAGTAAGACTGTTTAAGGTTTGTTTTTATTAGGAACTAACAGGTGCTATTGTTATTGCTTTCCTGTTGTCTTAGAAACTCCCCTCTGCCCTAACATAGTCCGTACCAGTAAAAAGCTAAACTCTGGAATGGATTGTGCCAGAAGCTGGGAATGGGCAACAGGGGATGGATCACTTGGTGATTACCTGTTTTGTTCATTCCCTCTGGGGCACCTGGCATTGGCCACTGTTGGAAGACGGGATACTGGGCAAGATGGACCTTTGGTCTGACCCAGTATGGCCATTCTTATGTGCAGTGAGCTGGACTGGAGGCATTTGCATCACACTTACCTTGGCACACATGCACCACGTAAAGAGGATATTTATCTCCATACAGCAGAGAGAGAGTGAGTGTCACAGAATAATTCAGAAGAGCAGGTTCCTTTTTCCTGGGTAGAATTCATGTCCCTGAGAGGAAAAAACAAAAAACAAAGTAGGTTATTGAACATTTGTGGCTCAGTTCTGCCTTTCAAAAAAGATGACATCCCTCACTCTACAGATTGTAAAACCAGCTGCCATATGCAGATGTTGGCACTGTAGCTGACTTCACAAGCTGCAGGGCAATGGACACTTATATGCTAGAGAAAACTGCTGTGTTAGGACCCCCTGTTTAAGTACTCTCTTTTTTCTTTTTAAGTCTTGGTCTAAGTCCATATTTAGAGACCTAAATAAGTGACTTAATTTTCAAAAATATTGAGCGTCCGGCAGCACCCTCTCAGCACCCTCTGTGGATGAAGTGAAAGCAGTGGATGTATTGTTTCTTGACTTTAGCAAAGCTTTTGACACAGTCTCCCACAGTATTCTTGTCAGCAAGTTAAAGAAGTATGGGCTGGATGAATGCACTATAAGGTGGGTAGAAAGTTGGCTAGATTGTCGGGCTCAACGGGTAGTGATCAATGGCTCCATGTCTAGTTGACAGCCGGTGTCAAGTGGAGTGCCCCAGGGGTCGGTCCTGGGGCCGGTTTTGTTCAATATCTTCATAAATGATCTGGAGGATGGTGTGGATTGCACTCTCAGCAAACTTGTGGATGATACTAAACTAGGAGGAGTGGTAGATACACTGGAGGGCAGGGATAGGATACAGAGGGACCTAGACAAATTAGAGGATTGGGCCAAAAGAAATCTGATGAGGTTCAATAAGGATAAGTGCAGGGTCCTGCACTTAGGACGGAAGAACCCAATGCACAGCTACAGACTAGGGACCCAATGGCTAGGCAGCAGTTCTGCGGAAAAGGACCTAGGGGTGACAGTGGACGAGAAGCTGGATATGAGTCAGCAGTGTGCCCTTGTTGCCAAGAAGGCCAATGGCATTTTGGGATGTATAAGTAGGGGCATAGCGAGCAGATCGAGGGACGTGATCGTTCCCCTCTATTCGACATTGGTGAGGCCTCATCTGGAGTACTGTGTCCAGTTTTGGGCCCCACACTACAAGAAGGATGTGGATAAATTGGAGAGAGTCCAGTGAAGGGCAACAAAAATGATTAGTGGTCTGGAACACATGACTTATGAGGAGAGGCTGAGGGAACTGGGATTGTTTAGTCTGCAGAAGAGAAGAATGAGGGGGGATTTGATTGCTGCTTTCAACTACCTGAGAGGTGGTTCCAGAGAGGATGGTTCTAGACTATTCTCAGTGGTAGAAGAGGACAGGACAAGGAGTAATGGTCTCAAGTTGCAGTGGGGGAGGTTTAGGTTGGATATTAGGAAAAACTTTCACTAGGAGGGTGGTGAAACACTGGAATGCGTTACCTAGGGAGGTGGTAGAATCTCCTTCCTTAGAAGTTTTTAAGGTCAGGCTTGACAAAGCCCTGGCTGGGATGATTTAATTGGGGATTGGTCCTGCTTTGAGCAGGGGGTTGGACTAGATGACCTCCTGAGGTCCCTTCCAACCCTGATATTCTATGATTCTAAGTCATATGTGACCACTGTGATAAAGCATGGCCAGAAGGCAGCAGGAGAGTGATATAGGAGAGATATGTAAGTCCCAGGATGAGGAGAAGCCTTATTCCCTGTAGAGGGAAGAAAGGTTTCTATAGATTAATTAAAAGCACCTGAAGCCTGTCACCTGATAAAAACCCCCTGCTTCAATCAGCCAGGGGAAGGAGTTGAAGTAGAGGAGAGTTTGGAGAAGTGCTGTGGCTGGCTAGAAGACCAAGACCCTAGGTAAAGAGACACCCAGGTTGTGCAGAGAGGGGGAGGCGGGCAGGAAGCCCCACAAGCTGAAGAGCAGGAGAGGGAAGTAGCCCAGGGGAAGGAAGCACTAGTTCAAGTGGTTTACCACTATCCCTAGGGACCCTGGGCAGGGACCCGGAGTAGAGGGCAGGCCTGGGTCCCTTCCTCTCCACTACCCTTCTCTGGGTTACTAGTGGGACAGTAGATACCCTAGTTCAGGGGCAGGAAACTGCACCCTGAACCCCCTGCCCTCAAAGAAGAGGAAGCGTGGGACCCATCATAATTGTACTGGCAATTTGCCACACCACTGAACTCAATGAGAGTTGGATCAGGGACCAAACAACAACTGAGAGAGTGAGAACCCAACCACATGACTGAAACTTACTTCCAGGACAAAGTTAAACCTATGCATGAATGACAGAATGCAAAAGGTTACAAAAGGCAATATCACACCAAAAGATATGATCTTGAATACATATGCCTTACATAGATTAGAGTCATTATTTTCAATGGGAGCTGGTGACATATGAAAGTGGATAGGCAAAATAGAAATAGGTACACTCAAAGCCAGATCACAGCATTTGATAAAGGTCTATTTGTCTCAGAGTCCAAACTATGTAAGGAATGGCTATTGATTGCTATAACTTTTATTATTTTTATTTATATTCAGACTAATGGTTCCTGGATAGGTCATCACTTCTTTTGACTCTACTATTGTATCTGTTCCTCCAGTATCTGTTTTACGAAGCTTTAAGTGTAGTATATTTAATTTGTCTGTTCAATGCCCCTTTGTCAGGGAGGGGGATTCATTATAAAAGAAATGTTTTGGAAAAACATCTTGTTACAGGAGGGTTGCAATTGCCAAATAATGTGAGTCCAGAGTACATAATATAAAGCTACAAATGCAATTGGTTAATGGTAGTGAAATGGATATGGATGAGTGGACAATCAGGGTCCAGACACCCCAGGAGAAAAAACGGGCACTTGAATCAACTGATCACAATACAATAATATTGTACTACAAATGTGTATTGAGTAAGGTCTTTTATGAAAACTGATGAAATGCTGGTCATGAATATCATTGCCTGGGGTATGTACAGGTAGCGTATAAATGGTTATGTATGTTTGCTGCAAATATGTTTCTAAAATATGTTGTGGAGTTGATAAACAAGCCTGCCTCAGACAAAGGAATGTGGATGTACTTGTTGGGGTCAAGCTTTGTAAGCCAGAGGACAATGAAAATACATTCACATATAAGGTAACAAAGCAATCAAGCTAACTAGTGGCAGCTTGGTGATCACACCAGGGGACAAACTGAAGTCTGAATCTCCAGGAGGTCTTCCTGGCTCTTGAGATAAAGGCAATGGACTTTGGGAAATATAAGGGGAACAAAAAGACATTCTGATTATCCATTGCTTAGGGAACAAAGGGGACAGCACCCTCTGAGTTTGTGAAACTTGGATCTTCTGGCCTGGAGGGCTAGAGATGCTGGTATCCTGATGTAAGTGAAAAAACTGCATAGGCAAAGATTGTAACTTGCTAAGATTAAGTTTTAGTCACCAGAAAGCATATTATGTTTTGTTTGTAAACATACCCCTCTTTTTCTCTTGGTTAGTATCTTAAAACTCTTTTCTTTATTAATAAACTTATTCTTAGTTTTACTATGTACCATCTCAATGCTGCTATATTGAAGAATAGAGTGAGTTCTCAGCTAAACTGGCAGACTGGTGCGTGCTCTCTTACTCTGGAGGCAGAAAACAATTTCTGTGAGTGTCTAGTGAGAGGGACTGGATGCTGCAGTCAGACATCTCTGGGGAACTCTCTGACTAGAACTTGGGTTCACTGACTGTTACCTGCAAGGCAAGGTTTAGACTGGGAGAGTCTCGAGCAGTTTGTTGGCAATGAAGACAGACTGGTGTGTCAGGGAGATGACAGTCAAGCCCCAGCAAAGCTCTCCCTTGCTGAGGCAGAGGGGTAACACAGTGGCTTACAGTTCTTGGTGTCCTGAGAAGAGTTGTCAAAAATGAGTTAAAGATTACAAGCAGGAATACCACTTTAATACAAAGAAGGGCCATCAGAGATTTCTCACAGGCTGTTCGCAACAGTGGAAGTCAGTGATTTACTTTTGCATTTTATGGCTTTTATTGCCCTAAGAAACTTATTCATATTTCACCACTTAAGGTGAAATCAGACAAGCATAGATGGTAGAAACTAACATGGGAAAATATACTCTAGCAGCCATGTTAGTCTGTATTCGCAAAAAGAAAAAGGAGTACTTGTGGCACCTTAGAGACTAAAAAATGTATTTGAGCATAAACATATATTTGATGCATCCGATGAAGTGAGCTGTAGCTCACGAAAGCTTATGCTCAAATAAATTTGTTAGTCTCTAAGGTGCCACAAGTACTCCTTTTTTTTATACTCTGACAGAATATCTTTTCTATATGCTTCATTAAGGTAAATTATTTAGCAATTTGATTTCTCTTATGGTTCATGGTTTCAGAGCAACCTGGGAAGCAAAATCACTGATCAGCCAGTAAGGATCAAGAAAAAGCAGGATGGAAAAAAGTTAAAATGAAAAACATATATATTCTCTCATACCTTTGAAATTTCCTTGTTGTAAATGTCCGCCTTTTCCTCCTGGGCTGACGATTTCCAGTTATGCTGAGATGTCTTGAAGGAAAGAAAATTCAGTCGGCTCTATATTTATCAGAAACGTGTTTTCCCCTTTTTCTTTGAAAATAAGATCTCCTACCCTGTCTGAAAGGCTGGAATGGAACTCTAGTTACTGTGAGAGATGCAGATGTTTAAACATCCAAGACCTGCCTTTGGTGATATCACACAACAGCAACTTAATTCAATAGTAAAAGCTCTACTGGGGGAGGTGGAAAATGACTTATTCATCCAGGTTGTCATTTACACAGAACATGCAGTAAATATAGACTTGAAATAAATACATGGATGATTATTGCTTCATAGGGGAATGAATCATTTTGATTTCCGTAGAAATGGCACAATTTCTTCAACATTCTTTTAGATTCCAATATGAAACCAAGTTTTCAGTGAATTCTTCTGAATTCTGATTCTAAATAAGACAATATACAGAAAAAACATAGTATGCCTATGCATCCTCCCCACTCTCTACTCACTGTAGATTTGGAAGAGAGGTTGATTTTAAATTGGGATTAGGCAACCCTGACCTAACCACAACCTGATCAACACATACCCTTAAAATACGTAGTGTGTCCTTACTTCTCTTGTCAATGCCTTCACTTAACAATGATTTCAGATTTTAATAGGGCAGCAGTTGAAGAAAAGATAAGACATGGGGGGTGAGGGAGAATAAAAATGTCCAGACAGGAGCAGCAGAAGCTCTCTAAAAGTGGGGGGGCTCTGGGCGCCCAAACCATGGACTCGTCCCCTGCACCACCCCTTTTCCCCAAGGCCCCGCCCTCACACCACCCCTTTCCTCTGGGGCCTTGCCCTCATGCTGCCCCTTCCCCCTAGGCCCCTGCTCCCGCACTGCCTCTTCCCCCTAGGCCTCTGCTCCCACGCCAGCTCTTCTCCCCATGACCCCGTCCCCTGCTAACTCCTCTCCACCCTTTCCCCCCCCCCCGTCGCTCACCCTTACGGCAAATAAAAAGGGGGGGGCATGGCCCCCTAGCCCCCCTTATTCTGACGCCCTGTGTCCAGACACAAAAATTACTCATGGAATGGAGACATACAGGATGACTCATGGGACAAGCTGATCACCCATGGCTTATTCATGGGTGCACTACAAGCTAAGAAATCATAATTCTACAGTGTTTGCCCTGATGCTGAACTTTACCAATCTATTAGTTACAGCTACTCTCTTCCAATGATATACTACTGTTATCTTGGGTTTCTTGTGGTAAGGTCCTCTTAGCCATAAGGAGTATGTGCATTAAGGTGAGGTGGTAATAAAGAAGATTATAATGGAACTCAAGGGAGCTTTGCCTCCTCTATCTACAAAACAACAATTTTCTTAAACTCAGTTACAGTTCAACATAGTTATATAAAAATGTGCTTTGGACCAAGTATTATAATTATTTATTATTATTTTTATTACCATACTGCCTAGGAGCCTTAGTCATTGATCAGGAACCAACTGTGTTAGGCGCTGTACAAACAGAACAAAACAACCTTCCCTGTCCCAAGGGATTTACAATCTAAGAATAAGACAAGAGACAAAAGTTGGATATAGACATATGGGGGAATACAAGGAAACAATGAGACAATACTAGTCAGAATGATGAGCTGTGATCTTAGCATACCAGCAACCTAACTGTTGTCAAGTTTGTATTTGTATGTGTCACACCAAAGGAGAGTTTTGAGGAGGGATTTGAAGGTGGATAATGAGGTAGTTTTTTGGATGTTTACAAGAGTGTGAGGCAGCCTGGGATAAAGCACTGGGGTGCTTGTTTGAAAATTTAACAAGGGGGCAGTAGAGACTGGCATTATGGCCCAATCAGAGGCAAGCATTGGCAGCCTGATAGCAAATGAGAGAGGATAGGTAGCATGGGAATTGAGTGTGAAGGAACTTGAAGCTAAATACAAGCACTTATGTATGATGCACTAGAGAAGGGGGAGCCAGTGGAAGGATTCAAAGAGAGGAGTGATAGGGTCATAGCAACAGGCTAGGAAAAAACCTGTTAGTAACCTGTTCCATAACTGTTGTTCTTAAAGAAGTGTTGTGCATAGACTCATAGACTTTAAGGCCACAAGGGACTACCATGATCATTTAGTCTGATATCCTACACATTGCAGGCCACAGAATCTACTCAACCACTCCTGCAGTAGGCCCATAACCTCTAGCTAAGTTACTCAAGCCCTCAAATCTTAATTTAAAGACTTCAAGTTACAGAGAATCCACCATTTTCTCCAGTGCAAACCAGCAAGTGACATGGGTTCCATGTTACAGAAGAAGGTGAAAAAGTTCCGTTGTCTCTGCCAATCTGCAATCCTTCCTGCCTCTAAACATGGTGATCAGTTAGACTCTGAGCATGTGGGCGAGACCCCCCAGCCAGATACCTAGAAAATAATTCTCTGTAGTAACTTGGAGCCTTATCCATCTAGTGTCCCATCTCTGGCCATTGGAGATATTTGCTAATAGCTGTCATGGATGGGCCATATGCCATTGTAGGCAGTCTCATCGCACCATCCCCTCCAATAAAATTATCAAGCTCAGTTTTAAAACATAGTAGGGTTTTTGCCCCCACAACTCCCCTTCGAAGGCTGTTCTAGAGCTTCATTCCTCTGATGGTTAGAAACCACCATTTAATTTCAAACCTAAATTTACTGGTATCCATTTGTTCTTGTCCATTCCACTCTTGGTGTCTGTGTTCTGTGACAAGATAGCCAGTGCCAGTATGGTCGGTCCTGTGCTTTTCTTGGCAGGGGCTAAGATGCCACCCCTTTCCCCCTGCTCTTTGGGGCACCAAGGGCCCCGCTAGTGGCCCGGGAAGGTGGTAGAGGAGGGAAGTAGGGGAGGGTTCTGGGTTTGCTCCTCACTCTGAGCCCCAGCCTCTGTGGGTTCTTACCCTCTTCCCCCTTGGGTGGGGTACCTTCAGTCCTTAGACACTGAGGAAGGGAGTCTCCCTTCCCTGCTGGGGCAGGGTCTCCCTGGTTTTTCTGGTTCTCTGATTTTTCAAAACACACCTCTAAGTTCTAGTCTTCTTCTTCTTCCCTGAAGCAGTGGGTTTTATTAGGTTCCTGACAGGTCCTTAATTGACTGCAGGTGCTTCAATTAACTCGTAGCCACCCTCCCTAGTCTACAGGGAACCACGCCTTAATTAGCCTAGGGCTTATATATTTCCCCTCTACCACTGCTCCCTGGCCCTCCTGTATCACAGTTCCTAGCACACAGTTGTTGGAAACCTTTTACCCTCAGTGGTACCCATTGGGTGCCTCGAGTGCCCTCTGCGGCCACACGCCACTGTGTGCTGGTAAAAAGGATAAAGCTACCCCCAGCCCCCTTCAGTTCCTTCTTGCCAGAACTCCAGTGCGGAGGACAGCAGGGTGAGTCATGAAATAGAAATGCACAACACATCTCAAAAAATAACAATTATGGAACAGTTCAGTAACTGTTTATCTTCTTTGAGTGGTTGCACATGTGCAGTCCACTCCTGGTGACTTACAAGCCATGAATCAGGAGATGGGATCAGAGTCTATCTAAATAAAGTCAGGAGCTCAATTCATTCAACTCCAGCATTGTCTCTTGAGTCCTGAGTGACAGCTTAATGAGAAGCAAACATGTGGACAGAGGACCAAGCTACCATTCTACAAATGGCCAGAATTGGAACATTTGCCAGAAAAGGCACAGAGGCTGACTGTGAGCTCATCAAATGAACTGCAACTCTGCTCGGCGGCATGACATTAGCCAGGTCATAGGACATGCATATACATGAAACTATCCAAGAAGAAATTATCTGAGTAGAGACTGATTGTCTTTTCATTCTATTTGCAACTGCCACAAAGAGTTGAGAGGACTTATGGAATTGCTTCTGTCAAGGTAGAACACCAGTGCTCTTATGACGTCCAGAGTGTGCAAATGTTCCTCTTCCCAGATCAAGTGTGGTTTTGGGAAGAATACAGGTGAGTAAATTGGCTGGTTAATATGGAAAGAGAACACTGCCTTCGGGATAAGCCTCAGCTGAGGGTGCAGGTAAACTTTTTCCTTAAAGAAGATAGTATAGGGAGGCCTAGACATTAACATGTGCAGCTTTGCCATTACCTCTATCAGAAAGCTGGGAACCAAAAATGCCACCTGCATTGATAGATGTAGCAGACAGCAAGTGGCCAAAGGCTCAAACAGGGGGACCCATAAGCTTGACAACACTAAGTTTAGGTCTCACGGGAGAACAGGGTCAAGCACCTAATGATACAATTTGACTAAGCCTTTCAAAAAACCGTACTAGCATGTTGTTAGAAAAAAACAGAGTGATTATCCTTCTGAAGGATAGCTGAAATAGCTGATAGCTGTATCTTGATAGAATTAACAGTCAATCCTTGATGTTTCAGATACTATAAGTAATTTAGTATGGGCTGAATTGAAGAACAGGACAGTGAGATTCCAGAATGGCATGACCAGATGGAAAAACGTCTCCACTTAAAGAGATAAGTAACCCTACTAGCTTTCTACTATTTAGCAGAACTTCTTGAATCTCTTTTGAGCAAGACTGCTCCCTAACGTCTAGCCATGGAGCATCCATACATTAAATGAAGAGTGTGCAGGCTTGGGTGGAATAGACAACCATGATTTTGGGACATTAGGTCCGAGCCCAGTAAAAGTGAAATTGGAGGTTTCACAGACCATGCCAGGAGAGTGGCAAACCAGTGTTGACAGGCCCACGCTGGGGCTATGAGTATGACTCTGGCCTGGTCTCCTCTTATCTTCAGTAATACCTTGTGAATGAGTGGAATTGGTGGGAAAGCATAGAGGAGTCTGTCTGACCATGGTAATAAGAATGCATCTGTCAAGGAACCCGGGCTGTGACCACGTAGAGAACAGAACTGCTGACACTTTCTGTTGATCCTTGTTGCAGGTAGTCTACCTGGGGAGACTCCCACCATTCGAAGGTGAATCTAGCCACATCCAAGCAAAAAGACCACTTGTGGTGACTCATAAATGATCTGCTCAAGTAGTCTGCAAGATTGTTTTGGAACAGCAATATGTAAGAAGCTTCTAGATCTATTGAGCTGGCAATGCAGAATACACAAAACAGAGATACCTCTTGACAGAGCAAAGCAGGGTGGGCTCCTCCCTGCGTGTTGAAGTACAACATTGCCACTCTGTTGTCTGTGAGGACTAACAGGCTGCTTCCCTTGATCTGCGGCAGAAATACCTGGCATGCCAACCTCACAGCGTTCAGCTCCCTGATGTAGATTTGTTAAACTAAGTCCTCTGCAGACCATAGTCCCTGAGTCTGTAGAGAACTCAGATGGGCCCACAGCCCAGGGCAGAAGTGTCAGTCACTAAAGTGAGCATTGGTTGTGGGCGGGCAAAGGGAACACCGATGCATACATTGATGGCCACTTGCCCAGCAATCTAGGGAGGCAGGACATGAGAGAGCACCCTCACCACTGAACTAGATGGTGATGGTTTGGTGAGTAAACTGAGACTAGCCAATCCTGTAGCATTCTGAGGTGCAGACTGGCATATTGAAGCATATATGTGCACAAGGCCATATGCCTCAGGACCCTCAAACAGTTTCATGCTGTCATGACTGGATAAGCTTTGAGAGCTATAACAATTGATTGAATTGCCTGAAACCTTGAGTCTGGAAGAAAAGTTCTGACTTTAATCGAGTTTGTTACAGCCCCCTATAAACTCTATTCTTTGCTCACGGGGGAGGAGAGGTTTCTCTGCATTGATTAGCAGTCCCAGAACAATGAATGTTGATTGGATCGGAGATACAATGAACAACACCTGCACCCTGAATTGGTCCCTCACAAGTCATCCAAGTAGAGGTAAACTTGCTCTCCTGATCTTCTGAGGAAGGCAGCTACCACTAACTTTCATAAAACTTCTGAGAGCTGCAGATAGTACAGATACAGGCCAAATAGTAGCATGGTGAACTGATAATGATTTTAATTTACCAGAAATCTGAGGTACTTCCTGGGAGCATCTTTGAAGTCAATGGCAGCTACTAGTCTCCAGAAAGGGGATAATAGAAGCTAGGGTGACCATGCAAACCTCTCTCTTTTAAGAATTTGTTGAGTTGACTCAGGTCTAAAATTGGTCTCAGACCCCCTTTTGCTTTCAAGATTAGGAAATAGCAGGAATAAAACCCTGTCCCTCTATGACACTGTGGAACCTCCTCTATGGCACCTGCCTGAAGGAAAGATTGTACTTCCTGGAGAAGGAGCTCCTCATGAGAGTGGTCTCTGGAGGGGCAGGGAGGAAGGGTAGGAGTGAGGAGTAGAAACAAATTGGAGGATATAGCCCACCTCCACAGTGCTCAAGTCCCATGGGTCTGAAGTAATTTGGGAACATACACTGTGGAAGTGGGCAAAACTGTTTTGCAAATATGGGGGAGATAGGGTTTGGAAGCATGGAGACTGGCATGGTGTCCTTGACCGACCCATCAAAATGATTGCTTAGCACTTCCTGTGTGTCTAGAAAGCCTAGGAGCTGGAGCAGATACAGAAGGATGGATGAGCCTGCACCTAAAACCCCTGCTCTTCTTTTTTGACAGGTCCTGATGAGCAGGGCAAAGTGCGATCACAATGTATCTGCTGAGGCTGACAGTGCTTTCTGACCCCAGGATTTCAAAGTCACTCATGAGTCCTTAAGGCCAAGGAAAATGCTGTCTGTCTGCTCTGAGAACAGAGAAGGACCCTCAAAAGGCAAGTCCTGCATAGTAATCTGGTCTGCATAGAGTAGACCAGAAGACTGCAGCTATAAGGATCTGTGCATGGAGACCGCAGAAGCCAGGGTCCTGGCAGCTGAGTTGGCAGCACCCAGCCCAGCCTTCAATGAAGTCCCCACCACTAATCTGCCCTCGTTCACCCATGAACAGAATTGCTGCCTCACATTTGCAGGGAGGAGATCTTTTAATTTCTCCAGTGGTCCCCACAAATTAAAATCATAATGCCCCAGTAGAGCTTCGTGGTTGGCAATTCTAAGCTGCAATCCCCCAGTCAAATAAACTTTTCTACCAAATAAATCCAGTTCTTTTGCCTCTTTTGATTTGGGGGTCTCAGCACGATGCCTCCAGCGTGCCCTCTCATTAGCTACTGCGACCACTAGTGACCCTGTAGGACCTCAGGTGATAAGAGGAGTCCCTGTCCTCCTTGACCCGAATGCAAAAGTCCAAAAAGTCACTCTCTTTAACAATTCCTGATAAATCTTTTAGTTGTCAGGAGGCGGTGATGTTGTCTCTGAGGAAACCACCTCATCCAGAGAGGACAAAGGTGAAGATAAAACTGGTTGTGGTTGAACCTCTTCTGCAGAAGGCTTCTTCCTGATGCTCGGCTCTGGGACCAGTACTGGACATTGGGGTCAGGGCAGCTTGATGCAAGGACTCACCCCACCTGGACTAGGGCACTTTGTAGGAATGAGAAGGGGAGGATCTAGAAGCTGGGGGAAATTCTTTGTGGTTCCAAAAGAGTCACTGAAAGGGGCCAGACCACAGTGACCTCCTGGTCACATTCCCCTCGAAGCTCCGATTGTGCAGTTGCGAGGGTACCTGGAGAGGAAGGATCTAGGTGTGGAGTGGCAGGTCCTATTCAGAGGTTGAGACACATATGATCCCATCTCAGAATCCGATGAAGACAACTCCCTTTCTGTCAACCCCGGGGACTAGTTCTGAAAGCCTGGTGATGGCTGGAGACACATTGCTGTTTTTCTCTTAGATGGTACCAATGGACAGACTGTCCAGGAAGTAGGCAGCTGGTGCGGTATCAAGTGCTGCACTGCAGTTGTTGGTGTTGGGTGGTCTGATAATACCAAGGGAGCCGATTCTGGTACAATTAGCAATACTGGCACTGATGAGTAAATGCCTTGCCACTGTAAATGACTCTGGCATAGTTGGCAGCAAAATTGTATCTGATCGATGCAGAGCCACTGATGCTGACAATTCTGTTTCTGGAACCAGACTCAATGATGCCTGTTTTGGCACTGGATTCAATGGTGCCGTCTTAGGCAACAATTTGGAGGAGTGCCTCGATCTCGGTTGCACTCTACTTGACTCCCCTTTACCGCCCTTTCCTGACTTGTGGGGTGGAGATCTTCCTCTTGATGGTGCCTTCGTGGAAGGCTTATGCTACTTCCTCAGCACAGGCGAGGGTAACCAGTGCCAGGACTCCCAACAGTCTTGAAGGCACACTTCTGACTGAAACTGCAGCACTCGGCCCCAGCTCAGACCAGCACAACTCCCAGTGTGCTCTCAGCACTGCCTCAATTAGCAGGAGCTTCAGCCTAGCCTCCCTATCTTTTTTCATCCTGGCCTTGAAGTCCCAACAAATCTGGCACTAGTCCTTCATGTGTGCTGTGCCTAGGCACTTAAAATAACTGTGGCTCACAGGCATAGGGTTTGAGTAGGAAGCACATCGTTTGAAGTCCAGTGATCGAGGCATGCCCCAGAATGGGCAACAGAACCCCAAAATAGGAAAAAAACAAACATTTTGCTTTTACCTACTAAAACTAACCTACAACTAGAGTGTGTACACAAAGGCTGAGAGAAAACTGCTCTGGCAATTGACAGAGGTTCCCGTGACTGTCCTAGGCAGTAAGAAGGAACAGAGGGGGAGGGGCCAGCTCTGCGCTTTATACCTTCATGCAGTGGTGCAGGGAGCACTTAAGCCACCCAACAGGTACTGCTGAGGGAAAAACTTTCCGTCAGTTATGTGCTGGGCGCACAGACACCAAGAATGGAATGCACATGTGCAGTCACTCAAAGATAAGAACGATCTTTGCAGCAGCATTCTGAGTGGGCACAACTGCATTTATGAAGGTCACGGAGAAGGATGTTGCAGTAATTCAGACTATTATTATTTTTACTCTCCTACCCCAAATGACTATCATATTCTTGCAGAGTCCAATTCTTTCAGCACTTCTTGTTGCTCTGGCCTTTAATCCTTCACCTTTACTGTCCCATCCAGAAAAATCTCTTGAAATATTTAGTACCTCATGTGGAAACTAGTATGTAGAGTCTGATTGTGCAACCCATATTAATGTTTAGTAGTACCTTAGTGACTCATCCCATTTTCTTCAATGAGACGTCTCACAGCATAAGATATTACTCAACATGCATAAATTTTGAAGAATCTGACCCTTCAGAGGGATTTTTTCAGTTTCATATAGAGCCCAAACTAATACAATTATTCTTTTTGTTGTTATTAGAGAGATTAATTTCACAACCATTAGCAAATCACAGAGTTGAAATTCTGATCTGGATATAATGAATGATTCACAGACTCAATCTGCATAGATAATACATCTTTGACTGCCTCACCTGGACTCTACCTACTAATCAGGCTCTCACATCACATGTTCTAAGATTTCAAACTATTGAACATCTTCAAATACCCAGCAACAATCACTCAGAGAAAGTAGCATTATTTTTGTCATGAAAGAGAGCAGATACACACACAAAGCATTTTCCCAGATGGAATCTTTTTGTCATTGCCTGCCTATGTTTCTAAACTTTTCCCAGGATATTAGGTATTATTCTGGTCTTCACTGGACATCTGTTTCTCTCTCTCTCTCTGTTCAGACCATGTCATTCCTTTCTAGGAGTCGCTTTCCTGACTTCTTCCATATTAAATTCAAGCTCATTATTGTCAAGGCTTCACACAGCTCCACTTCAGCCTACACATCAGATCTTGGATCCTTCTATCCTCGCTCTTGTGTTGTATGCTTCATCTGCCCCTCTCACCAGTCTGCTCCATTAATATCCTGCCTGTGCTCATGACTTCGTGCCTTTTTCATATTGCACTCTATGCTTGGAATAGACTAAACCCCTCCTTTTGGTAAAGTGCCATCCTCTCTCTCCCTTCCAACTAATTTCTTTCAGCTTCTGATCATTACTTATGTTACAACATTCCACTTCTTCTCTTACCCATGAGTATATCAAAGAGGGAGGGAAATTGCAAAGCAACCATGGTGTCCCTAGCCTCTCTTTGCTAGAACCTGGGAGTGGGTGACACGGGATGGATCACTTGATTATCTGTTCTGCTCATTCCCTCTGAGGCATCTGGCTTTGGCCACTGTCAGAAGACAGGATACTGGGTTAGATGGACTTCTGGTCTGACCCAGTATGGCCATTCTTATGTTATCAAGAAAAGGAGTACTTGTGGCACCTTAGAGACTAACCAATTTATTTGAGCATGAGCTTTCGTGAGCTACAGCTCACTTCATCGGATGCATACCGTGGAAACTGCAGCAGATATTATATACACACAGAGATCATGAAACAATACCTCCTCCCACCCCCACTGTCCTGCTGGTAATAGCTTATCTAAAGTGATCATCAAGTTGGGCCATTTCCAGCACAAATCCAGGTTTTCTCACCCTCCACCCCCCTGTTACTCTGAAACCTGTCTTATGTTATGTTCATCCACAATTTATCTGTAAGAAGAAAAGCTTGAAAACCCAGCTCTACATTAAACAATGTTACCAACAAAAGCAGGTTTTCCTTCTCTCTTGGTTTTCTGTTGTCTCTCTCCTCCTCATTGTCTGTCAATTATTCATATGATTTAGATTGTAAGATCTTTGGGTCAGGGACCTCGCCTTGTTACTTGTCTGTAATCATCCCACATATGTTGCTTACCACATAGTTTTCAGGACAAATTCGGGGGGGGGGGGGGGGGACGGGACCGACGTGGTCTGTGTATATAATGTTTGCAGTAACTTCCATTCAGTATAAGCTGCAAGTTTGATTAGCATGTGCCTCTCCTCTCCCTCTAACTGAATAGTGATCACTGCAGCCCCCCACTAGATGCGTCCCACAAACATGCTACAATGCCATTTACCTTTTGTTTGTGGTTATTTAACCAGTGTTCATTCTGTGTGTCAGTGAAACCATACTTATCCTGTCCTTACATGGTTCACATCACCATGTCATCTGTGTGTCCTTGTGCTGGTGAATGTTATTGTAACAATATAAAAGGCAGTAGCCAGCCTGGCATGATTGAATGATAACTTAGTGAAGGAAGTTTTACAGTATGTACTAATAAAAAGTAAGTTGTTGACTCATTCTGAATCATAATACTTCATTGCATATTTAGTGAAGCAGGCTGATGAATCTGATTCATCATTCTCAATATTCTGTATTGAGTAAACTTAAGCAGAAGAAATGCTTTTTCCTTGTCCTTGTACTACAAAGTGTAATTAAAGTGCCGTGGATAATATACAAAAGCAATATCCAACTGTTTTATCAGCAAGTTTTATGGTAAAATTTATAAAAAACTGTAGAACATATACTTAGTGAACTTTAAATTTAAAAATAATAGGCAGGTGAAGGAGAGATCAAGTTTTTTATCCTCTCGTTTTAGAGTGAATATATATTGCCCTGATCCTGGAAGGTGCTGAGTGACCTCAACTCCTATTGACCATCTTTGAAGGTGTTGCGTGTCTGAGTTAATGACTCGAGGTTGTCAAAATTGTTGGATCATATTAAAGAAGTTCTGTATTAAAATCACAAATGAGTTTGATTCCCCATAGTTCAAATTCCAGGGTATTACTAATTAAGAGGTCTCTTGGTTTTTGGTACTGTTTCTCTCCCTCTATGTGTGAAACTTGCAAGCTGCTAATTGCGTTAGTACATTCTAAGACAGAGTCTATTCTCAAAGCAATTCAGAGAGAGAGAGACTCAAAGCAATACTCTAACAACAGAAACAGCACCCAGAGACTCCCCGCCCTTTTGTTGTATTAACAATTGGGATTAAAATAGAGATAGAGGATGTATGTGGATGGATGCTTGGTGTGGATAATAACTGAATGATCAGGGAGGTGCCAGCCTAAGAATCCAGTGTCCATCGGCTGAAGAAGGCGTCAAGTGGAAATAACCAGAGGACCCCCCCGGAGGGCAGACTGGAATCCACCCAACAGCCTCAAGAATGGGAGAACCAAAGAACAAGATAACATCTTGGAGCCGTCAGGAATGTGCTATCTGCTGATTGATTCAGCAACAGCATGAAGCAGCAATTCCCATAGACTGGCATAGGAAGAAATTCCTATAAAAATAGACTCTAAAAAATGAGAACTTTGGGAGGTCTGATTCTGCAAACCAACTTCCAGGAGCATCAGATGAGCATCTGACAAGGCCCTGCTCCCTCCTCATGTCCAGGCCACATGGCCAGTGGCTTGGCATGAGCAACTTTAAGGCTGGTAACTATGATAACAACCTTGCAGAACCTGTGTGTGTGTGTTTGTATGAATGAATGTGTGAATAAATATGAGATTGAATGGAATGTTATAACTATAACTAACTGCTTACTATGATTCTTTCTGTATTCACAATAAATGTGGTATTTTGCCTTTTTCCCTTTAATAAGATTCTGCTGGTTTTTATTTTATTGGTACAACAAAATAACAGGCTCAAATGAAATTATTTAATCTAAGATTATTAATCAGAGATTAGTACAGCACTATACAGAACACAGACATAGATACATTACCACCCTTTGTTGTCAGACTAAGAACTGGATGTGTGTCTGACCTGCATCTGAAAGGGACATGCAGTTTTCATTTCCCCAAACCTAAGTTTTCATATCATTATCTTTATATAGGGTTTCAGACAAAGGAAACCTAGTTGCCAAGAATATTCTCCCAGAAACATGTGTTGTGATGACATTTCTATACAGTCTCAGTTTACCTGACTCATGTGAGAAGGCATGATTATTTACAGCTCAGAGGACTAACAATTCTTCAGGTTAATATCTCTGAGTCTACCCCACAATCATTCTTCCATGTTGACTTCCCCAACAGAAAACATCTGCTATAACAATAATCTCTTATTAGTTTCCCTAGTCTATATATGCTAATGTTAGCATTTTATATATACATTAAGGAGATGGTTTCCAAGAATATCTAGAGTTTTATAGACATAAAGGTGCCCTAGAGTTATTAAATACAGCATAATGAAAAATTCCTGAAAAGGATTACACATTGGTCAAGACCCGTGTTTTGGGCCTTAGACTTCAGACATAGTCTTTGTTGAAGATAAAGATTCTAAAGAATAATTAATACATATAAATGAATCAAATATACAGAAAGAAAGAATTAAAGATATTACTATTTACTAACAGGTACTAACAGAAAGATCAGCTCTACGGTGCTCTTGGAAAACAGAAGACTAAAGTCTGTATTGCTAGCCCTGTTGTGTGGGTGAATAAAGATCTCATTTTTTCTATGTACAGAATGCCTAATTACAAAATGAGAACACTCAACCATTTAGCATTACTCACAGTATGAGTAAAGGGCTCGTAGGAGGACATAGGAGGCATACTAATATTTTGGATGTAAGTTTTATATTGGCTTTGCTGGGAAAAAGCACATTTAAAGTTACTATTGAAAAATATCTCAGCTGTAAATATCTAATATTCATATGTACAGGATTTTCATAGTTGCCTGGTAACAAGTGAAAAGTATTTTAGAGAGTAAATTGAATCTACGTGACAAAAATCAGAATCATTAGACATTATTTTCTGACAAGGCAGATACAGCTTACTATTAGACTGCATGCCTCAGATGATTAAACTACTTATTGTTAACTTTAGCATATGGGACATAGGGAGAGCCTAATATTACCAAGAATTTATGTTAAAATTTGATTTTCCCTCTTTTTTGTTATATTTTATCATTTTGATTTACATGGATCTAATCAATTTCTACTCACTCACTGCTGTCTGACATATCTGAGCTCCCTCAAAAAGTCTATAATCAATATACGGATATTTTTTCCTTGTAGCTTTAGATCCTTTAAACATTAGTTACTGCAAATCCTAACACAATGCACTAAACCATAATGTATAAAATTTTCAAAAGTGCCTAACTGACCTAGGAGCCAAACTTAGGACCCTATGCCAGTTAGGTGTTTTTGAAAATTTTACCAGATATGTTTATCATGAAATCTGTTGTACTTAGCTAACAAGTTTTATGTCAGTAATAACAAAGTCTGCACTATCATTCACTAGCTGGATATATAATTTACTAGTTAATTGGCATTTGGCACCCTGACACTGTATTACCCTATGAATACCTTGTATACAGATTAGCTTACAGCCAGGTGATATCTGACTTCTTCCAAATTCTGACACAAACCAAGATATCACCTTTTGAACTCTTTAACTATTCCCCACTCCTCAAAAACACTTCATGTTACTTTATAAATAGCATTCTTGTGTTTATTGTATTAGGTATTTGAGGAAAAACAACTTAAAACTCAGGAAAGAAGAATCACAGAAGCCAGAGGTGGGAACGACTTATCAGATCATCTCACTAGTCCATATCCTGCTAATGTTGGGTTGTTCCCATGGTGCATTTCCAGTGTTTTGCTCAGCTAAGTTTTCAGATGTTTTCCATGCAAATGATAAAGTAACTTCAACAAAATTACCCTGACCTAACAGGGATCTTTTGAGATTTGCTGCTTAGTTAAAGGCATTGTACCTCCTCAGGTCATTAGCCAACATGCTTTTTAGACGTGGTTTGTTTTTCTCTTTCCCACTCATGCCACCCCCCAATTATCTCTATAGCATTATAGAATTTTATAGAATTATCTTGCTAAATATAAGTATCAGTTAGTCTAACAGCTGGCTTGCTTTCCTTGCAGAGCATATTTGACCTTCTTCACCATCTCAAGAATACAGTCAAGTTACTAAAAAGAAAATTTGAGGCCATCTTCTGTGAATACAGTCCTTTTTGTAGTATTATTTGCCTATCTTGTAGTACCAAGAGCAGAGATTCCATTCCCTTGCTGCCATTGCAGCAAGAAAGTTGCAGAGTTAGGGAATGGATGGTAATTGCTACCACCTCATGAATTTCCATTTTATTTTTACTGCAGACCAAGAGAGGACTCCACAGAATGGAGCGTATGTACAGACTGAATACAGTGCCAAGGAAGCAACTGAGACCCCACCTCCACACACAGGAGGAGGTAACTCTCTATGTGTGGATATTTGGGGGTGTGATCTGGCCCTGTTTCTATCCTGTTTTGGTCCATCATCTTCTGTATCATTCAATCTCTTTCAACTGTTGGTCTTCTGCTGTGCAAAGTCCACAGTAAACCCCTACCTTATCCACAGCATTTCTCAGACCTGGTCTCATTTTCTAACTCTCTCAGTCTGCTCTGGTGCTGAAAGCAACTTCACTACCTTCTTTGGCGTTTTCTCTCCACCCCTTATAGCATGCTGCTCCCTTAAAACTTGGAACTGTTCTCATCCCTACACCTATATACCAACCTCCCTTACCACATACAAATGGTTCCCCCCAAAAAATCTTACTTTTGCCATCTTGTCTATGAGAAACAAGAAGAAAGTTCCCTTTAAAAAACAAAAAAACAAAAAACAAAACACAAACCTACTAAGCTATACATGTGCCTTGCTGCAAAACTATATGAACTTGTTACTGTCACCCTCTTTTTCCTCTCCTTGTGCCATTTTTGTCTGGAGGGGCCTGTATTTAATCTGTCTTGGAAGGTGCCTTGCACATCTTTGGGTATTCAAAAACAGAATTATAATAATGAATGAGTTATAATAGGGTAATTGTACTGATTAAAGCTTATAGGCTAGATTCTGATTTCAGCCGTTCTGGTCTAAATGCAGACTGACTCCCCTCAAGTCAATGCAGTTAACACTGCTGCAAAATTGATACAGCTGAGTTCATGATCAGGCCATTATCTACACTGAACTCAGCCTAACAATCTCCTTCATTTAGATGGGCATGTATATAAATGATACACATGATGGGATACCACAGAGATAATACAGTTCTGTTCAGATTAAACAGATATGTTTGATTTTACTATAGCATTTAACCTATTTACTGCATTTTCTCTTAAAGAAAACATGATCTAGCACATAATTAATATATACTTTTTATTACAAGACAAAACAGTGGAATATCTTTATACTCAAAACTTTAAAACCCTTCAAGGGAAGCAATCACTAAATATAAACCTTTCCAACAGAATATAAAATCTCTTTTAGTTAAGTAATTCATTCAAAAGTATTTTAAGAATCAAATCTCATAATAAAAACAACTATTTCCTTTATTGACATTCTAGTGTTCTTGGACATAATGAAAATAAGCATTAACTATGGGGTTTTGATACTTTAGGAAAAACAAGTTTTACATCCATTTTTCTTTATGGAAGTTAACTTTGTATGATTACAAACTAACCCGGTTCATCAGGAAAGACTTATTTCATACTTATTACAACCACGCAGATTTTGTCAGAGCCAGGTTTAAAAATAGGTAGCCCATGTGCATATGCAAAAATGTACAAGTAGTATTTCATTTAAAAAATAGTAATACATATACAAACATGTCTAACTGGGCATTTGTTCATGCAAATAACCATTTGTGCATACAACTATGATAGTTATACATGAAAACATAGGCAAGCCATATGCCAATAGACTTCCTTTTAAAAAAAATACAAACTTTGTTCTAAACGTTACACTGTAACCAGCATAATTAATTTCCACTGAGAAGCAATGCAAGTTTTTATTAAAAGGCCAAACTCTCTAAAGTTAATGGTGTAAATTTACAGTAACGTATTACCCACTTTTTGTGCTGAACAGTTTGATCTTACACACCTGAATAATAAAACCCCAAATAGTCTCTGTACATCCCCTGTATTGCTCATTTGGAATGTCTGAAGAACATCTAAAGCTATATGAACGCTCGTATTTAAAAAGTGAGAAGAATTTTTGTAAGTCTCTTCCTGTTGCATGCAACGTTGCTGCAACTATTCCAGCCTTATTCCACATGCTTCTCAAAAGAAGTTGTAATAGGCTATGCTCCTGAACTCTGAGTGAAGAAAGGATCTGATGATAGCAACATTTCCCTGTAATACCGTATTTACCTTACTGAGGATTACAGCTAGACAAACCACTTCAGTCAAACTAGTATTTCACAGGAGGGTGGTTTAAAGGCAATCTGCAAATGATTGCTATAACTGATAGTCTGTGTCAATGTGTTCCAACTACCCTCATAGCCAAGCTAAAAAAGGTATATTTAGTTTAAAACTTGGGATTAAAATGGTTTTACACTAGTGTTCTGAACACTATTATCAGTCTGGTTTTTGGTAGTTTCCAAATAATAAGGGGAAACAATCATTAGCAAATAAGACACATTAAGAATACCTCCCAAAAATTAAATAAAATACACAACCTTACAAGTTATGCAGATATACAAATACTTGTGAAACATGGCAGTCCATTTTCCTCTTGTCAGGAACTCTTCAAAGTTAAAGAAACTTTCTTATGCATCTAAACTAAAGTGAACTTCACAGCACAGGCTTACTTTGTAAAAGTAGAATGAGCAACATTTCATTTTCTAAATTGCAAAAGATCTGTTTGTGTTTCTTTGTTACACACTGAAAATCCCCCATCTCATGTTTTACATATCACTTTTGAGCAAGGAAAGTGAATTGATTAAATCCTAAAATCACCTCTTGCTGAAGAGGCTCGGAATTCAGTAAGGGAGCCACGCTGTGTGGTGATGCTGTGCTGAGGAGACACTATAGAACTTGACCATCCAAGTCTACTGGACCTACACATTTGATAGCTGAAGTCACTTTCTGGCTCACAATATGGCAGGGAAAGAGGTGTCAAATTAAATAGAAATTATGCAATAAAATATCATCTGTGCATAGATCAGCTGTCTTTTATAGGTTTCATGGCCAACACTGTGACCTAGAGGTTCTTGCAACACAGGTGATAAGCCATCAAGACATAATTTTAAAAGAAGTTGACACATTTGTGAGGCAAATACTAAGTAGTTGTAGAAAATAAGGGCTAGACAAATCACTTAATGCAATGATTTGATGCTCCTTGATCACTCAGTACAGTAAAGGTAAATTATGGTATTCTTTGCTTAATATACAGTCAACACTATAGTGCATTAGAAATAGTTAAAAGCTCCATGTATAGCTTTTATATAGGAAAAAAATCCAGACTCAGTTAGAAGAACTGGACTTTAACATCAAAAAACAGGAACTAACCAAGGAAAAAAGAAAAAGCTCGAAGAGACTAGATACCAGAAAACTGCTACAAAAGTATGGTGTTTATGTTTCAAAGTATCTGAACTGGGCTCAATGCTCACAAATGAAGTTCTCATTTAAACAAATTAAGTTTTAATATAGAACTGTTAATGGGGGAAGGCTGTGTTTCCTTCAGGACATCTGCTAACTGATAGGCTTCAAAGTTGAATGTTATATATGCATTAACCGTGACAATATATTTGCATTTCAATCTTTGAAATGGTCATCATATTCTTCTAGTAATGCCTTTATTAAGATACCTATAAAGTGCCTGTTACCTTAATAAAGTGGTAACACTACCCCATATCATGAAGGAAAATTGCACTTTATCAATATATATTGCACATATTGCAATTCTTCAGCTGAAAAAGAAAGTCTTCCAATTGACAAAACCACAATAAGGAGACTGAGGAAGTCATATACTGTCAGAGATATGGGCAATGAAAAAGTCTCAATGGCAGATTTCTATTTGTGTCATTGATTACATACAACAGTTTTCCATTCAATAACTAACATCATAGTGACTTATCTATTTCTCCAAGCACACACTGTTGTTGCCAACATTTATCTCACTTCATAAAAGTTTTTTTTCCCCCCAGGAAAAAAGCAGAGACAGTTCTGATTGATGTAGGTGGATCTGGTTTGCATGTCAAAATTTTAATGGCAAATAGCTCCCTGTGCATTTCCTCGACTGAACAAAGGATTGTCCTCCTCATATGCCAGCGTGGGGCTCTCCATGTTCTCCAATAAAGTATGATGAGCATCATATCCATGAAGAGGCAATGCGGGTTCTTTTATAGCTGTAGATGTCAATTGCTTCAGGGTGATATTAGTATTTTTAAAAACATGCAAAAGGAAAATGCCTATGATTATGGTGAAGAATCCACTGAGGCTGCCAATGATATCACCCAAGTCCATGCTATTCCATTCTTTAAACAGGATAATGGAACATGTCACAACTGTAGTAGTGAAACATACATAATAAATAGGTGTCACTAGAGATGTATTAAACATGTCCAATGCTTTGTTAAGATAGTTGATCTGAGTGCTGACCGAGAGCACTAAAGTCCCCACCAAAATATAAACCAGCGGATGTTGGTAAACTGGCTTCTGCTCCAGTATTTCTTTAATGGCAATGCCGAGGCCCTTGACAGATGAGACAGAGAAGGCACCAATCACTGAACAAATTGATATGTAGACCAGTATATTTGTCTGACCTTTCCTTGGAGCCACAACAAAAATCAGCACCAGGGAGACCACAGTTATAACCACAGCAAATGCAATGAACACTGTTTGGGAAGGAGAAAAAGAAGTTACACACAATTAATGAGGTACAGTTTCAAATCAGATTCAGTCAGGTACAAAAAAGTTATACAGCTTTTCTAACTGCAATATAAATACTGGCACAAATCCAGTGCAATCAATAGAGTTACACCCACTTACTCAAACAGTGAAATTAGCCCAGTATTTAGGTATAAGAATCTAACCTGCTTTATGCTTACAGTATTCTGATACATTAAGACATTATTATATTTGTAAATGAAGTTATGCATTTTACTAGGCCATTTAAAAGACAACTAATGAACTATATCAGACATATATATACACACAGCCCTATAAAAATACTGGTGCTCTTTCTCAGCCCCCATGCGTGGTTCCATTGCATTAGCCTAACCAAGGGATGCTCACTTCACCGAAGCAAATTCATAGTTTTTGGTTGGCCTTGATAGTCTCAGTTTTTCAAACTCTCACTCTGGGCAATCCTCTTTTCCACACTATAATCTGTCAAGCCCTCCTACCCTCTTTTTCACAGCAGTGCTTGAATATAACGGGGTTCTGATAGCTACTTCTGTGCTTATTATATAGTATTTATTATTCCAGAACACCTCCACTCAGTCTAGATGTTAGTCCTAAAACTAGTCCTGAACCCAAAAATCCTTTGTGGCTTCAGACTGTACCACAAATTTTGGAGAGTTCACAACACACATGCTGATTAATTATTATGAACATAAAGAATGAACATATTATTCATTAAATGTTCCAGATTGACAACCAAGAAGAGCGAAGAGCTCTAATTTGACCCAAGAACAGGTACAATGCTGGTAGCAGCTGTGCAAGTTTCCCCCACGCATACATCAATTTTTGGGCTGTCTGCTAAGTCAGACAGCGATGGACCAGTTTGTGACGTGGCCATGTTTGCTTTAAATTAGAATGAAACCAATAATTCATTTCACATAGGCCAAGAATCAGTCACGTGAGGGCAACAATTTCTGGTCATTGCCATCCAGATGGCTTGGAAGTGAAAGCTTTATTAGTCAGATTTCTTCCTCCCATGGAAAAACCTACATGAGTTGGCTGAAAGGGCAGAAGAAAAAAAAATAGACTTACATAGTGTCTTAAAGATCAGTCTGGGCCTCTGCCCAAGACAGGGCAGGGGATTCTATCCTCAAAATTGGCATCTCCTGGAGAATATGCCAGAGGCACAGTGCCATGTATATGAAAGCTTTGGGTTCCTACATTAACTGCAGGGGATTCCTGGACCATGCAGCCAAGGCTTCCCCAATGACTCGGATCTCAAAAGGTAACCCTGAGGGATAATGAAGTTGTGCTTCATTATATGCTGTGTATATAGTAGGCATTTCTAAAAGACTTCTTGTGTTAAGTTTCAGCTTGTACCCGACAAACAGGTGAGTTTGTTTGGGGGATTTTTGTCCTTTCTTCTTTAAGGCTAGGGACTACGAAGAGAAGACTATGAGGGCTACTGAGGCAGCACTAGAAGTGATCCAAGTAAGAGGGGAGACAAAGATGACTGGATGTAGAACCATGTGTTGATGTATTATCATCTGTGAGTGGGTACCCAAGAGAAGCCACTTATGTATGAAATGTTGCCTGGTAGAGCTCATGGAAGAGAAAATCTGAGGATGCAGCTGGAGAGGATGATGGAGTTTGAATGAGGGTTTGAAGACGTGGAGGAGAGGAGATAGGAAGTTGCAAAGACTCAAGATTTGCAGACATCTTTTGCACAAGAGGACCCAGAGGGCAGACTGCTAAATGAGGAGGTTGGCCATTGGAAGAATGCAATCATGAGGAAAAAGCAGAGGAGAAGAAAGTTGAGGAATATGTTTGCGGAACTGGAGAATGAGGAGGAGAAGGAGGCAGAAGATGTAGTGGTGAGGAAGAAGAGAAAGGAAGCCAATCCCAGCAGGAGAGACTATTGTGACGTTGCACTCCATATTTTTATTAAAATATGTTTATAAGTGTGAATATTACATAACTGGAATATGCTGAATTCTAGATATGCATGTAACATATCTTTGCAAAGGTCATGATCTACTGAATATATTCATCCTATTTGTATGCATGTATCTTTTTATATCTGAAGTTATGAGCATTGGCTCTATGCTCGTATTTGAAGTGTTTGCTGTAGGAAACACATAACGGAGGTTTGGCCAATATATTGTGAAGGGGCTGTTCAAGTAATTGGCAGTACTTAACTAACAATCGACTTTGGGAAATGCCAATCCACATCTAAGCTTTCCTGGGAACGTTCAAACTAACATGTAAACAATGGCGTCAGCCTGCAAAAAGCTGGATCATTCATGGACATGTGACTTGCCCAGGTGGCTACAAACTCCATCTTATTGCTGTGATTTTGCACCAAAGAACAAAGGGGTTTCTGCCCATAAGGGAGAGAATATAAAAGGCCCTGGAAGCCCCTCCATTTTGTCTTCAACTGGCTCAAGAGATGCCTCTCCACCCCAAAGAGATGCCTGAAAGAAACTGGAACAAAGGACTAACTACGGGGGTGTGAGTGATTGCTGGATCCAGGGCATAAACCATAACGTTGGCCTGAAAATGATTGGGCCCAGACTAGGAAGGAGTATAGTCTGGGAAAGAAGCTTATTGGAACATCTCTGAGGGTGATATTTACCTGTATTCAGTTTCCTGCTATATTAGGCTTAGACTTGTGTGTGTTGTTTTATTTTGCTTGGTAACTTACTTTGTTCTGTCTGTTATTACTTAGAACCACTTAAATCCTACTTTTTATACTTAATAAAATCACTTTTGTTTATTAATTAACCCAGAGTAAGTGATTAACACCTGGGGGAGCAAACAGCTGTGCATCTCTCTCTCTATCAGTGTTATAGAGGGCGGACAATTTATGAGTTTACCCTGCATAAGCTTTATACAGAGGAAAACGGATTTATTCAGGGTTTAGGCTCCCAGAAAGACTGAATACTGGGTGCTGGGAAAGTCTGTGGGCTAAGTGAATCTTTGTTTCTGTGTATTGGGGGGGAGCCCTGCGGCCCAACCTCTTGGTCTGTGCTGGAGCTGACTGGTGTGTCTAGCTCAGCAAGACAGGAGTGGAGGGAAGTCTTTTCTGTCAGGGGGGTTTGTTCTCAGTGGTATCTCAGCACATCTACTGAAAGTCTTGACGGAGTTTCTGTGACCCAACCCATCACTACTATAAAGATAGGGCTTGGGTTCCTGTCTAGAAAGGATGAGAATTATATATAGGAGGCTGTGAGAAAGAACAGAAGACAGAATGATCTGCAGACAGAAGGAAGGAAGAACAAAAGGGAGGGAACCTGAAATTCACACTAACATCAGGAAGAGGCAAGTCGATGAGACTGGGGACTGCTTACAAAGAAGGATCAACATACTTGTCACCAGAGCTGTCTGCCAGGATATGTGGACCTGAGGCTGAAAAGTATCCTGATGGCATTTGGAGGGGTGAGGGGGAAAGATTCCTAATGGATCATGCCAGGCTGGGGAAGATGTTCAAAGAAGTGAAGGTTCAGTTGATCTTCAGTGTAATTCTTCCAGTACCTAGAGAAGAAAGGTGAGGGAATAACAAGGCAAAGAAGATCAACAGAAGGCTCAAGTATTGGCATTATGAGGAAGGTTTGGGGATGTTTATTCATTGGAGTCATTCATGGACAGAGGATTCTTCTCAATGGATGGACTCTACCAGATTACTTGAGGTACTAACTTTCTGGAATCAAGGCTGGCACAACTGATGAGGAGAGCTTAAAATTAAGAAATGGGAGGAGAAGGTTGGGAGAGACTTGTGTAATTGACATGCCTGGTTTTAATACATAGGAAAAGGAAAATCAGGCAAATGAGGATATAGTAAAGGATAAAGGAACATCAGAAGTAGGGGCAGCTAAAGGACTATACCTAATTCAGCTAGGAAATTGTGTGAGGTCAGACAGAAACAACTGAGATATTTGTATACTAATGTGAGGAGCATGGGCAACAAAATGGAGGAACCAGAACTACTGATACAGGATGTGAAACTAGGTATTATAGGGATAACAGAAACATGGAGGAACAGTAATCATGACTGGAATACAGGTATTGAAGGGTATGTACTATTCAGGAGTGATCAAAATAAAAGGCAAAGATGCTGGATTGATATATGATGCTACCCCACCCTTTTCCTTTCTGATTTTGTTCACTATTCAGAGAATTAGAGGCATCAGGGGAAACACATAAACAGCTTTTTCATATGAGTGAGGAGGAAGAGATCCCACAAGGAATAGCAACCTGACTCTCCCCCACCTCAGACAGATGCGATAGCATTTTGTGTGTGTAGCTGTGGCAAAGAGGTCCACTTCTGGAAATCCCCAAGTCTGAAATATGTCAGCAAGAATCTTGGAGTCCAACTTCCATTTGTAATCTGGGAAAAAATACAGCTGACACTCTCAGTGTCATTTTACCTGCCCAGAAGACACATTGCCAAAATTCTTATGCAATGTTTTATACACCAGTTCCACGACCTTATTGCATTGGTACAGAGGAAGGGGATTTTGCTCCTCCCTGCCAATATATATAAAACTGGCAGGCCACATTGTCTGATAGACTGGTGTCTGATGAGAGGCAGAAAATGAAGGCAGGCACTTCTGACTGCTCTGAGCTCCAACAGGTTAATGTGAAGTGTGGTTTCTTGGGATAACCATCTGCCCTTTACCATTAGAGTGTCAAGATGTGGTCCCCATCCGAACAGAGATGTATCTGTAGTTATAGTTATCGTGGGCATCAGTTGGAGGAAAAGAACTCCCAACCCTACATTGCGATGAACCTTCCACCAGTCTAGAGAGTGTTTCACTTGTTGAGACACTGACACTCCTTGTCGAGGTTGTGACTGTTTGGCAAGTAAACTGATCTGAGCCATCCCTGGAAACAGCAAAGATGTCATCTAGCATGTTTAGGTCATACGGTGGCTTGCACATTTGTAACAGAAGTTGAACACAGCTTCTGATTCAACTCTGGGGGCTACCTTGAATAGTTCTGACAAGGTTGATAGTGTCATGAATCTGTCCACAGGAAGAAAGGCTCTGGATGCCAAGAAATCCAGGGATTCCCCTATAAATTGTACATTCTGTATAGGAATCAGTGTGGATTTTCCCAGTCAACTGAAGACCCAAGTTTCAGAATGGAGAAAGTGCTTTCTGTCTGGTGGTCAACACCTCCTGCTATGACCAACCCTTAACCAGCCAATCATTGAGGTACAGGAATATTACAGTTGCTTGATGACTATTTGCTGCGAATTTGGTAGGGCCCTACTGATGACACAGGTAGGCAGCCACTACTGATAGAACCTTTGAAAACTCTTGGAGCTGAGGAGAGACCAAATAGGAGTATCCGGTACCAAAAATGATCCTGGGCTATGGTAAAATGCAGGAACCTTCTGTGGGATGTGTGTATCACTATGTGGAAGTATGTGTCTTGAAGGTAAAGAGCCGAAAACTAATCCCCTGAATTTAGAGAAGGAATTATGGCTGTTAGAGTCACCATCCTGAACTTTTGAGACCTCATAAATTTGTTCAGGAGTCTTATATCTAAGATTAGTCTCCACCCATCCATTTTTATTTATTTATTTATTTATTGGCAAAAGGAAGTACCTCAAGTAGAAGCCCCTTCCCTGGTGCTGAGTGGGGACCAGCTCTATTGCTCCTATATGAAAAAAGAAGTGTATTTCCTATCTTAGTAAGAACTCATGAGAGGGGTCCCTGAAGACTGATCGAGACAGAGAGAGAGAGAGAGAGAGAGAGATTAGAAGGAGGGAGGGAGGTAAAATGGATAGTGTAGCACAATATTATTTTCAGCATCCATCTGTCTGAGGTGGTATGTTCCTATGCTTGTCAGAAATGGGAAACTTGGTCTCCAGATGTGGAGAAGCGTGCAAATCGTTGCAGCTGACAGGCTAAAGAGAGCAGAGGGTCTGAATCCTCAGCTATCTGGTCAAAACTGGTGCTTCGAAGATGAAGTCTGCTGCGAACTTGTGTCGGGTGGTTTGGAGAATCTCTTTCTCTGGAACCTATGTCTCTTTCTTGAAGGTTCAATTGGTCTCTGAAAACCAGAGAATTACATTGATCCAAAGATCCCACCCATCTGCAATCTACTGAATTTTCTTTTGTTTCCAGGAGTATAGAGGGCTAATGAATGTAATGTGGACCTGGAGTCCAAGGTTATGCAATGACTCGTCAGTATTCTCTGTGAACAACATTAGTCCATCAAAATGGGAGATCCTCTACCATATTCTGGACTTCTCTGGAGAAACTAGGCAACTGGAGGCTGGATGCCCTTTGCATTACCAACTGCTATAGTGATAGAACAGGCGGTGGTGCCCAAACCTCCTGAAGTGATGTTCTGGCCTGTAACTGCCCCTCAGCAATATAAGCCTGATATTGCTCCCTTTGGTCTGGAGGAAGGTGTTGAATAAGAGAATCACATCTTGCATAATTTGTTAAGTTATATTTGGCCATCAGCACCTGATAATTCACAATGTGAAATTGTAGGTTTGCTGATGAGTAAGATTCCAGGTGTTTCTGGTCACTGTTGTATGGGGTGGATTTATATCAATGTTGTTTGCCCCATTCATTCACTACATCCACTACCAGACACATTTGGGTGGAGGATGAGAAAATAGGAACTCTGAGTCTTCGGTGGGAACATAATACTTTTTAACTATTACATATAGGTGTTATTGTGCCTGAGGTTTGCCAAATGGTTTTTGCAGATTCCATAAGAGCCTTGTTGTCAGGAAGGGCTACTCTAGATGATCTCAGGAGTTAAGAATATCCAAGTTTGTGCTGAGATTCTTTGACTTTGTCAAGAGGTATCTGTAAGAAGTTGGCCACCTGTCTAATGAAGACTTGAACCTGCTGAAAATCGTCAGCTATAGATGGAGAAGGCATTACTGCCTCATTTGGTGATGATGAGGAGATAGTAGTCTGCCCTAGCCTCCTGATCATCAAATGTTTCCTCCTGTAGCTGGAAAGGAGAAGCTTGAGTCTCCTTATCACCCTGATGGGAGAGGGTTGGGGGCCTGGAAAACTGTTGGTGATAAGCTGCCCAGGGATCCCAGTATGGCCATTGAGGGCCATAGGGGGAGAAGGTGGCATCCCACCAAGAGTGACAAGTTCCCTGGACATCCTCCCTGGCTTTGAGAAGTGGGGTTCCTATATGTGTATGTGGGAGAACCCTGGACAGAGACTGAAGATACTGAAGGTAGGTCTCCATCATCATCATCATCATCATCCTCTTCTTTCTCTAAGAGGGGAGCTCCAACCAAAAAGGGAGGTGAATTAGATGATACCAGGGATGCATAAGAGTTTGGAGACTGAGTGGTTCTCAGTATTGAGACACATTTGGTATTTGCAAGCAATGGTCCATCTGGTTCAGCAGTCACCAATAAGTTTTTCAGGTACCTAAGGTCTTGTGGTACCAAGCAGAGTTGCGGCACCGAGTGAGGTTGAGATATTGACAGACCAATATCCGTGTCCCTGCAGGATGGTTTTGAGTGCTTCACAGATGCTGCTGATATAGCTGGAGGTTTAGCCTTACATGACCAAACAGCCCAACAGGGATACCAGAAGAGGGGTTGAGCCTGACAGTACCAGTCTTCTGTGTTTGCTCTGACCATCTGACTGTACTGGAGCCTTCTCAGAGCCATGATTTCTCTTAGAAGATCTGTGGGATTTTCCCACCTTGCCAGTACTGGAGGAGCCCTTCACCTTTACGGTACCAAGCCTTGAGGTCGAAGTCTCTGAGGCTGTTGACAAACTTGGAGAGCGAGGTCTTTTTGAAGTGGATTCCTTAAGAGGCAAATTAGAGCGCCTCTTCTTGGGATCTTGAGAAAAGGTCTGAGGCTTTTCTCTTTTAAGGAGAGTGCTGTGCTGAAGTTGAAGGGGCACTAGATATGCCCAGAGATTGGTGTACAGTTGGGTTCTCCTGACCTGGTTCCAAACCAGGGTGAAGGGCGTGCTCCATCATTAACTGCCGCAGCTTGATTTTCCAGGTTCTTTTGTGCCCTGGATTTGAGGGCTAAACAGAAGTTGCACTTCTATGCGACATGTGACTCCCCCAGGCAGCAAATGGACAGAATGTCCCATCACTGACCAGGATGAACTCTCTGCAGGTGAGGCACAGTTTAAACCCCTGCCGAACTGGGCATGCCCCTCAAAGGGAGGATTTCCCCACAGGAAATAAAACAAACAAGCTATCTAAACTAAAATAAGTTAGGCCAAAGTCAGCAAGCAGCCAGGGCATGCACAATGTGGACACATGAACATCCGTTTCAGGCCAAGGCAGTTGAGAAGAAACGGAGGGCGGTTCACCTTTTCAGCCTGATATAGCCTTGGTGTAGGCACAAAGATATCAGCAGCATATGCACAAGCCAAACAGACACTGCTAATGAAAATCTCCAATTAAAGATGAGCAGGGTGCATGTGCACCTGAAGTGGAACACACATAGGGACGCTACTTGAACAGAAGTTTCTGCTACAAGCTACCATGACCCGAAGAACTCCTCAATGCCAACTAGCAAAGGGTTTACTGTTGTGTAACTGAAACCCCTAACATGCCTGACAAACTCACAACACCTAGCACACAGCTTTAATTGTATTTATCCATGAATAAGGTCATGGGAGGTCTCTAAAAAAACCCAAACAACTTATATCATGCTGAGTCTCATGATTGTCATGCGACGTATGTATGGGTGATATTTAGGGAGCCGTGCATACGTACTGCAAATATGTTCTGAAGTTTGTCACCAATCAAAGAGAAAAACAGGTTTCTTGCAGATGGGGTAAGATGTGTATCTCTGTTGAAATGTAAATTAAGTATTGTAAGCCAACACAACACAACTTATTTACATACAAAGTCAACAGGGAGACAAGACACCAGACCTTGAACCAAAGAGGGTTGCCCTGTCTGTGGGGACAGACAGTTAACTCTGGGAAATATAAGGGGAAGGCAAAAAGACACCCTTTTAGCCTGCACCTAAGGAATTAAACAGACGTTGTGTACATTCATGAAAATGGGATCTCAATCAGGCTTGGCTGAAGAGACATGCAAGAGACATTTGGGGTGAGAAACTTCCTGAAATAGAATTTAAGTTGAATCTCTAGAAAGTGAGTCATGATTTTGTTTTACATCTTTACTCTCTTAAATCTCAGTCTTTGATGATAAACTTATGATTGTTTTCACTATAAATATAACTCAGTGCTGTGGTGTTATATGAGAAAGCTGATCCTAAACTGAATCATCCAAGCTGTTGTGAATACTCTCCTTTTGGGGACAGCTGACCTGGAAATTCTGTGAGTGTTCAGTGGATGAGGGGCTAAATACTACAAGGGAATGCTTCAAAGCGGCTTCGGTACTGGGTTCTGCAAGGAAAAGCAAGGGCTGACATTGTCTGAGAAGACTGTTTGGGTGGCTAATAAGCTGGCAGGGTCAGGGAGATGACACCCAGTTAAGCACCAGTAAGTCTCTCTCTCACTGGGGGCGGGGAGGGCGCTAACAAGGTGACTTAGTCCTGGGCATCCCCAGAACTGTCACAATTAGGGGCTAATCAACTGGAAATGACAGAAGAGGACAGAGACTTGGGTGTACTACTCAATCAATGTGATATGGCTGTGAAAAAGGCAAATGGGATCTAAGATGTCTCAGTCAAGGTATTTCCAATAGAGACAGGGAATTGTAATGACATTGTACAAAGCACTGATAAGACTTCATCTCAAATACTGTGTACAATTCTGATCATCCATGTTTGGAAAGATTAATTCAAAACTAGAACAGGTGCCAAGAAGGGCTACTACAATGATCAAGAGAATGGAAAGTCAATCTTATGGGAGGAGGAAGACTAAGTGAACTTGGCTTCCAGCAAAATTAACGCTGAAGGATTCATAGATATTTAGGTCAGAAGGGACCATTATGATCATCTAGTCTGACCTCCTGCACAACGCAGGCCACAGAATTTCACCCACCACTCCTGAAAAAACCCTCTCACCTCCAGCAAGTAACCTGTGCCCCATGCTACAGAGGAAGGCGAAAAACCTCCAGGGCCTCTTCCAATCTGCCCTGGAGGAAAATTCCTTCCTGACCCCAAATATGGCGATCAGCTAAACCCTGAGCATATGGGCAAGATTCATGATATAATTGATGTATTTATAGAGATCATAGGGGCAAATACTAGGGAGGAAATTAGAAGACGGTTTCTAGCCATCAGAGGAGAGACACTCTGGAGCAGCCTTTCATTAGCACTAGTGGTGGCAAAACAACCCAACCAGTTTTAAAAATGGGCCTTATGCTAACAGGAGGTGGGATACCTGATGCAGGAGGTGGTGGAGACACCTCTGACAGCTTTCCCTGGCAGACAGTTCCCTTGCACTGGGGGTACCAGCTACCTCTGGATGCTCTGTGCGTAAAGAATCTGGCTTATGAGAACTTTAAGTTTTGTTGTTTTTTTTTTAAAAGAAATACCCTAGATAAATTGAAAAGTTGCTCCTGAAATCTTACTAATGTGGAGTTACAAACGGACAGAGAGAAACACAGACCACTTAATGTGCATGTCTGTTCTGAACAGTGACTCTGGAAATATGGAGTTGTGGGGTTCCAGGATTATTGCCTCTCAATAGGTTTCCATACCATTTTATTTTCAATTTACTAGAAAAAAAATCAAAAGTTTTCCTTATCTCAGCTTCATTTTCAGATGTGCTTAGCCCCCAACTACTCCACTGAAATCAATGGAAACTGCTGGGCACTTCGTTCTTTTGAAATCAACCCAGGTGCCTAGCTTTTGGCATCCATTTTTAAAATCTGGGGCTAAATATTTATTTCTATTACTCAAGTGAGCAGATATGAGTGAATTTTACTTAATTCATTTTCAGAGTAGATCTGCACTCTGTATAGGTCAATCATGGCCAAAGTTGTGTTTATGTAAAAAAAAATAATAATAATTTGAGGAGGTATAGGATGGGTGGGATATGGGGCTACCAGGAGCATCCAGCCCTCTGCACAGGAATAAGACCCACCCCTACTCTGACATCTGGGAGGCAGTCCCCTAGGGACTTCTCAGTGGAACAACATTAGGGAATGCAAAGGAGGCAACTTAGCTGTTAAATAAAGAAGCTGCTCAGCAGTTATGGGGCATGCTGAAGCAGTACAAGGACCACCCACTGCTAATGGTAGGAGCGGGGAAGCAGGAACAAACAGCACCACTCTCAAATCCTGCATTACTGGTTGACAGGACAGATGCCAATACAACACTCCCTTCCCTAGATTCTCTCTCTCATGGTCTCTCACCAGAGAGGGGTAGACAGGAAAAGGAAAGACAAGTATTCCTCCCCATCTCCACCTCCCCAAAATGACTCAGCTGCCTGGGCCTGGGTGCAAGGAGGCTAGTGAAGGGAACAGAGAGAGTGAAGAGCCTCTGGAGACTGACCACTAGACCCTTAAAGTCTTTCCCACTCTCCCAATCTTTAAGAAAGCATATATAAATATTAGCTATTCTGTTTAAATAGGTAATGCAAGGATAGTAATAACTCCCCTGCTGCCAGCATAGCACTAACAGAATAGAACTCTGGCTGCTGTCATAACTGGCTCACAAAGTCTCATCACAAATGGCCCTGTGCCTCCCGCATATTCTCCAAGATCTGCAGATTGGAAACCAGGAGCACCAGGCAAGAATAAGAAATTAACTACACCATACAAACGACAGGCAGTCCTTGGACTTACAACACAATCGGTTCCTGAAAATTACATCATAAGTTGAAACGTCATAACTTGGAACCGCAATCCACTCCATTCCGGGACCGAGCACCATAAAGTTAAATTAGGGTGTCAATTCAGAAATGTCGTAAGTGCCGTTCATAAGTCGAACCTCGTAAAGTCAAGGACTGCCTGTATTATTGTGGTCTTCATATGATAACAGACACAGCATTTAGAGTTAGCCATGCTTTCTTGTAAATGCTGATTTTTCTTTGTTTATTTTTTAACTACTAGTGTAAAGATGCTTCAAGTCAGTCTTGCTTGCTTACATTCACAGCCTGATTTTTGCTTTCAAGGTATGCTATAGTATAGTAAAGCACCAAAGTGATAACAAATTCCATTTCATCTTCAGGTGAAAGTGAATGGGGTGATGGTAACATATAACACAGGAAAACCCTCCAATTATTCACTTATGGACAGGTCTAGTGCGAGCTGACATATCTATAAAAATAAGAGACATTGAGAGGCATTTTTTCATTAAATACAGATGATTTAAGTTACAGACCTGGATCTTTCAGTTTTATTTCCATTTCATCTAAAGAAGTGACCTCCTCTTCTTCAGGGGCATGAATAACCATCACCGTTGACCCCAAAACGCTCAATATGCAGCCTAATTTCCCATGAACATTGAGCTTTTCATTTAAAAAATAGGAAGACAATATTGCACTGTGGATTTAAAAAAAGGTAATTGATTTGTGCAGCTGAACCTCTTTATAATATAGTCATAATGCTTTTATGTATAGTGATACTAATTAAAAAAAAGTTTGGATTTGGGGATAAGGAAACCAGCTGAGAGTAAATAAAAACCAGCCAAATCAACCTTTTTCCAAAGCTTTTAAAAATTCTATAAAGGTCAGATAAATCTTGCCCCATTTTCTATGGGGCTTTCCAACAGGCCTTGACTCTTCCCCCCACATCCTTCCCCATAACTTTACAAGGTCAGACAGAGCTCCAGTTTTTCCAGTCATTTTTCCTTTTGGATACCTATGAATGAATACAGAGGCAAGCCCTACTGATACACAAGCCACAGAACAAAAGACTTAAAGAATCAATGGCCCCCAGGTTTAGAAAGCTGGAGACTGGCTTTTCTGGAGCTAGTGTGGCAAGGAAAACATAGGATTGTAGAGTAGAAGTCAGGATGTAGTCCTGTTGGACTGCAACCATTTGGGATTAGAACTAGGTCATTTTCACATGGGATCCGAGCAAGACTGGTGCCCGAGCCAGGCATTTGCCACCTTTTTTAAATTTACCTTTGTTTCAGCACAATATCATTATACTACTTTAGCATCTAACACATCACACATACAAAATACCAGTGCTTACAAACTGATAAGCATCTCAACTCTCTCATGAGATTAGGGATTTATATCTACTCAGATAACACTGTGATGGACTGCAATATTCAAACAGATACATCTAGAAATTATTTCATCTACTTCTGAAACTGTGCATGCACAGTAACATTTACAATAAATTTGGACAGAAAGTGATATGATTCAGTTGAAATGGCAAAGAGACATTTTAGGTAAATGGAATGTAATTAACTGAATTGGAATCTGGCCAGGTCAGAGAGGCAAGCATCTCTACTCTTACATAAAGTGCCATGAGATCATTTAACATTTGTGTGATTACAAGTGACCAGGATCCATACCAGAGCGTCTTCCCACACAATGCTGAGGAACTAGTATAGTACTGATTTGGAAGGAAAATCATCACCTACTTAATCACTTCTTGTATCACTTAAATATTCCCTGGAGTCTCCCATCCAAGTACTGACAGCCTGATGCTTCTAAGCTTGTCAGATCCAACAGGATCATGCACCAAAATGGTATGGTTGCAGACTACAATGTATTAGTTATACCGTACAACTTTGAAACATCATGACTAGATGAAGTGATATAATATTAGACAATTGCAAAACATATATTAGGTGAACACAACAGCTTATTTTAAGTACACACTAATGCAAACAAGCAAATTGAGAAGCGTATGGCTATATAGAAACTGGAAGCTAAGAAAATGGATATAATAATTGCTAGATTTTAGGGCCACAGAGAACAATTTGATCATCTAGTCTGATCTCCAATATATCACAGGCCAGTACATTTCACCCATTTATTCTTACCCTGATTAAAGTAACTTGGCTTTGAATAAAGCATACCTTTCAGAAAAGCATCCAGTCAGGATATGAAAACATCAAGACATGCTCCACTACAAGACATCATCTCCACTACTACCCTTGGTAGCTACCTTCTTCCAATGATTAATCACCCTCATTGATAATTTTTGACTTATATTTAATCTGAATTTGTTTGGCTTTAACTTTGAGCCACTGTTTTTTGTTATGCCTTTCTTTGCTTGATTAAAGAGCCTTTAGTACCCAATATTTTCTCCCTGTAATCAAATCTCAGACTTTGAGACCAAAAGGGACCATCATAATAATCTAGTCTGACGTCTTGCACCTTGCAGGCCACAGAACTTCACCTATCCACTTCTGTAATAAGCCCATAACCACTCGCTGAGTTACTGAAGTCCTCAAATCTTGATTTAGGACTTAAATTATAGAGAATCCACCATTTATTCTAGTTCAAACCAGCAAATGACCTGTGCCCCACGGTGCAGAGGAAGGCAAAAAAGCCCTATGATCTCTGTCAATCTGACTTGTGGGAAAAATTCCTTCCCAACCCCAGATATGGTGATCGTGAGCTGTGGTGAGACCCATTAGCCAGACACACAGGAAAGAATTCTCTGTAGTAACTCAGAGCTCTCCCCATCTAGTATCCCATCTCTGGCCATTGGAGATAGTCCTCACAGATGGGCCATATGACATTGTAGGCAACCTCCTCATACCACCCCCTCCATAAACTTATCAAGCTCAGTCTGGAAACATGTTAGGTTTTTTTGCCCCCACTACTGCCCTTGGAAGGCTGTTTCAGAATTTCATTCCTCTCATGGTAACCTTCATCTAATTTCAAGCCTAAACTTGTTGATGGCCAGCTTATATCCATTTCTTCTTGTGCCAGCCTTGACCCTTAACTGAAATAGCTCCTCTCCCTCCCTGGTTTTTATGCCCCTGATATATTTATAAAGAGCAACCATATCTCCACTCAGCTTTTGTTTTGTTAGGCTAAACAAGCCAAGCTCATTAAGTCTCCTTTTGTAAGGGAGATGCTCATAAGAATGGCCATACTGGGTTAGACCAAAGGTCCATCTAGCCCAGGATCCTGTCTTCCAACCATGGCCAATGCCAATCCAGAGGGAATGAACAGAACAGGTAATCATCAAGTGATCCATCCCCTCTCGCCAATTCTCAGCTTCTTTTTCTAAAATGTATACTCTAGGAATTATATGGGAGAAGTTCTATGGCCTGTGTTATTGAGGAAGTCGGACTAGATCAGAGGGTCTCAAACTGTGGTCTGTGAGCTCCATTCAGGTGGTCCGCGGATAGTTCCCTCTAAGGTGCGCATCTGGGCAGCCGCACACAAGAGAATGAAGGGTCACCCACCTAATTAGTGGAGCCACGCCTGTGCAGCCGCACTAATTAGGTGCCTGGACCCTGGAAAAGACGCACATATAAGGTGAGATGGTGGCCTTGGTGGGAAGAGAGGGTAGGTGGGAAGGGGCAGTGGGGGGAATTTCGGATATGTAGGACTGTGGCAGCCAGAAAGAAAGAGGCAAACTTTCCCCAGCTCCAGGGCTGCAACTGCCAGGGAGAGACAGCCTTCCTTCCCAGCCTCAGCTCTGTGGCTGCTGTGGCAGGGGAGAGAGGGAGAGATCCCTCTCCTTCCCAGCCCCAGCTCTGGAGCTGCCACAGCAGGGGAGAGAGAGCACAACCATCGCATTAGAAAGGTAAGACTACTGATATTAAAATAGGAGTTGTGTGCTTTTATTTGTAGAATAAAAAACGATTATTAAGTTTTTTTAATATACCACTTTTATCCAAAGCACTTTACAATAGTTAGCTAATGGTACAAACAACATTTGGAAAGATTAAGTGGTCCGCCAAGACCCTCAGCAATTTTCAAGTGGTCTGCAAAAAAAAAAAGTTTGAGAACCACTGGACTAGATGATCCCAGTGGTCCCTTCTGGCCTTGTAATTTAGGAGCCAAATTTTTATCTGGATTTGCCATACAGAGTTTTCTTTTAAAATCCTCCCTGTGCAATAAAAATACAGTATTTTCTTATATAGTAAAAGGCTCACTTCTCAGTGGCTGCTTTTGACTCATACTAACCTTATAAGAACACTCAGTGCACCCAATGGGGTAACCAAGGTTGCAGGTGCAAAGGCATAGGCAGCAAAGTTGGCAGCCTCCCCTACTCCCACTAGAAGAGAAACAATATTAGTACAGAAAAAACTGCTAGAAGTGTTAAGATGATGGGCACTAGACAGAGGATAAGATGTTTGACAAGAAAGGTAGGTAGTAAAATAATATTTCTTATTATCCACACTAATGTTCAAACATATTCAAAATTATACATATCTACCAATTACCGCTGGATGTAACCAAAATAAAGATATTACAGAGTTAATACACACACAGGAACAGTTTTCAAATTACTGTATTGGTATATTAAAATGTAACAGTAATGGTAGCAGTGAGGACAGCTTTTCATGTACTACTATTTTCCTCTTTCCACACAACTCCAGTTTGTATTCCTAGGTTTGTTTAACAGGATTGGGGGCAGGAGGGAAGAGAACAAAAATCAAACAAGTCTTTTTTCCCTTGAAGTCTTTTTATTAAAATTTTTAACATCCTGTAACGGGGTCAGCACCCGCCTCTCATGGGGGCCCCTTTTCTCTGGCCAATATACTTGCAATTACTGCCCTTTTTATGGAGGGCATCCTCCTCTTGTGGATGGCCCCCTTTCTCTCGGTTATATATGAGCTTGCTTTTTCTTTTGGTCTTACGTAAGCGTGGGGCCTGCCTCTCTCAAGCACCCCAGCAGCTGCTGATTCTCTTGGCTGGTCTTCAACAGCTCAGCCCTCCGGCCAAGCTGCACACACTGTCCCCCCCCTTTTGGGATACACAGTCCCAAGTTCTTATCACAGCCCTGGTATGGGACTGCAGCTCTTAAGCTTCTTCCCAGAGGCACTGCTTTCTTCAACCACCCAGCTGGGGCCCATCTCAGTACCCACAGCTGGTGGTGTTTCAGCAGGCCTCCCTAGGCTCAGTCTTCAGCCAAACCAGCAGAGCCCATCTCGGTACCCTCATTGGCCTAGCCGGGTTCTGTGCTCAGTTCCCCTGCATTTCACTGACCTTCCACTGGTCCTGCTGCTCTTCCCGCAATCCAGGCACATAGTCTTCAAAAACCTTCCCTGGGCTTCAGTCCTGTCTGCTGTGAGCTCTCCACAGTACTACTGTTCTTTCAGCCACCCAGTCTTCACTCCTCAAGCTCAACCCAGCAACTGAACTTCTCTGCTCTGCTGCTTGTCTTATATAGGGCCCTTCTGGCCCCTTATTGGTTGCTCCAGCAGCCCCTCTGATTGGCCACTCTTCTGCAGCCACTCTAGGCTGCCTGGAGAACTTCTCACTGCTCTGTTCTGGACCAGAGTGATGCAGGGCCATGAAGCCTTCAGCAGGTGCCTCCAAACCTAGTTCTCCCTGCCACACACCCCTTTTAAAGTTACACACATTGCTCTGTTTTAGATGTACTTTAACAAAGAAAGGTAGAAACATTTTTACTGTGACTCACTTGAAAGTAATCCTGCCCACCAGAGCCATTCCTTCAAGTAAGAATATCCACCCTGTCCTGAAAAGATAATTTTTAATATTAGAAAAAAAAGTTAAAATGATGCTTCAAAATTCTGATTTGTCATTAATATTTCAAATTCTACAGATTAACTACTTCAATTTGAATAAGTTTTATAAACTTGAATGTGCAATGCTTAGTCTCTATGGGACATGGAGAGAGTCAGCTACACCTAATTTTGAGTTATTCTTAAAAATATAATTGTTTAATATTAAATTCTATTATTTCAAGTCCTGTATCTTGAACTTTCAGTAGACACAAGAAGGGATAATAAGACTTCATTAATTAGGATTACTCATGTGCTTAAAGTAAAGCATATGTTTAAGTTATTTGCTACATCAGAGCCTACATAGCTATCTATACCAAGATACATCTGGAACACGCTTACAGGTCCGTAAAACTTGTTTTTCTACATAAAAAATAAAGCTGCTAGTTATCCAAAGCTTTCTCATCCAAAATACAAACAAGTTATATGTTGAGAGATCCATTTTTCCTCAAATACTGAGAGCATCCAGAATGGTAGGGTATTATATTTTGCAGGAAACATTGCAAACAAAAGAAAAATAGCAAAGCAAAACAAACTCAAAACCTTCAAAAAAGGATTTAAGTGATAATTCTAATACCAGCATCCTACTGGGATTTTCAAAAGCACTCCAAACTAGTCTAATTCTATTCCTATTGACTTTGATGGGCCAATTCACTCTTACTGCAGAGATAATTCCTGTACTACACAGTTGTTAAAAATACTGCCAGCAAGTTAGCTAGTAAGTTTTTATTAATACTCTGTTTTGCAGTGACTTTTCCTGATAGCTTTTAATTTACAAAAACAGAGCTTAGTTCTCTTCAGACTGTCCTAATTCCACATCCTGCAAATCCACAAGCTGGGCATGTATTCAAATACCTACTTTTATAACTGTATTATCATAACTCAAGTGTTTCCCTCACCCATACTGAAATGGAAGAAACAGCAAAAATCTTCGGGTAGTGGGGCAGAGGAAGAACTTTTTATCTAGCTCCTAGGTATTATTGTGGTGGGTGCATTAGAAAGACCTTGGATACATATAAAACCCACTCCCATCTGCATCCCCCTAAAGGTCCTTAAATCCAATATTACCTGTAGTCAACTACAGAAAACATCAGTTGGCTTGAACCTTGAACTTGCTGACTTATGATAAAAAAATAGACAGACATTCTTTCTGTCAAAGATAAGCAAGTAAATATTTCTTACCAGCTCTGATGACTCCCTTGTCAGCCAGTTGCAGAAGGCCCTTCTTTTTCAGTATAAAACTGGAGCCGACAAAAATACTGGAACCTATGGCCAGGGCCACACCCACATAGAGCCTATATTTGCTTCCCGCAGATGTGGAAACACTCAGGTTTGTTTCATTGGAATGATTGTCTGGATAGGTAAAGAAAGGGGCCTGTGTTTCTGACACATTGATGATCTGGCACCATGCTTCGTAAGAGTCACGACAAACCAAAGAAAGAACAGCACCTGGGGAACAGGGGGGAGAGGGGGAGAGAAAGATACTTTTCCTCTGTAAGATGCACGACAAAAACAAATGTAGAAAGCATAATACACAGCATTTAGAAAACCATCTAGTCCTCATACTGGTATTTATATATAAAAGTAATTTTAATAAATTGTGACCTGGTGAATGCGCACTAACAGGCCACTAACAAACAAAAGTTTAATTGTAGCTTGACTTACTCCACCCTTAGGAAAAGAATTAGTGGGGGCTGAAGGCTGCTGGCCAATCACATTCTCCAGCGGGTGGTGTAAGGAGGACTCCACAGGTAGCTACTACAGGTATGTCTATACTTCAATTAAAAACATGCACCTGGCCTGTGCCAGCTGATTCGGGATAAAGGGCTGTGAAACTGTGCTGTAGACATTCAGGCTTGGGATGCAGCCAGGTGGGAGGATACCAGAGCGAGGGCTGCAGTCCGAGCCTGACAGTCTACATTTCAATTAAACAGCCTCTTAGCCCTAGTGCTGTGAGCAGGAGTCAGCTGGGCAGGGGCCAGCCGTGGGTGTCTAACAGCCATGTAAACATACCCTACAGGACAGGTGGTAGCCCTGTTTTTCTATTTTGTTTCCTGGTAATTTAACTCCAGTTTATTTTGGGATGGGTTTTTTTTATTATTGTTTTTTTTTCCCCCAAGTAAATGTACTGAACAAGAACCATAAGAAAAACTACACATGGGCAGGATTTTGGGCATGGTGGGGGGCGGGGAGGAGGAGACAGAGTGATGGGAGGAGAGGTACTAATCACATATGGTTCATCATCTTGTCTTTTTACAATGATGCTAAATCTATTTTATTTGTTAAAGATTTAAAGATTTTTGGAATGCCAAATACGGTACCTTTACAGCAAGCTGTATTTGTTAGAAGCAATATTGACATCCACTAGGTACTTTGGATAATGTGAAATAATGAGACAAAACTCTGAGCATGTAAAGGATGCACAGTGTCTGTGATCCATTAAAGAAAAGTCCCTATTTTAACCGCCACTGAGTGGATGTTCAGATGATCTCTCCTGACATCTAATCAAGTTTAATTGCTAATTTTAATAAGTGTTGGCCTTACTGAAGGGTGTCTCAGGTTACTTCCCATTCTGAAGCAATATCTATACCCTGTACTTTGTACCCTGTTTAGGTACAAAGGCTCATAGTATAAGCACCTATAAATAGACAGTAAACTCTCTTTTTAGCAGAGGCTCAAAAGAAATATACCATTGTCAAAAGAATCCTACCCAAACAGAATGACATCTGTCTCTATAAGTTTTCAGTTGATTTTTTAGTTTCCCACCCATGAACAGCTTTCATACCATTTAACAATGAACTTTTAATCACTCCAAATATATTAAGTCACTTAGGTCAGTGTAGAAGGATCCCATGTGAACAAAACTATTTCTTCTCAATGACTACCATGAAAAATGTCTTTCATTTATTAATTCAAACCTTTGTTAAGTTTGTAAGATCATAAAGTATATGAAGGGAAGTTGGAATCACAGTATTTGCCAGAGACCAATTATGAAGATAGATATTAATATCAAGGAAGTTATGATTTCTGATCTAAGTTTAAAAATGTGTGCAAAAAGAAGTGCCACTATATGAATCAAAAGGTCCTTTGAGGACTGGGGAAAGAAATATCATATAGTCATGATTTCTTAGTGGACTCATTATGCATTACTATTCTTTTACCCACCGCTAGTGATTTAATGCTGGCAGTGGGAAGGAGGAAGATTAGACTGAGCGGGGGAAAGTCAGACAAATGGAGTATTCTTACTAGATCCAACTGATAGGCTTCTTTTAAGGAGTATATTACATTCATGAAAATGTGTCTCTGAGTAGCATCTAGTTCCTTTATCAGCTGTTTCATTTCCCCACTTCTGGGCATTCAAAAAGTAGCCATATGCATTTGCCACCAATATGCCTCCTCACACATAAATACAGGCATTAAGCTTTGACTTAAAGCTCATGACAACAGTAAAGAATTTCTGAGTTAAGGCTGACACTTCATCCTTAAGTCATCTTATTGTTCTCAGATTTCAGCTAATCGTGTTATATTAATGAATGTTTAAGCACTTACTACCTGATCTAGTAGCCTCAAGTTAGTTCAAACTGTTAATCCTACTTTTCAAACTGGCATCAGCCACAGTTGCTGCAGGTTTAAGAATCAGCAGTACTACACAAGCTCAAGAGTATCACATGCTCTATTTCAGTGCCCTTGGTCACCCTACAAGCTGCTTGCTTTATATAGTGTTTTAGAAAGCTGCTTTTTTTCAGATCGTCTTTGTCAAGGTCATAAATTAGTGTGCACCTAACGGAAGCGCTATATTAGAATTCAAATTTGATCTGTTATTGATCATTCAGAACTCAAATACAAGACTGAAATATTACTTTTGCTTTGCTGGTGTCAAACAGTGAGTCATTTCTAGGACCAAGAACAAAAACGTCCACTACAGTTCAATATGGGCAAGGAACTAATCATTTTCCATTCTGCTGAAAACTTCCAGCAGATGTTAAACTAGGAGAGTTTATTGTTAGCAGATCCCTTTTTGAAAGAACAGAGACATTTTTATGCTGATGGATCCTTATTTTTCATACAAAATAATGGAAAATTACTTTTGTTCATCCTATTATAAAATTCTAATGCGTAGTAGCTCTCATCTAGCTAATTCATTTCTCTTTAAATTAATCCTAGTCCAGGGGTGGCCAACCTGCGGCTCCGGAGCCACATGCGGCTCTTCAGAGGTTAATATGCGGCTCCTTGCATAGACACCGACTCCGGGGCTGGAGCTACAGGCTCCAACTTTCCAGTGTGCCGGAGGTGGGAGGGGCTCACTGCTCAACCCCTGGCTCTGCCAGAGGCCCTGCCCCTTCTCCACCCCGAGCCTGCTGTGCCCTCACTCCTCCCCCTTCCCTGAGCCTCCTGCATGCCACAAAACAGCTGATCGGGAGGTGGGCAGGGAGCGGGAGGCGCTGATTGGCAAGTCTGCCAGTTGGTGGGAGGCGCTGGGAGCGGGGGCGTGGAGCTGACATATTATTGTGGCTCTCTGGCAACGTACATTGGTAAATTCTGGCTCCTTCTCAGGCTCAGGTTGGCCACCCATATGCTAGACTGTTTATAATGAAATACTTTTTGCTTAATTTGTAAGAGACCTAGAATTTACTATGATTTGATGAAATTAAGCAATTTATTCCCCGCTTCTCAACTTTTAAATTAGATAAAGAAAGCCCAGTTGTTATTGTATTCATTTATGTCATTTTATCAGTTGGATACTTTCCCAAAGCTGAAGAAAATTATGAGCAAAACTAACTGTGAGAAAAAAATTAGACAGAAAAATGTGAATAAAAACTGGGGGTTCTTTAAGAAGAGTTTATTAGATGGCCAAAAAGCCACGATTCCATAATGAAGAGAGAGAACAACTTTGGCTAAAAGCCCATCCAGATTCAGTGGCAAAGTGAAGGCAGCAATTAGAAATAAAGAAGCAAGATATAACAAGTGGCGAAAAAGAGAAATAGGTAGCAATCAATATAAATTAGAATTTATGAAGCGTAGAACATTGATAAGGAAAGCTAAAAACATAAATGAAAAAAAATCCATGGCCAGCAGGCCTATGAACAATAATGAGCTTTTTATGTATATTAAAAACAAAAGAAATCCTAAACATTGTATAGGCCCATTAGTAGATGGAGATGGTAAAATTGTTAATAATTCTGTAGAAAAGGCAGAAATATTCAATAAATATTTCTATTCTTTATTTGGAAAGAAGTATCACATAAGAATGAGGAAGTACTTTTTAGTCCACTAGTAACTAGGGAGCATGTTAATCATCGTCGATTAGGGATAAATATTTTAAAAGTAAGCAGGCTTGGATAACTTGCACCTAAGACTCCTAAAAGAATTGGCTGAAAAGATCTCTGCCACACTGTTCTCAAATTTTGAACAAATCTTGGAATGCCAAGAAAATTCCAAAATACTGGTAAAATGCTAATGTGCCAATATTCAAAAAGGGCAAGCAGGATGACACGGGTCACTAATGACTGGTTAGCATGACATCAATCCCAGGCAAAATAATGGAAAAGTTGATACAGGATTCAGTTGATAAAGAACGACGAACATAATTAATACCAGTCTACATGCTTTTGTGGAAAACAGATCTTCTCAAACAAACCTGATTTCATTCTTTGATGAAATTACAAGTTTGGCTGATAAAAGTAAGTGTGTAGATGTAATATACTTAGACTTGTGTACAGTGTTTGATTTAGGATTGCATGACATTCTGATTAAAAAAGTAGTACTATAGAATATCAATAAGGCACACATTAAATAGATTAAAAACTAACAAATCTCAAAACATAAATTGTCACCGGGAATCATCACAGAAGAGGTTTCTAGTGGGGTTCCAGAGATATTGATACTAGGTCCAACACTATTCAACATTTTCATCAGTGATCTGGAAGTAAATATAAAATCAGAGCTGACAAAAATTTGCAGATAACACAGACTGGTACAGTGGTAAATAATGATGATGAGAGGGCAGTCACAGAGAGCTTCATAGATCATTTGGTAGACAAGGCCTATTCAAACAAAATGTGTTTAAATACACCCAAATGCAAAGTTATACATCTAGGAATAAGGAATGCAGGCCATACCCACAGAAGGGGGAATTGCATGCAGGAAAGCAGTGACTTGGAAAAGGATTTAGGGGTCAGAGTTCCCAGAGAGTAAAGCTATTTCAAAAAAGGCTAATGGGATCCTTGGATATATAAACAGGGGAATAGTGAGCAGGAGCAGGAAGGTTTTATCTGAGAGTCATGTACTGGAATACTGCATACAGTTCGAGGGTATGCTCCATGAAGGTACTTAGGTGCCTACATCCCATTTTTAAGCCCCACTTAAGATCCACAAAGCTCCCGCTCAGCTGCCGCCTAAACCTGTAGGTGCCTACATTCACTTGGCGCCTAAGATTTTGCATCTGGGCATGCACACTGCAACCTCATTCTAGGCACCAATTTCCCACCTAAGCATTCCCACTGTTGCCTCTCTCTAGGTGGTCAGGCACTCATCTCCTGCCTAAGAAGACCCAGAGTGATCCACAAACTGGAGAAGACAGGCGTTTGGCCACTTAAGTTGCATGTGGAACCCAATCTAGCATGTACTTTCAGAGGCCGCCTAGCCCCACAAAACAGCCAGGGAGTTGGGGGAGAGTTGGAGGCTTCCCCTTATAACCTTTAGCTTAGAGTACCCACCCAGCATGTGGAAAGCTCCTGATTCAAGATCCTCTTCTCCCTGAAGGGGAAAAAGAATCTAAACAGGGATTTGCTACCTCTCAGGCTATTGCCCTAAACAGTAGGCTGTAGTGTCATTCTAACTTTTTCACTGGCCCAATTAATATTTAATGATTCAGTTATTTAATAGTAGAACAACTTCAATAGGAGAGACAGAGGGAGACCCACATCAGAATATTCCATCGTCTAATGGTTAGGGTGCTCACCTGAAATATAGCAGAGCCCTGTTCAAATCCCTTCTAGGGAGAAGAGTAGGCTTCCGATCCTGAACTGCAATATTTACACAGCTATTTTCAGTGTGGTAGCTCAAGCCTGACTTGACTCAGACTCTGAGATTTCCTGCCATTCATTGAGTAGACGCAGTGTAACGTGCCTTCCTCTCCCCGTTCACTGTATAGGGAGATTGGCTTTGTGAATCACAGTGTTGTTCCTGTGATTTTCTAAGTGTCTAAAAGTTAAGTGCTGCAACACTCAGTGTAGTAATGCTTAAGTCCTTCTATGGATCTGGGCCCTGGTGTCCACAGTTTAAAAAGGAGGTTGAAAAATTAGAGATGGTGTAGAAAAGAACCACACAAATGATTCAAGGGCTAGAGAAAATGCCTTACTGGGAGAGGCTTAAAGAGCTCATTCTGTTCCATTTACCATAAAGAAGATTGAGAAATTAGTTGATTACAGTGTATAAGTACCTACATAGGGAGAAAATACTGGGTACTAAAGGTCACTTTAATCTAGAAGAGAAAGACACAACAAAAATCAATGGCTGTAAGATGAAGCCAGACAAATTCAAATAAGAAATTTGGCACAAATTTTTAGCAGTGAGGATGATTAACTATTGGAAAAAACTACCAAGGGAAGTGGTGGATTATGCATCTCTTGATGTCTTCTAATCAAGACTAAATGCCTTTCTGGAAGATATGCTTTAGCCTAATATATGCTATACTTTAGCCAAACAAGCCTTCAGCCTCAATTCTAGGTGACTGAGTGAAATTTAATAACCTGTGATGTATAGTCCAGACGAGATGGTCTAATGGTCTATGCTGACCTTAAACTATGAATCATTAACAGCATGTCCCTCCTTTTGAACCATAAGATCAAATTGGACTAGATCAGGACTTTTTTTCTTTTCAGCCAACCCACCTGAAAGTCTATGGATTTAACTATTTAAATTTTAAAATCAATTCAACAGATGTTTGTATATCAGATTTGCTTGTTGTTTAGAAGTTGGTAGAGTTTAAACATATTAAAATAGCCTTATTAATGTTATTTAACAATCCTATGTTCAAAAAACAGAATTTAGATTTACATGACCAGTTTGATGCCTAACTTGCCTAAATGGGAAAAGGAAATCAAATTAGAATAACATCACAAGTAAGAGAGGAAATTTGGAAAGTAACAAAAAATATTCCATCATCTTACAGGGAACAAATCAAAATTCAGCCATTGGAAAAGAATGTTACTTGTAACAAGCTTGTAAGATTGCTTGTTAGAGCTAATTGTAACATGACTTACTTGTGCTGATATTAACATGATTATTTTTTTAAAACAAGTTTAAAAAACAACAAATGTAGAAATAGACTAAGTGAAAATAGCAGGATAGATACACGGATTTAAGAAGTTTTATTTAAAAAAGTAAGGTGAGAAAGAGGTAGATAATTCAGGAAGGGGGTCTCATTTGTTCACATACAAAAGTTTCTTTTCCTGTTCCTCTGTCCTTTAATCCGTTCTTTGACCCTTTTCCTAAACATACAGGAAATGGATTGCTAACTGCCACGTACAATTGTTTATTGTACTTTGTACAGGTCAGGTATACTGCCAGTATCTGTTTATACAAACACAGGCAATGTTTATATTAGTTTAGTTGAAAGTGATGACTGAATTATAAAACAATGCAAGACTAAAGGTTTAGTGCCATTGTGAGAAGTGAATAAAAATTTAGTTCCCAATCCTATAAACGCTTACACATGTGGGCACTCTCATGTAAAGTTGAGCATTACCGTTTACAGCAGTGTTTTTCAACCTGTGATTCACAGACACCTGGGAATCCACAGACTATGTCTAAGATTTCCAAACGGGTCCACATATCCATTCAAAAATTTTTAGGGGTCCACAAATCAAAAAAGGTGGAAAACCACTGGTTTTCAGGATTGGGTCCTTAATATTCAGTTTCAGAACTACTTACAGTATCTAACCAACAAATGCTGCTGGGCAGGTTCTTCTGCTATCTGGATTTTGATCTACAGCTTTGAACATGCTGTATGGAAAAAAGTAAAAGCCATTGAAGAAGAATAATCTTTATTCTGAATTAAGAAAAAAAAAAGACATTGATCAGCTGGGAGGTAAAGAAAATCAGAACATTTTAAGTAGAGCCTGTGGATTGATATCAAACACCAGAAGTGGCATTCTTTATCAGTAAGGGGAAGCACAGCCTCAGTAAGCACTGCACATCCAAGCTGGTCGAGTCAAAGTAGGAAACTTTTAAAACTACCAAAAGCAGCAATGAGGGCAGGAAAAAAAAGTGGGAGAGAGTGGAACAAAGTTGAAGAAGAAATGGTTTGTTACCTCTCTTAACTGTTGTTCCTAGTGATGTGTTGCATTTGTCCATTACACTACATGTGTGCATGTCTTGTACACTGGTGCCAGAGAGTTTTCCCTAGCGGTACCCATAGGGGCTGCTACACCTGTGCATTGGTGTCCCTTGTTCTCTGAGCTGAAGGTAGAAAGGGGCAGAACCAGTGGTGAGCTGGAGCCGGTTGTTAAATTTAGAAGGCCTTTTAGAACCGGTCGTCCCGTAAGGACACCCGTAAGGCACCCACGGGGAAAATTTGGTGGGTGCAGAGCACCCACCGGCAGCTCCCCGCCCTGCCCCAGCTCACCTCACCTCCACTCCGCCTCCTCCCCTGAACACACTGCCCCGCTCTGCTTCTCTGCCCCCACTCCCCCCAGGTTTCCCGCGAATCAGCTGTTTGCGCGGGAAGCCTGGGAGGGCTGAGAAGCAGGCGGCGGCTTCGTGCTCAGGCCCAGGGAGGCAGAGCGGAGGTGAGCTGGGGCGGGGCGGCGCGAGGAGGGCCGCCCACACCACAGCAGGTTACTCGGTGGGCGCCCAGGGGAACCGCTCCCCGCCCCAGCTTGCCTCCACCTCCCTGGGCCTAAGTGCGAAGCCGCTGCTTGCTTCTCAGCCCTCCCCAGCTTCCCGCGCGAACAGCTGATTCATGGGAAACCTGGAGGGTGGGGCGGAGAAGCAGAGTGGGGCAGCACATTTAGGAGTGGAGGCAGAGCAGAGGTGAGCTGGGGCCAGGCGCGAGGTGGGGAGCTGCCGGTGGGTGCTCTCCACCCATCAAATTTTCCCCGTAGGTCTCCAGCCCCGGAGCACCCATGGAGTTTGTGCCTAAGGCGCCACTTTTGATGTGATCAGTGGGGGAAGTGGCCAATCCCCCGCTCCTCCCCAGCTACGCTACACCGCCTCTTGGAGCCAGAGGGACCTGCCGGATGCTTCCTGGGAGCCGCCCCAGGTAAGCACTGCTGGGACTCCCCACCTCGCCCCCCCCAGCAGGTCCCTCTGGCTCATAGGGGCGGGGCACAGTGGGCACCCACTATGGTAGCCCATGAGACCCTCCTGCCCGGTTCTGGGGGCTGTCAGGGGACAGGGGAGTGGGGTGGTTGGGGCAGGGGTCCCGGGGAGCAGGGGCAGGCCACGACCCTTTTGTGGGGTGAGGAGGGAACCGGTTGTTAACATTTTGGCAGCTCATCACTGGGCAGAGCCACTTTGCCCATCCTTCAGTACCTTCTGACCAGAGTCTTAGATGAAAGACTCTGATGCACTGGGGAAGGAGGGTGGTCATGCAATAGACATTTGCAACGCATCTCAAAGAACAACAATTATGGAGAGGTGAGTAACCATTTTTAATTCTTCAAGTGATTGCATATGTCCACCACAGTAGATAACTCCCAAGCAGTTTCCAATAGAAGTGGGGCTAAGAGTCTCATCAGAAGAGGGACTACAGGACTGCTTTCCCTAAGTTGCTTCTTCTCTTGATGCAGTGGTAATCGCATAATGTTTAGCACAAGCATACACTCAGGGCTGGATTACCCAGTGGGCAGACTAACCACGTGCTTAGGGCACCAGCAAAGCAGGGGGCACCAATAAAAAAGTTTTTTTTTTAAAAATTGATATTTGATATTTCAAAAAAAGCATCGAAGTAGTCATCATGAGAAAAATCAGAACTTTGTTAAACTTCCTTACACTCCACTACAAACTCTTCCCCCATTTTTTTCTTCTCTTTTTATTACTTATCCCCACCTAAACCAGCGGGGGTGTCCTACTAACGTAGATTGAAATAATGTGAGGAAATCAGATCCTGTCATGTATTGTGACTCAGTCTGACGCATTTTTAGCAGGCCATATCTCAAAATATGGGAATGCTGGCAAAGGTAACCCACCACACTTATCCAAGACAATATGTGATGAACTCATTGGTCTAATGAGTGACAAAGTTCGTTCAGCTATTGTGGATGAAATAAGTACTGCTGGGTACTTCAGTTTATCTGTCGACTCTACACCTGATCTTTCACATACTGATCAATTGAGTATTGTACTAAGATATGTGTCTCCCACAGATGGAAAACCAGTTGAACGATTTATAACATTTTTCAATTTGAAAAGCCACACTGCTGAAGAAATGGCATATCAAGTACTGCATTGTCTGTGCCAAGTTTGCAAAATAGATTTCTCAAAGTGCAGAGGTCAATCTTATGACAACGCTGCCAACATGTCAGGGCGTTATCAAGGAATGCAGAAGAAGCTTTTAGAACAGAACAAATATGCCATATTCTGCACACTCTCTCAATCTTGTTGGCCACAGTGCTGTTGATTGTTGTCCAGTGGCAGTAAGTTTTTTCTCAACAGTCCAGTTACTTTATTCATTTTTCTCTGCCTCAACACATCGATGGGCAGTTCTTAAAACATATTTGGGCAATGATGATGTGTTGAAATCTCTTTCTAATACTCGCTGGGAGGCACATGCAGTGGCAACAAGTGCAATTCTGGAGTCCTACTCAAAGATTGTGGATGCATTAGAAAGTATAGCTGAAGACCAATCACAAAAGGGAGAAACTACACGAGAGGCAGAAAACATTGCAAACAAGATGCAAGAACTAGAGTTTGTATTCACATGGACCATGTGGAATGAAATTTTACAACACTTTTACCACACAAGTCAAGCTCTCCAAGAAAAAGAATTGGATTTGAAAACATGTGCAGACCTCTGTCAATCATTAGCAGACCACTTACACACTTTGAGGAATGATTTTGAAAGATTTGAAGACATATCAAAAGATATCTTGCCTGATACTAACTACAAAGAAGCCCAGTCCCGCAAGCGAATCAGGAAAAAACAAGCAAATGATAGCAGTGCAAAAGAAACAGCATTGAATCCTAGAGACAAATTTTGCATATCTACTTACTACACTATAATTGATACACTTGAAGTTCATATGAAGAGAAGAGGTGAAGCGTACGAAGAAGCACCAAGTAGATTTTCTTTTCTAAACAATATGGACTTATCTGACTAACAATATTCACAAGGTTCCCAAAAGCTAGTTGACTCATACCCTGTTGACTTGAACATGAATCTCTGTGGAGAAGTATGGCAGTTCCACTGTTATTTGCACGCAAATTTTAATGAAACAGGAAAAATGAAATTCAGTCACATTGATTTTCATGACACAATACTGAAAGATGGAATGTGTATTTCCAAATGTAGAGATCGCACTACGCATTTTTCTAACATTGATGATTACTAACTGCTCTGCAGAACGCTCTTTCTCTCAGCTGAAAAGAATAAAAAACCGTCAGAGAACAACAATGTGTCAGGACAGACTTGATTCACTTTCCCTATTGTGTATGGAAGCGGACATGCTTCATCGAGTCAGCTTCGATGAACTTATCCAGAATTTTGCAGTCAGAAAATCTAGAAAGAAGCTATTTTAATTTCAGCATACATGTAAGTTTTGTGTCATTTCGAAAACTAAAATTTTATTTTACAGTATAGTATTGTTTTTATTTTGAATTACATATGGGGGGAGCACCATAATCTTTTCAGTGCTTAGGGCCTCTAAAGGTCTTAATCTGGCCCTGCATACTCTGAAGACCGTAGTGCTACTCTGCGATGTTCACAACACGGACATTTCTCACAAACACCGTGGAAGCTGAGTGTGATATGGCTGAATGTACAGAGTGCTTTTCAGGAGGTGCGATGTCCTTTATCTTGTAGCACATGACATTACTGCTGGTGATCCATCTGGACGGTCATTGTGCTGTTCCAAGATTCCCTATCATTCTTTCTACTTAGGAGACAAGCAGCTGTGAAATGACCCAAAAGGGCTAATCTATCTAGATCTAAAGAAACCAGTGGCTCAGCGAACATCCAAAGTGTGGAGCTTGTGTTCATCTTTATAACCATGTGGCTTTGGAAAGACGACGGGTAATATACTGACTGGTTGAGGTGGAAATCTGATGCTACTTTGGAGAGAAATTTAGGGTGTGGCCTAATGCTCTACCTTGTCCTTGTTTAAAACAAAAACAAAAATTGTGTATGGAGAATCTGTTAGCAGGTGTGATGGGGTTTCCACCCCCCGCACTTGCCTTGAAGGGGTTAATGTAGACTAAGAAGCAGGGGGCCAATTAAGCAGACAGGCCACAGCTGAGGGAGATCAGGTGGCTTAAGTAATCCCCTGAGAGAATGAGGGAGCACAGCTGAGGAGGAAGGAGCTGGGCTGGGTTTATAAATGCAGGAAGCTGATGACACAAAGGGCTGTGTCACTCCCTGGGAGAAAGAAGGAATGTTTGGGGCTATACAGGGAGGTAGCCCACAGTTACTCCCTGGGGAGGAGAAAGTGGGGAGGCTGGCAAACCCAGAGAAGGTGGGAGAACCAGAAGTTAAAGGAAAAAGGCAGTAAGGTCTAGGAGGGAACAGAACTTGACTGCTGACTAGAGGGTCCTTGAGCTGGAACCTGAAGTAGAGGGTGGGCCTAGATTCCCCTGCCAATCATTGGAGAAGGACTTGAAAAGCCACACTGGTGAAGAAATGGCAAATCAAGTACTGCATTATCTGTGCCAAGTTTACAAAATAGATTTCTCAAAGTGCAGAGGTCAATCTTATGACAATCAGGGGCAGTGACAGGGAAGACAACCAGAGACTGCTAGTGAGGAAAGACTTTGATACCCTGGAAGGAGAAAACACATATAGTGACTTGGCTGGAGGGCCAAGTTGTGACAAAGAGGGAATACCCAGAGTTGCAGAGAGAGAGAGAGAGAGAGACTGGCAGCAGTATATGCAGTGAGCAGCAGAAGGGGGGCCTCAGACCTGGAAGGAGCTAACAGCCATAGAGGCCAGGAGGAAGCACCCCTAACAGTGGGCAGATCCTGTGACATCAGGGCACAGAGGTCTCCTATTGTCCTGGAAGAGGTGATGGCTGTTAAAAAAGCCACCTTTGCTCTGAGAGGTGTAATAATGAACAGGAGGCTAGTGGCTTGAAAGGGAGACCTATAAGGGCTGAGAACACTAGCTTCAAATCTCACTGTGGAGTAGGGTCTCTGATTGGCCTAGAAAGACTGTTTCCACCTTTTAGGAACTTGGTAGTCATAGGAATAGAGAATACAGTCCTGCCATAATATAGGAGAGAAATGCTGAAATTGTAGCCAAAAGGACTTTGATGGAGCTGACTGGCAAACTTGACTCTTTGAAGTGAAACAAATAGTCCAAGATATTTTGAATCATAGAATGAGTAAAAGAGATATCACATGGCTAGCCTCTCAGATGGAAAAATACTTCCACTTATTAAAGGTAAATAGCTCGTTTCCCACTATTAAGCAAGACACTCTGGACGGCCTCTGAACAGTGAGCCTCTTCTGGTTTTACCCATTGAGGAACCAGGCTGAGAGGTGCAGTCACTGAACATTCAGGTGCAACACCAGCCAGCGATTCTGCAATATGAGGCCCTTGACTAAAGGCAGGAGTAAAAGTTTCCTGATTGACTTTTTGTGCAAGTCTGAGAGCTATGGCTGCCTTGCCCATGCTGGTGCAATGAATATCATTTTGCCTTCCTCTTGCCTCAGCTTAAAAATGCTCTTGGGAATCAGGAGCACTGAATGGTAGGCATAGAGCAGGCTCCTATCTCGGAGGAAGAGAAACATTTTCAAGATGGACCTGGGGTTATGGCTGCCCTGGAATAGAAAAGAGGGTATTTCCTATTCTGAAGGGTTTGCAAATAAGTCCACTCTTGGGACTCCCCCTACTTGAAGTACTAATCTTTGAATAGCCATGTTGAGACACAGTTCCTGATCCAAGATGAGCAACTTGCACAACAGGTCTGCTAATCAATTTTGAACTATCAGTAGGTCTGATGAGAGTCAGGGAATTCCATATACAAAAGTGCCAAAGCCTGACTGCCTCCTGGCACCCCTGCTCTCTCCCCAACTTGTTGGCACAGAACATTGCTGTACTGTTGTCAGTAAGTACGTGGATAGTTCTGCCCTGCACATGAGGCAGAAAACGATGGTGCACTGTGGCGACTGCCTGTAACTCTAAAATGTTTATATACAGCCCAGCCTCCTGAGTGGACAAGACTTGAGCTTGCAGATCTCTCAGATACACTTCTCACCCCATGACTGAAGCCTCCGCTACCAAAGTCATAGGGGGGAAGGGTGGGGAGAAGGGGACCCCTCCTGCAAACATTGTCTTGGTTCATCCACCAATTCAAGGATAATAGGACATTGTCTTGAATACATACTAGTCTGTCCAGGTGATGTATCTGAGGGGCTACACCGACTTGAGCCACACCCATAACTCTCTGAGATGCAGCCTGGCATACAGGCAAGGAGCCCCATAAGTGAACACTGCCATATGCCCCAGGCTCTTGAAGCAGTTCTTCACTGACGTTTGGGGATGTCCCTTGAAGGATGCACGGAGGCCTTGCATAGATAGAAACCTTGGTAGCACTAGAAAACCGCTGGTCAGGGTTGAATTCAGGACTACCCCAATAAATTCTTTTCTCTACGGGGGTGCGAAGATCAATTTCTCTCTGTTCGCCTCCAGTCCTAAGCATGTAAATAGACAGTGTTTGATGGATATTTCCCTCCATCTGCTGATGGGAGTGACCCCACATCAGCAAGGGTATATCAGTAAATACCACTGGCAGAAGTGGGCTGCCACTACTGCCATACAATTGGCAAAAACCCTCTGTGGATGATAGGCCAGAGGGTTATGTCAGCTGGAAAGGGTCTCTTCCTCCAATGAACTTTAGAAATGTTCTGTGGCTTAGGTGGATCATGACATGGAAATACACATCCCTCAAGTCAAGGGCAGCATTCCAATCTCCCTGGATCTAATGAAGGTATAACAGTTGTGAAGAAAACCATATAGAACCGTAGCTTCTTCATGTACTTGTTCAAGATTCAAAGGTCCAAAATGGGACTGAGACCCCCTCATCCTGTTATGTCCTTTAGGGCTAACTCAGGCTAAGCAGCTGGGGATCACTTACTTATGCTTTAAAATTTTGCCCACTCCAAGTCCAAGCAGCATAGACACAAAGTTTCTTCTTGACAGGGATTTTTATTCTCTCCTCGCAGGGTTCAAGATGATGGGACGAGTCCTCATGCATATCTCTTCTACATGGGTGTAAGGGGAGCAATCTACAAAGTGTTCTTTATTTCACAATGGCTCATTTCACTTCAAAAGACTTTTTTGTGTGCAGGGCCAAACACCTTCTCTAGAAGGCCAGTCTTTACATTAATTAATGCTGCTTTCCTGTTTGGAAAGTTATACAGTTTGCATTGTAAACTTCTAACACTTAATATAATCTTAATATCTGTACCCCAGGTCATAAGTGAGATGAATACATGCAGCATCCTACAAGCATTTCATAAATACCAATATAAATCTAATGCCTATTTTAATAATACTAACACACAGGTGAATCAGACTGGTTTCCAGCTATGTATTGGCCAGTGCTCAGATGAGGCCTAGGGTCCTTGGCATGAACTGGCACCTGGTCTGCCTGCATCATACCCACATCAAACTCTGAGAAGGAGTAGGAGTATTCCAAAGGCCCAAGTAAAACGGTACAGAGTGTCATCATCAGAGATTAGGAGTGTGACTTACTGCAGTATTGGCAGCAACATCAGGGAGTTCTTGGCTATCAGTACCATGCACTGAGTTGGAATAGTTACTCTTGGTCTCTGAGTTGGCAGCAGGCACAATGGAAATGCTACCGCACCTGAAGTTGCTGGCAGTGCAGCAGGCCCCAGTGTGGAAGCCAACATGTACACCACATGTGATGGCCTCAGCAAGGCAATGTCAGTCTGAATGTTCAATGAGGACTCTACCAAGAGGCTCACCACTTTCTTCACAGGTGTGTAGGCTTATGGAGGAAGAGGAATATCCTCTGACTGAGGTGGTTCTGATGCTAGACCTCCTTGAAGATGTACCTGAGGTTCTTCATTTTGCTCCCTAGTTCTTGTCTTGAAGCCCCTGCAAATCGAACACTTATGCCTGACGTGACCCTCACCCAACCACTTCAGGCAGTGGGAGTGAGGGTCACTCACAGGCATCAGCTTGTGACTCCTGGAGCAGGGTTTGAAACAAAGGGACCTTGGGCAGAGCCTGGAGTCCACTGATTACTGACAGTCAGAACAATAGGTAGGTAGGAAGACAGTGTTATTCAATTTTGGGTCCTTGGACCCCCCTTTTCTTTCTAAGTACTACTAGCAACAACTAATGGTATAGTCACAGAAGGAGTGACCTGACAGCATGCTCTGACCACTGACGGTAAGAAGGGACTGGAGGATGGGCAGAACAGCTCTGCCCTTTTATTGCCTTGACTCAGAGCACCAGGGACATTAGGGTGCAGGCACAGAGACCCTATAGGTAGGGTGACCAGGGTAGGGTGACCAGGACTGTCCCTATGATTTCATAGGGACAGTCCTGACTTTTGGGCCTTTTTCTTATATGGGCTCCTATTAACCCCCACCCCCATCCCGATTTTTCACATTTGCTGTCTGGTAACCCTACCTATAGGTATTACTAGGGAAGACTCTCCAGCACTGGTACATGAGACATGCACACACTTAATGGACATATGCAATCGTTTAAAGAACTGAGGCATTTAAAAAAAAATCTTTCTGTACTATTTCTCACTTTTTATTCCACATATTAAAAATGTCTGTGTGGAACTCCAACTATGCTTGACACAGCAAAAGATTTTTATTCAAAATGTACTGGATGCCACAGAGGTTGCACAAGAAAGACTTTATCCTCTGATCTTTGCGGGCACTGTAACAAAGAAAGAGGAACCCTGATCCATATGCTATATAACTTTTCAACTGTCAGGAAGCTGTGGAAAGAGGCAGTCACAAAAAATAAAATGGTGCTTGGCTTCAGCAGCCAAACCTCAACTGAAAATCATATCTCAGATTATTTACCTGCTAACCTGTGTTTAACTCCACCAGAAAGACTCTGGTTCTTGACGGCTGCAATGATCACCAAGCATAAAATGGAAGAGTGGGCTTATGCCCAAGAATAGAACAGTGGTATCTGGACCTGTTTGAGTTAGCAGCCAAACAAAGAATATCTTATCACTGTAGACCCCATACTTTTTCAACATTTTTTTTTAATCCAAATGTATCTAATAGTTCAAAAATGCCAGACCTCCATTCCACTAACCTTGTCCTCTTTTCCCTTCCCACCCCAGTGTTCTACTCCCATTCACAGACATCTCCTACTTTATTACTGACCCTAATATGTTCTTTCTATGTAATAGTGTCTGGTTTTATATTGTCTGGTCTTACAGATTTGACAAGTTGTAAAATTGTGTAATTGCATAGAATCATAGAAATGTAAGACTGGAAGGGACCTCCATAGCTCATCTAATCCAGGCTCCTGCACTGAGGCAGGAGTAAGTATTATCTAGACCATTCCTGTTAGATTTTTGGCTAACCTATTCTTAAAAACCTTCAAAGACAGATATTCCACAACCTCTTCAGGTATTTTGTTCCAGTGCTTAATTATCCATACATTTAGGAAGCTTTTTCCTAATGTCCAACCTGAAACTGCCCTTGCTGCAATTTAAGCCCATTGCTTTATGACTTTCTCCAATTTGTCCCCATCTTTCCTGAAATGTAGCACCCAAACTGGACACAATACTCCAGCTGAGGCCATATCTGCACAGAGTAGAGGGGAAGAATTTCTACATGTCTTGCTTACAACACTCCTGCTAAATCATCCCAGAATGATGTTTGTGTGTGTTTTTTTTTTCTCCCCCCGCAACAGTTACACTGATTCATATTGAGCTTGTGATCCACTATGACCCCCAGATCCCTTTCTGCAGTACTCCTTCCTAGGCATCATTTCCCATTTTGTATGTGTGCAACGGATTATTCCTTCCTACATGGATTACTTTGCATTTGTCCTTATTGAATTTCATCCTATTTATGTCAGACCATTTCTCCCATTTGTGCAGATCATTTTGAATTTTAATTTTATCCTCCAAAGCACTTGCTTGGTATCCTCCCAGCTTGGTATTGTCCACAAACTTTATAAGTGTACTCTCTATGCCATTTTCCAAATAATTGATGAAGATATTGATCAGAACTGGACCCAGAACTGATCCTTGCGAGACCCCACTCGACTTGCCCTTCCAGCTTGACTGTGAACCACTGATAAACTACTCTCTGGGAACAGTTTTCCAACCACTTATACACCCACCTTATAGTAGCTCCATCTGTTATATTTCCTTAGTTTTTTTATGAGAAGGTCATACGAGACAGTATCAAAAGCCTTACTACAGTCAAGATATACCACATCTACTGGTTCCCTACTATCCATAAGGCTTGTTACCCTGCCAAAGAAAGCTAATAGGTTGGTTTGACACAATTTGTTCTTCACAAATCCATGTTGACTGTTACTTATCACCATATTTTCCTTCCAGGTGTTCACAAATTGATTGCTTAATTATTTGCTCCATTATCTTTCCTGTACTGAAGTTAAGCTGACTGATCTGCAATACCCTGGGGTTGTCCTTATTTCCCTTTTTATAGATGGGCACTATATTTGCCCTTTTCCAGTCCTGTGAAATCTCTCCCATCTTCCTTACTTTTTGAAGTTAATCATGAATACCTCATATCTCCTAAGTCAGCTTCTTGAGTATTTTTGGATGTATTTTATCGGTCACTGGTGACTTATCCTCCTCTTTATAACAACTTTTTACATACTTGAATACTGTTACAAATCCCCTCTCTTAGTCTTTTCTTCTCCAGACAAAACATAGCCAATATTTTCAATCTTTCTTCATAGGTCATATTTTCTAGACCTTTGACTATTTTCACTGGAGAAAGTCCAGAGGAGAGCAATCCGTCTGCCTCTTTCCTGAAGTGTGGTACCCAGAACTGGACACAGTACTCCAGTTGAGGTCTTTTCAGTGCTGAGCAGAGTAAAAATTAGTTCTTTTGTCTTGCTTACAACACTCCTACAAAATTCTATTGGCGATCCCATGAAGTGTGTCGTATTTGGCAACACCCAAGCTGTAAGTGATTTACCACTTTGTACTTTCATTGTCTTTCTTTATGAAAATTTAAAAAATCATTCAGATCCAATAAAATGTCTCTGGAATAATGACCACCTTGACAGAAAACGAACTCAAAACACCCTACTTTATACTGTATTATGGTGGGTGCATTTAAAAAGTTGTTCAGTAGTAGGTCACTTTAAACACACCTCGTCCTGCCATGTGTCCTTACCGTTCCAATGTGGCCTCCTATACTGTTTAAATATTTACTCTTTACAGCCACCTCATCACTCATAAAACCAATCTCGTACAGTTCAAACCTGATGCCCTACTCTATTCTAACTATAATCTTACTACAGTGTCCTACTCTGTTGTTTTGGGTAAGTGAAAGCTGATTAATTACAGTGGTTCTTTTTATTCAGAGCATATATAATTCTGCTTTTGTTAACTAACTTTAACAGATGGAAAAAATACTGCTTTGTTAAAGTTTCAATTACAAGTAATATACATCTTTGATGGTAGGTTTACACTTCAAGCCTAAGGTGTAAATTCCATCTTGAGGAGACATAGCTGCACTAACTGGGATCAAGCTAGTGTGCTAAAAGCAGAGTGCATCTGTGGTAGCATGAGTGGTGGGAGAGGCTAGCCACCCCAAGTAAATGCCTAGCATTTCAGATAAGTACAAACAAAGGGCAGCGAGCTCCTCCTGCTGCAGATACTACCGCAGCTATCCTCTGTTTTTGGCACACTAGCTTGTTCAGAGTGAGCCTAGGTATATATCTCCTCGAGATCACATTCACGCCTTCCAGCTCTAGTGTAGTCATACCCCTGGGTCATCCAACATGTTCTCTTACAAGAAGAGAAGCATGGATTAGCATTTCTGATACTTTTAAGGGTTTTTTTTTTATTTTTAAATCATTGCCACACATCGTGCAAGCCTCTTTCATTCATCATGGAAAAAGTAGGGTATAAACCCAATTTCCCTCTTCTCCTGCAACTTTACAGGTCACCTTCAAATATGCAAAGAAATTAATCTAAGCTTTTCACAGCACAAGTCCTTACTCATTTCAATGTGCGAATATCACAGGACCCTCAAATTAGTGGGTATTCTTACACAGTTCAACCTTTGGTGAGATGAATCCTCTGTGAAGTCATCTTTCCCTTCTGCTCTCCACCCATTTTATTTCTCCCTTTGTGACAAGGGCCCTGAATTCTGGCAATTTTCACTTTGGTTGACACAATTCAGTTGGAACCACTCAACATTACTTGAGCTTTGATCAAGAAAAATGATGCAGATGATACTAAACTGCTCAAGATAGTCAAGACCAAAGCAGACTCTGAAGAACTTCAAAAAGATCTCAAAAAACTAAGTGATTGGACAACAAAATGGCAAATGAAATTTAATGTGGATAAATGTAAAGTAATGCACATGGGAAAAAATAACCCCAACTATACATACAATATGATGGGGGCTAATTTAGCTACAACCAAACAGAAGAAATCTTGGAAAAGAGAAGACTAAGGGGGGATATGATAGAGGTATATAAAATCATGAGTGGTGTGGAGAAAGTGAATAAGAAAAAGTTATTTACATGTTCCTATAAGAACTAGGGGCCACCAAATGAAATTAATGGGTAGTAGGTTTAAAACAAATAAAAGGAAGTTCTTCACTTAGCGCACAGTCAATCTGTGGAACTCCTTGCCTGAGGAGATTGTGAAGGCTAGGACTATAACAGGGTTTAAAAGAGAACTGGATAAATTCATGGAGGTTAAGTCCATTAATGGCTATTAGCCAGGATGGGCAAGGAATGGTGTCCCTAGCCTCTGATTGTCAGAGAGTGGAGATGGATGGCAGGAGAGAGATCACTTGATCATTATCTGTTAGGTTCACTCCCTCTGGGACACCTGGCATTGGCCACTGTCGGTAGACAGGATACTGGGGTGGATGGACCTTTAGTCTGAGCCAGTATGGCCATTCTTATCTTCTAACCCCTTCCTTTACCATCTTGTTTTATGTTAAAAAAATGAGTTATAATATTTGGACATTGCAGGGCAAATAGGACTATGCTTTTTTTAACAAGAAGAGAAGTTGAAGCTAAAAAAGCCAGTTTAAAGAAACATTTGTTCAGGGAATAAGGCTGAAATACTGAAGTATTTATGAAGAGTACAAAGCCAAACCTGGAAATTTTAAAGAGCTTCCAAAAATAGTTCCAACTTTCCTTCAGAGTTGGTGTGGCCTGATATTCCATGTCATTATCAGTACAGGATCCTTCTCTCCATACTAGTTACTAAACACATAACTGCAGCTCTGATATAATGAAACACGGATGTTGCCATCTTGTAACAGGGGCTAACTTTTATACACTTTTTTTAAAATGGCAACCCCAAGGGTGAGATAAGAAAGAAGCAGAATACCCTTGACTTGGTCTGCTTTATCCAGATACTAAGTTACTGCCCAACACAGCAGAGCCTATTAAGTATATTTTAGTTCAGTAAATAATTCTCTTCTCCAGAAGTTTTGGGAGTTCTGTCCAAGGATAGTAAGATCAGGCCCTAAGATATTAAATAAAGTTACATGTTCAGTTTTTGTAGAAATTGTACTGTAGCTACTTTTGCCCAATCTCATGTCAATGGAACCAAGAGACATCATCACCCTCTTGCTGCTTTTTGATGCTTTAATACACAGAGAGCAGATTTGTGAAAGTGACATTCTTAGTCATCTTTCAGGGCAGAACTTCACTTTAGTGTATTTGTGATTGTATTGCAGCAGCAGCAACCAAAAGTCCCACTCAGGATCAGAGACCCAGGATGCTAACTTCTGCTGTGTGTGTACCTGTGCTGAAGGGAGTCTGTTTAAATTATGGGACAACTGCAAAAACAGCGGAGAGAGAGGTAAGCATCAAATTAGCTACTCTTGATTTCTCCGCATACAGTTTTTGCACCAGTGTAACGCCTGTGGGCACAGGCTGTATCACTGAGCCCTGGTCTACACTAGGACTTTAGGTTGAATTTAGCAGCGTTAAATCGATGTAAACCTGCACCCGTCCACACGATGAAGCCATTGTCGTCGACTTAAAGGACTCTTAAAATCGATTTCCTTACTCCACCCCTGACAAGTGGATTAGCGCTTAAATCGGCCTTGCCAGGTTGAATTTGGGGTACTGTGGACACAATTCAATGGTATCGGCCTCCGGGAGCTATCCCAGAGTACTCCATTGTGACCGCTCTGGACAGCACTCTCAACTCAGATGCACTGGCCAGGTAGACAGGAAAAGAACCGCGAACTTTTGAATCTCATTTCCTGTTTGGCCAGCGTGGCAAGCTGCAGGTAACCATCCAGAGCTCATCAGCAGAGGTGACCATGATGGAGTCCCAGAATCGCAAAAGAGCTCCAGCATGGACTGAACGGGAGGTACGGGATCTGATCGCTGTATGGGGAGAGGAATCCGTGCTATCAGAACTCCATTCCAGTTTTCGAAATGCCAAAACCTTTGTCAAAATCTCCCAGGGCATGAAGGACAGAGGCCATAACAGGGACCTGAAGCAGTGCCCCGTGAAACTTAAGGAGCTGAGGCAAGCCTACCAGAAAACCAGAGAGGCGAACGGCCGCTCCGGGTCAGAGCCCCAAATATGCCGCTTCTATGATGAGCTGCATGCCATTTTAGGGGGTTCAGCCACCACTACCCCAGCCGTGTTGTTTGACTCCTTCAATGGAGATGGAGGCAACACGGGAGCAGGTTTTGGGGACAAAGAAGATGATGATGATGAGGTTGTAGATAGCTCACAGCAAGCAAGCGGAGAAACCGGTTTTCCCTGATAGCCAGGAACTGTTTCTCACCCTGGACCTGGAGCCAGTACCCCCCGAACCCACCCAAGGCTGCCTCCTGGACCCGGCAGGCAGAGAAGGGACCTCCGGTGAGTGTACCTTTTAAAATACTATACATGGTTTAAAAGCAAGCATGTGAAAGGATTAATTTGCCCTGGCATTCGCAGCTCTCCTGGATGTACTCCCAAAGCCTTTGCAAAAGGTTTCTGGGGAGGGCAGTCTTATTGCGTCCTCCATGGTAGGACACTTTACCACTCCAGGCCAGTAACATGTACTCGGGAATCATTGTACAACAAAGCACTGCTGTGTATGTTTGCTGGCATTCAAACAACATCTGTTCTTTATCTCTCTGTGTTATCCTCAGGAGAGTGAGATATCATTCATGGTCACCTGGTTGAAATAGTGTGCTTTTCTTCAGGGGACACTCAGAGGTGCCCGATCCTGCTGGGCTGTTTGCCTATGGCTGAACAGAAATGTTCCCCGCTGTTAGCCATGGGGAGGGTTGAGGGGGTAGCCACGCGGTGGGGGGAGGCAAAATGCGACCTTGTAACGAAAGCACGTGTGCTATGTATGTAATGTTAACAGCAAGGTTTACCCTGAAAGAGTGTAGCCACTGTTTTATAAAATGTGTCTTTTTAAATACCGCTGTCCCTTTTTTTTCTCCACCAGCTGCATGTGTTTCAATGATCACAGGATCTTCTCCTTCCCAGAGGCTAGTGAAGATTAGAAAGAAAAAAAAACGCACTCGTGATGAAATGTTCTCCGAGCTCATGCTGTCCTCCCACACTGACAGACCACAGACGAATGCGTGGAGGCAAATAATGTCAGAGTTCAGGAAACAAATAATGTCAGAGTTCAGGAAAGCACAAAATGACCGGGAGGAGAGGTGGCGGGCTGAAGAGAGTAAGTGGCGGGCTGAAGACAGGGCTGAAGCTCAAAGGTGGCGGCAGCGTGATGAGAGGAGGCAGGATTCAATGCTGAGGCTGCTGGAGGATCAAACCAATATGCTCCAGTGTATGGTTCAGCTGCAGCAAAGGCAGCTGGAGCACAGACTGCCACTACAGCCCCTGTGTAACCAACCACCCTCCTCCCCAAGTTCCATAGCCTCCACACCCAGACGCCCAAGAACGCGGTGGGGGGGCCTCTGGCCAACCAGCCACTCCACCACCGAGGATTGCCCAAAAAACAGAAGGCTGACATTCAATAAATTTTAAAGTTGTAAACTTTTAAAGTGCTGTGTGGCATTTTCCTTCCCTCCTCCACTACCCCTCCTGGGCTACCTTGGTAGTCATCCCCCTATTTGTGTGATGAATGAATAAAGAATGCATGAATGTGAAGCAACAATGACTTTATTGCCTCTGCAAGCGGTGATCGAAGGGAGGTGGTTAGCTTACAGGGAAGTAGAGTGAACCAAGGGGCGGAGGGTTTCATCAAGGAGAAACAAACAGAATTTTCACACCATAGCCTGGCCAGTCATGAAACTGGTTTTCTTCTCTGATGCGTACCGCGCCCTCCTGTGCTCTTCTAACCGCCCTGGTGTCTGGCTGCGCATAACCAGCAGCCAGGCGATTTGCCTCAACCTCCCACCCCACCATAAACATCTCCCCCTTACTCTCACAGATATTGTGGAGCACACAGCAAGCAGTAATAACAGTGGGAATATTGGTTTCGCTGAGGTCTAAGTGAGTCAGTAAACTGTGCCAGCGCTCCTTTAAACGTCCAAATGCACATTCTACCACCATTCTGCACTTGCTCAGCCTGAAGTTGAACAGCTCCTGACTACTGTCCAGTCTGCCTGTGTACGGCTTCATGAGCCATGGCATTAAGGGGTAGGCTGGGTCCCCAAGGATACATATAGGCATTTCAACATCCCCAACAGTTATTTTCTGGTCTGGGAATAAAGTCCCTTCCTGCAGCTTTTGCAACAGACCAGAGTTCCTGAAGATGCGAGCGTCATGTACCTTTCCCGGCCATCCCACGTTGATGTTGGTGAAACGTCCCTTGTGATCCACCAGAGCTTGCAGCACTATTGAAAAGTACCCCTTGCGGTTTATGTACTCGCCGGCTTCATGCTCCGGTGCCAAGATAGGGATATGGGTTCCGTCTATGGCCCCACCACAGTTAGGAAATCCCATTGCAGCAAAGCCATCCACTATGACCTGCACATTTCCCAGGGTCACTATCCTTGATATCAGCAGATCTTTGATTGCGTGGGCTACTTGCATCACAGCAGCCCCCACAGTAGATTTGCCCACTCCAAATTGATTCCCAACTGACCGGTAGCTGTCTGGCATTGCAAGCTTCCACAGGGCTATCGCCACTCGCTTCTCAACTGTGAGGGCTGCTCTCATCATGGTATTCACCTCAGGGCAGGGGAAAGCAAGTCACAAAGTTCCATGAAAGTGCCCTTACACATGCGAAAGTTTCGCAGCCACTGGGAATCGTCCCAGATCTGCAACACTATGCGGTCCCACCAGTCTGTGCTTGTTTCCCAAGCCCAGAATCGGCGTTCCACAGCATGAACCTGCCCCATTAGCACCATGATGCATGCATTGGCAGGGCCCATGCTTTGAGAGAAATCTGTGTCCATGTCCTGATCACTCACGTGACCACGCTGACATCGCCTCCTCGTCCAGTATCGCTCTGCCAGGTTCTGGTGCTGCATATACTGCTGGATAATGCGTGTGGTGTTTAATGTGCTCCTAATTGCCAAAGTGAGCTGAGCGGCCTCCATGCTTGCCTTGGTATGGCGTCCGCACAGAAAAAAGGCACGGAATGATTGTCTGCCGTTGCTCTGACGGAGGGAGGGGCGACTGACGACATGGCTTACAGGGAATTAAAATCAACACAGGGGGTGTCTTTACATCAATGAGTATTTCAAGCAGGACTTCATGGAGGGTTCCAATAAGAAATGGTGCACTTAAATAATTGTTCTTATTGGAACAAGCAGGTTGGTCTGGCCTCTGATTGATACATGGCTAGAGTTACCTCACTGCACCTTCTCTGTGAGTGACTGCAGTGTGACCTAGAGGAATGAGTTCCCTAGACGGGGGAGGGGACGGTTACAAAACAAATCTGGTCTATTTCTTGTTTTGATCTACTCCATCTATCTTTTACATCTTTGGCTGGCAGCAGACGGTGCAGAAGGACTGCAAGCCATCCACATCTCATGGCTGCTCGGCAGAAGACGGTGCAGTAGGACTGCTAGCCATCCTCATCTCTTGCCTGCCTAGCAGAAGATGGTACAGTAGGACTGCTAGCAATCCGTATTGCCTGCCTGCTCACCATAAGATGGTTCAATAGGACTGACTGCAGGACTAAAGAGAATGACCTGGTCAAGTGACTCCAAATTTAGTCCCTGCGCACGTGTGGCCAGGAGCACCTCGGACATGACGATGACGGCTACCAGTTGTACTGTACCGTCTGCTGCCACAAGGCAATGGGTTGATGCTGCTGTGTAGCAATGCAGTACCACGTCTGCCAGCACCCAGTAGACATACGGTGATGGTTACCTGAGCGGACTCCATGCTTGCCACGGTATGGCGTCTGCACAGGTAACTCAGGAAAAAAGGCGCGAAACGATTGTCTGCCCTTGCTTTCACGGAGGAAGGGAGGGAACGGGGGCCTGATGATATGTACCCAGAACCACCCGCGACAATGTTTTAGCCCCATCAGACATTGGGATCTCAACCCAGAATTCCAATGGGCAGCGGAGACTGCGGGAACTGTGGGATAGCTACCCACAGTGCAATGCTCCAGAGGTCGACTCTAGCCTCGGTACGGTGGAAGCACTCCGCCGAGTTAATGCACTTAGAGCATTTTCTGTGGGGACACACACACTCAAATATATAAAAACGATTTCTAAAAAACCAACTTCTATAAATTCGACCTTATTTCGTAGTGTAGACATACCCTCAGTGTGTTTATAGCGGTATAATACTTGCCTTGCTTGTTTAACGTAACAGCTATAGTGAAATCAGTGCCACAACAACCGTTGTAGAACAGAATCTCAGATCGCTAGGTGCTGCCCTAGAGACAGGAACTTTCTCAATCCGCCCCACTGCATTTGCAGGCTGCTCTGTTCCCAGGAAGGTCGCACCAGCGTCAAGCCGCTACTGCTGTGGAGACACAGCCCACCCCAGCCCCACTCCGCCCAGCAGCGCCTCCTGCCGGCTGTCCGCGCTCTTCTCCCCATCGCCTCCCCACAGGCTGCTCTCTCCCGAGTCAGCCCGTCCGCCGCCGCCTCCCCAGCCATCTGCCCGCTCCTCTGCCCTCCCTCAGGCCAGTACCACCAGCCAGAGACACCCCAGCCCCTCTCGGCCCTTCACTGCTCCCCGCTCCCGGGCGGGTGCGACTGACCTGCGCGGCAGGGCTCCCGGGCTGGTACCATCACGGGCTGCTCCCCCATGCCTCTGGGCTCTCACGGAGTGCTGGGCGCAGCGTCTCCTCACAGCCACATCCCGGCCTCCAGCCCCGCCCGGCGCTGCACCGGCCCCCACCTCCCTCAGCCACTCCCGCCCAGGTGCGGAGGCTGCGGCCGGAGCCCTGCCCCTGCTCGCCTCATTGTGGTGTCACGGTGACGGGGCCGTGGGGAATCCAGGGCAAAGGGGAGCTCAGAGGGGATAAAGCACTGACTGTACCGGCGCTTTTCAGCGCTAAAACTTTTGTCGCTCGGGGGGTGTTTCTTCACACTGTTTTTAGCGCTGAAAGTGGCAGTGTAGACACAGCCTATGGCGGCTTCCTGCCCGCCCGCGCTGCGCCACTCCGGGAGGCAGTCAGCATGTCCCTGCGGCCCTGGGGAGGGGGGTGGAGGGAAAGTCTCCACACGCTGCCCTGGCCCCGGGCCTGGCCCCAGCCCCGAGCTGCTGCAAGAGGGGTCTGCGGGTCGCTTTCAGGAGCCGACACCGCACAAGGTAAGTGTGGACCTCCTGGCCCCCTCCTGCACCCCTGCCCCAGCCCAGAGCCTTCACCCAGCACCCAAACTCTCTCCCAGAGCCTTGAGGGGGAGACCTTGGACCTGTTCTGGGCACCACCAAAAATTATCCAAACCTGCCTCCTCTGCCAGCATCTCTGGAATATAAGGGAAGTTCATAGTCTGTTCATGACATGTCCCAGGCCTCCTTCTCAGGCCCTGGCTGTGCTGCAGGGATGTTGCAGGTCAGACACTTGCTCTGGTGGTGGCCATATGCATACAGGCTCTACGTGGCAGGACCCTTCTTCTCAGTGTCAGCCCCCACTGTCGGGGTTACGATCCCCTTCCAAGTCTGGCCTGCCAGGCCTCTTGGCTGGGGGCATCTCCCTGCGCTGGGCCTGTTGCCCAGGGTCCCCTGTCACTTCTCCCCAGCTGCTCACTGCACCTGGCTTCGGACTGCTCCAGCCCCAGCTCCACTCTGCCTCAGCACTGATGCTGCTCTGGCTCCTGCCCCCTGGGTTGCTTTTTCTGGACCCTCTGGCTCTGTGCTGCAGTTCTCTTCCCAGCACAGGGCTGCTCTCTGGGCTGCTTCTGTGGCTCTGCTCCCAGCACGGATCTACTTCCTCGGCTGCTTCTCTGGCTGGTGTAGCCCTGCTCTCCAGCTCAGTTTGGGCTCCTGCTCTCTCCTTAGGTCTGGCCCCACTCTGTCCCAGGTAGTTCCAGCTCACACAGAAGATGGGGACCCCCCCGCCGACTCCCTGATTAGCCTGCCCACCCTGTCAATGAGGCTAACCTGGAGCATTGGCCTCTCCCTGTTGTTCCTGCGGACTGTCAGTCTCAGGGTCCTGATTTTGCATCGACCCTTCCCCTTTCTTTTGGTACTAGGAGGTGGCCAACCAAAAAAAAAACACACTGAGTTTTAGTAAGGGGCCAACAGCCCCTTACATAAGTCATTATGAACCCTAAGCCTCACATGGGATAGACCACATGAGGGTACAGCAAGCATGCAGAAAGAGGGCCTGTGGGCCTCTGGAATGCCAAATAAAGAGTCTGTGTTCTGGCTCTGCATAGACTGACACCATAGGCCTTGGTAGGAGTAACTTTAGGGACTGGGGAGGGCCTTTAGTTTCCACAAAACATTCACCACAATTGGCATGGAGAGGCTGTGGCTGCATTGTAACAGTAGTAACATGGGAGGTGTGCTGCAGCTTTGGGTCCTGCCTCTTTGTTGTGGTGTGTGACTTGATCACTCAGGTTCTATGCAGGTGAAATTTTCACCCCACAGGAATTTTCTGCACATGCCAATGAGCAAAATGGGTGCAGCGTGTACACACCCGCAGTGTGATTCACTGTGTTTGTTCTTGCTATATGTAATCATAAAAAGATACTAACTTTGTTACCTAGTGGTTTCAGAACAGATCTTGTTTTTCTTGTTTTGAGCTGATGAAAGTGAAGTCAAATTTATTTGTCAATGACATAAAAATCCAATGCTTTAACTTTTTTTAAGACATTGATGCAAAGTTCAATTTGCTAGATAAGCTATATCAATTACAGATATCCCATATTATTCAGACTGATAATGTATTTGGAGTGTTGTGTTTGATTTCTGCCTCAAAGCTGAGAATTATATTCCAAATTTTAAACATGTCCATTTTAAACAGAGATTCTTACTACAAGAGATATGCAGTTTGTTGTTGTTAACTTTAAAGCTTCAAAACAAACTTTAAATATTTGGGAACAAACTCTTTTTTTCTTATAGTGTAAGCGTGGTTATATGACTAATTCAATTTAAAGGAGCTTCTTGTTCAGAAAATACTAAGGCAGCTACCTGGATAATCATTGGAGTGTATTGTGAAAAGAATCATCATTTTGATAACTTCTCAGGCAAACCCCAGGAAGGGGTAAGTTTGGACCATATTCAATGTCCAAGAACTGCGTAAGGACACAGTGCTCCTATTTATGAAAAGAAAAAAATTGTCCCTTGAGAGACTGATGATCCAAAGCACTACGGGTGCTATGGGGATAGTAACAGAAAAAGAAATAGATATAAAGAAATCTGAGCTAATAATTAAAAAAACGTAAAAGCAATCAAAACAATAGCAATTATTTAACTACAAAGTCTTGAATAACATAACCACATAATTTAGAGCAATGCTGCCAGCAGTATTTATTAACAAACCTAAACAATTTGTCTAGCATCCAAATAGATATTGGCCATCATATAATATGTTTTCTGTTCTTACCTTTTGCTTCTAAAATCTGGATGTTTGGGTAGATGATTGGCTCATTTGGCTGGTAAACATCAGCATTCTTCATGACTGGCTGAGAACCCACTTTGATTGCAAATTTGTACCAAACCCTTTCATTTATATTAGGGCTGTCAATTAATCGCAGTTAACTCACAAAGTAACTCAAAAAAATTAATCATGATTAAAAAAATCAATTGCAATTAATTGCACTGTTAAACAATAGAATACCAATTGAAATATATTAAATATTTTGGATGTTTTCTACATTTTTAAATATATTGGTTTCAATTGCAACACAGTATGCAAAGTGTACAGTGCTCACTTTATATTATTTTATTACAAATATTTGCACTGTAAAAATGGCAAACAAAAGAAATAGTATTTTTCAATTCACTTCATACAAGTACTGTAGTGCAATCTCTTTATCATGAAAGCTGAACTTAAGTTTAGAATTATGTACAAAAAACCTACATTCAAAAATAAAACAATGTAAAACTTTAGAGCCTACAAGTCCACTCAGTCCTACTTCTTGTTTAGCCAATCACTAAGACAAACAAGTTTGTTTACATTTACGGGAGATAATGCTGCCTACTTCTTATTTAAATGTCACCTGAAAGTGAAAACAGGCATTCACATGGTACTTTTGTAGCCAGCATTGCAAAGTATTTACATGCCAGTTATGCTAAACATTCGTATGCGCCTTCATGCTTTCGCCACCATTCTAGAAGATATGCTTCTTTGCTGATGGTGCTCATTTAAAAAAATGCATTAATTAAATTTGTGACTGAACTCCTGGGAGGAGAATTGTATGTCTCCTACTCTGTTTTACTTGCATTCTTCCACTATTTCATGTTATAGCAGTCTCAGATGATGACCCAGCACATGTTGTTCATTTTAAGACCACTTTCACTGCAGATTTGACAAAACACAAAGAAGGTACCACTGTGAGATGTCTAAAGATAGCTACAGCACTCTAAAACTCAAGGTTTTAGAATCTGAAGTGCCTTCCAAAATCTGAGAGGGATAAGGTGTAGAGCATGCTTTCAGAAGTCATAAAAGAGTAACACTTTGGTGTAGAAACTACAGAACTCAAACCACCAGAAAAGAAAATCAACCTTTCTGCTGGTGACATCTGACTCAGATGGTGAAAATGAAGATGCGTCAGTCTGCACTGCTTTGGATGGTTATCAAGCAGAACCTGTTATCAGCATGGACACATGTCCTCTGGAACAGTGGTTGAAGTATGAAGGGACATATGAATCTCTAGTGCATCTGGCACATAAATATCTTGCAGTGACAGCTACAACAGTGCCATGTGAATGCCTGTTCTCACTTTCAGGTGATATTGTAAACAAGAAGCGGGCAGCATTATCTCCTGCAAATGTAAACAAACTTGTTTTAGTGATTTGGCTGAACAAGAAGTAGGACTGAATGGACTTGTAGGCTCTAAAGTTTTACATTTTTTTTATTATAATGCAGGGTTTTTTGTACATAATTCTACACTTAAGTTCAGCTTTCACAATAAAGATATTGCACTACAGTACTTGTATGAGATGAATTGAAAAATACTATTTCTTTTGTTTGCCATTTTTACTGTACAAATATTTGTAATCAAAAATATTTTTTTAATAAAATGCTTGACAGCCCTAATTTATATATAAATTTTCCTCCATTCTTTCTGTTTCAAGTCCAGGCATGACCGGAAAAAATTTTGCTACTATGGAATGTATTTTTTTAAACAGCAATACTAAGAAGCAACAAAACCTGAACACACAGCTAGCAAACTTACTTATGTTTCAACTGTGCCGTTTATCCACTGGTTCCTGTGTTCTGGAGACGAAAGATTGAAGAGCAAAAATGCTAAGCACAGTAGAAATGAAGACAGAGTATAACAGAGCAGTAGCACTGGCAGTATGCCGGCTAGCAGCAGAACAGACTGCACAATTTAAACATTTGGGATCCAATATTGCATTCACTTTTTATAAGGTTCAATTTACTTTGTAGCAAACTTGATGTAGCTATTGCATCAAGGTCACTGTGGCTAAGGGGCTCTAGCAAAAGGGAGAATTGGACTCAAGAAAAGTGAGGTAACAAAAAGTTTGAGGTAACATGACAATTGCAGTGAGTCATGCTCACTTTTAGTAAAACTGACTATTGTAAAAGCTACAGTATATCAAGGGACCATTACAAAAGTCTGCCCCCTTACTCTGTGGAAGTCATGTGGATATTAGGTTTGGGTGAGTTATCCCAGTTACTTAATCTGGCCCTGAGCCTGCAATGATTTATATATCTGCTTAACTTTTTGCGTATAAATAGTCAATGGGACAACTCATGCCAAATAGGCAATTGGATTGGGACCCTTAGTCTCAATGTAATAGTTAAAATTGAGGTAATTGGATATGTTTGTACAATTTTAAACTTTCCAAGGTTTGAAAATGCCTTTTCTCTGAAAACACAACTTTCCTTCTAATATTATATGAATGTAGAGCTTTTTCTTCAGTGTAACTGCTTTTGTAATCATAGGGGCAAATTCTCCACTAAAGTCAGTGGAGTTATGTTGGTAAACAATTTGGCCCTTCTTGTGCAATCCGTTGCTCATCTTGATGGTATTAGTTCTATAACTTCAAAATAAGTCCTCCTAAAAGATATAATTAATAATCCACTTTGGAGTGAAAGAACAAAAATAAATTCACTTCCCCAAAACAGTAAAGAAAGCTGTTGTAGCTAAGTCAGAAAACATATCTCTCTAACTTTGAAACCAGAAACAAACATTCTTGACAGTGTATTAACATGTACATCAAATTTTTTTTAGGCCCTGATCCATCAGTAAGTTCTGCATAGGGAGACCTCCTCATTGCAAGAGCAGGATCAGAGTCCAGACACCCTCTTTAGACTCTTACCAAAAAAAACCCCACCTAATGTGCTGCTCCTTCAGCAGCCCAGGGAGAATAGGTTATTTTAGTTACAGAATGGAATGTTTTAATCTGTGTTGTATAATATCTTTAACTTTGGATCAGTTGTTCCTTGTGTTTATTAAGCCACAGAAGGAGCTGTAACAATAATTTCAAACTTTTCTGTCTCTAAGAAAAAAAATCCAATGAATAAAAATCCAAAACTAAAAATCCAGAACTACAGAAAGACATAATTAATGTTAACAAATTATTTTAGAACATATAGTATATGGGATTATCATGTAAAGGTGTATGTGAGTAAGTGTATTTGTGATTCTATGTGTACTGTACTTGTGACGGACTTTGGAACTATTTAAGAAGAAAGGTGCCATATAATAGTGATTTATTAACAGTGTTATATTTTTATATATTTTGGGCGAGAGCAACTGGTATAAGTTGTTGTAGCTCTGTTTACTTCAGTAGAACTATGCTAATTTATACCAATAGAAGATTGGGCCCTGTGTGTAATGTGACATTTATTATATGGACTAGGACATACCTAAATGATCAATTAATGTGTGGCATGCTGGGGTGTAAATTTACAGTGCTCCAGTGTGCTGTATGCTAACTTTCTGGGTGGACCCTCCTGCTGTGCACTAAAAGTTCCTTAGTGCACACTGATACACTGCTGTTTTGAACTGCTTTCACTTCTTTATAGGGGTATTAATGTTTGTGATGTACTCAGTTGTTATAGCAATGAACACTGTGTAAGTACCAAGAGATTAGATGCATCATGGGCAGCATGGGAAAAGGTATTGAGATAAGAGAAGCACGAAATAATGAGTTAGATTCTGATTTACACCAGTCTGAATCAGGATTAGCTGAAGTCAGTAAAATCAGTATCAGTGAAATGAGAGAATCTGGCTCAGGCCTGGTCTACACTACAAAGTTAGGTCGACATATGCCACGTTAGGTCGAGTTAATAATGTATGTGTCTACACTACAGCGTCCCTTCCGCTGACCTAAAGGGCTTGTAAAGTTGACTTCTGTACTCCACCTCCACAAGAGGCACAGTGCTTCAGTCACCGTCCATGCATCGACATGGGGACAATGTAGACACTGCACAGCAATTCGAACGAATTGGCCTCCAGGAGCTGTCCCACAGTGCTCCACTGTGACCGCTCTGGAGATCACTTTCAACTCCACTGCACTTCAGCCAGGTACACAGGAAGCAGCTGCCCTCCTATTAAAGCCCCAGGAACTTTTGAATTTTCAATTCCTGTTTGATCGGCCTGGAGAGTTCATCAACACAGCTGATGGTGGATGCTCAAGGCCGCAAATGCACTCTGGCATGGAGCACACAGGAGGTAGTGGATCTTATTGCTGTGTTGGGGGAAAAGTCTGTGCAGGCAGAGCTCCGAACCAGCAGAAGAAACACTAACATTTATGCCAAAATCGCACAGGGCATGGGGGAGAAGGGCTACACCAGGACACACAGCAGTGCTGTGTGAAAATAAAGGAGCTCCAGCAAGCGTATCAGAAGACAAGGGAGGTGAACAGTCACTCTGGTTCTGCCCCACAGACATGCCTCTTCTTTGAGGAGCTGCATGCGATTCTCGGCATCGACCCCACAACTACCCCAAAACACTCCGTGGATACCTCCCAGGAGCCCTGGGTGACCTTGGGCAACAACAAGGAGGACATTGTTGACAAGGAGGAGAATGCATGGCAGGCAAGTGGAGGATCTATTCTCCCCGACAGCCAAGAACTTTTTTTAACTCTGGAGGCCATCCCCTCACAGGATCAGTTGTCGACGGAGCATGATGCCGGGGAAGACACCTCTGGTGAATACACATTTTCAGTCAACCTGTAGGGGTTACATGCTACTATTTTTAATGTTGAATCGGAATTTAAAAATTGAGATAGAAGTTATTGGTGGCCACTCCAGCTACACAGAGAATGTTCTCCGAAAAAAACTGTTTATAAGCCCGGGGATGGCCCAGGAATCCTCCCTCGAGATCTCTAAGAAGCTTTTATGGAGATACTCTGCAATCCTTTGCAGAAGGTTCTGGGAAGGGCTGCCTTATTTCGTCCACCACGGTAGGACGCTTTCTTGCGCCACTCCAGTATTAACTCTTCTGGCATCATTGCAGCACACAGCATTGCAGCATAAGGACCAGATCTGTACCCAGACTCTTGCAGCATCCGCTCCCTTTCTGCCCCTGTTACCCTCAGGAGAGTGATATTGTATATGGTCACCTAGAGAAAACGGGGGAAGTTTTATATGCTAGCCCTTAAACTGCAAGCAATTCGATAAGTAATCTGTCCCTGTTTGGTGAATTCTGGGTCACACAGCCGCACTTTCCTGAGCGTGCCACGGTTGTGGTTAGAAGGAATCACTGTGTATTGCAGCCAACATTTTAAAAAAAAAAGTGGGGGGGACACTTCCACCTCAACCCGGTGCCGCTTTTGTAACAATCAAACTATTTGTGGGGCTTTACGCTAGTGCCTGTCTCAAGTACCATCCAGGTTGCTATGGGAAAGGGGGTTGTGCTGAGGTTGCAACCATTGATTCCAAGGATGTCTTAACAAAAGCTGCAGCATAAGGCCTCATGGCCTGACTCACCATGGTTGGAGTAGCAAACTGACTCCTGCAGTAGCCTGCAGTCTGCTTACATTGTGGCTTGCAGGGAAGTGCATTGAGGGTTGTTTCTTTTATAAAAAGATTTAATCTTGCACCAGAAACAATGATGCACTGTCAATGCTACCCTTGTATTTTGTATTATTTGCAGCTGAAACCTTGTACATAGGTGCACCCTCCACAATGGGACAGAGACTTTTCCAGATTAGAAGGTGGAAAAAGAAGACTTGGGAGGACATGTTCAATGAGTTAATGCGTGCCTCCATGAGTGACAAGACGGAGCTCAGTGCATGGAGGATTGCATTGTCTGAGAATCTGCACAATGACCACGAGGACAGAAGAGCATGCAGGGAACACAAGTGTGATGTGCAGGACAAGATGGTGTGGATTATGGGGGAGCAAACAGACATGTTAAGGCATCTGGCTGAAGTTCAAGAAAGGCAGCTGGACGCTGGTGTCCTTCGGCAGCCTATGCTGAACCTGCTGCCATCGTTGCCAAGTTCCACATCCTCTTCTCCCAGACATCCTAGGATGCACCGGTGGAGGAGAAGGGGGCAGGAAAGGGGGAGGAAGTCCAGTATCCCTTGCACTCAACTTCAGGGGAGGTTACAAGGACCAGAAGACACCCATTCCCACACCTTTGATTGTTATTGCAGTGCAACTGTAAGCAAACTGTCCTTGTTTCTCCCCCACACACAGGTGTTATCAGCCCTTTTGCTCCGGTTATCTTTCTTTTCTGTCTCTCAGTGTTTGTGAGCATAATCAAAATTAATGGATTAAAGAGAAAAGGCTCTTTATTCATTCAGCACACAATGGTTAGCAGGGGTATAGTTTACAAGGGGATACATGCAATGAAGGGGACAGGTAGGTAAGGAACTGTCATGGAGTGTGGGGGAGTCCAGGCCCTGCACCCCTCTTCCTGGGATTCACTGAGACTCTCAGCCAGCCAGTAAAACAGAAGGTTTATTGGACAACAGGAACACAGTCCAAAACAGAGCTTGTGGGTACACCCAGGACCCCTCAGTCAAGTCCTTCTGGGGGAGCAGGGAGCTTAGACCCCAGTCCTGGAGTCCTGTGTTCCTCCACCCAGCCCCAAACTGAAACTAACCCCCCCAGCAGGCTCTCTCCTGCAGCCTGTCTTCACATTCCTGGGCAGAGGTGTTACCTCCCCCTCCTGGTTCAGGTTACAGGCTCTCAGGTCTCCCATCCCCAGGGCACATTCCTAGGTCAATACTCCCCCCTCCCTGCTGCATCACATCGTCACAGGAACAACACACATTACTGTGGGTCGTTGATGAAACTGGTTTTCAAAGCCTCACAAAGATGCAGCACGCTTGGTCTGCTCTTCTTTTTGCCGTGGTGTCTGGCTGCTCCAAATTGGCTGCCAGGAGATCTGCCTCCACCTCCACCCTACCAGAAACTTTTCTTTCTTTGTTTCACAGATATTATGGAGCATACATCAGCCAGCAACAACAATGGAGATATTGCTTTCACTGAGGTCTAACCTAGTAAGCAAACTATGCCAGCGGGCTTTTTAACTCCAAAGGCACATTCCACCACCATTCCGAACTTGCTCCGCCTATGGCTGAACCGCTCCTTACTGGCGTCCAGGCTTCCTGTGCATAGCTTCATGAGCCATGGGAGCAAGGGGTAGGCTGGGTCTCCCAGGACCACGACTGGCATTTCAATATCGCCAACAGTTATTTTGCAGTCGGAAAAGAAAGTTCCTGCTTGCAGCTTTCTGAATAGACCGGAGTTCCTAAAGATGCGCTTGTCATGCACCTTTCCCAACCATCCCCAAGTTACTGTTGGTGAAACGGCCCCTGTGATCTACCAGCACTTGCAACACAATTGAGAAGTACCCCTTTTGATTTATGTACTCTTTGGCAAGGTGGTCTGGTGCCAAGTTAGAGATATGGGTTCTGTCTATCGTCCCACTGCAGTTAGGGAACCCCACCATGGCAAAACCATCCACTATGTCCTGCACATTTCCCAGAGTCACTATTCTTCTTAACAGAAGTCTATTGATTGCCCTGGCAACTTGGATCACAGCAGATCCTATGGTAGATTTACCCACTCCAAATTGATTCCCCACTGACCGGTAGCAGTCTGGTGTTGCAAGCTTCCATAGAGCTATCGCCACTCACTTCCCAACTGTCAGAACAGCTCTCATTTTAGTATCGCTGTGCTTCAGGGCTAGGGAAAGCTCTTCACACAGTTCCATGAAAGTACCTTGTGCACTGCTTGTCATCCCATAGCTGAATAACTATGGGGTCCCACCAATCAGTGCTTGTTTCCTAGGCCCAGAAGTGCTGCTCCACCATGTCAAGGTGATGCGCAACTGTCGCCAGCATCTGCAAGTTGCTCTGCGCCATGGCTTCCAGGAGGGCTGCTTGCATGGCATCACACTGTTTTGTGTGGTGGCTCCTGCTTCAGCTGAGCAAATACTGCAGGATAAAGAGTGACATGTTTGTAAAATTCACAACAACAGTATATAGCTGAGCGGGGTTCATGCTTGCTGTGCTATGGCATCTGCAGGGGTAACCCAGGCTGAGGAAAAAAGGCACAAAAAAGGCTTGGTTTGTTTGCTGTTGATTTCAGGGAACGAGGGAGGGAGGTAAGTGCGTCATGGGAGGCTAATGCCATGTTCCCATAACCACCTGTGCAAATGTTTTGGTCCCATGAGGCATTGCAAGCCCAACCCAACATTCCACTTGACTGCAGGCACTGTGGGCTAGCTACCCACAGTGCAGCGCTCCATGAGTTGATGCAAGCCCTGCTAGTGAGGATGTGCGTTGCCAACACAATGTGCATAGTGGGGACATGCAGAATTGACTTGCTTAAATCAGAGGCTCGATGTCAACTTAAATAAAATCAACCTTATTTTGTAGTGCAAAGATATCCTCAGTGTCTTCATTTGTATTACTTTTATTTCACTAACTGTTGTGTATCTAAAAATCATCTGTCTTTCTTTTGAAATCTGATGATTTCCTTTGCACAATGGCTTTTGTTGCCTTTTAAATCTTAACTTTTCCTTTTATTTATAAATATATCACCACAAACCTAATGTATTTTTCTACACTAAAAACAGCTTGCCATTGAACAAAATCTGGGTTTTAGTTTCAATCAGTTGTGAACACTTTAACGAAACAAGCCGTCCAGGACTTCTTTGCTTCATCATATAAAAGACAATTAACATTTTTATTCCATTAACTGAGAATTTCTCTCTCTCCCTCTCATACACAGAACGTCTTTTGGGTATATATTATTATGCAGTCTTTCAGATTATCACACACTATTTCTCAAATAATGCAATATAATATCATACAATTTTTCTACAATCTTCTACTACTATTTTAACACAGAGAATTAAGGATGGATTCCTGGCAAGTCAAAGACAGATTCCCAAGACTGTTTTAGCTAGAATATATATTCCTTTGCATGTTGTCACTGAATATCAACATCATATATGGTGATTATCTTTCAAATAAAGATGATTAATCTTACTGGAATCTATCCCGATTGCCTAAAGCAGGGGTGGCCAACCTGAGCCTGAGAAGTAGCCAGAATTTACCAATGTACATTGCCAAAGAGCCACAGTAATACATCATCAGCCCCTCATCAGCTCCCTCCTTCCCAGCTCCTCCCACCCACCGGCAGACCCGCCAATCAGCACTTCCCTCCCCACGCCTCCTGATCAGCTGTTTTGTGGCATGCAGGAGGCTTTGTGGGGTAGGGGGAGGAGCGAGGGCAAAGCAGGCTCAGGGAAGGGGGCAGAAAGGGGTGGAGTGGGGGCAGGGCCTATGGCAGAGCCCCGGGTTGAGCAGTGAGCACCCCCCCGGCACATTGGAAAGTTGGCACTTGTAGCTCCAGCCCTCGACTTGGTGCCTGTACAAAGAGCTGCGTATTAACTTCTGAAGAGCTGCATGTGGCTCCGGAGCCACAGGTTGGCCACCCCTGGTCTAAAGGCTTTGGCATGATTATTCGATGCAATCAACCTAGAAAATTAAGTAAAGTAGTAAATGAGATTAAGTTCCGTGATCCTTTATTAAATTAAAGCTTCTTTAAGGTAAAGTCATATAAATTAAAAATATTCTGAAATATTTTTGTCAGATGTTACTGTAGACCCAAGTTTTAATTACAGTAACATTGTTGAAAGACAGAAATTTAGAATTATGGTACTGTTGCCCCTTTTGACCTAAGTGGCTACTCAAAGTTCAGGACCCTGGAGATATTCCACTTGGAAGTAGAAATTGATAGAGTGGTATTTTCTTTGATGCAGTTTTGTTTATTTACAAAGAATATTCAGAGTCCTGTGTCTCTGAACACAGAAGGAATCAAATAGCAGGAAACAATTTTTTGTGCGCACAAGACTGTGGGCACTCTCTTCAGCCTGCACTCCTAATGCAAAAACAACCATCCAGGTTTCTTCCAGGGTCAGCCACTGTGCTTTCAACTACTCCTTTTCGCTATTTCTTTCACAGCTATGTCTACACTTACAACACTGCTGTGGCACAGTTGCAGCTGCATCACTATAATGCTTCACTGTAGACAGTGCAGTGATAGGAGGGGTTCTTCCATCACTGTATTTAATCCAGCTCTTCAAGAGTTGGTAGCTAGGTTGGCAGAAGAATTCTTCCGTTGATCTATACTGGGGGTTAGGTCGGCTTAATTATGTTGCTCAGGGATGTGAATTTTTCACATCACAGAGCAATATAGCTGAGTCAACCTACCTCTTATCAGTGTAGACCACCCCTCACTCTTTCTTGTCTGTTCTCAGTTTCTTTATGTTCTGCCATCACCCGCCCCACATCTACCCAAAACAAATGTTCTAAGTTGCAGGAAATAAGGGGGAGGTCAGACAATTATTTAATGACAGGAGACACTAAGATTCAAAATGTTAAAGCTTCATAAACTGTTAATAGAAATTATCAACATCACATGTCAAAATATACAAGGTAAATATCTGTAAATCATACCTGTTTTCACCATTCATTTGTAACAAGCCTTATTCAAAAGTCTAAATCACTGGATTTGTACTCTAATAGGTCAAATAAAAATGCTGCTTGAAAACCTATCTGTAGATTTAGAAGATTATCAATGGAAATATTTTTTGTCTGTGTGTATACAGTGAAATCAAGGTTTACAGACACTGATAAAAATTTAATCCTTGCAAGCCTATTTATCATTGTGTCTGAAGGAATTAATCTTCTTAAAACCACCATCTTTTGTATGTATTGTCAGTTCATTGTTATATGAATAAACTAATAAACAAATATGCTTAATAGGTAGAGTAATTTTAAAAGAAAAAATACTGTTTCAGTAACATTTATGGACTAACATAACCCAGCAATATCCAGGAAATTCAAAGCTGAAGTTACAGTTAAAAACAGGGATGTTTACATGTACAAAATTTCAGATGTTTATGTGTATTTTGGAAATCTTTTGTGTTCAGTTCCTCTTGTGAGATTTCCAGAACTTCATAATTTCAGGAGATTGGAATTATGAGAACAGCCTCTCATTACATTTTATTCAATCTATTTCCTGCAAACATTACAAAATAGAAGAAATTTTAGAGACTCAAGCCTGTCTACACTAGGAAATTAGGTTGGTATAACTATGTCACTCAGGAGTATAATAAATCCCCATCCTTGAATGATGCAGTTAAACCAAACTAACCCTGGTGTAGACAGCACTAAGTTGATGGGAGAATTTTCCTGTTAACCTTGTGTCATAAATATAAAGGGAAGGGTAAACCCCTTTGAAATCCCTCCTGGCCAGGGGAAAGCTCCTCTCACCTGTAAAGGGTTAAGAAGCTAAAGGTAACCTCGCTGGCACCTGACCAAAATGACCAATGAGGAGACAAGATACTTTCAAAAGCTGGGAGGAGGGAGAGAAACAAAGGGTCTGTCTGTCTGTCTATATTCTGTCTTTGCCGGGGATAGACCAGGAATGTAGTCTTAGAATTTTTAGTAAGTAGTTTAGCTAGGTACGTGTTAGATTATGATTTCTTTAAATGGCTGAGAAAAGAACTGTGCTGAATAGAATAACTATTTCTGTCTGTGTATTTTTTTTGTAACTTAAGGTTTTGCCTAGAGGGGTTCTCTATGTTTTTTAATCTAATTACCCTGTAAGGTATCTACCATCCTGATTTTACAGGGGGGATTTCTTTATTTCTATTTACTTCTATTTTTATTAAAAGTCTTCTTGTAAGAAAACTGAATGCTTTTTCATTGTTCTCAGATCCAAGGGGTTGGGTCTGTGGTCACCTATGCAAATTGGTGAGGCTTTTTATCCAACATTTCCCAGGAAAGGGGGGTGCAAGGTTTTGGGAAGTATTTTGGGGGGAAAGACGCGTCCAAACAGCTCTTCCCCAGTAACCAGTACTAGTTTGGTGGTGGTAGCGGCCAATCCAAGGACAAAGGGTGGAATATTTTGTACCTTGGGGAAGTTTTGACCTAAGCTGGTAAAGATAGGCTTAGGAGGTTTTTCATGCAGGTCCCCACATCTGTACCCTAGAGTTCAGAGTGGGGGAGGAACGTTGACACCTTGCTACCACCTCTCAGGAAGGTGGAGTACCTACACTGATGATAGAAACTCTCCTGTTGGCTTAGATAACCTCTTCACTGAAACACAACAGCGGTACCCCTGCATTGCTGCAGCGTTTTAAGTGTAGATAAGCCCTTAGTCTCCCCATCAAATCCTATGTGTAGCCTCAGAATAGTGAGTAGGTGACAAGGGGTGTTGTGAATGATGAACAGTAAGCCCTGGAGACTGCTATGGACTAAAAATGGCATGAAAGATGCTGGTTCTTGTTGAAATCAAGTGGCCTGCATGAAAACTGAAGATGATGGATTGTTACATGATCCTGATAAAATACTGAAGCAGTTTTATCACAATTTGTGTAGAAGGAGGCAACCACCTTGACAATGTCGAACACCACTGATGAAAACCTTGTCAAAATGCCAGATGTTCAACTAGAAAAAGTCAGTGCTGTGCTCAACTCCATAAAAAAAGGGCAAATCCCCATGGCCACTTTGAGTCATGGTTGAAACACTGACTGCTAGAAGATATTACTAGAACTGATCCAATTGTTCATTAAATGTCAAAAGAGCAGTGATGTCCTTGCAGTGTGGAGAGTGGCAACCAGTGCATTGCTTTATCCTGTCATGTGCATATAAAATGTCAAGAAGGTCATCACTGACTGACAGATTGCACAACTGGGTGCAAACCAGTCAAGAGAACGAGGTGAGCTATTCTGTCAGAGAACATGTGCTCATAGTGGGTGGAGTGACACAGAAGAATTGAAAATACAATCACCCCTCTTATACCTCACTTTCATGGACTACAAGAAAGCTTTCAACAGTGCTCCAAGCATGGCAGAGACAAGGTGCGCCTACCACTTACATCAAATTGCTTAACAACATTTATATTGATTTGTTAGTCCAGCTCAAAGTCATTCCAGATTGGAAGAAGAGAACAGAAGGGTCACATTATATTGGTTTATGGCTGTATTAGAAGTCTTCAAAGAGTTTGTCTGGTAGGACAAGAGTCTAAACATTAACAGGAAATGAGTGAACAATCTGCAATTTGCAGGTAATATTGTTCTATTAGCAAAGACTGCAATTGGCTTCGAGATATACTCCCTGAGCTCAATGAGACAAGCAGGAAGATAGATCTGCACATGAATCACAAGAGGACAAAGACCCATATCAAATATACCTGGTGCACAGATACTTAACATCTAAATATAAGGCTGTCATAAAAATAAAGGGAAGGGTAACCACCTTTCTGTATACAGTGCTATAAAATCCCTCCTGGCCAGAGGCAGAACCCTTTCACCTGTAAAGGGTTAAGAAGCAAAGATAACCTCACTGGCACCTGACCAAAATGACCAATGAGGAGACAAGATACTTTCAAAGCTGGAGTGGGGCAGGGAACAAAGGGTCTATCTGTCTGTGTGATGCTTTTGCCGGGAACAGATCAGGAATGCAGTCTCAGAACTTCTGCTAGTTAGTAAGTAATCTAGCTAGAAATGCGTTAGATTTCCTTTTGTTTAATGGCTGGTAAAATATGCTGTGCTGAATGGAATGTATATTCCTGTTTTTGTGTCTTTTTGTAACTTAAGGTTTTGCCTAGAGGGATTCTCTGTGTTTTGAATCTGATTACACTGTAAGGTATTTACCATCCTGATTTTACAGAGGTGATTCTTTTATCTTTTCTTTAATTAAAATTCTTCTTTTAAGAACCTGATTGATTTTTCATTGTTCTTAAGATCCAAGGGTTTGGGTCTGTCTTCACCTGTACAGATTGGTGAGGATTTTTATGAAGCTTTCCCCAGGAAAGGGGGTGTAGGGCTTGGGGGGGATATTTTGGGGGAAGACGTCTCCAAGTGGTCTCTTCCCCTGTTCTTTGTGTAACACGCTTGGTGGTGGCAGCATAGGGTTCAAGGACAAGGCAAAGTTTGTACCTTGGGGAAGTTTTTAACCTAAGCTGGTAAGAATAAGCTTAGGGGGTCTTTCATGCAGGTCCCCACATCTGTACCCTAGAGTTCAGAGCGGGGAAGGAACCTTGACAAAGGCCAATGCAACAGAAGATATGGAAGAATATGTCTACCTGGGAGAGATGGTTTGCAGAGATAGTGACCAAGAAGGAGAAGTAGTAAGAGGAATGAACAAAGGCTACAGGGCATTCAGCAGGCTAAACTAGTTTGTTAAGGATGCCACTTACCTTGAAGCAGAAATTATAAAACATCTGCATTTCTCTGTTGTCACCTATGGTGCAGAAACTCGTATGGAGACTACGAAAATGGAAAATCTCTTAGAGATGAGCCAAAGAAGAATGGAGCAAGTGCTGCTGGATATCATGTTGAAGGTCAGGAGAATCAGCATGTGGATTTGGCAACAGACAAAGATTGTCATCAGTGTGAAGAAAAGGAAATGGTAGTTTGCTGGCCATCTTGGGCATAAATGAGATAAAATGAGAATCATCCTGAAGCCTTTTTAAAGTGAACATTATATCTTGTTTACTGTCAGCGTCCCAGCAAGGGCACTCAGGATGAAGGGTCAGAGCAGGGGCAAACCTGAGACTGGGAGTACTGGAAGCATTCTTAGTCTGGTTCCAGGCTGGAGTCAATACCAAGGCTCAGAGTCCGAGTCATGAGGTGTAGTCCAAATCAATCCAAGGTCATAGCAGCTACAGAAAATCCATCTTTTGCCTGGACGCTTCCTGGAACACTCATGTTTATCTATGGCGGGGAACCAATCAAGAGCCATGAGGCTGGGCCTGTCAAACCCCCTGAGGCAGGATTTCCTGTGGTCTGTCTCCACAGCGGGTCGTGAGCAGTGACGCACAAGTTGGTTACAGTTACTGCTGGGTGGCAGTTTGGAGATATTAGCTACCTGGCAGCTCTGTTCTAGACTCATGAGACCTTAAATTTAACTACAAACTAGTTCCAATCCTGCTCTCATTTAGTCAAAGACAAAAATGCCAATAAACTCAATGGAACCCTTTATTGTGTGTGTGCTGAAAGTGTTTTTATGTGAATTACAAATACACTTTAGTTGTCTTAAAATGGACTTAACCCTGCAGACGTTATTCAGTCAAAATTGCCATTTGACTTCAAATGGAAATTTTTCCTGACTAAGGAATGAAGGAGTTGGCTAGTATTATTGAGTTCTGTTCTACATCTCATGTACAACCGCAATGCTACAAAATACAAAATCATCTTTACTAACCCTTTATTTTCAGTAAAAGACAGTTTATTCATGACACAGGTTCAAGTTTTCTGTGGTCATTCATTCACTTCCCTGAATAAATAGATGAAAACTCCTTTAAGATGTGACTATGTCAGAGCTGAAAAATATGACTGCCTGTAGTATATTAATATTCCTGTTCTTGCTACAGATATTACCCTGGCCACCTTAACAAATTAATTGTGATTCTATAAACAGTGCTTCTGACGCTGCCTGTGTTTTAAGTTTATGTTTCTAATCTTGCTCAGAGAAGGCCTAAATGATATAAGATTAAAAATGCTAGGAACTGCGGGAGGCTTTTCTATACTGGTGCTCCTACCATTGTTGGAACAGCACCAGCGCCAGGAAACGGCGGGGAATATTTGCAAAAAACAAAAAACAAACAAACATACCTACAGTGTAGACAAGACCTAAGCATTTATCCACCTAGATAACTACAACAAAATAGTAAATTTCCAATTTGCTTTGTGACTACAAAGCAGAGCCCTTCCTTTCAGAAACTAATTATTTATAAATAAATATGTATACATGTCATGTAAATGAGAGCTTGCAAATAGAGACAGCCTTAATAGGATTGAGAAGAATTATAAAGGAGCTGACAAAGCCACATATGGAAATAGATTAAAGCAAGCCTAATAAAACCATAATCCAGGGCATCTATCTTCCTCCCGTCAGTCAAGGTTACTTGATTCAAATACAAAACAATGTAAGAAATCCCTATGGGAAAATATTGACTCTTGTATAAACACTGGAACTAACTGAGCTCTCCCTGGCATTAATGGGATTTCTGATTTTGACTTAAAAGGGAGCAGAGTTGTGCCTATTTGTCAAGTCATTCAGCAAATATAGGGCTTGATCCTGCAAACCCCTACTCATAAGAGTTGGAATTATCTCATTGACTCCAATGGAAATACTCATGAATAAAAATTACTCACTGGAGTAAGGGTTTGCAAGAACAGAACCACATATTTAAAGCAAATCTGACCCTTCCCTATCTCAGTTAAGATATAACCCCATTGGATTTTAGATGGAATTCAAAATTCCTTTACATAAAACATAACCAAATTGTTGAGAAAGAAACAAATAGATTTGGTCCACAGTACTTGTGGACCAACATGAAAACAACATGAAATTTGATATTTTTAGTAATAAAAGACCACGTTCTATAATACAGGCACAGGAGCAGTTAAATAAAAGATTCAAGAAAAATCATTTAACTTGATAGAAGTTGAATTTTCAGCCTTGCTGAAACAACAATAAATTATGTCCTGAAAATTTGCCTGAATTTGACATATGATTTGCATCTGATTTCATTGGATATTCTGGATGTCTTTTGCGTATCTGCATATTTGGGTATAACATTAACTATGAATTTACTGGGTTTCTAATATGTGGTGTTTTGCTTGTTTCTAATAGCTACAATGTTCTTGTAAATGCAGTATTGTTGTAACCACGTCAGTCCCAGGATAGGATATTACAGAGACAAGGTGGGTGAGATAATATTTTTTATTGAACCAACTTCTGTTGGTGAGAGAGACAGGCTTTTGAGCTACACAGAGCTCTTCCTCAGGTATGGGGAAATTATTCAAAGAATCACACCTACGTACAAAATCAAACAGATGGTTTAGCATAATACTCCTGGGAACCTTCTGCACCAAAAAATTAAAAATTCTGTGCCCAATATTTTAAAATTCTGCATATTTTATTTGTCAAAATAACACAATATAATCACACCAGTTTGAATTATTTTGGTAATTTATTTCAAAATACCTTTCAACAGGTATGTCAATAATAATACACACAACAAAATAGGTTCCCCCAGAAGTAGAGAGTTAAAGAAATCCCTGTGACAACCCAGTTTCTGTTTCTCTGTTCTGTTTTTGTTGGGTGCCTCAGTCTGGGTGTGTCACACATGCCAGCTGGGCACATCTTGGGGGAAACCTCTTCCTTCTGGTCTCAGATACCCCCCCCCGAGCCCAGCTTTGGGGAACCCCCTACCACACCCAGACACCTGTACCCCCATCCCTCAGAACCCAGCTGCAGGATGTCCCCTGGCCAAGACACCTGCATCCCCTCCCACCCAGAGCCCATCTGTGGGGCGCCCTCCAGCCCAGACACTCACACCCCCTTTCCTAGAGTCCAGCTGTGGGGTGCCCGCAAGCGCACACACCGACACTCCCTACCCCCAGAGCTCAGGGATCCAGAGAGAGAAACAGCTTGATACTGGGTCCGGGGTTTGTATGGAGTTTCCTGCACACTGCCTCTTTCCTTCAAGATGTGCTGAGAGCTGCAGCTGCCTGGAACCCTCCAGCTCTCCCTCCCCCTTCCACCAGCAGTGTCCTGTATTTGCGAGCTGGAGAGCTGGGCTCTGCTTGGTTCAGCAGCCCCAGGTGGTGGCCAGCAGTTCTGTTGCACCAATTCTGTGGGGAAAAAATGAAATTCTATGCAGAACATTAATTCTGTCCAAATTCTGCATTGCGTAGTGCACATAATTCCCCCAGCAGTAGTATAAATAGTTAGCATATATTATAAGGGACCATTGAAGGTGATGTGGCATGTTAACACCCTGATAGAACCTGCTTCAATACAGAAATAAAACCCCCTGTGACCACACACCCCTAGTTGTCACCTACCACCCCACACTGGAACCCATATTGGGTATCATCAAACAACTACAACCCATACTCACTGGGGACCCCATCCTGAAAGAAATCTTTCCTGATTCCCCTCATCTGGCCTTCAAACAACCCCCCCCAAGCTCATCATCAGAAGCAAGTTCCCCACAGACTAGGTTTATGTACTTGTGCTCCTAAGAGGGCAAACTGTGGGCACATGAGTCCCATCAGTCGTGCTGGTGCACTTTGGAAACCCCATTCTTTCAAAGCCAGCAGTTACGTCAGAAATATCTTTTATGACCACCACTTTGAGGTAAACCTGATTGCCTCAGAAACCTCTGCCACCACTTTACCTACAGTCAACTTTCCAACACCAAACTGGTTGGCAATGATGTGTAGCAGTCTGGGATAGCCAGCTTTGAGAGGATTATAGTAACCCATTTCTGGATCAGGATGGTTGCCCTCATGCGTGTGTCTTTAACTGGAGGCTTGGGGCAAGCTGCTTACAAAGCTCCAGAAATGTAGCTTTCTCTATGCAAAGGTTCTGGAGCCACTGTTGGTCATCCCCCACGGCAACTTGTGACCACTGCTTCTTGTTCTGTCTTGTGCCACCACTGAGAACAGTTTAGCTCCTTCCTCTTTGGAACCCCTTTTCAGGTAGTTGAATGCTGCTATCAAATCCCCCCTCACTCTTCTCTTCTGTAGACTGGAATGGGTTACCTAGGGAGGTGATGAAATCTCTATCCTTAGAGGTTTTTAATGCCCGGCTTGACAAAGCCCTGACTGGGATGAATTAGTGGGTGTTTGTCCTGCTTTGAGCAGGGGACTGGACTAGATGACCTCCAGAGGTCTCTTCCAATTCTATGGTGCCAGAGTCCCAGGTTCAAGCCTGGATTAGAAAATTCTTAATGTAGGGTTAAAAATCAATGTAGATGCTCAAGACCTGGGTTCTTTAACCAAGGCCCAGATGACTCAAGTCCCACTTATACTGCAGTGTAGACTTACCCAAAGTGCCCTCAGGGAAATTGTGAATTGAACCCTAAGGGAAGGACAGAAGGGAAACCTGTGGCAAAGCTAGGATCTGAACCAAATCTCCTGGCATCTATCTCAGTGCCTTAACCACAAATCATACTTTCTTGTCAGCTTGTGATTAATTCTTTGCTGTTTTATGTTCTGATGCAGTTTTATGTTCTGACACATAAAACTTTTCTGACACAGTTTGTCCTTTTTCAAAACCTAAGATAGAGCAAGGAGATTACTACTAATAGGTTTTCTCTCTCTCTGATAGCTAAAATAATACTTTTTCTTAGAATTGGCAAGAAAGATGTTATAAACAATAACATTTTGAACTAAACATATATGAAACATTTTACTGGTATTTTAAGCATCACAATGGGAACATTATAGTCCCTTACAAAGCTGTATTAGTTTGGCTGAGAAGTTTCCAAATTGACTAAAACTGTAATTATTATTATTCTAGGCTGTATGATAAAATATGAAAGAACAAACAGTAATCCATACCTATTCCAGTGAAAAACTCTAGTACAATAATAAGGTATGAATCTGCAATAAAGTAATACAAAAATACCACCAATCAATATTGCTATGTAACGCTTTTCCAATATCTTCCTTAGTTTCAGAACAGGAATTGTTCAATAGTCTTTGTCAAATCCCATGCATATTCATAATATTCATAAGCTTCTGCTCAGGTGAGGGATAAAGGTGACTGTCACTGTCACTTTCATCTGTCTCTAAATCTCAAAATCCAGCACTAGGTCAAGGAAATCCTTGTCTAATGACCATGCCCTGGTCTTGGAATAATACAGAGAAGTACCATTAGACTGCCCATTTAAGAAATTCAGCAATAAGGAAATTAATACCCTGACATGTTGATTATTTTTGGATTTTCATTGTGGCTGTTTACATTGAGCGTGGAAATGCTGACAACTTAAAGGACTGCAATCATTACTAGGAGTAGATTACATTACCAAGGTAAGCACCCACAATAGCAAAGCACCCTTGTGACAGCAATAATATCGGTGTCTTTTTTTTCCCCACTTAGGTATTTTTTTTAATTTGCTTTATTCTAGATGTATCCTAGAGGGCAAAATCTAGAGATTTTGTAACAACAATCTAGAAATTTTGTAACTTTTTTTAAAGTAATGTAACTGAATATTTTGTATGTTGTTCTTCAATAATTAAAAGTAAGCAAATAGACGCACTGGGCCAAATTAATCCCTAGTGTTTCTCTGTTGAAGTCATTACATCCCTGAAGTCAGTGTAGATACAGCAGGGGTAAATTTGGACCATTGTGCCAATAGGAAAGCGAGAACTGGCTAATGTAAAAAAGCATAGCAGATGGATCTGCTAATCCTCCATTCATTACAATTCTGTACACGAATAATGCTCTCTTTTGTTTTCTTGCATCCTAATGCTCTTGGCTTATCACTGGTAAAATAGTTTTTTTAAAAAAAAAAAAAACAGTAAGAGTTTGAACATTTAGTTGTTCTTCATAGCTCTCTTACCTTTTTAAAAAGAGAATACATAGAGCCAGATTATTTGTGAAATCCATGACCTGATAATAATTGTGTAATATTTCTAAAGCAAAGGTTCATTTGCATTACCTTGAAGTCTAACTTCCTAAATATTATAATCTGCTGTTGTGGAGTGAGCTAGAAGATAATAATCAGTATGATAGTTTGTGCTAATATGATATTTTAACAAAACTGGTGTAGCTAGAGAATAAGGAAAAGCTATATTAACATAATTAATATAGTCCAAAAATATTTTGCTTAACATAACTTCAGTGGGGCAGGGATTTTGACCCACAAGTGCTCAATAAAAATACCACGCTCACAGGTCAGGCACATATAGGCAGACAGTTGTGTTGTCATTTCTACAGGACAATTTTGGGCTTCTGAGTTTAAAAATGTGGCCCTTCACATCTGAAATTATCAAAAATATTCTTTAATGCTAACAGAATTTGAAGACAGGAAAAACAACCTGATCCTGTACTCTTTACTGAGATCCAAATTGTGACCCACTAATTTGGAACTATGGGGGGGTCAAGTCCTTTCCACATCTGTGCATAGGAGTTCCACACCAGTCTAATCAGAACTATCAGGCTGGGGAAGAAGAGGCCTCAGAGTAGTTGCTCTACAGTCTGAACCAGTGGAACTAGGGTTGCCAACTTTCTAATTACACAAAACCAAACACCCTTGCCCCAGCCCTGCCCCTTCTCTGAGGCCCCACCCCCTACTCACTCCAGACCCCCTCCCTCTGTTGCTGGTTCTTCGCCACCTTCACTCACTTTCACTGGGCTGGGGCAGGGGGTTGGGGTGTGAAAGGAGGTGAGAGTTCCAGCTGGGGGTGCAGGCTGCAGGGTAGGGCCAATAATGAGTGTTTCAGGGTGCAGGAGGGGGATCTGAGCTGGGGCAGGGGATTGGTGTGTGGGAGGGAGTGATTGCTCCGGCTAGGGGTGTGGTCTTTGGGGTGGGGACAGAGGTGAGGGGTTTTGGGTGCAGGAGAGGGCTCCAGGCTGGGCCAAGGAATTTGGAGTGTGGAAGGGGGCTCAGGGCTGGGGCAAAGGGTTGGGTGTGCAGGGGTGTCAGGGCACAGGCTCTGGGAGAGAGTTTGGGTTTGGGAGGGGGCTCAGGGCTGGGGCAGAGGTGTGGGATGTGGGAGGAGGTGTGGGCTCTGGGAGGGAGTGTGGGTGCAGGAGGGGGTTACGACCAGGGGTAGAGGGTTGGGGTGCAGGTGAGGGTGCAGGGTCTGGGATGGTCTTAGAGTGCGGGATAGGGTTCTGATCTGGGGCAGGGGGTTCAGGGTGCAGGCCAGGTGGCGCTTACCTCAGGTGGGTCCAGGTCGGCGGTGCAGTGCGGCTAAGGTAGGCTCCCTGCCTGCTCTGGCTCCACGCTGTTCCTGGAAGTGGCTGGCATGTCCGACCCTTAGGTGGAGGCACAGCCAGGCAACTGCGTGCTTCCCAGCCAACGGGAGCTGCAGAGCTGGCTTTTGGGGTGGGGTCAGCATGTGAAGCTTCCCTGGCTACCCTTGTGCCTAGGGGCCCGCAGGGACATGCCGGCTGCTTCCGGGAGCTGCACGGAGCCACAGCAGGCAGGGAGCCTGCCTTAACCCTGCTGTACTGCTGACTGGACTTTTGATGGCTCAGCAGTGTTGAGCGGAGTTGCCAGGGTCCCTTTTTGACTGGCCATTCAGGTCAAAACCAGGGCACCTGGCAACCCTACTCACAGGGCCTCTATAGATTCTGGCCCATCTGTATCTTTGGTGGAGTGATGTGTGGGTATGAGACCAAGGATCTTAGGGGAATATGCGGTTCAGTCAAAGCCTCCAAATTCCAGTGCTTGAGGGTGAGAAGAGTCTCTACTGTCCCCTTTTCCAATGTCTTGGGGGAAGGAATGCTTCAGTCCCATTTGTTCCCTGTCCCCAGCTGACAGCTCCTTTTAAAAGTTCTAGGCCAGGATTTATATTGCTATGATTGTCCCTTAGGCCGATTGGAAAATCCTTATGGGGTAGTTCCATTTGAATGAGAAGTCAGTGACAAGAAGTTGGAGTAACCTTGGTGTAATCCATTTATTTACTGAAATATACGCAAAGTCCTGTTTCTCTGAACAGCAGAGGAATATACAGCAGACCAGCTTTTGCAGAAATTCTAAGCTAGATATTCCAGCCTGGTATCCAAGAAGCCTCTGTTTTCTTATGATGTCCCACACAACACTTTTAAGGCTCTTACAGAGACCACAAACTGTCTCCTGAAGCATAACACAAAGTCTCTCCAAATATTGTTTGCTAGATGCTTAACACTGTTTTGGATTCAGTGCCCTGCTCCATATGTGCAGCCTTACAACACAAAGGGGCTTCAGCTGAGTGCTTGACCCACACCAGCATCAGTGACCCTCTGGATGCAACAATTTTACACCATCTCATCTTTCTGTGGACAGATTAGTCATATGTGATTATATCAACAACCTTTATTGGGCAGCCCTTAGCCCCTTTCATAGCTAGGGGGTTGCACACTATATAGCTTCTATAGGCTGAATGGATTGCACACACTGGTGTTCCTTACATTCCTCCAATCCTCCTCCCCACATCCACCAAGTAACCTGAACTCCACTCTCCCATCCCCTGCTGCAATTCCCCTCTGACTCATGCCAAGGGCTGTGTGTGGCCCATCTCCCACACCCCCTATCATTGTTCCCCATTCTCTCCCCCATGCTAGGGGCTCTGAATGCATCCCCAATCCTCCCACCCCCCCATTCCCTTTTTCTGCCCCCAGTCAATTTTGTTAGAAAAGAGATTTCCCCTGTGAAGGGTAAACAGTGTTTCTGCCTTTGTCCAGTATTGAGTTTTGACCAGGAAGATGACCAGCTTTAATTTACACTAATGTTCCAAATTGGATCTTTTTAATAGCTTCTTCAGGGAGTGGTTGAATCAGGGTGGATCTGAGCTGCCTTTGGGTGCCAGCATTACCCACTTTTGATATTGCTCCCCATTCATGTGTAGAGATACAACCGCTTAATAAAAGCTGGTGTAGTTTCAATCCCTAAGGCCCTTGCTGAAGCAATCCAGTGAAAGTCCTCCTTCCAGCACCTATGCCATGGTTGACTCATTGGTTAGGTCTTAAAAATATGTTTCTTATGTGCCTGCCTCCTTATAGCTAAGCCATACAATTAGCCATTTTAAAGGCAAGATATAATGGAATGATACTTGTTAGTATTCAATCTTAATCTTTTTATTTTATGGACTGTGGTAGATGTCTGCATAGCCTGCATGCACTGCCTGTTTGCCTGTTGGAAACAAGAGTTTCCTCTCCGCTCTCCCATATGAAATGAGTTAGGCAAGTGGGAATGGTGCGTTCAGTTTCACCGGCTAACACAAAGACATAATCCACCAACAAATACATCATATTCCTGTTTAGTTTAGTAGACACATGCTGTAGCAGTATCACAATGCTTCTTCCATCATCTTCCCAGCCACAGGCTGGATTGAACGGCAAAGGTATTTTCATCAAAAGTGATCCTGTCAGTGGCATTTTATGGCACTTCTCAGCAGCACAGCAAATCATGAATGGGCCTTTTTTGAAGTAATTCCTGTCAGTTACTGGCAACTTCAAAACTGTCATCTTCATGCATCTTCAAACTGACAGGCTGATTGAAATTGTGCATGTTGGCAAATTTGAAAATACTCAGGACAGGCAACCGAATAACATGCTGGGTATAGTGACTCACTTTTACCAGCATTTCTGAAAGGATTTTATAAAACACCTACCTTTATTTTGTAACTGAACACTGAGATTGCATATTAACCAGAATGCATTGTGCAAGGGCTAGTGTACAAAATTTAGTTCATGATTTGCTATGAAATTCTCTCTCCAACAGAAAAACTTCATGTCAGGCACAGGTCCCTTATTTATGTGACTGCATGGTACTGTATCTAAGGTACTTATATGGCCTCCATCAACATTATATCTGAGTGCTTCACAATCTTTAATAATTTTATCCTTACAACCCTGTGAGGTAGGGAAGTGCATTTAACAGTGGGGAACTGAGGCAGAGAGACTAAGGGTTGTGCCCAAGGTCACACAGGAAGTCTGTGACAGAGCAATGAATTGAACCTGGGTCTCTCAAATACTAGGCTAGTACCCTAACTACCCTAAACCATCCTTCCTGTCTTACTCAGCTACATAATGGGCCATGTTTGAAAAACCTAAATGATTCCACATGGAGGGCCCCTACCATGGTCCCTGTCAAAGTTCCTTCCCCCCTCTGAACTCTAGGGTACAAATGTGGGGACCTGCATGAAAACCTCCTAAGCTTACTTTTACCAGCTTAGGTTAAAACTTCCCCAAGGTACAAATTAATTTTACCCTTTGCCCTTGGATTTCCACTGCCACCACCAAACTTTATCTGGGTTTACTGGGAAACGTAGTTTGGACACATCTTTCCTGGAGAAGGTTTGGTAAAAATCCTCACCAATTTGCCTAGGTGACCACAGACCCAAACCCTTGGATCTTAGAACAATGAAAAAGCATTCAGTTTTCTTACAAGAAGACTTTTAATAGAAGTAAAGGAATCACCTCTGTAAAATCAGGATGGTAGATACCTTACAGGGTAATTATATTAAAACATAAAGAATCCCTCTAAGCAAAACCTTAAGTTACAAAAAAGACACACAGACAGGAATAGTCATTCTATTCAGTACAGCTCTTTTCTCAGCCATTTAAAGAAATCATAATCTAACACATACCTAGCTAGATTACTTACTAAAAGTTCTAAGACTCCATTCCTGTTCTGTCCCCGGCAAAAGCAGCATTCAGACAGACACAGACCCTTTGTTTTTCTCCCTCCTCCCAGCTTTTGAAAGTATCTTGTCTCCTCATTGGTCATTTTGGTCAGGTGCCAGCGAGGTTACCTTTAGCTTCTTAACCCTTTACAGGTGAGAGGATTTTTCCTCTGGCCAGGAGGGATTTTAAAAGGGTTTACCCTTCCCTTTATATTTATGACAGTCCCATTATATTGGGAGTTTTGCTGTTGACTTCATGGGGACCACCAGAGGGCCCAATGGAGCAAACTCTCTCAGCTGCTACTGTCTTTGTGAATTCCTGGAAAAGCATTAAGAGTGAAATAAATCAATGGCAAAGCTTTCTTTGAAAGGACCAGGATTCCACCCTACATATTTAGTAGGCAAAGTTATTGGGCCTGATTCTCCTGCCACTGACACCAGTTTAAAACTAGTGTAATTCCACTGACTTCAGTAGAAGTATTCCTGACTGACACCAGGGTGAGAGGAGAATTAGCTCCATTACATTTATTCTAAAGTTATAGTACATAGGTGAGCTGAACTGCATTCAGTTTTGCAATTTGCGGCTTGCACTCAGACCTAGAGTCTAATCTCATATCTCCTTAATCTTACAGTGTCATATTTTATAATTTTTATTACTTCTTAGTTGTATTGCAGCAGCAGCTAAAGGCACCAATCAGGAGCAGGGCCCATTTGTGCCAGGCACTGTACAAACACGTAGAAAGACACAGCCTTTGCCCTGACATGCTTGCAATCTAACCAAGGGCAAGATGCGACAAGTGGCTGTGAAAAATAACTGGAAGAAGAGGGGAGGGAGGATGAGGGCAGTACGCTTCAGCTAGAGTGCCTTTGCAATTTGTTGTTGTAATAGGGGAAGTAGTTGACATATTTTATACTTAATAATACTTCATATTTTTTCTACTTTTATTGGGGTAAGTCACATATTAAGTCTGAAGCCAAATTACTGACATACACACAACTTCCACTGACTTCTGAGAGAGCTACACACGTGTAAAGAACTATAGAATCAGGTACATTACATAGAGCTAGATTTTAATGCTGTAATACAAGTATTGTGAATAGAGACAATGTGTTCTATGTGTTTTTATTGAATTGTACATAATAAATTTAAATCACATCCATATATCTAGAATTACATTGAAAAGCAGCCTTGCTTAACATTCTTAAAACACACAATTGTGTCTTATTACATTTATATTTTTGTTTGGTTGAATGGTCCCATTTTCTGTTATTGTGGAAGACATTCTGGGTGGTTGTTTTTTCCTGATTCTACCTCCTATTTTCCAGATGTGTAATGATTGAATCAGGAGCAAAGAGATCTATGTTTAAATTGCATATCTCTAATTTCTATGATCAATTTTCTACTCTTTGCCCTAGAGCATGTAACATGCAGATGTTAGCCATTCCGGGGTTTCTTTTTGTATAGAACCATAAAAGTACTTTTTTTCATTTTGAAATAATTCCTCCCCTCTCAACCAAGGAGTACCAATCTGACCATGAAGGTTGGTGTGATTAACACCCATCGCTCCTATATAAATGTTCCCAGACTGGCAGTACAGAATGCTGATGCGGGCGTAGGAAGGATAGAGAATAGAAACAGGAGGTAAGTCAAGTATACTAAGTAGGTCAAATTCTGCTCTCGGGATTTTTTAATTTTTATTAGTTTGCATGAGAGTGACAAGAGACAGATGTCTGTCCCTGTCTTAGTGTCTTTCCTCTTCCATTCATAAGAAGTTTAGCTTTTAACCTACCTGTGATACATTGCCCATTGTAATTCATTAGGATAAGGTAAAATGTGACTACATTTGTTAGTCAAATTATTTGGCTTCCTTAAAAATGAGTTCAGCTAGTCAAAAAATAACTTGGTAATGACTATTTGAGTGTTTCACCATCCTGCAAAGTGGCTCATGCCTTGCGTTGGGACAATACTGTAAAAAATATAGTTGTGAGTAAATCCCACTTCGCTGGCATTCACAACCCTTTTTATTGGATTATTTGTAGACGTTCAACTGAGCCACTTTTTATTACCAAGAAAGTCCACTAAAAGCTAAGCAAGATGAATACTATTCTGAATAAATATTTGTGAGCATTAAACACTGGGAAAACCATTTTGAAAAACTTTTTTGCAGAAAACCACTACACAGTTACAAATGTTTGTAGATAAATTTTACACACAGAAAAGGGGATTCTTTCAAGTTTCTAAAGCTTAGTTCATCAAAGCAGGGAACTGAAATAATATCCTGTGACTCAGATGATTGATCATATAGCAAAAAAAAAGTGAATAACAAGTTGTGACTGCTCAGGGGCTAATACTTTCATATTTGTCTGTCCAAATTTAGATGACTCAATCCATGTTTTGGTTTCTCAATAAAAAGTATTCTGATATTCCGAGGTGCTGAACACCCAGAGCTCCCACTGAAGTCAAATTGTAGCCTAATGGTTTGTTTACAGACTGGTCACTGTGGCCACATTTTTCAAACCTGGGTGCCTAAAGTCCAGGCATCTAAGTTTAGACAAATAAAAGTGGCCTGATGAGCACCTGCAGAAAGTCCTATTGATTTCAATGGGAGTTACAGGTGTTCAGCACAAAATTGTGCTTGCAAGTTTTGCTTGAGGAATATCTAACTAGACAATTTGCATGTACAATGCACGTCTGGTGTATCTGCAATTTTGGAGGCTGGTTTAAAAAATTGGCTCACAGAACAGGTGAATTTTAAAGTTAAATGAAAAGTGTGCTAAAGCCAGAAATGTGTGCTCAGAGCTGCCATTTACAGGCTGTCGCATTCAACAGACATTCAACAGGGCATTCAACAGATATGTTAACTTAATTTGTTAAAACTGCTATTCCCTCTGTTATGAAATCCACTTTCTAGTTCACTAAAGAATGCATCATGGATTGCATGGGAACATCCTATAACCAAGTAACGTGCACTGATACAGGGGTACATTTTCCTTAATCCTTAACCCTGCAAAGATTTTGTGTGCGCTTAACTTTACACATGTGGGTAGTCCCACTGACTTTCCAAGGTTGGGGCCTTAGGTTTGTTCATTTCTGCAGGGTCAGGGACTATGTGGGGACAGGTACTGAAAGTTCTTCTGTGTTTTGTAGAGTTCCCAGCACAGCACACTCTCAATTCTTAACAAATAACAAAAGTCCATACCAAAAAATAATGTTAATGCAACTTTAAGGTTTAGAGATAAAACACATAAGTAAATCATGCCTGGGAACCACTATTTATGAATTGTTTCAGAGTAACAGCCGTGTTAGTCTGTATTCGCAAAAAGAAAAGGAGTACTTGTGGCACCTTAGAGACTAACCGATTTATTTGAGCAGCTGTAGCTCACGAAAGCTTATGCTCAAATAAATTGGTTAGTCTCTAAGGTGCCACAAGTACTCCTTTTCTATTTATGAATTGTTGCTGTAGTACAGTAGATAATTTCTTCATTGTACATACTGTTTAATTATAGGTCTCTGGCTGAAGTGTATGATAGTTCATCCATATTACAAACACAGGAGCATGGGGACAGCTGCCCCGGTTATTCTTCCACAAACAACTCACAGGCAGTGAAAGGAGTGCTACAGAGGTGAGGTACATCCCAGGAATCCATGTTTAGCACAGGGTACCTACCTATTTATGTGTTTACCTCTCCATGGATCCATTTATTTACACAAGTTTAGTGGTGATATTTTGGTAATCTTTCTCACGTTTAAAACATCGATTTTAAGGGGACATTCTTGAGTTTACGATTAAAACTTGACATATATACATTATTTTTGGAAGGAAATGCCCTGAAATCAAAGCAACTGAGAAACTCTCAGCAATAATCACTAGTTATATGAAGCTTATGGCATGGTGTCAGATTTGTTTCTGATAATTAATTATACCAATAATTATTGTATTAGCACCTAGAAGCCCCAACCCAGGTCAGGGCCCCACCGCGTTAGGCACCATACATACACATCATTAGTAAGAAACAGTCCCTGCCCAAAGAGTCTCTTCACCTTTGTCTTTTCCCATCATTTGGGGTTGGCAGCTCTTGTTCTGTGTTTCCAAATATTTTTGTAAAGTGTGTCTTCCAAGCTGACACCAACCTTCTTCATATCTTCCTTCAGCATCTCAAAGCACCTTTTTCGGGGTCTTCCTTGTGGTCTTTGTCCCATCTCTAATAGCTCTTCTCCGATGAAGTGAGCTGTAGCTCACGAAAGCTCATGCTCAAATAAATTGGTTAGTCTCTAAGGTGCCACAAGTACTCCTTTTCTCTGGTCAACATATCCCACATCTCTGCCCCCAAAAGAGTATACAATCTAAGGACAAGACAGACAAAGTTTGGGAGAAGGTTGGGAAACTGAGACACAGAGAGATTAAGTGACTCACTCAAGGTCACAAAGTCAGTCCATGATTGCACTGGAAATCGAACTCTGATTTCTTTTGTCCCAAGATTTGGGGCAGGGACTGTACAGTACTTAGCACACTGTGGTCCTGCACTATGATTGGGGCACCTAGGTGCTGCTGCAATACGAACAGTAAAATAAATAATAATAATGCAGTACCTTAATCACAAGACCATTCTTCTTCTCTCTAATAAGGACAGTTGCTCCAGGGAGGATTTTGGCTTGTGATTTTTAAATATTTTGTTTACTGCAGAATCAGCCAGTCAACAAAGGGAGCACTAGTTAACCAAAGGCAATTAAAAAAACAAGCAATCTATCTGATTGCTGTGGTGAGCTGACATCACTGTTATTATCATCAGTGATGCTGATACACAAATAAGGAACAAAACCCACAATTTTTTCCCACTGAAAATACACAAGAAAAATACGTATTCCAACTGTAAAAGGGCAAAATTCATAGGACAAGTAATCTTATTTTCAGGCTTTTAAGTGAGAATTACAAACAATGCAATATAATAAAACAGTGTGGAGTGACTTAAATCAAAGTGAGTTAAATCACAGATTTTAATCAGCAAGAAGAAAACCTTAATTTAAATCAGTTGTCATGTTGTTTTGAATTTAAACTTTTTAGTTATTTTCTTAAAGAAAGGTTGGTAACTATTAAAACATTTTGATTTGCAACTAAATATAGGTTTTACATTAAATTTGATACTTCTTTTTGCTAACCAGGAGGATACATTATATCTAAACAAATTAATGTAAGCAATTATATAGCATAACATACATATATACATATAGCTTCTTAATTTTTACATTTTTTACTATGTTAGAAATAATGAATAACGTTTCTTATTTATTAGATGATTAACTTTTTTTTTACTTGTGATTTGTATCAAGCTGAATTTGGATGGAAATGATAATTCAATTAAAATTTACAAACCAGCATTTTAAAATGGTTTGATAGCTAACTGAAATTACCTTAAATATGGTTTTCATGATGAAAGCTTATGCTCTAATAAATGTGTTAGTCTCTAAGGTGCCACAAGTACTCCTTTTCTTTTTACCTTAAATATGTTGGATACATAATAAAAGTTTATCAAAACATATTTTTGCATTTAAAACTAACTGATTTATTAAACAAAGGAAGTATTATCTGCTGTTCGTGAACTGAATTAATTGTTTCTGGTCATCACATCCTCCACAATTTTAGAACTAGTATATCTCATCCTCTCACACATCATAGATTGGAAGAGAAAAAGAAGCTTTCCTGCTCTTTCAACTCCTAATCTATTTCTCAATTTTGATTCAACTAGTCATTAAACTGAACTAGTGAAATAAACTGAAATGAAGAAAATATTCTCCTTGCACTTGCAGAAGAGGCTATTGCAGTCAAAAACTGGTTTAGCACTTCAACAAACTTTGGTTTCAGGTGCTTAACCAATGACTTTCATCAGTTCAGTGGTTTGACTTTCTTTAAAATTTTGGCAGCAAACATGTACTGCTTGATTTTTTAAAATATAATTTTAGCAACTTTAACAGATTTTAGTAAATTTAGGCCATAATAGAGGATGAGATAATTTCAAATTTAATTTTAAGTAGGTTTAATTTGAAAAATTAAAATGTATTAATATACATTTTTTAGAAATCAGAGTTTTTTTAATTGATTTGTATTCAGCCTGTAAGAAAAGTATTTAAAAACTGAAATAATGAAACTATACTCAGATCTCTCTATTTAGTTTTCTCTAAGCCTATCCTGTCACTGTGATATCTAAACTAGACAGTATCAATTTAAAATATTTGTTCATATAAGGAGAAAATTAAACTTAAGCTGATATACTACTGACAGATTTATTTTCAACTTTTCTGTTTTAGTTGCCATAACATTTAACACAACATGGAAAAATTACTGGAGAGAAACGTTGCTCTGATAGTCTTCAAGCTAGTAATATTGAGTGCAAGGGTCCTATGATATTCAACACTTGATCTGTATTATGTGCCAGGGTCCTTGGTATCTTTGGTGCATAGAAGAATAAAATTATACTATTATGGCATGGGAAATTCTGACTACTATGGCATGTAAAAGTGTTCACTGAATTAAAAATTAAAATAACAGCATCAACACCATTATACTTAGTTCAATAACAATTAGAATGTTTAACCATGTATTTCATACAGTCACAAAATTTACACCTTGCCTCAGAATTCAGGGCTAACACATTGGAGATACAGTAGAATCTCAGCGTTATGAACACCAGAGTTACGAACTGACCAGTCAACCATACCTCATTTGGAACCAGAAGTACACAAGAATGCAGCAGCAGAGACACCTCCCCCCCCGCCCCGCCCGAAAAAAAGCAAATACAGTATAATACTATCTTAAACATAACCTACTTAAAAAATAAAGGAAAAACAGTATTTTTCTTCTGCATAGTAAAGTTTCAAAGCTATATTAAGTCAATGTTCAGTTGTAAACTTTTGAAAGAACAACTGTAACATTTTGTTCAGAGTTACAAACAACCTCCATTCCCGATGTGTTCGTTCTTTGAAGTTCTCTAATGGGGGCCTTGTTTTAGGATGTAAGTCCAGTGTGCCACCCACAGAATACACTGATCTACACTCTGCTCCCCTAGATGCTGGTAAGGCAAAAGGCTCTACAATCTCTCCTGCCGATGGAATGAGGTGTTGTGGCTCTCTTTCCCCTCCTACTGGTAAAATGAGGCAGGTGGGAGAGGACTCCACCTACTGGGAGCTGTGTCATCCATCAACCTGGCTTCTGGGAGGAAGTTAGGAAATTCTCTTTTACTTAAAAGGAATTTTTACTAAGTGAAGGAGTTTGTGTGGGTTCTTCAGGTCCCACCCCTGCAGCTGGTGACTTTCTCTTCTGTGTATGTGTGTGGGCAATATTATTAGCTCATTTCTTGCTGTCCCCCTGGATTCAGTGATTTTTTCCCTGTCCCATAGGCGCAAGGAAGGATGGAGGTATTGTGACTCCCCACTTCCACAGTCTGGCAGCAATTCCTCTTCTGGATCTGTCTGATTTGTACAAAGCCATCCATCCTCACTCTGCATGGTGAATGAAATCTACAGTGAAAGTTACATATGTGCAAATGCATTGTGACATTTGGGTTTCCTACAAAGGTTTTTTTTTTCCCTCCACAAAGAAATTAAGTTTTTTAAAAATATTAACTAATATTTCTATCTATTTTTAGAATATCCAACTTTTTGGTTACTTTAAAATACTGGAAGAAGAGGGTTTCTGATGAAGGCTGCCAAACCTCAGACTCTTTCTTGGAAAAAATTCAAGGTCCACAGCTAAGATGGAGCAATAATTTTAATAATCAGAATCTCTGTGGTGAGATATCAGAAGAAATCATGTGAGTTTTGTGCTCCTTGTATGGGGTATATGTCAAATCTTTGACTGTGTCCATATGGTCCTGTTTATGTGGATTTTTATCTGCTTGTTTTTGTATCTCACTTTATGCCACAAAACAATTTTATTTTATCTAATTTCAGTAAAATCTATTTTGATTAGGGGCAACATTAATGTTCACGGCCTAGATTTAAAACGCAGGCACCTTGATAACACAACCAGATTCCCTACCTGAGCATTCAGTATGCTCAGTCATAAAAATATGGTTCAGTTTGAATGTCTAAACATGAAATACCCTAGGAGGCTATGAAGACACCTGCAGTTTAAAACCAAAATCCATGTGATCAGGCATTTAACAGGGCAAACATCAACGGTAAAATCCTGATTCCACTGAAGTCAATGGCAAAATTCCTCATGGCTTCAATGGCACCAAGATTTCACCCCTTTTCTTTTCAGAAGTGTTGAAACTCCAAGAAAGGAAAACAGAGACATAATCAACATTTCAGTGGTTTTCTTCATCTCTGTACTTAACTGGTGAATATTTTCATTCTAAACTTATCAAACCAGTTAGGCAATCTTAACTAACTTATGCAGCTGTAAATCTTACATTAAAAGACTGGTTTACAAGTACTAGCCTATTTAGTGTCATGCAGCAGATATAACTATTTTATTTTGCTGTTTCGTAGGGAACATTACCTACCTAGTGCCATTGCACAGTACAATATCAACAACAACAGTAATAAAGATGAGTAAGTACTCTACAGTTTCACTATAAAGTTATATATATTGTAGAGAATAGTAAGAAAAAAAGCAATATACCTAGTTCTTTCCTTGCAAATTATTGCAGCATCATACAAGTAATCCAATAAGAAATTACATGTACATCTGAACTATATGCACAGCAAATGTTTTTCAAACACAAAAGTTCTTAGTGTCCTGTTTAATCATGTAAAAATGGAAATAGTTGAAAACTATAAACAAAGGTTTTATTCAAAGGCCAAAATCTTAAGCATAATGTTAGACTTATAGAACTCAGCTGATTTTAACAGGAAAAATAGTGGAAATAATAGTTATATGCATCCCAAGAGCCAATCACAGAGATATTGTTTCTTTTTTAGGGAGAAACAGAAAAAAGAAAAGAAGGGGTAAGACAATAATATTACATTTTAGAAGATAGTTTCTTTACAAGCTATCATTCTAGTCTTTCTGTAAAACCATAACATTTTAATCCATTGTTTCAGCAAGTCTGATGGTAAAAAGGAAAAGAAAAAGGACACAGAAATGCAAAAGAACAAGGAAAAAAAGGAAAAACACAGAAATAAAGATAAGCATAAGAAGAAAGACAAGAAAGAGGAGTAAGTGTTCTTCATTTGGTTTCAAAATAGTGTTATGTTCTTCTAGTAAAATTGCCTTGTCTGCACAACTGAATCCAGTCATGGGTATTGTCATAAATATAAAGGGAAGGGTAAACACCTTTAAAATCCCTCCTGGCCAGAGGAAAAACCCTTTCACCTGTAAAGGGTTAAGAAGCTAGGATAACCTCACTGGCACCTGACCAAAATGACCCATGAGGAGACAAGATACTTTCAAAAGCTGGGGGGAGGGAAAAACAAAGCCTCTCTCTCTGTCTGTGTGATGCTTTTGCCGAGGACAGAACAGGAATGGAGTCTTAGAACTTAGTAAGTAATCTAGCTAGATATGCGTTAGATTCTGTTTTGTTGAAATGGCTGAGAAAATAAGCTATGCTGAATGGAATGGATATTCCTGTTTTTGTGTCTTTTTGTAACTTAAGGTTTTGCCTAGAGGGATTCTCTATGTTTTGAATCTAATTACCCTGTAAGGTATTTCCCATCCTAATTTTACAGAGGTGATTCTTTTTATTTTTTCTTCTATTAAAATTCTTCTTTTAAGAAACTGAATGCTTTTTCATCGTTCTTAAGATCCCAGGGTTTGGGTCTGTGGTCACCTATGCAAATTGGTGAGGATTTTTATCAAACCTTCCCCAGGAAAGGGGGGGTAACGTTTGGGAGGATTTTGGGGGGAAAGACGTTTCCAAACGGACTCTTTCCTAATAATACTGGTTAGACGTTTGGTGGTGGCAGCAAAAGTCCAAGGGCAAAAGGTAAAATAGTTTGTACCTTGGGGAAGTTTTAACCTAAGCTGGTAAAAGTAAGATTAGGAGGTTTTCATGCAGGTCCCCGCATCTGTACCTAGAGTTCAGAGTGGGGAAGGAACCTTGACAGGTATACTGCAAGCATGTTGTGTATGTTAGCTCTAGATAAGTGAACATGCTGACCACTGTTAGGTCTTGTATGTTCATGAAGTTGTTCCTGATTAATTCCATGTGTGGACACTCTTATTCCAGAATAAGAGTGCCTTGTCTCTGTTAAGCTTAAATCCTAAACAGGAACAAGGCACAGGCTATGTCTACACTGCGCACCTTATAGCGGCACAGTTGTGCTGGTACAGCCGCGCCGTTATAGTTGCTCCTTGTCGACGGGAGAGAGCTCTCCTGCCAACAAAATAGAATACCCCCAATGGAGGGCGGTAGCTTTGTCACTGGGAGAGAATCGTCTGCCAACATAGCTCTGTCCACACTGCACTTTTCCTTAGTAAAACTTTTGTTGGTCAGGGCTGTTTTTTTCCCACTATAAGGTCTCCTGTGTAGCCTGCTCTATGTCGAGGGGAGAGAGCTCTCCTATCAGCATAATTAAACTACCCCCAACAAGTGGCGGTAGCTATGTTGGTGGGAGAGTGTCTCCCACTGACATAGCGCTGTCCACATTGGTGCTTCTGTTGGTGAAATTTATGTCGCTTAGGGGGTGTTTTTTTCACACACCTGACCATAGGCAGCACATAATGGAGGCTGGGGTAGGCAATATCTCCCCAAACCTTGCGCCGCCCGGGGGGGAAGTGGGGAGCAGTGACAGATTACTGCACGGGCCTATAGAACCCATTCCCAGGGGTCCCAGCCAATTTGAGGCCCCCAGAAAAATCTCCTCCCACCACAGCCCCAGGACTGGAGGAGATCTGACTCCCTGCTAGGGCCACAGAGCTTTTCCAGTCTTGGGGCTGCAGCGGGGTGTGTCTGGAAAGGAGTGAGCTGGGGGCAGGGCCCTGGGGGGAAGAGACAGAGTGGGAGTGGATTGGGGGAGGGACTGAGAGTGGAACAGGGACAGGGTGGCAGGAGAAGGAATGAGATGTGGGAGGGGCTTGGAGCTCTGCCGTTGCAGTCCCTGGCCATGGGGGAGGAGCTCCACTCTCTCAGACCACCTGTGAGAAGTGAGAAGGGATGTGGCCTTGGCCAAAAGATGTAGGACAGGTTGCTAGCCCATGTCCCTGCTAGCCCATGTTCACCTGCTGCCCATGTCCCTGACTGACAGAAGTGCTAGTGTAGACATAACCTTATTCTAGAACTGGAGTGTCTAAATGTGTCTTGTTTCTTTTTAGGGGTTGAGCTAAACAGAGACAAGGCACTCTTATTCCAGAATAAGAATGTCCATATATGAAATTAATCAGCAGAACTCCATGTGTAGAATCTCTTATGTATAGACCAAGCCCTTTATGTATTTAAATTCTTCCATCCACTTAAGTCAGGCCATTTTCATAGCTATTACCACTCCTTCTGCAAGACAGAGTGTTACTGTTCCACTTAACAGCAGGGTGTAATTTCAAATCAAATGAAATTTGAATATATGGTATATAGATTTTGGTATCCTGTTTTAGTTTAAAAGTCTAAATATCCCAGTACTGTATTTTCAGAATCTTGATAACTTCACTATTACTAAACTCAACAGTGAATAGATATTCGTACACGGAGACACATGCAGTAGATCTAATATACCAGGATTTCAGTTAAGCATTTGATACAGCTCCACAGGAGAAATTAGTTAAATTGGAGAAGATGGGAATTAATATAAGAATCAAAAGGGTTGTAAGGAACTAGTTAAAGGGAAGATTGCAACAGGTTATGCTAAAAGATGAAATGTCACGTGGGAAGGAGGTTTCCAGTGGAGTTCCTCAAGGATCAGTCTTGGGTCCAGTCTTATTTAACATTTTCATTAATAGCCCTGGCACGAAAAGTGTGAATGTGCTAATAAAAATTGCAGATGAGACAAACTAGGAGGGTACTGCCAATATAGGAGGAGGACTGGAACATCATACAAGAAGATTTAGATGACCTTGAAAACTGGAATATTAGAAATGGGATGAAGTTTAATAGTGCAAAGTGTAAGGTCATGCACTTAGGGAAGAACAAGAAGAATTTTTGCTATCAGTTGGAAGACCTGGGAGTACTAGTTGATCAGAGGATGACTATTAGCAACGAATTTGATGTGGCTGTGAAAAATGCTAATGCTATCTGAGGATGCATCAGTCAAGATATTTCCAGGAAAGATAGGAAAGTGTTATTACCATTATACATGGGACTGATGAGACATCATCTGGAATACTGTGTACAATTTTGGTCTCCCATGTTTAAGAAAGATGAATTCAAATTGGAACAGGTGCAGAGAAAGGCTACTTGGAAGATCAGAGGGATGGAGAACCTCCCTTATGAGAGAAGACTTAAGGGGCTTGGCTTGTTTAGCCTAACAAAACAAAGGCTGAGGGGAGATATGGTTGCTTTTTATAAATACATCAGATGGATAAAGGCCAGGAAGGGAGAGGAGCTATTTCAGTTAAGGGCCTGTGCTGGCTAAAGAACAAATGGACATAAACTGGCCAACAATGAGTTTAGACTTGAAATTGGACAAACCATCAGAAGTTTTGAAACAGCGTTCAAAGGCTAATATTGACCAAGAGGAAAATCAAGAAAGAGAGACTACAGGAATGGAGAAAGGAACACCAGTGGGTAGGATATTAAGAGGAAAGACAGTGCCAATACCAATGATGCTAATTGTCAGGCAGGCGATACCGGTAGTAGAATGACTGTACCTACTCAGTTGAGGAATCTGGGTGAAGCTAAGCAGAAACAACTAAGATGTCTGTGAACCAATGCAAGGAGCCTGGGTAACAAAATGGAAAAACTAGAACAACTGGTGCAGGAAGTGACACCAGATATTATAGGGATAACAGAAATATGGTGGCATAGTGGTCATGACTGGAGTACAGGTGTCAAGGTTCCTCCCCCACTCTGAACTCTAGGGTACAGATGTGGGGACCTGCATGAAAAACCTCCTAAGCTTATCTTTACCAGCTTAGGTCAAAACTTCCCCAAGGTACAAAATATTCCCCCCGTTGTCCTTGGACTGGCCGCTACCACCACCAAATTAATACTGGTTACTGGGGAAGAGCTGTTTGGACGCGTCCTTCCCCCCAAAATACTTCCCAAAACCTTGCACCCCACTTCCTGGACAAGGTTTGGTAAAAAGCCTCACCAATTTGCCTAGGTGACTACAGACCCAGACCCTTGGATCTTAAGAACAATGAACAATCCTCCCAACACTTGCACCCCCCCTTTCCTGGGAAATGTTGGATAAAAAGCCTCACCAATTTGCATAGGTGACCACAGACCCAAACCCTTGGATCTGAGAACAATGAAAAAGCATTCAGTTTTTTACAAGAAGACTTTTAATAAAAAATAGAAGTAAATAGAAATAAAGAAATCCCCCCTGTAAAATCAGGATGGTAGATATTTTACAGGGTAATTAGATTCAAAACATAGAGAACCCCTCTAGGCAAAACTTTTAAGTTACAAAAAAGATACACAGACAGAAATAGTTATTCTATTCAGCACAATTCTTTTCTCAGCCATTTAAAGAAATCATAATCTAACACATACCTAGCTAGATTACTTACTAAAAGTTCTAAGACTCCATTCCTGGTCTATCCCCGGCAAAGACCAGCATATAGACAGACACAGACCCTTTGTTTCTCTCCCTCCTCCCAGCTTTTGAAAGTATCTTGTCTCCTCATTGGTCATTTTGGTCAGGTGCCAGCGAGGTTACCTTTAGCTTCTTAACCCTTTACAGGTGAGAGGAGCTTTCCCCTGGCCAGGAGGGATTTCAAAGGGGTTTACCCTTCCCTTTATATTTATGACAACAGGTATTGAAGGGCATGTGCTGTTCACGAAAGGCAGAAATAAAGGTCGAGTATTACAGAAAATACAAACCTATACACCATTCTGACAGCTTTGCAAAACTGTCTTTGTTTGTGTTTGTGTATGTTTTACCACTTAGTGTTATCATTTACCTTTGCATGTGTTTTTACTATTGTATTGTATATAATGAATGTACTGAAATTTCTCTGCATGTCATGTAAAGAATAATTGGGCCAGTTTCTGGCTGCTGTTGTGTGAGTGTGTAAAGGGGGAAGAGAGCACCTCCACTTGCTCATTTGTGCAGGGGGCAGCCAAAACTGTGATGCTTGTGCTCCTGAGGGAAAGTAAGAGAGCTCCAAAGGAGGCATGATGGAGTATGGCTATACCCTTGCTCCTTTTCCACCAGTAGCTGGACAACCAGGGTGAGTGGTGGGAGAAGTACAAACTGCACCATTAAAGGATGCACTAAATGCTGCTCTATGGTGCACTGTGGCAATGCCCTCAAACAGTATTTTTATCTGTTTGTGTTTTCCACGGGCAAAATGCCTCCAGGAACTGCAACTGGTGCAGTGTCCAATTATGGAAGTGGCTACTAATGCCACTCTGACTCTTTATTGTTTTACATTTATCTATGAATTAGATTTATATAAATGCTGAAAAGGGCACCTAGCTATACACCTAAAAGGCATCAAACTATCTCAAGAGAACTGAAGTGAAGCAGTACAATTCAGTATGACCGAGCACCAGCAAACCACACAACTTAAGAACTCAAACCCCCTTCCCCTCCGGTCCAGCAATTACCTTCTTTTCAAATACCTGGGGAGTAGAGAGGAGCTTTACAGTATGCTCTGAAGCTCATCAGATTCAGGCTTTCCTGAAGCAACGTGGGGAGTGAATTCCTAAGCTGTGGGTCCCTCAGAGAGAATGACCCATCAGCAGCCCAATATATAACACCAGGCTTTAGTTCTGGCACTTCTGCTGTTCTCTGCTATGGTATTTTAGCATGAGGAGAGAAGTGGTCTCTCATGTAGGTAGCGCCTGAGACATAAATGTTCACTGGTCAAAACCGATTCCTTAAACTTCACCTGAAGCTCTACAGGCAGCCAGTGCAGAGATTGGAGCACTTGTCGAATGATTACGATCCCAGTGAGATCCTCCACTGATCAAACAGGCTGCTGTATTCTCTACAAGCTTCAGCTGATATTGAGTGCAGTGCAGTAATTCAGTCTTGAGATGATAAAGACAGGAATGACCGTCACAATGACTTCTTCCAAAAGGAACATGCACATTCTCCTGACTATACAGAAATGATAAAAATGTGATTTGACTCTTGCTGCTACCTGATTTTCTAGTAGCAGTTGGAAATCCAGCCAGACGATTGGAAACCTAACCAACAGGTAGAAGAGGTGCCCTCCATTAAAAGGAGAGGTATTCTTGCCACATATTCTTGTTGCTTCTTCCCAAAAGTATCACCACCTCAGTCTTGACTGGGATGAATGTCAACTATCTAGCTGTCATCCATGCCCCAATTTCACACACATATTAAACTTATTGAGCATTTTAATTGGTCACATGAAATGGTGACAAAGCTGCATGTCATCACCATACTGGAAATGATGCAGTCCTTGTCTCCTTGTTAACCCTCTCAGTAATGCCACACAAATATTGAATAAGAGCGGTGATAAGATGGAACTATGCAGAACTTCATATAAAACTTCATCACCATCCTTGTGAAAACTCACTGCAAGGATGTACTTGGGCCACAATAAAGCAGCCTCATCCACTCATATTGATCCAAAGGCGAGTTAACAGCACCTACAATGTAAAGAGTCTTTTTTTTCTCTTAGTATGTTTAGGCATTTTACTTTGTAAATAAATAGAATTTGGGGGGCCAGGAGGAATGTAAAGCAATGAAGTGCCCTAAGGTCTACACTAGGGAGTGGGATCGACCTAAGATATGCAACTTCAGCTACGAGAATAGCATAGCTGAAGTCGACGTACCTTAGGTCGACTTACCTCATGTCCTCATGGCGCAGGGGTCGACTGTCGCCTCTCCCCCGTCATCTCCACTTCTGCCTCTTGCCGTGGTGGAGTACAGGAGTCAACGGCAGAGCGATCGGGGATCAATCACTACCCTCCAATCCGGTAGGTAGTGTAGACAGTTTCTTTTGTAATCCTTTGCAGTGTTTCATCTTTCACAACCAGTCACTCCCCTAATAGTGAAGGCATGATCTGTTCAACACATTCAAATACTAATGGCCACATAACCATTTTCCTTCTGAAAAAATGAGGCATAGATGCTTTGAGTCATTTATCCTACAAAGAAGAAAATTAAACTTAGTGGGAAACAGGTTATTTTGAAAAAGGGTGAAACTACATGTGTCAGTATTACTTTGTGTTGAGGCCTGCCAATTTAATTTCCCTTGTGTCCTAGGTTCTAGAATCCAAATCATCTTCACCAACTAGTTCTTTATCCAGGCATTCAAGAAAGGAGGCTAATTTTCATGTAAGGGTGTTCTTGCACAAATGAACTGCCTACTAAACTAAATGACCAGCATATGTTAGTAACCATAGAACATCTTTTGTGGTTCCTAAAACCCATTTCCATTTTTATAAGTTTCTCACTAATATTCCCTTTCCTTTCTGCTTACTGCTCAGGGAGAAGAAAGATCTTTTTGTTATTGATCCATCAGGAAACTTGTATTACTACTGGCTGTTTTGCATCACATTACCCGTCATGTACAACTGGACCATGATCATTGCAAGGTGATGTATAACAGTGTGTATTTTCCCTATCCTCTCTCTTTCCCCATTAAAGTCATGAAATCCTCACATCTGGTTGCCACAAGGAAAGCCTTGTTTTTATCAGATAGAATGGATACAAATAATCTATTGACCTAGTACTTTTACTGCGTTTATCCTTTCAGTCTGGTATTGAATAGTCTACAGTCTTTTAGGTTCAATAGCAGAGATCACACACATTTATTTACAATCTCTAAAGTTCTTTCCATCATGTCTTTTGTCCAGTTCAATAAAGGACTTTCATTAACTTAATTTCATTATATTTTTCTGTCTGAAGCTTCAATATTTTATCAGTCTTATGCTCCCTGATAATGAAATGCGTACACGTTAATGGAGGTTTGGAAAAGTTAAAAGCAACATAAAACAGGATCTTATAAAGGAAAGTGTTAGGCAATCTTAATCATTGGCATAACTATCAGCTCCATCTACAGTTACTCAAATTAATTTTTCTCAGTTAAATACTTTAAAAGATCCTTATAATCTGAGTTGTAAACATTTTCTGAAAGGAGATCTGAAAACAGGTTTTTCCACAAAGCTTTAAAATACTTGTTTTTATGTTATAAGTTTTGATAAAAATATTACATTTTCCAAAGTTTGATCAAGCATAACAGAGATCCTTTAAAGACACATTAAAAAAATGGTAGGGCCTCTGAATATATGGCAAATTTACTGTATTAATTACTGGTCTCATGGGACTATTTAAATTGTGTGCTTTTTTTCTTTTCCTATCCAGAGCCTGTTTTGACGAACTTCAGAACGACCATTTAGGAATGTGGTTCATTTTTGATTATATATCAGATATAATCTATATTGCTGATATGTTTGTGCGGACAAGAACAGGTAGATGTACTCACTGTTTAGTTATCTACATTTATCTGTGTTATGCACTTTAAGGTGCCCATCAGTATATGATTTAGGGGCCAAATACAACAATTAAAGAAGAATTGGCTCTCTCCTAGAATGGACCAGTTAAATTGACTTTCCAGTTACACTTTATGTCTATGAAATGACGAAGTAAAGAAGTATCTTGCTGGCAATGTTCCCTCAATAAAGGAGGCTGGAAGGACTTCACACTGAAATATATCTTGACATACAAGGTCATCCTGATTTCTAGCAGAAAGGAACTGAAGTCCTTCCATTGCAAACATAATTTCTGCAGTTTTAGAGTTACACTTCAAATATTTCACCCACACACACACTTGTTTCTATCCTGTAATGTACTTCATCATGTTTTATAAATCAGACATAAATTTATCTGTAATCTACTTTAGTGTCCTAATTTAAATATTCCATAAAGCAGGGACCAATCCAGCAATCCCTTTTTAGGCACAACCACCATTGAAATTCAACTGGAATTTACCTGAAAAAGGAGGGCAGTGTCCAGCTGCTTATGCTCAAAACAGGGCTTTGGCAGGAAACGTGACATGGTAGGTGAAATTGCTAAATAGAGAACAACATTATACATATGGTAGGGATGTGCTGATTTGTGTTCTCCACTGACAAAACTCCTAGAAAGCCCCAATCACTGAAACTATACTCAAACTATATATGCTGCCTAATCAAACTAAAGCTAGAAGTTTTATCTTTTTTTCCCTTTGTTAAAGATCTTAAAATATCTTTATAATCCAAGTTGTAAACATTTTCTAAAAGAATAGAAGAAAACCCCAAGGAAGAGGAACCATTTGCCCTCTTTTGTGGTGAATCCCTGGTGTGCAAGGGGTCATATTGGTGGAGGAAAAATAAAATTATACCTCCTTACCCCAGGTGTAATGAACCTACCTTATGAACTGCAAACCAGGATATATCATGTGGATAAAACCCTGCACCACCTTTATGAAGTAGTAAGGAATATATAAATCTCTTGCCACCATTTAAGCCACCTGCAACCTTTGCTGGCTGAACTTGAGACCCATCTGGTACAGGACAAGGCAGAGAATCCACTTGCTGTCTGCATGAGTTAGGATCAAGATTTTCAAAAATGTGTTAATAAAATTAGGTTCCTAATTCCATATTTAAGCACCTAAATCACTAGCCTGATTTTCGAGAGTGATGACCACACAGCAGCTCCAGTTAGCTTCATTTTATTCATGTATCCATTTTTACAAATCTTACCCAAGAAGGAGAGTTGTTTGTGGGTGGGATGGGTGAACAAGGAATGGAATGAGTGCATGAGCGCTGCCCTCATTCTAACTCTCTCTCTCCCACACAAGGGCCATGGAGGTTACTAGGTGCTAGGGCAGCACAAACTGTAGCAGGAAGAGGGTGAACTTGGGAGGCTGTAAGTGTGACACTTCCACCATGGGGGATGGTTCCTCCCTTCAGGATTTCCATAAGACTCCACAGAGCCCAGCCATGCCAGGCAGTACAGATGGCTCTGCTTAATCAAGTCAGCTAGGTTCAAGATTTGGCCCCAATTGCTTAGCTACAAAAATTCAACATAGGGCCTTAAAGTTCAAATCCAGTTAAAATATATAGCTGTTAAAACTATGCATCTTAATAAAAAGTTGGAAAATTATGTACAGCCAGAAACTCTATAGCCAAAATCATTTTAAAGATTAATTTGAAATTCACATATAACAGAATGCAATAGATGATGAAGCAACAAAAAAGTCAAAGTCAAAGAATTTTAAAGATTTTATATTTTATTTTAGGTTATTTGGAGCAAGGTTTGTTGGTGAAAGAAGAACTTAAACTTAAACAGAAATATACAGGAACTTTACAATTTAAACTAGATCTACTGTCAGTCATACCAACTGATCTGCTGTACTTTAAATTAGGTCTGACCTATCCAGAATTAAGAATAAACAGAATACTTAAAGTATCTCGTATGTTTGAGTTCTTCCAGCGAACAGAAACAAGGACAAACTATCCAAATATCTTCAGGATCTCTACTCTTGTCATGTACATAGTGATTATTATTCACTGGAATGCATGTGTGTACTATTCTATCTCCAAAGCCATTGGATTTGGGGCAGACACATGGGTCTATCCAAACACCTCTGATCCTGAATTTGCCCGTCTGGCGAGAAAATATGTATATAGCCTCTACTGGTCGACGCTGACCTTGACCACTATTGGGGAAACACCTCCTCCTGTAAAGGATTCTGAGTACTTCTTTGTGGTTGTTGACTTCTTGGTTGGGGTGTTGATTTTTGCTACTATTGTTGGTAACATTGGTTCTATGATCTCCAATATGAATGCAGCCAGAGCAGAGTTTCAAGGAAGGATTGATGCTATCAAGCAGTATATGCACTTTCGAAATGTGAATAAAGAAATAGAAAAAAGAGTTATTAAGTGGTTCGACTACTTGTGGACAAATAAAAAGGCAGTGGATGAAAGGGAAGTTTTAAAATATCTACCAGATAAATTAAGAGCAGAGATTGCAATCAGTGTTCATCTGGACACATTAAAGAAAGTTCGAATTTTTGCAGATTGTGAAGCTGGCTTGTTAGTTGAATTAGTCTTGAAACTGCAGCCTCAAGTCTTCAGTCCAGGAGATTACATCTGCCGAAAGGGGGACATTGGACGAGAGATGTACATTATCAAAGAAGGTAAACTTGCTGTAGTAGCTGATGATGGAATTACACAATTTGTGGTCTTAAGTGATGGCAGCTACTTTGGGGAGATTAGCATACTTAATATTAAAGGCAGCAAAGCTGGCAATCGAAGAACAGCCAACATTAGAAGCATTGGATACTCAGACTTATTTTGTCTATCTAAAGATGACCTTGTGGAGGCTTTAATAGAATACCCAGATGCAAAGGCCCTGCTGGAAGAGAAAGGTAAGGAAATCTTGCTGAAGGATGGGTTACTGGATATAGATGTTGCAAATACAGGAAGCGACCCTAAAAACATTGAAGAAAAGGTCATTCAAATGGAAGGAGCAGTGGACAACTTACAAACCAAGCTTGCCAGGCTTTTGGCTGAGTATGATGCCACACAGCAGAAACTGAAAAAACGACTGACAGAGGTTGAGAAAATACTGAAATCAACTATGCAGTTTGAATTCTCAGATTTAGAAGAATTAGATAAATAAATCTGAAATGTGTCAACACTAGAATAAAACACTGGGGACTGCCACTAGCAGTTAAGGATAAATCTTGTAAGCTACCGAGTGCCCTCAACTCTGATCCTTGAGGATGTGGCCCTTTATTATAAGCTACTACTTAGTCATGAAACATCACTTATTTCATATTAGGCAATATACATACACAGTAAACGTCAAGAAAAAAATAAGATGAAGAATCAGGCATAAGAAAGGAGCATAAATATCATTGTTTTCATGCTACAAAATGCTACTCGGTCCTGGGCTTGCAGTTATATTTATGAAGTGCGTACATAAATGTAGTGTTTTGATATTTAATCTCAGTGAAAATGTTACAATAAAAACCTATCAATCATTTTGTCTTTAACAATTGTAGGCCCTTCAGGACAAGGACTGTGTATTTGTATTTCCTCTGTATTTTGAAAATAGCTGGTATATTTGTTAGGCCCTAAAGCAAAATAAATAATAAATATCAGTAATATAAAATGTTTGCTAATGGGTTATTTATATTATCCTTTATGTAACATTGTTGTAAAAACAAGTGCATTTAATCTACATACTATAATATGTTGATAGCCATGCAAAGTTGTACTCCATATTATTTTTTATAATTTCCTTCTCATTCACTATGTAAATAAGGAAACATTTGGTGACATTTTTATTGGTTATCTGAAGTATGCATACGTATACAGTAAAACCTCAGAGATACAAACACCTTGGGAATGGAGGTGGTTCATAATTCTGAAATGTTCCTAACTCTGAACAAAACATTATGGTTGTTCATTCCAAAGTTTACAACTGAACATTGACTCAATATAGCTTTGAAACTTTATTATGCAGAAGAAAAATGCTGCTTTCCCTTTATTTTTTAGTAGTTTATGTTTAACACAGTACTGTACTTGCTTTTTTATGGGGGGCGGGGGGTCTCTGCTGCTGCCTGATTATGTATTTCTGGTTCCAAAGGAGATGTGTGGTTGACTGGTCAGTTTGTAACTCTAGTGTTCATAACTGAGGTTATACTATAAATGTAATATGGCCTTTAAACAAGCCCCTAACCTCACCAACCTCATTGCCAGAAGCAAGCTCCCCACAGACCAGGACACACCAACTCAAAGTGGCACCACACTCTGCCAGTAGATGTACAATAGGTGTAAAACCTGAAGACATATTTCCACAGCTATGATGATCAATACCTCCCACAACACACCTTTCAAGATCCTATACATGCCTATCACAACCTGTGGTGGACCTCATCCAGTGTATCAAAAGCCCCAAAAACAAGTGTGTGGGTGAAATCTGACAATTACTACACTCTCAAATGAACTCATAGAAAAATGATAAAAGACAAAAACAACATATCACCCATGGGCAAACACTTTTCACAAAGCGATCACTTCATCTCTGACCCATTACTTCTCGTCCTCAAAGGAAACCTGCACAACTCCTTCAAAAGACAAGTTGGGGAACTTAAATTCATAACTTTGCTGGACACTAAAAATCATAGTCTCAACAAAGACACCATGATTTCATAGCTCATTACAATAATTGTAACCCACTAACCCTTGTTTGGTCCTATGAATGCAGAGGTGTTACTTGCCCACTTCATTTTAACTGGTTTCTTGCAATGTGTTTAACCCTTTATGTTTAACATGCTGTCCCACCATGTACTTAGCTGAGACACTCTGGTTACTTTTTGCAGACCTAAAAAGCAGCTCTATGAAGCCTGAAAGCTTGTCCCTTCCACCAACAGAAGTTGGTCCAATAAAAGATATTACCTCACCAACCTTAATTTTGGCATTTCCTAACTTCTTAGTGTTTGGCTTGGCAACCTTAAAAAAAACCTTATAGTAAAAGAATATTATGTAGTTTATTATTTATATTGCTGCAGCACTTACAGGACCAAGTCCTGTTTTGCTAGGCACTGTACAAATATTTCAGAAACAGATTATCCCTGCGTTGAATGGCTTACTCTAAGAGTCTAAGTAATAAAACTCATGATTTGAAGAAGGGTATGAGACAGGTATCGGCAACCTTTGGCCCGCGGCCCATCAGAGTAAGCCCCCCGGCGGGCCAGGCTGGTTTGTTTACCTGCTGCGTCCGCAGGTTCGGCCAATCACAGTTTGCTGCTCTATGCCAATGGGGGCTGCAGCAAGCGGTGCAGGCCGAGGGATGTGCTGGCTGCTGCTTCCCGCAGCCCCCATTGGCCTGGAGTGGCAAACCGCGGCTAGTGGGAGTTGCGATCAGCTGAACCTGTGGACATGGCAAGTAAACAAAACGTTCCGGCATGCCAGGGGGGCATACCCTGGCGGGCTGCGTGCCAAAAGTTGCCAATCCCTGGTATGAGATGTTATCTACAGTAGTGAAACTTGTGGTTCAGTGATAGTAACATGAAGTAGCTGCCAGATATCACTGTTACGGTGTTGATGTGTTTTAGTGAAGAAAAGTGGATATCTATTGTCATAACCACAATTTTTGGCTTATTTTAATTGGCCCATCAGGCTGTAACATCAGTAATAGCCACTAGATGCCACTGTTGTTACATGAACAAATTTTCTTGACAATAGAAATCTTGAACCAAAAATCATTGAATACAAAACAAAATGCTGTATTTCTAATAGAAACATCAAATCATACGCTGGTGTATTTCAGACAGATAGAAGTTTTATAATGTAAAATATTGATATTTTTAACTTTAACAAGCATGTATTTGCTAAAATAAAACTATGTTTAAAGTTTTCTTCTGACAAAGGAAGTACTTTGAAATAAAAATGTAGGGGTTATGTGTACACTCCAGTCACATTAAAATTCTTCCACATTGTTTATCTGTCAACATTTTAAAAAATGTTTCAAGTTTCATGTTAAAGACACTGTAGCTCTTGTAAAACTCCTAAATACCTTAGCTCCTAAATACCTTAATTCTGCAAAATTTTAAGTGCATGCATAACACTACTTCCGTGAGTAGTTCTGCTGAAGTCAATTGGACTTCATAGATGAGTCAAATTGTGAACAAGCTTCAGTATTTGCAGGATCAGGACTTAGCAATTGGGGTTCTAGTTTGGTCCATTATAGACACAGATCCTACTGTATTCAAATGTGGGTTTGGATTTCAAAGAACCCCGCAAAACTGGAGTGTTTTATTTCAGAATTCTCAACTCCAGAGTTTACCATTAAGAGTGAAGCAACTGTCAGTCACAAATGTATACAAATATGGTTAGGAAATCTTGTGTATTTAATAGATTAAATCTATGGTGTATGAAATAAATATCTACAGTATTGCAACAACTTTTAAGAACTTGTCATTGAAGTAAATCCCATCGATTACAAACATATTCTTCAATTCCTGTTTTGTGAAGTAAAAATCTTCTGAGACATTCTTATAGTGAAGTTGCTGAGTATGGATAGTGGTTGATTTTTTAATCTCACAACAGACTAATTATTTATTAAATAACATGTTCTATCTAGATTGTAATCTACTCTGTTTAAGCGTAACAGTTCAGTATGGCCCTTCTTTTCTATCCATAACTCAGAATACCCTGACTTACTGGCCTGACACTTAAGATTTTTTTTTCTGTCCTCTTCACATATGTCCTGAATTACTCCAGTAAGCAGTTTTCATTCTTTTACTTAGGGCTTATCTACATGGAGACTTGGGGCATGTCTACACAGCCCTGCAGTTCAAGCTCTGAGGGTGTGAAGAGCAGTGGGCACCAGAGTGCTGTGCTGTAACTTCCCTGTGTAGAGGCTGTGGGCACAAACTTAAAGGTTTCTCATTCGCATTAATATAATCCTATCTGAAGAGGATTAAAAAATCACAACTGATTTTCATATTTAAATTTGGCTCATTCCTATTTTAACAATCCTTTCAAACAGACATAAAAAACCCTCCAAATAGCAACACTCTTCCCCCAACTTACTTACTTTATAGATAAGGGTGCATTTATTCCCTCAACAAGAATTAACAACACATATATGTAGCAGAACCTGAGAGTTACGAACACCTCGGGAACGGAGGTGGTTCGTAACTCTGAACAAAATTTTATGGTTGTTCATTCCAATGTTTACACAGCTTTGAAACCCGTACTATGCAGAAGAAAAATGCTGCTTTTAACCATCTTAATTTAAATGAAAAAAGCACAGAAACAGTTTCTTTACCTTGTCAAATCCTTTTTTTAAACTTTCCCTGTTTTTTTAGTAGTTTACATTTAACACAGTAATGTATTATCTTTGCTTTATTATTTTTGTCTTTGCTGCTACCTGATTGTGTACTTCTGGTTCCAGATGAAGTGTGTGGTTGACCAGTCAGTTTATAACTCTGAGGTTCTACTGTAATATCTTTATGAGGGAATTTCAATAAAAAGTCAGCATTAGAAAAGTAAATACACATTAGTACTGAAAATACAAGCATGCTTACCAACCAAAGACATCTACTATTTACTTGCCAAGAGGTTATACATCTATTTTGCTAGTTATAGAAAACTAAAAACAAGAATCCAGTCAGGCTTCTTTACAAGATGATCCTTTGTTAGTCATAACCTAAAGTAAGTTAAGAACAACAAAAACAAATGAATATTATATACTATGCACACTGAGTTCTAGCATTTGATCCTAATTATGAGAGGTCTTATGAAGTTTAGTTTATAAAGTGTAATTAAAAAGATGTAATAGTAGCACTAACTAAGAGACCTATTATGACTGATTGAATTTTGCAAACTAGCAGGTAAATAAGCAATAAAAAAGGAAGGACAATAAATATCAATATAATTGGAACAGCCTAGTTTGGACTCAATTATTTATTAAATAACACAAACAAAAACACCACAACACTGTTAAATTACAGTTGACCTTGCTACGTGCAACACCATAAAAGATGAGTACGGTAACCATGCCCCAGAGCTGCGATCATGTCTCCTGCCTTCCTCCCTAGCTGAACCGCCTCCGGCTTAACCTCGCTGAGGGGCAGCCCCTAAAGAACTGGTCGGATCATGCTCGGGCCGTCCGGCGGCTCAGCCAGGGCGGGGCCTCCGGCCGGCGGAAGGGGCGGAGCTTCGGGCGGAAGGGGCGGGGCTAATCTCCCGCTGCTGGCGCTGCCCGGGTAGAGGAGTGGGGGGCGGGCGGAGGAGCCGGGCGGACAAGGGGTCCGCTCGGCGCCTGGCCAGAGGGATGGAGGCGGCGTGGCGCCAGGCCGGCCGGGGCAGGGGGCGAGCCCGGGCCAGCGGCCAGGCCGGGATCGGGCTCTGTGCCCGCGGGGGAGCTAGCGGCGGCGCCGATCGGCCCGGGTCCGGCCGGGGGAGAGGAGGCGGCGGCGGCGGCACTACCTGTATCCCGCTCACCGGCAGCAGCAGCTCCCTGGGAGCCAGAGGTGAGTATCCTCCCGGGGCGGCGCAGCCGGGGGAGGCAGACGCCGGGCTGGACTCTCCGGCAGGCTCCACGGGGCGCCCTGAGCCGCTGGCGGCCCCCGCTTGTAGGGCAGCAGCAACATTGGCCGGCTGGGGCCAACGCAGAGGGGCTTCGTTAATAGTGGGGGGCGCAGCCTGAAGCCCCAGCCACGCAAGCCAGAGGTACCCGACAGCCCAGGGCTGTGGGTCGGGAGGCCTGAGTTAATTCCCGGCGCTGCCGGGGTGTCTCTCTGCCTTGCCCGCGCTGGTGAGCCTCCGCTCCCCTGAGTGGCGCTGTTGATTTCCCACCCTTCTGTGCGAGGGTCACAGCCTGCACCCTTGTAGTGATCGTTCCCAAACACGTAAGACATTGCAGCCAGCGAAGTCTAGTCTTCCCTCTGGTGGGGCTGCTCACCTGAATACGTGCTCCCCAGTGTGGGCAAGGGCCCCATAATCTGGCCCCTAGTTTCTGCCGCCGTTTCCTATTCGTAAAATGGAGATTATCAGTATCTCACAGGAGTATTGTGAATATACATTCTCTGTTTGTGAAATACTGAGCTGCTATGTTGATGAGGGGCATGGAAAAATTTGTAAATAAATATTTAACCCCTTAAGCTTAACAATCTGCTTTACCTTGTATTTAGCTGTGACACTCTGGTTACTTTCTCCAGACATGAATAAAAGCTCTGTGAATCTCAAAAAGTTGTTTCTTCTATCAATAGAAATTAGTCCAATAAAACACATTGCCTCACCCACCTTCTCTTTATTAGTAAACTCCTCTTTATTTACAGCAAGCTGAGTTAGGTCATGGTATAGTCTCCCAAGGAGACTAGTTTGTGATTTTATTAGTATTCATTTATATTATTGTAGTGCTTGGGAGCCCTAGTCATGGGCCAGGATTCCATTGTACTAGGTGCTATACAAACACAGAGCAGAAAGATGGTGCCTGCCCCAAAGAGATTACAATTTAAATATAAGTTAAGAGATAATAGATGGATACAGACAGTGGGGGGAGTACATATGAGCAGTGAAACAGTATTGGTTGACAGGATGGGCAGTGGGCTCAGTATATCAGCAGCCTAACTATTACCAAGCTTTTTGTATGCATCATGGCAGATGAGAGTTATGAAGGTGGATATGAGGTAGCTTTGCAGACAGTTATGGGGACCTAAGTTCCCTCTAAGCTGCACGGCCATGCAGCTGCCTATTAAGCCCTGTGCAGGGGTTCAGGGCTGCCAAGGGGAGAGGCGCTTCTCCCCCAGCATAGACATGCTGCGGCAGTGAGAGAGAGCTGGGGGAGGGGTCCTCTCTTCCCCACTGTAGCCCCTGGGCAGCCTACACCCCAAACCCCTCATCCCTGGCCCCACCCCAGAGCCCTCATCGCCAGCTGGAGCCCTCATTCTCTTGCACCCTGAGCCCCTCTCTCACACTCCGAACCCCTCAGCCCCAGCCCCACCACATGAATTTTATGTGCACCAATATGGAAGTGATGTGTGTCACATCACTTCCATATTGGTGCATATAACAAAATTCATTCCATACATGCATGGGAAAAATGAGAGGGACCACTGATGTGGACATCCTCCCAAGCGAGAAAGTATGGGGAAAGTATGGAAGTTCTTGTTTGAAAATTTAACAAGTGCCTGATGGAGGCTGGTATCATCGGTTGATCAAAGTTAAGAATCAACCTTTTGATACCAAATAAGGGATTAGTAGGGTAGGGATAGGTTGTGATGGGCTTTGAAAATGAAAGCAGGTAGTTTCTTTGCAGTAAAAAAGGGTGACCCAGTGGAGAGATGCAAAGACAAAGAGATGACATGGTCAAAGCAATGGGCTAGGAAAATTAACTTTGTAGTAGCATTCTGAATGAATATAAGTGGCGCAAGATTGGAGAGAGACTAATAGTCTTAATAAATGCGAAGGAAGGAAGTAAGACTTTGCAGTAGAGTCCCAGCTGCAGATCCAGTCTCCTGCTACATCATACTTGGTAGTCTAACAAATTATCTGTTAAAATGACCATATGGAGGCTACTTAATGTTGTCAAATGAAGTGGTGGCATGGATCCATTACTGCAGTAGCGATGCAATGGACTGGTGAGAGAGCCCCAAAAGTCACAATTGTCAAAGTAATAAACAATTAAATGTACCTCCAAAGTTTCCGCAAAATAGCACAGATGCACTGTTACAAACAGTTGTGAAATTTTATGTGCCTGACCCAACAAAAAGGAATAGTGTTTTTAATAGCCTTTAGGTAAAGCAGCAGTATGTACTGTCTAGCCAGCATACTTTGATAGGATGTGTGTGTTTGGTTAGATTAATATTTCTTTTGAAATAGTGATACTGGTGCATCAAATGCAATTAAGTACTACCAAAACTGAACATTCATGCTGATGCACAGTATTTGGGGGGGGAGGGGAAGCCATATTTACTTGTCCTGCATTAGAAACACTAAAATGCTGAACTGGCTGTAAGGAGAGAATACTTACTGAGAACATTAAGTTTAAAAAAAACTAAAAAGGACAGTGGAGTCTTCAGAATTTAATATGGTATTAAAATTAATGTATTTTTTATACAGAATTATCTTCTCAGAAGAAATTTGATGAAATTAAGAAGGCTAATCAAGAGGCAGCAAAAAAGCTTGTTGAAGACCAGTTTAGTTCCTCTTCTGAAGAAGATGAAGATAGCGAAGGAAAACATGGAAAGATAATGGCCAAAACATTCACAACTTATACTAATCAAACTGGTAAAATATTTTAATATATTGACATCTCTGTTTGTAGCATAAAAAAATTGGCAGCATTGCACGATCATCTTATATTTAAAAGCTTTGATAATTAGAGATAGATAATTCTGATATTGTAATGTTCTTAACATATGATGTTAAATACTTAATTTTCTGTGGTGGTCAAGATTGGTAGAAGATTTGTCACAGGGTATCTCTGTCACTACCTGGTGTGCTATGCTGTCTAGAATGTTTGTGTCACCTCACAGTTACAAACGCTCCCAGGCTGTTTTCCTTTCACTACATGTATCTTTTATTCCTCTGCTTTTTTTAAATGCACAGAATATCACACAGGTATTGTGTAGCAGAAGTTTTCAATATAGCCTCCCTCCTTAGTACAGCTCACTCTCTGAGCTTCCCTTCTGAGCTTACCCTTGTTTCCTGTTCCTTCTATTTATATCCTCCCAATGATGATGTCAGCCCAGTATTACCACCCAGGTGCTCATAATCCCACAACAGAAAGTGTTTAATTGTTCACAGCTGAGCTTGCAGCAGACTTCATACTGCAGCAATTGATAAGGATGCTGCTGCTAGCACCTTATCACAGTTGCATATGCCACTTATACACCAGGCCAGCTAGTTGAGGAGAAAAGCTGGCTGATTAGGCAAAGGGGAAGAAAAGTCTCAGGTTTGCAAAACAAGGCTTCAGAACTGTGTGGTTTTTCATTGGTTTGTATTGTGTGGTTTTTCATTGGTTTGTATTGTGTGGTTTTTCATTGGTTTGTATTGTTTTGTTTTTGGAGAGAGAATAAATGCCTACATGTATCCTAACTCCTTATGCTGAATTGTTATAGCCCTGCAACTTGGGTAAGCTAGTCCCATGCATGGGAGATGTAGCATCTGGACCTTTCCGGTTCTTTAGTTCTTTCATGTCTACATTTTTGTTTTATTTGGTGGGGCAAGGGAAGTGGAATGGTAGTGGTGGAAGAGCTCCTGAAAATTTAAGGAGAGGAGATGACAGGAGTAACAGAGCAGAACTGGTCAGGCAGGGCTGTGTTTGGACTGGTAGGGTATGGATAGGTAGCAGCTGAGGAGTGGGAAGTGTGCCTTCTGAGGCAGAAGTTAGCAAGGGGAGATGGGAGTAGCAACTTTGGTATACTTGCCACTACTTGATGGGGGGAAGAAGTGATCTGGTGAGATGCAGGTGAGGAAGAGGGCTGCAGGATTTAGCCATTTGGTCCCAAGAATTGAAATGAAACTAACTAAATCCTTGTGCACCTGCTGACTATTTATACTCAATTATATGCTGGGTGGACAGACTTGCAATCTTGATTAGTGTGATTTTTTTTTTTCCTTTCCTCTTCTAAGCTCAATAAGACTCTAACGTGACATTTTCTTTGACTTGTGCTTGGAAATAATGCTACACAAATGAACATTTGATTATCTTTAAACGTGAGTGCTCATCTTTGGGTGCTCAGATATAAATAGAGGATCAAACACTGTTAATGGTCTTACAAGAAGGCTTTGTTTTTTGTGTATTAAAGATGGAGATGCAAGTGAACTAGAACGTACAAGACAATATGTGAATGAAGCATTTCAGTCTGGGGCTTTGACATGCTTGATTTGCATTGCTTCAGTTAAGAGAAACCAAGCTGTAAGTATTTTACAATAGTCTTCAAGGTATTAACCAGCTAAATTGCTTTTTATTAATATGTATCAAGCAAATGTTAAATATTTAAGTATGAACACTTGCCTGACTTATTGGAGTGTTGAGGATTAATATGAAAGTTTCTAGGAGTGCTAAATACTACATAAAAATTATAGTTCACTTTCAGCTGTCATGTTTGTGCAGTATCAAAGCTTGTACATACATAACTTGAAATCGTAGTGGTGAATTTTGGTTTTTGTTCTGTGAGGTTCCTGTCAAACCTGTGGTCATGGTAAGTAAGCTTGACATAATTTGATTTTTATTTTAATATAATTTTGATGGATAATATCAATATTTTTAACTATTTACATTTTCACAGTTGTAGGAAATTAGGGGAGGGGAGTCAGACATTTAGCTAATAACATTGAGATTCAAAAAGGTAAAGCTTTATTACTGTTAAAATACAAATTGTCAATATGTCAAAACATACAAAATAAATAGCTTTAAAAGTTTTCAGGAGGTACATTTCTTAAATTTGTAAATTTTTGATTACTATCTAGGGAAATATTTTTTTCATTGATTTGTGTGTATAAAGAGAAATTTATTTGATATTTATCAATAAAAACTTAGGCCTTTCAGGCCTAATTAGAAGGATCACATTTTTAAATTTTAGAAAGTCACAGATACAAAAAGCAGCAGCAATAGGGCCTACACTTCAAAAGGATACGGTTGTTGAATCTTGGTTAAGATATTGTTACAGTCCGCAATAGGGGAGTATCACAGTTGGATCATATAGTAAGGGGAACCAAAATTAAGCTACAGTATTGCAGAATGGGTCAGTAAGGTACAATGAGAGAAGAATGTGGGATTTTGCTTGTCTGGGTTTTGAGATCTGCATGATTGAATAAATATAGCCAAAATGACTTCACGTCTCCTGACCCACGTCTTTTTCATTTCATGCAGCCACATTTTTCCATAACCCAACATATCTCAAGCCAAATTTTACTCCCACTGAAGTCAGTGGAAAACTCCATTTAATTCAATAGGTACATGATTGGGCCCATCATACTTCACTGTAGTAAATATTGTAAGGGGAAACAGACTGGCTATGCCCTTGGTTTGCAATAACAAATCTTGCTGCAAAAGAGGTAGTGTGCAGAAAAACTTTCCTTTTTTTTTTTAAATGGTGGATAGTGTCAAGGCCAGGTTTTTTGAGGTTTTTTTTAATTATTTTTTTAATTTGATTTGTCCTGTGACAGTTGACTTGACTTATGAGTAGACCTAAAATCATTTGGAAACTTAAATGAAAGTTGTTTGTGTTTTGTTGTTTTTCATTTTTTTTAAATCAACACATTGTTACTCATCTTGGATCCTTAACTGTTTTTTCCATTGAGTATTTTAATTCAAATTTAGTAAACCTGTCAACTGTTTATAAATGTTAGTTTTGGAAATGAGCAATTGAGCTGTTAGTAACTTTTAGTGGGTCTGGGGTAACACACTTTTGACGTTGTCAGAAGATTGGAAATGTTTTCTCTCTTGCTTTTCACAAGCTAAACATAAAATAACCTGCTTCCATTTTAAAATGTCCAAGGGTAAATCCAGAGAAAAAGGAAATTCAGACTTAAATCTTCAGCTGTTTCACTTACCCCATTATGTCTGGTTCCTGCAACACACTGAATCTTTTAAGGTGTCTATGGAGATCATGGTAGTGAGCCTCCCATTCTGGGATGACGGACTCAGGTTTGTAGGGCTCATGCTACCGTGCTAAAAATACCATTGCAGCTTAGGCTCTGATGCACAAGATTTGCATACATGCAGCTTAGGCTCTGAGCCCTGGGGAGGGGGGTAGACTTCAGACCTAGAGCTCCAGCCCAAGCCATGACATCAAAGTGCTGCGTACACAGTTGGTTTTGTTTTGTTTTTTTAAGCACAGTAGAGCAAGCCTGGACTGGGAGACTTTCTGCCATGGGCTGTGTAGACATACCCTAAAGGGCGTCACATCATAAGTTAGACTATAAACTTGCAAACAAGGACATTTTAACTTAAAGGGCTGTGACATAGGTGTGTACAGACTTGCCTTCCTGGGGCATTGCACAAGATTTGCATACATACATACTTATGTTCACAGACCCTGATTCACATTTATGCACTGGAGGCTGTGTGCCTAAATTGGATGTATTTTTGTATATTTTTGCTTATAATATTGCTTTGAGATAATTTTCATAGTAATCTTTCAAATATCAGACTGACGGTACAAATTTATTCACCATTGAGGTGTTTTCATAACACCTTTTATGTGTTTATCCTGTTTGCAGGTTTCCAGTTACCTCTTTTAGACAGAGTATATTCCTTCACCACTCACCTTCTATTTCATCTTGTAGTGAAATCATAAAGCTACATTTATTCTATTTCACTTGATTCTCAACTGACGTACTGAGCATACGATAATGATTTCGCTTCAGGATCAGCAAAGAAAGACAGCCAGGAGCAAGAACGTACAACTTCAGTTATGGCAAGGAGAGCACAGAAGGAGACTGGCCGCAATAAATTACTAGATTTTTTTTTTTTTTTTTAAGTTTGTCAGTTATGAAAGTACCTGCTTTAAAAGGGACACTACATTTAAACTGACACTTCTGCATGAGTCTTTGGTTTATTATTGTTGCACGTAACACCTAAGATTAGAGAGGTAAAAAATGTTTTACTATTTCTTTTGTGTAATTAGGCCCACATAAGCAACAGGAAAAACTTACACAGCAATAGAAGAGAGAACAACATTTTACAACAGTATGAAGCTGTAGTAGTAAAATCATCAAAATTGGCAGGTGAATACAGGAATACGGCTCTATGAAACTAGTTTTACCTTTTTTTTTTTTAATTGAATAGATTTAAAGTTGGTATCCCTTTTAGACACTGTTTTTTTTTTCATTCATTTAATCAGAAGCAAGCCTAATAGGTGCTAGTCATTTCTTTTATGTTTATCTTTTAGGTCTGGAGCTGTTCTGGATGTTTCTGTATATTTCACATGCCATGTATCCAAAAGTGGGCTAAGGACAGCCTTTTTCTTATATCTTCTCCCTTGACAGATGATGATTTTGGGAAGAAAGATTATCCATGGCCTTGGTAAGCTTTGCATGTTACATTTAAAAAGATGCCTTGATTGAGGAGTAAGTGAGAACTGACTCACTTTAAAAAGTAACAGTACTTGTAACTGGAAAATGTGTACTCCATACTTGCTTTCACATTGTTCTGTGAATTTGTTTGAAGTTCACACTGGCACAGTTTGTGATTAGGAAGCATTAAAAAAAAAATCACTGCATTGAAATTTCAACTTGTGAAGACAGTAACTTGACTGTTGTACAGATATCATGTTTTGCTCTCAGTTAAAATGTGGTTTTGATGGGTTTCCCCCCTGGTGTACCTCCTGGAACTGGAGTACCACTAAGCCTTCCTGACCCACCAGTCTGGGTTCCTTTTTGCACTGTATTGCTGTGACAAGCTGCAAAGCCCTCTCCAGCCTGCACTTTCACCTGCATACACAGATAGGGACACACCCAGCTCCTGTTACGCAACGGCTCTTTGACCGGCCCTTGCATGGGAAGGCTACAGCTAGGGAAACTACCAGCTTCTCAAGCATGCACCGACTCTGGAGTATAAACCCAAAATTCTAGCATCTTGCGCTGCACAGGGAGCTGTACAGCAAAACTCATAAAATTCACTCTCTCCCTCTATGTGGAGAGGAATATGCAACAGCTTTTTGCCCTTGAGTTATGATTTCCACACATTGTTTTAGATAAAGCAAAAATAAGTTTAACTACAAAAGAGAGATTTTAAGCAACTTAAAAAAAAACCCCTGTGATTAAGCATAATAAAATACCATCTATTTAAATATTTTTGGATGTTTCCTACATTTTCACATATAGATTTCAATTAAAACACAAAATACAAAGTATACAGTACTTGCTTTATATTTTTGATAAAATATATTGACCAATCATTCTCACAGATCTTGGGAGACAGGCCAGTCCTTGCTTACAGACAGCCCCCCAACCTGAAGCAAATACTCACCAGCAACCACACAACAAAACCACTAAACCAGGAAGCTATCCTTGCAACAAAGCCCGTTGCCCACTGTGTCCACATATCTATTCAGGGGACACCATCATAGGGCCTAATCACATCAGCCACACTGTCAGAGGCTCGTTCATTTGCACATCTACCAAGTGATATATGCCGCCATGTACATTGGCCAAACTGGACAGTCTCTATGTAAAAGAATAAATGGACACATATCAGACGTCAAGAATTATAACATCCAAAAACCAGTTGGAGAACACTTCAATCTCTTTGGTCACTCGGCAATTCTTCAACAAAAAAACTTCAAAAACAGACTCTGAGAGACTGCTGCATTGGAATTAATTTGCAAACTGGATACAATTAACTTAGGCTTGAATAAAGACTGGGAGTGGATGGGTCATTACACAAAGTAAAACTCTTTACCCATGTTTATTCTCTCCTCTTTCCTCCTCCTCCTCCCCTATTCCTCACATGTTCTTGTCAACTGCTGGAAATGGCCCACCTTGATTATCACTACAAAAGGTTCCCCCCGCCGCTCTCCTGCTGGTAATAGCTCACCTTACCTGATCACTCTTGTTACAGTGTGTATGGTAACACCCATTGTTCCATGTTCTCTGTGTATATAAAATCTCCCCACTGTATGCATCTGATGAAGTGATCTGTAGCTCACAAAAGCTTATGCTTAGATAAATTTGTTGGTCTCTCAGGTGCCACAAGTACCGCTTTTCTTTTTGCGGATACAGACTAACACGGCTGCTACTCTGAAACCAAGTATTTGCACTGTAAAAAAACAAAAGAAATAGTATTTTTCAATTCACCTAATACAAGTAGTGTAGTGCAGTCTCTTTATCATGAAAGTTGAACTTAAATGTAGAATTATGTACAAAAAAATCTGCATTCAAAACCAAAACAAATAGAGCCTACAAGTCCACTCATTCCTGCTTCTTGTTCAGCCAGTCACTCAGACAAACAAGTTTGTTTACACTTGTAGGAGATAATGCTGCCTGCTTCTGATTTACAATGCCATGTGAAAGTGAGAACAGGTGTTTGCATGGCACCGTTGTAGCCAGCATTGCAAGATCAGGCTTGACAAAGGTCAGGCTTGACAAAGCCCTGGCTGGGATGATTTAATTGGGGATTGGTCCTGCTTTGAGCAGAGGGTTGGACTAGATGACCTCCTGAGGTCCCTGCCAACCCTGATATTCTATGATATTTGTGTGCCAGATGCGCTAAAGGTTCATATGCCCCTTCATGCTTCAACCACCATTCCTAGAGACATGCATCCATGCTGATGACAGGTTCTGCTCATTAACCGTCCAAAGCAGTGCGGACCAACACACCTTCATTTTCGCTATCTGAGTCAGATGCCACCAGCAGAAGGTTGATTTTTTTTTTTTTTTTGTGGTTCGGGTTCTGTAGTTTCCGTATCGGACTGTTGCTCTTTTGAGACTTCTGAAAGCATGTTCCACACCTCGTCCCTCTGATTTGGAAGTCACTTCAGATTCTTAAACCTGTGGTTGAGTGCTGTAGCTATTTCTGGAAATCTCACATTGGTACCTTCTTTGCATTTTGTCAAATCTGCAGTGAAAGTGTTCTTAAAATGAACATGTGCTGGGTCATCATCCAAGACTGCTATAACATGAAATACATGGCAGAATGTGGGTAAAACAGAGCAGGGGAAGACAATTCTCCCCCATGTAGTTCAGTCACAAATTTCATTAATGCATTTTTTTAATGAGCGTCAACAGCTACACATTTTTAGCATAAATACCTTGCAGTGCCAGCTACAACAGTGCCATGAGAATGCCTGTTCTCACTTTCTGGTGACGTTGTAAATAAGAGGGCTGCATTATCTCCTGTAAATGTAAACCAACATGTTTGTCTTAGCGATTGGCTGAACAAGAAGGAGGACTGAGTGGACTTGCAGGCTCTGAAGTTTTACATTGTTTTGCTTTTGAGTGTAGTTATGTAACGAAAAAAATTTATAAATTTGTAAGTTGCACTTTCACAACAGAGATTGCACTGTAGTACTGGTATGAGGTGAATTGAAAAATACTATCTTTATCGTTTCTACAGTGCAAATATTTCTAATAAAAACAATATACACTTTGATTTCAATTACAACACAGTACAATATATGTGAAAATGTAGAAAAACATCCAAAGTATTTAATAAATTTCAATTGGTATTCTGTTTAACAGTGCAGTTAAAACTGTGATTAAAACTGTGATTAATCGCGATTAATTTTTTTCATTAATCGCATGAGTTAGCTGCGATTAATCGACAGCCCTAATTTTAAGTGATTATAAGGGATAGCAAACAGATCAAAGCTGATTTTCTAGTCAATAAACAACACAAACTAAGCTTAATATACTAAATAGATTGCATATGAATAGCAGATTCTCACTGTAAGAGATGATAGAAGCAGGCTGCAGATTCTTAGGGAGCAAGTTGCGCTTGCTTACAGCTTGGAATCCCCAGGTGTTCTATTCACAGGCCAAAAATCCCTTTAGCCTGGCTCCAGCACTTCCATCAGTTCAGTCTTTGTTCCTCAGGTATTTCCAGGAATCTTCTTGTGTGGGGAGTGAAGAACCCCAGTTGATGTCACTTCCTGCCTTATGCAAAAAGAAAAGGAGTACTTGTGGCACCTTACAGACTAACCAGTTTATTTGGGCATAAGCTTTCGTGAGCTACAGCTCACTTCATCGGATGCATACTGTGGAAAGTTTAGAAGATCTTATTTATATAGCTTTTGGATAGGGCAGGAATCCTTTGTTTCAAAGCTTGGTTCCCAGACTGGTCTGTAGGAAAACACTGATATCCCAAGATGGAGTCTAGAGACTAGAGTCTAGAGTAATGGTCTCATTACATGTCCTTGCAGGGTCCTAGCAGCCATTCTCGGAGGCTGTCTCTAGTGGTCTCAGGAAGACACGCCAAGAGGGAGATAAGCTTCTCCTAAGGCCTATTGTTTTCCTAATGGCCTATTCCCCACCCACTGGCTAGACTGAAAGCATCTTGTCTAATGGGAGTTTCCCAGGTGTAACTACATTTTGAAATACAGAGACATAGTCAATATTCATAACTTCAGATACAAAAATGATACAGGTATACAAATAGGATGATGATATGATAGAATCATAGAAATATAAAACTGGAAGGGACCTCAAGAGGTCATATAGTCCAGTCCCCTGCACTCAAAGCAGGACTAAGTATTGTCTAGACCATTCTTGACAAGTGTTTGTGCAACCTGCTCTTAAAAATCCCAAAGGATGGAGATTCCACAACCTCCCTAGGCAATTTATTCCAGTGCTTAACCACTCTGCCAGAAGTTTTTCCTAACGTAAAACCTTAACCGCCCTTGCTGCAATTTAAGCCCATTGCTTCTCGTCCTATCCTCAGAGGTTAAGAAGAACAATTCTTCTCCCTCCTCCTTGTAACAACCTTTTATGTACTTGAAAACTGTTATTGTGTCCCCTCTCAGTCTTCTCTTGGCCAGACTAAACAAACCCAATTTTTTCAATCTTCCCTCATAGGTCATGTTTTCTAGACCTTTAATCATTTTTGTTGCTCTTCTCTGGACTTTCTCCAATTTGTCCACATCTTTCCTGAAATGCGGCGCCCAGAACTGGACATAATACTCCAATCGAGGCCTAATCAGTGCGGAGTAGAGCGGAAGAATTATTTCTTGTCTTGCTTACAATATTCCTGCTATTATATCCCAGAATGATGTTTGCTTTTTTTGGAACTGTGTTACACTGTTGACTCATATTTAGCTTACGGTCCACTATGACCCCCAGATCCCTTTCCGCAGTACTCCTTCCTAGGCAGTCATTTCCCATTTTGTATGTGTGCAACTGATCGTCCTTCCTAAATGGAGTACTTTGCATTTGTCTTTATTGAATTTCATCCTATTTACTTAAGACGATTTCTCCAGTTTGTCCAGATCATTTTGAATTTTAATCCTATCCTCCAAGCATTTTTAATCCCTCCCATCTTGGTATCGCCTGCAAACTTTATAAGTGTACTCTCTATGCCATTATCTAAATCATTGATGAAGATATTGAACAGACCCAGAACCGATCCCTGTGGCACCACACTCGTTATGCCCTTCTACCATGACTGTGAACCACGGATAACTACTCTCTGGAAACAATTTTCCAACCAGTTATGCACCCACCTTATAGTAGCTCCATCTAGGTTGCTTTTCTGTTGTTTATGAGAAGGTCATGTGAGAGAGCATCAAAAGCCTTACTAAAATCAAGATATGCCACATCTACTGCTTCCATATTATCCACAAGGCTTGTTACTGTGTCAAAGAAAGCTAGTAGGTTGGTTTGACACTATTTGTTCTTGACAAATCCATGGTGACTGTTTACTTATCACCTCATTATCTTCTAAGTGTTTGCAAATTGATTTCTTAATTATTTGCTCCATTATCTTTCCGGGTACAGAAGTTAAGGTGACAGGTCTGTAGTTCCCTGGGTTGTCCTTATTTCCCTTTTTATAGATGGGCACTATATTTGCCCTTTTCCAGTCTTCTGGAATGTCTCCTGTCTTCCATGACTTTTCAAAGATAATTACTAATGGCTCAGATATCTCCTCAGTCAGCTACTTGAGTATTCTAGGATGCATTTTATCAGGCCCTGGTGATTTGTAGACATCTAACTTGTCTAAGTAATTTTTGACTTGTTCTTTCCCTATTTTAGACTCTGATCCTACCTCATTTTCACTGGCATTCAGTATGTTAGACGTCCAATCGCCACCAAGCTTCTTGGTGAAAACTGAAACAAAGAAGTCATTAAGCATCTCTGCTATTTCCACATTTTCTGTGATTTGTCTTTCTCCTGTCGTTGAGTGCCCAGCCTACTCTGTCCTTGGTTTTTCTCTTGCTTCTAATGTATTTGTAGAATGTTTTCTTGTTACTCTTTATGTCCCTAGCTAGTTTGATCTCATTTTGTGCCTTGGCCTTTCTAATTTTGTCCCTACGTATTTGTGTTATTTGTTTATATTCATCCTTTGTAATTTGACCGAGTTTCCACTTTTTGTAGGACTCTTTTCAGTTTTAGATCACTGAAGATCTCCTGATTAAGCCAGGGTGATCTCTTGCCATACTTCTTATCTTTCCTATGCAGTGGATAGTTTGCTCTTGTGCCCTTAATAATGTCTCTCTGAAAAACTGCCAACTGTCTTCAATTGTTTTTCTCCTTAGACTTGCTTCTCATGGGCTCTCCACAGTGGGAGGGGCTCTCGCCTCAGTGGGCTCTCCCCAGGCCAACTCCCAGTCAAACTCCCTCTGTTATTTATAGCCCTTGTGGTTGTGAATTGTCGTTGGTCCCTGAGTCTACCGATACATTTCAAGGACTGATTACAGCAAGTCCCAGCTGTAACTTGAAATCTCTTGTAGACCTATATTTTTAATGTGTTAGCATCACTAAGTTTTTATTTGAATATCTTAGGAGTCTAGTCCAATAAGAGTTCCCAGTTTTTAATGTCACTATTCGTGGTCGTATGCAGAGGAAGTAATAATTTTGTTACAGGTACTGTTTTGGAATAAAATTGTAGTATTTGGATATTACTTGAGGTGTAAAATATTATTCTCAAGGTTTGCTATACTAAATGCTCTCAAGTTTTACACTTGTTCATGGAAAAGGTATGGTGGAGCTGGGAGCCTGAAGAATTTGTCATAGTGAAATTGTGCATTTAAAAATTAGTATGTAGCAGCCACCCTGGTGTATTATAAATTTAACTATATCATTAACTAAAACAGTTGTAGAAAAGCAGTGTAGGTTGATTTTAAATCAGCAAGTAGAAAGCCTCAATTTGAATAATTGATTTTAATCAACTTTTCCATTTGTACTTCAATTATCTTCTAAAGAAAGGTGTGTTCTCATTGGTTAACATAACCATTAAAACATAGAATCATAGAAGTGTAGGACTGGAAGGGACCTCAATAGGTCAACACATTGATTTACAATTAAATAGAGCCTTTACACTATATTTCACACATCTTTTTGCTACCTAGGAGGGTACACTATAACTATATACATCTATTTAAGCAGTTACTTAGTTTAATACTTTCAGAGTCTTAATTGTACATTTTGGTATGTTAGAAAATAGTGAATGACTTATTGCTTTATTAACTTTTGGCTCATGATTTGTATCAAGCAGCATTAGGGTAGTAACTGGAATTTAATTAAACACACAACAGCATATACCATTTTATTTTTATTAAACAAAAGCTTAAATATTTTTTGGATACATGTGCTTATCAAAATATATTTCACGTTTACAACTATATGAATTTATTGACTATAGTTAAGCACTCAGTTCGGTTAATAAAACTGATTATTTCTGTTTAGCCTGGGAAGATTTTTCAAATATGCCTAAGTGGAAGTGACTGGACTGTAAATTCCTGAAATGAGACAGGCTCCTAAGTTACTTAAGCTGACCTGTTGTGCCATATTTGTAAAGCTTAACCTCAAATGTTAGATGCGTTTTCTCTGATACTTTGAGTCAAAGGCTGCTTTTCTATATAAAGTTTCTGATAGAAGCTAATTTCATCATATATTTTTTTATTTAAATGTTTTAAGAGATTATAAATTTAGGCCTTAACGTATTTTATATTACACTTATATTTTAAACAGCTTTATTTTTTAAATAAAAAAGTCTAAATAAAATGATTGTATGTATGACTTTTTTAAAAAAAAATCATACAGCTTTTTTTCAGGGTGGACAAAAATCTGTGTAGTTGATAACATCTGTGTTGCTTTGCCGAACAGAATTAGTAAAACTGTCCTTTTTCTTTTCTTGCCCATATCAGTCCAAAATGTAGGTTTGAGTACAAACGTTCTGAAACTCCCACTAGATACTACTGCTACTGTGGGAAGGTAGAAGATCCAGAGTTGGACCCATGGCTGGTACCTCACTCATGTGGCCAAGTATGTGAGAGGGAATTTAGACCTCCATGTGGACATAAGTGCCTACTGCTCTGTCACCCAGGTAAGTCCCTTCTATGCTATTGATTAACTGTTCACAATTAGTCATGAAAACTATCGTGCTTAAAATCAATTATGACACTGGACTTAAAACTTTAATAAATAGGAGAGAGTGAATATTTGTGGGAAATTGCATTATTAAAAGTTATAAGTAAAAGTTATTGAATGCTAATGAAAGGAGAATAAAATGAGTTATGGAGCTAGTGATGAAATGTTAATTTTATTGTTTCCTTTTAACCATTCTCAGGTCCTTGTCCTCCTTGCCCAAAGATGGTCACAATAGCCTGTTACTGTAAGAAGGCTAAACCAGTGCCGAGAAGGTGCAGTACCAAAGAATGGTCATGTCAGCTACCATGTGGTCGAAAACTGCCATGTGGACAGCACAGTTGTGAGAACCCTTGTCACCCAGGTAGACCTGATCTTCTTAATTGTTCAGAGAGTAGTTTTGCATTAGTTACTAAGAGTTGAAGCTTGCCTGTATGAACTAATTAAAAGGAAAAAATTATTGTAATTCTTCTCCCTCTGTCACCTCACAATTAAGTCTATATTAATCACTTATTTTTAGGAGATTGTCAGTCTTGCCCACGAGTCAGTAAACAAAGGTGTGTCTGTGGTAGACAAATAACAGAAAGACTTTGTGCATGTCCATTTTGGCAGTGTGAGCAGGTATGTTTCAGAAGTCTTTTTGTATTGTCTTTATCTTAAAGAAAATGGGCTACTTCCTATATTGGAAAATTGAAAAGTGTTACCTGTTAAGAGTTTATTATTATTTAATTTTTAAGGTACGTGGTTTTTAAACATACACACGCAAATCTAGGCAGCGGTCATTTGAAGACGGATACATTACATGGGTCCAATTCACTCTTGACATTAGTATTCACAGCTTTGACTATGTTGGAATTCTGCATGCTTATGACAGTAGTAAACTTTACTTTCAGTCCCCATCATTTTGAGTAACTTTTAGATTCTTTTGAGAGAAACTTCTGTTGCCATCTTAAGCAAGTATGAAACACAGCTTAGTATGTGCTCTAGTGCTTTGTTTATTTACTAGTAGCATCTATGAAAAGCTTAATCAATTTTCTAAGAATGATTCAATATTTGTGGCTCAGAGCTACAACTGACACTGTAGATCGTAAAAACCTTAAATTGAAGGAAAGCAAAAGATGAGCTCTCTCATAAGACAGCGCAGAACCTCTGATTTTAATTTGTAGCTTAAGTCTACTTTCAAAGCTCAAGGAAAAAACTCCCTTCTCCTTCACAATCCCATTGGGTTTTGCGTCCTTTTATCTTGTTAAATTGCTCACTGTCAGCTGTTGAGGTATTATAGTTTTATTTTTTCTTTAAGGTATGTGGGAGAACTTTGCCTTGTGGTAATCACACATGTGAACAAGTTTGTCACTCTGGTCCCTGTGGCGAATGTCCTCGATCTGGGAAAAGGCCCTGTCCGTGTGAGAAATCAAGTAAGGATTTTTTTTCTCTCATTGAAGCACATCTGTTTGCTGTAATAGGATTCAAACATTCCCCAACTAGTATGAATTTACAGGAGAATGTTGTAGCTCAGGTTTATAAATGTTTTTTACGTAGTGATGGTCAACTGCTTACTTCTGCAGTGCAGTTACTTAGCAGGTTCCAATAAGCAATGAAAGCTGCAAGTTTTATGTAACTTTCTTGCTTGATTCTTTACAAGTTTGATATTACTTAATTTAAATATGATTTTATGATAGAGGTACTAACTTAATTCAATATATTTGTATATATTTTCTGTAGAGTTTCTTTAAAAATGAGAGGGTGAAGCTAGAAAATACAAGTCAAATTGTCAACTGCATATCTAGATGTATCTTTGTGTGTTTTCTTTAGTACATGTGCTGTCTTTTTTCTTTTAGTGTTTTTTTTGCCCTGTACGGAAGATGTACCTACTTGTGGAGATAGTTGTGACAAAGTTCTTGAATGTGGAATCCATAGGTGTTCGCAGCGTTGTCATCGAGGTCCCTGTGAAATTTGTAGACAGGTTAGTTTTAATCTCTTCCAGCATGTGGCTTTTAAATACTTTGTAACTCTAATAAAGGTTTTTTGCCTCCTAAGAATCTGGCATATCTGTCACTAAAAGCACCCATCTAAGACAAGATTCTTGGGGTAAATGTGTTCAGAAAAATGCATTACACCCTGTCTTGACCTAACCAGTTTCTAAAGGCCATGTTAAAGGCAAGTTTGAACTGGTAGTTGAGCAAACTTAACTGGAAGTCCCTGTGTGGGTAATGCACATCTTCCACCATAAGAAAAGGAATATAGGCTACTAACATTGCTAAAGTGATGCTGAGAACTTTTTTAAGCCAAAATTTTAAAATATGTGGGTGGCGAAAAGGCTTTATTATTTGTAAGTTTCCAGTATTGAATTCTTTTTTTAAGGTATTCCCTGGGAGTGTGTTAACCCAAATAAAATTTTTCACAAGACATGAGAATGTAGAAGTCAAACTGACTTCTTATTTTTTTAGTCCAAGCTGAGTTAAATGTGAAAAACGAGCTGCATAAAAGACACAAGTTAATAAAATGAATTTTTTTTAAAACTAGCTATTCATAATAGTAAAGTTTTAATTAACATGACCGAGGGGAAGGACTGTCTAGTGGTTAGGGCATTGGCTTGAGTACTAGGGACCCAGGTTCAGTTCCCTGCTCCACCACTGACTTTGTGCAAATCACTTAGTCTGTCTGCCTCAATTTCCTATCTGTAAATTGTGAATAATAGTATTACCCTGGAGGCTTGTGAGGATGAATACATGAAAAGATTGTGAGGTGCTCAGATACTATAGTAATGGAGGCTATATAAGTACCTAAGATGTATGTTCGTTGTTCCTTTTATTTTTGGCACAACCTGGAGATCTGTGGTTCCGTTTAGAATTCTAGTGATAAGTTGGCTTGAAAACACTTTTTATGGCAATTTGGAAGGAGGTTTCCCTCCAACTTGCCATTGAAGGCATGCCTTCCCAACAACTATACTGTCTATGATGAGGCTAATTGGACATGGCTCACTCAGAGCCACTTGACATTGCTTCTGGTCTAGCAGAAGCACATGAGTTGAGGGCATTCCAAGGGACTAATTTACCCTCCCTTGATGTGTGTGTGCAGCACTACAGCTCAGAGAGCATGGAAGTGATTTGTGTATTGAGCTCAGTGCCATAGTTCTGTGCATGGCATTTTGCTGCAACTAGAGACCATAAGGCCCACATTGTGGTTTTTAAAGAATATTCAGTTCTGCCTCTTAGTCATAGATGATTATGTTGAATTGCATTCCTTGAATTAAGTCATTAATCTTCATTAAAAGTCGTGGCATCGGGAAAGAATCTGTTGGGACTATATCCTCTGTTTGGGTGCTGGGGTCTTTCACTGTCCTTTTATGCATGGAATGCTCTCTCAATTGATCTTCAACTGATCTACTCCCCATCCTCTTTCCATTATCGCCTTCAGATAAACTCAGCTACAATGCCTGTGGGATACTAGCTAATGTATGGTAGTTGGAAAGAGGGTCAGATAAGCTTGCTTATTTAATTTATACATAAACTGTGTATATTTGTATCCCCTTTCCTCACATCTTTGAGTCATTTGTCTTTTTGGGTTGTAAGCTGAGCAGAGACAGTGTCCTTATGTTTCTATGGTGCCTAACATAATGCAGTCTCTGGGTGATACTGTAATAAAATTAGTCAGTTTGCCTTATGGTTCTTAGTAGAAAACTCTTTTTAGCTTCCAACTATAATGTGTCGTCATTTTCTCCCCTCCCCCCCACCCCAGGAAGTTGAAAAGCAGTGTCGTTGTGGAAAGCATACTAAACGCATGCCGTGTCATAAACCGTATCTGTGTGAGACAAAGTGTACTAAAATTCGTGATTGCCAGAAGCACCAATGTAAGAGAAAGGTGAGTGTTAAAATGTGTATTAACAGTACACTTACACAGCAATCATTAAAGTTCTAAATGTGGCTCTTTCAGTTTTTGGTCCAATTTTATATTCTTGTTGTACAAATGTACAATTGCATCAACATACCTTTGTTTTACATTTGGAAGGCTTTCTTTCAACTGTAAGGGCTAGCTAATTAATAAATAAAAGCTCAATCTGCAGCATAGGGTAGTTTCTGTGGCAAATTCCAAAACCGAAGAACACAGGTTGCTTTAGCTATGCTGCTGGGATTATATTTTGATATTAAATATCTCCGTTTTTCTGAAATAACTTTCCCCTTCTATTTCAGCATATGTTTTTGAAGGTTTAAATTGACGGTAAAGTTGTTCAAAAGTCTCAGAACATCTATAGCCTTTGCAAAAAGTTTCTCTTGTTGACCTGAGGGGCTAATTTGTTGGCAAGTTGTCTTTAGAGGGTACCTAGTAGATTTTTGCAGCTTACTCAGCTTTAAGGGAGCTAGTCGCCAAGTAGATCAGCTTTTGCTTTCATTGGGACTTCAGTGCCTAAACTACCTTTTGTGACTTAGAAAATCTTCATCTAAATGTTAATAGAAATAATATCCTTCCCACCTCCCCCACAAGCCTCTTTGCATATCTAGCAGCCTATCTAAACCTCAACCCAGCTGTATTCCTTTTGTTAACATAAAGGAAGAGCTCATGTCTGAAAAGAATGAGGGGTGTGTGTGTGTGTGTGTAGTGAAAGTGTACAGCATACTTAATGATTTTTCTTTTGTAGTGTATCTCTCGGCTCTTCTGTAACATATTAGTAGGTACAGAATGTGTACCTAGCCCACCAATATTAAAATCAATAAGAATACCAGCAGTGCTGGTGTTATAGATTTTAATATTGGTGGGTAAAATACACATTTAGTAATGAAATGGTCAGAGATCATTCAGAGAATTTTATTTGTTTACAATTTTAGTGTGGTTTAGGTATTAGGAAGTTTCACAATGGAAAAAATCTACAGTATGAGTTGAGTAGTATGCTCATGTGGCGACATTACCACAAAAATTTGCTGTAGAAGTTTTAGTCTGTGCTCAACTCTGAAATAATTTCATATCTAGTAAACTTAAACATGAAAACTCCCAAATATAATCATTGTTGCAGTTGGAGTACACTTATACATCAGATCATCCATTAGAGAGATTCATAGCTCCTGACATTTGTGTTCAGGGTATGCGGGTGCGGCACTAAGCGGCTGTACTAGAATTTGATTATAAAAATCAGTTTAGGCAGTCCGTTTCTCAAAATTCTCCTTTCTTATATTTGCTATATGTAGATCCATGAGGCCAAATTAAATATGCATAGAAGCATAATTTCCAGTTTTGTATGTAGAGAGAGCACTAATAGTCAAGAGGCTCCAAGTTGCTTTTTGCTTGATTATTGCTTGCTTCATTATTATAACTAAAACTCCCGATGTTCCTCTGTATGCCAAGGCAAACACCTCAGCCCAAATGGGAACTGACTCTTTTTAAAGATTTGACTGCTGCAAATAAGTGTAACTCTACCCCCATTGTATCATTCATATTTGGAAAGAGCAAAATTCAGAAGTGGAACCTGAGGAAAGCTGTAAGGGGTCTGAAATTGTACCTTTTCCTGTTCATTATTTGTTCTTTGTCGTCCTTAAGAATGTCCTTGAATGCAGTAAGGGAGCCATAGGATATTAGAGAGGAGAAGAAGCAGTCTTTATTTTTCTCCCTTTTTTGGTAGCTTGCCTATCAGATGTCCTCAGAAATCTCAGTGACCCAACCAGTCATTTTTAACGAAAATGACCAGATTGACTATGTGTTTTGAGTTGTATGGGTGAATTTCTGGCTTGATTTTGGTTTATGGATTTCTTTTCAGCAGTCTTAGTAGTATTGTAGTATCCAGAATCTGTGAGGTGTTAGACAAACATAGGAAGGTGGAGTTTCTGACTCGGAGTCTACAAGCTGATGTTTGTTTTGTTTTTTATTTCAAGCACACTTATTTTAAAGATGGTCTGCTGAGCAAAATTACTGTCTGCACTGCTATTTTATGCTATACAAAGGCTGCCTCAGACACTTCAAAACTTTTTTCTAACACTTGAAATATCAGGGGTTAATTCCTCTTTTTATTGAAGGACCGGAATAATGTCACAAAAAGTTGTCATCTGAGCTGCAGCCTTCCCCTTCCTTCATTCTCCCAACGAAGAGGAGATGAGATGCTGAGTCTTTACTTCTAATGTAAAAGACAAACAACCTTCATTCCTCAAAGTAAAAGAAAAAATTTTAAGATTATCTATATGCATCATAAATGACGAAGGTACAGACATTTTTCAGCTCTGCAGTTCAGTTTTAAAAACTAGACTAGACAAAGCACAAGTAAATGTATTGTAAGGAGCAATCTTGAATTTTCAGTGGGGTAGACTAGGTGACCTAGTAATTCTCTTCTTTCTCTAAAGACGAAGAACAAGAAATGTTGTAGTTAGCAGGGAGTTCCAGTTCCTTTGGGCCCTTTTCCTACCTTTGACTAGTTATCCTCTAAATGTTAAAAGTAAATATTTCAGAAATAGAAGAGGTATTTTAGTATTGACATTTTTTAAGATGATGTGGGTGGGAGAACATGGAACAGCTAATGTATACCAATTGCACATTTGGGTATTTGAGCCCAATTAAAAAGAGATCAGTCAGGCAAAATTTGAAAATCTTTTTCATTTGAGTTACTTTTTAAAAATTTGGATTTGTCACACTGAGGTAAAGATAACTGGTTTTTAGTTTTGACTAAAAGAAAAGGAGTACTTGTGGCACCTTAGAGACTAACCAATTTATTTGAGCATGAGCTTTCGTGAGCTACAGCTCACTTCATCGGATGCATTCTGCAGTTTCCACGGTATGCATCCGATGAAGTGAGCTGTAGCTCACGAAAGCTCATGCTCAAATAAATTGGTTAGTCTCTAAGATGCCACAAGTACTCCTTTTCCTTTTGCGAATACAGACTAACACGGCTGTTACTCTGAAACCTCTCTTAGTTTTGACTGGCACACTCTTGAAGCATTTTAAAAATTTCGGTACAGTGAAGAGAACAAAGAGTTGCCATTTTTCAGTTGAACAAAAAAAAAAAAAGCCCAAGTTCCTTTTGCTAATCCCTATCCGTTCTTTCTTCAGTTCTTTCACAGGGAGAGCGATTTCTGTCTCCTACCCTGGAGTCCATTCACTTGTTCTGCTTGATACATGTGTACTGGGCAGAACGGATAGTATTACACACTTGAGAATAAGCACAGTGAATGGACCACAAATCCCACAGGAGTGTAAGCAGTATTCCCATGCTGCAGGCACAGAGATGGTGGAAAAACAGATCTTGGAGAGTGCTGCGGGAGACCCAGGCTAATGACAATCAGTCACACAAACTGTGCAGTAATTAAGTCTAAAATGACTTCACAAGTCAGCCATGTGCAAAAGTATTCTAGATATTCATCTTAATAGGTGTGTGGGCTTTTTTTACTAGAAGATCTGTATCCTTGCTAATGTATTGAAATGACACTAGAAAGTCATTTGAAAGTGTCATCTTTTTATTACAAGCGCTCAGTTTCTGTACTTCTGCTGTCTCTCATATGAATGGCATTGTAAGAAGATGTCATGTTGGAAATTATAAAATAGCCAGTTCCGTGGAATGTTTTGTTTTTTTTTATTTTATAGTGTTGTTCTGGAAACTGTCCACCTTGTGATCAACTCTGCGGACGGACTTTAGGGTGTAGAAATCACAAATGTCCTTCAGTTTGCCACAGAGGTAAGACTATGTTGAAAAATTCCTGTTGTATTGATGCCTTTTTGTTGGAATATTGTTTCTGTTGGCACTAGAATGGGTTTTTTCCAACCATGCTGCCTGGAAGAATTGTCTTCCTTTCCTGGATGTCTGTCTGCCTCTTTGTGTAGGGATAAGTAAGGAACTGGTATTTGGATCTTCTCATTTTGCACAATGACAGCCAAGTTTCAGGGTTTCTTACCTGGTAACTTTTGTTTGACAAAGTTCCACTGAGAGGGAATACCTATCGTAATAACTGTTTTGGTCTTTGAAAGAAAAACTAACCTACAAAAGTAACTGTGTTTATTGAATATGCAATGTGTGAGGCCTAGTTATATCTACATATTGTTCATGTGGTCATGTTTGGTGGTTTCTGAAACATAATATGCAGTGGTTTTCAACCTTTTGGGGCTCATGAGCCATTTGTAAATGTTTATGGCCTGTTGAAAACCAGTAAATAGTCTGGGGGTGGTTTTGGTCGGATCCTGCCCTCCAGTGGGGGTTGGGTCCTGCCTGGCACTCACTCTACAATGGCAGATCCTACGGCTCCTGTGCTGTGGGGCTGGCTGGGTGTGGCGCTCTGCTCCAGGCATTGCAAACTCCAGGATTGCAGTGCTTCTCGGGTCTGGCCCTGTCCTCCTGACTGGACTTGTGAGAGTGGAATTGTGATCTGGCTCATAGGGTTGTGGTCCTACTCATTAAAATTTGGCCTACCTGGACTCCTGTCGTCATGACAAGTGGGCTAAATGTGAGTGGCGCTTGGATTCCCATAGATTTGCAATGCCGGGAGCAGGGAGGCAAGTCCAGCTAGCCCCATGGTAAAGGAGCTGCCACATGATCCTTTGAAACATTCTGGTGACCCCATTTTGGTTCTTGACCCATAGGTTGAGAAATCCTATGCTAGAGGGCTCCAATTTTTTCTTTTTATTTTTTTTATTTTGATAGAAGATGAGTATGTTTGGTATTTTGCCGGTTAGAAAAAATAAAAACCAGTTACTAAACACATGACCAAGGAACCTAAGAAAAGTTCCCTCCAGCAGCCCCAGATCCCAGTTACAAAGGAACATGAGAATAGCCACACTGGGTCAGACCATCCAGCCCAGCATCCTCCCTTCCAGCAGTGGCTGGTGCCAGATGCTTCAAAGGGAATGAACAGAACAGGGCTATTTATTGAGTGATCCATCCACTGTTATCCACTCTCAGCTTCTTGCAGTCAAAGGTGTAGGCTTGGTCTACACTACATACTTACTCCAGTGTAACTACATCGCTCAGGGGTGGGAAAAATCCACAACCCTCAGTAATACTGACCTTAACCCTGCATGTAGACAGCCCTATGTTGACAGGAGAATTTCTCTTTCCAATATAGCTACTGCCTCTTGTGGAGGTTGACTTATTAAGCCGATGGGAAATCTGTCTCCTGTCAGCATAGGGCGTCTTCACCAGACACCACCACCACTACAGCAGCGCCAATGTAAAGTTGTAGTGTAGACCTACCCTTCGAGACACCCAGAGCATGGAATTGTGTCCCTGACTATCCTGGCTAATGCCATTGATGGACCTATCCTCCATGAACTTATCCAATTCTTTTTTGAATGCAGTTACCCTTTTGACCTTCACAACATCCCCTGGCAACAAGATCCACAGGTTGACTCTACGTTGTGTAAAGAAGTACAGTAACTCCTCGTTTAACATTGTAGTTATGGTCCTGAAAAATGCTACTTTAAGCAAAATGATGTTAAGCGAATCCAATTTCCCCATAAGAATTAATGTAAATAGGGGAGGTTAAGTTCCAGGGAATTTTTTTTCACAAGACAAGACTACACACACACAGTATAAGTTTTAAACAAACAATACTGGTACACCGCGATGATTGTGAACCTTGGTTGAGGTGGTGAAGTCAGAGGGTTGGATATTTCCCAGGGGACGCCTTACTGCTAAATGATGAACTAGCAGTTGGCTGAGCCCTCAAGGGTTAACTCATTGTTGTTAATGTAGCCTCACACTCTACAAGGCAGCACGAGCTCAGTGGTTTGAGCATTGGCCTGCTAAACCCAAGGTTGTGAGTTCAATCCTTGAGGGGGCCATTTGGGATCTGGGGCAAAAATTGGGGATTGGTCCTGCTTTAAGCAGGGGGTTGGACTAGATGACCTCCTGAGGTCACTTCTAACCCTGGTATTCTATAATTCTATGAATGGAGAGAGGGGAGACAGCATGGCAGACAGACACACACCATGTGTATGTCTGTGTGAGAGAGAGAGAAATGTGCATTGCTCCTTTGAGGGTATGTCTACACTATGAAATTAGGTCGATCTTATGGAAGTAGATTTTTAGAAATCTGTTTTTTATACAGTTGATTGCATATGTCCACACTAAGCGCATTAAGTTGGCAAAGTGCATCCTCGCTACCGTGGCTAGCGTCAACTTTCGGAGTGTTGCACTGTGGGTAGCTGTGCCACAGTTCCCTCAGTCTCCGCTGCCCATTGGAATTCTGGGTTGAGCTCCCAATGCCTGATGAGGCAAAAAGATTGTCGCAGGTGGTTTTGGGTATGTGTCATCAGTCGCCCCTCCCTCCATAAAAGCAACAGCAGACCATCGTTTCGCGCCTTTTTTCCCACACAGACGCTGTACTGCTGTCAGCAGGCAGTGCAGTAGGGCTGCTAACCGTCGTCATCCACAGCTTCCACTGCAACTCTGCTCTACTGGTGCCATGAATCCACCTCCCAGGTCCTCTTGTCGTTCTGTATAAGTATCTATTCTTGTGGCATCCGTCGTCATCACCGCTTCCGCTGCAGCTCTGCTCTCCTGCAGACGCAATACCAGAGCAAGCATGGAGCCCACTCAGCTCATCATTGCTGTTATGAGCATTGCAAACACCTCGCACGTTATCCTGCAGTATGTGCAGAACCTGCAAAAGCAGGTGAGGAGGCGACGACCGCACGATCACGTGAGTGATCAGGACATGGACACAGACTTCTCTCAAAGCACAGGCCTTGGCAATTTGGACATCATGGTGGTAATGGGGCAGGTTCATGCTGTGGAACGCTGATTCTGGGCCCGGGAAACAAGCACAGACTGGTGGGACCACATAGTGTTGCAGGTCTGGGTTGATTCCCAGTGGCTGCGAAACTTTCGCATGCGTAAGGGCACTTCCATGGAACTTTGTGACTTGCTTTCCCCTGCCCTGAAGCGCAAGAATACCAAGATGAGAGCAGCCCTCACAGTTGAGAAGCAAGTGGCGATAGCCCTGTGGAAGCTTGCAACGCCAGACAGCTACCAGTCAGTCGGGAATCAATTTGGAGTGGGCAAATCTACTGTGGGGGCTGCTATGATCCAAGTAGCCAATGCAGTCACTGAGCTGCTGCTATCAAGGGTAGTGACTCTGGGAAATGTGCAGGTCATAGTGGATGGCTTTGCTGCAATGGGGTTCCCAAATTCTGGTGGGGGCAATAGACGGAACGCATATCCCTATCTTGGGACCGGACCACCTTGGCAGCCAGTACATAAACGGCAAGGGGTACTTTTCAATGGTGCTGCAAGCACTGGTGGATCACAAGGGACGTTTCACCGATATCAATGTGGGATGGCCGGGAAAGGAGCATGACGCTCGCATCTTCAGGAACTCTGGTCTGTTTGAACAGCTGCAGGAAGGAACTTACTTCCCAGACCAGAAAATTATTGTTGGGGATGTTGAAATGCCTATAGTTATTCTTGGGGACCCAGCCTACCCCTTAATGCCTTGGCTCATGAAGCCATACACAGGCACACTGGACTGAAGTAAGGAGCAGTTCAACTATAGGCTGAGCAAGTGCAGAATGGTGGTAGAATGTGCATTTGGATGTTTAAAAGCTCGCTGGTGCAGTTTACTGACTAGGTTAAACCTCAGCAAAACCAATATTCCCATTGTTACTGCTGTGTGCTCCACAATATCTGTGAGAGTAAAGAGGAGAGATTTATAGCAGGGTGGGAGGTTGAGGAAAATCGCCTGGCGGTCGATTACACACAGCCAGACACCAGGGTGATTAGAAGAGCATAGCTGGGCGCCTTGCGCATCAGAGAAGCTTTGAAAACTTTTCATGACTGGCCAGGCTACGGTGTGACAGTTCTGTTTTGTTTCTCCTTGATGAAAACCCACCCCCTTGGTTCACTCTACTTCCCTGTAAGCCAACCGACCTCCCCCCATTGATCACCGCTTTCAGAGGCATTAAAGTCATTATTGTTGTTTCAAAATCATGCATTCGTTATTGATTCATCACACAAATAGGGGGAAAACTCGCAAGGTAGCCTGGGAGGGGTGCGTGAGGAGGGAAGCACTGGGTGGGGTGGTGGATGAGGGGAGGTGGGAAGGACAAGGCCACACTACAGTTCAAAACTTATTGAATGCCAGCCTTCTGTTGCTTGGGTAATCCTCTGGGGTGGAGTGGCTGGGTGCCCGTAGCACCTTCTTCCCCGCCCATGTTCTTGGGCATTTGGCTGAGGAGGATATGGAACTTGGGGAGGAGGGCAGGCAGTTATACAGGGGCTGCAGTGGCTGTCTGTGCTCCTGCTGCCTTTCCTGCAGCTCCACCAGATGCCTGAGCATGTCACTTTGCTCCCCCATTAGCCTCAGCATTGCAACCTGTCTCCTCTCATTGCGCTCCTCCCTCCTCTCATCGCGTTCATTTAACGCTTTCCTGGACTCTGCCTCCACTCATTCTGCTGAGCTCTTTCAGTGTGGGAGAACTGCATGAGCTCTGAGAACATTTCATTGCGAGTGCGTTTTTTTCACATTCTAATCTGTGCTAGCCTCTGGGACGGAGATTACAGGGGGAGCGTAGAAATATTTGCAGCTGTGGGAGGAAAAAGGGGAGAGTAATATTTTAAAAAGATACATTTTAGAGAACAAAGAAAAGACTATTTCACACTGAATCAAGCGATTCACATTACATAGCACATGTGCTTTTGGTACAAGGTCGCATATTGCCTCTTATATTGAGTGCCTGTCGGTTTGGTGTGAGACATCACACACAGTTGGCTGGGCAACAGAATTAGGCTTGCAGACAGCCATGGTAAGGCAAAGGGTTCAGCCTCTTCAACCTTCATAACATGGAACGGTTTCAAACAGCAGCGCCCTCCTTTCCCATATCAAACAAAGTCCGTTGGGTTAGCCATTTAAAAGGAGGGGCTGCTGTTTTAGGGTGAATGTGCAGCACAACTGAACTCCCCCCAATTCTCTGGGATAATCTCTTCACACCCACACACCCCCCCCTCCAAACCGCGTGGCTAGTATCAGGGAAGATCCCTGTCGGCCGAACACGAACAGCTCACCATGAACGGGCCTTCTCCCACTGCGTGGCTAACAGCGGGGATGATTTCTTTTCAGCCAAAGGCAAACAGCCCAGCAGGAACAGGCACCCTCTGAATGTCTCCTTAAACAAATTTCCTGTATTTCAACCAGGTGACCATGAATGATATCACTCTCCTGAGGCTAACACAGAGTGTACCTCCGGGAGAGCTTCATGGAAATGTCCCTGGAGGATTTCTACTCCATCCCCAGACACATTAACAGGCTTTTCCAATAGCTATACTCGCTGTGAATGCATCCAAAGTCTTCAGAGCAAATTAATCATTAAACATGCTTGCTTTTAAACCCTGTATTCTATTTACAAAGGTACACTCACCAGAGGTGCCTTCTCTGGCTTCATGGTCCGGGAGCACGCCTTGGGAGGGTATTGGCTCCAGGGTGATGAACAGTTCCTGGCTGCTGGGGGAAAAGGGATTCTCCGCTTGCCTGCTGTGCACTATCCTCAACCACCACCACATCCTCCTCATCTTCCTCATCCTCACAATCCTCATCCCTATTGCGTGAGACTCCCCGCTTGCAGGTGTCCACGGGTAGTGGTAGGGGCCCACCTAGAATTGCATGCAGCTCATCATAGATGCGGCATGTATGGGGCTCTGACCCGGAGCGACGGTTTGCATCCTTTGGTCTTTGGTAGGCTTACCTCCACTCCTTAATTTCACGCGGCACTGCTGTGTGTCCCTGTTGTAGCCTCTGTCCATCATGCCCTTGGAGGTTTTGGCAAATATATTGGCATTTCGTCTTTTGGAACGGAGTTCTGCCTGCACGGATTCTTCTCCCCATATGGTGATCAGATCCAGTACCTCCCGTTCGGTCCATGCTGGAGCTCTTTTGCAGTTCTGGGACTCCATGGTCACCTGTGCTGATCAGCTCGCCATGCTGGCCAAACAGGAAATGAAATTCAAAAGTTCCTGGCCCTTTTCCTGTCTATCTGGCCAGTGCATCTGAGTTGATAGTGCCGTCCAGAGCGGTCACAATGGAGCACTCTGGGATAGCTCCCAGAGGCCAATACCATCGAATTGCGTCCACACTACCCCAAATTCGACCCAGCGAGGTTGATTTTAGCGCTACTCCCCTCGCCGGGGAGGAGTATAGAAATCGATTTTAAGAGCCCTTTAAGTCGACAAAACAGGTTTGGTCGTGTGGACAGGTGCAGGGTTAAATCGAACTAACGCTGCTAAATTCGACCTAAACTCGTAGTGTAGACCAGGGCTGAGTACGCTGACCCCACTCTTAAGTAAACTGCCCTTTTAAGAAAATCAGCAAGCTGAGACAGCAGCTGCTGCTAGGAAGCGCCTTCCGTCCTGAGCCCTGTCGTGTGTGTCCCCTTGCTCTATGGAAGGAAGGGTAAGCAGGGTGCAGGAACAGGACAGAGGGGGACACCCTGACTTTAGTCCCTCTCTTCTCTCTCCCGCCCCCTTCGCCCCTCCCCCCCCCCACACACACACAAACACACTCTTCCTCCCCCACACGGCAAGCAGGAGGTTCTGGAGAGCAGCTCCAAGGCAGAGGGCAGGAGCAGCACATGGCAGTGCGGAGAGGGACAGCTGAACTGTCTGCAATTGATAGCCTGCTGGGTCCGCCCAGGGAACTTAGAGGAATGGGGAGCTGATGGGGGGACTGCCTGTCCACCCTGGTTCCAAGCCCCCACCAGCTAGCTGCAACGGGCTGCTCTTCCTGCAAGCAGTGGACAAAGCAGGCTGCTGCCAAACGACTTTATAAGGGAGCATTGCACAACTTTAAACGAGCATGTTCCCTAATTGATCTGCAACGTAACAAGGATATTGGATATTAGGAAAAACTTTTTCACTAGGAGGGTGGTGAAGCACTGGAATGGGTTACCTAGAGAGGTGGTGGAATCTCCTTCCTTAGAGGTTTTTAAGGTCCGGCTTGACAAAGCCCTGGCTGGGATGATTTAATTGGGGATTGGCCCTGCTTTGAGCAGGGGGTTGGACTAGATGACCTCCTGAGGTCCCTTCAAACCCTGATATTCTATGAAACAATGTTAACCGGGACGACTTTAAGTGAGGAGTTACTGTATTTTTGTTTGTTTTTGTGTTTTTTTAAATCTGCCTGTTAATTTAATTGGTTCTTGTATTATGTGAAGGGGTAAATAACATTTCCTTATTCACTTTCTCCATACCAGTCCTGATTTTATTGGTCTCTGCTCTTAGTCCTCTCTTTTTCAAGATGAAAAGTGCAAGTCTTTTTAATCTCTCCAAATATGGAAGCTGTTCCATACCCCTGACCATTTTTGTTGCCCTTCTCTGTACTTTTTCCAATTCTAATGTGTCTTTTTTGAGATGGGGAGATCAGAGATGCACACCGTATTCAAGGTGTGGACATATCATGCATTTATATAGTGCCATTATAATTTCTGTCCTCTTATCTGTCCCTTTCCTAATGGTTCGTAACATTTTTAGCTTTTTTAACTGCTGCTACACATTGAGCAGATATTTTCAGAGAACTGTCCACGATTACTCCAAGATCTTTTTTTTGAGTGGTAACACCTAATTTAGAGCCTATCATTTTGTATGTGTAATTGGGTTTAGTTTTCCAACATGCATTACTTAGCTTTTTCAACACTGAATTTCATCTGCCATTTTGTTGCCCAATCACTCAGTGTAGCGTGATCCCTTTGTAACTCTTCACATTTAGCTTTAAACTTAATTATTTTGAATAATTTTGTATTTTGAGAAAACTTTGCCACCTCACTGTTTATCCCTTTTTTCCATTTATGACTGTATTGAACAGCTTTGGTCCCAGTACAGATCCTTCAGGGACTCCACTATTAACCTCTCTCCACTGTAAAGCTGATGATTTATTCCTGCCCTTTGTTCCCTGTCTTTTAACCATTTACTGATCCATGAGACAACCTTCCATTTTATCCCATGATTGCTTACTTTGCTTAGAATCCTTTGGAGCGGGACTTGTCAAAGGCTTTTTGAAAATCTAAGTATACTGTATGCACTGGATCACCCTTGTCCACATGCTTGTTGACACCCCCCTCCCCCTTAAAGAATTCTAAAAGATTTCCCTTTGCAAAAGCCATGTTGACTGTTTTTCCACATATTGTGTTCATCTATGTATCTGGTAATTCTGTACTTAAGTACAGGTTTCCATCAGTTTGCCTGGTACTGCAGTTAGGATTAATAGCCTGTAGTTGCCAGGATCCCCTCTGGAGGCTTTTATAAAAATTGGTATTACATTAGCTATCTTCCAATCATTTCATACAGAGGCTAATTTAAGTGATGGGTTCTACAATTCCATATCAGAGCTCCTTCAGAACTCTTGGGTGAAAGAAAAAGACAAGAACAATAACAAATTACCTGGCAGCTTTTATCATTATTAAGCTGTCTCTCTTATATTGACTAGAGTCTGCAGTCTGTCAGAGCTATCTCTGTGTGTGATGTGCCTCTCAGAAGGAATATAGCATTAGCCTGAACTTCAGCTCAGTTATAGTTCAGCTTGCAGGTTCATTGTTATGGTGTGCTAGTAGGTTCCAAAACTGTGGAAACCCTAATTTTGTTCTGTGGGGGAAAAACAGGGTGTTACTGCTACCTCAGTAGTTTGTACTAGTGCAGCCAAATTGCAGAAAATAAGTTGTGCAAACCATTTTATATTTTTTTAAAACAGTAAGCGAATAATAGTTAAGGCTATGTTTTAGTCATGGGTATTTTTGGTAGTCATGGACAGGTCACGGGCCGTAAACAAAAATTCATGGACCTGTGACCTGTCCATGACTTTTACTAAAAATACCCACCCTGACTAAAACTTGGGTGGGTGGAGGCGATCCAGGGGTGCTGCGGGTGCTGGGCGGGGTGGCCTGGGACTCCTGCTGGTGCTGGGGGGAGGAGTTGGTGGGGCTGGCAGGGGCTTCCTACTCGGTTCATGTCCCTGCAGCTCCTAGGCGACGGAGGCAGAGGCCATACAGGGGCTCCGCTGCTTCTGCCACAAGTGCTGGCTGTGGGCTCAGGCAGCGCATGGTGCGGAGACCCCTCCGCTGCCTAGGAGCTGCAAGGAAGCCATGCCAGTGAGAACTGGGGAGTCCCTCACCCTAAGGTAAGCGCCCCCTGCAGTCCTCCGCCCCCTGCAGTCCTCCGCCCCCTGCCCCTAGCCCTGAGCACTCTCCCACACACCCAAACTGCTGCTGCTGGCCCTGCGGCTGCCCAGCTCAGGCAGCCCTTGAGCCAGCACCAGCCACTGTAGAAGTCATGGAGGTCATGGAAAGTAATGGAATCCATGACAGACTCTTAGCCTTAATAATAGTGCATACAATAATTAGTTTGTTATATGTTATAGACTCTTTAACTTTTGGCTTAAATTGAATAATAAAAATCCAATGTGACTGATACGTCTTGCAGCCTGGTTAAAATTATTTTATACTAATATCATATTCCACTTTCTGTTGCCTGTCATCACATAGTATGTGGATGTCCAGGGAAAACACATGAGGCAGAAGTGAAACTTTGAGATCTGATCATTTATAGGTGCTGTGAAATAAGAATAAAATTCATATGCCAGTTCTGATTTATCATAATAGTATCGTAGTCACATGAACACATTAGTGTCACATGTTAATGTCTTCTACTATAACTTAGTAATTGTTAAAACAGCATATCTAGATTTACTAATATATGTGCATACACTGAATTTTATACACCAAAACCTCTAAAATGTTAGTAAAAAAGTGTGTGTGTGTGTGTGTGTATAAACACACACACACACTCTCTCTTTCTCTCTCTCTTTCTTTCTTTCTTTCTTTCCATAATGGCCACTTCCTTTCAGAAAGCCTTTGAACTCCTTACGTTTTTACAGCAATGTCATAAAATGAGGTTTGGCCTTAAAGTTTTACTGTTCTCTGGATGGCTAAAACATGGGTTGTTTAATTTATGAATTAAGGAATGTTGTGAGATTACTTCTTAAATTAATTAATTCCTTTGCACATTAAGAGATGCATTAGTGGCTGTGTTGGGACCAATAGTGTTTGCTGAAAGATGATAAATTCTCCAAAACAATTTTGGAGACGTTTATTTTGCAGACACTTGGGTTTATGGTCTCATTTTGCTGTCCAAATGTAATTGTAGCTTCTTTATGTGGGAAAAGTTTGTTCCTTTTAGTGTTATTTGTGTAGGTTTCTCTGTCAATGTGTAGCTTATTCTGTGTCACAAATTGAGAGCTCTGTTTTGATACTAAGTATATTTTAAGACATTTTTGGAGCGTTAAATCTTGTTTCCAACTTTATTAGTGTAGTGTTTTAACACAGACTTATTCAAAGTGTTAAATAGAAATATAAACAAAGAGAACTGGGAATAAAGAACAGGAGGCCATTCATTTATGGTTTGGAATGTGTGGAGACTTTAAGTGGCCTTTTCTTTATTTCTTGCCTGACAACCATGCATTTTTGTTTGAAGGGAACAAGATAACATTCATGTAGTTAGAAAACTGCTAGTTCAGGATGCAGGGAAGGATATTAAAATGGTTTAGAACATTTTCAGTTGAAAATAACTTGGTCTAAAATCAGGTCTTCAAGTTTTAATGCAAAAATACATTATTCTAGTGTAAGCTATTTCATAGTATCATTACCTTATAACTGCAGAGTAAAAGAATATCAGGATGTCTATTTTGCTTCAGTTTTCACTAAAGAAAGGTTAATTGTGAGTATGACCAGATAATTAACACAATATGCATTAACAAAGGGAAAGGAAAGCAAGTCAAAATAGGGGGGGAATAATAGGTTAAAGAATATTTAGGTAAGGTAGATGTATTCAAATTGGCAGAGTCTGATAAAATTGATCCTACAGGACTTAAGGAACTAGCTGAAGCAATCTTGGAACCATTAACAATTGTCGTTGAGAACTCAGGGAGAACAGATGAGGTCCTAGAGAACTAGAGAAGGGCCAATATACTACCAAGCTTTAAAAAGGGGAACAAAGAGGACCTGGAGAATTATAGACCTGTGAGACCTGGAAAGATCTGGAACAAATTATTAAACAGGTCCGTTTTTCTAGCACTGACAAGAGGTAGTGTTAAACAAGTGTTAAACATTTTGTGCTGGAAATGGCCCAACTTGATTATCATACACACTGTAAGGAGAGTGATCACTTTAGATAAACTATTACCAGCAGGAGGGTGGGGTGGGGGGAGGTATTTTTTCATGCTTTGTGTGTATAAAAAGATCTTTCCACAGTATGTATCTGATGAAGTGAGCTGTAGCTCACGAAAGCTTATGCTCAAATAAATTGGTTAGTCTCTAAAGTGCCACAAGTACTCCTTTTCTTTTTGCGAATACAGACTAACATGGCTGTTGTTCTGAAACCTGTTAAACAAGGAGTGATTCCTCGAGTATTTTTTGTTCGTTCTTTCTTTTTTACACTGTTCCCTAATGTAGGTATGTTCTTCCTACCTAAACCATGTAAACTTTATTTTCACTTTTAAATTATAAAAACATCAGGGTGCTGAATGCAAGAGTAACTGCAGAGTTAACACTCTTGATGCTCTGTGCACTGAGAGAGGGAAGAGCACTGACCTCAGGAATACCACTGTTTTAATGAGTGCAAGACAGATGAGAAAATGCTGCAAACCTTGGCAAAGTACTTTTTATGCATTAGCATGGTACTGTTTGCTGCCCTCTTTTGTTGACAGCAAAAATGTCCTTCCCAAAGAAAATGGCACTGGTCCCTTTCATCACTAACTTGGGTGTGTCCGTTTCTGCTGCTGCATAACTGATAGGGCAGTTCCAGAATCTTTTGCATGCACAATGGCTATCACCTGTTCTTCATGGAAAGGTGCATTTGTCAGCTGAAAAGTGACAGAAGTAGGCAGAAATATGAATGACCCTCTGAAGTATGTATTAAACGTAGGAATGCAAAATGTGGAAAGCCCCAAATGTGTCAAATCTCGTATCTGCCCCTTCCATTTTTCTAGAAATGCTAGTATTTGTCCCCATTGATGCAAATATTTAAATAAGTTGTACACGCATTATCCAGAGTCTGAGGTGTAGCCTTGCCGTAGAGCTTTTAATTTTTTATAAAAACTGGACACTTGCATATCCTTTTTGGGCAGTTTGTTTGTGTTATCAGTGAGAGGACTCCTGATTCTAGAAATATTGCATCTCCGATACCATTGAGACAGCCAGGATTATCCGCAAAGTTATATCCCCATTAATGGTTTTAAACTATACATATTTTTTCATAAACTTAACAAGAAAATAGTTACAGATATTGGGTGAAAACCTGAATCTTTCCATCTCTGCATCTGCTTTCTTATGCAATTGATGTCAGGAGTGGCACACACAATAAAACTTTACATTTGGTATTTGATAAATAAAATGAGTGGAAGAGTCTTAAAAAAAGATGTTTTAACCTTCTCTGATGTTTACCTTTTTAATTTTGAAATATTTATTAGTATTTCCTAATATGAATCATTTAAAAAGGAGGAAGACTTATTAGATAGGTGCAATTTATCAGCGTCTGTGCAGTTAAGCAACAAATTTGCATTTTTGTCAAGCATGATAAAAGTTGCAAAATGGCATCTTATAAATGTCAGAAATCTGATTTTCTTTGTTGACCTTTCAGAAATTAATGAAAGGCTATAATCTGTCTTCACATTCATAAGAGTCTGTGAAATATAAATAGCATTATGTAAATGCCATTTGGTCAGGATGACTTGTCTTGCATTGATGATACTGCCTTCCATTTTAAGTCTACAAATTGAACTTTTCTTTCTTGGATAGTATATCACTATAGAACAGTCAAACTTAATGTTTGTTTCAAACATCTGAAATTGTCTCTTCAAATTAGTTCTTGAAACTTTGAATCGAGATGCAAGTGTAACATCAGGTTTTATTTCTTCAGACCCTGCAGCATAGACAGATTAGTACAAAAAGGTTCCCAAATTCAGAATTGTGGTGATTACCGTTTTAGAAGCAATGGGATATTTTGACTATCACTCTGTTCATGTATTTGTTTTAGGTAGTTGCTACCCATGCCCAGAGACAGTAGATGTGTTGTGCAATTGCGGTAAAACTGTTCTCAAAGTACCCTGTGGCAGAGAACGTAGCACCAAGCCTCCAAAATGCAAAGAGCTGTGCAGGTTGGTACAGAAGACTTATGCGCACACATTAATTTCCAGTTCTTTGGATGACTTGAAGGATTTGAATGCATCTAAATACTTACTTGCTTCTATTTCTGTGAGGGATGCATTATGTCAGATTTATGGTATGCAAGACCATTGTCTTCCCAGGATTGTTTTTATACTCCTCTGTACCAGATGATTGCACCAATGTCCTTTGCACTCTGATTCCCCCTTTAGTTGGCTGGCTCTTATTCTTCTGTCCTCAGAAGACTGCATCTCTTTGCAGCTCAACAGTTCTCCTTCTTAATTGGTCAGAGTTGTTGATGTTGAGGAGTAAAGGCCTTGTTCTCATTTTTACCCTTGAAGTATGGTTTTAGTGGCTTATACCTTGCACTACTGAAATCTTTTCATTTGCCAATAGAGCTGGCATTTAAAAAAAAATCTGTATATGATATGAAAGTACACTGAAATCAGTGGTCTTTGGGTATGGGAAGAGGAAAACACACTGAAATCCATAGAAAATGTATTTTATTGATTTGAATGTGCTCGTTTTAAAGCTTAATAGCTTGATAGGCTTTTCTGTGGCATAGGCCTGAAAACAATTTGGTCAGCTATCTTTGTTCAAGGAAAACAGTTTTAATAATTAAGTACATGTATATTTAAATGGTTTAATGGTTCTATTGAGTTGTTAAAGATCCAGCTTGACTGTCTCACTATGAAGTTAAAATAAATAATGTTAAAGGAAAATTATTTGCTTGCAGTTATTTTTTTCAGTCCTCTTCTACCATTATGGAACATTGCAGGACATACAGTGTCATGGCTCTACCTCAAAGAGGCAAAGAATCTGTCAAACTATAAATAAGGTCACAGTCCTGCCTTCTTAGGAAGTGTCTTTCTGCAGGAGAGTTAGAGAACTGAAGGGAAGAGATTTAAGTATATAAGGGAGCATCTCATCTTATGGAAAAAGAGTGAGATGTAGTATGGGAGAGACAGTGACACAAGAAATTGCCAATGAGTAACTTCTTTTGTACATCACTCTTCTTTTACCCCAGCAGTAGGGACAATCACTGACACACAGCAAACTTTATAGCACTACCATATGAAAGAGATCTTAACTTATTACCCTGTGAAGAACTGCATCTGAAGGAACAGTTTTCAGATATGGACAGATCTGGATTGACAGCACTTTACCACTTGTAGAGAAGACTGCACTGCTTCTTAAACACCTTTGAAATGAGGTCTTCAACTCTCAGTCTGGGGAGTGGCTATGACTAGCAGACTGATCTTTGACCAGTTTGTGACCCTGGTGTTTTACTTGCTCGTGGGCAAGCAAGATGCTGTCTGGTGGTGATGGATTTATGACCGTTCTCAAAATAATTGCTACACCTCTCTGAATGCTTGTGAATGAGACACAAAGAATGTCAACCTGTTTATCTGGGAAGTGAAGTCTGTCTGGGAAAAGCAGAATTTGGCAGAGTGGGAAAATGATAGTTTGATGTGATTCAAAGATTGACCCAATCTGCCAACAGGCTCATCAGCTCCTGAAACCAGGGGTGTCTGTCTCACCAAGAGACTAACAGTATTATCTCTTCTTTGTCCTGTTTCACCACCTTAAGCACTGAGGGGAGCGGGAGGAGTAAGGTTGTGGGGAGCAGAATCTTGGCTCTTTGCCTAGTATTTTGGGCTAAAGATTAACATATTTGCATGAGGCCCTGAGTGTACAGAGAGCAAGGAAGATAGATCAGTTTATTCTGTAACAGTCAATCACTGAAATTCCAGGATGCAGCATATTTGCTTGAAGCTGAGGGTAATGAAATGTCATTCACTGATTGTCAGTTGGTGTTAGCTGAACTGCCCTTCCAGTTTTCCCCTGCAGATAGACTGCCTGAAGTGACAAGAAGTGACACTCTTTCCCAGATCCAGGAGAGGGATTCTGAAAGTAAGCGTGCACTTGGTCCCTGCTTGCTCAGCCTAGTTGCCAGGCTGAATCAGAAGGTACTTGTGAAAGTACAATACCTTTTGTGTCTGAAGGGCTAAGATGGTCTGAGACTCAAGTCAGCTGATGATCAGTCTCTGTGAAGGAACCAAGTCTGCTAGAGTGTGCGGGAATGCTGGTGCAAGTCATATCCTCGGACTGGTATCCATAGTCAGAAACTAGAAAAGGGTAGCAAAAGAAAGGTTCACCATGTTATCGGGTAAATTGGAACATCTAGAAAGGAAGGAAGAGACAGCTGGTGGAAAAGGAGATTTTTGGAGGAAGAGGCAGAATGCCATCTGGCCAGAGGGAAGTATTGTAGATGCTGAAAATAAACCCAGGATGTAGCTCACCACAGGATACAATGTGGTTCAGAAGAAAAAGAGAGGTTTTGACCAGATTATTTCACGTCTTGGGTCTTTTCAATAGAGCCCTAAAGCCTATCTGGAGAAGTGTGTCCATTTGCCACTTTACTGTCCAGGATCAGAAGAGCCTGAAAGAAGCAAATGTGAACTGTCCTGATTGATTAGGAAGCCCTGGGTTGCATGGTACTACAGAACCTTGTCCCATAACTGCTTCAACAGGATTCTGATCAGGATGCCTTTGAGAGGGGGAAACAAGTATATCCTATACTGATCAAAATTGGCCACTAGAATTGCCAGGTTCTTGTGAAGCTCCAGGGGGATAGATGAAAAACTGAGGATTGAGAACAAACCACATGTGACAGATGTTAATCTTGTCATATAGTGCACTACTGGAAAGTGCTTAGATGCTACAGGGAAGAGGATGATGTAAAAAACCTATATAGAACAGACTGAAGGAGTGAGGGACAAACTGGTAGTGTTTGTCAGTCGCGAGGTAGAGAACATTCCAGTGGCCCAGGTGGATGGGGACATGGAGATAAGTATCCTGAAGGTCAGCTGAGCAATGGAAACTTTCCTCTGTGTGTGTGGGGGGGGGCGGGGGGTAGGAGACCTAAGGCTTCCATCCAAACCTTTCATTTGCACAAGTGCAGGACGCAACTGCAAAACCTCATATTCCTGTGCTTGAAAGAGTAATGAAAGTAAAATACTGAGCTGACCTACCCCGATTGCCTATGGCAACTGATTGAATGGCTCTCTTATCCAGAAAATCTTAAATTTTTGATGGTTCATGAGGGTTTACAGGGATGGAGAGAAAGCACTAGTGAAAGTGCCCAAGAAGAGCATAACACTTTCAAGTTAATAGCTCATTCGGCTGTCCTGAGAAGAAGTGGCTGAAGTCCCTGAAGTGCCACGTTTGACTTTTCACTTAAAGCAAAGGTGGAAGCTGAGCCAGCCTGATCTCAGTAGAGCTGCTTACGTTGGTAGGCAGCAGAGGAGATGATGGGGCTGCTGAAGTCTCTTGGGTGCAGCTTGTCTTGAGAAGAAGATGGTGGGGAAACGATGAAAGCAAAAGGCTGGTTTGCAAAAATGTGAGAAGTAGGCAGTGTCTAAATTGGAGTGGAAGGCGGAGGAAGATTGGTGATTAGAGTACTTGAGTGACAATTGAAATCTGCATTCAGTTCCTATATCTCATTTTCTGTGGACCTTCCATGTCTGTTGCCCATTTATAAATTGGAGATCATTCTTCCCAATCATTGTGAGGATGAACTCATGAATCATCAGTGTTTTTTTGTGAGGTGCTTGGCTTCCACAGAGTTTGAGGCCATATAAGAACATAGTGGACAAACTGGGGTCTTGTTAGATTCTTTACCTTCTTGCTTCCTAATAGGTGGAGCTGGAAAACACTGTATGTGCTGGACTGTCTGTATTGGTATGGATGTTCCACAATGGTTCGTGCATCTTGGAACATATGTGAGAAGCATTTCCCTGCAGTGTTTTGTTGGCCTTTGGAATTCACTGCCACAGGGGGCCCAGAGTCAAATATCATTGCTGGATAATTTTATGATTACTAAGCTCTGTAAATTTTTAATCCTGCTCAAGGTATAACGTGAAGGAAGGCATTTCCCTAATACATAGTTCTTTATAACTGGGTAGGTACATACATACATACACACACGCGTGCGTGTGTGTGTGTGTATAAAAAAAATTTTTTTTAACCTTCCCCTGAAGTGGCTAATGGACTTGATGGACCAGTGGTTTTTTCTAGTATGGCAAATCAGACATTATGTGTTAAGGTCATTTTGAGTTAGTGAAATACATTGTGTGTGTGTGTATGTGTGGCTTTATATAAGCATATCAAAGCACTGCTAAATATAACTGATCGGTTTTATTTAAAATTATTAAGTACAGTAAACTGTGCTCCCTAATTTTTTGTGATTGTATTAATGCATATACCCAGGGACTGCAGTTACATGTTTCATATTGTATTTGTTCTTGGTTTTCTACTTTAGTCGGCCACCAACCTGCCATCACCCCAGCCAAGAGAAACACAGTTGTCACTTTGGTCCTTGCCCTGCCTGTCGTCAGTCCTGCCAGAAAGTGTTAAAGTGCGGTCACTTGTGTCCTGCTTCTTGCCACGATGAAGCTCTTGTGAAGCAAACTGGCTTGGTAAGACAATAGCCAGAAATGTATTAAGTACTAGCACTCTGCTTAACAAGAAAATGAACACTTCTGTCCCTGATTTTATGTTGGAAAGTATAGCTACTAGGAGTAAATATTTAGGGATCGATATGCTGCGTGATACTTAATTGAAAAATTAAGGTTCTGCTTCTACTTGCCTTGTTTAAAATCTAATTGCTTTTTATCCTGGCCATAACTGATACTCGATTCTTCATGTATTTCCACAGGTAAATCTAGTCTTCCTTTTCTTTCCTCTTCCTCCCCCCCACCCCATGTTGTTTAAGTTTTTGTCAACAATTTTATTTAATATCTTGTTTGCTTTTAATATCAGCTGTCAACTTAATTTTTATTTGCCTCTGTATTAAAACTGATGGTTAGCTGGCAGGTATTTGCTAAACTATCATATTAGGAAGCAAAATAGGAAACTATGTTTCAAAATAGGAAACTCTACGTTGAAGCTTTCAGACCTTAAACTTCATGTGCAAAGTATAGTAAGAACTTCAAAGTAATCATACTCCTGGAGTAGAGTATTTTGAACAGGTGAGAATGTACTGTTAATTTTACTTACCTTTCCTCTGTTGTTCAACATTTAGAATGATTTTATTAATTTTTGACTTGTCCTTGTCCTCAGGTTAAACAGTAAGGGAATGAAATCGTGACTTGTGGTATAATAAAGCCACTTGGCCTTCAGTCTCCTATTCTTAGCCATGACAGAAAATGAAATGATTATCCAGGCATGTACTGCATTCATGTCTTAGTTCTAGTAATAGAATTTCTTCAGATGGGGGAAAATAGACCTGTTAGAACTAAGATCTTACCAGGCATTGTGGATATTTATAGCTAAACAGTTGACTCAGAGTTGTCGCCACAATTTATATAATGCAATAATATAAACACAGCAATGTATTTGTTTTGCTCTCAGCACCAACCTGCCGGGCCTTGGGAACAGCCATCTGAGCCAGCTTTTATTCAAACTGCATTACCTTGCCCCCCATGTCAGATTCCTTTACTAACGTAAGTATAAAAGGAGTTTTGCTTTGAAATTGTATCAAATTTTTCATTGCTATATAATGTGTTTTTGAAGGCATCACTTTTTGTGCTTCAGAATTTTACAAGGTTTTGTACTGATGCAGCATGTCTGACTTACATTTTTGGTGGAAACATAGTATCTCTAAAGGCAGGGAATTTCTTTTGGTGGCTAATAGGTAGCATCTTAGAATGGTCTGCTCGATGCACTAAGGGATGGATAGGAAGAGTAAAATAAGTGCCTGATTTTAAAATCTGTATAAACAAATGCACAAAGCTGTGTTAAAAGAACATTTTACAGATAGGAGGCTGAGGCACAGAGAGAGCAAAAATATCCACTAATTTTGGGTGTCCCATTTGAGACACGTAAGACTTTATTTTTCAGAGTATGTAACATTATATAGCACTTCATGCTCAAAGGACTTCTCCCATTGACTTCACTTGCAGCTTTGAATGCCCAGCACTTCTGTAAATTAGAATCCAGTATCTTGTGTCAGTTACCCACAAAATGGGGAATTAGTGACCACCTTTGAAAAGTCTGGTTTAAATGATTTGACTAGCATCACATAGGAACTCCGTTGCAGAGGCTCTGATGATGTAAAAGATAGTACAGATACATTCTAATTCTCTGTGAAATTATGAACCTTCTGTATGTATCTTTTGACTCAATTTTGAATGTACATCCTCTTTTTGTCCTTCTCTATTATCAGTTTACCTCCATGTTGGACTGAAATTCCAACAGCATAGTGGGATAGGATTGCTAATAGAAGGTCATTAAATCTGAAGTGCCCTTCCATTGAAAAGGAATATCCCTAAACAGTACACTGTATCCCCATCAGGAGTTGGTTTATTGTGGGAAATGTAGTCTTGAAGTTACCTGGCAGGGTTCTGTGATCACCTGAGGAGTCTGATCCTGGGAGTCACCTGACAGGGACAGGAAGGTTATAAAAATACAGGAACTGCTCTCTTCAGGGTTCTCTTCAGCCATTTTTACTACCTCAGGATGATGGAAGCTACTGCAGGCTCTGGCAGAGGCAAGGGGACTGGAGAACCACCAATGCAGGTGGTCCCCAAAGGACTCCCAAGGAAAGGGTGAGCTACAGTGAAGGGAAATGCACGTAGAGTTTATTTTTTAAAGATCCATATATTTTTCATCTGAGTAATTAAAGAGCAAATAATGTCTTTGTGCAAAACGTGAAGCATATAACATATACACAACTACAACATGCCTCTATCGAAAGTTAAACTATAACCCAGAAGGCTTGTGTATTTGATGGGATTCTGGGAGAGTATATTTTCCAGCTGTTGGGGTATCTTGGGGGGCCAGCATGGTCCTGGGGCCTAAGGCAGGTGGGCTACTCAGTAAGGTGTAGTAGACTGAGAATTGGTGCGCAGGAAATGTGCCACAGGGATGAAGGAAGGAAACAGTGCTGTAACTTTCTGAGACCCAGGGAAGCTTAAAACACACAGGGATCCAGAGGTTGGGATTTCCTTCGTAGGAGTTTGGGCTCTCCCCGCTGGCAACCCACCACCAATCAGATACGTGATAGAGGCTAGGATAGAATCCATTTCTCCAGGGCAGCATTTAACTGCCTTTACCATGAAACCCTCCTTTGTCTTCCTGTAGTCTCCTGCCTCTTTCAATACTCACTTTCGAGTTTCTGGAACAAATGAAGCAGGGTCCTACAGACAACAGCCTCCTTCACTAAACAAGTATGATTTTTTTTTTTTTTTTTTTTACCTAGAGCAGCTCCATTTTGTGTGCTGAATGAGGCAGGGTTACAGTGGGGAAAAAAATAGTATGTGATTACATAGTGCATACACCCAAGGAGGGCAAATTCAGGTGGCACCAGCAACCTTAATTCTGGCATTTCTTAGTTTTTAAGCACTTTACCTTTGCAAACTTAATGTTCTTTTAGACATTTTGTGTGTGTAATTTCCTAGCAAACTGGAAAACAAATCTGATCACATGGCATCATACTGACACCAGCATGGTTCATCAGGTGGGTTGGAGCTTTTATATCCACCACACAGACGTGGCACTTGAACTCTTGGAGTAATTAATAGTCATAAGGTAGTAATCTAAATGGACCAGCACTAGAGGGCGAATAAACACTTTTGTTACACCTTTGCTGATAGCAGAGAAATGACAAAACTCAGGAAAGTTGGGTTTCTTTCCAGGCTGGGGTAGAGGGCACACTACCCATGTCCCCCCAGTGTGACCTCTTCTGCCCTGTCCCAGTCTTGTCTGTTTCCCACTCCAGTTCCATTCTCTTCACCTAGCCAGTCCCACTGTCCACTCTTCAGGGTTCTCATCAAATCTGTCTCCTCTCACCACCTTCCACCACCGCTCTTCATCCCCAGTCTTCTTGCCTAGCTAGGCCCAGATTCTGTCCTGTCCCCCTCTCCAGGCTTCTAGTTCCAATTTCTTTTCCTCCCCACATTTTCAGAGGTTTATGACTTGGCCAAATTTGGATGGATTTTCATGGGGACAGCAAAATGCACATCCATGAAACACAGGTCACACCCCTGCAAAATTTCACATTCCTTCTCTAAAGCATGGGTCTGCAAGTGCTTTTCAAATAAAATATCAGAATTTTTTTTAGCATGGACAAAACATATTTTCCCTTTTTTCCATAGCCCTGTCCTTGAATTTCCCAGATTTCACGTGAGGCAGACACCCCGCATGGAAAAATTCAGCCTGATTAAAGTTAGGTAAAGCTATAAGCCCCCTAAATACACACACAAGAATATAGCAGTGCTGTATTTAAGGTTGATATAGATGTCGTTTCTGTGTTAAACTGCTGTGTAAGAGAGTTTTCTCTAGAGTACAGTTTTGTGCTGAGAACAAGAATAAAATTAGCTACATTTTCTCCTTAAAAACTCACCTGTCCAGTCATTTTGAATAACCATGCATGGAAAGTAAATACCTATCCTCCTATTTAATATTTTACTTTTTTGTCAATTCTGTTGCTGTTGTGTAACTTGAACACTTGTTTCATTTCAGATTTGACGTATATTGTAGCCCGATCTGTGAATTGTATATTGATTACTTAAGAATTCACAATTATCACTCTGAGATTTGACAGGTTCTTGTCCCAAGATCAGGACCAGTATTATTAAAATTACTGTTTAGTTGAGAACCCCGATGTGCAGTTACAACACGCTCACTTTAGGAACTCTTCTGTATTTGCAATAGTTTATTCATACATTTAGCAAAGACACAAACACTCTAACCTAACAAGGTAGATAGAGATAATACAGAATGTATATCTGAACATCCATATATTTGCACCAGATCTTGCAGAACAACCTGAAATGTTAGTCAGTATTTTCCTCATCACCACCAGTGGCCATCATCCTGGCACCTCCCAAGGATATCTCTCCCCTTCTGCCCACAGTGTGGGATACGCTTTTATAATATGTTATGCTGAAGCCTCTGTGTCTGATGCATATTCAGTAGGAGTTTCTCCCCTCTTCCTTATTTGTATTTCCTCACCCTATTAATTTTGGGGTGCCCTTCTCCTATAGGTTAGTATATTAATGATCTCAATTTATTATCCTATATGTCAGACATCTGCAGAGGTTCCCATCCTACAGTATCCAAAAGCTGGTGTTAGCTCATGTTCCTATTGTTGGCTGGTGGTGTTATGGACAAACTTCCCCCTTAAGCACTCTACTCCAAGTTCCCCAAAACTGAGAGGTGACCATTAGGCCATTTATCTGTGCCAGAGTTAACAGGCTTCTAGCCTGATGTTAAATGCTAAAGCCAATGTCTTACAGGAAACAGGCCTGTAGTTTCCTTGCATTACTGCTGAATAAAATAAATGCAAAAGACAGCTCTGTGAGCTACAGTATATAGCTCTGAATGAAGAACGCATGCTTTGCCTTGCTTGAAGACATTTACAGATATCTAAAGGTTGGATACTGAGCATTCAGAGTTCACTAAAATACTGCAAATATGTAAGCATGTGCTTCACTTTAATCATGTGAGTGTTCTTACTGATTTCATTGTTACTACTCATATGAATAAACATTTGCAGCTTTGGGGCCTAAATAAGGAAATGACCATTCTCAAAATAGAATGTTGTTAAATTGTCTCTGAGCTCTTGTTTATGATGTAATATGAATAGTAATATTATAAATATTAATATTTCTGCCCTGCTTAGTCAATGTTCCAGTCAAGTGCCTTACCACAAAATATACATCTCCTTAAATCAGATATGGTACATTCCTAATGGTATCCTGGAATGAATAGTTTGAGGTTGGGAGAAACTTGCATTTGAAAAGACAATGGCTAAATGCAAAATATTTTGAAGAACAGCTGATATTAGTCTGATGAACATACATGATCTCATCTGGTTTTAAAAGTTAATCAGGGTGGGGCCTGTTCAGTACTTGAGGTGAAAGGGGCTTGGAGATGTAGAAAGCACACTTCAGGATAAAGCAAAACAACCATGTTCATAAACAGTTGTCAGTAGTTCTGTTAATCGTTATTTGACAACTTTAGATAGGTGAGAGGCCAAAGGGCTGGATAAAAACAAATTTAATATCGGCCTTTATGAAGAGTTTAAAAGGAATGTCTGGAAAGTTAAGTATTGTGAACGTACTGGGCCAGCTTTTTCCTCCTGCACTAGGACAGATTTTGTGCTGATATGAAGGACAAAGATGCTGTAAACCAGATTAACTGACTACTCATGAATCATCTCAGGATATGGGGATTCCTCAATGATGTAGAGCCCCTCGAAGGTTCCTGTGCTCCCAACTCTTTCTTGTAGCCAGGAGAAAGTAGCATCAGTGGGGTGTCCCTGTATCTTGCTGTTTTGTGGCAACTGGAAAGGCCATTTGGAGTTGTTGGTAGCTGCCGTATGTCAGAACAATTATTGCCACCCCCGCCTTCTAGCCTAAATTCCTCCATGTTCTTTAGCCAGATCTGAGGATTGGGGTCATTGTACCTGAAATTTAGTGAAGCTTGCAATAGAAGGTTCCAGTAGAGGAATGAGAATGATACTCTTCGGAAAAGATACTGCAGATCTGAATCTGGTACTCAACCAAAGTTAGAAAGTAAGCACCATCAACACACAAACTGAGCAGAAGATTGATTTAGGCTCTCCTGGGTTCCGCCATTGTTTTGTATCTTTGACCATCTGAAGGAAGAAATAAATTTCTACAGGAGTAGACCGCTTACGAAAAAGCCTCTAAAGAAATTGTGAAATAGGGAAAATAATGCCTATTAAAAGACTCAAAGGAGTATGCTTAGAAAACAATAATTCAGAAGTTTCTGCAATAAAGATAATACATTTCTTTATACAGCCTTGCTGAGTCTGCAGTTGGAATACTTTATTCTGTCTATAAAACTGATAAATTAGAATCCAAGTAAGAATGGAAAATTAGAGGTTAACACATTGATCTAACAGTGTAGTTGCGCTCCAAAAGCAGCATGAACGTTGGACCCACCCTTTGACCTTGATATGGTGCCATGTAGAGCTGCCCTCCATGAGACTGTTGCTGAAAGGGGGTGGTGTTAGGGGAGAATTAGAACAAGTGGATTAGGGAGCATCTTTGCTAAAAGGTACTGGTCACTCCTACTAACTGAGGCCATATCTAGGAATGCCCTTAAATTCATGTGAACTCTCAGACTTAGGCTATGTCTACACTAGCACTTTTGTTGGTATAACTTACATCACTCAAGGATGTGAAAAAAACACCCTTGAGAGCGACATAAGTTGCACTGACAGAAGCACCAGTGTTGACAGCTGCCGCTGCTTGTTGAGGTGTTTTAATTATGTTGACTGAAGAGTTCTCTCCCATCGGCGTAGGGTGGCTATGGAGGAGACCTTGTAGCAGCACAGCTGCATCAGAAGTTCTATGCATTTGTGGAACTGATGTTTTATAACTGATTATTTCCCACAGCAAAACATGGACATTGCTTCAGATGCCTTATTGCTTTAAGGAGTACACCTGTTCGCAATTCTCTCAATATTTTTTTTCCCTTCTTTGCAGGGAATGTCTTGGGCAGCATGAGGTGAGTCACAGAGAAATGACCATTTGAGTGAATATGAAGTGTGCATCATTTTGTTTTGATTAATTAGTTCTTACAAAAAGTATTTTTTGCATTAAAATCTATGAAGTGTTTTTATTTGAGTGCTGTCGTGTTCATTAGGACAGTATTATAGCATTTTGTATTAGAAAATGTATAACAGTTGAATTTTAGGTTGTTTGATCAAAGTTTGAGTTCTTGGCTTTTGAAACGACATTTTATACAAGTATTGGGGTAGCCGTGTTAAAATGTATCCACAAAATTATTGTTGTTTTTGTACATTTTATACAGGTTATAATGGTGAAATGCTCTTGGACTAGTGAGTGTATTTAATTGCATGTTGTCTGTTTCATTAAATATTTCGCTCCTTTTTTTCGTTTGGCTTATATGTAAGCAATGTTCCTCCTCTCCCCCATCAAATTTTCTTGTCCAAGTAGCTGCCATCACTACACTATTCCTCAGAAGGGATGGAGGCTTTGCATTGCATATGCGACAGTAAATGGTAATGCCACTGTGTGATTTAGATGCAGAGTGGGAAGATTGGACATGGGGTGGAGACTCTCCTATGAGAGATCCAGCGAATTAACTTTTCATTTGGTGCAGCCTTCTATAATCTAGTAGTAGAGATTTTCTCTAGAGCAGTGGTTCCCAAACTTTAACAACCCGTGAACCCTTTTCACTAAAATGCCGAGTCTCGCGAACCCCCTCCTAAAAATGAACATTTCCAGGGATTTTCTCCTTTACCTGAGTATAAATTAGAAAAGCAGTGATCTTGGCAATATAAAATTGGTTTTTATGACGTCCTGATCACACACTATGTATTTATTATTATTTATCATTATAGTACTTTATTATATTATGAAAATGGCAACACTCTTCTGAGATCTCACTTCTGTCGCTTGTATCATTTTGAATAAGCCTGTTAAACAACAAGGCTCCTAGGTTTCATCAAGGAGTATCAGATGTGAAACAGCATGTAGGGATTTAAAAAAGCCAACTCACATCAAGAATTCCTCCTATACAAGCATTCAGGTCTTGAGCAGTCCAGGCAAACCACTCAGGTTACAACGAAGCTTAAACTTGTTCATCATAATTTTAAAAACGATACTAGCTGCTTCTTTCATTTTAAGAACAGCAAAAAAATCTACCTCCCTTTGTATTTCTTATAAGGAGTCTTGAAGTTTAAATCTCCTCTGTGTGTTAGATATGCTGGCTTTGAACTGCTTAGCTCTTGGAAGTCCAGGGGCTCTGGGCTGCTGGCCCCGGGGTCCTGAGGGACAGCTCTGTCCGCCGTTAGGGAATTTTTTCTTGAGAACGCCCTGTAACATTTCACGAAGCCTAGTTTGGGAACCACTGCTCTAGAGGAAAATGTAATTAATTTTCACAATCATTTAACAGTTAGAAAAGTAATCCAAAAATCATTTACCACTTTTTATAATTAATTTTTCACTAATTTTAAAATTACAGCTACATTTTAATGATAGCATTAGCAGGTGTTTTGTTAGGCTTATTGCAGACTTTTCACTAATATGTCAAGTTTTTGTAATATCAGTTTTCAGAGTAGCAGCCGTGTTAGTCTATATTCACAAAAAGAAAAGGAGTACTTGTGGCACCTTAGAGACTAACAAATTTATTTGAGCATAAGCTTTCGTGAGCTACAGCTCACTTCATCGGATGCATTCGGAATGCATCCGATGAAGGGAGCTGTAGCTCACGAAAGCTTATGCTCAAATAAATTTGTTAGTCTCTAAGGTGCCACAAGTACTCCTTTTTGTAATATCAGTGACATTCTAATTTAGATCCCTTTTAAATTAGACAATCGAGGTGTAAAGTTTATTTGTTAGCGGTCATTATGATTCATAATTCACATAATTGTTGTAATCATAACCATGAGGTTTTTAAATCAGATGTTCATTGTTCCCATATAACTTTCCTCAATATATTTCCAATTTATGCTGGAATGTTTTTATATAAAATGAGTGTCTGCATTTTGGTACACCATGTACTGTTGGCTTGATGATGTAGATATCATGTAAGTGCATCTACAAATTAGTTTTGAAAGTTGAAGTAGAAATGGCACCATCTTGTATAGTAATATGGAAGGTCAAATGTTACAAAGATGTATGTAGTCTTTAAAAGACTAAGTAAATATTTAATACTGGCAAACAACTGTCCTAATCTTGTGCACACATTGTTCTGTAGTGTGAATGAAAAAAATATGTACGGTATGTCTCCTTTGATTTAAATGAAATTGGTGTTTTTTTTCCTTGGTCATTTAGTGCTTATCTGTGGAAACTTGTGAAGTATGTGAGAGTCAAGATTTAGGTTTATGGTTTTGTGTGTGCATAATTTCAGTGGGAGGAAAAGTTTCAGAGGTTAGATAAAAGGTATACACTTCACATGTGCTTTCTTCAAAGTATTAGAATTTTTTTATAGAAATTGCCTTCTGTACAGATAGACTTAATGTGTGCAACCAAAATCAGTATTTTTTACTGACCTCGGTAATTTTATAGTTGATCTAAATAATTTCTTCTTTGTGGTAAGTAGTCTCCTTTTCAACATCATGTATGCACACCTTCTTTCTATCTGTTTTACGTCAACCATTTCTCAGACTTTCTCTCTGTTTTACTTCAACCACTTCAAGCTATTTCTCAAAGATTGCAGTGAGTCTGTACTCACTGCAGTCTCAGTATAGTGGGGTTTTGTCCACTCAGCAGGATGAAAAGGGGTTGTGGCTCCTTTAAGTTTCCCCTACTGCCTTTAAGTTTCCCCTATGCAGGGAGAGCAAAGGGGACAGTTTCCAAAGCCAAGGGCAACTGGAAGAGGCTGGCTCAGGTGGGACATTGGCCATTGTTTGTACTGGGGTAGGTAATGAGGTTAGGTCTAGTTGTCTCAACCTAGCAGGTAGCAAGAGTCCAGTGCAGGTAAGGAGTCCAGTTCCCTCATAAAACTGACATTGGAAATGGACTTTGGGAAAGGCATCCCTTAATGAAGCTGGGAAAAGGGTTTGGTTCTCTTAATGTCTGGTACAGTAGGGAGACAACCCCCCTTTTCCAATTGCTTCTCCTACCCTCGTATGGGGAGGTGGTATGGTCACAACAATGGGCCAGGATCAGGTTAGGATGGGTGAGGGCTGACAACAGTACTCCCAAATAGGTGGGAATGATTAAGGAAATAATGGTGGCCTGTGCTGTACAACCGATTGCAGAGTATTTTCCAGGTGAGGTATGTTAATAAAATTGCCACCTAATTAAATCACATCTGCTGCATTTTACCTTCCTTCCTGCATGGCTGGGACAATCCCACTCATTGGATTTTGGAATTCGTGTGTCCTTTTATATCTCATTGCTGTATAGGATTGTGTTCTACGTATGTCACTACTTGTAGCACAGACCCCTTTAAGACAGTGTCATCCTTCCTCCCCCTGCCCCATCCACATTAGAGATATTTGTGGGCTTTGGGATAAATTTATAGTACTAAGTCATGTAAGTTGTAATCTGTCATGAACTCCAAAGATGTGCCATAAATAAATCCTCATGAACGTATTTGAAATCTGCATGTTACTGCACCCCTTTGATTACGTGACTTCTAAAGGCTGGTGCATAGACTTCTAAAATTCCCCCTACAGAAAAATACATAAGCTAAAACTTCCCCAAACATATATACGGCAACTAAACACAATCTAATAAATTATGTAGATAAACCTGACATGATAGAGTAGTATTTAAGTGCTTTAAGAAGCTATTTGCAGCTATCTTTAATGAATAATTCTATGGAATTACCTTGTTTAATGAAAAATAAACTCAAAGATAGACTCTTCCCATTGTGAAGATGTTATCCCATCATACCATCTCCTCCATAAACTTATCAAGTTTAATCTTGAAGCCAGATAGGTCTTTTGCCCCCACTGCTTCCCTTGGAAGGCTATTCCAGAACTTCACTCCGCTGATGGTTAGAAACCTTCGTCTAATTTCAAGTCTAAACTTCCCGATGGCCAGTTTATATCCATTTGTTCTTGTGTCCACATTGGTACTGAGGTTAAATAATTCCTCTCCCTCTCTGGTATTTATCCCTCTGATATAGAGAGCAATCATATCTCCCCTCAACCTTCTTTTAGTTAGGCTAAACAAGCCAAGCTCCTTGAGTCTCCTTTCATAAGACAAGTTTTCCATTGCTCGGATCATCGTAGTAGCCCTTCTCTGAACCTGTTGCAGTTTGAATTCATCCTTCTTAAACATGGGAGACCAGAACTGCACACAGTATTCCAGATGAGGTCTCACCAGTGCCTTGTAGAACGGTACTAACACCATCTTATCTTTACTGGAAATACCTCGCCTGATGCATCCCAAGACCGCATTAGCTTTCTTCACAGCCATATCACACTGGCAGCTCTTAGTCATCCTATGATCAACCAATACTGCAAGGTCAGTCTCCTCCTCCGTTACTTCTAATTGATGCGTCCCCAGCTTATAACTAAAATTCTTATTAATCTCTAAATGCATGACCTTACACTTCTCATTATTAAATTTCATCCTATTACTATTACTCCAGTTTACAAGGTCATCCAGATCCTCCTGTATGATATCCTGGTCCTTCTCTAAATTGGCAATACCTCCCAGCTTTGTATCATCCGCAGACTTTATTGGTGCACACCCACTTTTTGTGCTGAGGTCAGTGATAAAGATTGGTCCCAAAACTGATCACTGAGGAATTCCACTGGTAACCTCCCTCCAGCCTGATGGTTCACCTTTTAGTATGACCCGCTGTAGTCTCCCCTTTAACCAATTCCTTATCCAACTTTCAATTTTCATATTGATCCTCATCTTTTCTAATTTAACTAATAATTCCCCATGTGGCACGGTATCAAATGCCTTACTGAAATCTAGGTAAATTAGATCCACTGCGTTTCCTTTGTCTAAAAAATCTGTTATGTTCTCAAAGAAGATCAGGTTGGTTTGGCACGAGCTACCTTTTGTAAAACCATGTTGTATTTTGTCCCATTTACCATTGACCTCAATGTCCTTAACTACTTCCTCCTTCAGAAAATTTTCCAAGATCTTGCATACTATAGATGTCAAACTAACAGGCCTGTAGTTACCCGGATCACATTTTTTTTTCCTTTCTTAAAAATATGAACTATGTTAGCAATTCTCCAGTCATATGTTACAACCCCTGAGTTTACAGATTCATTAAAAATTCTTGCTAATGGGCTTGCAATTTCATGTGCCAGTCCCTTTAATATTCTTGGTTGAAGATTATCTGGGCCCCTCGATTTAGTCCCATTAAGCTGTTCGAGTTTCACTTCTACCTCGGATATGGTAATATCTACCTCCATATCCTACCGTTATCCCTAAGCTCCTCATTAGCCTCATTAAAGACTGAGGCAAAGTATTTGTTTAGATATTGGGCCATGCCTAGATTATCCTTAACCTCCGCTCCATCCTCAGTGTTTAGCGGTACCACTTCTCTCTTTCTCTCTCTCTCTTTTATTTATATGGCTATAGAACCTTTTACTATTGGTTTTAATTCCCTTTGCAAGGTCCAACTCTACTTGACTTTTAGCCTTTCTCACTTTATCCCTACATGTTCTGACCTCCGTATGCAAAGAACAGCCAGGCTTTTGTTCTTTTTTTTTTTTTTTTTGTACAACCATTTTGGTGGTGTCTTCCATTGTGGTTTTATGTTCTGATTTTGTTCTAATTTGTTTTTTCTCATAATTTTAATTTCATTTTTGAATTCTGTGGCAATAGATTATATTAATCTGACTCTGCATGTGTACATTCTTTTATGCTAGCTCCTTTTTAGATGTGGTTCAGTCTTAGCCTAAAGTACAGTTATTGTGATTTTAGTTCCCTAACTACCTATTTAAAATGTAATCAAATACTAATTTTAAAACCAAAAACAAACAGTCCATCCACTCCTAAATCCTCCATGTCTAGTATTTAAACTTCCTCTATATTTTTGTCTTTGGTTTTAATTCCGCTTTCCAGTTGCAGGCAGGTCTTTAGGTTGTTCTGTTGCTGATATCAAAACCACTTTTCATGCAGAAAAGACTGGGATGAACTGCTCAAATTTAGAAGGTTTTGTACTTCCTCTTTTTGCTCTGTCCCTCTGCAGTCTCCTTCTGGTAGATCTGTACTGGGAAATGGTGAGGCCATATTTACTTGTTCCTAATCAGTTTCTAAAAGTGACCTTCCACTCTCATCAACTTTTTTCCTATTATCTCCACCCCATCAGCCTCCTTGAAGCTATGGATTTCTTGTGCTGATAATGGTAGTGAGATTAATTATATAGTCATTCTAGTTTAGTCTCCTGCTGCTGGAACACTATAATGTTTTCTTTAAGATGCTCTTTTGATCTGTCACTGACATTCACAGCAGAATGACTAATACCTGCCTGAAGTCAGGAAGTGGAAGTGAAACCTGAGAAGAAAAGGAAGCAACTTAAAATATTAAAGTGTAATTTTTTTACCCCAAAGAGCCACATACTTCTAGGTATTTGGAAAGATGGCTCACGCTTCAGCCAGCATAGATAGCTTCAATTTCCACATGATACTGTGGAGAAGTGGAGTAATCTGGCAATGACAGCCTTCCACATGTCCCATGCCACAATCATATAACCAACCTGCCATCCAGAACACTTCTCAGATTCCCTGTTGAGGATATCCTACTTCAGTTCCATCTTCTGTCTTCCCAGCCCCTGAAAGGACTGTCACCAAGTCCACACAGCCACAAAAAGGAATTATTATAGAAATTAGGTGTATGTGAGAGTTGTGGGGAGAGCCCAGTTATATGGGGCAGGGGCAGAACTTTGCATAAGGCCCACAAAATATTTGGAAGTGTCAGTGTATAGGTAACAATATGGAGCCTTTAGTCTCCTAACTTCTCAGTTGGAGTCTAGCCAAAATGTAAGTAGTTACTGAAAGTTATCCTATTCTGACAAAATTTGTATTCAGTGCTCTGTGAAATTATCAATTTTCAATTCCTAATGGATGGGTGACAGCATCACAAACAATTTTGAATGTGAACATGGTGCATTAGTTAAAGGAGGGGAACTGGGAGTGAATAAGTTTAAATTCTAGTTCTGACACTGACATGCTGTTTGATGTTGGACACCTTTCTGCATTCTGTTTCTCTGTGGAGTTACAGTGGATATGCTTAAAGTTCTGGTTTTAGAGATGATGTATCCGATGATATATCCTATGTGTAGGGAGATTCTGGAGCTTAATTCTAGAACTAGAATGGACTTTGAGTGAGCTCACTATACATAGTGTCTCCACGGGGTTATTGTGAGGCTTAATTCTTTAACAGTTGTAAAGCACTTAGAAAGTCTCTAGCAAAAGGCACAATAGATGTGCAAAGTATTACTAAAACACACTGAAAGTCTGAAACTGATAGTCTGTTTTCCAGATATTCAGCGGCTGTTTTCAGAAAGCAAGCTTGTTAGTTTTTTTATTTACTTAGGTATAATATAAAATCAAGTACATAAACTTAATTGAACTTTTCATTTTACTGTATTAATTAAGGTTATTTGTCAGACATTCAGAAGCACCAGAAGTTCTCTATCGTGGTACTAATGCCATACGTTGGGTTTTTTTAACCTTTTAGGCGAGTCCTTTACCATGTCACTCTGCGGGCCCCTACTCATGTAAAAGATTTTGTGGACGGCTGCTTGATTGTAAGAATCATACCTGCATGAAGGAATGTCATAAATTTACCAAAGTAAATGGTAATACTGACAGGCAAAAGGTAAGTTTTAGAGGTTGTATTTTTCTTTCGTCTGTTCTTGGCTCAAGAACACAAGATTTGCGGTCAGGAAACAAAGGTTCTGTTTCCAGCTCTATCAGTGACTTACTTGGCGACCTTTAGCAAGTCACTTAACCTTTCTGTGTTTTCATTTCATCTTTAAAATTGGGATAGTTGTTAATTAACTATTTTGTAAATATTAAGCACTGTTATTATTTCTGTTGTAACATTTAAAGCTAAGTAGTCACGTAGATTTTTTTTTTTTTTTTTTCCCCCGTCCAGTATCACTTTTTTGTATTTTTATAAACTTCCTCCAAAGTCAAGTATGACAACTCTTCCTGGATTGTGTGGCCTACTGATGTAGTGTTGGGAGGAATCCAAGTTTATCTTGAGGGGTGAGGTAAGGGGGGTTCACAAACCCCATGATAGTTTGTTGGGGAGAAATTGCTCACCAGTCAAACTTGCAGTACAGAAAGCCAGCAAACCCTTTAACAGTAGAGAAATTCTACCTCATCACTAGAAGTATGTCAGAACCACAAGGCTGAGATTTCCACACACAAAAAAGTAGTGAGACTGCATGTTAAGATCCATCAAGAGACCACTAGAGACTATTTAAAAAAAATTCCTACACTATAAGATTTGCTTGTTGAGTACGTGAAGCCAGGGGCTAGAAGATTGTAGTTGCTGGAGGTACGATGAAACAAAAATGAGAGATTGGGCAGGGATGAAGAACTGCCCTAGTTTTGAGTTGACAAGGTGGGTGAGGTAATATCTTTTATTGGACCAAATTCTGTTGGTAAGAGAGACCACCTTTGAAGCTTACACATAGCAGTTCTTCAGGTCTGGGAAAAGTATTCAAAGTGTCACAGCTAAATACTAGGTGGAACAGATTTTTAAACATAAGTAGGTAACACACATTACCAGGGCCCTTTCAAGGTGAAGATGGTCCACTAACACCACTGTAGTAATAGGACTAAAAGGGGGGTTAGTCATCAGAACTGGCATACTCAGTCTGATCAGATCCAGCAGGACTGGAAACAAAACTTACTGTAGCCAGTAAAGGCAACTAAGGTCACGGTGTCTGTCCTAATCTAACTTAAGGGTCGGTGGTCCTTCCTGGGTCTGCCTAGGTTTGTGAGGCACCCTGCTACCGCCAGCTCTTAGCATGAGGAAGCCTTGTTTGTGTCTGTTGTGGGTCAAGTCTTGGCTCCATTGACCACAGGCAACACAAACACTTCCCTCTCAGCCTATGCAGGCTCTAATGTTTCTCTGCAGGCTAGTGATGGGCACACTTCAACCCCTGAGCCCTCCGAGTGTCCCATTGGAGTGTCCAGTCCCTGTTCCACTGAACACTTACAGTAGTTACAGATTCAGTGCTCCCAAAGAAGCAGTACTCCCCAGCTTGCCAGTTACCACTGAGCTCATCGCTCTGTTTATCTTGTAGCACTTAAATAAGGTTAAAGTATAAGTTTAAAAGTTCATTTAACAAAGGAAAGAGATCCAAATGGTGGCAGGTAGAAATATTGGAAATAAATGGTTGCATATAAAATAAAATCATAACATGCATTCTAAAACCTAGACTTATGTAACTAATGCTTACCCCCAAAGTCCTTCCAGCATTTTACAGCCAGGTTGGCTGTAATCTTTCATTCATGAGGCAAGTCATGCTGTCTGCTTCCCTCAGTGGAAAAGCTTTAGGGCGTCTCCCAGTACCCCCAGCAATACTCCCCTAAAACATTGCTGTTACTCATAAACAGGAAGTCCCGCTGCTAATTGCTTTTTCCTGTTTGCCTCTTTCTTGTCGACTTCACAATCTCTTGATTGGCATTTGGCTCAGACTGCAGATAGGCCTCTGTTGTGAAGTGTACAATACATGTGTGACCAGACAGAGGAGAGATGAGAATCTTCTCCCTCCTACCTGAAAGGAGCATGTTTATCACCTTCTGGTGACCTGCCTTATCTCATATACCTTAGGAACATAATTTTCAGTACAGCTACATAATTCCTTAGACATTATCTGTTCATACATTTTGCAATGATTATGATGCCAGTGGGCTCTTGGTAGATGCCATTCATAGTGAAGTATTATGCATATATCCAATGCAGGGGATCCCTTTAAAACTAAGCACTCCCTGTGCCCTCTGCCATTTGGCACTAGAGGTCCCTGGGTCACAGGGTCAGTGCGCCTGCAAAAATTGGAGGAAGAAAAAGTGTTTGAACCCTCATACTGCATGGAGAAGAGTGTAAATCTTTTGCTGAGGTGTAGCAAAGGTTCATCTTGATTGTCTCAGTTCACAAAGGATTACATTTCCTTCTTGATTTGGGAACCACTCATGAAATTTTCTCATTGAACATTTCAGTCTGTTAGATGATCTGTTCCTTCCTCGCAAAGTATGTTACAACCAAGATGATTTTGGACACTAACAAGTTCCAATTATTAGGGCCTTCCAAATAGAGGATTATTGACTTGGGCAGAGTAAAATTCTAGTTAGAACAAAGGCACGAGTTTTGGGGCTGACTGTTTCAGCAGTTCCTTTGAGCCATTCATGGGTATGAAAAGACAACTTTACAAGCTCTTCAGATACAGGTTCTGTTAATTCCGGTATGCTTAACCTCAGTTGAGCAGCTCACCAAGAAGGGTTTCATGTCCAATGATTAGTCCAGAGATCTTGGATTTACATGGCATGCTAGAAATTTGGACAGTTGAGCAGCATTCAGTTGGGGTACAAAATATAACTTTAATTCTGAAAGTTGTATCTTATACTCCCAACAGGATAAGGAGGTAGGAGGACTCACTGTAAAACTTGATCCTAACCACCATTGAACCCACCTACCAGTGTAGGTTTCTTCGTGCTCTGTAAATTGGACATAAAAATGCACCCTGGGTTTTCTCTGAGGCAGACTTATAAAAACCCATCATCTTCCTTGGCTAAATTGATGCTAGCCAGTCGTATATTACTTGTTTGTCAGTTGACTCTTGAAGCAGTGCCACCACAGAACAAGAGGTAGTTAGAGCCTGTCAGTGATGCTAACCAACTGGTCACCTCGTTCCATGAGAGCTATAAGGCCAACTGCATGGAACCTTTTTCATCTAAATTTTTATCACCACCAAGTCAGCGATTTGAGGTTTTAGTGTAGATTTTCCCGATTCTCTGACAAGCTTCTTTCATGCTGCCTCCTATAGATGGAATGTCCTGTTTTAATTCCATGTTACAGAATTCTGGCTTTTATTTGTTATGGCAGCATCCAAAAGTCTCATTCTGGATTGGGGGCACTGATGTGCTAGGCAATGTACTAACACGTTACTAGACTTTAGGATAGGTGTTGGTTCTTACTACTTAATTTAAGACAAGATGCAACAAGCTGATGTAACAATCATTATGTCTTCATTCCATTCCCTAAAATACATGGTTGCCTTGGCTAGCTGTGCTCAATTAGATGATGATGAATTGCTTTGCTTTTTTTTTTTTTTTTTAAATCGTAAGGTATAAACAAAATCAATATCTCTGATCCCTGCTGGCCCTCTGCTTAGCCATTATGAATTTGCATTTTCCCGTCAGCAGCATGGTAGAAGTGTGTTTTGAGGAGGAGTTTATGGGCTAACTCAAGAAGATCATTCCACATTTAAGAAGCAGCATGGAAGAAGTTTGAATATGCTTTTTGGGGACATAGACAAACTGGTGATCTTGCATAGCATTGTTGGAGTGGAAGGGGCAGAACTCATTTAAAATGGAAAAAAGGGAGGGGCAGAGTTTCAAAAGGCAATAATGATGAGGATGTGCAGAATTTGTTGTAAGTATAAAACAGGGAGCCAATAGAGGTAATGGAATCTTAGTCTTGTGGGATACCTGTAAGTTTTAAATAAATTGTCGTCTTTCTTAGTTTTATGTCTCATCAAAGAAATTATTATAAAGGTTATTACTCTATTCCTTCAATTACTCTCTGTTCTGAGTCTAGCTTAACTATATGCATTTCATGGCTCACTGTAAAATTTTAATCTTCACAAGTGGAACACTCCAACAATACTTGCCTCTTGGAGTGAGGACAAATTACTTACCTGAAATTGTGTGTTTCTGTTTGGAAAGAAACAATCTGTATAGGGCCTTGTCTGTGCTCATAAGTTACACTGATTTAACTAAAAACTGTTTTTTTAAAAAAAAAACTAGGTTAAAACTGTGTAAACCCCTATTTGGACACTCCCCAATCTGTATAAAACTGGTTATGTAGATGTTTAGCTTGCAACTGCAAATTCACCAACACAAGGTAAACCCCAACGTATGCCAGGTTTAAACTGATTGTAAGAGTAATGGTTTGCACTAGTGTAACTAAATTGGTCTATAATAACACCCTTTAGTTGATATTGTGTGTATAGATCAGGCTTATGTCTCACTAGCCCAGCTCAAAATTGAGCTGATGGTGAGAAAAAGCACCTTATTACTCACCATTACTCAATTTTGAGCTCAGCTGGTGAGACATAGGCCCCTCCCTGAGATCTACTTGCCACTGGATAGGGAAGGCAGCTAGGAAATTATATGGTTTGAAGTGCTCTCTGGATGGCATGTTGATGGCCATCTGAATAAGCCTAACTGGAAGATATCGGCGTCAGAGAACAATAGAAGTAAATGTTACCCTTTTTATCAGTCAAATGCTATTATAAAATTCTGAAGGTTAAATATTAACTGTCTGTTATATTCCACAAATGTTTTAAAGTAAATGTTTTAAAGTTTAAAAAAAAAAAAAGTGGCACATTTAGTGTATGAATGAAAGTAAAGCTGTTGCTTTATGTGCCCAGTGTACTCTATCTGTTCAGTAATGAGATTTATATTAACCACTGAAGGAAATAGTGCTTGTTTCCTTGACTCTGTGCTAACGTGGATTAGAATTTGCTAAGTAAATAACCCTATTGGAATAAATTTAAACCTCACTACAATACAGACAAAAAAAATTTAACCTTTTAAAGATTATTCTCCATGTCGTGTGGAATTGAGTCTTTGTCCTTTTTCTGAAATGCATACTTTAATCATACAATAATCCTGATGTACTAATTTTTCAGCCTGCTATATAGTAGGTTTCCATCCCAATGCTGTTCAAACTGCTGTTTGAGGGGGGAGAAATGCAAAAAGTGCAGAATAACGGTAAATCGTAAAGCTTGCTTTGAATACTTTTTTAAATAAAGTTTTTAACCCCTTACTTTTAGGACTTTTTCTCTGCTCTTTGGCAGATACAAAACTACAGACTTATTATAAAAGCCTGGTTAGTTTTATTTTTCTGATCTCTGAGCAAGGACTCCTTCCTGCATCAAGTTAAAGTTTGTTCAGAACTTTGCAGGTGAAAAGCACTGTACTAATATCTGTTCTATTCGTTAACCTGCTATCATTAAAGAAGGCTGTTATGCAACCTTACAACCTGCTTTCAGAAAGTTAAGAGTAACTGGAAGGTGCACTTCTTGGGGTGACACTTTCCATGCTTAATCACTACCCAGAGGTGCCTACTTCTTTTAAATGTTAATGAAAACAGCTCAACCGTGTGTGAGCAGAATGAGAGGGATTGGAGGGAAATGGCGTTTTCCTTACTGAATGAATGAATGAAAAAATCTTATGACCTTATTTTGAACAGCCCTGCAGTCAGAACATTATGGAGTTGAAATGTGGCTTGAAGATCGTCCTCCTGGAGGAGCAATGCACAACCTAATTCTTTAGGAAATTCTTTAATTTGGTTAACTTATGAACTGGAGTGTGATCTTGTGTAGAAATATTTTGCTGTGCTCATTAAGGCCCCATCTGTACAGTCAGATCTGCTCATCCTGTGGATCTGATAGCACAATCAAGGGCTAAATGAGCATCTAAGGAACGCGAACTCTCTATGTGATCTGCCCTGTTGACTAGGGCTCTTGTAGACTTTGTAACTTGTACATAGTTGAGGCAGTATTCAGCAGCCCTCAAAACGTGGTACTAAATCAGTAGTTTTTGGACCATAATGAAACTTACATTAGTACAAGTGTATTTTAAAGCTGTTGTAGAAAAAATAATGTATTTCAGAAGTAGTATGTTACAAGATTACTGCAGCATGATGAATATACACTGGGGGTGCAGAGTTAAAGTTTTGTATATGCTGTCTTAACTTTAGCATTTCCTGACTAACTACTTTTAATGATGCAAACTTACTATAGTAGTGCTGAGTGGCAGTTTTTCAAAGTATTAACCTTAAGTGGCCCTCTTTATGTCTGGGAGGGAACGTAGGAGCCTCTCTCTTTGACTACCGATTGCAGGCATTCCTTCCATTCTATTAAAAACATATTTTAATATTTAGTTTGATAGACATCTCATTGAAGAACAAAGCTCCCTCTTTACATAAATTTGTCCCTAGATGTAATAGTTCACTAAAATGATGTTTAGCAAAACAACTGTTTGGTTCAATAATTTTTCTTGTATTGTTTTATTAGGCTAGTCCAGAATGCTCTCACTGTGAGGAGGCGTGTACCAAGCCACGACCACCAGGCTGCCCTCACTCGTGCATTTTGCCCTGTCATCCTGACCAATGTCCACCATGTGTCCAAATGCTTAAAATAAAGTGTCACTGCAAACTCACAAACCTGTATATTGAATGCATGTAAGTAGATAAAGGGGAAGCTTGAATTCAGAAATATGACTGCTTGGAAGGAGGCATTTAAAATGTCTCTTGGTCAGGTCTTTTAATTTTTTATTTGAAGATTACACAATTGGTGGTGGCTCAGAAAAAGCAGCACTAAAAAAAATCTCCATCTGTTTTTCTGTCCATTCAGATCTGTTTCACTATTGCCAGTTAAAATATTAAGACTCTACAACAGTGTTAAGAGCATAACTGGTTTGTGGATGTAGTTGAATTTTTGGTAACATATGCCAGAAATGGACTTTATTCTCCTGGGTAGTTTTAGAATGAATGTAGTACACAGACTTACTAGGTTCTGTAAAGATCTTTTCAATTAAAACTCTGTAATTCATAGATTATAGTCATAATACAGGTTATAGAACTTTCTCAAATTACCGTTTAAACTAGAGTTTATATTTTAGAAAAACTTCCAGCATTGATTTTTAAAATTGCCAGTTGTGGAGAAGCCATGATGTCTGTGGTGGATTGTTCAAATTGTTAATTATCCTCATTGTTAAAAATGTGTGCCTTTATTCCTAGTCCGAATATGTCTCTCCAACTTCCAGTTACTGGATCTTGTTATGTGTTTCACTCCTAGATTGAAGATCTCTTTATTAAATTTTTGTTCCCCATGATAAGTACTTATAGGCTGTGATCAAGTCACACACCTTCTCTTTGCTAAACTAAATAGATTGAGTTTCTGGAGACTATCACTATAAAGCATGTTTTTCAATCCTTTAATCATTCTTGCGGCTCTTTCATGAACCATCTCCTATTAACACTCTTGTGGCTTACTGTCTAGTTTTTGTGTCTACAATTTGAGTAGCACTCAAATATGTCCTCTCTACTCTTACTCGATATTCCCCTGTTATACATCCAAGGATTGCATAAGCCTTTAGGTGACAGCATTGCCCTGGAATTGCACTTGGGTTCAGCTGATTATCTACCATAGTCTCCCAGGTTTTGTTCAGTTACTGTTTCCCAGGATAGCATCCCCTGTCCTGTTAGTATGGCCTTGTATTCTTTGTTCCTAGATAGGACTTTATATGAGGCTCCATTAAAACACACGTTGTTTGCTTGTGCCCAGTTTACATAGCAATTTGGATTGCTTTCTGTCAGTGACGTGTCCTCTTCATTATTATTTACTACTCCCGCAACCTTTTGACATCTGCAAACTTTATCAATTATTATTTTGATTATTTTTTTCTCTGTCATTGATAAAAATATTAAATAGTGTGGGGCCAAGAACCAATCCCTGCGGGAATGGTGTTTCTAGCTTCTGTTTGCTAGAAGCTGGGAATGAGCGATGGGGGATGGATCACTTGATGATAACCTTTCTGTTTGTTCCCTATGGGGCACCTGGCGTTGGCCACTGTCGGAAGACAGGATACTAGGCTAGCTGAACCTTTGGTGTGACCCAGTATGGCCATTTTTGTGTTTCTTATGACCCCACCCTGGAAACTTATCCACTCATTGATAATTTCCCATTTACAATTACACCTTGAGACCTACCAGTTAGCCAGTTCTCAAGTCGTTTAACATGTGCCTACTTGATTTTGTATTCAAGTTTTTTTAATCAAAATGTTTTGTTATCCAAGTCAAATGCCTTACAGAAGTCTGTTACATTAATACTAGTTACTTTATGTACCAAACTTGATGTTAATTTGACAGGATCTGTTTTCTATAAACTTTTGCTGATTGTCATTAATGTAACCCTCTAATTCTTTTGTAATTGAATCCTATGGCAGCCATTCCGTTTATTTTGTGTGGGATCGATGTCAGGCTGATGGGCCTGTAACTAACTCATCCCATTTACCCTTTTTAAATATGGGTATATAAGCTTTTTTCCCAGTCTTCTAGAACAACTTCTTCAGTGCTCCAAGCATTATTGAAAATCAACAATAATGTTCCAGTAAGGTCTTCAGCCAGTTGTTTTCAAAATATTGGATGACCTTATGCTGCAGAGGAAGATGAAAACCCTCTAAGCTACCTGCCAGTCTGACCTGGGGGAAAATTCCTTCTCAACCACAAATCTGGTGATCAGTATAACTAGAAGTTGGTGAGCAAGACACACCAGCAAGGCACCTGCAAAGGATTCTCTGTGCCACCTCAGAGAACTGATCTGGCATGTCCCTTCTCCAGCTATGGCCAGTCTTTGATGCTTCAGAGGAAAACTGGGTGGAGGGGGAAATGAAGAATAAATCTAGCCAATTGTGCATTGGAGGAAAAAAAAAATCTTTCCTGACCTCTGCAAGTGACCAGCTGAAGCGTGAGATTTGATTATAGTGATTATATTAATGCAGAGTCTGCAAGTGTTACAGTTATGATGAGGGCACTGCAGATAATCTTGTTCTGTGGCCCAGAAAGGAATGGGATGAACAGGGAACCCACAGTTTCAGACAGCAAGGATAGAAGGAGATCATCACGACTACCCAGCCCAAGTGCATGCATACAAGCTGCAGAATTTTCCCCAGAAGCTGAATTAAACATAACTTTTAAAACTATATCTAATCTCATTTTAAAGACACCAATCAATAGTGAGCTGAGCTCTTCAAACCTCCCATTATAAAGTTTGTTTTCAACCCCCGGATCATTTTTGTGTCCCCTTCTTTGATCTCTCTCCAGTATCTCCATACCTTCTTGATATTATATTCAGTTCTGATGTTGGTCTTACCAATGCTTTGTACAGAGGCAAGATCACTTTCCTACTCTAATTGATATTCCCTTTTCTTAATCCAGCTAAAGATTGCATTCTCTTTTTTTTTTTTTTTTGCCATAGCCTTATACTGGAACATCATTTTGAGGCAATTTATCTATGATGCTTCTAAGTCCTTCTCTGAGTTACTGCTTTCCAAGGCAATCTTCTGTCCTGTAGGTATAACCTGCATTCTTGGTTCCCAAGATATATTAATTTGCATTTGGCTGTTGGATTGTGATGATTTAATCAAGCAATTCAGATCCCTCTAGTGGTGACCTGTTATATACTGCCCCACCAATCTTTGTGTCATCTGCAAATATCAGCAGAGATTTTTATGTCATCCTCTAGATTGTTGATTAAAATATATAGTGTTGTACCAAGAATCAATTCCTGGTGGACCCCTCTAAGCCAGATTTTAATCTATCTAATGCATACCGTGTTAATTCCCTACAGTGCAATTTTTTTATCAAAATGTCATGTGGTACTAAGTCAAATGCCTTGGAGAAATCCAGATACACTGTATCAACACAGCTGCCTGTATCAACCAAGCCTATGGCCAAGGGTGGTTTACAAAAAAAAATAATAATCAGAAAAATACCTTGTATGAAACCATGCTAACTGGCATTAATTAATATTTTTAGCTTCTAATTCTTTGTTAATAGAATCCCCAATAAAGCATTACTTTATTTTACGTGATATCAGCATCAGGCTAGCTAGTCAGTAGTTCCTTGGGTTATCCTTCTTTGCCCTTTTTAAATATTGGAACTACATGTGCAGTCCTCCATTCCTTTGTAATTGCCCCAATTTGCCAAGATTTGTTAAATTAACTAGCCATTCAGAGAGCTTCTCCATTAGTTCCTTTAAAACTCTTGGATGTAAGTTATCTGGGCCTGTTGATTTGAAAATGTTTAATTTTAACAAATGCTACCTCACATTATTCTTTGTTACAGATGGTAAACTTTCTGTTCCATCCACAACATCCTGCTTCATTCCAAGTATAGAGCAAAAATATCGATAAACATTTCTGTCTTTTCTACATCAACATTTATTATTCCACTGTCTATATCTAGTGATAGACGTAGACCAGACCAGGGCTTTTCTGGTTCTTAATGTTTTTTAAAATGCCTTTAACTTTCTTGGCCACTGATGTTTCATTGATTCCTTTAGCTTCATGTGTGTGTCGTTGTTTCCACGTATCCTTTTAACCAGTACGGCTTTTTTTCCACCTCTGCTGAATTGGGTGTTTTGGGTATCCAGCAGGATATCTTTGAACAATTCCCTGTTTTTGTTAACACTTCGCACTTTAAATTTAATGTTCTCAGTCAGCTGCGTCAACAATTGCTTTAAGCTTTGACAGTGAAGAAGCTGATTGCGTTATTAAATTGCCAGCATAATGGTGGTGATCTGAGTTGTCCATAAAGTCAATTGATCTTAAAGAATTTTTATTTGAGACAGTTTCTCTTTGTACAACATGCAGGCAGCTGAAACTATCTCTTTGCCGCGCAAAAATATATAGTTAAATGTGTTCATAACTATACTTGATTGAATTAGTTTTAATTTGGCCTTGTTAAACATTTTCTCTTTTTTAATAGAAAAATAACTTGTGCTGACTTAAAAGAAAAGGATCTTCTCAGTTCCTGCAAAAATCAGTGTCCAAAAGAGGTAAGCTGTATTGGTAAATTAATGCTTACTTTGATTCTTCTTTGGTATTCCCAGGAAGCAATTTATTCTTTTCTGTTTTCTGTCCACCACCTCTCTCTGGGTTATCATACCGTTGTTCTTTGGCTAGTGCCAAATTAACTGGAGGGGCTACAAATAGCAATTTCTTCCTTCCCTTCCCAAATGCAGGTAGGATTTTCAAGAAGGGAAATAAGGATACTGCAGTCAGGGAGATTACAGAAAAGCCATCCTCTTGGGAGATAGGAGGAGGAGGTTGGGTATGAAGAAGGGGCAATCTTTTCCCCACTTGAGAGTGAAAAACTGGGACGCATTTTTACATTAAAGGGTAGCGGGGTGGGACAGGAGGACAATATTTATCACTCTACCGAACTTTCACTGTTTTCTCCTAGCCTCAGGCTGTCCCTCTCCAATCTACCTCTGCCCCACAAATTCCCTTTATCTCCTACATACGCCCGCCAGTTCACTTAAATCTTCATTCATCAGTTAACTCCATTTCCTTTCACATAACCCTGCCAGCTCAGACTCCAAATTCCCCCAGCTCCCCTCAAGCGAGCCTACTCAGAAACGCGATACATCTATATATAAACCCCAGACTGAGAATCCCTCTCTTCCTGCCTAACCTCTTCACAGCTCTGATCCTCCCATCCAATATTTCCAGGCTCACAAGAAACACATAACCAGCCTTCCAGGCTCAGAATTATTTTTCCTCTTACTTCCTTCCCTCTGCTGCTTTCAGCCCATGTTTGTGCCTTTTAATGACTCTTCCCTGTTCAGTCTCTCCTTATCTTGAGCAAGTAAATAAGTAGACTTATCACAATTTCCTTCAGCTAGGTATCTGAAAGTGCTTTCTTGGGGGCAAGAGGAGCATTCTCAAACACAGTTTTATCCCCTCCATCTACCTCCTTAACTGAGTTCTTTCATTTGACTTTCTGTAATCTTGGAGTCCTTTGCTCTGAAATTTCCTCCTCCTGTCTACTAATGTACCTGTCTCTCTGCAACATTTACTGAATAATCCAGTGCCTCAACTCCACCTCTTCTGAAACCTCCTCTATATCTCATCTTGACTATTGTAACTCACTTCTCTGACTTCAATGACCCAGCTTCACACACACACACAGAGAAGCAAAACCCACAAAAAAAAGCAAGACCACATAACTTGCAACCTTAAAAATTCAAAACCCACATATTTTAGGATCCAGTTTAAAATTGTTCTTTTTGTTTTAAGAACTTTCTTGGATTATTCCAATCTACTTCACTGGAACTGGAGAAGGCCACAGATCTGCAAAGTTAATTAAAAGACTGCCATTGACTTAAATGGGAGTTGAATAAAACTTAGTCTTTTTTATTCCTGTCACTCTGTCATATCTTACCATTTTCTAGAAAATCTTTCTGCAGCTCTTGCAACCTTAAAGGAAATATTAATATGTAAAACAGGTGCAAAATACAAAGGAACAGGCTCAGAACATATTTACCTTTTGCAGTCTGAAAAGACCAAGCTAACTGTGGCCCCCTTCTGGCAAGGATTAAGTGACTTGTTCAAAGATTAGGGGATATAGATAGGACTGCACACTGTGGGAGGCTTTGAAAGTAGCTCTGTCAAGTTTGTGGGGTTTTTTTGTTTGTTTGTTTTTTTTAAAAAGAACCAAGTTGAAAATATTCTAATATATGGAAGTAGGACCTGGACAGGCACAAAAGCCATTAGAGGAATTTTAGGTAAATTTGAAAATCAGAGACTGACAATACAATGCAGATCAATCAGCTACTGAATATGGCAGAGAGATCTTTCAGAAACCAGAAATTTTAATAGACAAGCCACAGGTCAGAATGGTGATATGGATAGTGGGAGCTGAATGGTTTAGGCTTACAAAAAGGGCCAATGGTAAATGGAAAGATTCTTTGAAGGATAGTGTGAGAGTTTCAGGGATGAAACTCACTTCAGCCTTAACAATGGTGCTGCAAACAATGCCTCCATAATATGTAATTAATACCATTGCACCATGAGTTCCCATACTATTTTGACAAAGTCAAAAAAAGCTAATCAATGCCATGTTAACTTGATTGTTTTCTTTTATCCAAATGTAATTTTCCTTTTTATTGTGAGAGCAAATCTTCATATAAGTGCCAGTGACTGGCTCCATGTTAGTATGGAAAAGCCTAGTGACCTTGTTACTTGTTGTTGCACGTTGCACATTGCTTTGTAACGAAACCTCCACCGAAGTCCAGAGTAATAAAAATTTACTTCTCTAAAATGTAATAAACTGTTTTATTTCTTAAGTCATAGCCTTTAGACACTACTGTTTTTTTACTTGAATTGATGCAATTTGCAATAGACAGAATCATGCAATATTTGAATTGTAAGTCTGATATTACTGTTGGGAATTGTGAAAGACCCTTAATTACGTAGACTGGTGGCTTAAAAGATATAGCAGTAACTGTAAAAGTTTTGCCAAGTTTCGTAGTTGTGTTTTGGCTATGGTTATACAAACTACTCAGAGGACTTCCATAGTCTGATACAAATGGTACTCTCTTATTTCAGATGTCCTTTCTGCTTTAGGGAATAGCAAAGGCTTTGATTTGCCAGAGATGCTAGTAAAGTTAAAACATTTTTAAAGTGCTTTTTTTATTTGGCAGTAAAACCAAATATCCTGAGGAAGGAAATTATAGATCAGTAATGACTACTCAAATTCTTATGCAGAACACATTTTGTAAATGTTTAGGACAATTCTAAAAGGGAAGTGTTCACAATTTAGAAACTTTTCCAAGTTTGTATGTCCATATCAATCTTTGCTTAAACATATTACTCTTTATACTCTTCTGTGTTCTCTGTAATCAGAATTTACTATTACAAAGGAGATTGGTTTTCAATTTAACAGTAATACATGACCTGTGATTTGGCATAGTTTATTTTAACGTTCCAGCACTGTAAAGGTAAAAGTCATACTTGAAAACCTGTAGTAGCTCTAACTTTTACCTGCTGATGTACAGCTATAAAATTTCTCCTTCTATAGTTTAATTACTGGAGTTGTAACATAAAATATTGACAGTTTAGGCAGCTTGCTGTAAATTTTTTTTAAAAGTAAATGCAGTACTTGTGAAATAATTTCCCGCAGATAAAGGCCACACAGAACAAGGTATGGCAGGAGGAATATAAGCTTTCCCACATAGCCCCACATAATAGGTCTTTTAACCTTTAAACTTGAGGGCCCACAATTCGGGTTGAAAGGAATATTTTTGTTTCCATTTGTACTTTGCCTCTGAGGCTGCCAAAAAGAGTGCCATTCAGGAGTGGTGGTTTTGTTTAAGAGACAGACATCTGTTCACTAGAACTATGGAAACCAGTGAACACCCAAAAATGGTAACTGTTTCAGTCAGATTACTACTGATTTTCACACACACAGGACCCTGACAGGGATATGCACATAATGGACTAGTTCTTTTCTATCTCTAGTTTCTTTATCTTATTTATTTTTTAGTATAATATAAGATAAATTATTTCCCTTTTTTTTTGTTCTTTTAAAAATCCCTTCATCCAGCTCTGACCGTTCAGGTGCTCTGACCCTGTGGGAAACAACCAGCTGTTTCCTCCCACTTTCCACCTTGACCTATGCATAGTATAGTTAGATCATGCACTTGAGGAAAAATTTTAGAATCAGCCAACCAAAATGATCACCTCAATTCCCAGTATCTAGATCTGTATGCTAATCCATGGGCGGGCACCCTAGTGGTGTGGCCTCACTCTCTGCTGAGGCAGCAAACTGCAGTAGCCCTTCTTCCACTCCTTATGAAGCAGAGAACAGGATTTGAACTGGGCACCCAGATGAAAGAAGTTTTGGAATTTTGTGTTTTCATACTTGTAGCTTTTGGTTTATTTGGTTTTGGTGTTTTTCATAGAGGATTTTCTTTTTAAAATGTTTGGCATCTGTCAACTACCTAGTCAGATAGGTGCAGCATTTGGTCTAGTTGCTATGGACTACTGAGAGTGTGATTTTTGCATAGTGTAAAAGGGAGCTAATGGAATGTAGACATTGCATTCTTGATTGATCTGAGTATATACACTAAGCTTTTTTTTTAAAAAAATTCTCCCACAGTTGCACTAGTGGTGATCTAATTTGGCGGCAGCAACAGTGGGATCTAATTTAAATTGAAGGCACAGGGTTTTTTACCACTGTTATCTAACCCGGCTCATGTTAATTGAAATGCCAACAGGTGGTCTACACTAGCAGTCCCACCCTGATGTTACACTGGTGGCAGTGCAACAGTGGGAGACTTTAAGAAAAAACATTGTAGGCCTTGGAGCTTGGTCCTGTAGCACTTGTGTGTAATCTCACTCACTTCAGAACTATTTACGTGAGTAAGAACTGCAATATTGGGGTACAAATATTGCTGTGCCATGCAGTGTTTGTTAGATATAATTTGACATTTTATTTCTCTGTCTTGGAGGCAAACACAGTTCCTTCTGCTCTTCCTTGAGACTCTTGCACTGCTGAGCAGTGCAAGGAAACTTTGTCAGAACCTGTAAAAGACAAATTTTATGCTCACCAGCAGGTAAACACAGTCAAACACTGTTGCATAATGTCAACTGTACTCCATTCAAAAAGATAGGTACATTAATAGTATAGTGATCGACATTGCTAGGGCTACCTACTTACACAAAGAAATTTTGTCTGAGACATAGTAGGAACAGGTATGTGCACAAACTTTCTATCTAAAGATCATGCAAGTTCTGTGATTGAAGCATGTACTCTGTATCTATAGACTCTTGGCTAAATCAGTTAATCAATACTTCTTTTAAGTCTGTGAATCTGAATTTACTAACATATATATGCACTTCATTGGGTTATTTTATAATAGTACGTAATGTTAAATTCTTCTGGATTTATTCATGTAATATGTTATAAACTTACAGTTACCAGTAAATGTGAAAAACACACATCCTAAATATTAAAATAATTGTGGCTCCCTTTGACATTTTCCAGAGTGTATTAATCACTTGACTACAACTGAAAGTTTACTTTAAACTATGAGTATCTCCAGATAAAATTTTTGAACAGTTTTGGGAATTAAAGTTCATTTATAAATCACTTAATCAAACGTGCTACCTTTAGGTAGCAGCTTAGGTTATTAAAAGCATGTTTAGCAGTTGAGGGGTGAAAAAAGTATTTTCATAGATATGTAAAGGGTTATGTGAAGCTAAGTTCTTTACCTTAAATGAAAAATGTCTCTGTCCTCTGGCATTTTATATCTAATACAGTGTTTGGTGCATCCCTAAATTAATTATAATCACCATACTGTTGTAAGAAATTAATGAAATCTTCAATGAGCACTTACAAGAACAGGCATAGTTAACATTAAAAAATGTCTGTCATATAGGATAATAAAAATATCTTTTTTAAAAAAGCAGTTGAATTGTGTTTTTTGTAGTCTTATTTAAAGGATTTCTACTTATAATAGGAAAAAAGTTTGTAGTCCCCCATATCCCAAAGACAAGAAATGGGATAGTCCTTCAAAGCCTCACACTTAAGATTTTCTGAATTTGAAAGGAGGCTAAAAAAACCTTTGATGTAGTATATCCTTATTGTACAGTTTATGGTTCAAAATACGTCATAGTAGAAACTTCCATTTCCTTCTGTTTTTGTTCTCGCCCATTTGAAATATAACTTGAAGATATGGAATGCAGAACAACAGCTTCTAATTTTTTCTTTCCCTCCTTTCCCCCTTCTTCCAGACCTTACTCCCTCCAAAATATACATGGCTGGACTTGTATATTGTTGTTGTGTGTGTCATTTTAAAGGAGATATTGTACTTACTGAAAATTTGTGTTTAAAATAACTGGATCTTGTTTTCAATCAAACTGTGAAAATGAAGTTCATAAAGAGAAATCATACTTTGCATGTTGCATAGTTTCTAGTAATAGGAACTAAAAATGCTGTGAATAAATAAAAAGCAAATATTAATGAACAAGCTAAGAACCTAAGAATGGGCCATGCTGGGTCAGACCACAGGTCCATCTAGCCCAATATCCTGTCTTCCGACAGTGGCCAATGCGAGATGCCCCAGAGGGAATGAACAGAGCAAGTAATCAAGTGATCCGTCCTCTGTTGTCCATTCCCAGCTTCATGTAGTTAGTTACTACATGCGTGGGAAACTGATACATTAATTGCGCTTTCGTGACTTTACTTCTGTTTAAATGCTGTGTTTGAAATAGAAACATTTTATAGTCCAGTTGCAGAGAACCGGTCTCTTTGTTTCTCAGTTGCCCTGTGGTCATCGATGTAAAGAGATTTGCCATTCCGGTGATTGTCCTCAAAATTGCAACCAGAAGGTTAAACTCAGATGTCCATGCAAGAGAATGAAAAAGGTAAATTCCATGTTGTAATTTTGAGAGAATTGTAGCTGTAAACTTCCTTTTTTGCTTTATCTCTGCATCCACAGGGCACGATCATCACTGAAGTAAATAGTTGGTATACAGTAGATCCAATTATTTTAATGGAGCTAAAACACTTATGTCAGCTGAGGAGCCTACCCTTGGTATCAAAGTATTCATTGAAGATGTAAAATTGTTCTGTAACCTACAAATATTGTAATATTGCAGTGAATTGTTTCAAATACACTTAGATTTTTATAGCTCCACTGGGAGACTAGTATATGATAAGTCTCACTCAAAACTATTTCAGATAAAAGAAACAAAGTACATTTTTCTGACCAGAGATCAGGGAAGTGCATATTTAATTACTTAAAAAATCCATTGACACAGCTAAGTTTCTGTGTAAATCTGAATGCAAATATGGTGGCATCATCATTAGGTTGTAATAGATTGATCCATTCATGTGGCCTTTCCCTAGCCAACAGACATAAAAGGGCATCTGCTGGCACCAGAGCATGCCCCTTCACCCAGACCAACACAGAGTTGCCTCACCACTGAGGCCCAGCAGTGAATTTCCAGCATGAACCGGCCACCTACCTATGAGTCAAATGCAGTGTTGTGCCCAAACATCCCGTCACCAACTCCTGTGAGGGAAAGAATAAATAGGAAGAGTTTAGTACATACAAGGCACTGAATATCCTCCCTGATGGGTCTCCATGCCCCTTTCTGCATTTGGATACCACCATTGATAGAGATACCCCCTTTGGCCCCTATTCCAGCCACTACAGTCATGAACAAATGGGATCCCAGTTCAATAGGAGAACCTCAGAAATACAGCTTCTTTGACATCACTGTGAACTGAAACTTCTTTTCTGAGGTAATTTCTTTCCCAGTGAGGGAAGAGCATCCTGGCACCAGCAGCCTCCATGCGCAGCAAGTTTATACTGCTTTGGTTGGCCAAATCCCAGCCTCCCAACACTCCTAGTATAATGACTTACCTTGTCAGCCCTTAATTGGTTTCTTTGACACTCTGAGATTCAGGTTGGCAGATCTCTCTCCTAACCCATTACAAACCCCTAAACACCAAAGTCCCCATCTGAATCTGCCCTTCTGTCTCCTTATTAGCCCTGGTAGATTTCACCCCTGCAATAACCTAGCTAGAACCTGCTACGGTTTCTGGTAGTCTGATATCCTGTTGCAAAGTCTGCTGCTCAATAAACAACCCAATAAGTGTCTGATGCCAGCCCAGGGTGTACCCATGACACCCAAGATTGTAATGTCAAATTGAGAGAGCTTTCACTCTGCTCTCAAATGGAGTGGAGTAAATGCTTTCACACCCCAGTCTATACCTGAATGTTCAAGGTGCTAGTTGCATTACACTTAAGGATGTAATTCTTTAAAAGGGCCAAGGATTTTCTTTTCCTTGCTGGCCCAGACAAAGGCCTCCACCCACCTCTGAGGCTGTGCGGGGTGGAGGAGACAATGAAAATGGTGAAATATAAACATAACTAATTAAAAAAATCACTTTGCACGGTATTAATTGTATTGATACTTTGATCTTCACTGAATTACAAAAATAAAATTATAGACTTGAAAATGTTCTAATTAGCTTTTTTTATAGCATGTTTTATCAAATAGAAATCTGTCATATCTTTTATGTTGATAATTAATAAACTGTATACTTTATGTAGAGAAGTGGTTTTCAAATTTGAAGTTTTTTCATACCTACAGGAATTACAGTGCAGCAAGGTACGAGAAGGCCAGGTTTCACTAGAATGTGACACATTGTGTAAGGAAATGAAACGGAAAGCATCTGAGGTAATGTGTCTCTTGTGGTTATAATATATTCTCACTGCTTCAGAAAAAAAGAAATGAATACAGTTTTATTTTCCAAGACAATACCAGCAAGAAATATCATGTAATCAAATCAAATGTACATGTTTAACAGCTGCTGCTTCAGACTGTTGGTTTTGGTTAAATGTGGAAAAATAGTTCTTTTGTAGACACAATGCTAATACTTAACATAAGTATGAGTTAGTGAACTTTTGGGTTATGCTAGAATAATACTCCGGTAATTTTTTCTCGTGTGTCGTAGCCTGTCTCACGGGCTAAATTGTGCCCTATACTATGGCAAAGCCTTTGAGGGGAGTGAAAAATGCTTCAGTCTGTACACAGTTGACCTTGTGGAGGACCCATTTTTATACTATTGTTAGGGGAGGGTTTTGTATTTTTGTGGAATGGGAACAGGACGTGCCCTTGAAATCCTCAAACTATATAGTTATTCAACTCTGATTCTGGGGCACCTCTTAACTGTCCCCCAGGAACATTGCTTGCTCAAGGTATGTTACCACTGATTTTCAGTCATGTCAGAGAATGAATTTAACTCGGAAACTATGAATGGCCAAAATTATCCCTCTTCATCAGAAGCAGTGCAAGGTAGCCATATGGTTTCTATATACCCTGTTGCAATTAGTTAGAATAGCTGTTTGGGAAATCATAGAACTTTCTCAATAGCTGGTAGAAAATACATTGGGTTAAACTGGGATCTCATTTATTCTGACCTTAATCTGGAATAACTCTGAAATCAGTGAAATTATTCTGGATTTATGAAAGTGTAAATGATGGATGAGTTTGGCCCATTCTCTGTATAATGAAGGATTTTGAACAAGTCTTGTTAGCTACAGGTGCTTTTCAATTAAAATGTTTTGATAAAGAGTGCCAGCGTGACTGCAACTTCTAAGGAGACTGACATCCTTTGTCCTCACATGTAGTTGTAATACTAGCATTCTCATCAATCAATATGCCTCCACCTTGCTCTAGAAATCAGTCACTAGGAATAGAAGAATTTGTTTGTTCAGTCCTTGGCACCTTTGCTAAGACCACAATTTGTGATCGTAATTTTAGTGATGTGGGCACATGTTCACTAGAGACTGGACTGAAACCACTAACTCAGTAGCAGCTGAACAGCAATCGGATGACGACAAGCAATCTGGCCACTTATGTCCATGGCTTAGCTGAAAAATACTTTGGTTATCTTACGAGTCATTTCAACAGTCTCAGACTAGACCTTTTCTGTTTAAGAACTGAGATTTTCAGACTCAAAATTAAACACTAGCAAGTGACAGCATAAATTGGCTGTACCCCCTCTGCTGTTTTTTGCAATCTTGTTGTAATCCACAGGGAAGAATTGTCTAGTGCACAGAGCATAAGACTAGTAGCCAAGCACTCCCAGGTTTCACTGCATGCGTTGCCACAGACATGTTGGGCATGGGATAACTGAGTACCTGCCTCAGAATTGAGTGTTCTGTGCTTTGAAGTTGAAAAGTGTTATACAAGTGCTTATTATTAGGCAATATTCTGGAACATATGAAGGCTTGATAATGACAAACTAGAATTAACTCCTATTATGTACACTCCACATAATTACAGTTCAGAGCAGCATATCAAGACTGAGCAGCATTTTGATTAAGACTGCAGACATTTACAAAAGAAACCATCTTGCAGTGTTACAAGGTGACCATCAGTTTCCAGAAATCACTGACATTTTAACTGTACAAGCCAGTATAATAGTGCCTAATGAATGCGCACTGCTGAGTAGTTTGAGATTTCTTTTAATGCACGTTCTTTTCTTTTTAAGAACATTTTTTCTACCGACTCTACCTCATTTTCTCAGTGGAACATACACTGATCATTTTGGTTAATCCTCTCCCCCTGGTTCAAATTCAACCACAGTAGTCTGCTGCTCTCTTTCATACCGTTAGCTGTGTTATATCATGGATGGCTAACTCATCTTTCAGAGCTGATGCCTTACCAATAGGTGGCGGTAAAATATCAGACACTTGGAATTTGTATACTTATTCACGCCACACTTTTTGGGTACAAGTATATGTGGTTGAAATATTTTTCCAATAAAGTCTTTTTTATTTCACTTTGCATTTTGTTGCAGTTCTTAATTCTGTAAGCCATTTTTGTGGCTTTTTAAGCTTCCTGCCTCAACAGTTTAAAAGGGTACATGAAAATCTACAAAGGTATTGGGCTGCTTATTAAATTGCCTTCAGTGATGAGCATGTACATGGTGTACTATATAGTGTAAATTTCTGAGAGTTCCACTTTGTCTTCAACATTTCTTCTTGGATTATGAGCTATTTGGGACAGGGACTTGTCTATGTGGACAATGTTTAGCACATTGTCACTGTCCGAATGCAAATAAATAATTGAAATATCTATTCAAGTTTAATGTTGGGATCTAAATGGTGCTTGCTTTCAGGTTATTAAGCAGATTTTGAATGTAACTTTATCAGAGTAATACAATAGCTAAAAATATTAAAGGTCTAGAAATGCCGTTGCTTTCAAGAAACACTGCCAAGAGCTAAAGCTAAACCCTGACTTCACATTAGTGAGTGAAATTTTTTTTTTTTGCTGATTTCAGGTACAAGGAATAGTTTCATTTTATATATATTTAATGTTTTATTTTTCCTACTTGCTGCTAGTTCACTGTTTACACTATAGTATTCTGAGAAATGGTGTTCCAGAAGTATAATGTGTAACAGGAAACTCAGTACATCTTTGAGGAACTTAGAGCTGCTGAACGTTGCATGTGTCAGATCTGGTTGAGTGCCCCTGGTGGCCACCCACAAGACTGCTGTGAAGGGAGTCCAAGCCTCTGGGTCACTGGATCCCCAGGTGTGTTAAGCCTCTCGGCCTGAACAGAGTCCAGTCACTGTCCTAACCTCGGGGTCCATAGGCACACTCTGTAGGGTTCTGATCCTTTGTCTCACCATCCTGAGGACTGAAACCTGCTGTTCAGCAGCCTAGCCCCTTTAGATTCGTGGCTGACCATTCGGACTCCCCTGTACTTAGACACCCTCTCACAGAATCCCACCTCAAGGTTTGAGCCTTCTGCTTTATCAGTGAACTCTCTCAGGGGGAAACAGGATAGTTGTAAAGTATTTACTACTTTACCAGAGTCTAATGTCATTTCTCTTTTATTTCATCATTTAGAAGACTAAAAATGTCCTAACCCCAATGCCTCTCATAGCTTACCCTTCCCATGAGAGTGGGGGGAACTGGGCAGGGCCCCTACCTCCTGCAGGTACCTACATGCTGGGATGCTTCTCTCTCCTCTTTAGCTGGAGACAAAATGGCCAAAGGGCCCAGAAAACTCCAATCCCCCCATTTTTATAACTTTTGGCTCCCTATGTCAGGTGACCCTGCTGCCAGCATCCCCAGGTGATCAGAGAGCCCTGCCAATTGACTTTGTAGTCAAGGCAATCTCTCTCCTGATCTTTGTCATTTGGAAAGCTGAGCATCATATTTTAACAACTCTGTTGTTCTTTTGCCACCAGCCTTTGAAATTTTCAGTCCAGCATGGAGGCAAACAAGTAATAGAGAAGGCAAAAGGCTGCACGCTGAAAATGGAATTTGCAGTCTGCCACAGATATGTACAAAGCCCCCAGTATCAAACGCAATTAATAAATTCTATAGACGGATTCACAAATTATCACAGCATGCTATTATTATTTATAAACCAAAGGCACCCCGCTATGTGCTAGATACTTCCCCAATATATGACAATGCAATTTCTGCCCTGAGTATCTTGCAATCTAAGTAGTAGATTAGAAGCTCACCCAGGAGGAAGTTTACACTTTTTTGGTATTTTTGTAATGAGTCTCATTCTGTGAAAAGCCAAAATGATCCTGTGAGAAATCAGAAAACAGAATTTATACTATAATCAGTAACTTACAATGTCAGTTACCCATTATTTTGTATATGTTTGAACAGATAAAAGAGGCAGAAGCCAAAGCTGCTATTGAAGAAGAAAAGCGAAGGCAACAGGTACCAACCCTTCTTCCTCTGACCCCAGCACCTCTCCCCAAGTCTTAGGGCAGGGCTACACTAGAGAGTTTACAGCTGCGCCACTGTAAGCTCTCCAGTGTAGCCACTCTAAGCTGATGGGGGAGAGAGCTCTCCTGTCAGCTTAACTACTCCAGCCCCTGTGAGTGGCAGAAGCTGTGCTGTCAGAAGAAGCTCTCCCACCAGCATAGTGCTGTCCACACTGGCGCTTATGTCAGTGTAACTTACATTGCTCCGGGGGGCTGATTTATTCACATCCCCGAGTGATACGTTATGCCGACATAAACTGTAGTGTAGACATGGCCTTAATTCGCTTGGTAAATCTGTTAATTTATGCATAGCTAAAGGTTTGCAGTACATTGTCTTCAGATGCTAAGGGCCAAGATTTTTCACACCAGCTAAGGATTCTGGCCCAAAGAACTCAGGCCTGTGTTATGAGTGACTTATAATAGTAAAGCCGAAGTGTTCTTCCACATCACCAAACATCTATAAGTATGTGCAAAATCATGTATAAATGATTAACGCATTATTCATGTTTCATGAGTTAAAATATCTTAAGTATTGTATTAAATTAGTATTTTTGTATGCAATTGCTCTTTTACATTTTGCCAAACCTTTATAAAATAAGAAAAATAAACTTTGGGAAAATGTAGTTTTGGTTGCAGAAACAGACCCTGTAAGCATTTAAATGGAGGCTGCAATTTTCTTAGGGACCTTGTAGTACAATAAAACATCCCCTGTTTGTGCTTTCTCCTTCTGACAAGGTAAAAGTTACATATTTTATTAAAATAAATGCCTATGCTTGATTAGCTATATTGACGTAGCAACCCCTCTAACACTTCACACTTATAAAATATTCTTAATTTGAGAACTTCGCACCTCCATTATTTTGCAGCAGGCCTGATAGCACTCAGGCTGCAGAAGTGCCTTTTCTTTTTCTTCAGTGAAACCTTGCTCACACTTTTGGAGCTTGAAATTGTTTAAAATTGCAATTTCTCTTCTCTTGTTCACATGCCCCAGGAAAATCTTGGTAGCCTTCCAAGATAACTGGACAAAAAAATTCTAAGGTTGAGCTGATGCCAAAATAGTGGTAGCAGCAGATTGTACTGTAGCAGCAGAGAGATGGGGCAGGAGAGAGCTGGTCTGTGTACCACACATGGCCGCAGTGCCCAAGCCCCTTTGAGGACATCACATGGGGGAGGATCCCCCATTTTCCCAGTGGAGGCGGGGGAAGAGTGCCTGGTCAGGTTCCCTGTCCTCACCATAGACCACCCTTAGACCCAGCACCTAGATCCAGCAACCCATCTTCCTTTCCTCTCCTAACACAGAGGCACCACATGGGGCCGGAGTTTCTTAGTGCTCTCTTCCTCCATGTAGGGGCAATGCCAGGCTGGGCTGCCCAACCCTGTAGATCTAGCTGTCCATCCCTCATTCTGCGTTAACAGACTTCTGCAGCTGGCAGTTAATGTATTTAGTTCTGAAGCGCAAGTGGTGGTGGTCTTTTGCTGCAGTCTTGGAGGGTCAGGGTTCAAACCCTGCTGATGATAGGTAATTAAATGTTTTTATGTATGCAAAAAGATTTTAAAAACATTTTAGAAAGGGTGAAAAGTCAAGCCCTAACAAGTTAGGATTTATAGTTGCTCATGCAAACTTAATTTGTCCCAGCCCCCCGTGTGTGCGCGCATTATGATTCCATTTTTAATTACATGATCACATACTATTTTTTTTCTACAGGACCCCTGTCTCATTTAGCACACAGGATGAATAGAGCTCACTTAGTCAGCTGCTATTCAATATTTTGTTTTAACCTCCCTTGCTGATTTGACTGTAGACTTTATTTACTGTGCGTTAATCAAACCCAGCTCTGACAATAAAATTATTAATTTCCTTGTGGGCTTTTTTATGGTGCCTATCACTATAGAATCACAGTGCTTCATAAATGTTAATTGGCTAAGCACAGTGAAGTCTAAGGGCTTGGCTATACAGGGAGTTATTCCAGAATAGCTATTCCTGATTAACTCCATGCCATTATTCTGATTTAAGGTAATTTGAAACATAAGAATGGCCATACTGGGTCAGACCAATGATCCGTCTAGCCCACTATCCTGTCTTCAGACAGTGACCAATGACAGATACTTCAGAGGGAATGAACAGAACAGGAAGTCATTGTGTGATCCATCCCCCATCATCCACTCCCAGATTCTGGCAACACAGACTAGAGACACCATCCCTGCCCATCCTGGCTAATAACCATTGATGACCTATCCTCTATGAACTTATCTAGTTCTTTTTTGAATACTGTTATAATTTTGGCCTTTACCATATCCCGTGGTAACAAGCTCCTCAGATTGATTGTGTGTTGTGTGAAGAAGTACTTCCTTTTGTTTGTTTTAAACCTGTTGCCTATTAATTTCATTGGATGACCCCTGGTTCTTGTGTTATATGAAGGAGTAAATAACACTTCCTTTTTCGCTAACTCAACACCAGTCATGATTTATGTAAACCTCTTAGTCATCTCTTTTCCAAGTTGCAGTCTTTTTAATCTCTCCTTATATGGAAGCTGGTTCCTATCCTTTATTTATTTTATTTTTATTTTTATTTTTTTTTGCTCTTCTCTGTACCTTTTCTAATTCTAATATATAAACAAGTCCACTCTGCCTCTGGAATTAGACCATTCCACCACTCCTAGAATTAATCAGGAATAGTAAATTTGCTTTAAATTCACACACTACCTTTTTCTGAATTAATTTTCACGTGTAGACAAATGTTCACACTCAACTCAGAGAAGTGCCCCAGTAATGTGATAACTTCTGAACACAACATCTGCTAAATCGCAACATTTATGGGAATATTTTAGGCATCAATGGACAGGATCCTATTGGTGGGTTTTGGTGTGTGAGAGAAAAACTGGAAGGGGGAAATAGGGGACATATGGAGCCTTTGGCATCTGGCTAGCAGGCCCAGCAGCTTCATCCAGGTCTGCAGTTGTCTACAGAGCAGCAGTTTCCAAACTGTGGAATGCAGCCCCAAATAGGGTCAGGCTATCAGCAGATGGGGTCATGGTGAACCTTAACATATGGAAGATATCCTTTTGCTTTGCACAACATGACCTTGCGTATATGGTTAATGTGAGAAAACAATGGATGAAGCGTGACCTCACATGCACCATATGTACAAGGTCACATTCTGCAGAGGAAAAAGGTGTCCTCCACACAATAGGGATCGGCATGACCTCAACGTACAGTGTGTGCAAGGCCCCACTGGGCTGAGAATGCCATTTTGCTCTTCAGAATAGTGTCCTCCATGTTATCTGGGGGGTCCTGGCAGGAAATACTTCATTAAAACAAGGTCATGGCAGCAAAAAGTTTGTGGACCCTTGCTTATAGATCAAAGAACCCGTTAACACTTTCCAGCATAACAATACCCCATCTCAGCTCTGCTGATCCTCCCAATACACTTGACACCATGAATGATTTATCTCCCAGAAATAAAATAAATAAGAATGGTGGAGGGGCAGGAGGGAAAGGGCAAGTGTGCATAACCCCTGGCATAGTGGGAGGGATGGGAACTGGGACCCTGGCGTGAGGGCAATGGGAGTCGCATGAAATCCCTGACAGGTGGGGCGGGGCTGGGGAGGATACAGACTCCATGTAATGGAGGGGATGAGGGCATGGGAAGAATAAGGGCACACCTACCCCCTGGCATGGGAGGGAAATGGGGGACAGTAGTGTGTGGGAAGAGGGACATGGAGGGTACACAGAGCCTCAGCATATGCTGGAGAGGGGAAGGGGGGTGCAGAGGTCCTGGAATGTGGAGGTGGGGGTTTCAGGGTGTCCCTGAAATAGAGGGTGATGGAAGGGTTGTGCAGAGAAACCTTGTGGGCGGGAGATAGAGGGCAATGAGCTCAGCCTAGAGAAGCTACAAAGTGTACAGCGCTTTGGTTAATTTAACTTTACAACATCTTGCTAGGTGAGGGGATGGCTCTGTCCCCATACAGATTGGGAAATCAAGGCACAGAGAGAGTAAGGTCAAGTTTCCACTAAGTTTTGAGTGCCCCATTTTAGACATGTACAACCCAGTTATTTAGAGGACTTAGGATTATATAGCACTTGTTCAAACCACAGCTCCAGATGACTTAAGTTTCAACTGTAAGTGCTCAGCACTTCTTCTGTAAATCAGACCACAGGCAATCAAATTGGACACCTAGAAAATGAGGAATGGAGTTCGTGGCCACCTATGAAAAACTGAAAAGTTCTGGTTTAAGGGGCTTGACTAGCATTACATTACTAGGGATTTTGTGGCAGAGGCAGGGATAGAATCCAGTTCTCCAGTGCAGCATTCAATTGCCCCTAACCGTGAAACCCTCCTTTCTCTTCCTGCTCCTTGTCTGACGTGTCTCTGCCCTCCCACTGGCTCCTAGACCTAGTCTGCCTCCCCAGGCTCCTCATCCAATCTGTCTTTCCCCTCACCCCCTTTATGGCTCCTTGTCCCTGTCTTCCCACTCTCCTTGTCTGTCTTTTTGCCCAGCCAGTCCCAGTTTTTCTCCCACGTCCAGGTCATTATCAGGTCTCTCCTGTTTCCTCCCCACACCTTCACACGTCCTGGGTCTGAATCCTGATCTCCCTTCTCTAATCTCATCATCTCCCCACCCCATTGCTCATTTGCTTCCCTGGCTCCTAGTCCTAATTTTCTTGCCCAACCAGTTCCAGTTTCAGATTCCTTTTCCCAATATACTCCTTTCCTTCCCCCTGTCCGGCTTTTGTCCCCTTTGCATTCAAATCAGCTGGTCCTCCTCTTGCTGCCGGGGTGCCAGGAATGGGGTCACGGAGAACATAGGAGAGATGGGCCTCCTGCTGTCAGTTTGGGTGCCCAGCTCCACCATGGCCTGGAGCAGCCATTACAGGGAAAGTCTGGCTTCACCTCTGTTTGCCTGGTCAGAAGCATGCTCAGTTGCTTTGTGGGATGGTGCATGTGCAGTCTAGTCAGCACTTGGCGAGGATGGAGTCTTCAATGATTTTTAGCTATTAAAATCTGAAAAGTCTCTACTGAGCATGTGTGAACTGTGATTTTTTTTCCAAAGGATTTTTTTTCCCAAATATATAATTTGGAGCAATTTGAGCGTTCTTTTACAGAGATGGCAAAAGGCACATCCTTGACACACAGGTCACCCCCATAAAACATCAGGTCTGTGCTCTAGAGCTGTTCAAAGAAGAGGTCTCCAGAATTTTTTAATCTGGACAAAATGTATTTTTCCTTTCCCTGAGATGACTGAACAGTTTTGGCTTAAATTCCCCTTTCCCTCTCCAAAATAATAATAAAAATTAATTAATTAATGAGGCAGACATCTGGCATGTAAAAGTTCAGCCCTAATGGTTAAACTTTAGCTATGTTATAAGCAACTGACAACAAGGTCTTAAAAGGGGAAGTTTGGGGCAATCTGAATAGTAGGTGGTGCTACCAACCCCCCAGTCGTATACAGATCTATTTCATAAGCCACTGACTTGTCATAAATTGACATTTAAAATATAAATGTATTATTTCCAAGTTTTTAATGCTGAAAACATGTCAACTATTTGTTTTCTGTCCTACCTAGGCTGAACTAGAGGCTTTTGAGAACAGGTTAAAAGGACGACGAAAAAACAAGAGAAGAAAGGATGACGTAGAAGTTGAGCAATCGGTGTGGCAAAAATATAAGAATTTTATCATGCTGCCAGTATGTGGAGTTGCTGTTGTGATGCTTGCGTGGCTCATGGCTTACAACAACTGAAATAATTTGATCTATTGTAATATTCCTCAGTTGGGCTTTCGGTACCTCTTATTGCTAGAATGTTAGTCTGTATATACTAGAACTTCATGTTCATAGTTCAGTTGTATATTTAATTGATGTCATGAGGGGAAAAACAAAAAGCATGTGAAGCTTTTAAATCTTAGTTAACAGCACAAAAATATGAATTCAGAGTAGAATGATTTAAAGTTGTACAGTGCATGTGGTCATGCAGTTTATCCTGCATAGTTTCACCATCTGTTTTAATATATTGTATTATGTCTCATTAACTCCACTTTGCAATATTAAGCATAGGTTTTTTAATTTGGTTGTACTGCATACCAGTACATTTGTAAAATAAGGTTAAATTGAGCCATATTTGCAGTAAATCAACGTTGTATTTTTGCCACTTTAATAAGCAGAGGCCGCTCTGTGTATGGCAAGCTAGGCAGCTGCCTAGGATGGCAGATTTCTGGGCAGCTGCCTAGAAAGGAAGATTTTAGTCCAGCTGCTCCTCTGTCATGATGGGGGACAGTCAGGCCAAATTTGAGTGATGTTGTGACCCCATGATGACAGAAGAGATAGCCAGCCCAAATTTGAGTGGTGGTGTGGCCCTAGGTTGCAATACCACTTTCTCAGATTTGGCCTGGCCACCACTCTGTCATGATGGAGCAGTGGCCAGGCCATATTTCAGTGATGTGAAGGCAGTGCACTGAAGCGTCGCCTAGGGCAGCAGATTGCCTTGAGTTGACACTCTTAATAAAGATTAGTATTTTTAGTCTTTGATTTAGATAAATCATAATTCATACAAAACAAAATAGGAAGATCCATCCTTCAGCAGCTTTTAATCATCATTTTATTGAATATAGAACTTCAAAGGGTCTAGAAGACTTGGGCTTTCCACAGTGGAAATGTCAGCTTTCCTCACAAAAGGTTTATTTACTTCGCTTGCGCTATCACAAACAGTACAGTGGGTCTCACATCGTTACTTTTCAAACCCTTAATTTTTCTGTGCCTCAAAAAAAATAAAAAGCCTAATGGAATCGCAGACTTGTGCTGATCATATGGGAAGTTGCTTGACAATGAAGTGAGCTCTCAAAGCTGTGCTGTCTTGTGACACTTTTTTTTCTTGAACAAATTTCCTTTACAGTATAAGGAAAAACCCACTTTATTTTTCTGCTTTCATATATTCCTTTAGTGATAAGTAGAGGCTTATTCCAAATCCATGCCATAAATGCGGACTTTGCTCTTCCAGGCCAGAGAGCAAACAGTATTTTTTTGTGAACACTTATGCCAAGTAATCCTCCTTTTGATGAAGAGAGGAGAAAAGAGGAGATAGTCTGTTCCATTGTCAAGTAATATGTTGCGGACCAATATTCATATCAATGTGAGCAGGGCTTTGTTGAAGCAGTTCTCACCTTACTTGAAACGAACTCATTTTTTTCTATGACCGTGTTGGCTATTTCTTCATTAAAACAAATACATTGTAAAGCGTCTGCCTGCTTAGCTCTACTTCTGTTGCCAAAAGAGAAGGAATCCATCTCTCCAAATAGAGAAACCGTATGAAAATGGTCTGCTCTTGCAGCAGAAGCTTTGTGTAGATTGCTTTTGAGTATTTTTTATCAACTTGATGTAAAATATTGGAGGGAAATACTGGCAACTTCATTGATCATGTTAAATATTTGTATTTCTTGTTTGGCAGGAAAACACATTGCCATTTTTAAATTATTTCTTTTCATATGTAAAAGACACATCCTCTTATTAAAGGGACTAATTATCTCCTGATCTGTTGGTATGAGAGAAAGATATCAAAACTAGTGGTGTATAATCCAATCACAGAAAAGCATCTTAGTCATTTGCACTCTCTAAAGTTGGTAGGTCTGCTACAAGCAGTGCTTGTTGAATAAGTATTCATGAATCCTAGCATCAAGGAATGTGAGTGGGTTAAAACAATCTGCATCTTAAATGCAACAGATTACTAACTTCTCTTCCACTTATATGATCTTATACATTTGATTACTTACATTTTAATGTTGGATGAGGAGCTAGTCAGTTTGTTTATAGATGCAACAAAGTATTTGGAAGTACAACATGCAAATAACACATTTTATGATTTACTCAGTACTTGAATTGTTTATAACTTGTATAGGGAAAATATTGAAGCTTATTTGCAATCATTTAAATAGTATGTTTCTACTACATTACAACATAATGAACAAACATTCAAATATTAAGAATTTTATTTTGCAAAGAAAGTAAGAATGGGGAAGTCTATATCAGCCCAAGTGACATAAGTACTAGAAGGGAAGTGTCTGATTAGCATACATACTTGTTAGTCTTAAAATACAGTATATTTAGCTATATATTTAAGTACAAAGCATCTTCCAAATCTGAATAACTCCTGCAAGGTGCTAAGCAACCTCATCTCCCACTAGTATTAATAGGAGTTAAAGGTGCTCCCTTACCTTTCAGGGGTCACTCAGCATTTTGGAGGATTGGGCTGTTAGATTATAAGCCCCTTGGCAGCAGGAGAACTGTCATTTATCTGTAAAGTATCATGCATACCTTTTGGCACTGTATACCTTACAGTCATCTGTTAAAAACCCAGCCAGACAATAAACATGGAATAAAATCTAGATCATGCATTTGTTCTCAAGTAGTAATATGATAAAGGAGCGCACAGTACTTAAACAGTAAACTTTGATATGGATCAAAATGGAAAAACTGTTAATTTCCTACTTGTCATATCCCCCTTTTTGATGGCTACTCCCCTGATTTTCTCTTTGCCCCTCCTGGAGATTCATTTCAGTCCCTGAGCTATAAATAGGAGGAAGGAGATTAAATTTATTCTAGGAAAAAATTAACTGAGATCTATTAAACTGTGGAATTACTCTCTCAAGTGAAGTGGTGGTAGCTCCCTTGCTTGTCATTTAAAATTATATTCCCCAGGATTTTATCCAGTCTACTGTAGATGAGAGAACAATGCTGAACTATTGCAAAGTTAGAGAAGGTGACTTAATAGGTCTCTCCTATCTCAAGCCTTTATAATATCCATTCTCTGTCAATAAAGTTAATTTGATGGTTTTGCTTAATAACTAAAAGGATGAAAAGGGGAGAAAGGGGGGGAGAGGAGAGAATGTAGATAGAGCAACAAAGTAGGCAACTTTAACATTGCAATTATTTATTCATATTTCTTCATTTTCATGCACTGGCAAAAGTGAAACCTGAAAGAGGGGGAGTCCACTCAAGTAGATCGTGTGGGAGGGAATTAATGGTCTTCAGCTCTCTTTGACCAACATGTTGGTATATCAGCACTATTATCCCTATCCAGGCACTTTATTCAAATATACATCCAACTTAAATACAAACAGTTTTACGGTAACTGCACCTGTATCTGCCCCGTAGTCCATTCCAGGAGCACCCAGTCAGGTGTCAGGACTCCAGCCATTACCTATCTCTGGGGTGGGACCTTTCTCGCACTTTCTTTTGACAAGGGGTTTTAAGGCTGCACAGCTCCCTGCCTTACACAGTGGTATCTCCAGCAAGCCGGTCTGCCTAATAGCCAGGGCCCATGCATTGCTCTGTCTCCAAGGGCTATGAACAATATATTAGAAACAGGTTCCAGTTGCCACGCAGCTCTAAGCAAGCATGTTCATTAAAGCATTACAGAAAAAACATAAAAGAGGAAGTTCCTATATACATGCTAAAAGCTTACCAGAGTCATTCAGTGTTACGGGGCCCGAGTAAGCCACGATCTTCCCCACCCTTCCAGAAGGATTGGGGGCTTCCCTTGGACAGAAGGTCCATGTGCTGGGTCAGAGAGAAGGCCCCTGAGTCGGTTTAAACCCAGCCTTTTTATACCACAGTCCTTGTCTGTGTCTGAGAATCCACGATATGCAACCCTCCCTAGGGGGGTGTTACTTCTCTGGTGGGGTTTGCATCCTGAGTGAGCCACCTTAATCACTGACCCACTGTGTTTAGCGCCTTTCAGAGCTGTGATAACCCTCCTTCTTGGAGTTGCACACAGTTCCTGGCCCACCGTGATACATTAACCATAACCTTAATAAAATATGGTCTCCAAAGACAGTGCATGGGATTGCAATATCTGTCACACAGACATCCCATCATTCCTCCTGCATTAAATAGTCATGGTTAAAATCTCACTATGTAGACACACCAAAACTAAAACTATTTGTACAAAGTTTGTGGGCTCAGTTGAAGCTTTAAAACACTGCTCTATATGGGATAATGTACAAACATGGACTGTCCCAGTAGGGGCGCCAACAGCCATGCGTCAGCCACGATGCCTGGTGGGGTGCAGCTCATACATCGCTCTTTTAGATTTTGTGTGTGTGTGCGCTCCTTTCTGATTCCAGCTATATCTGGAATATATTTGGAGACAAGGACAGAGAGCTAATTCCTACCACTTGTGGGATGGCTAATACTCTTAGCCAGAAGTAATTGTGCCATAGAGCCTAAGAACTACACTTCTTGTATGGCTGCTGTTCTGCGATGCACAGGTTGGGAGAAGACTGCAAAAGCAGGCAAAGGTCAGGCATAGTGTAGTCCCATTTTTCCTCTTAAATATTGTTTACTCCAGTCTCTTCCTCTTAAATTATTTTTCATGCTCTGGCCATTTTAGACGTTTCTCCCTCTGGGTGCACTGAAATGCAAGTATATACTTTAGTCTTTATCTTCTGGCTCCAACCAAACTAGCCAGTTGCTTTCAATACATATAAATGTAACAAAATTATTCTGCACTCTACCAGGCAGTGGAAGCCAAGCATGTGGTTGAGAACAATAAAATCAAAGAGAAATCTACATTAGTAAATCAGATTTGCTAGGAGACAATAATATGTATGTGTATTCCCCTTGTTTCACTATTCTCAGTAACGGTTTTTTTAAAATGTGCATTGTACTATAAATTTATACAGATCATTCCACTGGAAAACAAGTTCTGCTTTCCGCTGATAGACTAATGTCACCAACTGTGTGTGGGTATCTAGTTAGTGTGAAGACAGACTAAATGGCAAGCTATGTTCCTGATCTGGAAACCACTAATAAGCGAAGCGATGGGGGAGGGGAGCATGTTAAAATAACAGAACACTTTGTTAATATATTAATTTCCGAAATGTAGTGGTCTCAGTAAAATAGCTGCTAGAAACAGAACTTCGCTTAGGTTTGCCCTGTCTTCCAGACCTTACAATAAAAATGTGGATAGTTTTCACAGAGGCTTCAGCAACTGGAGTGGCAGCATAGAATGTGGGTGGAGTGAGGTGTCCAGGTGTTCTAATTCCAGCTCCACTACTGACTTGCTGTGGGCTTTGAGCAATACACTTCTCCTCTAGGCTTCGGTTTCCCTATCTGTAAAATGGGGTTAATGCCACTATTCACCCTCTTCGTAACGTAGGCGTTTGAGAGGAATAGTTAACATACTTTACAAAATATTAACCAAGAAAATCACTGTGTAAAGGCTAATTCCCTGTCTGTCTACTGTTAAACAGGCAGCAGTCGCAAAGTCTTTTAAACCGTTTGGTTCTCTGTTTCTTATTCCACACATTTGCTGTTATTTGTGGAGTAGCAGCAACTTGTTCTACTTTTCATTTTCTACCGGGGGATTTTGCCCAAGTGAAAAATGCAAGATTGGACCATAGCATTTGGATTGGAAGCATTTATGTACAGTTTGGTGTGCGTGGCATTTGAGAAACAAAATGGCCAGTCCCTGCCCTAGGAACTTGCAGGTAAATTAGGCGTGGCATAAAGCAAGGGATGGTGACACAGGAGGGCTGGGGAAGAGTGTGGGTTGGCAGAAGATCGTGAGAGGTGCTTATTTAAGTATCTTGGTGGTCTCTCTTTTACTCTAAAATATGGGGTAGTGTCTGGAATGAGAGCCAGGGTGGAGATCAGTGATGGAAGTTAGGTTCAAGTCAAGGGTTTTTTTAGTTGGAGCTAGATTCTGCTTTTTTTCTTATGATCACTACAGTGACATTGCACTAGTGCTAAAAAACATTCTTAAAGTACAATAGTAGAAGCTTATTTGTTTTAGTAAGTAGAGCTGAAGCATATTCTCATAATCTACTTACACAAGATGGTGTCCTTTCTAAGTGAAGGGTGACTGCAGCTCCTGGAAAAGTACTGGATCCTTTTATATTCTGGTAGCATCCACAATGTAGTAGGCATTGTCCGCAAACACAGGTGCTCCCTGCCTTGATCTTTGGCTGAAGTCCTGCAATCAGATGCATATATGTGGACACTGGGAACCCTGCAGAGATCCACTGACTTCAGTGAGGCTCCACCTGGCTATAAGGGTCCTTCTGTACGGATCCAGTTGCAAGATTGGAGCATGAGCCAACAAGCAATGTACAAGGAGAAGGGGAACCAATCAAAATATGTGCAAATTTTATTTGGATTCGCAAAAAGAAAAGGAGGACTTGTGGCACCTTAGAGACTAAACTTTCGTGAGCTACAGCTCACTTCATTGAATGCATCCAATGCTGTAGCTCACGAAAGCTCATGCTCAAATAAATTGGTTAGTCTCTAAGGTGCCACAAGGACTCCTTTTCTTTTTGCGAATACAGACTAACACGGCTGTTACTCTGACACCTGTTTATATGGATTGTAATCATTGTTCAGTGTGTGTGAGGTTTCTGCCTCTGCCTGACCCACAGCGATACCAGTCTGGCACAGCTCTGAGCTTGAGCGCCTGGCTCTGTGGTTCAAGCTGTGGAAACTCTCTCACTTTCAGCTTTTGAGGTCCCGGGCACGGTAGCTGTCACACTATCTTTAAATTTGTTTTACATATTTCTTCGGCCTTGGAGTTTAGACTATGGGCTGGGAAGGCTGTATATGAAATCATCCATCTGTGATTTGCTCTTCCCCCTTCCGGGACTTCAGCAACATGCCACTTTTACCCCCTAGGAAATAAAGTGAAGAGATGGATCTTGCTCAGGTACTTGAACGAGTTGGGATTGGAAGCCCCTGATAGGGTGAAGGGAGCTCATTGGCCCTGTTTCAAGCTCCCGGGAGTCTATTCCTCCAGCTTTCTTCTCTCCTTGCCCAGGCTGGGCTCTCCTTTTATACTGGCAACGTTTAACCCATTTCTCTGTGGAATTCTAGCCTCAGTTTCACCTAGTCCATAGGATCAGAGGACAATCATTAATTTTAAATGTGCCCAGATAACTTCCCCCACCTGCCATCCTCGGTGGGGAATGTGAATGGTGTCTTAATCAGCATTTCCCTGGGGCTTAATTTCCATTCTTCTCTAGTCCCTCAGGAGGCTGCAGAGCGGGCAACGTGTACTTTGTCCAAGAGCCTGTAGAAATAGAGCACAGCATTCTGTCTAATCAAATCTGATCATCAATTACCTCCCCACCTTTCATGTTTCCTTGCACAGAGGAGTAAAAGCCCTTGTGAGAAGAGCTTTGCAACCCCTGCTTCATCAAACTGTCAGCGACAGGACCATTAAAACAAAATAAACCCAGAAGCCAAATATTCTTTGCAGCCAGTAGTGGCATCCTATTCAAGATTGCCTGAGTGAAATAAACCTGGGTTGGGGGAGGGATCGATTCCACCCTTCCCTTTACTTTGTGATCAGCCGGGGAAGGAATGGAGGCTAGCTCCTCTGGGCGAGCTGTGCACCTGGCTGACCCTGGAAAGGCTACCGGCCAGCCGGCCGAACTTGGTAGGGCGATAGGATCGTTTTATTGGCAGGGAACCAAAGGGTGGCGGGGCAAGGCAGTGCTGCCACTTTTCGCCAGGAGAGCCCCTGTAGCCCGGATAAGGCGAGGACAGGTCAGAGTGACAGAAATTCATCTACACAAGTGGGGTGAGCTACGTGACCAGCCCCTGTCCCTTAGCTTTAGCGAGTGATTAGTGGTGGCCGGGCATAGCCTCGATCCCTTTGCACGTCACCTGCCATGGGGGTAAAAGCTGGGGCTGATCTGCCTGACTCTTAATCTTCCTGCCTTAGTTTCCTGCCCCCGGTTACCTCTCCTCCCAGTAAGATGAGTTCGGGGAGTTGGCTCCCAGCCTGTTCCCAGGGAATCGAGTCCTTGCGAACAAAGGGGGGGGAGGGGGGAATGGTGGCTTGCGCGTTGAGGTTTATTATTATTGGGTGGGAGAGGGTGGCGGGGGGAGCAGACAAAATGCGGAGCCCCCTCCCGCCCCTGAGCCCAGCCTGTGGGTTTGGGAGGGAGGCAGGCAGTCGTGGCACTTCCGTGTGAGATGTAGAAAGGAGAAGGGGTGGGGGGAGGAAGGTGGAGAAGACTAAGCAGCAGCCAGAGCATGTTCTCGATGCAACCGTTCCCTGCCCTGCCTCCGGAAGAAGAGAGTTACCGCCAGGTCCTCTCCACTGACCGGGTAAGGCAAGCGCAGCTCCCCGGCCACCCTACGCAGCTACCGCATGGGTCCGTCCCCTTGGCACCAGCGGTGGCCACAGGCTCCTGGCGTGCCCGGGGCTGCGTTCGTAGCCCATCGGGTCCCGATGTAGTCATCTCCACCTCCCGGGTGAGTAAGTAAGCTCCAGAGCGGCTGCCCGCCAGGGGTCTCGGGCTGTAGCAGCCGGGGGTCCCGAGGACCGCGCCCAGAGGCGCGCAAGATGCGCAGCAGAAGGGGGACGAGAACACCGCGGTTCCGGCAGCGCTCTGCAGCGTAGCTGTCTGGGCAGCGCCTAGCGCTCTCCTCGCTGAGTCGCCCGCAGACTGGGGCGAGGGGCAGCAGGGTAGGAATCCACATGGTTCGGGTTAGAGGAACCCACGGTCCCAAGGAAACCAGCTCAAGCCGATTTAGCTTTGCAGAAACGATCCCATTTAAAGGGGGCATAATTCCTTGGGGGCAGAAACCGGAGTGTCTCATTCCGGCCCGACGGGTGTGTTTGAGAAGCGCTCTGGGGAAAGGAGAAACTTCTTGAGCGGGTCCAGCCTGGTGGCCGAGCCGCTGCACCTTGCACAGCAAGCGTAGCAGCCCTCTGCCTTTCCACCGCCCGCTTTATATTTTGTAAAGGGGCAATTAACTTTAGCTTACTTCAGACACTCGAGAAAGTTCAGCCCGTCACCGCCGAGACACCACAATGGCACACCAACTTACAGCGGCGAATCATTGGCAAGGAGAAACCGCCCTGCTGCCCTTTAATGTAACCAGGGAACGTTTCGTTTCCTTTCATTGTCAAGGGAGGACGGTGTGTAATCAACAAATGCCGCCAGTGGTTCTGTCCCCAGCCTCCCTTAGCAATCAGGGAAGTGATCAAAATGAATGTGTTCCAATAGCCATGCCCTTTAGGGCTGAAATAAAATATCACCGCATCTGACTGGCCCCAGACAGGACTGACTCCCTGGAGACAGGCGCGGGCTGAGCCCCCAAGTTGAACAGAAGTCCAGGGTAAGACTTGCCCTACAAAGGATAAATCCGCAGTCACCTTCCTGTGCCCAGCCCCGCCGCGTTCTGTTAGCGGCCCGGGCTCAAGGAGAACGGCAAAGGGGGTTAATTTGGTTTTAATCGGATCCATTTGCGGCCGGTGATTGGCGAGAGCTGAGAAAAGTTATGCGGAGCGCAGCAGGTAACAAGTTCGCTCCGCGTGTCTGGCCATGTGTGCGCGGAGCAGCTGCTCTCCGGCGTTCGTGCTGCGCGCTGTCCCGAGTGAGTGTCAATGTGATTATTGCCCTTCCTCAAGGACTAGGCGGGGGAGAGGCAGAACTAGACGCAGCAGGGCCAGGGTTAGAGCGACACTTGTGCTTTTCTTCCTGGCTGTCGCGGGGCAGCGTGCGGAGCCCATCTGGTGCGGGCTCGCAGAAGACGCAGGAGTGAAATGCACGGCGGAAACGGGCAGTTAATCGCGCTCTGAGGGACAGCGCGGTTGTGATGAATCCAAACGGGAGGATGTGCCGAGTACGGGTGTTCCCAGTCCTCTAGGCACATTCCCTGGGCCGGAGAATGCTGGGGCCTGGGCTACGCTAGGAAAAAGAGAGACAAGGGGACAGCGATCACGTGTTAACTAACACGTTGTAAAATCCTACTGTAGACAGGGCAAAATCCTAGTGTTAACCCGCTGTCGCTCGCCCAGGTGCACCCTGGACCCCAGACTAGGGAAGCGGGCGGGTGTCGGAACTATGGTCTCCTGCACCAGCCCCACACTCCGGGTACTCTGGGGTAGGGCGCGGGGAAGGAAGGGTCGCCAAGTCAGGGGCTGCTGGGCAGACTAAGGGGAAGTCGTGAACATAAACGTTTGACAGGTTTCAGACTAACAGCCTTGTTAGTCTGTATTCGCAAAAAGAAAAGGAGAACTTGTGGCACCTTAGAGACTAACCAATTTATTTGAGCATAAGCTTTCCTGAGCTACAGCTCACTTCATGGGATGCATACTGTGGAAACTGCAGAAGACATTTTATACACAGAGACCATGAAACAATACCTCCTCCCACCCTACTCTCCTGCTGGTAATAGCCTATCTAAAGTGATCATCAAGTTGGGCCATTTCCAGCTCAAATCCAGGTTTTCTCACCCTCCGCCTCCCCACACACAAACTCACTCTCCTGCTGGTGATAGCCCATCCAAAGTGACCACTCTCTTTAAAATGTGTATGATAATCAAGGTGGGCCATTTCCTGCACAAATCCAGGTTCTCTCACCCCCTCCAAAAACCACACACACAAACTCACTCTCCTGCTGGTAATAGCTCTGATGATCACTTTAGATAGGCTATTACCAGCAGGACAGTGGGGTGGGAGGAGGTATTGTTTCATGGTCTCTGTGTATATAATGTCTTCTGCCCTTTCCACAGTATGCATCCGATGAAGTGAGCTGTAGCTCAGGAAAGCTCATGCTCAAATAAATTGGTTAGTCTCTAAGGTGCCACAAGTACTCCTTTTCTATAAACGTTTGAGCTTCCTAAAGAGCAGCAAGGGAGATGTATAAACGGTTCCCGACTCGGCACAGAGCTCAGATGTAATATACCGCCACTGGGGCAATAGCTTGAACAGTGCGGGTGTGATGTTCAGAGCCTTTCTCCCCAGGGGGTGTTATAATGTCCTGCTCTAATGAGAGGACCAGAACTCCCAGCGAAGGAATGAGCCCTTCGGGGGGGGGGGGGGAACATTTCAAAACTCACTTCTAGCTAAGTAGCTAATGGCTTCTTACACAATGTCTAGGAAGGAACCGCAAAACACCGACTTTACATTTTGGCGCTGTACAGCAATAGCGTTTAGAACACTTTAAAAACATTTTATACACTGCATACAATAAAACACGATAAACAATTAACACAGCCCATTATTTGAAACGTTTGTAAATATTGTTGTATATTATGTTGTCCCCATTCTCCACTTGATTTAAAATCCAAGTCCTTTAGTCACATCTCAGGGCAGAGCAGCCATAGAGTCCAAGGCCAGAAGAGACCACTGGGATCAGCCAGTCCAGTGGTTCTTACCCAGGGGTACATGTTCCCCTGGGGGTAGACAGAGATCTTCTAGAGAGCACAACAACCCATCTAGATAGTTGTCTGGTTTTACAACAGGCTACATGAAAAGCACTAGTGAAGTCAGTACAAACTACAGTTTCATACAACTTATTTATACTGCTCTATATACTATACGGGGGTGGCCAAACTGCAGCTCATGAGCAACATGTGGCTCTTTTACAGTTAAAATGCAGCTTCTGGAGCCCACCATGCCCCCCTTTCTCTGCCTAAAAGACTGGCAGGGAAGGGAGCTTGGGGCTTCTGGCCTCTGACAGGGCTCAGAGCTTCAACCCGGTGGGTGCGCTTGCTGGGGCCCTGAGCCTTGGCATGTGCCTCCTATAAAGCGGAAGCCTCAAACCATAGCACCCTGCTGCAGGGCAGAAGCCCCAGGCCCCAGCAGGTGAGCCCCACAGGACTGAAGCTCTGAGCCCCAGCAGGCATGCCCAGTTCTCCAGGTTATGAAAATTGTCGTATGCAGCTCAGAGGGTCAATAAGTTTGGCCACCCCTGTACCACACACTGAAATGTACAATATTTATATTCCAATTGATTTATTTTATAATTGTATGGTAAAAATGAGAAAGTAAACAATTTTTCAGTAATAGTGTGCTGAGACACTTTTTGCATTTTTATGTCTGATGTCCTTGTAAGCAAGCAGTTTTTAAGTGAGGTGAAACTTGGGAGTATGCAAGACAAATCAGACTTCTGAAAGGGGTACAATAGTCTGGAAAGGTTGAGAGCCACTGATCTAGTCTAATGACAGGTTTCAGAGCAGCAGCTGTGTTAGTCTGTATTCGCAAAAAGAAAAGGAGTACTTGTGGCACCTTAGAGACTAACAAATTTATTTGAGCATAAGTTTTCGTGATCTACAGCTCACTTCATCCAATGCATTCAGTGGAAAATACAGTGGGGAGATTTATATACGTAGAGAACATGAAACAATGGGTGTTACCATACACACTGTAAGGAGAGTGATCACTTAATGTGAGCTATTACCAGCAGGAGAGCTGGCGGGGGTGTGGGTGGGGGGAACCTTTTGTAGTGATAATCAAGGTGGGCCATTTCCAGCAGTTGACAAGAACGTCTGAGGACTGGTGGGTGGTGGAATAAACATGGGGAAATAGTTTTACTTTGTGTAATGACCCATCCACTTCCAGTCTCTATTCAAGCCTAAATTAATTGTATTCAGTTTGCAAATTAATTCCAATCCTGTTGGTAATATCTCACCTTAAGTGATCACTCTCCTTACAGTGTGTATGGTAACACCCATTGTTTCATGTTCTCTATGTATATAAATCTCCCCACTGTATTTTCCACTGAATGTATCGGATGAAGTGAGCTGTAGCTCATGAAAGCTTATGCTCAAATAAATTTGTTAGTCTCTAAGGTGCCACAAGTACTCCTTCTCCTTTTGATCTAGTCTGACGTTCTGGATAACAGAGGCCATAGAATTTCCCAGAAATAATTCCCAAAGCATATCTTTTAGAAAACCCATCCAACCTTGATTTAAAAATTGCCAGTAATGGAGAATCCACCAGGATCTGTGGTAAGTTATTCCAATGGTTAATTACTCTCACTGATAAACATGTGTGCAGTTATTTCCAGTCTGATTTTGTCTAGCTTCATCTTCCAGCCACTGGATTGTGTTATACCTTTTTCTGCTAGACTGAACAGCCTATTATTAAATATCTGTTTCCCATACAGGTACTTATAGACGGAAATCAAGTCTTCCCTTAAACTTCTCTTTGTTAAGCTACATAAATTGAACTCCTGGGTTCTATCACTATACTGCATGTTTTCCTTTCTTTTCTTTTTAAAACTATTCATTTATTTGGGAAGTTTTCACAGGTTTATAAAGCCTTGCCATATAAATATCAGAATCATTACAAACAGTTATGCTTTTGTTTAAAGAGACATTATACAGGAATACATCATCAGATCTTTCTATTTAACAGGGTGTTACTATATTACAGATTGAGCATCATTACAACACCTATAATACGTAATTTCTAGTGATTTTATTAAGTGACATTTCAATATAAACATATTTAACATCCCAGGCATATCTATCAAATATTAATATTAAAAAAATTGGACAGGTGTGCTGGGGCTTTTTTGCAGGTGAGTGTACTTTGTGTGAGTAATGAATAAAAGGTCTAAATATAAATATCTAAATATCAAACTGTCCTCTATTTTGGTGGGTACATAATTGGTGTGTTAATTTTTCCATAAGCAAAACCTCTCATAATATTGAACCATTCCTTTATGGTGGGACTATTTTTTTTCCCCAGAGAGAGGCTACCAAATAGTCAAGCAGCTACTAGCATATGGGAGATTAATTCTTCATTTCCTCTTGTGTGACCATGTCCACTAGGAAGCCCCAGAAGGATTACCAAAGGATCATATGGTAATACGTTTCCAACAATTTGGGATATACTGTTATGAATTGCATCCCAGTACTGTCTAATGTCCAGGCATATCCACCATACATGCATAAAATCTCTTATTTCACCACAGTTTCTCTGACTTTTATCCACATTCAATCTATATATATTTTTTACCCTGGCTGATGTGGGGTACCATTGAAACAATATCTTAAAGACATTTTCTTTTATTATTCTACAGATTGAGGTTGCTGGTCCTCTTTTCCAGGTCAAACCCTATTTCTTTGAGGTAATTTATCTATCCACATCCTTTTCCCAGTGTGTCATATATGGAGACTTTTTTGTTATAAAAGCTGTCTGAAAAGACGGACATAAATTAATTAAATAAATTAATTAATAAATTATTTTGTTTTCAAATTGACCAGACACTATCACTTCTACAGAAAGTTGAGAAACATAACTTTTGACCTGAAAGTACTGGTACCAGGGTAGAGTGGGCCAATTAAAGTTAGTTTTGATCTCTAAATAAATTAGAAAATTGTCTTTACTGAATAGCTGGCCAACCATGTGTATTCCATAACTCTTCCAATGTGTGCAGCTTTCTGGTTCACAAATTGGGTTAAGATCTGGATTATTTGCAATGAGTGTCATTGGTGAGGGGAAAGAATTTATCTTATCTCTAGTTCTGTCCCAAACCCATAGATTACACTTTGCTAAAGGATGTGTGTAAATTTCTGGAGGGCACAATATTTTATTAATCCATGGTAGCCTAGTGATGTTTACACTGTTACAATTTTCTTGTCTAAAAAAGATCCAGTATTTGACTGGGTTAGAGCACCCCAACTCCACTACCGCTTTGAGCTGGCTGGCTTGATAGCACCACAGAATATTTGGAACAGCCAGTCTACCCTGTTTAATGGGTCTGTACAAAATAGCTGCACTCACGCTTGGTCTTCTCTTGTTCCATATAAATTCTAACAACATCCTCTGTATTCTTGCTACGGTTTTATTGGGGATAATCACAGAAGGATTTTGGAACAAAAAATATTGGCAGAATATTCCTTTTGATGTGGCTATCCTTCCCAACCAAGAAATTGCATACTTCTCCCAGCATTCAGATCTCGGCTTGTTTGCTGAAGTTGTAGTTTGATATTTAAATCATAGAGATCTTCTAGACTGTTTGAGATTTGAATTCCAAGGTATTGTAGTTGCTGCCTATTTGTACCCAAATGTTTTCTGGAGGAGTGACTTTTCAGAACCTGACTTTTCAGAAATTTATAACTAGCATTTCAGGTTGGGCATAGTTTACTTTAAAACCAGATGCTTTCCCAAAGTCCTGGATTTCTTTAGCAACTAATTTTAGGGAAATATTTGGTGTAAATAGAAATAATATTATATCATCTGCATATAGCATCATTTTCTGATGTATTTCTGTAAGCTTTATTCCTGTGATGGATTCATTGTTCCTTATCCTCTATGCAAAAGGATTCATGGCCAGTGGGAAAAATAAAGGGGACAATTCAAATAGGAGAGGTTTGACCCTATTAACTCACACAGCTGCTTTTGGGCTCCTGTAAAGAGCAGTTATCCATTTCAGGAACTGGGGAGTCTAAATCTATATGGAACAGGCCTTGAAATGAACAGTTCCACTCTATTCTATCAAAGGCTTTCTCTGCATCTAGTGATAACATAAGAAATTGATCTTACTTTGATCTGGCATTATGGGTGATTCCAAGTACTCTCCGAATATTGTCTGACGTTTGTCTATCCTTAATTAATCCACTTCGATCTGGATTTATAAAAGCTGAGAGCAAAGACTGTAATCAGCTAGCTAGTATTTTTGCTAAAATGTTCATGTCATGATTTAAAAGTGTTATGGGCCTATCGGAGCTGCCTAAGGTAAGGCCTTTCCCCATCTTTAGGGAGGACAACCACAACAGCTTCTTTCATCGGTTGTGGAAGTGCCTCCAGAACATATTCCTAACAGAATAGTATTGAAGTATTGAAAGTATCTCTCAACGGAGACACACTAATACTTCCTTAAATACCTTATCAAATTTAGCTGGAAAGACAGCAAGTCCTGGAGTTTTGCCACTTTTCATACTTGCTATTGTCTCTAGAATTTCTTCTGTTATTTCTTTATCTAAAGTTTCTTTATCAGTTTTGCTTATCTTTGGCAAGTCTTCTACTTCCAGATATTTTTGAATAACTTCAGAGCTTGCAGTATATGAGGTGTAGAGATTTTTATAATAAGCAGCAAAAGTTGCACTTATTGCATCGGGGTGTGTAACTATCTTTTGCTGATTGTTTTTTATGAGTGGAATAATACATTGCTTTAGAATCCCTTTAAGTTTTTGAGCCAATACTCTATCACTTTTATTTTCATTTTCATAAAACTTCTGCTTTGTATATCCAAGGGCTTTTTCAGTGGCATCTCTCCTGCAACATATTCATCTTCCCTCTAATATTAGTTAATTGTTGGTATTTTTTTTAATTTGTGTTTTTGTGAATATCTTATAATAGCTGCTGTAGCTCTTTAATGAAGACTCTCTACACCAATGGGAGAGCTCTCTCCTGCCAGCCTACCACCTCCCCAAGAGGCTGTAGATATGTCAGTGGGAGAAGCATGGGGACGAGGGGAAGTTAGGTCAGTATAGCTGTGTTGCTCAGGGGTGTGGATTTTTCACACCTCTCAGTGGCGTAGTTATACCGATATGTTTGTAGTGTAGACTAGACCTAAATCCAACCACAAATGAATTACCAACATAATATGTGAAATGAAACCCAAATGATTGTGTTTTGTGAATCCTAAACTCTCCCTAAGAACACTTGGCCTGCTTCTCTTGCAATCCAAATGAGGTGCAAATTTCTACCTATGGGACCTTGCCCTTAGGGATGGATTACTGTCTGGTCATTTGAGTTATGAGAAGAATTTACAGAGAATCCCTAAAGGCTCCTCGCCATTCCCTTTCTGTTTTTTCCAGTCTCCTCCATCCTCTCCCCCTCCTCTGTTATTGTCCTTTATTTCCTCTATATTTTAAAATACAGAACACAGCTATTATTGATCACGGCAATTAAGGCAAATTTTATGCTATTTTCTTTATAACAGTAACATATTCATCTGTTCACTCCTGGTGACTACCAGAAAGTCACTTCTGGTTGGTCTTTAGATTACTCATCGGGTATCCAAATTCTTTTGTTCAGCTTTACTTCTGCCATTGCCAATACAGTTGCTAGAGACCTTTGTCTTTTCCTATTTTCTTTTTCCTGTATTTCACCATTTGCCAAGAGTTTTTCAGAAACTTATCTGGAGTTCTCCCTCTGGACAGTTATTTTGTACATCAGCGGTTTGGATTTCTATTCCAAGCCACTGGAGTATGTTTTTTCCCTTGCTTAAAGTCTCTTACTGTATAATACTGATTTTGGAAGCTGATTGAGAGTTTAAATGGGAATACCAATCTGTAGCAGATATCTGCCCACCTGAGTGATACTGTAATTTCTCCCAGCTCTCTTCTCCTTTGTAAAGTTAGGACAGAGTGTTCATGGAAAAAAATGCAGCTTGTGGCCTTTGAGTATGAGCTCAGAGTGCTCTCTGGCTTTTTCATAATTAAATTTTTCTGATGATAATTATGAAGTTTCACAAGTAGGTCTCTGGGTTTTTATTACTGTATTATTATGAGGGCAAGGCAGGGGGAGTAGCATCCTATGGGCTCTCTCTACTTTTACTTCTTCCAGGGAGCTCGGATGTTACAGCTGCACAATTAAAGTTTTTACAAACCAGATTGGGTTTTCTCCTTTAGTATTTCCAGGCAACCCCTTAATTCTGATGATGTGTCTTCTGAATCTGTTTTCTGTATAGTCCACTTTAAGATGCAGCTCTTTCTCCCTCTCTCTGCTCCATCAGTGTCATGCAGTACTGTGAGAAGTTTGGTCGTCAGATCATCTCTCATGGCCTTAAACTGAGCTATCATCTACAGAATGTTTGCTTTGTTAGCCATTTGATTTTCTTCAACCCTGGCACTTCTGCCTGATTTGGCTGCCACGTGTTCACATACAGTGTGAGAGGTCTCTCCATGCTGTGAGCCAGAAACACTCATCTTGGTGAAGTACCTTTTTAAATGTTCAGATTTTCTTGGAGAATCCATTCTCTGTAATCCTGTGCTCTTGTTTTTGGCTATTTTTTTGGGAGGAGTACTTTAGTAGGTTTTGGAAGTCAATGGAGGCAGATTGCTTCAGGCACTCATGTTATTCCAGACTCTGCTAGTCTGCTGTTAGGCATGTTTTCTAATCCTTTAATCACTCTTGTGGCTCTTATCTGAACCCTGTCCAGTTTATCAACATCCTTCTTGAATTGTGGACACCAGAACTGAACACAGTATTTCATCAGTGGCTACACAAGTGCCAGATAGAGAGGTAAAATAATCTCTCTACTCCTACTTGAGATTCCTGTTTATGCTTCCAAGGATTGCAGTAACTCTTTTGTCCACAACATCGCACATGTTCTGCTGATTAGCCACCACAACTCCCAATTGTTTTTGAGTCACTTCATCCCAGGATAGATTTGCCCATCCTGTAATTATGGCCTTTATTATCTGTTGCTAAATAGGTAACATTTACATTTAGCCATATTAAAATGCACAGTGTTTGCTTGCCCCATCTTACCAAGTGATCCAGATTGCTCTGTATTGGTGACTTGTCCTCTTCATTATTTACCTCTCCCACTTTTGTGTCTGTGGTGAACTTCCCCAGGGTTCAATCTGGAACAGGGGTAGTGCTGAGCCCTCTATCTCCCCAGCCTGGGCTCCCTCTCCCACTGTGATGCTGTGACAAGCTGCAGACCTCTCCAGGTCCTGCACTCACACAGCCTTATACAAACAGGGACACACCCAGCTGCAGTTACATGAATGCTTCTCCTAGCCACTCATGAACTAACGACAGAGAGGCTCCAGCCAACTTCCCCCAGCACCCCAGCCTAGGACTCCAGATGTGTACTGTCCTACCCTGGTCAGAAGCCTAACCAGTGTAAGTTATTACCCAGTCTGCCCCTTCCTCAACGTGGAGAGGACAATACACCAGCCCCTGTTCCTGAGCAGATTTCTTTTACACTTCAAACACCACACTGTTTTTAGGTAAAAAATGTAAAACAGGTTTATTAACTACAGAAAGATAAATTTTAAGCGATTATAAGTAATAGCATACAGATCAAAGTTGATTACCATAGGAAATAAAATGTAAGTTCTATACTCTAGACAGGATTTGAATCAAGAAGTGTCTCACTCTGATGGTATAAACAGTCCATCAATCTTCCATACACAGGCTGGGATTACTTCTTTCCCACCTGGGACTACATTACCAGTTCAGTCTTTGTTCCTAAGGTGTTTCCAGGTGTTTAGTTGTGTGGGGAGTGAGGCCCAGTGATGATGTCGCTTCCCCCTTTTATAGCTTCTTCCAGCTTGCTGGAAAGATCTTTTGCTGTGACATGATTCAAGCAGTCTCCATTGTGTATGTTATCTCTGAGAGGTTTCCATTGTACACAGTTCTTGGGGTAATCCTTGTGAGTATGTGTATTTCCCTCAGTGGGCTATCAATGCTGTTTGGCCTTTTTGTTGTTGTACCTGAAAGGCTGTTTTTGGGTGTTTTTAACCTCACAACGTATTTCAGTAACAAACACATAGCAAAACTTCATAACACCAGATACAACAGCAAAAACAATCCAACAGGATATGAATATACAACAGACCAAGACTTGTAAAATGATACCACACAAAAGCATATTTTATACAAAATATATATCACCATGGTACATATGGGGGTGTCAGAGTGTTGCTTTGGGGTACAGAATGTCAAAATGTCATCTGCAAACTTTAACAGTGATGAATTTGTGTTTTCTTTCAGGTCATTAATAAAAATGCTAAATAGTGTAGGGCCCACAACCAATCCCCATGGGACTCCACTAGACACACACACACACTCATTCAATGATGATTCCCCATTTACAGCTACATTTTGAGACCTATTAATTAGCCATCTATTAATCCATTTAATGTTAATTTTATATTGTTCTATTTTTTGTCATGCATTCCCAAATCAAATACCTTCAAGAAGTCTAAGTATATTACATCAACACTATTTACCTTTATCAACCAAATTTGTAATCTCATCACAATGATATAAAGTTAGTTTGGCAGTATTTATTTTCCATAAACCCATGTTGATTAACATTAATTATATTACCCTCCTTTAATTCTTTATTAATTGAGTCCTGTATCAGCCTCTCCATTATCTTGGCCAGGACTGATGTCAGACTGACAGGCCTATAATTACCCAGGGGAGCTCATTTACCCTCTTTACATATTGGCACAACATCAGCTTTTTTCCAGTCTTCTGGAACATGTCTGGTGTTGCAAGACTTATTGAAAATCAGCATTATTGAGTATTATACTAAGGGTTTTCTCCCCTCCAGCTCAGCTTCTCTTTCTGAAGGAAAGTGATCGAGCCCAGCCCTGCAGGCTTTGCTACACCTCTTGGATGATTAGTTCCATTGACTACAGTGAAGCTACTCATGAAAAACGTTGCAGGATGGGGAATGAAGTGGCCAAATTAACTTTTCCAGACTAGAAAATCTGTGTTCATGCTACTACATTAATATCTGATAGAGCCATTTTCTGGCAATTTGCCAGTTAGTCTGTTTTTCATCCATCTGTTGGACACTGGAGATATGACAGATTCTTGATTTATGTTCTATGATCTATACACATAAAATCTCATGACACTTTTAGCAATAATATGGGTATTAAATCCAGTGTTCCAATTTGTTTTCTAGTGGGATGCGGATTTTCACCCCAATCCCCTTCGTAGCTTCAGTGGAATAAAGTATTGTTCATTTCCTCTCCTAAAAACTGTATTGGCACTGAGTGGCTTGCGTATTCCACCCCACAGGTAATTCCATATCTATGACATAACTATGTGTGTAGGGAATCAAAAGAATAAGGCACTTTGTAATTCTTCAGGATGTGAGGTGCTATATAAATACAAGATTTATAGAACAATTTAACAAATATCTATTACTGTTTGATAATATCTCAACATACGAATGGAAAGTCAAGCCTATGGTGAGATTCAGCAATTTTTTAAAAAAATGCTGCCTTATATCAATATAGTATGATGCATGTTACTAGTAAAAAGGATATACAACAATGGTTTTAGCCCTTAACACTTTGTTCCTCCTCTGGTTGTTACCTTTGCCCTAAATCCACATTTTACAATGCACATAATCTGATCATTGCTTACATGGCATAAACTGAGAGCTACAAATGGGCTGGTAGACTAAGGCAGAGAGAAACCTCACAGTTGTAATTAACATTATAAAAGCAATCAACCAACTTCACTCTTCATTACTTTGTCTGTGGTTTAGTGAAAATATCAACCCACTGTGGTAGCTAGCAGAATCCAGGGGTACTGAGATCTGGGTCATCCTCCAATTAGCATTAGGAGATTTAATCAATAGCAGCATTAGGATCTTGGGCAGGAGCACCTTTGGTGTTGAAGTGGATCCATTCAGGGATTCGAAAGAACTGATCAGGTCCCAGCAAAGTACAAATTCTGCATTACCAAATGAATCCTGTATTTCCAGCAGTGTGTACACACCACTGGGTGGCCCTTCACCCGATCATTAAACTTCAAGTTTTAATGTAAATTCGGCCTGGTATTTTGAAAAAATTCAAGGTTACTGTCTTTAGGCATAAGACTATTTATGTGACTAAACTCTGGTTTCCTAGAAAACGCTTTAATCACAGATTCATTATCAGTTCAGAGTAGCAGCCGTACTATCAGTACAGTTAGTCTGTATCCGCAAAAAGAACAGGAGTACTTGTGGCACCTTAGAGACTAACACATTTATTTGAGCATAAGCTCAGTGGGCTGTAGCCCACAAAAGCTTATGCTTAAATAAATGTGTTCATCTCTAAGGTGCCACAAGTACTCCTGTTCTTATTACCAGTTCACTGCATGCTCATCCAGGAGGGTTCAGACTTTAAGGCCAGAAGGGACCATCATGATCTAGTCTGACCTCCTACACATTGCAGGCCACAGAACCTCACCCACCCACTCTTGTAACAGACTCACAACTTCTAGCTGAGTTACTGAAGTCCTCAAATCATGACTTAAAGACTTTAAGTTACAGACAATTCACCATTTACTCTAGTTTAAACTTGCCAGTGATCCATGCTGCAGAGGAAGGCAAAAAACCCCAGCGAGCAAGCCCCTCCCCCAGACAGAAATGACTCTGGTAATTAGCAGGTATTAGGAGCACAACTATGAAACCCAGGTGTCAGGCAAGTGGATGATATCACCTTGTACCATTTGGCAGTTTCCCCGGTAGGGCTATGCCTTTAAAGTTCAAATCATCTGCACCAATTTTCTTACTAGCAGTCAGCTAACCTCAAAAAGGCCATTTCAGACAAGCCCCCCCAATTCCTTGGGGGGGGGGGGAGGGTATCCAGACAGTTGTAGCCTCCTCTATAAGTGCCCCAAGGCTTGGCCCTCCCAGCCCCTGACCCTGTCACCTTCCAAGAGCTTTGTGAGGGGCTTTGCTAGCAGGAGCGTGATAGGAAGTCTCTACGCTGCCCTGGGTTAGCAGGTTAGCATTTGGCAGAGCCTGCCAGGAGGAAGAGCGGAGAACTGGGGCCCACTTTCCTGGAGCGGGGCAGCGAGAGGAAACTGGGGGAGAGGTGGGGAAGGGGAGCTGCCCTGTTGCACCGCGCGCCTGAAACCCCACGCTCCGGGCGCCTGTGAGCGGCTCCCCTGCTGGGGCTGCCCCTGCAGCGCGCGGCGGGAATGCAGCGCGGCGAGCCAAGGCCATGGAGCACCGCGCGCGGCGTTCCACGGGGACTCCCCGGCCGCCGCAGCCGCTTGGCCCAGCCGCGCTGAGGGCCGGAGCCGCTGCCAAGGGCCCACGCGGGCGGGGCGGGCTGCTGTTCGCTGCCGTCTCGGGTTCCCACAGCCGGCCAGGAGCTATGCAGAGTCCGCAGCCCCGCGCTATAAATAGCTCCCGCCCGGCTGAGCTGTCAGATTCCCCTGGCGGAGCGGGACCCCTGGCCGCGGATTAAAATACCGCGGTAAAAATAAAGTAGTCGGGCGGCGCCGCGGCAGGTCCTAGCGCCAGCGGGCGGGAGCCGCTGCCCTGGCGAGACCCCAGAGCGCGCCCCCAGCCCTCCCCTCCAGTTTAGCGCCGAGCAAGGTCGCCAGGGCCCCTCCCGCCGCAGCCCGCCCCTGTGCCAAGGGGCCGGAGTCCCAAGTGCTTGTCTGCAGGGAGCGGTTCCTATTGGTTACAGGACCTGGGCAGATTTTCCACTTGGGCCAAGGGGCCGCTGCGGCGAGCGAGCCGGGCCGCGCAGGTGTGGTGGGAAAAGCCCGGGTGGGACAAGCGCGCGGCTGCCTCCCGCGTCTGTTCCCTTAGTGCCCCGCTTGGGCAGGCGCAGCGCCACCGGCTCCGCTGGCGTTGCGGGGAGTCTCCTGTGCGTGTCCCAAGGCCTTGGGGGAGCGAAGTAAGTGCCCAGCGCTTGGGACGCCTGTTAGCTCCGCACAGCTGAGGGAGAGGGAGCTGGGTTCCTTCCCGTGCGTTAGCACCGGGCGGCTTGGTAAGGGCCCATCGCAGAACATTTCATACTGTGGGACTGTGCAGGAGTCGGAGTTCGTTTTCGGTTCCCAGCTTGAGTTTGCAGAGCTGGAGCCGGAGGTTAGGAGGAAAACCTCCTTTTTACTTGTGGACTGAAGGAGTTTGAATATGGAGACATTGTCAGATAAAAAACATATCAGAGAGACAAGGTGGGTGAGCGAATATCTTTTATTGGACCAACTTGGTGAGAGAGACAAGCTTTCCAGACACACACAGCTCTTAGTATACTGGTGGTGAACACATAATTCCTGTCCAAGTGTGATTGTTTTTCATTTAGATTTCTGATGTACAAACATGAAAGAAACAGACACCCAAGCTCCAGGGTTTGCTCTTCCTCCAGAAGTAGCACTTTTGTACTACTGAACAGGAAGGGCACCTAAGCTTTTGTCCACCCAATTTTCAGAGGAAAGGGGTAGGAAAGATGACCACTCTCAAGGTGAAGGCACAAACACAGTCTTCTCACACTTAACAGTTGCTTGATTCCTCAAGTTTCAGAGTAACAGCCGTGTTAGTCTGTATTTGCAAAAAGAAAAGGAGGACTTGTGGCACCTTAGAGACTAACCAATTTATTTGAGCATGAGCTTTCGTGAGCTACAGCTCACTTCATCGGATGCATACTGGGGAAATGCCAGCCTCTCCCATCGGCTATCAGATTTCCATAGCTGATGGGAGAGGCTGGGATTTCCCCAGTATGCATCCGATGAAGTGAGCTGTAGCTCACGAAAGCTTATGCTGAAATAAATTGGTTAGTCTCTTAGGTGCCACAAGTACTCCTTTTCTTTTTTTTGATTCTTCAAGGGTGTTTATTCATCTTTCCTTTTGTTTGGCATATTCCACCCTCTTGGGACCTCAGTGTCATGTTATCAGGTTTCATGGGGCCCCCTTTGAACTTTTAGGAGCCTGTTCTCTATACCAGTAGTTCTCAACCAGGGGTCTAGGGCCCCCTGGGAGGCCACAAGCAGGTTTCAGGGCTCCAAGCACGGCTGGTGTTAGACTTGCTAGGGCCCAGGGCAGCAAGCCAAAGCCCCACTGTGTAGGACTGTAGCCTGGGGCCCTGAGCTCCACCAACCGAGGCCAAAGCTGAAGTCTGAGCAACTTAGCTTCGTGGGGCCTCCTGGGGTATAAGGCCCCGGGCAATTGCCCTGCTTGCTACCCCCTAATGCCGGCCCTGGCTTTTACAAGCAGAAAACCAGTAGTTGTGGCACAGCTGGGCTGTGGAGTTTTTATAGCATGTTGGGAGGAGGGCCTCAGAAATGAAAAGGTTGAGAACCCCTGCTCTATACCACCTATTTGAAGGCTGCCTTTTAGTGGGTATATCTCTAATTTTATGAATAGGAGAGAGCCAAATCCTCATTGTGGGTCCATCTTATGTAGTATTCCATCTGCACAAGGTGATGCAAGCAGAATGTCTTCACTGCAAAATTAACCTGGGTGACTGGCACCCAGGTCTGAGATCCTGAGTTAGCCTCACCTGGGTGTGAGTGTTCAGACAGCAAAGCCCAAGCCTGTATTACAGTGTCCTCACAATTTCTACAATCATCTGTGTGTGTGTGTTTGGGGGCATATCTCATGGTTCTTTGTGTTGAGATGCTCTAGGAGTCTTTCCCTGGCAGTTGCAGGAGAACTTGTCTGTTCTTTGGAGGGAATTGTGGGAAAGGCATAGGGGGACTATCAGCATCGAAGTGATTTTGGCTACATCCTCACTGAAAGGTGGGCGAGTTCCAGCCTGAGTTAAATTAGAGCTCAGGTTCTAATCTGTACCCTGAGCAAGTAAACTAGTCTGGGCTTAAACCACTTGCCAACTCCATTCTGGAAGAATCACTTACTGTAGAGTAAGGAACCATTCTTTTTCTTCGCTATTTGAGTTTCAATGATTATGTGTCACTGTAACCATGCCTCAGTGGGTCACAACTGAGGATGCCAAATTCAGGATGATCTGCTGAGAAATAGGGCAGATAAAAGCAAGACTAGTGGCTAATCCCCCATAGGATATACCAAACCAGCAACAAAAGTAAACTTCTGTTTCACCACACTGGCTAACAAGAAAACATAAAGGCAGTTTCCTCAGCCATTCCAGTTCTTATATCACCACCAAAAACATTGGATTCAGAGATGAATGGTTCTTTACAACCAGTCTCATCAAATAATAGGTTCTTCTGATCGTAAAGGACCAGCCACACACCCAGGTCAATATAAAACTTAGATCTTACCCAAAAATCACGCTGATGCCAATCCTTTAGTATCTAAAATCTAAAGGTTTATTCATAAGAAAAAGAAAGGAAGGTGAGAGTTAAAATTGGTTAAAGGAATCAATTACATACAGTAACAGCAAAGTTCTTGGTTCAGGCTTGTAGCAGTGATGGAATAAACTGCTGTCTTAAGTCAAGTCTCTGGAGTACATCCACAGCTTGGATGGGTCATTCAGTCCTTTGTTCAGAGCTTCCGTTTGTATCAAAGTTCCTCCAGAGGTAAGAAGCAGGATTGAAGACAAAATGGAGGTGTTTCCAGGGCCTTTTATAGCTTTTGCCATGTGGAGGGCATCACATTGTTCTTACTGTGGAAAATTACAACAACAAGATGGTGTTTGGAGTCACATGGGCAAGTCTCATGTTCATGCCCAATTTCGCTCCGTCATTGCAGGAAGCCATATTTAAATGACAGTCCACTCAGTGTAGATGGGTGTCTCCCATGGTCCATTGTCAACCAAGTGTTTCTTGATGAACCACTTAATTTGAATAATCCCTCCAAGATGTGCTGGCTGTATACCTTGTGGGTGGTACCCCAGGAGCAACATTTGAAATCCAGGTATAGAGCCAATACTTATAATTTCAAATACAAAAATGATACATGCATACAGATAGCATAATCATAACCAGAAAATCATAACATTTTCATAGACGCCTCACTTGACAACCTTTGTACAAGATTTCCTGCAAATATATAACAGTGGTTGCAACAATGATCTATATGGTCATATTTTAATCAGATAACATCATGGATCCACAGGATCTGTACTGTGCCCAGATGGTTTTCTTTTGCTTCCTCCTCATCATATGGTAGGGGTTTTATGTGGGCTGTTTGTAGATCCCAGAGAAAGTGTGAAAGGGAGGAAAAAATGTTTTCTATGGATGAAGTTCAAATCAGATAGTTTTTTACTTCCTGACTCAAGCCATAACAGCAGTAAGAGCTTCCTTTATTGAGAGACTGATTTGTTGAATTTTTCTGGAAACTTATATTGATGGGCTTGTAAGCCTTGTATGTCATTCAGGTGACTTTGGGCAGATGTATTTTCTCCTGGGGATCCTGTACCAACATTAAGACTTTGATATAATATCAAAGTGTCAATTAAAAAAAATTACAAGAACATAAGTGCATTATTAACCCATTTAACCTTGAGCTTCGTTTAGCAGCTCATTATTACCTGACTCATGAAACAGAAAATAGATTTGCTTGCTAGTCATCTCTCTTAATTACTTTTGTCAAGGTATCTTTATAGTTTAAAAATTTTCCTTTCCTTTCTTTCTTCCCCTTCCACTGAAGCAAAATGATCAAGGTCTAAATATTTCTGAATGGAGGATCATGGAATCCTAATGAAAAGTGAATTATTCACCTATCTCAGTTTTACAGTTAATGAGTTAGCAACATATGTGTCATTGTATGTTTCCATGTTCGTCTCTGGGAAGAGGCCTAAATGTAATAGGGATTCTACTACCCTGAGTTAGTAAAACTATCACTTTGACGCTAAATAAGAACCTTCCTTTTAGACAGCAGATGTTGCTACTGCCCATCCCATCCCCGTAGAACAATGTCTCATAATTCCCTCTAAAGAAAAATCAGTAGTGCAAAGCTAATATATCAAGTCAGAAAAGTCATACTTGAATCCTAAATTTTAATTTTGCATTAACGAAATTTTATGGCAGAGGGACTAGTACTTACATAGTTTTCTTATTTCGTCTTCTTAAAAAAACCCACAAAGCATTAAGGGACAAATGCCCCAAAGATGATTTCTTCCTCTTCGTACAGTCTTCCACCTACCCTTCCTGACAAATGTTCAACCCATCTCTCCTTTGAGATGTTTGATTTCCCTTAAATTATTGTATTCATATAGCTAGCTGGTGTCTAATATGTTTAAAGCTGTAATCCTAAGGGCAGAAGGCAACTTGCTGTCTCTTCTTCCACTTCAAATTGTCCTAGCTGCACAAAGTGGAGGAGGGTCTCTGCTAATCTGTCTCTTGCCTGCTTCAAGTGGGGAGTGCTAAGAAATCTCTGCTACTTTTTTTTGCCTGCAGCCTCTGTTTTCTTGTGTTAATAGCTCTACCACCTGCTTCTGCTCATCAAATTCCCAAGGAGCAGAAATATTGGAAGAGCTTCAAAGACATAAAATAATAGCTATAATCTGGTGCATAAAAAATTTCTACAGGCTCCTCTTTTCATTTTATCCTTGGAGGTCTCCCATCCTATCTAGCCAAATCTTTGTTATCTCTCAGTATTACATCATGGAGATTTTTTTCCCCCTTTTTAACCTTCAGAACATACAAGATCTTTAAGCATAAAAAGGGGAAAACTACCGTCTAAAATATATTCCCTTGAGTCACCAATAAATCCTGATCACAAATGGACTCCAAAGATTTGGGTAGTCAGGACTTTTGTTAAACCTCTGCAGAACTCCAGCATTTTAGGTGCTCACATTCTCCTTTGACTTGTCTTAAAATTCACACAGTGCTTAAGAGCACTGTTTTCTGGAAGTCACTGATCGTGTTGTGTTGCATGCCTAATGTGTTCTTGAGCTGCTCTTTCATACCCATAGGGATGATCTTTGTTCTAGTTTTCCACAGCCATTCCACTTCATAGCACCGTTCTTCATACTTCACTATCTTCTCTTCTTGTTGCTTTTTGATGTTTCTGTCTGCTGGTATGGCAATATCAATTAACATGGTCTTGTTTGTCTTTGTTTCTACAACAACTATGTCCGGCCCATTTGCCTGCACTGTTCAGTCTGTGACAGTTAGAAACATAAAACTGGAAGGGACCTCGAGAAGTCATCTAGTCCAGTCCCCTGCACTCAAGACAGGACTAAGAATTATCTAGACCACCCCTGACAGGTGTTTGTCCAACCTGTTCTTAAAAATCCCCAATGATGGAGATTCCACCACCTCCCTAGGCAATTTATTGCAGTGCTCAACCACTCTGACAGTTAGGAAATTTTTCCTAATGTCCAACCTAAACTGCCCTTGCTGCAATTTAAGCCCATTGCTTCTTGTCCTAACCTCTGAAGTTAAGAAGAACAATTTTTCTCCCTCCTCCTTGTAACAACCTTGTATATACTTGAAAACTGTTGTTATGTCCCTTCTCAGTGTTCTCTTCTCCAGACTAAACAAACCCAGTTTTTTCAATCTTCCCTCACAGGTCATTTTTCTAGCAGGATGGATTTGATTTAAATCATGATTTAAATCACTAGTCAGGAAGACTCAATTTAATCATGGATTTCTACATAAAAGTGCATTCTTGTTGGTTGTTATAACCTTAATACATAATCTTCACAGCTCAGAGATAGATGTTTATTTCATTTTTAGAAGGTACACACTATACATTTTTAAGTGATTTATTTTGAAAACTTTTCAGATTAGTTTTACACTATATCAGAAAATGAATGATTGATTATTTCATTTTCCAAAGGTAACTGAAGCAGATATTTATGAAGTCACTGGGAGGTGAAGTATCTCCAATTCAACAGGTTAATCATAAATCTTTGGAGGATTTTCTTGCCACGCTCTATTAGGAGGAGAACATCAACAGACAGACATTTAAATTGTTTTATTTAACTAAAACAACAATGTTATGTAGTCTGGATTTTTTCTTCAACAGCAAATATATATTATTTTAACAAAACAAGCATATGAATTTTTGAATTTAGTTAAACATTCAAGTTTTTTAAAATCAGGTTTGTATTTGTTAAAAAAGTGTTTTAGTAAAATAGCTAAATGAAATATTAAAAGAACAAAACAAAAACAAAAAACCAACAAAAATTAAATAGACTATGTCAGCCAAGTCAACATGAGAAACTTAAAATATTTGCTTCTGCAGCTAACTCAGTTGTGTTCACCTTCGTTTTCCTGTTCATAATCTGGAAAAGAAAAACAAGCTTTCCTGCTTTTTCAGGTTCCAAACAATTTCTCAATTTCGAACGAATTAGTCCAAAGGAAGAAAATATTCTTTCTACACTGGCAGAAGAAGCTACTGCTGTTAAAAGTGAGCTTATCATTTCAACAGTCTCTGAATCCAAGTGCTTAAGTGACTTCCACCCATTCACTGGTGTGCCTTGCTTTAAAACATCATCAGCAAACATATGTTTCTTGAATGGTTCACTCTTAGCTCTGAAGTTTATTATAGTTGGCATTATGGAGGGATGATTGCTGGATGTCCATGTCATAGCCAACTCCTCTTCTTGAGCAGTTAAGGTTTGACCCTCGTATCGAGTATTGAGAATATTTGCATGACAATGAGCTGGAGATATGCTTGTCCCATTCATTTTTTTTAATGCTTGTAATTTAACTCTGTCATTGCATATTTCTCTTTTTAAGATCTCACTCAGTTCCTTCCAAATTTCAGCAGTGTCAGCAATAAAAAGCTATCTCCCTGCATTTTGTTCAAGGCTACAGAAATAGGCTTGAGGGTACTCAGCATGTGTTCAACATTTCTCTTAAGCCCAATGTTGAGAACTTTGGCTGTGACAGTGCCATCTATTTTTTCACAATTTTGTTCACAAACTGTCATCAGATTAGGCCAGTTCTTGATATAGTGCTCAAAACAGTCCACTGCTGAGTTCCATCGCATGTCTTGTGGGAGAGTTAGCTTGGTTCCTCCCACTTTTTTCAGAGCAGCTGCTGCAAAGTGGTTGTTACGGAAGTATTTTGCAATTTCAACATTAGTCTTTATTTCTGGAACACTGAAGTCTTTGGCTAGGAGGTGCATCAAATGAGCACGGCAGCCGCATGTTATTAGCTTGGGACTCTCTTCTATATAATTTCTTCTCATCTTGGATACATTTGCAGCATTGTCTGTGACCAAGCTGTGTACTAGACATTTGAATTTTTTTCACAGTTTGTTATAGCTTTTACTTCTATTTCTTGTAAGTATTCTGCTGTGTGTGCATTTCCTGATGGATCAGTTGTTTCTGTAAGGAAGACATTCCCTTCTTCTGTTGTCACACAAGCACATACAACAGGATCATTGTGGACATTGCTCCACCTATCAAGACTCAGGTTAACAATTTCACCCTCTAGACCTTTTGCACACTGCACATTTTCTCTTTCATACACTTTATCCAGCAATTTGCCTGCAACATCTGCTCTGTTGGGTGGACTGTATCCTGGTCTTAATGACTGAACCATGTTAATGAAATGTGGGTTCTCAATCATATGGAAAGGAGAGTTTCTTGCATAAACAATCTGGGCAATTTTTTCATCAATTACCTCTTTTTGTAATCTGCTGGTTCTTATCACAAAGTTATCTGTGGTTGTTTTGGGATGATGGAGATTTTTTTTCTTTTTGCTACAGGTGATATACTGTGGCCATGTTACATACTTGATGTTACTGAAACACTATCGCTGGCAGATAACTCTGAAACTATAGGAAATGATGGTGATCTTGAAGATCGATAGTCTTCAGAATCCTGTATGTTGAGGATGGATTCCCCGAAACAAAATAAGTCAGTGCTCATTTAGTGTTATTCATTGCATTCGCTGACACTCAGTACTACTTTGAAGGTGAAATTGTAAAAGGAAAATCTGCCTGAGACGTTGCACTCCATATGTTTTATGGAAATATGCTTTTGAGTTTGACTGTGATGAACTGGAATATGGTTTATGGAAAAGGTCTCTTGTAAGGTGTCATAACAAAGGTTATAAATTACTGAATATATTCCTCCTATTTGTATGCATGTATCATTCTTGTATCTGAAGCTAGAAATATGAAGTATAACTCTGAGGTCCTATTGTAATTATGCAAAGTATGGGCCATTAATGGTGGTTTAGAATCTTGATGGGTCTGGTCCCGTTGACTAGGACAATTGGTTGCAAATAGTTATTTACCTGAAAACTTTCCTGTGTACGTGTGGGCCGACCCAGGAAGAATGGAGACTAGGTGACATGTGATCATGTCACATGATACAGGAATCCATCTTAATCCTTGTGCTTTTTCATTGATGCAGTGGGGGTGGGGACAAGCACAGACAAAAGATTCCTGCCTATTGCCAAAGCTATAAAAAGGGGTGGAGCAGGACAAAAGAGGCTGCCAGTCATGAGAAAACCCCTGCTTACCAACTGAGATGTCTGCTGGAACTAATAAGGACTGTACCAGAGGAAGGGATTGAGCCCAGACTAGGAAGGAGTCCAGTCTGTGAAAGAAGCTTATTGGAATATCTCTGAGGATGAGATATTACCGATAATCAGTTTCTTAATGTATTAGGCTTAGACTTGTGTGTTTTTGCTTTATTTTGCTTGGTGACTTACTTTGTTCTGTCTGTTATTACTTGAAACCACTTAAATCCTACTTTTTATACTTAATAAAATCACTTTTGTTTATTAATAAACCCAGAGTAAGTGATTAATACCTGGGGGAGCAAACAGCTGTGCATATCTCTCTATCAGTGCTACAGAGGGCGGACAATTTATGAATTTACATTGTATAAGTTTTATACAGAGTAAAACAGATTTATTTGGGGTTTGGATCCCATTGAGAACTGGGTGTCTGGGTGCTGGAGACAGGTGACCCGGTGAGCTGTTTTCAGTTAAGGCTGCTGCTTTGGGGGCGTGGACCAGACCCTGTGTCTGTGTTGCAGCAGGCTAGCGGGTCTGGCTCAACAAGACAGGGTTCTGGAAGTCCCAAGCTGGCAGGGAAAACAGGCTCAGAGATAATTTCAGCACATCAGATGACAGTCCCAAGGGGGTCTCTGTGACTAACCGTGTCACACTGCTTATTTCAGCTATTTATTTTTTAATCACAACTGCATCTAAAATGATAGTACCACAGAGTAACAACTATATTTTTTGCTCAAACATGAGAGAATTCAAGAATAGTCCAGAAGGAAGACAGGCAGCCCTTCAGAAAGAAGTATGAAATAAAAAAGTTCCTGCATGTTCAGACATGTTCTTTCATCATCTTCAACACAGGTTCCTCCTGAGAAGGAACACTACTCATGATGTTGTTTCGTTTGGGAAACCAGGCCTTGTATTTCTTTGTTGTACTGTTTGCATTTTGCACACATGCCTGTCTTACCCATAGGAAGAGAAACTTCACTAAAATATTCCCAAACTGGGTCTCTTTTACAGCCTGCTGCCATTATAGGTTTTCCCTTCTAGTGAGAGAAGGGTATGGTAGATCTCAAATCAATGAAGGCTACACTCAAAGACCTCAAGAATTCTGGAATACGCTGCTCAAACAGTTTCACTTTTGTTTCTGCTGCCTGTCCCGCCCTTCTTACATTCATCTCCAGACTTCTTCTCCTTGTCCAGTTCTATTCCGCCCCCAACAATCTTCTATTCATTGAACTTTTTGAAACTTTGCACTGTTAGAGAGAGGTAAGGGATTGACTCTGTGTACACAAATTTGCAGAGGGACAATAGGGTTGAAGTCTGTTATTTCTCATCTCTATCTCTTATTTAAAAACATTTTTGCTGTTAACAAGCATTTTATCTTTGAAGACACAAATCAACAGTTTGAGAACTGCAAAACTAAGCATCTCTGATGATATCTTCTAGACTGAGCACTGAGTCCCATTGGGTAAATAGAAAGATTAATCTAAATCTATACAGAAGCCCCTGGAACCCCATCAAATTGGGTCCTTAATCCATGAACTATTGGAACTCATTTACAAAACTTTTCTTAAACGTTATATGAATATATTGTCTCAGATTATAGAATTAGAATTTATAATCCCTATTCCATGGTGAGATATCTTTGAGCTATAATGTATCTTAATTAAAAAACTATCTTAGGTTTTTTCCTCAAAATGCATTTTATCAAAAACATCTGATTTAAAAAAAAATCTGTGTTTTTTTTATTTTTATCCACTCTGTTTTCTAGACCTTTAATCATTTTTGTTGCTCTTCTCATGACTTTCTCCAATTTGTCCACATCTTTCCTGAAATGTGGCCCCCAGAACTGGACACAATACTCCAGTTGAGGCCTAATCAGCGAGGAGTAGAGTGGAAGAATTACTTCTCATGTCTTGCTTACAACACTCCTGCTGATACATCCCAGAATGATGTTTGCTTTTTTTGCAACAGGGTTACACTGTTGACTCACATTTAGCTTGTTATCCACTATGATCCCCAGATCCCTTTCCGCAGTACTCCTTCCTAGGCAGTCATTTCCCATTTTGTATGTGTGCAACTGATTGTTCCTTCCTAGGTGGAGTACTTTGCATTTGTCCTTATTGAATTTCATCCTGTTTACTTCAGACCATTTCTCCAGTTTGTCCAGATCATTTTGAATTTTAATCCTATCCTCCAAAGCACTTGCAACCCCTCCCAGTGTGGTATCGCCTGCAAACTTTATAAGTGTAATTTCTATGCCATTATCTAAATCATTGATGAATATATTGAACAGAACCGGACCCAGAACTGATCCCTGCGGGACCCCACCTGTTATGCCCTTCCAGCATGACTGTGAACCTGTAAAGAACCTGATAACTACTCTCTGGGAATGACTTTCTAACCAGTTATGCACCCACCTTATAGTAGCTCCATCTAGGTTGTATTTCCATAGTTTGTTTATGAGAAGGTCATGGGAGACCGTATCAAAAGCCTTACTAAAGTCAAGATGTTCCACACTACCGGTTCCCCCCTATCCACAAGGCTTGTTACCCAGTCAAAGAAAGCTATCAGGTTGGTTTGACACGATTTGTTCTTGAGAAATCCATGCTGACTACTATTTGTCACTTTATTATCTTCTAGGTGTTTATAAATTGATTTCTTAATTATTTGCTCCATTATCATTCTGGGTACAAAAGTTAAGCTGACTGGTCTGTAATCCCCCAGGTTGTCTTTATTTCCCTTTTTGGAGATGGACACTATATTTGCCCTTTTCCAGTCTTCCATGACTTCTCAAAGATAATTGCTAATGGTTCAGATATCTCTTCAGTGAGCTCCTTCAATATTCTAGGATGGATTTCATCAGGCCCTGATGATTTGAAGATCTCATAAAATCTTAGCCTCTTCATGTTCTATATCACTTTCAATTCTGAGGTCATAATACTGTATGGTTTGTTTAAATCCATACTTCCCACAGAGGCTCCAGTTCAGACGCTTGGTGCCCTCATTGTGTCTGTTCATATATTTTCTCTCAGGGTATGTCTACACTACGGAATAAGGTCGAATTTATAGAAGTCGTTTTTTTAGAAATCGGTTTTATATATTCGAGTTTGTGTGTCCCCACAGAAAATGCTCTAAGTGCATTAAGTGCATTAACTCGGCGGAGTGCTTCCACAGTACCGAGGCTAGAGTCGACTTCCAGAGCATTGCACTGTGGATAGCTATCCCACAGTTCCCGCAGTCTCCGCTGCCCATTGGAATTCTGGGTTGAGATCCCAATGCCTGATGGGGCTAAAACATTGTCGCGGGTGGTTCTGGGTACATATCGTCAGGCCCCCGTTCCCTCCCTCCCTCCGTGAAAGCAAGGGCAGGCAATCGTTTCGCGCCTTTTTTCCTGAGTTACCTGTGCAGATGCCATACCACGGCAAGCATGGAGCCCGCTCAGGTAACCGTCACCCTATGTCTTCTGGGTGCTGGCAGACGCGGTACGGCATTGCTACACAGTAGCAGCAACCCCTTGCCTTGTGGCAGCAGACGGTATAGTACGACTGGTAGCTGTCATCGTCATGTCCGAGGTGCTCCTGGCCACGTCGGCTGGGAGCGCCTGGGCAGACATGGGTGCAGGGACTAAATTTGGAGTGACTTGACCAGGTCATTCTCTTTAGTCCTGCAGTCAGTCCTATTGAACCGTCTTATGGTGAGCAGGCAGGCGATACGGATTGCTAGCAGTCGTACTGTACCATCTTCTGTAAGCTGTGTCCTCAGTCGCCCCTCCCTGCATCAGAGCAACGGCAAACAATCATGCATCTGAGAGTGCTGTCCAGAGCAGTCACAATGGAGCACTCTGATGGGGCTAAAACATTGTCGTGGGTGGTTCTGGGTACATATTGTCAGGCCCCCGTTCCCTCCCTCCCTCCGTGAAAGCAAGGGCAGACAATCGTTTTGCGCCTTTTTTCCTGAGTTACCTGTGCAGACGCCATACCACGGCAAGCATGGAGCCCACTTGGGTAACCGTCACCCTATGTCTCCTGGGTGCTGGCAGACGTGGTATGGCATTGCTACACAGTAGCAGCAACCTACTTGGCAGCAGATGGTGCAATACGACTGGTAGCCGTCCTCGTCGTGTCCGAGGTGCTCCTGGCCACGTCGGCTGGGAGCGCCTGGGCAGACATGGGCGCAGGGACTAAATTTGGAGTGACTTGACCAGGTCATTCTCTTTAGTCCAGCAGTCAGTCCTATTGAACCGTCTTATGGTGAGCAGGCAAGTGACACGGATGGCTAGCAGTCGTATTGTACCATCTTCTGCCGGGCAGGCAAGAGATGAGGATGGCTAGCAGTCGTATTGTACCATCTTCTGCTGGGCAGGCAAGAGATGAGGATGGCTAGCAGTCGTACTGTACCATCTTCTGCCGAGCAGCCATGAGATGTGGATGGCATGCAGTCCTTCTGCACCGTCTGCTGCCAGCCAAAGATGTAAAAGATAGATGGAGTGGATCAAAACAAGAAATAGACCAGATTTGTTTTGTACTCATTTGCCTCCTCCCCTGTCTAGGGGACTCATTCCTCTAGGTCACACTGCAGTCACTCACAGAGAAGGTGCAGCGAGGTAAATCTAGCCATGTATCAATCAGAGGCCAGGCTAACCTCCTTGTTCCAATAAGAACAATAACTTAGGTGCACCATTTCTTATTGGAACCCTCCGTGAAGTCCTGCCTGAAATACTCCTTGATGTAAAGACACCCCCTTTGTTGATTTTAGCTCCCTGAAGCCAACCCTGTAAGCCATGTCGTCAGTCGCCCCTCCCTCCGTCAGAGCAACGGCAGACAATCATTCCGTGCCTTTTTTCTGTGCGGACGCCATACCAAGGCAAGCATGGAGGCCGCTCAGCTCACTTTGGCAATTAGGAGCACATTAAACACCACACGCATTATCCAGCAGTATATGCAGCACCAGAACCTGGCAAAGCGATACCGGGCGAGGAGGCGACGTCAGCGCGATCATGTGAGTGATCAGGACATGGACACAGATTTCTCTCAAAGCATGGGCCCTGCCAATGCATGCATCATGGTGCTAATGGGGCAGGTTCATGCTGTGGAACGCCGATTCTGGGCTCGGGAAACAAGCACAGACTGGTGGGACCGCATAGTGTTGCAGGTCTGGGACGATTCCCAGTGGCTGCGAAACTCTCGCATGCGTAAGGGCACTTTCATGGAACTTTGTGACTTGCTTTCCCCTGCCCTGAGGCGCATGAATACCAAGATGAGAGCAGCCCTCACAGTTGAGAAGCGAGTGGCGATAGCTCTGTGGAAGCTTGCAATGCCAGACAGCTACCGGTCAGTTGGGAATCAATTTGGAGTGGGCAAATCTACTGTGGGGGGCTGCTGTGATGCAAGTAGCCCACGCAATCAAAGATCTGCTGATATCAAGGGTAGTGACCCTGGGAAATGTGCAGGTCATAGTGGATGGCTTTGCTGCAATGGGATTCCCTAACTGTGGCGGGGCCATAGACGGAACCCATATCCCTATTTTGGCACCGGAGCACCAAGCCGCCGAGTACATAAACCGCAAGGGGTACTTTTCGATAGTGCTGCAAGCTCTGGTGGATCACAAGGGACATTTCACCAACATCAACGTGGGATGGCCGGGAAAGGTACATGACGCTCGCATCTTCAGGAACTCTGGTCTGTTTCAAAAGCTGCAGGAAGGGACTTTATTCCCAGACCAGAAAATAACTGTTGGGGATGTTGAAATGCCTATATGTATCCTTGGGGACCCAGCCTACCCCTTAATGCCATGGCTCATGAAGCCGTACACAGGCAGCCTGGACAGTAGTCAGGAGCTGTTCAACTACAGGCTGAGCAAGTGCAGAATGGTGGTAGAATGTGCATTTGGACGTTTAAAGGCGTGCTGGCGTAGTTTACTGACTCGCTTAGACCTCAGCGAAACCAATATTCCCACTGTTATTACTGCTTGCTGTGTGCTCCACAATATCTGTGAGAGTAAGGGGGAGACGTTTATGGCGGGGTGGGAGGTTGAGGCAAATCGCCTGGCAGCCAGACACCAGGGCAGTTAGAAGAGCACAGGAGGGCGCGGTACGCATCAGAGAAGCTTTAAAAACCAGTTTCATGACTGGCCAGGCTACAGTGTGAAAGTTCTGTTTGTTTCTCCTTGATGAAACCCTCCGCCCCTTGGTTCACTCTACTTCCCTGTAAGCTAACCACCCGCCCCTCCTCCCTTCAATCACTGCTTGCAGAGGCAATAAAGTCATTGTTGCTTCACATTCATGCATTCTTTATTCATTCATCACACAAATAGGGGGATGACTACCAAGGTAGCCCAGGAGGGGTGGTGGAGGAGGGAAGGAAAATGCCACACAGCACTTTAAAAGTTTACAACTTTAAAATGTATTGAATGACAGCCTTCTTTTTTTGGGGCAATCCTCTGTGGTGGAGTGGCTGGTTGGCCGGAGGCCCCCCCACCGCTCTTGGGCGTCTGGGTGTGGAGGCTATGGAACCTGGGGAGGAGGGCGGTTGGTTACACAGGGGCTGTAGTGGCAGTCTGTGCTCCAGCTGCCTTTGCTGCAGCTCAACCACACACTGGAGCATACTGGTTTGGTCCTCCAGCAGCCTCAGCATTGAATCCTGCCTCCTCTCATCACGCTGCCGCCACCTTTGAGCTTCAACCCTGTCTTCAGCCCGCCACTTACACTTTTCAGCCCGCCACTTACTCTCTTCAGCCCACCACCTCTCCTCCTGGTCATTTTGTGCTTTCCTGAACTCTGACATTATTTGCCTCCATGCATTCGTCTGTGCTCTGTCAGTGTGGGAGGACAGCATGAGCTCAGAGAACATTTCATCGCTAGTGCTTTTTTTTTTTCTTTCTAAGCTTCACTAGCCTCTGGGAAGGAGAAGATCCTGTGATCATTGAAACACATGCAGCTGGTGGAGAAAAAAAAGGGACAGCGGTATTTAAAAAGACACATTTTATAAAACAGTGGTTACACTCTTTCAGGGTAAACCTTGCTGTTAACATTACATACATAGTACATGTGCTTTTGTTACAAGGTCGCATTTTGCCTCCCCCCACCGCGTGGCTACACCCTCAACCTTCCCCCCTCCCTGTGGCTAACAGCGGGGAACATTTCTGTTTAGCCACAGGCAAACAGCCCAGCAGGAATGGGCTCCTCTGAGTGTCCCCTGAAGAAAAGCACTCTATTTCAACCAGGTGACCATGAATTATATCTCACTCTCCTGAGGATAACACAGAGAGATAAAGAACGGATGTTGTTTGAACGCCAGCAAACATACACTGCAATGCTTTGTTGTACAATGATTCCCGAGTACGTGTTACTGGCCTGGAGTGGTAAAGTGTCCTACCATGAAGGACGCAATAAGGCTGCCCTCCCCAGAAACCTTTTGCAAAGGCTTTGGGAGTACATCCAGGAGAGCCGCGAATGCCAGGGCAAAGTAATCCTTTCACATGCTTGCTTTTAAACCATGTATAGTATTTTAAAAGGTACACTCACCAGAGGTCCCTTCTCCACCTGTTGGGTCCAGGAGGCAGCCTTGGGTGGGTTCGGGGGGTACTGGCTCCAGGTCCAGGGTGAGAAACAGTTCCTGGCTGTCGGGAAAACCGGTTTCTCCACTTGCTTGCTGTGAGCTATCTACAACCTCATCATCATCATCATCTTCTTTGTCCCCAAAACCTGCTTCCGTATTGCCTCCATCTCCATTGATGGAGTCGAACAACACGGCTGGGGTAGTGGTGGCTGAACCCCCTAAAATGGCATGCAGCTCATCATAGAAGCGGCATGTTTGGGGCTCTGACCCGAAGCGGCTGTTCGCCTCTCTGGTTTTCTGGTAGGCTTGCCTCAGCTCCTTCAGTTTCACGCGGCACTGCTTCGGGTCCCTGTTATGGCCTCTGTCCTTCATGCCCTGGGAGATTTTGACAAAGGTTTTGGCATTTCGAAAACTGGAACAGAGTTCTGATAGCACGGATTCCTCTCCCCAAACAGCGATCAGATTCCATACCTCCCGTCCGGTCCATGCTGGAGCTCTTTTGCGATTCTGGAACTCCATCATGGTCACCTGTGCTGATGAGCTCTGCATGGTCACCTGCAGCTTGCCACGCTGGCCAAATAGGAAATGAGATTCAAAAGTTCGCGGTTCTTTTCCTGTCTACCTAGCCAGTGCATCTGAGTTGAGAGTGCTGTCCAGAGCGGTCACAATGGAGCACTCTGGGATAGCTCCCGGAGGCCAATACCGTCGAATTGTGTCCACAGTACCCCAAATTCGAGCCGGCAAGGCCAATTTAAGCGCTAATCCACTTGTCAGGGGTGGAGTAAGGAAATCGATTTTAAGAGCCCTTTAAGTCGAAATAAAGGGCTTCATCGTGTGGACGGGTGCAGGTTTACATCGATTTAATGCTGCTAAATTTGACCTAAAGTCCTAGTGTAGACCAGGGCTCAGCCAAGCTCCTGTAGGCACTCGACACATGCTCCATCATCTCTTCCTTTTCAAAACACATTCTGCAGTTTGGGGAACAGTTCTGTTGGTCAATTGTGTTTCAACAGTAGTTAAGCCTGAAGAACTGCTCTTGTGCACTCATAATGAGGCTCTCTGTCTCTCTTTTTTTGAGGTATCTTTCTACAAGCCAGGAGTTTGTTAATCTTCAATCATGAATGCATTTGATCTCTCTCCACCACTGTCTGTGCACTGATTTCTGCATAAGTCTTTCAAGTCTTTCTTTGGTGATTTGCTTTCTCCTTTCTTGAACTGGGATGTATGCTCGACCATTGATTGTTACTGCAACCAGATGATCTTTTACTCTGGTTGACTCCTCGTATATTTTGATATTATATTCTTCATTGTCAGTTGGTTCCTCCACAGATAGCAGACCTTTTCAGATTGTCAAATCTTGTTCACGTCTTGATTAATATTCATTATTCTATAAGTAACATACAGAGAGGGGAGGTAAGTAAACTTACTTACCAATTCTGTGCTACAGAACTCCTCTATCTGACTTAAAGTATTTTCACAGATCATGAATTCATATTTTTGCAAGAGACTGGATTTTCTATGGGAAGCCTCTAAATACTAAGTGGAAATTATAATAGGATTCACTTTCTTTCCCTTCTTATGAATCCAGTACCAGTCTTTCTTATAAGACAGTTATGCACGTGCGCACACACACACATTTAGTAGTTTCAAAATTTCTTTTTACTGAATAACGCTCCAAAGATAAAGTGTTACAGCACAGCAGTTTCAATGTACCCTAGCTAGACTAACATCACTAACTACAGATGTGTTATTTCCCTTTAAAATGAAGAATATAACCTGTGGTCTAAGCCCTAATTATATATATAATATATATATAAAAATACCTTCCAAAATAAATACAGGGATTGGGTCTTCTAACAATCTGAGACCTTCTGGTTTCACATAAGCTCACCCTGGATATTTTGACAATTAAATAAAGCATTTAGTTGTATTACATAACCAATTGTTTCAGCATCCACACAATTGAGCACAGACACAACTTTAAGAAAAACTGTAAATTACTGTAGTTGTTAGGCTCGCACACTGTCTTTGGTTCAAAGATATGATACACCTCATGAAGACATTTGGCCTCCAGTGTACAAGTCTTCCTTCATGGTGTTTTCTTAGTCTCAATCTCACTGACTCCTGCAAAGAAACTGTATTGTGATCCAACCCACAGATTCAATTTGGGTTACCCTGTAAGCTTTGTCTTCTCCTTGAAGAGCTGGGCTGGATCTGACTGGTGCTCAAAATGGCTGCAGTTTTGTACCTCTGACAGGACTCACTACTGATTGGCCAGGAGCCTCCAGCTTCTAACTAAGGGTGTTACTCCTGGGGGAATTCTGTGCCACTATGCAGTGCAGAATTTGTGTAAAATTAATGTTTCGCATAGAATTTCCTTTTTCCCTTGCTGAAATGAGCTGCAGAGCTGCTGGCTACCACTAGAGGTCGCTGGACCTGGCCAAGCCCAGTTCCCTAATTTGTAAATTAGGAAGAGGGGGAGGAGGAACTGGAGGGTTCCCAGCAGCTGCAGTTCCTGGCATGCTCCGAAGGAAGGAGGTGGTGTGCTGGAAACTCCATACAAGCCTGGGACCTAGCAACGGGCTGTCTCTCTCCCTCTGGATCCCTGGGCTCTGCGGGGATAGGGGGTGCGGGTGTCTGGACTGGGGGGTGCCCTATGGCTGGGCTCTGGGGGTAGGGGTGCGGGTGTCTGACCCCCCCAGATAGGCTCTGAGGAAGAGGGGGCAGAGAAACAAGAACTAGGGTGGTAGGGGTTTCTTTAACTCTCTACTCCTGGGGGAATTTTTTTGTTACCTGTATTGTTACAGATATAGTTGCTGACAGGTATTTTGAAATACATTTACCAAAATAATTGAAACTAGCATGATTATATAGTATTAGTTTGACAAATAAAATATGCAGATTTTTTCAGAATTTTAAAATATTGTGTGCAGAATTTTTTGGTGCAGAATTCCCCCAGGAGTAGGGTGTATGTGTGTTCATGCAAGAATGTCTTTCCTTAACGAAGCCTTCCATACCAGCTTCAGAACAGCTCCTGAGCATGGTGAACAACTTCCTGCACTCAGTCTAGTGTGCTGAAATAGCAACTATTTGTTTGCAGTCACTGCCACCTTGTCTGGGAATGTTTCCATATCAACTCAGAGCAAGTTGGAAGAGTAGCTATAATTACAGCAATAAGGTTTTCGGCTGAACACCAGGAAATAAGAAACAGAAAAGGGGGTCACATATACATCACCAGGAGATTTCTTGTTTAGATGTCAATTTTTTTCTTTCCTCTTTATCAATCCAGCAGTCTACCGTACAACTAGTTACCGCCCACATATTAATGGCTTTGATCAAATTCTTCAAGTTGTTTTGTCCTTAGAGTAGTTTTTATTAACCTGTAATAGTCTTTCTTTGACTTACGTTGAACTCAAACAGTTCCCTGATTCCAAGGTACTTGTAGGGGCCATGCTGAGAGATCTTGGATAGTATCTTCATTAACTTGTATGTTATCTGATTGTACAAGTTTGCCCCTCTTCTGACGCACATTTAGTCAAGCCAACTAGTAGCTTTATATCTTCACTAAACTTTTCTACATGTCGTCAATCTCTGTATCTCCTTTTGTGGCTGTCCATGTAGTTTCAGGTCATCCACGTACAACAATTGGTTAACTGGTTGTTGCTCTTTGCTGATCTGCAATTTATATTCTTGAACATCCATGTCAGCAGCAGCATTGCTATCCTGAAAAGCGTTGGTGATAAGGAATCCTCTTGAAAGATTTTCTTTTTCAATTTGGGTCTCATCAGAGTCCCTTCCAGATAGAGTCAAGTAGGAAGGTGGGAAACTACAGCATGAGTCCACCCGATTTAGCCTTAGTCAATTTTCTCCTTTATTTATGCATTTTCAGACTGAATTGTTGTCACTTATATTTTCTGGTTATAAACATATGACATACAATAAGACAGATAAGATGGAACAGGTAGGGGCCCAAATTACCAAGTTCTGGGGTACTGGGAAGCTCTCCAAGATGGTTGTCTCAGTCTCTGGACTGGGTCCTCCAACTTGGGCCTTCGTTCACTTTTCCTTTTTATACATTAATTTATCCTTCTATATCATCTAACATTTCATGTACCCGGCAGTACATTTACTCAGTCTTTCATAATTTGATGTTGTTACAAGTCCTTAACATTATATCAACTATACTTTTACCATTTAACATACATTGTCATAAACCATTAACATTTAACTAACAAAACGTAACACTTCTTTTCTACCATTCAGCTGTTTTCTTCATATTTTAATATCTTTGTTCAGTATACCTGTAACATCCTAAATTATTCATTAACATAACCTTTATTTTTCTTATTTGAATAGGAAAGTTATGCAGAACAACATGCCCTAACATCAGCATATGCTTAACTTTTTCAAGCGACTTTTTGCTCTATGTTGAGCACCATGTTTGTAAATCACATACAAGCCTTGTTAGCAATTTTGCCTGTTGCATTTTGAGGGGCTTTATTCACTTTAGGGCCTTGTCAAGGTTCCTTCCCCACTCTGAACTCTAGGGTACAGATGTGGGGACCTGCATGAAAAACCTCCTAAGCTTATCTTTACCAGCTTAGGTCAAAACTTCCCCAAGGTACAAAATATTCCACCCGTCGTCCTTGGATTGGCCGCTACCACCACCAAACTAATACTGGTTACTGGGGAAGAGCTGTTTGGACGCGTCTTTCCCCCAAAAATACTTCCCAAAACCTTGCACCCCACTTCCTGGACAAGGTTTGGTAAAAAGCCTCACCAATTTGCCTAGGTGACTACAGACCCAGACCCTGGGATCTTAAGAACAATGAACAATCCTCCCAACACTTGCACCCCCCTTTCCTGGGAAATGTTGGATAAAAAGCCTCACCAATTTGCATAGGTGACCACAGACCCAAACCCTTGGATCTGAGAACAATGAAAAAGCATTCAGTTTCTTACAAGAAGACTTTTAATAAAAATAGAAGTAAATAGAAATAAAGAAATCCCTCCTGTAAAATCAGGATGGTAGATATCTTACAGGGTAATTAGATTCAAAAACATAGAGAACCCCTCTAGGCAAAACCTTAAGTTACAAAAAAGATACACAGACAGAAGTAGTTATTCTATTCAGCACAATTCTTTTCTCAGCCATTTAAAGAAATCATAATCTAACACATACCTAGCTAGATTACTTACTAAAAGTTCTAAGACTCCATTCCTGGTCTATCCCCGGCAGAAAACCAGCATATAGACAGACACACAGACCCTTTGTTTCTCTCCCTCCTCCCAGCTTTTGAAAGTATTTTGTCTCCTCATTGGTCATTTTGGTCAGGTGCCAGCGAGGTTACCTTTAGCTTCTTAACCCTTTACAGGTGAGAGGAGCTTTCCCCTGGCCAGGAGGGATTTCAAAGGGGTTTACCCTTCCCTTTATATTTATGACAGGCCTAGATGTTTATTTTTTCCCCAACAGAATGTTCCTGTTGTTAACCATAGATCGCTGTAGAAAGGAAACGATCTTTGGATGAATCTTGTGCATTTTCAGTGTCTTGATGATCCACGAATGTCATATGCTTTTTGGTAGTTTATCCACACTATCTCTAAATTTTTCATTTTGTTTTGTATCTTCTGTGATTCTCTTGTAAAGCCTGATGTGATCTTTTGTCCCTTGAATGTTTACCTTTTTGCTCAGGAAGCAGCATTCCATGCGAGCTAGCACTATCTGGATCTCCTTTGCCAAAATTGCTGTTAGAAGTTTCCACATAGTTGGTAAACACATGATTGGCCTGTAATTCATAGGATCACTGTGTCCTTCTTTCTGTTTTTGCATGAGGATGATTCTCCCTGTCACTATCCATCCTGGGCATCTGTTCTTCAAACATTTATTAAGTTATTCAAATAAACAATCATGGAGAGTTGTTAGGTGTTTCAGCCAGAATCCATGCACCCCAGCTGTCTGGGTGCTTTCCAATTTTTCATTCCTCTCAGTACCTCATCTATTTATTTCTTTGATATTCCTGCATCGTCTTCTATTGTGTGATTTTTTAATTTCTCACATTTTTAATCCAGCCCTCTGTCTGATTATGTTGTACATTCTCATACCAGATTTCCTTCCAGTAGCTTCCACATTACTTACTGGCTTTCTATTTTTTCCGATTTTCCTATTCCGCTTTTAATGCCCACCAGATCAAAGAATCTCTTAGGGTCTCTCATGAAGAGTCTGTTCTCTGTCTGATACTGAGAGCTTTGTGCTGAATATCTTTCAAGTCTATGACTAAGTGTGATCCCTTTCTGTTTACATTGTTCCTTCACAACACTCGCATCCCTTTCATTCAGCTGATATTTCATCTCCAGGGTTGTTCGCTTCTGTCTTCTCTTCAAATGATGTTTCTTAAATTCACCCAATAGGCTGATATCTTGATGTTAAAGCTTAATCTTATCACCATCATCTTCTTACTATTAGTGTTACTGTAGTGCCTAAGACCCCTAATCATGGTCCAGGACATCATTGTGCTAGGTTTGGTGCAAATATACAACAAGGTCACACACCTTTACCTTTCAGAGGGGTAAGCCGTGTTAGTCTGTATCCGCAAAAACAATGAGTCTTTGTGGCACCTTAGAGACTAACAAATTTATTTGGGCATAAGCTTTCGTGGTATATAACCCACTTCATTAGATGCATGGAGTGGAAAATACAGTAAACAGGTATAAATATACAGCACATGAAAAGATGGGAGTTGCCTTACCAAGTGGGGAGTCAGTGCTAATGAGGCCAATTCAATTAGGGTGGATGTAGCCCATTCCCAACAGTTGACAAGAAGGGGTGAATATCAACAGAGGGAAAATTACTTTTTGTAGCACTAATGAGGCCTCTCTAAGGTGCCACCAGGACTCCTCGTTGTTTTTACACCTTTACCTGCAGCTATTACAGACAAGGAAAGAGCCTAGAATTTGAGTTAGTTTGTCACCAATTCAAGTACTTTGTAGGCCAAAATTGTGTTGAAAATTCAGCAAAATCAGGTTGTAAGACTTTTGAAGCATCCATGGCTATCTGTCTAACTGCAAGTTACTCTGACTCCTACAATTTACTGATTCCATGACACACGTGCATTGTGCAGTGTTGAGGAAATCATACTTAACAAATCATTGCACTTTGTGATAAAAGGTGTTCAGCAGTGCTTCCCTTGAGAGGAAAACCAATTCCCAAGTTCTCTGATAAATGTCCTCTTTCTTCCTTCTCCATTATAAATTTTGGAAAGGGCTGAGTAATTGGATTTTATGGAAATTAGGAGATATGCCTGGCTCACAGTATAAAACGTATGGAGATCATGATAGTCATTAGTACAACCTGGCGCTATTTACCATGGAGACTGCCACACTGAGATATATAACTAGGTATAGTGATTCTAATTCTAGCCTACACTATGGGATTATAAACCAGTTAGCCTAACCTTGTTACCTGGAAAGATACTGAAACAAATTATTAAACAATCAGTTTGTAAGCACCTAGAAGATAATAAGGCAATAAGTAATAGTCAACGTGGATTTGTCGAGAACAAATCATGCCAAATCAACCTAATTTTCTTCTTTGACAGGGTTACTGGCCTAGTGGATGGATGCGGGGAGGAGGGGGAAAGAAGAGTAGTAGACCTGATATATTCTTATTTTAGTAAGTCTTTTGACGCTGTCCCACATGACATTCTCACAAGCAAACTAAAGAAATGTAGATGAACTAAGGTGAGTGCATAACTAATTGAAAGACTGTTAAATGGTTCACTGTCAAACTGGGAGGATGTATCTAGTGGGGTCCCACAGGGGTCTGTCTTGGGTCCAGTGCTTTTCAACATATTCATTCATGACTTGCATAATGGAGTGGAAAGGATGCTTATAAAATGTGTGGATGACACCAAGCTGGGAGGAGTTGCAAGCACTTTGGAGGACAGATTAGGATTCAAAATGACATTGATAAATTGGAGAATTGGCCTGAAATAAACAAGATGAAATTCAATAAAGACAAGTACAAAGCTCTGCACTTAGGAAGGAAAAATCAAATGCACTACTACAAAATGAGGAAAACCTGGCTAGGCAATAGTACCGCAGAAAAAAGATCTGGGATTATAGTGGGTAACAAATTGAATATGAGCCAAACAATTTGATGCAGTTGCAAAAAGTTAATATAATTCTTGGTTGTATTAACAGGAGTGTTGTATGTAAGACATGGGAGGTAATTGTTCTATCCAGCACTAGTGAGGCCTCAGGTGGAGTATTGTATCCTCTTTTGGGCTGCACACTTTAAGAAAGATGTGGACAAATTGGAGAAAATCCAGAGGAAAGCAGCAAAAATGATAAAAGGTTTAGAAAACGTGATCTATGAGGAAAGGGTAAAAAACTGGGTATTTTTAGTCTCTAAAAGAAGGCTGAGGAGGGGCCTGATCAAAGAGGACAGCGATCAGTTGTTCTCTATGTCCATTGAAAGTAGGACAAGAAGGAATCAGCTTAATCTGCAGCAAGGGAGATTTAGGTTAGATATCAGTAAAAACTGCCAAATTATGAGCATAGTTAAACACTGTAATAGACTTCCAAGGGAGGTTATGGAATCCCTATCATTGGAGGTTTTGAGGAAGAAGTGGGATAAACACCTGTAAGGGATGGTCTAGGTTTACTTGGTCCTGCCTTAGCACAGGGGGCTGGATTAGACCTCTCAAGGTCCCTTCCAGCCATACATTTCTATGATTCTGTCTTGCACTATGGCTATACTACGCTACCAACTCATTGTTGAAAAGGAGCAGTTAAAATAGTGGAACCAGTGCTGAGATATTACTCCTGGAAAAGGGGGTTTCCCAGGGGGCAGGGAATTGGCAGAACAGTTCTATGCCATCCACCCTCACAGCTCTCAGTGTAGAGCAATGATAGGGGGAGAGGTGCTGCATTCCTCAGGAGGGCTGCTCTAATTTATAATTAACTGCAGCAGCCTTCCTGAGGAATGTAGCACCTCTCCCCTACTACCTCTCTACACTGAGAGCTGTAAGGGTGGGTGGCATAAAGCTGTTCTGGCTTTATCTACATTGGAGACCAGATTAAACCAGTGCTCTGCTGGATACCCAGAAACCAAGGAAACTAAAAAGAGGGCAAATAGCCATCCTCCTCCCAGCCCTTTGCCCTATTTCATCCTGAGCTGTGCTGCGTTTAGCTTAGCTTCAGGTCAGATTTGAGGCCTGTAGTTTGAATTTTAATAACTTTCTGATTTCTAAACCAAGCCTTGGCATACATGCAGTATATTTGTTTTTTTTTTTAGGTTTTTGTAAACATAAAATAGGTACTTACCTAAAGCTCTAAGAAGGCACTTACCATATATTAAATATACAGAAATACAGCAGCCTCTCTCCAAACCAGAAGGTAATGAAAAGAAACAGACTGTAGCCACAGACTCCAGCCTCAGTGAGCACTTCCCATCCGTCAGCTCACTTCTTCCTCAATAACAACCTGGGAAAAGCGATGCTCCTACACTGTTCCCTGACCAAAGTGTGGGGTGGTGTGCAGTTGGAGTAAATTCCAAAGTCTAAGGTCCCACAAAGAATAGCATACCAGCAGTTACCTCCCTTTTAAAAGGAGGGAGCTCCAGTTTGATTGCCTCTTCTCACAACAGGTGTAGCAGTATGGCATGGGGAGAGGGCCTGTCCCTTAAACAGGAAGATTCCAAGCCAGTTAGGACTTTATAGGTCAATATTAACACTCTGAGCTCAATTTGGTGATCCACAGGCTGCCTGTGCAGATCACAGAGCACTCTTGTTACGTGCTGGTGGTGGGAAACTACTTAACAAGCAAGTTACTGCCTTCTGAACTATTTTACATTTCTGAGTTGACTAAAGGTGTAGCCCTGTGTAGTGTACATTGCAGTTATGTAATCTTGAGGTGACAAAGGCATGGAAAATTGATGGCTAAGTTGAACATATGTTCTAACCCATGGAGTGGCCCCCAATCTTGCTCCCTGGCTGGAGCGCTGGAGTGGGGCAAGCCCCAGACCCCGCTCCCCAGTGGGAGCTCAAGGGCTAGATTAAAATGGCTGGCGGGTTGGATTTGGCCAGCAGGCTGTAGTTGCCGAACCCTGCTCTAACACATAGTGAACACTGTATCACTCAAATGTCCCTCATCATAGTCCCAAAGTTACCCCTGTGACAAACACATTTGTTGAAAATTGTTTACATCAGAAATAAAGAATTTTGAAACTGAGGTTACAGGAAAAATATTTCAACTGAAGGAATGACTCCCACAGCATTTTGATTTTTTTGATGTCCCCCATTCTGTATCTTTCTTGTGCATTGTCCCCCACATTTGGTTCACAGTGGGCTGAGACCAGATGCAGGCAAAGTAGCAGAATGGGACAGAATGAGTCTTTCTCACTTGAGAGAGCCAGCTGCGCTGTGGACAGTGGGGATTAAAGGAGTGTTTTGGCTATCATCAGACTAGGTTTTTCTTGTAGACTGAATTAAAATTAGCTCATGCTTATTGCAAGTTTTATTTTCTTTATAGCAATCAATACAGGAAGAATGGAGCTCAGCTAAGTAGCAGTTAATAGCAGTTCAGTAGGAGAGAATGTTTTAGCCTGCAGTCTGATGTTTTAAGCATGCTATATATTCACAGCTGACACCTGTTTTGATATGGAAACTGATTAGGTTAAAGAAAAATGATTTTTATTACCGCACAAAATGAAGGTTAAGTTTTCAGACTACCAGTGAGCCCATAACTTAATTGAAAGAAACCCTCATTGGATCAACCTTTTATGACTCTTTGGTATTGTCATTACGAGTCTATATCTGTCTTATTTATACAGGGAAGTTTATGTACTCTCATGCTACAGGAGGCATTTACAGTACTACTTCTTGCTACAACACCCTGTCCACCAGCTCAGCAATAGTTAAACAACATAACTTTGATCAGGACATGCAGGAGAAATAAACGCAGGCAAAGTGATGAATTTTTAAAGTGGAAGGCTGCAACTTTATTAGCTGTAGTGTGGGGAGAGACACCAAAACAAAACCAGGCATTTATTTGGGTCCAGTGCAGCGTTAACTGGTCTCCCTGTCAAATAACCAATATTCAGGGTCAGCCCCCTTCATCCTCACCGCTAGGATTCAGCCCATCCCCCAGCCTTCTCTCCCTTTTCTCAGAAGGGGGAATGAATCATAGAATATCAGGGTTGGAAGGGACCTCAGGAGGTCATCTAGTCCAACCCCCTGCTCAAAGCAGGACCTATCCCCGACTAAATCATCCCAGCCAGGGCTTTGTTAAGCCTGACCTTAAAAACTTCTAGGGAAGGAGATTCCACCACCTCCCTAGGTAACCCATTCCAGTGTTTCACCACCCTCCTAGTGAAAAAGTTTTTCCTAATATCCAACCTAAACCTCCCCCACTGCAACTTGAGACCATTACTCCTTGTTCTGTCATCTGCTACGACTGAGAACAGTCTAGAGCCATCCTCTTTGGAACCCCCTTTCAGGTAGTTGAAAGCAGCTATCAAATCCCCCCTCATTCTTCTCTTCTGAAGACTAAACATCCCCAGTTCCCTCAGCCTCTCCTCATAAGTCATGTGTTCCAGTCCCCTAATCATTTTTGTTGCCCTCCGCTGGACTCTTTCCAATTTTTCCACATCCTTCTTGTAGTGTGGGGCCCAAAACTAGACACAGTACTCCAGATGAGGCCTCACCAATGTTGAATAGAGGGGAACGATCACGTCCCTCGATCTGCTGCAATGCCCCTATTATACATCCTAAAATGCCATTGGCCTTCTTGGCAACAAGGGCACACAGTTGGCTCATATCCAGCTTCTCGTCCACTGTAACCCCTAGGTCCTTTTCTGTAGAACTGCTGCCGAGCCATTCGGTCCCTAGTCTGTAGTGGTGCATTGGATTCTTCCGTCCTAAGTGCAGTGTTAGTCTCCAAGGTGCCACAAGTACTCCTTTTCTTTTTGCGAATACAGACTAACACGGCTGTTACTCTGAAACCTGTCACATGTATTCTGAGTGGGAAAGCCCTGAGCAGTCAAGCTTGCCCCTCCCTTGGCCCCTTCTCTCAGGACTCCAGGGTTTGTCTTTCCCCTGTTGGTTCTATTGGATATATACCCCTTGCTGTGATGGGGGTGGCATTTATTCCTGAGGGTCAAGTAGTCGAAAGTTTTACTTTAGGACAAATTTTGGTGCATGAATTGACTAGATTGCCTAGGTAGGTTGTGGAAGCTCCTTTGCTGGAGGTTTTCAAAAGGAGGCTGGATAGCCATCTGTCTTGGATGGCTTACCCACAACAAATCATGCATATTGGCATGGGGTTAGACTAGATGACCCTTGTAGTCCCTTCTGACCTTATGATTCTAATTTCTGGCCCATCCCAAAGTTTGGGTGGTGGCAGGGAAGACAATGGCGTCAGGGATTCTATAATATAGCAAGTGGAATGCTTTTATAATTAACTCTATTGGACATAAGAACATAAAAATAGCCATACTGGGTCAGACCAATCCTCCATCTAGTCCAGTATTCTGTCTTCCGACAGTGGCCAATGCCAGGTGCTTCAGATGGAATGAAGAGAACATGCAATTATTGAGTGATCCATCCCCTGTCATCCACTCCCAGCTTTTGGAAGTCAGAGGTTAGGGATACCTAGAACATGGGGTTGCATCCTTGGCCATCTTGGCTAATAACCATTGATGGACCTATCCTCCATCTACTTATCTAATTCTTTTTTGACCCCTGCTATAGTTTTGGCCTTCACACCATGCCCGGGTAATAAGTTCCACAGGTTGACTGTGTGTTATGTGAAGAAGTACTTCCTTTTGCTTGTTTGTTTTAAACCTGCTGCCTATTAATTTCATTGAGTGACCCCCTGGTTCTTGTGTTATGTGGAGGAGTAAATAACATTTCCTTATTCACTTTCTCCACACCATTCATGATTTTATTGACCTATCATATCTCCTCTTACTTGTCTCTTTTCGAAGCTGAAAAGGCCCAGTCTTTTTAATCAATATCCTCAAGTTTTCTCATTTGTGTTAGAGAATGGCCCTCTGTCAGAACAACCTCTAGTTATTTCACATTTTCCATATATGTGGGTGAATAAAAAACATAAAGATGCTCAACTGAAAGAAAACAAGTTTATTGAGTTTATTCCTGATGATTCACTGATGGTAATGTTAAATTAGTCTAGTGTTTCTGCTTGAGTAATAAGAACTCCTTCTGCAAGAGGAAAAACAGAACAGTCCTTTTTAGTTGTTTTATAAATATTTGCTTTGCTGTTATCACTATGCTAGCAATTAAGGGTCTTTTATAAAATTATCTCTTCAGCATTCAATTCCTGGGCAGTCACTGGATACAAATTTATATCTAATAATTCCGTAATATCCCATTAACATCTGTGAAAGTAGATTGTCAGTGAAATAGTTAGGATTTACTTTGGTTGCCTTTAGCAACTGAATTGTAATAAAGAAAATATCTAAAATATGTATTAGCAATAGGTAGATACGAAAACTATTAAATCAACATTTAAGATCTTTATAACCATTTTGACCATTACTGGTCATGCTTTTAAATATTTCTGATTCCTGTGATACATCTCTAGTACACAGATTCTTGCATACGATGGCTCACAAAGATGTCAGTAGCACTCGGATAATTGTCTCTCACAGAGACTGAGGAACACATGGTGAAGGGCTTTTAGAAGTTCATGTCTGCACTGGCATGACAGGTATGTCATAACATGTTTTTAGGTCTCGCCTTACATGACTCTTACATGACTCTTCTCGCCTTACATGACTCGCCTTACATGACTCTACATGACATGTACTATGGTGGCTGCAACTCTATTCTCATATTTTCACTTATATGCCACACAGCACAGAATAAAGAATTAAGATCTCATGTAGGACCAATGTTAAATCTCCTTTTCTCCACAAGGAAGAAAATTGAAAATTAGTTAAGTAAATTGATGGTCCTACACTGTTGGCTGTTTTCTCAGTTCTGTACGTGACTACAAAACTTTGTTATGATGTCTGATATTATATCTCCATTATTCTTAAGCTCAGCTTTTGGTACTGCCATGGGTCAGCATTTACACTGACTGCCAGTTACTTTTAGCAATTGGGCAATAGTTCCCACCATTGTCAGCTATACATGAAAGGTCCTTTATCTCCTGGAATAGCCATAGTGAAGGACTTTATTACTATTGGAATACTATTCCCTCTTTGCCAGGGGATGATGTTGTGAAGTCCAAAACTATAACAGCATTAAAAAAAGAACTAAATACATGTTCATGGAGAATTAGGTGTCTGTCAATGGTTATGAGCCAGGATGATTTCAATAGGCTTTGCGTGGGACTTAAAAACTGAAATGATTAGTTTTTGAAGTGCACTTGCTGAACATTAGACCGCAAGTTCTGCTCATGGACTCTCATTGGTGAAGAATCTTGTGCATACTGTGCAGTAGATACAACCTAAAGAGTGCATTGCAGTAATTTAGCTGAGAGGTCACAAAAGCCTGGATTCTGGTCTTAGTCCAGAAAAAAGATTGCAACTTCTGAGTATTTTGGGGTTAAAAAAGTACTCCTGGCAACTGATGAAACATTGGTTTCCGTATTCAGTTTGTTGTGGCCTCTAAGTTGGGAGTCCTGTCAACTCACTCGGGAAAACCATATCAAAAGCTAGCAGTACCCCGGCCCCAAAGTGACAGCTTCAAATGCTCTCCTTGTCATGAAAGCAATATCTCTATCATCTGTAGCTTGACCTGCAACCTGAGCCAGACAATGCAACTGTGCTGAGACTGAATAACTGTGATAAGAAGAGGTAGCAATGCTTATTTGGGTATCATGAGTTACTGCTAATAGCTCAGGCTATGCTGCTGCCATATCAGTTTTCGATGTTACTTTGAACAGCAATGGTGACACAAGAAATCTGTGTGGGATTCCATACTGGAGGGTTCTCAGTGCAGATGAGTAACATTACCCAGTGATGTTCAAAAGAAATAAATGGAACCACAGTCATGAAATCCTGGTAATTTCCTCCTGTCCATACAAGTTGGTCACCCGCAACTCATAATCAATCGTATCAAAAACAGATGATAGCTCCTATGTTATTTGGATGGGGAGTTGTCTCGCATCCATCTTGCACACCAGTATTGTTTGTGCCATTCTAGGACTGGATGGATTGGATGATGCCAAAGAATCCTATTCTAGATACTTGTCATCTGCAATCTTCTCAGCCACCTCCATAAAAGGGAGGGCTAAGCCTAGGACATAAATAAGTAAGACCTCTGTGTTAAGAAACAGTTTCTTAAGCAGCAGTCAAACTTTGGTTTATGTCAGACAATCTGGTATCCTGTTCTCCACAAAAAGGCATTTATAACAGAAACTACCAGTGGGAGAACACTTAACCATTGGCATTTATATGGTGGGCAAAGATCCCAGTCATAGGTTATGGATTTCAGCTTCCCAGAGTCCCTTTCTATGTGTTTGGGGTAAGATACTGTCATGGTAATGGATGCATTTGTACTCTTGTGTCCTGTCACTGTCTCCCTCTATCAAGTGCAAAAGGGACAAACTTCAGTATGACTGGTTTCAGAGTAGCAGCTGTGTTAGTCTGTATCCACAAAAAAAAACATGAGTACTTGTAGCACCTTAGAGACTAACAAATTTATTAGAGCATAAGCTTTCGTGGGCTACAGCCCACTTCATCAGATGCATAGCATGGAACGTATAGTAAGAAAATATATATAGATATATACAGATAAGTTGGAAGTTGCCATACAAATGGTGAGAGGCTAATTAGTTAAGATGAGCTATTATCAGCAGGAGAAAAAAACTTTTGTAGTGATAATCAAGATGGCCCATTTAGACAGTTGACAAGAAGGTGTGAGGATACTTAACTTAGATTTTCCTGACAAAGAACTTAGATAATTGCTCATATCACTCAACTGATAAGTCAGCTTTAGGGGAGACGCAGTCTGAAATTAATAACTTTACCATCCTATGACCTTATCAAATGCATGTTGTTCACCCTAGTCTTTCAAGCAAAAAAAAAAAAAAAAAAAAATTTGTAGAATTTTAAATTTTTTAAAACCAGGATTATGTATGTACTTTTACAAAAATTGAATGACAATAAATCCACTCTTCCTGTTAAACATGTAAATAATTTGTTTTGTCTCTGTTTAAAAAGGACAGTATTTTTCTAGTAGACTGAAGCATAGGCCTGAATACAGTTCTGGCATATAAGGACTTTTTTTTTTCTGGGTACATCATGCATTCTAAAACTTGATCCTTCAAAGACTTTTGCACATGTTTAACTTTATGCCCATTGAGTAGTTCCACTGAGTTCAGAAAATTCAACTTAAGATCCCTAGTCCTTCATGTCCCCATTTATAAAGTGGAAATAATATTTATCAGCTTCAGAGTGTGCAGTGAGGAATAATAACTTACAGTTTGTAAAGTGTGTTGAAGATGTAAAAGCATCATGGTGCTTAAGAGCTGAGTATTATTATTTAAAACAGGATTTATAACAGACTGACAGATTCCTTAATAATATATCCTTGAAAAGATGGAGTCAGTTATGCAGCCATTAATAACTGTTTTTTTAATGGACTACTTTCTGCACATCTGGGTAAGGTGGGCAGAATTTAGCCTCTATTGTTTAAAATTTTGTATGTATTTTATGACTGTCAAAATGCAATGACGTTCACTCAGCCTAACCATTTAAAAAGTTCAGCAAACAAGTTTCTGAAATGCTGGTGGTGGAGCTATACATTCTGACACATTGAAGAATGAGTTAAACATGTAACTTATGTGTACTGCTTATTTGTTGACAGGCCAGTTTAAATTTTTATATTACCTTTCATTCATGACCTAAATATATTTATGGCATATATTTCTGCAGTACTGCTGTTATGTGTATCAGATAACACTAGTCTTAAAATATATCATTGGAGTTTCCGAGTTACATCAGAATGATAAAACTGAACTCTTCTGTGTTTCAGGTCTTAGGAACAGATGAAGATAATATGGATGGTTGCTCTCAGAAGCTGGCTTCTGCCAAATACCTTCGACTTTTGCTACTAATACTGATTCCATGTATCTGTGCTCTCATCCTCCTATTGGTGATTCTGCTTACCTTTGTAGGTGAGTATTAGTCTTAACTAAAGAGAAGGAAGCTGAAATATAGTTGTATTTTAACAAGATGATACAAATAAGCACTATAAACTCACAGTGTAGTCTACTTGTAGAATGTAAACAAATGTCTTAGAACATCCACATAAAACTAAGTAAATTATGCTTTTTTTCAAGTTCTGCTATGCTGCTTCAGTTGCAGAGAATACCTGATTTTGACTGTTTATGTTTAAAAATAATTAAAAAGTAATTGGGGGAAACAATTTTTGAGTCTCTGAAAATTAATTTTTGATATACTTGCTGCCTTGGACATACATTATATTGATTGTTTTCAACAGTAACTCTTACAAGCACTTTTTGATAAGTTTTTAAATATATATATTTTATATATGTGTGTGTGTATGAAATAAATATATTTAAATATCTCTAAGTGGCACAACATATTGCTCCTTTACCATTACACACACCAATTTATAAACCTAATATCTATTTTCAGGAGAAAGTTAATGTACAAATAGCAATAAAACTTTCTGAACAGGCTACAAGATCTCCTCTCCTTCACCAATAAAATATAAGTGTTTTGTTATTAACTTTAAATACACATGATTTCAGAACCACAATCATATTTCACTGAAGATAGATTTGCAGATATACTTAATTTGTTAGTTACTCAGTCCATTAATTAATTGCAAATTTGATGTGGAATTAACACATTAATGATTTATTAGAGAGCAACAATTTAAAAAAAGCTAGTTCTTGGTTACCTTCACAGCAAAGTTGACGTGCCTGCAATTAAATCATACCTGTGATGAGAGAGAAAGTAGATAGCACATTATATAACTTTTTGCTTTTAGTTGTGTACAGTACTGTAGGGTTGTAGTTGCTTGTGTACTTTTGGGGGGTTTTTTTGCTCTTAAAGATTTTTTTTTTTTATTGAAATGCATTCAGTGGTTTAGCAGCATAGCTGTCTCTTATTTCAGTGCTGGATGATACTGCCTGCCTTTTTCACTTGAAGTATGTATCTATGAAACAGCGTTTTACTTCTCTTAGGGAGACTAAGGAATGTGCATTTTTTGCCAGTTCCAGAAAGATAGTAAAATATACAAAATTATCAGCTCTTTCCCTATTAAAAAATCAATCAGTCTAAAGAAATACCATATAATTGAAGCAGTTAGGATGTCTGGAAATAAAACTGAATCTGTATCCAGGTGACAGCTCTGCCTCTGCCAAATTCAAGTCACATTGAATCTTTATATTCATTTCAGTCTGTGGAGGATGACCTGCAACAAGACCCATAATGTCTGGTCTTCTCATTGTGCTTAGGATGGGTGGCCAGAATAAAAACCTAATGAATGTGGTGACTGATAAATAAGTCTTGGGATCTATCTTTAAACTGAGAACAGACTGAAGTGGATTAAGATCATATAAGTCTGACAATTAGGAAATGTGATACCCCACCCCCAGTTCATTTCCTGGTATTTAGCATTCCATCTGAATCCTTTATATCCTTTGCCCTAGATTTTCACTATTAAATGAGAAAGTAGATGAAGAAAGGTAGGTGTGTTTTTCTGTCATACTCAATCTATTCCTTAGAAGAAAGTGTCTACATAATAGATACTGAAATTGTACTGCAAAATGCTCAGGCAAAAGGGGCCTGATTCTGATCTTACTTAGCCAGCATAAACCACTAAAATCAATGAAATTACACTAGTGTAAAACTAGTATATGTGTGAGGAGAATCAGAGCCAACGTTATTGGTTAGGTCTAATGTATGGGACACCCATAAATCAGTAAAACTGTCTCCAGCATCCTTTAAGATTATTCTGATGATTATTTATTATTCTTTTTTCCTAGAGCAATTAGAACAGCTTTAGTTTAAAGCACACTGATGACACAAGTAGACCTCTTTTCCAGGCTGTCTAGAAATAAATGGATAATTCTAAGGGCATCCTTAAAGTGTATGTGATGTCAGAATAATGTAACAGGCTACATCCAGGTCATTAATTCAAATTCAGATCAGATCAGTTTCCAGTGCTGTAAATCTGATATCTTTCATCACTTCTAGATTTGTGTGTTTTTTAAGGAATGAAAAAAAGCTTTTTTGTAATGGAAAGGACAAAATCTTTTTAAGCTTTGTTAGTCTGTGCTCACATACTACACCTTGGTGCCCTAGAAAGAATAATAGATGCTTGAAACATGAATGGAGAATTTCAATGTGTCATTTGGAACTTTACATTCTATTGCTGAAATTAACTGTCTCTTCTTAACTTTGGTTATTACGTCTATTAGAAAATTGGGAACATTTTGGCTCCATTTTGCAGGCAAAGAGTTTAATTTCTTATTGAAAACTTTTAGGAAAATGTTCTATTACTGCTGCTGTTTTCAATTATTTTCATAAGGCAGGTACACACACGTATGTGCACACATAGTATTGAGCTGATATAAAATATTTCCATTCACCCTGCTAAATATACATGTATCAACCTTCTGACTTTCTCCTTATCCTAATGCAGACTTCTGGATAGGCTGTTCTCATCTTCCTAGTTCTGATGTAAAATAAATCTGGAATCCAGTATGAGGCAACTGGGGCTGTACAGCTCTATAGTCTAGTGATTTGAGGTATCCTACCTGAGATGCTTTAAAAAGCTGATGTTCAGAAAATGCTGAGCACTCACTCCCTGAAAATCAGGCCCCTCTAAGGTGTCTAAAGTAAGGTACCCCAAAGCACTAGTCACCCTTGAAAAATTGGGCCATGAAATTTTATTAATCTGTATGCAGAGAAGAAAAGGCAATGTAAGTAATGAACAAGGAGGTGCAAATTAATATGACTATCTGGCAAAATTATGTTAAAGTAGATATAACAAGGGGCTTTTAAACTCCATACACAAAAGTCACACTTAGTTTAAAATCTCACTGCAGAAATAAGGAATATATTTCTCTGAAAGCTTTTGCATTCTTTTATATGCGTATGCTTCTTGATTCTGGCTGTTCTTCTATCCCTTACTTGCCAGAAAATATGGCACATTTCTGAACCTATCAAGAGGATGCTTTGTTCTTCTCATATGAAGTGAAAGCAGTGATCTCAGCTGCTGTTGAGGAAATTTGGCTTTCAGAACAAACCTGACACTCCTACTTTATTAAGTGGCTGGGTCATATCACAGAGGAGAGAAAGAGAGAGTGGGGATTGGGAATCCTCCTTCTTTAAGGGCCATAGGCTAGTTTGTGGACTGCCTAAATAATTAAACTTTGAAGGAAACAAAGGGGTGGATTTTACAAGGTTCTAATCTCTTACAACTCCCCTTGATATTGATGGGCATTGAGAATAATCAGCACCTGATGAGATTGGACCCTAATTTCTTGCTCTCCTGACAGAAGCATAGTTGTGAGCTAGTTGTTAGAGTGAGTGTGGAGGTTCATAAAATGATCCATTAAGGCCACTTCATACAGTTTAAATTTGTCTGGAGTTACAAGCTACAGAGAAATCATATTATGGTGCATCATAGCCTACATAGTCTGCTGATATGTGATGGGGGAAAAGAGGCAGAAAGGGAAGACATTCTGAAAATTTCAGATGTCATAAAAATGAGAAATAAAATGAATAGGCTCAGTTTAGAACAGCTCTCTGATTTCTGTGTGGCAGGGGGCAATCTCTAAACTAACTCTTGTTTAATAGTTATAAAAGGCACATCCCCTTTTTTATTATTTTTTTAAATTTTTTGTTAGGACATTACAGATTTTACTTACAAATGTGCTTACATTTTAAAATATGGTACGTGTTAAACTTACAGAGTTGTCTTCCTTTTAAATAAAAGGAGCAGTTGATAGAAATACAATAAGTTAAAGTAGATTTCATTTGGATTATTTAAAAAAAAACAATAACTGACGCCATGGTTTGAATAGCCCCTTAGAAGAGGTTAAATATAAAGCAAGAAGACCATCTTGAACGTAATCTTGCATTTATAATCTATGGGCCATGTTCTACAATCATTACTCACATTGAGTGGTACCTTGCTTCTTGAGTAATCAAGCAAATATTACTGGCTTTAAAAATAAACCTTTTCCTACAAAGGCTAGAAAACATCGCTCACTACTGTTTTTGGCTTGAGAAGTTAATTATCCTTCACCTTTGAATAATTTTTAAAACAACATTGAGTCACTTCTGAATTAAATAAAAAAATTTTCGATGGGGCACAGCTGCTTAGCAATAGCAAACTCTAGTAGGGAAAACAAAACTATTTGATATTCATTGGAACATAATTGAAAGTCAGTCAGTTATTAAAAAAGACCAAGAAATAGGATCTGGAGGATCTTGTGTAGATACAGCATTTCACTTCTTATATACTTACTTCTGTGTGGTCCTCTACCATAAACAAAGGGAATCTTGAGTAGGAGGAGAGAGGTTATTTTACCTCTGTGATTGGCCCTATTGCGACTGCTGCTGGAATATGGTGTCCAGTTCTGGTGTTCACAATTCAAGAAGGATGTTGATAAATTGGAGAGGGTTCAGAGAAGAGCCACAAGAATGATTAAAGGATTAGAAAACATGCCTTACAATGATAGAAGCAAGGAGCTCAATCTATTTAGCTTAACAAAGAGAAGGTAAAGGGGTGACTTGATTACAGACAATAAGTATGTACGTGGGGAACAAATATTTAATAATGGGTTCTTCAATCTAGCAGAAAAAGGTATACCATAAGCCTGTGGTTAGAAGTTGAAGCTAGACAAATACAGGCTGGAAATAAGGTATACATTTTTAACAGTGAGAATAATTAACTATTGGAACAATTTACTAAGCGTCGTGGTGGATTCTCAGTCACTGAGCATTTTTGGTTAGCGTGCACAATATGAAACCCCTACATTTTTTGAGGAAGCTAGCCGTACTGGTACAAAATGAAATGCCTTTTGGCTGCACAGATATAGTGGAATGGCTTGCTATAACTGAATTAAGGCCACAGAAAATTTGCTTTTTTTTTTTTTTTTTTTTTTTTAAGGAAACCATCTTGAGCCGTGAATAATGAGACGTTAGAGAGCGTAACATTTTATGTTCACCATGCCCTAAGGGCTACTGATATTCCTCCTAGTCTCAGTGTTATCAGGCCTCAAGTTTCCAAAATATAACATAACCTCAGAATCCACAGTAGCTCCTGGCATAGAGGCTTAAAACTTGACCTTCTGGAAGCAAGACAAAACATCAGCAATGCCATTGTCAATACTCAGTCTGATTTGCTATAAACAGGTGTTCAGAGTTAGGAACTTTAACAAAAAAGTGTGAACAAGCCACTTGTTCCTGGGAGATAGTGTGCAGAGGGATGTGGCATTGGACAAGAAAACTATCTGCTTATTCTTGAATCTGTCTCTCCACATGCAAATAGGACAGGGAAGCATTTCAAGAAGATAGTATCCAGAACCAGCCTCCATGTGTCCTAATCTGCAAGCCTCCACTCCATGTACTAATTCCCTTTAAAGAATTCCCCATCACTGAATTCCCTGGAAGCTTGGAACAATACATGTAGCTCTGAGCCCAGTTCCCAATCAAATTGCCAGAACATGACACCATTGTATCTAATGCAGAATGGTTTCTCCATCTTCAAGTGACTTCTGCCACCCAAAAAATAAATGTGGCAAGCTGGGGTGCACGCACACCTAGTGTGGTGGCCGAGACATGTTTTCAGCAAAAGCGTTGCCGGGGAGCCAGCCAAGCAACACTCAGTGGCCGGTGCAACGGGATTGATTAACATGGTTACAGACTTTCAGACTGATTTCTGAGATGCAGTGGTGGCTTTAGGTCAATGTTATATTCATTTAGGTTTATAAGAGCCCCAATAGGTACCTATGCTATGTTGTCTTGGGCAATGCAGGCAGAAAGACAAGACACCAGAAATGTGGTTTAGCAAGGCCACAGCTTTATTAAACAATACATCTAAGAACTACTGGGCAATAACTCATTCAGTGCAGGTCATCCCTCCTATTGCAATCTGAATGGCTGCCATCATCCTCCCCACCCCAATAAATTGGTCCCAGTGTTAGAGAGCTTATTCCTTCACTCTCCCACTTCCCTGGTCCTTCTCACATGAACAGAGAGCAACAATACCCGAAGTCCGAAGGTGCAAACCATTCGATGTTTATTGGGGTGAACTTCCAGCAAGCTTAAATACAAGTTCCTTTTCCTTATTTCTGAATCCCAACTTACTTCCTGTTTGCCCCTAATTTATATAGTAATATTCTTAGCTATACCTTAACCAATCATTCTACTAAAATTTAACTAACCAATCCTAACATATTGTAACATGATTATGTAACCAATTATATCCCACCACCTTAATTAGTTTACACCCAGCAAAATTAATTATACAGCAGACAGGAACAATCACAGAACCAGACAGAGATTATACAGACAAACAATAGCAAAGTGGGAACTATAATGGCAAGACAATACAGAAGTGAGGATTTCACATCCCAGTATTGATAAGTGAGTTCTTGCCAGACAGGATGCTATCAAACTAAGTTTTCTTTTACATTTTCTAGGCACTTCCCTTTCTCTGGAGCTGATAGGAATACAATCCTGTCCTGATAGTGCCTAACAGCCCAATAGCACCTTTTTTCAATGTGACTAGGTTGGAATGTGAGGAGGTGACCGGTCGCTTCCCAGCTTATGGCTGCCTCTGCTGCTTAGCCAAAGGCCTTAGCCTAAGAACAGGGCCCCAGACTGTCACAGTAAGAGAAGGACCTTACATTGGCAGACAGTGATTTTGATTCTTTCTTTTATACCTCTAACTAGCCAAGTGATAAGAATACACCTAAATTCTTAAAGTACAGACCTTTACAGGCAGGCCTGAATATCTATATCCTAACACCCAGCACCATTTCATGCTCCCTATCACTCTCCCCTTGTATAAGGGATAAGAGGGTAGAGAAGATGGGGTTGTCTCCTCATTGTATCAGACATTAGGAGCTCTGCCCCACCTTCTTTAGGGGATACCTTCTCCTAATCCACTTCCAATTCCAGTTGATCAGGGAAACAGACCCCTTACTGAACAATCTGAACTGGGCACCTGCCAAGTTGTGCCAGTTGTGACAAAATGAGTTTTACAAGTGAACCTACCCCACTGAGTCCCTGCACTGCTGAGAGGAAGGTAAAAAACCCACCCCTCCCAGGCCAGTTTGGCAGTGAGGGCAAAATTCCTTCCTAGCCCCATAAAGGTAATTAGCATAATACCCACAGCAAGGCTGCCACACTGGATCCTACTCTAATTTCAAGAGAGGAAGGAGGGGGAAGCTCTTCTTCCTAGCACAGAATGGCACCCTTGAGCAGGCAGAAGGGCTTATAAGACCTCCCCACTGAGTATGTGGGAGTGAATAGGCTTATGTTGCACTCTGTCCTACCAATCAGCAACAGAGTGCCATCCTCCTCCTCTCTTCAAGCCCATGAGGAAGGGAGGGGATGCAGCAATCCTTAAAGGGGCAAAGGCGTTTTCTTTCCCAGACAAAGCCCCCCACCTCTGAGGCTGCAGAGGGGCACTCTGGGCTCTATTTACATTACAGTAAAATATACAACTATTTAGGGCTTTACAGGCTTATAACAAACACCTTGAATGCACCCTAGAAGCCTGTTTGCAGAGAGTGCAGGTCTTGGACAATTGTAATGTGCTCCTGATAAGAAACTCCTGAGTAGTAAACCAGCCACTGCATTCTGCGATTGCTTTAGTTTATGAGTGATCTCAGTGTATATCCCAAATTAAGCACTAAGCATATTACTGTTATCTACTCATTTCAAAGGGCCCAGTGCTGGGTCAGTTCCTGGTTGAGATAAGGACTAGAATGAGCTGTGATATCCAGTGGTTTGCCTGTCCTGGCAGGATTGACCAACACCTACTCTCCCACCACAAATTGTCAAAACATCAAAGTCCGGTATTCAAATTGCCTTCCACCTCCAACCCTATATGTTTCAGTATCTGCAATAGGACGAGCCTCGGGCTGAGCCTGCTGAGGAGGTACCAGTAGATATTTGCTAACTAATTACAGAAATATTTTTAACCAATCATAAACCAATATTTTGTTCTCTCTCTAACTGTTTGATCTGTTACATACTCTTCATTAGGCTCTTTGCTTTGTTTGATCACATTTTTAGACTAGCCTGACCTTTCCTGCTGTAGGAATGGCCTAGAAGTCACCCTCACTACACACAGCCAAAATTGCCATTTAATCCTCTTTGTTTGGCTTCTAGCTTAGAGTATGTGAATCTTTTTTTAGATCTCATCACTGTCTGTTGCACATCTTTAAATAAAATATTAATTTTCCACTAGCAAATAACAACTGGAAAATGATCAGTAAAGTTTGGCATGGTATCGTTGGCATGGTATTGCTCTGAACTGAATGAGCTTAGCGCATATCTCTCATTTTTATACTGAACATACTGATTGCCAGTGTGCTATATGCTTCCATCATCTGGTCATCTCCAAATGTAGTTTGAGACACAAATCCAAAACAGATACGTTTATTAACTTTGATATTTGGCCGCAGTTATGATTTACTATATATATCTATATATGCAGACACATGTCTGCAGAGTATTTTGATACAATACACATATGTAAATGAATGAAATCCATAGTGTATCTTTTTTATATAATGCATGTTGTAGTGTATTGTTTAAGACGTTGCAGAGACCCAGCTCTAAGTACCTTGGAGATATATAAAATATTGTTTTAAAGCCTCATGGTGGAGCTCCTCAAGGAATCTCTAATCAGTGGGAGTTAGGTGCCTAAATACTTTTGAGGATCTGGGATTGTGCTCTTTTCTTATGAGCCTTGAAATTAACTGGTTCCACTAGACTTTCTGGAACGTTGTTCCCAGATAAAAAACCATTTCTGTTAAAATTAGGTTAAAGTTTAAGGGTATGTAGCTGTAATTTAGGGATTAAAATCCTTATAAGAACACTGGAGTTATACAAAACCAAAACCAAACAACTGCTAGAAACCTATGAAATTCAAATTTAAGGTCAAATTTAGCATATGCCCAAAGGTTTGAAAGTATGGTAATATCCCAAAAGCCATAGCTCTGCCTCCACAGTGACACCAGCCTCTTAGTTTCCCTTCTTTGCTACCTTTCTACCTTCTTTGAAAGATTTATTTTATTCTAAGGACTTTTAAAGGGCTGAGAGAGTGGGGTGGAGAGAGTTGTATTAATTTAGATGTAATATATAGGCTAAAGGTATTAAGGTAACTTTGTTGCTGTCTAAAATTAAATTGTATTAAATAAGGTCTCTGAGGTTTAGTATATGGAGACGTTAGCCTGCCTAGTACTATTTAGCAAATACACTATTAAAAACCCTTTTAACTTCTTCTTAAAGATAAAGAAAAGAGGGAAATACAGTTAAAATATTTGAAATTTAAAGCATTAAATTAAGCTTTCATTTTAACAATATTTTTTTCCTTTTAGTTGGAGAGAATTTTAGAGGGGAAAAAACCCTGTGCTTGACTGTATTTTTTAGATGGTATTGAAGATGGTAATAACTCTTTTTGGGTAAAAGAGATGAAATTAGTTGAGATGAGCTGGAGCTGTTAAAGTCTGATCCCATGTCATCTCAGGTTGTGTTTGGGATTCAACTAGAGGCAGCAGAGGTGACAGTGTCAATTGGGTGCCACTTTGTGGCCTGGTCTGGTCAGGACATCTCAGGATTAGGCTGACAAAGGCCCAGAGTCCCAGGAGACAGTGGTGATGGCAGTCATAAGGCTGACACTTGTCTTAGTAGCCTCCATACTGTTTTCTGTTTTCTCCCCCCAAAGTTAGGGTGACCATATGTTCCGTTTTGGTTTGGACAGTCCCTTTCTTAAGCCTTGTCCTAGCCGTTCTGCCTTTTTTGGCAAAAATGGGCATTTGTCCCATTTTCTCTTGCCAACTTGATCAGGGGTGTGTGTGCCCTCTAGGTTATTGTGATATTTATGAACATTTATATACTTTTTACAGTTGACTCAGAGTTAGGGTCAACTTATGCCTACAGTAGTTTTAAGCCATCTTTGTGCTCTCTGCAGATTGTGGGTTGTTTCTTCTTCCCATCTTAACCTGGCTAAAGCAAGCCACACTTTTGCTTTAGATGTTGATTAAGAAGAGTGGTGGTGTATTTATGTTTAGTCCCTCAAGGAAAAGTCATTCTTTGCATTTACTTTTCTGTTTATATAATAATGCACACCAGAAAGTGTTTAAGCTCATGATAGGGGTAGAATCCTGTCAAGTTCCAGTAGCCTTAAACATAGCTATTACATGCTCGCTTTTCTTTATTGAGGTAGAAACATTTTGAACTTGGGAAGTTCAAAGCAAGAAAGAGTGGTGGTCTGTGTTCAGAAAGGCAGTGCAGTCCTAGCAATTGTAGCATACCTGAACAATAAAAGCAACTGTATACAATTAAGATTTCAGCTTAACATTTGCTATTGGGTGTTCTCACATTCCAGCATTTGGTGAAAAGTCAACAGGGTTGGCTATTAATAATACTGATCTCTACTTGTGGGGTGTTTAAGAACAGCTGATGAAATGGTTTATGTGCTGAGGAACTCCCTTTTAATTATTTGTAATGGAATATATCTATCTGTCTAGCTGTTACAAGTAAATTTATGTCATTATACTCCCTTAAATGATTAACTAGAAGCAAAAATAATTCCTATTTACCATATAGTTCATATACTACAGTACAGAATAGTGCTTTTTATCCACTGTGTAAATAGCCCTTAAATATAACTCCTGATCAAATAACAAAGCTATTAGATAAATGTGCCCATACCCATTTTTAAATGTAATAATTTTCAGCAAGTTAATTATTCCTATATGTAATTCATATGTCTTCATCATGTTCTACAACAAATTAAATACCTTTATAAACAGCTATGGTTAAGCACAGACTATTTTATCATTTGGGCTGAATTTTCTGAAGCATATAGAACCATGTCATCTTCTGAGTTATCACAACGTTAAGCTAGGAAGCAGCTGTATATTTATTTTGATTTATGATCTAGTAATAATTTGTAAGTGTCAAAAAACATACAGATAAACCCAATATATGTTTGTTTTACTCTAAACCAATAAAATACAGTACATCAATTGTCTAGAAATCTAGATATAAATATATTTTAAAGAAATCTTCTTAAGCACCAGAGTAGGAAGCTAAATAATTCTTGAATCTATTTTTTAGTATTTAACTTTAAATTGCATCATGCTATACATAGAAAACAATGTCTACTTTCCATTTTAAATGTTACTATGTTTAAAATATCTTATTTGAAGCTGTAAAGTATCCTTCTAAAGATACAGCTGGCAATTTGTAGACTAGTAGTGATGCAATGGAAAGAAAATTATTTCTAGTCTTGTTAATAAAATGATGCCCTAGAACAAGTATACATCACATCTGCTCCCATTCTAATCCACAGTTTAAAAAAAAAAAAAAGTAAAAGCCCAGTGACTTCATTCTGGATAAGGCCAAAATGTTTTTAGTTTGTGTTTTGTGAGGACTACTTATTTGTGTTGGGTGATGAATTAATATATTTATTGTGGCTTTTATTTGGCTGCGGCTTTATTTTACTTGGTGGCCCTTTTGAAAATTCTGGTTTTAGTTCTATTCTATCTGACCTATGAAACTTTTAAAAAGTAAAAATACATTTCTGATGGGTTCCCCCTGGGGTGCCACCTGGAACTGGCCCACCAGCCTGAGCCCCCTGACCCACCAGCCTGGGCTCCCTCTCACACCGTACTGCTGTGACAAGCTGCAAAGCCCTCCAGCCTGCACTTTCGCCAGCATACATACAGGTAGGGACACACCCAGCTGCAGTTACATGCATGCTCTCTGACAAGCTCTGCATAGGAAGGCTACAGCTAAGGCAACTCCCAACTTCTTAGGCACGCATCTCCTCTGGAGTGTAAACTCAAAATTATGCTGTCTTGTGCTGCACAGGGAACTGTACAGCATAAGCTCATAAAAAAACTGTACAGCGTAAGCTCTGTCCCTCAAGGTGGAGAGGAATATGCAACAACCTTTGCCCCTGAGTTATGATTCCCACACACTTCACTCCAACGCACTGGTTTAGATAAAGCAAAAACAAGTTTATTAACTACAAAAGATTTTAAGTGATTGTAGGTGATAGCAAACAGATCAAAGCAGATTACTTGGCAAATAAACAAAAAATGCAAACTAAGCTTGATATACTAAATAGATTGGATATGAATAGCAGAGTCTCACCCTAAGAGATGATACAAGCAGACTGCAGATTCTTAAGGGGCAAGCTGCACTTGCTTAACAGTTTGGAATCCCCAGATGTTTCATGCACAGGCTAAAAATCACTTTACCCTGGGTCCAGCACTTCCCCCAGTTCAGTCTTTGTTTCTCAGGTGTTTCCAGGAGTCGTCTTGTATGAGGAGTGAAGAACACAGACCAGATGATGTCACTCCTTGCCTTATATAGCTTTTGCAAAGCTTTGTTTCCAGACCAGTCTGTGGAAAAATACTGACATCCCCAGACGGAGTCCAGAGACATGTGGTCTCATCACATGTCCTTGTAGGGTCATAGCAGCTGTTACTCGGAGGCTGCCTGTAGCGTTCTCAGAAAGGCACCCAAGATGGGAAATAAGCTTCTCCTAAGGTCTATTTTTTTTCCCTAATGGCCCATTGCCCTGAATGGGCCCTTCCCCACTCACTATCTAGACTGAAAACATCTTGTCTAGTGGGCGTTATCCAGGTGTAACTACATTTGAAAATACAGATACATAGTCAATATTCATGACTTCAGATACAAAAGTGATACATGCATACAAATAGGATAATCATAGTCAGCAAATCATAACTTTTCCAATGACCCCTCACATGACTGATCTTGCATAAAATACATTATAATTATGTCACAATCATATTATCATAATATCACTGTGAAGGATATGGGGTGCAGTGTCACAACATTATTTTAACAATTAGTGTGTTAGAAGTAGTATTAGCCTTCAAAAACTATTGGGTCAAATTTCTGTCCTTCCTAATAATCCTGGTGAGTGTGTTGATTGTAAGTGTTGAACATTTTTTTTTTCTCTTCCAGGTATATTAGAAAAAACATGTTTTTATTCAAATGGGAGTGAACTTCTAGCTGCTGGTGGCAACATTCGAACATCTGACATTCCTTTTCCAAATATTGTTGAAAATGGTTCGGATGTGGTTCCCACTGTGGATCTCAAAATGCTGCCATCATCCTGGACCCAAAGTCCTTTATCTCATGTTGATCAAATGCACAAAAACTTAAGTATGTTCAGGCAGGGCTTACAGGAAGATTCCTTGGCTCCTATTACACCAGCCCCACCACTTAACCCCACGACTACAGATGTTGGTATTTTGACCAGAGCCCCTGAAGACAATACATGGTCATTTTCCAGTACAGAGGAGAAAACTCTTTGGTCCACAGATACATCCATCAAGATCACAGACAGGATATCCTCTCTACCTACGTTAAGTTCTATCCATCCAGCTGCTGTACAAGAAATGAATCTGAAAAAAAGTAAGATGATATTTTATTTGACTCTATAACTAATTATGACACAAAAAGTACAAAAAATATACAGGTGGTATTGTGATTGGAATACTTTCCAAACCCATGAATTCTCAGGAATAGAAGTCAGTTCTAGATAGTTTTCAACATGCAGGTTCTGTATCTTAAGGAATCAATTTATCAGAATACATAGTCAGCCCTGATGAGGAAGAGACATGAACCTCCTTTATGGTTAAGTAACTCTTACTGAGACTGCTGTTTGGTTGGTTACATATTGCATATTGTGACAACTATGCATGTTTATCTTGTCTGAAAGTGAGTTATTGCAGATTTTAACCCCGTGTTTTAGACTGAGTTCTTTCATACTTCAGTGATTTTGAAAGTCAGTTTAGGCCCCCATTCAGTAAGATGGATTAAAAACATGTTTAACTTTAAGTGCATGAGTAGTTGCATTGAAGTCAATAGGCCTACTCACATGCTTAAAATTAGGCACAGTGCAGAATGGGGGCCCTAATGTTAAGGTTACATTTTTTCGTATCTTATTGGACAAATACCTGCTCAATTTGAAGCTAATAGAATATGTATTTGTAAAGAACCTATCACATTTGTGGGGACTCTAAAGAAATAAACAACAAAAAATAATATTGAAGATATGATGGTCAGGTTTTACCATTATGACAGCAGCTACTGGTGCAATACCGTAACATTATGGTAATTTTATTAGCAGAGTTTGGCGGGTTAGGGGAGGGACTGCAAGGTATCATTTCTGCATAGTTTTCTAAAACACAGTGGTACAGTATTAAACTGACATTGAATGCTTCCTTTTACTTTGATACCACTGCCTTGCTATTGATCACCTGATACCACAAAGGTATCTTCACAGAACTGGAATAAATCAGCTATCATATTTCATCAGAGATGAAATGGTAACCAGAATGATGTGAGAATGGCAGTCTTTTAGTAATGCCATGGTATTTTTGAGAACTTCTGTAGTGGGAATAGAGAGACAGTGTCTCATGGTTGTAACTGCTTCAGAAAGATCTATACTACTGGTTATTTTGAGGAGAATGATGTGTACCGTACTCTGGTGCCAGGCATTGTGGCTCGTTAAGCAGTAACATCCGATACTGATTTATCTGAAATTTTTAATCATTGTTGTATTATTCAAGCTGAGCTGATGTGATTTTAGAATGTCACATCAGAAAACCTTTAGTGTAAAATTTTCATGTGAGATACAATTTATATCTTCAGCACTGAGGGCTCCTTTATCTGCTTTTCTCTTCTTCAGCACAACAGAGGATAAACCCTTGCTAAATCCAAAGAGACATTTTCAAATCCTATTTCCCTTTTCCTCCTACAATGACATAAAAACAGGGAAAGCTTCTGAAAAAGATGGTTGTAGTAACCTCTCCTATGGAAAGGGGTGGATGGCTGGGAGCTCTTATTTTTCTTCTTGAGTAAGTTTTAGGAATATATTACACACTGTTGTCACAGTTCAGAGCAAATGCACCTATATTTCCCCCTTCGTGGTCCACCAAGGGCACCCACTCTAGGCTCCTGGCTCCTCTGCTCTCATAGAATCATAGGACTGGAAGGGACCTCAAGAGATCATCTAGTCCAGTCCTCTGCACTCATGATAGGACTAAGTATTATCTAGACCACCTGGACCTGTCACCTCTCTTGGGTGGAGATCAGCATCTTTCTCTCTCCTGACCGGGTTTTTGGCAGCCTGCACAGTTCCCTGCCTACACTGTGATGTCTCCATCAAGCCAGAGTAAATGGGACAGAGTCTAAACTTTGCTTTCTTTCCCAGGGCTATGAACAGCTGTAACTGTCAGCAGTTACAAGTGAGCACGTAGCTCTTTATAATCAAACACACTTATTCTTGAGGTGAAAGCATTGTAGAGAAAACTTATTAAAACAATAAAAGAACCTACATGCGGGTCACCCCAGCTTCAGCCTCTGGCTCTGGTTGGTGTCAGTCCTTCAAAATGCACAACTGGGGTTTTCCCCATGGTCATAATTTCATAAATGTCTCAGATTCAGGACCAGAGCAACCATTTGCTTTATAGTGCTTGGGCCTTTGATTTTGGTCTCATATTACAGGTGATCAGCAGACAAAGACCCTCTCCTCAAGGCATAGCTTCAAAAGGCACAATTCTTGCATAAAGAGTTTGGGAATTTGCATTAACCTCTCCTTAGGTATTTCCCAGCAAATCCACTTCACACATATTGTCCCTCAAATCCATTCTATTCATGGCAAACAGACTAGCAAATTGTTCACTATAGTCTTTTGATCATCCAGGCTTTACATCACATCTACCCCCCTAGAGAGGTTACATCAATCCCAAGTCACAATAGTACATAACCTTTGCACTTAGAACAATGGACCCCAAAGATACTTAAACTTAATTCAAGAAGGTTTCTCAAGGATATTGTAGGAAATTGTCATATCTGTCACAACTGTCACTCACAAATCATTCTTGTGGCCTATTTGCTTAACTTTTCCCAGGGCTAACTTGCTGTAGAGAGGAGATGATGCAGATTCTTTTCTGTTGTATGGACAGTGGTTGTGTCACGAATCTGTGGTAGAGCTCCTCCTTTAGGAACTAAGTGGGGAGCACATATGTGTGAGTCCAATTACTCCTACTCCAGTAGGTGTATAGAGGTGTGTCTTTCTAGTGCAAGGGTGGGCAAACTACGGGCCACATTTGGCCCATCTGCTATTTTAAACCAGCCCTCAAGCTCTTGCCGGGGAGCGGGGTTGGGGGCTTGCCCTGCTCCACATGTGCCGTGGCTCCCGGAAACAGTAGCATGTCCTTCCTTCGGCTCCTACATGTAAGGGCAGCCAGGTGGCTCTGCATGCTGCCTCTTTGCCCCAAGCACCATCCCCACAGCTCCGATTAGCTGGGAACCACGGCCAGTGGGAGCTGAAGGGGCGGTGACTGCAGATGGGGCAGCATGCAAAGCTGCCTGGCCATGCCTCCGTGTAGGAGTCGGAGAGGGGAACATGACGCTGCTTCTGGGAGCTGCAGGGGCAGCGCCTACAGATGGGGCAGCGCGCAGAGCTGCCTGGTTGTGCCTCCGCGTAGGAGCTGGAAAGGGGACATGCCGCTGCTTTTGGGAGCTGCTTGAGGTAAGCACCGCCCAGAGCCTGCACCCCGTCCCCCTTCCACGCCCCAACCCCCTGCTCCAGCCCTGATCCCTCTCCTGCCCTCTGAACCCCTCAGTCCGAGCCTGGAGAACCCTCCTGTACTCCAAACCCCTCATCCCTAGCCCCACCCCAGCGCCCGCACCCCCAGCCAGAGCCCTCACCCCCTCCCACACCCCAACCCCAAATTTGTGAGCATTCATGGCCCGCCATACAATTTCCAAACTCAGATGTGGCCTTGGACCAAAAAGTTTGCCTGCCCCTGTTCTAGTGGGCTGGCTCTCAACCCTCTTTCCAAGACCTCTTGGCTGTTTCTTCCCCTCTCAGGCTCCAAGGTGAAACAACAAAACAGCCCACAGTCAGCTAACAGGGTTAAATAAAGGTATGAAGGAAAAGCAAGGGGGAAAAAATCTGTAGGCAGCTGTCATCAGGATATGGGCCTCTCTTATTGCAGAGGGCCCTGGGTGTATTGCAGAGGGCACTTCAGATTTCAGAATAACAGCCGTGTTAGTCTGTATTCGCAAAAAGAAAAGGAGTACTTGTGGCACCTTAGAGACTAACCAATTTATTTGAGCATGATAAGGTGCCACAAGTACTCCTTTTCTAGTTCACTTCAGAGTTCAGCACAAGTATCAGTCTTTTTTCTCTTTGTTAGTTCTGTGAGGGCAGAGGCTCTACTGGCTGTCAGCCCGTTCTTCAGGGCTGGAGAAGCTCAACAGGTTGTTTCACAGGTAATCTGAAGGACACAGAGCTTCTGTAACACACTGTCTGAGATCCTGATTACTTTCTGGATGTAATATGTTCTCCAATTGCTAGTCTTCTCTTCCCACAATTGAAAACACACATGTGCATGCCCACACTTGCATCCTATGGGTCATTTTACTGATTTACTTTATTTTGCTACTATGTCTCTGCACTGATCAAAAGCATAGAAATATACTGGGCCATTACAGATTTGGAATGAGATATTTCTTACAAATGCCATTATTGACAGTTTAGCAACAAAACAAACAAACCAAAAACAAACTTCAAACATAGCAGCTTCTAATTTAACATAGAGCAAAATCATAGTTTGCTACTCACTGATGCTTATAATTTTTCTTATTGAGTAAGGTCTTGTTCTTCTACGTTAGGAGGCAGTCAAGTATCAGCCCTCCATTTTACAAATAAGTTAACTTCACAGAGAGTTTGGAATAATAATACAACCTTCTCTTTCATTTCAGTTTGTGTTCAAGAGGAAAAAGAGACTTACTAACCTTTCACTTTTTCCCCTCGTAGGCAATTAGAAGTATACAAAATAAATAAATATCCAACGTTCAAGGCACAAATTTTAGTAAGTTTATCAGTCCCATCATATATTGTCCCTCCAACTAAGCTTGTGACTTTAATTCACTACAATTATTGTGCTAACTCATGGCTCCTTATTGTGCTTATTTAGTTTCTAGATGATCATCTACCTAAATAAATAGTAGTGAAACAATGCTCAGAACAATATATTTAACAGACTCAGATGTACATTGGAATGAATACTATATGTAGTATTATGAATACATAATTGCATACACCCCCTCACAGTAACATTTTCACTTGCTCATGTGTCTACACTCTTCAGCTTTTTGGCAGTGTGCTGTGCTGCTGAGTGGGAGACTTTCCGGTTAGAACAAAGCTGGTTTTGTACCTGTTGTTTTCCCTGCCTTTATATGACATCTGTGTGTATTTAGAATTATAGATGTAGCACCTTAACACCAATTTTTATGTAAAGAACAGAAGTCCTTTTCAGCCTTGAGCCAATCAATGTTCCTCCTTGTGCATATGTTGTACATTTTTACATTTTGTGGCTTATAGTTTAAACAGATGCTCATTAACAAAATATTAAACTGTCAACTGGCCAAGTGGTTAAGTATGAAGTAATATGCCAACGGTGGCACAATACTCCCTAGGAATGGCAGGACTGAATGCTAGTGGTACTGTAAATTAATTGGCTGAGAATGGTATTATTTCCTTTTCAAACTTGCCACATTCTTTCTTTCTCTCTCAAATACACAGGTAAAATGAATTATCTGTTTGTTTCAGTAAAGAGTATTTGTGGCTATTGTGCTAGAGTACCAGGTAGATTAGGGTTGTCCGGTTGTATGCTTATTTTTTTGGCCTTTATACCAGTTTACTAGATGTATGCCTTGGCTTTATTAGCTAGTGTCTGCTTCTGGCAATTGGATATTTGTGACTTACAATAAGACTTGGTCTACTTCATGCTTTTGCATGATCCACTGTAGATTATAGCACATCCAGTAAAGTAGGATGTGGACATAGACTCATCATTAATGTACCAAGCAGTGGCAGATTAAAGATTTTGCCACCCCTAGGCCCTGAAATAATTGCTGTCCCCCCTCCCCCGCTCACCTCTGATCCACCTCTGCCTCCTCCCCTGACCGCGCCGCCGGGTCCTGCTTCTCTCCGCTCCCTGCCAGTGCTTGTGCGTGAAGCAGCTTCGTGAAGGAGGGAGAAGAGGGGGGAACGAGGCTTGCTAAGGAGAGGAGGCGAAGCCGGGGCGGGGATTTGGGGAAGGGGACCAATAGGAGCAGCGAGGGGGCGGGGAATGGGTGGAGTTGGGACGGAGGGTGCGAACCGGCGCCGGGGAAAGCAGCCTCTGGCTGCTATTATAAATTTGCCGCCCTAGGCCTAGGCCTTGTCAGCCTAGGCGTTAATACGCCGCTGGTACCAAGGTAGAATCCAGAATATCAGTCACAAAGCCTGAAGTCTTAGTATTGATACATCAATTTATGGTTCATAACTACTGTCATGTTGCATAGAAGTATTTGGAGAGTACAATATTCTCATGTAAACAGCAAAGACAGGTCATGTCTTTCAATCTGAATCTCTTGCTGTTTCTAACATTTTTTTCTTTTCTCACTGAAAACTTTTGAAGTCCAAGAACAAAATAAAAAGTAAATACATTGTAAATAAGAATAATTTGGGAACAGGAAATTTGAGGTGATGATAAATTAGCCATAGCAGCTGAAGCTTGAATATCTAATAAACTGAGCCTTGCAAAATTATCATGAAAATTTAGTAGCCCAAGCACAAAATCTATTTACGTGAACTTTGTCATGATGATTGATAAAAACGAAAAAATTAATGGTTCTATTTTCTTATAAAATAAAAAATTCTTTGTCTTGGGATATGGGATAATTAGAATTTTCATGTCTGAATAAATGCATAACATATAATATGGGGGCCTCCTTAGATGTACTGAAAGCAGTCTTGGCCTGATTTTATGGGAATATATGTTTGCTGTAATCTGCATAAGTAACATGGAAAGATCTAAAAAAGCCAAGACTGAGGAAAGCTGTCTCTACTCTTTAGACAAATGACATTAAAGAAATAAAAAGACTTTCTGTTTGAATGCTCATACTTCAACTACTTCACTCCAAACTCCTCGAGGTTTACAAACCTCCAGCCTGCAAATTATTTGCACAATTTAAGTGTGGCTCTACTCTGAAAAGTGACTGTGTAAAATTTTTCATATTTATTGTTTCTCAGTGACATCCAGATTAAATCTACTCAATATACATGTAAAAAGAAGGTTTTCCTAACTGCCAGTTCCTCAAAGTCTGAAAGCCAAGCTGTATTCTCTTTGGCTTGCACATCACCAATAATAAATATTCTGCAAATAGAACTTTAATTAACAATTCCTGTTGTTGATATGAGACCCAGAAGACAGCCCAACACACTATCCCACAGAACTGAATTGGCTCTGTGGTACTAACGAGTGATAAATATTAAATGTTTTTTGTCAGTGAATAGATAAGATCCAGAATACACACAGGTCTTTCGAGTGAGAAAATATTGTTTTCCAATTGCCACTTTTTTCATCATAATCACATTTTAAGTTTGAAATCCGCTATTAATATAGATATATTCTAAACAGTAAATGATCCTTATAGAAACTGATCAAAACAGTTATGCGCGTCTCTCTTTATATTAAAGCATAAGGTGACAAAATAGAAAGAACAGCGTGTCCTATCCTGCAAAACATTTGCAAGAGATTTAATCCCCAATCTTGCAAACTAATATGTTTGCTAACCTCTTAATTGCTATGCCTGCACAGAGCCCCATTGACTCCATTGGGGCTTCATGTGGGCAGAGGGGTCAGTTTGCATGAATGAGCTTGCAGGATCAGGACCTTAGTGTGAACCTGTCAAATATGCTTGCATATTGTTGTGCACATAACAACAGTGTGTTATGTGAGATTTTAATTTTACATTTACAATGGCTTATAAAAGGAGATGTTATCTAATAAATCCTATCTTGAATGAGATTAAGTTATTTTTTCCAATCCCTCTCCTTCCTGGGAAGTATTGGACATTGCAGTTTGTTTTTATTTTATTTATTGTATTTTATTTATATTTATACAATTGAAAGGGTAATTATTTTACACTGTAGATGCCTCTGATAATTAAGGGTGAGATTTTCAAAAGTAATCAGGGTTGGTGAAAACTCTACTCCTGCTGAAGTCAAGGAGAGTTTTACCATAGGCTCATTCAGAGGAGAGTAGGCCACCACTGAGCACTTTTGAAAATATCACCCTAGAAGTACAATGTAAAGTATGTAAAAGAAAGTCAGCAGCAGCATCACAACATTTGCCCTGAAGATCAACAGATCTGGGCTACAGTATTGTGGGCCAGTGGGAAGAATGTTCCAAAGGAAAAGGTCTTTCATAGAAACTTCTGTTAGCAACCTCCTCTTGTTTTTTGTTCAGTGGAGGTCCAGATTGAGTGCTTCTACAGAATTCAGTTGTGGAATTATGGCCCAGGGAGGGTGATGATTGGTGAACCTCAGGCCATTTAGGAGTTTGTAGATCAATACTAGGATCCTAAATTTCTCCTGAAAAAGCCAAAGGAGGCATTGCAGATTACAACATCCAGGCTGAATGTACTTGCAGTGCTCCAGTTCCCAAGCAGGCTGCTGCATTCTGCCGTAGATTTAGTTTCTGAATAGATTTAAGGTACCATCCCAGGTAGAGCACATTACATTAGAGTTGTTTGGAGGTAAGGATGGCATGAATTACAGTGGTAAGGGTGCGTCCCAAAAGAGAGGTCATGACATCCTCCAAGACATAATTATAAAAAGTACCCTTGGCTACTGGTAAATGGTGACCAACCCCTGGTAACTGGGAATCCAACAAGACTCTGTTTAGACAGCTCACTCCTTCCCTACTTGTAGCCTTTATGTCTCTACTCTGAATCTTTATGTTGTTAACAAAATATTTGTCTTTGTTATTCCGACTATAAAAATATGAAAACACATTCAACTTATTCATAAATGATCTGGAGAAAGGGGTAAACAGTGAAGTGGCAAAGTTTGCAGATGATACTAAACTGTTCAAGATAGTTAAGACCAAAGCAGACTGTGAAGAATTTCAAAAAGATCTCACAAAACTAAGTGATTGGGCAACAAAATGGCAAATGAAATTTAATGTGGATAAATGTAAAGTAATGCACATTGGAAAAAATAACCCCAACTATACATACAATATGATGGGGGCTAATTTAGCTACAGCTAATCAGGAGAAAGATCTTGAAGTCATCGTGGATAGTTCTCTGAAGACGTCCACGCAGTATGCAGCGGCAGTCAAAAAAGCAAATGGGATGGTAGGAATCATTGAAAAAGGGATAGAGAATAAAATGGAGAATATCTTATTGCCCTTATATAAATCCATGGTACGCCCACATCTTGAATACTGCGGACAGATGTGGTCCCCTCATCTCAAAAAAGATATACTGGCATTAGAAAAGGTTCAGAAAAGGGCAACTAAAAGGATTAGAGTTTTGGAACGGGTCCCATATGAGGAGAGATTAAAGAGGCTAGGACTTTTTATCTTGGAAAAGAGGAGACTAAGGGGGGATATGATAGAGGTATATAAAATCATGAGTGGTATGGAGAAAGTGAATAAGGAAAAATTATTTACTTGTTCCCATAATATAAGAACTAGGGGCCACCAAATGAAATTATTAAAACAAATAAAAGGAAGTTCTTCTTCACTCAGCACACAGTCAACCTGTGGAACTCCTTGCCTAAGGAGGTTGTGAAGGCTAGGACTATAACAGGGTTTAAAAGAGAACTGGATAAATTCATGGAGGTTAAGTCCATTAATGGCTATTAGCCAGGATGGTTAAGGAATGGTGTCCCTAGCCTCTGTTAGATGCCCCAGAGGGAGTGAACCTGGCATTGGCCACTGTCGGTAGACAGGATACTGGGCTGGATGGATCTTTGGTCTGACCCAGTGTGGCCATTCTTATGTTCTTATGTATACATTAAATAATTAAATTGTATTAATATAACCCAGTCCTCATTTTAATTTATTGGAAACATATCCGTAAGGCATTGCATTTGAGTATCTGTGTCTCTTCTTCAGCAAACATATTTGTAATTAAAAAGTTTAATTTCTCATGCAACAGCTTTAAAAATACCTTCAACACTCAATCCAGCTTTCTGTGGTGCTGGAAATAGACCCCCAGCTCCTTCAGAAAAACACAGAATGAAATGAATCTTATAATTTATTTCTTGGAAATGTATCCCCATATATGGCACACTAAAGACTTGTAAAATTAGGCTGTGGCTAGATGAAATACAAGGTATGGAACAAATTACAGCTCAAATCAGCCAATCTCAGGATCAGTTTGAGGAAAGATGAGATTTAACAGATCATCTGCTCACAACATATAAAAGAACAAAAAAAAAAATTAGGCATAAAACCTCAGCCCTGAACTAAAATATGAATACAAAATAATTCTAGTCTTCAAGGAACATACCCATACCAAGTATCTGAAGGACCTACTCACATATAACGATACTGCACCAACTCTGCACATAAAAACTGAGTCGTCTGAGTGTCTGCCTTTGTGATGTGCTCCCCAAATTTTAACAAGGTGCTGCTTCGCAACTTTTCTCCAAGCAAGATATGTGACCTATGGCAGGAAGGGAGTGCCACGCAGCCTTTCTCCACCCCCATTCTGCTCCAGTCCTGGTCCCGCTCCCAGCTGCATCCCTGGCTCCCGGCCTTGTGCCTGGCCCTATCCCCAGCCTCAGCACATCTCCCAGCCCTGCACCAGCCCCCAGTGTCGGCCACTGGACACGGCTCTGTTCCTGGCCTGGGGCCGAGGCTGGGAGGAAGGCAAGGAGTGGACCTGCACCTGGCTGTGGGCCTGAGTGACAGCCTACACTGCATCCTGGCTGCGGCTCCACTCCCGCATCCAGCCTTAGCCCCTAGTCCCGGCCCCCTTACTCCTGTCCACATTCCCTCTCACGAGCTGTGGCCCCACTCCTGGTTTCAGGGGTGGTGGTGGCTTGGACAGTGGTAACTGTTGCCATAGACAGTCTCTTTACTTTGCTTATGACTGGCAACACTTTTACAGTACCAATCTTTCCTATTTGGACTATCCACAGAGGCAGAGTCTTTACCAGAGTTCTACTGGTCACAGTAGCAACCTTCAGACAGGAAGAGAAACATATATACCCTTTTTAGACAATCAGCTGATCATGGTCCTGTCAAGAGGCAACATGGAAATGAACATCCTGAGGTCAATAAAGGTTTTGGAGAATTACAGATTTATAATAATTGGAGTATAAAGTTAAATATTCACTGAACTCTACCTTCACCACCAGATAAATAATAGATACCATCAGGCATAAGGTATTCATCTCCATGGAACATCAGTGGAATTGGGATAGTATAAGGGACATAAGAGGGAAACAGAAGTGACCATTCAATCTCAAATTAATTTTAGGGATGCCAGTTTTGTGTATGTGCATGCTGCAGTAGTTCCGATCACATTCAAGGCTTATCCATATCTCCACGATCAATGAGGGTAGAGATCCCACAGGCTGCATCTAGCTCTCTGAAATAGTGTCCAGAAAAGGACAGATTAATAATGTGGTACTCAATCAGCAAAGCTAGACTAGATGGTCCTTGCAATATATGCCAGTCTGAGAGGATGGTGAACACAGTTGACCCTGCTCCAGTAAACATGGTCCCAAAAGAGAGATTATAATACAGCATCTACTTGTTGGAGCTCAGAGCAGTCTGATATGGCCTAAGAACACTAGCTCACTTTGTGCGAAATGAGTCTTACTAGACAATGTTTCTGTCATAGCCCATAAAAGGAAACAAGATGGCATGTGGTCTGCAGCACTTTTAAAACAAGCTCCTCTCTTACTGACTTGAGTGGCACAAAACCTTCTGCCATTTTGCACCCTTCATGTCAAAGTCTCTGACGAGGAGCAGGGATACTACCATAAATCAAACTGTGATGAGGTGTGCATACCCCACACTGGACAAGAGAGAGTTCACTCTACATTATGGGTGGTGGAAGTCCCACCCCTCAGACTGGGTTGGCCATGCTCCAACTGCTGCCTCAGTATAAAAGAGCCCAGCTCATTCTAGGCTGACCACCACGGGGAGAACATGCTTGTGGGAGGCTCCAGGCCAGGAGCTGCTACAGCCACAGACTGCGGGAAACCAGAAAACTTGGGGACCAGACTGGTGAACTGCTATCTCCAGTGGATCACTGGGAGTCAGACTCCCAGGGATTTACCCCCGCAAGGGAATCTGGAGACCCTGACGCTGTATGGACTGCTACCTCAGGAGATGTGGTAGGAAGTGGTCCAGGGAGGTGGAGGGAGTGGTATCTACCACTCAAACAAGGTAAGCGTGTTGTTGTAGGATTCGCCACTGACTGGATGACCATCAATCCTGTTGCCGACAGGGCCCTGGACTGGGACCTGGTGGAGAGGGAGGGCCCAGGTCCCCCTAGCTGGCCGCCACCCACTCGTAGGTGGTGGCCCACTTCCCTCTGGGCAGTAGGCCACGCCAGCCCTGACTCCAAGGGCAGCTGCATAGACTCTGGTCATTAGGCTGCACAGCCCTGACCCAGAGGGCAATTGGATAGACTTTGGGCACTAGGCCATGCAGCCCTGTACTCGAAGGCTGCCATGTTGACTCCGGCCTCTGGGCTGTGCTTCTCTCAGCCTAAGGACAGTTTGATAGACTGTAACCACGGTGGCATCGCTGCCCCTACCCAATCCTAAGGAGGATGGGGTGTGCATACCACATGACACGAACAAACGTAGGAATTGCCTTACTGGATCTGACTTGTGATTCATAATCCAGTATCCTGTCTCCGACAGTGGCCAAACCCAGTGATTCACAGGAAGCTGTGAGGAAACCAGGAGCAGACAGGGGTGGGATAATCTGCCTCTCCTGAAATCTCATCCTAATCTCTAATAGTTAGAAATTGGTTTCAAATCTGAAGCAATAGGTTTTATATCCTTTGCAAAAAGGATAGTGGTACTATCATAACTCTAATGCTTTTGTGCTAGGTTCACCGGGGGAAGGAGACCAAAGCCCTCAGGTAAGTGGGGAAGTGGGATACTGGGAGGAAGCAGGAGCGCGCGAGAGGGCAGAGCTCCTGCCTCATACTGAGAAAGAGGGATGATCAGTGAGTTATCTCAAGTGCCTATACACAAATGCAAGAAGCCCGGGAAACAAGCAGGGAGAACTGGAAGTCCTGGCACAATCAAGGAATTATGATGTGATTGGAATAACAGAGACTTGGTAGGATAACTCACATGACTAGAGTACTGTCATGGATGGATATAAACTGTTCAGGAAGGACAGACAGGGCAGAAAAGGTGGGGGAGTTGCACTGTATGTAAGGGAGCAGTATGAGTGCTCAGAGCTCAAGTATGAAACTGCAGAAAAACCTGAGTGTCTCTGGATTAAGTTTAGAAGTGTGAGCAACAAGGGTGATGTCGTGGTGGGAGTCTGCTATAGACCACCGGACCAGGGGGATGACGTGGATGAGGCTTTCTTCCGGCAACTAACGGAAGTTACTAGATCGCAGGCCCTGGTTCTCATGGGAGACTTCAATCACCCTGAAATCTGCTGGGAGAGCAATACAGCGGTGCACAGACAATCCAAGAAGTTTTTGGAAAGGGTAGGGGACAATTTCCTGGTGCAAGTGCTGGAGGAACCAACTAGGGGCAGAGCTCTTCTTGACCTGCTGCTCACAAACTGGGAAGAATTAGTAGGGGAAGCTAAAGTGGATGGGAACTTGGGAGGCAGTGACCATGAGATGGTTGAGTTAAGGATCCTGACACAGGGAAGAAAGGAGAGCAGCAGAATACGGACCCTGGACTTCAGAAAAGCAGACTGACTCCCTCAGGGAACTGATGGGCAGGATCCCCTGGGAGAATAACATGAGGGGGAAAGGAGTCTAGGAGAGCTGGCTGTATTTTAAAGAATCTTTATTGAGGTTACAGGGACAAACCATCCCGATGTGTAGAAAGAATAGTAAATATGGCAGGTGACCAGCTTGGCTTAACAGTGAAATCCTTGCTGATCTTGAACACAAAAAAGAAGCTTACAAGAAGTGGAAGATTGGACAAATGACCAGGGAAGAGTATAAAAATATTGCTTGGGCATGCAGTAGTGAAATCAGGAAGGCCAAATCACACCTGGAGTTGCAGCTAGCAAGGGATGTTAAGAGTAACAAGAAGGGTTTCTTCAGGTATGTTAACAACAAGAAGAAAGTCAAGGAAAGTGAGGGCCCCTTACTGAATGATGGAGACAACCTAGTGACAGAGGATGTGGAAAAAGCTAATGTACTCAGTGCTTTTTTTGCCTCTGTCTTCACGAACAAGGTCAGCTCCCAGACTACTGCACTGGGCAGCACAGCATGGGGAGAAGGTGACCAGCCCTCTGTGGAGAAAGAGGTGGTTCGGGACTATTTAGAAAAGCTGGACGAGCACAAGTCCATGGGGCCGGATGCGCTGCATCCGAGAGTGCTAAAGGAGTTGGCGAATGTGATTGCAGAGCCATTGGCCATTATCTTTGAAAACTCTTGGTGATCGGGGGAAGTCCCGGACTACTGGAAAGAGGCTAATGTAGTGCCCATCTTTAAAAAAGGGAAGAAGGAGGATCCTGGGAACTACAGGCCAGTCAGCCTAACCTCAGTCCCTATAAAAATCATGGAACAGGTCCTCAAGGAATCAATTCTGAAGCACTTAGAGGAAAGGAAAGTGATCAGGAACAGTCAGCATGGGTTCACCAAGGGCAAGTCATGCCCGACTAATCTAATTGCCTTCTATGATGAGATAACTGGCTCTGTGGATGAGGGGAAAGCAGTGGACGTGTTGTTCCTTGACTTTAGCAAAAAAGTTAAAGAAGTATGGGCTGCATGAATGGACTATAGGGTGGATAGAAAGTTGGCTAGATTGTCTGGTTCAATGGGTAGTGATCAATGGCTCCATGTCTAGTTGACAGCCAGTATCAAGTGGAGTGCTCCAAGGGTCGGTCCTGAGGCCGATTTAATTCAATATCTTCAGAAATGATCTGGAGGATGGTGTGGATTGCACCCTCAGCAAGTTTGCAGATGACACTAAACTGGGAGGAGAGGTAGATACACTGGAGGGTAGGGATAGGATACAGAGGGACCTAGACAAATTAGAGGATTGGCCAAAAGAAATCTGATGAGGTTCAACAAGGACAAGTGCAGAGTCCTGCATTTAGGACAAAAGAATCCCATGCATCGCTACAGACTAGGGACCGAATGGCTCAGCAGCAGTTCTGCAGAAAAGGACCTAGGGGTTACAGTGGACGAGAAGCTGGATATGAGTCAACAGTGTGCCCTTGTTGCCAAGAAGGCCAATGGCATTTTGGGATGTATATGTAGAGGCATTGCCAGCAGATCGAGGGACGTGATTGTTCCCCTTTATTCAACATTGGTGAGGCCTCATCTGGAGTACTGTGTCCAGTTCTGGGCCCCACACTACAAGAAGGATGTGGAAAAATTGGAAAACGTCCAGCGGAGGGCAACAAAAATGATTAGGGGACTGGAACACATGACTTATGAGGAGAGGCGGAGGGAACTGGGATTGTTTAGTCTGCAGAAGAAAAGAATAAGGGGGGACTTGATAGCTGCTTTCAACTACCTGAAAGGGGGTTCCGAAGAGGATGGCTCTATACTGTTCAGTGGTAGCAGATGACAGAACAAGGAGTAATGGTCTCAAGTTGCAGTGGGGGAGGTTTAGGTTGGATATTAGGAAAAACTTTTTCACTAGGAGGGTGGTGAAACACTGGAATGGGTTACCTAGGGAGGTGGTGGAATCTCCTTCCTTAGATATTTTTAAGGTCAGGCTTGACAAAGCCCTGGCTGGGATGATTTAGTTGGGGATTGGTCCTGCTTTGAGCAGGGGGTTGAACTAGATGACCTCCTGAGGTCCCTTCCAACCCTGATATTCTATGATTCTATGATTTTAATGCAGCCTTTTGTCAATTATTTGCCAATGGAAGATCTGTTACCTTTTTGCATCACTGAAAGCTGCACATCTTTTGGATTCTCTATTAAATTACTGAAGCATGAGAGCAAAAGATATACTATCACAAGACTGGTATCCCTAAGCATGTTGTTTTCACTCTGAAAGGCATTAGGGCAGTGTAAATATATTGTAACTACTTTCCGTTACAGGGCTACCACCTATCTCAATTTTTCCAGATAGTAACAGTTTTGAAAGGACAGCTCTGTGTTGCATGCAGAACCATTAGAGTATCCCAAAAAATATTTTGAGCAACATCATCACAATTTATGCTGAGTGAGCATGAGCTGATATTTTGGGGGAGATTGAAGTGAATGCTGGAAAATCCTTATTAATGTATTAAGTATTTATACATTGCTGTAACTATACTGAGTAATTGAGAACAGTTCTAAGGTGAGATGGTTCTTGTTTTTGTTTTTGTTTTTGTTTGTAAATCAGGAATTCCAGAGCAGTGGTACATAGACTATTAGAAGTCCACACAATATTTGGTGATGTTTTATGGAGAGCTGGTTAGTCACATGGCACTAACTCACTGTTAGCAGTATCACTATATTACACCTAGAGGCCCCAGCCAAGATTTGACCCCCATTGTCCTAGACACTCTCAGATCAGTCACAAAGTCTCCACTCAGGAAAGATTCCAATCTAAATAAATAGGTAGAAGGGGAAGAGACTTTCCCAAAGTCACACTATAGGTCCACTGCAGAGTGAAGAATGGAATCCAGGTCTTCTAACTCTCAGTTCACCATCATACCCTTTAGACCACAGTGCCTCCCTGTTTCTAGCTGCTTAATCACATTAAGGGAAGTGAAACATACATTCAGTACTTTTCCACCATTACTTTTCCATGTAAGCAATTGGGAGTGGGAGGGGATGTGGTCTGCACAATAACAAACGGGAGACAAGAACATCTATATGACAATCTAGTGAGATATGATCCATACTATGAAAATATTTGTGAGCCTCTCTCTTCTAAGGGAGAGTTTCCCCTTAAATATATTCTTATTTCCTTGTTGTGGTATTTATATGCCTAAACTGCTGTGGAGCAGGATGAGGAGAATTGTTTGAATTGATTATGAGGATTTTGCAACAACTCTGCCTTTTCTTGTGCCCATTAGTTATTCAGTCATCGTGCATAGGCTTTTATCTAAAGTGTTGTATTTCTTTATCATCTTCCACATTATTTAGTCATTCCTACAACCTCACAGAATTTGGAACCTGCTTGGAATGCCCTCCCTTCTTCAGCTACAGTCACCTCTTCCATGAACCACTTTATTCTTCTAAATGTTGACTAATATTGTACGTTGGTGCACACATTACATTTCAAGATACCTGCAAATAACATAGGCCAACATTTTCAAACTTCGCCGCCTATCATGTAAGGTGACTGTTCAGGAAAACACTTGTGCATGGTCTAAAGCGATCCCTACTCAAAACAGCACTTAAGCATATCTAAAATGCTGTCCTGGGTAGGGATACTTTCTTGAACTGGGGCCAAGCATATCCTGGTTACAACACACATTCATTACGTCAGTTAAATAAGTAAAAATCCATCTGCAGTGTTTGTATTCTACATGTTCCAGCATTATGCCTGAGAACCGAAAATTAAATTGGGTAGAAACTGACCATAAACATAAGTGAAACTATTTAGGTTATTTTCATGGTCTAAGATGAGAAGAATGCAAAAAGTAAATAAGCAGCATAAAGAGGAAATCGTACATTTGATTATTTTTAAGTGATGTGTGTTTGAATAATCTAATATGTATAAGTAAGGCCATTTTTAAACTGTAATTTGAAACATTACTGTGTCCCTTTTAACTGCAGGAAACGAGTGAAATCTGAATTGAATAAATTAAAAAAGGAATGTGATGGAAGTGAAAAATATTGAAATATAAATTATATGTCCATGGATTATGAGTACCAGTCACTTTATTCGGGGGCGGGGGGCGGAAATGTATGAACAAGGATATGTAAACTGTAAAGGAAAATAAGAGACCTATTCAAGATACAAGAGGACTGTAAAAAATTAGAGAATGAAGTTGACATAAAAAAGGAAATGATAGAAAAGGCAGAGATGGAGAATGAAAAGAAATATATTTACATAAGAAGATAAGTTATAAAAAGAAAAATTCCCACCACTTACAGAACAAAAAAAAGCCTGGGGAGGAGACAGCAGGGGTCTCTAACAGATGGCAAAAATAATTTAAACACCAAAGCACTTGACATTGCTGAAGAAATTAAATGTATTCTTTTTCTCATTATTTTACAATGGCAAATGCAGGGCAGATGTCAGAAAGACACACATTTTCTAGAGTCTGAAGTGGAAATACTAGAGGAAACCCAAACAACTAATCAAGATATTACGGTACCCTTTCAGTGACTGACAAAACCAGACAGATGGCCTCCAGGGAGGAGTATAAAAATATTGTTCAGGCATGCAGGTGTGAAATCAGGAAGACCAAATCACACCTGGAATTGCAGCTAGCAAGAAATGTTAAGAGTAACAAGAAGGGTTTCTTCTGGTATGTTAGCAACAAGAAGAAAGCCAAGGAAAGTGTGGGCCCCTTACTGAATGAGGGAGGCAACCTAGTGACAGAGGATGTGGAAAAAGCTAATGTACTCAATGCTTTTTTTGCTTCTGTCTTCACGAACAAGGTCAGCTCCCAGACTGCTGCACTGGGCAGCACAGCATGGGGAGGAGGTGACCAGCCCTCTGTGGAGAAAGAAGTGGTTCGGGACTATTTAGAAAAGCTGGAGGAGCACAAGTCCATGGGACCGGATGCGCTGCATCCGAGAGTGCTAAAGGAGTTGGCGGATGTGATTGCAGAACCATTGGTAATTAGCTTTAAAAACTCATGGCGATTAGGGGAGGTCCTGGACGACTGGAAAAAGACTAATGTAATGCCCATCTTTAAAAAAGGGAAGGAGGAGGATCTGGGGAACTACAGGCTAGTCAGCCTCACCTCAGTCCCTGTAAAAATCATGGAGCAGGTCCTCAAGGAATCAATTCTGAAGCACTTAGAGGAGAGGAAAGTGATCAGGTACAGTCAGCATAGATTCACCAAGGACAAGTCATGCCTGACTAACCGAGTTGCCTTCTATGACGAGATAACTGGCTCTGTGGATGAAGGGAAAGCAGTAGATGTGTTATTCCTTGACTTTAGCAAAGGTTTTGTTAGTCTCCCACAGTATTCTTGCCAGCAAGTTAAAGAAGTATGGGCTGCATGAATGGACTATAAGGTGGATAGAAAGCTGGCTAGATTGTCTGGCTCAACGAGTAGTGATCAATGGCGCTACGTCTAGTTGGCAGCTGCTACCAAGCAGAGTGCCCCAAGGGTCGGTCCTGAGGCTGATTTTGTTCAATATCTTTATTAATGATCTGAAGGATGGTGTGGGCTGCACCCTCAGCAAATTTGCAGATGACACTAAACTGGGAGGAGTAATAAATACGCTGGAGGGTAGGGATAGGATATGGAGAGATCTAGACAATTTAGAGGATTGGGCCAAAAGAAATCTGATGAGGTTCAACAAGGACAAGTGCAGAGTCCTGCACTTAGGACAGAAGAATCCCATGCACTGCTACAGATGAGGGACCGAATGGCTCGGCAGCAGTTCTGCAGAAAAGGACCTAGGGGTTATAGTGGACGAGAAGCTGGATACGAGTCAACAGCGTGCCCTTGTTGCCAAGAGGGCTAACGGCATTTTGGGCTGTATAAGTAGGGGCATTGCCAGCAGATCGAGGGACATGATCATTCCCCTCTATTTGACATTGGTGAGGACTCATCTGGAGTACTGTGTCCAGTTTTGGGGCCCACACTACAAGAATGATGTGGAAAAATTGGAAAATGTCCAGCGGAGGGCAACAAAAATGGTTAGGGGGCTGGAGCACATGATTTATGAGGCGAGGCGGAGGGAACTGGGATTGTTAAGTCTGCAGAAGAGAAGAATGAGGGAGGATTTGATAGCTGCTTTAAACTACTGGAAGGGGGGTTCCAAAGAGGATGGATGTAGACTGTTCTCAGTGGTGGCAGGTGACAGAACAAGGAGTAATGGTCTCAAGTTGCAGTGGGGGAGGTTTAGGTTGGATATTAGGAAAATCTTTTTCACTAGGAGGGTGGTGAAGCACTGGAATGGGTTACCTAGGGAGGTGGTGGAATCTCCTTCCTTAGAGGTTTTCAAGGTCAGGCTTGACAAAGCTCTGGCTGGGATGATTTAGTTGGTGATTGGTCCAACTTTGAGCAGGGGCTTGGAGTAGATGGCCTCCCGCGGTCCCTTCCAACCCTGATATTCTATGATTTTATCCCCAAATTGTGGAGGAAGTGAAAAATTATCTTCATAGGAACATTTTGAGCAGATATAGTTAAAACTTCTTTGAAGGTTCCTCTCAGGTATTGGACTATCTATGGTACTCATGTCTTCTTTACCTCTGTGCAGGGCTACTGTAATGTACAGTATCTGGGATAGGAGCCCAGTGGCAAAGTAAACTGATGAAAACACGTCTCAGTAGCACTGCTCACTCTGCACTGTCTCCTGGTCAACTTGTGGTTCAATTTAAGTGCTTGGCTGCAGTAAACACCAGAAATCACTAGGATAATTGCAATCAAATGGGACACTGCTGCAGGATGGAAGTCTTGAGGCTGGAGAACGGTCATCCTTAGCAGTAAGCCATTGGCTATGGTGTTCTTTACCAAAGGAGGGCAGGTTTCTAACACCTTTAATGTGCAGTGTAAGATGCCAGTCTTGGTACAAGTCTTCCGTGATCATGTCAACTGCTGCATAGCCCAGCAGAGTGCTTCCTGGAGACAAGTCAGAACATGACATGAAGAAATCAGTACAAACGATGGAGAGGTGAAGATTACACTTGAAAGGAATTGAAGATTTTTAATTTGTGACTCCTAGATATCACAGTGACAAGCACATTAAAAATATCCAGGACAAACACTAAGAAAGAAGATGTACCAGTTTATCTAGACATTAGAAAAAAGGTCCACTAGAATCTGTGGATGAATTTAAATTTCATCTGCTTTACAGAAGTATCTCATATCATTTTTGTAACTATTCTTTTGTGCATTTGAATTTGTGTGTGTGTTTCAGGTTTCTTAAAATCTGCTCCTCCTAAATTCAAATGTTTGTACAACAGTTCCATAATTTACCTTTCCGAGAGAGTAAAAAGAATGAAAAAAGCATTCTCTCTTACTTAATTATGCAGACATTGGCCATTTTTCTCTAAAAGGCTGCACGTGTTTTGTCATTTCCCCCTTAACATTGTATTGGGATTGTATGCTACTTTTTAAGATGGCTTGGTGTTTCTGCTATGGTGTTATATCCCTTAAAAGGGAATGAGTGCACAGATTTGTTGGGATTCTGAAATAAACACAGGAAAACATATGGAAATGTATTCAGAGTTTAATATCAATCGTACATTCAGCCCAGCAACCAACTTCTTTCTTTTGTTAAGAAAGTGAGGCTACAGTTTCTGAGAATTCTGGAATGTGAAACTCTCATCTTATTTTGAACTCAAAGCCCATATGAAAAAAATTGTATAGAGTACATTTTCATTGTAATATAGTTGATCTAAACATTGCTATTTTAATTAAGGGAAAAACAGTTTGCAGATTCCCCTGATGGTAGTGTAATAAATTTTAATCTCAGACAAATGGCATGCATTGTGGCGCATCACACAAAAATCATACGGCAGGGGCTTTTCTTGAGTTATGCAGCAGGCATCTGAAATGAGAATCTGGTCCAAAATGGACTGCACCAAGGGAAATTCCAGACTGGAAATAGGCCAGGAGGGCTGTCTGTCTTTTATTTTGACAGGTATGAAAAATGTACAAGATATCATAGAGATCCAAATGAAGTACTATAATTTGGGAAGAAGAGAATTAATTTTGGAAAGTAGTTTTGTTCAAAGACCAGACCCTAGCTAATATGTCATACTCCTAGTTGATCTGGGCACCAAAGGTAAAATCCCTGCAAGCTGCATGGAAATTTTTTAAAGACACCATAATAGAGGCTCACCTTAAATGTATATCCCAAATTAAAAAAACATAGTAAGAGAACCAAAAAAGAGCCACCATGGCTAAACAGCAAAGTAAAAGAAGCAATGAGCGGCAAAAAGGCATTGTTTTAAAAAGTGGAAGTTGAATCCTAGTGAGGAAAATAGAAAGGAGCATAAACTCTGGTAAATGAAGTGTAAAAATATAATTCGGAAGGCCAAAAAAGAATTTGAAGAACAGCTAGCCAAAGACTCAAAAAGTAATATCAAAATATTTTTTAAGTATATCAGAAGCAGGAAGCTTGCTAAACAACCAGTGACGCCACTGGATGATCGAGATGCTAAAGAAGCACTCAAGGACAATAAGGCCATTGCGGAGAAACTAAATCAATTCTTTGCATTGGTCTTCATGGTTGAGGATGTGAGGGATCTTCCCAATCCTGAGCCATTCTTTTTAGGTTACAGATCTGAAGAACTGTCCAAGATTGAGGTGTCATTAGAGGAGGTTTTGGAACAAATTGAGAAACTAAACAGGAATAAGTCACCAGGACCAGATGGTATTCACCCAAGAGTTCTGAAGGAACTCAAATGTGAAATTGCAGGACTACTAACTGTAGTCTGTAACCTATCATTTAAATCCGCTTCTGTACTAAATGAATGGAGGATAGCTAACGTGATGCCAATTTTTAAAAAGGGCTCCAGAAGTGACTCTGGCAACTACAGGCCGGCAAGTCTGACTGCAGTACTGGGTAAACTGGTTGAAACTATAGTAAAGAACAAAATTGTGAGACGCATAGATGAACATAAGTTGTTGGGGAATAGTCAACATAGTTTTTGTAAAGGGAAATCATGCCACACCAATCTACTAGAATTCTTGAAGGGGTCAATAAGCCTGGGGACTAGTGGGATCCAGTGGATATCGTGTATTTAGATTTTCAGAAAGCCTTTGACAAGGTCTCTCACCAAAGGCTCTTATGCAAAGTAAGCAGTCATGGGATAAGAGGGAAGGTTCTCTTGTGGATTGGTAACTGGTTAAAAGATAGGAAACAAAGGCTAGGAATAAATGGGCAGTTTTCACAATGGAGAGAGGGGTCTGTACTGGGACCAGTTTATTTAACATATTCATAAATGATCTGGAAAAAGGGTTAAACAGTGAGGTGGTAAAATTTGCAGATAATACAAAACTAATCAAGATGGTTAAGTCCCAGACAGACTGCAAAGAGCTACAAAAGGATCTCTCAAATCTGGGTGAGTGGGCAACAAAATGGGAGATGAAATTCAATGTTGATAAATGCAAAGTAATGCACATTAGAAAACATAATCCCAACTATACATATAAAATGATGGGGTCTAAATTAGCTGTTACCACTCAAGAAAGAGATCTTGGAGTCATTGTAGATAGTTCTCTGAAAACATCCACTCAATGCGGCAATCTAAAAAGCTTACAGAATGTTGGGAATCATTAAGAACAGAGTAAATAATAAGACAGGAAATATCATATTGCCTCTATATAAATCCATGGTACGCCCACATTTTGAATACTGCCTGCAGCTGTGGTCATCCCATCTCAAAAAAGATATATTAGAATTGGAAAAAGTTCAGAAAAGGGCAACAAAAATTATTAGGGGTATGGAATGACTGTCATATAAGGAGAGATTAATAAGCCTGGGACTTTTCAGCTTGGAAAAGAGACGATTAACGGGGAGATAAGATAGAGGTCTGTAAAATCATGACTGGTATGGAGAAAGTAAATAAGGAAGTGTTATTTATTCTTTCTCAAACACAAGAACTAAGGGCCACCATATTAAATTAATAGGCAGCAGATTTAAAAACAAACAAAAGCAAGTATTATTTCACACAACGCACAGTCAACCTGTGGAATTCCTTGCCAGAGGATGTTGTGAAGGCCAAGACTATAACAGGGTTCAAAAAAGAACTAGATAAATTTATGGAGGATAGGTCCAAAAATGGCTCTTAGCCAGGATGGGCAAGGATGGTGTGTTAGAGGGCTTATTCCTTCACCCGCTTTCTTCCCTGGTCCTTCTCTCATGAACAGAGAGCAACAATACCTGAAGTCCAAAGGTGCAAACAATTCAATGTTTATTGGGGTGAACTTCCAGCAAGCATGATTCCAGTTTCCTTCCTTAGTGTCCCCCTTCCCAGCTCTGACACCACAGAGCCTTACCTGTGTCCCTGTTCCCATTCCCCCCACTTAGCAAAACATGATTCCAATTCCCCCATTCCCATTCCCCCCTTTTCTTTCTGATTGACTGCAGCCTATATAGTAAAACTTGAGTTCTGCTTAGCTATACCTTAACCCAGTGGTTCCCAAACTTGTTCTGCAGCTTGTGCAGGGAAAGTCCCTGGTGGGCTGAGCCAGTTTGTTTACCTGCCGCGTCCGCAGGTTCGGCTGATCGCGGCTCCCAGTGGCTGTGGTTCACCGCTTGAGGCCAATGGGAGCTGCTGGAAGCAGCACGGGCCGAGGGATGTCCTTGTCACTGCTTCCATCAGCTCCCATTGGCCTGGAACAGCGAACCATGGCCACTGGGAGCCGCGATCGGCCAAACCTGCAGACACGGCAGGTAAACAAACTGGCCCGGCCCGCCAGGGGCTTTCCCCGTACAAGCGGCGGAACAAGTTTGGGAACCACTGCCTTAACCAATCATTTTACTGAAATTTAACTAACCAATCCTAACGTGTTGTAACATGATTATTTAACCACTTATATCCCACCACTTTAATTAGTTTGCACCCAGCAAAATTAATGATACTGCAGACAGAAACAATCACAGAACCAGACAGAGACCATGCAAATAAGCAACAGCAAAGTGGGAACTATAATGACAAAACAATACAGAAGTGAGGATTTCACAACTACATCTATAAAGACATAAGGGTTTCCCAGCTGTGTCTATTGATAAGTGAGTTCTTACCGAACAGAAAACTATCAAACTAAACTTCTTTTTACATCCTCTAGGCTCTTCCCTTTCTCTTGAGGTGATAGATCAGGTCACCTTTCTAACAGCCCCAGATTGCCTTATTTCAGTGTGACTAGTTTGGAATGTGAGGATGTGATCATACACTTCCTAGCTTATGGCTGCCTCTGCTGTTTAGCCAAAGATCTTAGCCTAAGAACAGGCTATCAGACTGTCACTGTTATACCTCTATAACTAGCTAAGTGATAAGAATACACCTAAATTCTTAAAGTATAGGCCTTTGCAAACATGTTAGGATATCTATATCCTAACATGTCCCTAGTCTCTGTTTGCCAGAAGCTGGGAATGGGCAATGGGATGGATCACTTGATGTTACCTGTTCTGTTCATTCCCTCCAGAGCATCTGGCATCAGTCACTGTCAGAAGGATACAGAGCTAGATGGACCTTCGGTCTGACCCAGTATGGCCATTCTTATGTTCTTATCTTAAGCAAAAGAAACCCAGAGTCTTAGGCGTGTAATTGTAACAGAACAGAAAATAATGGGTTTATATAGCTGCTTTCACACTGTAGATCCTTCAAAGCTATAAGGGCCAGATTTTTAAAATGAAAGTATGAGGTGTTTTCAAGTTACTTTAAAGATTCAGATTGAGAAACCTGTCTCTATGGTGGTGGTAGAGCTTCATTTTATGGAGGGTGAACAAACACCCTCTTCTCCGTTTGGGGTTCAGCAGATATGCTCCTCTGAGGCTCCAGAGATACTAGGGGATTTATGGGTTGCCGCTCATGAGTTACACTCAAGTGGTGAAGTCTAGTGAGGAAGTGCTGGGGCCACTACTGGAGCTGGATGTCCTTCCCATTCATTAGGGAGAGCTCTGCTCAGGCTGCAGACCCATTTCTCTTTCAAAGATCGGGGCTGAAATCTTGGCCCTATTGAAGTCAGTGGGAGTTTCTCTCTTGATTTCAGTGGGGTCAGGATTTCATCCAGGGACACTTTTTTTCTTAAGTATAGTTCTATACTGAAAAGTTACTAAATAAAATAGCATTGTGCTGTTCCATGTTTGCCTCTTAATGACTCAGTGTAAAATTTGCTCAATTTACAAATAAAAATATGATTTTTTCTGACACCCCTACAAACTACATCTCTGATTTGAAAATGAAGCTAAGTCCTTTCATTTTCAAGCATCATTACCAGTAATAAAAATCCTTCATGCCAAATTATGTGTACTCTTACAACTCTCTATTCTATTGCAATTGTGTACCTAAGACTGATGTGTTTGTTTGCTGCTTATCAACTTGGAGCATAATACTACAATTAGGATCTAGGCCTCTGAACACAACGGCACACCCCAATAGCTTTAATGGGTTTCTACAGACGTAAATGAGGGCATAATCTGACCTGCAGAATCTTTATTACTGATAAAGATGCATGAAGAGGAAAGAGTTTAGTTTCACTTTCAGATCCTAGGTTATGTTTGCAGGATGGCAATTGGAAAATTCATAATTTTATTTGTGAATTGAGGACATTGATACACAGTCAGTCAGATGCAATAAACACAGAACCACACCAACTGTACACATTCAATTTTTAGAGTAAAATTGCTCTTTTAATGTCTCATCCGAAGGACAGCAGCTCTAACAGTGCAATTCAGCTGTCCTAACCCTGCTGCACTGCAGTGTGTAGTGTCTGTAATGATAGTAGGAACTTTGGAGGAGAAACCAAAGTTACCCATAATGTTGTACGGGGGAAAATCATTATGTAGTGAGTCTTATCAGCAGAAGCACATTGCATTTGCTACATCACTTGGAGCCAGGCAGGCAAGATAGGAATACTTGTCTCTACAGTTCTCAACAATAACTTAAGTGTTTACCGTTATTTAAAGTCCCCGATATCTTTTTTATGGTATAATAGCTGCGTGGCAACAGCTATTACATGGTGTCAGAACAAAGCTAAAAGTAAGAAAAGAGTAGAAAACATCTGAAAAATGATCTGACTTAAAGCCTCTAGGAAAGTTAGTATTTGAAGGAAATGCAGCAGAAAACTGGAGAAAGTGGAAGCAAGGGTTTGAGCTGTACAGCACTGTGAGTTGTGCAGACAAAAAAGATGAACAGCTGCAAACAACATTATTTCATCTTGTGGCAGGTGAAGAAGCAAGAAAGGTATTTAACACTTTTCAATTTGACAATTCCACAGATAAAGAAAAAATACAAGTCTGAAAGAATAAGTTTGAGGCCCATGAAGAGAGGAACACATTTTTCACTAGAAGTCAGTCAGAAGAGGAAAGCATAGATCAATATGGGACTGATTTAAAACTGGCAGCGCAATCCTGTGAATTTAGAGAACTGTGTGACTCACTCATTAAAGACTGCATTTTGTGTGGTAATCAGACTCGGTGCAGGTTATTGATGGAGACAATTTAACCGTTGAACGTGCATGGACATATGTCATGCAGATGGAATGACTGCAAAATTGTCTAATGAACTGGGTGAACCTGAAAAACGTGCACAAGTTGCAGTGTAAGCCCACCTTTTAGTAAGCACCCAGATATGTGGTCATGGACTGGAAGGCATTCTGCTGCTAATAAAAGCCTGCAATCAAGTGACATGAAAAAAGAGCAGTCAGAAGTAACTAAGGGTTGTTATAGATACAGTGATAGCCATGCCATAAGGAATTGTCCTGTGTATGGGCAAGAATGCTGAAGATGGGGCAAACACAATCATTTTGCCAAAATGTGCAACTCTGGAAAGGTAACGTCCCGGTGCAAACAGATGTTTATCCTCACAGAAACCGACGAGCACTTGCAGGATCTGTTTCTCAATATGCTGAGTACGGAGCCTCCCAAGAATGAGTGGATTGTGAATTTGCTCATTAATGATCAGAAAACTGTGAGTTTTAAAATTGATAATGTGGCATAGGTCAATGTGATGGTCTGTACTGTCAAGTTATACAGCACTTTAAGGACCAAACCACTTTGCAGCTCAGTGATCCAGCTGTTAACCTGCTCAAGGGACAAACTGCAAGTATGTGGTAAATGCAGCTTATATTGTGAGTATAGGGATAAAAAAGCATTGCTGGAATTTCATGTGATGGAATTGATTCACAAGTCATACTGGGCTTATGGGTTGTGGCAAGTTTAAACTTCGTGCAAAGAGTCAATATTGGTAAAGAAAGCGCCATAAGGTAACTGGGATACATTTAAAGACTACAAGGATGTATTTGAAGGTGTAGGAAGCTATCCAGGTATGCAAATCATAAAGATGAACTCACTAGTACTATCAGTAATTCATGCGCCTTGTAAAGTTTCAGTGGCCTTAAGGAACAAAGCAGAAAAATAATTGCACCATATAGAACAGCTGCAAGTAATAACGAAAGTGCAAGAACCTACCAAATGGTTTAATTCTAGAGTAACTGTAGACAAACCAGGTTGAGATGAAATAAGAATATGCTTGGATCCAAGAGATATGAATAAAGTGATATAAAGGGAACATTTCCAATTGCCTACAGTAGAAGAAATCACCAACAAGTTAGCAAAAGCTACAGTTTTCACTCTCTTCGATGCCAGTAGTGGATTTTCTCAAATATAGCTGGATGACAAAGTTCTAGACTCTCTACATTTAACCCACCATTTGGCAGGTACCGATTCATTGGATTTCCTTTTGGCAGCTATTCAGCTCCTGAAGTGTACCAACAGACATTTTACTCCTGGGGGAATTCTGCGCCACTGCACAATGCAGACTTTTCCAGAAATTAACGTGCGTGCAGAATTTCCTTTCCCACACAGAAATGGCTGCCATGTTGCTAGCTGCCACCAGGGGCCATTGGACCCGGCAGAGCCCAGCTCGCACATTGAAGACAAGGACGGGGGGAGGGAACTGGAAGGTTCCCAGCAGCTGCAGTTCCCAGCACGTCCTGAAGGAAGGAAGCAACGGTGCCCAGGAAACCCAGGTGTCTGGGCTAGGGGGCCCATGGCTGGGCTATGAGTGGGGAGGGGGTCGGGTATCTGGGTCATGTGGGCCCCACAGCTGGGCTCTGGGGGGAGGGGTGTGGGTATCTAGGTAAGGGGGGGCCCTGTACCTGGCCTCCTGGGGGGAAGGGGAGCAGGTATCTGGGCTGGGGGGGCCCCGCAGCTGGGCTCTGGGGGGAAGAAGGTGCAGGTATCAGGGCTGGGGGGGGCCCTGCAACTCAGGGTGGGAAGGGTTGTGGGTGTCTGGCTCCCCAGCTAGGCTTGGGGTAGGAGTAGGGGTGGGGAAAGGGGCAGAGAAACAGGAACTGGGTTGTCAGAGGAGGTTCTTTAACTCTCTACTCCTGGGGGAATTTGTGTGTGTCTGTCTGTATTGTTACAGACATACTTGCTGATAGGTATTTTGAAATAAATTACCAAAATAATTGAAACTGGCTTGATTATGTAGTGTTGTTTTGACAAATAAAATTTACAGAATTTTAAAATATTGTGCGCATAATTTTTAATTTTTGGCACAGAATGCCCCCAGGAGTAACATTTGAAGGTCTCAAAGGTGTTGAATGAAAGGCTCAAGAGAGTTCTAGATAGGTGTCAAGAAAGGAGCCTGTGACTGAACAAAACTAAATGCAAATTGTCTCTGACAGATACAATATTTGGGGCATCACTTGACAAAAGAAGGTCGAACATCTGACAACTCAAAAATTGCTGCTATAACTGAAATGGCTGCACCAACCTGCAAAGCTGGATTGCAAAGATTTCTTGAAAAGGTTACTTCCCTTGAGAAATATATCCCAAACATGGCAACAGTAGCAACTCCTTTAAGACAAGTATTGGGAAAAGATGTTGAGTTTGCCTGGATGCCAGTACGTTAAGTGGTATATAAACACTTGAAAAAATTACATATGGTACACTTGTGCTGAAGTACTTTAATGTCAAAGAACCAATTACTGTGTCAGTGGATGCAAGTTCTACCAGATTAGCAGCTATGTTGGTACAAAACAGGGCTCCTGTTGCTTTTGCCTCGAAAGCTCTGACAGCTGCACAACAGAACTATGTCCAAACAGAAAAAGAAATGCTGGCCATAGTATTTCGTTGGTTTCATCAGTTTTTCTATGGGGAAAAATTAGCTGTGGAAACAGACCACAAACCTCTGGAGGCCATTCAGAAAACCTCTTGTACAGTTCTCCACCAAAGATTCAAAGATGATTGCTAACACTCCAGATTTATCAACTGGAAGTTGGATACAGACCAGGGAAAGAGCTAGCAATTGCTGATGCTTTATCCAGAGCATACATGTTGCATGGTGAAGGAGTAAATTTGTAGGAAGATGATGATGCAGTACATCTCATGATATCTTATTTGCCTATTTGAGAACATAGATTGAAAGAATTTCTTGCTGCTACTGCAAATGATGTTGTCCTGCAAACCTTAAGACAAACTATTTTGCAAGGATGGCCAGACAAGAGAACTAAAGTACCAGAGGATATCTATGCTTATTGCTCATATAGAGAGGAACTAAGTGTGCAAGATGGACTTGACTTTAAAAATGACAGACTCATAGTATCAGCAGGTCTCAGAAAAGAGATCTTGTCTGTTATCCATGAGAATCATCTGGGAGCAGAGCTATGTAAAAGAAGAGTTTTAGATGCTGTCTATTGGTCAGGCAGATGTTGTGAAATTGAGGGCATGGTACAATGTTGCAACACAGTTTGAACTTCAGAAACAAAAATCAAAAGGAACCAGTGCTACCACATGAGGTCCCTTGGTAGAAACTTGGCACTGACCTGTCTGAGTTTCAAGACGCAGATTATTTTATTCTAGTTGATTATTTTTAGGGTTGTCGATTAATCACAATTAACTCACATGATTAACTCAAAAAATAAACTGCAATTAATAGCAGTTTTAATTGCACTGTTAAACCACAGAATACCAATTGAAATTTATTAAATATTTTTGGATGTTTTTCTACATTTTCAAATATATTTATTTCAATTACAACACAGTGTACAAAGTAAACAGTGCTCACTTTATATTGTTATTTATTACAAATATTTGTACTGTAAAAATGGCAAACAAAAGAAATAGTATTTTTCAGTTCACCTCATACAAGTACTGTAGTGCAATCTCTTTATGGTGAAAGTGCAACTTACAAATGTAGATTTTCTTTGTGTTACATAACTGCCCTCAAAAACAAAACCATGTAAAACTTTGGAGCCTACAAGTCCACTCAGTCCTACTTCTTGTTCAGCCAATCGCTAAGACAAATACCTTTGTTTACATTTACAGGAGATAATGCTGCTCGCTTCTTGTTTACAATGTCACCAGAAAGTGAGAATGGGCATTTGCATGGCACTTTTGTAGCTGGCATTGCAAGCTATTTACGTGCCAGATAAACTACACATTTGTATTCTCCTTCATCCTTCGGCCATCATTCCAGAGGACATGCTTCCATGCTCATGATGATTGTTTAAAAAAAAAAAAAAAAGAGTTAATTAAATTTGCGACTGAACTCCTCGGGGGAGATTTGTATGTCTCCTACTCTGTTTTACCCTGTTTTACCCACATTCTGCCATATATTTCATGTTATAGCAGTCTCAGAGGATGACCCATTGTGACAGGTGTCGGTCGGTCCTCCGAGCCCCTAGGGGCGATGGAGAGCTATGGTCTCCCTGGCAGGCCTCAGCCACACCTTCCGGGCGTTGGGGAATTAGCGGGGAAGGTGCGCCGGCACGAGTCAGTAGCGCGCCCCTCAGGCAGGGGAGCGCCGCACGAGTCAGTAGCACGCCCCTCAGGCAGGGGAGCGTCAGGGTAGGGGAACGCAGGCCCACCCATCTCCACTGTGTTCCAGCCCAGGGCCCTGACAGTGGCAGGAGGTGAGAATCCTGCCACTGGGTCAGCGGGGCTGTCCGCGCCCACTGACCAAACACACCCACCCCACGGTGTAGTTCGGCCCCTGGGCTACTTCCTACCCAGTCTCTCAGGCGGGTCCCTCCGGTCCCTCCATCTCCTCCGGGCATTCCGCTGCGGGCCACTCCGGTCCCTCCATCTCGTCCGAGTATTCTGCTGCGGGCTACTCCCGCTCCCCTCGGTATCGGACTCACGCTGGCCCGGGCTTCAGTCAGGCCCCTCCAGGTCCTCTGGGTATTCGGCGGCAGGCAGCCCTGGTTGCCCCAGGTCTTCCTCATGGTCAGGCTCCTCCTTGCCCAGGGCTTCGCCTGGGTCAGCAGCAGGATCGCGAGGGAGCAGCCTGTGTCTGTCTCCCTCCCTGGTGCTCTCCTCACTGGGCAGAGGGCCCCGCCCTTTATACTTCCTGTCCCACCCTTCCCCTTCCGGGGATTGGCAGAAGCTTGGTCTGGCCCCGCCCACTCAGGCTGAGAGGGTGGCTCTTTAACCTCTGGTTCGGAGGGGAGCCACCCCGGCTCCCTACACCCATACATGTTGTTTGTTTTAAGAACAATTTCATTACTTTCAGTGCTTTTCAGAATCTGAGAGGGCAGTGTGTAGCATGCTTACAGAAGTCTTAAAAGAGCAACACTACAATGCGGAAACTACAGAACTTGAACCACAAAAAAAGAAAATCAACCTTCTGCTGATGGCATCTGACTCAGATTTTGAAAATGAACATGCGTTGGTCCACACTGCTTTGGATGGCTATTGAGCAGAAGCCATTATCAGCATGGATACATGTCCTCTGGAATGGTGGCTGAAGCATGAAGGGACATATGAATCTTCACTGCATCTGGCACATAAATATCTTGCAATGCCAGCTACAACAGAGCCATGCGAATGCCTGTTCTCACTTTCAGGTGTGTCATAAATATAAAGGGAAGGGTAAACATCTTTAAAATCCCTCCTGGGCAGAGGAAAAACCCTTTCACCTGTAAAGGGTTAAGAAGCTAGGATAACCTCACTGGCACCTGACCAAAATGACCTATGAGGAGACAAGATACTTTCAAATGCTGGGGGGATGGGAGAAACAAAGCCTCTCTCTCTGTCTGTGTGATGCTTTTGCCAGGGACAGAACAGGAATGGAGTCTTAGAACTAGAATCCTAGAGGGATTCTCTATGTTTTGAATCTAATTACCCTGTAAGGTATTTACCATCCTGATTTTACAGAGGTGATTCTTTTTACTTTTTTTTTTCTCTACGCAAAACCTTAAGTTACAAAAAGACACAAAAACAGGAATATCCATTCCATTCAGCACAGCTTATTCTCTCAGCCATTTAAAGAAATCAGAATCTAATGCATATCTAGCTAGATTACTTACTAAGTTCTAAGACTCCATTCCTGTTCTGTCCCTGGCAAAAGTATCACACAGACATAGTGAGAGGATTTGTTTCTCCCTCCCCCCAGCTTTTGAAAGTATCTTGTCTCCTCATTGGTCATTTGGTCAGGTGCCAGGGAGGTTATCCTAGCTTCTTAACCCTTTACAGGTGAAAGGGTTTTTCCTCTGGCCAGGAGGGATTTTAAAGGTGTTTACCCTTCCCTTTATATTTATGACAAGGTAATATTGTAAACAAGAAACGGGCAGCATTATCTCCTGCAAATGTAAACAAACTTGATTGGCTGAACAAGAAGTAGGATTGAGTGGACTTGTAGGCTCTAAAGTTTTACATTATTTTATTTTTGAATGCAGTTATTTTTTGTACATGATTCTACATTTGTAAGTTCAACTTTCATGATAAAGCGATTGCACTACAGTAATTGTATAAGGTGAATTGAAAAATACAATTTCTTTTGTTTACAGTGCAAATATTTGTAATCAAAAATAAATATGAAGTGAGCACTGTACACTTTGTATTCTTTGTTGTAACTGAAATCAATATATTTGAAAATGTAGAAAATATCCAAAACTATTAAAATAAATGGTATTCTATTGTTTGTTAGTGCGATTAATCGTGTGATTAATCATGATCAATTTTTTAAATAATTTGACAGCCCTAATTAGTATTCAAAATACGTAGACATTTGCTTGACTCAGGATGCTGTGTCATCAGACGCAGCAAGTCTATATTTGCAAGGTATGGCATCCTGAAAAACTTATTAGTGATAATGGACTACAGTTTTTCTTCAGGGACTTTTGCAAAGCAATGCAGTTTTAGTCACTAAACTTCAAGTTCATTGTTCCCACAGTTGAACAGAATGGCTGAGAGAGCAATTCAAACTGTAAAAAGAATTCTTTAAAAAATCTAGCTTGGATAATACAGATCCCTATTTTAGCTTGGTGTACTATCAGAATACACCTCTGAGAGGATGAGGATTATGTACTCAACTCCTCATGGAAAGATGACTAAGGACCAGATTACAAACTTCATCATAGTTGTTACAACCCAAGCTGATATCAGGAGACCTACAAAGTAGCCTAAAATTGAGACAAGCAAAGCAGAAATATTTCTTTGACAAAGGTGCAAAATCTTTTTCACCTCTGGAAAATGGAGAGACTTTTTGTATTTGTCAAAAAGGAACATGGAAACCTGCAAAGGCGGTTGACCAACACACTGCTCCAACTGCTTATCTTGTTAAGACAGAGTACGGAGATGTCTATAGAAGAAACAGAATTTGATAAGCATAAAAAGGATTGTGCAGGAGTATGAAAATATGGAACAAACAGAAACTGTGTCAACATAGAACTCAAAAATGCAAGCAATACCAGACCAGTCTACTGAATCTACTGAGTCTCAAATTGTCAGTTCAAATACGGGGGAAGAGCTCTGATACTCCTGTTACTACCTCTAAAGGCAGAGTGATAAGAGAGCTGGCTAGAGAAACAGACTAATTGTTCTAGATTTTTAAGGATTCAAATTAGATTTATGAGTGCTGAATTAAGGTGATATGGTTAAGTAAAAAAGTTGAAATTCAGTTACACTGTATGTATTTAATTTAAGAATAAAAGAGAGATGTGATGATAGTAGGAACTCTGGAGTAAAAACCAAAGTTATTACCTATGGTCTTGTATGGAGGGCATCATTATGTAACCTTATCGGCAAAAGCACACTGCATTTGTTACAGCACTTGTAGCCAGGCAGGCAAGCCTGGAATGTCTACCTGTATGGTTCTCAGTAATAAATGTACCATTTACTGTTATATAAAGTCCCCAGCATCTTTTTTTATGTTATAACAGCTAGTTGGCAACAGCTATTACAATGTCAGTACTGTACATGAGCTCAAGTCCTCTAAGACTAGACCTCCTGATTATCTGGCTTAGATCACATACGTTAGAGATGGAAAAAATCACCAGCTCAGTAAATCCATTCTCCACCAGCCAGTGAAATATACAGAGTAACCCTAATTCATGTCAAAAAGAAGAATGAGCCATATTGGTACAGAACATAGAGAGCCGATTAAACACTTTCCCCCATTTTATCATCCTCACATCCACTGTCCAGTCTTCTATGTATAACTGAGATTCTTTTATGTTTCTTGTGTTTCCTATAATTAAAGGATCTTTAGTGGAGAGAGGAAGCAACTGGGATTGCTGGAACAGGGGAGGGGAGATTAATAAGACGACTAAAGGGAGATATGATAGAGGTCTATAAAATCACGACTGGTGTGGAGAAAGTAAATAAGGAAGTGTTATTTACTCTTTCTCATAGCGCACGAACTAGGGGTCATCAAATGAAATTAATAGGCAACAGGTTTAAAACAAAGAAAAGGAAGTATTTTTCATACAACGCACAATCTGTGGAACTCCTTGCCAGAGGATGTTGTGAAGGCCAAGACTATAACAGGATTCAAAAAAGAACTAAAGTTCATGGAGGATAGGTCCATAAATGGCTATTAGCCAGGATGGGCAGGAATGGTGTCACTAGCCTCTATTTGCCAGAAGCTGGAAATGGGCAATGGGATGGATCACTTGATGATCCCACAGTATTCTTGCCAGTAAGTTAAAGAAGTATGGATTGGATGAATGGACTATAAGGTAGATAGAAAGCTGGCTAGATTGTCAGGCTTAACAGGTAGTGATCAACGGCTTGATGTCTAGCGGGCAGCCGGTATCAAGCGGAGTGCCCCAGGGGTTGGTCCTGGGGCTGGTTTTGTTCAACATCTTTATTAATTATCAGGATGATGGGATTAATTGCACCCTCAGCAAATTTGCAGATGACGCTAAGCTGTGGGGAGAGGTAGATATGCTGGAGAGTAGGGATAGGGTCCAGAGTGACCTAGACAAATCGGAGGATTGGGCCAAAAAAATCCGATAAGGTTCAACAAGGACAAGTGCAGAGTCTTGCACTTAGGAAGGAAGAATCCCATGCACTGCTACAGGCTGGGGACTGATTGGCTAAGCAGCAGTTCTGCGGAAAAGGACCTGGGGATTACAGTGGACAAGAAGATGGATATGCATCAGCAGTGTGCCTTTATTGCCAAGAAGGCCAACGGCATATTGGGCTGTATTAGTAGGCGCATTCCCAGCAGATTGAGGGAAGTGATTATTCCTCTCTATTCAGCACTGGTGAGGCCACACCCCAAGTATTGCGTCCAGTTTTGGTCCCCCCACTACAGAAGGGATATGGACAAATCGGAGAGAGTCCAGCGGAGGGCAACGAAAATGATTAGGGGGCTGGAGCACATGACTTATGAGGAGAGGCTGAGGGAACTGGGGTTATTTAGTCTGCAGAAGAGAAGAGTGAGGGGGGATTTGATAGCAGCCTTCAACTACGTGAAGGAGGTTCCAAAGAGGATGGAGCTAGGCTGTTCTCAGTGGTGGCAGATGACAGAACAAGAAGCAATGGTCTCAAGCTGCAGTGGGGGAGGTCTAGTTTGGGTATTAGGAAACACTATTTCACTAGGAGGGTGGTAAAAGCACTGGAATGGTTTACCTAGAGCGGTGGTGTAATCTGCATCCTTAGAGGTTTTTAAGGCCTGGCTTAATAAAACCCTGGCTGGGATGATTTAGTGGGTGTTGGTCCTGCTTTGAGCAGGTGATTGGACTAGATGACCTTCTGAGGGCTCTTCCAACCCTAATATTCTATTCTATTCAAAAAAACAAAAACACAACAATTAAAGGTCTAGAAAACATGATCTATGAAGGAAGATTGGAAAAATTGGGCTTGTTTAGTCTGGAAAAATGAAGACTGAGAGGGGACATGATAACAGTTTTCAAGTATATAAAAGGTTGTTACAAGGAGGAGGGAGAAAAAATTGTTATTCTTAATCTCTGACGATAGGATAAAAAGCAATGGCCTTAAATTGGAGCAAGGGAGGTTTATGTTGGACATCAGGAAAAACTTCCGCACTGTCAGGGTGGTTGAGTGCCGGAATAAATTGCCTAGGGAGGTTGTAGAATCTCCATCATTGGAGATTTTTAAGAGCAGGTTAGAAACATTTCTGTCAGGTATGGTCTAGATAATACTTAGTCCTGCCATGAGTGCAGGTGACTAGACTAGATGAGCTCTTGAGGTCTCTTCCAGTCCTATGATTCCGTGATTACCTGTTCTGTTCATTCCCTCTGGGGCACCTGACTTTGTCCACTGTCAGAAGACAGGATACTGGGCTAGAGGGACCTTTGGTCTGACCCAATATGGCCAATCTTATGTTCTTATTGGATTGAGGCTTCTGCTGTACCCATACCTGATTTTTTCCCATCTCTGGTTCATTCTACAATTGATTTGTAGTGTGTTTGGTATTAGTATGTTGTAGTGTTAGTCAGATTCACCTGATATTATGTTAAAAGTTTGAGTTTGTAAGGTGGATTTAGACTTTATATGGGATATCATGTTTTGTCATTTGTTATTGTGGCAACTCAGTGGTGGATTTATTAATAAATTTTGGGGTTTACTATGTTCTTATTTAATTCGGTGTCTATTTGTTGGTAGGAAGTTTTGATTTAATTACTTTGAGTTTACCCCTTTAGTTTTAAAATTATTGCCTATTATGAACGGGTTTTTCCAAACAGAAAAATATAATGCTTTTGATTGAAGTCCCAATTCCTGATTAAATAAATGTTTTCTCTTGTGAGTTTTTAAGTGGTTTTTCCTGCTACTTGACATTCGTTACAAAACTGTGGTCTAAAGTAATTCCTTAGGAAAAGCACTGGAGTAGCGTCAAAGAAGAGAGCAGTACACATAGACATTAGAGATGGGGAAGACTCATTGAGTCCATCCTGCTGCCAGTCCAGCATAGATTCCTACAGAACATTCTCTAGTTCTTTGAGAAGCTGAGGAACCCTGTGCAATCTGATAGTGCTTTTTCTGAATCAGAATCTTTACAAAATCTGTATCTGATGGAGGTGTACATTGTATTTCTTACTGGTGTTTGAAGGCAAAATTTGGATCTTAGGGAAAAAAATTATTTCAAGCAGCTGCAGGCCAACAGATTTACAGTGTTCTTTTTCTCTCTCCTTCCACCACCTCATTGTCTGCCTCTGTTTGAGAACAGAAGTCATTTTTCCTTTAAGTTCTTAGGAGCAGGGACCATGCTTTTCTATTGGTACAGCACCTTGAAAAATAGGTCTTCAGTCCTGATAGACACCTTTGGGCACTATTATAATATCAGTAATAAATAATAACTCGGGGCTAGTCTACACTGGCAATGCTAAAGCGCTGCCATGGCAGCTCTTTAACGTGCCTTGTGTGGTCACAGCGGAGCGCTGGGAGAGAGCTCTGCGAGCACTCTAAAAAACCCACCTTCACAAGGGGCGCAGCTCCCAGCGCTGGTGCATTGTCTACACTGGTGCTTTACAGCACTGAAACTTGCTGCGTTCAGGGGGATGTTTTTTCACACCCCTGAGCAAGAAAGTTGCAGCGCTGTAAATTGCCAATGAAGACAAGCCCTTTGTCAGTAGCAGTAGCAGATGTGGAGAGACTTAATTCTGTTTGGCCACCCACTAGATCAAGTACACAACTGCAGCATGCAAGTGAAATAATGAATCATAATGGTTGTGGGAAAGCTTATCTGAAAACCTCAACCAGTAAAAACATGGAGATTCCAAATGGTTTGAAAATTGAAAAATATGATTCCCTACCCACCCCAGCCTGACTGCCTTAAATTCTACCAAACTAGATATGATATAAACAGAGTATGGCTATGGACACTGATTATCCAAAGTCAAATTATTTCCAGCCATTTGGGCCTTTTGGATGATATCACTGCTGTGCACTGACTACCATCTGTGCAGCTGAATATTTCATTACCAAAAGAAAAAGTAAAATCTCTTTGCCCCTTATATTTAATGGCAAGTGCTCCTCCTGGTGGCAATTTAAAGCACAGCTGCTGTTTCCCCTCAGAGCCTGGCCTCAGAGAACTGCAGTTTTCCAGAGGTAGCCAGACTTCTTTGAACTGCACATTGCTTTAAAAAACTGATCTAGGAGCAGATTTAAGGAGCTGCTTTCCTCAGATGAGCTCAGCATCATTGACTATAGTTTAGCACCAGTCCATGGCCCGTCACCTGATTTTAATTCACTTGGTGCTGTTTACCCCCAAATCATTTTTTGCAATATAAACTGAGTTGAAAGTGGCTGTTGGGCCCTACACCGCTGCTGAAAAGTGTAACTGGGCTCACAGAGGAAAGGATCTGATGAATACAGGAACTGAAGTATATACAAAAAGAGAATATAAGAACAAACATATTCAAAATAATAGAGAAGGAGTTTATAAGCTTTTCCCTAATATTTTTTCATTAGTCCTCTACTAGAAACTATTTTTCTTAGTGGAAGGATAGGCTCAATAAATCCTTCTCTAAAATAAGATTAAAAAAAATTTTTTTAAAGAAATGTAAAATTAAGGAGCCAGATTCTAATAGCAATTAGTCATGCCAGGCTAAGATTAATAGGCTATTGGGGCACTTCTCAGGATGTCCAAAATACTTTTACACATGTTCAGTAAAATACATTAAACTGTCTGGTATGGTGGCCCTGACCACCAAGCTAGATGTTTGACAGATTACATCATATCCATATTTGAGACTCTGTTATGATGTTTTTTAAAAAATTCCATGCACTTGCAAGCATTTCACTTTTGGGCCCAAAATAGGCATCAAAATAAGTGGCCAGATTTTCAGAAGAGCTAAATATATTGAATATAGAGATGTTTTGAAAATCTGTCCAGAGGTGTCTCAATGGGAGCAACTGGGTGCTGATCACCTTTGAAAATCTGGCCTTTATTTATGTGCTTTTCTGAAAAATTGCCTTTGTTTAAGGGCACCGAGCACTTGAAAATCTGACCCTAAATTCTTCTGAAAAATTTGGCTCTGTGCAAATAGACTTGGCACTCTATATGCCAAAAGGTGCTCAGCCTGGGACTAACAGGGAATTGAAGATCAAGAGTGGTGTGCACTCCTGTGCAGTGGTATGGGAAGGCTTGTGTAATGCCCACCTGTACTATGCCTCCCTCAAGTCAGTGTTTTACTCTTACTTTCATTAGCAGTATGCAGAGGAGAGGAAATGTTAAAAACCCTTGGGTGAAACTGCGGCCCAAATAAGTCAATGGGAGTCTTGCCATTGACCTCAATGGGTCCAAGATTTTATCCCTTGATTTTTAGTAGGTCTTCTGTGGGCCTCTGAGAACCTTCAGTGTATTGCAGAAAATTTAGGGATGGGAGAACCAATCTGGATAAAATAAAAAGAGGACAGGAGAAGCTTGTGGAAGGCCCAACTAGCCTTAATTGATCTCTTCTGCTTCCTTCCCTCTTTCAGCCAGAACAGTTTATGTAAAAATACCACAAGAGGGTATTCTCATGGTCTGTCTATCCTAACTTTAACGTAAAACTCATGAGGGAGCCTGTTATATATAGTTTCCAATCCAGTTTTGAAGAACCAAGAGGTTCAGATAAATGTGAAAGCCAAACTTTTGGCTGCATATCCAAACTAAACCCCAAACTTCTCCAGGTTCTTCAAGCACTAAGAAAATGCTCCTCTTTCATGGTGTGAAGTGATAGTGTTTAAAGTTAACTATTCAATTCAGCAGATACTTAGTCACCATATAAGATTTTAATTGGTTCATATGTTCTAAATTTAACTGTTTTGATTTCACAGGTGCCTGCATAAATATCACCTACAGCCAGTGCCAAATGCTGCCATATAACCACACCACTCTAACATCAGTTCTTTCCATTGTCAAAAGCATTGAAATGGAAAAGTTCCTCAAGTTCTTCAGTTATCTCAACCGACTCAGCTGCTATCAACACATCATGCTATTCGGCTGTAGCCTTGCTCTTCCTGAGTGCATCAGTGATGGTGATGACAGGTATTTGGGAACTAAAATCAGTCAGTGAGTAGAGCCAATTGTAGCATAATACTGCATATCTAATCAGAACAAAACAGTCCTGAGCTAAGCCTATGGCCTTTTCATTGCAAAAATCCTGCTAGTCAAAGCTATCCCCCCCAGCATTTCTGCCTTACTAAACTGTCTTCAAGCTCTTCTGTTAGAACAAGCTTAGTATTTTTGCTGGGAAGAAATTAATTAGTGTCATTATAATAGTTTGAATAATTTGTGCCACAAGTTAGAACAGAACTGCAATGCAGTCAGGGGTTGCTTTCTTAGCACAATCAATGAAAAAGATATAGTAAGGGAAGCCTATCTAGTGGTCATGTGCCCAAATGGAGTGATATATGAATATATTTTAAAAACATACGTATTACTTATATGTAATATGTAATTAAATGCATAAAATGTTATGAATAATCAAAGTAAAATTTAATAAACAAGTCAGGGTAAACAAAATTTACGGTTTCTAATGCAACAGTAACTCAGCCATGTACTACGTTTGTAGTGTTTTCTATTCTACTAATTTAAGAAAAATAAGATAAATATATTTATGTCTTGTGTATTTTATAGTGTACAGTTTATTTAGCAGCATGTATGGAACGGTCCTGAGTTAATATTATTTTAGGAACTTTAGCAATAGCATGTCCTGATTTTTACAATTAATTATGCAACTTTAATGTCCCATTCATGTAATTTTGCACTGACTTTCCTTTTTTAAAGGAAAATAATGAGATCATTCATGTTTAATAATGTTGAAAATTAAAAGTGACATAAAGGGGGAAATAGGCTGGTGCCTTTTTTGTTTTTGATAAATACAGAAGGTCTGCAAAGTTGTTTTAGTTTTCCTTTTTAAACTAAAAAACAAACAAACAAACCAAAACCACAAACCACGTTTCTTACTCCTGTTTTTTTCCATTTGAAATTCAGGTCTTTGTACCAAGAGTCTGAAAGCCCAACAGTTGAGAAGGGATAGGATGTTTTGTCAGAGAGTTTAAAACTCTTTGGTTTTTGTTAACACCTATTTAACTTAATTTCCTAATGAATGCTTGAGTGAAAGGATGTCTGAGGGCTTGCCTACACTGGCAATTTACAGCGCTGCAACTTTCTTGCTCAGGGGTGTGAAAAAACACCCCCCTTAGCACAGCAAGTTTTAGCGCTGTAAATTGCCAGTGTAGACAAGCCCTCAGACATCCTTTCACTCAAGCATCCATTAGGCAATTGAGGGCTTGTCTACACTGGCAATTTACAGCACTGCAACTTTCTTGCTCAGGGGTGTGAAAAAACACCCCCCTTAGCACAGCAAGTTTCAGCGCTGTAAATTGCCAGTGTAGACAGTGTACCAGCACTGGGAGCTATGCCCCTCATGGAGGTGGTTTTTTTAGAGTGCTGGGAGAGCTCTCTTCCAGTGCTCTGCCGTGACCACACAAGCCACGTTAAAGCACTGCCATAGCAGACTAGCACTTGGTTAAAGATTCCGCATTCCTGTTCCTCCACTTACGGAGTGAGAGTTCGGAGGATACACCTCTGACGCTCCTTCCCTACAAAAAATCATCCAGCAATACCAGGGAAGGCTATGTTTAACTTTCCTGATAACGTTTAACAAGTAGAAAAAATATCCTCTTTATAATGTTATAAAGAAGTGAAAAAGGGCACAAACCCAACTAAAACAACATGTTTGCAGGTCACTTTTAAATGTTCCATTTAGGATTTGAAGTTCACACCCCTTTCTGAGAGTGAATGGGATGGGAGAGGGGTGCAAAGTTCGTAACTCAATGAGGTGGATGGAGTGGAAGGAGAATAAATTCACACGTTATTCTTTGTCTGAAGACAGCTTTCTGTAAGATTGGGGGCTTTTCTACATGGGTGATTTAGCCTGCACTAACTTAAAGGCATGTCTATGATGGCAGAGTTACAGCGCTGGGAGTTACAGCGCTGCTCAGAGAACGCTGAAGAGAAACTGCGGTTGTGTGTTCACACTGTCAGCTGCCTGCGCAATAGCATGGTCACACTTGCAGCAGTATTCGGAGCTTTGCATTCTGAGCAGCTATCCCACAGAGCACCTCTTTCTCTTCCGCTGCTAAGAGTTGTGGGAAGGCGGAAGGGGTCATGGGGTATCCTGGGTCCTGTTCCAGTGCTCTGTGATGCATTGTTTTGCATCCCAGCAATCCCAGTGCTTCTGTCTGCATTTGGTGCCGTCTTTCAATGGTTTGTGTATTGCTCACCCTGCCTCTTCAGGGTGCAGGAATGGATCCCGAACTGTTGACCAGTATGCTGCTCGCTCTGACCAACACGTCACGAATGGCAGTGGAGTTATTCCTTAAACTACAAGGCAAGAGCAGTGTGACATTGATCTCACCACACATAGTAGCTACGACACGAGATTGTTTGTGGCATTCACGGAGGTTCTGACCACAGTGGAACGCCGCTTTTGGGCTCAGGAAACAAGCACTGAGCAGTGAATCACATCGTGATGCACCTCTGGGATGATGAGCAGTGGCTGTAGAATTTTGGGTGAGGAAAGTCACATTCATGGGACTGTGTGATGAGCTCGCCCCAGCCCTGTGGCGCAAGGACACGAGACTGAGAGCTGCCCTGCCATTGGAGAAGCGCATGGAGATTGCACTGTGGAAGCTGGCTACTCCAGACTGCTGCCGATCACTTGCTAACCAGTTTGGAGTGGGAAAATCAACCGTTGGACTCAAGTTGATGGAAGTCTGCAGGGCCATCAATCGTATCCTGCTCCGAAAGACGGTGACTCTTGGCAATGTGTGTGACATTGTGGATGGCTTTGCACAAATGGGCTTCCCGAACTGCGGAGGGGCGATAGATTGCACACACATTCCAATTCTGGCACCAGACCTCCTAGCCATCAAGTACATTAATCAGAAGGGGTATTTCCCAGTGGTTCTCCAGGTGCTTGTGGATCACTGTGGGCATTTCATGGACATTAATGCAGGCTGGTCTGGAAAGGTGCATGATGCATGAATCTTTCGGGACTGTCATAAATATAAAGGAAAGGGTAACAACCTTCCTGTATCCAGTACTATAAAATCCCTCCTGGCCAGAGGCACAAAATCCTTTTACCTGTAAAGGGTTAAGAAGCTCAGGTAACCTGGCTGGCACCTGACCAAAAGGACCAATAAGGGGACAAGACACTTTCAAATCTGGGGGCGGGAGAAGGCGGGAAAGGTTTTGGTCTGTCTGTTCTGTGTGCTTGCCAGACACAGATCAAGGAAGCAAGCAATCTAACTCCATTAGAATTAGTAAGTACGAGCAAGGGAAGCTTATTTTTGTTTTGGCTTGTGATTTTTTCTGTCCTGAGAGGAAGGTGTATTCCTGGTTTTCTTTTTGTAACTTTAAAGTTTGGCCCAGAGGGAAATCCTCTGTGTTTTTGAATCTGATTGCCCTGTAAGATTATCTTCCATTCTAATTTTATAGAGGTGCTTCTTTTACCTTTTTTCTTTATAATAAAGTTCTGTTTCTTTTAGAATCTGATTGGGTTTTTTTTTAGTGTCCTAAAAAAACCCAAGGTTGGTCTGTGCTCATCTTGTTTATTCTCAAGCCTCCCCAGGAAAGGGGGTAAGCTGGTAGAAATAAGCTTACGGGGTCTCTCATGCGGGTCCCCACATCTGTACTCTAGAGCTCAGAGTGGGGAGAGAACCCTGACAGGAACACTGGCCTGTTCAGGAAGCTGCAAGCAGGGACTTGTGGCACGGAAGGCACATACCAATCTACCTAGTTTCCTTTTCTCTCCCTGCATCTGTCCTGCTCAGTGAATGCATGGCCCTGTGCCCCCCCCACCAACAAAATAAAGCTGCCTGCTCAAAATAATAGCCAGCAGCATGGCACAGCTGTCACCTCTGTCCCACCATTCTTCTCCTCCCCTCATGGCAGCATACCCAAATAATGAAAACGTTCAGTTGTGCATGAAATTCAACAGGTTATGGAGACAGTGGTGACGGGGAAAAAAAGTTTAGTTAGTGTTTTCAGTTTACATGAGGTAGACATGGGCATTGTATGCCCATAAAGGTACAAAGACTATAGCTCCCTGCTGAGGTATATGTGTCCTGTAAGATGCATTCATATAGGATAAGAAGTTTACCTTAGGGATAGCATAGCCATGCAGCTCTTAATGGCTTTTCACAGGCTCACATAGAAAAAGAATGGGAGCAGTTATGGTTCTGCACTGATTGTCTGAAGCCTTATTTGTTTCTCTGTGCACTTTCAGCATGTCTGCAGGGAAGATAAAGCAGAATCTAATACTAAGAAATAGCACAGGTTTGGTCCAAACATTCTGTGGAATAGCTGCACTCCTTGCTTCTGGCAAAGCACACAACTCCCTTCTACTCCTGCAGCACTTCTAGGGGGACCATCTTGGTGAATAACTTCACAGCATAACTCACTGGTCTGCCCTCTGCCTTTTGGAATAACACCATTCTCTGTCTCCTTGTCACCTGCCTCAGTGTAACATTATTGAGAGCCAGGGCACCTAAAGGGGATATAGAGGGGATTACTTTCCCGTTGTCTCCCAGATGGTCCTTATTAGTCCCTCTGATACCATAAAATCACCTCCAAGGCACTGCCTAAACTGCAAAGCCAAACTGGGAATATAATTCCTAACCATCTGTATCTTGTAAGGCACAACTGCAAATCCACACAGCATATATGCACACCCAGAAATTCCCAATCAAGCCTCCATGCACACGCCACTGATCATCTCTGAGGTCCCTTTAAGTCTGGAAAAGAATCTCAGGGAGGGGAAATGAGAAATACATGTTTAAAAATGCTATTCTAGCCTCTCTGGAATATGAACAATAACTGCTTGTTTTTCCCCCTACTCTCCTATTCTATGGCACCTGCAGCAGCCAGACCCTTAAGGACAGGGTCTTCATCAACAGTTGAGTGGCTGGCTAACTTGAAGAGGAAGAAACGGAGAAGTCAGGATGAAATGTTTGCAGACCACATTTCTGACACACCCCCGCCCCCAAATTGAAAACATTAGAGAGAGCTGGAGGTTGTATTTGGGGTCACAGAGGGAAAAAGACAGGAAGCTCTCCAGAGAGGGTGTTGAAGTGGCCAGAGACAGCATTGCCATGGCAAAAAACACTGTAGAGAAAGACAGGGACATGTAAAAGCAGCCTCTGGAGGCAATACAGATGCAGAATGATTTGCTGCAGACAATGTAGTGCCCCGGACACTACAGGGTACTGGGAATACCCTCATGTGTTCCCCTCTGTACCCCTGTAGCCATGCTCCCAGATGCCAGTCCACTCCCTGGCCCAAGCTCAGGGTAGTGAGAACAATTGCACCTGCAAGCCCAGCTCTTTCAAGACCCCACACTCTACACCAGGAGAGAGAAGAACAAGAAGATGTAGAGGCAAGGCATAAACTCACCTATGAACTGGAGACCTCCCCCCACCCACATTCTTTTGTTGTGCCCTCTGCTGCAGTGTTTCATTGTTGTTTTAATTAAAGGTTTATTTGTGGTTGTTATATAAAATTGTTGTTTAATAACAAAACCATTAAATTCATTCATAAATAATCTGTAATCATAAATAAATGAATAAATTTTGCATGTTATAGGATTTTACAATCACAAAATAAAATAAGGAATGCCACCATGTGCCAGATTATCACCCCATAAAAGACACTGCAATTATCTTAATCCATTCACTAACCCTCTTCCCTGGGATAACGTGGATGTATAGCTGCATATTTTGAGGCCTGAGACTCAAAGATGGCCAAATGCGTGCTCCACTGTCATTCTGCAACTATTGAGGTCACTGACTTAAACAGTTCCTTTCTTCTGTTCAAGTGCCTTGTGAATTGCTTAATTAGCTAGAGAAGCAAATTATAAGATGAGTGTTTCAGGATAACTAGTGTACTCTCCACACGATTAATGTCCATAGTAATCATGGGGGAAAAGTCTCATAAGAACATAAGAATGGCCATACTGTGTCAGACCAAAGGTTCATCCAGCCCAGTATCCTGTCTACCGTCAGTGGCCAATGCCAGGTGCCCCAGAGGGAGTGAACCTTACAGGTAAAGATCTAGTAATCTCTCTCCTGCCATCCATCTCCACCCTCTGACAAATGGAGGCTAGGGACACCATTCCTTACCCATTCTGGTTAACAGCCATTAATGGACTTAACCTCCATGAATTTATCCAGTTCTCTTTTAAACCCTGTTATAGTCCTAGGCTTCACAATCTCCTCAGGCAAAGAGTTCCCACATGTTGGCTATGCGCTGAGTGAAGAAGAACTTCCTTTTATTTGTTTTAAATCTGCTACCCATTAATTTCATTTGGTGGCCCCTAGTTCTTATATTATGGGAACAAGTAAATAACTTTTCCTTATTCACTTTCTCCACACCACTCATGATTTTATATACCTCTATCATATCCCCCCTTAGTCTTCTCTTTTCCAAGATGAAAAGGCCTAGCCTCTTTATTCTCTCCTCATATGGGACCCGTTCCAAATCCCTAATCATTTTAGTTGCCCTTTTCTGAACCTTTTCTAATGCCTGTATATTTTTTTTGAGATGAGGGGACCACATCTGTACACAGTATTCAAGATGTGGGAGTACCATGGATTTATATAAGGGCAATAAGATATTCTCCATTTTATTCTCTATCCCTTTTTAAATGATTTCTAACATCCCATTTGCTTTTTTGACTGCTGCTGCACACTGCGTGACTGTCTTCAGAGAACTATCCACGATGACTCCAAGATTTCTCCTGTTTGGTTGTAGCTAAATTAGCCCCCATCATATTGTATGTATAGTTGGGGTTATTTTTGCCAATGTGCATTACTTTACATTTATCCACACTAAATTTCATTTGCCATTTTGTTGCCCAATCACTTAGTTTTGTGAGATCTTTTTGAAGTTCTTCACAGTCTGCTTTGGTCTTAACTATCTTGAGCAGTTAGTATCATCTGCAAACTTTGCCACCTTGCTGTTTATCCCTTTCTCCAGATCATTTATGAATAGGTTGAATAGGATTGGGCCTAGGACTGACCCTTGGGGAACACCACTAGTTACCCCTCTCCATTCTGAAAATTTACCATTTATTCCTACCCTTTGTTCCCTGTCTTTTAACCAGTTCTCAATCCATGAAAGGATCTTCCCTCTTATCCCATGACAACTTAATTATTCATTAAGGTACACAGAGCTGAGTTCTGAAAGATGCTACATCATGGATTCTCCACACCACCCTGCATTTATGTTTGTGAATCTACCATGGCAATCAACCATGGAACACAATGGAGAAAGACCCCTCTCTGTTTATAAACTCCGAACCCTGCTGTTGGGGGCAAGCAATAGACAGATGGATCATGCCAGTTTCCCCAATACAGTTTGGGAACCCCATGCTTACAAAGCCATCAACAATCTCCTGAACATTAATAAGGTTTATAACCTGGTGCAACAGTACCTTATGTATGGCATCACACCCCTGTATGGCAATAGCCTCAACAATTGATGCCAAATTGTTTGGCTCTGGTCTGTTAACATTCAGGGGTGGCCAGCTTCCAGATGGTAATGGCAACCCATTTGTCCTCAAGTACAGAGCACCTCATGTTGATACACTGCCCCTGCAGCTCCAGAGCTAGTTCAGCACAGATCTCAAAAAAGGTTGCCTTCCCCATTCTGAAATTGTCCCTCCAGTGCTGGTCATCCCAGTTCTGCAGAATGACCCTTTCCCAGCAATTGACATTGGTTTCCTGAGCCCAGAAACACTGTTTTCCTAGACTTCCACTGGCTTCTGCTATGCATCCCACAATGCACAGCAGGAAAAATTGCAGACCACACACTGCTCAGCAGCAAAGCAGAGATCATGGGATACCCTCCCAGAATGCCATGCACATAGTATATACCAAGACCTTCCCATGCGTACACAGTGATGAAAATTGAAAGAGGCCACAGTCATCCAGTGTGTATGCTACTGGTACAGCTTACATATTGCACACCAATTAGTATGCATCAACTGTGCGAGAACTAAACCTCCCAGGTAGATGAGGCATGGGATAACATGGCAGTAGCTAATCTATTTACACTGTAACAGTTATGTCTTGGCAATTAAAATATAAAAATTAGGAAAAAACTTTAGTATTTTCAGGTTATTGCCACATTTGAATAGAGACCAAAAACTTGAAAGATAAGCAATTTTTCCGTGGCCACAGTTTTCTCCTGTTCCTACTGTCAATGTAGTGCAGGGGGTTTGATTTTCATTTTACTGATATATATTTGGAGGGATGTACTACATGTTCCCATTAGGCTGGGGAGGCAGAATGTGCATAAATCATAAAGGGCTACATAAGATTCTGCTAAAAAAAGAGAAACCTTAGCAGCTATCTACTTCTCATGGCAGCGGTGTCAACAGAGATGGATGCTGACAGATTGTGGAGTAGCAGGGAGGAATTGAAATGGTGGCCTGTCAAAAAATATTGCTGGTTTTCCAAACCTAAATGTGTCACCCAAATCCAACTCCTAATTCTCAGTAATCTTTCTTTGGGGGTAATTTTTGGTTGCTTTATATGAATCAACCTTTTAAGTGGGTATCCGGTAGATAATTTATCTTGCAGATCCTCTGCTTACTTGCAGATAGAGAGATAGCTTTTAGATCTGATCTATCAGAAGCCAAGGTCATTTAGGATGTAAAACTTTGAGACTATATTTCTTATAAGATTTAGTTTTTAAAATAAGACTGCATTAAATTTTCCATTAATTAATAATACATCATTCAAATGGTTCATTGGATGCATAACCTGAAACCCCCATCCAAATATCTTGGTATTTATATTTGTGTTTACTTCATATATTTTAATGCCATAGGTAGCTATATGTGAGGTGAAAATAACAAGAGATTTAGTATTCTTGCAGTATTTCAAGCAAATAAGAAATAAAATGTAGCAAAATCAGATTTTAGATTATTTGAGCCCCTTAAATGACTTCCTAAGACATTAAAAAGCCTGTGAAAAATGTAAACAAATACTTGAAATAATTATACTAGACAATGTGCAACTTCCTACCACATAAAAGTGATGATATCAAATAAGTTCTAGAAGGAGTTTAAAGAGCATGGAAGAAAATGCGTTGATAAAATTTTCATTGTTTCATGACTTGGTATCGCACAACATTTTGATTAAAAAAACAAACAATATAAAATGAGCATGGCACACAATAAATGGATTAAAAACTGGCTAACTGATAGGTCTCAAAATGCAACTGTGAATGGGAAATCATCATCGAATGGGTATGTTTGCACAAGGGTCCCACAGGGATTGGTTCTTGCCCTATGTTTTTTAACATTTTTATCAGTGACGGGGAAGAAAACATAAAATCATCACTGATTAAGTTTGCAGATGAGACAAAAATTGGGGGAGTGGTAGATAATGAAGAGGACAGGCCACTGATTCAGAGTGATCTGGATTGCTTTCTAAACCGGGCGCAAGCAAACAAAATGTCTTTTAATACAGCCAAATGTAAATGTATGCATTTAGGAACAAAGAATGTAGGCCAAATTTCCAGGAGGGGGGACTCTATCCTGGGAAGCAGTGAGTCTGAAAAACTCATAAATTCATAAATTGTCTGCCCTCTATAACACTGATAGAGAGATATGCAGAGCTGTTTGCTCCCCCAGGTAGTAATCACTTACTCTGAGTTTTTCAATAAACAAAAATGATTTTATTAAGTATAAAAGGTAGGATTTAAGTGGTTTCATGTAATAACAGCCAGAACAAAGTAAGTCACCAGCAACATAAAGCAAAAAACACACAAGTCTCAGTCTAATACATTAAGAAACTAATTACAGGTAATACCTCACCCTCAGAGATGTTCCAATAAGCTTCTTTCACAGACTAGACTCCTTCCTACTTTGGGGCCAATCCTATCCTCTGGTGCAGTCCTTGTTAGTTCCAGCAGACATCTCAGGTGGTAAGCAGGGGTTTTCTCATGATTGGCAGCACCTTTTGTCCTGCTCCATCCCCTTTTATAGCTTTTGCACAAGGCAGAAATCTTTTGTCTGTGCCTATCCCCACCCGCTCCTTATCAATGGAAAAGTACAAGGATTAAGATGGATTCCACTATCATGTGACATGGTCACATGTCACTGTAAGACCTCTAGTCTCCATTCTTCCTGGGTTGGCCCACACATACACAGGAAGGTTTTCAGATAAATAAACCATTTACAACCAATTGTCCTAGTCAATGGGAGCCATTGAGATTCTAAACCACCATTAATGGCCCATACTTTGCATAATCACAATAGGACCTCAGAGTTATACTTCATATTTCTAGCTTCATATACAAGAGTGATACATGCATACAAATAGGAGGAATATATTCAGTAGTTTATAACCTTTGTTATGATACCTTACAAGAGACGTTTTGCATAAAGCATATTCCAGTTACATCATATTCACACTCATGAGCATATTTCCATAAAACATATGGAGTGCAATGTCACAGTTGTGTCACATGGTTTGTACCTCACCACAGTCACAATTTGATGATTCTTTGATTTTTTCATTTGTGGAAGAAATAGCCACATCTTCCGTGCATTTTCTGAACGTGGTTGAGTGCAGTCCACTGCCTATGGGAAAGGAAGAATCCCAGGACTTCTTTCCTTGGATCTTCACTCAGGTGTTTGTTTGGGATGTCACAAGTGGCCCGCTATTTGAGCCATTGAGTGCTGCGTCCTTTCTGTTGGCCTGCAGCATTGATGTGTGGATCAAGAAAGGATTCCTGGATTTGAATTGGGAGAGTTGCAGTGGATTGAGGTCTTGATGTAGTGACAGGTCTGGAGCAGCCAGGCTCTTATTGCACTGTGGAAGCACAGCAGCTTCTCATCTGAATGTTGGCTGGTCCAAAGTCCACCAAAACTGAGAGCCACGGGATTGGTGTTGATTTAAGAGAGTCGCTAAGAATCCTGAGCATGGCACTGATTTCAGTGTCAGCAAGACTGGTGTGGGAGTTTTTGAACCAAACTGGTGCATACCACTTTGCTGTTGGCAAGACCAGGACTTGAACTGACATTCGAAGCATGCATGTATCACATGTCAGCAAGCTTCTGGTTAATGTTAATCCCTGTTTTTATCTTCTTTTTGGTGTTGTCAAAATGTTGTTGATAGCTCAGCGTCTGATCAAGGGTAACACCAAGGTACAGTAGATTACACTCATGCAATTGTGTCAGCTCCACCTTTTATCTGGAGACTTTTAAAAAAGGGATGTATTTGCCCCTGTTACCCAGTGGTGCTACCTAGCAGAGTGTAAAGTCTTGGATAAAATAATGCTTCCAAATCTGAAATACATGATTATTCATTTCCACCAATCTCAGCTACTTCTTCTGCCATTGGTCAAAGGTTAGAAAGCAGTAAAAACCTCTGGATTGTTCGTTATTCTTCATCTGGTAATATCTACAAACTTTTCTGGTGTCAATGTAACATGCTTTTTTTTAAAAAAAATTGATTATAAGTTTAAAAGGCTATTTAAATTCAGTATCATAAGGGTCCAAAAAAATCAGAATGACTTAGAATAAATGGATTATATTTTTCATAAAAAGAATACAGTCTTGGCAACTGTGCAAGATAGACAGCTAAAATATATGATTAGATAGTTGAAAAACAAAACTAAACTCCTCTACTCAGTCAGTCGGGTGAAATGTTATGCCTAAGAAATACAAAACTGAAACCTATCAGTGTTTCTGGAGTGGCAGGGAAGGGCCACTTCTAATATGTTGATATGAAAAGCTCTTTGAGCAATATGGGGAAGTCATTCTGGAGATGTTGAAAGAAGAATGGGAAGAAGGTAGAGGCTGAGTTGGGAAGGGAAATTGAACAGAGGAATTTGAGGAAGGTGAGATACACATAAGAGGTCTGAAGAAGCAGAAAAATCACCGAGGAATTGATTTTTTTAAAATGATAGTGTTTTTAGCTTATTGTAAAGTTGACTAGAGCTGAAAGCATGCTTTAAAAAATGCTCTTTACACAATTGAAAGAATTAAAAGAAATACATAAAACGATCACAGTTACTGTTGTTTATTCTTATACATATTTTATAGTTTCTGGTGACAGTTTAAACCATGATGGTAAAGTTCTGACAGATTGTACATTTCATGAGAACCAGCCAGAATGAAATGTGCAGCCATTAATCGCTGGCATCCAATGTGTCATTATTACATACACCAGACCCTCACTAGAATGCGCGTCTACATAGTGCGAATTTGCATATAACACAGTCGTGGCCATGGATCCCAAATTTAATTACTTTAATTGCAATTCATTTTAACGCGGTCCCCGCAGTTAACGCAGTACTGTGCATGGATCCCAAATCCTGTGTTCTAGCGAGGGTTGGGTGTAGTTTTAATTTACTTTCTGTCTATGTTTACTTACTAGTTTCATGTTCTATAATTTTTTCTTGTGTTTGTAAAATAGTCTTTATTTATTAATACTTTGAGGCAGGGGTAATCTTTTAGTTGTGTGTTTGTACAGCATCTGGCACAATGTGTTCCAGGTCCAGGGCTGGGACTCCTGTATAGACTACCACAATACTGTTACTTCTAATAATAAATATGAACAATAAAATTGTCTTGATATATCTGGATACAATTTAAAACATTATACAGCAGCAAGATCAAATGCAGTTTAAAAATTTTATTCAATTTCCAGCAATTGAGCATACAATCAACCTATACTGCTAGTTTTGTGTAAAGTAGAAAGGTCCATAGAATCATATCACAGAGTGACATTGGTAAGGCGAAGCCTTTTTTAATGCTGGTTTTTCTATAATGGAAAGATAGAAAAGTCTAAATTGGTGGGGAGGGGAAGGAAAGTTAGAACTCAGACAGACCTGTCAATGAAGACTGTGACTGTCATTTTAGGTGAGTTCATAAAGTATCTTTAAGTTATCTTTCTTTTGTGATTCAGAGTTTGGCTGGATGTGTTTCAGTAAGATTTTTTTAATCTTACTTCACAATTTGTTTTTAAATCTAGCTATTTCAAATTGTCACAGTTGAACAGCCCTGGAAAGAATGAATGTGAGAGTCAATGGGGAAAAGTAACACCAAGGTTACAATGCTATAACAATGTAAATATTAGTTAAAGCCAGTTTCCCTGCATAAATTTTAACTTTATTTTAAACATTCAGAGATCAAAGATTAACATAGACCTTGGTAGCTAGCATTAGTTTGTGACATCATACTGTAAAATACAAGGCTGTAATTTATAAGATTGTATCATATACTGTACTATAGTAAGAAGGAAGAGCTGTTGGTCAGGACTGATTTGTAACTAAATCATAGGTTTTTACATCAATGCACAAGATCACAAGAAATATCAAAATAAAATGCATAATTTATGTAGATTTGTAAGCAAAAGTCTATCTTGAAATCTTAGGTGCTTAAATATAATTTAAAAGATACAAAACTAATAAGAATTAAAGTAGTCCAACATGGATCAATCCCTACCTTCATAATACAAACCAGCCAGTCAGCTAGTCAAAATAAAACACCAAACCCTGCTCTCTGTAAAGACTCCTGCCACTAAGGCCTCTCACCCTCACTAAAAAACAAGGTGAAGTAGAATGGTGTTGCAGCATGCCCTAAAGGCATGGATTATTTCTGACCTCAGGTGCAGGGAGTGAATTGCAAAATCAAGGACCCATATGTAATACACGCTGTCATGGTCCTACTCTATTCTTCTAAGCCAGGAACTGATAGCTCAAGTGCCTCCACTGATCTCCTCTGTGGAAGTAGCTCCCAGGGAGAGAGGCAGTCCCTTATGTAGGTAGGTCCCAAATTGTTTAGGCCTTAGGAGGTCAAACTCAACAACTTCAATTCTACCTAGAAACTAATAGGCAGGCAGAGCGAATTATTAAGCATAGCCATAATGTGCTCTCAGTGTGAAATACTTAATATAGCTGTTCATCCATGTATGTAATATAGTCCACATGCTATAGCTGTTTGTATATCAACCGTATTTGCAAATAATCTTGTGAAATTACTATTATGTATATTATACGTGTGCCTAAAGGCCCCAGTTGAGACCATGGCTGTTGTGCTAGGCACTATACAAATACTTAACAATCCTAATAGACAATCCCTGCCCTAAAGAGTTTACAAACTAAATAGACAATATAGACAGAGAATGGAAGAGAGGAAGTAGTATTATCTTCTTTTACAGATGGAAAACTGAGATACAGTGCAATATGACTTGGTCATACAGGAAGTCTGTTGCAGAACTAGGAGTTAAACCTAGATCTCCTAAATTCAGAGTCTTAACTACTAGATTATCCTTCCTCTCGAATAAAACTTATGTATTCACTTTGCTGGTGATCTGCTTTACTCACTTTGGGCCTTATCCAATACCCACTGAAGGAACAGAAACATGTTTCCCCACCAAATTTGTCTTTTTAATTTGAAAAAGATTATTTCCCCTTAAGATGATAAAGAAGCTGAATTAACATGGTTTCTTTTGTTCATCAGCTACTCCCACAAAGCATTTCTGTATGCAGTGTTGTAGCTGTGTTGTTCCCAGGATATTAGTGAGATTAGGCAGGTGAGGTAATATCTTTTATTGGACCAACTTCTGTTAGTGAGTGAGAGAAGCTTCTGAGCTCACCGGAGCTCTTCTTCAAGTCTGGGAAATGAACTCAGAGGGTCACAGCTAAATACAAGGTGGAACAGATTGTTTACCATAAGTAGTTAACACACATTTCAAGAGACCTTTCAAGGTGAAGTGGCCTGTTAACATCTCTCCAGTCATAGGGGAGAAAGGAAAAATAACATTGGAGGGTGATTAAGTGGGTTATAGATTGTTGTAATAAGCCATAAATCCAGTGTCTCTATATAGTCCATGATTTTTAGTATTGAGCAAAGTAAAATATTTATGCTCCCAAGCTCATCTTTTGAAGGTGTTGTGCTGGCTTCCTTTGAGGACAAGGACTGAGAGGTCAGAGGTAGAGTGATTGCAGTGAAAAGTGTACACCCACAGGTACTATGGTGTTTTTGTCTTTTATCGTTTTCCTGAGTGAGTTCATTTGAGAGCGTATTGATTGTCTTGTTTTACCCATGTAGTTGTTATTGGGGCATGTAGTGCACTGGATGAGGTAGACTATATGTTGTGACAGGCATCTGTAGGACCCAGTCTTGAAAGGTGTGTTGTGTGGGGTGTTGGTCATTGTAGCAGTGGAGATACGTCTGCAAGTTTTGCATTTGTTGTTCTTCCACGGTCTGGTGCTGCTGTGAGTTGGTGTGTCCTGGTCTGTGGGGAGCTTGCTTCTGATGATGAGATTGAAGAGGCTGGGGGGTTGTTTGAAGGCCAGAAGAGAGAGTTCAGGAAAGATTTCTTTCAGGATGTGGTCCCCATTGAGTATGAGTTATAGTTATCTGATGATATCCCATATGGGTTCCAGTGTGGGGTGGCAGGTGACAATTAGAGGTGTGTGATCAGAGAGAGTTTTACTTCTGTGTTAAAGCAGGCGTTCTCAGGGTGTTTGGGTAGCCCATCCCATGATGCAATCTACTTCGATGATGGAGTGTCCTTGTTTGGCGAAGTTGGTTTTAAGTGTTTTAAGGTGTATATCCCGGACTTTCTCCTCAGAGAACATTCTGTGGTATCTGAGATGCTGGCTGTAGATAACAGATTTCTTGGTGTGTTTGGAGTGATTATTGAATCTTTGAATGCAGGTTTGGTGGTCTGTGGGTTTCCTGTATAGAGATGTCTGTAGGGTTCCATTGTTGAAACTGATGGTGGTGTCCAGGAAGCTGATGCTAGTGTGGGAGTGTTCTAGAGAGAGTTTAATGGATGGATGGTGGTTGTTGAGGTTAAGGTGGAAATCTATGGAGGGGTTAGGTCGGTTCTCCAAACGATGAAAATATCATTGATGTATCTCAGATGTATCATTGGTTTTGTGGTGCACTTATCCAGAAATTCTTCTTCAAGCTGACCCATGAAGAAGTTGGCATATTGGGGAGTGATCCTAGTACCCATGGCTTTGACAAAGAGTTTGTTGTTGAATGTAAAATTGTTATGGATGAGGATGAAATAGATGAGTTTGGTGATGTGTTTGAGATGGATATCGGAGTGTTGTCCATTATCTTATAAATATTTGAGGCAGGCAGGGATGAGGGATGTTGGTGTATAGGGAGGTGATATCCATGGTGGTAAGGATGGTGTTCTGAGGGAGGCTGTTAATGTTCCAGAGTTTCTGGAGGAAGTTGGTTGTGTCCTGGAGGAAGCCGGCCCTTTGTGTGGTTAGTTGGTTGAGGATGGTTTCTATGAGAGTCCTGATATTCCTTCAGTAAGAGTGCTGTGGCCAGATATGATGGGTCTGTCTGGGTTCCCTTGTTTTTGTATCTTGGGAAGTCTCTGGGGTGGGTTCATGGGGGATGAGGTTGTAGAGTTTCTCTTGGAGTTATTTGGGGAAGGATTTGATGATATTCTGAAATTCCTGCATAAATTGTGGTGTGGGATGTTCTTTGAGTTCTTTATAGTAGGAGGTGTCAGAGAGTTGTCCGTTGGCCCTGTTAATATAGTAATCACATGTGAGGACTACGATGGCACCCTCTTTGTCTGCTGGTTTGATCACTACTTGGTGGCTGCATTTCAGGGACTGTCCTCTCAGCTGATCTCTCAGCGGTGGAGAGATTGTGATGTTTGTTAAGTATTTCACAATCAGTTGTTTTTCTGAAGTAATCAATGTAATGATCAAGAGTGTGGTTTCGTCTGCTGTGGGGTATTCAGTCAGACGATTTGTTTTTCATATGACTGTCTGGGGATGTGGTAAATGTCAGTGTGTCTTCACTATGAAAGAATTCTTTGAGGCAGAGTTGATAGAAGAATTCTTCTAGTTCTCCACATGTTAGTATGCTAATATGATCAGGTTCTGTGGTGAGGCAGAAGTTCAGTCTTTTGGGAGAGTACAGATACTTCAGCTCTGGTTGAGGACAGTCTTGAAAAATTGATGATGTTGGGATGTTATATACTGTCCATGTGGTCGGCCTGGTGCCATGGTTTCTCCTGGACGTGGTGTTCTGTGGTTTGTGGAGTTGTTGTAGTTCGTTCCACTTTTTCTTGTTGTACTGGATGTCTGTCATCAGTCCACTTTGTATTTAGCTGTGACACTCCCATGACCTTTCCTGAAGAAGTGCTCTGTGTAAGCTCAAAAGCTTGTCTCTCTCACCAATAGAAGTTGGTCCAACAAAAGATATTACCTCACCCATCTTGGCTCTCTACAAAGCATTTTGTCATGTCAAACTGTCTAAGAGCTTGTCCACATGGAAACTTAGTGCGTGGCAAAGTGGGACAAGAATTTACAGTGCATTAGCCTGCTGCATGCTAAGTCTCTCCGTGGACCCTGGTACTGTACAATAAATGTTCCATACCTGTGCACTATCAAACTTTTAGTATGTGGTAGCAGGGTCCACACAGAGACTTAGCACGCAGCAGACTAGTGTGTGAGGTTTATACCCTGGCTTGCCATGCAGTAAATCTCCATGTGGATGAGCCCTTAATTTAAGTACTAGTATTTACGAAATAATGTGCACTGTAGAAACAGCTGTGGTCAGTTAAAAACTCTTGGAAAGCTAGCAGAAGGGGATCCAAATGATGTATTTTTGTGGTGCTATGAAATTAAGGATAATTCAGTTTTACTAGAAGAGAACGGTTGTTTTAATTCTTAGTCATCTTGTATAGATCTGTTATTAATTTAGAAGAATTTTTAGAGTTGTTCTATCATGATTGTGAGAAATGTACTTTTGTTTTCTTCCCATTTTTCTGGTTCTTGGATTTCATCTATCTTCTGTCATTTGTAAAAGCAAAAAAAAAAAATTAATTTCTGTTTTCTGTTTGTAAGTGTTTAAAAATGTTTTAAAATGTCCTGTGCTGGAGTACTAGACTTCAAAAGCAAACAACAACAACAACAACCAACCTGAAGCAGATAATAACCAAATTTAAATTAAAATCTTTTCAATGTCCCTTTTTAAAATATGAAAAACAGCCCATATTGAATTAGATGGCACCATCTATTTACAGAAGGTCTTATTTTACAAGACACGTGCAAGTTCATTGACTTGGTCATTCTCTGCAAGTTAGAATTACATAGTGCTCACACCGTAGTGGATTTTGTTTGGATTTTTTAATAAGACAGTTAGTGAGAAATCCTACTTAAAACTAATCATGGCTAATAGAAACTTTAGAGAATTGCTCTCTTTGCATCATTTTCACTGTATTGCCCAGGTCAGGGTCTAAGATCATTTTTATTTTAAGACAGTTATCTACTTATGTATACAAAGCATAAATGTTCAGTATTGGTCAGCAAAGCATTTAAGCACTTGCCTAAGTCCAGCCCTATTGAGGAAATATATAAGCACATGTTTAATTTTAATCATGTGCCTGAGGCCCTTTCGAGTAAATGAGACTTCAGGACTTTGCTGAATAAGGATGGTTTGCTCAATAGAGGCCAAACTGTGCTTGGTACTTTACAGACAAATAAAAGGCATAGTAATCCTTACCCTAAGGACCTTGTAATCTAAAGCACTGATCCTGCAAATACTTACACATGTCCTTAGATCTACCTATGTACCAATTCTTGCAATTTTATTGAGTTTTGTGATATTTGGTGTTTTTCTTAAAGCATCATCTCTTGGAGTCAAGTGGTTACATGAAAATCTCAGATTTTTTTTTGAAGACAAGTTTCTAGCCCTTATGGTTGCGGAGAAAAGCTTGAAAATGTGACCTCAAAAGGCTCAAAACCCAGAAGGCAAATAAAAATACGTCAAAATTAAGGCGGTTTTGCTTTCACGTCCCGGCCCAAATCCTGACTGAGCCAGGTCTAGAAAGTTAGTTTCAGTTAGATGAACTTGTAGTTGGTCTTTCTGCTAGCTTCTGTATGAGCTTGCTCTGAAATGGGAGGTTTGACACGGGGTAGTTTCCTAGGCAAAAATATCTAGGGTAGGTTTCTTCAGTATTGGTCATACTATTATGTGTCTGAAGGAGGAAGAGAAGATTCCTTCTCTAAAGGAGGCATTGGCTGTTTCAGTTAGGATTGGCACCTGTTGTTCATGACTTTCTTTCACAAGAAGGAAGTCTGATTCACAAGACTTGGGTCAAGACTCCTTTAGGGTATCCAGGACTTCTGATAAGTGAATATTGTGAGTTTTGGGAATGCTGGTGTGCTATCTGTACCATCCCCAAAGCTTGATGCTCCAGTTAGCTGCAAAACCATCTTGAGCAATAGTCATTCCATGGTCTGGTTCCATGGTGGGATGAAGTCTACTGCAGTGAGGGAGATTGTTAAAGTGGTTGTGAAAAGGTTTGTGGATGATTCCGTAAGCCTGATTCTGCACTCACATTGATTTATATCTCATGTAAATATGAGCAGAACCCATCCCTCTGTCTCAAAGATTGCTAAACTTGGGGTCATCATGGGACTTGTGGCTAAGAAACTAGATAGGTAAGATGTGGTCCAACCCATCTTGTAGAAAACCTATATAGACTGCAATAATGTATATTTGTGTAATAAACAATGTAAGGTATAACAATGTATAATATGTAAGGTACATATTAGTGTATGTTTATTGAAACGGAAGGATATAGACTTCAGTTAGCCAAAACACCCATCCATGGATCTAACAATTTCTGATCCTGTGAATATTGTGCTTGTGACATTCAGTGATGATACTTTAGAACAACATGCCAAGAACATGATAAAGCACTCAATGTCCTGAAATGCTTGACGACATACCATTTAACATTGAACAAGAACAGATTTTATTTTTTAAAACAACAGCTTAAATTGTTCTGACATACATTTCCAGACAGATGTGGCCGGCCCAGTTACAATAGACATTAAAGAATTTAGACGATTGCCCAAGACAGCAACTTTGCAGATATTTAGTAATTTATTGGCATGGTGCATTTACTGCACAAGTCATCTTAAATTTTGCCTTTTCTTCACTCTGAGCACTTGCAAAACATGACAGGCTGTTTATGTGGAAGAAAATATCTTAAGGCATCAAAGTCATACAATCTATCTTTGAATACATAACCATGTCATAATTCCTCTCTGAGTTTTCACATGCGCTTGTAGTTCACGAAAGCTCATCTAGCTGATAAATAACATGTCATAGCCCTTTCAAATTGAATCCTGATAGATGCTGAAAGCAAAAATTCTCAAACAGGGAGAATCTTTAGGGTGAAGTGTGAGGTTGTGAACACTTTCATCTGTACTAGGGGTGGGCAAACTTTTTGGCATGAGGGCCACACCTGGGTATGGAAATTGTGTGGCAGCCATAAATGCTCACAAAATTGGGGGGTTGGGGTGCAGGAAGGGGTGAGGGCTCTGGAGAGGGCCAGAAATGAGGAGTTCATGGTGTGGGAGGGGGCTCCGGACTGGGGCAGGGGATTTGGGTGCGGGGGAGGTGAGGGCTCCAGCTGGGGGTGCGGGCTCTGGGGTGGGGCTGGGGCTGAGGATGAGGGGTTGGGGGTGCAGGAGGGTGCTCTGGGCTGGGACCGAGGGGCTCAGAGGGCAGTAGGGGGATCAGGGCTAGGGCAGGGGATTGGGGTGCAGGAGGGGGTCGGGGTGCAGGCTGCGGTTGGCGCTTACCTCAAGCAGCTCCTGGAAGCAGCAGCATGTCCCCCCTCTGACTCCTATGTGGAGGCACAGCCAAGTGGCTTTGCACGCTTTCCCATCTGCAGTCACCACCCTTGCAGCTCCCATTGGCTGTGGTTCCTGGCTAATGGGAGCTGCAGAGCCGGTGCTTGGGGCAGGGGCAGCATACAGAGCCCCCGGCTGCCCCTACGCATAGGAGCTGGAGTGGGGACATGCCGTTGCTTCTGGGAACCACGCAGAGCGGGGCAAGCCCTGGATCTCACTCTCTGGTGGCAACTCAAGGGCTGGATTAAAACGTCTGAAGGGCCGGAGTTTGCCCACCCCTGAGCTATATGTATAAGGTGCCCTAGTCACCATTGTTACTAATCACCAAACACTATTAGCTCGGTTTGGCTATTGTAAAGTCAAAGAGCTATCCAGAATTGAATGGTGAGGTCTACAACTTGAAGCATACTGTTTTAATATAGAGCCTAGCAGAGAGCAACTTCACTCATTCCATAACCACCAAAACAACTTAATCACTAGAGGATCAGTATGCCAATCACATTTGGTATCAATGGAACTGCAAAATCTTTAACTATTAGGGAAGTTGTAGACACAGTTTAGAGACCTGTATTGACTGCTGTAAACTGCTGACAAAATAATGATGATTTCACTCAGAAACCAAAGAACAGTAATGATAATACCTAGCTCTTATATAGTGCTTTTTCTTGAGTAGATTTCAAAGCACTTTGGAAGTATCATTATCCCCTTTTTACAGTTGGGAAACTGAGACATAAGGAGGTAAAGTCACTCAACCAAGGTCACCCAGCAGGCTAGTGGCAGAGCCGAGAATTCAACCCAGGTCTCCTGAGACCCAGTCTAATGATTTAGCCGCTAGGCCACACTGCCTCCCAGCAGTTTATTCCCAGTAATTATAACTACATGAGGATTCTTTTGTTTTAGAAGTGAGCTCTCAGGGAGAGGGGCATTACTGATAAATACTCAAGATACTGTCTTCTAGAATAAGTAAAATCAGATGCAGCCAGAGCTATACTGCCAGTGCTAGACAAAATATTCACCATCATTGCCAGTCCCAACAATGTCAAAACTGACCGTGGGCTATTTCAAGGTCAGGACTTCTAGCAGAGGTGCTGTTGTTTTCCTATAGTACCTAGCACAATGGGACCCCAATCCTAATTAGGCATTTGTATACTACCATAATATAAATACTACACCAGCATACAACCTATGTATGGCAACAGGAAGATAGAATGGTTGAGAGGCTTAATGTACTTTTTAAACAAAGAGATTAAAAACAAGCAAAAATTTCTGATCAAGATAGCTGTTAAATAGTACTAAACCAATTATTGTGACCAGTTGTTATGGAACTACTTTACGTATTATGACACATACCATACAAACTGCCAGAGTAAAATGGTGTTGTGAACATGACATTGCCTGAATCCTCAATCTAAATGAACAGAGGACAAATAAATATAAAAATTTCAGGCAAACTGAAAATGATAGAAGCAGAACTGGTGGCCCACTATAATGAACAAAGGAGAGCTATCCTATGTGATCTTGGGGAAGGAGCAGAGTATTTGTATAGTAGCCATTTACTAGCAAACTACCATGTTTGATACAGGACTTTTTATCAAGAAAGGAAATCTTATCTCTGCTGACACTGATCATATAATCACCTAGAAAGCGTGAGAGAATGCTCTTGAAAAACAAAACAAGCAAACAAAAAACACAGACTAGAGTCTACGTATATCTATATTCATAAATACAGGATTGCTTGGGAGAAAAATGGAAGAACTATTGCTGAAAATAATTTAAACTAGATTGAAGGAGATTCTGGAATACATATTATAGGGGAAAAACAGCAGTGGCTGTGGGTGCTGTTGGGGGGGGCATTAAATAATCTTGTAGGTCTAGTGTGTGAGGAAATTTACACTTTTTAAAGCAGTAGGCAGCAAACTATGTATCCATACTCCATTATGATCTTCAAAGATTCTCAGTCTGTTTGTTATCATCCATGAAAGCTTTTCCACATCACAGAAGCACTTCCTTCCACAGTGGAGAGAGAGAGAGAGAGTGAGTGAGTGAGTGTGTGTGTGTGTTGGGATGACTTGGGGGAGAGGATGGAGATGTATTTTTATTGAGCAGGGGAAGAAATTTATTATACAATTTGGACATGGGAACATCCCTTTGAAAACATTTCATAACATTGCCCCCACGAGTTATGGGAGGGAGGCATAAATGGAAATCAGAAAGACTGGTTATTTTATGAACTTGCACTTGGTTGGTTGGTTGCTTCCAGCCCCGAAATATTGTATAATATTTTACTGATGAGTGTGCACAGTACATATAATTTATTATGTGTAGTTTCTGGTCTACAAATTGGTATGTTAACTAGGGATCATAGGCCACCTGCTCCATCTGATGCCTGTGATTTTTATATAACTTAGAACAGCATCAAGCCATCTATAATAAATAACGGGAGTTTATTCTAAGTAATTAAAACCATTATTCACATTATATCAGGAAAGGAACATAATAACCCCCTGTTAAGATTGGTCTAAAGATTTGTTTAAATATTTGAATTTGTAGTTTAGATAAACAAACCATTGTTCTTAAAACAAGGGAGGGAAATAGACTTATTTTGTGTAATGAGTTGGAACACACAACTGTACCTGAGCTCTGAATACCTCCCTAGATTTTCACAGGCAGTAGGACACAATGAGTGCAGAATTCGCACTGGATTATTTAACCTGTCAGACTTATGCCAATCAGACTCAACAACTGAAGAGACATAGTTGGACGATTTTATTATATAGCAAAACTTTAATAGTAGTTGTACATATTTTCTCTTTTTGCAGGTTGTAATAAAAAAAATGGTTTCAAGTCATACAGTAGCTAGGTTAAAAGGATTTTTGGAGAGTTCCCACACTTTTTAGCTGATGTTCCAGAATGTACTTAGTTTCTTCTAACACCTAGTTTATCACTAGTAACCTTTTAAACCATGTACAGTTCCAAAACAGTGAGCTGAGTCATTTAGTGAGATAGATATGAACATTCCATAAGCTGATCCTTTTCACACCCACAACAGTCTGGTGACTGTTAAAACTTGGGTCCTTTCCTGTGGTGTTACATACAAAGTTTTGTATATTCTATCACTTTAGAAAAAATTAAAGAAACAAAATAATTACAATTTGCCCCATTACTCACACACACATTCCAAAACTTTGTGGGCCATGGGATAGGTGTTCTATAGGGTTAAATTAAATAGTGTATGGAAGTCTAACTAGAACAATCCATTTGATACTTTGTTTTATAGCCATAAATAGTGTTTCCTGTGTTTATTTTTTTCCAATTCTGGGGTTTATTCTCATTTTAGCATAAACTTAATATAATATAAAAACAATGTTTTTGGGTTGTTTTAAAAATGGCCATCAAAAAGGCCATTACCAGTCAGTTTCATTAACGGTCTTGATTATTTTTAAAGAACTACTTAAATATATTAGATGTTGATTTTTTAAAATGGTTTTAAAAGTCAAACATAGTGTCACACAGCTGCATAAAAAATACTAGTGCTTTCATAAAAATCACAGTACCTTACTGGAGTCCTTAGGCATCCTAACTCTTTTTCTTAGATATGGACATCTTAATTTCAGAAAAGGATTGCATGGTATTGGTACTTGGTACAGAAAAAGCTAAGCTTTTCTGAACACAATCTGCCATTTTTTGCCATTATTTTATCTTGCCTTTCCAGTAGCAAAGAAATTGCAGTTCAACACTGTTAGGAGAAGGCTTATTACGATATTTATAGAAATCTGAGGACAACCCATTAGACGCATTAAAGTGATATAGGAGAAAGGTACAATATCCGAACTTTCCTTTCCGAAAGGTGTATTATAGAGATGAGCAAAGTGCTACAAGAAGGCTTTGTTGACATCAAAGGAAATGGTGTATTTCTTTGCACCACTGCTTGCCATTTAAAAAGATGCCTATCAGAAGCCATTGCTTCTTCACTGGCAAGCAGACCATTGAAAGCTCACATTGCTGAATCAAGCCTATGCAAACTGTCCTCAAGTTTCCTCTCTAACTATAGTCTAGTGTTCACCCTAATAATAATAATTGGTGTAAAATCCTGGCTCCACTCAAGTCAATGGCAAAACTCTCATTGACTTCACTGGAAGTAGGATTTCACCTTTGGTACAAAGGTCTTCTGATTATAGCTGCTTTATAATATGAACAAAAATACAGTCAAGGATTAGGTTTTGAGTTTTAGAATACAATAAATAATGTGGGTGCTGCCCCCACTTCACAGATGAGCAGAAGTGCTGTGAGGGCTGGCCCTGCCCCCAGAGCCCTGATCAGCTGGGGACTGGAGAAATTGCACTCTCCACCTGTACCCCCTCACTCCATGATCCCCAATTGGCTAGAGAGCTGGCTGGAAATCTGGCCCCAGGGTCTTGCTGCCAGCTCTCTTCTGATTGGAGGATGGGATTATTGTGATCCAGAGGGCACAGAGATATAGGGATCACCTGTGTTCACCAAAAGAATGTCATGTAGGGTCCCAGTGAAAGCATGTGTCACACTGGTCAACATAATAATTGTAAGATATATACATGGGAAATATATGAAGAGTTATGTTTATGTACTAAAAATTATGTTCTCTGGGTCTGTGAGTTAAGACAGGTCACCAGAAGGTAATCCACATACACCTGGCATGCTTATCTCACTTTGGCTGGTCACATGCAAATTCAGTATTGTATCATTCACAATGAATGTCCTGTCTGAGCAAAATGCTAATCAATAGATTATGGGGGGATGGAGGAAAAAACAAAAACAGCAGGAGTTATCCTGCTTAGGAGTAAGACAAAATGACCTTCCGAAACTCTATCTAGGGTACAGCGGAAACACTAGATATTCCTTCAGTCTGTGAGGACGAGCTGCCTGTGGGCTTGGTTTTCTGAGAAGGGGTCTCAACCAAACTGGTTGAAAAGGCTGGGGAAAAACTTGTGGTGAACTATCTTGTTGGAGATAAGGGAATGCCTTTTTAGGTAAGTTTAGTGTCTAGAAAGCATGTTATGATTTTGTTTTGTTTATATGTAACCATTTGTTTAGAATATTCTTATCACTGTCACTTCTTCGATGATAAACTTATTCTTGTTTTCACTATATATATAAAATTAAGTGCTGTGTGCTATGCAAAGTGGTGATCCTGAATTGAATCTTACAAGCTGGTATGTACTGTTGCTTTGGGAACAGTGGATGTAAGAGTTCTGGGAGAGTTCAGTGGAACAGGCTGAATGCTCCAGAGGGACACCTGAAAGACTCGGGGGTTGGTATATGCTTATACGAAACTGTACAGAGAGAGCGAGGCCTGTTTGTGTTGCCAGAGGCAGATGGTTTCAGGGAGCTGATCACAGACAAGGCTCTCTCACTGGGCTGGTGGTTGGGCTGGGCTGGTGGTAGTAAGGTGCCTCATAATCCTTAGTACCCCTGGGAAGTGTCACATTACTGTTTAAGAAGGGACTAGGTGGCCTGCAGGAGAGGGCATATGCTGCTGCTGCAGAGACACAGCAGACAGAGTCTGAGCTCAGGGCAGGGGGATGGGACCATGGAGCTGCCTGAGTGTTTGGTTCCTATAAGTGAGCACTGCACATGAGAATTGGACACCAAAGGGAAGGAAGTACCTTAATCTGGGACAAAGGAGTGGAGGCTGGAGGGGCCCTGGAGACTGTTTGTGATTGATGGAGGTAGAGTTCCTTTTAGGCATCTTGTATTTATGTTGTACTTCCATGAAGTGACTGTGCTTTACAATGGCACCGGGGTTCTGTACATGCTAATAAAGGGGATAGGGTAGATCAGTGTGTTGGAACAGCTCTGGAGTGAATTCTTGACTTTCCAAAGGTCGTAAGTGTTTGGAACAAACTAACAAAGAGTGGAGTCCCCACCACGTCTTTTGCTGGGCTGCACATAGTACAGTCTTTGCATCTGAGCTCATGTACGTACTTGGGCTTAGATTTTGACTCAGGTAAGGAAGCAAGGGCTTGTCTATCTGGTGATTTAGTGTGTGGCATGCCGGGATGTAAATCTATAGTGCTCTACCCTGACATGCACTAAATGGTCATATGAACCCTGCTGCTGTGTATTAAAAGTTCCATAGTGTGCTCTGAGGCACTTCTGAAACAGCAGTATGTCACAAAAGAATAGCACAGGCATGTAGGGACAAAATCAGAAAGGCTAAGGCACAAAATGAATTATACCTAGCAAGGGACATAAAAAGCAATAGGAAGAGGTTCTGTAAAACACACTAGGAACAAGAGAAAGTTGAAGGAAAGTGTAGGTTCACTACTCAACGGGGAAGGAAAACTGACATGAAGAAACCAGAGGTGTTTAATACTAATTTTGCTTGTGTTCCCTAAAAATGTTAATTGTGACCAGATGCTTAACACAATTAATAAGAGGTGTTAATTATGACTGTTAATTAATGTGTAAAGCTAACATTTGCCACTGTGGATACTAAAGCGATGGGTACTATAGAAACACCTTAGATAGAACACCTTAGTGCTAGGATTAACCAGAATGCACACATAGTCCTCTAATGACTACTGAATGTGTGGTGTCTTCCAACCCCAAACCTATTTGGACAATTATTGCCTGAACATAAAATAAAGTTACCAAAATTTGCAGCAGAAGGCTGATGGTTGCCCAAAGATCTTGTCCCTAGTTTTTGTATCAAATAAGTCTGTTAACTTTTGGGGTGTCTGAAATAATAATTCCATTGCCTCTTCTAAAGTCCATAAGCCAGTGAGCATGCACATAGTGGTGTGATCCCAATGGAGAGAAGGGATAGCACATGGAAACTCTTTTTAAAGGTCCATTCAAAAATGGTAAGGTTACCTGTTATTCAGTAAGTCCTAAGCAATCATCCTTTGGGCAGAAGGTCAAAGTATTGGCCCGAAGTGAATCAGTCAAGTATTTGATCAAGAAAAGTACTTGAAATTTCAGCATAAAATATGTAGTTGGGAAAACCTGAATTACATCTTTCCCAGTTTGTATAAAAGCAATCCTGTTTGCACATGCCACATTATAAATCCATAGAATTCGAAAAATGTAAATAATTATAAGGAAATGAAACTGTTTTCTTTTTCCTAGAAGTTATCATAACATCTCTTGCAGAAACAAAAAAAGTTAATGTGAATTTCTGTTCACCTTGATAATAAGCCCTTTTCCTGCCATTGCCACACAATTCACAATGGAGAGGCAATTACAAGGGGTTTATAAAGAAATAACTGAGATATGAATTTCAAGGTTGGGGAAGACAAACCACAAAGTTAGAACTGGCACATGATAATGTAATTACCTTCACCTATCTTCAATGGGAATTTTTTTGTAGACCAGTGGGAGCAGAATTGGGCCCTAAAACTGTGTAATCTTATTCTGTATCCTGTGTTGGTGCCAAATAAATTGTGAAAAGATTCTAACAGCACTGCCTGTTTATTTTAAAAAGCCTGGTCTTCATGTAGTCATAAATAAAGAGTAATCAAGATGGGAATGCTTAATCATCCTTTCATCCTTCAGGGGGTTAAGCAAATATGTCCATGATAAACTTGATCACCGTCCAAAAATATTTATTTTTATGGAGCACAAATGACTGAGTATTGTAACTGGGCCAAATATTACAGTCATTGTTGGATAATTCTACCATTTCCTAGTTTGTCAAGGTATCTCTAGAGACCATACATTCTGTTGGTTTATTTAATCACCATGCCATTTTCCTTTAAAAGACTAGTAATTTTTAAATTATTATCAAGATATTTGTATTACCCATACATGCATACTGCATTGTAACATTTAGACTTAGAATTGCATAAGATGACCAAATGAAGCTGAACTTTTCCCATATGCATGGTTTAGAAGATATAAGTCCATTTATTTGTAGATGAGTTTCCTGAAAAAATTACCCAGCCATGAAACTTTTAATGTATCTTGTGTGCATAAATCCCACCATTCTTATGCACCTGTGATGAATTTGGACTAATATGTTGTAGTTATATTTGCAAAGATTAGGATAGCTGCATCACTATCTAACAGGCTTAATGTCACGTTCTTCACATCACTTAGAAGAAAAAAATGGCAGAACTGCCAGAGTGCTGCAACATAGCAATTTGTAAATTATTTTGAGGACTGTAGATTTAGATAGTGAGTGCTAAGACCAAATAGGGACACGACGCATTTCAGTAATGCTTTTCATATCAGATTCTCAGAGTACTTTATTTTTAAAAATGTGTCCCTTCATTTGTCACTGTGTGTTTGTGCAAATCTTAAAAACAATACAAAATTAGTTAGCCAGTGTTAACTAAAAATAAATAGACCCAAACCACAGAATTGTTAAACATAACAAATAACCCTGTCATTACCCAGTCAGGCAAAGGTTAAAAGAATAGATGGATTTTTAACTGTGCCTTGAGTCCAACAGAGGGGCTCTATCAGACTAATGGGAGAGGCTCAGAGTTAATGAATTAGTCAATAGTCTCATTAATTATGCCCCTTACATCCTTCCATTCAAATGTAGTTATGCATTGTAATTTACATATTTTCTTAAATTTGAATGAACAGTTGGGACTTTAAAAGATCAGCCTATATAGATTGTGGCTAAATTCAGTAAATTTATCTCTAGTTCTGTTTTAGATACATGGCATCTCATTTATTGCTGAGATATTGGAATCGTTCAGCCTCACTTAACTTCACCACCATTTTTAAACATCTATGAAACGATTTCTTCTAGAATTTTCTGTATACATGCACACACATTATGGACTTAATTGTTCAACCCTTACTCATGCAAGTCAATGGGACTACACATGTGAGTAACTTTGCCCAGACATGATCATGCATATATAGCCTTTCATAAGCATAAGTAACTTTGCCCAGACATATATAACCTTTTATGATCATCCATATATAACCTTTCATAAACACATAATTTCTGTTGGTTTATTTAATCACCATGCAATTGTCCTTTAATAGCCTAGTAATTTCTAAATTATTATCAAGCTATTTGTATTACCCATACACGCACTTTGGGATACAAAAATTAAAGTTCCTGAAAGAAAATTGTTAATTAATGTTGTGCCATATTCCCAGAAATGAGACAGGGACTGTGTTAACCCTGTTCTGCAGATAAACATTGACAGGCACTGAAAGGCCCCATATACACATGCTTCCTCTCATATTTTCACTCTCTCTGTCCCTCCAAAAATAGGCTCCATAAAAAACAGGAAAAGTGTTTTTTGAATGACTTTATCTGAAGAGGTTTTACTGGTTCTGATAGCAAGTCTTTAACTGCCAGAACAGTGTGCTGGCAACATCAAAAGAATATGAATAACCAGCAGCTCTTACTGTCAACAGGAGAATCCAGAAGCCATTTGTTTTTATTCTGCACACAGCCAGACCTTTTACATGATATCGAAACTATCTGCCTTCAGCATGACATAAAGTCGTGGTGAAAGGTACTATTTTAGAATGTAAGTGCTTATTTCCAAGCAACAAACAAACTGCCAACTACAGATAATCACTCAGGGAGCCACAAGAGACAAGTTTAGAGATACAGATCTTTATCTCAGATATGAGATAATTCCTGCACTTCAATGTGTAAAGTGCATTTAGCATTGTGTGAAAGTCCTTAGCGTGACTTAGGAACATATCTCTAAATACAGTTCCATATCCAGAACATATCTCTAAACACCAATTCCAGTTCCACAGTCAATCAGGATGCCCTGTAAACATGATAAGGGTACTGGTTGTACATTCACCTCATTAGTGTTTAAAGCAGAGAAATGCCATCAGACTGATTTCAGAAACACAAGTCAACACAATAGGTCAAGAGGGAAAACTGAAATCTCCTCAGGCTCCTGTGATTTTGATCTAATACAAGTTTTATATTTATAAAATAGAAGGCTCATTCTCATAAACATGTGAGCTGATTCATCTTTCTTCCCTTCACCACTAGGTAATCTGACAGCTACTGTAGCTTTTTGATCCCCAGCATAGTATCACTTTGTTATTATTGACCCGTTAATTCACTTTTCCACTCAAACAGGAAAACACAGTGAAGTCAGCAGGAGCTGCTGAGTGCTCAGCACCTCTAAAAATCAGGCCACTTATTTAGGAGCCTAAATATGTACATGAAAATCTTGGCCTATATAGACCCCAAACTGTAGTCAGTTAGGGCTGAACCCTTATTGCAATGCTCACTCTGAGTAGCCAGACTGGGCTGTGAGTAGATGAGCAAGAGGGAAGAATCCTCTCTCACAGGCCTGGAGCATATGCAGAGCCCCTTCATTGGGGCTCTGCTAAATTAGACCTCCATGCACCTTACACATCCCTTCTGTGGGGTGGAGGACCTGCATGGTGGCAGATCCTCTGGCCTGGCCCTTTCCTTCCCCACATCCTGCACTCTGCCATGCAGATAGCTCCTAATGAGTAGGGGTTCCCAAATGAGGCACCCGGCCTTGCAACCGAGAAACTGCACTTCCTTTGCTTCCAGGGGACCCTCCACAGCTTTAGGGGAAAGGACAGGACTTGTCCCTTCGTGATAAATAACCACTCCCAATCACGTACATTGTAAATTGATGTGAGGTTATTTCTGCTAGAATGGTTGGTGTGGGGAAGTATAAGGGTTTTACTAGCATGAGTTTAGCTCACTCATGACAGATATGGAGGAGTAATGCTGGTCATCCCAAACCATTCAGATATATCCTACTAAACCATCTCCCCAGAACTTACTCTAATATTCCAAACCCTGGAGTGGCTTTGAACAGAAGCTGGTTTTATTTGAATCGGCCTGTCAAAGAACTGTTTCCTTGTTCCCACAAACTTGGAATTTCTCCTGTAAAAATTATTCCCTTCCTGGGGACTGAGGATGAGCAAGACTCAGTTCTGGGCTGACACCAGCTATTGCATAAGCTTTAGTTTCTGACATATTATGGTACTAGACTTTATAGAAATATGAACTTTATACTATTGAAGATTCCCAGCTCTCAACCAGGATACACAGCACTTGCTTTTAACCCTGGAAAGGTCTGAGATCCTACTCTAAAGCCAGGATATTTCATAGGTTCATAGAAATTACCATATTGGATCAGACCAGTGGTGCAGCTAGTCCAGTTTCTTGTCTTTGAGATTGGCCAGTACCAGCTGCTTCAGAGGAAGGTGCAAGAAACCTTGAAGAAATGAGTTATGGAATAACCTGCCCACAAGAAAAGTTTCTTCCTAATCTCCATTAGTTAGAAGCTGCTTTATTTCCTCAAGCAAAAGAGTTGATAGCCCTTCAAAACTCTGGGCTATTTTTAATCCTTACTATAATAATTTGGGATATTCTTCTAATCCATATAAATAATCCTTTTCTGAATCCTGTTAAACCATTGCCCTCAATGGTATCTTGCAATGAGTTCCGCAAGCAAAAATTGGAGATTGGTCCTGCTTTGAGAAGGGGGTTGGACTAGATGACCTCGTGAGGTCCCTTCCAACCCTAACCTTCTATGATTCTTCTATGATTCTAAGCTAGTTGTGTTGTATGAAAAAGTATTTCTTTTATCAGTTTTAAATTTGCCAACTTTTAATTTAATTGAATCTCCTTGCTCGGGAATTATAATGAAGGGTGAATAGAATTCCTGATTTACCTTCTCTGTATCATTTACTATTTTGTATATATTCATCATTTCCTTTCTTGTTTGTATCCCTTGTAAGATAAATAGTTCCAGTTTTTTCAATCATTTATCATATCAGAGTTTTTCTCATCACCTGTCTCTAAACCTAATCTATTGTTGCTGATATGCTTTTTCTGAGATAGGACAAAGTATTCCAGATGAGGGTATACCACTGGTTTATATAACGGTGTTATCATATTTTCAGTAGTATTCTCCATCCCATTCCTCAGACATTTTGTTTGTTTGACCACTGTTGCACACTGAGCAGAGTTTCATTGAGCTGGCCACAATGATAGATACTTCTTCCTGAGCTGCTAATGTTAATTTAGAATCTAGTAAGGTGTATGAACACTTCACATTATTTCTTCCCATATGTATTATTTTTGTATTTGTCAGCACTGGATTTCATCTGCCATCATGTTGCCCTTTCACGTAGCTTAGTTAGGTCCCTCTGATGCTTATCACAGTTTACTCAACTCTTGACTAACCTTACAAATTTTGTGTCATCTGCAAATTTTGCTACCTCACTGATCACTTCCATTTCCAGATCATTCATAAATGTATTAATATATAGAAATAATAGAAAAAATAGAAAAATCTAATTAGGTTATTATTAGAGGTGTTTCACATTTGAGTTGTAATTTTTCTCTTGTTCTGATTTTATATATATATATATGTGTGTGTGTGTGTGTGTGTGAGTGTGTATATGTATATATGTATGTGTATGAATAGGAAAGACCAAAGGGAAGCAGGTGTATACATACATGTGACAGGTGTCGGTCCTCCGAGCTCCTAGGGGCGATGGAGAGCTATGGTCTCCGTGGCAGGCCTCAGCCACACCTTCCGGGCCTTGGGGAATTAGCAGGGAAGGTGTGCTGGCACGAGTCAGTGGCGCGCCCCTCAGGCAGGGGAGCGCCGGCACGAGTCAGGCCCACCCAACTCCACTGCGTTCCAGCCCAGGGCCCTGGCAGTGGCGGGAGGCAAAAGTCCCGCCGCTGGGTCAGCGGGGCCGTCCGTGCCCGCTGACCAAACACACCCACCCCACGGTGTAGTTCGGCCCCTGGGCTACTTCCTACCCAGTCTCTCAGGCGGGTCGCTCCAGTCCCTCCATCTCCTCCGGGTATTCCGCTGCGGGCAGTTCCGGTCCCTCCATCTCCTCCGGGTATTCCGCTGCGGGCCACTCCGGTCCCTCCATCTCGTCCGAGTATTCCGCTGCGGGCAGCTCCGGTCCCTCCATCTCGTCCGAGTATTCCGCTGCGGGCAGCTCCGGTCCCTCCATCTCGTCCGAGTATTCCGCTGCGGGCAGCTCCGGTCCCTCCATCTCGTCCGAGTATTCCGCTGCGGGCAGCTCCGGTCCCTCCATCTCGTCCGAGTATTCCGCTGCGGGCCACTCCGGTCCCTCCATCTCGTCTGAGTATTCCGCTGCGGGCCACTCCGGTCCCTCCATCTCGTCCGAGTATTCCGCTGCGGGCAGCTCCGGTCCCTCCATCTCGTCCGAGTATTCCGCTGCGGGCAGCTCCGGTCCCTCCATCTCGTCCGAGTATTCCGCTGCGGGCCACTCCCACTCCCCCTCGGTATCGGACTCATGCTGGCCCGGGCTGCCGTCAGGCCCATCCAGGTCCTCTGGGTATTCAGCGGCTGGCAGCCCTGGTTGACACAGGCCTTCCTCCCGGTCAGGCTCCTCCTTGCCCAGGGCTTCACCTGGGTCAGCAGCAGGATCGCGAGGGAGCAGCCTGTGTCTGTCTCCCTCCCTGGTGCTCTCCTCACTGGGCAGAGGGCCCCGCCCTTTGTACTTCCTGTCCCACCCTTCCCCTTCCGGGGATTAGCAGAAGCTTGGCCTGGCCCCACCCACTCAGGTTGCAAGGGTGGCTCTTTACCCTCTGGTTCGGAGGGGAGCCAGCGTGGCTCCCTACAATACATATATGTCAGAGTTAGAAAATGAAACAGACAAGTACAATTTCTTTAAACCTGTGACACTGTTTTTTTCAATCAAGTTCAAATCATGTTTAATCCTCATTGCCAGTCTGGTTTGTAGGCTATTTTGGCTGCTCAGCTTGGATGGAATTGACCTGAATAAGAAATTGGTTTGAATTTAACTTGGATTTAAATTTATTTTAAACTACAGTGTAGATGGGACCTTTGATGAATAATGAAGACTTAGTTCCAGATCATTTTATCCACTTTCATATCATTGCATAGTTTTGTTGAACATGCAATTACTCAAAAACGTTGATTTTTTTTTAAATTAAAAAAAATATAGAAAAAAGTAGAAATAATTTCATGAGCCAATAGATTATTTCTTTTTCTTCTTTCTTTCTTTCCTCCAGTCGAGGACTCCTGCCCTGTCAATCATTTTGTGAGGCAGCAAAGGAAGGTTGTGAACCAGTTCTGGGAATGGTAAATTCTTCGTGGCCTGAGTTCCTCAAATGCTCCCAGTTCCAAAACAGAACTGAAAATGACAACACCACGAGGGTCTGCTTCTCGCCATGGCAAGAGAGAGGAAAACAATGTACGTTACTTTGTTTTAATCACCAAATTGTATTTATTAGGTTTTGCTTAATAACGCATCTTTGGGTAAATTTAGCCTACAAAATCAAAGCTTCCAGGGGATGAAATTGTGATTACAAGATGAGGTTGGTAGCGTGGCCTATTATTAAGATTGCCCAACACTTCCCATTATAAGAACCTGATATGAGTTGTTGTTTTGACAAACGTTAACCATTTGGGCTGAAATTTTCCATGCTGCGTGCATGCTGGAGGCTGATATTTTGAGGGGGAAATTTCAGCCAAAACAGTACAGTTGCTTCCAAGAACAAGGCTAGGGAAAAGTAATAAAATATGGTGACCTTTTCTCTGAAAAGCTCTAGCACCCCCATACTTTGGAGCAAGATCTTGAAATTTGGCAGAGGTGCAGCCTTTGTGTCAGGAATATGCCTTTTGCTGTTCCTGTGAAAATCCACCCAAATTTGGCCAAATTTATAAGCCTTTTAGGAATTGCAGACTGCACATGCTCAATACAGACTCAGACTTTAGGAGCTAAAACCTCCAAAGATTCTGTGTGCACCGAGCGTGCTCCATCCTAGTACTGACAGGATTGTGTGTACACCATCCCTACAGAGTGACTGACTAATTTCCATTCCCAGGGGGAGCCATACACTGGAATTGAAGGCAGGGAGTCTGTCTCCCTTTTATTCTTAATCATACCCCTCCCTCCCGCTTGCACCAAGGCAGCATGGAGAAGGAAGGTGCCAGACTCAGACGCAGGGAGGACAAGGACTGTACTGGGAAGGAAAAGAGTGAATTTGGATAAGTAGCTAGAGAGACTTGGGATCAAGTGGGAGGGAGAGAAACTGTGTCCAGAAGTTGGAAGGGGACTTGATTTGGAAGCTGGGGTGGGAGAAGAGGACTGGCTGGTGTCAAGGTTCCTTCCCCACTCTGAACTCTAGGGTACAGATGTGGGGACCTGCATGAAAAACCTCCTAAGCTTATCTTTACCAGCTTAGGTCAAAACTTCCCCAAGGTACAAAGTATTCCACCCGTGGTCCTTGGAATGGCCACTACCACCACCAAACTAATACTGGTTACTGGGGAAGAGCTGTTTGGACGCGTCTTTCCCCCCAGAATACTTCCCAAAACCTTGCACCCCACTTCCTGGACAAGGTTTGGTAAAAAAGCCTCACCAATTTGCCTAGGTGACTACAGACCCAGACCCTTGGATCTTAAGAACAATGAACAATCCTCCCAACACTTGCACCCCCCCTTTCCTGGGAAATGTTGGATAAAAAGCCTCACCAATTTGCATAGGTGGCCACAGACCCAAACCCTTGGATCTGAGAACAATGAAAAAGCATTCAGTTTTTTACAAGAAGACTTTTAATAGAAAATAGAAGTAAATAGAAATAAAGAAATCCCCCCTGTAAAATCAGGATGGTAGATATCTTACAGGGTAATTAGATTAAAAAACATAGAGAACCCCTCTAGGCAAAACCTTAAGTTACAAAAAAGATACACAGACAGAAATAGTTATTCTATTCAGCACAATTCTTTTCTCAGCCATTTAAAGAAATCATAAACACATACGTAGCTAGATTACTTACTAAAAGTTCTAAGACTCCATTCCTGGTCTATCCCTGGCCAAGACCCAGCATACAGACAGACACAGACCCTTTGTTTCTCTCCCTTCTCCCAGCTTTTGAAAGTATCTTGTCTCCTCATTGGTCATTTTGGTCAGGTGCCAGCGAGGTTACCTTTAGCTTCTTAACCCTTTACAGGTGAGAGGAGCTTTCCCCTGGCCAGGAGGGATTTCAAAGGGGTTTACCCTTCCCTTTATATTTATGACAGCTGGGTAAGGAGATGGGGACTGGGAGGTGATGGGGGTGTTGGAAGGGGAGCTAGAGACTGGTTGGAGAGGGAGATAAGGGCGGGGGAGGCTGGGACTGGTTGGATAAGGAGACTGGGAGATGGGGGTGGAGGAGACGGGGACTAGGAACTAGTGGGGGCAGGGGAAGGAGGAGACAGATCTGGATGTGGAGGGGAGAACAAGGATTGGAAGGTCAAACAGACTGGAACAAGGAGTCAAGGAGTGGGGAGACTGAGATTGGCTGAAGAGCCAGGTGTGTGTGTTTGTGGGGGGGAATTGGGACTGGAAGCAGGAACAGGAGAACAGGAAATTGTGGTAGATGGGGACAGGAGGCTGGGGGATGGGGAAGAGACAGATTAGATGAGGAGCTGGGAAGGAGGAACTAGCACTGGCTGGGCCAGGAGATTAGGACTAGGAGCGTGAGATGGGAGATGCTCGGAAGGGGAAATACTAGGTTTTGGACAGGGAACCCAAAAGGGGAGACTTGCACTAGCTGGGCAAGATGACTGGGATGAGAAGCCTGAGGAGAGAAGACTGGGACTGGTTCGGCAAGATGAATGGAGCTCGGATGAGAAGCCAGGTGGGAGGAAGAGAGAGGATGGGGCTGTGCAAACTGCAGTGATCTTGGTTTATTATTTGCAGTTCTGACATGCTACCAATTAAAGCAAAAGGTAATTTAAATTGTGTTTTTGCTTGGACATGCACAAATAATGAGTGTGTGCTTATGTGTATATGAAGAGATTCCATGTAGAATGTGTGATGGAAACTACAGAATACTGAATATTTTTCATTTTTAAGAGCATTTCTATTTTCACTCTCTCTTCTTACAGATAGTGTCTGACTATTGTGTGTTTTCGTATGTTAACTATGGTCCTCAATGTTTTGCTCTTAAGGCTTATGTGGATCTTATGGATTCTAAGGGGGGGGTGTCCATATACCTGACTTTATTTCTATTCGGTTTGCCAGGACCACAAACACTTATCACAATGGCCAATTACCAGGCTCCCTAATTTTTGTCTGCCAGGCAGAATGAGGGGTGCCTAGCAGACAAACATATCCATGTAAGAGGTATTGTTATCTGTCTCCAAGCCCCATTTTCCCACTACAGGTAAGAATGGAGCTCACATCCAGAAAAGGAGGGGAAAGGGCAGAGATACGACTCTCAGTTGCCAGGAGGTAGGGAGAAAGAGAGAAGAGTGCCAGCAGCTGAGGAGATGAGGTTGAAAAAGAATGCTAAAGGTATCTCTCTGTAGCATTTAGGCTTTTCTGTCTTAAAGACACAATGTCACATATAGATGCCACTGTGACCAAAACAACACAATGCAAAGATATCACAATGCAATAATTTCATGGTTCTCTACAATTTTAGTCAAAAGACAAAATGGCTTCTCTGCTGTTAAATGCTACCAATAAAATACAGGAGAGTTTTAAATCAAAATGCTATTTTTTTAGTTGCAAGTATCACAAGAGAACCTGGGTTTTTGAAAAATGTTAGCAACTTCTGAGGCTGGTATTCTGTAGGTCTTGTGTGGAAATGAAAGCATCACTGAAGACAAGGCCACTTAGCACTCTCTCACTGCCTGGCAAACGTCTCATTATGCAGCCTATTTTCTTTTCTATTTTCCATTATTTTGCAGAATGTGCCCACTAAAGGCTGAAAGAGAAATTGGCTGATACAAAAATACAGAGCTCTGGGAATTCAGCTGCAGAGGTTTTAAAAAAATATTTGCATTAGTTTCCACAGATGAGTTGTGAGTAAGGGAGTGAAGGTCGAGTTTTGTCAGTCTTTCCTCCCACTTGATCCCTCTAACCTATCCACCACCTTGTCTGCATACTTGGAAAAAATAATATTTAAATAGCATTCCTGTGGGTCTGAAATGCACCTCCCTAACTAGTTAGGAAATACTTCAGTTATTTTCCTTTCTTTTAGCTCTCTCTCCACCACCCTGGTATCTTTATTTGCCTTGAGTAGCCAAAGCTGATGATAGTGTACTTGAGAGAATAAATAGTATGTGGTAATTTAAGTAAGAAGTAAAATGAATGCAAGGAGCTGGCTTCTATAAGCTTGAAGCCTATCGGGGAGCCCTGGAATTGTGTATTAAGTAAATAATCTAGATTGCAAAATGTTTTTAGAACCAACAGTGAATATAGATGCTACTGTACTTCATACAGTGTGTGAAACGTATACAAGATACAACCCTGACTAGGCAGCAGCTGGCAAGATAGCAACCACAAACACCTGCAAATAGTTGAACATGTGCAGCTAGGTTCCAACTTCCCCATGCCTGGAGGACTCCTGTAGCCCTGTGAAGATCCTAAATTCCCCAGGTTCCCCTTGTACCTCTAGTTCAGAGGGCCCAAAGAGATCTTATTCTGTGCCACCTTTTCCCTGGTCCTGGTATGTTTTACAGCACTCCTGGCTTCTCAAAGTCATCTTCCCACTAATGCCCTGACTCTGCTGCTCTTGCAGTTCCACACCTAGATTCCTGCTTCTGTTCCCATATTTGCCTCCCTGTGGACATGTTAAAATCTGCACTAGTTGTCGTGGCCCTTAGTAGAATGCACTTCTGGTCCACTCCTCCTGCTGACTTTTGTTTGCAACACATCCTAGGGCCTTTAGAAGGTCTGCAGGGAAGCCAACCTGAAAGTGGGAGCAGGAATCAAAGTTTAGTGTCTCTAGGGCTAATAGGAGCTGACTCATGGAAGCTGGGAAGCATGCAGCTCCTGATTGCTACAAGAGTTACCTGCTCTCTGCTTTCCCCCTCATCTCCAGTGATCTGCAGATCCTCTCCTGTTGTCTTTCCCAGTTCCAAAACTCAGGAGTAGCACAGGGTATCATGCTTCCCTTTTCCCAATGCAAGTAATGAACGTTCAAAATTGTAAAAATAACCCAGACCAAAAAAGACAGTTTCCAGACAAAAATTTCATTTAGCTGGAACTCAGACTGAGAGTGCCCCACTTTCAAATGTTTAGGTTTCTTTTCTGTTAAAATTTGAGTTTCCTAGGTTGCTAATGGTTGGTGTTTTTGATAACTACATCTGCTTTTTAAAAATTTTACTCTTACGTTATTGCTATGTACCGTCAGCTTTAACCTCAGCTTAATGATGTTTTTGTCTGGGATGCTGGTTATTGTTGACATCCTGCAATTTATTTTGACTGTGAAACAATAACACTGAATTTTAGAATAATCATTGTTATTAAGCATTGAACATTATTGCAAATACAGCAATGTGGAACACAACATGGTGGGATGAATGCCAGATGGTCTTAGACTGTCTTTGTTTTTCCCATTTACACAGCCTCCTTGCTCTTTGCCCCCTAGTGGCTACTCTAAACAGTCACAATTAAGACCACCAGGAGGATCCTGACCGGTCTTCTTAAAGGCCTTCTTCACCATCACTCCATTTCAAATGACAAAAGATGAATATTATGCTGTTAGTATTCCTACAATCAGTATTGGTTTCAGGATGTGAGCATAAACATTTCTAGCAAGGTGCCAAACAATATATGTTGGTTTGCGAAGTGGTGCTGCCTCCTCCTTTGGTTATGGCCAGGAGAAACCTTGTTTGTTTGTTTAAATGAAAGAAGTGTATGGATTTCCTAGTGTCTCTCCAGTACTCCAGAGCACATGGACCCATCGTATTGGGTTTAACAAAGGCTCAGCGGGAAAATGTTTGTGGAAGCCCCTTGTTAAAATACTGGTTACACATGTCTGCTTGGACCACTTCTAGAGGGCTTTAGTCCTATTCTGTTAACCACGTAGAAGTTGTATAGAGAAATTTTAATAATTTATTTACTTCTGCTTTACAAACTTTTGCAAGAGAGATTAACTGGGATCAAGGCCCTTGATAACTGAGATATCCATTAATGGATCTTAGCAGGTAAGCTGGCAAAACAAGACTGATTATCTACATGGAATATAGTACATTAGACATCTTTTCATTGCATAAATTTGTGTGAAGTTAATTGATTTTTAATTATCAGATATTTGAGGGGAAAAATTTCATTTGATGTGCAGAACACGGACTGTGTAGCACATTTGCTCATTAGGCATCTAAGTGACAACTCTCCCTTTATTCCAGTAGGGCCATTATTTGCAATGAGGGACAACTGTAGAGAACTGTTCTATTACTGGGTAGCCTACAGAGCACAAGGGCTTAAGAAGTGTATTTGTATAACAGGTCTGATTGTTACTAAATGAGTGAATGCAGCAAGAGCTAGTACAGCAGGGAAGACATTTGATACATGATAAACTGGTCTATAGCCTTCTGTTGGTGCTGCTGTACTCTTCATGATACTGTGGTTTTCCTTTTGTATGCTTTTAGTATGTTCTTCATTAATGCTATCAATCAGTCATAAGTTTCTCTGTCATTAATGTCCTTTTGGAATGGGCTACTAAGCTTGTCTGAGGACTCACTCAGTAGCTTCAAGGTTGTGGCGGCTGCTAAGTCATCGCTTTCATGGTGTCTAGCTGACAGCTGTATTTCTGCATCATCACCATTTGTACATTTTAGTTAGACTGTCATCTCTTCAGGGTAGGATTGTGTTTGCACAGTGCCTTGCGCAATGGAGCCACAGGCCCACAGGCATTACTGCAACAGAAATAAGATTACAGTATGGATTATAGAATCACAGCTTGCTTTCAAGATTATGGTTGTGTGTGTGCTGCTTTCTGTAGCCTCAAACACAATTATTTTTTGACAGAGTGCTGACCAGATCTTGTGGTCAATGTAGACCAGGAATAATCATGTTCAGCATGTCATAGTTGTATTCAAACACTAACATTTTGTAATGTACACAAGCCCTCAGTGTATCTTGTATTTCCTTCCTTGATACCAGTCTTTGATTGCTGCCTGGTAATTAGCACTCTTCTCCTTTACCTCTTACTCTCCTCTGGCTCTTTCTGCTCACAATACAACATGCTTTTGTCCTTCCATTTTAACCCACCCACCCCCACCCCCGCACTCTTCTTGCCTCTCCAACTACAGCCACATCTCCCTTCCCCATTTCACCTCTAAGCTCATTGAGCAAACTGTCAACAACCACTGTCTGGAGTTCCTCTCCTCCAATTCCATCCCAAACCTTCCACAGTCCTGTTGCTGTCTCTTGCACTCAACTGAAATTTCCCTTGCCAAAATCTCTAATGACCTCTTCCGCGCCAGGTCTCAGAACCAGTACTCCATCCTCATTCTCCATGACCTATCAGCACCATCAACCATGCTCTTTATGAAATCTTGTCCTCCCTTAGCTTCTGTGCTGTTGACTCTCCGGGTTCTTGCCTACTTCTCTAACTATTCCTTCAGCATGTTCTTCGGAGGATCCTCCTCAATCCTTCTCCAGCTTTCTGTGGGGCCTCCACAGGGTTCTCTCCTTGGTCTCCTCCTCTTCTCTCCCTAGACTATCTTTGGTAATCTCATTCGCAGACACAAATTCATCTATTGTCTTTATGCAGATGACTCACAGATCTACCTCCCTACTCCATACCTGTCCTCTTCTGTCTAAACTAAAATCTCAGCATGTCTCTGTGACAGATGTTTAGCCATCAGCTCAAGCTCAATCTCCCTCTAAGCTCTCACTGCTACCTCCTTTCTCAAGGACTGTGAACCACCTGACCATCCTTCCACTCAGGCCCATAATCTGGGCATCATCTTTGATTCTGACCTCAGTCTAGGTCTTTACATCCCAGCTACATTTAAGTCTTGCAAATTCTTTTAGAATCACATCTCTAAGTTGTGGCCTTTATCCATCTACATGGCTAAAATTCTCATCCAGGCTCTCAACTTCTCATTTCTTGATTACTGCAACATCCCTAATTTTGACTGGCAAAATGCCATCTTGTCCCATTCCTCCATAAGGATCTTTTTCCTAGCTTGTCACTTTGACCATACCACTTCTCCTTTATTGCATCAAACATACATTTATCTTCATGTTCAAGGCCCTTCATGGCCTATTCCCACCCTACCAATCATCTCTCCTTTGCGATTGAGCTGTCGACTCCTGCCTCTTTTTGCTTTCTCTCATGCTGCCCCTCATGCTTACGAGGAGTTTCTTATAATGTACATACTTCATTATTCTCCTTCAGATCCTTAAATCTCTTCAGAACTCTCCTGTGCTGTAATACCTAAAAAATATAAAAAAATTGACAACAGTTAGGCTGCTGGTGTGCTAAGACTTCTGCCTGCCACGCTGACTGATATTATGTCATTGTTTCTCTGTACTCCCCTGTCTATATCCATCTGTTGTCTCCTTTCTTATACTTAGATTGTAAGTTGTTTGGAGTTTTTCGTTCTATGTCTATACAGTGTCTAGCACAATGGGGTGCTGCTCCCTGGCTATGGCTCCTAGGTGCTACAATAATACAAATAATAAATAAAAAATGAACACAGCTTTTGAGGCTATACACCATGTGGCGGGTTGGATAACAGAAACCCCCTTGGGACTTGCCACCTGATGTGCCAAGACTACTTCTGCTCCTGCTTTCCTGTCCTGTCAGCTTAGGATTTCAGTGCTGTCAAGGTTCCTTCCCAATTCTGAACTCTAGGGTACAGATGTGGGGAACTGTATGAAAAACCCCCTAAGCTTATTTTTACCAGCTTAGGTTAAAACTTCCCCAAGGTACAAACTATTTTACCTTTTGCCCTTGGACTTTATTGCTGCCACCACCAAGCATCTAACAAATATATAACAGAGAAAGAGCCTGCTTGGAAATGTCTTTCCCCCAAAAATCCTCCCAAGCCCTACACCCCCTTTCCTGGGGAAGGCTTGATAAAAATCCTTACCAACTTGCATAGGTGAACACAGACCCAAACCCTTGGATCTTAAGAACAATGAAAAAGCAATCAGGTTTTTAAAAGAAGAATTTTAATTGAAGAAAAAGTAAAAGAATCACCTCTGTAAAATCAGGGTGGTAAATACCTTACAGGGTAATCAGATTCAAAACATAGAGAATCCCTCTAGGCAAAACCTTAAGTTACAAAAAGACAAAAACAGGAATATATATTCCATTCAGCACAACTTATTTTATCAGCCATTTAAACAAAACAGAACCTTACGCATATTTAACTAGCTTACTTACTAAGTTCTAAGACTCCATTCCTTTTCTGTTCCTGGCAAAAAACAACACACAGACAGAGAGAACCTTTGTTTCTCCCTCCTCCAGCTTTGAAAGTATCTTGTCTCCTCATTGGTCATTTTGGTCAGGTGCCAGCGAGGTTATCCTAGCTTCTTAACCCTTTACAGGTGAAAGGGTTTTTCCTCTGGCCAGGAGGGATTTTAAAGGTGTTTACCCTTCCCTTTATATTTATGACAAGTGCCCTGCCTGGTTTGAGCCAGGCCCACTAGCCTGCTGCAAACCCAGACCCAGGTCTGAACCACGTCCCCTAATAGCTGTAGGCTTAATTGAAAGCAGCTGAGGAAGTATTCCTGTCTTTGACACTCAGATGCCCAACTCCCAATGGGGTCCAAACCCTAAATAAATCCGTTTTACCCTGTATAAAGCTTATACAGGGTAAACTTATAAATTGTTCGCCGTCTATAACACTGATAGATATGCACAGCTGTTTGTCCCCTTCCCCCAGGTATTAACACATACTCTGGGTTAATTAATAAGTAAAAAGTGATTTTATTAAATACAGAAAATAGGATTTCAATGGTTCCAAGTAGTAACAGACAGAGCAAAGTGAATTACCAAGCAAAATGAAATAAAACACACAAGTCTATGTCTAATCAAACTGAATACAGATAAAAAACCTCAGTAGTTCCAGTAAGCTTTCTTTTACAGACTAATCTCCTTCTAGTCTGGGTCCAGCAATCACTCACATCCCCTGTAGTTACTGTCCTTTGTTCCGGTTTCTTTCAGGTGTCTTTGGGGGAGGAGAGGCTCTCTCTTTAGCCAGCTGAAGACAAAATGGAGGGGTCTTCCAGGGGTTTAAATAGACTTTCTCTTGTGGGTGGAGACCCCCTCCTCTCTCCTTGCAAAGTCCAGCTACAAAATGGAGTTTTGGAGTCACCTGGGCAAGTCACATATCCATGCATGACTGAGTTCCTTACCAGCCAAGCCACATTCCTGGGAGAACCCAGATGTGGATTGGCGTCTCCAAGTTCATTGTTGGTTTAAGGGCTTCTTGACTGGGCACTTACTAAGAATAGTCTTTTCTCAGGAAGCTGACCAACTGCTTCACTAAAACCTACTTGGAATCAAACAAGTATGCAGTCAATATTCATAACTTCAAATACAAAAATGATATATGCATAAAATAGGAATAGATTCAGTAGATCACAACCTTTACAGAGATGTATTACATGGCATATGTAGCATAAAACACATTCTAGTTATGTCATATATTGTGCAGGAGGTCAGACTAGATGATCATAATGATCCCTTCTGACCTTAATATCTATGAATAAGCATATTTTCTTAAAGCCTTATGGGGGGTACCGTCACACACACTCTTGCTTTTCACTCATACTTCTTGCTATGGTGAGTCTAGATATAGAGGTATCTTCACGTAGTTAGCTCATTTCTGCATTGTCTGTTCTAAACAACATTCTCTGGAAAGGTAAATCCCAAGAATAAATTACCCTTTGGTCACACATTCTTGCCAGTAGCTAGAAAATCATTTGTAAAATTGCATAATAATTGCAGACAATTTCTAAATATAAATTGTGTGACATTAAAAGAGGCTAGCTCACATGGTTGAGGGTGGCTTTCCTGCTGATCAGCACAACAGATGAGATGCAGATCAGAGACACTGATAGTTCTGTTGCTACCCTAGCACACAAAGCTTTGAATTTTTTTTTAACTTTGAAAGCACAATAAATGCATTTTAATTCTGAGGTTATTCCAGAGCAGCGTTGGTATTGTTGATTTGTTTCAAGTTCTCTCCCCTAAATGCCCTACAGGAAAACAAAAATAAAGTTGATTCACCTCAAAAGGAGAGTACTGTATATTCATTTTGCTGAACAGCAGAGGCTCTATGTTTAATGTTGTTGTACTGTTAAAAACTCATGCACAAGTGGCTCATATGACAGGATGTGGGCAAGATTAACATTTCAGAATTATATGCCATTTCTTGCATGAGAAAACAGTTAATTTTTGGACTTTTAAAATTTTACTTTGTAATTATAAAAGATTCTATATTCCATTAGACTGTCACACTTATTTATTTATACTTTAGTAGTGTCTAGTGGCCCTCTGCTGAAATGGTACAGGAAGATCAGATAAATCCTGTTTATTGCTATAGTAGAATAATTTTTTTGTAATTAGCAGTAAGACTGTCACGTTGTTAGCAACATTTTTCCTGGACACTTCTGCAGTTTTGTCTCAGGTGATTTTACTTCCCCAAAGTTGGGTTTTTGTGATATTTCAAAAAGTGTAGGTTTTGAATTAAAACACTCTTCCTGCTCCCATGGTTTATTGCAAATCTTCTTACAATCATAATTTCACTTCTGTCAGAGTGAAAGCTGAAGGCTAAAATCAAGGCTCATAACCCAGTGCAGAAACTACACTCTGTTTTTTTCCCCTCCATAATTTTTCTATTTCTCTCCATTCCCCTGACCCTGATTTCTCACCCCTACTCCTTCTAGCCCCAACCTCAGTAAACCTCATCTCATCCCCCACTTCAGTCCATCCAAAATATTACCACAGAAGTGATCTTCCTAGTCCATTGCTCTGACCATGTCCAACCCTCTTAAGGTCCCTTCACTCGCTTCCCCTCACACACCAGGTACAATTCAAGTTCCACGTCCTCATTTTTAAGACCCTGCACAATGTGGCTATCATCACCTACCTCTCTGTTCTTATGTCCTCCTTTTCCCCTCATTGCCCCATTTACTTTCCCCAGTCTGCCTGGCTCACCACCTCCTTTGTGTTACATTTTGATTTCTGCACCTGTGCCCCTTCCATTTGGACTCCCCAGGAATCCCTTCCTGACCTTGTTTGATATGCCTCCATTTCTTCCTCCTTAGGTCTCTCCTTAAAACACACCTCTTCTTACAAGTCCTAATCTTCTCCTCAGGTGCTCATCAGATGTTAGTTCATCAAGAATTTATGAACAAAATTACATATGCACAAGTGGAAGCCTGGGTCTGAAAATCAGCCTGCCTGATACATCACTAGGGTGACCAGATGTCCTGATTTTATAGGGACAGCCCCGATATTTGGGGCTTTGTCATATATAGGTGCCAATTACCCCCCCCCCCCCCCCCGATTTTTCACCTTTGCTATCTGATCACCCTACACATCACTGGGTTGTGATGTACATACCTCACACCCAGTAAGGTGACTGATTCCTTAGCTCACTCGATGGACAGAAGATTCTTCTTTGTTTAGACCATTCTGAGGACCCTCATCTGCTGTAACACTTTCTGGAGATTCTAATCCTTAACATTTCCTGTTAGCACCTAGCCTTCCTTGTGGTTATGCTGTTGTTCTTAGAGACATAGATAACCAAACATGATACTGTCCGGCAACCTGACAGCCATCACATCATGATGATTTCGTTGACTGAAATGTTATAGAAAGTAGAATACATGTTTGTAAATCAGTGCAGACTTACTTTTAATAACAGATGTTTGCAGGCAGATCAGTTGGGTCCTAAGAGCAGTGAGTGATCTATGGATAAATACTGTGAAACTTGTGTAATTAAAAGTAACTTGGAGACATTAACCGTTCTATAGAGGAGATTTATTTTGTGAACTTTTCACTGCATGCTTATTTGGATGCAGTATTTTAATTAGATTTGTTTCTGGCCGGGAGTGTTATAGTAGTTCTCCAGCAAGAAAACCACTGCAGATAGCCTAGATAAGCTCCCTTCTTGGAAAAAACACAATATTAGTTATTGTGCAAATACAGACTCTCAGCAATGTTCAGGGGACTGAAAGGGCTACAGATCTGAATAATTAGAGTGAGCTCTTTAGTCGGTTTGTAGATGTCACCACAGGAGTCCTTAATACATGTTAATCTGGATAAGGAGTTTTTAATAGGAATTCCATATTAAGAAGTTTTAGCAAAGGGTACATACATTTATACTACTCAAAAGTCCTACAAAAAAACAAAAAAAAGCTGTTACATACTGTAATGCCATTTTAAGGGTCATCAGTAGTAAAACAGGAGAGCCCCACCTGGAGCATCCGCTTGTGGCACAACAATTGCAGCTGCCTCAGTTTCCCTCCTTCAGAGACCCCAGAAATAGTCCTTAAGGCTTTCCATGTGTATGTGTTATCGTATTTATCTATCTAAAATCCATTGCAGAGTTAATTTATTACAAGAATCCCATGCACAAATCATAATAAAAGTTCCATAACCATAGTCTGGAATTCCCCAGCATAGTCCAAACAATACATATAACACACCCAGTACAGCAATAGCATCTCTCACCATTCCTCACACCACACTGGCCTTTGCTGGCTTGCCCTCCTCAGGCTTCCTAGCCCTCTGGCCTTTCCAGCCTCTCAGCACTGGCACAGGAAACTCAGCAGATTAGCCTTCCACTGGCTTAATGACATTCCTCTTTCATCCAGGGAGGGGCTGCAGAGAGCTTTCTGATCTGTGCAGCATTCCCCAAAGACACACCAATCACCTGACTGACCCCATCTGTTATCAGGGTCTCCCATTTATATGGCCCAAGATCCCTCTCTTAAAACCCAATTAGGAGGCAGCTGACAAGTCACAGGTCCACTGGACCCACTCCCTCTTAAAGATGACAGTCATCCTGTGCCATAGCACTTGTTTTCCCCATACAATAAAAAACATTGTCTGAGGCCAGGGGCTGCTTTGAGCTTTCTTTTCCAGTTTGAACTATTCCATCAAGTTTCCTCTTGATAGCTGATAGCATTGTACATTATTTTGTCATGTGCAAGGCACTGCACTGCAGACAATTCTAAAATCACTTTTTAGTCCAAAGTATTTTCAAACAGAAAAAATCCAAGATGTGCCAGATAATGTCAGTTGCATAAAGCTGTAGAAACAAGTTTCTTTCCAAGTCAAATACATATTGAACTAGTTCAAGTTTTTATTGTCTCTGACATCCAATCTGTCTTCCTGCCACTGGGCCCATATAAATGTAAAATATAAGCAGTGATGAGCTGCCAAAATCTTAACAACCGGTTCCCTCCTCACCCCATGAGAGGGTTGTGGCCTGCCCCCCTCTTCCCCCGGACCCCTGCCCCATCCACCCCCCTCCCCTGTCCCCTGACTGCCCCTGGATCCGGGCAGGAGGGTCTCGTGGGCCACTGTAGTGGGTGCCCACCCTGCCCTGCCCGTAATAGCCAGAGGGACCTGCTGGGGCGCGAGGTGGGGAGTCCCGGCAGTGCTTACCTGGGGCGGCTCCCAGGAAGCATCCAGCAGGTCCCTCTGGCTCCTAGGGGCAGGGTAGTATAGCTAGGGGAGGAGCAGGGGGAGCAGCTGCTCCCCACACTGATCACATTAAAAGTGGCACCTAAGGTGCTGACTCTGTGGGTGCTCCAGGGCTGGAGCCCCCATGAGGAGAATTTGGTGGGTGCAGAGCACCCACCAGCAGCTCCCCGCCCCACGCCTGGCCCCAGCTCATGTCCCCTCCGCCTCCACCTTCTCCCCGAACGCGCCCCCCCCCCCCCCCGCTCCCTGCGAATCAGCTGTTCGCACGGGAAGCCAGGGAGGGCTGAGAAGCAAGTGGTGGCTTCGCGTTCAGGCCCAGGGAGGCAGAGGTGAACTGGGGCAGGGAGCAGTTCCCCTGTGTCTCCCTACCCCAGTTACCTGCTGAGGCACGGGCAGCCCTCCTCGCGTGCCCCCGCCCCAGCTCACCTCCACTCCGCCTCCCTGGGCCTGAGTGCGAAGCCACCACTTGCTTCTCAGCCCTCCCAGGCTTCCCGCGCGAACAGCTGATTCACAGGAAGTGGGGGATGAGGGGGACGTGGAGAAGTGGAGTGGGGCGGTGCGTTCAGAGGCTGAGTGGAGGTGACCTGGGGCTGGGCGCGGGGCAGGGAGAAATTTTCCCCTTGGGTGCTCCAGCCCCAGAGCACCCACGAAGTCGGCCACTTTGGCCGGTTGTTAAATTTAGAAGCCCTTTTAGAACTGGTTGTCCCTTGCAACCGGCTAACCGGCTCCAGCTCACCACTGAGTTTAAGTATAAATTTAGGGAATAAACTGGTTTCAAACCAAGAGTGACTGGCAGTAGTTGGCTGTGGGCAGGTATTTCTTATTCAAAATTGTGACTTCGTTTTGCATATCCAACAATAAAAACTGTCTGATAAACATTGTCTAAAATCAGGAAAACATTATCTTTCCTTTTCATCTTTGCATTAATTTTATAGAGAGAAAGTCAGAGAGCGGGAGAAAGATATGATGTGTGTATCTGTAATATTGCTATTTTGTGGCTGGAAGAATGATATAGTAAAATACTGCCTGGAGGGAGATAAAGTAGTTCCTGAGATTGTGGTCTGTCATGTGAAGCTGAAAGCTGAGGGCAATATTCACAAACAAGGAATTCCCAAAGAGCAATTCTCTCCATCAGTGACTCATACTTGATTATGTCCCTTGATTTCTTTCTCTCCCCACGTATGCCATCCCAGCCGTTTGTCTCTCTCCCTTCTCCTGCTTTCCTACTCCTTGTCTCTCTTATTGTTTCTATTCTGTGCCTCCCTAGTCCCTTGCGTCTTTGTTTTTTTAGGCCACCATCATCCTAATACTCTGCCCAAGAGGAAGGGAGAGATCCACTGTGCCCCTCTCCTATAATAGCTTTGTAGATTGAGGAGAGGGCAAATGGAGGAGTGCACAGCGGCTTGAGGGCCGGATTAAATTGTCTGGTGGGCTGGATGTGACCCACCGTGGGCTGTAGTTTGCCCACCCTTGCTGTAGGATCTGTAGGGGGTTTTGCCCCAGGACACTGAAAGATAGAGATAAACACCTGAAGATCCTAATGGAAGTGGCACTCCGGCCCCAGTCTGATCCCGGATTGGAGGACCCGGTGCTGAGTACCTCCTCCTCGGTACGCAGTGCCCTGGCACCATCGGTACAGGGATCGGTGCTGAGTAAAGACAAGGACTCTCGGCACCATCATGGCTCCACTCATAGCTCACATGCCGCAGACAGGCACTGGTCTCAATCACCGGTGCTGCATAAGAAGAGGAGGTCGGAGACAGGTCATTCCCCCCCGGGTAAACCCAAGGAGCCAGCTGTTGTGAGACCTGAGTTGGGCCACACTACTTCAGCCTCACTGCCAAAGACGGTCATGTCGACTCCTGCTCCCATGGAAGGGCAGTTGAGTCCGGACACTTCTCGCTCACTGAGATCGAGCCGACAACTTCACCTCCCATTGACCCCAGAGGCGTTTGAGGCAGCACGGGACCTGCTCCAGCTTACGGCACCATTCTCTTCACCTACATAGGAGAGGTCGCCATCACTGGTTGCTCCCCCAGCACCTTCAAAGGGAAAGCCCACAATGATAGCCCGGTAGTCTCCATCCCCGGTGCACTGCTCCCCGGTGCCGGAACAGGGTCAGCAGCCTCGTTGGTCCCCGAGCCCTCGGCGCAGACCCTCGGTGCCTCAAAGTGCTGCCCCTCCATGGTCCTCCTTTTCAGAGGCCTCGGAGTCGGACTCCTATCGATCTTGTAGGAGCAGAAATAGACAGTCCAGGTCATCATGAGACCAGCACCTCTACCCGGCACCGTGGTGTGCGCAGTAGCAGCCCCTGGCACAGTGGCCCTTTTGGATCCCCTGGGCCTTTCACCAAGGGCCTTTCAGCCACTTTTGTACCGCCTCTGGCATCAGCAGGATTGGGGGTAGCTCCATCACTCTCTGACGCCACCATCCCAACCCCTGCAGCATCGGCGTCAGCTATTCCAGCTCCAGCGATATCAGTGCTGACAGCCTCAGCACCGACAGCCCCAACACCATCAGTTCCAGCTTCAGCACCAGTGGCCTCAGCACCAACGTATACAGCTCCAGCACTGAGAGCCATGGCACCATTCACGTTGGCTCCCGCCCAGAATCCCCAAGTGCCACGGGACCCCTTGGGCATGGAGGGAAAAGAGCAACCATTCCTTGAGGGGATCTCTTCCTCCTCCTTTCCAGACAAAGCACTGGTGGGCACTTCAGTAGCCCTGGCCCTGGAGGACAACAGGGTCCTACAGCAATTGCTGAGGAGAATTGCCCAGGGCCTGGGCATTCAGGCAGAGGAGGTAGTGGAGGACACAGATCCAGTGGTGGGTATCCTCGCCCCCTCTGGACTGGTATGTATTGCCCTACCCCTCATAAAGACCATTGCCAACACCACAAAACCTCGTGGCAGACATCTGCTTTGTTGTCCCCTAGGGCTAAGAGCAATGAAAGACGCCATTTTGTGCCGTCCAGGGCCTACGAGCACTTGTATACTCATCTTCCACTAGATTCCTTGGTCGTGGATGCTGCTAACCAAAGCAAGCGCCAGGGCTACCAAGGCCTCTCCCCAAAGAATCGGGAAGCAAAATGACTCTACCTTTTTGGTAGAAAGGTCTACTTTACTGGTGGTTTGTAGCACTGCATTTCTAATCAGCAGGCCATTATCAGCAGGTACTGCTACAATACATGTGAGACAATGGCAAAGTTTACAGAGCTGCTGCTGCAGGACTCTCATGCTGAATTCTCGGCTCTGGTGGAGGAGGGCACGCTCATTTCCCGGGCTTCGTTGCAGGCCGCTCTGGATGGGGCTGATGTGGCCACTTGGGTGATGTCTACCATGAGAGGAGGCTCTTGGCCTGGCGACGTCATTGGAAGTCTCAGGAAGTTTCCCACCACCACAGCAAGGAATTGCCTGAAGCTTATAGGACACAGGGCCTCTTGTACCTATGTGGTGCAACACGCCAGGCCCAGACTCTGGCGTCTCCAGTCATGGCTAGCCTCAGTGTACTGGCTGGCTCAGGACAGTTTGGACAGGGTCATGACTCTGTCTTGCCCAGTCCTTGACTCCCTCCAGTGGTGGGTTGACCCGCAGGTAGTGTGTGCAGGGTTCCCCTTCACTGGTCCTCAGCCATCCCTCTTGCTAGTGAGAGACATGTCAGCCTTGGGCTGGGGAGTATATCTGGGAGACCTCAGGATAAGACCTCTGGTCTCAGGCGGAACTTGCTCTCCACATCAATGTCAGAGAGCTGCGTGTCTGGCATGCCAGACTTTCCAAGCCCGCTTGATGGTGAGATGTGTATCAGTCATGACAGACAACACCACAGCGATGTTCTGTATCAAAAAACAGGGGGGTACACTCTCCTCTCCCCTGTTCCAGGAAGTCATCACGCTGTGGGACTTTTGTGTAGCTCATTCGATACACTTGCAAGCATCGTACCTCCTGGGAGTACAGAATGAGTTGGTGTACCATCTCAGTAGGTCCTTTCATGGCCATGAGTGGTCCCTATGCCCTGATATCGTAAACTCCATCTTCCAACAGTGTGGCTTTCCCCAGATGGACTTGTTCACCATGCAATGCAATAGGAAGTGCCAACCGTTTTGCTCCTTCCTGAACCACAGCCCAGGCTCCATCACAGACATGTTCCTCATCCCATGGGGAGGCCATCTTCTCTACACGTTCCTGCCCATCCCTCTCATTCACAAGGTGCTCCTCAGGATATGGAGTGAAGAGGCTTCAGTGATATTGATAGCTCCAACCTGGCCCCACCAGCATTGGTACACAGCTCTCCTGGAAATGTCTGTGAAAGCCCCAGTTACCTTGCCACTCCTCCTGGACTTAATAACGCAGGATCACGGCCGTCTCTAGCACCCGAACCTTGAGTCATTGCACCTCAAGGCATGGAAGCTCCATGGCTGAACCCCCCCGGAGCTCTCTTGCTCGGTCCCAGTTAGACAAGTCCTCCTTGGCAGTAGGAAACCCTCCACCAAGGCTACCTACCTTGCCAAGTGGAAGAAATTCTCATTCTGGTTGGTGCAGGATCACTCGTCCCAGAGGCTTGCCTCTATACCACTCATACTGGACTACCTTCCCCATCTCAAGCAGCAGGGACTGTCCATGTTATCAATAAGGGTTCACTTGGCTGCCATCTTTGCCTCCCATTCTGGCTTAGAGGGCTGATCGGTGTTTGCCAACCCCATGGTCAGCCGTTTCCTGAAAGGTCTCGACAGGCTATATCCACACGTCTGGCAACCGACCCCAACCTGGGACCTAAATCTGGTCCTTTCCAAATTGATGTATCTGCCCTTTGAACCACCACCAACTGCTCTACCTGTCATACAAGGTGGCATTTCTGGTAGGAATAACCTCAGCCAGGAGGATGTCTGAGCTCAAGGCCCTGACATCAGAGCCCCCTTATACTGTGTTCTAGAAGGACAAGGTTCAGCTCAGGCCACATCCAGCTTTTCTCCCAAAGGTTGTCTCCCAGTTTCACATCAACCAGGACATATTCCTCCCAGTATTCTATCCTTAGCTGCACTCAAGCGGCAGAGAGCAGAGGCTTCACTCGTTGGATGTCTGCAGAGTTCTAGCCTTTTACATTGAAAGAATGAAACTGTTTAGAAAGTCTATTCAACTGTTTGTGGCCATGGCAGACAGGATGAAGGGTCTTCCAGTCTCCTCGCAATGAGTTTCCTCACGGATCACGTCCTGCATTGTGAATGCTATAACCTGGCAGAGGTGCTGCCCCTCCACTCACAGTACACTCCACTAGGGTACAAGCTTCTTCAGTAGCATTCCTGGCGCAAGTCCTGACCCAGGAAATATGCAGAGCGGTGATGTGGTCCTCCATACATATTTTCACGGTGTATTATGTGATTACCCAGCAGGCCAGAGATGATGAGGCCTTTGGTAGAGCAGTGCTCCAGTCAGTGGACAGCTCTGACCCTGCCTCCTGAATTGAGGCTTGGGAGGCACCTGATTGGAAATGACATGAACAAGCACCGAAAGAAGAAAAAACGGTTACTCACCTTCTTGTAACTGTTCTTTGAGATGTGTTGTTCATGTCCATTCCTATATCCACCCTCCTACCCTCCAGCAAGAAGGAACGGAGGGGGTGGCGGGTCGGTAAAGCCCTATATTGAGCGCCATGATGGCGCCACTCCAGGTGGTACCCATACTGACCCGACGGATACTGCTAGGGGAAAAATCTTCTGGCTGCCATGCAGGCATGCACGCGTACATCTGATTGGAATGGACATGAACAAGACATCTTGAGGAACAACAGTTACGAGAAGGTGAGTAACTGTTTTTTTCTCATTCTCCACTCTAGTGGCTGGTGCATCCTCGTAGACAGTAAGAGTCTGCTATTTCTACCTATTACTTTCTTAGCTCAAATGGTAGAGGTCTGTATTCTGGATATAAAAGTCCCAAACCTGATGATGACCCATATAGGGATCAGTATGGTTCCATATAATGGAATTTATTTTTCTGTTTTATAAAAAAAATTAGGAAGTTACATAAAAACCTATCTTAAAATCATGTGAAGAGTGTAGTGATTATCTGGTTTCACCAACCCACCTGCATTTTATCCCAACAACAACTATATGGGTGAAACCAGACAGTCACTATGTTCTCAAATGAACTCACACAGGAAAATGATAAAAGACAAAAATATCACGTCTGTGAGTGAACACTTTTCACAAAGCAGTCACTCTGTATTTGACTTCTCGGTCCTTGTCCTCAAAGGAAACTTGCAAACGCTTTCAAAAGACATGCCTGGGAGCTTAAATTTATAACTTTGCTAGACACAAAAATCATGGATTTATGGCTTATTACAACAATCTGTAACCCACAAACTCCCCTTTTTTTTGTCCTATGATTGTGAGGATGTTAACAGGACACTTTTACTTTGAATGGTCTCTTACGATATGTGCTAACTACTTATGCTAAACAATCTTTTCCACCTTGTATTTAGCTGTGACACTATGAGTATCTTTCCCAGACATGAAAAAGAGCTCTGTGTAGCTTAAAAGCTTGTCTTTTTCACCAACAGAAGTTGGTCCAATAAAAGATATTAGCTCCCCCACCCCATCTCTTTATGATTACATACTGCTATTTTAAAAGGATTCTTCCCTCATTCAGTGCATAGCATAGACAGTGCTCTGGGAATGAATCAGGGTCATGGAGTGAAGGAGACTGTTGTCTGTATGACCTTTGCCTTATTTGTTGCAGAAGTAGGAAGGTGTGTAGTGAATGAGGCAGGGGATAGCAGGAAGAAAGGAAAGTTAAGAAAGTTAAACATCAGCTGGAGAATTAGAGCCTATCCCTGCCTGTGCATAGATTTCCTCTGTGATGCTGGGCAAGTCATTTAAATCACATTTTTCCACACGTGGCCATTATTGTTGTGTTCCTCACTTTCTGGGTGTCTGTAAAGGGGTGGGCCACACTCTGCACCTGCTTCTGGCCGGGTGTGGCACTGTAGGTCAGCCCCACCTTACTTTCCCCCACTGGGTGTCAATAAATTCACATGCACAGATTAGGGCAGGGGTAGTTAATTGATGAATCGTGAGCCAAATCCACCAGATGCTTTTGAACAGACCCCAAAATCTTTTTTATTTACTTATTGCTATCATTATAGTTTATTTTTTAAATTTTCTCTGGAGTCTGGACCTTGAATATACCTTGACCAAGAAATTTGGACCTTGATAAAAATAATTGACTACCCCTCGATTAGGGAAATGAGAACCTAAATACGTCAATGAAAAGAAGATATGTCTGTTTTAATGAAGCCCATGGAAACTCAAAGGTCCTTATCTCAGGACCCAAGTCCAGAGATCCTAAACCTAAGGTCCAAAACAAAGACTTTGTGCCTGGACAGGCTACCCTTCTGGAGCTGGAGGGAGATCACTATTGTAATTGTAAATGGGGAATCATCACTGAACAGGTGTGTTTCTAGTGGGGTCCCCCAGGGATCATTAAGGCATATGCTATTAACATTTTTGTTAATGACCTGGAAGAAAACATAAGATCATTGATTAAGTTTGCAAGTTGCACAAAGGAATGGAGGGAGTGCAAAACAATGAAGAGGACAGTTCACTGTTACAAAGTGATCTGGAAGAACGACGAGGAGTCCTTGTGACACCTCAGAGACTAACACATTTATTTGGGCATAAGCTTTCATGGGCTAAAACCCACTTCATCATTTTAGCCTACGAAAGCCTATGTCCAAATAAATTTGTTAGTCTCTAAGGTGTCACAAGGACTCCTCGTTGTTTTTGCTGATACAGACTAACATGGCTACCACTCTGAAAAGTGATCTGGATCACTTGGTAAGCTGGGCTTAAGCAAACAAAATGCATTTTAATATGTATACATCTAGGAACAAAGAATGTAGGCCAGGCTTACAGGGAAGCAGTGACCCTATAAAATATTTGGGGTCATAGCAGATAATCAGCTGAACATGAACTCACAGTGCAGAGCTGTGGCTGAAAGGACTAATGCAATACTTGGATGCATAAACAGCAGAATCTTGAGTAGACATAGAGAGGTTATTTTACCTCTGTATTTGGCATAGGTTTAACTGCTGCTGGAATACTGTGTCCAATTCTGGTGTCTACAATCCAGGTAAGATGTTGATAAATTGGAGAGAGTGCAGTGAAGAGCTGTGAGAATGATTAATGGATTATAAAACATGCCTTATTAATAGACTCAAGAAGCTCAATTTATTTATCTTAACAAAGAGAAGGTTAGGGGGTGACTTGATTACAGTCTGTAAGTACCTATGTGGGGAATAAATATTTAATAATGACATTCTGTTCCTCTTTAAATAGGTCTGTGCTAGACTGGGGAAGGGAGTCTCCTTGATTATACCCAAGCATTTCTGATTGTGAGTCCTGGCTGACTTTTAAAGGGGTAGTAGACTCCTTCACAGAGTCCAGTTTGAGACATCTGGGATCATTTGCAGATGGGTTGGGCTCTCACAACGTCAGCTGAAGCAATGGGAGCAGTGCTTTGAACAAGTGATATAAATAGGCATGGAAGCACTAGATTTATACTGGTAAATGTTGGTAAAGGTCAATTTCACTGTACACATACAAACCAACAAAAATATTTCCATTTATAATAATCAAAATTTACAAACAGGCAAAGTAGAAAAAATGATGGTTAAGAACTTTTTAATTTGATTTAAGGAATTTACTTTGCCCTGGTCTACACTAGGACTTTAGGTCGAATTTAGCAGCATTAAATCGATGTAAACCTGCACCCGTCCACACGATGAAGCCCTTTATTTTGACTTAAAGGGCTCTTAAAATCGATTTCCTTACTCCACCCCTGACAAGTGGATTAGCGCTTAAATCGGTCTTGCCGGCTCGAATTTGGGGTACTGTGGACACAATTAAATGGTATTGGCCTCCGGGAGCTATCCCAGAGTGCTCCATTGTGACCGCTCTGGACAGCACTCTCAACTCAGATGCACTGGCTAGGTAGACAGGAAAAGAACTGCGAACTTTTGAATCTCATTTCCTGTTTGGCCAGTGTGGCAAGCTGCAGGTGACCATGCAGAGCTCATCAGCAGAGGTGACCATGATGGAGTCCCAAAATTGCAAAAGAGCTCCAGCATGGACCGAACAGGAGATACGGGATCTGATCGCTGTATGGGGAGAGGAATCCGTGCTATCAGAACTCCGTTCCAGTTTTCGAAATGCCAAAACCTTTGTCAAAATCTCCCAGGGCATGAAGGACAGAGGCCATAACAGGGACCCGAAGCAGTGCCGCGTGAAACTGAAGGAGCTGAGGCAAGCCTACCAGAAAACCAGAGAGGCGAACGTCCGCTCCGGGTCAGAGCCCCAAACATGTTGCTTCTATGATGAGCTGCATGCCATTTTAGGGGGTTCAGCCACCACTACCCCAGCTGTGTTGTTTGACTCCTTCAATGGAGATGGAGGCAATATGGAAGCAGGTTTTGGGGACGAAGAAGATGATGATGATGATGAGGTTGTAGATAGCTCACAGCAAGCAAGCGGAGAAACCGGTTTTCCCGACAGCCAGGAACTGTTTCTCACCCTGGACCTGGAGCCAGTACCCCCTGAACCCACCCAAGGCTGCCTCCTGGACCCAGCAGGCGGAGAAGGGACCTCCAGTGAGTGTACCTTTTAAAATACTATACATGGTTCAAAAGCAAGCATGTGAAAGGATTACTTTGCCCTGGCATTCGCGGCTCTCCTGGATGTACTCCCAAAGCCTTTGCAAAAGGTTTCTGGGGAGGGCAGCCTTATTGCGTCCTTCATGGTAGGACACTTTACCACTCCAGGCCAATAACATGTACTCGGGAATCATTGTACAACAAAGCATTGCAGTGTATGTTTGCTGGCGTTCAAACAACATCCGTTCTTTATCTCTCTGTGTTATCCTCAGGAGAGTGAGATATAATTCATGGTCACCTGGTTGAAATAGAGTGCTTTTCTTCAGGGGACACTCAGAGGTGCCCGTTCCTGCTGGGCTGTTTGCCTGTGGCTAAACAGAAATGTTCCCCGCTGTTAGCCACAGGGAGGGGGGAGGGTTGAGGGGGTAGCCACACGGTGGGGGGAGGCAAAATGCGACCTTGTAACGAAAGCACATGTTATATGTACGTAATGTTAACAGCAAGGTTTACCCTGAAAGAGTGTAACCACTGTTTTAGAAAATGTGTCTTTTTAAATACCGCTGTCCCTTTTTTTTTCTCCACTAGCTGCATGTGTTTCAATGATCACAGGATCTTCTCCTTCCCAGAGGCTAGTGAAGCTTAGAAAGAAAAAAAAAACGCACTCGAGATGAAATGTTCTCCGAGCTCATGCTGTCCTCCCACACTGTCAGAGCACAGACGAATGCGTGGAGGCAAATAATGTCAGAGTTCAGGAAACAAATAATGTCAGAGTTCAGGAAAGCACAAAATGACCGGGAGGAGAGGTGGCGGGCTGAAGAGAGTAAGTGGCGGGCTGAAGAGAGGGCTGAAGCTCAAATGTGGCGGCAGCGTGATGAGAGGAGGCAGGATTCAATGCTGAGGCTGCTGGAGGACCAAACCAGTATGCTCCAGTGTATGGTTGAGCTGCAGCAAAGGCAGCTGGAGCACAGACTGCCACTACAGCCCCTGTGTAACCAACTGCCCTCCTCCCCAAGTTCCATAGCCTCCACACCCAGACGCCCAAGAACACGGTGCGGGGGCCACCGGCCAACCAGCCACTCCGCCACAGAGGATTGCCCCAAAAAAAGAAGGCTGGCATTCAATAAATTTTAAAGTTGTAAACTTTTAAAGTGCTGTGTGGCATTTTCCTTCCCTCCTCCACCACCCCTCCTGGGCTACCTTGGTAGTCATCCCCGTATTTGTGTGATGAATGAATAAAGAATGCATGAATGTGAAGCAACAATGACTTTATTGCCTCTGCAAGCGGTGATCGAAGGGAGGAGGGGAGGGTGTTAGCTTACAGGGAAGTAGAGTGAACCAAGGGGCGGGGGGTTTCATCAAGGAGAAACAAACAGAACTTTCACACCGTAGCCTGGCCAGTCATGAAACTGGTTTTCAAAGCTTCTCTGATGCGTACTGCGCCCTCCTGTGCTCTTCTAACCGCCCTGGTGTCTGGCTGCGCGTAACCAGCAGCCAGGTGATTTGCCTCAACCTCCCACCCCGCCATAAACATCTCCCCCTTACTCTCACAGATATTGTGGAGCACACAGCAAGCAGTAATAACAGTGGGAATATTGGTTTCGCTGAGGTCTAAGTGAGTCAGTAAACTGCGCCAGCGCGCCTTTAAACGTCCAAATGCACATTCTACCACCATTCTGCACTTGCTCAGCCTGTAGTTGAACAGCTCCTGACTACTGTCCAGGCTGCCTGTGTACGGCTTCATGAGCCATGGCATTAAGGGATAGGCTGGGTCCCCAAGGATACATATAGGCATTTCAACATCCCCAACAGTTATTTTCTGGTCTGGGAATAAAGTCCCTTCCTGCAGCTTTTGAAACAGACCAGAGTTCCTGAAGATACGAGCGTCCTGTACCTTTCCCGGCCATCCCACGTTGATGTTGGTGAAATGTCCCTTGTGATCCACCAGAGCTTGCAGCACTACTGAAAAGTACCCCTTGCGGTTTATGTACTCGGCGGCTTGGTGCTCCGATGCCAAGATAGGGATATGGGTTCCGTCTATGGCCCCACCACAGTTAGGGAATCCCATTGCAGCAAAGCCATCCACTATGACCTGCACATTTCCCAGGGTCACTACCCTTGATATCAGCAGATCTTTGATTGCGTGGGCTACTTGCATCACAGCAGCCCCCCACAGTAGATTTGCCCACTCCAAATTGATTCCCAACTGACCGGTAGCTGTCTGGCATTGCAAGCTTCCACAGGGCTATCGCCACTCGCTTCTCAACTGTGAGGGCTGCTCTCATCTTGGTATTCATGCGCCTCAGGGCAGAGGAAAGCAAGTCACAAAGTTCCATGAAGGTTCCCTTACGCATGCGAAAGTTTCGCAGCCACTGGGAATCGTCCCAGACCTGCAACACTATGCGGTCCCACCAGTCTGTGCTTGTTTCCCGAGCCCAGAATCGGCGTTCCACAGCATGAACCTGCCCCATTAGCACCATGATGCATGCATTGGCAGGGCCCATGCTTTGAGAGAAATCTGTGTCCATGTCCTGATCACTCACGTGACCGCGCTGACGTCGCCTCCTCGCCCAGTATTGCTCTGCCAGGTTCTGGTGCTGCATATACTGCTGGATAATGCATGTGGTGTTTAATGTGCTCCTAATTGCCAAAGTGAGCTGAGCGGCCTCCATGCTTGCCTTGGTATGGCGTCCGCACAGAAAAAAGGTGCGGAACGATTGTCTGCCGTTGCTCTGACAGAGGGAGGGGCGACTGACAACACGGCTTACAGGGTTGGCTTCAGGGAGCTAAAATCAACAAAGGGGGTGGCTTTACATCAAGGAATATTTCAGGCAGGACTTCACGGAGGGTTCCAATAAGAAATGGTGCACCTAAGTTATTGTTCTTATTGGAACAAGGAGGTTAGCCTGGCCTCTGATTGATACATGGCTAGATTTACCTCGCTGCACCTTCTCTGTGAGTGACTGCAGTGTGACCTAGAGGAATGAGTCCCCTAGACAGGGGAGGGGGGGAAGCAAATGAGTACAAAACAAATCTGGTCTATTTCTTGTTTTGATCCACTCCATCTATCTTTTACATCTTTGGCTGGCAGCAGACGGTGCAGAAGGACTGCATGCCATCCACATCTCATGGCTGCTCGGCAGAAGATGGTACAGTACGACTGCTAGCCATCCTCATCTCTTGCCTGCCCGGCAGAAGATGGTACAATACGACTGCTAGCCATCCTCATCTCTTGCCTGCCCGGCAGAAGATGGTACAATACGACTGCTAGCCATCCGTGTCACCTGCCTGCTCACCATAAGACGGTTCAATAGGACTGACTGCTGGACTAAAGAGAATGACCTGGTCAAGTCACTCCAAATTTAGTCCCTGCGCCCATGTCTGCCCAGGCGCTCCCAGCCGACGTGGCCAGGAGCACCTCGGACACGACGAGGACGGCTACCAGTCGTATTGCACCATCTGCTGCCAAGTAGGTTGCTGCTACTGTGTAGCAATGCCATACCACGTCTGCCAGCACCCAGGAGACATAGGGTGACGGTTACCCAAGTGGGCTCCATGCTTGCCGTGGTATGGCGTCTGCACAAGTAACTCAGGAAAAAAGACGCGAAACGATTGTCTGCCCTTCCTTTCACGGAGGGAGGGAGGGAAGGGGGGCCTGACGATATGTACCCAGAACCACCCGCGACAATGTTTTAGCCCCATCAGGCATTGGGATCTCAACCCAGAATTCCAATGGGCAGCGGAGACTGCGGGAACTGTGGGATAGCTACCCACAGTGCAATGCTCCGGAAGTCGACTCTAGCCTCGGTACTGTGGAAGCACTCCGCCGAGTTAATGCACTTAATGCACTTAGAGCATTTTCTGTGGGGACACACACACTCGAATATATAAAACCGATTTCTAAAAAACCAACTTCTATAAATTCAACCTTATTCCGTAGTGTAGACATACCCTTAGTATATTTTGACATGTGATATTGACAGTTCGTGTTTAAATTATTATAAAATTTTAATTTTTTCAATTTCAATGTCTAGAGTCGTTAAATAATTACAGCCTGATTCCCCCTATTGCCTGACCTCCCTGTAATTTCCCTCAACCAAAAATTGAAAAAATGTTTAAAAATAAACATCAGTATTATCTATCAAAATTATATCTATATATAAAAAACCAAATTCTGCCAAGCCTACAAATAAAAAACCTGATTACTCTGAAAAATAAGGGCCTCGGAGACTCAAATTGGGCACCCAAAATTAGTGGGCACTTTGACCACTTGGCCATACTCTCTCTGTGCCTCAGTTCCCCATGTGTAAAATGGGGCTAATGCCAGCTAATGTTACAGGAGTACTTTGAAAATAAAAGTATGAAGCACGGTGATGGGGGATGGTGTAAGGAGCTATCCTGCTGCTTGTAGAGGCCTTTGGAGAGTGTTGGGGGTCTTCCATCCCTTCCTACTACTTTGGGGTGCATGGGGCCTCAAAAAGGGCAGTGAGATGGTAGGACTATAGCTCCAAACTCTTCCACATGCACCAGCTAGCAAACTTGGCTGGCCATGCAGGGAGTAAAAAGGTGTGCCCTCACAGGAGAGTACAGGAGTGCACTGACTAGTGGATGTTCAGAGGCACCTTGCTGTGTTCCCCAGTGGCACTGGCTCTTACTAATGTTTGTGTTAAAATGGCACAGTATAGTCCAAAACCCGTGTTTTAACATCTTTTGTATTCTGGTCACCTTGCTGCTTGCTTAATAGACATTCATTAAGACAGATGTCATATTCTATTAACTGTCTCTTATTGTAGTATCTGTGACGCCATTACATAATTTTGATACAATGTTCTGCCCCTCAGTAGAGAGTGCAGTGACTAGTGTGTGGGGTGGCGGGTATATGACTGTATGGGAAGTGCACCTGGGAATGTGTAGAAGAGATTTTTGAATTATTCAGATACATTTTATCATAAACACATTTTTCTATACAAGTTTGTAGGTTGACTTACTAACTCTAAGACTGATTTGTTTCTTGTGGAGGATGTAATCTTCAGGATTGTGTAAGTAGGCTTTATAAGTAATTTCTTGCTGTCAACAACTAGCTCTAGACAAGTGGAAGTACTGTAGAAGATCTTTTTTGATACTGGAATAGTGCAGTAGGATGAGCAACTGTGTGCCAGGGCTGCAAGACAGTGGAAACCTAGGGCTTAATTTTCAGAGGCCTTGAGCCCTGTAATTCCAGTTGAAGTCTATGCTAACTGTAGATGGCTGACACCTTTGAAAATCACAGCCTTCCTTGTGTGGATGGTCCAGCACTCGACAGTTTATCAGATCCATCCATTGTTTTGCAGCTGATCAAAATAATTGTGGAGAATAGATATCATGCATTCCTATATGGGAACGCCGGTCCTTGTCAGAAATCCAGTTTTTCTTTCTTAAGCACATTAAAGGCTCCTTATCCTGTACAAGACAGGATTACCCAGTGTACTGATCTCTTAAGGCTGCCCATTGAAGCCTTTCAAAATATATTATTCATATTGGGAAGATTTAATTGTTTTGTTCTATCACAAAAGTTATATTGTTTCCATTAAGATTTATCTTATAGCTTTTCTCTTTGTTTGCAGAGTTGTTGTAGCCCTGTTGGTCCTAGGATTTTTGAGAGACAAGGTGGGTGAGATAATATCTATTATTGGACCAACTTCTGTTAGTGAAAGAAATATGCTTTTGAGCTACATAGTGTTCTCCTCCAGGTCACCTTGCGCACCTTGTCTCTGAGCTTTTCTCTTAGCTATCATTGAATTAGGTATCTTCCATTGTGAGCTGTCCTCATGTTTCCTGATTGGATATATATTTCTCAGTTCCCAGGAGAAACCTTCAATTTAATTTTTTTCATCAGAATGAAAATAACTTTATAGGCTTTCCAATGTTGCCCACCATTGTCGTACCCCAATACACTGACAGCTTTTATCCTCAGAACACCTCTGTAAGGCAAGGATGTATTATTATCAGGGCTTAAATTCAGCCAGAGCGGTACAATATTTTAAACCTGCAGGAGCCCCGGCACCTCTCATGGGGCAGAAGCCCAAGCCTTGGCACACCCTGCAAGCGAGCCCCAGCACCTCCCGTGGGGCTGAAGCCCCATGGCTTTGGGAACTATTCGGTGAGTATTTAAGCCCTGAGTATTATCCTCATTGTACAGAAGGAGAACAGAGGCCCTGAAAGATTAAGTGACTCCTCCAGAGTTCACACAGAGAGTGTGTGCAGAGCAGAGAACCGAACATACATCTTTCGAGCCCCACTACAGTGCCTTAACCATAAAATCCTCCTGCCTCTCCTAGATTTTCCTAGTTTTTCTTATGTAGTGTTGTCTGCTGATCTCGGATGCGTAAGGTAACTTTACAGTTATTTTTTCTGAATATTCACCATAGAATCATAGAAGATTAGGGTTGGAAGAGATCTCAGGAGGTCATCTAGTCCAACCCCATGTGCAAAGCAGGACCAATCCCAACTAAATCATCCCAGTCAGGGCTTTGTCAAGCCTGACCTTAAAAACCTCTAAGGATGGAGTTTCTACCACCTCTCTAGGTAACCCATTCCAGTGCTTCACCATCCTCCTAGTGAAATAATTTTTCCTAATATCCAACCTAGACCTCCCACACTGCAACTTGAGACTATTGCTCCATGTTCTGTCATCTGCCACCACTTTGAAAAGTCTAGGTCCATCCTCTTTGGAACCCGCCTTCAGGTAGTTGAAGGCTGCTAACAGATCCCCCCTCACTCTTCTCTTCTGCAGAATAGTTCCCTCATAAGTCATGTGCCCCAGCCCCCTAATCATTTTCGTTGCCCTCCACTGGACTTTCTCCAATTTGTCCACATCCTTTCTGTAGTGGGGGGCCCAAAACAGGACACAGGACTCCAGATGTGGCCTCACCAGTGCTGAATAGAGGGGAATAATCACTTCCCTCGATCTGCTGGCAATGCTTCTATTAATGCAGCCCAATATGCTGTTAGCCTTCTTGCAACAAGGGCACACTGTTAACTCATATCCAGCTTCTTGTCCACTGTAATCCAAGGTCCTTTTCTGCAGAACTGCCGCTTAGCCAGTTGGTCCCCAGCCTGTCGCTGTGCATGGGATTCTTCCATCCTAAATGCAAGACTCTGCACTTGTCCTTGTTGAACCTCATCAGATTTCTTTTGGCCCAATCCTCCAATTTGTCTAGGTCACTCTGGACCCTATCCTTACCCTCCAGCATATCTACCTCTCCCCACAATTTAGTGTCATCCACGAACTTGCTGAAGGTGTGATCCATCCCATCATCCAGATGATTAATGAAGATGTTGAACAAAATCATCCCAAGGTCACACCCCTGGGGCACTCTGCTTCATATCAGCTGCCAACTAGACATCGAGCTGTTGATCACTAGCTGTTCATCCCAATGATCTAGGCAACTTTCTATTCACCCAGGGGTGGCAGGTTTGTAGAAATTTTGGTGGTACCCAGAACCCGCCTCCCCTCAAACTCAGCCCCCGACCTGCCTAAGGCTCTGGAATGGAGTTAGGGTGCGGGGAGGAGGTCTGGGGTGCAGGCCCTGGGCTGGGGCAGGGAATTGGGGTGCAGGAGGGGTGCAGGCTCTGGGAGGGAGTTTGGGTGCAAAAGGGGTGAGTGGTTGGGCTCTGGGAGGGAGTTTTGGTGGGGAAGGGGGTCTGGGGTGCAGGCTGTGGGATGGAGTTTGGGTGCTGGGTGCAGGCTCTGGGCTGGGGCAGGGGGTGAGGAGTGCAGGCTCCAGGACGGAGTTTGGATGCAGGCTCTGGGCTGGGGGTATAGGAGGTGGTTAGGGGTGCAGGCTCTGGGAGGGAGTTTGGGGATGGGAGGGCGTGTGGAGGGAGGGAGTGCAAGCTCTAGGAGGGAGTTGGGATGGGAAGGGGTGAGGAGGGAGGGGGTGCAGGGATGAGGGGTTTTGGGTGTGGCTGGGGATGAGGGGTTTGGTGTGGGAGGGGGCTCAGGGCTAGGGCAGAGAGTTGGGGTGAGGGCTGGGGGGTTCATGATGCAGGAGGGGGCTCAGGGCTGGGGCAGAGGATTAGGGGGCGGGGGGATGAGGGCTCTGGCTGGGGCCAGGTATGAGGGGTTTGGGGTGTGGGAGGGGCTCAGGGCTAGGGCAGAGGGCATGGGTGCGGGGGGGTGAGGGCTCTGTCTGGGGGTGCGGGCTCTGGGGTGGGGCAGAGCTGGGGATGCATTTGGGGTGCAGGCAGGCTGCCTTGGGGCTGGGGCCAGAGAGCAGGACTCCCCCCCAGCCCTCTCTCCGCCAGCAGCCGTGAGCTCTGGGGGAGGGATGCCCCTCTCCCACCTGGCAGCACATTCACCTCGCACCACTGTCACTGCACGTGCTCCTAGGGCCCCTCTCAGGTCCAGGAAGCCCCCTCACCTCCCCTGTGGGGGGTGCTTGGGGGGGGCTGCGATCACATGTGCTCCTCCTCCCCTGCTGCTGCCCCTCATTGTAGTCTTACTGGAGGGTGGGGGAAGGGGCTGCCCCTTGCCCAGCATGGGGCAGGAGCGGTGACTGCAGGCAGGGGGGCCCCCTGGACTGGTGTAAGGTTCCATTGGAAAAGGGAAGGGTCCTAAGTGGAAGGACCCTGTGGCGGCAGTTGATGCTGGGAGCCAGCAGAGCGGAGGCAGCATGGAGCTGCAGGGGAGAGGCAGTGATGCTCCGAGACCCAGGGGAGGTGTGCGGGGGCAGCAAGTGGGGGCCTGGGGACACTTGGGGGAGGTGCGGGGGGGCAGGCATGGCCTGGGGAGAGACCCAGCCCCAAACATTGGTGGAGCTGGCCCCCGGACCCTGAATATTGCTGGAGCCCGGGCACCACGGGCCCATACAACTCGCCGTCCGTGGATCCACCTTATAGTGCATTCATCCAATCCATACTACTTTAACTTGCTGGCAAGAATACTGTGGGAGACCGTGTCAAAAGCTTTGCTAAAGTCAAGATATATCATGTCCACTGCTTTCCCCATATTGACAGAGCCAGTTATCTCATAATAAAATGCAATTAGGTTGGTCAGGAATGACTTGCCCTTGGTGAATCCATGTTGACTGTTTCTGATCACCCTCCTCTCCTCTAAGTGCTTCAGAATTGATTCCTTGAGGACCTGTTCCAGGATTTTTCCAGGGACTGAGGTGAGGCTGGCCAGTCTGTAGTTCCCTGGATTCTCCTTCTTCCCTGTTTTAAAGATGGGCACTACATTTGCCTTTTTCCAGTTGTCCAGGACCTCCCCTGATCACCACGAGTTTTCAAAGATAATGGCCAATGGCTCTGCAATCACATCAGCCAACTCCCTCAGCACTCTCAGATGCATTAGATCAGGACCCATGGACTTGTGCATGTCCAGCTTTTCTAAATAGTTCTTAACCTGTTCTTTCACCACTGAGGGCTGCTCACCTCCTCCCCATACTGTGCTGCCCAGTGGACCCTTTTAACTAACAAAGGTTTATAGTATAAAAGGACATAAGGTGGAATTTAATGTTATCAGATAAAATACATGATTATTTTAATTGTACTTTTTCTAACTATCCCTGAACCATAACTATAAAAATAATTAAAAAAAATTTTTATAAAGAAGCAAATGTAAAAGGAAAAAATGTGCTGTTTTTCAGTCAAAATGGCAAGATGTTCATGTTTTCTTCTTTTGATATTCTAGTAATTAGTGTGTGGGAGACCATATCTCATTAAATGCCTTCATTTTAAAAGACAATACTACTTGTGATGGGTTTTATTTATTAGTCACCGAGTTTTTAGCAGGAATGCTAGCACTTCTTGAATAGCATGAAAGAGTTTGATTGCCATGAAATTTGATTGGGTGTTAAATATTTATTCTAAGAAGCAACTATTTTTTCTTGTAGTTTTGGAGCTGTCAGCCTATCGCTTCATTACCTAACGTGCTGTGTTCCAACCCTGACCCAACTGTGATATAACATAGATGTAACATAGGTCATTATGATAAATATAGTTTATGAAAAACTTAGCAAGCATGGTAAGGTCATATTTGTTTGTGCTATCTGTTGTATGTGTTGAATAAGACATTATTGCATCATTTAGACTGAGTCAAATCACCAAATGTTGGAAGAGATTTGGAGCTTAGCTGCAAATCTCACTAGAAAAAAGTTAGAATTTCAAGTTTTACAGTTTTTTTCAAATTCCTGGGGCATAAATCTCCCCATAGAGGAGATGAACTATTTCCACAGAAGTCAATGTGGCTCATTGAAACCCCATGGCAAAACTCAGGCTCTCTGGCACTAATCCATTGGTGTTCTCAAGACTGCAACTATAACAAAGACAATGCCTGTGGCAAAAATACTGTGCCAAAAGGAAAAAAAAACAAAAACTTTCATTTGGACACTATAATAGAAGGTATTTGTGATTTCAAAAAACCAAATGTCAGATTTTTTAAAATTTATTTTCGTTTCCTGCCTCACCTGTCTTTCCCTATTTTGTTTCACTCCTTTTCCTTTATCCATTTTGTCACTGGAAATGGAAAAAGGAAAGAGTGGGGGGAAAAAGGAAAAGTAGAGGGAAAAACAGGGGAGTCAGAAAAAAACCCATGAAAAATGAATACCAAAGCTCAACAATGTTTTTGTTTTTGTAATGGGGCGGGACTCACCACCACGACTCCTCCTGCTGGCCGTCCTGGGAATTAGCTCTCGGGCCTTCCAGTCCTCCTTCAGCTAGTGATGTCACACCTGCTGTCACTGCTGTCGCCACTCTTTGGACCCACATCACTCACCGGACATCAGCGTCCTCTTCCAGACACAGCCCTCCGGCTGTGCCTCCACTCTGCTTTCTCCCCCCATTCCTGGGAGACCAACAGTCCTTAATCCCGCCACTTGCCTCAGTGGCCAACTGCAGTCCAAGGTCCAGCCCCTTGCCTCAGGGGCAAACTGCAGTCTGGATACCGGCCACTCTCCTCATTGGCAAGTAAGGTGAAAGGGGGGGGGGCAGGTCCGCCCGCTACTCTGGGTTCCAACCCAGGGACCCTATAGCCGGCAGCCACCTATTGCCCTCCTCCACCCTGCTGCCTATTTTCCCTGGGCCACTTCCCCCATAGCCCTAGCACCCTCTCCGCCCTTGTAGCAAGGGCCCAGCCTGGCAGTGGTCAGACAGCAGCTCACCCTCACACTCTGCTGCCGCTGCCCCTGCCCCTGCCCCTGCCCCTGCCCCTGCCCCTGCTCTAGCTATGGTGCTACTTCAGGCAGCTAGACCTCTGCCCTTGCCTTCCAGGGAGAGACTCTCCTCTGTGCTGCTGAGCAGCCCTTTATATATGGCCCTCGCCGGCCCTGATTGGCTGCTCCAGCAAGCCTTCCCCCTATTGGTGGGCTCAATAAGCCCTTTCCTCATTTGTGGGTTCTGCGCGACCTCCCTGGTGCTGCTTTTAAGCCCCTTTCTTCTCCCTGTGTGGGGCAGCCGGTACTTTTCAACAAATGAATAAACGGTACAAATAATTAATGATTTACTTACGTGGATATTAATGCTGAATCTATGACACTATTTAAGCAAAATGTTAACTTTAGAGTATATTTTTTTCCAAGATTCTTACCATTTTAACTGTTTTTTGTTTTTAACTTTAATTCTGAGCAACATTATGCTTAGGCTCGGAAGGATTCAATTTTTATCGGTAAATATTGGTCAAGTCGAATTCTCTGTACACACACACACACAAACTGATGAAAAATATTTTCATTGATAGTCAAAATTTGCAGATAGGCAAAGTAGGAAAAATATTGCTTAAGAACTTATTAGAGTTTGATTTAAGGATATTTACTTTGTACATTTTAAATATGTGACGTTGACAGTTTGTGTTTTAATGGTTATCCTCTTGAATTTCAATGTCTGTCATTAAATAATTATTGCCTGATGCCCCCCATAAATTCCCTCAAATTAAGTTTAAAAGACCCTTAAAATCCATAGTTTTGTACAACTGTGAAAATGTAAATGGATAAAAATTTTAAAAGATGCTTAAAATAACATCAATATTATCTGTTGAAATTATAAAAAAAAAATTGAATTCTGCCAAGCCTATTTATGCTAGAGCACTTTCAGCACCTGATCTAGCTGTCCTGACTCAGTCATCTCTCCCATTGTAGCCAATGGCAATTTTGCCTATGGGTGAAATCATCCCGTTGCAAAACATCCTTGAAGTGAAGGGGACTTGTACAAAAATGGGCACCACTTCCCATCATGGTAACTGGGTTTGTTTCCCTGCAGCTCTCAGCTCTCTGTGATTAGCTGTATTGTATGGGCCTTTTCAGGCCACATCCCCTTCTGACCACTCTATGACAATGAAGATGAAGGGCAAGCAGTATGATGTGTAGGAAAGTACACAAATTAAAACTCATTAACTTTTCTAGCCCTAATACAGGATTTTATTGTGTAGGACATGATTTGTTTCAGAGTAAAGAGGCCAGTTTTAGGCCCTTAATATGATTTAATGTTGAGTTTGGAAGTTCTGAGGAACCATTAATTTTAATTTCTGTTTGTTTAGCATGCAAGAAGCTGCTGCTTATGTTAAATTATTTCCATGTTCTCTGAATTATTCTGGGTAGCACTTATGCACGCCTACTGGTAAAAAATGATAGCTATAAATTAATTCTTGCTGATTTTTCTAATCTGTGCGTAGGGCAAAAATTATTTAGAGTAAGTGTTTTCATTTCATAATAGGTATTTTGGAGGTCTAGTGAGCTTAGTGTTATGTAAGCTAAAATATTGCTTTTTTTGTTCATGGACATCAGTTTGTAAATCTTCACATAATGGCTTGCTTGCAAAACTTCACCTAATAGACAGCAAGCTTTAAACAACTGCTTTAAATTAACAACACATTATTCCATCAATTAAAATATGCCTGAAGAACTTTCAGAACCATTTTTCACTGGCCGAGGCATACTGTTATATAAATATGTCATAAAATGTCTAGTTGTTCTTTGAAAATTGTGTTTGATATTCTGGATGTTAAACCCATCATTCATAAGCCTGTAAATGTTTAGAGACTTTTTTTATCACACATTGCAGCCAGTTGTCTGGATACCAGATGGCTCAGTATAATAAATTCAATCTTTTGACATGTGGCTTCACCACAGTAACATCCAAAGCAGAAATTGACAATCCTGTTTCATTCATATGAATGAGAGCCCTTTGCTTTATTAAATGGGGTTAATTTTTGACAAGCTTATGACAATATATGGTACAGTGCAGTATTCAGTGTGTTTCATTTTAGGATAATAAAAAAACATATGAAAGCTATCCTATATTAATTTTACTGAAAATTAATCTTGGGGGAAGAAGGGTTAGGAGAAAGTCTAATTGTCCTGTATATGTTACCATATGTTGCTGGTAAAGATCACGATAGTGCATTATTGTCTTGTACTATTGTATTTTAGAAGATTGTTCCAGAAGGTGGTTTCTGGTTTAAGAAGACTTGGATGAGCCACTTAGCACTATTGTCAGGAGCCATTTTAGAATTGAAAAGTAGTGGGGCAATGTGAATCTTGGCAAGGGGAGGATAAGTAGAGTTATGAATATGGTGATAAGAAGCAGAAATTTGTTGCACTGGTGGATTGGGAACTAGTGGAGTGACTCAGAGAGGGGAATGACATGATCATATTGATAGGCAAAGTAGATGACTTTGGTAATTGCATTTTGTATGGATTGAAGGAAGGCAATGTGTATGTGTTTGGAGGCCGGAGGGAAGAATGTTACAGTAGATGGGATGGGATGTACTGTCCATCATAAAGTAGTATTTATATACAGCTGTGAAAAGATTATACTGAATTCTGAATCCAAAGGGGACAAATCCTTTCAAGGATTTTTAAAGAAATTATTTTAGGAAACCACTATGCTGTGACAAACCATATGTAGAGTAACCTTATGAAAAGATCATCTACCAGGAAGAGTATCTTGCTTTAAGATAGCCGTTGTAGAAAACTGCATGAAACTTTGAGAGAGGAGCACAGGTTTCAGGAGAGAAGAGTTTAGAGGAACACAAGGAAGTCAGTCTGCATGCACATGGCTAGAATACTAGCTGCAACTTATCTGTAAATGTTTTTTTTCATAAAGAACCAGTTTAATTTTACAGTCATGTAGTCCTTAATGTTGTTACCCAGTATGTGCTACATGAAACATGGTGACAGTGATCAGTCTAGTGAGACCCCCAGCAAGAAAGAGAGTGTGATTAACAGGTGAACAAACCAGCACCTAGAAGCAGATTAAAGAGGCAGCATGGAGGAATTCAGATCACCAGGAATGCTGGATTTCCAGACAAAAGCCTTGCACAAGCATGGAAGCTGTCAGGTGTTGCCTCCGGGTAGTCCATCCTAGTGTTTGGAGCAAAGGTCAAAGCTGGATGTAGGGTCAGGATTGGGCCAGGGATAGCACTGGAACCAAGGACCAGGGCCAGGTTCAGGCTGGCGTCAGAACTGAGATCAGAGTCTATAGATTAGCCAAAATTTGTACTATAGTCAGAGTTCAGGTGTGGGCCAAAGGTTGAAGCTGGGTGGTCAGAGTCCGAGGGGGTCAGGAGCTGGAGGCAAGACTGGAGTGGGTCGGTAACAGGGCTGAGGCAAGATCAGGGTAGGGCAAGTACAAGAATGGAACAGGGCTCATGAAAGGCTGGGGCAGGAACTGGATCAAGAGCAAGCACTGAATCTAGAGAGTCTGTTACAGTGTGGGGTATCAGAAAGATTTTCTGGGAAGGTAGTTTTGTTGCACAGCAGACTGACTTGCAGCTTTGGTGGGGTTGGGAAAATACTTGAGCATGGGGATCATCTGACCCAGGCTGTGCTCAGTGATAGGCTGCTGCCGCATGCCTGAAGATTGTGTCACTGAAAGGTCTGTGGGAAGGGTAAGTCAGTGCAGCTAAGTTGTTGCTGCATGCCTGCGTGATGACTGACTGCGGCTCTGTTGGAGGCGCACCTGTTGCGGCTCTGTGGATGGGTGGGTGCAAGCGGACTCATATCTAAAAGTCAAGTCAGCCTTGTCACTAAAAGTCAGCGTGTGTAAACGCTCTTTGTCGGTACTTTGTTGGCACTTCTGCTGACAAAAGACTTCCAGCCCCATGAGCAGCGTTAGCTTTGTCGGCAGGAGAGTGCTCCTGCTGACAAAGCCACATTCACACTGCCACTTGTGTCTGCAAAACTTTTGTCTTTCGCGGGGGGGCTTTTTAAAGTACTTGTGAAAGACAAAAGTTTTGTCGACGACTTCGCAGTATAGACATGACCATAATATCTGCATTCTTTGGGTCAGTGTGTATACTATAGAAAGCAACATGAAAGGCAGAAACAAAAATGCTCAGTCTGTGGCAAAAGGGGTGGAAACAGAACCACTTTCTGTCCCGATTCCACAGCTAGCTCAGGAAAAAAAAAGTGGTTTTGTAGGCTGTGATGGAGAACATACAGACTTCCAGTGAAGAGGAGGAAGTCTGCAGTGTGATTTTAGTAGACACAAAGACTCTCAATATACATGCATTGCAGGAGAAGGCTGCCAGCCATTCAGTTGCCACATTGTAACTATGCTATTAAATCTATGACTAGTTTGATTCCAAATGGATTGTGGAGCCAGCTGTAAAAAATCCCAGTAACACTGACAAGCAGCAATATCATTAGACTGGAGAAATGTGACTGAGTGCTGGTGATGTACAATAAAACCATTATGAGGTTAGTGGGCTAATGCAGACTGTTGATAAGAAGCCCATGAAACAACAGATATTATTGCTTGGCGTTCATAGTAGTTGACACACAGGAGTACAACCCATTGCTGGGCAACAGGCCCCCTGGATTTCCTCACAATAAAAGACCAGAATATCTTCAACATGAAAGAAGTGGGAGAACTGTCACCATGGGCTCTGTCTAGTATTCTAACAGAATATAAGGACATTTTTCAAGGAGATGGCCACCTAGAAAGGCAGCTGAAGTTAGAAATAGACCCCTGTAAGCAGCTTATGAGACTATTGAAACACAGAGTTTCATGTGCTCTAGTGGAGCCACTGAAGAAAGAACTGGCAAGCCTGTAACGAAGAGGCATCATTCTACTCACTGAAACTAGCACGGAGTAGATCAGCTACCTAGTAGCAGTGAGAACACTTTCAGGTAAACTGAGGATCTGCACTGACCTGAAACCACTGAACAGATCATTGAAAAGAAGTCACCCTCACCCATTACCAATGACTGAGGACGTACTGCTCAATTTATCCAGGGCAGAAACGTTCAGTTTTTGTGATGTCAAGAATGGGTTCTCGCATATTGAGCCATCCAGCTGCTTGACACCTTTTGCCATACTTTTAGCAGATAGCTCTGGGTACAGATGCCTAAGTGCATCAGCCTGGCCCCAGTGTAAACTGAACTAGGCACAAGATGTACTCCCCTGCATCAAGGTTATAGCTGATGACCTTCTTATTGGAGGAGGAGGAGATGACAAGGGAGACAATCCAGGAACATGATACCAAACTGTGACCATCCCTAAATAAGTGCTGGGAGCAGACTATTAGGCTGAATGCAGATGAGTTGGACCCCAAGAAAACTGAGGTTCCCTTCATCAGATACCTACTGATTTCTGGGGGACTCCAGATGAATCCTGAGACACAGAACCATTAAGGAAATATGAAGACCAAAGGATGTGAAAGCGATTTATAAGGATGACCACCTGTCTTTCCGGATTCTGTGCACACAGAAACTTATGAACCCTTGAGACCGTTAACACACAATGAGTAGTCAGACCCCAAAACAGGCATTTTAAAGAAAAAATAAAATCGTAAGTAAGGCACCAGTACTACAGCACTGCGTAGCAGCTAGATGCCTCAGAAGGAGGCCTTGGAGCAGCACTGATACAAAGCCAGCTGATTATAGCATTTGCTAGTTGAGCTGTGACAGACACAGAAAGGGGATATGCTCAGATAGAAAAGGAGCTACTGACTGGGCTCTTTGGAATGGAACAATTCCATCAATTCACCTTTGGGCACAAGGTGGACATGCAGTCAACTCACAAGCCATCAGAAAGCATCACAAAGAAGTCACTGCTGAGTGTATCCAAGTGGCTACAATGCATGTTATTGAGAGTCCAGCACTATGATTTGAGGATAAGGTACTGCACAGCGAAGTCACTACTGGTGGCAATTACACTGAGCAGGGCAAACCTACTGCAGGACAACACAGGTGGCTCTTTGGAACAGGAGAAGTCTGTCAACATGCTACCATCCCTCTGATGGGAGGCTCCTGGCAATTCAACAAAGTACTGAACTGTTTGGGATACTACAAGCAAAACAACAGTTCATACTCTAGAGTTGTCCAGATCGCAAGCAGCTGTGCCCCAGGAGATTGACCATATGAGGGATGAACTTTGTATGCAAGACAGTATTTTGTTTAAAGGTGACCGAGCAGTAATCCCAATAGATTTAAGAGCTGGCATTAGAAGATAGAAACATGCTTCACATCTGAGGACAGAGACATGCCTGAGATGAGCCAGGGATGGTATCTGCTGGGCAGACATGGATGCCGAATTGACAGCATGCATGAAGCAGTGCATGGTGTGTAAAAAGTACAGTGATGGATAACAGAAGGAGACTCTACAGCCTCATGAAATCCTAGCCTGACCCTTAGAAAAGGTCAGAACAGACTTGTTTACTTCTAATGGCAGAAACTACATGATTACGATTCTGATTTCTAGGATGTGGACTATCTGGAGGACACCTAGGCAAGAAATGTGATCAGGAAACAGAAGGTGCATTTTGCAAGGTATGGCTTAGCTGACATGGTATGCTCAGACAATGGAACACAGTACTCTGAAGCAGAATTCAAGTGATTCAACACTAAATGGAAATTTGAGTACAAGATGTCTTCTTCTGAGTATCCATAAAGCAATGGGAAGGCAGAGCTGGCAGTAAAGACAGCCAAGAAACTCATGGCAAAGGCATAACAGACAGGAAGGGATCTCTATCTGGTAACGTCAGTCTATCACAGTACACCCTCCCAGGAACTAGGTAGTAGTCCAGCACTGATGGGTGAGAGGATCAAACCTCGGCTGTCCGCAACGGGTACTCTGCTGCAGCGGAGGAACAACAGACAGTAAACAGAAGCAGTTAAGAGAATGCCAGGCTAAGCAGGCAGCCCACTATAACAAAGGAGCCAAGGACCTGAAGATGCTACACACAGGTGAGCTGATCTGGGTACAGTCCTCATATAGCCATACAAAGCACACAGGCTGTATGAGGTAGCTACAGATGCAAGATAGTAGTGGAGACAAAACCAAAGGCAGCTGTGGAGCAGTAGAAGACAGTTGGCACACCTGGACCAATGGGGCCCAGCCAGGAGCAGGAGAACATTGAAAGAGCCTTAGCCATCAGCTGGCCTGACACAGGAGAATCAGAAGAAACAAGGTATGTGAGCAATACAGGGAGCCAACAGAATACCGCTCCACAGAATGAAGGCAGCAACAGGGTTGAAACAGGTCCCCACTAGTGGTAATAACAGACAAGAAGTGGGAGGCTGGTTTGAATGGCATGTCAACAAACTGTTGCATAAAAGACAGAACAAAAATTGTTATAAGGAAAGATGTAGTCACCTGCATAGAACTTGGACGGAGGAACATAGGCTGCAGGAGAGAATTGTGTGGAGGCTGTGCCAGGAGGTCAGTCCGTATGCACATGGTTAGAATGCTACCTGCAATTGCAACATCTCTGCAAATAGTTCTCTTAATAAAAGATCAGTTTAGCTTTAAAAGTATGGAGTCTTTTCATGTTTTTCACATTCCATATGCTTGAGTGGTGATAAAAGGAAAATTGATTAAATCTAGTTCTTTTAAGTATTTGGATTCTGTGAATGCAACTACACCTGGGATATAATTCTCATTTGTGAGCACCACAGTACCAGAAAGATTGAAAACCTGGAAAGAATTCTGAGGTGAGTGACAAAAATGATTAGGAAGTTAGAGAGAAAGACTTATAAGAAAAGTCTAATCAAAATGAAATGTTTATAGCTTGACTAAGATGTAAAAAGGAGGATAAGAAACAGAAGAAAATTCATATGGGGTCAGACCAATGGTTCATCTAACCAGTATCCTGTCTTCCAACAGTGGCTAATGCCAGATACTTCAAAGGGAATGAACAGAACAGGCAGTCATCGAGTGATCCATCTCCTGTTGTCCTGTCCCAGTTTCTGGCAAGGGAGCATGGATCAGCATTCACGTTGCACTCCCTGTCGGTACCCAGCCCGGGCCAGGGAAACAAATGATCCAACCAGCGGACCAAATTTGGTGATGAATCCTTGTCACATGCCACCTGAGGCATGTTGCACATACACTAAGATGAAGTTTCTGGCAGTCAGAGGCTAGGGACACCCAGATCATGAGGTTGCATCCCTCACCATCTTGGCTAATAGCCATTGATGAACCTATCCTCCATGAACTTATCTAATTTATTTTTGAGTCTTGTTATACTTTTGGCCTTCACAACATCCCCTGGCAACAAGTTCCACAGGTTGACTGTGTGTTGTGTGAAGAAGTACTTCCTTTTGTTTGTTTTAAACTTGCTGCTTATTAATTTCATTGGGTGACTCCTGGTTCTCATGTTATGTAAAGGAGTAAATAACTCTTCCTTATTCATTTTCTCCACACCATTTCTGATTTTATAGACACCTGTCATATCCTCCCACCCTGTAGTTGTCTCTTTTCTAAGCTAAAAAGTTCCAGTCTTTTTAATTTTTCCTCATATGGAAGCTGTTCTATACCCTTAAATCATTTTTGTTTCCCTTCTCTGTACCTTTTCCAATTCTAATATATCTTTTTTGAGATGAGATGACCAGAACTGCATGCAGTATTCAAGGTGTGGGCATACCATGGATTTATGCAGTGGCATAATGATATTTTCTGTCTTATTATCTATCCCTTTCCTAATGGCTCCTAACAGTCTGTTAGCTTTTTGACTGCTGCTGCACACTGAGCGGACATTTTCAGAGAATTATCCACAGTGACTTCAAGATCTCTTTCTTGAGAGGTAACAGGAAATTGAGATCCCATCATTTTATATTTGGGGTATGATAACAGTTTACAAATATTTGAAGCATGAAGGAGTGAGAGAAATTATGTATTTAGTGTGACACATTGGGTTATAATGAAGAGTAATAGGTTGATGTTAAGAAAGAGAAAACTTAGATTAAATATCAGGGAAATCATCCCGACTGTGAGATAATGTATAAAACTGTGGAATAGTATCTCAAAGGAAGTAGTGGAACCTCCATAATTTGAGACATTTAAAGTTAATCTGGATAAAACATTAGAAGTATAGTGCAAGGAACAAAAACCTCCCCACACTCCAACTTTCATACAAGTATGTGTTTGCAGCAAGAATGAGAGACTGGGGATCCATTCATTTTTTTAAAAAAATTAGATTTTTCTCAAACAAAACCAAGGGAGGACGCAGAATTTAGTAAACCTATATAAAGTTGTACTTTCCTGAAAAAGTTTATACGTGGATCCCAAAAAATATACTGATGAGTTTATCATTAGGATAACAGTGTTCAGTTTATGTAATTTGAAGGGTCAGGTCTGAAGACTCCTTTAGGGCGTCTGGACTTTTCAAGGGGGTTTACGAGTATTTCCCAAGAAATATTTTAAAAAAATCTGCAGTTCTGTGCAATATGGTTTTCCAAAAACAAAAGTGTCTGCTCTTCAGAGGCATTTTCATAAGCTCTTGCAATAGATCCTATCTGACAGCAATGCTGAAGAAGGATTGAATGAGCAGGTGAACTCCATCAGAAGCAGGGAAATTGACAAAACCTTTCCTTCAGTCTGGGGGTAAAATTTTACCAAGGGACTTCCATGAACCCTCTTTACACTGCCACTGATTCCTTATGTGACCTTGGGCAAGTCATTTTACCTCTCTGTGCCTTAGTTTCCCCATATGTAAGATAACACTATCATTTTGTAAAGGCACTTTGAGATGTTTAAGTGAAAAATGTGTGTTACCTTTATATAAGGGTTGATTTTGTTTAACTGCCAAATGTCGTTCTAGAATTTCCTTATGGTTGGGACAATAACAAATTGTTTTATAATTGTTTGTATGTGCTAAGCATCTCCAGCACATGAACATTTCTGCAGAAACCAAATTAATCCTCTTTTGGAGGTTCCAAGAAACCTCTCCCTACTTTAGAAAATTCAAGTTATGTTTAGTGTCTTTGATTGCAAGATAGATGTCTGCCACACAATTTTTAGATCAAGTTTATGTATGCTTAAGTTTTAAATGTGATTTTGTTGTTGTTTAACAGGAAACTGTAAATAATGAAAGCCAGAAGTGCTTTGTTCTTCAGTGAATTTAAGAACTCTTCCCTAATTGGGGTATCGTAAATCATTTCCTCCGGTTTAGTGCATACATTAGAGTCTTTCAGTTTTTGAATAAAGTTTTTGAAAACTATTTTTTCCACAACTAGTTTTGAGAAGCTTATCAAGTTTCATCAAATATTCTAGATTTATGTTTCCCATTAATAGCCTTTTCTCCTAATAAATTATTCATTTTGATTGATTAATTACTTCCAAATGCAGTGGACGCCTTTAAAATGCAAACAAATACTCTAATGTGGTATTGACTTTACCCAAAATACTTCCTGAATGTAGAATATGACACTACTGGGAAGTATTTATACTGTACCAAGATAAATGTTGACTTCTTAAAAGGGTGACCAGATAGCAAGTCTGAAATAATGGGACATTTTTTTTTGGACGGGGGATGGTTGTAGTGGGAGGGCATAGTTGCATATATAAGACACAGCCCCTAGTATTGGGACAGTCCCTATAATATCAGGGCATCTGGTCATCCTACTTCTTAATGACACCAAATATACAGAAGATGCCATTTAAAGAGGCATCATTTACTAAAAGCAATCATATCTCCGAATCTTAGGCAGCACTGTCTTTTCTTATAGATAAAAATAACTTAGAATAGGAATCGGAATAGGAAGTGACTAGTGTATCTCACACATCTTGGTATGGAAACAGTTGGTTAATGCTGACTTCTTAATAATGACCTCTACAAATCCCCTCGTGTGTTTCCATGGATTTACTTATAAATTTGAAAGGCTATATTCTAAATCTTCCACGTATCACAGGTTTTGTGTGAATTGCAGGTGTTTCTTAGTTTTCAAATATAAATGTGTTAGTGACACTCTATTGTATGAGGACAGAGCAAGTTAAAGACTAATTAATATTTCTTCAAGTTAGTTAATCAAAGTCCACTATTTTAAAGGTGCAATATGCTGTATTTTTAACAAATTTCAGTTTATGCTTTTGATTCTGCTGTTTAAAATCTATTTTTTTAAAAAAAAATATGGAAATGAAATCACTTTTAGAAACTATAAATCAGTAGAGTTTGAGAGGTAACATGTCTGAGAATAGTTGGATATTAGGGAAAACTTTTTCACTAGGAGGGTGGTGAAACACTGGAATGGGTTACCTAGGGAGGTTGTGGAATCTCCTTCCTTAGATAGTTTTAAGGTCAGGCTTGACAAAGCCCTGGCTGGGATGATTTAGTTGGGGATTGGTCCTGCTTTGAGCAGGGGGTTGGACTAGATGACCTCCTGAGGTCCCTTCCAATCCTGACATTCTGTGATTCTATGATTCTATGAGTTGGAAGAAAAAATTAGCAGAGACCCTAATTTTGGTTGTTATGAGACACAGCCCATGGAAGTTGGCTTGGAACTACCTTTGTTCATGATTTATGTTTATCTGGTATTCTTCTGCCATTTTGAAAGTGAAACTTTTCTTTTGTTTATATGCATCTTATATATGTACACCAGCATTGCTTCTGGATACACAACATTGCTTGCCAATCAGTATGTTACTGCAGGCCAAATTTCAGTTTCAACTGTTTTCTATTGATTTCACGGGAAGGACACTGCATTTTAATATAGTGGGACAACATATCCTGTACTGACTTTGATATAATCAGCATTAATAGAATGCTCTGGTATCAGCCTTCATCAGGAAACCTTTGAAGGACATAAATCCACACCGAGTAGAGGTCAAGCATAGGAGTTTATTACGTACAGCGCTGACAGAGTGTCACCTTGCTTATTAGGCTCAGAGACACTGTCAATCAATTGATTACAGTGGAATATATGGATTTTCCATGGGCAGGGAAAAATGATGGGGTAAGCAGTCCCACACCCCCGGATAGGTGTAGCAGCAAGACATGATAGCACAGTAGCCAATGGTCAAAGATTACATAATGTTTCCGCCCATGGTCTCAAGTTAACAAATTAACATTTAACATTTAATTAGTACTTTAATAAATGTATTAGTATAAAATATATGTTGAATTTTGATTTGGGGTCCATAGGAATGAAGTAGCTCCTTTGATTGCCCAACAGATACATACCTAGGGGTAAAAGCAAAGAAACAGTGAAAGTATATGGCAATAAAGATTGTCTTTCAAGTTGCTTATTTGTGTTTGGTTCCTGGAAAAGGGAGGTGGGAGGAGGCCATAACTTATACTGATATGTTCCAACCTTTTCATAAACTCAGGGTTGGATGTGTGGGAAGAACATCTCCCTACAGAAGAAACTAACACAACGGAAACGGGGCTTCTTTGTTCTATTCGCAACTTTGAATAAGACACAATTATTGCCCCCAACATCTGGTGTTTTGCTGACCAGGCATATCTTAACACAAGCAAGGTTATCTTTTGGTTATTCTGCTTTCTCTTAGCTAATCACTATTTGCTAGGTCTCTGACCTTTTGACCAAACTCTGGATTTTGGGCCTGTACACAAATCCATATACCAGGTTATTACATCAGCAATGGATTTTAACCCTTCACCTTCATCAGACCACCAGTCTATGGATGGGGTTCTGGGTGTAAACTTTTTTGGGGTATGGCTTTCAATTACGGGATGATCAGAAATATCATATTTTGATAACCTGGAACTCCTCATATATGAGGAAAACCCTACCAAGTTTGCCAGTTTCAGAACAGCCTCAGCATAGTAAGCAAGAACATGTGGCTGGCTTTGGACAACAAAATTGCCACCAAAGACAGTGCTGCAGCTCCTTCTGCTAATCATATTGTTACTACTTCTGCTTTCCAAAGAATGGAAATGGAATAGCATTCTTTGCTATTGGTGCTACCACACAAATGGGGAAATAGATCAAGAATGCGCATTAGATCTGATTTAATCCAGAATAGAGACATCTGTTGCTGTAGGAGGGCATTTGACACTGGAAGTGATTTTAGAAAACTGAACCTGAAAGGAAAACCTATTTTAAAAGAATGGGTTATGAGGGCAGAGCCAGCCATTTCCATCAGTGATCTGGAATACACTTGAGAAATCGTTATGCTCAATGTGCTGAGGCTATCACAACTTCTTGGTATTTGGAGAAGGAAACTAAGTCAATGCATGTTACGTTTGGAGTATTCAGGTCAAAAAAGGGATATATCCCCAATAAACAGTCAGTATTACTAAAATTGGGTTAGTTGTTCATCTATTACAGCCACCTATTGTATAAGGTATAAATGTCTATTTAAAAACATTTGATTTAAAAATATATTTGAGATTAACGTTTGTGTAACAGTGATATTTGTGACTATATAGCCATTATTCTTTAGTACATTATTTTCGTTGGGATTCAAATAAGTGATTGGAGAAAAAAAAGCATAAAACAAAAAAGAGATGCTCTTTCACTTGTTCTTATTTCATCAAACCCCATATGTCTATATTACCCATTTGGATACCAAATCCTGAAATTGCCACTTCATGGACAAACCCCTACATCCTTACAGAGTCCTGTTAAAGTTAATGGGGCATTGCATAGATATAGACATCTGCCCGTGCTCTGGAAGTTGTAAGATCAGGGCCTTATATTATAAATGCTTCGGGCAGGGATGCTTTCCTCAGATTTGTCTGTAAAATGTATAGTACACATTTGGCACTTCATAAACTTGTTATTACCTTAAAAGGACAGAGTGGTTTGGTTAAGAAGAGCACCCAGAACTTCAGATCTGAACTACAGAACAGCAAAAGTGAGCTGTAATTATTCATGTGGATATGGAAACAATGAGACACAGACAAAATAGTATGGTTAAATGCAGAGACTGCAATTTTATTTAAAACTGTTAACCACCCCAAACTGCCTGCCAGGGTTATTCCAGTGCAGACCTGAACAGGCACCTAAGCCTGAGTCCAGGTATGAAAGCAATGCCCCTTCAGGCATGCCCAGGTACCCTGACTGGAAACCAGTCTCCTCCACCCCAGCGATAGGGGAGTGAAGCTGAGGGGAGCCGCAAACTGCATGAGACATAGAGGCACACCTCTCCACCCTGCTTCCAAAAGAATCTGACTTATTCTACAATTTTGAAAGATGTCTTCTTGAAGAGATCTCAGATGCTAACTGAAAAAATAAAACCACATCAGCATTTTATAGAGTCTGGAGTTTATAAAGTTTCCTGCTGTGTGCTCACAGTCTGTGAAGGATTTGAGTGAAATTTGAATAGAGAAAATTATCGAAGCTTGTCAGGAAAGCAGATCAAAGATTGATATGAAGACCTGATCTTTCCTTCAGGGGAAAAACATTGCAGGACAGGCCCTTAGTTAGTGGAGTTAGATAAGTTCTCTTATTTTATTCTTCATTTGGGCTTGATTTTTCAAGGTGAGAGCCTGCAGTTGGAGTTGTGAGAGGGCTCAGCACTTTTGAGAACCCAAATTATCAGGGGTGAGTGATATTCCTTTTTGTAACTATACCTCAGATGTGGCAGAGAAAAAACAATGAAGATACCTTTCCAAATCAACAGATCATCTCGGCCTGCAAGTCAGACTGTCTGTATTTCTTCAAAATATGATCAACATGCATCTGTGAAGCCTTTCAAACTATTGAAGAGCTTAATTTGGACTTTTCTTCCTATAAAATGAAGTAATTTCTGTAGGACTAAAGGCTTTAAAGCCATAGACTTTTCTTACAAGTATAGATGTTTATATACAGGAAGTTTTTAAAAACAGGTTGGACAAACACTTATCAGGGTAGGTTTACTTGGCCCTGCCACAGCCCAGTGTGTTGGATCCAATGACTTCTTGCAGTCCCTTCTAGCCCCACATTTCTATGATTCTGTGAAGCCAAATTGAATCTGACTACCATTTCTCTCACATATTTAATAGTAGCAAACAAATTCAGTATGGTACTGACTGGTATAGGTCTTGAAATAAGAAGTTTATATTTGGAGATGCAAATAGTTCTGTGCACCACAAGACATCTGCATTTTCAGGTATTAGAGATAAGTGAATTTTCCTTGCCAGAGATTACAAATCTGTTTGTGATTTAAAGTATTGGGCCACGTTCATTGCTGGTGTTACATTGATTCTATTGGGTTGATTCCAGTGGAGTAAAATCAGGGATGCATTTGGCTCATGTATATATTATTTCACATTACACACTTCTTTAACTCCATATTGTGCACGAAAAGGGAAGGTACCTTCATATGCCAATCTCTTCTTGTCTTTAATTAATTAATACACTCAAAAATTAAGGGATAATGAATAGCAAAACATCACTTTCCAAGCTGCACCTTAACTCAATATTGCAAAAACCCAGATACAAAGCTAATTGCAGTGAAGACATCTAAAGGGTGACAGCCCTGGCTCGGTTTGGGTAACCATGTTGGTAACAACCAGAGAGACTTTTAAAACACCAAGCATGATTTAAATAGTGGACATTCCTCTGCATGTTGATCCTATAAAAATAGTTTATTTCAGGATCAAAAGACTCAGGCACTAGCAATGATTATTTTGTGTTTCATTACAGCAGTTAAGAATCTGAATCTTGTTTAATATTCATTATTTATATTTATCATGTATCATTATATTCCTTCAGTATTTATGTTCAGACTTCCATTGGCTTCAAAGCATTTGTATCACTCTCACCCCAACCCTCATAAGAAGCTAAATAGATTATTCACTGAGGGCCCAATCCTATATTCATTTCACACCCCAAGTCCCTATTAGCGTCACTGGGAGTTTGGTGTACACAAGGGAAGTAGGATAGAGTTCCAGGGCTGTGTATTAAGGAAACATGGATGATGTTTAGCTTCCCAGATTTGATCCTTGAATGGATTCTAAAAAGCTTAAAAATGTTCCAAGCAACCTTTCAAAATTTGGTGTCATTTCACAGAATCTGATCTGTTAAATATTCCATAACTATAATAGGATCATTCAAGGTGTGCTAGTGGTGGGGGGCAGGGCAGGAGATTAAAATGATTTAATATTTTATGGCAAATGAGACAGACCCCCATAACTTGTTTAAATACAGAGGCAGCAACTTTATTTAAAACTATCTCATTGTAATTAAAATGTAAGTAATTTCAAATAAAATTTACAGTTGGAAACATGATCAAATAAAAAGAAAGCTGGCCCTCATAATTCATAGCTAGGGCCTACCAAATTCATGGTCCATTTTGGTCAATGTCCTGGTCATAGGATTTTAAAAATCATAAATTTCATGATTTCAGATATTTAAATCTGAAATTTCACAGTAACTGATGGGGTCCTGACTCAACTCTGAATGCAGCAGCACAGAAGAAAAGGTGGCATGGTATGGTATTGCCACCCTTACTTCTCCTTTGCTGCTGGCAGGGCGCTACCTTCAGATTTGGGCACCTGGCCAGCAGCTGCTGTTCTCCAGCCACCCAGCTCTGAAGGCAGCGCAGAAGTAAGGGTGACAAATAATGCCCTACAGTAACCTTGCAACCCCCTCCCCCCTCACAACCCTCTTTTGGGTAGGAATCCCCATTCTGAGAGATGCTGGTCTCCTCATGAAATTTGCATAGTAGAGGGTAAAAGCACACAAAAGACCAGATTTCACGGGGGAGACCAGATTTCATGGTCTGTGAATTTGGTAGGGCCCTATTCATATACATCAGTCAAGTAAGAGGGGTTAAATCATAAGTCTCTTCCCCTTTAAATGTATAAGTATGAAAATACATAGCAGCATTGCTGGGCTAATTGGTGTGGATGAAACACTGTGGAAAACAACATTTTGGTTACATATGTTTCCAAATAAATTTTCCCTCCCCTCTTTTGCTAATGTAATGTATAACACAGACCCTAGGAACTGAATATAACTCTGACTAGATAGAATAGCATAGAGCTGGGTAAATACTACCTACCCCGACCCCAAAAAAGTATTCATAGGCATTTGAATAAATAAAAATGCTGAACTCCCTCTGCATGTATTTGAATTGCAGAAAGAGAAGGGTACCTATAGTTGCTTAAATGAGACTTATAGGCTTTAGGTCTGAGTCTGCACCATAGAAGTCAATGGAAGTTTTGCCTATTACATGCCTAAAATACAGATTACTCAGGTGGTTCTCCATTTCCTATAGACAACCTGTACATCTGCTGTTTATGGGCTAACAGAGGTCAAAGAAATGACTGATCTTGGTTATTATATGCAGAGTTGTAGCTGTGTTGGTCCCAGGGTATGAGAGAGACAAGGTGGGTGAGGTAGTATCTTTTATTGGACCATCTTCAGTTAGTAACAGACAAGCTTTTGAGCTCCCAGAGTTCTTCTTTAGTTTGGGATTTTTTTTTTTTTGGCCTTTCTCTGTAGCCTGGAACATGGGTCATCAGCTGGGATCATCTGGGCATATCTCACCTAATCCATTCTCTATCATAGCAGGGACCTCGAGCTTTGGTGGAACCTCAGTTGTTCCTGTTCTTGGCCTGAGGCACACACTTTAGTTTCCCATGCCCTGAAATGTTTTGGTCTAACTAAAGTCTTTGGGCTTAATATAGGAGAACTTTGGTAAATGTCATGACTGTGATATAAGGGAGATCAGTTTAGATGATCTCATGGTGCTTTCTGGCTTCAAACTCTATGAAATATAAAACTCCATGAAAACAAAACAAAAATCTGAAGCAAACTTACCATAACAAATGTGAACTGTTAGTGATTTACAGTGGGGACTTTAAGTGGTGTGTTAGCATTGTTCTGGCCCTCTGTGCAAATGTGAATTTCACTCAGGAAAACTCAGGATGTTACTAAAGTTTGTAAAAAGAAAAGGAGTACTTGTGGCACCTTAGAGACTAACCAATTTATTTGAGCATAAGCTTTCGTGAGCTACAGCTCACTTCATCGGATGCATGCAATGGAAAATATAGTGGGGAGATTTATATACACGGAGAACATGAAGCAATGGGTGTTACCATACAGACTGTAACAAGAGTGATCAGGTAAGGTAAGCTATTACCAGCCAGAGAGTGGGGGGGTGGGGGGGGAAACCTTGTGTAGTGATAATCAAGGTGGGCCATTTCCAGCAGTTGACAAGAACGTGTGAGGAACAGTGTGTGTGGGGGAAATAAACATGGGGAAATAGTTTTACTTTGTGTAATGACACATCCACTCCCAGTCTTTATTCAAGCCTAAGTTAATTGTACCCAGTTTGCAAATTAATTCCAATTCAGCAGTCTCTCGTTGGAGTCTGTTTTTGAAGGTTTTTTGTTGAAGAATTGCCACTTTTAGGTCTGTAATTGAGTGACCAAAGAGATTGAAGTGTTCTCTGACTGGTTTTTGAATGTTATAATTCTTGTGTCCATTTATTCTTTTACGTAGAGACCGTCCAGTTTGGCCAATGTACATGGCAGAGGGGCATTGCTCGCACATGATGGCATATATCACATTGGTAGAAGTGCAGGTGAACGAGCCTCTGATAGTGTGGCTGATGTGATTAGGCCCTATGATGGTGTCCCCTGAATAGATATGTGGACACAGTTTGCAACGGGCTGTGTTGCAAGGATTGGTTTCTGGGTTAGTGGTTAGTGGTTTTGTTGTTTGTTGTTTGTTTAAAAATCGTATGACCATGACATTGAAATTTCACAGTGTTGTAACTGATGGGGTCCTGACTCAACTCTGAAGGCAGCAGCACAGAAGAAAAGGTGGCATGGTATGGTATTGCCACCCTTACTTCTCCTCTGCTGCTGGCAGGGCGCTACCTTCAGATTTGGGCACCTGGCCAGCAGCTGCTGTTCTCCAGCCACCCAGCTCTGAAGGCAGCGCAGAAGTAAGGGTGACAAATACTGCCCTACAGTAACCTTGCAACCCCCTCCCCCCTCACAACCCTCTTTTGGGTAGGAATCCCCATTCTGAGAGAGGCTGCTCTCCCCATGAAATTTGCATAGTAGAGGGTAAAAGCACACCAAAGACCAGATTTCATGGGGGAGACCAGATGTCACGGTCTGAGAATTTGGTAGGGCCCTATTCATACACATCAGTCAAGCAAGAGGGGTTAAATCATAAGTCTCTTCCCCTTTAAATATATAAATATGAAAATACATACAGCATTGCTGGGCTAATTGTTGTGGACGAAACATTGTGGAAAACAACATTTTCCATATGTTTCCATATAAAATTTTCCCTCCCCTCTTTTGCTAATGTAATGTATAACATAGAACCTAGGAACTGAATATAACTCTGACTAGATAGAATAGCATAGAGCTGGGTAAATACTACCTACCCCGACCCCAAAAAAGTATTCATAAACATTTGAATAAATAAAAATGATGAACTCCCTCTGCATGTATTTGAATTGCCACATGATGGCATATATCACATTGGTAGATGTGCAGGTGAACAAGCAACCATAGGGCTAGAAGATTTGTTTTGTTTTAAGTGAAAGTTGATATACTCACATAATCACTTGACTCAAACAGTTGAGGCTATAAGAAAAGCCTCAAATATTATGAGACTCATGAAAAAATTGCCAGGGTTGTCGGCACTGCTTCAGGGCTTAAATCTTCTCCCATTATTTATATTATTTTAATCTGATCATCTTTTTATTTACCTCCCTCATTTTCTGTTTTTTTTTTTCCTGTACATAACCCTCCAGAATCCCCCCCTCCCGCCCCCGCCATTCACATTCTCCTTCTCTCAAACTCTCACATTAAAAAAAATAGTTAAGGGCATGCACTCTTCAGTCCTCATGCTCCATTGAGAAGGCACATAAGGGCGAGATGTGCCTGCCATTATTCAGTTCCTCTCACTGCTTCCCAGTTTAGGGACAGAGCCTGACTGTCCAACAGACTGTCAGCCTTTCATCTGTACTTCATAGCTAATTGGTTTTTTACAGTTCAATTTCGTTTATTGTTTTAGTAATTTATTCATCCGGTTGCCTGTTGCAACCTTTAGTTGTTAGCGGGTTTATTTGTCATGGGTATGGTGTCATCCAGTTCTCCTGAGTTCAAATGCTGCCACTCCTGCAAGGGAACTATTCCAACTTCATGCAGACACTCAAAATGTCCCTATTACTCCAGGAGAACTGCACATTCCTAATAAATGTGCCATTTGTAATTTCTTCAGCTCCTGGGCTAGGAAAGACAGCGAGGCCCACCTTCAGGTCTTCCAAATGACTAAATCCGTGAGACTCATTTCTGAACTGGGCTCATTGAACTCCCCTGTACAGGGACCTTCACAATCCAAGAACATGAGCACAGGCTCATTGCTTTCAAGGGCCCTGGATCAAACGATGAAGAGAGCATTGTCCTCAGACAGACCACAAGCATCTAGAAGTTCCAAAGGTAGATCACCTACCAGGGCTTACTCTAAGAGGAAAACCACCCCACAGTAGTGAACATCATGTGAGACTTCACAGCCCAGCCCAGTCTCATCACCAAATCTCAGTCCCAGACCAATTCTGACAATATGGCACCAAAACACCTGGCACTGAAATCTGAGACTTCGGGAAATAGTTTGGCATTGACCCCAGCACCGTCTGCCTCAGTGGCCCTGGCATTGACTCTCTCAGCACCTGAACCAGGTTGATTGCAGTAGTGCACCATCATCATGGCAAAGACTGTGGTACTACCCTAAGAAAACTTGGTTACAGCTCATTTATACAACCCCACACAGCATTCTTCAGATGATCCATACCGATGGACCTGCACAGATGGCACATCTGGAGCCACAGTCCCCTTTTCTGTCAACTTCAGCACTACAGTCAGCACTGACTTTATCCACTAGGATGGCACCATCAGCCCGAAGGCCACAGCACCACCTGCATCTGGGTTATACATTTTTTTCAGCTTTATCTTCAGACTCAGGGGGTGAGGAAGATTCATACCAGCAGCATCTTTACTCACCCAGATTCTCACCACAGCCCTCAACATCTTATAGCGAGTCCAGACATTTCTCACAAGAGAGATACTGGGACCCACAGAACCTGGACTCATGAGTCCCTACACCCTGGCCACTAGACTCTTATCCACCAGTTCCCATGTCGCCCTGTTGGGGACTCTAGTTGGCTCAGAGGAGTCTTGGTGTGAGTGAGCAACTGTACCACCAGAAGACTATCTGCTCCATGGCACTGAACACACAGAGATCCCAACAGTGACCCTCCCCTGGGTTCCAGTATAGCCATAAGCAGAAGAGGAAGAAATGGAAGAGCAGGCACCTTCCAGCACTGGTAATCCTTTTCTCTTTGTCCCCAATGAGGCTGCTGTAGTGCCACAATTGGCCTCAGAAATGCATGACTACAAGGCTATCCAAAACCTATTAAAAAGGATGGCCTAGGCCCTCCAAATCCCTGTTGAGGAAGTAAAGGAGTTGGTGGATATACTCTGCAGGAAAGTAAGCCCTCCCGTCAATGAGCACCACATCGGAACCCTGTGGCAGATGCCTGTTTTGGCACTGCCTATATCTCACAATGCATGCCTCTTACAGGTGCGAAATTCTTTTACACCCCTTCCTGCTGTGTGGTCACAGTGGCGAATGAAAAGACAATTCTGGTTCACAGGTCTATTGACCTGTCAGTATCCCATCCCAAGACTTACCTCTGCTCCCAGACCTGCTGTGTCAGAACCAGAGTCAGATCCCACATCCAAATCTACTGTCCCTGCACTTCACAGCATGGTGACTAGATGGATGTCATCAATGCAGCAGTCTTGCTCTTCCCCAGTTAGGGGAGTTCTAATAAGTAGAAGACAAAACAAACTCACCTGGCAAAATGGATGCGATTCTCCCACTAGTGTCACCAAAACTCATTGATTCCACATTACTCCTCGATCCTGCAGATTCTTCACTAGTTACTTGAGCTAAAAAGAAAGAATTTGTCCCTCAGCTCTATCAAGGTTCACATGGCAACCATATCAACTTACGACGCGCTGGCAGAGAATCACAAAGTCGTCTCATTTGACAGTGATTAGGTTTCTAAAAGACCTAATTATAGTGTTCCTGCCTGTCAGGGAACCTGTTCCGCCATGAGATTTAAACCTAGTAATTGCAGATAGTAATAGCTGGCAGGGTAGCAATAGGTGCGAAGATTTGCTACACCTTTTCTAAAGATGTAGGAAGAGCTGCTGCTCACTACTGTACCAATGTCCTCTGGATGCATAATGCACTGCTTCTACTTTTCCAGGCAGATCTGCATCTAGGTATGCCAAGAACACTGGCCCCTGACTGGGGCCTTTAGACATTACTGCAAAGTAAATAATAATTGTCACAGTTTTGGGATAACTGCACCTGTGGCCCCCTCCTCTGTGGTATGCTTAAGGAATGCCCTTTCAGGTCTGAGGCCTCTAACTGTCACCTCTCTCTGAGCTGGGACCTGCATCCCTCTCCCTTCTCACCAGGAGTTAGGCTGTAGCTCCCTGGCAATTTGTGGAGATTATCCTGGCAGGAGTGACTAATATCCAGCACCTGTGCTTTGCTTTCTCTCCAAGGGTTCTGATCAATATATGCTAGTGGTTATCAGTAACCAAACAGCTCTCTCAAAGCAGAGTATATATATTGAAGGACAGAAGCCTTACAGAGAAAATATATAAAATAATAACAGGTCTAAATGCATCCTAAACATACAGCAGGGTTTGGCTCCTGCCTTGGTCAAAGGGTCATGGCTGTTCATTGGATTAAAATGAAGCCCTTTCTGTCAATTCAATCTGGCTCTTGATCCCCCAGGTTCTTTCTTTGTCTCCCGTGGCTTTTGAAACTGACCTGAACCAGTATATATGCCAGTCACTCCAGGGGGTTGTACTTCTCTGGAGCTGTTTTCAGTCTCAGGACAGCTATAATCTCCCCGGAGTGGTTTTTGTTCCTGAAAGACCAGTGATGACCCTCTCCCATGGAGCAGAATACAATCCCTAGCCTACAGTAACACATATGACATTCATAAAGTTAATACAATAGTCCCCAAAGACACTGCATGTGGTTGGCATACCTGTCACAGTAATATTATCAATTATAAACATAATTTGGCTCTAAACCTAATTTGGTTTGTACTTTGGGATACAACAGAAGTACAGCTTTTGGAAATGCTTTACCCAAGCATACAAAATTCAATTTAGTGAACTTTTTCTTCTAACATTTCTGTGGCTCCTTTATGTGACCGTAAACTTTGGTCACGTGTCATATTAAGCTTCAGACTCTATTATATGGCCAGCTGCATTTCTAATACAGTGCAAAACTGACCTGGCTAAAAATGGTTAAGTTCCACTATGTGAACAGAATTTTGAATTTTAATGAAATTGCCTGATGGAAATTTCCCATTTTCACAGTTAAATTTAATGACTTTCTAACTGCAAAGTGATAGTTTTCTGCTCCTGGAAACTCTCTCTCATTTTAATTTTTATAACTATATTTTACGGTTGCTGAGAATTGCTGTTTTGCTTAAGTTTATTGAGTACTGCTGTAGTTTTTAAAAAGAACAAAACCACACAATGCAGGTCAACCCCCTGTACCTGACAGCCTTTAGAATTGTACCCCTGTATAATACTATTGACGGACCTCACAAATTTTGTCAGCGTAGGTGTGCAAGGCCTTTGGGTAAAGCATGGACGTGGGCATGTGGATTGTATTCCTGGCTTTGTCTGGGATCTTGTACATGTCAATTAAGTTAAGATTTTTGTGAATGACCGGTGATTTTCAATGCCTCCATTTTTGAATACCCAGCTTGAGACACCATAAAGGGGCTGCGTTGTCAGAACATTTTGAGTACCCACCCTCTAAAAAATCAGGCCCTCTTTAAGGTATCTCAAGAGGGGCATCCAAAACCACTAGTCACAATTTGGGTGTATCAGTTCACAATCTGTCTACTGGGGATAATAATACTTCCCTAATACACCGGGGTATTATGAGATAAATTCATGAATGTTTGAGGGGCACCCACACTATGGTGAAGTGGGGCATATAAATTCATAGAAAGAAAATCTCACTTTGGCACTACTGAGCTGGAACCTTAGCCCTGATTGTCTTGCTCCTGAGCGCCCAGTTGCTGGCCTAAATTTGGTGTGCATCTGAACTCCACTTTCCCAGCCCATCTCTAATTAAGACTGATTAATCATGAGTTTGTTATTTAAATACACTTTTAATGGATGACACACGTTCAAAACAGATATTGCTTATGATGTTATTTTTTAAAATCTGAAAGGCTTATCCTGTGTTTTTTCCTTTCCCTTCCCTTCCAAGTGCTGTGCGGGGGAGACGAGAGCTTCTTATGTGCCAGTGGAATCTGCATCCCTGGGAAACTACAATGTAATGGCTACAATGACTGTGATGACTGGAGCGATGAGGCACATTGCAGTATGTTACTTTATATCCTTATAGTATTTGTCTAGACAGAACACTGAGTCCAGGGGAGCCTAGAAACAAAAGTCAACTATTGTAACAGGAGAAGAGCTTTGTGTAGCTTTTGTGTATATTCGCTTCTGGCCTCTCTTTCAGGTGCCTATGAATATGTTTGCTTTTGCCCAGCCTGACCACAGAATGTCTTTGTAGACCTTTTAAAGTTTATGTTTAGAAGCTTGATTTTATTGGCAGTTGAACAGCTAAGATTTCTTCAAGGACCTATGGCGGTTAAAAGTATTATTGGACAGGACTGTGGTTGTTTTAATCGATAAGTAACTTGCCATAAAGACCATTTTTGTAAAGAGATAACCAGGTTACAAGTTTTGAGTGTATACTCTTCTGGTACTTGGCTTTGATTCTACAGCAGATACAAAATCATCTGCTTAGAAAGTTGTTTCTTCTCCAGCCCTGAATGTGTCTTTTATAAACAAATTTTACTATGAGGTGCCATGGAAAAGGAAAATATATATGCCCATTAAGTATCTTCATTTGTCATTTCCCTTCTCAAGTGTAGTATATATTTCAAAGCTCATACACATGATCATCTGTTTAGATGACTAAATTCTAAAACTAACCCCTGTGTTCAGAGACTCTGAAAAAATGAACAGTAGACAAAACAGTGAAAAGGGTAAAATAGGAAGAAAGAGGGACGGTTTGGGGGATAAGTAAATAGATAGGGAAAATTATCAGAGAGTCAAATCAAAACTCTGGATCCAAATACACCCAAACTGAAAAAAATCAGATCTGGATTAGGATCTGAACTATGTAGCTTGGGCTCACTTCTGAAAATCACTTGCCTCTTATGGATTCCCAGAGGGAAACTATGTGTAACATGCATAAAATGCCTAAGTGAGTTAGGATTCTGAGTCACATTGGAGGTCCATAAATTAATGGGACTTAAATTCACAAATAATTTAGCTGCTTTGGGAAATTTTTACATATAGTTTTTATCTGGGAATCTATTAGAAGCAAGTCATGGCTGCCATCTCCTATAAGTCTCAATAGGAGTAAGGCTACAGGTTGCCAAACCTGTTGTGTTTTTACCCTCAGTGTTAACTCCAGTTTAATTTAGAATAACATTTTCAAAAGTACCTACATGATTTAGGATCCTATATCCTATTGAAAGTCAATTGAAAGGTTGAGGGCATAGAAGTAATTTAACAGTAAAGCATTACAGGGATGTTGTAATTATTAAAAAACAAGCATTACAAACTCAGAAAATTCAGAATTAAGATTAGATTGAAAAGAAATCCAAACATGTGAAAGTATGGAAATGCACAGTTAACATTAACTTGCATAACACTGTGCAATCAATATACAAATATGATTAGTGCATCAGTGTTTGTAATCCTAGATTAAATTAAATTGAATTTTAAAGACACAGATTTTTTCTATTTTCTCCCCTCATAGTGGCACACAAGGGAGAGGTAAGGTTATTTGGTTGCCTTAACCATGCATTGTCCCCTGTTCTGACAGGGAGTACCACCTTCCCTTGAGGGCAGCTTCGCTTTTACTCTTATTGGAATAAGTAGCTAAGGGCAGGCTGTGGCCTCACTCTTATGGACAGCAATAACAGAGTGGCAGCCAATTTGAAATGGAAGAACATTATATGTCAGCCCCTGCTGAATAAGAAACTTTCAATTATGAAGAATAATAGCAAAAATTACTATTAATTCTAAAACAAATCTTCAAATATAGCTAATGTGTGGGATTTGAATGAGTTTTAGCTATGTGGGTAGGTTGAAGAGTCTGCATTGTTCAGATGCTGAGAGGCAAAAACATGGTCAGACACAGGGTGCTGTGGGATAGAAAGAGGTTGGGCACCAGGTAATTTTCAAAATAAAATTACCTAAAGAAAACAAACAATTATCAGACTTGATAATTGGGAGAACCAACAGTCAATTACATGGAATTACTAATTAATTGCTTCTCATATGAGGAGTTCAGGATAACCAAATCAAAAGATGGAATTATTGATTATGATTATTAATGAGACTGCACTCAAGGATTAACCACTTACATTTTACAAAGAATTATTTTCCCTATACACTAAAGGATGTCCCCAAATAAACAATTGAATGTGACTTTGAAACATTTATTTAAACATCAAAATGAAAAAAGAAACTAATAATTAAATCAATAGGGATAATGCAAATGGGATACACCAGATAAAAACAGGTAAAGAAAAGCAGTGATACAATGTAGCAATATTTAAAGCAATATGAAATTCTAAAATATAAAGTACATTGAAACAAAGTTGGTTAACTTTAGTGAATGAACTAATATTAAAAAATTGAGTATAAAATTTGAAAACTATGAGCATCAACCAGTATGGTAAAAAGAAAAGGAGTACTTGTGGCACCTTAGAGGCTAACAAATTTATTTGAGCATAAGCTTTCCGAAGTGAGCTGTAGCTCACGAAAGCTTATGCTCAAATAAATTTGTTAGTCTCTAAGGTGCCACAAGTACTCCTTTTCTTTTTGCGAATACAGACTAACACGGCTGCTACTCTGAAACCAACCACTATGGTATTCACTTGATTACTTAGGATACTAACAGCATCAATAGGTTGTTTACCCTAATTAAGACTAACTAGTAGCTAAAAAATATTAACATAATTCAACAGCTAAAGTTGAAAAAAAAGATATAAGAACATAAGAATAGCCATGCTGTGTCAGACCAATGATCCATCTAGCCCAGTATCCTGTCTCCTACAGTGGCTAGTACCAGGGCTTCAGGGGAACTGTACTGAACAGAGCAGTTGCAGTGAACCGCTTTGTCTTGTACTCTCAGCTTCTGGCTGTGAGAGGTTTAGGGTTACCCTGAGCATGGAATTACGTGCCTGACCATTTTGGCAAATAGCCATTGATAGACTTATCCTCTGTGAACTTATCTAGTTCTTTGTTGAACTCAGTTATACTTTTGGCCAGCACAACATCCCATGGCAATGAGTTCCACAGGTTAATTGTGTGTGTGCACTGTGGATTTATATAGTAGCATTATGATATTTTTAGTCTTATTTTCTATCCCTTTCCTAATAGTTCCTAACATTCTGTTGGCCTTTTTGACCGCTGCTGTGCATTGAGCTAAAGTGTTCTTGAGACATAATAAAGTTTTTCAATCCCTGCTTTAAGTGTAAGACAGTAACTGGAACCAAGACCAGTGCTTTCATAATAAAGAAATGTGCTAGTTACCCCAAATATTTTGATGTGTTGTTGATAGTTGAATTATTACATGATTGATGATCTGTCTAAGAAGATAACGGAGAGGAAAAGAAAATGTGCTTTTCTCTAACTTTCTGTGCTTTAAACTAGTTTGCATAAACTAACAGTGCTGATACTGATATGTGGCATTCCTGTATTTAACAGGATCCAGAACAACACCTGGGAAACTTTTTACACTGGTGTAATTTAACAAAGTCCAAACTTTATTAGATCTTAGATAAGTTTGATCTGGAGTGAAGTTTGTTTTAATGCTCCAGCTGTAAACTTTTGGAGAGAAAAAAAGAGGTTTATGGAACAGCAGATGCAAACTTAACTACAGAATCAGAGATAAGGTTCTGGCTATGTTAAGTAATTTGACCAGTTGTAAAACATCTGGCTAAACTCTGATCTCATTTACACTGGTATAACTTCACTTCTATGGAACTGTTCTCTGAAGATCAGTAGGTGGAAGCAAAGGCTTCTAGTAATGTAGATGGAGAAACAAATTTGAATCCTGATCCTGCAAACAATTAAGCACTTGTGTAACGTTGCTGACATGAGTAATCCTGTTGAAGACAATGAGGTTGCTAATGTGAGTGACAATGAGATTGCTCAAGTTACCGACATGCTTGAAGGTTTGCAGTATCAGAATCTTGGTAGTCTTTTCTAGACCTGTTCATTTATTCCTGGCCCAGGGGAGGATTGTTTGTCCAGAGTGTTTTCTCTGGAGTGAACAGAATGAGGCTGTGGTGACAATGATGAATAATTTGCTGTGGAAGTAGCTTTCTCTTGGTTGTACACTGTGTTGATGTTTAGCCGTTCAGTTAAATTGATTTGATGTACTGTAATTAAGTCAGTCCTCAGTGTGTCTAGACAGTGATGCTACATAACTTCATAAAACTAAAAAAAGATTTTATTTCTTTGAAATGACGTAAAAGGCTTTCTGTAAACTAATTAACCAACAAACTCTATCTGGTTTCAGATCAGTAGACTTTAAAATGTAGTTAATTGTATCTTTGAAGGGGCACTGGACTGATTTAGGGTACATCTATATTTGAACTGGGATGTGTGATTCCCAGCTCGCATAGACATACCCATGCTAGCTTTGCTTGAGCTAGCTCCTAAAAATAACAATGTGTCTGTGGTGGCATGGGTGGCTGCTCAGGCTAGCTGCCCCAAGTACTTTCCTGCCTGGGACAATCCTACCCCCTGCGTGCACGCTTGGTGTGCCGCTGTGGACACACTGCTACTTGTAGGTGCTATCCCAAACACTGCTAACATGGGTATGTCTATGCAAACTGAGAATCGCACCTCCTAGTGCAAATGTAGATTTACCCTTAGGTTCAAAGGGCCAAATTCTGCTGTTGTAAACTGGCACAGCTGTATAGAAGTAAAAATATGGGATTATGTAAAAACACAATGGTTATTAAATTAAAGATGAAAAGAAATACTTCCATGAATATGTTTTGTGATTTAAACGAAAACATTTTTGTTAGTTTGTTTTAGATTTAAGCATAAGAGCATTATGATTTCTCCAGCATGTGACAGATGAGGAGGTCAAATTGTTGGCAAACAAGTACAGCAAAGTACTTATTTTTAAACAATTATGTAATCACTTCATTTAGGGTTGTTGTTTTTTTTAAATGTTCAAAACAATCATTATTTTCTACTAATGTTTTGTTAAATTAAATAATAATTCCAAATGGCTGAAGAAATAGGGAGCTACCCATCTTGCTTGTCTGCTAACTTGTGGCTACACCTGGATTTTCTCAGGTGGACTCCTGCAACTGCATACAGCCCCATTGTTCTGCATGGGTGTAAGTGTCTGCTCAGGTGGACCCAGTTGCAGGATCTGGCCCCCTAGGGAGACAAATTCTGCTTATCTTCCTTGCATGAAAAGTGTCATTGACTTCAAGAGGACCACTCATGTGAAGAAGGTGAGTGAGATTTAGCCCATAGTCTGCAACAAAGAAAGGGCTTCTCAGCATTTGAATGCATGGGGAAGGCTAGTGATTTTCACAGTCAAGATCTATTATTTATTAGAACTCTTTATTAGTTCAAAGAATGTTTACACATTTTCCATGCAAACTTTTCTAATACATAATAAAAGTTACCTTAAAACAACTAGGGAGCTCTTCAGCCTCTCCTGAATTAATCTACTGGTTAATACTTCCATTATTGTGGATTATGTCAGAACACAGAATGTCTTTCTGGGAAATACATTAGTAGTAAAATCGCAGCTCTCATTGAGATGTCTTTTGTTATTTGTATTGCAGTAACATCCAAAGGCCTCAATCAAGATACTTTTATTTTTGAAAATAATTTATATCGCAAATGCAGGCTCATGAAATAGAGGTTATAAAAAGAATTACTGATACTAAAGAGATGAATCCCAGAGTGTTTTAAGTTGCCTGCATCAATAAATTATCAGTATTATATTGCACAGTGAATTATCTTCCTTTCCTCTCCTTGGCTTCTTCTGATACACACTCTTCCTATCTCACCTTTGATACACCAAATAAATTATTTAGGTAACTTTTAGAGTCTAGACAATTGTAGAATCCAATGAGCCGTTTGCAATGATGGTTTCATGTTTTATGTGAGATACTGTCGTTTCTTTATTTTCAGGCAGATACTACACACACACACACACACACACACGAGATTAACATAGCAATTTTAATCATGAAATGGAAGAGACTTTTAAGTTATTAAGTTTACAAGTACAGGGGCAATTTCTGCCCTGACTTACACACTGTGCAACTTTACTGACGTGGATGGGTGTAACTGGAGGCAGAATTTGTCATACTGCATATAAGATTCCTTATACCCAATTTTACTAAACAAATCCAGTGAAATTATACAAACATATTTTAAAACAAATGACACAGAAGTTGCTGGAACTTAAAATTATCTTTAAGGGGTGGGATGGGGAATTGACAGACAGAAGAGTGTGTATTGCAATAGTGAAATTGAAAGGGCAAGTACGTTAATAGAGGTCAAAGGGCTGGTAAATCTGAAAGCTTGACCAGCCTTAACCAAACTGATATGAAACTTAAAAAAGATTTGGGTTTAATAGAGATTAGGAACAGGAATGAAGTTCAACTAATTTTTATTTTATGAAAACTGGCTTTGGCCCATCCCTAATGAAAATTAAATTCTACCAGTTACAAGTGGTGGTTATGAAGTGGGATTTGTATAATGATGAGAATAAGTAGCTGTCTAATATATTATTGCCAAAACCTTAATGAAAACGTTAAGACATTTAGACTCGCATATTCACTTATTTCAGCCCTTGCAAAGACATCTGTGTGCCTTTGTTTAAATTACACTGTCTGAGTTTCAGAGTGCTGTTGTCAAGCTGTGCCATGCTCTAAATGTCATTTCTGTAGCTATGAAAGGATGAGTGTAAATATGTATTAGGGCATGAATGCAGATCAAACAGTTAACTTAGCCAGAAGAGGGACCATGGGGAAAAGACAGCTTTGTTTTGTTTACAATGAGGAATACTAAGAAATAGATACAGTCAGAGTTACATACCGATGGGAAAAGATAGAGGCTTGCCAGGGTAGTTCATGCTGATACAGATTCAAGATAAATAATGTTTTGAATTTTAAACCCAGCGGGGTGCTGTTCTGCTCATATGAAATATACACATAAGTCACATATTTTCATTTAGTTTTATGGTTTTGGAATTTGCCATTTCGTTCCTTTTCTCTTTTTTTATACACTGGTCTGAAAAATTCAAGACAGTGAGATTATTTTATTACATTCTCTTACACACAGTGCTTGGCTTTAAGTCATAAGTTCAGATCTAAACTTCTGAAATAATGCAAAATTAGTAGAGAGAACAAATCTTTTTGTGGGGGTAAGAAGTGATTAATATACATAGTCCAAAATTAAGGTTGTTAAGCCTGGGGAAGCTCTACAAATTTACCAAACTCTCCCAAATTTGAGACCACTCCCTTAGTTCTATTAACAGAAGTGCTAATACTAAAGCAGTCAGGCCAAGCCTGAAGACTGTCAAGCCCCATGTCTAAGGTTGGGAAGAGGAGACCTGCACCCTCTGTGTGACTGGTTACTGCTTAAAGGTTTAGGAGCGCATGTTAATGAACTCCCTACCCTTTCTTCTCCCCCAAACAGTGCCATGAGCATTTCCAACCCCTTCTCTCCATGCAAAGAAGTGCAAAAGTGCTACAGTGATCTTCATGTGGCTCCTGAGTGCAAAGACAGAGGGTTTGAGGATGGATATTCATCTTCTAAAAAGAGTAATAAAAGATGTTGCCATGTAGCAATATGTGTGGGAGTGTAGTGGCTGCTGGAGTTCTGGCCATTTTCCCTTCTGGATTATCAGGAATCATAGTTTCTTTATCTTGGTGAACTTTCTCCTCTTCCCTTGGTTGGCTGATTTACTTTGGAACTCTCTGCCAGGAAGATCAGAAGTACATCAGAAGCAGGAAGCCTGCCAATCAGTGGGGCTACTGGATCATTAAGGTGCTAAAGGAGCTAATGCTGTTTTGGAGATGCTAAATGAATTCTTTGCATCGGTCTTCACTGCAGAGGATGTAAGGCAGATCCCACACCTGAGCCATTTTTTTTTGGTGACAGAGCTGAGGAACTGTCCCAGTTTGAGGTGTCAGTAGAGGAGGTTTTGGAACAAATTGATAAATTAAACAGTAATAAATCAGCAGGACCAGATGGTCTTCACCCAAGAGTTCTGATGGAACTCAAATACGAAATTGCAGAACTATTACTGTGGTATGTAACCTATCACTTTAATCAGCCTTTGAACCAGATGACTGGCAGATAGCTAATGTAATGTCAATTTTTTAAAAAGGCTCCAGAGGCAATCCTAGCAAATACAGGGCACTAAGCCTAACTTCAGTACCAGGCAAATTTGTTAAACTATAGTAAAGAACAGAAATATCAAACATATTGATGAACACAATTATGTTGGAAAAACGTCAAAATTGCTTTTGTAAAGGGAAATCATGCCTCACTAATTTATTAAAATTCTTTGACGGGGTCGACAAACTTGTGGACAGGGTGGTACAGTGGATATAATGTACTTGAACTTTCAGAAAGCCTTTGACAAGGTCCCTCACCAAAGGCTCTTAAGCAAAGTAAGCTGTCATGGGTTAAGAGGGAAGGTTCTCTCATGGATCAGTAACTGGTTAAAAGACAGGAAACAAAGGGTAGGAATAAATGGTCAGTTTTCACAGTGCAGAAAGGTAAATAGTGGGGTCCCCCACTGATCTGTACTGGGACTAGAGCTGTTCAACATTTTCATAAATGATCTGGAAAAAGGGGTAGACAGTGAGGTGGCAATGTTTTCTGACTATGCAAAATTATTCAAGATAGTTAAGTCCAAAGCTAATTATGAAGAGTTACAAAGGAGTCTCACAAAACTGGGTGCCTGAGCAACAAAATGGTAGATGAACTTCATTGTTGATAAATGCAAAATATTGCGCACTGGAAAATATAATCCCAATTATACATACCAAATGATGGGGTCTAAATTACTGTTACCACTCAAGAAAGAGATCTTGGAGTCATTGTGGATAGTTCTCTGAAAATAACTCCTCTATGTGCAGTGGCAGTCAAAGAAGCTAACAGAATATTAGTAACCATTAGGAAAAGGGTACATAAAACAGAAAATATCATAATGACACTATCTAAATTCAGGGTATGCCCACACCTTGAATACTGTATGCAGTTCTGATCCTCCCACCTCAAAAAAGATATGTTAGAATTGGAAGAAGTACAGAGAAGGACAACAAAAATGATTCGGGGTATAGAACAGTTTCCATACAAGGAGATTTTAAAAAGCTGGAACTGTTCAGCGTAGAAAAGAGACGACTAAGGGGGGATATGATAGAGCTCTATAAAATCATGAATGGCATAGAAAAAGTGAATAAAGAAGTGTTATTTACCCCTTCACATAACACAAAAACCTGGGGTCACCCACTTAAATGAATAGGCAGTACGTTTAAAACAAACATAAAGAGGTACTTCTTCACACAATGCACAGTCAATCTATGGAATTCATTGGCAGGGGATGTTCTGAAGGCCAAAAGTATAATGAGGCTCAAAAAAGAATGAGATAAATTCATGTAGGATAGGTCCATCAATTGCTATTAGCCAAGATGGTGAGGGATGAACCCCCCTGCTCTGAGTATCCGTAGTTTCTGACTGCCAGTAACTGGGACTGGACGACAGAGCATGGATGACTCGCTGATTGCCTGTTCTGTTCATTCCCTCTGAAGCATCTGGCATTGGCCACTGTCAGAAGACAGGATACTGGGTTAGATGGACCATTGATCTAACCCAGTATGGCCGTTCTTATGTTTCTTATCTCTCTTTTTATATTGTCTCTCTCTGGCCGGCATTAAATAAGCCTAGAGAAATCCTGTCTTCTCTCTTGCTGGTATGTTGGTGCTGTCTCTCAGATTACTGGGAGCTCTTTGAATTAAAGCACTGAGTCTCAATATGGAGGTGCACATCTCTCATGTTTACTGGACATATCTATATTGCATGAAAGTCTACATATTATACTGACTAATCTCATTGTGTCTTAGCCCAGCATGCTTTGGGGGAAGTGTGAAAATGGAAGGATTTTGTGGGGTAGATGGAGAATTCTTGGGTTGTTCTTAAATCCAGGTCAAGAATCAGGGAGAGATCTTTCTTGTGTGTGTACTTGTTATAGCTGCTCCATGCTGTGGTACACCAAACCCCTAAGTAGAGCCCTACCAAATTCACGGCCATGAAAAACATGGCATGAACCATGAAATCTGGTCTCTCCCGTGGAATCTGGTCTCCCCTGTGAAATCTGGCTATTGTAGCGGAGTCTTGGTATTGCCACCCTTATTTCTGCACTGCCTTCAGAGCTGGGTGGCCAGAGAACAGCATAACCTTATCCTTTCTATCAATGAATCAATCTCTTATCTCTAAATTACAATTTGGCAGGTACTAGCATCAATTTACTACTGCCATCAGATATGACAAAACAAAACAATGTACCTGTTACGGTTTTGTTAATTATGCTACCCCAAAAAATTAATTGTGAGTAATTTTCTGTACTTTAGTGTCTCACACTATAACAATGTGGAACAACACTGAATTAAGAGGATAGTCAGTATTTTAGACTGAACGCAAGAGTACTTACTGGCAGTGTTCCCTCCAATTTTTCCCACCTATATGCGGAATGAATTTTGTTATGTGCACTAATATGGAGGTGATGTGTGACACATCACCTTCATATTGGTGCACGTAAGAAAATTAATATGGTGGGGGTGGGGCTGAGGGGTTCGGAGTGTCAGAGGGGGCTGGAGTGCAGGGGTGTGAGGGCTCTGGCTGGGGGTGCGGGCTCTGGGCTGGGGCAGAGGGTTGGGTGCGGGGGTGAGGGCTCCTGCTGATGGTGCAGGCTCTGGGGTGAGGCCAGGGATGAGGGGTTTGGGATGCAAGAGGGTGTTCTGGGGCTATGCCAGGGAGAGAGGACTCTCCCCAGCTCTCTCTTCCCACAGCAACACCTAGGCTGTGGGGGAGAGGTGCCTCTCTACAATGTGGCAACTCCGGGGCTGGGGCCGCAGGATTGGCACCCCTCCCCTGGCAGGACTGGGCTGGGGCTGGGTTTGGGCCAGGGGATGGGCACTGTGGCAAGTCTGCGATGGGGCTGGGTTTGGCCCGTGGGAGGGCCGCCCTGGCCCAGCTGATCCAGGCACCCTGGCTGTGGCAGACTTGGGGCCTGGGGAAGGGTACCCCACACCTGTCCGGGCTGCCCCAGACGCAGCAGGTTGGGGGCTGGGCTAGTTTGGGGCGGGGGGAGAGCCTTCCCTCCCCCGGCAAGTCCCTGGACGGGTTCTCTGAGTGGTGCTAGGAAGTCTGCTGCGCGGCCGCGCAGCTTACAGGGAACTTAGCCTACTGGGTCCTTTGTCCCATCTGCCACACAATTGACAGTCATGGAAAGAAAGAATAAACCCACTTGGGGATGTCTGTATTAGTAGATCATTTGGAGAGAAAATAGTGGACCAGATTCTGTGCTCACACCAGTGTAAACCCAAAGTTATGCCTTTGAAGTCATTCTAGTAAGATCAAAGTCAGGCCCACAAGTTCTTATAAGTAAAAGATTTAGGGTCAGATTTTCAAAACAGCTTACTCTTTGTTTAGCTGTGGCCCTTGAAAATCAAGAGTGATCCTGGGTGGTATAGAAGTGAGGATGGGAGTAGGGATGAGAAGTCATAATTGCTATAATTTCTGAGCCCCGGAGAATAATTCATGAGCACAATATTGGACAGTTCCATGCTGTTAAAATCATTGGATACAATGAGAAATTGTTATGCATGTGCTATTTCACAATAGGTTAAAATGATTTTCATAATGTAGCCCTAGCTCCCTCTGCTTTGGGTCTATAACACAAAGTCAGGCCAGATGGCTGCAAGAGAGTCTTGGTAGGCCGATATGTTAGCCCCAGAATATTAAAGGCTCTTTTCCCTACAAACTGAGAAGTGGTTACCTCAGGTCAATTAGGGACACCTGATTCCAACTAAGGGCTGCCTGAGGCCTTTAAAAACCCCTTCTCTGGGCAGAGAAGAGGGGAAGAGAGAGAGAGAGAGACAAGCTGTTGCCAGGCTAGTGGCAGCAGAGAAATAAGCTGTTCCAGGGTGAAAGGCTGTGCTCCTTCCTTTAGGGAAACAGCCAAACCTGAGCGCCTGCTGGAGGGAGGACTAACACCCCAGGACAATCAACGGGACGACACCCTGCACCAGTGAGGGGCAGCGAAAGTTACCCCCCTGGGGTTTTTTTTGTTTATGAGACGGTTTCCTTTTTGTTTGGTGGAGGATCACCCCAAAGGCCAACTCTCAGCCCTGAAATTGGGACTAAGGGAGCACAGAAGGGGGAAGGCAAACCCTGCCCTGAGAAGGGTTGCCCACCTCAGGCCCACCATTGCCAGAGGGGGCAGCGCTAAATCTGGCGAGAGAAAGGAGGTGCCTTGCCACACCTGTTGTTAGGAGTGGGATAGACTTTGTGGCAAACTGTCCCACGGCAAGGTAAATCACTTCCACCCCCAAAATGGACGATGTAGTGAGGGCACCAGTACAGGCCACAGCAGCAAAACAAAAGACTACCAGGGTCCAGATGGCTGCCCAACAGGAGTCGGTATAGCTACAGCAGGAAACAAATCAACTGCTGATGTGCCAGCAGCCCAGGATCGAGCCACCCTGAAGGAGGTCATGAACCAGCTGAAGGCCCTGACCGCTCTGACCCATGGCCATGATGGGACATGGTCCCTAAGGGCAAGTAGTTACCTACAGAAGATGACAGTGGAAGATGATGTGGAGGCATATCTTCTTGCCCCCAAGAGAATGGGCCAACGTGAGGCCTGGCCCCAAGACCAGTGGGCCAGCATCCTCGCCCCTTTCCTGTGTGGGGAGGCCCAGAAGGCATACTACGACATGGCAGTGGAAGCAGCTACAGTTTACCCCCGGCTGAAGGCTGAGATTCTGGCGAGGTCCGGGGTGACAACATCTATAAGGGCCAGAGGTTCCATGAGTGAAGGTATCGGGATGGCAAAGCACCGAGGTCTCACCCGTTCGACCTGATCCATCTGATGTAGAAGTGGCTGTGCCCCGAGATCCACAACCTGGAGAAAATTATGAAAGTCATAATCTTGGACAGGTTCACAAGAGGACTACTGCCAAACCTATGAGGATGGGTCAGCCAAAGTGACACCTCCTCCTGTGATGCATTAGTTGCCCTCGTAGAGAGACACTTAATAGCCAAAGAACTTTCTTGGACTACCAGGGAAGAGATGCACTGGGGCAAGAGGTTAGTCCCCACCCCAAGGGCCCGGGCTTCTGAAGCACTGGGCAGAACTATATTGGGTGGGGGAAGGAGGCTGAAGAGTGGCCTGAGGCCGCAAAGGGACTTGGGGACCTGGGGAGAAAGGGTCATGGGATAAGGCCCACTAGCCCAAAGAATACAGGGATACCTCGAGTAGGATATAGGTGTTATGCTTGTGGGGGAATGGGGCATATAATGATCCAGTGCCCTAAAGTGGAGGAGCCCATGCAGTGCAATCTGGGGGATCATGAAGATCTGGCTTGATAAACCTCTTGGGAGTAGCGGTGGCCCCCCATAGATACATGTGGCCACTTAGGATAAATGGCATACAGACCATTGAATTAGTGGACTCCGGAAGTGCCATCATGCTGGTCTCAGGGAAACTTGTGGGTCGGGACCAGTTGTCTCGGGCCAAGCACACTGGAATAACCTGTGTACATGGTGCTGTCAATTATCCAACCATTCCTGTACAAATTGAGGTCTAGGGGAATACCACAAGGGTGATGGCGGGGCTGGTCCCGAAATTCCCATATCCAGTCCTTATAGGATGAGACTTCCCAGGGTTTGGAGGTCTATTCCCCATAGATGAGTCAGAAGAGAGTAGTGACCCTGGGATTAATACAATGGCCCCAGTAACTAGCCCTCTCCCGGTCTTCTGTGAATTAGCCCAGGACTTGTTCTCTACAACTGGGAAGCCTTGGAAGACTAGGTGAGAAAGGAGGGCAGACAAGAGGTTGGGAACCAGGATCTTGGCCCAGAACCAAAAGGCTGCACTCATAGGGAAGAAATCATGTCCAGCTGGCAAGGGGTGATGCAGAGAGTCAACAAGTTAGAAGCTGGACCCAGTTCCACGGAGACCAACCCTGAGAGGGAAGCAGAAGTAGGTCCCCTTGAATTTGGACACATTGGACCCTCATTTGAGAATTTTGGGCAGGATCATGCCAATGATCTGCTATACAATAATATTAGAAAAGAGATAGTTGAAGTGAATGGGGTCCCAGTGGAGGGGAAAACCCAAGTCCCAGGGCTATATTTCATGATAAAAAGGGACCTATTATATAGAGTAGTCCAAGAGCAAGAGGTGGAGCAGCTCTTGGTACCTTGAAGGCACCACAGGGCAGTGTTAGACCTAGCTCATAGTCATTTATTTGGAGGACATCGGGGGGTAGATAAGACCTTTGATTGAATCCTACAGAGGTTCTTTTGGCCAAGAGTTTATACGGAGGTATGACGATATTGCGCCTCCTGCCCAGACTGCCAATTGCATGTCTCCCGACCGCACCTGACGTCCCTTTAGTACCTCTGCCAATTATCAAAGTTCCATTCAATAGGATAGCCATGGACCTGATAGGCCCACTGGAGAAGTCTCAGGCCAAGAAAGCCAAAGAGAAGACTGCCTTTTCGACACCAGAGGGATTGTACCAGTAAACAGTCGGATTACGTGGGGCTCCCGCAACCTTGCAGTGGCTCATGGATAAGCTGTTGAGTCCACATGGCAAGTATGCGGCCACTTACCTTAATGATGTCATCATACATAGCCCAGACTGGGAGAGATACCTAGAAAAGGTGGAAGCAGTATTGGATAACCTGAGGAAGGCGGGTCTCACTGCGAATCTCTCCAAATGTGCAATAGGGCTAAGTGAAGCCAAATACCTCAGGTACGTCGTTGGGAGGAGCATAGTGAAGCCCAACTGAACAAGTCAGAGGCAATACAAAGTTGGCCCCCTACCGATCCGGAAGAAACATGTCAGGGCATTCCTGGGGATAGCTGCGTACTACAGGCGATTCATTCCCCACTTTGCTACCAGAGCATACCAGTTGATGGACCTAATAAAAGGCTGGGACCCAGACATAGTGAAATAGACCAGCGCAACTGAAGAAGCTGTTACAGATCTGAGGACCGCCCTCTGCAGTAACCCAGTGCTAGTAGCTCCGGACTTCGAGAAAGTGTTCTTGCTGCAAACCGATCCCTCCAAGGTCAGGTTGGGAGCCATGCTTTCTCAAATGGTAACAGAGAAAGAATACCCAATCTTATTCCTTTGTTCTCTGGGCAAGAATTTCCTACTAAGGTATGCCATGGTAGAGAAGGAAGGCCTTGCGGTAAGGTGGGCCATGGAACCCCTCCGATACTACCTACTTGGACGGAGGTTTACCCTTGACGCTAACCATGCCCCCTTGTCACAGGGTCCCCGCAGGTTTTCTCCCTCTTGAGCCTGCACCCTGTGTTTAGGCTGGTATAATAAAGACTCTTCCATGCCTTCTTTTGCTGGATCACCCAAGTGTCTGTCTTTATTTACAATGTTCATTTAGTTCCCAGATCCCCCAACAGCTAGTGCCCCACAGACCCTCCCGAGGGTCTCCTGGCTTTTGAGGCTTCCTTCTTTGGTAAGGAGACAGCGATACCACCCTCTTGCCTCCTCACTGAGGTTTGCCCAGCTGTCACTACTTAGCTCAGAATGTTCCTCTGAGCCAGCCCTCGTTAGGGCTTGCAGCTGTGCTCCCTGCTGAATACCTGTGTCTCTACCCCTGGCCTCCTGGCCAGAGAGCAGGCTGCAGCCATCATTTTGGCAAGGCCTTAAAGGGGTTTACTCCTGCCCTGGCACACCCCCTGAAATGGATGCACTGGAACAAAGAAAGAAATGCAAGGGTAATAAGATAGTTCCTGTCATTACAACCCTTCCACTTCAGAGTAGCAACACAGGTCAGGGACCAGGCATGGCAATACTGATGGCCTGTCAAGGGTGCACTGTTTTTTGACTCAAGTAGTCCAACCCCATGGTGTTGAGCAGGGGTGTGTGTCTGTGTGACAGAGTCAGGCTGGATGGCTGCAAGAGGGTTGCGGTAGGCCGATATGTTAGCCCCAGAATGATAAAGTCTCTTTTTCCTACAAACTGAGAAGGGATTACCTCAGGTCAATTAGGGACAACTGATTCCAATTAAGGACTGCCTGAGGCCTTTAAAAACCCCTCCTCTGGGCAGAGAAGAAAGAAAGAAAGAAAGAGGCTGCTGCCAGGCTAGTAGCAGTAGGGAAATAAGCCACTCCAAGGTGAGAGGCTGTGTTCCTTCCCCTAGGGGAAACCTGAGTGCCTACTAGGGGAAGGACTGACACCCCAGGGCAACCAACAGGATGACACCCTTCACCAGTGAGGCGGCAGCAAAAGTTACCCCCCTGGGGTTTTTTTTGTTTATGAGACTGTTTCTTTTTTGTTTGTTGGAGGATCACCTCATAGGCTGATCCTCAGGCCTACCCTGAAAATAGGACTAAGGGAACACGGAAGGTGAAGGCAAACCCTGCCCTGAGAGGGGATGATTACGTCAGCTCCGCCATCGCCAGAGGGGAAAGCGCTAAGTCTGACAAGAGACAGGAGGTGCCTAGCCACACAAAGCACTGTATCATGCCTTGGAAAATGTTAAAATTTGCTTATCTATGTCTTGATAACATTGTTATTACAATGACAGATGTGATGTGTAAGATTTGTGAATGCTTGATCCAGCCCATCAAATCAACAAAATCTTTCCATTTGCAGATTTCCAGTGCTTATACTTATCTCTAACTTTCAGGAGAGGTGTGTTGTATCTTAAAAAAGATACAGCAGGCCCAGACCCTTGTCTTCAGCGAAGGAACATGCAGAACAAATCAGGCCTAATTCTGGGGTCACGGTATGAAGGGCTGGTCTCTGGGCATACAGTAGGGCAGCTTGAGGCTTCTGCTAATTTACTGCTGCTACCAATTCCACAAGGGGTAGAAACCATAGCCAGGTTTTGGAACAACCCATGAGTTTCCCAGCCATACACACTTTCCTCCAGTCACTAGCAGAGAAGGTAGGGTAGCAATCTTTATGTAGACTTTTCATCACCAGAGAATCTCCCTATGCTGGACATCTTTCTTGGGTCAGATATGCTGGCTCAATGACCAGGTTATGTGTGCAGTATGGTGCAAAGGGACTTCACTGTTTCGGAGGATTTGGCCAACGCATTTCCCGAGGATGGTAGGAAGAAGTGAGAATTAACCTTATCACCATTTTCAGGGCAAAGACACATACTTTCTGAGCGCTAAATACAGTGCCTTTTGCTTAATAGCAATCCGTAGACTTATGCCTTTCATTTAATGGCAACATTTTGCTGGGAACCGATCCTGTTCCATTGACTTTAATATTAATTGGATTCGGATATTGGCAAGAGGCATGCCGCTTACAACTTTTTTTTAGGAAGACAGTCCCTGGCCTCAGGCAGGTCTGTGGGGCTGTAACCAGGGAAGTTCTGGGGCTGCACACTATCTTTCCATGTGCTTTCTGGACTGCATCCTGCCCTGGCGTGGGAGCGCTGGGTTGTGCCGAGCCCTGGCCTCAGACAGGTTTGTGGGCTGGGGAAGGAATGTCCCAACACTTCCTTCTTGGCTGCAGCCAGAAAGGTCCACAAAGTGTCTTTGATCCTTCTTCTTATATTCAGTATCCATATTGGATTCTAATGAACTCATGTGCTTATCAAATATAGTTGTTGGCTTATATGTGTGTTTACTACTATAATATAGCTACTGTGTGTAGCTATTAATGTAGTTTAACTTGCTCTATCACTGCTGTGGTGCTATAAAAATAGAACACAATGTAGTGTGTTGTTGATGTGCTTTACAAATATTTGTTTTGCAGACTGCAGTGATGATGTGTTCCGCTGTACTACCGGGAAATGCCTCAATTACACCTTTGTTTGTGATGGATATGATGATTGTGGAGACCTGAGTGATGAACAAAACTGTGGTAATTGGGAGTGTTACATTTTTCAAAAGGCTTTAATATAATAGCATTGTCTAAACTGACAGAATCTTTTCCCTTAGACTTACCAGAAACAGTAATATACCCATGCATTCCACTTTATTTAGCAAGGAAGTGAACACAGATTAAAGTTTGTGGCTCTCTGTAACTAATTTAAAAGATTTGGAGAATTTTATTATTCAATGCTTTTTCAGCAAATGGTATTTTTACACAATTTTTATGTTTTATACAAATCAGGTGCACATTTTATTGAAGAAATGTTAACTTTGTTATTTATTGTAGACTTGTTCAAGATGTGTTGTCAATTTTCCAGCTAATTCAGCAGCTCATATGAGACAAAATAGAACCTAAAAATGCTGCATATCATTGGTGCCAGCAGAGCATTATGACTAAATTCTTCCTGTATTAGCATCAGGACAGACTTGTCCTCCTTGACCATCAGCCATTCACTGCTCCTTAAATCCTGTTCTCCATTGAATTTCAAGGCTCTTTCCACTAATAATTATCCTCCCACCTCTCTGATCACTTCTTCAATGTCTTGTTTGGCAGATCCTCTTCCTCTCACAATCCACATTACATGTATGGCTGGCTTGAAAATGGGAATTTTTCCCGTAGAAATTTTCATGGGGAAAAAGTCCCCATTTGGAATTTTGCCACCAGGAAATAAATGGTTTCCTGAGGCAAAATTAAAAAAAGTTAGTGTGGAAAAATCTTATTTTTCCAATTTTTGCCAGAGAGAAAAAGTTAAACAAAGTGAAAGTGCTACTTTCTCTCTGAAAAAGCTGCCTTTAAACATGTAAAATAATATTTTGTTAAAATAAAAAAAACCCTGTTCCTTTTTAGCTTTTACTTTCCTCACACTTTTCTGGGAGTGAGAAAAAATAAGAGAAGGTGTCCATTTTTTAACAATTTCAAAACAAAAATTTTCAAAAATACTGAATACATGTTTTTTTTCTAAAAAATTTATTCAATATTTTTAAATGAAAAATGTAATAAAAAATGAGATTTAATTGCAAAAAATCGTTTACAAAAGCTTTTTTTATTAAAAACCTTTTCATTGAAAAAAATTTCCATCCAGCTTTGATCACATCTTGTCTTCCTAATATTACTTTATCCTATATAACGTCCATAAGATTCAACCTTTTCTCTCTGTATAGACTACCTACGGCTTGTTCAAGTGTTTATTGTCTTGTGCATTGGTTATTGTAATCTCCTCCTTTCTGGCCTGGATACTTCTAATCTTGCCTACCACAAGTCTGTTGCTGTTAGGCCAGTTTTGAGTAGTAGGCAGTAATAGCTGCATTGGTGGACAACAGGCATTCGTAACCTGCAATAACAAAAACTCTCCACAACTGTCCCACCCATTTTTTCTTTTAATTTTTTTCCCCATTGAATCTGATCACTTTTACAGTGAATAGGCCCCAATCCTGCAAGCACTTAATCTTGTGCAGAGCTTTCTTCATGTGAGTAGTCTTCATATGACTTATGAATTTACTATTTTGAAGACTTCAGTGGGATTTCTTATGTGAACAAAGTTATGCATGAATTTAAGGACTTGTCTACTCTAAAAAGCTGTACTGCTTTCACTATACAAGTATAGTTAACCTCCCAAGTGCAGATGCAGTTGCTTTACAAGGGTGTAGCTATTCCTGTATGGGAAGGGAAATAACTATTCAGGTATAAGTCACCCTTCTACTGATATAATTATTTTGGGAGAAAAAAATCACACCCCTAACCAAAAGATTATTCCAAAAAATTTTAAGTATAGACCAGACGTTAGGGTATGCCTGCACTTAAACCACTGCAGCTGCACTGCTGTAGCACTTCAGAGTAGACGCTTCCTATGCTTACGGAAGGGGTTCTCTCATTGGCATAGGTAATCCACATCCATTAGAGACAGTAGCTAGGTTGATCAAAGAATTCTTCCTTCAACCTAGCACTGTTTACACTGTGGGTTAGGTTGGCATAGCTACATCTCTCGGGGTGTGGATTTTTCCTTATTCCTCAAGTACTTCCATTGGAATCTATCAAAGGGACTACTTGTGCTGTAAGGTATTACTCCTTGTGAGCTAGATTGGCAGAATCAGGCCCTTACAGTGAAATCCTGGTCCCATTAAAGTGCTCAGTTGTGTAGCATGGTTGGTAAAAATTTTTGAGAACAATGGAAACAAGTTAAACTTCCTAACTTAATAGCCTACAGAAAACAGTGACATAAAAACAATGTTTGACAGTGATTACTCCCAGATTTGTTGTGTCCCATTCTCTCTTCCTCATCTTTAACATACTCTCAAGTACTTTTTATACCAAGTGTATTCTGTATATTCAACCTTTCCTAAGGGTTTGACAAAGAAAGTTTCATTACTGGAGGAAAAAGAATGATGAAAGGGCAAATAAGGCTAAGATTTCTGTCTCTTCTTGGAGCTTTCTTATGGAAAATTCTTGGCCTCTTCCAAAGATTAGCAGGCTAGTGGGATCATTATGTGTCCCATAATGCAATGCAGATCTTTCTTTTTTTACTTCTGAACAATTTTATGGTGGGAGTGAAGAAAGATTTTTCCTCTACCTTAGCCAAGAAGGCTGGCAAAATAAATAGCTGTGTCTATAATAGATATGATCGCAAGAGCTTTAGCCTTCTGAAGAATGCTTTGTTTATCTGGGAATCTTAGTTATTTCCATCTGGGAACCCATGTTTGATGTGTTCATTCCAACTCTCAACTGATGTCTCCATCTGGGTTTGTAATGGGAAGAAGTAGTGTTTACACAAACACAGTATCATTGCCTCCTGCTGTGCCTTATGGCAGCCTAAAATTTTTACATCGTTACTTCTATGTCTCTGTTCATAATCCTTTATCTTATCTTTCACTAGGGACAGATAGATCTCTTTGAAAATCTTTTACCTCACCCACTTTTTGTTGGTGCAGCTTCTTTGGCCATCAAAATTATTTTTTCAGCATGAACTGTTTTCTCTGCAGTATTGGCCACAGATACTGCAGATCTCCAAATCCTTGTTGGAGATCACTAGTGATTCCAGCAATCCACTTGTTGGAGTTTCCTCCAAGACTCTTTTAAAATAGGTGGCATCCAAGGTGGTGTCTCTTCAGTCCTCTGAGCCAGACTATAGTCTATTCCTTATATACTGTTTGAGTCTTCAGTTTCATCTTTTACCTCAGAAATATTTTATTTCTTCCGGTCATATTATCTATTAGAAATTGAGTGTAATGTCAAAAACAAAACAAAATTACCAGACCAGTGGGTTTTAGTAATTCTGTGGGACCTCAGCACAGTTACTCACTCTACTCGCATCCCATGGCCATTGGACACATCTTTTGTCGACAGGTATTGATATGCTACGAGAGATACAGTTCTGCAGACAATTTGAGTACTCTGTGAACTTCAGTTTTGGAACAAATACTCTATCATACAGACATCCCTATGTAGGAATTGCAAATTAAATGGATGTACCTGACATTAAATTTCATATTCAGAACTGTCTATGAAATAATATGCTAAAATATATGGATAAAGCACAAAATTACATGTAGTAGTTGCTTAGTTTCTCTATCCAGGCTATTTCCCATTTGTTAATATAAAACTAAATTACTTTAATAGGAAAAAAGATAATTGGTCTATACTATGGTAGTCACCATTGGAAACTTGGCAATTGCCTTAGGTAACATTGTGACAGGTCACAGCTGCTGTTCCCCCACCTCTTTCACCAACACAGACCACTCTGAGACCTTCCTGCTTGTGAACACCAGCATGTACTTTATTTACAGTGTCTCAGTCCTTCCATCAGTACATATCAGCCAGGGGCGAAAGTGGGCCGGTACAGCGTACTGGTGACAAATGGCCACCGGTACCGACCCTTCTGCAGCCGACACGAAAGTGCTGCTGCAACAAAGGACTCTGCTTAAAGTGCTGCCGCCGCAGCGCTTTAACATCATTGCCCCTTTTGCGCCCCCCAGGCCGCCGATGGGGGGGGCAGCAAAAGGAGCAGCTCCCCCAGGGCCGATGATTTAAAAGGGCTGGAGGGCAGCAGCAGCTGGAGCCCTGGGACCTTTAAATCGTTGCCAGAGCTCCGGGTGGCATGGGCCAGGGCCAGAGCTCTGGGCAGCATGGGTAAGCTGGCTGGGGGAGGCTGACCCCCCCCAAAGCCCCACCCCTCCGCCCGCAGCCCTGCCCCTTCCAGGGGTCCAGAGCCAGGGTCCCATACTGGTAATTGTATAATGTTACTGTCACCCCGATAGCAGTGCAACCACACCATTGCACTGTTTTCCAACTTTCTGTCCCTTTCTTCCAGGGGTGAGTGGCTGAGATGTCTCTACTCCAAGAGCGAGCGAGCGAGCGGGCGGGCGGGCTGGCTGGCTCTCCTCAAGCACTTCCTTCCTGTGCTCCTTTTTAACCACTTGCCTGCTAATGGGTTAATTAGCTCATTAACATTGTTAACCCCTGACTTAATCTTATGATCTATGGTCCTCTCTCACGTCTTGTGGGTGATTTTATGCTTGCTAGAGGTAAAATGACATTGTAGGAGTGAAGGGGTGTATTGCTTATTAGCTTCGAACTTGCATGGGGTGCAAATAGGTGAACATAGGTAAATGGCTAATTAAGGTTGCTAGAGTTAAGGGTCTGTTATATTAGGTGAAAGCTTTGTGCAGGAGTGTGGTGGAGTGCCTGCCCCACACTGAGATCTAAGGGGTTAATAGAGCCCTTGGGAGGCTGCGCAGGAGGCAGCCAATCAGAGGGACTGTGATGAGCAACCAGTCAGGGCGGGGTTGGCCCATGTAAGAAGGGCTGCAGCACAGAGTAGCTTCAGTCACTTCCTGGAGCTTGAGGAATGAGGTGGATTGGCTGCCTTGCAGGCTGAAGGCAGCAAGCACCCTGGACAGTGCTTCAGGCAGAGACCCAGGGAGCTAAAGGCAGCTCCTGGTGGGCTGCTGCAATCTGCAGGCTGTGGCTCTGAGGCAAGGGCAAAGAGGGTGCTGGGGCCATGGGGAAATGGCCATACACAGGGTGCCTGGTCTGGGACCTGTAGTAGTGGGCACACCTGAGTCCCTCTCCCCCCACTCACCACTGAGGAAGTGGTAGGACTAAGGGACTGCAACATTCCCCTGGAAGCGGGGAGCACAGAGTGCAGCACAGCCCGAGGGTTGTGTCACTGAAGAGGACACCGCAATCCTGGGAGTGATGTGGATCCTAGAGCAGAAGTGATTGTGGCAAGGCACCACCAGAAGAGGGTGCACTGGTGAGAAGACCTAATTTCCCATGACAGCTGGCAGGAAGCCCCAGACCACTGCCCCTGGTACAAGGGGAGTTTGAAAGACTATTTAAGGGACACTTGGGGGTTTAGGGACTATGGGACTGCCATGTTTGGAGGCCTTTTTGGTAGAAGGCAGGTGTACCTTCCCAAGTTGGACTTCAGAGTTGCTGCTTCCACTGGAGGGGGTTGAAGAGCAAACAAGAGGGATTCAGGTCCTGGTGGGGTAGATCCTGGAGAGCCAGAGGCAACAATGGGAGGCACAGAAATACCTACACAAATCCCTGAGACAGTTAGCGGAAGAGAAGCGTTATTTGCTCAAGACCCTCCAAGGGGTGATCAGGGGCCCGAGAGCAAGAAGCAAGGTCCCAGGGTCAGGCCAGAAGCACAAGCAAGGCAGTGTTAGGCCTGTGGGCGGAGGGGACACTTCAAGAGAGGGTGCCCCTATCGGGAAGAGAAGAAGTCTAGCCCCAAGGGAATGAAAGCAGGGAAACTGCAAGGTCCCTGACCTGGGAAGAGAACAGGAAGGGGGGATGCTTGTTTTGCCTGTGGGGAACCAGGGCATGTGAGGGGGCAGTGCCCTCACAGGCAGAACAGGAGCCCAGGGAAGGGCAGTGTCCTGATTGGGGATGAGAAAGGGGACCCAAGCCAGGAGAAGGGCAAGGGAGCCAGAAAGGAACAGAAAGAGGTGCCAGATACCCAGAGGGGGCTGCACCAATATGGTAGAGAAGGCCAAAGGGGCTGGACCAGAGAGACAGGAGGGAAAGAAGAGTCCCTTAGACATCCAGCTGAAGGATGTGGGCACTTATATAGAGACCAATTGAAGGGAGCTGGAAACTCAGACCCTAGGAAAAGGGGTACTGGCAGAGTCAGCAGAGCAAGGACCAGGGCTATGGGAGAGGCTGAAAGCCACTGAGCTGGCCTTGCAAATAGCACAAGATGGCACAGACAGAGAAAATAAGGAATACCAGGGAGGAGAATGATAACTTGCTCCTCCTAGTGGAGAATCTGAGATGGGAGAGGGACACCCTGCGACCACAGCTACAGGGGAAGTCGGTCTAAAGGAGGAGGGTGCGTGATGGGGTGCCTGCCGCACATGGGGCTCTGAGGGGTTAATAGAGCCCTTGGGAGGCTGCGCAGGAGGCAGCCAATCAGAGAGGAGCTGAAAGAAGCAGTCAATCAGGGCCGGGCTGGCCCATATAAGAAGGGCTTCAGAACAGAGCAGCTTCAGTCACTCCCTGGAGCTTGAGGAGTGAGGTGGACTGGCTGCCTTTCAGGCTGAAGACAGCAGGCACCCTGGACAGAGTAGTGCTGCAGGCAGAGACCCAGGGAGCTAAAGGCAGTTTCTGATGGGCTGCAGGGATCTGCAGGCTGTGGCCCTGAGGCAAGGGCAAAGAGGGTGCTGGGGCTCTGGGGAAGTGGCCCAGGGAAATGTACAGAGGAGTCAGAGGGGTGCTGCCATGCGTGGGTCCCCCGCATCCCACTCGGCACTGAAGAAGTGGCTGGACTAAGGGATGGCAATATTCCCCTGGAAGGGGGAGCACAGAGTGCAGCGCAACCAGAGGGCTGTGTCACTGAAGAGCACGCTGCAGTCCTGGGAGTGACTTGGGTCCCAGCGTAGAAGTGACAATGGCAAGGCACTACCAGAAGAGGGTGCACTGGCAAGAAAAGCTAATTCCCATGACAGCTGGCAGGAGGCATCAGAGTAGTGAGTCTCACCCCATCACAAGGAATTATACTACAGGCTGAAGTGTAGCTGAAATGTGAAAGACCTAAGGCAATAAGCCCAGGTCAGAAACTTTGCACTCTCGTTCTGGGAGACACTCTCGTTCTGGGAGACAAACAAGTAACCACAAATGGGTACAGTCCACCACAGAGATCTGGAAGAAGGGTGTGTGACACTCTGTACCTCAAAGTAGGACCCTGGAACCTCCTTATTCACCACGGTCATATGATTATAAGTTTTGTACAAAGTATATCTAGTGAGGTATCATTTAAAAATTCTTGATTTGTTGAACATTAATAAAATTAGTAAAATTCCTGTTGGTTTGTGTGTACTGTCATTATATGTGAAGTTATGAAGTATTGCTACATGTGCTACTGAAATACGTTGTAAGGTTTGGAGACTCCCACAACCAGCCTTTCAGTTGCAACAAAAGAGGGCCAGATAGGTGTAGATGGCCCATCAAAAAGAATTCACTCTCCCAGAGGCTCCTTAGAGTAGGCATGTATCCAATGGAGACTGCTTGACCAATGGGGACTGCCTGACCCCCATGTCACAGGAAGGATCTTTCTAGCAGCTGGAAGAAGGTGTAAAAAGAGAGAGTGACATCACTTAGTCTCTCCACCACCTCCCATCTCAACATCCAGAAGATCGTCTGAAAGACAAAGACTTGGAATTAGGGAAATTGGTCCCATGCTGGATCGGAGTCCAGTCTGTGTATTGAGGAACTGTAAGCTGCCTATAACATCTGTGGGGGTGAGAAACTGTTTGATTCAAATCTTGCTTAGTCTGTTAAAGTTAGAATTTAGACAATTTCTATTTTTAGTTCTTAGGTAACCAACTTTGATCTCTATGCCTATTACTTAGATTTTAAGTGATTATATCTTTCTATAATTAATACATCTGTTTTATATTTTACCTAAAACAGTGTGTTTTTGGTTGAAGTGATAGGAGAATCTCAGCTTGGGTTACAAAGGCTGGTGCATGTCCACTTTCCTATGAAGAAGTGGTGAATTAAGTAATAATCTTACACTGGCCAGGCTCTGACCAGTGCAAGACAGCACAGTTCTGGAATTGGGGTGGAATTGGCTGAAGCCTCCCAATTGATGGTTCATGAATGGCTGGGAGTTCATTCATGTAACTCAGTTGGGTATGTCCCTGCCTGCGGCTGGCTGTGTAAATGCAGTGCCTGTCAGAGGCTTATAGCTTGACATTAACATGACCATGTGAGAAGCAGCCCAGGCTGGTAAGTTTGGAGGGCTCAGTGGTCCCATAGTCCAGGTTTCACCCTGGGGATCCCATCACAGGGGGCTTTGGCAATTAGGTTGCTATGGAGTATGTAAGCAGTTAGACCTCATTTACATATAGGAATTATTAAGAAATAAGTATATAAATCATGAATATTAATGTCTGATGCTTAATTATGGACACCCCAAACGCCACATGTGGATGGGGCAGCTATTGACCTTATAATTATTAGGGTAAAGGATCAAATATGGTATATATCCATATTATTACCATAATTAATGGTATAAAATGTTACACCCAGTTCCCGTTTCTTTGGGTTTGTTGGGTCCCTGAGATGGTGTAAACTGAATCGGGACCTCCATTCTGATGGGCTCCACTTACTTTCCCTTCTATCTGGTTTTCAATGGTCTCCATAAATTGTGAGTATGCACCATGCAAGATTATAAGTATGAACAATACAGGAAACCACTTTACTGCACTTATCTTATCCTTATATTTATGTATATTGATCCTTTTCTACTATGTCAGTTATACTTGTCTGTATTAAATAAAGCTTCTGTGTGTGTTTCACCAAGTAACCATCTTCTCAATTAACTCTAATTTTCCACCTAGGAAAAGAATGAGTTATCTGTAACAAGTGCCTGTTGCACCCCAATACATAATCTTATAAGTGTAATAATTCTTCAGGTTACAACTTCCTAACCCCTGTCTTGTAATTAGGCCCATCTCTGACCAATTAGGCCTTCTCTAGGAACCTAATTAGTGCTAATAGTGACGAGAGAGCTGGTGCAAGCTCCATCTTTCTCAGCATTCTGACCTCACTTTACATCAGTTTTTCCTTTGTTCAAGGCATTTACTATAAGTATAAAATAGTTTAAGTAATACTGCAGTATGGTAACCTTGTGTACTGTTGCTAATCTAACACTAAATTGCCAAATTTGTAATGATAATGACCTTTTCAGAGCATAGAATTGTCAAGCAGAAATAGGAATTACACAATTGGAATTAATTTTTTTCCTCTTTCCTTTTTTTCCCACCTAATTGTTCATCAGATTGCAATCCATTGAAGCAACATCGATGTGGAGATGGAAGATGCATAACGGTAGACTGGGTATGTGATGGTGACCATGATTGTATAGACAAGTCAGATGAAGTCAATTGCTGTAAGTTACCTGGTTTCTTAAGTCTCCATATCAATACTGTTTTAACAAAATGTTAAGGATGGAATATTGCTAGAAATACAAGAATTTAAGGTAATTTGATTTCATACAGCTTAGTAAGTGGTAAATGTCCTTGCAGGTACCGTACTGTGGCAAACATAGTTACCCTAGAGGTTAGCTAATGTGATTCCAATTTTTAAAAATGGGCTCCAGAGGTGATCCTGGCAATTACAGGCCAATATGCCTAACTTCAGTACCAGGCAAATTGGTTGAAACTATAGTAAAGAACAGAATTATCAGACACATGATTTGTTGGGGGAAGAGTCCACATGATTTTTGTAAAGGGAAATCATGCCTCACCAGTCTACTAAAATTCTTTGAGGGAGGCTTGTGCACAAGGGTGATCTAGTGGATGTAGTGTACTTAGATTTTCAGAAAGCCTTTGACAAGGTCCGTCACCAGAAGCTCTTAAGCAAAGTAAGCTGTCATGGAATAAGAGGGAAGGGCCTCTCTTGGATCAGTAACTGGTTAAAAGATAGGAAACAAAGGGTAGGAATAAATGGTCAGTTCTCAGAAAGGAGAGAGGTAAATAGTGGTGTCCTCCAGCGGGTTGTACAGGGACCAGTACTGTTCAACATATTCATAAATGATCTAGACAAAGGGGTAAACAGTGAGGTGGCAAAATTTGCAGATGATACAAAACTACTCAAGATAGTTAAGTCCAAAGCAGACTGTGAAGAGTTACAAAGTGTGACAAAGTTCCTCCTCTACCTTGGTGGGTCTTGCACTTATTGGCGGATTTGCTTGCCTCGGAGATTCACGGCAGCCCTCAGTTCAGCCATTTTCGTGAACCCACAGTCCAGGTCAACTCCTCCTGTGTATGACCAGGAGCTGGGAGGTTTGGGGGGAACCCGGGCCTGCCCTCTACTCCGGGTTCCAGCCCAGGGCCCTGTGGAATGCAGCTGTCTAGAGTGCCTCCTGAAACAGCTGTGTGACAGCTATAACTCCCTGCGCTACTTCCCCATGGCCTCCTCCCAACATCTTCTTTAACCACACCATAGGACCTTCCTCCTGGTGTCCAATAATACTTGTACTCCTCAGTCCTCCAACAGTGCGCATTCTCACTCTCAGCTCCTAGTTCCTCTTGCTCCTCACATGCGCACCACAAACTGAAGTGAGCTCCTTTTTAAACCCAGGTGCCCTGATTAGCCTGCCTTAATTGATTCTAGCAGCTTCTTGATTAGCTGCAGGTGTTCTAATCAGCCTGTCTGTCTTAATTGTTTCCAGAAAGTTCCTGATTGTTCTGGAACTTTCCCTGTTACCTTACCCAGGGACAAGGGACCTACTTAACCTGGGGCTAATATATCTGCCTTCTATCGCTCTCCTGTAACCATCTGGCCCGACCCTGTCACAAAAGGGATCTCACAAAACTGGGTGACTGGGCAACAAAATGGCAAATGAAATTCAATGTTGATAAGTGCGAAGTACTGCACACTGGAAAACATAATCCCAACTATACATATAAAATGATGGGGTCTAAATTAGCTGTTACCCCTCAAGAAAGTGATCTTGGAGTCTATTTGGCACTGCTGAGGCCATATCTGGAGTATTCCATCCAGTTTTGGGCCCTCCACTACAGAAAGGATGTGGACAAATTGGGGAGAGTCCAGCAGAGGGCAACAAAAATGATTAGGGGGTTGGAGCACATGACTTATGAGAAGAGGCTGAGGGAACTGGGCTTATTTAATCTGCAGAACAGAAGAGTGAGGGGGGATTTGATAGCAGCCTTCAGCTACGTGAAGGTGGGGTTCCAAAGAGGATGGAGCTAGGCTGTTCTCCATGGTGGCAGATGACAGAACAAGAAGCAATGGTCTCAAGTTGCGGTGTGGGAGGTCTAGGTTGGATATTAGGAAAAACTATTTCACTAGGAGGGTGGTGAAACACTGGAATGGGTTACCTAGGAAGGTGGTGGAATCTCCATCCTTAGAGGTTTTTAAGGCCTGGCTTGAGAAAGCCCTGGCTGGGATGATTTAGCTGGTATTGGTCCTGCTTTGAGCAGGGGGTTGGACTAGATGACCTCCTGAGGTCTCTTCCAACCCTAATCTTCTATGATTCTATGATTGTGCACAGTTCTCTGAAAACCTCCACTTAGTGTGTAGTGGCAGTCAAAAAAGCTAAAACAGTGTTGGGAATCATTAGGAAAGTGATAGATAATAAGACAGAAAATATCGTATTGCCTCTATATGGTATCCCCACATCTTGAATACTGCGTGCAGATCTGGTCACGCCATGTCAAAAAAGATATATTGGAATTGGAAATGGTACAGGGAATGGCAACAAAAATGATTAGGGGTATAGAATAGCTTCCATATGCGGAGAGATTAATAAGACTGGGACTTTTCATCTTGGGGGGGAAAAATGACGACAAAGGGGGCATAAGATAGAGGTCTATGAAATTATGACTGGTGTGGAGAAAGTAAATAAGGAAGTGTTATTTACTCCTTCTCATAACACAAGAACTAAGGATCACCACATGAAATTAATAGGCAGCATGTTTAAAACAAACAAAAGGAAGTATTTCTTCACACAACACACAGTCAACCTGTGGAACTCTTTGCCAGAGGATGTGATAAAGGCCAAGACTATAACTGGGTTAAAAAAAGAACTAGATAAGTTCATGGAGGATAGGTCCATCAATGCCTATTAGTCAGGATTGGCAGGGATGCAAAACCATGCTCTGAATTCTCCCTGGCCTTTGTTTGCCAAAAGCTGGGAATGGGTGATGGGGATGTATCATTTGATGATTACGTATTCTGTTCAATTCTTCTGAAGCACCTGGCGTTGGCCACTGTTGGAAGACAGGATACTGGGCTAGGTGGACCATTGGTCTGATCCAGTATGGTTGTTCTTATGTTCTTCACCTTTCCTTCTGGTTCATTATCACTTCAATTGGAATACTGTAACTGTCCTTCTTAAATTGTAAGCATTTTGGAGTAGGGACATCTACACAGTAATTTTTCAGCTCAGAGCCTGAGTCCTGTGAGCCCAAGTAGCTGACCTGGGCCAGCTGTGGTTTTTTATCCCTGTGTAGCCATATCCATTGAGAGCACAGGAGAGAGAGGCTCTCAGTTCAGCTACCCAGACTGGACCAGGCAGAGCTGTCATCATCCCACAGCTGATATTACATGGAAAGTCCTGCTCAGGAACAAACTGGAGCATGCTCAGAGCAGACAGTCTTCCAAAAATGTATCTGCAAAAATCTACTGATCATGTGTAAACTGTTCCCTCCCCCGTCCCCGTCCCCCCCCCCAGTCTTATCATTTGGTAAAATTTTGATGTTTTTGTGCAGAGACAGCAAAAACCCACCCCCTGCCAAATTTCAAATCCCTGCTCCAAAGAATGCAGGCACTGCAGATTTTTGAACAATTTTTTAACATGGGCAAAACAACTTATTTTTCCTTACCCTCATTCTTAGAAAAAGCCAACTCATTTGGCTGAAATTTTCCAGAACAATTTAGCCTGAGGGAGACACCTGATAAGGAAAATTTCAGCCCAAATGGTTAAAATTTGAGAAAGTTTATAAGCAGCTGAAAACAGGGTCTTTATAATGGTAACAGTTGGGCTACCTTTCTAAGCGTTGCTGCCAGCCCCTCCAACAATATTTTTTTTCAAAAATTATCTTTAAAAGAAATGAGACCTGTAGACATGTAGGATGATTGGAATGTGTTATTGTTTCCCCAGCATGTTACAGTCAGGGTCTGGTGGAGTGCAGAAATGGACAGTGCATTCCCAGTGCTTTCCAGTGTGATGGGGATAATGACTGTAAAGATGGAAGTGATGAAGATAATTGCAGTGAAAATAAGGGTATGCTGTGTTTCATTCTCTTTGCAGTAAGTCAACCAATCCCCAATGACCCTCTGTACTGGAACTTCCTTTTGGGAAATAAGGACATAAGGATGTCTGTCCCCCAACTGGCACACAAGAAGTGCCCCCCACTCCTCCACGTTACAGTCAGAACTTTTTCTTAACCACTCCTGAAGAACCTACTCTGAGGCTAAGCAAAGAGATGGAAATGCCATGCTAGCATTTGGTTTCATAACTAATCCGTTTTTAAAAAAATACTAGTATTCTCTGTATTTCAATAAATCCAGCTGTTAAGAGTTTCCCTGCGGTTAGGATGGGTCAGTGGCATTTAGATATCATTCGTGGTTATTGCCACTTGGCAAGGAACCTCCGGGGAAAGACTTTCCTGATTGAAAACAGAGAATTAGAGGAAGAAAGTGTTCTCATTGTTGAACTACTGGTTAAATGTAGGAAGCTCAGTAAGGGGAAAAACAGGTATGCTGTAAATGCTCACAACTGGCAATAATGGCAGAACACCGAACTGACACACTTTGGGGAAAAAAATAAAATCCTTTCGTATAAGTCCACTCTCCTCTGGGGTCGTCTGGTACCTTTTTCATCTCTGGCCCTTCCCATTGCTATTTTAAGTCATCTGGTCTAAAGAATAACTGAAGAAATAAAGCAGAGAAATTCAGCTCCTTCTCCCCCACCAAGATTGCTAGATCTTACAACTTGCATTGGTGAAAGCTACAGCAGGATAGTTTTTACATTTTTGTCATATGAAGATGTAAAACCCAGAGCCAAATGTTGCCCTCAGTTATATCTGTGCAACCCCAATCAAGGCTCAATTTCCTCTCCTCCATATTTCCCCTTCTCTGGTGTCTATTTTTGTTGTCATTTTCTGCATCCCCATGCTTATACTGTACTTTCCAGGTCCCTCTGCTTCTCCTGTTGGAGGTTGCAAGATAGAGGGGAAAGGAGGGGAGTTGAGAAAGGAGAGTGGAATATGCTAGAAACTGTACTACTGTCTCTAGCAGCCTCTGAAAGATGCTTTTCTGAAATAGCCTTGTCACATCCACCTTACTTTCTGCCTCCTAAATTATTCATCGCTAATACAAGACTATTTAGCTGACATATTGGTGCATGAGACACAATAGAATCCAGGTGCATGTCTGTCTGTCTTGCTCTCTCTCACTCATTGTTTTTCTTGCCACTGTGGGACTAAGAGTAATAAAATTTTTTCTGCCAGTAAAGTGACAGGGTATGACTCAAAGATACAAGGAGCAGACAAAGAGTGAGAAGGGGCCTTTATTATACAGTCAATGTTCTGACTATATGCTTACAGCTTAAAGTGTTCCCATCTAAACACTTTAGCTGCAATGCCTTTAAATTATTAGAAAATTTTCTCTTCTGTTCATTATCCTTAAATATTTAGTAAAATGCTGTTAAACACTTTTAGCAATCTGCCAGAGAGCAGGGACCTTCATTTAGACAACCTTGTCAAGTTTTCCCACTGGGAAAGCGTCTCTCTAAATTTACTTGGGACTGAAGTTCTGCCTGGTCGTTATCAGGGTGCATACTGTGGAGATTTCCACTGTGCCCGTTGCACAGTCCCCATAAGGGCCAGGCAGAATTCCAGTCCTTACATTTGGGAGTTCAGGGACCACCCCTTCCCTACTGCCCTAGGGCATACAGAACAGGTTGGGCCATGCCTCAGCTCCACCATACCTCAGGCACTGGCTGTTGTACGAAGAGAAATAAGTTGCACTTTGTAAAGAGAGAGGACCTTCCTGTGCTTTTCCTAAGGGTGCAGCTCAGACCTAGTCAGACTGTGTGCTTTACACATTCTGCTGTCTCTGCCATCCGAGCTTGTAAGTTCATTTGTTATAATGTCACTTTACATAACTTACAAGCTTTGCTATCAAAGCCAGGAGAACTTGTAGATTCTTTGATCCCTTCTTTGAACTAGCTTCACATAGGGGAACTGTGTGTATCTGTCTTGTATGCTCAGTAAACAGTTTTCAAGGAGTCACAGTTTTGTCAAAACAATCCCTGCAATTACTTTTGTCCTCACTTAGGACCATACCCAGCTTTTACTTTCTAACTTCAGTCTTTTCTGCTATAGCTCTGTCTGAAGAAATATGACTGGAATTCTAAAGCGTGAGAATAGTGTTTTACATCCTCACAAAACTCAAACTGGATAAAGGGATTTTCTCAAATTTTCCTCAAACTCAATTCCAGGCAGAGTCCAAACATGAAAACTCCCCCCTCCCTCCCGCACCTCCCCACAATGCTAATTTTTTTTAAATAGTGAGAAAATGGCCTTATAATTGAAATTTCTCTATAACCAGTATAATACTGGGCACTACCAAATATGTGCTTAAGAAACTCCCAAATTGTGCGGATTCTTGTGTCACACACACATGTGCAGAATCAGTTTACAGTGAAGCCAAATATTATGTTAGTGGGGGCTGGAGGCGACACACTGAAAGTCTCTCTGAGACAATTGAAAGAGTAAATTCCTTACTTTTAATGTTAATGAGAGCATTCAATTCAGAAAGTAATCAAGCCTGCAGGAAGACGTGGCATGACCACATGTTAGTTGACCATCTGATCTTTTAAAATAAAAATATAGTCTCCATATACCCCATTTCAGAATGGTAATGGGAGAACCTCAGAGGATTTATAGACATGGGCCTATTCAGCTAAGCTTTCAAACATTCAAATACTTACCTACATCTTGTTTAAACTTTTGGTACCCCCACACCAGTCTGCCTCTGGCAAGCTTTCAGTAGCTCATGCTAGTCCTATAATTTTATCTCCCTCTACTGACCCAGACAGACCACACTGCCTCAGTCTGTACTTTGTATTTTGAAGGGTCTCTGCATCCAGCAAAGTATCTGTGGCACACCTGGTCTTACTCCCCCCAACCTCGAAGCGGGTGGAAAAACACTACTAGGTCCCACCTAAGGACTTCTAGCATTTTTATGCCCATTTGATACTGGGGTTGCTTATTATCTCTGTAGTGTAGGAGAAGACCAGATCCACCAAGGGCATCAAGACAAGGACACCAAAGAGCTAGATACTTTTGTCCAGAAAGTCTATTCTTAGGTAGCCCTCCAATTGTCAAGCACTGTTCATGCAAACAGTATCCAGACTCTGCAAGGCTGCTCGTGAAATAAACTGCTCACATTTGCCAAGCATTATGCACTGGACTTGGCTGCTAGAGCAGATGATAAGTTTGGGAGACTGTACTCCAATCTCTATTTGACTGATGCAGTTGATACTCCTCATATTCACCAACCTGAAGAAGATACTGCTTGCGAGTCACATACAGTGGAATCCACAATGACACATACTCAAAGAAAGAACGATTATTTACACCACAATAATTCTGGTTCTTCAAGATGTAGTCAGTGTGGATCACATGACTTCCTGCCCATAGGCGCTGACTTTTGCTTTTCTCCAGGGGTGCACCACCTCCACTCCCTGACAGACATTACTATTCAAAATATTCTGAGCTTGCGCACATGACGTACATGTGCACTTAGAAGGGGATCCATACTGACTACAGCATCTCGAAGAACTACAGTTACTGAAGGGTAAATAATCATTCTTTCATCTTTTCACAGTTAAAGGAGTATGGATTCATCTAAGAGAGGCAGAGAAGTTCTTAAACGATTTAGGATGTTGGTTTGGCTTCAAAAAACAGTTGAGCAGTAGTAGCACATTTGTGATATCATCAGAATAGATATGAGAGGGAGAACAGCCAGTAACTTGCTACTTCATCCATATAATCTACAAATGAATATTGGCTTACCATATTATTGAATGAGAAAACGTACCTTCCTTACATACCTTAAGGAAATGTAATTACGACCTTAATGCTGTCTCATTCTGTGAAAATAGAAATCCAATATGGAAGTAATCAAAACTGAGTCTATATTGCTTTCTAAAGACATGGCAGACTGTGTTTATATGAATTCAATGTGGACTCTATTATGATTAGAAAGAATCTGTACTGTACCCACAGATGGTAGCATACCAAGGACTTGAGAAAGGACCTCTGTTTGGGAGATGGGTAGGAGGTAGCTGAGACGTGGTGATGGCAAGACTTTAAAAATATGTTTTAATGCCCAGATTTATGACAGTTTTGGACGTCTGTAAAGATTTTCCTATCCTATGAGTTTCATTTTAGGATCAAGTGCTCTTGTAAAATAAAAAGACCAAAAATCTATTAGTTCCTGTATGTACATATCATATTGTACTGTAGCAAATGTGGTAAAGATGTAAAACATACATCCTCTGCCATACCTCAGATGAAGGAAGCCACCGAAGGAATGAAAAGATACTCTTGATACACCTAGCTCAGGGTTAAGCTACATAATTTAGATTGTGAGCTCTTTGGGGACAGGGTCTTGTCTCTTTATTGTGTGTCTGCACAGTGTCTGGTGGTTGGTGCCCATGGACACTACTTCAGTGCAAATGACAATTGTAATAATATGATTTTAAACTTGACGGAGTGATAACATTATACACTGAGTCTCTGTGTTCAAGAGCAGTTAATTGAGGTAACTTTACAAAACAGCCAAAGCCACATAAAGGAGGTGACTTTCAATGCCAGCCCCGGCTGTACCCTTAGCAAAGATTTTAGTTGGGTGGGGAGGACTCAGAGTCATACAGCACATAGATAGTAATAGAGCAGTAGAGATAGTATTCTGTGAGAGGAAGTGTGGATGGGCCAAAGTTTCGAACATGGAAGCTCTCTGGTGAGGCGTAAACTTTGCTGCATTTGGCTGTTGGATATCCGTCTATAGCAGTGGTTCCCAACCTATTTACGATTGTGGGCTGCATATGCAGCTCTCTATGTGTTATATGGGCCACATCCATACAATTATATATACTACCTGAGTGGCCCTGAGGATGTCACATAGGCCACAGCTGTGAGCTGATTGGGCCACAAATGTTGAGAACCATTGCTCTATAGGCTGGAGGGCAGCTTCACCAGCCAAGGAAGGAAAACAAAGCTTTAGGGATTAGTCTTTTAAGGCGCTTTGTTTTTATTGTCTACAAAACAAAAAGCAAATCAGTTGAAAAATACAGAGGAATAATTCCCACAGGCTTTCCCTGCTTTAACCAGCCAGGAGGTGAGAGGACATACCATTCCCCTTTGACCCAGCTTCTTATTCCTCTTATACTCTTCCCCAAATAGCTATGTGACAGGCTGAAAGCACTCCTCATGCACAGCCCAGAATCTGAGCTATAAACTTTCTCACATTTAATTTAATTTAAACCTGGGGATAAGCAGATGGAAAGGAGAAATCTTGTTAAACACCAATAAGTTTTTTTCCACCTTAGAAATGTTTTAAGCACTGGTGTCCCAGGTGTACTAGTGGAAATGCTGGGGGCTCTATGCTCACCACGGAAAATACCTTGAAAATGACAAGTACTGTGGTGGTCTAACAGCAGATTGTTACTGAACCATCTAATGCACTTGGGAACACTTTTAGTCTGTGTCTGTTAATCTGTAACTGTATCTTCTGACCACTACACTGTCACTTTTATTCCTCTACTAAACCATTATAGTAACTAGGGTGACCAGACAGCAAGTGTGAAAAATTGGGACCGGGGTGGGGAGTAATAGGAGCCTATATAAGAAAAAGACCCAAAAATCGGGACTGTCCCTATAAAATTGGGACATCTGGTCACCTTAATAGTAACAAACTTTTATTGTTTTTTCTTCAGGTCAACCACCATGTCAGGAAGGGGACCAGAGATGTATTGATACTTCCTGCCCTGACTCTTGTGGCACCTCTTTTCTCTGTGACATGACCAATAGCCAGACAAACTGTAGTAAGTAGAGCATGTATTTCCTGCCATTGTTGTCTCAAGGCACATTTCCAGAGCTTTCACTGTAATTGAATTTATGAAGATGTGCTACAGAATACAGAAGAAAAGTCTTTTCATTTCACCTTAATTTGATGACTAATGGATGCAAGTCTAGCAGTTAAGTTGTTGAAATGGTCTTGGTTAGGCCAAACCAGAAACAAATCAATCTTGAATCATGACTAAGATGCCATGCACTTTTTAACATCTTTATGACATTAGACCCTCATTTTTTCCCTCAGCATGTTTTCTTTGTTTTGTTCTGCTGTGTGGGTGTTCATTGTTGCAATTTGTTTAAATAAAGTTAAAGAACACTAAAATGTGCACAAAGGAAACAAAGTACAGAGCATGACTCATGAATCCACATATGTCTCCCTAGACAAAATACAGTCTAGTATATAGCAAGTATGTACCTTAACAGGTGGCCAAACATTAGGATAATACGGTATTAAGATTGACTCTCGACAGATGTTAAAATAGGCCAAGTGAGGCATGCCAGTTGAAGAGTTCAATTGGGTACTATGGTTTAAAGAGGAGTTTTAAAGAAAGATGAAAAGAAAGGGAGAAAAGTGTGGAGATCGTGCCCTCTAGGAATGGATTGTTCATAGGCGGTTTTGATTTATCGTCACAAGCGATTGTTTACTGGGAGCATGCAAAATCATTTTGAGGAGTAAGTTGAACAGGTATGAAAGAAAATTTGGAATTTAGCTCATAAATTCAGGTTGGAATTATTTCAATTGTAAATGAACTATTGAATGGCTACCAGTTTGGCTGTGCTTGGGAACCAGTCTCATGGGGAAAGTGATAATGATTTCCATATCATCTTGGTATCAGACCTTAGATTTAGTGCTGTAGCCCCTTCCACTCCCTCCCCTAACCTACTTTGTGTAGTCTGTGCAGTCTGACTATTCAGGATATTGAGTGCCCTTAACTTAATTGAAGACAATGAGAGTTAAGGGTGTTCAGCACTTCACGGAATTAGCCCTGAAGTGAGTATATTGACTTTGGCAGATCATGTAGGACAAAGCCTGGGGGATTTGGGAATGTCATTCCCAAGGATCTTATTAATTATTGTAGAATTGCTTGGAGCATACTGCAATGTTAGCCAGCTATGACTTTGTAGCACATGGCATGATTAATAAGTTGTCTTCGTTTTATGTTTAATGGTGTATGGGGTATCAGAAGGGCTGTCTCACAGCAGCATTGTTGCAACAGTGTCTATCCCAGCTCTCTCCAGCTGCTGCTGGTAGCAACAGAGCCAGTGTTCCACAACTTTGAGGGATGACTCCATCTCCCCAATCAAAGGTCCTCCTGCAAAAGGTCTGTTTACTTGGGCTGTGCTGAATTTGGCTATAGAGATATAGTTTTCCTAAGAACAGGCACATTATTAGTTTGAGCCGTTGTTTCCCATCTGTTCTTTGATCATAAGAAGTGTGTTATAGCTTTCATATGCTACCACTGAAATAGTTTCAGGCTTTAGATTTAGACACTGGGTTATGAGTTTACTAGTCTGACAATTTCAAATTTAATCAGGATGAAACATATTATACAGGTAGCTGGCCTCAATGAGACATTTTTGGGATATGCACATTGGTTTCTTTTTAGAGGGGGCAAAAATGGTTTGATCAAGTATTTTTCTTTATTTCTAACCAGTTTTACAGTAAAGAAATTTATTTTTAAAGAATAACCTGTTGCAGGCATCATCCACATGTAAAACATGACTGATGTCTGGGCGGTAACCTTGGAAAACAGTAAGAGCAGGGGCTACGTTTCAAAGCATTCAGGATGGACTGAATGCCCTCCGGTCATCATAATTTCCAATCCATTTAGGCTGACATCATAATGTAGTTGTGGCATCTTTTTAATGACAGTACAGATATCTTAGACACTTCTTCTGAGAGTATATCGAAGAGAGCTGATGGAGATATTACTGTCATATCAGACATCCTCATATCTAATATAATTAATGCTTTTATTCAGATCTGGGCCTAATGTTTTGTTAGTGGATAAGGCCCAGGCAAATTATTTTTATTGTATATTTTAAAAAAAATTTAAAGTTATTCTGGTCCTGCCTCAGTGCTGGAGGCTGGACTAGGTGACCTCTCGAGATCCCTCCCAGCCCTGCATTTCTGATATTTCTATAGGATTTTGGCTTAAGATGACAGATGCAAGGGATTTTATTACTTTGTCCCTTGCTCATTAGGTTGTACTTAGAGATAATACTACAAATAAGGATTTATTTCCTATTAAAGTATAGAATATATTTCAAAAGGAAGCAATATGGTTCTATTACTAGCTGGGTGAATAAAAATCAATGATTTTAAAAAATCTAATTTTTTTAATTTGGATTTTTTAATTTAAATTAAAACCAGGTTTATTTTTTTCAAAATAAACCTATTTAAAATTAAATTTGAAATTAACATCCTGTTTTGAGGCCTAAATTAATAATCTATTAAAATCTTTTCAATAAATAAATAAATAAATAAAACAAATAATAACAGAACATATTTGCTGCCAATTTTTAAAGAAAGTCAAGCCACTGAACTGCTGGAAGTCTCTGGGTAAGCACCTCGAACCAGAGTTTGCAGAAATGCTAAACCAACTTTTGACAGCAGTAGCGTCTTCTGCAGGTGCAGAGAGAATATTTTCTTCATTTCAGTGTATTCAGTTAGGTCAGTTCAATGTCTAGTTCATTCAAAGCTAAGAAACCAACTGGGAGTTGAAAGAACAGGAAAGTTTTCTTTTTCTAATCTATGATTAAAAGCTAGGTGTAAGAGGAAGAGATCTACTATGCATTCGATGAAGTGAGCTGTAGCTCACGAAAGCTTATGCTCAAATAAATTGGTTAGTCTCTAAGGTGCCACAAGTACTCCTTTCCCTTTTGCTGAAGGACATAGTTACCAGAAATATTCAGGTCAGTTCCCTAACTATATATAATACTTCCTTTGTTTAATAAACTTGTTAGTTTTAAATGCAAAACATGTTTTGATTTTTTTTCTTGTGTATCCAGAATATTTAAGGTAGTTTTATTTAATTAATATAAAATGCTCCTTTTGGGCATTTGTCATTGAATTTGAATTTCCATCCAAAGAGCGTGACACAAATCATAAGCAAAATTTTAATCATTTAGTAAATGAGAAATGCATTATTTACTATTTTCTCACACGGCGGTTCTCAAACTGTGGGTCGGGACCCCAAAGTGGGTTGCAACCCCATTTTAATGGGCTCGCCAGGTCTGGCTTAGACTTGCAGGGGCCCAGGGCCAAAGCCCAAGCCCGAGAGCTTCAGCCCTGGGTGGTGGGGCTAAGTTTACAGGCCTCCTGCCTGGGGCTGAAGCCCTTGCTTCGGCTGTGGGTCCCTGGCCTGGGGCAGTGGGGCTTTGACCTCCTCCCTCCCACCTCCCAGGGTAGCGGGGCTTGGGTGGGTTCAGACTTTGGTCCCCCCTTCTGTGGTGCTGTAGTAATTTTTGTTGTCAGAAGGGGGTCATGGTGCGATGAAGTTTGAGAACCCCTGTTCTAACGTAATAAAAAAATGTAGAAATTAAGACTCTTAATAAATATAAATTAAATTATGTAATTATTGAAATAAATGTTTATAGATAGTATATTTCCTGGTTAACAAAAAGAAGTACCAAATTTAGTATAAAGGCTATATTTAGTTGCAAGTCATCATGTTTTAATGGTTACCAACCAATACCAACCGTTCTTTAGGAAAATAACTAGGGCAGTCAAGCGATTAAAAAAATTAATTGTGATTAATCGCACAGTTAAACAATAATGGAATACCATTTATTTAAATATTTTTGGATGTTTTCTACATTTTCAAATATATTGATTTCAATTACAATGCAGAATACAAAGTGTATAGTGCTCACTTTATATTTATTTTTGATTACAAATATTTTCACTGTAAAAAAACAAAAGAAATAGTATTTTTCAATTCACTTCATACAAGTACTGTAGTGCAGTCTCTTTATCATGAAAGTTGAACTTACAAATGTAGAATTATATTCAAAAAAATAACTCCATTGAAAAATAAAACAATGTAAAACTTTAGAGCCTACAAGTCCACTCAGTCCTACTTCAGTCAATTGCTCTGACAAACAAACTTATTTGCAAGAGATAATGCTGCCTGCTTCTTGTTTACCATGTCACCTGAAAGTGAGAACAGGTGTTTGCATGGCACTTTTGTAGCCATCGTCGCAAAATATTTATGTGCCAGATGTGCTAAAGATTCATCTGTCCCTTCGTGTTTCAATCACCATTCCATAGGACATGTGTCCATGCTGATGATGGGTTCTGCTCGATAACGATCCAAAACAGAGCAGACCAATGCATGTTCATTTTCATCTTCTGAATCAGATGCCACCAGCAGAAGGTTGATTTTTTTTTTGGTGGTTCGGGTTCTGTAGTTTCCGCATCTGAGTGTTGCTATTTTAACAGGTTTCAGAGTAGCACACGAAAGCTTATGCTCAAATAAATTTGTTAGTCTCTAAGGTACCACAAGTACTCCTTTCCTTTTCGCTATTTTAAGACTTCTGAAAGCATGCTCCACACCTCGTCCCTCTCAGATTTTGTAAGGCATTTCTGATTCTTGAACCTTGGGTTGAGTTCTGTAGCTATTTTTAGAAATCTCACATTGGTATCGTCTTTGCGTTTTGTCAAATCTGCAGTGAAAGTGTTCTTAAAACAAACATGTGCTGTATCATCATCTGAGACTGCTATATATATATGAATATATAATATATGAATATATAATATATGAAATATATTGCAGAATGCAGGTAAAACAGAGCTGAAGACATACAATTCTCCCCAAAGATTTCAGTCACAAATTTAATTAACGCATTATTTTTTAATGAGCATCATCAGCATGGAAGCATGTCCTCTGGAATGGTGGCCGAAGCATGAACGGGCATACAAATGTTCAGCATATCTGGCACACCTTGCAACGCAGGCTATAAAAGTGCCATGCGAACGTGTGTTCTCTCTTTCAGGTGACATTATATTCTATTGTTTAACAGTGTGATTAATCGCGATTAATTTTTTGAGTTTATCGCGTGAGTTAACTGCGATTAATTGACAGCCCTAAAAATAACTAAATAACTAAAAGGCACAAATGCAAAACAAAATTTAAATTGATGATTTAAATCAAGGTTTCCAGCTTGCTGATTTAAACTTTAATTAAAATTGGTGATTTAAATTGCTGTGATTTAAATCAGTCCACTATGATTATTAAAGTCCTGTAAAATGAACTGAACAGCTGGGTGATGGACTGCATGGGTGATAGACTGCATGATCTAATTCAGTGGTTCTCAAACTTTAGCAACCCAAGGACCCCCATTTTGATTTAAATTTTTGGTGGACCCCAAGCCCTTCCTGCTCAGCCCCAGGCCCTGACCCCACTCCACCCCTTCCCCCAGGCCCATCCCGTCCCGTCCCCACTCCTCCCCCTCCCTTCCAGCTGTTCCTCGGCATGCAGGAGGCACTGGGAGGGCGGGGGAGGAGTTGAGTTGATCACTGGGATCCACTCAGTTTGAGAAACACTGATCTAATTGATCTTTTCTAGTTTTAATTTCTATTTCTTCCAAACATGAGTAGAAATCCTATTAATATTAATGGTAATTACACATGCATGTCAAGAAGACAATCAGTCTCTCCTCAGCCTAGATTAAATTTATATTATGTAAACTCTTAGAAAGCTTAGATGTACTTGCATTTGCAACCTATATTAGTGTATCTGACTTTGATAATGAAGAATCACAAATTCATACCAAATCGCAATGCATAAAAGCCAGCAACTACCACCACGCCAGCAACTACACACCACACCACAGAAACCCTAACCCGGGAACCAATCCCTGTAACAAACCCTGTTGTCTACTCTGTCCCCATATCCAGTGATGAGCTGCCAAAATCTTAACAGGTTCTCTCCTCACCCCACGAGGGGGTTGTTACCCACCCCTGCCCCCCGGGACTCCTGCCCCATCCAACCCCTCCCACGTTCCTTGACGCACTCCCCCCCAGGACCCCTGCCCCATCCACTCCCCTCCCCAGTCCCCTGACTGCCCCCAGTCTGACTGGGCAGGAGGGTCTTGTGGGCCACCATAGTGGGTGCCCACCCCACCCCAAGAGCCAAAGGCACCTGCCGGGGGGCGAGGTGGGGAGTCCCAGAGGTGCTTACCTGGGGCAGCTCCCAGGAAGCATCCAGCAGGTCCTTCTAGCTCCTAGGGGTGGGGGAGCATAGCTGGGGGGGAGAAGGGGGAGCGGCTGCTCCCCCACTGATCAAATCAAAAGTGGCGCCTTAGGCGCCGACTCCCTGGGTGCTCCGGGCCTGGAGCACCCACTGGGAAAATTTGGTGGGTGCCACCAGCAGCTCCCCACCCCGTGCCTGGCCCCAGCTCACCTCCTCTCCGCCTCCTCTGCTGAATGCGCTGCCCTGCTCTGCTTCTCTGCCCCCTCCCCTGGCTTCCCGCAAATCAGCTGTTCGGCAGGAAGCTGGAGAGGGCTGAGAAGCAGATGGCGGCTTCACACTGAGGCCGGGGGTGGTGGAGGTGAGCTGGGGCGGGGAGCGGTTCCCCTGTGCGCGCTCCCTCACCCCTGGGTTACCTGCTGCAGCGCAGGTGGCCCTCCTCACGCCCCCCAGCTCACCTCCGCCTCCCTGGGCTTGAGCGGGAAGCCGCGGCCTGCTTCTCAGCCTGCCCCAGTTTCCCACGCAAACAGCTCATTCGCAGGAAGCCTGGGGGGGTGGAGAAGCAGGGTGGGGTGGCGACGGAGGCGGAGGTGAGCTGGGGGTGGGGGTGGGGCGGGGAGCTGCCAGTGGGTGCTCTGCACCCATCAAATTTTCCCCTTGGGTGCTCCAGGGCTGGAGCACCCATGGAGATGGCGCCTAAGGCACCACTTTTGGCCAGTTAAATTTAGAAGCCCTTTTAGAACCGGTTGTCTCTCGTGGAACAACCAGTTCTAAAAGGGCTTCTAAGTTTAACAACCAGTTCTAGCGAACCGGTGAAAACCAGCTCCAGTTCACCACTGCACATATCTCCTCTAGCAATACCATCAGAGGACCCAGCCACATGAGCACACCGTTAGGGGCTCATTCACCTGCACATCTACTAATGTGATATGTGCCAGCAATGCCCCCCTGCCATGTACATTGGACAAACAGGATAGTCTCTATGTAAAAGAATAAATGGACACAAATCAGACATCAGGAATGGTAACATACAAAAGCCAGTAGGAGAACACTTCAATCTCCCTGGGCATTCAATAACAGATTTAAAAGTAGCCATTCTTCAATAAAAAAAGCTTCAAAAACAGACTTCAAAGAGAAACTGCAGAGCTACAATTCATTTGCAAATTTAACATCATTAATTCTGGGCTTGAACAGGGACTTGGAGTGGCTGGCTCACTACAAAAGCAATTTTCCCCTCTTGGTATTGACACCTCCTCATCAGCTATTGGGAGTGGACCACATCCACCTTGATTGAATTGGCCTTGTTAACACTGGTTCTCCCATCTGTTCATGTGTCAGTATATTTATGCCTACATCTGTAATTTTCACTCAATGCATCTGAAGAAGTGGGGTTTTTTACCCACGAAAGCTTATGCCCAACTAAATCTGTTAGTCTTTAAGGTGCCACTGGACTCCTTGTTGTTTCAGTACATAAAAACAAGGCCAATACCTAACACATTTCAACAATATGAAGAAATTCAGTTGTGTATTCAGGGTATGTACGTGTGTGAGGAAAATTCATTGTAAAAAGAGAAGTGGCAGAGGCAGTGACAGAAAGTGATGAATCAGGTTTCTCAGAGAGTCAGGAGATGGAGGTACCAGGAGGTGAAGACATAGATGGAGAGGGTATACCAGAAGCAACAGTAAGAGAGCAAGAAAGGGAACCAGGGTGGATGTTGCTGGTCACAAAGAAGAATGGCAGAGGATTGTGTGTGTGGTGGTGGTGGGTGTATGTGAGCTGATTATATGTGTGAAAGTGAGAAGTGAAAGAGGTTATGGAGATGAGAAAGGAGGTGGACAGAGCAACAGGTGAGAGGTGACTGGTCATGAGTAATTATCAGCTATTCCATGGGTCAATCAGTTATGCTGTTGATCAATAGTGCAAAGAATCAGTTAAGCTGTGAAGCAGTTATATGGTGAATGAATGATAGTAAGCAGTAAATATGCAAAGACTCAACAGTAAGATGAATAAGCTGTTCAGAGCCCAAGAAAAATACTTTTATGCAATCAAGAATTTGTTGTCTAGGTGCACAAAGCAAATCAATTTCAGTGCTTTTTATCTGTCTCAACTCCACAAAATAATTTCATCCCAGACCACTCACTATTAAGAGGATTTGGAATTGAATTTGACCTCCCCCGACCCTTTCTCAGTATTCTTGCCATACATGCTATAAATATTCACATTTTCAGGCAGTATTGTCAAATTAACATCATGTGACCTAATGTGGCTTGAGAGGTTTCTGTGATGGTTTTATGCCCTAATTACTGTCAATTCTAAGTCTGAGCTATGTTTTAATTTCCAAACATAAAACTTGTTTTACTTGCAGTTGAGGATGAGAAAAAAACCACTAAATCTGCAACCTGATATATACAAAATAGAGAATTTCCTGTTAAGATTCCTATGGATTCCGTGTCCACATGGGAGCCAACCACTTTTTGCCACTGATTTCCATCTAGACTCAGCTAGAAAACAACATAACTTCAAGAGCAACATGTATGGTTTCAGTTGTATGCATTTATGAATTTAGAAATACTACTGACTTGTGTTAGTGCACAACCAAATCAGGATATAATGGGCAACCTGGCATGCTCCAAAAGTGGATCTGCCTAGACTACATTGCATGGCGCAACATACACAGGAATTCCTATAGTCATCTGAGTCTTTCTTGTATTAGAGAGGTGACTGCTAAAGGAGGTTGCACTAGGGGCTGTCAGGCCAGGCAAGATTGTCAGATACTACTGAATCTTCTTTCAAATCTCTCCTCAAGACTCACCTATATAATGATACTTGCAGTAAACTGTGAACTTATAATGGCTAGGCAGGTGGCCAGCGGAAATTACTAAAGTCATTAACATATCTTGTTTGTTTACAGAGCTGATCAAAACTTTTTTCCAATGAAATATGGAGTATTAAATTATATAAAATTCTCCCTGGAAAAATTTCATAGTAAAAAAAATTCATTTAAATGAAACAAAATGTTATTTTTGTTTCAATTCTAAATGAAAACTTTAATCTCACATTGACTTTAAATGAATTTTTTGTTTTAATTTTTTTAATATTTTTCCTTTTGATAAAATGAAAATTTCTTGATTTTTTTTTTTAACGTCCAGATTTTGCATTTCTTTAACAGTTTTTCCTGGAAAATACTTATAAGTCTCTGACCAGCCCTATTTATGTTATAAAACCCCTCAAAACCTGCTAATTAAACATATAACTAGCTGGCATAACCGTGCATACTTCTTGTTATCCTTGTTCTCCCCCTGTGTATCTTCCTGTTTTGTTAATTACATTCACTCGTCTTAAACTGTAAACTCGTGGGGGCAGTGACTGCCTCTTACTATGTGTTCGTACAGTGCCTAGTCCAATGAGGGTCCATCCTGATCGGGGTTTCGGGGTATAGTGTAATAAAAATAATAATCTTTATTCTGTTAAACACTCTTGTTAATTTGGGAGTGGGGGGAATGTTGACAAAAGCTTTCCAATCTGCTGTATTTTGATAGTTCTATATAAAAGCTCTTGATGTTTAAAGAGTTATTAGTTGAAAAGAATTAGCTCATGTAGTAGTTTATTTGTACCTTTTTATAAATGAGCATTCAAAAGTTATGATACAGAAAGAGTAAGTATAAATATGAAGATTGTGATTAACTCAATAGCTTCGTAGAGATCAAAGTCTCCTTCCCTTGCTGACATGACTAGTCTCATATGGACCACTGCACTCAAGGACCTGTAGTTTTTATAAAACTACATCTTTGTATTAAAGATTAGAGAGGCTACTGGCTACTTGGTAAAACTCCACAAGCCACCTTTGTCTGTGGAAAACAAGACCTACTTTAGGAGGCCAGAGAGAGTATTATCGGTTTAAATTATTAGAATCTTGTAATTATTTCGGGTTTCATCTGGTTTTACACAATGTATGTTCTTTTCTTTCAAAAGGTCAGTGTGAACCAATTACTCTGGAACTCTGCATGAACCTGCCATACAACTATACTAACTATCCAAACTACTTGGGTCATAGGACTCAGAAGGAAGCCTCCATCAGCTGGGAGTCTTCCCTTTTTCCAGCCTTGGTTCAGACTAACTGCTACAAGTATCTTATGTTTTTTGCCTGTACAATCTTGGTGCCAAAATGTGACCCTCAAACAAATCAGCGTATCCCACCCTGCAGGTAATGTGATTGCTTCCTAACTGGATTCTTGACTAGTTTCATTCAGTACCATATGCGTCTTTCTTAAAGGTTAACTCTGCTTCCATTGAAATCAAGAGAAGTTTTGCTTTTGACTTCAGTAGGATCAGGATTGGGCCCATATTTTGCAAAGTGAAAGGGGTGTACTTCTTTATATATGTGTGATTATTTTTTGAAGTTTTTGAAATATTTAATGACATAGGTAAAAGAATAGCAATTCGGTTAAGTTTTCTATTTTAAACTATGTTTATACAACCCTATAAATATTATACATATTCTGATGAAATCTAATGAGGTTCAACAAGGATAAGTGCAGGGTCCTGCACTTAGGACGGAAGAATCCAATGCACTGCTACAGACTAGGGACCGAATGGCTAGGCAGCAGTTCTGCGGAAAAGGACCTAGGGGTGACAGTGGACGAGAAGCTGGATATGAGTCAACAGTGTGCCCTTGTTGCCAAGAAGCCCAATGGCATTTTGGGATGTATAAGTAGGGGCATAGCCAGCAGATCAAGGGACGTGATCGTTCCCCTCTATTCAACATTGGTGAGGCCTCATCTGGAGTACTGTGTCCAGTTTTGGGCCCCACACTGCAAGAAGGATGTGGATAAATTGGAGAGAGTCCAGCGAAGGGCAACAAAAATGATTAGGGGTCTGGAACGCATGACTTATGAGGAGAGGCTGAGGGAACTGGGATTGTTTAGTCTGCAGAAGAGAAGAATGAGGGGGGATTTGATAGCTGCTTTCAGCTACCTGAGAGGTGGTTCCAAAGAGGATGGTTCTAGAATATTCTCAGTGGTAGAAGATGACAGAACAGGGAGTAATGGTCTCAAGTTGCAGTGGGGGAGGTTTAGGTTGGATATTAGGAAAAACTTTTTCACTAGGAGGGTGGTGACACACTGGAATGGGTTACCTAGGGAGGTGGTGGAATCTCCTTCCTTAGAAGTTTTTAAGGTCAGGCTTGACAGAGTCCTAGCTGGGATGATTTAATTGGGGATTGGTCCTGCTTTGAGCAGGGGGTTGGACCAGATGACCTCCTGAGGTCCCTTCCAACCCTGATATTCTATGATTCTATGATTTGAATTGCACCAATAGAAGGGGTATAAGAATACACAGCAAATGAAGAGTGTAGCTAGAAATACAGTATTCATAATAGTGCTTAGCTCATATGGAAAGCTTCATATATTCAAAGCACTGTACCAAATATTAACTAATGAAAGACGAGATTTGAATGTGATGGTCACTTTTCCAAAATTGGAGAGCAAGTACTATAAAAATATAGTCTAGTTTTGTCCCATTGTTTTTTATTGTACAAACTAAAATGCTTCTTAGTCTATCAGTGCAAGGACTCTTCTGTTTCCTTAGGGGTCAGCATTGGGATTTGTAATGTTAAGTGTTGCCATTAAAATATTGACTAAGTAGTACATTGTTATATTTGATTGATTCACAGATTATACTGATTTAGGAAGAACTTTAGACACAGTAATAGATAGAAATAGAAAAATTATTTGGAAGCTGTAAAGAAATGGATTCATCCTAGTGGACTGTGATTTTAACTTGGGTAAATGCAAGAGACAGAAATATAAAATATTTATTTTTAAATATTTAATTGCTGCCTGAAGCTCTTAAAAAGCAGACTATTTACTTTCCCTTGGAAAATTTCTAAGACTGTTTTCCTAGAATCTGCTCCCGCCTTTACAAATTAATTACACCCTTGTTCAATTATAGCAGTGATTAATTGGTTTGAACAGTGTGTACACATTGTCTCTTTCTGTAAACATTAAACAAAATTCAGCTAATGTAATTTTCGCTGTGATAAACTTTCTAAGTCCAAGCGCAATTTACAACCTTGGATTTCAAATTCACATTGTAATCATACATCTGTTATAACATATACCCATCTGATGAATATAAGATTTATTTATATTGTGGATACTCATCTCCATTTTCTATTCTAGGTAATACTGATCAGCAATTTTATTTCTGTTTTCTAGGTATATAACATATGCTTTATCACCTTTTTATTATTATTTTGGTCATTATGCTTTATTTTTAGTGCAGAAGACTTTGAAGCAAGGGGAACATGTTGAACCAGTTTTTGAAAATTAAGATGGCTATTATTGAGGCAATTTACTGATCTATCATATATGATTTCAAATTCTGTGCAATGTGGTTCATCTTTAATAAGGCATTTGTGGTATCAGCACTGGTCCTGTTAACTGAACAGTACATAGCACTTCTGCAGTGACAAAGGGCATGATCCTTTAAGCCCTCCACAGTCAGAGCTGTCCTTCCAAAATTTTGAGATTACATTATTTTTATTTGCAAGTAGTTTCTAGAGACTTTGGTTGTTTGATCAATCAGGTCTGTGGCATAAAGAATGTGCTGGCAGCAACAGATTTCTGGGGAGACTAAATTTCCTCACAACTGATGTAATTTAGGTGTTCCCATCATTTTGTGCAGTATCACCCTGTATTTGAATTAGTGGCATTTTGCAGAGATCAAGGAAATATTTTGTAGCAGCATAGCTACAGTGGTGCAAGTGGTGCAGGCAGACCAAGGTCCATGAAGTTATGGAGACCAAACCAGATGGAGCAATGCTCTGACACTTCATCTGGCAAATGGGGTCACAATGCCACTCACTCAAATTTAGCTCCTATGTCATGGGGTGAGCGGGGAGTGTTGGAGCTCAGTGGGTGAGGTGTTGGGGGTGGAATCGGGAAGGGGGTCCCTTACTTATTTTTGCAAGAGGGCTTTCTGGGGCCTTGTTACACCACTTTTATTTCAGTTTACTTTTAAATAAGTTTAATATTCATGGAAGGTGCTAGATTGAAAACCGTGCAGACTGAAGTTCCTGGTTTAATGCAAAATAGAGAGAGCTTCCTCGCTGCTTTGCCAGTGACCATCATCCTTGTTCTCTGCTACCCATTTCTTCCTTGGACTTTCTGTTGGCTCTGCCAAACTAGTGTGGTAGTCTGTCTCCATTTTGTTGTGATTGCCTGTTAACTAAGAACAAGATTCAGACCACCAGATCATTTTGCACAGACTGCCGAATAGCCAGCAAATGTCAACTTTGGTCAATACAACCAAGACCAGATTTGAACGAGTGACCTAGAAGTAAAAAAGCTCCGTATTCTGTTACCAAGCCCCTAATCCATTCAGTACCCCAGAAGGAAGACATTTTATTGGAACAGCAAAAGGCAACATTGTTCTTCTAAACTGTGTGCTGTTTTTTCTTGCTATATTGCAAAGAGCTAACATCTGCACTGTTATTGGCTTCAGACATGTGTTTGACCTGTTAACTGCATTTTAATTATTCCCCCAAAATTAAAACTGAATGTCTTGCAGCAGTTTTTGGAAACTGTCTCCTCTGAGAGAAGGTTGTTTTTTTGAAGGGGTGAGGTTGAAGGAGGAGGGACATGTTGAAGGCACAAGTTACTCAGATGTTTCAGTAAACTAGAACAAAACTTCTAAAATCTACTTTATTGTTTTCACTGCTCTGGCTGTCATCAGAAAATAAGCAGAGCAGAAAACTCTGGAATTCAGAAGGTTGAGGCCAAATTACAAAACAATGTAGGGCAACTGTTCAAATGTGATTTGAATCAACACAGAGTAGTAAGCTTGTTTGGAGGCAGGGCTGACTCTAGGATTTTTGCGGCCCCAAACAAAAAATTTTTTGGCTGCTCCTGCTTTTTTTTCGTGCCACGCCGCCCCGGCTCCGCCCCAACTCTGCCTCTTCCCAACCCCTTCCCCAAATCCTCTGCCCCGCCTCCTCCCCCAGCCTGCTGCATTCCTCCCCTCCCATTACTTCCTGCAGCTCCCCCCCAACCCCCCGCCCTAGCTTACCTCCGCTCCGCCTGCTCCCCTGAACACACCGCCGCTCCACGTCTCCCCCCTCTCTCTCAGGCGAGGGAGAGGCAGCGCATTCAGGGGAGCAGGCGGAGTGGAGGTGACCGAGGGTGTGGGCGGGGGGAAGCACAGGAAGTAACGGGGGGGTAGAGGAACCTCTCCCCGCCCCAGCTCACCTCTGCTCCACCACTACCGCCTCCCCCGAGCGCACCGCTGCTCGGCTTCTCCTCCCTCCCTCCCAGGCTTGTCGCGCCAAACAGCTGTTTCGCACGCTGCAAGCCTGGGAGGGAGGGGGAGAAGTGGAACGGAGGCGATCTGGGGTGGCGGGGGCACATTTCTAGGGGCGGCATGGCCGGCGCCGGAATGCCTCCCCTAGAAATGTGCCGCCCCAAGCACCTGCTTGTTTTGCTGATGCCTAGGGCCGGCCCTGTTTGGAGGAGAGGCAAATCTAAAAAGAAACAGATTACTGCTGAGCTGTAACAAAGCAAGTTGATTTAAGACCATTCTTATAAAATGAATCTCTTTATAGTACACAGTGCCTCATTTCAATTAGGCACAGAAATAGAGTTCAGTCTGTTCTCATTCTAAGTGAATCTTGTTACAGTCACAAGTAAAATAACTGAATGGTTTTCTGTGGCTAACTGAAAAGAATATGCAGATACCTTTTGCAAAGGCAAAGGGCAACTGCCATTATCCACTCTAGTTTCCAGCACTTGCCACACAGGCAACTGATTTTGCAGCTTTTCTCTGCAGAATGCAGGGTACACGCACACACCTCTACAATACATACACACTCCATTCTTACTATTTAAATGAAGGGTTGATCATTCAGGCACAGAAACAAAAATTAACCTTATTTTTTTAACCTCCCCCCTCCCCACAAAACCAAATTAAATTTTAGAATAATACTGAAAATATTATGATGTCATTGTATGCATTGTTGGTACAGTATATATGACCTTGGTTTAAACAGCATGTTAAGTTTAGGTCACTCCTTTTGCAAAGTGACAGCAGAAGGAGAAGAGGTCCAGAGAAAGACCATGAAAATGATTAGTAGCATGGAATGACTTCCATATATGAGCCAAAATTAAAAAGATCAGCGCTGCTTAGTATTGAGAAGAGGCAAATTAAAGGTGACGCGACAGAAGCACATAAAATACTGAGAAGATAAATTGGACCCTCCTGTTCAAAACCTTTCTCATAATATAAGTACTAAGGGTACATTCACTGAAGTTGGAAGGCAACATTTACAACTGATAAAACAAAACGCTTTTTTACACAATACACAATTAACCGGTGGAACTCACTGAAAAAAGATATAATCGGAACAAAGACCTTTGTAAGATTCAAAAAAGGACTGGACCATTCCATGAATATAAGAATATCATCTGCAGTTACTTGGATAGAATAAAAAATTATAGGCATATCAGCCCCTGATACAGGACATAAGCCAATCAATAATTGCCTGTGGTTAGGAGGAAGCTTTGCCCATAGACAAGTTATTACAAAATTTCCAATTATGGGTTTTCTTTCCATGCAATTGAAGTATTTGGTACTGGCCATTCTGAGAGACAGGATACTAGTCTAGATGGACTATTGATCTGATCTTCTATGGCAGTTCCTATGTTTCTATGATGGAAAATAAATATTCAAAATCAACACAATTTTTTTGCCTCTATAGGCCTGATACAAATGTTGATGGTTAAAGTGACCACACCCTCAAAACTAGGTCACATGGTCTCAAACCATCTTAATTTTACAAAATTCACTGAAGTCTTCTGCTCTTTTGTTTTCCAGGTTTTAAATCCCTAGGCTGCCTGGAATAACAGGTTCAAATACATGCAGGATTCACTCAGCCCTGTAACCATCTGTGCAGTAGATAGTGTACTACACCCTGTGAATGGGTCTCTGAGAAGAGACCTTAAAAATCTAGCACCTGCCTGTTTTCTATGAACATTAAAAGTTCCTATGGCACTTCTTTGTTAGATAAGGCATATGATCCAGTGTCCCTGGCCAAAATTTTCTTTTCCCTGCTAGTTGTTTTGCAGTGTGGTATGGCTGCTGCCCTCCACATCATAAGAGACAGTATTTCATTGGTGCAGTTTGTATGCTTTTTGTGAATGCATCCTTCAGGAGGCCGGTTTTAGTGTAGCTGTGAAACATTAGTATTGTTATACTGATTCATTTAAAAATCTCTTCTAGAATAATATCTTTCCCTGATCTCTCTGCATAGAATGGAGTTTAGTATCTTTTGCTTTAAGATGTCTCCTCTGTCATTTCCATCTGAGCAAAGGTTGTTTGTAAGAAACTTTACAATTGCTATTGTGACTTTTATGTTATGACTCAGGCAATAGTTTGCTTACCATAATTTTCTTAACAAAAATTTCAGCAGTGATGAAACATTTTAATATATTTTTCTTTAGTCTAAGGAAAGTTAAACATGTAAAAATGTAAAAAAAAAGCTTTCTTTCATATAAGGAAGATTAACTGCTTATTTTTTTCTTCCATCTTCAAATCCTCAACTAGGAGTGCTAGTTTCCAGCAATAGTTGGTAACCCGTCATGACATGTTTTTCCACCCTGTGTCTTTACTCACCCTCTCCAATTCATCCCTCCAGGGTGCTGTGTGAGCATTCCAAAGAACGCTGTGAATCTGTGCTTGGAATTGTGGGCCTGCAGTGGCCAGAAGACACAGACTGCACTCAGTTCCCAGAAGAAAACTCAGACAACCGAACCTGCCTAACACCTGATGAGGATGTGGAAGGTTACTAGTTAGAATATTTATAACTGGATATTGAATATAAATTTGTAGCTTGCTGTAAGTTAGTGATCCCATTTCATACTTTAATACACCCTCTTTAAATTATATTATGCAAAGTAGGTGAATTAAACTCTCAGTATGGCTAATATACTGTACAAATGATTCAAAATCAGATTTGGGAGAATTCCTGTTTCTTCCAACTACATATTATCTATTTACATCTAGGAGAAAGTTTTGTTAAGAAATTGAAGAGCTTTCATTCTAGGAAAGGACAAAATTACCCTCATTCTTATTATCCACACATCTCACATGTGGGTAAACAAAACACCTCCCACTTGCCTGTATTTGCACATGAGCCCAGTTACCTTCAGACCTGCCAACCTGCTGCTGTGAAGCATTACTATTTATCTAAGGGAGAGCCAAGATCTTGGCAATGCTAAACAAACAAGCTGTGATCCAGTCTTTGCTTAAGAAACCAGTTCTACAGATGTTAGTGTCCTTGCTAACTACTGTCTGCTCTCTTTCCCCTTTTGGGGGAAGGTCTGAAAGGAGTATCAGACCAACTTCAACAACATCTAACAACCTCAGATTTCTTGAACCCATCCATACTATTGCTCACTAAATACTGTTGATGCAAATCAGGGGTCTAGAACACATGAATGGAATTGCCTTTAAATGAGTCTGCTTATTCCCTATAAAGAGAGGGAGGCTGGTGTTGTACAGTTGCTCCTCCTAACAAAAGGGCCTCAGGTGTGGAGTGGGGCAACTCTATCCCGCCTTTCATTTTTTATCAGAGTCTTTACTCATTGCTGTGATAGTGAGGTGACATGAGCTAGAGTATCAGCAATGTGCTTATGAGCCTCAACTCTTTAATCTCCCTTTCATTTGACTAAGATGTAGATGTCTCCACATTCTCCTGGTGTCTGATTGAGATTGGATCACAGATGAAAGCCAGTTGTTTTACAATCCAACTAGATAAGAAAGATATGATGCTGACTTGTATAGGGAAGTATTCCAGGGTTCAGCAAAGGGTATAGCTGCATCCAAGGTGTTTACCTGCAGATCACCACATTGGTTCACAATTGGGAGACCTTACAAAAGCCTTTGTTGCTTCCTGGATTCTGAGATTGCATTAGTGAGCAAATCCACTGTTTTGTTATACCTTCACAGTGCCGACCAAACTCCATTTGTATGCACCTTTGTTATCTCTAGGCTAGGCTAATGCAACATGCCCTACCTGGATTGGCCTGGTTAGTGCAGAATATGACTGTCCTGGTCCACTCAGAAGACTGTGAGTGAGAACATATTACTTCCTGTGCTCCACACTCTGCACCAATGTCTGTGTGCCCAAATCACCATGAAAGATATGCATAAATCATGTAATAATAATAAAATAGTTATTCTGAGAAGTTAGAAGACATAGGAGTAAATTCAGCCTTAAGCTATGCCCTGCAGCAATCTGGTGGGGGAAAATAATCACCCATTAATAGAAGGTACTATATAGGGGAAATAAAATCAAACTTCTGGTGCAAGAGATCCTAGTGAAAATCCCAAGTTGTAGGAAAAATAATGCGGTGTTAATCTGCAGTATATAAATTAACTTCCATCCCTCCTCTGTGTGGAGTAAAAACTTTGGTTTTGGGTGGTAGGATGTAATTGGGTACATTTTTAAATGAATTTTTAAAAACAGTTGTGAGATGTTTACAGAGTTAAATTGGGTGCACACATTTTATTCAGCATCTCCTTTAAAGTCCCTTTCAGGAACATCTCAGTTAAATTAGTAAAATAGAATGTGGTAACTGTGCTGACTACCTGGCTGTCCATTTATTATCTTGTCACTGACAGTATGAATTAGACACCTTTGTAGAACAAATCAAAAGAGAAATTTATACTGTTAGTTACTCCTTTATAAGTAGCCTAATTGCTTAGTAAAGCAATGTTATCAAAGTTGTCCTTAGGCTGACTCATTGCTAGTATTTCTCATTTGTTTAATGAAAGATTTGCACCAGCTGCCAGTGTTAGTTAGAAAAACAAGCCTCTTGGAAAGTTTAAAATACTATAATAAATATTTCGGAAGGACATTACAGCAAAAGAAGTTAGACTTTTGGGTATTTTTAGTAATTAGTCATGGACAGGTCACGGGCAGTAAACAAAAATTCACAGCCTGTGACCTGTCCATGACTTATACTATAAATACCCCTGACTAAATCTTGGGGAGGCCACTGCAGGGTGGCGCCGCTCTGGGATGGACACGGCTGCAGGGGAAGGACACCCCAAGGGGCCACTTCTCCAGCCACCCCGGGGACCACTGTCCAGGGCCAGCAACAACTGCTACAGCAGGCTGCAGGGCTGCATGAGCGGCTGGCTGCAGAGCTGCTCCAGCAGCGGCTGGTGTGGCTGTCCCCAGGGCCACCTGAGCAGGTAGCCCCTGAGCCAGCTGCTTGGGCATCGCTGGGGTCAGCCACACTGGCTGCTGCGGAAGTCACAGAGGTCTCAGAAAGTCACGCAATCCATGACTTCTACAATCTCCATGACAGACACAGAGCCCTATCAATGATTACAAAATGTAGGTGATTTGCCCACTTAAACTATAGCTGTCAAAAACATTACAGTATTGAATCATTTAAGCCCCCCAAAACCTTACATTATGGTGATGAATCCAAGAATAAACTGCTCCAAGATGGCGTGCCCAGTGAACTCAAACGAATTTATTCATAGCAGACTTTATCCCCATGCAGTGGTAGTAAACACAATTCTTTTTGTTTAAAAGAAAGTGGAAAACATTGCTATTTTTTTAAGGTCGTGAATTTTATTTGTAACTTTTTCTCATATAGCACCTTAAAAGTTAGATATAAAAAGTACATAAGAAATTGTATTGTATTAAATACCCTAGAGAACTTGTAGGAAAAGGAAGTAGAAAATAGAGGGATTGGATGTCATTGATAGGGAGTTGGGAGGAGTCAAAGTTCCCCAGCTGTAAAATGGGGATAAATGAGTGGATTTTCAAAAACACCTAAGGGTTAGGGCCCAGATCCTCAAAGGGATTTCAAAATTCCTTTGAAGGTCTGGGACTTAGTTATTGCAATGTCTAACTTGTACATACCTAGCCACCCAATGCAATCCACAGCCCCAGGCTAGGTAGTTAGGCCCCTTATACAATGCCTGGGAGAGTTAGATACCTAAGAATGCAATCCACAAAACCTGGCATGCTGATCGGGTAGCTGCATAATCTAGCCAAAGGAAAATGCTGAGGACAGTGGTATGGCTTAAATCCCTCTCCTCTTGAGACGTTAGGCATCTATATCTGGGCTGGAAAGAGGCACTTATCTCTGCTTGGGATTCTCACACATTCTCTACAGAAAGAAAAGGAGTACTTGTGGCACCTTAGACATTAACAAATTTATTTGAGCATAAGCGTTCGTGAGCTACAGCTCACTTCATCAAATGCATCTTCCACTGAATGCATCCGATGAAGTGAGCTGTAGCTCACGAAAGCTTATGCTCAAATAAATTTTGTTAGTCTCTAAGGTGCCACAAGTACTCCTTTTTCTTTTTGCAAATACAGACTTAACACGGCTGCTACTCTGAAACCTGTCATTCTCTACAGAGTTATTCTCAGTCTCTCTGACCCAATGTATATTTATTTACAAACAATGGAACAACTTCAACAAAAGGCCCTGAGAGAGCCCTATACCAAAATATCCCATGGTCCAGTGGTAACAGCACTCACCAGAGAGGTAGGAAACCCAAATTCAAATCCCATGAGGCAGAGGAGGGAATGTAACTAGTCACATCCTGGCAAGTACCTTAACCAATGGACTAAAGGGTATAACGCAGGCCACTGGCTTTCCAGGCTTTGTATGTGTATAAGAGTGCTCTGAGAAGTTCTACTGGATTGGGTTCACAGAAAGATAGGCAGAGGAAGCCCTTGTTTGAGGATCCCACTGGGGCTTAGGCAAGAGATAGGAGCCCAGCTGCCTAGACTGAGGCAATTGTGTGCATATTCACTGGTGGAAACCTAGGTGCCTTGGGAGTTAAATGACGAAAACTTAGCTGCCTAGGGACTTTAGGTGGCTCCAGGGTTAGGCAGCAGCTGAGCAGAGGTTTTAAGGATCTCAATTGCACCTAATGTTGGACTTAGGTACCTAAAGTGGCAGTTAGGCACCTAAATCCTTTTGTGAATCTAGCCCTAAATGACTTAGGAGCAAAAGTCAACATTGACTTTCAATGGGACTTTTTTCCCCTAAGGCACTTCTGAAAATCCTTTCTGGCCATTGTGATGTGAGGATTAATTGGTGAATACTTATTAAGGACTCTGAATTTTTAAAAAAGGCCATGTAATTGCTAAATATTGTTATCTGTTATAAAATCAACACACTGAATGGTTTAGCTCTATCTGTTCAACACAACATCAGTGGACAATATAACTAGAAAAGTGGTGCCCTCAACCTAAACAATATCTGCCAATAATGTTGTGAGGCTTTGAAACTTGAGAGTGGCAGTATGTGGGAAAGTAGTGATGGGTACTCAGACCCACTCCATCCTCCGTATATTTGTCAAGGATAGTTTCCATTTCTGCATAGTTCCAACTTAGTATCTCATAGAGTTCATGTTCCTGTCTTCTACCCTTTTTACTCAGTCACAATGATTAATAATCGTAATAAATAAAGAGTACTATGTGATAATTAATGCTTTCCAGTTTGCTGAAAGTGTTATGTTTTCTGACATTGACAGAGTGCTCACCCAGTCACTTCAAGTGCCGTTCTGGGAGGTGTGTCTTGGCCTCCAGAAGATGTGATGGCCAGGCTGACTGTGAAGACGATAGTGACGAGGACAACTGTGGTAAAAAAACGAAATGAGTGCAGTTGATTGAATGGAAAGCTGCTGGAGTATCAGAGTACATAACAGTTGCTCTCCATCATTTTGTTCAGCCCACAGTCTGAAAGTTCAAAAGATAAGCCCTTTTTCCTCAAGAAAAAGCTGTGAAATGTATTTGAAGATTGAATTTTTAATGATTGGTTGTCAAATTAGTGCAGGCCACATCCTGCTTGCTGAATATCAACATCATTTGTGACATTGAAAGTGTGGGAGCCCTGGTAAGCCAACTTTCAGACTGTTTGAATATTAGTTTATCATTTAGGAGGAAATCTTTAGTTGTGCAGGCTCAATTCCCCATTGTATTGCTCTCTTGATACTGATGGAGTTATACTGGGATAAAAAAGGAATGAATGCTGACAATCAGGCCCTGAATATTCAATTACAATTTTAAATGTTTACATGTCAACATTCTTTTTATGATGTGTTGAACACAGGCTGGAGACCTTATTGTAGTCTAGTTTCCCTTACTGCAATGGGCTCCAACACTGGAAGCGTCAGGAATGATGTCAGTTTTCAGCTGTGAGCCTCCAGCAGTAGGCTCAAGAATATCACATGTAACTACAAACTTTATTTTCAGTTTCATTCCAAAGTTCTTTCATGGTGAAAAGCCACTCTTACCATTTAAATGTAGAGAAACTGCTTTGGCTGAGCAACAATGAGCAAATCCCCTGGAAAACAATTCTAGTTAATTAACAATTGTTTTGGTTGCCCTTCCTTCAAAATTATTGTCATTGACACTTGCTTTTAACTCCCAAGAACACTAATAGCGAACTATCTTTTAGACTCATTTTATACTCCTTGACTTTAAGGTCTGAAATATTGCTTTGATACATAAAACAAATTTCTTAAGTAGATCTCTCTCTTTTTAGTCTAGACAAAATGTCGCTAGCAATCAACGGAATTCTTATCAGCTTCTATAAATATGGAAGGCTGCATCTGCTAGAAAATTACAGCTGTCAGAGTGACATTTCATTGACCACGGGTAATGTTGTTACTGAAGAACAGCCAGTGCTTTTAGAGCTCTAGAAGTTGCTGTCCCTAGCTCATTCATATTCTTTGTGTGTAGGACAAACTCAGAGATCATTGAACTTTCCCTGTGTAAATGGCTAGCTCAGAATATATTGGATTTAGTTTTTTAAGAAAAGAACACACTGATTTTTGTACCATTAGTTCACCAAGCTGTATTTAAAGAATGTATATTTTAGATGCCATAAACAGTAGGCATAGTAGCGGATACTGTATTAGGACAACCAGACTGACTATGTCCGTTGATGTCCTGTGACAAAATCTGCACATCACAGGATGAAGGGGGCCATTTACAGTTCCCTCATTCTCAAGCTGCCCTGGCTCAAGTGTAAGTTAGAACAGCCCTTAGGCTGCGCGTAAGAGTCCATCTGCAAATTTAAAATTGGCAGAACAGAGCTGTGCTCAGTGCCAGCTGTGCCCTCTCCCTTTGTGCCCTTCCTTGCTCTGACATGCCCTCTGTGGTTGGATGGGTTGCTTGGTTGTCTTAGGAGCCAGCTCTGTCAGCTTTTGCTCTAGCTCTGAGAGTTTCATTACTCCACTGGGGATAGCAAGTAGATAGCAGAAAGGTGGCAAACAGGTGTATTGTGAATGTGAAGGAGCGTAACCTTCAAAATCAGCATTTTGTCTTCTACAGTTTGCTGCAGCTCTAGTTCTCACTGTAGTATTTTAGCTGGGGTCAAAAAGTCCTGGCATTTAATTTTAAGGACTCGAGTAATAAGAATTGACAATGAATGTACCAGTGACAATGAGTTAACACATAACTTTAAGGAGAACAAAGGTGAGATAGTGCGTGAATCCCCTTCTCCCATCAAAAACAGGATTTGACATGGGAATTGTATAAATACAGACATGTTTTCCATAAAACATTAAGAAATTCATGTTATAACAAAATCCTTATTCTACAGATGCTAATCAAAAACGACACATTTGGCATGCAGAATAGAACTCACAATCTTCTGCTGCAAAAATAGTTTGTATGTCCATGGCTGGAGTCATTGAAATATACACACTGAACTTCTGTTCTAACGGGTGCCTCTGTTCCATTCAAAGATAAACAATGTTAATGCATTTATGTAGTGTCCTCAGGAGTCATAGGACACTTGACAGTAAAACGTTGTAAACATTTTAAAAGTAATCAAGGGCAACAGTGAACAAATATTTAGTTGGTGGTAAATGGTTAGTCAGACTGATGCATAACTTTGGTCCTGTCTAACAGTAAGTGCATGAGAAGTTGGGGTGTAAACTTACAAAGCACTAGTGGGTTGTATACTAGCTGTCCATGTGGACTCTGCTACGCTGCACTAAAAGTTCCTTAGTGTGCATTGACTTACTCCCATTTCAAAGTGGAGTAGATCAAAGTGCTCTACGGAATTTTTATTGTGCAGCAGCAGGGTCCCACACAGTTACCACACAGCACTCTAGTGCACGGTAGGTTTACGGCCCAGCTTGACATGCACTAACTGTTTGTCCAGACTTGCCCTTAGATTCTTAGGCTAAAGTCACCTATTCTATTCAGGTTCTTAGATCTCCCCTCACCATCATACTGTCTGAGTACCTTCCAAAAGTACATTAAGCAATGTGACTAACATTCACCTCCCTTTTCCCCCTCAGTGGGAAAATTAGCATTCAATGTATGGCAGCTATGCTATATGTATTTATTAGGAAGGCATGGTCAAAGAGCTGCACCTTGTATTTGGAATGGAAAGTGGTGATATTTGAGATGGTTATTAGAACCTGTGAGAGTTCATTTCGCAGCCTTGCACTGGCACCCAAGAAAGCTCTAATCACTGCACAGATGAGCTTTATCCTTGCAGTGGATAACTCTATTGTCCCGAGGAGCAGGGCAGGGACAGGAGAGATCACCGATGTGGGTCTGTGCATTGAGTAGCCACATACCAACCATAGGCCCAATCCTGGAGTTTCAGGCAATCTTTTAGGTCTCCTGCGCCTAGACCATTAAGTGCCTTTAAAATGAAGACAAAGACTCTGAATTTGACCTTGAACATATTCCTGAGATACAAAAGCCCTGTACGGGACAGGGATGCATAAGCTATCCCTCCTCTGGTACAGGGAAGTGTAACTCACACACATGTGTCCTAACCTGGACTTCTGTAACTTAGAAGGGAATTCAACCAGAGGAAGGGCATGCAGGAATCTCACAAAATCGACTTCTGAGATATTGGCACCTTCAACCCAAATGTTAGCTCTGATTTTTGGGATAGAATCTGTAACCTAAACTGAGCAAAACACAGAGCATGATAACCTGGCTCTCACCATTGCCTCCTTGGCCCATCTGGAATCATTTCAACAATTGATAACTGTCAGCACCAAGGTGTTTAAATATGAGAAAATGAAAATAAATTAATAATGCCTCATTCTTGTTGTCATGAACTGGAACATGGGTGGTCAGGTCTAGTGGGGCTGGAATGGACTGGCCAGGACAGGAGCAAGGCTGGGAACAAGGCAGGAGCAAGGCTGGAGTGAGACTAGGAGCAGGGCGGGCAGATGTGGATGCGTGCATTGAGGAGCCAGTGATCATTTGTTGCTGTGGGACTTAAAAGTAGACTTGCGGACTTCCTCAGCCAGTCAGGCAAGTGGCCTATCAGGTGGACCTGCTGTTGCTCACCTGTGCTCATAGGCTGCCTGGAGACTGGACAAGATACAGCTGCAAGTTCTCATTCCTGAAACTTGTTCATCATAGTATTGCTTATTCTCGCCCAGTAATGCATGACCTCTCAGGAAGGCCAATTATTCCTCTGTGTACAACTCATAACAGTTCTAATGTGGCTTATTAAATAAGATGTAAATGAAGTGGAGTACTATGTGCATTCAGTATACTACATTACAATTACTGATGGAGGAACCCAAACAAATTATTTCTATAGTCATGTGAGCTGACTTTTCTCGCACTCACAGTCATAAACGTGTTCACCTTGGAAATAGACCCTGTGTAAGCTACATTTCCTTTTGCTAACTTAGTAACTGCTATCCTTTGCTGAACTAGTGCACTACATGAGCTCCAGCCCCAGGAAAAGTTTAATAGTACTATACTGTCCAAGCCACTTGTACCGTAGTGAACTCACAGAACAGAGGTTTGTTTATTTTTTGTTTTGATCACATGGGCCAGTCACCTGAATCTGACCTTGGATTAAGTTTTAAGTATAAAAGCCAATGTGATCATCTATAGAATGGATTAAACAAGGCAGCCACAACTCCATCTATTTCAAATAAATATTAGTAGAGTAAAATCAAGAGAATTCTATTTATCATGTATTATTGTGTCCTCCTGTGTTACTGTTGTGTCAGTGATGCATGAGGACATTTCTTCGTCAAAGTGAACTGTTTCCAAACTCTGATGTTACAATGAGATGCTTTAATAATTATTTACAGAAAACTGTAAAGGTAAAATTGGAAAGCTAGATGTTTTATGAACCTACATTATGCCATTTTTAATTTCCTCCATTTGACAAACTAGGAACCTACTATCAAAAAACTCTGACCCAGTTTTACAAGAGTTCATCTTGATTTTTTTATGAAGCCAGTGCAACTGATTAATGTCACTTGGAGGAGACAATGGCTGTGTTAGCTGCATAATAATGAATTTTCAGGTAGATGCATATAGTTGGCAAGGGTGAATCTGTGTAACCACTCGATGCAGTGGTACAATATTAGATTACTGCAAACAAGGAAACATTGTACTTATGCCCAATATGGCTAGCTCCTCTCCACCTCTCAGTCTGTTCTCTGCCTCTTTTTACATCAATATTGCAAGAAAAAATATTCCATGGTATTTAATGGAGATTACTAAAAGAAACAAGTTCACAGTATTTCCATTTTTGAAAGACGAGTATGCTAAATGTTGATATTTTGAACATAGCCCCTTTACTTTTAAATTAAATTGTGCCACATCCAGGATGAGAACTATTCACATATCCTTAGTAATGTATATCAGAAATAGTTTGGTAGGGATGTTTTCCTGAGTTAGGACCTAACTTGATGGATATAGTGTAAGCAAAGGATAAGGTAAGTGTAATTGGTCAGAAAGAACAATGGAATATTGTATATTTCGTGTTCATTTGAATAAGTGTTTATTTTGACAATATTGCTTCTATTCCCTCATCAGTAATTATTTTTGATACTTTTTAAAATATACATTGAAAATTGAACATACCTTGAATTTTTCAGAAACATTAAGGAAAAAACCACCTTTTTGAGATCTGATATTGTAAGTAGATCTGCGGCAACATTCAAAACTTCATGAATTCGTGTAGATTTCAGCAGGTGTTTTTGGTAAATGTGAAAAAAGAAAAATGTTTGGAAATGTCAAAGTGATTTGTTTTGACATCAAAATGGAACATTTAGATTTTTGGGGTCTAGATGCAGAAGGAGATTCAGGCACCATTCACAGAACAGGAGGAGGAGGTGGTCTCCTTATAGCTTTTAGCTCAGTGGTTACAGCACTCATCTGGGAGACCCAAGTTTGAATTACTACTCTGGAGCGGGGACTTGAACCCTGGTCTCCTGGGAGTGCCCATACTACCCAGCTAAATGGTATTCTGGAGTAACTCTCTCTCTCTCAGATTTTAGAGTAACAGCCGTGTTAGTCTGTATTCGCAAAAAGAAAAGGAGTACTTGTGGCACCTTAGAGACTAACCAATTTATTTGAGCATAATCTTTCGTGAGCTACAGCTCACTTCATCGGATGCATCCGATGAAGTGAGCTGTAGCTCATGGAAACTTATGCTCAAATAAATTGGTTAGTCTCTAAGGTGCCACAAGTACTCCTTTTCTCTTTCTCAGTTTATCCTGTTGAGTCTTTTCTACTTTGTATAAAATTCTTGAAGAGTCATTGGAGCATGAACCAGAACCCAAGGGTTCCCCATCCCAGCTGAGTGCCCTAACCACTGGGTTACAGAGTCAGTCTCACTTGCTTTCTCTTTTTGACCCAATGACAATTCAAGTTTCAGGTGGAACAAAATGTTTAGTTTCACCTGAAACCATTTTTTTCCAACTTTTTAATTCACCTAAAATTTTGAAAAATTTGTTTCAATTTGACCTGAACCAGTTTTTTTCCTTGTTTCTCAGAACTACAAGCTAACTGAAAAATCAGCCATTCACACAGCTCTAATTGCAAGTAAATGTTAAAATGGAATATCTCAAAGCTCTTGTTCTCTGTGTCCAGGTTGTAGAGAAAGGGGACTTTGGGAATGTCCATCGAACAAGCTGTGTATCCAGCATGCCATGATCTGTGACGGCTTTCCGGATTGTCCTGACAAGGTGGATGAAAAGAACTGCTGTAAGTGCTTAACCAGGGTGACGGTCAGGACTGAATCTAGAATTTTGGGGGCACTGGACAAACTGTAGAAGCAGTCCCCTAAAGGCATAATGGCCCCACCCCTCCCCTTAGCTCCCTATCATTCGCCTTGTTGCTCCAAGTTCTCCCTCTCCATCCTATAACCTCTCTCCTTGGTTCCACTTCTCACTGCTGTGGCTCCATATCTCCACCTCGTCCTGTCTCTCCTTGCCTGTTCTCTTTCTGTTTGTGTCCACTTGGCTGCTATTTTTTATTTGTAGCTCCTTGGCTCCTGTCTCTTCCTCTAGGTTCCTTGACTCCCTTTCGTATAACCTATGGCTGCTTGGATCTTCTTTACTCCCACTTGTCTTACCAAATCCCGGGACTTTTTGGCTTTTGTTCCTCCCCCTGCTCCCTTTGCTCCTTTCTTCCCATGTTTCCATTGTCTCTTCCTTCTCACCGTATCCAAGGTGGCAATGAGTGCCAGCGGAATACAAGTTTCAGAGTAACAGCCGTGTTAGTCTGTATTCGCAAAAAGAAAAGGAGTACTTGTGGCACCTTAGAGACTAACCAATTTATTTGAGCATAAGCTTTCGTGAGCTACATCTCACTTCATTGGATGCATACTGCGGAAGTGAAGAAACAGACCGACAGAGCCAGAAGAGGAATACAAGTGTATCCCATGCAGTGCCAACAAGAGTGTAGGGATACCCCAACGATCCCCACTGAGGCCTGGGTTATGGTTCTATACCTGCAACCACTAAGAAATTCCTCCTTCCTTCGGCTGATAGCTAGAAACAGACACGAGTTCCTTTTCACAGTACACAGTTTATCAGTGGGATGGGAAGAGGAGGAGGAGGAGGAGCTACTGAGTGGCAGCTGCTGTACGAGCTTCCATCTTGTTGCTTATATTTTCAGTGTGTATGTGAAGTCAGAAGTGGAGGTTGGGAAATGCTTTTGGCTGCAATTTAATGTATAGACGATTCTCTGTTTCATCTGCTTTTAATCAAACCGAGTTCTGTGGTTTCATCTTCTGCCATCTGATCTGCCAAAGAGAGGAATGGTATCTGTTAGAGCTGATTGAAAATCTGAATGTCTGTCCCCCAGGAAATTCGGATATTTCAGCATTTGTTTTCATCCTGATTGTGGAAAACACATTTTCAGTTGAAAAAACATGTTGATGTATAATTCCTGACCAGCTCTGATGCTTGTTGGAAGGGGCAGATGCTTAGAGAGGCAGTGTCTGCACCATCTGTGTAGGGTAAATGCAGTATTTGCAGTATCTGTGTAGGGTAAATGCAGTTTTGCCATACAGAATGCAGCTGCTCTTGTCTAGAAGAGCACATAGCATCAGTGCTCAAATCTCTTTTTGGCTTCCTGCATGCTTTCAGGTGCAAGTATTGTCTGATTTATTGATGGTGGATTAATCATATTGATTACTTAAGAATTCCCAATTAACAACTTAACACACTGATGTTTGATAGGCTCTTGTCCAAAGATCAGATCCAGTATTATGAGGATTATTGTTCATTTGGGAACCCTGACATGCACGGTTGGAAAAGATCTTTTGCTCTTTTAAGATTTGTATTACTAAAGTTAGTTAACACACAAATGTTCCAGTCCAGATGACATTATTGCATTATTCGTACTAATTTGACATCCAGTATCATCTCATACACATACTCACAACTATTCTTCTGGAGACCTAGAATTACTGAGACAGGACCCCTGTGGACCACCAGCTGTCTTCTCTCTGACTTGCATAATGATTAAGGCTATGTTTTAGTCACTGATATTTTTAGTAAAAGTCATGGACAGGTCATGGGCCATAAAGAAAAATTCATGGGCCCGGGACCTGTCCGGGACTTTTACTAAAAATGCCCGCCCTGACTAAACCTTGGGTGGGGGGCTGTGGGTGCTCTGTGGGGGGAGGTCCGGGGGTACCACAGGTGCAGCTGCTGCAGAAGTCACAGAGGTCATGAAAAGTCATGGAATCCGAGACTTTCGTGGCCTCCGTGACAGACTTGCAGCCTTAATAATGACTGCTGGATTGAGGTTTTGTCAGCCTACTTCATGGTCAGACCTATTGTAAGTTTGATGACTGTCATGAATATTCCTAAGAGTGTTCAGCATCCTTTGTCCATAACTAACTGTTTTACCTTAATAATGTTGGGGTGTCCTTTTTCTAATTTATGGACTAGTATATTAATTATATCAAACTCATTAGTGTATATGTCAATTGGTTACTATAACAATTCTTTGATTAAGCATCTGCTGATGTGCCTGTCACAAAATACTCCATACTGGCATCAACTGACTTTTTGCAGTTTCTCATCAGCATTCTGCAAAATTTCAGCAAAATTATTTATTGCAAAATTATGTTTTATGCCATTTTATGACCTAGCGTCACTGCTAACGTATGGTAAGCTAAACAGTTTACTTTTGCCAAAGTTCATATCCTTATGTTAACTGCTTAAGTTACTATTTTACAGGTTTAGGCCTGTAGTCTTCTTGCATTTCTCTCTTATATCTTGTTTTAACGCATATAAGCTAGTTTTGAACTCAGCGTAACCCATAAGCTAATGCACAGATTACACAAGTCAAGATGTCTCTAAAGCTCTGAATGTTTTGAGATGTGAATAACTGAGAGCAACTTACATTTACACAATAAACTGCAGCTTTTCAGGTCAGCTGGGATACTGTACTTATGCTACTTATATGGTTCCCATAACTGTAGAATGATGTCTCACAATCTTTAATGTACTTTTCCTCAAAATGCCCCTGTGAGATACGGAGGTACTATTATCCTCATTTTACAGACAGGAACTGAGGAACAGAGAGACTAAGTGACTTGCCAAAGGTCACATAAGAAGTATGTGACCTCAAGAAACTGAATCTGGGTCTCCTGAGTCCCAGGCTAGCACACTAACCATTGCACCATCCTTCCTGTCTACTCTTGCTGTCAGTCCTGGGGATGAATTATTCAGGAATGGCAGTAGAGCTTCTCAGCTGAGGGCTCTCTACCTCTGGAATTTTCTCCCCCTTCTCAGCTGAGGGCTCTCTACCTCTGGAATTCGTTCCCCTTGGAGGCCTTCCAGAGCCAGAGTTAGGGAGCTTCAGGGCATGATGTGAGGCGTGGTTGTTTGGTTTAGCTTTTTCTTGATTTTGTACATGCATGTGCGTGCGTGTGTGTGTTCTTGTTTTTCTGGGTTTACATCCTTTGTTCCTGCCCTGAAGACACATGGCTGTTAATGTCACAGTATGTCACAGCAGACAGTATCAGTTTACATTGTTTTATGGTTTTCATTGTGGATTGTTTGATGTATGATAAGATGGGTCTTTTAGTGTTGTAAATAAATGCCTGACCTGTACAGTAATACACTCTATAAACTAATAAGACATATAAAAAAATTAGTGAGAACTAAGGGCCAGAGTCACTAAAGCTACTGCATGATGGTGCTAATTATACTTCTTTGTGTCAGCCTGCACTGGTGCCCCAGTGGGAAAGCCTGATAAAGTGGGGCTGGTAATGTTGCATGACTGCCCTTCCTGGGGATTTTGCGATGGCATCGGGTAGCTGTAAAATCCTATGGGGACTGTACGTGAGCACAAACTGACATAAAAATGATCTTGTGGATACTGGACTGGGAATCAGGAGTACTGAGTTCAGGTCCTGGCTCTGTCACAAGCTACCTATGTGACCTTGAGCAAGCCACTCCATGCTTCAGTTTCCCACCTCTGAAATGACGATGACAGTACTTCTGAATTTTAGGTATCTTAGGCCTTGTCTACACTACGAAATTAGGTTGAATTTATAGCAGTCGGTTTTGTAGAAAGCGTTTTTATACAGTTGATTGTGTATGTCCCCACACAAATGCTTTAGGTGCATGTAGTCGGCGGAGTGTGTCCACAGTACTGAGGCAACCGTCGACTTCCGGAGCGTTGCACTGTGGGTAGCTACCCCACAGTTCCCGCAGTCTCCGCAACCCATTTGAATTCTGGGTAGAAATCCCAGTGCCTGATGGGGCTAAAACATTGTCGCGGGTGGTTCTGGGTACATATCATCAGGCCCCCCTTCTCTCCCTCCCTCCGTGAAAGCAAGGGCAGACAATCTTGCGCCTTTTTTCTTGAGTTACCTGTGCAGACGCCATACCACGGCAAGCATGGAGTCTGCTCAGCTGACTGTCACCATATGTCTCCTGGGTGCTGGCAGACGCGGTACTGCATTGCTACACAGCAGCAGTTAATTGCCTTTTGGCAGCAGACAGTGCAGTATGACTGGTAACTGTCATCAACGTAGTCCTGGGTGCTCTTTTAATCGGGTGCCTGGGCAAACATGGGAATGACTCAGCCAGGTCATTTCCCTTTTAAGTTTCGTCTCATGGCAATTCAGTCCTACCGGCAGTGCGCTGTCTTTTAATCTGCAGCCAGCAGAAGACGATGGCCAGCAGTCATACTGCACCGTCTTCTGCCGAGCACCCAGGTGATGACGATGGCTAGCGGTCGTACTGCACAGTCTGCTGCCAGCAAGATGTATAAAGGTAGATGAAGTGGATCAAAACAAGAAATAGACCAGATTTATTTTGTATTCATTTTCTCCTCCCTCCCTCTGTGAAATCAACGGCCTGCTAAACCCAGTTTTGAGTTCTATCCTTGAGGGGGCCATTCTGTTTCTCGCAAAGCCACCCCCTTTGTTGATTTTAATTCCCTGTGAGCCAACCCTGTACGCCATGTTGTCCGTCGCCCCTCCCTCCGCCAGAACAACGGCAAACAATCGTTTCACACCCTTTTCCCTGGATTGCTCGAGCAGGAGCAGACACCATAGCACAGCAGGCATGGAGCCCATTCAGCTCACCACAGCAGTTATGACCATTGTAAACACCTCGTGCATTATCATGCAGTGTATGCAGAACCAGCACCTGAAAAACCAGACGAGGAGGCGACGGCAGCGCGGTGATGAGGACATGAACACACTTTTCTCTAAAACGGCGTTCCCCCACAATTTGGAGATCATGGTGTTAATGGGGCAGGCTCATGCTGTGGAACGACGATTCTGGGCCTGGGAAACAAGCACAGAGTGGTGGGACCGCATAGTGTTGCAGGTCTGGGACGATTCCCAGTGGCTCCAAAACTTTCGCATGCGTAAGGGCACTTTCATGGAACTTTGTGACTTGCTTTCCCCTGCCCTGAAGCACAAGAATACCAAGATGAGAACAGCCGTCACAGTTCACAAGCGAGTGGCAATAGCCATGTGGAAGCTTGCAATGCCAGACAGCTACCGGTCAGTCGGGAATCAATTTGGAGTGGGCAGATCTACTGTGGGGGTTGCTGTGATGCAAGAAGCCAACGCGATCACTGAGCTGCTGCTATCAAGGGTAGTGACTCTGGGAAATGTGCAGGTCATAGTGGATGGCTTTGCTGCAATGGGATTCCCTAACTGTGGTCGCTGAATACATGCAGCCAGACACCAGAGCAGTTAGAAGAGCACAGCAGGAAGCGGTGCGCATCAGAGAAGCTTTGAAAACCAGTTTCATGACTGGCCAGGGTACTGTGTGACACTTCTGTTTGTTTCTCCTTGATGAAAACCCGCCCCCTTGGTTGACTCTAATTCCCTGTAAGTCACCCGCCCTCCCGCCTTTGATCACATCTTGCTTGCAAAGGAAATACAGTCACTATCATTTAAAAAATATGTATTCTTTATTAATTGATTATAAAAATAGGGAAAGGTAGCCCGGGTGGGGTGTGGGAGGAGGGTAGGAGGGAAGGAAAAGGTCACTTTAAAACTTGTTGAATGCCAGCCTTCTGTTGCTTGGGCTATCCACTGGGGAGGAGAGGTTGGGTGCCTGGAGCCTTCCACCCCGCGTTCTTGGGTGTCTGGGTGAGGAGGCTATGGAACTTGGGGAGGAGGGAGGGCGGTTAAGCAGCAACTGCAGCGGCAGTCTGTGATCCTGCTGCCATTCATGAACCTCCACCAGATGCTGGAGCATGTCTGTTTGATCCCGCAGTATCCCCAGCGTTTCCTCATGCCTCCTCTGATCTTCCTGCTGCCACCTCTCCTCACGTTCATCAGCCACTGTCCTGTACTCTGCTATTTTGACAGGTTTCAGAGTAACAGCCGTGTTAGTCTGTATTCGCAAAAAGAAAAGGAGTCCTTGTGGCACCTTAGAGACTATTGTGTCCCTCCACATAGCTCTGTCAGTGCTGGACAACTGCATGAGCTCAGAGAACATCTCGTCGCGTGTGCGTTTTTTTTCACTGCCTTATCTGAGATAGCTTCTGGGATGGAGGAGGGAGGCTTGAAACATTTGCAGCTGCTGGAGGAAAAAAAGGGAGTGAAGTATTTAAAAAGATACATTTTACAGAACAATGGCTATACTCTTTCACAGTGAACAACACTATTCACATTACATAGCACATGTGATTTTGGTACAAGGTCACATTTTGCATCTTATATTGAGTGCCTGTGGCTTTGGTGTTAGAGATCACACACACAGGGCCGGGCAACAGAATTCGGCTTGTAGGCGGCCATGGTAAGCCACAGTCTTTTGGCTTCTGCAACCTTCATAACAGCAGCCCCCTCCTTTCCCATACCAAGCAAAGCCCGTTGGGTTGGCCATTTACTGCTGCAGTTTTCCTGTTAACGTGCAGCAGCAGAAACCAAACTAACCCCCTCCCCCCATCCAATTCTCTGGGATGATTGCTTTTCCCCTCCCCCCACCACCTGGCTGGTATCAGGGAAGTTCCCTGCTAGCCAAACGCTCAGCTCAGCATCAATGTCCCCCCACTCCCACCGTGTGGCTAACTGCAGGGAGGATTTATTTTCAGCCACAGGCAAACAGCCCAGTAGGAACGGCCACTTCTGAAAGTTCCCTTAATCAAATTCCCCTATTTCAACCTGGTTACCATGAATAATATCACTCTCCTGAGGATAAAGAGAGATAAAGAACAGATGTTGCTTGAATGCCAGCAAACACTGGGACCATACGCTGCCAGGCTTTGTCATGCAATGATACCAGATTACTTGCTACTTAGCATGGCGTGGTAAAGTGTCCTACTGTGGAGGACAGAATAAGGCTGCTCTCCCCAGAAACCTTCTGCAAAGGCTTTTAGAGTACCTCCAGGAGTACCTTCATGGAGATGTCCCTGGAAGATTTCCGCTCCATCCCCAGACATGTTAACAGACTTTTCCAATAGCAGTACTGGCCACAAATGCATCCCAAGTCCTCAGGGCTACTTAATCATTAAAAATACTTGCTTTTATAACATATATTATATTAAAAAAGGTACACTCACCAGAGGTCCTTTCTCCGGCTTCGTTGGGTTGGGAGGGTATTTCACTCAGGATGATAAAAAGATCCTGGCTGTCGGGGAAAACGGTGTGCTGTGTGCTCTCCCCAAGCTCGTCCTCCTCCTCATCTTCCCCATCTTCAAAATCCTCAGCCATGGTGGAGAGTATCCCATCCTCAGAGTCCACGGACAGGGGTGGGGTAGTGGTGGCGGCCCTCCCTAGAATTGCATGCAGCTCAGTGTAGAAGCGGCATTTCTGGGGTTCTGTCACGGAGCGTCCGTTTGATTCTTTGGTTTTCTGGTACGCTTGTCTGAGCTCCTTAAGTTTCACGCGGCACTGTGTTGCGTCCCTGATGTAGCATCTGTCCCTCATAGCCTCTGAGATTTTTTGGCATTTTGTCTTTTGGAACGTAGTTCTGATAGCACAGATTCCTCTCCCCATACAGCGATCAGATCCAGTACCTCCCGTTCGGTCCATGCTGGAGCTCTTTTTCGATTCTGGGACTGCATGGTCACCTGTGCTGATGAGCTCGCCTGGCCAAACAGGAAATGAGATTCAAAAGTTCCCGGGGCTTTTCCTGTACACCTGGCCAGTGCATCCTAGTTCAGAGTGCTGTCCAGAGCGGTCACAATGATTGCGCTGTGGGAGGCCAATACCTTCGAATTGCACCCACACTAACACTAATTCGAAACGGCAATGTCAATTTCAGCACTAATCCCCTCGTTGGGGAAGAGTACAGAAATCGGTTTTAAGAGCCCTTTATGTTGAAAAAATGGCTTTGTTGTGTGGATGGGTGCAGGGTTAATTCGGATTTAATGCTGCTAAATCCGACATAAACTCGTAGTGTAGACCAGGCCTTAGGGTAAAGGATGAATGTCTAATCAACACAGAATAACTATCTGGATTAGGATTAGTGCAGTCCAGCAAAAAGTGAGAAACAAAAGTTTCCATCTAAAGTTTGTGAGGGACTCCAATGCTATAGTGGTAGGATCATAGTTGAAACTTGGTAGGTAGGATGCACTGAATCATGTACCCTGGCCATGCTATTTCCAGACACTACTTCCCACCTTTGAGGTTTGCTGGCCTACCACGGATCCCCTCCAGCTGAGTCCTCCTCCCCACCCCGAACAGATTTTCTGCCTGCTGACTCTATCCCCCTGCTCCATAAACCTGCTCTGAACTTGTCCCTATGCCTTTACCCAATCATATCCTAGTGTGCATTTTTATGATAGCCATTTTTAAGATCATCATCTTAATATTTGTGTTTGTCTTGGCAGCATTTTGCAAGGCAGATGAGCTTGAATGTGCCAGTCATGATTGTGTGCCACGTGAAGTGTGGTGCGATGGGCATCTAGACTGCATGGACAACTCAGACGAATGGAACTGTGGTAAGTCTCATCTGTGCTACTGGATGGAAGTAATGTTGTGGATGGTAAATGTCATGAAATAGTTGAGTTTTTTTAACATTTTTCCAAAGTGGGGCTGGAAGAACTTGGACAAGGAGCCTGTTCCAGGAAAGCATGAAAGTCAGTACAAACTGTACAGTGGGCAAGGGAGCAAGAGAGAGGGTTAGATGACAAATGTGTGGATACTGCAAGGTGCAGGAGGAGATAAGATGAGAGAAGTGATGTTGACTGAATGGAAATGTGGAGAGCTTCTGAAGTGAGGAGTAGAGTCTTGAGACTGCTGTAAAAGAAGGCAGAGAGGCAATGAAGAAACTGAAGTATAGAAATGACCTGGGCAGAATGACTAGGGCTTTGATCCTGTACTCATTGAACTTCATGTCAGAATTCCCATTGACTTCAATGGTGCTGAGAAGAAAATAAGCCTGGCAGCTCCATTTTGAATGTACTGGAAGTGAGAAAGGGGACAGTCAGCAGAGAAATCTGGCTATTACCCACCTGCAGTACCAGCATCCATAAAAAGGCCTCATGCTTTTACGTGTTATTAAAATAAGAGTTCTCAAAGCATGGCTGTTTGAGTAAGAATTATGTGAGTCCCACATAAGCAATAGCAATATCTGAAGGAAGCAGGATGTGTGTGTGTGTTATGGTGTCCTGGCCCATATACCCGAACTCCACCAGACAGCAATTGGCTGCACTGTATATGTGATGCTATCTGAAGCTAATCTATTTCTCTGTGTGAAGGTAATACGGTACCACGAAGAAATCGGATGTTTTATGACATTTTTAGTGTAAAACAGAAAGATATCCTGTTGTTTAGAGAAACAAATATTCTTTATTCATACTGCTGAGAAAATACATTGTGCACACATCCATCAAAATTACTTAGGGAGTGGAGACAAAAAGTCCTATAAACATGAGTTAGAAGTATCGAGAAGGAGGAATCAAAGATTAATATATAATTTTCTTATAGAGAGGTAAAGGCAGTGTTGTATGAATGAAAAATGCTTAATAACTAAGTGAGTTCGGATGAATGAAATTCAAGAATAAGTGAGAAGTACAAAGTCTAAATAAAAACAATATGTATTTGGGGAAAAATGCACACAAAAAACCTTCTGTCAAGAGTTCCTGTCTCAAACTGTAGTACTATAGGGCACCTAAGTTTACCTCAGTGCATTTTTGGCCATTTGGAAGTTTTCTTGTGCAGGATCAAAACAAAGGCAGACATTAAGCCAATAAGCAGGTTGGGGAAAGAGATGATGATAATGGCAGAGGATGGTCTTTTTTGTGGTCAATAGCTATTGATTGTTCTTCATTTCTATAAACACACCTGATATAGTCATAATAGGAGCAATATAAATTTATCAAGGGCAAGATTCTGATACTGTTCTTATATTGAGTAGCACCTTATCCCACAAGTGATCTCATAGATTTCAGTTGGACTACTTGTGGAGTAAGGTACTACTCAGCATGAGTTAGGCTGTCAGTCTGGCCCCATATAAACAAATGATGAATTGAAGTGGTTCGGTTTGATCTAAACTTCAGGATGTCTCTCTTGTTTGTTATCTTACGTACTGTCTTGTCTAGGACTACCTAGAGTCTGATGGACACTGCTGCCTCCTTCTTGAATTAAATCTTCATAAAGTATAGAGGAGATAAAAAATAACTGGATCTTGCATTACTCAAAGACACTTTTGAAAGTATTCTTATATTTACAATGTAACAAACAGCATACCAACTAGCTGAAGAAATACTTAAGTTACTTTTCTTTTTCTTTGCAGTGACCCTATCTAAAAACACAAGCTCTTTGGCATTCCTGACTATTCACAGGTCAGCTACTGACTACCATGTTTGTGCTGATGATTGGCAAGAAAAGTTAAGCCAACTGGCCTGCAATCAAATGGGTTTAGGGTAAGGTCAGTAGTTTGTAGCATTGATGAATTTCCCAGGCTGATGGGGGCAGCAGAGTTAGTTGAGTCTATTGTGATTATTGTTAGTGTGACCTGCGTGAGATTAAATTTAGTACAAAAAGGGTTAGTAAAGGAAAGGGGTAATGGAATTCTATGAACTCTTGAAAGCAAACTCTCATTAAAATTCTGACACTTTATAAACACTACACAACTGTAATTAAAGGAGGTAGTTAAAAAGATAACCTTTCAGCCAGGTATTGGAAAGTAAATTGAATTTATAATTATTTTTGAAACTAATTATAGCTTTGAAATTTGATACTGTATTTGTTCCTAGCGACTAAAAAACAGTTTGCTTTATGAATCAGAAAGGAGAAACTGTGGTAATTTCAGTTTGTTCACTGGAGTTCTATAATTAGAATGTATCCATGAGAATTTTAAAAAGGGTTTTATCCGACACTCACCTCCCCAGTCAGAGCCCCTGTCATTTTCATTAAAAAGAAGGATGGATCCTTAAGGATGTGCATGGACTACTGTGCCCTAAATAAAATTACCATGCAAAAATTGCTACCCCTAATCCCAGTGCTCATAGACCAAGTAAGAATGGTCTGGTTAGTCACCAAGCTGGATGTGAGGAGCGCCTGTAATCTAGTCAGGGTCTGTCCAGGGGACTAACAGAAAACTGCATTTTGACTATGATAGGTGTTAGGGCCCATAATGAGAGCTCTCTGACCTACTGGTGAGAGTCAGGAGTAGGGTCAGGTCATGGTCACACCAAAGGTCAAAGGGGGACTCAGAAGTCATGCCAAGGGTCACAGCTTGAATCAGCAATGGGGAACAAGGTGTGGTCACAGGAATAGGGACAAATATGGGGAAAAGGAACAAGGCAGGGAGGTGGGGACTTGGTCTCAGCAGTCTGGGCAGCAACAAGCCTAGCAACTAGTTGCTCAGAAAAGGGATGGGACAGGAATAGGAAGCTTTATGATCAGCAGTGTCCAATCAGCCATCTGCTGTTAGTCATCTGACCCCACTGAATCAGCAGGTGTAGCTTCCGGTGTGTGAGTGGGAGATATTAGCAGCAGTTCCCACATCAGTTCTTGCAACATGATGATATACAGAGTAAGGCTCCTGCTTGGCAGCTGCCCAGGCCTAGGATCAAGACTGGTGGTGCCTGATGCAACCCCATCTCCTAGGGTAATCCATGGGGTCAGACTTCTCTGCGTGATTCCTGTGGAAGGTCCATACTTTTGCAGGGGTGTGCACATGATGAGCTGGCTCCCAAGAGAATTCTTCAGGTCCATAACTATCCCAATCGATCAGATAGTACAGGGGCCCTCTATGCATTTGGGGGTCCAGGCTGTCGTGGACGAGATATGTCTCATGGTCTTGAACTTGAACCAGGGGTAGAGGTGGTTCCTGCTGGGGGTTTCCCGTAGGTCTTCCCTTGGGGTTTTCCCACTTTTACCCAACCAGGAAACCTCTTTTATACTGTTTTTCCGACCATGCTTAACACCCTGTGCACACGCATTAGAGTTTCAACCCTCTTTTCCTTATCTGTACTTCCACACCCCATGAATATTTGGGTGCCCCATTTTTCATAGGTTATCTTAGTTCCTCTTATTCTCATTAGCATCTACACACAACATGTGTCCATGGTAACGTGCAATCAGAACAGGACATTCCATGATGTTACAATCAGGCGTCTTGTGGTCTTGGACAGTACATTGCGGTTTATTTTTCCATAACATCACCTATTGGCTCATCTTTTACAGTAATCTTCTAACCTACCTGGCATATGGTTATTCCTAAGTTACCCACTCATGTCAAAAAGAACAGAAGTACTTGTGGCACCTTAGAGACTAACAAATCTATTAGAGCATAAGCTTTCGTGGGCTACAGTCCATTGCTGCTACTCTGAAACCACTCATGTCAAGCATTCTTAAGCCTACGACCTACTATGGCTAAACTAAAATCTTACAGGCCTCAGCCTGTAGGCTTTGCATTCTAGCCATGCTTTACTTATATATCTAATACACAGTCATCACTCCTACCTATTTGTCAATCTATTGTTCAAGCACCTGGTTGACCTTTTCTGATTGGCCATCCATATGAGGGTAATGTGTGGTGGATGCATGATCTGGACATCTTGGAGGGAAAACTCATCCTTCCAGAACCTTGGAAGCCACAGTCTGTGGTAAGATGTTTTGGGAGGCCATGGAGGTGGAAGATATGTGTGACTAGAAGGCATGCAGTAGTTTCCACGTGTGCATGGTACAAAATTGGCTGTTTTGGTGAGTTGGTCCATGATAGTTAGTATGGTGTTAGGCCTTCAGATTCGGGTAGTTCCACTATAAAAATCAAGGGTAATATGTGATCAGGGCCAGGAAGGGGTCCCAGGTTGGCATCAGGAGGCCAAAAGTCCTGCTCTAGAGGAGTTTTGTGCAAGCACAGATATTGCAGGACCTGATGTAGGACCAAATGTCACCTTGCATTTGTGGCCACCAGAACAAGTGGGCTACAACTCAGAGTCTTGGATTGCCCAAAGTCACCTGCCTAAGGGGTATCACGATGTATGCACAGTGCTTCCAGTCTTGGAAAACCCTTGGGGATGGATAGGGAGCCATTGATATAGAGGAGGTTATTGACCCAGGGATAGTGATGTTGGATCATTAGGGAGAGCTGCTCAAAGCATGGTAAGGAAGTCCGAGGCTACAGACCCACAAATTAAATCATGTGGTTTTAATGTGTAAGGTGGCGGTTCTTTCGGGTTAGTGGGTTCTGAATAGTATTCCCCTTTTCGTCAGAGGGCATCAGCCTAGCCATTCATGTTGCCTGGATTATACATGATTATGAAATCGAATCTTGAAAAGAATAGGGCCCAACACAACTGATGCTGATTCAGTGCTTCAGCAGATCATAGATATTCTAGATTCTTATGGTCAGTTAAAACTAGGATGGGATGTTTGGCCCCCCCCCCCCAGGCAGTGTTGCCAATTCTCACATGGAGCCTTCATGGCAAATAACTCCTTGTCTGCTATTTCATAATTGCATAGCTTTTTTTTGACTACCGCTCTACATTGGCTAGATGTTTTCAGAGAACTATCCACAAGTCCAAGATCTCTTTCTTGAGAGGTAACAGCTAATTTAGACCCAATCATCTTTTATATTTAGTTGGGATTACTTTTCCAATGTGCATTACTTTACAGTTATCAACATTGAATTTCATCTGCCATTTTGTTGTTCAGTCATCCAGTTTAGTGAGGTCCTTTTGTAACTCTTCGCAGTCAGCTTCATACTTAACTTCCCCAAGTTTCTTCCCCTCGTATTGGATCTCCTGGCTTTTGGACCTTCGTATAAACTCTTGACTGCTGATCTGGACTGCCTGCCCACTAGGCTTAGGTGACCATACGTCTCTTGTTGGCTGGGACAGTCCCTTTTTTAAGCCCTGTCCCTTCCCTCCTGGGTTTCTTTTTCTCCCCTCAAAAGTGGGCATTTGTCCTGTTTGCTTTTGCTGCCTTGATCAGTTGGCAAGAGCAAATGGGACAGATGCCCACTTTTGTCAAAAAAGTGGGGTGCTGGGGGGCAAGTGGAGATGCCAGCCCCTCCCTCCCTCTCCTCCCCTCCCCTCCCCCCTGCAGCAGGGGAGACAGAGCTGGGGAGGGGAGGCAGCATTCCAACATTCCCTGCTGACCCAGTGGCAAGACCACTTTGCCACTGTTAGGGCTCTGGCCTGGGACGTAGTGGAGTCGGGAGGGCCTGCATCCTCCTACCTCTGCCACCCTCACCCCCCTTGGGGTGGCAGTATTCCCCCTCCTTAGGCCAAGAGACCTCCTTTGTCTGTTGCCCACCAGAGCCAGGATGAAAAACTAGGGTGGTGTTCACCTCTGCCAGCCCCCTAAACTGTTTGCTGGGTGCCTAACCTCTACCTGTGTTCTAGACTGTTTGTTTGGTGCCCTGCCCTGGCTGAGGGCCTGCCCCTCCCCCACCCCTCCCCGAACCACTTGCAGCTACCCTGCCTAAGGGTTCAAGCCATAGACTGTGTGGTGGCCCGCCCTGGCTGAACTATTTGCTGCACTACCCTGCCTAAGGGTTCATAGAATCATAGAATCATAGAATATCAGGGTTGGAAGGGACCCCTGAAGGTCATCTAGTCCAACCCCCTGCTCGAAGCAGGACCAATTCCCAGTTAAATCATCAAAATAATTGATTGGATTGGGTTGGAGCTGGAGACCACTAACTTCCCCCTTTACTTAGGCTGCGGTTTCAAGAGCGTGTCAGCAAAGCGGCATGGCCTCCCTCAGAGACTGACAGCGAGGGAGAGTTACACCCGCCTACACGCTTACAGATATTAATGGGCCACTCTACCTTGAATGATCCCTTACAGTATGTGCTAACTATTTATGTTCAACAATCTGTTACACCAGGGGTCAGCAACCTTTCAGAAGTGGTGTGCCAAGTCTTCATTTATTCATGCTAATTTAAGGTTTTGCGTGCCAGTAATACATTTTAATGTTTTTAGAAGGTCTCTTTCTATACGTCTTTAATATATAACTAAACTATTGTTGTATGTAAAGTAAATAAGGTTTTTAAAATGTTTAAGAAGCTTCATTTAAAATTAAATTAAAACGCAGAGCACCCCCGGATCGGTGGCCAGGACCCGGGCAGTGTGAGTGCCACTGAAAATCAGCTCGCATGCCGCCTTTGGCACATGGGCCATAGGTTGCCTACCCCTGTGTTATACCTTGCATTTTGCTGGGAGTTCCTTTCCCAGGCCCGAAGAAGAGCTCTGTGTTGCTCAAAAGCTTGACTCTCTCACCAATAGAAGTTGGTCCATTAAAAAATATTACCCCACCCACCTTGTCTCTCTAATATCCGGGGACTGACACGACTACAACTACACTGCACACACCAAACCACACAGGTACTCTCATTTACACATGTCTAATTGATTAAACAAAGTGCTAAGCAGTGGAGATTCAGGCCTACCCTTTGTATTTTTACTCTCTTGAGAAAGCAGTTGAGGGTTTTCATATGCATTGGAATTAGGTTGTTGCTGTACACGTGCTGGTCTTTTATCATTCAGTTACTCTTTGTTTTTATGTCAGAATATGCTTAGTGCATATTTTTTTCATAAACATCAACATTTTCATTCTGTGGTTCAAATCCCTTAAAGATTTATACACATGCTTAATTTACTGCAGTGTGAGTAGTCACGTTAAAGTCGATGGGACTATTCACAGTGCATAAAGTTTTTGCAAGATCAGGGTTTCCAGCTATAAGAAAATATAAAACACAAGTTGTGATATGACTAAGCTTGAAATGATAAAACAAAGAAGGCATGGGAGTGGCAAGAGGAAACTAGGCACGAAAAGATAAACATGGGAAAGTTCAGAGCAGATGTACATAAATCAGAAAGTCTTCAAAAATAATATTAAGTATAGTAAAGCTCATAAGTAATATGTGCACTTTGTGAAAGGCCATCTTTGTTCCATTTCTTAAAGTATCTACTTTTTCAAATTTATAAACTATCTGTGAATGAAATAAATGAAGTATTTTCCTAATTATATTAGGTGGATTGGCAGTTATCATGCAATATTTTCAGAATACTAAATTGCATATTAATATTTGAATCACAAAGATCCTTTTAAAATTACACTAGCCTGGATTAAAGCATGTGTTTTGTGAATATTTTCCCAAATCAAAATGTCAAATCTACTTTGGCTGTGTTTATGCCCCTTTTGTGTTCACTTTTTGCAAACATTATAGTGAATGAGTTTACTGTCAGATATATACACAAAATAGTGAATTTGAAGAAAATATTAGAAAATGTTCATGAAAGCAAATTTTGAACTCTTAGACACGTGTGTTTGCATCTGATGGGAACAGAAAGAATGTGACCTAATTGTCTGACAGCCCTTTCACTGATGGAGCACCACATGTGGCCTGAATTGTTAACCTAAGTTACAGTTTAATGTCTGCAATCAGACCGCTTGCATAGGGCTCCATATATTTCTAAACTGTATCAAACTTGTGAGGAAAACTACTTTTCAGTGATTAAAAATGCTGTGATACATGAAGGGCGGGGGAGTAGTTCCCTTTAATGGACACCCAGCCAGCCAGTTAGCTGTAAAATCCCTCTTGGTCTGTTCTCTGTTTGCTTTACCTGTAAAAGGTTAACAAACCCACAGGTAAAAGATAAGGAGTGGGCACCTGACCAAAAGAGCCAATGAGAAGGTAGAACTTTTTAAAATTGGGAAAGAAACTTTCCTTTTGTTTGTTGTTTCTCTGGGCTGCAGGGACACAGAGCAGTAATGCTGTAACCAGCTGTAAACCAGGTATGATTATAGATTATCAATTCATACCTTGAACCTACTTATCTGGAGCCTCAGATATGTAAGTAAAATTAGGGAATGTCTAAAAAGATGGGATTAGGGTTATTTCTTTTATTTCTTATTGGCTTGTGGACTCCTCTCTGCTGACTCCAGATGCTTTTGTTTCCTTGTAACTTTTAAGTTGAACCCCCAAGAAAGCTATTTTGGGTGCTTGATTCTGGGAATTGCTCTTTTAAAATCTAGCAAAAAGCCTAAATTCCAGATGTAGTTTCTTTCTTTTTGTTTTTAATAAAATTTACCTTTTTTAAGAATAGGATTGGATTTTTGGTGTCCTAATTGGTTTGTGCATATGCTGTTTGATTAGCTTGTGGCAACAGCTACTTTCCTTTGTTTTCTCTCTCAGCTCTTCCCCGGGGCAGGGGGGAGGGAGGGCTTGAGGGTACCCCACAGGGAGGAATTCCCAAGTGCTCCTTCCTGGGTCTAAGGGGTTTTTTTGCATTTGGGTGGTGGCAATGTTTGCCAAGCCAAGGTCAGAGAAAAGCTGTAACCTTGGGAGCTTAATACAAGCCTGGAGTGTCAAGTATTAATTTTTAGAATCCTTGCTTGCCCCCACCTTCTGCACTCAGAGTGACAGCGTGGGGATTCAGCCTTGACAAATGTATTCCTCAAGCCCCATTGGGTTAACAGAAATTCTGTAGCTCTAGAGATTGCAGAAACAATGCTCTGGACATAACAGAGCATGCTAGTCTCCTTTCTAATGGAATCATATAATCACAGATAGGATAAGAATTTGGATAAAGAGGAAGTACAGCTTATTATAGGATTAATATACAATTATCTAATACAGGAATTAAAAATGTTTAGCCCGACTGGTCCTGAATCAGAATTTTCCCAATGGATCTCAGGATGTTTGTAAGTTTGTAAAGTCATACTTCCCTTCTCCATAGAAGGGCAAAGAACACCTCCTCTTCCCAATTGGGAAAATGACACTGAAACAACGTGACTGGAAATTTCCAATTTCTGTCCCCATTATTGTTTCCCCACAGAAGTAATTATTTAACTCTGTCACTTCTAAGTCACTATGTGAAACAAAAATTTCAGCCCTTTCAAAGCTATTTTATAAAAGGGTAGAATGCATAATAAAGCTTTTTTGGCAGTGATGAGATGTTGAGAAATTCAGATCCAGAACCCAAGTTTGTGGCTTGTGCCTATCTCTAACAATAAATGTTGATGTCTCCTGATTCTTCAGAAAACTGAAGTCAGGTTCTTTTTTCCTACTCTTGAGGCAAAATTCTGTCAGTCATCTGAAGCTTCATTTTCTCAGCTTATTTTCATTACACAGTGACAGAGCCAATAATGGCATAAATCATCTTTGAAGGAGGTCTTTGAGAAAAATGAGGAACACAATACATTTACCAGAACCAGTTGTGGAAAGAAGGAATTTGAACGACTATAACATATTTAATTCTTCTTTAGACCTTAAGCCAGGTTGGCAGTGAATACATCACTTATGTGAACATTTTCTGCATTGGCAGGGAGAGGGACTAGATGATGTAATGTTTTCAGGATTTCAAATTGCTTTGAAATCACACTTCAAGTCATATACCTCACCTGTTTGCCATTGACATCCTATATGGTTTATTAGATATAAAATGGCCTCTAACAAGAAAGCCTGTAATAGTAGACTGATAACATTTGACGTGTTGTCAGTAGGTTGCTTATTTCCAGACACAATTTAGTAGGATGGATTATATATTAAGTTAGAATATATATTATATAAAGCAAGAAAATATCAATGACAAATGATTTTCCCTTGCAATAGTCACGTTCTGTTCTAAGGGTAATAACATCTTGAGCAAAACTTTTTTTGTGTGCATGGACATTCATAATAATCCAGATCATAAAGTGATTTTAAAAAGGGAATATTTTGTGATTTACATTCCCCACCACCATGAATAAATTTAAAGATCTAAACAAATAAATGCCACCTGTATGATGCCATTATACAGAAGGCATTTGTTATATAGATATATGTTTGTTTAATAATAGTTTGTGAGTCTATGTTACCTTATGCCTGAAATTACAAGGAAAGGTAGTACATGGTACTTTTCTTCTCTGTACAGTTGTTCAAGATAGAAAACATAGTTTTATTTAGTAGTGAATTCCCAGATGATAAGTCCCAGTGCTCTGTAGTCTTTAGAACATAGAAGGAATGGCTTTCTGACTCAGGGGTGAGCCAACTATGGCCTGGGGGCCGCATGCAGCCCTTCAGATGTTTTAATCTGGCCCTTGAGCTTCTGCTGGGGAGCAGAGTCCGGGACTTGCCCTGCTCCAACGCTCCAGTGCATGCCATGCCGCTCTGTGGCTCTGCGCGGCTCCCAGAAGCAGCAGCATGTTCCCACTCCAGCTCCTATGCAGAGGGGCGGCCAGGGGGCTCCACACATTGCCCCCGCAGCTCCCATTGGCTGGCAACCATAGCCAATGGGAACTACAGGGGCAGCGCCCTGCAGACGGGGCAGCACACAGAGCCACCTGGTCGGGCCTCCGTGTAGGAGCCGGGAGTGGGACGTGCCGCTGCTTCCAGGAGCTGCTTGAGGTAAGCACTGCCCGGAGCCTACACCTCCAACCCCCTCCCGTGCCCCAACCCCCTGCCCCAGTCCTGATCCCTGTCCCACCCTCCGAACCCCTCAGTCCCAGCCCAGAGCACCCTCCTGCACTCCAAAGCCCGCACCCCCAGCCGGAACCTGCACCCCAACCCCCTGCCAGAGCCCTCTCCCGCATCCTGAACTCCTCATTTCTGGCCCCACTCCAGAGCCCACACCCACAGCTGGATCCCTCACCCCCTTCTGCACCCCAACCCCCAATTTCATGGGCATTCATGGTCACCATACAATTTCCATACCCAGATGTGGCCCTTGGACCAAAAAGTTTGCCAACCCCTGTTTTAACTGCTTTTGGATCTTTGTTTGTTTGTTTATTTTAAGTATTGAGAATTTATTAACCGCAAACAAATGAATAGAATTTAAGGACAATGAAATGTGGTTCTGTTAAATGAATTTAGCAATTGGTTCCAAATACACATGAATAACGTTTCTAAATGACAGATTCTAAAACATCAGTCAGTTTGAAAATGTACGTATTATAAACTTGACCTCTGGTAGCTGGAGCAACATAAAAAATAACCCAGTTTCTGCCTATTGTACTAAACTCAGGCTATTTGCCTGGCTGACAGTCAATACTAATTCCATACAGATTGTATTTTTTCTACAGTTTGTTACAGTGCAACATAGTGATGTGATATGATCCCTGGCTCTGAAAATGGCAGAGCACCCTGTTATAGTAGTTCTGTATCTTGAATTTAGTAAATTCTGTTGAAGTGCAAATCCAGATAGCCTCCAGATTACTCTTTCTTAGCTGTATTGTCTCTGTATTTCTAACAAGAGTAAAGAGCCATTGAAAACTTATTTTTGTTTGTAAAGTATGCAGATATGAGACTGAATTCAAACAAGAAGCAATTTTAAGTAATAATCTGTCACTTTTCTGACAATAATTGTACTTTAACTCCTTTTTGTTGGGTAAGTATGTAATATGATCCAAATTGCTGTAGTCCTACATAATAGAACACGCACCTCACAGTCAGTGCTAGATTCAGAAGTGTAAGGGCTTGTCTACATGGAGACTTAATGCATGGCAAACCAGGATATGAATGTACAGTGAACTAGCTTTCCATGCACTAACTGGCCATGTGGACCTTACTACCATGCTCTGAAAGTTCCATAGTACTCTTTGATGTACTGCTATTTAAGTGTAACCTTAACACAGAATTTCTTGGCTTTCTGGTGTTATAGATGCCTAGTTTCAACTTTAACTCCAACATAATTATTTTGTTGAGAATTTTCTTAGATTTTAAAAATCAGCTCTGTTACAATACCATGTTACCTCTGATGTCCATTGTAGTTTTCTAAAAGAGATGTATTGATCTAGACATCTGTGCAGTATTGATATGGGGTGAAATTTTCAAATGCATCAAAGTCCTGTTTTAAAAAAGTAACTGAGGCTCAGATCTTCAAAGTATTTAGCCACCTAATTCCCATTGACATACCTTTGAGGATCTGGGTGTTAGGAGCCTAAATCCCATTTCATTTTGAAAATGGGCCTTAGGCCTCTAAGTCATTTAGGTGCTTTTGAAAATCCATAGGCCTTGCCTTCACTATATAGCTAACTCAATAACTATAACTGTATAGCTAACTAATAATTTAGTATTACCATCAGAGTGCCATGGAGTCACTGGGTAAAACAGAACAGCACTATAAAACTTTATTATCTGCAGTTCTGGACATAAATTTTACATGCTATGGGGGTTTTGTGGGTTAAGAAACCCATAAATTGAGGCTTCAGCTAGCTGCCATGCTGACTGATCTGGAGGTCAGAAATTCTAACATCATTCATTCAAGCTATATGTATCCATGCAGATCTTATAATACCCACAGGACTATTCAGTTACACACATATGGTCTGTGTATTCATGTAGGTATTCTAATGGAACCCTGGAATCATGTGAGTATTATAATGACCTCATAATGCATTTCAGTAGTTCCATACAGGTACTATCATGGGGTATTATAATGGCACATTGATTCTGGCAGAGCTGCTCAGCTCTTCGTGGACTCTGTTGGAAAATCTGATCTTAGTAATCACCACATTTTAATGTTTTAATACATTTTAATGTAAATGGATTCATGTAGGAACAAAGAATGTAGAGCATACTTATAGGATGGGGGACTTTATCCTGGGAAGCAGTGACTCTGAAAAAGATTTGGGGTTCATTGTGGATAATTAACTGAACATGAGCTCCCACAGTGTGACGCAGTGGTCAAAGGAGCTATTGCGATCCTGGAATGCATTAACAGGGGAATCTTGAGTAGGAGTAGAGAGGTTATTATTTTTACCTCTCTGTTTGGCATTAGTGCAACCACTACTGGAATATTGTGTCTAGTTCTGGTGCCCACAATTCAAGAAGGATGTTGGTAAATTGGAGAGGATTCAGAGAAGAGACACAAGAATAATTAAGGTTTCAGAGTAGCAGCCGTGTTAGTCTGTATCCGCAAAAAGAAAAGGAGTACTTGTGGCACCTTAGAGACTAACAAATTTATTTGAGCATAAGCTTTTGTAGCTCACAAAAGCTTATGCTCAAATAAATCTGTTAGTCTCTAAGGTGCCACAAGTACTCCTTTTCTTTTTAAGAATAATTAAAAGACTAGAAAACTTGCCTTATAGTGATAGACCAAAGAGCTCCATCTATTTAGCTTAACAAAGAGAAGGTTAAAAGGGTTGACTTGATTACTGTCTATAAGTATCTACTGGGGAACAAATATTTAATAATTGGCTCTTCAATCAAGCTGAGAAAGATACAACACAATCCAATGGCTGGAAGTTAAAGCTAGACAAATTCAGACTGGAAATAGGGTATAAATTTTTAATGGTGAGAGTAATTAAATTAGTGCCAATGTCAACAGATTAAAACAAACTTGGAGTTTCTGGGCCAGGTGATTTTTGAGATATAAGCCAATCAAATGTTAGGAAACCTTGCAAGAAGTGCAAGCTCTTCTTCTTCTTTATGAACTGTGCATATCTCCAAAATACTTTATTATTAAACAGGTTTAGTATGGTAATGCCTAAGATCCAAGAGTGCAGTCCCATTGTGCTAGGCACTGTACAAACAACAGTAGATGGTTCCCTGCCCTGAACAGCTTACAATGTAAGTAGACAGGACATCCATAGAATGGGGAAAAGGGTAGAACATACAAGATTCTTATAAACAGAGTGAATACTGTGATGGCAGCAAGTATAGTGTGAGTTCCACAATATTTTTTGTGGAGGGGCATGGGGGATGGAGTTTATTTAGCAAGGAATCAGTCAATAGAAAGAAAAGAAAAGGGAAAGGGGTGTGGGGGAAAGGCCAGGGGAGTAGATGATGTGTAGCGATGCTAAAGTGAAGAGACTGTGAGGGAGGGGAAAGGGAAGGGTTGGTGCAAATAGCCAATCAGCACAGGCCAGAGAGAGTGCAGTCAAAACTGTAGGAAGTTCTCCAAAAGCATGTATGTCTTTAAAAAACAAACAACAAAAAACACACTTGAAAATCACACTGTTGATCAAAATCCTTGTTCCTTCTAGAGTTAAAAATAAAACCTCAGATGACTAACCCTGAGAGAAGTTAGGGAAGAAACAATTTTCTTCCTTTGTCCAGGTTGTATTCCATGGGTGAAATTCTGTGCCATATCTGTAAGAGGTGCACTACGGATCTTGCAGCCAGGAGATGGGAGTGGCTTAAGTGGCCATCTTTGCACCCTCACAAGCTTGAGGGCTCTCTTGTTAGCAAAGAGTGAAGCTGAATAGAGCAGGTTAAGTTGAAGAAGTGGAACATTATTAAATCTTGTGCACTGCTTTGTTCATGTGGTTGAGTTGCTTCCAGCCTAACTCCACTCATTCCCTGTTCCCTTGTTGTCGTGTCAATAACAGCCCCTGCAGGGAACATGGGCACTCTGACTCCATTTCCATTGATCATGATACAGGGGCCTCTGTAAGTATTATGGCTGCCTCTGGGCTGCAGAGCTGCCCAGAAACTCCACCACAGGCCCGACCTGAGTCATACCATGCTACTCCTGCTCTAAACTGTGTCCCTGACCCTGTCCACTATGCCTAGGTTTGTGGAATGGGGAAGAGGGGGCATCAGGAACTAGATTTAATACTTAGTCACTTTCAGAGCATTCAAATGGATGGTGTCCTTTTAAAGGTGGTGAATGGATATATTATTATAGAATATAATCTGGAATTACTTCTTTTTATAAATACAAAGCATAGGTTAGCTACAGTCTGTTTGTTTTACCTTATTAAGATCACACAATATTTGGGGTAATACAGAGATTTACAAACTTCATTGCACTGCGACCCCCTTCTGACAACAAAAATTACTACACGACCCCAGCACGAGGGACTGAAGCCTGAGCCCACCCAAGCCACACCGCCCTGAGGGGATAGGAGAGCCAAAGCCAACTGGCTTCAGCCCCGCCACCCAGGGCTGAAGCCCAAGCCCAAGCCCCAAAGCCCCAACCCCGCCGCCCAGGGCTGAAGCCGAAGCCCCAGCCCCACTGCCCAGGGCTGAAGCTGAAGCCCAAGCCTTGCTGCCCAGAGTCGGGGGCTCAGGCTTGGGCTTTGACCCTGGGCCCCAGCAAGTCTAACACCTGCCCTGACGACCCCATTAAAACGGGGTCCCAAGCTACAGTTCGAGAACCACTGGGGTAATATAAGCTTGCATCCATCAACTGGCATGATGATGTTCATGTTTAAAAATACATTTTTCTGAATTATATATTTTATAAATTACGTATTTGGTGAAAGCCACACAATGGATAAAACACCATTCTACAAAATTATGAAGTAATGGAGAAGTTGCTCATGGCAGATTCTTCATACAAAGAAGACAGGTCAAAAATGTTAAACAAAATGGTTTTGTGAACATTGTTGGAGGAGATGGAAGGGGAAATGAGAAAATACTGGAAATTAATAGAAGGAGACAGCTGTGTCTGTTTACCATAAGCAGACACAGGAGGTAGAAGCTCTTTGCTGCAGAAGAGCCTTCATCTGATGAGGTGAAAACTGTTTTAAAAGTGCTTACTAGCAACCGCTGCTGGCTAGTAGATCATGGAGTGATAATTGTTTAATATGCCCAGAGGAGATTAGAGAAGAAAACCATACAATGGACAGAATCCAAGGACAGGACCTTAGAGTCTAATTAATTCTGCCAATCCTGCTGAGAGTATTTCCATATGGTAGCACTGACAGCCATTGCCAAAAAATCATGCTTAGTCGATCATCAACAACCTGTATAGTAAGCTAACCAATGGATGCTACCTGTTTTAAACCACTGTAAAAGTAATATAGCTCAGATTTAAAAATAGCCTAATGCCATGTGCTGCCCTATGAGAAAGATGCAGGAGCAATCTCTAGGCCCTTTGACATCTTTCCTGATTTTTTTTTTTTTTTTGTTATTCTTCCTTCCATTGGCTGGAATCCAGAATTTGAGTTATTGTTAGACTTTAGTTGATGCAGACCTGGCAAACTAACTCACTGCTGACATAGAGCATGATGTACCATATTGTTAATTTTTATGGCTAATAGATCATTCTTTACAGGAAAACCATGAGGTGTCTGGAGCCATTTATGAGCTATGTCCTCTCCTTCATATAGCAATTCAAACATATAGAAAACAGCAACTTATTTAGTAGATACACAGGCAGAGTTGTTAGCATAATAACAGATAATGGCTGGGCTCAAGAGGTGTAAGTCTGAAAATATCATTTAGTGGAACCATTCCAATCTATATTCAGTTGTCTGTTGGACAGATGTAGACTCCCAGGTTCCTCTAGCTATTTGTTTTGTTTAGCAGACTTGAAAACTTGGACTCAGACTGTTAAATTCTATAACTGAAGTCCAGTTTTATCTTTACATTTTTACAGGTTAACAAGCTTCTGATGGTCAGTATCAATTAGAAAACCCCAAACTCTCTACTACTACTACGTGTGTGTGTATAATATATAATATAACGTAATTTCCCACACATGTAATTAAAAAAGTACAAGAAGGAATTTTATTTTTTAACATTAGATAAGTGATTTATTTTAAAGTATACTAAGTGTTATCCCTCTCTTCTCCCATAAAGGATTCCTTAGCTATCAAGCTTAGGGATTCTATAATCTTCTGAGTAGGAGCGTGGTCTTGGACATAACAGAAACTTCTGTATTAGATCAAATGGATGGGTCTGAAAAACAAATTAGTTTTCCAGGAAAGGGACAAATAGTAACAGATTTCCTAGGTGGGGGGGAGAAATCAAGCATTAGAAACTGTAAGATGCTTAAAAATACAATTAAACTATGAATCAGTTTGTTTGTGGTTCACTAATTGTGCAGTAGCCCTGAATATCTGTATTTTTCCAAACCTACTCATGACTTTTGTCTAACTTCAGTTTAAAGGAAAATGGCATTGGATTTTTTTACACTTTTTAAAAACTCTTCATGTGTAACAGCTTTTTAGAATCTTGAACAAGTCATTCCTGCAGATTTTTTCTGTTGAGGAAAGCCAGATTTTTCTTCATCATGGCTTTAGATTGTCATTAAAAAAAATCTTGATGAGGAAACAAGTCTGAGAGTTGAATGTTTCATTGAAAGCTTAAAGGCATCTTGGCAGAATCTGAGAATCTATCATGTTTGCTTCTTACACCCATTGCTCAGACAAGGTCAGAACTTTTTTTGAAATACAATATATTGTTCATCATTCATCTTCACTGTCCGCGTGTGCTTCTTAGTGCAGATCCTGCATTTCTTATGTACCCAAATCTTCCACTGACTTTAATGGGAGTTTTGGGTGTATGGGGAAGGCACAATCAGGCGGTTAATAATATTTACAAAACTATTTCTCTTTAGTCATAACTTCCACTGTGCTTGTTTCCCCCCCCCTTCCAATGTCTAACTAATCAATACATAGTGACACTTAAGTCAATGGGACTTAAGTACATGCTAAAAGTTAAGCACATGCTTGAGCACTTTGCCGAAATGGGAGCATCATTCCTAAGCACATTGTCAACACTTAAATAACGATCGTAATAACAGGGTTTTATTTTTTCTTCCCACTTATTTTCCCTAGACCCTTGCCACCCACCTTAGTAAAATCACAATTGGGTGGGTTTTTGCCTCTAGTTTCACCAGCTTTGAAAGATTTTCAGTGGTAGTCCATTGCACTGCTTTAGCTCCAGCTCCAGACAGAAAGCTGCTTTAGGTACCTCTTCTGAATCTTCCAACATTTATCTGATGTCTTTAACCAGTCAAGCAAACAAAAACTTGCTTTTGCCAGAGGATGTAACATCTATTTATCAGTTTAAAGTTTGTCAATCTAAATCTAAAAGTTTGTAATGTCTGGAGCTAGCCCCGCCCTTACACATTTTTCCTTTGCCTGTATCTTCCATATTACTATTCAGTTTTCTGTCTTTGTGCGTGTCCCCCTAAGATTTTCTTTCTTTCTTTCTAATATATACACCCTTAATTTCAGCTCAGTCCCCCTTTTTGGGAGGGGCAAAATTTTTGGCCCTGGGGTGTCTGTCATATAGATCGCTATGGAGCTGCACAGTCCCACTGCGCTTTGATGTTACCCAGGCCTGAACATAGCCTTGCCTTTCTGCTACTGGAGAAGGATGCGTGGGACCAGGGGCAACGGAACATGATGGAGACTTCCGTATGCCCTGCCAGGTGCTGCCTGCTGTTCAGCTTCCTGGAGCTGATCGCAGCTAGCATAAATGACTCTAGAGTACCTGCTCTTCCTTATGCTTGGGAACCACTCCAACATATAGAGAGCTCAGGATCAAGGGAGCATAAAGGCAAACTTGAGTGCACCTGAGCTGTACCCTATACAGTTTCACTGGACTTCAGGGTCTGGTATTTTGTTAGTTAACTCATGCTGTAGAGTTACATATGGAGCTCATTTCAAATTCACAGCACAAGAGCAAATATTCAGAAATGTGTGTTTCTGAAGGGTTTTAAGATAAAAAAATAGCCAATTTTGCCAAATGTTTTGCAGAAGAGCAATCATAGAATATCAGGGTTGGAAGGGACCTCAGGAGGTTGTTACCCAGGGTTCTTTCAACCCAGAGCTCTTGGTAACTTTTACTCTGTGCGAGGTGGTGTCAGGAAATAAATCAGGGGAGACACGGCCGTCTGACCGATAGATGGCTGAAACAAACAGGACAACACGAGTGCTTTCACTTAAAGCTAAGCCTTTCTTAGTCTCAAGCACGTATACACACGTCCGCAACAGGTTAGTAAAACACCCCCAACCCTTGATAATTACCAAAGCTGAGTGTGGCTCTCGAGTGGCACAGCGGCAGCCCATCTGCCGGTGGGGAACACAAGATGCATCCAGAGGGAGAGTCCAGTCCTGAAGAGTCCCACCGCCTCAGACTTTTCCCCGTTATTTATACATTAGTAATAGAATGACATGTCCCTTAAAGCAAACTTGTTAAGTAAGCAGTTTCAATGGTCAAGCAAGAGGTTCCTTCTGATTATCGATTAACCAGGTGTGAGTTTTACCAGAGTTTGCAGCTTTGAGGCCCCAATAGACATTCCTGGGGCACATCCTGCTCTTCTAAAATGCATGTATCAGCAACTCAACACAATTCTTATCAGGAAGGGTGCGGGGTCAAGCTGCCCTCTCTGTGGCACCCAAAAACCCCCTTCCCCTCCTGCCTTGGTTAAACTGAGAGTGCTGAATGGCCAATTTACAGCCTGCTGACTTGGCTGCTTTTAGCAATAAGCCATAGTGGTTTCAGGCACTTTACTGGTTTGCCAAAGTCTCCCCGTACAAGGTCATCTAGTCCAACCCCCTGCTCAAAGCAGGACCAATCCCCAACTAAATCATCCCAGCCAGGGCTTTGTCAAGCCTGATCTTGAAAACCTCTAAGGAAGGAAATTCCACCACCTCCCTAGGTAACCCATTCCAGTGCTTCACCACCCTCCCAGTGAAAAAGCTTTTCCTAACATCCAACCTAAACCTCCCCCACTGCAACTTGAGACCATTACTCCTTGTTCTGTCATCTGGTACCACTAAGAACAGTCTAGATCCATCCTCTTTGGAACCCCCCTTCAGGTAGTTGAAAGCAGTTATCAAATCCCCCCTCATTCTTCTGCAGACTAAACAATCCCAGTTCCCTCAGCCTCTCCTCATAAGTCATGTGCTCCAGCACCCTAATCATTTTTGTTGCCCTCTGCTGGACTCTTTCCAATTTTTCCACATCTTTCTTGTAGTGTGGGGCCCAAAACTGGACACAGTACTCCAGATGAGTCCTCACCAACGTTGAATAGAGGGGAATGATCACATCCCTCGATCTGCTGGCAATGCCCCTACTTATACAGCCCAAAATGCCGTTAGCCTTCTTGGCAACAAGGGCACACTGTTGACTCATATCCAGCTTCTCGTCCATTATAACCCCTAGATCCTTTTCTGCAATATTTCAAGAGTGCAAAATCACCTGAAATGAAATGATAAAATTTAACAAATGATCACTATGTTTACACAGCTTTCATGTTACTGCACATATGCACCATATCTTTTGAAATCCAAATCCATGAAGAATCTTCCTGCTGTTTTGAGAATCTGCTAATTTTTTTTATTAAAAGGCATTTGTATTCTGGGGCAGAATGATCTGATGTTCCCTTAAATTGACCTGCTTGTCTAATGCATAAATGGTTTAAAAAAAATCTTTTCAGTTTTTTTTAAACGGCATCTTGTACAAATTAATTCAGGAGAAAAATGTATAATTTTTTGACCAAGCAGTTGTTGAATCTAGAACCAGGTAAGTAACTGAGGGCTTGATTCTTTGTATAAGTAACCTTACAATGAAGAGCTTCAAAGAGAGAGATGGAAGTCTTACTTACCAGGAAAAAAAGGGGGGAAAATTGATCTTACCAACCTGCCAAATCTGATTATCTGCTACTTCCGTTTAAGAGACTCTATTTTGATATGTTCTGAAATTTTCCTGTGTCTGTTGATCAGTATGAATAAAATCAATCCATACTGTGATCATCATTCCTGGTTATATCTTGTGGAAGCAATATGAGCTAAACAGACACATAGTGGGTAACTGAAAATTGCTTGGAAAGGAAATTTGTGGGAAGAAAAAGCTTGGATGTGATTCTGAGCATTATGACCAAAATGTAATAGTAATGAATAAAGTAGATGTGAAATAATGCTTATATTTTCTGCCACCAGAGAACTTTTGCCGTTTCCTTTTCCCACTCCCACTTGTTAGAACATTTATCATGAATAACGGTAAAATGTGAGTAGGTCTGACTGGCCAAAACCTGTCCCGCAACCATCTGCAGATCTGGAGTATCATTCAATTGCCCGACTTTGGCATAAAGGGGAAGTACTAAAGCATCTTTCCCTCCCATCAATTTAATGTATGGATAGTGAGAGTCAAAGATATTTGAAGATCCATGGACTGTTTTTATTTGTTTCAGGGGGCCGTCTGCAACAAAAATTATACAAGAAAATGAGCAACTACACCATCAAAAGTGGCTGAATCTGCATTCTGACTGGAAGAATAAAAATGCATCCACATTACCTGCCCTTGTAGTGAAAGGGTAAGGGACAGCTAGTGTGTGCTCCATATGTGCTTCAGAGAGGTGGACGGAGCTATAGCAATGAAGGATGGTATTTCCGTTAGTGAATTTTGTGTTCTGAGTGTAGAAAGGTATCTCTGTTTGCATTCACATAAACATATGTATGCATGACGTAATGTAAATTTCACAGTGAGGCTAATGTCTCTTACAACTTCACTCTCATTATTCACTCTGATATTCTGCACCCCTTACACAAGTAGAACTGCTTAGGAATTTCCCTAGGAGTTCCATACATTTAAGGAGAACATACTTACATTACTGAGATTGGCAAAGTGTCTGTTTTGTCACAGAAGTGTTAATTCCAGTGAGAATAGAATTTTTCAATCTGTTTTCAGACAAAGCAGGATAGATTTTTACACCAATTTTTATACAACATAAACTCCAGGCTACCACATTAATTTCAACAGAGTTGTAAATCAGCTGAGAATTTGGCCCAGATCGCACAGAGCGGAATAATGATTGTATAAATGTATGGCAGTCGGGTTTGAACAATAATAATGTCTCTTCTTATTTTAAAAAAGTGTTTGCATGTTTTCCACAGGGGATATTTATCAACAGAACTACATATGGTTCACTGTTTAGTTTTTCTGTTGTAGGATTCTGAGCACAATATGCACCCTTCTCCCCCCATTTCCCATTCTCAAGTTTGAGTTATCTGTTACATTTGATAGCTATCTAGAAAGTGGTAACCATAATTAAGAAACCATTGAAATATTTAAGTATTATGGTCCAAATTCAGCGTAAACTGGTACAACCAACCTGATTGCCTTCTATGATGAGATAACTGGCTCTGTGGATATGGGGAAAGCAGTGGATGTGATATATCTTGACTTTAGCAAAGCTTTTGATACGGTCTCCCACAGTATTCTTGCCAGCAAGTTAAAAAAGTATGGATTGGATGAATGGACTGTAAGGTGGATAGAAAGCTGGCTAGATTGTTGGGCTCAACAGGTAGTGATCAACGGCTCAATGTCTAGTTGGCAGCCAGTATAAAATGGTTGGTCCTGGGGCCGGTTTTATTCAACATCTTCATTAATGTTCTGGATGAAGGGATGGATTGAACCCTCAGCAAGTTCACAGATGACATTTAGCTGGGGGAAGAGGTAGATACACTGGAGGGTAGGGATAGGGTCCAGAGTGACCTAGACAAATTGGAGGATTGGGCCAAAAAAAAATCTGATGAGGTTCAACAAGAACAAGTGCAGAGTCCTGCACTTAGGACGGAAGAATCCCATGTACCGCTACAGGCTGGGGACCGACTGGCTAAGCAGCAGTTCTGCAGAAAAGGACCTGGGGATTACAGTGGATGAGAAGCTGGATATGAGTCAGCAGTGTACCCTTGTTGCCAAGAAGGCTAACGGCATATTGGGCTGCATTAGTAGGAGCATTGCCAGCAGATAGAGGGAAGTGATTATTCCTCTCTATTCGGCACTGGTGAGGCCACATCTGGAGTACTGCATCCAGTTTTCAGCCCCCCACTACAGAAAGGATGTGGACAAATCGGAGAGAGTCCAGCGGAGAGTAACATAAATGATGAGGGGGCTGGGGCACATGACTTCTGAGCAGAGGCTGAGGGAACTGGGCTGAGGGAACTGCTTAGTTTGCAGAAGAGAAGAGTGAGGGGGGATTTGATAGCAGCCTTCAGCTACCTGAAGGGGGGTTCCAAAGAGGATGGAGCTCGGCCGTTCTCAGTGGTGGCAGATGACAGAACAAGGAGCAATGGTCTCAGGTTGCAATGGGGGAGGTCTAGGTTGGATATTAGGAAACACTATTTCACTAGGAGGGTGAAGCACTGGAATGGGTTACCTAGGGAGATGGTGGAATCTCCATCCTTAAAGGTTTTTAAGGCCCGGCTTGACAAAGCCCTGGCTGGGATGATTTAATTGGGGATGGGTCCTGCTTTTGAGCAGGGGGTTGGACTAGGTGACCTACTGAGGTCCCTTCCAAACCTGATAATCTATGATTCTATGATAAAGCCCTGGCTGGGATGATTTAGTTGGTATTGATCTTGCTTTGAGCAGGGGATTGGACTAGATGACCTCCTGAGGTCTCTTTCAACCCTAATCTTCTATGATTCTAACTCTATTCATGTCACTGGAGTTATGCCAGTTTACTTCAGAGCTGGATTTATTTGTGTATTCATCCATTATGGCCATTCATCTCTTCCATCTTTCCAGTGATATATAGAATTTAGTTCCTGACCTGTAGTGGCCTGAGTAGGGCCCATAGCCTTTTTGCAACAGAAGTGTTAATTCCAGTAGCCTAGCCAAATTCCTAGTTGAATTACATTCTGTTTATGTAAAAAAAAAAATCTTAAATTTTCAAATAGATGCAAGGGTATTTATCATTTTGTCTTTCACCATAGTGTGCATGGTATACGGCAGTGGTTTTCAACCTTTTTTCATACGTACACCCCTACAAAATTTCAAATGGAGGTGCAGACCCCTTTGGAAATTCCCAGGGGTCCACAGACCACAGGTTGAAAACCCCTAGTGTACAGTATTTTACTCTCTCTACAGTATTTTGTGTATAAGTTTAAATTAGACTCATAGACTTTAAGGCCAAAAGGGACCATCATGATCATATAGTCTGACCTCCTGCACATTGCAGGCCACAGACTTTCACCTTTTACCCATTCCTGTAATAGACCCACTGCCTCAGTTACTGAAGTCCTCAAATCTTGCCTAGATGTTACAGAGAATCCACGGTTTACTCCAGTTCAAACCAGCAAGTGACAGTAAGTTTGTAAAATACTTTGTGATCCTTCTGGATGAAAAGCACAATATAAATATAAGTTAGTATACTTCATTCTTTTTTTGCTCTATCTAGTAATACAGATAAGGAAGTGTTATTTACTCCTGCTCATAACACGAGAACTAGAGGCCACTGAAAGAAATTAATAGGTAGCAGGTTTAAAACAAACAAAAGGAAGTATTTCTTCACACAATGCACAGTCAACCTATGGAACTCTTTTCCAGAGGATGTTGTGAAGGCCAAGACTATAACAGGGTTCAAAAAAGAACTAGATAAATTCATGGAGGATAGGTCCATCAATGGCTCTTAACCAGGATGGGAAAGGATGGTGTCCCTAGCCTCTGTTTTCCAGAAGTTGGGAATGAGTGACAGGGAATGGATCACTTGATGATTACCTATTCTGTTCATTCCCTCTGGGGCATCTGGCATTGGCCACTGTCAGAAGACAGGGATATTGGGCTGGATGGACCTTTGTTCTGACCCAGTATGGCCGTTCTTATGTACAGTGCAATGTTATAACAGCGTGTAATACTGCCTCTTAGAACACTGGACACATTTATCATTCTTCCAGAACAAGGATTTTTCCTGAAGCCTGACCTGTATTTGATTTTCCTTTAATTTCTATATGTGCCCACATTCCTGATATCTCTGCTGGCCTGAAAATTATCTGGGTTAATATAAAAGAGAAACACAAAATTGATTTATGTTTTAATATGGTTTTGGTTGAGAACTTGTCCAGATTTTAAGTGGTACTGTCACTGAAATCTAAGAGAGCCTCTCATTTATATATATATATATATATATATTTGCACTAGTATATTGTGCTCATCAGTCCCTCAAGACACACAGAAAAAAACTTAAAAACATGGATAACAATAATTTGGCCTTCCATTCTTAGCAAATCCATAGGTATAGTAAATAAATATTGAGATCTTCATAGCAATTGGTGTCTTGTTCATATTTCATCTTATTCAAGATGTCTCTCTCTTATTGACAGGGTTTAATGATTTGCAGGTACTGTCAGTCATGCACATGAATAACTTGACTCATAGTGTGAATAATCCCATTGAAGTCAATGAACCTTGGACTATGTGACACAAGGAGGCAAATGAACTGTAGAATCAATACTACTGGTAGGGAAATGATTCTCTCCCTCCCAAAAACCTACAACAAAAATGTGAACTCTTCAGTTGGATAAACGTTTTCCTTGGAAACTTTCTGGGTTTTCATCAAAAGACCAGAATTCTTTTGGCAAAAGATTCTGTTTAATCTAAAAGCCATTTTCTATCAAATAAGTGTCAACAAAAATCTTTCACCTACCTGGAAGAACCAAGAGAGCTTCACAGAGATTTATTTGCCTTCAGATGTCTGAATTTAGGAATGATCAGATAGTACATCTCAGCTGTTGGGTTAATTAATAAAGAAAGAGGTAGTCTCTAAGCGTATGTCTACACTATGAAATTTGGTCAATTTTATAGAAGTAGATTGCGTATGTCCACACTAAGCACATTAAGTCGGCGGAGTGCATCCTCACTTCCGTGGCTAGCGTCGACTTTCGGAGCATTGCACTGTGGGTAGCTATCTCACAGTTCCCGCAGTCTCCGCCACCCATTGGAATTCTGGGTTAAGCTCCCAGTGCCTGATGGGGCAAAAACATTGTCACGGGTGGTTTTGGGTACGTTGTCAGTCACCCCTCCCTCCATGAAAGCAATGGCAGACAATCGTTTCACGCCTTTTTTCCATGCAGACGCCATACCACGGCAAGCGTGCAGCCCGCTCAGCTCAGCTTAGTGACACCACTGCTGTCGTGTCCTGGGTGCTGCTGGCAGCAGACTGTGCAGTAGGACTGCTAACCATCGTCATAAACCGCTTCTGCTGCAACTCTGCTCTGCTGCTGTTGTCTCAATATCGAATTTCTCCATGTTGTCTGTCATGGGCTCCCGGGTATGTGTGTTCTTCCTCGGGAAATGTGTGCGGTACTAACCGTCATCCTCCACCACTTCTGCTGCAACTCTGCTCTCCTGCCCTCATGAATCCACCTCACAGGTCCTCGTCGTTCTCTATAAATATCTATTCTCATGGCATCCATCGTCAGCCACCGCTTCTGCTGCAACTCTGCTCACCTACAGATGCCATACCACGGCAAACATGGAGCCTGCTCAGATCACTGCGGCAGTTATGAGCATTGTAAACCCCTTGCGCATTATCCTGCAGTATGTGCAGAACCAGAACCTGCAAAAGCAGGTGAGGAGGTGACGGCAGCGCGGTGATGAGAGTGATGAGGACATGGACACAGACTTCTCTCAAAGCATGGGCCCCGGCAATTTGGACATCCTGGTGGCAATGGGGAAGGCTTATGCAGTGGAACGACGATTCTGGGCCTGGGAAACAAGCACAGACTGGTGGGACCACAAAGTGTTGCAGGTCTGTGTTGATTCCCAGTGGCTGCGAAACTTTCTCATGCATAAGGGCACTTTCATGGAACTTTGTGACTTGCTTTCCCCTGCCCTGAAGCGCAAGATGAGAGCAGCCCTCACAGTTCACAAGTGAGTGGCAATAGCCCTCTGGAAGCTTGCAACGCCAGACTGCTACCGGTCATTCGGGAATCAATTTGGGGTGGGAAAATCTACTGTGGGGGCTGCTATGATCCAAGTAGCCAATGCAATCACTGAGATTGCAAGGGTCAAGGGTAGTGACTCTGGGAAATGTTCAGGTCATAGTGGATGGCTTTGCTGCAGTGGGATTCCCTAACTGTGGTGAGGCGATAGACAGAATGCATATCCCTATCTTGGGACCGGACCACCTTGGCAGCCAGTACATAAATGGCAAGGGGTACTTTTCAATGGTGCTGCAAGCACTGGTGGATCACAAGGGACGTTTCACCGACATCAACGTGGGATGGCCGGGAAAGGTACATGATGCTCGCATCTTCAGGAACTCTGGACTGTTTGAACAGCTGCAGGAAGGGACTTACTTCCCAGACCAGAAAATAACTGTTGGGGATGTTGAAATGACTATAGTTATCCTTGGGGACCCAGCCTACCCCTTAATGCCATGGCTCATGAAGCCATACACAGGCACCCTGGATAGTAGTAAGGAGCTGTTCAACTATAGGCTGAGCAAGTGCAGAATAGTGGTAGAATGTGCATTTGAATGTTTAAAAGCTCGCTGGCGCAGTTTACTGACTCGGTTAGACCTTAGCACAACCAATATTCCCAGTGTTATTGCTCCTTGCTGTGTGCTCCACAATATCTGTGGGAGTAAGGGGGAGACGTTTATGGCGGGGTGGGAGGTTGAGGAAAATTGCTTGGCCACTGATTACATGCAGCCAGACACCAGGATGATCAGAAGAGCACAGCTGGGCACACTGCGCATCAGAGAAGCTTTGAAAACCAGTTTCATGACTGGCCAGGCTGCGGTGTGACAGTTCTCTATGTTTCTCCTTGATGAAAACCCGCCCCCTTGGTTCACTCTACTTCCCTGTAAGCCAACCACCCTCCCCCCTTTGATCACCGCTTGCAGAGGCAATAAAATCATTGTTGTTTCAGAATCATGCATTCTTTATTAATTCATTACACAAATAGGGGGATAACTGCCAAGGTAGCCCGGGAGGGGTGGAGGAGGAGGGAAGCACCAGGTGGGGTGGTGGATGAGGGGAGGAGGGAAGGACAAGGCCACAAGAACGTCTGGGGGGGGGGGTAACCTATTTCCCTTTGTTTTTTCCTACCCCCCCCCCCGACGTTCTTGTTAAACCCTGGATTTGTGCTAAAAATGGCCCACCTTGATTATCATACACATTGTAAGGAGAGTGATCACTTTAGATAAGCTATTACCAACAGGAGAGTGGGTGGGGGGGGGGGGGAGAAAACCTGGATTTGTGCTGGAAATGGCCCAACCTGATTATCATACACATTGTAAGGAGAGTGATCACTTTAGATAAGCTATTACCAGCAGGAGAGTGGGGTGGGGGGAGAGAAAACCTTTTGTAGTGGTAAACACCCATTTTTTCATGCTTTGTGTGTATAAAAAGATCTTCTGTACTTTTCACAGTATGCATCCGATGAAGTGAGCTGTAGCTCACGAAAGCTTATGCTCAAATAAATTGGTTAGTCTCTAAGGTGCCACAAGTACTCCTTTTCTTTTTGTCCTAATATGGAGGACAGAATAAGGCTGCCCTCCCCAGAAACCTTTTGCAAAGGCTTTGGGAATACCTCCAGGAGAACTTCATGGAGATGTCCCTGGAGGATTTCCACTCCATCCCCAGACATGTTAACAGACTTTTCCAGTAGCTGTACTGGCTCCAAATGCATCCCAAGTCTTCAGGGCAAATTAATCATTAAACATGCTTGCTTTTAAACCATGTATTATATTTACAAAGGTACACTCACCAGAGGTGCCTTCTCTGGCTTCATTGTCCAGGAGCGCGCCTTGGGATGGTTGGGAGGGTATTGGCTCCAGGGTGATAAACAGTTCCTGGCTGTCAGGGAGAACGGTTTCTCTGCTTGCCTGCCGTGCACTATCCTCCTCCTCCTCCTCACCTTCCTCATCCCCAAAATCCTCATCCCTGTTGCATGAGACTCCCCCCTTGCAGGTGTCCACGGACAGGGGTGGGGTAGTGGTAGGGCCTCCCCTTCCCCCCAGAATTGCATGCAACTCATAGAAGTGGCACGTCTGGGGCTCTGACCTGGAGTGACCATTTGCCTCTTTGGTTTTTTGGTAGGCTTGCCTGAGCTCCTTAATTTTCACGCAGCACTGCTGTGGGTCCCTGTTGTAGCCTCTGTCCATCATGCCCTCGGAGATTTTTGCAAATATTTTGGCATTTCATCTTTTGGAATGGTGTTCTGATAGCACAGATTTGTCTCCCCATACAGTGATCAGCTCCAGTACCTCCTGTTCAGTCCATGCTGGAGCTCTTTTGTGATTCTGGGACTGCATGGTCACCTGTGCTGGTGAGCTTGCCATGCTGGCCAAACAGGAAATGAAATTCAAAAGTTCCCGGGGCTTTTCCTGTGTACCTGGCTAGTGCATTGGAGTTGAAAGTGTTGTCCAGAGCGGTCACAATGGAGCACTCCAGGACAGCTCCCGGAGGCCAACACTGTTGAATTGCGTCCACACTACCCCAAATTTGACCCGGCAATGTCGATTTCAGCGCTAATCCCCTCGTCGGGGTGGAGTATAGAAATCGATTTTAAGAGCCCTTTAAGTCGACGACAATGGCTTCATCGTGTGGATGGGTGCACGGTTAAATTGATCTAATGCTGCTAAATTCGACCTAAACTCGTTGTGTAGACCAGGGCTAAAATATGCAGCACCCAATTCATAAAGGCTTTATATATATCTAAAATAACACCTTTAACTGCCTTCAGAAACAAACTGGAAGCCAGTGCAATTTCTGGTGTCCCAACATAATGCTCCCTGTGTTTCATTGTATCATGTGGATTGATTTTGCTGTGTTTAAACAAATGATCCAATTGCTCTTATATTGGGCTGATATGATATGTAAATTGATAATATGTTTTTAATTTTTATTGTTTCAACACTTAGGCAGTCATGTCAAAGCAGAAGCAAAGTGTCCCTTCTCTGTAGCAAAAAAGGTAAGAGAAAAACATATAATTCCTGGAACAACATACAAAGAGCATTTTATTTGGATTCTTAAGCATGTGTCTTTGATATGTTGAAATATAGTTTCTCAAAAACAAATCTTTAATGTGTATTTCCCTTTGAAATCTGATATACTTTTGTTCATCTATTAGTTTCCCATTAATTTTTTTTTGGCCACTACATCCAATGTTTTCAGCTTTTTTCCCCTTTTGATGATGAAATTGTCCATTGTATTGGACTAAGGCTGGCTTCTGCCCCCACTAAATTAATTGGGAGTCTTGCAATTAATTTCAAAGGGAGCAGACTTGGTCCATAATTGGTATGATGATATAGTTACAAGTACTGCATGTGTCATAAATATAAAGGGACGGGTAAACACCTTTAAAATCCCTCCTAGCCAGAGGAAATACCCTTTCACCTGTAAAGCATTAAGAAGCTAGGATAACCTCGCTGGCACCTGACCAAAATGACCAATGAGGAGACAAGATGCTTTCAAAAGCTGGGGGAAGGGAGAAACAAAGCCTCTCTCTCTCTGTCTGTGTGATGCTTTTGAACCTGAAGTTGTTTTTTACCTAAGAGCAACTAGAGGGGTTTTCTGTCTATTTACCTGGAGACAAAGGTGTTAGTTTTTGGTTTTGTTTTAGGATTTTGATTTTTTTAACAAGAAGCACAGATCTTAAAAAGGAATTTTGTTTCCTTTGGGCTGCTGAAAAGCAGGTTTTTGGCTGAAAGCAGTTAGAGGGTTTTTTTCTCTGCTTTGGGGCCAGAGCAGAGACAAAAGGGAATTGTCTTTTGTGAGCTGGAGTTTTCTCTACCTAAAGGCAGACCTGAAGAAGTTTTTTTTTTTTTCCTAATAGCAACTAGAGGGGTTTTCTGCCTATTTGCCTGGAGACAAAGGTGTTAGGTTTTTTTTTAAGGATTTCTCTGTAGGCTGACAATCACTATCAGAGAACATAGGTATCCGGACAGCACAGCAAAATTTTACAAGCCAAGTTTTTGTTTTGTTTTGTTTTCTTTCTAACTCTCGGGTGTAAAGTTAGTTAAAAACAGAGAGGTTAAGATGACAGACTCCATTCCTGTTCTTTCCCCCGCAAAAGCATCACAGACAGAGAGAGAGGCTTTGCTTCTCCCTCCCGCCAGCTTTTGAAAGTATCTTGTCTCCTCATTGCTCATTTTGGTCAGGTGCCAGCGAGGTTATCCTAGCTTCTTAACCCTTTACAGATGAAAGGGTTTTTCCTCTGGCTAGGAGGGATTTTAAAGGTGTTTACCTTCCCTTTATATTTATGACAGCATGTTACATAGTTCTTCCTCAAGTCTTACTTAGGAAGACTCTCTCAGGCTTCTGTGGAAACTTGCCTGAATAAAGACATAAAGATTTGGTCCATAGAGTCTAGTGAGAAAGGGTTAGACTGAGATATTAGTGAGTCTGGAGTAAGTTCACTGACTTTATTGGATTTACTCTGGATTGACTGAAAACAGAATCTGTCCCAGAAATTATATCACTAACTGTTTGCACTGGTATAATCATATTTCCAATGTCTTGCAAATGGAACCAGAACCAAAGGATGAATTCCTGGTTTCCCCTAATCTTGTCAATATCCATGTTTTGATTAGACTAAACTTTTATTCCTGTTGGGAACATCTTTTGCTACCACTATAGTAAGCTAGCTCCTGATATAGTATGTGATCCATTTGTAGCTGTGACTGTCAAGGGGATAGGGAAATTTAAAGACGAAAACTCCAGATTAAATCTAAATGCACAGTGGATTGTGCAAGTTTAAGTGGTTTGAAAATACAGCAATTCTTCAGATGGATGTTAGGTTCTACAAAATGAAAAAGCTTTCTTGAAGAACATTTTGAATAAATATATTAGCCTGATGACAAAGATTAATCATAAAGCATGACCTAGATCCAGGAAACTACTCAAAGTTTACTATTACCAAAAAAAAGTCATCTTGTAGGACTCTGTAAGGTTGTTTGCCTCTTACATATAGTACATATAGAGGACTTTAAAGCAACACAAAGGTCCTTGCCCCGAAGTTATTTGAGGGAACGTGCTAAGAATTTAATAGTTACAAATCAACATTGTACTAATTTATTTCTTCATCGCTAAATTCCCACATATATGCAAAACAGGATATCCTCTCCTGGGGAAGGATTCCAGAAACTGATACTATTTCAGCCAATTCTCTAAATTAGGCAGTAATAAAACAAGAGATTTATAAGAGCCTGTCACATTACAATCCCAGAATTAAAAAGGAGAACTAAAAGAAAGGGATGAACATATTTTTAAAAGGTGTGTAGCTGACCAGCAAGTTAATGGAAAACTTCTTGTCAGTGAAATTTATAACAATATGATATAATTTCCAAGGGAAGTGGTGGATATTTAAAACTAGAATGGACAAAGCATTAGAATAGGCATTGTAAAAAATGAATCTTTACTGGCAAGCTATATATGAGCAAATAGCTATTTTTCATTTGAAATTTCCATGAGTAGAGCAAGTATTATATATCCTGCAGATAGATGCACATCCACACTTGGACTTCTGGGACTGGGCAAAGGCTTTCCAATGTGCTACTCCAGTGCCACTTCTGGGGTGTAGTCCAGGGTAGCAACAGCATGCTGGTGATTGACAGGTGATATAACCCCCTTGCCCAAGGATAGGTTGATAGCTCTACTTCTCAGAGAAAGCCAAACTTTTCCAACTTAGTCTGGCTCCCCTCTTTCCCCCCCCCCCCCCCGCCCGTTTGTCTTATTTGGGAACCTAAATAGGTCAAATTAATCCCTGGGCTCAGTCCACTGAAGTGAAAGGAGGGATGAATTTGGCTCATTGTATATGGAATTCAACACAGTGTGTTGTTTTTATAAATTCTTCCCATAAGTGCAACATAATTTCATGAGTTTTATAACTTCATTCCGTATAGAGAAATCCCTTTGCAATATTTTTTTCAGAGCAGATTTTGAGAACGTTCTATGCATGTTGAATTTCGTGGCAGTGAATAACACACTGTATCTTACATTTCTCGCTAGATTGTGGCCGTCGCCCTGCAGCTCGCATGAGCAAGAGGATCCTTGGTGGCAGGACTAGTCGTCCAGGACGGTGGCCTTGGCAGTGCTCTCTGCAGAGTGAACCAAGTGGGCACATATGTGGCTGTGTTTTGATTGCAAACAAATGGGTTTTGACGGTAGCACACTGCTTTGAGGGGTGAGCAGAGCTGAGACAGTTTTACTGTTGACGTACAAATGGCTAGTTAGACAAATAACTTCCACATAAACATATTTAAAAAAAAAATCAGATCTTGTCAAAACAGCAAATCTCTTTTTGGAGACTAAAGAGACAATGAATGTTATTAAATGATTTCAGCTGAGGGTTTGACTAGTTTTAATATTCACTTTGATACCTAAAGTTGATAAAGGCTTTGACTTTCAGCTAGGAAATTCATAAAAAACTATCCCTTTCATTTATGATATTTTACTAATGTGTCTCATATAACTATAGAGTAATAAATCTTCTCACTGAGAGCCAGAATAAAAATAACACAAGAATACAGGGACAGTGGTAGCTGTTTAACCAGAAAAAATAAAATCGACACTTCGCCACAGTGGTATCTGAGATGATGGAGCTATTTATTGCCTTTTCTAACTACAGAGAAATGCTACGCTATCTCCACTGTCATTATTAAAAAGTCAGCACTTACCATGGAGTGAAAATTTCTAGTATCTGAGATTTGATACCACAAGGATTTTCTGTTTGACGCACAGGAACCATGATGTACCTCAGGCACCAGACATGGGTGACAGTTTAATGCTAATCACGGTATCATTCTGATTAAGCAGAATTTTGGGTGGAAGTTTATTACCATACTTCATGTTTTGCACCAAGTCCTATTAATTAGATTTCTAAAGAGAATTAAAATGTGTTTCAACAGTTAACATGCTTTCCCCTCATATAGTCTAAGTACATTTCTGCTGCACAGCTTCTCAGCTCATTCATCCCTAATGGGAGATGCCTCCCACCTGTGGAGTTTGGAGATAATCCTGGAGTCTCCAGCAACAGCACTGAACGAAGTGCCACCCTTCAACTCAGGCCACCAGAAATTCTGCTTCTGGCAGTAGAACAAACTGGTGGCTCAGCTTCTCCTGACCCCACTTTGTTTAAAACTCTCATTTGTATTCATTTTTGTGCAGCAGCAACTTCATCTCACCTTCTAATTCCCCTTACCCTTTCCTGATGTGAGGAATCACTGGAACATTGAGGCTCCATCCCTCTGATGCAGCACCTTTTGAACAGGCTCTCCCTCCCTCCCACCCACCACAGCAGCAGAGAACCCCTACAAGCATTGAGCCACATCCAAAGGGTGCTGTAGGCAGCTTTTCAGGAAACTTAAAGGGTGAGCTATGGCTTACTGCCACTGATCCTTGCATTGCCAGAGCATGGGGCTTCAGAGGGAGAGCTATGGCCTGCTGCTAAGGGTTGCCAACTTGCATAGAGTTTTGAGCCAGACAGCTGTGCCAGGGCTTCATCCGCCATCCAAATCCATGACTCCATCATGGGAAGTCTCACCTGGAGCATGAGCATTCATACAGAGGAGAACCCCCTCACATCTTAGCGAGACTTCAGGTTTTAAAAAAAGACAAAAGCAAGTGTCCCTTTTGTAAGGCAGCAGTTTGTATTGTTAATGAGCAAGGGGTGTAAAAATCAGGGTTTGAACCCTGTCTCCTTTGCCATCTCACCCTGAGGGAGGGTTTGTCGGGGCTTCTGTCCTCTACAGGACTTTCCCACATCTTGCTGTATCAGGTTCACTGCCCCTCCCCCACTCTACGCCATAGTCTGGGTAGGCAGAGAAGCCTGGTACACCTAGTGAGCCCTGCCTCAGGCTGCAGTGTGGTGAGAATTTGTGCCTATCAGGTTGTCAGCCTGCAGACCCTCACTCTGCCAGGGAAAGGGGCTCACGGTCTGAAAGGTGAGAAGGGGTCTCTCGCTTCCCTTCCCCCTCCCTATCGACTGGCTTCATACTAAAATATAAGGAGCACCTCAGGCCATATGAGACAGAACAGGGGCACAGGAGGACTCCATTTCTGATGCAGCTCAACCATCATGGGATTACAGCGAGACAAATGAAAAATCCCTTTCCATGTTCAAAATGACTCCCGATTTAGTGAGTAAAGCCTGAGAGTGACACTAGGTTGCTCCTGAAGTACTTACCAGGGTGATAGCCAGCGTGGGCAGTAGGTTGTGGAAATAGCCCACCAGCTAGCCTTCAAAAGAACACCAATCCGAATATTTGTTCCAGTACCCATCCCAATCAAGTGGTCCCTAGGCCAGGATGAATAGCATGCTACCTCCCTCCTCCCAACAACCAGAGAAAGTCTCATATGCGTACCACCAAAAACTAACAAAACCCAAAAAAACTCATGACTCTCACAGGGCAAGAAGCCAGTGGCTCACAGAGAATGCATTAATAATTATAAAATATTCTCCTTTAAGCAAAATTAGATACAGAGTTTCCAGTATGTGCCTGCTTTAAGAACATCACAAGATCTGAATGGGGATTTCTGGTTAAAACTAAATGTTAAACTATGTTATATAAAAATGGATGAAAATTCCATAAACTTTGGGAAGCTACAGTTGGTGCAGCAGTAGCTCCACCAGTGAAAGACAGTCAAAGCATAAGAAGGGGGCTTCCTTCCAAAAGATCCCTTATAGACTATGAGAGTGAAATTTCAAAGCTTCAGTTGTGGCCATTCAGATCCTATCCTTAATAAGGAAAACCAACTTGATGAGCCTCTTGCTTGCTACTGCCTAGGGATATGATTTTTGCTTTGAATGTCAGAGGTCTCAGGTTCACATTCTGGTCAATGCTGGGAGCAGTGTGTAAAATATTATTTCTTTGGAATATTTCCTGGCTCTTGATGTGATTTGAGATGAGCATTGCCTCCTAACTCCATGGCTACACCATGAGTAGCAATCACTCGTCTTAAACAGATACCTTGTGCAGCCAAATTTATACATGAGCGGCTATGTGGGGAAAACTTTGGAGAAATTAATATCTGAGAACGCTGAGCGGCCTCAAGCATCTCTATGAAATCCAGCATAGCAATCTGTTGGTCACCACCAACAGGGTACTCAAGAAGGGACTATTTCTACTAGCAGAGGAAATAAACTAGAAGAGAAGCTCCCAGGGAAGACCTAGATTTTTTTTTTCTTCACAAACCAACAAACTTCAGCATGACAAAGACAAAATGGGCATTGATGTATGACAGCTCACAGTTCATGTACAAGACTCTGCCTTCTGATCCACCCTCTGCACCCAAAGTCTTAAATGGCTTTTAGTAGTTACCCATCTATACATATTTATGGACAATTTCACAATCCATTTCCTGTTTAGAGAAACAGACCCACTCATAACTTGCCAACTGCTAGAAAGGATTCAAACGCACCAGTTCAAAATCAAGAAGGGCTTTTTGAGTCCAACAGAAAACTGTCAAAAAAGATGAGTCAAAAAAGGCCTGGCACGGGTCATAATTTTACCACCATGGTAAAGATTTGCAAAGATCAAAGAGATCATTGCAAAAGTTGTTTCCTACCAGCAGTCAGCTATAGCTAACTGTCTCCACTGACTAGGTTTATTGGTTTATGCATCAGTATCAACCTGTGCATGGGATTTCACACACTGTGCCTCCGAGATTCCTTCTGAGGTTGTAGAATAACACAGCTGATGCAATGCAAAATTAGGTGTCACTCTTGGATCATGTCTGAATGCCCTTTTATGGGCAAGTACAAACAACTTGCTGACAGTTCACTCAGTTTTCACTTATAGACTTTTGCATACTTGCTACAAAAGCAAGCGTTGCAAGGTGGGGTGCATACTTGGAAGAGAAGATGATTCAGGATGTATGGTCCCTTACTTAGCAAAAGGAAAGCATCCAGCTCTCTGAAGCTCACACCTTGTGCTACACAATTTTGCAAAATCTCAGCGTACATATCCTTTTAGTTCACTTTGACACTTCTAGCAGGCTAGCAGCAGAGTGGCTGAACAAACACACATAGGAATGCCCATATTGGGTCAGACCATAGCATCCAGTACTTTGTCTCTGTTAGTGGTCATACTAGCTGCAAGAGGAAAATGCAAGAAACCCCATAGTGGGCAGTTACAGAACAACTTGTCCCCCAGAGGAATCTTCCTCCTATGTAGTTAGAAGTTGGTTTATGATCTTAAAGGTGAATGTTTGTATCCCTTCCAAATCCACTAAGTAGCCAGAGGTCAAAACTTCTATGAGGCATTTGAAATAATGTCCTGGTCAGAGAAGAATTTGCTGTGTTTAAAGACAGTTCACATAAAGGGTACAGAAAAGAAGTCGCAAGAGCTGAAGTTGTCATCCTAGCCCGCCACTGGTTTGGACTAAATAGACAGTCAAGGAACTTTCACTGCATCTGTGGAAAAGAACAGACCTCTTGAAGTAGGGACACCTCCTTCATCCTGACCTGAACCATCTAGTTAACAGCCTATACGTCAGAAGAGAAGTGTAGTTCAGCAGGAATTCTCTGTAGCCTCATTGATACATTTTGGTATCTAGACAGAACTTAATGAGAAAATTTTAATCATTGATGTGGTCAAGTTTCATTTCTGGTAATGAAGGGAAACAGTAAGCTCCCTCTGTACAGTGCCCAGCACAATGCCACCTTGGCCTCTAATTAATGCAATTAATAATCCCAAAGTTCTGGTGATCTTAGCCTCATTAGAGTTTCTACTGAATGGATGGTCAAAATCCTGCAACCAAGCACCATGAAAAGTTGGTATCAGCGCTAGTGGCATTCTTTATACAGCTATATCTGACTCCACAACTGAGTGTCATTAGGCGTCAAGATTGATCAGCCTGGCCAGACTAGACAAACCTGTGGCTGGCCTTTCTTGTTTTGTTCCAAGCTTCCACAGGTTTTTGAAAGGATGCAGCATACATGTGGAGTCCTAGCGATCTAAAGACATTGCATGGATACACATACCAGTCCTATCCTGTTCATCTCATTTACTCTAAATGCCAGGGTCTGAGGGCTTCATAGAGCAAGATGTTAAAATCCTGGGCCAGTTGTCATGCACAGAGGGCATCAAGGCTGCCCTTGAAATGGGTCCTAGTGGCATTGTGGAAAGAGAGCCTCTCATTTACACAGTAGGTTTCCATTCCTCTGTAGTAACATCTTTTATTAGAAAGTTGGTGCTGGGTTGGTTCCTAAACAAATTACAAAGTTGTGCTTTTATAGAGAGGGAAGCTCTATTTCTGCCTATTATTCTATTGTAACAGTAATTAAAATTCCACTTTATCCTCCTTTCCACTTATCCCATTTCTGTGATTCACTGCTCGCTAGTCCCCATTGCAGATGAACGAGGAAAGGCGTTATGCAGCACAATGAGACATTTCTTACCTGATACATTTTTTTTTTCTGTTAGTAGCTTCTCTTCTCATACAACCCACTCTGGAAGACCAGAATGTAACTTCTAACTTACAATACATTGATTTTTTTCCTTTAAAGGGAAACTTAAACACAAGTCAACCAAATTTCCTCTTAATGCTGTTTATCGGTTGCTGAACTCTTTCTATAGTTTTGGAAGAACTTCTCGGGTAAGCTGAGTTGAAGGGCAGGGCTTAGTCCTAGAGCCCTCAGCAACAACATTGCAGAACGTGACAGTAGAGAGGTATTACCCGTTAATGATGATTGAGGAGAGAAGCTGCTTGGGGAAGTTTTCATTCTATAGAACTTAGACTTTTTGAAGTGGTTCATTTGTCCCTGGATAGATCTATACTGCATCAGTGTGTACCTAGTATGTTTCCTTTAAAAGGACACTGTGTCCCAGAATGAATCCCAAATGCCAGCCATTTGAAATTGCTGGGATGAAAAGGTTTGTAAATTTCTATACCGATATCTTGTTTGAATCTGACACTGTGAAATTACAAGAAATGGGTTATGCTCACTCTTCTGACCCTATAGTGGCACCAAACTATAAATGTGAGGTCTTACATTGTTAAATCATTTTAAAAGTATACTTTCATAAATTGGAGGGCCCAGTCTGTTTCCTTTATCTGTTTGACATTATGATGTTGTATTGTGGATTAAGATGGTCTGAGGAAAATTATTTTAAATTGTGCCAGCCAAAAAAAAAAAAAAAAAAAGCAATTAAAGAGGAATTTTAAAGTGATCTTAAAAGATAATATATTTTTATCCTGAGACTTATTAGTTAGAGGCATTTTGGCAAAGAGTCAGCCAGCATGCAGGGACTATGTGTATACAAGTGTTGCAGCCACTCGCAGAGAACATTACAGCAAATGTGCTCTTAGATACTCAGACAATAGCGATGAGACTTCATAAAGCATCTAGTCCATCTTCTTGCCATTGCTAGTGTTTCCTCATTATGTACCCTATGGTTTTGTTGAGTCTGTTTTGCAATAAATCCCATGAAAACGCCTACGATCAATTTAAACTAACCAAGAGGTTTCTTTTCTGTTTGAGAATATATTCATGTTGTGACTTTTCATTGCCCATGGCTCTGCATTTTCAGAATCCTTCCTTGCTTTGTTCCCACAAGACATAGTAAGACATAAATATGCCTTGTGGTTTGTCGTCATACAGAGAGCCATGACGGACAAAAAAAAGAGAGAGTCTGCAATGTCAGCAATGGCATGTTACCTTATTTTAATCGAAAATAACATTTATTATGCAATCAGAAAACCACAGTGCTGAGAAAGAGCTGTACTTTTGCATTTTCACAGCTTCTTTCTGCCGCAGTCTCTGTAAAGGCAGCCAAGCTTTACAAAACCATGTTCAATCAGCTATGTAAATAGTGAATGCTTCCTTTTTTTTTTAAAAGCCACAGGGAAGTCAGAGAACCTGTGACTTCCCACTAGTTCTCATCATGTGATTTAATACTCTTAGCCTCTGATACAGCCCACACTTTCACATGGCGGTTCGCATGCAGCTCAACTGATGTTGGTTCACTCCTCTTGACACCGTTACTTCCCCTTCCTCAACTGCAAAAATCCACAAATGTCAATAATGATGGCTACAATTTTTAAAAAATACAATAATGGAAACGTAGTCTTAGGCAATCACGGCTAAACGTCAAATTGAAATGTGACCTTCAAACTTAGGTTGCTGACACTTGACATCTTGGGGCCTAACACCTAAGGCTGGACAGTTGCCGTGAACGACACAGCTTTCATAATTTCCATATAGAGCAGGGGTGGCCACCCTGAGCTGGAGAAGGAGCCAAAATTTACCAATGTAGATTGCCAAAGAGCCACAGTAATACATCAGCATCCCCACATCAGCTCCCCCCACTCCCGCTGCCTATAGAAGGAGCTGCATATTAACTTCTGAAGAGCCGCATATGGCTCTGGAACCACAGATTGGCCACCCCTGACATACAGCAAAGTGATGTGATGATTTTTTTGATACTAGCTGGTGGCAGAATACAAGGACAGCTCTCTTGTTTGAGCTGTAAAGTTAAATTCAGAGTTGCTTGAGTAGCACATAGAAATCAATTGCTTAGTGACAAAGCAGGAGAGAGGCAAAAGACCACATTAGTGGATTTCCTAGCCCTGCCCTAATGATACTGATCACCTTGACGGCAATAGGAATTGAGGGCACTTGTCACATTACAGGAGCCAGGAAGGACCAGCCTCTGCCAAAGTTAAAATATATACAGCCTCTTCTTAAAAATAATAGCAGACCTCAGGGAAGGGGCAAGGCAATTTGATCTAAGTTATGTTCTGATGTGGTGCCTCTTGTTCAAAACAGCATATGCACTGTTCTTGTGGTTTGCACTAAAAATGGAAACGTGAGTGATTGTTTTGGGTATAATTTTATTCTAGTGATTTGGTGACTATCCACCCAATTATGGTTCTGTGACTTTTGCTTTTTCCAGTATTTTTATTCAGGAATTGTTTTCTAAAATTTGCCATGACCTGATTGCAACCTGAGATTATTGTTCTTCCTTTTGCACAAACTAACAAGAGAAGGATGGTACTACAGCTAAAATACATGGATGGGAGGCAGGAGACTTTGCTCAGTTCTTCCATCTATAAAACTTTCTAACCTCACAAGAGTGAGGAAAGAGTGAATTCATGAATGTTTGAGTACTGAGGCCTAGATTCACATGGGGGGACTTAGGCGTAAGTTTTTACTGGTGGGTATATGCAAATCCAGGTAAGGCACAGTGGAATTCATAAAACTTGACTTCTGCTGGCTCTCTCTCGTGGAGTCCCCTGGTGAATCTAGCTCTGTGTTCCTTGGGTGGAAAATTTGAAGGAAAGAAAGTATGATTGTGTGTTTTTTGGTGAGATCTTAATTTTTAGTGTAACCTCAAAGTAATATTTCTGTTAGTTCTGTAGTACCACTTGTGTGTTCAATGCATTGCAGAAAGGTATCCAGAAGTCCTCAATTATACAACTGTGTATAAAAGAACTGTAGGGGGAAATTTACAATTTTTTCTTTCTCTTACAAAGGAGAGAAAACGCTGCAGTCTGGAAAGTGGTGTTTGGTATAAACAATCTGGATCATCCATCAATCTTCATGCAGACACGACTGGTGAAGACTATTATCTTGCATCCACGCTATAACAGAGCAGTAGTTGACTATGATATCAGCATTGTAGAACTAAATGAAGATATCAATGAGACAAGTTATGTAAGGCCAGTCTGCTTACCCAGCAGGGAGCAGTTGGTTGAGCCAGATACCTACTGTTACATCACAGGCTGGGGACACATGGGCAACAAAAGTAAGAAGAATGCTTTCCAGACTCTTTGGAGAAATCTAACCTTCTACTAACCTGATTAACTACTTGGCTCCAATTGCAAACCACTGTGTCTACCTCTAGTTATATACTTGTGCCTTATTAGGCCACTTGTACATAATCTGTATGTATTCACAAAAGGCTATACCTGTGGCAAGACCTTAGCTTGTCAAAGGCAGGAGCTGTTAAAGTCAGGCTGCTAAATCCATATTTCAGCAGCTACATATATGATGTGATTTTTAAGAGTACTGCCCATCCAGGAGCTTCTACTGAGGAAATAGCCTGAAAATCTTGGCTATAGTCTGTTACTTGCTTAAGCTGCATTTGAAGCTATATTGAGAGTGTGGCAAATGATCAGAGGACGATAATGTTAGCCGTGTGCAAAGCTTCAGGCTCAAATCTTGACTTGTCGCTTGACTAAACAAGATTTATTTATTTATTTATTTAACCAAAACTCTCCATAGCATGCTGTGGCACTATTTATCCCACCCCCCACATAATCCCCAGGTGCCTCTTTTCTCCCAGAAAGGTTTTGCCTTGTTTTTGTTAATTGGAAGGGCCAGGGTCCCATGACACAGAGCAGAGGGAAAATGTTGTGGCTGCCCTGGCTCTTAAGTACCAGTGATGTGGAAATATTTCTCTTTTTTAGTTATTGTAATCACGAGCAGGGGAAGGAGGTAAGCCCTGAACTCTGGAGAATAGGAACATAACATTGTATGGTATTCAGGCTCTAGTGGGCATGTCAAACATGGGGTAATACTATTCATACCATTCCTTTTAAAACTGAAACGTTCTACAGTCCAGAACAATGACTTAAATGCCACTGACTGGTGTAGTCTGTTTGCTAACAAGAAATCCATTCTGTCCGTGTACCCCTACTCTAAAGGTAGCAGACCTAATGACGCAGTGATGATCTTTCATACCATTGGTCAATGGCAAAACGTTGTTTTTTTGCTCGCCAAAGCAGTCATGTTGTCAATGACATCAGGTTCAAAGTTACAGGTTACTAAGCACCGTAAAACAAAGGTGTTCATCTTGATTGCATAGTGGTTAGTACTTTGTACTTTAGGTTTAACAGTTTCCCTTCACCTTTGAGTTTTGGCAGAGACAGCAGGCAACAAGCCTGCACTGGCCCCTTTGGGACAGGATGAATGGTGTGATAGGTTTTGCTCTTCTCTGATATGCTCTCTGAGGGTTCATCAACCCAAGAATTTAGTTCATGGCAAGTCTAGCCCGCTGCACACTAAGTGGCTGTGTGGATCATGCCTCTATGCACTAAATGTTTCCTAGTGCACTTTGAGGTGCTCCTGTGTCAAAATGCACTAGAGAACTTTTAGTGTGTAGGAGACAGGTGCACACAGACCATGTGTGCAGGCTAGATTCAGCCCACAGCTTGCCATGAACTAAGCCTTCACATAGGCCCTCCACCCCAAGTAAAGCAATCAGCTTTGATGGGTTTATTATACTAAGTATGAGGGTGACAGTGTTGTTGTGGGACATGGCTTTTGAGCCCTAAATATATGCTCCCTAATTATGTCTTCTTCCCAACCCCCAATCTCAAAAGTCCCATAACATGTCTTTTAAAGTAGCAGCCGTGTTAGTCTGTATTTGCAGAAAGAAAAGGAGTACTAGTAGCACCTTAGAGACTAACCAATTTATTTGAGCCTAAGCTTTCGTGAGCTACAGCTAAGTGAGCTGTAGCTCACGAAAGCTTAGGCTCAAATAAATTGGTTAGTCTCTAAGGTGCCACAAGTCCTCCTTTTCTTGCTATGTCTTTTAAAGGCTCCCTCCCCAGTCTGTCAACTCTAAGCCTGGTTTAGGTGGAGGCACAACATAAAATGCTCACACCCGCTCTGGAATAGAAGGTGGGCCAATCCCCACACCTATACCCACTGTCCTGTGAGCTTGAGAAATGTGAATCCCCACTTGTCGGTGTATATGAAACTACCCCCCTTACTGGCGGGAATGGGGCAAAGAAGCTTTTCTTCTTATATTAAATACACGTTTAAAGCTAATTTTATTATCATTACTATTTTTAAGTTTAGCCTATCATCGTAGAAAAGAATGTTGCAATCTCAACTAGCAATGAATATAAGTATTTCTGTATATTACAGTGCATACTTTAATAAAGATTTTTTTTCCAGTGCCTTTTAAACTTCAAGAAGGAGAAGTTCGTATTATTTCCCTAGAACAATGCCAGTCATACTTTGACATGAAGACCATCACCAGCAGGATGTTATGTGCAGGCTATGAGTCTGGAACTGTAGACTCTTGCATGGTAGGCCTTTTTCTGAGTAGAAACATGAAGCAGATTTTCTAAAATAGAAGTCTAAGAACCTAGGGTATTTCAATGGGCACTAGAGGTTAGTTTTGATACAGAGGTAACATTAATTTTCATAGTACTTACTTAGAAATGGACAAACATTTTTGACCAATTATTTATTTCTATTAATCATAATCTATTCAAAGTTGATTTTATTAAGTCTGCAAGTTTCACAGATTCCCTGACTTTCCATGATCTCTGAAGTCACTGGTGCGCCTGGGCCGGGGGCACCCCTGGCCCAGTTGCTGCTGGGGCAGTCTCCAGCCACCGTGACACCCTCACCCCAGCAGCAGCAGAGTTTAGGTATGGTAGGGGGAGGGGAGGTGGCAGGCTCTGGGGAGTGCTTACCTCCGGGGTGCTCCCCAGAAGCAGCAACATCCCCCTCAGCTCCTAGGCGGACGTGTGGTCAGGTAGTTCTGCATGCTGCCTCCACCTGCAGGCATCACCCCAACAGCTTGCATTGTCTGCGGTTCCTGGCCAATGGGAGCTGTGAAGCTAGCGCACTGGGTAGAGGCAGCACGTGGACATGCCTGGCCATGCCTCCGCCTAGGAGCTGAGCAAGGGGGAATGTCCCCACTTCCGGCAAGGCATGGAGCTAGGTAGGGAGCCTGCTGGCCCCGCCATTTCCCCCCACTCTCCAGCACCAGCAGGGGTCCTGGGCCACACAGTGGCACCTACCCCCCACCCCACCCAGCACCCATGGCACTCCCAAGCTGCCCCTCCCCAGATTGAGTCAGGGCTATATAGTAGAAGTCATGGACACGTCCCAGGCTGTGAATTTTTGTTTACTGCCCATCACCTGTCCATGACTTTTACTAAAAATACCTGTGACTAAAACGTAGCTTTACTTATGATCTACTGCTTGGAGCCTCTAACTAGTAGTGTATGTTAAGTAGTAGGCTGATTTTTTTTTTCTTTCGTTTGCGTGAATATTAAATAGCTAATTTTTTGGTATGAACATACCAGCCAACCAAACCTTACTGACATTGTTTCAAAATATTAGCTGTCCAGTTTGTATGCTGTTTTCTAGATTAGTTGAAACCCATTTTTACAGCTGCATTAGTCATGAAAAGCAGATTTTATAGAAACTCAGATATAGCTCGAGCCATAATAGCATTGGCTGTAACATCCATAGGTTGTGTTTTTTCTCTTGCATTACAGGGCGACAGTGGAGGACCTCTTGTTTGTGAGCAGCCTGCAGGACGCTGGACATTGTTTGGTTTAACCTCGTGGGGCTCTGTCTGCTTTTCCAAAGTTTTGGGACCTGGAGTTTACAGCAACGTGTCACACTTCATTGAATGGATTGAAAGACAAATATACATTCACACCTTTCTACTAAACTAAGGCTAGTGGTCTGCTGACATACAAGAGGCAAAGATCATTGGCCTTTGAGCATTGAAGATTGTGCAACCAATTCACTTAAGAGGACGTTACAAGCTCTGTGTTGTTGATGGGGAGGTATGGAAAATGCAGCATAAATGAATTGATTAAACTCTCTGCTACTAAAGATACTCTGGGGCAGCACTATTATTTTTGTAATCTTTTTTGACTTTTCCTTTAGCTGCATTGTGTTACTATTCCAGGCACAACAGAAGGCTTAAAGGAAGAATCAACCAATTTTCTGCCTTTCAGACATTTCAATTAAGCTGTAGCACAGACTTAGTAAAACTATAAAACTTTGGGGGAAAAACAAACAGTAGCACATGCAGTTTCAGCCCACAATTCTTCCAGTGAAGAATTAAATCAATATATTCTCAAAAATGAGATTGAGGTCTATATTAAAATTAGCCCTTCTGCTACCTTGAGTTTGCTCCCATGTGAGCATAGCAGGGCCTTGTCAAAAATACAACCGGCATGGGAGAATATGTAGTTCTTTGAGATAACTAGTAAGTGGATGTTTTAGATACTGTCACACTACAATTAAGTCACATAGTTCAGACTACTGTTAAGCGAAACATTTACCTCTAAAGTTCAGTACCTTCTGTATTGATTCACCTAATTAACATGTACCAGATAGTGTTCTATAGAAATATTAACTGTACTCATAAATATTAATAGTGTTATGGATTATTAAACTACTTTTAAGTCACTGGTGTATTGCAGTTTCACTAGGAGAAAAAAAACCCAGTGACTTGACAGTATGTCTCATTGTAGATTATGGGTTTAGGGGACAGCAAAATAATTCTCCCCCGACCTCTAAATAATACAGCTGTGTCCAAATTTCTCTAGTTCAGGGCTGCATCTGACTCATGAAAGTGGAGATAGATTGTCGACATCCTAATCTCAAATGCAAAAAGGTGCAGAAATTACAACTTCCAGTAGCCCAGGCTCCATCTTTCTCCACAGCACCAGGTCCTCAGCTGGTGTAACCTGATATAGTTCAGTTAAAGTCAAAGCCACCATATTGATATAAACCATCTTAAGCTCTGGCCTTTAGTGTGTAAGGGCCAGTTGAACAACCTTGCACTAATAGAGGGGAACTGGATTATGAAATACAGGATTTTCAGGAAGTTTTGTTTTCAGTATTAGGAAAAAAATGCTGTCATAAAATGAACAGCCTCTCCTGCCATATCTGTTCACCAAAAGATGTAGTTAAAGTTGGCTTTGATTTTATTGTAAAGCACTGGAACACTTACAGCCATTCTATGTATATGTAAGCACTGCCAAGAAATAATATTTAAGGTAATTTCTTATTTCCTCATTGATTACTTGGGCCTTGGCCTACAACCAGTTTTCAAGCAGAACTTCCCAGTAAAATAAATGAGTTCTGATTAAATGCTGGTGGCACCATATAGCCCATTGAATATAATCACCTGTGTTAGGAAATGATGCATCCCAAGCAGCATCAGAAAGGAGCAGAAGTTTTTTTTCCAAATCATTTCTGCCACAACATTCCATGTAAAGACGATATTTGTAATTTTATAAATGTATTTTTATACTGGTTTTCCCCCTTCTATATGTGCACATGATAATATTGTATGTAGGTTTGAGAGAGTCAAATTTACTCCCTCCTTCCAATGTATTAGTCCTTTCCTGTGTATTGTCATCTCTATGACCATGAGATTTATCTAACACTTGTAGCCCCATTTTAAGGTGATAAAAACACCTTTGTTGTTTCACTCCTGTCACAGCTACAGCTCCACATGGAATTAACAACTAGGCAGATGTGTTTATTTCTACCCATATTAAACAAATATGTACAACAATTGTCCAATAATTTCTGTGATCTAAAATAAACACGTTTTTATTCTTGCCAGAGACTCAGTTCAAATGGAAGAAGTTAGAAGCAAGACTATACCTCTACTCTCTTGTGATTGAAACCAATTGGCATACATGCGGCAAGCTGCTTACTGTACTACCCCTACCTGCCTCTTAGCACAGTATCAGTTTGTTCAGATTCTGTCTCTACAACTTGGGTGTGGTCCTTACCCATATTTCTCATGTGTGTTACCAATACAGAAAGATCAAGAAGTGTGACTGCTTACAATTATTTTGGATTAAATTACATTTTTGTAGTGGGAAATTAAAAAACCCACTAAGCCATATAGTGGCTTCTCTGAATATCTTTAGAGCAATATTTCTCCGATGACATTATTTCAAAATGATTAGCATCAGTACAGATAAACAATAGGCAGAGTTTCAGCACTGTGTAAATGTGCAGAGAGCAAAATACGCACATTCTTGGAATTGTGCAAGCAAAAAATTTCAGAAGGAAACAGAACAGAAAATGGGCTCAAATACTAATCATAGAATCATAGATAATAATTTAATAGGAGCTGCACTTTTTGAGTTGTGTTTATTTCAGTAGGCCCTAGTGGACTCAAAAAATTCCCTACATTGCTCCATGAATTGGCTATGTAATATAAAATAATTAAAAAAAACAAACAGGCAATATTTTAAATAGCCTGGGCTAAAGAAACAGACTCAGATTCTCAAACTGTGGTTCCTACTGGTGGCTTCCAGAACAGCTGAAAGGTCACATGGTGCTGAATCTCTTCCGTGTTTCTAGTAGCTTCTATAGGCACCTAGGTTGTTAATTTAAAGAAGAGTCTGGAGGCCTGCAAAAGCAACTGACAGCAAAGAAGATGAGTCATTCTAGCCACCTCTACTAGGGGAGGCTGTGATATAACAGGAGGAAACAGGATGTGCTCAGGGATTGGGGTGCCAGCGGGACTGGAGCAGTCAATCACCCTTTGGAGAAGACTATCCGAAAGATAAGAAAATGAGGTAACGAGGCAGCATGTCCTGACGAATGGGCACCAAGTGCAAGAAGTGTAGATAGGGCAGAAGGGATTGGGCCAGTCAACAGAGACGCACATGAAGGGGAGCCACGGAGAGAAACAGTAGAGGTGTGGGAGGAGGATACAAATTATATGAAGAACAAAAGGAGATGCAGTGATTTGTTCTTTCAGAAACTAAAACTTCATATTAAACACAGTTAAATACACATCATGCCACTCCCCTATATTCTACCTGAACAGTCTCTGTTGTTCAGCTATCAAGTGTTAAGGTGCCCATGCGACAGCAAATGGGAGGAGAGGTCTGTGCTATGAAAAAAACCCAAGAATCCTTGCAATAGACCAGTGTGTTGAGGGCCCCAGTAGCAGCGGGGGTCCCAGACTGCACACCAGCATTCCCCACCCCACCCAGCAACCACGGCACCCTTCTCCAGCCCCACCCCCCCAAAGTTTTAATCAGGGGTATATAGTAAAAGTCACAGACAGGTCACGGGCTGTGAATTTTTCTTTACTGCCCGTGACTTTTAAAAATACCCGTGACTAAAACGTAGCCTTACTTACATTACACAAATAGTGTGCGAGTCCAAGGCAACAGCGGAATGTATGTTCAGCGATATAGGTGAGCGACGGTTCTACTAAGACAGTCAAGCTCACGAGGATTGGCACCCAGTGTTCCTATAACTCCACTGATCACACAAGAAACTTCTAACGTGACATCTGTATAAAGCTATGAAGTAGAAACTATTCTCAGCTTGGAGAAAAGTAGTTGGCCAAAAAGTAGTTAAGCAGTACAACGAAAAAAATCATACTGGTTTATCTTGGGAATATTGAGAGGCATGAGACAAAAGGATGAATTGCTCCAACCACCCAAGAAATGCACTGATTCGAATGAAATATAAATTAAATAAATGGAGGGAGCTCTGATGGTACAAAATCATTATGATGCTTACCGTGCTCAGACAGACCCCAATTCAGGAAAGCAGCCGTGTTCAGAAGAACATTTCAGTTCATGCTTAAAGTCAAGATAAACACATGATTAAGTCCATCCCTATTCAGGATAAGTACATTCCTGAATCAGGACCATACTGCAACAGTAAGCATGACATCAAAAGCTTGAGACAGAGGTAGATGATGGGCATGGAGGGGAGATCTGTCAGTTGTTTGTTTCAGGGCTCCATCTCTCTTATTTTGCAAATAAAGAAAATAAATTGTCCTGAGGGATGGGAAGATGGATTTCCTCTAGGAGAATCATTATTCTCTTCACCTTCCAACCCCCCAAGCTCCTGAAAGCTGCCCAAGGAGGTGACAATCTTAGCAAAGCCATGGTGCTCGGGAAGGGGGCATTATCCTAGGCTGTGTCTTCATTAATGATTTTCAGGAAGTCTCCTACTGTTTCTATCACCAGGGACAGTGTGACAGGTGGAGCTTTCCCAAACAACACTAACGAGGAGAAGGTTAGTCAACTGGCAGGTGAAAAGGTAGGACTTATTTATCCTCACAATCCAAGTGAAAGCAAACCAAACCACAGCAAATAGGGATTACTGACATGACCTCTTACCCACAACAGACATTCAGAAACCAACTTGGCCCTGCTTGTGCCAAGCAGCTCCAGACTTAGAAATATCCAGATCCTTTTGTATTAGTGTACCAAAAAAGTGAGAGCCCATATGACACTGAAGGTTTTATTTTTTCATAAAATGGACTTTGAACATGACCAGTGTGTTCTGTAAATCTTGCTGGCTTGGACCCTCCACGTTGATAAGATCACAAACAGAATGATGAGTATAAGAAACATTTTGCAAAGAGGTTCCTGGAGAGGAGTGCAGTGGACCTTATCAGCACTAGTTGCCATTGTAACATCGCTACAGACCACAAGATTGCAACAACACTAGGTGGAGCTCAGGATGACAAAGTCAGGGTCAACTGGTAAAAGTGTCTCCACCAGGACGGCCTTTAAATTACATCACTGTCACTTTTACCAAAGTTACTATGTCATACAGTTAGCATGTACCAAAAAGGATGAGTTTTTAATAAAGCTGGTACTTGCACAATACTTCATGCCCATTTAGACTCTGGATACCTCAATAAGTTACTTAAAATGTTTTAAAAATACAAAAGGCTTCTGAATAAATTTGTGCATCAACTGACTTGACCAAAACACCCCAAAAACCATCACCAACAAAAAACCCGAATGTAATGTAATGCACCAATGTTCTTGTTCTTGGTTTTTTTAAACAGTTAACATTCCAGTTTCGCAGGGCATGTTAAAACATCCTGTTCAGTCAAAGCACAATTCAAACCTGCCTTATTTATTAGAGAAATTTCATTGCTGCCCTTTGCAAAAGTAAACTCCGGGACGCCGGCACACGAATTATTAGCACCATATGTTTCTGAATAGGTTTCCTTCGAGGAGTTCAAAAATGCAGCTCTCTCACAAGTCAGGTCGTTCACATCCCTGAACTCATCCTGTTTGTCTGATATGAAGGTAGACTTCTGCACTGACCTGTCTGCTGGACAGGTATGAAAAGGTGTCTTAGACACTGGGATGTATGAAGAGTGGTCAGTGCTTTCTCTTACTGATGCAGCATCTTCAGCAGACCTGGAACATGCACGAGTGCCCTGGAAACCCATTCTACACTTCCCAACACGATCATCCTTCCACTTTTTAATTGCTTCCCTCTGCTCCTCAGGAGTCAGTCTGTCAAGGTGCTTGGCTCTCAACACTGGAGATGGAAATAGTGCCCCTTGAAGAACTCTGAACAAGTATCTAGAACATAAACAGGGTTTTCCAGTAAGCCATTCAGAAGCAGATTCAAGTTCTTCTCAGCAATGGTAAAGGACCCAAACAGGAGCATGCAGGGAAAGGAGAGGAGGCATCATTCCTACCATCCAGGCTGTAGTGATAGCCCTGTAATCCCAAAGCTGCAGTAGCCCCTGCAGCAATGACCTTTAGGCTTGCACACATAAATAATTGTGCCTGCACTTTTGCACTAGAACAGGTTATTAGGACCAACATGTTTAAAAGTGGCCACGGACTTCAGTGCCTCTGTTTTTTGCGTGTTGGGCGTGACACACCTAGGCTCTGATTTTCAGGGATGGTGTGTACTTGCACTCCAGCTGAAGTCAGTGGAAGCCGCAGGCTCTCAGGAGTGCTGAAAATTGGACCCTGCATGTCTCAAAACAAAAACCATTTGTTTTGGCAATGCTGTTGAAACTTTTCTGGCACTGGGAGATTGAAAGTGACTCAAAGAACCTTATTTATAAAGTCTAAAAACTTTGCATTCAGTCAACCATGAAAATCAGCCTCTCCTAAAACCAGAACCCTTACATTTCACTCACTGGTTTGTTTGATTTAAAATAGCCCATGTGTTGAAAGCATTCTCCCATCTTGGCTCATTATTGCTACACAATTTGCTTTTTAAATTAATTTAGGAGGGAAAGCAAGTGGTTAGTGGCACCATCTGGAGCCAGGAACACTGCAGAAGGGAGTATGTGAGCTTTTCTGATACAACTCAGCCCAGGCCTACAGTACCACCATCAGCTGGTTTAGTTGCAAGGTCTGAGCCAAAGTTGAAAACCACAGTGATATGTTTATGCCCTAAAGCAAAATGTGTATCCTATGTATGCTGTTCCCCAACCCACAATTGGGAGGGACAAGTTGTATATCCCACAGCAGTAATCTCACAACTTGTAGGAATCCAGAGATTTTTTTTGACCATTTTGTCCATTTACAAAAATTCTGGGTTCAAGCTTTTTCAAAAAAAGAAAGAAAACATTTGAAAAAGCCGTTTCGGTAATAAAAACACGCCCATAAATAGCTTCTCTATGACATGTACATGATTCACGCTGCTACCTTATACAACTTCTTTGGATATAAATTCTAACCTTTGAAAAGTGATTAAGGTAAATTATTGATTTAAACATGAGAAGTAGGATTTAGACTAAGTCATTACAGCAATTTTGTACTTGTTTAAATTTGACTGGAGAAGATCCCAATTAACAGTTCCTTGCATACATATGGGCTCATTTATGCTTAAACTACCAGGCTATCCAATTTTATATGTTCAAAAAAGACAAGACCACACCACAGAGATTTATAGCATCATAGCCACAACGAAAACCAGAGCCGGTTAACACTAGTGGTTATAAAACAACAAAGTACCTGGGTAGAAGAGCAACACAAGTAGTAATGATGCAAACCAGATAAAACACTGGGTCTGTCATGTGCTTTTCCATGATCCAATAGGGATTTGATGGTGGATTACAGGTTTTGCAGGTTGCTCCAAACATCAGCGCAAAGACCAAGTAAAATAAGATGCTACCTATCATAACAGCCATGTGTATCCAAGTCTATAATGTGGAAAGGAGGGATAGGGAAACAAGACAAGAATCAGAGATTCAGGACCAAAGTTATTACAAACAGAAAAGTGTGTGCATACACACAAACGCTGTCTTGAACTGAAGTAAATCATAAATCAGTTCAGACAGACAGGACCCTCTTGATTTTAGATAAAATATTCCCAGGGAGAAGGGTTTCTTCCCTCTATAGTTGACAGGAAACAGCCACATAATTTGAAAATTCTTCCCCCCTTAACCTTCTTTCATTTTTGTCTATTAAATATACAACTCATGATACCATGGTACAAGACTTTTTAATGCCAAGTACTTCAGATGACTACATTACTCATAAGCATCAGAGAAGGCCTTCACAAACAAGCGGGAACAAAATCTTCACATGATACCACTACACAGTTTGATGTAAACACAGAATAACTGTGTATTGGTCTCAGATTTCTTTTGTTTTGCAATTTAGAGTACGTTAGTTACTAAGAAAATAATCGGTTGCCAGGTCCGACAGCTTGCTGACGTCTCTAAATGCCAAAAGAAATTCATTTATGCTATTCAGAGAATGGAGACATTAATATCATCCATAGTTTGCTAAACAAAGGGATTTTTGTGATGGTTATTGTGCCCTCCATATCCAGGATAAAAAGCCTTGGTTTACACACACAAATCTTTAAGTCAAAATACTTTAGAATGCAGCTTGACATTCCATCTACTGTGAAACAACTCAAGAATGAAATGGTCTTTTTTATTTATTTTTCTGCATTGAGTAAACAACCACCATCCTGCATCCTCCAACTTTGAACAGGATGATTACATTTTTCTCCAGAATTATGACAAATAGTCACTATTTTACCCTTGTTTAAAAAGAAATTAAATTAATCCGATTGAACTGGAATACTATCTGTTGTTGTCTTAGCTTGTGCAGACTTAATTAACACTAAGATGATGGTTTTATGGCATAAAACAGCTTCTTTTAGTCCTGCAGGGAAGACACCTTTGAATTGTTCATCTTGGCTACAGACGGTTTATCAGTTCCCAGCATTCAAAACTAGCATTCCACATTTGTCGTCTATGGAAATCAAGCCTTAGGAACTGATAAAGGCAGGGTATCTCGACATCCGTTTTCCCCTTTGCAAGATTAAACTTACAGCACCAAAGCAACAGAAGCTGTTAAGAGCAGGATTATTTTGTTATTTATTAACAATATTGGTGGCAGAGCTTGCTTGCCTTACTCATGTGAGTAATCCTGTTGGTTCCAATGGGCTAGTTATAGGAGTACTTACTGCTCGCATGAGTAAAACAATCAATGTTTCACCCTTAATATATTTATTTGCTTTCATATAGAGAGTGCTTTCCTTGTTTAGCTTTAATAAGAGTTGTATGCACACACTGGGGAGAGAATATACCCTTTAGAACGCATGAAGAACATACTTACCAAAGTTTTACTCTCAATTAGGAGGTGCAGTAATATTATGAAGAGTGCTGCTGTGTTTAACGGGTTTCCAAAAGAAAAGATGTCTATGTCAGAGCCACGATAAGTCTGCAAAGTAAGAGACACCCTAATTGATACATACTATGCATACAGCCCTAATATTTTGATATATCACATTCCACTGGGATACAAACAGCTGCAATACTGGATCAATTTACATATGCAAAATTCAAAATGGGTCCAATAATTATTGCAGTGTATGAGAAAGTGCAACTAAAAACCCTTAGGTTTAAAAACCAGACCAGCAAATTAGAGAAAACAACAAGTGTATTAATACAATTCAAATCTAGTACTTACAAAGTAAGGCACAAAAAAGCAAACCAGACTTTGGTAAAAAGCATCCAGCAAGGTGATCCAGAAGATTGGAGGTGAATATGCCTAAAGAGGAAACACAGGAGGTACCATAGCCTCAGTGAAATGAACAAATCCCAGCAGCCTCAGCTGTAATACATTTATGACTCTGGGAAAACTAAATTCCTGTCATCATGCATAATCATCTTGTTTGCTCAAGCGCGTGGGAGCTCTACTTACTGCACTTTAAAATGCTATTTTAAGACAATACAGACAGTGAGCCTCTCCAGGGCTAGCAAACCCCTAACCAATATCCCACAGGAAGGGTCACATGTTAACATCGCACAAAAGGAGACATTTATTGGTTGTCTACATGGGAAAAACAACTAAAATAGTTCTTGCATAGCTTATTTTGGTCAATTTCCCCATATAGACAAACCCTTAGAGAGATGGTCATAGTAAAAACGAGAGAGCTCATTGTAGGCATGCAACTAATTATCAGAGATTATACCAAGAATGAGATGTGGACCCTGGTCTTGCAGCAGGCTCTGCTAGCACTTCCCCAGGACCACGTGGAGTCCCATTAATCTTGGTGAGATGTCTCTTGGAGCTGCAATAGTAGGTGCTGATGCAGGACCTGGATCATAGATTGTAAACCCCTGGGGTCAGACACACTCTTCTTCTGCATTTTGTACAGGGCTGAGCACTGAAAAGATCTGTCCTTTGAAGAATGTAAACTATAGCAAGCACGGTATAAAAATCAACCTACTAGTGCAATATTGTGATACAATTATTTTACAAAACATGTCCACTTGTTTTTATATTGTGACTTTCACTCAGAATGCCTGTGTCAATGCACTTCATAGCAAGAGGTAAAGGGAAATACAATTTAACAATGGCTCCAGAAGAGACAGCAAGGCAAAATGACAGGTTTCAGAGTAGCAGCCGTGTTAGTCTGTATTTGCAAAAAGAAAAGGAGTACGTGTGGCACCTTAGAGACTAATGCTTCCCGCCCCCTTACACACCAGAAAGAGGGCTCAGGTGGCTCACGCTGGCTCTGATGCAGTGAGGAAAGCAACAAGCTCGCTGCCTACCCCCACTGGGACAGCAAGGGCAGCGCTGAGCACAGCGGGAGCTGAGACCCCAGCTGAGCGTGGGGAGACATAGGCAGGGAGGGCAGTTTATCTGTTGGGAGTGGCAAGGTGCTTGGTAAGGAAAATTTGGATGAGCCTAGGCAGCCTTGTGAGCTGTGGCTTTGTCTAGTCAGCAGTGTTGGAAGGCGAGGATAGTGGAAGATGAGTGTCCCTGTACCTTACCTGTTACCTGGGTGGAGAAGTGTGACAGTGAAGGAAATGTGCCTGTGTCTGTCAGGGGTATTGACTTGCCATTAGAGGGAGCCACCCCGGTCTCCAAGCAGTTGTCTGTGAACAGCCCTGTGTGCTGGGACACGGGGAATGAGATCCCAAGCTGCGTGTCTGGTAAAGGAGAATGTGTCTCCGGCTCTTCTTTGTCTGTGGAGCAGACAGAAGGGGCCTTTCAGCCTGTGCTGGTTGAGAATAGTGCAGTTATCTCAGAGTTGCTTCTGGATTCAGCTAAAGCCCAGGAAGGGAAGGGTCCTAAGTTTGTGTCTGCTAGGGAGAATGGCCCTGTAACTAGGTCGCATCCAGTTAGTGTCTGTGCAAAATCCCAGAGACTAGACAATTCTGGTGCTTGTATTTTGCCTGTTGCTAGTGTGTTGTTGGGAAAGGGTGTAGCAACTCTGTCTAATCAGAGTGAGATCCTAGCCAAGGCACAAGGACAGCAGAAAGGTGATTTGATTGTGTTACCTACTGAGGGTGTGGAAACCTGTGGCAAGAAGGAAAAGATTCCTGAGCTTGTGTGTGGCAAAGGGAAGGAGAATGCTTCTCACCTTTTATCTAGGAAGTCTGTAAGTTTGCCTGAAAGGGGATTGTATAGGAATCCGCCTGATGGGCCAGAGGTGATTCTGGATGTAAGTGAGACCCAGAAAGAGTTGGTTGTTGCTCAGGAAAGTGTTCCTCTAGAGCAAGCCCTAGGTGAAGAGGGTAAGGGCAGAATTTCTGTGAAGGGTGAACTGTTGCATAGAAAAGCCCCTAAGGAAAGGAATCCTCATGGTAGTCTTTGCAAGCAGTTTACTGCAACTGAAGGGTGTGAAAGTGATTTAATCGAGAAAGTTTCAGTTCCTAACAGCCAGAAATTTTCTGTTGTGAAGGATCCACTGACTTTCCTGTTGAAAGATTCAGTGTGGATAGCTTTGAGAAGGTCTCAGATGAAATGAAAGCTGTTAAGAAAGTTAAACAGTCCTATAATCAAGTGGCTGTGTTTGGCCAGCTTGTTGGGGAGACAAGGTTGTTGAGAGAGGAATGTCTCCATGCTAGTTCTGTACGTGAACAGTATGTGGCCCAGGTCAAGATGGGAGCTCTTAACCTCGAGAGCCCGAATTGCGCGCTGGGAGAAGACCCGATCCCAGTTTGACCCTCCGGGGGTTTTGGGGTGGCAAAAGGAACGGGCCACATAAACCTCCCCACATGCGGAATGCGAGTGCTATCGACCACCCCCGACCTAAGGGAGGGCGTGAGACTGGAAAGGCCTGGTGTAACTCCCACCAAGGAACGGGAGAGATGCTGGGGCATCCATGGGAATGTTGGTGGCTTCGAACTTCCCCAGGTCACCGGCTAAAGTGACCCCACTCAGTTTGGTCTCAAAGGGGGGAAGAGATGTGACGAAGCGGGACTGTTCTTAACGTTTCCTCTGAATAGTGTGGGGGTGCCTCAGTTTCCCCTATGCAGTTCTTAAGTATCTAGGTGGTGGGATAAGGGTGTATGGTCATTGCAGAGCCCTGGAGGGCAGGTGTGTGCAGGGGTCTGGGCACAGAGAATGGCTAACACCCTGTTTCCTGGCAACTGATGGCATGGCCCTTCCCCCCTGCAAGATGAGAGCTAAAGGGTTGGAGAACAAAGAAATCAGGTGACTTCCTGGCCCGGGAAAGGGACAAAGCCCAGAGGAGGAGGGGCTGGAGAGAGGTTCAGTTTGGAGCTGGCTAGGGACGTGAAGTGCAGACGTGGTTGTCTGGCTCACTGCCCCCCAAAATGGACCCAGCTGAGGGGTCCTGTTCTCTGCACCTACAAGCTCTGTTTTAGACCATGTTCCTGTCATCTAATAAACCTCTGTTTTACTGGCTGGCTGAGAGTCACGTCTGACTGCGGAGTTGGGGTGCAGGACTCTCTGGCTTCCCCAGGACCCTGCCTGAGCGGACTCGTTGCGGGAAGCGCACGGAGGGGCAGAGGATGCTGAATGCTCCTATGTCAGACCCAGGAAGGTGGAAGCTGTGTGAGCTGTGTGTCCTGCAGACAGTCTGCTCCCAGAAAGGAGACTTCCCCAGAGTCCTGACTGGCTTCATGGGGAGCAGTTCCAGAGCATCGCCCGGGGACTCCGTGACAACTGGTGGCAGCGGCTGGACAAAAATTAGACCAAAGTTTTGTTAAAAATCTATTGTGGAAAGCAGTAATCATTACCCCCATGCTAGGCTGAAGGGAAGAGGAAGGTTTGGAGGTAACTGGGAAAAGGTGGAGAGATTCAGCATCTCAGAGGGAGGAAGCCAGGATATGGGATCTTGAGGTTCTTCCAGAGATGTATTATTTAGTCAAATCTCTGACTTGCAGGGCACAGACCCCCAGCTACAGCCTGCACAGAGAGGCTTCACAAGCATCTTATTTTGATGGATCATATGGTTTTGCAAACTTTATTGCTCTATAAACCAAGTGATGCAAAATACGAAAAGTGAAACTGAACAAGTTTTGGGAGGTCGATATCCCTCTCCCTACAATGCCAAACTTGTATTTACTAAACTCCCTGCCCTGTTGCTCCCTCACCTCACCACTGTTTTTCCCCTTCTAAAGGAGCACTGGGCTACAGCAAGGATCTACAGCTGATGTTAGGTCATCAGCACACTGCATGCTCGAGCATCTTGTAGACCAGGAGCCATCAATCTGGTGATATCTGCTGTTGAGAGGCCTAAGATGGTCAGAAAATGGTGAGTTTTAGGCTAACAGTATGTTGAATGCACCTCTAAGCTTGCTATTGCTATTGTATCACCAAAAGTCGCTAGAATATGGTACTTTACTTCCCTCAAAATTCATACGAGTAAAAACTTTGCTACGACTCATGCTGAGCAAAGCAGAAATGAGGGAAAGGCAGAATGAGCTGCCTCGTTTTAACTTAAAAAACAATCTTTATTCAGATTAACGTGATCTGCTGATTTTAAACATGTTGTTAAAGTTTTCCTGCTTCATTACAGGCAGACACAAAGTGTAGCGTATACAGAAGGGAGCTGCGAAAGGAAGGAACCAGTGAAGTCCAGGACAGCAGGCATCAGGAGGAAAAGAACCCAGAATGATGGAATTTATCTGAAGATGGTCCCACAAGGTGCAATAAATTCTACTCTGTTCAGGTTCTTACACTGTGCTTATCACTGTGATAGCTGAGCCCTTCAATGACACTGAAGTACGGGTACCTTAGATTCTAGAGATCTTGTGGACAGCTCTGTCTCAACCATTGTAAACTAGGCAATAGCCAATACAGAACATACTGGTAACGGAATATTCATCTAGCTCACAGCCTCAGCCACAGCTCTCCTCTCTCCTCCTTCCTACTCACCCCGCAAGACAGCAAGAGGCCTACCTAAAGATCTCTGAAAAATAGCTGTTAGTTGCATGTCCCTCTAGATGGTTTAAGACAGGAAAAGTGTTTTCACTGATGAGGAGCATGCAGCAAAGAAAAAAACTGAAACCAATTCTGAGTGTCTCAATCTGCCTGAGGCCAACGATTCTTTAACGTACCTGAGACTTCTGACCAGTCACATAAAGCTCAGGCAGCTGCATGAGGACCTCTGCAGAGATATCTTTGTCCAGAATGCCATAAATGATGGGCGGCACCGAAGTGAAGAGGAGGTTGAAGAAAATCAAAACCCAATAGTCGGTCATGGATGTTCCCGAAAACCCACAAAAGAACTGGTACCAGAAGAGGAGGTTTACAAAGGCCTGACAGTTCAAAGACAAAAGAACAAACCAAAGCCCACAGCTGAGCATTATGCAAGCTCAGGAAAAAGAGGACAGATCTTATCTCTGCATTGTTACAGGAGGTCTGCAGGAAATGAAATACACACTTGCTTTCCAAACAAATATGCCCCGACACTGCACTTAAAATATAATTTTACTGGTAAATGTCTTAATATTTCAAAACCCATTGTCCAGATGCATAACTCATTTCAATATTCCCCCTTGTCACTGCCTCCCAGTAACGACTACAGATAGCTTTTTAAATAAAACAGATAAAGCTTAAGTGATTTTAAATTAATCTGGAGCAGTGAACTCAATCCAAGGCAGATGGACAGGCTCAGCCCTCTGCCAATGGAGCTTGAAAGTTAAGTCCCTTAATGCTTGCCCTTTATTTCTGACAATTATGCATTTATTCTACAGTCTCTACCTTCAAAAGCCAAAAGGAAAACCAAGCAAGAATAGGTAACCAAACCGCACCATCTCACACTTGCAAACTAAGAACCTTTTCCCAGATACACTGTAGCTACATACCACATTCTTGTAGAAAAAATAAAGGATCATGTTGGCCAGCCTGGTGTAACACCAGTGACCATGGACAAGCAGCAGCTTGCGGAGGTGTTTGAACTGTGAAATTGCAAAGTCACTCGCCATCACAGCCTGCAACACACACAAAGAAAGAGTTGTGACACCTGAACAGTTAAAATACCCGACGTGATGTGCATCAAATGCTGACAAATGAGTGGGGCATTTGTATTACATTGCTTCTATTTACTGTTCATAAGGACTAGAGAAGCACCTAGTGCTCCGTTCAGACCAGAGCCCCTATGTGCTACAGGCTACACAAACACAACTCTGATTAACATGTCAGAGGCAGGAGGCCAATCTCTGCCTTCACGTACATCCATGCCAACTACAATGTGGGCTCCATGTGTTGGCCAGGAAGTGAACAACAGGGAGTTCAGTAACGAGCAACAGGCTCTCTCGTCCAAGAGCACGAACCCCTGCAGTGCTCAGCCTCTGATTGCTCCTGGAAAAGCACTCAGGCTTGGGAGTGAGCTCAGAACACAAGCTGGTCCCTTCTGTGGCAACGTATTGTGTAGCCTCTAAACCTCAAAGCTGAACCTTGATTATATTTCAATCTGAGTCTGGTTTGATTTGCAGCTGTTTTCTGTCTTCACTACCTGCATGCCTTCTTGGCCTGAGAGTCCCACTCCAGTATCAGCCACTTGGATCATACTGACATCATTGGCACCATCACCTTCCAGGGAGAGCGGGGGGGCGGGGGCGGGCGAGGAGGGAGGGAGAGGAATAAGAAGATAATCTTAGTTGGAACACAACATGGAGGTAGCTCTGCTGGCTAATGTATTCTACACAGAGATGGTGAGAAGAGACAAATCTATCAGAACACTGCCCAGAATACTAAGAATTATTGTTCTAATCAATACTGTAAACGATGGAATACCCCATAAATAAGCAGCTAGTAATGGGAAGTGGTGGATTTTACAGGAAAATAGTGCCCAATGGATGTTTGCTGTTACATTTTTCAGAAACTCGCCGATACCCTGGGACAGCAGGACCGGGATCTTTGTTAACTTTAGCCCTATGTGAAAGAGACTGGACCATTTCCTATTTCTCCCCAGCATGGGATATTTGTGATAGAGAATGGCAGAAAAACTCCTCAACGTACCCCTTAAAAAAAATGAACTGATAAAGTACCAGGGAAAGCATCACTATTATTGTTATTGCGAGCCTAGGAAGAAGGGCTTGCCAGTAACTAGTTTAAGGGCCAAATTCACTGGCAGTATTGACTCAGTGGAGTTACACCAGTTTATGTCAGAAGTAAATTTGGCCCTAGGTAATTCATCTCTTCCATGGGTAAAATGTATAAGAGACAGCAACAAAAATATTAAAAATAGCTCCTCTTTTTCCAGGAAGCAGAGATAACTGAGTGCACAGCTTGGGCGGAGACTCACCTACAGCTAGCGTCATCACTTTCAACCTGTTTCGCACCAGTTTGACCACTTCACTTTTCTGCAGGGGCATTGCTCTGCAGCAGACCACAGCCCGGCACCTCTCCGTGAGTTCCAGGAAGATACTTTGCAGGCTCTCGTGCAGGGCATATTCTAAAGTCTTTCCATCAATAACCAGGGAGGCACTGAAATCTGGAGCTTGGGTGGAGGGAGCTGGAAAGACGCTCGCAAGTTTGGAGTTGTGATTTTTTTTGGCACACATACTTTTTTGGATGTCTTCTAAAATAGCGTTCATCAACAATGCACAGGCGTCCTTGTGTAAGGCAAAGAGAAAGGCTGATGTAACGTTCTATCTTCTACCCTGGCTCTGTTTCCAATATGTAAAATACATATTATGCAGAAGGCCAAACCTTGCATGAGTCATCCCATGACTTCAGTGGGACTTCACGCATGAGGAAGGTGGCCTGAATTGGCTCTCCAGCTCTATTGTTTTTTAAAACTACAGTTGGACAGAGTTTGCTGTCTGCAGAAAAGATCATTTCAACCTTGTTAAAGCACATTGGCATGGATTTTGCACTACTACCCAGGAAAATATTTACTGGATTATAATGTGAGTAATGACCATTAAGGATTCCGTAATATAAATCAGGCTTAGTTATGAGTCTTTTGCTCTCTTAATTTGTTTAGTTTGGAAAGGAAAACCAGGGATAACTTTCAAATCCAGGTTAAAAGGTGACCTGCAAAACCTTCCAAAAAAATTGGCCTTGTAGGTTTTTTTTTTTTTTTTTTTTTGGCTTCTTTAAAATCTATAAAAAGGCCCAAAAGATTTTTGTAAACAAAGTTTTTGTCTGGTTCTAACTTTACCTAGACATATCAACAATGTCAAGTTTTGCTGGAGGACCTCAGCACCTGTTTATTGTTACAGCTAACACCCTAACCAAAAAAGCACTAACAAAGGCACCATTTATCCAAATTGTTAAGCAATTGTGGAAGGCAGATGGCTGTGAACAAAAATAAATATCCAACAATTTTTTATAGAATGACTTAAAAATCCCTTCCCTTTTCAATCTGTTGTTGCACTGATTATCCAGTTACCAGAAAATCTCCCAAAGAAGGCATGACCTGAGTTTCTAAGGTATAGTACAAGCAAAACACACTCACACCTCTTTCACACATTCTTTTAAATCATAAAGAATAAAATGTCACATGCCCAGTCCTCCCCACACACATGGATTGAGCAAGCAGCAGTACAGCGGTAAAAAGATGTGGGTAAACCAATCTAAACTAAAAACTTTAACTAAACTCCTTATTTCCCAAAGGAGAAGTAGGTAAACTCTGTGTGCCCATGTTTACCCTCAACTACAATACTATTTTTGCAGGTCACTTAATCTGGATAATGGCTAGCCATTTTTTTCTTTAAAATTCTATCTTCGATAGTTCACAAAACAGAGAATCAAAATGCAGTTAGTTATACACATCCAGCAGATGGCACAATTATCAAGCAAGACTGTGTTGAACTCCCACTGCAGTTACATTTTTGAACACTGTTTTATTTACAAAATGACTGAACTATTTTCAAAAGGAGAAGGAAAAAAAAAGATTTTTCTCTGTTAAAAAATGTAAGTAGATTAATTCTCTGTATCTCTGTGTGTAATACCACTTTAATGAGATAATTCCTTGTGTTTTAATGCTAATCAAGCAGGGCTGAGGGAAAATATGACACAGAGCAGCAAAAAATTTAATTTAACACAATTTCCATGTCAATAATTCTTTGACCAGCGATTATATTCCTAGTATACTTCAATGTCTAGCTTTCTGCAAACATTTATAAACATGTACATTGTATCAATATCTTTTCCTAATACAAAGAGAAGTGAGACACTGCAGTCAATTTAAATACTTAACAAGCATTTAGGGGTTGCATTTAGGAATAGATTTCTGAAAAATAAATGTAAAATATACTTTACGCACAGAATGGGGGGGAAAGACCCTCAGTTTTTCAGGATACAAAGGACATCTTAGAAAAGGTGGTGTTTTTTTGTTTTGTTTTGTTTTTTAAACAGCACTTCTAGTAGTCTGACCAATCATTTCTGGCAAAAATTTGTTTGTGGGGTAACAGGGAGGGCAATCTCATTTTCTACTCACTTTACTTAGAGATTTGAGGGTGAATATTTTGTCATCTGGTTCCAATAACCTGCAAGCATACGCAATATTGACAGCAGTTTCTTGTTTATCTCCCGTCAGCATCCAAATTTTGATTCCAGCTTTTCGCAGTGCCTCTATAGTGTCTGGAACACCCTCCTGCAGGCGATCCTCAATCCCAGTGGCACCTGCAATAAAAAGCATGTGGATTAAAGCAAAAATTAAAAAGACAAAACAAATAAACATGGAAAATTCTAACTAGTCATTGAGTCTCAGAAATTTAGGGCTGGAAGGGACCTGAAAGTTCATTTAGTCCAGCTCCCCATGCTGAAGCAGCACCAAATATACTTAAAACATCCCTGACAGGTGTTTGCCTAACCTATCCTTAAAAACCTCCAGTCATGGGGATTCCACAGCCTTCCTTGGAAATCTATTCCTCTGTTTAACTAGCCTTATAATTAGAAATGTTTTCCTAATATCTAACTGAAACCTCCGTTGCTGCAGACTAAGCTAATTACTTCCGGTCCTACCTTCAGTGGACAGGAAGAACAACTGATTACCATCCTCTTTCAACACCCCTTAACTGATCTGAAGATGGTTATGTCCCCCTTCAGTCTCCTTTTCTTAAGGCTAAAAACACCCAGTTTTTACTCTTTCCTCATAGGTCAGGTTTTCTAATCCTTTTATCATTTTTGTTGCTCTCCAATTTGTCCACATCTTTCCTAAAGTGTGGGACCCAGAACTGGACATAGTACTCCAGCTGGGGCCTCACCCAGTACCAAGTACAGCAGGACAATTACCTCCCATGTCTTACATACAACACTCCTGTTAATACACCCCAGAATGATATCAGCCTTTTCACAACAGCATCACACTGTTGGCTCATATTTGATTTGTGACCCACTATAACCCCTAGATCTTTTTTCTGCAGTACTACTGCCTAGCCGATTAGTCCCCATTTTGTAGTTGTGTATTTGAATCTGCTTCCAATTTATCAAGGTAGTTCTGAATTCTAATCCTGTCCTCCGGAGTGCTAGCAACCCCTCTCAGCTTGGTGTCATCCACAAATTTTATAAGCATACTCTCCACTCCATCATCCAAGTCATTAATGAAAATATTGAATGGTACTGGATCCAGGACAGACCTTTGGCAGGCCCCCACTACCTACAACCTCCCAGGTTGCCACCAAATGATTGATACTTAGTCTGTGAGCTAAATTCCCTGTGAGCTGCGCTGGAGCCTATTTAGCTCGTCTACTGCTTCCCCTCTATCCACTAGGCCGTAACCCTGTCAAAGGAGGAAATTAGGTTTGTTTGGCATTATTTGTTTTTTGATAAATCCATGATGGTGGCTATTCCTTATCACCCTATTATCCCCTCGGGGTTTACAAATTGATAGTTTAACAATTTGTTCCAGTACCTTTCCAGATATCGAAGTTAGGCTGATTAGGCCTAATTCCCTGGGTCCTTTTCATTCCCCTTTTTAAGGACAAGGTACCATGTTTGCCTTTCTCCAGTCCTCTGGGACCTCACCCATCCTCCATGAGTTCTTGAAGATAATTGTTGATGGTTCTGGGATTGCTTCAGCTACTTCCTAAAGTACCCTTTGGTGAATTTCTTCAGGTGCTGCCGACTTAAATACATCTAACTTATCTAAATATTCCTTAATCTTTCCTTATCCTGGCTTGCACTCCTTCCCCCTTGTTGTGAATATTAACTGTGTTAAATATGTGGACACAATTAACTTTTTAGTGAAGACTAAAGCAAAATTGGCATTAAACACCTCAGCCTTCTTGGTGTCTTCTGTTATTATCTCTCCTTCCCCATTAAGTTGACCTACACGTTGCTTCTGATTGCTCTTGTTCCTAATGTATTTATAGACCCTCTTTTCTCAGTGTCTCTTATGTCCCTCTCCAATCATAATTTATTTCGTGCCTTAGCCTTTCTGACTTTGTCCCCACATGCTCATGCTATTCTTTTGTACCAATCCTTAGAAATCTGTCCATGTTTCCACTCTCCGCAGGATTTCTTTTTAATTCAGGTCATTAAAGAGGTCCTGATGGAGCCACACTGGCCTCGTACAAGTCTTCCTATCTATCCTTTGCATTAGGATAGTCTTCTGTTGAACCCTAAATATTAACTTTTAGAAACTGCCAGCTCTCCTAAACCACTTTTTCCCTTAGAATTTCTACCTATAGGACCTTCCTACTAGTTCTTAGTTTGTTAAAGCCTGATTTGTTAATTATACTGTCCCTGTTCTGACAGGTTTCAGAGTAGCAGCTGTGTTAGTCTGTATTCGCAAAAAGAAAAGGAGTGCTTGTGGCACCTTAGAGACTAACCAATTTATTTGAGCATAAGCTTAAGTGAGCTGTAGCTCACGAAAGCTTATGCTCAAATAAATTGGTTAGTTTCTAAGGTGCCACAAGTACTCCTTTTCTTTTTGTCCCTATTCTGTTGCTCTCACACTTTCCTTAGAACCATGAAATCTATCATTTCATGATTCCTTTCACCCAAATTACTCTCAACTTTCAAATTCAAATCCAATTCCTCCCTGTTAGTTAGAATCAAGTCTAAAATGTCTGCCCCCCGGTTACTTCTTCCACCTTCTGAAACAAAAAATTGTCCCCAACACATTCCAAGAACTTATTGGACATTTTGTATTTTGCCTTATTATTTTATTATTTTTCCTGCAGATGTCTGGGTAGCTGAAGTTCCCCATTAATACCAGGTCTTGTGTTTTGGTTATTTCTGTTGCTTGTTCCAGAAATAGCTCATTTCACCACTCCTCCTGATTTGGTGGTCTATAGTAGACCCTTACTGTGACATCACTCCGGTTTCTTTCCCCCTTTTATCTTCACCTAGAGGCTTTCAACTCTTCTGGAGCTCAGAACAAGTATATACATTCTTAATGTACAATGAAACATCTTCTCCCCTTTTTCCCTTTTTGTTCTTCCTGAACAAACTATACCCCCATACCAATATTCTAAGCCTGTGTAATTCCAATTAAGTCATAATCTAGTTTAGGTACTAATACTTTATGGAAATTTAATAACAAGCCATAAATCCTAAGTCTACAGAAAGCCACTTTAAAAACAAATTCAGTTTTGTATAGTGCCTTGCAAAATGAATCCATTTATTCAAGCAGATTTTAAGTGAAATAAAGGATTTCCAGCAAGTGATAGTGTTTTCTACCTACCAAGAAGTGTTAACTTGTTCTCAAGCTTCATGGCAGATTCAAGCAGCAGCTCTTCCTTATTGTCAATACTGGTTTCTGCTAAAAAATGACTATTTAGCCATTCAGCATATTCTGCATCACTCATCACCTGTGGAGGAAGAGGGGGAAAAAACACAGAGATAAAAGCCTCAGCTCTACTCAATACTTGAGCTACACAACCTCTGAGGTTTTGCTTTGCAGAGAAGTTTGGGACATTTCTTCCCCTTTCATTACTGCTGAGCTATACTTTGAATTTCTGGGCAGCTCAAAATCCAAAATGAAACTCAGCTGAAATGTCAAAATGATATTTTGCATTCAAACCACACAGCACTGTCAACTGTACATGGTCTGAAAGTGAAGCCACAAAACTGGCCCAAGTTCACTGGGGTTTGTAACAAACCCCCACACTGAGCAAGCCTCTCATATTTTGTGAGCATTTCCCTAACCCTACTCACCTCCCACGTCTTACTCAGAAAACTATTGGTTAATCACAATTTTATGGATAAAGTTGTAGACATTAAGCCATTTGACATCCTCCACTGCCACCAGCTATGACTGTTAAAAGCGAAGTTATGCAGTAGCACAGGTCAATTTACTAATCTCTCTTCAAATCACACTAAATTAAAAATAAAAGTCTAGTGCCGATATGCAATCATTTGTTTAGAAGTAGTGTTGTATGTCTCACAGCTATAGCACTCCACATTCCAGAGAAAGTATGTCATTTCATGAACTACCATAAATCTCTTCACAAGTTACCTTTTTAGCTATACACAATGTGCGCAGTCCTCTTCTGGCATAATCATTTAAGTGTTTCTGAGTTCTTTCCTTAATTTTCTTTTGTTCCATTTCTGATTTGTCATCATCTGAAATTTAAAAAAAAAAAGGGGGGGGGGGGAGAGTAAAATATGCATTGTTGGCGTTTACTTACTGACAGACTTTCAAAAGAGAAGGTTTAAAAATAAAAGTAAAACAAATATTATTTTAACTTTTAAACAGATCTTTATATTTGCAAATCATATTCAGGTCACACGTTTGGTGACCATACCAGAATGTCTTGCTCGGTCCATGGGTTAGCTGGGAGAGGATTAAAAGGACACTCTTTGGGTCATATTAGACCAAAAATCAAAGGGTGGGATTTGCAAAAGTACTCTGTATTGGGCTAACTGTTCTCCCACTTAAATCAATGGTAAAACTCCCTTTGATTTCAATGGGAGAAGAGTCAGGGCAACACTGAGCACTTTTCGAAAATGCCCACCCTAAGTTTTCCCAAATCTAAAAAATATCAAACATTTTTCCTTGATTAAAAATAAAAATAATGATAACAAGAATAATAAACTGAGATATTTACCACTGATCCATATAGTTAAGAAGACCTGGTTTCTTGCCCTCAATGACCTTAAATAAAAAGCAGCTGGTGTTTTCCATTCCATGTAAATCAATCATTACAGTGCAACAGCAAACAAGGAATTGTACTACGTAAGTCAGTGTTTCCTGTTGCAGAGTTCAAAAGTGTTTGCCACATAAACAAACAGGCACAAGTAAAAGGTGCCACAGAACTCTACAGACACAGGCCAGAGATCATACATCGGGTGACAACATCTAATATTAGAAGTTCTTAGAACTCAGAACGGTTGACATAAATAAAGACTGGACACTGTCTAACCCCAATATAGTGTATTTCATACTTTCATTAATAAGATGTGTTACTATCATAATGGGGGGGTCTGAATTCAGCACTATACTTGAGCAGGTGATTTGCTTTAAGCACAGGAATAGTCCCATTCTCTTCAATGGTTATGCATATGTGCTTAAAGTTCAGCAGCGTCTATGTATTTTGCTGAATTGAGGTCTTGAACCCCAATTTTCCTCACTTTCTTGGGTGTCTGTAGAACACCTGTCACAGTGGTACCTCAGGAATGAACAACTAAATATTTCTGTGGGAGCACAGGAACCAGAGAACTGTTGACTGAGGTAGGTCTGTGTAGTTATTTACCTTCTTTTACGTGTACTCCAAAAAAATGTTAATCAATTAATTATTCTTGAGAGATACAAAGGTGAAACCAAGAGCTGACAAAGTTCTGTATGTACCTGCAGGTCCAGTCCACAACAAATCCATAATGACCGAGTCTGCACCTTTCGTGTACACCACCACTTTGTTGGAGAGCGGATGTCTAACTACTACTGACATTCTTTTTCGTACTGAGTCAAAAGGCAATATGTGCAAAAGCTGAAATGTCAAAGATCCCAAAGCAGCCAGGTCCACAGTAACTTGATCAGGAGTCCTAGACTGTAAAGTGCATTTGTAAGCCTTGGCAGCATGAACTAGTGCAGCTTCATCAGGGCTCTCAGCCTCATAACACAGCTTAGATATAGATCGTTCAAGAGATGATCCAGCATCACAGTGCTCACTGCCTGCAGCTACGTCCACTCTATCTAGTGGTCCAAGTGGAGGTACTTTGGTGCATTGTAGGCTATCAGTAGCCTGAGGTTCATTAGCCATTTGGGCCACCCCTTCTATAGCAGGAGAAGCCAGCTTCACTCTGAAAATAGATAGTTTGCTCACAAAAGTACTAGGGCTCTCAGATGATGACTCCTTTGCACTTGGAACTGGTGATGAACTCAGCCTTCGGACTGACAACCTCTGGAACATCTGTTTGATTTCCTCAAGGGATTTAATAGGCATTCTACCTAGGGAAGATAGTCTCATCTGCAACAGAATTAAAAAATCAGCAAAAACATTTATAAGTGTGCTAAACAATTTCATTTACTAATAGAGGTATTTTATTTCAGCAAGGATATTATTCTTAATATAATCGCTTATTTCAACTTCAATGTCGACTTTTTGGACTTAAATTATATTTTATATATATTACTGTATCATTCTATTAAATAAATTCAGCCAAACCCATAGGTAATTAGATTCCAAACACATCAACTGTAAACGCACTTCAGTTTTGTAAAATTACACTCATTCCATGTCTAGTTAATGACTGTGGCCCATTTCTAGAATTTGGGCCAATAATGAAACAAATAGCATGACTTACTTTCTAACTTTTTTTAATTTCACAGAAAATGGACTTAAAGTTTTATTCCGCTTATTCTGAATCAGTCAGATGAGTGCAAGGATTAAACCTGCCCCACAAAAAAAGTGACAATCACCTAAAAATAACTTTTAGAAATAAAATCCTTTAGAAGCGCTTTTCTTATTATTTAGACTTACATAGAAAATATTAATACAAAATCTCGGTTTAGTCTATTGGACACTGATAAGAACAGTACTACAGTTAATAGCTTACAATCTACTGCAAACAGCTAATGTCTTGTGGTTATAAAGCACCCTGAAGAATTAAAAACTCTAAAAGAGCTATGGAATGTATTTTACTATTTAAAATTTTTATAGTGTATTTTCCATGTGTGAATTAGGTTAGGGTGATTGGAAAGGAGTTTTTTGTATTATTGCTTAGGGAAAATAAGCTATTTTTTCCCATCAACAATTTTTTGAATGCAGCAGCAAAGCCAAATTCACAGATATGACACTCTAAAGATCTGCACCCTATTGTAAGTTTGAAACCCTGCCATTTAGCAGGAGGCACAAGTTTTCAATTAAGTGTCATTTACTTATAGTCATCACATGCTTTTTGAGGGAAGTTCAACCCTAGCCTTTTCTAAAATAAGGTTACTCAGAGGATAAATTCAATTTAATTTTTTTAAAAAAAACCAACGAGTTCCAGTTACAAACATAAAGTGATACTTCATTACTGCAAAGAGGAAGATCACTACCCACAAAATAGCTGTTGTGCCTTAGCAATGCGTCCCAGCTGCTAGGTATGTTTTAGTTATTACTATTATTACAGTACAAAACGGAACAGCAGGCTCTCCCTAGTTTTGTAGTAATGCCAGGAGGCAGTTACGGTTTGCTATACACCACATTTTTCATACTGGATGGGGTATTAAAACCAGACATCTTATTGGTGAATAGAACACAGTAAAAATGGCAAATCCAACTTAATTTTAGAGTCCCTCTCGTAAAAAAAAGTAAGTATAAAGTAGGGCTGTCAAGCAATTAAACAAATTAATCACACGATTAAACAATAATGGAATACCATTTATTTAAATATTTTTGGATGTTTTCTACATTTTCAAATATATTGATTTCAATTACAGCACAGAACACAAAGTGTACAGTGCCCACTTTATATGTATTTTTATTACAAATATTTGTGCTGTAAAAAATAAAATAAATAGTATTTTTCAATTCATCCCGTACAAGTACTGTAGTGCAATCTCTTTATCATGAAAGTGCAACTTACAAATGTAGATTTTCTTTGTTACGTAACTGCATTCCAAAACAAAACAATGTAAAACTTTAGAGCCTACAAGTCCATTCAGTCCTACTTCTTGGTCAGTCAGTAACTCAGACACACAAGTTTGTTTACATTTGCAGGAGATAATGTTGCCTGCTTCTTGTTTACAATGTCACCTGAAAGCGAGAACAGACATTCACATGGCACTGTTGTAGCCGGTGTCGCAAGATATTTACGTGCCAGATGCACTAAAGATTCCTATGTCCCTTCAAGCTTCAACCCGCATTCCAGAGGATGTATCCATGCTGATGACGGGTTCTGCTCGGCAACGATCCAAAGCAGTGCAGACAGACACATGTTCACTTCCATCATCTGAGTCAGATGCCACCAGCAGAAAGCTGATTTTCTTTTTTAGTAGTTTGGATTCTGTAGTTTCCGCATCAGTGTTGTTCTTTTAAGACTTCTGACAGCATGTTCCACACCTTGTCCCTTTCAGATTTTGGAAGGCACTTCAGATTCTTAAACCTTGGGTTGAGTGCTATAGCTATCTTTAGAAGTCTCACATTGGTACCTTCTTTGTGTTTTGTCAAATCTGTACAGAAAGTGTTCTTAAAATGAACACCACGAGCATCATCAGCATAAAAGCATGTCCTCTGGAATGGTGGCTGACGCATGAAGGGGCATATGAATGTTTAGCATATCTGGCACGTAAATACCTTGCAATGCCAGCTACAAAAGTGCCATGTGAATGCTTTTTCTCACTTTACGGTGACACTGTAAATAAGAAGAGGGCAACATTATCTCCCGTAAATGTAAACAAACTTGTTTGTCTTAGCGACTGGCTGAACAAGAAGTAGGGCTGAGTGGACTTGTAGGCTCTAAAGTTTTACATTGTTTTGTTTTTGAGTGCAGTTATGTAACCAAAAAAAAAAAAATCTACATTTGTAAATTGCACTTTCATGATAAAGAGATTGCACTACAGTACTTGTATGAGGTGAACTGAAAAATACTATTTCTTTTGTTTATCATTTTTACAGTGCAAATATTTGTAATAAAAATAATAATATAAAATGAGCACTGTGCACTTTGTACTGTGTGTTGTAATTTAAATCAATATATTTGAAAAGTAGAAAAACATCCAAAAATATTTAATACATTTCAATTGGTATTCTATTATTTAACAGTCCGATTAAAACTGTGATTTATTGTGATTAATTTTTTAATTGCGATTAATTTTTTTGAGTTAATTAATTGACACCCGTAGTATAAAGTATTCAAGGCAAGCCGCACTTCACTGGAAACTTTTGCTAGCTGTATATTATGCATTAACTTACTGGACTGTTCAGTTTCAACTGTACAATCATTCTTTTCCTTCAAGCAAACACAGCAAACCAATGGAGGGGGAAATGACCACTTTTAAATGGCAGTGCCTTTTTTTCTCCCCATGCAAACAAGACTATAGGGAACACATGAAAAGCTGTAATATGCTGCAGCAGCCAGAAGCGTGACTACTTGAGTAGCTGATTTTTCTTCCTTACCTTTTGACGTGGTTGGTTAGGAGCTGAAACTACCACAGTATTACAAATTGCCAGAGCAAGAAAGAAGTCAGTGATGTATACTGTCTCCAAGGATGGCTCTCTGTCAGTTTCTTCTGATTGTGCACATGAATGACAGGTAATTTGACTAAATTTCTCCATGAGCTTTGCGTCTGGAACAACATCAGTTTCCTGTTGATTAAATAAAATAGATATCCTTTTACCATATAGTTCCAAAAGGCCTGATGTGGTTCCTGGCACAAGACAGTTTCAGTGTTGCAAGACTTTACAATGAATAGAGTACTCTTAGAAGTGCATATAAATAGAATAATCACTCCACAAACTCCTCCTGCAGCTGCTGCAGGGAAGTTAATCTAAAACTGAAAAAGTAAAACCTACTACAGTTTATAACATGGAGGGATTAGAGAAGTTTGGGCAATGTCCTCCTGCTAACAAAAGCTCCGTCCTGCTAGATGCGGAGCACTTCTGGGAGAGAGGAGAGCACCCTGATATATGCAGCATATCACAGGTGTCGTCAGCACTTTGTAGGAGCACGTCCTTAAACACTGGTAGTTTTCAGTGCATGATAATTCATAGCACCATAGGAACTGACATACTGGATCAGACACAGTCCATCTAGACCAGTATCCTGTCTCCAACAATGGCTGGCACCAGATGCTTCTGAGGAAGATTTAAGAACCTATTCAATAGGCAGACTATAATGTGCCCCCCACCCCGGAAGTCTTATCCTAATCCCTTGTGTATTCTAATATTTTGTTGTCTTTTTTTTTTTTTTTAACCACAGCAGCACATTGAGTAGAGATCTTCATGAAGCTGGCCACTGATACCCAGGTCTTTTTCCTGCATAAGCATTGTTAATTTTGAACCCTAAACACAGATTTCCACTTCCCCACCATCCTAATTTCATGAGGGTAAACCTTTAAATTGTTCCCCCATCCCTTTGCATACCAGAATTCTTTTGCTACCAGCCCTCCTCCTGCATCTGCAGAGAAAAGGGGTAGGATATGCCGCATTCGGAACTTGGATATTTCTCACAGGGGATGATCTTCACCCCAATTCAGAGGGGCCAGCGCCAGGCAAAGTGCCACTTATGTACTCCAGGATGTAAGTGGGACTTGAATGTGTCTTGACCTTGTGCTAACCTTCTGCACAGAGTGAATTTCATATCTACATAGACGGAATGCAGTCTTCACAAGCATTAGCTCATGAGTAAGGATATGACTGAGTCACAGAGGTCACGGATTCCGGAACTTTACTGGACCTCCATGACTTCTTCAGCTTCAGCTGTCAGTGGGGGCCGTGCGTCCCTGCCCTGTGGCTTCCAGCAGGGGCGGCAGCCGGGACTGCGTGCCCCTGCCCCGCAGCTTCCCAGGGCCATCACCACCCCTCCCCCTGTGGCTGGAGCTGGGACTGTGTACCCCTGCCCTGCAGCCAGCACCGGAGCCGGGTATGTGAGCCCGCCCTGTGGCTGTGGGGCTCAGCCTGTTCGCGCCCCCCACCCCCCGATCCCCAGGACTCCAGTTGTCATTTCTCCCCCGTACCTAGCTCTGCCCCCCAGTTATTTTTAGTAAAGTCACAGACAAGTCATGGGCTCACTGGAGATGTTGTTTGTTGCCCGTGACCTGTCCGTGACTTTTATTAAAAATAACAGCGACAAAATCTTAGCCTTACTCATGAGCACTTCAGCAGAAATTAAATAAAACTGAGCCACCACCTATTTAATGTTACTTTAAGTCTCATTTATAAAGGACATACATGGTGCAGGCAGCATTTTTGCTCCCAAAACTTGGTGCATTAGGCTGGAATACTGCTTACCCACACCTATAAGGTTTAAAAACCCTCTCAAAGCAACACGGCAAATGCTGATTACATTTGATTTATTCATTTCAGCTGGTGCGCTCGTGGAATTATGCCAGCAAGATTCAATGCAGACGCGCTGGTGATCTGAATTATTTAGTAGCACTTGCATTATCTAATACAAACATTAAAAACACTTTTAAGTTTTTTTATGCACTGCCAGGCATAACACACTGTGTGTATCAAATATATGTCATCAAACAAACAATTGCTTCATAGGCAAGCCCTTTGATCTAGCTATCTTAGGTATTTATCTGGCACCCATCACTGTAGCATCTGAGCAACTCACAATTTATCCAAGGGGTTTTCAAACTTTTTGTATAAGGTGACCCCCACTTACAAATTGAGTGTGACCCCCACTTACAAATTAAAAACGGGGATGGGAGTAATTTAATTTAATGGGGGTTCAGGTCTGTCAGCCCCATGGAACTGACAGCTTGCGACCCCCATGTAACCACCTTGTGATGCCATGAAGGGTCACAACCCCCAGTTTGAGAACCCCCGTTTATCCTCACACCACCCCAGTGAGGTACAGAAGTGCTATTAGCCCCATTTTACAGGTAGGGAACCGAGGCACAGAGAAGCTACGCAACTTGTCCAAAGTCATACTGGTAGTCTGTGGAAGAACAGAAAATTGAATCTGTTACCCTAACCATTGGACTATCCTTCTCCTCTAGCTTTATGTGAACAGTCTAGAAAGGGATAACCATGAATGAACACCTCATGCTCCCAATTCAATTCTGGCCTCGCTTTAAAAGCTGCAAATCCACATTTTATTTTTGCCATCATTTAAAAACATATCAATTACAAATTACAGCTGTGGGGAGGCACTTTTTCAGTTCTTTTTGAAGGAAAACAAAGGATTTCAGATAAGACAAAATGATCTATTCAATTTTAAAGAAAAAGAATCAGATGTCTTCATGAGTTACTTCAGATATTTAAGATCAAAAGACATCAAGTTATACTTACAATGGGGCTGCTGAAAGCTACATGTCTTGAGTGTGGAATGTTACTGACTCCATCTTTCTCTCCTAAGGCAGAACAGCTACCAGCCAGCTGATTCAAAGACTTGGAGTTCAAAGGCCCACTCACTATCCTGCAGCTGTGCACCTTCTGCTTTGGCATGCGGCTCAACGAACCACACAGAGCATCTGTTAAATCTTCATCGTCTGAATCAGCCTCTTGATAGGATTCCAGCCTCTTGGCTAATGAGAGGGGGAAATCACATTTCAGCCACCAAGAAGAATCCCTCATTTGTCCAATATTACAAGCTCAAATCATCAGGTGGAAGCCTGACATATGAACTTTAAAACACGGAATTGTGTACATGTGTGTAAAAATGGATTACATATATTTTAATCAAAAGCAAAACAAAACAGCCAACACACTGATCACATGGACACTGGTTTGGCAGCACAAGTATCACTTTTAATAAGGGCTCTGTGAATCCTGCCTGAAGTTCATCTGTTTGAGAAAAGAACTTTTTTGATTTATCAATTTTTACAACTGAAAAGCTGGTCTCATCAGTACAATAACCGGTCAGTAAAACCTGAATCGTGCGTGTCATGTGTGGGGGAGGTCTTGTTCCCACCCTCAGGTATAAATAAAATCCTCTCCTTCCCCCAGTTTAGGAGACCATAGTCCCTATTTGCTGAATTTGGCATTTTGATGATTCCAAACTCCTCCCAGGGGGCATCACTGATCATGGAGACAACCTGGAAAGGAGGGTTCAGGCTATTATCTCCTTTGCCTCAATACGAATAGAGAAAAAAATATTTTTTTAAAATAAGAGCTCACATATCACAGAGCGGCTCTAAGTTAAAAATTCAAACTGTGGACAACAATAGCCTCTATTAGGGAAACAGTCAAACCAGGGAAGGAGACAGCCTAGGTGACGGATGATGGCAAAATACTGGAGGAAAGGATTCAGGCTGCAGGAACCTAGGGAACCGGGGAAGCGGTAAAGATAAAGGTATGAGGAAGGAACTGAGTAATATTCAAAATGGCTGCCCTCATGTTGTATGTATTCCAGAAATTAATCTGAATCATGTGAAGGTGTTCTGCAGACTACAGGCGGTCAGACTAGATGATAATGATGGTCCCTTCTGATCTTAAAGTCTATGAGACTACGAGACACACAACTCGTTCACTTGAAAGCTGAGACAGTTTTTTTCAAGAAGATTGTCTGTGTTACATGCCCTTCCACTGACACTCTTCCTTACGCAATTACAGTGCAAGGAAATCTCTAGTAAAAGACATGTCTACTAGTCATAGTTTTCATCCACCAAAAATGTTTGTTTTCATAATCTGATATTTTCTGCAACAGGAACAAATAACAGTTTTGTGAAGATGTCACATGGTTTATAAAATAAAATGTGGTAACTGAAGGGAAGTATGGCTGAAATCAGTGACCTTACAAATGCGCTACTCCAATAGGGTCTTGTATTAGGGCCTCATTACCTCCAGTGCAAAGTTCTGGTACCTGCTATCATGACTGCTCCAACTATGAAATACAGAAGACTTCAGGTGAAGTCCCTCCTGCACCACATATAACAGCATCAAAGCACGTGCCAGTGATATTGATCCAGAGAGCAGTAGTACTGACACAGAGGACACTGAGACTACTTAGCACATTACAAGATTATTATAGTAAGAGCATTATAAGGCAACACAGCCACTGCGATCAACACAATTATGTGCTTCTTGACTCTTGCATCCTGTGCAATGTGAGTTTATGTATATTAATAAGCACAAATGTATACACATAGATTAAGTGGCATATACCCAACGATTCCACTGGGTTTCTGCAATGCAACTCCTATTGTCTAAAACAGGAGATATGTGAATAAAAATCCTGTGCAATGTTCTAAAAAGCTGCATCTACAAAATTAACCAATTTGTGGGTCCCCTCCAAATCCTTTAAACAAATAAATAAATAATGAAAACAAACTGTCCCTAGGATTCTTCATGCTGTATTTACACTGTTTTTGTATTCAAATGTCACCATCGATAAATACATGACCCACCCCCAACCACCAGGGCACAACATGAAACAACTGGAACTATAGCGAACTTTATGGCATTTTATTAAGGTGATACTAACAGACCAGCACACACACAGAAAACGACTAGTGGATGTACAGCAACTAGCACTAGAGGGCTCTGATCCTTGACAGGCAGCCTCTAGGTGCTATTGCCGTACAAATGACTTCTGATATGTACTATATAGTCATCAGTTTATTTCTTCTTAAAACTTTTTTATTATTTCATTAGCTTTTCAGTGTACTTTCTCTATTTACATTTTTTTATTGTTTTAATGAGGGTTCAAAAATTGGAAGCTGATGGAAGTTTTCTTCATATTTTTAATATCTGTTACTGCCCCCACTTTCTTCTAAATTTGTGCATATGTGAAATGTAAGGGAATCACCAGTATTATTGTATCTGCTCCATACTCTACTCAAAAATTTATGCAGAAATTATTTTTTAAAACTGGTTTCTAATCAAGTGTGTTTCCATAACATTGATAAACTGATCAATCTCTTTCAATGTGACCACTAGGTGGTGTATCTAGTTTGCATAACGAACTGTTACATCAATGACAGGTTTCAGAGTAGCAGCTGTGTTAGTCTCTATTCGCAAAAAGAAAAGGAGGACTTGTGGCACCTTAGAGACTAACCAATTTATTTGAGCATAAGCTTTCGTGAGCTACAGCTCACTTCATTGGATGCATTCAGTGGAAAATACAGTGGGGAGATTTATATACACAGAGAACATGAAACAATGGGTGTTACCATACACACCGTAACCAGAGTGATCACAGGTGAGCTATTACCAGCAGGAGCGCGGGGGGCGGGGGGAGGGAGTGAGCCTTTTGTAGTAATAATCAAGGTGGGCCATTTCCAGCGGTTGACAAGAACGTCTGAGGAACAGTGGGGGGGTGGGGGGGGAATAAACATGGGGAAATAGTTTTACTTTGTGTTATGACCCATCCACTCCCAGTCTCTATTCAAGCCTAAGTTATCCAGTTTGCAAATTAACTCCAATTCAGCAGTCTCTCGTTGGAGTCTGTTTTTGAAGTTTTTTTGTTGAAGAATTGCCACTTTTAGGTCTGTAATCGAATGACCAGAGAGATTGAAGTGTTCTCCAACTGGTTTTTGAATCTAATAAGTGATGGTCACATAAACACCACCCTATACTGGAAACCTACTGACCGCTATTCCTACCTATATGCCTCCAGTTTTCATCCAGACCACACCACACGATCCATTGTTTACAGCCAAGTTCTACGATACAACCGCATTTGCTCCAACCCCTCAGACAGAGATAAACACCTACAAGATCTCTATCAAGCATTCTTACAACTACAGTACCCACCTGCTGAAGTGAAGAAACAGACTGACAGAGCCAGAAGAGTACCCAGAAGTCACCTACCACAAGACAGGCCCAACAAAGAAAATAACAGAACACCACTAGCCGTCACCTTCAGGCCCCAACTAAAACCTCTCCAACGCATCATCAAAGGATCTACAACCTATCCTGAAGGACGACCCATCACTCTCAGAGATCTTGGGAGACAGGCCAGTCCTTGCTTACAGACAGCCCCCCAACCTGAAGCAAATACTCACTAGCAACCACATAACACACAACAGAACCACTGACCCAGGAACCTATCCTTGCAACAAAGCCCGTTGTCAACTGTGTCCACATATCTATTCAGGGGACACCATCATAGGGCCTAATCACATCAGCCATAATATCAGAGGCTCGTTCACCTGCACTTCTACCAATGTGATATATGCCATCATGTGCCAGCAATGCCCCTCTGCCATGTACATTGGTCAAACTGGACAGTCTGTACGTAAAAGAATAAATAGATATAAATCCGACGTCAAGAATTGTAACATTCAAAAACCAGATGGAGAACACTTCAGTCTCTCTGGTCACCCGATTACAGACCTAAAAGTGGCAATACTTCAACAAAAAACCTTCAAAAACAGACTCCAATGAGAGACTGCTGAATTGGAATTAATTTGCAAACTGGATACAATTAACTTAGGCTTGAATAGAGACTGGGAGTGGATGGGTCATAACACAAAGTAAAACTATTTCCCCATGTTTACCCCCCCCCCCCCACTGTTCCTCAGACGTTCTTGTCAACTGCTGGAAATGGCCCACCTTGATTATCACTACAAAAGGCTCACTCCCTCCTCCCGCCCCCCCCCTCCCCCCACAGCTCTCTTGCTGGTAATAGCTCACCTAAGTGATCACTCTGGTTACAGTGTGTATGGTAGCACCCATTGTTTCATGTTCTCTGTGTATATAAATCTCCCCACTGTATTTTCCACTGAATGCATCCGATGAAGTGAGCTGTAGCTCACGAAAGCTTATGCTCAAATAAATTTGTTAGTCTAAGGTGCCACAAGTACTCCTTTTCTTGTTACATCAATCACAGCAATAGTAAACACTATATTGTGAATACCACTAGTTTTACTAAGGATGTATTATCATGATCTCACTTTGGTTCAATCCTCTTTGATCGAGTAAGGAACATTGGCCTTGCCTACTGATTAAATGGCAGATTTCTGCAGTGAGCAGTATTATCTAATAGTACCTGCACAAAGTGATTGAAATATATTATATTTCTGTATTTTTGATCCAACTTAGCCAGACAGCTAAATTAACCAATGATCAAATGAAGTGGAAAAGTCTGTGATGTTGTATAACTTCCTCCTATGTCTAGAGTTGCATCCTATAGTTTGTTTATGCATTTTTAAAAATACAAAGCCACTAATAAAAAAACTTGACTCCCAGTGGGCAATTAATAGGCTACTGAGAGCTAGATACAGAATGTCACTCATATATAGGACACAGAGCGTTCATAACTCAGTACATGGGTTTCTAAATTTAAGTTAATAATACTTACACCTATTTGTGATACGCCAGTTTACAGGCATTCTAAACAAAGCATGCTAGAATAGAAGTGCAGGTCTTTGCTAGTTGAATGTCAGTTCATCAAATTACTACATATCTGCTATGCGTGCAGATGAATTTGTTTGTGCACTAACATTAGTGAAGTCACTAAGGCCTTGACACAGCAAAACATATAAGTATGTGGCTAAATTTAAGCATACAATTTCAGTGGGACTACTTGTGCTTTTAAATACCCACATGCTGAATTGAGGCCTAAAACAATGCTCCATGGAGTGAGGAAGGATATTTTCATGTCTCTACCATGGTGATGAACTGGGCAGCTGCACCCTAAAATACTGTGAAGATATTATGCCTGGCTCACTACTTAAAAAAAAGAGGCAAGATTATTTGCAGTTTCCCAGTGACAGAGTTTCCAAAATTTCATGGAGAGAGGCAGAGCGCAGTGATTGAATTCCAGTGAAGTTCAGTCAGCCAGAGTTAAGAAAAAAAAAAAAAAAGAAAAAAGTTTCTCTCCAGCACAGTGAATAGAAACATAACTATCTGCATACTAGCTCACTCACCACAGTTCTCAAGATTCTTAGCACAGAAGGCAAAGCATGGATAACACTCCACAGTTCACACATAGGGCAGAAGCACTGTTGCTAATAGGGTTAGCCTGCATTCCCGCTTCTCCATGCTACTGTGCATGGGTCTGCCAAATGGACTTGACATGCACTCTACCCTATCAAACCTTTCAACTTCTGCAAGAATAAAGAAGGTATGAATGTTGCCTTAATATTTCATTCCTTACCATTCTCCTCATGGCAATATTCCTGTCCTGCAATGCTGCATCTCCGGAAAACCATTTTGTTCTCAGTGAGGGTTCCGGTCTTGTCAGAGAAGATATACTGGATTTGACCTAAGTCTTCAGCGATATTCAGCGCTCGACACTGAATAGTGGAGTCAGTTTTCTCATGGTACAAGTCAATATCATTCTGAATTAAATAGATTTGTCCCAATTTGACAACTTCGATTGAAACATAGAGAGAAATCGGGATCAAGACCTGACAAAATAAAATGAGTGGATTACATGCAGCTAGATAATCTGATGATTATGAAACCAAATTCTGATCCAGTTACACCAGTGTAAATAAAAGTAACTTCACTGAAGTCAAAAGAGTTACTCCAGATATACACGAGTGTAAATGAGAGCAGAATCTGGCCCATTCTGTTTAAGGTGAAGTTACCTGTAATAAAATGATCATTGTCCAAAACATATAAAACCCTGCTAATGCTGGTGGAGTGGATTTTCCACTGGGCTCAGGGACATTAAAAAGAGGCATCTCCGAATAGCTACTTAACCAAATTCCATGACCTTTAAAAAAAAGAAAGAAAGAAAGAAAGAAAAAAGAGTTAGTAGTACATACACTGGCCCATAGTTTAGTGTCAAGCTGAACAAAAACTGGAAGAGGTTTAAAGCCTGGTGCCTAACAACAACTAGACTTCAGCTTTCTGGTTTTTCTCAAGAAAGAGTTAATCAAAACAAACTCCTCCTCTCACTTTGCCTATTCTAATTCATGAATGAAGGTTGCCATAGGATTGCATGAAGAGCAGGGGCAAGTAGCACTTTGATTATTTATTTAACTACTCATCCACAATCCAATGGGAATGTTAGAAAGATACAGTTAATATAAGCTTCAAAGGATTTTTCTTTTATTTCTGGAAAATACCAACAATGAAGTACCTCCCAGGACCTTGTGTGGGCAACACCTCTAGCTTGTAAACCGTGGCTTATCCAGGCTACTTAATATGCACAATGAGGGCAAAAAGTAGGTCCTGCCTCAATTACAACACTGGCTGTTAGAAAATGGTTTTAAAAATCCAACCTTAAAAACTTGTACCACCAATGTACTCCAGGACTAAGAGCGTCTCAAGTGTTTCAGTAAATTTTTTACAAACTGGCTTATTTGGATAATAAAATGTACAGGCAGCTGAGTGCAAGTATTAAATTTAACCAATGTCCAAAATATAAACCCCCCCAAAACCCATGCAAACTTAGACTCTCCATCCAATACCATCCTGTCAGCCTTTTTTCCCAGAAAAGGACTTAGGAGGAAATATGAGCTTTGCAGCATTACCAGTAAGGTCAATGGAAGACCAGCTGGGGAAGCACGATCCCAAGTTGAAGGCCTTTCACTGAGAATATCCTTCCTCCAGGCCTCTCTGAACGGAACAAGAGACTGTGAACTTAAGCACTGTATGCAGCTCAGCTGATGAAGTATCACACAAGGAGAGAGGCAGCTTTTGAGGAGCTTGGGACCTAAACTATTTATGGAACCACTTTAAATTGCACCCAGAAGTGAGCGAGACACCAGTACCTCATCCATACAGGCAGTGTAACTGTGGGAGTTAAAAACTGTTTTTAAGATTTCCTGAAAACGGTGGCACATTTCATAGCACAGATAAGCCTCAATCTTCAACTTTCAATGCCTAGGCCAGGGGTCGGCAAATCGTTTGGCCCAAGGGCCACATCCGAGTGGGGAAATTGCAAGGAGGGCTGGGACAGGGGGTTGGGGTACAGGGTGTGGAAGAGAGTGCGGTGTGCAGGAAGGGACTCTGGGCAAGGGGTTGGGGCAGAGGAGGGGTGTGGTGTGTATGAAGGGGCTTAGAGAAGGGGGTTGGGGTGCAGGAGGAGTGCGGGGTGCAGCAGTGGGCTCAGGGCAGGGAGTTGGGTTGCAGGAGGCGTTCAGACTTCGGCCCAGCACCGCTTACCTGGAGCGGCTCCGGGGTGGCAGCGGCATGCATTGGGGCCAGGGCAGGCTCCCTGCCTGCCTTCCCTGGCCCTGGCCCCACCCTGCACCGCTCTGGGAAGCGGCTGGCACCACGTCCCTGTGGTCCCTGCGGGAGGGAAGGCAAAGAGCTCCGCGCACTGCCCTTGCCTGTGGGTACCTCCCCCGAAGCTCCCATTGGCTGCAGTTCCCCGTTCCCGGCCAATGGGAGCTTCGGGGGAGGTACCCACAAGCAAGGGCAGCGCACGGAGGGGGCCGCAGGGACATGGTGCTGGCTGCTTCCCAGAGCCCGTGGCACCATGGGGGTGGCAATCCCACTGTCCGGATCCAAAGCCCTGAGGGGCCAGATCCAGCCCATAGTTTTCCCACCCCTGGCCTAGGCCTACTAGGTATACAAGAAATTTAGCTAGTTGATATTAATTTATTTCAGATCACTCTTCATTCTTAACTCAGTTACTGTTGGGCAAAGAGTATGCTTCCTGAAAGAGTCAGACTATTATTTTATTCCTAGATCCCATCGCACTGACAACCTCAAAAATAAAGCACTAAAAAACTTGCAGAGAAAAAGGGGGTGGATGAGACAACAAACAAACAAAAATACTACTTTGCAGATCCTTACACTTTACTTACCTAAAGCACCAATTAAACACATTAAAATCAGAAGCAGAACACACCAAAGGACATCAGTGTTCACTCTCCTTTCCAATTTACTGCGTTTGTAACGAGGGCCGCTGTTATTCAGCATTGCTTTGGTTTCATGACCTGTAACACACAATAAATGTTTAATTTTCCTTCTATGGCAGATATTCAAACCAAAACTCAAATACATCCCTGAAAGACTGAGAAAATTGGATGCATGTGTTAATTAGTATTTGGACTGGAGTTCTAAACTTAAGCAAAGCAATTATCTGCCAATACAATGCATCGGTTAATTCTGCTCTAAGAAGAAAAGCTTCTGTTTTGTTTGGCCCCCTGTATACTTTTCCATTCTAACAGAAGTTGCACTTCAAGGTGCGTTATTACTTTCTAAATATGAACTGTAGTGCTTGCTAAAGGGGCCAGACTGATTGCTCTGGAGACTTGTCCTTTGTCAAAGAATACACACAGGACAGGCAATAACAGCACAACCTCAATCCTGAAACAGAAGGACATGGCATCAGTCTCAATATGCCGATCACATTCTTTGGACTCTATTTTGAGGCAACTACTAATCAGTGCTAATTGTGGAGAGGGTGGGGAGGGGGGACGCGTTCACATGGAACTGAACTGAGATCACTTATCTGTGCTCACATATTACAGCAGCATAAAGCTCTAAGACAGAAACCAGTTTATTTCACATAGCCTACTGAACAGCCATTAGCAATGCTTCCAGATACTACTCCCCAGTGCTAGACTGAAAGTGGCAATCTAAAGGTAAACGGCTCTATTTCCCATTTACCAGTGCCTGAACCGTACTGTTTCTCAAATCAGGTAAATACAACTTAAAAAGGAAATCGTGAAGAACTCACGTTTGCATGAAAATCAGTGCAAGCCCCCGGTCCACTAACCTGCATACACCACAATGCCCACAACGGCTTCTGTGTTTCTGATTGTGCATCCTCGTAACAGCAAGTTCTCTCTACTCAGGCCCACTCGCTCCTTGTTTGAATGTTCACTGCAAACACAGTGCATTACTTAACAGGTGTGCTGGAGCCTCCCACAGAATCTATAGCAACCAAGCCTCAAAAGCACCTTGGGGCAGATTTTCACCCAGTACCCAGCAACTCCCATTGTGACACGTACAGATTTTCAACAAAGCTCAGCACCGAACATATTGATCTCTTTTGAAAATCTGGACACACATGCTCTCTTGGTTTATACTGAGATTTCACAAGTTAACAAGTCAACGGTTTGGCAGCAGCATAATTAGAAGAAAATCCTACAAAAGGGCAACATAGCGATCTCAGGACCAACACTAAGAATGGAAAGCAGACACTTCAACCCAGCACATCCCAATTCATACTACATGTGTATACTGGGGAGGAACTCTGATGGTATCAGCCCCAGCTATGCCTCAATCAAACCTGTGCTTAGGAACCAGAGTAGAACCTGGGCCCCTCTTGACAGCTGTTAAAACATGATCCCCACCTTGTAGTGCAGAAATGACCTAACAGCAGGGTCCCCAAAATATTCTACAGCCTCGCTCTATCCTAGGCTGTCAAATGGACCAAGGTCGTGGCTAATACACAGTTAGGACCTATCAATACTAGGAGACAGAATGCTACATTAACGGTGTTGTAAGCAGGTTAATTATAATATAGATAGTCAATCTATGTTTTTCCCTCCTTTTCTCTCATTTATAATTTTTATTCTCCATGCTATGGGGGGCAGAGAAGGGGCACCATAGAAACAGCGAGTTTCAAAATTAAAATGGAAATAGTTTGCATTAAAAAATATTTTGCACCATAAACTGTGCTTTTCACACAGATGTCACAAACTCTTTACAAAGGAGATTTTACAGATGGGAAAACTGAATCCCAGGGAAGTTAAGCAAGTTGCCTAGGGTCACACAGCAAGTGAGAGGCAGAGTCAGGCCAGGTCCACATTACAGAGTTTTGCTGGTCTAGCCATGTTGGTTAGGAGCATAAAGAATACAAGAAAAAATACCACACTCTTAACCAACCTAGCTAGGCTGGCAACCACTCCCCTCAGGCAGATACCAGTTATACCCGAAACAGGAGTTCTTTTGCTAGCACAGCTTATGTCATTTGAAGAGGTGGTTTAACTATATTGACAAAAAACTCCTTTTGCTGGCATAAGCTGTGTCTCCCCTAGAGGGCTTTTCTGCTATAGCTATATTGGCAAAGCCTTTGCAGGGTAAACTAACCCTGAAGAATAGAGCACAGGCCTCTTCGTTCCCAGTTCCAGTCTTTCACCATTAGACAATACTGTCTCTCTATTCAGACTACGGTCCAGAATGAGTATTAGGGAAAGCATTATTGCAGGCATCACAAATGATTAAAAACAAATAAGAGAGCCATTTTGAAAAAAGAAGGTACCAGTGTGAATTACAATATAAACTAGGCGCTTGAAAATTTCATTCTAACAAAAATTAATCAAGGAGCCTCCGCCATTCACAAGCTTTGGTACAGAAAGCATTTTTGGAGCTCCAGGTCTTCTCAACCATGCACACAAACTTAAGGGTGCAACTAGAATCGGACAATGTGATTTAAATATAAGGTGTTTTAAAAAGTAAACATTACAAGCCTTCAACAAATGAGCCAAATTACCGTAACAAATGGCAAATTCCCCCTAAGCCTACTTACACAAAGCCACGGAATCGACTGAGGTCATTGTTAGGACTTTCACATTCTATTCTACTTGAAAACTTCTCTGGATCAATTTCAGAGACCTATATTCACAGGGAAGAACATAAAATTCAGACAAGGAGTGATGTAGCTTACAAAAATTATTAATTCACAGCAGCAGTTTCAGACTTTGCAGTAGTTCATAATAGCAAGTATTGCAACGTGGAAAAGCAGGTATTTTGATAAATCAGAATGCAAGATGAATGGAGAGATTGCCTAGCCAACATAAAACCCTGGATGTATCAGATGAACTGCTGATGCTTCATGGACACAACCGGGCTGTAGACTATACCAACAGAAGGGAAGTTTTGCCAGTAAAACTTTCTAGTGTAGACAAAGCCTAACTAGTGCTAGAGAAATGATTATTGCAGAGAACACGAACTACAAGTGATGAATAAGCAGGAGCAGTTGAGCAACAGAATGGCAAACAAACAAACAAACAGTTACTGCCTTGAGAAAATTCCCTTCTTAAAAAAGACTGAAAGTTGGCAAGTACTATGGAAAAGTGTATGTGATTTTGCAGAAGTACTTAGAACCCATAATTCCAACTGAAATTAATGGGATACATGAAGATTCTGCTGCTTTGAAAATCTGGCCTCTGATATCGAAATAGAATGCTTTCTCAGTAGAAAGCTTTACAAGAGAGTTCCTTGACATGTCAGCTATTCTTTAAAGAAAGAGTATTAGACTCAGGTTGTCAAATTCAAAGTCTACAACTCATGGGTTTTATTTGAAATATCTTCTTCATAATTAAGGGTTTCAAAGAACCCTGAATTCTCACATTAGATTTCTTTCCATCGATAGAGGATGCCAACCCTGAGGCTAAGATATAAATCCACAGGCAGAGTTCGAACGTAGGAAATCTAAGCTTGGTATTTTCTTATTTACACATACCTTGCTGGCCTGCTGTTAATTTTGACATACTGTCAGAAATGCCTAGAGCCTCTGATAGACGCCTCTTGTCATTTATAAATATAAATAATTAAATATATAGGGCTTCTTTCTCCTCTGTCCTGTTCCTTGTTTATTTACATAACATTAGGAGATATTAAAAAGACTAGAGCTGTTCAGCTTAGAAAAGAGACAACTAAGGGGGGACATGATAGAGGTCTATAAAATCATGAATGGTGTGGACAAAGTGAACAGAGAAGCGAGTGTTATTTACCGTTTCACACAATGCAAAAAAATAGGGTCACCAATGAAATTAATAGGCACAGGCTTAATACAAATATGAGGAAGTACTTTTTCACATAATGCTCAATTAACCTGAGGAACTCATTGCCCTGGGATGTTGTGATAGTCAAAACTATAACTGGATTTAAAAAAAAACAAAAGCAAACTAGGTAAGTTCCTGGAGGATAGGTCTATCAATGGCTATTAGCCAAGATGGTCAGGGATATAACGCCACGCTCAGAGCAACTCTAAACCTTTGACTGTCAGAATCTGGGAGTGGAAGACTAGGGTGTATCTCTCCAAAATTACCCTGTTCTGTACACTCTCCCTGGAGCTCTGGTACTGGCCACTGTCAGACAGGATACTGGGATAGATGAACCACTGGTCTGACCCAGTATGACAGCTCTTATGTTCTTATGAGTGCAAAGTGGCTGTAAAATGCTACTATTCTGATCAGCAGTATTTTACACTCACTTTGCACAGGAGTAAGTTATTCCACAAGGTACAAGGCTGTGGAAAATCAGGGCTCATCTACCCACAAACTGGAACCAAATTAACTAAATCTGTTTTAATTCATATCTTTAGTTATTTTGGTGTGAGTCTGTATGTAGACAGGTTTCAGAGTAGCAGCCGTATTAGTCTGTATTCGCAAAAAGAAAAGGAGTACTAGTGGCACCTTAGAGACTAACCAATTTATCTGATCATAAGCTTTTTCGATGAAGTGAGCTGTAGCTCATGAAAGCTTATACTCAAATAAATTGGTTAGTCTCTAAGGTGTCACTAGTATTCCTTTTCTTTTTGTATGTAGACAGTTACTGCAGATTAAGCGTGTCCTATTTAGAGTTAATTTAAATAGAAATTGTTACTTGTTCTACAGGAACTGTGGTTTGTTAGATGTTGCAGTCAGTGTGGATCCCACTCAAGGTGTGCATGTGCCTTAAGCACACAAGATCAGATACTTTTGAACAACAGTGTCAGCTGGAGCCGTGCACATGCCCTATATCTCCTTGCGTTCCCGTACAAGGGCGTAAAGAGTGGCATGGCCACAATTCCCGCTCAGTTTCTCTGTGTGTGCGTGCGTGCCCCCCACTACAGGGGACTGGCAATCAGGATCTCCACTGGAGGTTCAGATCCTTCTGCCTCCCGGGGATGTTTATGGGGGCAGAAGACAAACTTCATATAGAAGGTTAGTCTTCTCTTAAAGCATTATCTGAACAAATCAATACTAAATAGGAAAAGTCATTAAATATCTGTTTGTACAAATTTTTAAGATTGGCTGTAAGGGTATTGAATGCTTTCTGCCTCTAATATTGTTTTTTCTAATTTTTATGTTTACTTATAAAAAGTATCCACAGAAATACTATTGCAAAGCCCAAGGAACTGTTTATATCCTGCTAACCTGCACAGTTAGCAAATATTCAAAACAAAAGTGTCACTTATTTGTCAGAGGGAACAGAAAAAGAACTAGATAAATTCTCGGAGGATAGGTTCATCAATGGCTATTAACCAGGATGGGCAGGGATGGAGTCCCTAGCGTCTGTTTGCCAGAAGCTGGGAATGGGTGACAGGGGATGGATCACTTGATGATTACCTGTTCTGCTCATTCCCTCTGGGGCACCTGGGATTGGCCACTGTCGGAAGACAGGATACTGGTCTAGATGGACCTTTAGTCTGACCCAGTATAGCCGTTCTTATGGTTGGAATGAACAACACATGTCACATTAGTCAAACACAGATTGAAGAAGAAGAGACGATCTCCCAAACTTGGCATCAAACCTAGCAGACATGACAAGCGTGTAATATTTTAACAAGGGTGAAATATTTTACAGAAGTTAGCACTTTGCTCACCATTCCTGATTTGCAAATCAAGGATATAAGCATGATTCTGAAGCAGACTGAAGCCATTGCAGGCAATTGTCATTATTGAGAAGGGGGTAGAACGGCACGCCTTTCATATGTTCTCTGAGTACAGCCACCAAGTGAGTTCTGTAAAACCTTTAGCAGGACCATGACTTCTGATCACATGATGCTTAAATGAAGAATACAATTATGGCTGAGGTTGGTATAAGGGCTGCAGGTGAAGCTTGGCTAACAGTGTCACATATGTATACACTGATATATGGCCTAGTAGCTTCAGACATGTATGCACCATTGTTCTTGGGTTTGATCTTAAGTCCCTTGCCAATGACTGAAGGGACTGGAACCAGTCCTCTGACAGGTAACCTCTTACCACCAAGAGTCAATCATAGCTCCTATGAACTCAGTTGTCTGTAATGGAATCAGTGACAGTTTTTCAAGTTCACAAGGAGTCCTAGTTTGGAGAACAGGAAGTGGATGTATGACAGGGCTGCCAAGGTCTGCAGGAACCTGCATCTGATCAGCCAGTTATGGATAAGTGTGAATTCTCCATAAGTACACTACCACTGCTGCCAGGCATTTTGTGAATACTCTTGCTGCTATGGAGCATAACCCTGTATTGATAATAGTTGGGCCCCACTGTGAATCTTGGGTACTTCCTGTGGGCTGGATGGGTAGAGACATGGAAGTACATAACCATGAAACTGTCCTAAGCTTGGAGAGATGAGGGAGGCAAGCACTACCATCCTGAACATTCATTTGCCGAGTCTCCCCAGGTCTAGGAAAGGACCAACCCTCCCCTTTTCCTTCCCCCATTCTTCTTCGGGATAAGGAAATACTAGGAGTACAAACCTCTTCCCCTGAATTCCAGTGGTATCTCTACGATGGATCTTAGATGCAACAAACAACAAGACCACTTCCACCTGTAAAAGGCTTTTGTGAGAAGGGTCCTTGAAGAGAGACGGGAGGGTAGTGGATAGCAAATAGAGAACAGAACTGGATGGGGTAGCAAGGGGCAATGATCTCTAGCGTCCATCTGTCCGATGGGATGACAGAACACGCCCGGTGGAATAGGACAATGCAGCTTCCAAAGGTCAGGCTGTCTGGACTGGATCTGATGTGACTCCTGACAGTCCCATCAAATTTTTCAATAGAATTATCCCACCACAGGATGGGCAGGGATTGTAGCCTGCAGGTTTCAAATCTACCAATGTTGCAAAGCCATATAAAGGGATTTGTAGGTGAAAGAGTGTATGAGGGGATCTCTACAAGGGATGTTCAATATTCAGTCCAGATGGGCTGATATTGTTCACGGCTGTTGTATGTCAGAAAATCAGAAGGGTTCGGAAGGTTTTATGAAGTGTTTGAAATAATTTAGCCAAATCTGAGAACCAGCAGGTCTGATGGACACTTGCCAGGTTACATCTTGCTGCCACAGGTGGTAAGAAGGAACAGAGGGAGAGTCGGGGATGCCCTTCCCTTTATGCCCTTGCACAAGAGCACAAGGAGGCACAGCGAGCATGTACAGTGCTGATGGACACTGCTATTCAAAAGACTCCAGTCTCACATGCATAGAGGCACAAAGGCAGACCTATAGTGGAATCCACACTGACATTTACCTGAAGAAGAATTTTTTTACTGACTTACATTGATTTGAAATAGGACACTCTTACCCTGAAATTAGTGACCACACACAGATTTGCAGTGAAATAACCAAAGGTGTGAATTAAAACTGATTTAGTTATTTTGGTTCCAATGCAGGTGTAGACAAGCCCCACCTCAACAACCAAGTAGATGAACTAGAGATTTTTATTAAAATAATTTTTTAAATAAAATTCTTGAAACCTCAGTTTTCTTAAAAGTGATTAGAAATGCGCAATGGTCACCTGCTCTGCATATCCTCTCACCACCTGCCTCTGCTTCAGATTGGTCTCTCCATCAAGGCTGGCTGTTTCAATGTGACAGATCCCATCTGGATCAGTAGAGTATAACAACACCATATCAGCAGGAATTATCTCATTACATGAAAGTCGAATGAAGTCCCCGACATTAACATCTTTCCAGCACTCATCTATGTATTTCTTCTCTTTCCTGAAATATATATAAAAATCTAAATGAAAAATTCCACAAGCTGCAAGCTCAAATTAATAAACTAAACTACAAAAGATTATTGTTTTGACTATAAAATAGTTAGTCTAAATCAGTATGCACCAAAGTGCTGGGGAGACAGTTTACTAATTTAGGGTGAGTGTACCCACAACACAATCAATTGTTGGATCAGGGCCAGACCTTATACATGAGAATAAAAATACATTCTGTGAGGTTGACTGGGGTAAAACTCAGCACAGAATTTGGTCCTATGATTTCTATTCCCACGGAGAAGTAGTGATCTAAAATTCTCTCACTATGTGAATTACACTTCCAAATTATATAAACCAAGTGTCAAATCTTCACCTCTCTCTCTCCTGACAGTGACTCCAGAACCCAAATTTTTGTCTCTTAATTGGATAGGCAAGTATACAAAATCTTAAACATTTAGCTGGCACATCACTGAATATTTAGAACATAATTCTACTTAAAACATTTGCATTTATGTATTTTTGAATAGCTCTGAGGTCAACATTGTAAGGTGCAAAGATCTTGCAACTCCAAGTCAAGTCAAGAAGGAGTTTAGGGCTCTCAGCACCTTGCAGAATTGGACCCTTTATTACGAAAGCCCTTAAAATATTGTTTTTGATGCTTATTTCTTCTTCTTCTTTCCATCTACTTCTGCTGTTCAGTGCTTACCTGAGACCATAATCCTCCTTTTATATGATCACAGATGGTTAATGTGAACATTATTTTGATGCAACAGGATGAGGATTTCAGGTAAGGAGTAAGCAATGAGCATCTGATGAACTGTGGGCACCAATACAGAATGCACTGGTGCAAGTAGACGGAGTGTGATGATTGCTCCAAGTGATCAAACCTTCTTGGTGGTAGGGACACTTCTGTGTCTTATTGTGAATGGACAAAAGGCATTTCTGGTATCAGGTATTGTTACCATTTAACATGGAGCCTAAGAGACCAACCAGTGCACTATTTTTGTACAGACTGGCAGATTAATGTACTGGCATTGATCAAATTGTTAGCTGAGTAAAATGTTACAGGCAAATAAAAAAAAAACAATTTCAATAAAAAAGAAAATATCAGAGAAATATTTCATACATTAGGTTTTGTAACTAAAACTTTTGGAGCCTGAACTATTTGACAGCATCCCCTTAAAAGTGCAAGCCTAAAAGGGAGATGCCACAAAGGAAACATAAGTAAGTGGTGTACTGACAGATTTCCCTAGTTAAGCACAGGTGACTTCATATCCTTCAAAGTGCAACAGAACCAAGAGTAGGACACTATAAAAGCTAAAGCTAGCCTAAAAATAAAATTAGTGCAAGTCACATGCCTGCCTCCTTCTCAAGATCGTTATCATGGGTTTTCCAAGCAGTCAAAATCAATACTGTAGTATGGATGTAGAAAATAAATAAACCCACATTAACGTATATTAGAAGCATTCTAAAACATTCCTGGTGTTAAAATTGAATTACCACCTTTATGCATTGCTCATTCCCAATAATGTTGTAATGCTATATCTGAAATGAGACATAGGAAATCTCGAGTATGACTGGCTAACAACTTTCTAAGGAGGTGGGCACCATGTGCTAACATCTCACGGCACTCCTGCTTAGAATGTTCAAGCCTCCTCACTCTAGAGGGCCCATTAACATCAACAGCTCTATCGGTGTCTACATTATCTGATGAATCACACATTCCGTACATTTAAGAATTGGTTCTTAATTTGTTTACCAGAGAATACTACATTAGGAACTCATGAAATCATTTTTGTTTTAGTGTTAATGCACTTTAATGTATGTCTGTGCCACACACACAGGCATCTACACAGAAAATCAATGAATTTTTCTTATTAAAAATGTACCTTATGGATAATAAATTCATACATAGTAAACATTCATATGGATCACTAGCTTTAATTTTCCTGAAATACATCTTCTAAAGCTATTTGTACATATAGGCACGATACACTATTTTGCTATCTGTATCGCAGATAGTCGTGCTGAAGGTGGGGAGGGGGCAGGAGAATGAATAGCAGCTAGTAAAACAATCTAGTTTATGAAGAAGACCCTAAGAAAAAAATTAAATCATACCAATTAAAAACATACATCATTTACATGCACAGCTGGAGAAATTTTACAGATTCTTACAAAAATAATAAATTCCCACATTATATTGATCATTATTAATTTTTTTAAAAAAGAAAAAGTCACAAGGCAATATTAGTAGTTGCAAATTAAATTCCCACTGACAGGAACTACACTTATTTAGTCTGAGTAACACAAAGAGAATTCAGAAACCCAAATATTTGGATGCCCCACTCTACTGAGACTGAACAGCATTCATGGGACCTGCAGTTTATCAGCATAACTACATGAGACCATAAAAGAACAGACTTTGCCCTCAAGCCTTCTACCATTAACACATGCAGGACTTGAAAGGAGAGAAATTACTTCAGCTCCCTAAAAGTTTAATTATATTCCTGTTTCAGGCTCCAATCATAATTGGCTGAATAATTTGACTCCCAGAAAGTTGCTGTACCTAGAAGATATTTGTATTTACAGAACTGGATGCAATTTTGTTTCTTTGCGATTACATTAAGAAAGCATTCTCCAGGTTATTCATATTGTTATGGAACTAGCTCTCAAAAAAAAAAAATCAATAGGGCATGCTACATGTAAGAGAACTAAAATTTTTCATCCTGAGAATTAATCACAAAATACTACTCATCATTTACATAGGGCTAGATTGTAATTTTGCAATCTGCCCTGAGGGAGGCCATGTCTACACTAGGGGGAGCCAAGGGTTTACTTCAATCAGCTAACACATGTTGAAACTATAACTTGTCTTATACGTACACTAGGATTTTAACATGTGTTAGACAACACATTTAAAAAAAAACCAACACTTTATTTTCAAAGTGAAGACAAGGCGTGAGCATCAGTGTGCGGCTGCACAGACCCAGTCCCTGCTTCCTCCATGGGAGAAATAAACTGTGCCACACCGTTTCTTGGTGCAGCTTACTTCCCTCTCTGCAATGCTTCAGCTGCCCACTTGCTCTCCCTGCATGCTACTCCCTGAAATAGCTATCACAGCAAATGAATAATGGGGCTCCTTATACCCCTGCATGATCACACAGCAAGAGTAATGTGGTCCATAGTACTTTCCATTTGATAATTATTAATTAATTTAGCCTCACAATACCCTTTCACGGTAGGTATGTCTGAACTATTATCCTTATTTTACAGATGAGGAAACTAAGGTGCAAAAGGTCACCTAGGAAACTTGTGGTAGCATCCGGAAAAAACCAAGGATTTCTCTCTAACTTCGTAGCCAATGTCCAAGTGAAGAAAGGAACTGGTCAGGTCCTATTATCATCACTTATTTGGGAACTCTTTACTAGTTGATTTAGAAACATAACAGCATTAATTTAAGGAAAGCATGGTTCACAATGGTGTTACGCAAACTTTTCCAACTGCCATTGTATTATAACCCTGGGTCGCAACATCCCTGATATTCTGGTTCTGCGACTGTTTAACAGACACTAACAACTGTTCCAAATTGTGCGACAATAGCAGTGCGACTGAAATAAGTCACTTTTAAACCAAAATAAGAATGTGGCCAAGTGATCAATCCAGAAACCAATTTTGTTAAGGTTCCTCAAACTTACTGTTTTGTATATTAACACTAATAATACACACTGTACATTATTCATCAATAACAAAGTCAGAGAAACACTTACCTGCTGTATACTTTAGTTAATAAGTTGTTTATCTGCTTATCTAATTTGTATTTTGAGTAATCCTCAAGGCCATCTTTTACTGCAATAATTGTGAGAACAACTACTAGAGGTAACATGGTAATTTCTTTCTGGAAGGCTTCCACCAGTGGAACCCAGTTCAGGACAACTAAAAATAGGAAATATAAATTGGCAGCTCTGAAACAAACACAAAAACAGATGCAGGAGTTAGGAATGGAATGAAGTTTAGGAGGTGAGTAAAAGGCAGGTGACACATGTAATGACCTGCAGTTCACTAGCAAACTGAGTTAAGCAGAAGTTTCTACGTACTTTAGAAGTAACATTTATGCAGAGCTTTATGTTGCGTAAGAGGCTGCATGCTGGAAAGAGACATGGCATTCATGTAGCTTAAATACCAAGAAACTAACTGAGTTCTTACCATGCAACCAGAGCTTCAAAATGATAACTCCTTTTCACAGGCAACATAATGCCAAACATTCCTACATCTCTCAGCTTGATTTTTGTACAAAATTAGCAGTTGTCAGCAAAGATCAACATATTAGAAGACACCATGCTTTTTATATCCAAAGTTATTAAAATGTTAGCGGAAGCCTTATGTCCACATATCTCAGCATTATTCAGATATTCAGTGATGAGGTCACACCAACAAATTTTAATTAAATTTCCCGCAAAAGATCTATTACCCTATATAGAAACACAAGCACATTACCTTAAAGGTCATCTCCATGCAAACCTCAAACATCTCAATTTTAGCATTTAACGGCTTCAGCCATACCCAAGATCACTTAGAAATTTTCTATTGTCAATGTTGAGGCAAAACACAGAAGCAATAAGCATCATGAATCTCACCCCCTGCCCACAAAATCAGAATTTAACTTCAAGAAAACATGAAACACTTCTGCATCGATTGAAGAATTACATAATTATAGCTTCACCTTCCAACTTTTCAACACACCTTTCATTAGCAGCCTTCCTTGGTACAGGCTATTACAGTAACATATTCAATCAAGTGGGAAAACAAATACAGATCACCAGCAATTTCTGGCCTTAGATAAGTGGAAAGATGTAAACAAGAAACTACCATAAACAAAGGATACAGAAAGAGTTGAAGCACTTTCAGCATTTAACTGTTTAACCATCAAAGCAATAACCTTCTTTGAGAGTGTTAGAGGGACTTCTATAAAGAAAATTCAAGGCACTTACACATATTTTCATGGAGTAAAACCTCCTGAAATAACAGGTTAATAGGGCATATTGTACACACCAACAGATTAGTCACCATTTGGATCTTTGATATTCCAAACGTAACCAAACATGTTTGGTATAGCTAAGGCCCTACCAAATTCACGGCCATGAAAAACGCATCACAGACCTTGTCTCCCCCATGAAATCTGGTCGTCTGTATACTTTTACCCTATACTACACTCTTTTATACTATATGGTAAAAGTATATACAAGTACACAATGTTTCTCAAACTGGGGCTCCCTAACAACAGGGTCAAGCTGATTGTAGAGGGGTTTCAGTATTGCCACCCTTTCTTCTGTACTGCCTTCAGATCTGGGTGACCAGAGAGCAGCGGCTGCTGGCCAGGTGTCCAGGTCTGAATGCAGTGTCACTGTCAGCAGCTGCACAGAAGTAGAGGTGACATGGTATGGTATTGCCACCCTTATTTCTGCATTTCTGCTGGCAGTGGCTCTGCCTTCAGAGCTGGGTTCCCAGCCAGCAACCACTAATCTCTAGCCACTTAGCTCTGAAGGCTGCGCTGCTCCCGGTGGTGACACTGCCTTCAGAGCTCAGCACCCATCCAACAGCTGCCTCTCTCCAGCCAACAAGTTCTGAAGGCAACGCAGAAGGGTGGCAATACCACAACCCCCCCTACAATAGCTTTGCAACCCGCTTTTGGGTCGGGACCCCCAGTTTGAGAAACGCTGACTTAACAGACTTTACAGGTTTATATTTTGCTGTTTTTAAATACATATTCATGTTTTGTTACAACTCTGTGACATTTTAAGATTAAATATCTGAAACCATAAAGTTCAAAATTTAAAAAATGCTATGACCATGACATTTATGAAAATAGACCGTGAATTTGGTAGGGCCCTAGGTAGAGGTTTCCACATGATCCACTAGTACAGGGGTCAGCAACCTATGGCACGTATGCCCAAGGTAGCACACAAGCTGATTTTCAGTGGCACTCTGCTGACAGTCTGGGGTTCCGACCGCTGGCCCCTTGCCAGCTGGGATCCCAGCCGCCGGCCCCGCTCAGCCCACTGCTGGTCTGAGGTCCCGGCCGCCGGCCCGCTTAGCCCACTGCCTTCCTGGGGGACATTGGAAAACTCAGCAAGGAAAAGCAAGGATCACGCTAAACTGATAAGATCTGCATTTTAAATTTAATTTTAAACGAAGCTTCTTAAAGGTTTTTAAAACCTTATTTACTTTACATACAACAATAGTTTAGTTATAGAATATAGACTTATAGAGAGAGACCTTCTAAAAACGTTAAAATGTATTACTTGCATGCAAAACCTTAAATTACAGTGAATAAATTAAGACTTGGCACACCACTTCTGAAAGGTTGCCGACCCCTGCACTAGTACGTCAGATCTTCTCAGGAATTCTTACCTGTTAAAGCTGGCTTCCTACATTTTCAGTCAAGAATTTATATGTGAAGGGTGTGTGATGTTGCACTCCATAATGTTTTATGGAAATATGCTTATGAGTGCGAATATGATGTAACTGGAATATGGTTTATGCAAGAGGTCTCTTGTAAGGTATCATTACAAAGCATATAATCTACTGAGTGTATTCATCCTATTTGTATGTATATATCATTCTTGTATCTGAAGATAGAAATATGAAGTATAACTCTGAGGTCCTATTGTAATTATGCAAAGTGTGGGCCATTAATGGTGGTTTAGAATCTTGACGGCTCCCATTGACTAGGACAATTGGTTGTAAATGGCTCTGTTTACTTACAAACCTTCCTGGGTACCTGCAGACCAGCCCTGGGGTCTCACAGGACATGCGAACATGTCACCCGATACTGGAATCCATCTTAAACCTGGTGCTTTCCATTTAGAAGGAGGAGACCCAGAGAGACAAAAGATTCTCTCCTTGTGCCAAAGCTATAAAAGGGAGTGGAACAGAACAAAGGTGGCTGCCAGTCATGAGAACACCCCTAGTTTCCACCTAAGATGTCTGCTGGAACTAACAAGGACTGTACCAGAGGAAAGGATTGGGCCCAGACTAGGAAGGAGTCTAGCCTGTGAAAGAAGCTTATTGGAATATCTCTGAGGGTGAGATTTTTACCTGTAATCAGTTTCTTAATGTATTACGCTTAGACTTGCGTGTTTTTGCTGGCAGGGAAAATGGGCTAAGAGGTAATCTCAGCACATCAGGTGACAGGCCCAAGGGGGTCTCTATAACTGAATCCATCACAGGGCATTCCCTCCTCTCTCAGATGTTTATGCCACTTTCCTTGTTCTGGCTCCCTTTCTTGTGTTGAGACATCCTCTTCCATGTCTCCCATTGTATACCACACAGAGACTGAAGCTACCAGTAACTCATCCACTCCCCACAAAATTAAGAATAAAAGAGACACAAACCCTGTTTCCATTCTCCAACCAACAGAGTTGCTGAGATGATTGTTTCAAACTGATGATCAGACAATGCAGAAAACAGAGAACACATTTTTATCTTTTTTAAGTTCTACGTCTGCACCCTCCATTTAAACAAATTTGCCACTGATAGAACTGCAATCTCCCAATCTAGAAACAAGAGCAGGTCAAGAAACTTTGGCTGAACTACAGCCCTCAAGGCTTTGTGGTCAAAGAGTATCCACAGAGGCAAAAATTACTAGAGTACCAGCCCTTTGATGACTTAAGGAGGCTTGGACTGAGGACATGACAGATGTTCTACATATCTCTTCCACTAAAGCTAGAGTGGACCAACCAAAAATCTCATCAATTGCAAGGCTTGTGACAGTGTCCTTGCTGGTTTTACAAAACCCATTTTTAGACACACCCCCCCCAAGGCCACCATGTTGCTTCCCCAAGTGAGTCCTCCCACCACCCCCTTAACATCACCTTTCAAGCCAGCCGCCATGCAAATTCATAGAGTGGCTGAAGAAAAGGAGAACCAACCTCATTCTTCACCACCACTACACCTGCCAAACAGGATGGGGGTGAAATCTTATCATATGCTGCTCTATGTCAGTGATCCAAGAGGAGGGACCATCTAACTCAGGAGTGAGGAACTTTTTTTCTGTCATGGGCCATTGACCCACAGAAGAAAATCAATCGCAGACCACTCACCCGCCGGGGTGGTTGAGGCTCAGGGCTTCCCCCTGTAGCAGGGCAAGCTGATGCTTGCAGCTCCAGCCCCATGGGGGGAGGGGCGGATGGACGCTGCAGGCCGGATGAAATTAACCAACACTCCAGATCCAGCCTGTGGGCCGTAGGTTCCCCACCCCTGATCTAACTGATCCGAAATGGTGAAAGAAAGGACATGACACCAAATGAGGAGAGATACCTCTTTTGAGTATCAGTTTTGGGATAATGTATCTTGCTACAAAGTTATCAGAACTGATTGCTAAATTCAGGAGAGAAGAGTAGTTTATAAAAACAAATTTGTAGATATTAGCACATGAATTTCAAACAAACAAACAAAAAAAACCCACATTCGAATAATTTCCACAATTACACACAAGAATCCTTTACCTGTAAAACTGTTCAAATAAATTCCGTGGTAGAAAGTTGAATAAAGTGTATTTAGTAGTCCGTATTCTGTTGTTCATATATAATTTTGATACCTTTTCATACTCTTCTTTAAAGTGTCCCAGACATGGTATAACTATCCTATGTCTGCTAGGCACTTTGGATGATTGATAACACTTGTCACATGAGGAGCTGCTGCTGCTTCCATCCCTGCCTTCTGCGGATACCAGACGCTGCCAGCGATATCGGGCCCATCGGATGGGGTCTGCCATATCGTCTGAAATGATTTGTGATCCAGGCCAGGTCTTCTTTCTAGCAAAATTTTAAAGTCAAGAAAATTACACAGTAAGTCTGGAGAAGCTTTAGTTCAAAATACAAACAAAAAAGCTGTTCACAATGGTTACTGCAAAGGCCTTTAAGTGAGGTTAACTTGGTTTGTTAACCTTACAATGAGAATTGAGTTACTACCCAATTTTGATTTCAAAATGAAAGGAACTATTAATAGTTTATGTGAGGTAAAACCCTCTGATTGAATAGTGCAGTAATCTATATTGAAGGGCTATTTAGATTTAATTCTACCTCTCAGGAACTAGAAAGAGATATAATCACATCAGTTTTAGTTTGTTTTAATTTAACATTTCTTTAAAATAATTGTACCATAAATACAAAGCACAATCTGCACCCCAATATCCATCAACTACTGATATAAAGATTGGTGAAAATTTTTCCCATAGAATACTTATGTTTTCCTGTGTAATGCTGACTAGTAGGTTGCCTGTAGTAGTTTAGTCAAAGGAATGTTAATGGAATTGTCTTCACTTATTTATAAACCTGCTGATTGCTATCACATTACATATATCCCTGTAATTAAATAATACTAGATCAAAGTGTGTGTATATTCAGACATTAGAACTTCATGAATACTAATGAATGATACTTACATTGTTTCACTTATCAATCCTGATTATAATGCAATGGCAGACAATTGCATTATGACAGGTTTCAGAGTAATATCACTGTAACCAACTACTTGTGAATGCCAGGAAATAAAATGCTAACTTCAAAGCAAGGGTCATTGTATTCAACAATGGAAATCCACAGACTCAATCTGCAATTGCTACTCATCAAAACTCAAGTAGGTGAATGTCTTCTGCAAGCAGGATCTATAAATACTACTTTAAGGGAATGATCCTGCATCTCTGGCCTGATGGATTCTGACATGGTGGAATACTGAGCAATTGGACAGCAACCCCCAAAGTTAGTATGGGTAACCCTGAGACACTTAAGGAAAACTAGCAGATCACTACATCTCTGCTATCATACTGGACTCTCAAACTTTGACTCGCCTGTATTTTACCTGCTTTAACCTCTCATTTCTTTTTCTTAGCTAATAAACCTTTAGTTTACTAGAGAAATTAGCTGTCAGTGTTCTCTTTGGTGTGATGTCCAGAGTACCCATTGACCTGGAGTAAGTGACTGGGCTTTTGGGGCTGGGGGTAACCCAATATGAGGTGATTTTTGGTTTAATAACCTTTCATCACAAAGTCCAGTTTGTTGGGGTGGTAAAACGGGGCTGGCGAGCCTGTTTGTGGCTCCATGTAAAATTAATATAGTAATCCAAAAGCACACATTTGTTACTGTCTTGGTGAAATCTAATTATAGAATATACCATCAGTTTGCCAGAAAACAGAGCAGATACCCCAGTCTGACCTGAGATTGGCACTCTCAATTGTATGCCATATGAGACAGCGTCATATGCTGCTCGACAACACTGACGGTACATAGAGGTACCATTTAAAATTATTAATCATATAAATCTCTAGATACAGGACCCAAAGATGTGCATGCAATAAACTGGTACCTGAAGTCTGATAAATCCAAGTGAGAAATTTCAGAGTAGCAGCCGTGTTAGTCTGTATTCGCAAAAAGAAAAGGAGTACTTGTGGCACCTTAAATTTGTTAGTCTCTAAGGTGCCACAAGTACTCCTTTTCCAAGTGAGAAAGATGTTCAGGGCTATATATTGTCCATTATAAGACAATATTGCATGCTCTTCACTCAGAAAGCTAGGCCAGCACAGGATATCTAATATACTTCAATACCTTTACAGTAACATAATCTAAGGCATTTTTCAATCCCACTAAACAAGAGAAAGTCCTTGATTTAAGCAGTAACCCAACCAGCTATATTTACACCGCTCAGTATCCCATACATATACTGTTACGTAAATTCTTTTGCAGATTTACGGGTCTGTAGGCCCTCTAGCATTTACAGTAAGAGTGGCAGTCCGGTAGTTCAGAGATGCTCTAGAATTCTAGTGCCGCTTCATGTACACAGCCTATCATTTAAATTTGGATTTGATAAAACAAAACAAATCCCCTACATTTAAAGATTAAGTAGCCATGACAATGACCTGTCTTATTTAATATTTTTGTTAAGAGTCAGCTTCCAACAGGCCTTTCCTTATGAGAAGCATGAGAGAATAGTGGCATTTGTGGGATGTGTGAAGACAGAGCTCCTGCACCTCACACACAGGCCTCTTGGAATTGTGGTCTGAGTTGCATATATTACAACCAGCTATAGGTCTCAATTCTCACTTGTGTTATTTCTCTGCAGCATCCCAGCTTTCTTATCATGATCCTGCTTTTCCAGCCCAGGAACAGAGGCCAAGGGGGTTATTTCTTCCTAGGCCTCTGACAGACACAGATGACCACCAACCACCATTTGACATGTTTGATTCCTCTTCTAGTCATTTACCAAATATTAAGGCTACGATTTAGGTATGGGTATTTTTAGTAAAAGTCATGGACAGATCATCGGCAAGAAACAAAAAAATCACAGCCTGCGTCCTGTACATAACTTATACCATAAATATCCCTGATTGAATCTTGGGGCGGGAGGAGGGACGGAAGGGGGGGCACTGCCGGTGGGGGAGCCCAAGGCATCAGCTGGGGTGGGGTGTGGAGCCCTCGGCACCAGCTGCCGGGGGGAGCCACGGGGGCGGGGAGGGAAGAGCCCCGGGGGGCCAGCGGCTGCTCCGGCCGCCTCTGGGACCACTGCTCCGGCGGTCCCTGAGGCCAACCACAACGGCCGCTGCAGAAATCGTGTAGGTCACACGGGGAGGGATAGCTCAGTGGTTTGAGCATTGGCCTGCTAAACCCAGGGTTGTGACTTCAATCCTTGAGGGGGCCATTTAGGGCTCTGGGGCAAAAATTGGGGATTGGTCCTGCTTTGAGCAGGGGGTTGGACTAGATGACCTCCTGAGGTCCCTTCCAACCCTGATATTCTATGATAAGTCACAGAATCCGTGACTTCCATGACCTCTGTGACAAACACAGAGCCCTACTGATTATCCCTCCATGGTCAAACCGGGATCGCCAGCCATCTCACCAGGGCACTCATCCTTCCCATTCCCTAGGCTGCATAACCAGCCGAGCCTGCTAGCTCATCTGGCAGCAGAATTTTAAAAGGAATTCCTTTTGGGTCAGGCTTTCCTCTGCCATAACAGATAAACCTGATAGCAAAGTTTCTGTTCTACTCACCTCAACTTTGATTCTAGCAAGAAATGTGTTTATTTTCCCCACCATGCTTAGTAGCTCTGCTTCTTAGACTGTAGTTTCTTGTTTCGTAAGTATTATATTTAGTTTCCTAGATCAACAGTGAAGCTGCTGCTAGCTGACGATATCCTGTTTTTGTATAGCGGATATCTCAATACCAGTATATGAGGGGTGGAGGGAACGGAAAGGAGAGGAAATCTGCAAAATGTACAGTTTTCATTTCTGGTTCTCACATTAGGTTCCAGTACACAGAAGCCATATCCTACTGTATTTTCTGTGTTCCATGACAAGATTTGTATATTTTTGCCAGACTCACATGCATACCTGTCTTTGCATTGTTTCAGAGTAACAGCCGTGTTAGTCTGTATTCGCAAAAAGAAAAAGAGTACTTGTGGCACCTTAGAGACTAACCAATTTATTTGAGCATGAGCTTTCGTGAGCTACAGCTCACTTCATCAGATGCATACCATGGAAACTGCAGCAGACTTTATATATACACAGAGAATATGAAACAATACCTCCTCCCACCCCACTGTCCTGCTGGTAATAGCTTATCTAAAAGCCATTTCCAGCACAAATCCAGGTTTTCTCACCCTCCACCCCCCCACACAAATTCACTCTCCTTTGCATTAGAATTTGCATTTGTCATTGCATTAGAATCATAAAATATGAGGCGTGGAAGGGACCTCAGGAGGTCATCTAGTCCAACCCCCTGCTCAAAGCAGGACCAATCCCCAATTTTTGCCCCAGATCCCTAAATGGCCCCCTCAAGGATTGAACTCACAGCCCTGGATTTAGCAGGCCAATGCTCAAACCGCTGAGCTATCCCTCCTCCCTAAGCTTCTTTATTATTTGCAGAGGGCCTGCATAATGATACCAATCACTCTCCTAATACACCTTCAGTACAGCAAGAGGGCTGTAGAATTCAAGCTGACTGAGTGGGAAGACTTTTAACCTCATTTTTCACAAAAAGGCCAGAAACACAGGGTTTGATCCTGCACAACTAAAGTTGACGGAAGCCTTCAATGGACAAAGTATCAGGCACTGAAGACACAGCTTAGGCCTGAATTTCTCTCCTCTTATGTAACTGGGGTTGGGGCACATAGGAGGTGGTGAGCCCTTTCCAGAACTCTGTGTGATCAGGGTGGTTTGTGAACAAGTGTGGCTGGAAAGTGGCCTTCTCTGTGGCATGCTCCCACAGAGGCCCCTGGGAGGGCCGTGAGCAGGTTTCAGGGGGTCCGCCAAGCGTGGCTGATACTAGACTCGCTAGAGCCCAAGGTAGAAAGCCGAAGTTCCGCCACACGGGACTGCAGCCCGGGGCCGCACCACCTGGGTCTGAAGCCAAAGCCTGAGCAACTTAACTTCACAGTGCCCCTATGTGGTGTAGCGCCTCCTTACTACCTCCTTACTACCCCCTAACAATGGCCCTGGCTTTTATGTGCAGAAAATCAGTTGTTGTGACACAGTTGGGCCATGGAGTTTTTATAGCAAGTTGGGGGACCTCAGAAAGAAAGAGGTTGAGAACCCCTGATCTAGTGTATTTCCCAGTGGAAATCCAAGCAAGCATTATCTTCTGCACCTTCTAGCGCCTTCTACCTGGTATACACAAAGATTAAATCCTCTCTCTATTGAAGTCAATCGGAATTTTGCCATTGACTTCAATGGGGCCAGGATTTCACACTGAGTGATGTGGGTGAAAGCCATGGCAATGTTAATCTAAACAAGCAATGCTTCTTGTGGGAAAGGGGACCAGCTGGAGAGGTGCAGGATCCAGGAGGATGGAGCCCAGTTTCTCTATGGGGTTTTCAGATCACCACACACCATATTGACTCTGCAGGATCCAAACCCCCTTGCCTCAGAGGATAATTAACAGCTGTGGTTCTCGAACTTTTGTACTGGTGACCCCTTTCACATAGCAAGCCTCTGAGTGTGACCCCACCTTATAAATTAAAATCACTTTTTTATATATTTAACACCATTATAGAAGCTGGAGGCAAAGTGGGGTTTGGGTTGGAGGCTGACAACTCATGACCCCCATGTAATAACCTCACGACCCCCTGAGGGGTCCCAATCCCCAGTTTGAGAACCCCTGATTAAGAGGATATACCACAGGAGAAAAGTGTAGTTTCCAGTGGACTTTGTTCAATGTTATGATTCCCCCCCACCCCCCCCGCCCCATCACCCCCCAATCACTGGGGACGAGCAAGCCAATGGAGACATTTACTAAAATATGGATTTGGTGAATGAGAGAGTCTTGTGTTCCACAATGAAAATAAAGCTACTTGCTTGAGATTATTTATAAACCCAATACATATTTGTTGACCATTTCCTTTCCTTTGACTGTAAGCTCTCTGGGGGCAGGGACTCCATCCTCCTGTGCAGCACATGGCACAATAGGGCCCTGCTCCTGCAGGTGCGACGAGAATATAAACACAATTATAATTTTGTACTGTGTCTATTCAGTAAAGCTTTCATTTAAAGGGTTTTAAGAGCCTAGCTGCTCATTGAGGTTTAGTGATTACTTTAGAAGGATTCTGAGGCTTTGCAGCACTTTGATGAATAGGGTTGCAGACAACTCTGATCTAAGGGCCAGGAAAACTATGCAGGTGAAAGTGTAAGGGGAGGAAAGGGAGGCTGAAACAACTAGACAGAGAGGATGTCTCCTCACAAACAAAAAAGCCATGCAAGTGTCCCAGTGCACACACTATATTTTTCAATGTGTGATCTTATGAAAACTGGAGTGGGTCTTTTTTCTCTAACCTCAAGTGCATTATTTTATACTTGTACTATTTTATTCCTGCATTTACACTGTGCAATGCGGAAATGAAAGAGTCCATTTCAAAGCCTGGGCAGAAAGTGGAAGAGGTCAGCTTAGCGTAGGAACCTCATTGGGATCTCCATGTCACATTTCCTGGCAAGTTGGGCACAGCTGTGAGATGAAGTGAAAAGTCCTTTGGTCTCACACTCCTCTCAAATTGCAGCTCCTACTCTCCTCTCAGCTTCCCTGGAGCACCTGTCCTTCACCTGTTCCCATGCCAACTGCAGCCATGTTGCTACTGCTCTGATTTTTTCCTTAGTCTCCTGAGCCTAGCCATATCTCCAACTAACCACCACCCACATCCTCCTCCTCCAGCCATCACTTGCTATAGATACATCTCAAGCTCTCAGTTTTCTCCCATCTGTAACTTTACTTATCTATCCAGGCTCATGACTCCTGCTCCTCCCCATTGTGCCCAGGGCTACCTCTTTATCTCCTCCTTCCCCACAGGGCTGCATCTCTTCCTCCTCCTTCTCTAACCAATGGGGATGTCACAGCTCCACCCACTTTCCTGATGCTCCTCTCTGCTCTGGCATGCTCTTCCTTCCCTTCACCACTGTTCAAAAACCTCCCCTATGGACTCACCACCTACTTGATTTTCTTCCACCCTTTTATTCCTGAACAAATCAAATATACTTGGGAATGCAGAAATTAGTTGGGACCGTCCTAACTATTTTGTATGTAAATAGTCATTCTTCACTTCGCCTTCACAAAAATATTTCCAGGGAACAATTTCCTTAATTGAAAATTAACTAAATAAGGGGAGACGGAGAGAAAGGAATAAAGTGACAAGCTTTTCCCAAGCCAACTCCTCCATTCCAACTGATAAGGAAGCTTGCTCTCCAGAACACCTCAGGAAAAATGCCTGACCCAGCCCTCCCCCAGGGTGCAAAACATTCCTGAACATGAAATAAAGCGGGGGGGGGGGGAGGAGAAGTACAAGTCCTGCAGCTGCACAAAATATGCAAATGCTTCCTGGATTGCTTTTTTCCAAGGGTATGCCTGCAATTAGACATCCACAGCTGGTCTGTGCCAGCTGACTTGGGCTAAAGAGCTGTTTAGTCACAAGGTCTGAGAGCCCAGGCTCCAGCTCAAGCCCAAATATCTACACTACAATTAAACAGTCCCTTAACCCGAGAGCCATGAGCCCAAGTTAGCTGGCACATACCAGTCGTGGGTGTCTAACTGAAGTATCGACATACTCCCAACTGTTTCATCCAAGAGCCCACCATGCCAAATCTAGGTTTGCATAAGAGATCATACCATCACACACCGTTGCTATCCTCTGTTATTCCTACAAGGATGCAAACAGTTCGTAATACAGCACAGTATGTCATCTGTCCAAATATTAATCAGATAGAAACATGATTACCTTTGCAAATTTAACAAGATCAACCTAGAAAGATAACTTCTTAGGAGAGACCAGGTGGATGAGGCCGTATCTTTTATTGGATCACTTGTGTTGGTGACGGAGACAAGCTTTTGAGCTTACACAGAGCTCTTCTTCAGGTACACTGGAAAGTTGATCCAATAAAAGATATTACCCTCACCCATCTTGTCTCTCTAATATCCTGGGACAAACATGGCTACGCCTCTGCCAACAATTTATTATGAATCATCCAATAGCTAGCCCTTACATTGTAAAGTTATAACTCCTATATAAATTAATTTATCCTATCCTTTTGCACAAAGGGGTGTTTTATAGTGTTTACCTCTCTCTCTTTAGACAGTATAAAATTAATTAATTAATTACTCAATCATCCTCTCCCCTCCTCCTATAAAGTTAATAGCAGGTATAGGCTGACAAACACTTCATATTAAAATTAAAGCCGATCGAAAATTTTTAAACATTTTTTCCTAAAACCATTTTCTAAATGGAGAGTCTTTGTGAAAAAAATTGGTTTTTTCATTTTCTATTTTTCAACAATACAAAAGAAAACAATGTAGTCATTTTTCAGTATATTATTATTTTTCTTTTTCCTCCTCTTTCTTCCCCTCCCTCCTTTTTCTGGTGGAAAAACAGGGTGATAATGGGGTATGTGTGCAAAAACTAAACACCCCACACATAAATGATTTTCAAAAATAAATATTTTCATGAAAAATTCTGAAAGCTGTTCCTTTTCACAACTTGCACAAAAATTAATTTTGCAAAATAAATTCCCCGATTTTTGAACAGTGCTAAATACTAAACTTTCTCTTAAATAAAATGAGTGAGGCATTAATTATTCTATCATTGCTTTAAAACATTAACTGTTTGTGATGTGACAATGCATCTTTTAGCTAGCAAGTCAATCATCCCTCATAAAGGGCATTTATATAAAAATGACAACTTACTGATGCTTTTACAGTTCCAGAAGATATAAACCTTCCTGATTATTTCAGGAGAACATGTAATAAAAATGTAGATTATTTCTCTGATAACATTAACATTCCTTTACTAGGTTCTCTACTGACTTAGTCATTTCCTAAATCATGGCCTCACATAGGATCAAATATAATATTGTGCTTGAGTTTTCCAAAATCTTGTTGTGCAAATAATGTTTTTTAAATTCAACAGAAAAAGTGATCTCAGTACAATATTTTCAGTTAAATACTCAAAGAAATTATTAATCTCACCTCACATATCTTCAAAGTAATCTGAACCAAGATAAACACTTGAAAATAATTACCTCATTACTAATGATCAACAGCAAAATTAACGACTTCTGTCCCATACACATGGCAAGATTCTTAGGCCTCATTCCACCCCCTTTGTGCAACTCCAACAACATAAATGGGCCAGAGAGTGGGCCTAACAAGACAGATGGAGATTGTCCAGGTATGAGAAAATCCTTAACCGCCCTAGGGCCAATATAGCAGGCTCTATGCTAGCCCCTCTCAGCTCCCCTTAGTGTAGAAGTTGTGCCAGTCTGGTGGTGAAATGACAGCTTTAGGCCTCCTTTCCCTCCTCCTCACCAAGTGTAAACCTATCGGACCTGAAAATCTGAACCATGGATTGAAAAACAGAGCTGGGATTTAAAGATGTGAGGGAATCATATTATTCTCATGTGTACAGATTAAATCTTTATGGGGGCAAATAACTGAAAAAGTGCCTGATCCAAAACTGAAGTCAATGGGCAGACTCCCCAACATTTCAATGGACTCTGGACGAACAGACACATAGTGAGCAATTTTGGGGATTTGTAGTTTCAACCACTGCAAAAGGTATTTAATTGCAAGATTTTAGTGAAATGCAGACTTGGTCTAATTCTCTACAGAACTTGCCTTTTGTTGCCATAATACAAACTAAGCACATTCTGTTTCTAAAATGGTTTTAATACCAACTCTGCAGGATATTTTTTTCCAGACATGAATCAAATTGATTTGGATGATTAATTTATTCACAGATTAGAAAGATCTTCTTGCTAAACACAAAGGATTTGGATTACTTCAAACAACTACTAGACAGTAATAGTAATTGAATAATAAGCAGCATGTAAGTTGGTTTGAGCATTTTCCAACCAGCATTACCTATTTATCTTTATATTTCCTCTATTCTTATGTCTCATTTTACCTCTTCTGTAATGTCTGTAACTCATTATCTAAGGTTTCAGAGTAACAGCCGTGTTAGTCTGTATTCGCAAAAAGAAAAGGAGTCCTTGTGGCACCTTAGAGACTAACCAATTTATTTGAGCATGAGCTTTCGTGAGCTACAGCTCACTTCTGTAGCTCACGAAAGCTCATGCTCAAATAAATTGGTTAGTCTCTAAGGTGCCACAAGGACTCCTTTTCATTATCTAAGGTACTTCTTCTGAAAACGTGGTTAATTCTGGCACAGTTAGAATTTTGCTGCAAAAGTTTAACTCTCCTGTTCTCTGCATCTTTTCATTGGCACTGTTATGACACATGCAAAATATGATGGAAGCATTGCTTGGGAGTGGTTGGTTTTTTTGAGGGGGAGGGGCCTTAAAACACCAGTACTATAAAATGCTGTTGTTAAAATTAGGTTCTCCTATCTTGCAGTTAAGAAAAAAGTTCTTTTTTAAATGCTGTGTTTTCTGTAGTCCTTGTAACCAAGTACTTTCTCAGACCCCAATCCTTCTAACACTTAAGAAAGTGAAAATACTTTACTTATGTTGATCAGTCTCACTGTGAAGTTATGTACCTGCTGTGTTTGCAGGATTGCAGCCTTCCTGTAAGCATGTTTGCAAAACCACGCACATTTTTCTCTGGGCTTAAAGATATTCAGTATACTTTTTTTTTTTAAATGCACATTACACTATCTGCAAGCATAACCTAATTCAAATAAAACTGTTAGTAGAGAACTTTGACTTCTAAACCAAGTCCATGCAAACATGCCTGATGCACTAATCCTTAATGTGGGCCAAAGCTCCACTCCTTCTATAAGATCCATGAGGTAAGACCAGCCATCACACCTAGATGTAGCCCTAATTGAAGTCAGTAGGGTTTCTCATGGGCACAACTGTCCAACCGAATGAAGCTCATAAATAAACCAAACGAAAAGTAATTTTCATTGGACCACCAAAAGACTCATTTTGACAGTTTACATCCCTAACAATTTTACCTGTCACCTCCAGCTAAGATATGACAAGCTGTTAAAAAAACAGCACACATTTTTGTTAGCAGAAAAACTGCATTCCTCCCCCACCTTCTCCATGCTTCAAAATGGCTCCACCACTTTTGGTGAAATTGTAAGAAAAAAAAATTGCTACCTGACTTATAGCAGGCCTACCAAATTTCAGTCAAAAGGCTAACACCCTTTCATTCTGAAGTACATGGGTGTAACCTTAATATAGGTACTGCTATACCAGGAGTGGGTAAACTTTTGGGCCTCAGGGCCACATCTGGATGGAGAAATTCCATGCAGGGCCATGAATGTAGGGCTGGGGCAGGGGGTTGGGGTGCGAGAGAGAATGCGGGGTGCGGGAAGGGGCAAGGGGCTGGGGCAGAGGAGGGGTGCAGGGTATACGAGGGGGCTCAGGGAAGAGGATTGGGGTTCCAGAGGGGGTGAGGAGTGCGGGAGGGGGCTCAGGGCAGGGGACTGAGATGCAGAAGGGGTGTAGGGTGCGGCAGGGGGTTAGGGTGCAGGCTGGGTGCGGCAGGGGGTTCAAGGCAGGGAGTTGGGCTGCGGGGTGCAGGAGGGGTTTGGGGTTCAGGCTCTGGCCCAGCACCGCTTACCTGGAGCGGCTCCGGGGTGGCAGCAGCACACACTGGGGCCAGGGCAGGCTCCCTGCCTGCCTGCCCTGGCCCCACGCCGCTCCCAAAAGGGGCTGGCACCACGTCCCTGTGGCCCCTGAGGGAGGGGAGGCAGAGGGCTTCGCGCGCTGCCCTTGTTTGTGGATACCTCCCCCGAAGCTCCCATTGGCTGGGAACGGTGGCCAATGGGAGCCACAGGGGTCGGTGCTGCAGGTGAAGGCAGCGCATGGAGCCCTCTGCTCCCCGTCCCTCCGGGGCCACAGGATGTGGTGCCTGCCGCTTCTGGGAGCAGCACGGGGCCTGCAGTGCCACAGGGGGGGCAATCCCAGGGGCCGGATCCAAAGCCCTAACAGGCCAGATCTGGCCTCCAGTTTGCCCACCCCTGTGCTATACGCTCCACCAATAGTATACAACTGTTTTTAAATACAGTTATATTTAAAGAGACAATGATGGTTAGTTTAGGTCCAACATTAGTGATATTAAAAAAGAGGGTGCAAAGTTAGATTGTAGCCCCTGAATTTCACATTCCTGTATGTACCCGCAGTCAGCCATTTTGTATGGTCAACCACTGCCAACTGAAACCCGAACATCATACAGCTAGAAATAATCTTAGGCCCTGAGCGGCAAGGCTGTGCAGCTGCATGTTTGCACCTCTGTTAATCAGAATGGGAGGCTGGGACAGGGAGTTAATGTTCCATGAAAACAATGAATGTTTGGACAGCTGACTTAAGTTTTAGGTGCCTCTGACATGTAAGTTTATTGTTATGATTGGAAATGTTTTGCTGATAAGGAGAATAATAAATTGTTATTGGCTGTTGTTAGGGAAATTATTAGCCTATTAGGGGCTATTATGAGTTATGTGCTTTATAAAAAGTTAGAAAGTGTGCTTTGGGGCAGTCTTAGGAAGCTTTTCTTTGGGCAAGGATCTGACACTTAAGTTCCCCAGCAGTGAAACAGAAGGAAGGCCCTTGGAAGACTGGCTGCTGATTCCTCTAAACCATCTTATCTTTAGTAAATATAAAAATATAGGATGTTCTGAACCTAATGCTATAGCGAGTGAGTGTGTGTGTGCTTGAGACCTAATAAAAAGTAGTTTTAGATAAAAGCATTCTGATTGTATCAATCATATATCAGAGGAACTCTGTCCCCATTGATTTATTCCTGACACCGCCTAGGGAGAAACAGTTGGGAGAGAATTGCTTGGGTTCTGAAAATCGTGGGTAACAATATGAATATAAATAAATGTTTTCATGAGGGACAAGGTTTACCATTAGACAGAGCAGAGATGTGTGTCCCTGTCTTCTACCTTAGATTTTAAATATCAGCTTTTCGACTCCTGGAAAAGAATTAGGGGCAATAAAATTAAAAGTGGGCATGGTGCCGAATTGGTATGGCCATACTGAATGAATGATGAGAACATGGCTTGACATGACTGAACTGTGAAAGAGGATTCTCGGAGCAGAATTCTTCTCTTAGCATCAGGCAGATGGCAGAGGTGAAACTGACTGGCTCCATGGTGCATGTATGATCAATACTGATCTTTGGGTCAGCAAGTATGTTTACTTGAAACAAATAACATGTGTAAAACATCCTGAGTTCTGAACATCCATCCTGAGTGGAGCATGGGCTGACCAGGGCATCTCAACCCTGTTAAAGGACATCACGCAGGGGGCTGAAGTGAATGATTAATAAGGGAGTGAATGTGTGGCAATTTTCAGTTGGCACCACTCTGCAGTCTCCTCCTAAAGTATTAATTAGGTAAAAATTAGTAGCCACACGCCCATGGGCATGCTTTTAAGACATGTGACTCCTTCGAGAAAAAAAGAGTACAAAAATCAAGCAGATTAAATTACTGTTGGGGGGATTTCTTAATTAATGCTTAAAGAAGCAACGCTGCTAGACAGAGTAGCCAAAACTCTGCTCCATGGGCTCGAGTAGGACTGTGAGCCAGAGGGGTTTCCAGGCAGTCAAGGAATCCGAGAAAGACCAGAGGGCTAAGGAGACAAACCTGGAGAGGAGAAGTCGTCCATAGAATTTGGTAACCACCTTCTCTGTTTGCCGAGCAGGAACTGTGTGAGGCTAGCACAGGGCCTGTTTGTGTATGTTTTTGAAAGAGAGGCTCACTAAGAGGAATGTATAGCTCTTAATGTATAGTTCTTTAATGTCTACCGTAGGAGTTATGTGCTTAATGTAACCCTTTACCGCTTGTGTAATTCCTTTTCAAATAAACTGCAGTGTATGCAAATTAATTACTGTGGACCTTTTTCATTGGTATGATAGTAATCTGCTCCGCTGGGAGCCATTAAAGATCCATTCAGGGGTAGTAGCTCCCTGGTGCCAACAGTGACCCCAAGAATTTAATGGGCCTGAGTGACAGGTAGGAGGATGGTGTTGTCCACAGTGATTAAAAAGGGAGATATTGGGTAGAGCATGGAGAGAGTAGGAGATTAAGCTAAAGAAATGTCACTAAAAGCTTGTCTACACTAAAAAGTTTTGCTGCTTTAGCTATACCAGTATTAAAGCATCCTCAAGCTCAAATATATGACTATTCGAAGGACAAATAAAAAAAAATAAATCAGAGGCTTTTGTCTCACCTCATGCCCTTTTTCTTATGGTTGTCCCCTCCCATAAGCTTTCCACACCTTCTACGCTTTAGAATGCCAAGAGCTCTGAAATTAAAACAGCTTCAGAAACATTACTTGCCAAAAGAAATACTGTTCCCAGTCCAGAAGCAAAAACAGAAGTGATATGAAAGGAAAAGTATTAATCTCTCATCAGCTAGTAGGTGCCTCCCACTGGAAAAAGAAAAATAGGTTATCTCTAGAGGAATGGTTCAAACAATATGGGAGGTGGCTGTTATAGAAAAATTAATGCACCAATTACATACCCACAAAACAGACAAATAGATACTTGGATATATGATTATCATTTATTCAACAAAGTATATTCACCTGCAAAAAGCAAAACAAAAAACCCAGCATTTCTGTCCCATTTTTGACTACTTTTTTGGATATGCCTGGATTGTTAAATATGTATAATCAGAGATTTCAGTCAATTTAATAAAATCACTAGAAACAACTAGTGTAAAGAGGTTCACTCGGTAACATGGAACACTGTTAAATAAAGAGATCCAATGTTTATATTACGGTATAATGTTTCTCTAAAGAAAAACTAACTGTTGTAACAATTATTGTACTGTCTCTGATTTTTACATGGCTAGGATTTGTAAACCTGTTAAAACTTCCTTAATAAAGTGATAGCAGTTAAGCTTTCTGAACTCAAAGATTGACTGTTATAGAATAAATTCTACAAGTGCCGAGAAGGTGGAAGAGAGAGTGCAGATGAAGAAAAGGAGCACTAAAAGCAGTCTGGATATACCAATAAACATCCACAACAGGCAGCAATTGCTGCAAGGAACCATCTCGATAGAATTAGATCAAATAGTAAAATATGCATGTTCTAGGTACTGACAATAATGGAACTCCTAATATTGCACCGAATGAGTCTTTCATTCCTAAACTCTTCATAATGTAGGATTCAATTTGTTGAGTGCCCATTTGCTGCCAACCCCACACGCTTACTGAATTCAGGAATTCTTCCGAGAATAGCAAATTCTACTAACAACATCCATACAGAGAACAGTGTTTCCCCTACCTATCTTAAGGACATCCTCATGAAAGATAACATGTAATAAGAGAGCCTCGTCGTAAAGGGTATGAAAAAGCAGGAGCATCAGTTGTTTCTCAGCCAAGTTCTAAGTAGCAAAAAAGAGGAAGTTTGCATTTGGTGGGATAGTGTTCCCAAGCAGCACTTTAATGTTGTTGCCCCTTCTCCCCTCAGGCCGCCAACAGGGGGGGAGAAGGAGCAGCTGCCCCGCGGATGGCTGACCCCCAACCCCACCCCTTCTGTTGGAGCCCCACCCCTTCCGGGAGCTGGAGCCAGCCTCCAAACCAGTAAGTGTTGAGTGTTACTTTCATGTATATATGAATAATGTCTCTAGCACATGTGAAGAAGAGGGCCTAAGCTCATTTGCTCTGATGAGTTTAAGAAACACGGCCACAAAGAATGAGTAGGGAGTCATAACTGGACTATGTCCTTGGGGCTTTGCAAGTCTTGAGAAACAGCAAATCCCCCTCAACCTTCTTTACTGTGATAAATTGGCAGGATTTTCACAAACTGAGTTGCCTTAATATTATGAAATCAATATAAATGTTACTTCTTTAAACTTGCCTTTAAACAGCAATTTATGCAGGGGGATGTTTTTTCCCCAGGATTTCTCTATCCCATTGTCTTTAACGTGGCTTGTGTGATTGCAGCAGCGCTGGGAGAAAGCTCTCCCAGCGCTCTGAAAAGACCACCTCCACAAGGGGCGCAGCTCCCAGCCCTAGTGCACTGTCTACACTGGCGCTTTACAGCACTGAAAATTGGCAGTTTAGACAAGCCCTTCGTCTCTGTCAAGCTACCACTATTATGTAGCCATCTTTAGCATGAGTCACACAGGTTTATTACTGCACCTTTGTATGAAGCAATAGTTCTTTCACAGCTTTGCTGAAGATTAGAGGAGCCGCAGGAAAATGACAAATCTGTAGCAATGAGCTCTTGCAATGTATAATGTTCTTGCGTAGGACTAAATCAGTAACTGTGACGTGTTCTCCAGCTCTGAGCACAATTAGAGTTGGGTATCACCCAACACTCTTTAGATTTTGACTTAGAATTATGAGAAATTGATTTTTGTTATGGACAACAGCATTTATTTTCCAATAAACATCAAACATATTTGATGGGGATGTTTTGGCAGGGAGAGGCCAGAGGGAAAAGCACAAGGGGAGACTTCTTTCATGAGATGCTTGAAAAAACTTCCACAGCTCACTGAATGCATTACAAAATTCAGATCACACTTACATGACTAGATAATTTGCATGCAGTGTGAGATTAAAATCAGGTGTCTCTAAAAGTTGAAGAGTTGTGTCTTCGGTAATAAGCAATAGAAATAGGTACTTTCAGAGTGGTTGTTGAGAAAGGGGAAGTAGAAGAGAAAATATTCCTCAGACTTGAAGACCTCCCAAACTCCGACAGCTACCTCCTGTGGCTTGCTTACTGTGCTCTTGAAACTTAAGAAAAGGAGTACTTGTGGCACCTTAGAGACTAACCAATTTATTTGAGCATGAGCTTTCGTGAGCTACAGCTCACTTCATCAGATGCATACCGTGGAAACTGCAGCAGACTTTATATATACACAGAGAATATGAAACAATACCTCCTCCCACCCCACTGTGTATTGTTTCATATTCTCTGTGTATATATAAAGTCTGCTGCAGTTTCCACGGTATGCATCTGATGAAGTGAGCTGTAGCTCACGAAAGCTCATGCTCAAATAAATTGGTTAGTCTCTAAGGTGCCACAAGTACTCCTTTTCTTTTTGCGAATACAGACTAACACGGCTGTTACTCTGAAACTTGAAACTTAAGATACATAGTGTTTCTTTGCTAAAAAAGGGCATGTATTGAGCATTTTTAAGTTACAGGGTATGCATCACTGTTACGCCAGAGTTCTTTATCCAGAGGGTAATGCTAGAATTTTGTTGTAGCAACTTAAAGGGAAAGTCATGAGGGAATTATATTGACAAAAACAATTTTAAGGAATCAAGTCACAGAAATTCACACACAAAATACCCTAAAGGCAGAGTGGGGACAACAGACACGGCCAAGCCTGAGTCACAATGCATCCTGACAGTACAAAAGGGAGAACTATGTCAGTGAGCCCACCTCTCTTGAAAACCATCTAAACAGGCCACATATGGTATGTCTACACTGCAATTAAATCCATGAGGCTGGCCCACATCAGCTGACCCAGGCTTGTGGGGCTCAGGCCTGTTTAATTGTGGTGTAAACGTTCAGGCTGTAGCACAGAGTCCCAGAGCCCAGGTTCCAGCCCGAATATCTATACTGCAATTAAACAGCCCCATAGCCCAAGCCGCATGAGCATGAGTCAGTTCACATGGGCCAGCCACAGGGGTTTAATTGGAGTGCAGACATACCCACATAGGCTTACTACCTTTGGCTTGCTTTTCCTTGATTCATTTAAAGATTTTTTTTAATTGGGATTGTGCTGCTCCTTTAAAAGCCTAAAAGGTTAGAAACAAGCAGGCAAACAAAACCTAATTTAGAAATAAACATTTTTTCCTGCTTGTGTTTTAACCTTATAAAAATCAGGAATGTAAAGTCTGGGCTTCCCTGCATACTGGAAAGTGTAAGGGACGTTTACTGTTAACTCTTAACATAGTATTTGAACAGGTGAAGATGCTGAAGATTTAACAAAAAACAAAGCTTTAAAAACCCTTTTTGCTTTTAAAACGGTTCTACTTTGACTCTTTATCCTGTCATATCATTTTTCATATAAGCTCTCTGGCCTACACGGGACAGGAAATTGCAATGTAAAAGACAAGCGAGTTATTTTTAAAGCTACTTTTCACACCTTTTTTGATCATCATAAAGAAGCCAAAACTGGTACAAGCCCCATTTCCCCCGCTTTGTTTCACAGGTATTCAAAAATGACCTGCAGTAGAAGCCTTACTCAGACATGGTCACTTGCACCATTTTTAAAAGTCTCATTTTTTTAAAAAAAGAAAAAATTTAGATATGGACTTTGCAAACAGAAAAGAAAAGAATCTAAAAGGTCAAATGTTAGGTTTTACAGCTGAAACAATATCCTGTGGAGCAGATTCTGGTCTCTGTGATACATTTGGAGTCATTAAATAACTGGATTCAGAGTCACTGAGGCTCTCTCTTCACCACAAAGAAAAAATGTATTTTTGCAACAGGATAACTAATGTGCATTAGCTATCCTGTTGTAAAACCATAGTGGAGACAGGCACTGAAGTTTTTACGTCATGGTACTGTCAAAATAACGTCACTTTTCTTCTCCCATCCTTGCTCTTTTGCAAACTCCTTCGACCTCTAAGTTCTGAGCTTCTCATCTTCACTCACAAGGCTTTGCTACTACTCTTCCCTCATCCCCCTACAGTCAACAGGGTCTAGCAGACTGAACAGACCGGAAGTCTGGAACTACTGAGTTCTAATTACCACCTCGTTACTGACTTGCTGTGTAGCCTTGGGCAAGTCACTTAACTTTTCTGCATCAGCTTTTCCTCTGTAAAATTACCTGTCTTACAGTGATATGGTATGGATTAATTAGTTAATAGTTATAGTGCTTTGAAGCTGTATATCACTATATATTGTGCTACTACACTCACACATCATTTACATTTCCCTGTACACCACCCTCACTTTTTTCTTGACCACTCCCTTTGACTCCTTCCATCCTCTCCTGACAACATGCCTCCTTTCAGGTCATTATTTTCACTTGCAATGATCTCCAAATTATTGTTAGCTACGTGAGCTCACTCACACACACACACACACGCATACATACTCCTGTTCCACAAAGCTTTCCAACTGTTATGTCTCTAACTCACTGTGTGCGCGTGTTCTGATTTGGTATCATTTTATACTGTACCTCCACATGTCTAGACTGACCTACAGGTATCAATGGAAGGCCCTCTGCTTCTGCACCAGGTCTTTGTTCCCAATGGAGCCACTCTGCCAGAGCTCCCTTTTAAAGGATACTGAAGGGCTACATTAACTTTCCTGGAAAAATCTCTGCAGGGGCCAATCAAAAGAAAGATAGACAGTGCATATGCTCACCAGGCCCACTTTCCATTGCCTTCTATTCATGGGTTTTCAGCCTCTTAGGGAGCTCTGTAAGCAAAGAGGTACAAGCTGTTACAGATGTTGGTTCTGAAGCAGCTGATACCACCTTCCACAGGAAGGATTTGATACACACACAGAGGTCGCAGCTGCATGTGAATCATATGGGCCTCTGTTAGTTGGCCAGTTTTACCTACTGCGCAGGCCCACAAATACCTGTGGCAGTACACAAATAATGACGCTTTGATTTCAGTGTCAAAACTACACAGACTAAATGTACACAAGGCTTTATGTTTTAGCCTCCTAATCTGTTTTGACAACGAAGAGTTATTAAACATGCAGAGGTTTAGAGAAGTAATGAGCACCCACAGGCCTAAGGATCAATTTATATTGTGGAAAGCAAACAATAATAATCCTCTCTTGGGAAGGCATTTGTTATTGTTTTCTCTGTAACAAGAAACTGCAAAAGGCACTAACAAAAGTCTTTGCAAATCCAAATCAAATCTGCACGGAGTCATCTTTAATGGAGTTGCCTTTAGTAAATCAGAATTTGAATTCTCACATATAAAACAAGATCAACATTTTTTCTGGGACACTTGTGTTACAAACAACAGAAGCTACCTGTGCAGTTAAATGGCCTGTAGGCATACAGAATATAGCCTGCAGACATCTGAACTCCACCAACTAAGAGAAAGGTTTGGCTGCTTTCAATTCTCAGGCCCTACTCCTCCATTGCCTTGTAACTTGTGTAGTAATTTATACTGATGTAAAGGGGATGTAAAACACTACCAGATCAGAATAGCACACAGGTGAAAGTAACTATGGAAGGTGCACGTCCATGCCAGTATCTGACCCTACAGTGCTACCTACAAGCCTGATTTAGTACAGGGAACAAGTAGAAAGCTTGACAGTGCGTTAGAGTACAATAAAATCAGAGTTTACTGTACATTCAGAGTCACAAGGGCACAGAAGTGGGATCTGAACAAATAAAGTGACAAGAATCCACACTCAGCTCACTCCAACCCCATGCAAAATGACACCTGAGAAGCAGTAGGAGCCAGCAGCAGCAAAGAAGTTTTCCCCATGGAACATGGAGATTTTTTAACTGTAGCTTCTCTCCGCACACCCTTCCTCAGCAGCACTGCTGCCTTCATGTTGGCTCTATCCCCATCAATAGCTCCCCAACATTGAGAGTGAATGGGTTTAAAGACGCCTCTACAGCTTACAAGTTGCCCCCGTCATAGAAAGATGCTCTGCTCCATCCCACACGCTGCCTTCCCTCGAAATCCCTTTCTCATATTTCCCGTCCTCTTCTGGAACCCTTAACACACCTTAACCTGCATAAGACCTCCTCTGGTTTCTAAGCAGTTCAAATACAGTTAGAAGCCCCTGCTCAACACAGCAATCAGCAAGGTGCCTTCTGCAGCTGTTAGGAACTACCAAGTGCCGGGGAGCTGGCACAAGGACAATTACAAGATAATTTAAACTGTAAATAAAATCCCACATGACTGGATAATGTTGATAATGTCTCAGGGAGTGGGAGTAATACCTTTAAGTAAAACTAGATATGGCCCCAAAATTGGAGGAGGATATTTAGGATCCATATCACAATTTTGCATCAATCCCTGTATTTATAATAGGCCAAATCTAAATGGCCCCAGATTTTGAGGGTTCAAAATTCAGATCTGAATTTTGCAGCTCAGTCTCAGGCTCATCATGTTCAGAATGGGGATACGTGAATGCCACGGAGTTTCAGGTTCCACACCCTTTTCCGAAATCCTTGACCACAGGACTCCCTTTTTTAATCCTGCCCTCTCTCTCTCTGTTCCTCTTCAGAGCCTCTCATAAATGAAATGCACACCTTGCTTATGTTCACGTGGCCAACATACAATGTTCTATTCTATGCTCCCAAGTGTTTCTATCTATTTAGGGCCATGTCTACACTAGAAGTATTTTACTGGTATAGAAATACCAGTACACTACACCAGCAAAGTGCTCCTAGTGTGGACGCAACTGTACTGGCAGAACTACACTTAGTACAACGATAGTAAAATTGGTTTCAGACTAGCAGCCGTGTTAGTCTGTATTCGCAAAAAGAAAAGGAGTACTTGTGGCACCTTAGAGACTAACCAATTTATTTGAGCATAAACTTTCGTGAGCTACAGCTCACTTCACCGAATGTATCCGATGAAGTGAGCTGTAGCTCACGAAAGCTTATACTCAAATAAATTGGTTAGTCTCTAAGGTGCCACTAGTACTCCTTTTCTTTTTGATAGTAAAATTGCCACCCACAAGCAAAACAAGCGATACAAGCAAGACCTGAAATTTTAATGTAAAAAACAAGCTGGGGAAATACCCTTCAGGTCTTCTTAGAAAAAGGGCACAACCCACATTTGGAAAAAAAAAAAAATCCTCTGTGGGTCATCCTCAAAGAAAACAAATTTTTTAGTCCTTCTTTTGAATATAGCTTTCTAAATGTGAACCAGTGTAGTGTTATTTTCCCTAAAATGCGAGGAATGAAGTACCCATTCATTTCAATGGGACGTTAACTCCAAAGCTAATGGCAATTTAACCGTCAACACTAATTACATCACTGCTTTCAGTTTAGCAGAAACAGCCACCTACTCCCCTTGGCCATTATTCTTAGAAGTCTGAGGCTATATCTACACCAGGGATTGGCAACGTTTGGCACACGGCCTGCCAGGGTAAGCCCTCTGGTGGGCCAGGCCGGTTTGTTGACCTGCCGTGCCCGCAGCTTTGGCCGATCGCGGCTCCCACTGGCCGCGGTTCGCCGCTCCAGGCCAACGGGGGCTGCGGGAAATGGCGTGGGCCAAGGGATGTGCTGGCTGCAGCTTCCCGCAGCTCCCATTGGCCTGGAGCAGCGACCTGTGGCCAGTGGGAGCTGCGATCAGCCAAACCTGCGGACGCGGCAGGTCAACAAACCGGCCTGGCCCACCAGAGGGCTTACCCTGGCAGGCCGTGTGCCAAACCGACCCGGCCTGCCAGGTTAAAACATTGCCGATCCCTGATCTACACTATGGGGTCTATAGTAGCACACCTGCAGAACCGTAGCTATGCCGGCATAACCCCATAACGTAGATACAGTCTATAGCGACAAAAGTTTTTTTTCTGTCACTGTAGAAACAGTACCTCCCTGAGAGGCCATAACTAGATTGATAGAAGCATTATTCCATCAGCCTAGCTGCGTCTACACAGGGGGCTAGGCTGGCATAGCTACGGTTCTCTGGGATGTGGATTTTTCACATCTCTCAGCACCATAGCTCTGTCAGCCTACATTTACTTCGTAAGCCCCTAGAGGCAAGAACCCTCTCTTCTTTTTATACAGTGAGGCACCAACTATATTTTGGGCTTTCCTTAAGTTATAATGCAAGAGCAGAATTGTGTGTGTGTGAGATTGCATAGCAATATCCAGAGAAGTCATGTTGTTATTGTAAGGGAATTTTTGCTGCCATGACACAGATGGTCCGCAAAACAGTATACTGTACAATGGAATTAAAGATAAAAGTGAAATTTAATTGTCCAATTCTGCAATGAATCAATGACAAAGCTGAAGTGCCTACCAGGTGAGAGACATTCAGTACATTTGTCTGTAATAATACACATTTGTCCACTGTTCGAAGATATTCTTGACAGGAATAACCTGTGAATCCACTTTAACCACTACAAAAGGTGCTGTAACACTGTAAAGCGTGCCTGTTGAACGAGAACAGCTTCAGACCTCTGAAACAAGTTCAGTAGGCTCACTACCAACAATATCTCACAGCTCAACCACAAATAGTTTTTATTTTAGTTTCTCATATTGCTAAAAAATGAAACTGTATGGTGTAGTGGCCTGAACACAAGATAGAGACCAAAAACCTCCCAGGTTCTAACCGTGGGCCTTCCACTGACTTATGCTGTGACCTTGAGTTAGTCACTAAGGGCAAGGTTTTTGGTACCTCCCTAGAGATTTTGGCCTTGTCTTCGCTAGGAAAAGATGTCATAGAGTGGACATACCCTTTCAGAGATGCTGGGCACCCAAAGCTCTCAACTGCAGCATCCACAATCAGTGACCATTTTTGAAAATTTCAGCTTTCATCTCTCTATCTCAGATTTTCCTCCTCTAAATAATACCTTCCTCATAGGTCAGTTGTGAGGATCCATTATTAGATAACAACAGTACAATAGTTTGAAGGATGACCCAGTGGTTAGGATAGCCTAGGATTTGGGAGACCTGGATTCAAATCCCTGCTCTGCTACAGACTTCCCGTGACACCTTGGACAAGTCACTTAGGCCAACCTAGCTATGTCACTCAGAGGTGTGAAAAAGCCATTCCATCGCTGTAGCAAGTCTCTACACTATAGATACTATACTGGAACAGCTAAATGCCACAGCTGTGGCACTGTATTGTGGGCATACCCCAATTGTCTCCGTGCCTCAATTCCCTATCTGCAAAGTGGGGAAAATAGCCCTTCCCTACTTCACAGGGGTGATCCAATACATTAAATACATTAAAGATTCTGAGGTGCTCAGATACTATATAGAAGTATTAAAATAGCATTAAAATAAATCCTACTGTTCAATATCCAAAACTGCAGCACAACAGTTTCCCCTTTAGGAACTATTACTTCTGTGTAATTTTAAGCAACTTTTTGTGCTCAATTTTAGATGAAGTGCCCGATTCTGCAACTTATTTTATGCAGGTACTTCTCTGTGACCACATGAAGACCCACGGATTTCAATAGGACCCCGTGTGTGCCCACGTCTGCCTACTTGCTACAAGTTGCAGGGACTAAATCCTTAATTACTACAAAATATGGAAAAAAACCAGTCCCTCTCCCTAATGTCTGTGACAAATAATAATAAAAAAAATCCAATTCAAACTTTCACTTTCTAGATTAAGGTTTCTGCCTTTCTGCAAAGCTCAATGGACTACATTTACATAAAAAGGAAACGTCTGACGGGAAGCAGCTCCTAAAATAATATAAGTAAGTTTCACTTCAAGTTCTCCATTGTCTGACATTTACACATAATCCCTTGTATTATCAATAAAAAGAGTAACATGGAGACGATAATGCTAAACAGCAACACTACAGAGTTTTCCATAATACTAGCATGTATATAGACTAGATCACATGCTTTCAAAGCAAAAAAAAGCTACTGAATTAGTAAAAACAGGACTTCTCTTATGCTACAACCAATGCATCTAAGAACATAAGAACAGCCAAACTGCGTTAGACCAAAGGTCCATCAAGCCCAGTATCCTGTCCTCTGACAGTGGCCAATGGCAGGTGCCCCAAAGGGAATGAGCAGACAGGTTAAAATCTTTGAGTTTAATACTGAAATTCAAAGGTCAAATATACTGCATTGTAGTATCTCTTCTTACAGAATGATTAACACTCCACTGAGCCCCACGGGCATGACCCTGCACTATTTATGCAGTGGTTTTGTAGCCAGTGTCGGTCCCAGGATATTAGAGAGGCAACGGGTGGGGTAATATCTTTTATTGAGCCAACTTTTGTTAGTGAGAAATAAGCTTTCGATCTATACAGAGCTCTTCTACAGGTCTGGAAAAGGTACAATACTCTTTTATTTAGCTGTGACACTCTTAGTACTTTTCTCAGACATGAAGAAGAGCTCTGTATAGCTTGAAAGCTTGCCTCTCTCACCAGCAGAAGTTGGCCCAATAAAAGATATTACCTCATCCACCTTTTCCTTCTACTCAGTTAAAACTTTATCTGACTAAAGAGTTCAGATTTCACTGAAAGAACTGCACATGCTGTATTCCCATTTGCAGAAGATTTCCAGGACTGTACCTATTTCTATACTGGCAAACTTTTCTACTTTATTCATAATCAAGTTCTAACTTAAACTTGACTAGAAAATATTTGTTTTTCTGATCATCAATTTTTCCATGGAACTGTTGAGGCAGTTTGAGTCTGATCCTTCAAAGGTCTCACACATTGGGCACTAACAACGAGGAGTCCTTGTGGCACCTTAGAGACTAACAAATTTATTTGGGCATATGCTTTCGTGGGCTAAAACCCACTTCATCAGATGCATGGCGTGAAAAATACAGTAAGCAGTATATATATTACAGCACGTGAAAAGATGATAGTTGCCGTAGCTTAAGCTACGGCAGCAGAGACTGAAGGTTTCCTAGTCTGAAGGTACACAATATTTTATTAATTGTGTACAGACTGAAATCAACAATAACCACACACTTTCCTAGCTATTATTTTCTCTTGGTTTGAGCATTGGCCTGCTAAACGCAGGGTTGTGACTTCAATCCTTGAGGGGGCCATTTAGGGATCTGGGGCAAAAATTTGGGATTGGTCCTGCTTTGAGCAGGGGGTTGGACTAGATGACCTCCTGAGGTCCCTTCCAACCTTAATATTCTATGATTCCGCTTCCTTCCCCACATTTAGGGGCATAGAGAGATAGGAAAAGGGCCAGTGCAGTTACTAAATTCTTTGTGACTGGACCATAACAACACAGACTAGGATCTTCACTTGGACTGTGCCCTCAGTTCTAGCATGTTTAATAATGTATTAGTAGTTGGCCAAGCCCAATACAAAAGAAGTCTGGTATGAAATGTGTACACTGTATAGGGCCTAGTGCAAGACCTCACCACAACCACAGGCAAACCAGCAATTGTCTCTCTGAATTAATGTACAGGTTCTCCTTTATCTTCATAATTATAAAGCAGTTCCACCAAACACCAAATCTAGGTTTTGCTTTTACATACCTTATCATTGGTACTTTTGTTACCCCCCCCTCCCCCCCAACGCCAATGAGGGAAAAGAATCGGCTACAAAATATATGCAGAGTCTGACTGTATTTCATGCTTCTCTTCCACCCCCGCACGGCCTAGTGCAACCTTCCTACAGAAGATGTAGGGCTGTCTGCATTCAGAAAATAGAGGTAATGCATTCACTCCTATGGGGCACAAATAAACATAATCCGGGGGTAGCTAAAAGAAAATCATGCAGGACGAATGGCCTGAATTAACCTATGGGGCACTCCTGAGGGATTATCACGCTGCTCCTCGGGCAAACCACCACAAGCTTCAGCAGGAACCTGAGCGCCCCAGCCCAAAGGAAGCCGCGCGGGGGCCGGGGTGGAAGGAAAGAGTTAGCAGCAGGGGTTTCACGCTTACCAGTCCCGCTATGCGCATCCCAGCGTCACGGCCGCGAGCCCCCAAACCGCGGCGGAGACGCGGCCGCGCAGCGTGGCCAGGTCACGCGGAAGGCGCTTCTGCCCCAGCCATTTCTGCGGCCGAATCCAGCGCCGCTGCGCCCCGCGCCTCACTCAGCACCAGGTCCCTGCCTTCGCGAGGCTTCGGCTGGGACATCCTCCTTCCCCGGGGGGCTGCAGGGAGCAGCGAATCACAGCCCGGCCTCGCCCCCTCTGACGTCTCCTCCAGGCACCTCTTGAGCGGCTCTCCCTCACTCCCTCTGGTGGGAGCACCGCAGCCTTTCTGTGCTCTAGTATGTTCACTCTTCTCTCCGGACCTCGCTTCTCTTTAGTTTTACCTTTCCTGTCTTCTGCTCTTTGCTTCCTATCTGCTCCCTTTTCTTGTTCTGTCCTCTCCCCTCTTCCTTCCTTCTTCTCCGCTGTTCCACTCTGCCCTTATCCCCGTGCTCTGTACGGCGTTGAGGGGGAGAAATGGCATGTGCGCCCATTCACGGTACAAAATTTCGTGGAGGTAATGAGGTTCACCACTTGTTTTAACAAAGCTGCAGACCTGGTAACTTGCGTTGATTTGGAGGAGGAGGCGGCTTTCTTATTTTGGGAATTCTTTTAGGGCAGTGTTTAAATTGCTCTTGCTACGTGTGTGTTTGAATGAGTTATTAAAAACTTCACTTACGATTATTTGAATTTCCCCGAAGGTAAAAATTTCACCCATTTTAAAAGAGCAACCCTAGAAACTGAGAGAAAATAATGAACATATAAGAGGAGTTACTGAGTAGCTGTAGACTTGGCAAAAGCAGTGTTGTTTTCCTTTTGTTTGTTTTAGAAGTGTGAGGGGTAAAATACACACACACACACACTGATTGGGATATGAGAGACCACAGAATCATAGGTTTCAGAGTAGCAGCCGTGTTAGTCTGTATTCGCAAAAAGAAAAGGAATACTTGTGGCACCTTAGAGACTCACCAATTTATTTGAGCATAAGCTTTTGTGAGCTACAGCTCATTTCATCGGATGCATTCAGTGGAAAATACAGTGGGGAGATTTATATACATAGAGAACATGAAACAATGGGTGTTACCATACACACTGTAACGAGAGTGATCACTTAAGGTGAGCTATCTGCTACTCAAGATCCACAAACCTGGAAATCGTGGACGCCCCATCATCTCAGGCATTGGCACTCTGACAGCAAGATTGTCTGGCTATATAGACTCCCTCCTCAGGCCCTACGCTACCACCACTCCCAGCTGTCTTCAAGACACCACTGACTTCCTGAGGAAACTACAATCCATCGGTGATCTTCCTGAAAACACCATGCTGGCCACTATGGATGTAGAAGCCCTCTACACCAACATTCCACACAAAGATGGACTACAAGCCGTCAAGAACACTATCCCTGATAATGTCACGGCTAACCTGGTGGCTGAACTTTATGACTTTGTCCTCACCCATAACTGTTTCACATTTGGGGACAAAGTATACCTTCAAATCAGTGGCACTGCTATGGGTACCCGCATGGCCCAACAGTATGCCAACATTTTTATGGCTGACTTAGAACAACGCTTCCTCAGCTCTCGTCCCCTAACGCCCCTACTCTAGTTGCGCTATATTGATGACATCTTCATCATCTGGACCCATGGAAAAGAAGCCCTTGAGGAATTCCACCATGATTTCAACAATTTCCATCCCATCATCAACCTCAGCCTGGACCAGTCCACAAAAGAGATCCACTTCCTGGACACTACGGTGCTAATAAGCAATGGTCACATAAACACCACCCTATACTGGAAATCTACTGACCTCTATTCCTACCTATATGCCTCCAGCTTTCATCCAGACCACACCACATGATCCATTGTCTACAGCCAAGCTCTACGATACAACCACATTTGCTCCAACCCCTCAGACAGAGACAAACACCTACAAGATCTCTATCAAGCATTCTTACAACTACAATACCCACCTGCTGAAGTGAAGAAAGAGATTGAGAGAGCCAGAAGAGCAGCCAGAAGTCACCTACTACAGGACAGGCCCAACAAAGAAAATAACAGAACGCCACGAGCCATCACCTTCAGCCTCCAACTAAAACCTCTCCAACGCATCATCAAAGATCTACAACCTATCCTGAAGGACGACCCATCACTCTCACAGATCTTGGGAGACAGGCCCGTTCTTGCTTACAGACAGCCCCCCAACCTGAAGCAAATACTCACTAGCAACCACATACCACACAACAGAACCACTAACCCAGGAACCTATCCTTGCAACAAAGCCCGTTGCCAACTGTGTCCACGTATCTATTCAGGGGACACCATCATAGGGCCTAATCACATCAGCCACACTATTAGAGGCTCACTCACCTGCACTTCTACCAATGTGATATATGCCATCATGTGCCAGCAATGCCCCTCTGCCATGTACATTGGTCAAACTGGACAGTCTCTACGTAAAAGAATAAATGGACACAAATCAGACGTCAAGAATTATAACATTCAAAAACCAATCGGAGAACACTTTAATCTCTTTGGTCACTCACAGACCTAAAAGTTGCAATTCTTCAAAAAAAAAAAAAAAATTCAAAAACAGACTCCAATGAGAGACTACTGAATTGGAATTAATTTGCAAACTGGATACAATTAATTTAGGATTGATTAAAGACTGGGAGTGGATGGGTCATTACACAGAGTAAAACTATTTGCCGCCCCCCCCCCCCCCCGTTCCTCAGACATTCTTGTCAACTGCTGGAAACTGTTTCTCCCCCCATCCCCTGCTGGTAACAGCTCACCTTAAGTGATCACTCTCGTTACAGTGTGTTTGGTAACACCCATTGTTTCATGTTCTCTGTGTATATAAATCTCTCCACTGTATTTTCCACTGAATGCATCTGATGAAGTGAGCTGTAGCTCACGAAAGCTTATGCTCAAATAAATTTGTTAGTCTCTAAGGTGCCACAAGTTCTCCTTTTCTTTTTACAGCATCATAGAATATCAGGGTTGGAAGGGACCTCAGGAGGCCATCTAGTCCAACCCCCTGCTCAAAGCAGGACCAATCCCCAACTAAATCATCCCAGCCAGGGCTTTGTCAAGCCTGACCTTGAAAACCTCTAAGGAAGGAGATTCCACCACCTCCCTAGGTAACCCATTCCAGTGCTTCACCACCCTCCTAGTGAAAATTTTTTCCTAACATCCAACCTAAACTTCACCCACTGCAACTTGAGACCATTACTCCTTGTTCTGTCATCTGGTACCACTCAGAACAGTCTAGATCCATCTTCTTTGGAACCCCATTTCAGGTAGTTGAAAGCAGTTATTAAATCCCCCCTCATTCTTCTCTTCTGCAGACTAAACAAACCCAGTTCCCTCAGCCTCTCCTCATAAGTCATGTGCTCCAGCCCCCTAATCATTTTTGTTGCCCTACGCTGGACTCTTCAAATTTTTCCACATCCTTCTTGTAGTGTGGGGCCCAAAACTGGACACAGTACTCCAGATGAGGCCTCACCAATGTCGAATACAGGAGAACGATCACGTCCCTTCATCGGCTGGCAGTGCCCCTACTTATACAGCCCAAAATGCCGTTAGCCTTCTTGGCAACAAGGGCACACTGTTGACTCATATCCAGCTGATCGTCCACTGTAACCCCAAGGTCCTTTTCTGCAGAACTGCTGCCTAGGCATTCGGTCCCTGTGGCAGTGTATGGGATTCTTCCGTCCTAAGTGCAGGACACTGCATTTGTCCTTGTTAAACCTCATCAGATTTCTTTTGGCCCAATCCTCTAATTTGTCTAGGTCCCTCTGTATCCTATTGCTACCCTCCAGCATATCTACCTCTCCTCCCAGTTTATTGTCATCTGCAAACTTGCTGAGGGTGCAATCCACACCATCCTCCAGATCATTAATGAAGATATTGAACAAAACTGGCCCCAGCACCGACCCTTGGGGCACTCCACTTGATACTGGCTGCCAACTAAACATGGAGCTATTGATCACTACACATTGAGCCCGATGATCTGGCCAGCTTTCTGTCTACCTTATAGTTCATTCATCCAGCCCGTACTTCTTTAACTTGCTGGCAAGAATACTGTGGGAGACCGTGTGAAAAGCTTTGCTAAAGTCAAGAAATAACACATCCACTGCTTTCCCCTCATCCACAGAGCCAGTTATCTCGTCATAGAAGGCAATTAGGTTAGTGAGGCATGACTTGCCCTTGGTGAATCCATGCTGACTGTTCCTGATCACTTTCCTCTCCTCCAAGTGCTTCAGAATTGATTCCTTGAGGACCTGCTCAATGATTTTTCCAGGGACTGAGGTGAGGCTGACTGGCCTGTAGTTCCCCAGATCCTCCTCCTTCCCTTTTTTTAAAGATGGGCACTACATTAGCCTTTTTCCAGGCTTCCGGGACCTCCCCCGATCGCCATGAGTTTTCAAAGATAATGGCCAACGGCTCTGCAATCACATCCGCCAACTCCTTTAGCACCCTCGGATGTAGTGCATCCAGTACCATGGACTTGTGCTTGTCCAGCTTTTCTAAATAGTCCTGAACCACTTCTTTCTCTACAGAGGGCTGGTCACCTCCTCCCCATGCTGTGCTGCCCAGTGCAGCAGTCTGGGAGCTGACCTTGTTTGTGAAGACAGAGGCAAAAAAAGCATTGAGTACATTAGCTTTTTCCACATCCTCTGTCACTAGGTTGCCTCCTTCATTCAGTAAGGGGCCCACACTTTCCTTGACTTTCTTCTTGTTGCTAACATACCTGAGGAAACCCTTCTTGTTACTCTTAACATCTCTTGCTAGCTGCAACTCCAAGTGTAATTTGGCCTTCCTGATTTTACTCCTGCATGCCTGAGCAATATTTTTATACTTCTCCCTGGTCATTTGTCCAATCTTCCGCTTCTTGTAAGCTTCTTTTTTGTGTTTAAGATCAGCAAGGATTTCACTAAAAAGAAAAGGAGTACTTGTGGCACCTTAGAGACTAACCAATTTAGTTGAGCATAAGCTCTCGTGAGCTACAGCTCACTTCATCGGATGCATAAAGTGGAAAAACAAGCCAAGCTGCTCACCTGCCATATTTACTATTCTTTCTACACATTGGGATGGTTTGTTCCTGCAACCTCAATAAGGATTCTTTAAAGTACAGCCAGCTCTCCTGGACTCCTTTCCCCCTCATGTTATTCTCCCAGGTGATCCTGCCCATCAGTTTCCTGAGGGAGTCAAAGTCTGCTTTTCTGAAGTCCAAGGTCCATATTCTGCTGCTTTCCTTTCTTCCTTGACCAGACACGTCGTTTGTTCCACCAGCAGTCTATATGCAAACTCTTGGTTACAAAACGCTCGGCAGTCTGGATCTTGGCAAACAGTGCAATTAGTGAGAAAGTAATTGCTGACTGGCATTTTAAGCACCTTGTCATCTAACCCAGAGCGTGGCTAATTGGTGTTTAGAGTGCCAACTTCAGCTGGTAGTTAATATGCAGATTAAACTGTCCAATATCATTAACACCCTTAGAGCTAAAATGGGGCTAGTAATAAAGAGAAACTTTGCAAAATGTCTGTGTAGAAAAGTGCTTGTATTATGAGCTCTCACACCTTAGTTAAAGGGAGAGAGGCAGCTGCTCTTTAATAAAGGCCTCCTTTCTTCCAAGTGCTCATTATGTTTAAGTGTTACATAAATCTTTCTTTTTGAATTAATATGCAAACTAGATACCATTAATTTGGGTTTGAATAGAGACTGGGAGTGGCTGGGTCATTACACATATTGAATCTATCTCCCCATGTTAAGTATCCTCACATCTTCTTGTCAACAGTCTAAATGGGCCATCTTGATTATCACTACAAAAATGTTTTTTGTCCTGCTGATAATAGATCATCTTAATTAATTAGCCTCTTACACTTGGTATGGCTACTTCCACCTTTTCATGTTCTCTGTATGTGTGTGTATATATATATATCTTCTTACTATATGTTCCATTCTGTGCATCCGATGAAGTGGGCTGTAGCCCATGAAAGCTTATGCTCAAATAAATGTGTTAGTCTCTAAGGTGCCACAAGTACTCCTTTTCTTTTTGCCTCTAGCTGTGGAGAAACTGCCCATGTTATCAAATCATTTGTTTAGAGTTGAATAACAGGTATCTGAATGAGCCAATAAATCCTGTTCAAACACCTGTTAGGGAATCCAAACATAACTGTTGTATTCTTATCTCCTGCACAGTCACTCCCCCCAAAACACAGATACACACACAAATATTCTTCTCAAGTAAATCACATCTCAGACTGTGTCCATTTACAAGGAACTGAGGAGAAATTCGTACTCTGACTCCATCTTCTGGAGGGGCGGGAGGGATGAGTTTTAGAAAACTTCTTTGGGCTGTACAGAGCCTACTATAATGGGGTCCCAATCTTGACTGGGGCCTTCAGGCACAATCCCAATATCACTATTTAAATCATAATAAAAAACTGACACCTGTATCTAGATGTGTTCTCCCTACCACATGCATGCCTATATGCCAGAGGTTTGACCCACAACATAAATATTTAGTTTGCAGTGTTATTGTAGACATGTTGGTCCCAGGATATGAGAGAGAGACAAGGTGGGTGAGGTAATATCTTTTATCAGGCCAGTTTTTGTTGGTGGAAGAGACAGAAGCAAGCTTCCGAGCTACATGGAGTTCTTCTTGTCTCTCTCATAAATATTTAGTGACATACAACATATTCGGCATTAAATACCGTGGAAGTTGCAGTGACATATTCATCCTATAGACTGGAATAATGGCTATGGAGGGGCTAAGAACATAAGAACAGCTATACTCAGGGCCATCCTTAGGCATATGTGGCTGCGTAGGGCACCCAAAAATTTGGGGCACCACTCCAGACTCTTCCTCTCCCTGTTCTGACCCTTTCTGCAGCCTCCCATAGCTAGCTGCTGCAGCCTGGTGACTCTTATTCCAGAGGAGATCTAGTAACTTAAAAGTGAAAACGCCTTCCAGCCTGACGGAGGGATTAGCACAACACTGAAACTGTTAAAGAGCCATTCAATTGGTAATGGGGCCATTTAACAGGTATTTGCCAACCCATAGGTATATACTGTCAGTTTCTGAATTTACTGACAAAAACAGTTGTGCATTACTGTAATATTTACTCAGAACATGTTAGTCTATAGGACCTTAGTTTAAAATTTGCTTTAAAAATATTTCATTAGAAGATTGCTGAAGATTATAAAGTCACATCTCTAAAAATACTTGCATAGGTTTTTAGATCCACAATCTGAGTATTCATCTTTAACCTTAAATGCTTGGATCTTCAGACATGTAGTTTTTTAAATAAATCCTTCAAAAGACCACTCTTATCTAAAATACACATTTTAAATTTAATTACTATAGTACAAAAAAACTTGCCTCCAAAGTCTTCTTGTCCTTTCTGTCCATCCCTTTCTCCCTTCACCCCCCTTTTGAAGAGATGCTAGCCGTAAAGAGAAAACACCCCTTTCCTTCCACATAGCTGGACAAACGAGTTTCCCTTTCTTTACTTCTGATTTCATGAACTAATTTTAAGAGAACCCTCCAGCAAAATCAGTGCCTTAGTAAGATATAAAATCCTTTGTTATGTCTAAAATCTTAGGAAACATATTTTTTTAAAGTTGGTAAAATTTCATAAATATGTCTGTTGTTATGGAGATCACACAAAGAAAATTAGTGTTCCCTTTTTCTAAAAGCAATGAACATTGTTATAAACACACTAAAACTCTGTGACACATTAATTTAAAATAATGTCTTTGTTTCAGTGAGTTAAATATGTAGTAATCTGGAATGATTACTTTCTGAAGACTTAAGAGTACATTTACAATATAAAATCAGCTCAGAAATACTGATTAAGAAAATGTAAAACAGAGAAGAGATGCATCATGTATTCCTTAATATTTAAGATTGTATTCAGCAGGACAGCTGACTTGCCCTTAATACAAAGGTTTTGCAAATAAATCTCTGACAAACTTCAGGGTATATCAAAATACCTGTGACTGATATTTTTTATTCCTAAATTTAGAGCTTTTAATTAGGTACCTTCTACATGTCCAGTCTTCACCTTTTGGCATGCAATGGAAAACATGCTCCATTTTATTGTGAAAAAAACACCCTTCTGCAATTTCTTTCTAATGTCATTTGCTTCACTTGGGTTCAGAGATTTGGCTTGAAGGGGGAGAGCAGGGAGGGGGAGGGAAGAGAGGAGGGAGACAGTGGGGAGGGGCGGGGCCTGGGCAGAGTTGGGGAAGGGTCTGGGACTGAGCAGGGTTGGAGTATGGGTGGGGCCACAGCTAGCCTCCCTAAGCGGCAGCTTCACCCCCCGCCCTTGACACTGGGTAAGAGCAGGTCTGCTCCCACACACGCAGCACGTGCTGCAGTGTCCTTTGGCAGGCTCCATATTGACAGAGCCAAATGCACGGCAGCCGCACATTCTGCATGAGGGAGAGGGTATGGGGGTCTCTGCAGGGAACTGTGACTCTCCACCACCGTGAAGCGGGCTGGATGGCTCAATATCCTTGCTACCTCGTCCCTCCTCCCCTGGGCTGCAAGCCCAGGTTGCCGTCGGGCATAGAGGCACCAGTTTAATAATACTGTGTAGGGCCCCATAAATCCTAAGGACGGCCCTGGCTATACTGGGTCAGATCAGTAGTTCATCTAGCCCAGTATCCTGGCATTGGCTACGTTGGAAGACAGAATACTGGGCCAGATGGACCAGTCTGACTGAATATGTCCATTCTTATGTTCTCCAATTTGTTAAGGTAGTTTTGAATTCTAATCCTGTCCTCCAAAGTGCTTACAAACCCTCCCATCTTGGTGTTACCCACAAATTTTATAAGCATACTCTCTATTCCCTTATCCATCTCCTATCGTCCACTCCCAGCTACTGGCAGGCAGCGGCTAGGGACACCCAGAGAATGGGTGATCATCTTGGCTAACAGCCTCCTGATCATCTTGGCTAATAGCCATTGATGGACTTTTTGTTTACACTGGCACTTTCGTCATTAAAATTTTTGTTGCTCAATCGTGTGAAAAAACAACCCCTTGAACAACAAAAGTTTTAACGATGAAAAGCACCAGCGTGGACAGCGCTTCGTTGGCAGGAGCCACTCTCCCGTCAATGAGGCTACTGCCCCTCATTGGGGTCTCTCCCAGCGACAAAGAGCAGCTACACTGTGCATGTTACAACAGCGCGGCTGCAGCGGCACAATCACGCCATTGTAAGGTGCTCAGTGTAGACATAGCCTTATTCTTTTTTGAACTGACTTATAGTTTTGGCCTTCACAGTATCCCCTGGCAATGAGTTCCACAGGTTGACTGTGTATTGTGTGAAGAAGTACCTCCTTATGTTTGTTTTAAACCTGCAGCCTATTAAATGTATCGGATGACCCCTGGTTCTTGTGTTATGTGACAGAGTAAATAACACTTCCCTGTACACTTTCTCTACACTTTTTTCTTTCTGTGATTTTATAGACCTCTATCATATCCCCCCTTAGTCATCTCTTTTCCAAGCTGAACAGTCCCAGTCTTTTTAACCGCTCCTCACATGGAAGTTGTTCCATACCCTTACTCATTTTTATTGCCTTTCTCTGTACCTTTTCCAATTCTATATCTTTTTTGAGATGGGGTTCCTGCAATGCCTATTATATCAATATCCCCACTTAAAACCATGTACTCTAGTTCACCCATGTTAGTATTTAGACTTATAGCATTTGTATATACTTATAAAATTTTCACTTTTTAGCTGTCTACTGTTAGGGGATGTAATTGAATGGGACTCTTTTTCATTTGACTGTTTTTCTTCAGTTCCTACCTGTACTTTATCAACGTCTATCCTCTCCTCTTTTCTAGGATATAGAGAATCTCCGTTAATAGACATCCTTGCGATGTCTCTGTCTGAACCATGTGCTCCTCTGTACCTGTGGGCTTTCTCCCGGCCCTTAGTTAAAAACTCTTCTTAATTTTTACCTTTTTAATTTTACATACCAGCAACCTGGTTCCATTTTGGTTTAGGTGGAGCCCCTTCTTGTATGGCTCCTCCTTTCCCAAAAGGTTTCCCAGTTCCTAATAAACCTAAACCCCTCCTCCTTACACTATCGTCTCATCCGACTGGCCCTGCATGTGGAACTGGAAGCATTTCAGAGAATGCTACCAAGGAGCCCTGGACTTTAATCTCTTACTCAGCAGTTTAATAACCTGCCCAGCCTAACTCTGCTTAGTTCCCTACATTAAGACCAAGTAATTAGGCTTTAATAGCGAAGCCTGAATTTCACTCTTACAGCTTATATTTCATATATTATCTTGCATTCCTGATTCTACGGATGCCTTAAAAATTCATCTGCTAAGTAATGTTACAGTTTTCATGCAGATTTATATTTAATTACACCAAGCAACGTTAATGCAGAGTTAAGGATGCTTGGTGGTATGTCATCCCCTTGCAGAATGCTGACTTGAGCAAAACTCAAACTTCTAAAAACCGGGGACAATGCACAGTTAAGGTTGCCCATGAAACCTTATCTCTGCCCTCTTTCAGCAGTGCCCTAATACACTGTGTTAACACACATACCTTTATGCTGTCAACTCCACAGCTGCTGAAATGTACAAGCTCTTCACTTTCTTTTACAACCCGTTCACTCTCTCCCACAGGATCCCATGTAACACTATTAAAGGAAAAAAAGAAAAAAAGAAGGGGAAAAAATTCTGGTCTAAGTGAATTTCCTTGTAGCACATAGGCTGTCTGCAACAAAGCCAGGGATTGAACTGACTTCTGTTCCCACCTCTGGCAGAGGACCTATGCCTCATTCTCCACTCATCTTTCAACAGCTACATATCACATGGAACCATATTGACCCCCTGTATTAGTCATCAGCATTGTTGGAACACTATAACTTGCGCAAAGGAATAAATGGTTGCCATAGTCGGTTATTATCCTCTATAATATCCTCACACTTTGTCAGTGGTTTACACATCTATTTTTGACACAGCCGAGGAATGCTGAGAACCCTGGATTTTATTCTGTGCTTGCCCCTAGAGAGGAATGTGGTGTAGTGTAGTGGTTACAGGCAGTACAGCCAAGCATGTAGGGTTGGCACTTTCATCCTGAAAGGCAGTCCCACGCATTGGAGAGACTTCAGTTCTATTGCCAGCTCTGTCAGAAAGTGATCTTTCAGTTACTTTATTTGTAAAACTGGTGAATAATACTTGCTTCTCTCCTAAGTTAGAAGTAAGAGGCATTGCTCAATAACAAGAGCTCCCACACAGAATTAACACCAGGAAGTAGAAGGGCTTAGACAAAAACTCATGATTAGGGCTGCAGGGTTTTCACAGAGGTGAAAATGTCACAGATACTATGATGTTTCTGTTTATCTGTGACTTGTCTTTGTGTATGCAATTGTAATAAACTCACCCAGCAGTGATGGCTCTTGTGACTTCTGTCCACAGTGCTGGGTTTGGCTTTCCACTGCAAGCATTGCGACCTGACTCACAGACTTGCAGCACCTCTCACTCAAATTTGTCTTAGCCACCCCGCACCCCATCATGATGGAGGGGCAGCGGGGCCAAACCTGAGTGGTCCTTTGACTCCATTCACCACGATACAATGCCTGCAGTAGCAAGCTGGGCCCAGCCCCACAGGACTGGAGCCTCCACACACACACTTTGAATGGCATTCCCATGACCTTACACACCATTTCCCTCTAAACCTGTGATTTTTAACTGACTGTACCATGATTGCTCTGTGATTTTTTATTATAAACACTGGGACAAATCTGCAGCCCTACTCATGATCTATTCCTGACTCCTAGTCCAGCACACCAAAGGTCCATGAAAGATAGGTGTTTCTGTGTCCCCCTTGTCTGGAGCTCTAGCTCTGCAACTGTAACTATAATATTGGGAGCCCCAATTAGTATCCCATCAGCATAGCCCAATTTAGGGCCAAGTTGAGCTATCATGATGGGATAATGATCAGGGCTTCCTACGTAGTAGACACAGAGCAAGAGCTCTGGGTGAGGGGGACACCGCAGCAATAGCCACTCCCTTTCAGCCCATGAAAAAGTGTGCAGGGTGGGAGCTGAGAGAAGATGATGATTTCTAGTCTCAGCTCAGTAGAATAACACCAGGGATGGGCTTGTCTCACTGTATGTTGACTTTTCCCATTTTATTACAATGTGGTGAAAATTCTCCATAGCTAATCTTCAGCCTTATCTTATCTTTAGCTATAAACATGTTATTAGCCTCTTTACATTGCTACAATTTATAAGAATTTTATTGTGCATCAAAATGGCTTTGATGTGCAAACTAAGAACACTTGTATTTCCACAGTATCATTGTATACATCATCTATGTAATTCTGCAAGTTTCTTTATCAGCCAATTATATCTGGCCCATAAAATAACCTTAACTCTGCATCTTCATTTTATGAATCCATTTTACTGGATAGTAAAGAAAGCTGAGCCAGTCATTCACATCAAATAATCTATCAACAAATGTAGACTTTCTTTCCGCTTGTTGAAGATCTACAAACAGATTGTGATTATTCTCAGATTTTTTTTTTTTCATTTCATTCTACCCAATGAATTTTTCAGCAACTTTTCGTACCCTCTCTATATTGGTTGTGAACAGATCACTGATATTCAATATCCAAAATACAAGGTGAGTTGGCTAGTTGTTCTTGTATATACCACATGGAATTAATTATTGGTTGTTTATTTCACATGGTATTATTTCTGTTTCCTGACTGGATGAGTTTGACATTTATAATGAGGAGGATGATTTGAGATGCCAGGGAGGATTTGTCTCTTTCAGGATTTGTCCATACAAGGAAGAAGGGGGTTTTCTTACCATGTATTAGGTAACACATAGTAAAATCTTAGTGAAGACAGACTGTAGTTTTTACAAGTTTTAGCAGGTCAAGGTGAACATTAGGGGGAAGCCAAGAACTTACCTTTATATTAATAATAAATGTGAAAACTACAAACTGTGTTAGCTAATGTGGTATACCAGTGAAGGCAAAGCCTCACAGGGAGGAGATTAATGGCATTAGGGCATTTTAGAAGATTTTAAACCTTTCTCTTCTGGGCCATGCAAGATTTGCCTAAGGCATTCCACAAGGAGTGAAGACAGACGTTTCCCTGCACATGCCACTTGCCTCCCTGGTCCTTACCGGAGCTTATGAAATGAAGAATAGGCCTCTCCTTCCTCACCATCCTAGGTCCGGAGATTGGATAGAATTCCCACTTGTGCTGTGCATCTGGGAGACACCGCCAGACAGATTGGCTTCAGCACTGCCTACCCTGTTTGAAGAACCCAGAGAAAGGAACCAGGGAGTACACCTTATGAGTCAGCAAGGCATGTGGTATGCCTGTGGACAGAGAGCTCTAAGGCTTTTCCATGCCATGTGCTGGGAAGCTTGTGTTTGGGACAAAGTATTCAGCTGCCTGGCCAAAAACTATAAAAGGCAGCTGCACTATCTCCATTTTGTCTTCATTCCTAATTCTTACCTCTGGGGTAACTTTTCTATAAATGAAGCTTTGAATAAAGGACTGAATGACCCACCCAAGCTGTGGATGTGCTCCTGTGGGACTTTCAAGCCAACAAACTACCAATACTGCTAAGAGCTGATATGTGGAGTTTGAAGTTTCTGTATGTATCTGACTGATTTACCATTTAACAACGCTCTTCTTGTTCTTTCTTTTTTCTTTATAATAAACCTTTAATTTTAGACACTAAATGATTGGCTGGCAGCATGGTATTTTGGGTAAGATCCAACCTAATAGTGACCTGGCAATGTGGCATAGAAAAGAAGCCCTTTGGGGTTCAGAATAACATTTTGTACAGTGAGCAGAGGTTTTTAAATAACTTCTCACTGTACTGGACCTAGGTGCTGATTGGAAGCCAGAGAACTGGAATGCAACAAGGGTGCTGTGTGATTTCTTTTTTTAACTTCTTGACAACCAGTGTGGGGGATCAGAAGTACAGTCTGTGACTGGTTGGTGAGTTTAACGTCAGTGTTAACCACCGGTTTTGAGAGTATCTGTTCTCCTTTTTGCAGCTTGCCCTGACCTCAGCATTTTCAGTAAGGGCTACCACAGGCACACCGGGTCACAGTCACCTTGTATCAATCTATTTGTGCAGGTGTCTAAACTCAAATTTGTCTCTGACTGACATAAGCGCTTTGTTATGGTGAGGCGGTAAAACCACTTCCCTGAATGGTGTTGAGCCACGATCACCCCACTGAGGTCGATGTGAGTGTACACACTGCACGATCTACATCAGCCCTAGCAGTCCTACAGCAGCATTGTCCCACAATGCCTGACAGTGACTGCTCATCATAATTGTGAACTCCACTAACCAGAGGTCATGGAAACTGGAAGCCATACACTCCTTTAAAAACCCTGCATTTTTTTGAAATGCCTTTTCCTGATTGTCCACCTTGATGAGCACAGCTAGCAGCTTTCCCTTGTTGCATGCAGTTGCCTGATGAAAAGTGCTGGCTCCATGCACTAGATGTGCACTGCACTCCTGCCTAAAGTAGACAGGAGATATTGGACTTCCCATGGGGAGAAGAGGCCAGGCAGGCACAGCTATGAGCCAACTGTAGAAGAGTGGACATCTATGGAAGGTTGAATAGGGGATACAGGTGAAGGGGTAGGAGAGGGATCAACAGCAATGCCACTTGAAACCAAAGGAACTGCAGCAAGCATACCACAACGTCAGCTGCAGACCTGCCACTTTTATGAGCTGCATGCTATCCTTGGTGTGACCTCACCAGCACCCTGCAGACCACCATGGATACCTCCAAGAAGCCCAAGACAGAGATCCCTGCTGTAAACAGTGAGAGTGAGGAGGAGGAAGGGGGACACGCGGCAGGGGCATTCAGCTGTGTCATGAGTCAGTACCTGTTTCACAATCCACTGCAGTCTAATTGGTCACACCAGCCAAGCAAGGTCAAGCCTGATAAAGGGGAAGGAACCTTGGGTAAGTCTGTGCATGCATTTTTCCTTACAACATTTAAACAAGAAGATGGCGCACGGCCCAGCCTCAAGTCAGCAGGATACAGATTTCATTGTTTGACTCATAAGAGAAGAATAGTGGAACGACAAATAGAGGTAGAGTTGATATCTGCTTTTCATTCCCCCGTAGGAATGGCTTCATGAGGTGGGTTGGAGCAGTTTGTTTATATGTCTAAGGCTGTCTCTTTTATCCTCTGGAGAGATCTTGATGAAACTTTCATGAGATTCTCTGCAATCCTCTGTCAAAGGTTTCCAGGGATGGCAGCCTTATTTCTTCCTCCGTAGTAGAATACTTCCCCATGCCACTCCATGAGGACTACAGTAGACACTGTTGCAGTAAAGGGACTAGCAGCATACAGGCCCAGGCAGCTTCAGGATGCCAGTAGCAGCTGTGTTCTCTACGCCTTTGTAACCCTCAGGAGTGAGGTATCAGCTAGTCTCTCCACTGTCTGTTGAAAATAGTGCCAGTATTCAGTGCCACTGACCTATACTCATAAGTAAGGAAATAGAGTCCGAAATGTTATTGTTTCATGCAACTGAAGATTTCCCTTGTCATTGCCTCCTCCCTTGCCCTGCCAGGCCATACTTACCATGGCTGGAGCTGGAGAGCGGTGCCGTGCTGAGGCGCTCCAAAGATAAAGAGTCAATAAGCATGTCATTCTGCAACGTATCTTTCCCTGTCTGTTGTGACTGTAAATCCACTAATACAGCTGTCTGTTTTATCTGTAGTTGCTGTTGTTGAGGACTTGAGGGGTGCCCCCTCCTCAACCACAGAACAGCTGATTCTGTGAGGAGGAGAAAGAAGCAGACTAGGGAGGATATGTTCAGGAAATCCTGCAAGCCAGTGCTGCATCAGACCATGAACAGAGAGCCTGGAAGGTGAATATGGCAGACAGGAGAAAGACTGAGGAGTCCCAACAGGAAAAAGGAGAGGGAGATAATGGGGCTTCTCAGGCAGCACATAATCATAGCCTTAATTATGAAGATCGTAACTGGCAGCTATAACCATTGGGATATTTTTCTCACTAAGATCCAGTTTTGTGAGTAAATATTGCCAGCACCCTTCAATCTACAGAAAGCACATTCCACTATCATTCTGCACGCATGGAGTTGGTAGCTGAATCTTTCCGTGGTGCTGTCAAAGTGGCCAGTGTCTGGCTTCATGAGCCAGGGGAATAAGAGGTAGGCTGGGTTCCTCAGGATCACTACTGGCCTTTCAGTATCACCAATGATAATTTTTGGTTGGAAAAAGATGGTCCTACTTGCAACTTTCTGAAGAGTCCTGTGTTCTTAAAGATGCAAGTTTCAGAGTAACAGCCGTGTTAGTCTGTATTCGCAAAAAGAAAAGGAGTACTTGTGGCATTGGTTAGTCTCTAAGGTGCCACAAGTACTCCTTTTCTTTTTAAAGATGCAAGCATCACACACCTTCCCTGACCAGCCTAAATTGATGTTAGTGAAACACTCCCGGTGATCCACCAAAACTAGCATAACCATAGAAAAGAAGCCTGTTCTACTGAGGTACTCTGTGACAAGTGTAGTCAATTATCTTAATTTATTATTATTATTAATTTATTATTATTAAGTATCCATTTATTGTGTGATGTTATGATTCATCAGTATGTTATATTACATATATTCATTGTATGTCAATCAGAGTTAATTTGTAGGATTATAAAAGTATAAGACTGATCAGCATTTAGAGGAACTAGGTAGTAGACATGAGTAAGACAAGCTGAAACGCAATAAACTGTGGGCTGAGGCCTGCAAGACTTTAGCTTAGCTATTTTAGGCCTTGGAGACAAGAAATGATGACACAAGTCAATGACCAAGAAATAACCGAAAAGATTATGGGAAAGAGGTACCAACTGGTAATATTGCAAAAGTATAGCTGGAAAGATTCAATTTAAATTATAAAATGCTGTAACAACAAATATTGTCTCTAACACATGCCTTAACTGCAAGATAAAGGTGGTAAGTCAATGTTAACAAAAACCTACACAGCCTATAGAATTTGGGGCCCCTTGTGTTTCTAGGGGACACAGGCCAATAAAAAAGAGAGGGTTGACATCTGCAGCTGCTGCATGAATGCTACCAATGACCTTGAATTGATTATTGCTATGTCCCTCAACAATCTGTGCTTGTCGAAATCATCAGGTCCCCAGTTGTGGCGGTTCTTCCTGCGGCCCTGCAAATACCAAAGAATCAAGGGTTCTGTATTTGCAGTGTTCATGACGATCGCCCAGAGTACTGCAGGCTCAGTGATTCTGTCAGAGATGGTCGACAAGGAAAAGTGCTGCACAGGTTTGTAGGATTTTTTTTTAAGTGCAAAAATTATGGGATATGTATAACATTATGGGACGGGAAAAGGTGCATGATGGGAACTCGCTCCCTTGCTCCCAGTCACCCCTGCACTACTTGTTTCCGCTCCATGATGCACTGCAAAAATTTTCTGGTTGGTGGCGTGTGTAGGGTGACTAGCTGTCCCAATTTTATAGGAACAATCCCGATATTTGGGGTTTTGTCTTATATAGATGCCTATTACCTCCCACCCCTTTCCGATTTTTCATACTTGCTGTTTGGTCACATTGGGATACCTACCCATAGTGTACTGCACTGTGCTTTGACACAAGCACTCCTGGTGAGTACAAAAGCTGCCAAGTATGCATGTGCACAAGCAATAAACTAACTGCACTGGCTTTATGCCAATGTAACTTGCATCAACCAATGATTGTAGTGTAGACATGGCCTAGACACAGGCAGAATGGAAACTGGATTCTTTCCGGAACTTGCAACAGCTCTAAAAACTACTTAAATAACAGTTAATCTGATTCTGACCTCACTTACTCCATGCAAATCAAGAGTATCTTCATGATGTCAGTGGTGTTAAACCATTGCAAAGCCCATGTAAGTTAGAAGAGAACCGGGGCCATTGTCTCCTGTACAAAGTGATCCATCTCTTTACTATAAGAGACATTATCATTCCATGTAAATACCACCTCTTGTACTTCAAAGGACCTTGTGCATGCAAATAAATCAAAAGTAGTCCTGTGATTAACTTCACGCTCCTTCAGTTGGGTACATAATGGCTTCAAGTTAGCTGACAAGGTTTTCTTGGAGCTACAAATACAAGATTCATAGGCTACAGTGTGGCATAACGTGACAGAATAGTTTTATTGGCATGAGTCTGAAATGACCACATTACTCATGAGTTATCAAGTTACAAGTGAGTTATTTGTGTCATTACAAACAAGTACACAGTTTTTCTCTTTTAATGTTTATGTTTCTGATGCTGTTCAACAGTAGAAAATAGCCAAATTCTGCTCTCACTTATACTGGTGAAATCAATGGAGTTGCACTGGTGTAACTAAAAGCAGAATTTGCCCTAGGAGTCAGGGCAATAGTTATAGTTCATTATTGAAAATGTCAGTTCTAGTGTATTCTATCATGTCTAATCAACTAGTGAAGCACCAATCAAGTCAACACTAAAAGTTGGGTGCTAGCAGAAAGCAAGCTGGAACCTTTTAACACAGGTCTCCTTAAAACTGCTTCCCTAAAATCAATGCTCTGCTCAAAACATGAATACAGTATTTTGAACTGCTTAGTAAGTATATATTGCTAGATATTTTTTTTTTGAATTACATTTTTCTGGAGTGGATCAGGCCTCCTTTTCACCCTGAAATGTATTCCTTGTGTATGGATATTATTCATGAACATTAACTGTCTGCTTTGTTCTGGTTATTTTATTGGTGAGAGTGCTGAGTAATTAAATATTTTGTCCTGCCACTAATATAGGATTTAGTAGTCTTGAAGTCTAACTCATTACCCTGCTGAAGCATCATTGTTACAGAGCCCAAGAGCATCAGTTTAGAGGCTTCTTCACCATAGCTAGTACTCAGATGAGAGATGGTAAGAATTTGAGAATGCATGTAAGAACTAAGATATTGTGAACAGGAAAGAAAGGAAATAGAGCACTTCTGTGATGAGACTCTATTATGAAGTAGTTAACAATTGTAGGTGAACAGAAGCTGGATCGGCAAGAGTTGGCAAGTAATAATGGAAAAAATTAATCTCTGGATAGACAGGAAGATCAGCACTTGGTCAGAGCAATGCTGAAGGTGGTGGAAGGGAAATGATTTCCAGGGAGTGAAAGCTGAGCGGAAAAGACACATTAAAGCACTGTAGTATTTAGTTGCTGATGGAATATCTGGATTCTGCAGTTTTCTTATAGATGTTGTCTTGATACTGTGATTAAGTATTTAGTGTCTCTGGCAAATTTTTTGCAAATTGTGTAAGTCAGCCTGGACAATTACTAAGGTTACCTACCCTTTCTAGTTGCTAGTTGTAGTAATATGAAACCCAAAGCTTGTCACGGTGGCAATATCAGTAGAGCTGTCCAGATGAAGAAATACACCAGTGCATCATTCAGATTCTATTTTAAATTGTGGTGTATAATTACTGTAATCTTTCAATGATTTTAAGTCTCTTAGGCCATGTCTACGCTAGCACTTATGTCGGCAAAATTTTGGTCGCTCAGGGATGTGAACCCTGCCCCCTCCCGAGCGACATAAGTTTTGCTGGCGTAAGTGCTTGTGTGCAAAGCACTATGTGGGCGGGAGATGCTCTCCTGCTGACATAGCTACCGCTGCTCATTGAGCTGGTTTTATTATGTCGACAGACGACCTCTCTCCTGTTGGCATAACGTGGCTACAAAGAGCTCTTACAGAGGCACAGCTGTACAGCTTTGCCATTGTAAGCTTGTAAGTGTAGACATCACCTTAGTTTCTTTTTACTCTCGTTATCCTTTACATTTTGCAGTTATCTCTTTAATAGACATTTTATAAGACAATGTAGGAGTTCACATAGTCAAAACTGTTGCAAGTAACAACAAAGACAAAATGACACTGGCTACTTTAGTACAATTCTTTTATAAACATCCACAATATCCTCTCTATATGTGGCAGCCATTGGTAGATCAAAGTCTATTCACTACCCTTTAACAAGGTTTGGCAGAATTCAATTTTTATTTTTAATTTTATAATTTTTACAGATATCACTGTTTATTTCTAAGCATGTTTTCAATTTTTATAATATTTAAATGTTCATAGTTGTGGGATATTATGGGGGATCAGTCACTGGGGGGGGAGTCAGACAATAATTATTTAATGACAGACACTGAGATTTAAAAAGTTAAAGTTTTAAAGCTGTTAAAACACAAATTGTCAACATCAGATGTCAAACTATACAAAATTAAGCTCTAGGGTCTCAAGCAGCATTTTTCTTGCTCTGCCTATCTGTAAATGTCTATTATTCTCAATGGAAATATTTTTTTGTTGATTTGTGTGTTTAAAATGGACATTTACCAATAAAAATCTAGTCCTTCCAAGCCTACTTTTAACTGATATCCATGGACTTTAAATATAGCATAACAATAACTACACAAAGATCTCTAATAATGTAATTATTAGTGCTCGAGGGTTGAAGATTTATTGATGATAATGGCAGTGGACTATAAACTGGCCTGATGTTAAGAAAGATAGTTTGATTTGTGTGTGTGTGTAAATCTGTAGGATAGTGGAGATGTGCTGACAGTATGAACCCACTGTCCATGGCACAATGCCTCTAGGACCAGCAGACGAGTGGCCCAGCTGACCCGGAAGGAAGTGCAATGTGCATATGTACATTCAGCTGTACTGGTCAACCATGCTGGCCAGAGCAGCAAAGGGGGTATGACTGTACCTTCACCCCACCCTGGAACTTAATTTTGATCAGTCCTGGTGCTTGATGAATGCAAGGACTGTGATTGTGATCGGTCCCTACACTGGGACACAGGTGGGCAATAAACTTTGAACACACACTTCCAATCCCTTCTCATGCAAGGTTAGACACAATCTATCTCATTTTACAGCCCATTGTTATACCTAGGTGTGTAAGTTAAGGCATCCAAATCCCACATGTGGGCACTGAGATACCTGTTTTATGTGTCTAAGGCCAATTTGAGCACCCACGTGCAGGATTTGGATGTCCTAATAAGGCCCCCATATTTCAAAACTGAGCCTCTCCTTCCAATTTCATGTATATCCCCCAGTTTATTTAGCATTCAATTCTGCTTTTGTATATTTATGCACAACTCCCACTTATTTCAATGAGAGAGGTAAGTATTTTAGTGTCTGAGGAGAGAGTGGGGCTTTCAGGGTGGAATTTTCAAAAGCATAACTGCTTCTACGAAAGTCAACAGGAATTTTATCTTTGACTTCAATCAGAACAGAATTAGGCTACCAGTAAAAGACTGAGTAAAATTAGAGTTTCTGAAATGTGCTGGGTTTCCAGGCTTAGAGAATGGAATTCTCTATTTATCCACAGAACAGTTATGGAACATATCCATATGAACTCCATACTGCCTCTACAATGTGCGTTATCCTAGAGGGGATTACCTTTAAGGGTGATAAAACAGTTCAGTCTTCATGCCTAGTTTGGATTTTTCTCGGAATTAGTGCCAATGATAAGTTTTGAGTATTTAGCATTTGTAGTTAGTAATAAATACACAAAATATTTTAATATCATTAATACATAAGTTCCCCAAAGTGATATTTGATAGTGCTATCTTTAAAAATTAAGGGCTAGATTCTCAGCTGATGTAAATCCACATAGCTCCATTGCAGTCATGCTTTATGATGGATCCAGGTAAGGATTACACAGTGCAGATGTTGCATTAGGTATCTTTAAATATTATATGCAAGAAACAAGACACATAGATAACTACAGTAGAACCATAATGTGATGACATTATGAATCGCAGAAGTATATAATATATATATTTTAAATTAATCCCTCATATTGCTGAGGTCAGATGGACACAGTGGATGCATTTACACGTTGCTAATGCAGAAGTTTCTATCCTGTTGGCTATTACCAAGTGTTGGTACAGCATGTTTTACTGTATGTTCCAATTTCTGCTAGATGTTTTAATTGAAAGTGCTAAGAGTCACCATTGTTTACCTACAGGGCATTTCCTTTTATGTTTTATTAAATACAAAGGAAACATCTTGAAAATGACAAAATATTATTAAATATCAAAGTATATTGTTTCATTCTTGTGAAAATCTACATGCAGGGAATGAAAATGAGATGAAAATCAGAACTGAAATACTGATTTGTTTCGTTAGCATTAGAAGCGAGGATAATATTATTTTTCAACATTTTGCTTGCCATTAGAGTGGCTAGGTCTGTACAACCCCGGTCCTTCTGCTTGCCTGATGTTCAGCCTTTCCAGAACTGCATAGCTTCACAACTGGAAAGTTCTCCTCCTATCCTGGCATAAGGGACTCCTCACTCAGACTGGCTATAAAGAAAAGCCATCAAACCTATCCCCACCTGTGACCTTCATATATGGCAGCAAGATGCAGAATGATCAAAGGGGAAATATTTTGGGAAACATCTTGAACATCGGAGATTAGCATAAAAATATTTGCTTTGTATGAGCATTTAATGGGTCAGCCCCTTGCACAGCTTGATTACTTGAATTACAGCCTCTGTAGGCAAAGAGTCCTGTGGCACCTTATTGACTAACAGACGTATTGGAGCAAAAGCTTTCGTGGGTGAATACCCACTTCGTCGGATGCACGTAGTGGAAATTTCCAGAGGCAGGTATAAATATGCAAGCAAGAATCAGGCTAGGGATAACGAGGTTAGTTCAATCAGGGAGAATGAGGCTCTCTTCTAGCAGTTGAGGTGTGAACACCAAGGGAGGAGACACTGCTTTTGTAGTGGGCTAGCCATTCACAGGATTGTTTAATCCTGAGCTGATGGTGTCAAATTTGCAACTGAACTGAAGCTCAGCTATTTCTCTTTGAAGTCTGGTTCTGAAGTTTTTTTTGCTGACAGTCCCTACCTAAAAGGATAAATGGACACAAATCAGATATTAGGAATGACAATATACAAAAACCTGTAGGAGAACACTTCAATCTCGGTTTCAGAGTAACAGCCATGTTAGTCTGTATTCGCAAAAAGAAAAGGAGTCCTTGTGGCACCTTAGAGACTAACCAATTTATTTGAGCATAAGCTTTCGTGAGCTACAGCTCACTTCATCGGATGCATACTGTGGAAAGTGTAGAAGATCTTTTATACTTTCCACAGTATGCATCCGATGAAGTGAGCTGTAGCTCATGAAAGCTTATGCTCAAATAAATTGGTTAGTCTCTAAGGTGCCACAAGGACTCCTTTTCTTTTTACTTCAATCTTGCTGGACACAAAATAGCAGATTTAAAGGTAGCCATCCTGCAGCAAAAAAACTACATGCATCCGACGAAGTGGGTATTCACCCACGAAAGCTTATGCTCCACTATGTCTGTTAGTCTATAAGGTGCCACAGGACTCTTTGCCGCTTTTATAGATCTAGACTAACACGGCTACCCCTCTGATACTAATCTCTGTAGGGTGACCATATTTCCCTATGCTGAATACGGGACATCTGGTTATGTGTCGTATTACTCGTATTCAAGTGAGTTCAAGGGCAATCAGTCAGAACTATGCAGTACATACCTTCAAATTAACATCAAGTTGACTGAGCCTCTGTTAAAAAGAAATACTGTGTAGTTGGTTTCTTTTTATTTAACTTCTTATCTTTCAGGCTTTAGGGTTCACACAGGGAGAGGTGATACACACGCACTCCTGTACATCTTTCTTACATAGAAGAGGTGACCTGACCCTCCCTGCCCGGTGCTCTCTGCCCTCCGTGCTGGGCTGTGTGGGGCTTTGGCACATGCAGGGCTCAGCTCCTCCTGGCCAGCGCCACAGGCTGGAGGGTCTTGAGCTTGCCCAGCCAGAGGCAGTGGGGGAAGGAAGGAGCCTGTTGGCCAGGCTGTTGGTGAGTTGAGCGCTTCAACCACGGGCTGGTTCTCCGCACAGCACTGGGAGCAAGGCACACCCTGCCAGGGGGATATGGAGGAGCAGTGGGGCTGGAGGGGGGTAAAGGGGCGAAGCATGGAGAGGACAGTGAGAGGGGGAGCACGTAAAGGGTCAATGGATGGGCAGCAGAGGCAACACGTAACCGGCTGCCGCCTGGTGCCTGCCCACACTCACCAGCCACTGCAGCTCACACTGCACAGCCAGTGCCAGCCGAAAACAGAACGGAGAAGCGGGGCCCTGGTGGCTGAGAGCCGGCATGCAGCAGGGGCTGCACTGATGGACCAGCAGGGGGAGTGGCTGGCCCTGCGCGCTGCAGCTTTGCCCCGCCATCAGCCTTGGACACCCACCCCCATGATCACCACTGGACAGCCCCACTCATTGCTGGGGGGTGGGCGGCTAGCAAGCAGGGATCTGGCCAGCAGCAGGACCCACCAGTACTGATGGGGGTGTGGGGAACAGAAAATATGGGACACTTTGCCCGTTTTTAAGAAAAAGTCAGGACACGTGCAGGAGGGCTTAAATATTGGACTCTCCCTTTAAAAACTGGATGTCTGATAACCCTAAGTCTCTGCAAAATTCCACTAGGACAGAGTCAATGGATTGACACTGAGGTCTTCGCAACAATGACCATGATAAACCATTTATTTTCCCATTGGTATCTAAACATGTCGTAATTGCTCTTGACTAGAGCTGGGCAAAATTTTTTGAATTAAACTCTTTTGGGGAGAAAAAGGAATATTTGAGTCAACCACAACATTTCATGTAAAATTAAACAAATTTTTTCAGCCAAAAAGAAAAGAAAGAAAGAAAATTCCAAGAAAGTTAAAACTTTTTGGTTTGACATTTTCTAAATTAAATGTTTTCTTTTGATTTGAATCAATTTTTTGTTTAGAATTTTATTTCCATATTTATTGATTGGATCAAACAAAATGATTCATTTGACCCAAAATGATTTTTTTTTTTACTTTTCTGTTTTGCCTAAACATTAACAAAATTAATTTGGGCTTGATCCAAAATTTTTTTTTATCATTTTTCAGTTTGGCCACTGAAAATATTTGAAAAATAATCAAAAAATTGGTTATTTACACAGCCCTACTCATGACATCTCAAAGAAGCCAATCATAATCACCTGCCTTCTGTGCAGCTTAGAGATGGAAGAAAAATAATATTTGAAATGTTCCTCCAACTTCCAGAATGACTGCAATCGGGGTTCCTGCAGAGGGCTGTCCTAACAATGGACACTGATACAGAGTTGCAGTCTGTGTGGAAAGAATCTCAAGCTGTACACATTATAGTTATTAAATGCTTTTATTATGTTAACTTTGTTGATTCCAAGCACCATGTGCATGCTATCTTTGGCCATCTGCCATTTTTGGAACATGCCCGGAAATGGCTCTGAAATTGTAGTGTCTGTGCATTTGATGAAAACGTCACAATGCAGCAAAACTATTCTGAATGCTTTATCTATCCAGAGAGCTGATAGCCATAAAAAAGATGTGCGTATATATATAAAACTTGTCCCCTTGATGGACTATGGTTATGGGGAGATATGTGATCTCAATGAAATCTCAAGATCCAAGATTCTCAGGAATATACCTGTGCTTGTTAATTTTAATGGAGAAAATAAATTGGGACGGCATCAGGTCTCGGGGTCTTGGAAATGACCACGTTAGTGCAGGAGGCTCTACTCAAAATTAAGTGACTGCAGGAAGAGGATCCATCAGTTCACCCCTGTCCTTGGAGACTCCTACTGCATTCCTTGGCTGTCATTCCTCTATGAGTAAGGGATCAAATGGGTTGACACTGAACGGGGATATCCCCATTCATTATCATTGCCTTTTTTCTTATAACCTGAGAGCACTTTTTTTTTCCCCCTCCTGGACATAAGTATATGCTTGGGGGTCAAGGAACGCACTCCTGGCCAAAGAAATGGAAACATCAAAACAGCAAGGAGATGAGGTCATATGTGAACAACATGGGACTTCAGGAATTAGATTCTTCTTTCCCCTTTAGCATTATAGTATTTTCATGCATCCCCCTCTGTCACCACCATAACACCAGTTGTTTCATGTACTGTATGTATTTTTAATGTTATTCGTCATTGTGGTGGTCATCTAGTACATATGGAGCCTTGCTCCTGCCTATAAGGCATCTTATAACATCATCTGAATCCTCCTCTTGTCTTGGCTTGTCATTCCTTGATGGCTTATGTCCTCAAGTGTATTAGAAGAGAACAGGAAGATAAATGTCCATGGTTCTCTGCCCTTAGGATACCAGGCTAAAGACCTCACAGAGGTAAGAAATTTCCTACTCAAAAGCTATCTAGAAAAGGAGTCAAAAGATACCTCTAAAGTCAGCCGAGTTCAGAAGAAGGAATAAATGCCTTGGGTCTACCCCTAATGGGCCAGAAGGGTAAAGGGCTGTGGGCCTCCCCTGAAGATTAAGAACCACCAGAAGATATTTCAAGCTGACAGATCTTTTCCCCATCAAAGAAAAAAACTTAAGTGCAGAGGAGATGAGGCTGGTGTGTATTGAGGGTACTCAGAAGGTTTCTGTAAGCTTTGAATTATGCACTTAAATTGATACACACTGCTGCAGGATGTTTTTGATAGTGTCTGTCTACACTACAAGAAAAGCATGAGCAAATAGTTATAATAATTAATTACACACATTTAGTACTCATGTAGTGCTTTTATCCATAGTGCATGGTTCTCTAGCATGGATAGGTGCCAGCATGTCATAACATAATTTTATTGCCAGTGTGGATGAAAAATCATGGTTCCAGAACCACATTAGGAAACAGGGTTTTTAGCTTTGATCTCAAGAGCATAAATGTTCTCAAGAGTATACTTAACTTACAACTGTAATATTAATACAAGGAGTCTCCAACCATTGCAACAATTTAAGAGTGAGGATTATGTTACAGAATATATACTGTACAGAGTAAATAGCTAATAAAAATGCTCAGAGCATCAATCCAGTGTTGTCTAGTCAGCTTTTCTTATTATAAACTTGAATGGTAGGTCTGAGTGTAAGAACTAAATAAAGGTACAGTACATGTAATTTCTTGTTGTCACTTCATTAGTACAAAAGAACAAGTTTATATTTAAGCTTTGCTGGATTCCTGGTCTAAATCAGATTGGTTCATTGATTGCCATTAATGCCTCAGGTTTGGTCTACACTTAAAAAGTTTTATAAAGATGCAATCATATTGGTATAAGGTACTGTATACCAGTATAGCTTCTTTGCTTCACCAAATCAGAATAAACTATTCTGGCATAAGCACTTTTATAAGGCATAATTACATCTACTGTATGGGGCTGGACTTGCCATTTTAACTATGCTGGCATGGTTAAAGTGGCAAAACGTTTAAGCGTAGACAAGGTCTCAGACTTTGGGCTAGTGTATACTACCAAGTTAGGTCAACTTAGCTACATCACTCAGGGCTACGAAAAATTTCATACCCTGTGCAAAGCAAAAAGCTGATGTAAGCCCTGGTGTAGACACTTCCTCCATTGACCTAGCTACTGCCTCTTGAAGAGGTGGATTTATTATAGTGACAGAAGAAGTGACAGAATAGCTACAGCTGTGCTGCTGTAGCATTTCTAGTGAAGACATACCTTCTACTTTGCAACTGTTGCAGTGTGAAAACATGAGACTGATGAAATATACATGCAAACAGTGTCTGGTGTAATTGTTCTGGTGGATAAACTTGAAAAGTAATCAATTTAAATATTTCCCAATTCATTTATTATCATCATCCCACAAAAAAAGCAGAGAAAGTGGCTGATTTAAATAAATATAAAAAATTACTTTTAAAGCCTAGGTCTGATAGATTGGGTCTCACTTTCTGAACAGACACTTGCAAGTAAAGCACAATACAGTACCCCTCCTCTAGAGTCTAGAACTATAGGTCCCAAAGGGGAGAATGGCTAGCAAAGCTGGTTTCCTAAAAATGTATATTAAAATTAAGAGCAAAATTCTACCTTTTATTGCACAAATGGGGGAGGGTTGTTAAAAGTGTGCAGGAAGCTTCTTCCCCACTGGCACACTGACACAGCAGCTGGAAATGACTTCAGCAGAGCATTCTTTTGACTAGCAAGCTGAAGGAGATTGAAGGAGCATCATGAAGGAGTAAAAAGAAAAGGAGTACTTGTGGCACCTTAGAGACTAACCAATTTATTTGAGCATAAGCTTTTGTGAGCTACATCCGATGAAGTAAGCTTATGCGCAAATAAATTGGTTAGTCTCTAAGGTGCCACAAGTACTCCTTTTCTTTTTGCGAATACAGACTAACACGGCTGTTACTCTGAAACCTGTCATGAAGGAGCAGTCTGCCACTTTGAAAGTCTTTAAGCTCCTAGGGCCTTGTCTATATGTTGCCATTGAGAGCAATGCAGAGGAGACTGTCCTTTTTAAAAGAACAATTAGAACTGCTATGAAGCGCATTGTTCAGGCTTCTGAGCCAAACTGCTCTGCCATTGCAGGATGGCTCAGGAACATTTCCCAGTTCTGATCTCCTGCCCCAATCCCACCATCCCCCTCACCCCTCAGTAAAGTAAATGTAGGGTTTTGCCATTATGCCACGGTTATCCTAAGTGACATTTTTTACTATTCAAAATTGAAAAATGTGTATGAAATTAGAAAGTCTCTTCACTGAGGCTTCACCAAATCAAATACATTTTCTACCAGTGTACCGAGTCTGCTGCCCTGTCACATTGTGTTCTATGAGAAGCTCTCAGCTGAAGGAGATCAACAATCTCTGGCCTGGTCTGTACTACAGAGCTAGGTCAACATAAGGCAGCTTATGTCAACCCAATTATGTCAGTGCCCGCGCTCCAGCCATGCTCCCACTGATGCAAGTGCCCGACTATACTGACACAATAACTCTACCTCCACAAGAAGTGTAGGGGGGCTATGTTGGTGTAGTGAGGGCGACACTGTGTCCATGTAGACACTATCTTACTTACATCAGCTGTTGGCTGTCATTCTTGTCCTTGAGCTATCACTACAGGGCAGGTGGGGGACTCCAGCTCTAGCAAGGCTGCCCCTTGGACTTCTGGCTCTCCGCCAGGCTCGGGCTCCCTGCTGCCCCTCAAGGTCCATGCTCCCTGCTCTGAGCCAGGCTGCCACCCAGGTTCCCAGCTGTATCCAGGTTCCTGGCTCCACACTGGGAGCACTACAGTTGTCCAGGCTCTGGGCATGAAGCTCCCCACCCAGAGCTCAAGGGGCAAGCTGGGCTTCCAGCAGGGAGCTGCATGTGGAGCTGAGAGCCCAGGCTCTCATTCTCCCCACACTGCTCCTCTTAAGTCAGTGTAAGCACTCCTGGTGAGGAAGTGCACCACCAAGAGGAGAGCAGTGTAGACACAGAGTGCAGTAATTACTGAGGTGATCGTACGTTGAACTACTGACTTAAGTCTGAAGTGTAGACATACCCTCTATGTGCATATGTTGTCTCTATTCACCCAGGTTTTCTTTCTTTCCCCAAATTGTCTTTTCTTCATCCGTCCCTTAATTTCATGTTACCTTTGATCACCTGAAGCTTTGTTTTGTGTAACACTCCCCCTGCTGTTCTGTTTTATTGCGTCTGAGACTGTACTACAAACAGATGAAATTGGCCTCATTTCCAGTTATCTACCATGCATTTTTGAGACAAGGTTACAAGTGAAAATGCCTGGAGGGGCAGGAGAATGGGATTACTACTGAAAATGATTTTTAAATTTAATTTATTCATCTATACATTTGCTGTTTTGTACATTCAATTATAGCATCAAATACTATTTAGATTTAAATTTTAAAATTAAATGTTTATTTTTTTCAGAAGCCATTATATTGTTTTGGAAATTGATAATGTAGCAAGAATGGCAAATGTATACTCTGAAAAAACACAGATTTATTACTATAAGATATCTGAAATGGACAAAAACTTTCCCTTGGAAAGAGCAAACTCCACTGTAGGCCACCCTCCTCAACAGCAGTAATTTTGCCTGTCCGGGAGTTTACTGCAACTATCTACACAAGTGAAATATGGCATCCTACCCATTTGTTCCCCTGACATTACTTTAATACATGAAACAGCCACACAAAATGGTTCTAAAAGCGTAACGCTGCCTATGCCACCGTTTGGAGTAGATGTGCTTCAAGCAGAGCTAACCATCATGTGGCCTTCCATTGTGCCACTCTCCACCAATGGAGTATTGTAACAGTTTCTCCAACTTGTTCATGGGTCTGTCATTTTAGCACCCACTCTCATAAACTCTCTCATGGGAGCTTAATTTTAAGCAAGAGTTGTCCCACTGATTTCAATGAATTAAAGTCTAATGGGACTATTCACAGGCAGAAAGTTAAGCAGAGGCTTTCAGTACTTTGTTGTAATGGGGCTTTAATTCATACATTTATATTATACATGCTGAGGAAGTTTGTTAATTCGTTTAAATAAATACTTTGCACTTCCACAGCACCTTTTACTCAAAGACTTGAAAAGGTTTTACTAATTGTAATTATTGTGGCTGTTCAGTACACCAAACCCCAAGGGTGCCATTAGCATACCAAGTGTACCACATCTCAGAGTACTCCTGAGGGCATTCTGTGCCAAAAATTAAAAATGTTGCATCAAAAAATTTAAAAATTCTGCAATATTTTACAAGTTTTGTCAATAAATAAATGCGGAGGCTCCAGCATGCCAGTGGGAAGCACAGGGCACTGGCAGCACAAAGATGAGAGATCACCCTGCAGCCTCTCCACCCCTAGGACACAGACTCAGTGGTGAGGCTGCACCTAACCCTGACACCGCACAAGGCCTGGGCCTTCCCCAGAAACACCCTGGGGCCCTGCCCCTCTGCACCAGGTGTGGGGCAGTCAAGATCAACCAGACAGATCCAAGTGTAGGGGGAGAGGATTCTGTGTGCAACAATCTGGGTGCAGGCAACTCAGTGGGGGGGTCTAGGTGTGGGGGGATCTGGATGCCCAGAGGCTCATTGGGGGTGAGGTTCCGGGTGCAGGGGCAATAGGACTCTGCAGGGGCTTCCAGGTGAAAGTGGTTGGGGTTCAGTGGAAGGGTCTGGGTGCAAGTGTCTCAACAGGGGGTCTGGGCGTAGCTAGTTGGTGGTCAGTGGCATCGGGGTCTGTATGTAGGGGCTCAGGGTGGTGGGGCTCATCAGGGTGCGGGTTTGAATGCAGGGAGCTCAATGGGGGATGGTCTGGGTACAGGGGTGAGGGTCTGGGTGCAGGGGGCTCCCAATGCAGAGGTTGAGGTTCAATGGGGTGGGGTTTGGGTATGGAGGACTAGGTGGGTACTGGGTATGGCTTGGCAGGGGGTGTCTGGGTATGGGAGGTTGGGCTGCATGGGAGTCGGGCAGATGGGGGAGCAGCTCTCCATACAGTAACCCTTCCCCCACAGCTGAGGAGCAATGGGGGCAGGAAGGAGGGGAGGATCCCCAGTTTCCTGCAGCTTGGGGAGGTTTCTGGGGGTGGGTCTGACACAGCCCCAGCCACTTGTTGCAGGGGAACAGGAAGTCCCATCCTCTCCTGCCTCCAGCCCAGCGAGGACTAGCAGCTGATCCCAGCTCAGGGTAGGAGCCACTGGCTAGAGTGTCTCCAGCCCTGTGATGATTTACCTCTCTGACAGCTGCTCCGGGTGCCTGAAACAATGTACCTGCGCAGCTAGGGAGTGGTGAGTGACTGCGCTTGCAGCTTCCCTCTGTTTCCCTGTCAGAAAGTCATTTTTCTGCACGGAAGCAAAAAAATCTGCATGAGACATGAATTGTACGCACAAGCAATGGCACACAATTCCCCCATGAGTATTCAGAGGCAACTACTGTAGGTCCTTCAGCAGCTAGGCCTTATAGGCATTATCCCGTGTGTCTCACTGACCACTCACACACGAGTGAGCAAAGGGTATTTTACTAGGGCTGGCAGGAAAAGGAAAGTCTGCAAATATCCTGGGCGTTTAGCAGTTTAAACAGTTAAGACTTCAAAAGGAGTAACAGCAATTCCTGTCTGAGGCCCAGAGGCCAGTCCAATCCAGGGTCAGGGCTCTTCAGACCCCAGGGTGCCCTCTCCACTCCAGTTTCTAATCAAGCAAATGGAAGCCTGCAGGGCTCCAGGCCGGAGCAAGGGCATGTCTACACAGCCGATGTTACGGCAGCACTTTTAAGGTGGCTGTGTAGTTGCGGCACCATCTCCCCGCAAAAGAACTACCCCCATGAGGGGAGCAACTCCCAGCACTGGTGCACTATCTACTCTGCCACTTTACAGCGCTGAAACTTGCAGCGCTCAGGGGGGTGCTTTTTCACACCCGAGTGAGAAAGCTGCAGCGCTGTCAAGTGGCAGTGTAGACAAGGCCTTCGTCTCTCCATTCGGGCCCCCTGCGCTGGCTCCCGCCCAGCTGCTGCTGCCAAAGAAGTCCCACGCAGACCTGCAGCCGGCCGCGACGTCTGACAGTCTCAGCCGCTTCCACATGGGGCTTCTCGCCAGCTCCGCGGCAGCTCCCGCTCCCAGGAGTCCCCCGCAGTGGATCCCGGCCACCTCCCTGCGCTGTGGGCCCCTGCTCCGCAGAACGAGCCCGAACATTACGGGACCCCCGCTGGGAAGTGTCACCGCCCCCCGGGAGAGCTCGGGGCGGGCGGGAGCGAGCGGCGGCGGCGGCGGCACAGGCTCACGGCTTCGCGCCCCTTCAGCGGGCCAGGCTGCGCCTCAGCCCTCTCCCGCCCGCGGGGCCCCGCCGCTCCCCCGGGCTAGCAAAAGCAGCGACTCCTCTGGGGCACCGCCCACCCCATGAGACCCCCAACAGCCAGGAGCCCTGCCGCGGCTGCAGCCAGACAAGCCCCACCCCCTTCCCTGCTCATGCGCGTTTCCAGCCAGCCTCCGCCCCGCGAGGCCCACTGTTCCCGCGCATGCGCTCTGTAGCTCTCCCATCCCGCCGAGGGTCTCTCACGGCACTTCCGGAGGAGGGCCGAGCTGGAGCGGCGAGGGTCACGTGTTGTCGCTCGCCCCGCCCCCGAGGTGGAGACTGGAGGGGACGATGTTGCTGCAGCTGGAGAAGCTCCCGGCTGACCAGGTCCTGAAGGTGAGACCCGCCCCCGCAGCCGGTGCGCTGCCCCCGCCCCCACCCCCGGCGGAGCGGGCTGGGCTCTGTGGCCCTGGCCGCCCGCAGCCCCTCCCCGCAGGGGCTCCCAGCCCCCAGGCGGCGCCCGGTGCGGGCCGGCGCAGTACCGCGCCCCGCCGGGCGGGCTGCTTGTGGGCAGCGAGCGGCCCCGGCCGTGACCGGGCGCCCGCCTGGCTACCCCGGCTGCGGCTCGGGGCCGGGCGCCCTGGAGCGCGTCACTGCCCCATGCTGCACGTGAGCTGTCGGCGCCGCAGCCCGCCCGGGGCCAGGGCCCGTCATCTCCCGGCTAGTCCCAGGTCACGGGGTGTCTCGTCCTTGCTAATAACGGGACCCCCCCCCCCCGAGCTTTGCTGTACGTAAGCACAGAACAAGCGCCCGGAATTCCTCACCGTGTGTGGGTGACCGGAGCCGCCCTGCCCTCCTCGGGGACACACAGACCAGCTCCCCCTGGTGTGTGGCGGGTGCTTGTCAGTAACATCTAGGGTGCGCGCTCCTGCGTGTGACCCCTGGGCCACTACAGCTGTGCACGTCCGGCTTGGGGTCCCCGCTCCCCCGCCCTCAGCATTCACACCGTACGCATGGGGAAGCCATCCCAGCACACCTGGTGGTTCTGGGATTTATTGACTAAACTTCTGTGGTCAATATTTTAAGTAACTTAGGCATAGATACTTGCTGTCTATGAAGGGAAGAATGTTCAGGACAACGACTCCTTCCCATCCCTGCTGGGAGGCTTCCTTCCTCCCCGCCCCCCATCTGCTTTCCTCCCAAAAATAGAATAAACCATCAATGACAACCATCCTGTGGAGTTTTAGTGGACATGTTTCTGTATGGATCAGGATTCCCTCTGCTCACTAAACTTGAAGGGATAATTGGGTCTTAACTTCTTGGAAGTAATGAGATAAATACTTTTAAGTGTCAGGAGAAGGGTATCGGTTACATTTGTCTTTAAATGTAATTTTAAAGGCTGCATTAATCCATCAAATCCTAATAAAATGAGCTGGAGAAATCTTTCTCCTGTTGTTCCCTTCTCTCCAGTCAGCTCCTATTAGCTTATCATTAGGGCTGTCAAGCAATTAAAAAAATGAATCGCAATTAATTGTGTGATTAAAAAAAATAATTGTGATTATATAAATATTTTTGGATATTTTCCACATTTTCAAATATATTGGTTTCAGTTACAACGCAGAATATAAAGTGTACTGTGCTCACTTTATATTTATTTTTTATTATAAATATTTGCATTGTAAAAATAAAATAGTATTTTTCAATTCACTTAATACAAGTACTGTAGTGCAATCTCTTTATCATGCAAGTTCAACTTACAAATGTAGAATTATGTAAAAAAAATTTCATTCAAAAATAAAACTATGTAAAGTGAGCCTACAAGCCCACTTCTTGTTCAGCCAATTGTTCAGACAAACAAGTTTGTTTACATTAGCAGGAGATAATGCTGCCTGCTTCTTGTTTACAGTGTCACCTGAAAGTGAGAAAAGGTGTTTGCATGGTACTGTTGTAGCCGTGTTTTAAGGTATTTACATGCCAGATGGACTAAAGATTTATATGTCCCTTCATACTTCAACCACCATTCCATGGGACATGCGTCCATGCTGATGATGGATTCTGCTCGATAACGATCCAAATCAGTGCAGACCAATGCATGTTCATTTTTATCATCTGAGTCAGATGTCACCAGTGGAAGGTTGATTTTATTTTTTGGTGGTTCGGGTTCTGTAGTTTCTGCATCGGAGTGTTGTTCTTTCAAGACTTCTGAAAGCATGCTCCACACCTCGTCCCTCTCAGATTTTGGAAGGCATTTCTGATTCTTAAACCTTGGCTTGAGTGCTGTAGCTATTTTTAGAAATCTCACATTGGTACCTTCTTTGTGTTTTGTGAAATCTGCAGTGAAAGTTTTCTTAAAACGAACAACATGTGCTGGGTCATCATCCGAGACTACTGTAATATGAAATATATGGCAGAATGCAGGTAAAACACAGAGAAAGAGACATACAATTCTTCCCCAAGGAGTTCAGTCACAAATTTAATTAATGCATGATTTTTTTAACGAGCATCATCAGCATGGAAGCATGTCCTTTGGAATGGTGGTTAAAGCATGAAGGGACATATGAATGTTTAGCATATCTAACATGTAAATGCCTTGCAGTGCTGGCTACAAAAGTGCCATGCAAACGCCTGTTCTCATTTTCATGTGACATTGTAAATAAGAAGAGGGCAACATTATCTCCTGTAAATGTAAACAAACTTGTTTGTCTTAGCGACTGGCTGAATAAGAAGCAGGACTGAGTGGACTTGTAGGCTCTAAAGTTTTACATTGTTTGGTTTTTGAGTGCAGTTCTGTAAGAAAAAAATTGACATTTGTAAGTTGTGCTTTTACGATAAAGAGATTGCACTACGGTACTTGTTGGAGGTGAATTGAAAAATAATATTTCTTTTATCATTTTTACAATGCAAATATTTGTGATAAAAATAATATAAAGTGAGCACTGTACACTTTGTATTCTGTGTTGTAATTGAAATCAATATATTTGAAAATGTAGAAAAACATCCAAAATATTTACTACATTTCAATTGATATTCTTTTGTTTAACAGTGCGATTAAAACTGCAATTAATTTTTTTGAGTTAATCGTGAGAGTTAACTGCGATTAATCGACAGCCCTACTTATCATGTATCTAATAGTTTTCTACCAGTACAAATAAAAACATTTGAGATATTCTTTAGTCATCCTCACAACTGTCAGTGTTTAATTTGTTTTGGGCTATGACTTTCCTCGCTGACAATAAGCCAGAATCCTCTGCTGCTGTCACAACAGCTCTGAGGATGGTTGATTTTTTTTTTTTTTTGTAAATGAAGTACTAGTCAGTCCTTTCCAGCCACAAAGAAAGTAGTTGCTGCACTGGGCCTTGAGGACAGAGAAACTAGGGGAGCATTTCTGGATGCAAGCGGCTGGTGATTTGGGGAATGGGGAATTAGAGTAGCAGTGGATACTCACTTATTAACATCTGGTATTTGTGTTGCACATTTAATTTTGAAGATTCCAAAGTTCTTCAGAAAGATCATTGTACCTCACTCACGTGACACTCAGTTATAGTTTAATAGCACATACCAATACTGCATAACAGAAGACGGGGGGGGAAAAAACTATCCCAATGAAGAGGCATGATGTAGTTACCCTGTGTGGAACCTGGTCAAAGCAAAGGAATTAAACATATCTCCTCTAGTGAAAAGTGTTGTGTGATGTAGTCAGGATTTCTTTATTTTTAATTTTTTTTAACAGCTCTTCCAGAATATGCTACCTCTAGCTGCACATTATCCCTTTACACAATACCAGGGTGGCATTCCTTCAGCATCCAGCCTCTGAGGCAAAAGTGACACCTGAATTGTCTGCTGAACTTTGCTTCTTGTGTAGGGTAATAATGGAGCCACTATAAAGCCTTAGGGTTTTCTTTCCCCCCCCAGTTCCTTCACCAAGTAGTTGATGGCATATGTGGCCGTGCATATTGTCGATATCAGGATTATGGGAGTGTTTGGAATTTGACAGAATGGATGGCGGTATTAGAAGAAACAACAACATACTTCAAAACTACAGTTGGCAAAAATCTGTCAGATGAAGAGGTGAGACTATCATCAATTAGATTTGACTTTCTTCCATCAAGCCTAGTACTATTGTTATTCTATCCTGAAATATTTATATATTTTAAGTGGGGTTCATATGTTAAATATAGGACTTGGATAGTAATAAAATAGACCAAATCTTGATCACCTTAAGCAGCACCCTGTCTGCCCCCTCTGATTCCCCCTTTATTTCAGGGATTCTGTGCAGCTCCCCCCATTTTCTCTCTGTTCCAGGTTCTGTGTGACCTCTATTTCCTTCCTACCCTACCAGGGTCCTCCATTCTCCCCACATACCAGCAGTTCTATGTGCACCCCATTCTCACTTCCCCTCCGTAGCAGGGACTTTCTTCACAATCCCTTCTCCCATGCCAGATTTCCCCACCCATCCACTGTCCCTGTCTGTGGTTCTGTATGCCCCATTCCAAGTTCCCCCATTATTCCCTCTACGTGGCAGGGACTCTGTGTGTGACCTCAATCTCAGGTCTCTAATATGCCTTTCAGGGTTCTGTGGGGTCCATTCCTCCTCCTCCCATGCCATGGGCTATGTGTGCTTCCCCATTCCTGCCTTCTTCCCACATGCTAGAAGTTTGGTGTTCTTCCCCCGCAATAGGATCTACAGTCCTCTTCTCCCCGCCAAGGGTCTTTGCATATTCCTTTTCCCTGGCCAGGGCTATGTGTGCCCCCCTTCTTCCATTCTGGGGCCACCCATTCTTCCCACTCATGGTAGGGGCTGTGTGTGCCCTCATACCAGGGATTCTGTGTCCCCTTCCCCCCCATACCCCTATAGCAGGGACTCCTATAGCAGGGACTCTGCAAACTCTCCTCCCCTTCCACCCATGCCAGGGGCTCTGGCTGCTCCCCCTGCATTCCCACCTTCCTCTACCATCCTAGTGGCTCTGTCTGCTCCCTCCCCCCCAACGAGGTTTCCCCAATTTCCTTCCTCCCTCTTCCAGGGTTTCTGTGTGATCCATTCCCCCCTCCCTTCATGCCTGGGCTGTATACATGTCCCCATTTCCTCTCTTCCCTCATTCTCTATCCGGGAGATAAGTCATTCAGGATGTCAGCAAGTTATTCTATTGGGAGGATGAGCAGAGATGAGATGTGGTATTGATATTGTGGAAGATCCAGTGTGTCTAATTTTAAGGAAAACTTGTAGGTGCTCCTAAATACAGTTAGGAATGTATTTATTTCATTTTATGGATAGCAGGGAGGAAGCAGCCAGAATGCTAGCTCCAGAGTGTATGTGGGCAGCTGAGTGACAGATAAACAGTCAATACCAGTGTGTCCTTTCAAACTAGCTCTGGGAGAGTTACCTTTTATTTTATTTTTTAAAGGGCGCCTCAGCGGATTCTAATTGGAACTTTTCTTTTAAGAAAGGAATCTAAACAGGTTAACAGTATACCTTTGAGAGACCGTTCTCCAGTCAATGTTTATACATGAGTGATATTGTATTTAATTTACAGTTATGGAGATAAACTTAATGGAGTCATGTTTGCTTATGCACCATAGGAAACACACATCGGGGAAATCAGTGGGAAAGGGGCATTGAAAGGGAAGCTTCCTTGAATTTTTCAAGCCTCAACTGTATTCAGCTGAATCGTTGTTAACAACAGTGAGCAAACATTTCACAAATTTCCCTAGCATATAAACAAGGTTTTACAGTGAAATTTTTATTCACTATATCTGAGGGTGCTTTGGTGGTTGCTTATCTCCACTGTCTGCCATTGTGACCTGTTGGGAGAGGCAAGGGCATAAACTGAATAACTCCAGGTAGCAGTTGTCGTTTTGGCTTCTTATCCAGTACAGCTATATTCTATTGTAAATCTAACCTTTTCTGTTTCATAATTAAAACTCTCTTTTTACTGATGTTTTCAGGCTGTTCAGCAGTTGAATGAATTGAGCTCAAGCCATCAAGAAGCAATCGCAAAATGCTTGAAAGGCAGAAAGGAAGAAATCAGGCATGCACTGGTGGAAAGCATAAGTGCAATCTCCTCTGCCCAGCTACAGGATTTTGACTGGCAGTTAAAGGTGAGCGTGTATCTGTGTCTCTTATTGTCCAGAGCCTAGAAGGCTACAGACACAGCCTCTGATAGGCTGCCTGATTCAGAAGTAAGGTTAGACTTGTATGGATACCAGAAACCCAGAGCAGAAGAATTGCTGGGAAGGCATACAGCTCATGAAAATAAGCTCCCCTTTGCTGTGCTGCATTATTGCCATCTCTTGGATGTTTTTTTGAGATTTTTTGATTCTCCTCACACATTTGATTTACTTCTCTCCATCACAATTTGAGCCCTGACTTGGAAACTTGACTGAATAGAAGAAGAAAACCTGTACTTAGAATAAAATAAAAAAGTAAAGCTACATGAATACTAGATGGAATTCCCTGACTCGTGAAAAAAACAACCCTCTAGATCATAACTAAATGTATGTATGTTTAAGGGATAGATTGAAATCAGTTGTATTTAGTTTTATTTTACTAATGAGAACAGTGCTGCCCAAAGTTGGAAGAAAATCTGCCTATAGTAGAAGTCCTCTTTTGCATAAACATTTTAATCTGCCAGAAGTGCATTATAGAAATAATCCTGATAATATTGCTTATGTTTATCTGTCCTTGTTAGTTGTTAAATAACAGACTAGCTTTTTGTCCTAACAAGCACTGTAGATATTTTTTGCTGAAAAATGATTTTGAACTCCAAGTCAGTTTCTGACTGGACCAGATTTTGCAGGAGCTGATAGCATAACATCATGTTGTGCTTCAGATGAGCTGCTTGCTAAGTATTGATCTGTCTCACTGACTGAATTTACTGTTGGCAAAATTATAAACCAGACCTATAAAAACATCCAGTTGCTGCCTGCAGTTTCTTGTTACTTTCTCCTATTGAGGGTTTTTTTTTAAATTTCTGGCTAAGAATTAATTCTGAATTAATATAACATCTGAACTAATTTACAGCTGTCTATTTCTTCCTCTGTGGCTCACATTTCGCTTTATCCTTTATTCCCATTAGTCACCTGTGCAATTTATTAAAATCAGAAACTCTCCTTTGGGGAAATGCTGCTGTAATAGTTATATAGGACCAGCTGCCTTCCCATAATTGTACAGGACCAAAATCAAGTCACAGGCTCTCTGTATCTGGTATATGATGATACTGCCGAGTGACTGGAAAAATGTATTCAGTGTATGCTAGCCAATGTGAAGAATACCTGCACCGCTTCACACCCCTGCAATTTAAAGGAATAGAGTTGTGTACTGTATTTAGTTGCAAAATTGTCAATAAACTTTCTATTACATTTTTAAAAAAATAACTTTTACTGAGGCTGATTTAAATAGTAGAAAAACATTGACATGCCATTTGACCAATTTTATCAGTATTTGAAAAATTGTATATTTGTTAAATAGTATTTGATCAGCTGCAGAGTTGGCTGGAAAGTGCAAAAAACCACTTAAGAATGTAAGAATGGCTATACTGAGTCAGACCAGAGGTCCATCTAGCCCAGTATCTTGTCTTCTGACAGTGGCCAGTGCCAGGTGCTTCAGAGGGTGTGAACAGAACAGGTAATCGTTGAGTGATCCAACCCCTGTTGTCCAGTCCCAGCTTCTGGCAAACAGAGGCTAGGGACTCTTCAGAGCATAGTTTTGCATCCCTGCCCATCCTGGCTAATAGCCATTGATGGACTTATCCTCCATGAACTTATCTAGTTCTTTTTTTAACCGTTATAGTCCTGGCCTTCACAATATTCTCTGGCAAAGAGTTCCACAGATTAACTGTGTTATGTGATGAAATACTTCCTTTTGTTTGTTTTAAACCTGCTGCCTGTTACAGTAAAAGCTTTTGTTATTTGGCATGTTGGGAAAATGGCATGTTGGGAAAATGGGGGGGTGCTCGTAAGTAAAAAAATTCTGGTTAACTAACAGGTATACTAACCAATGGACGGAGGCAGTTTGGATGCGGGAGGAGGCTCAGGGCTGGGGGTTTTGGTGGGGTTGGGGTGCAGGCTCTGGGAGGGAGTTTGGGTGCGGGAGGGGTCTCGGGGCAGGGGTTGGGGTGCGGGGTAAGTTTCACGGTGCCAGATCCAGGCGGTGCTTATCTTGGGCATTTCCCCGCAAGCAGCAACATGTCTCTGCTGCTCCTAGGCAGAAGCGTGGCCAGTGGCGCTACACGCTGCCTCCACACGCAGGCACTGCTGCCTCAGCTCCTATTGGCCGCAGTTCCCGGCCAATGGGAGCTGCGGAGCCAGCACTCAGGGCGGAGCAGAGGGATAACATAGAGCCCCCGTGGCTGTTCCTCCGCCTAGGAGCAACAGGGACATGTCACCTCTTCTGAGGAGCCAGGAAGGGAGCCTGCCAGCCCCGCGCAAACTGGACTTTTAATGGATATCACAAATGCCAGTTTCTAGAACTTTCTGGGTGGTAAAGTGCCGGATAACACAGTTTTTACTGTAATTTCATTTCGAGTTCTTGTGTCATGAGATGGAGTAAATAACAGTTCCTTATTTACTTTCTCCACATCAGTCGTGATTTTATAGACCTTTATCATATCCCCCATTCTTTTCTGATACTTTTACTCTGGTACTTACCCAATTACTCTGGTACTTGTTGAATAAGTTGTAAATACTGTTCAGTCAGCCCTACTGTCATCTCTTTTACCTTTTTATCCTTTCATGGCTTGCTTTCTCGGCATATTTGCCCTTTTTATCTAATCCTGGCCCTTGTTGGATGCATATTTCAATTCCATTCCATTGTAGAACTTGCATGCTGGATTATATGAAAAACTAAATAAGCAAGAAGCTTTACAGTGTCACTGTTTAAGTGTCGGCAGGCCCAAAATGTAATCTGCTTTAAAATCTGATTGCAAAATTCATGCAACCCAAGTTTTGAGGAATGATTTCAAAACCCATGATTCAGTACTGCTACCTATAACAAAAAATGCCGTTATCCTGTCATCTTTGAACAATTTTGCATTAACAAACTATTGTGCAATGGAGGGGAAAACAGTTGTAGCTAAAGAAACAGAATGAAAGTTTCAGGCTTCAAAGAGGATGGGTATAATTAACAAGAAGAAAAATACTTAACATTAATCCTGACAGTGATGTTTCAAGATAAAGTGTAGATGTGGTGGCATGGTGGACATATAACATTTAATGTCTCTACTTTAAATGACTTTTAATTCATCATATACAGCTTGCTCTCTCCAGTGATAAGATCTCCATGTTGCAAATGCCACTTCTCAATCTTGATCTGGATGTGAAAGAAAATGGTGAAATTAAGCCAGTCTCTGTAGAAATGAATAAGGAAGAACTGCAGAACCTAATAAATGCTCTGGAAGCAGCTAATAAGGTATTTGTTACTGGCTTTTTATTACATCCTTTCTTAATTAGGTCCTAAGTACTACAATCATTTTTACTTTACAGTATTCCTGTTCTTATAGCACCTTATAGGAAGTGACTTGGTAGTGGAACATACTTCTGTGGAGTTTATTATTGTATTTAAGTCTGTTTATGTTTATCTTTAGCAGTCTTAATTTATCTCTTCCACAGTTTTATAAAAAATATCTCTTCCTCTAATGAACAGTTAAAATATTATTTTGTCATTAACACTAGTTGATTTTTATCAAACTTTCTTCCTCTGCTGCTCTACCCCCGGTTGGAGTTCTTTGGCATGCCCCTCTTATATTGTTTTGTTTCATAGTGTTTGGTTACCATGGTTAGCCTGTCTGGTTCTGTATAGCAAGACTGAGCTCTGGGTATTGCTACCTAACAACAAAATGTTCTTGATGCTGTACACTAGAACAAGTTCCATTTCAAAGGTTCCCATTCCTTCTACAGAGGCAGGAATGCAGCAAGCACAATAGACAACTAAGATCAGGATCAAAATGCCTTGAAAGTTATAGGGAGCAGAAGAGAATATGAAAAGAACAGCATTTTAGCTAAGAGCCACATACAGAATGATTTGAAGACAGAATTTCCTCCTGAACCCCACAAAGCATCAGTAGCTGGAAATGGACTCTTTGACACATTATATGGGTTTATCTAGATCAAGCAATCCTTTATTTCCTGTGGGCTAATAGAACAGATAGAAAGGGAATTGTACACTGAGAATGCAAGTATATCTGACATTGAAAAATTTTATTTTAATGGAAACTAAATTCCCTGGAATAGTTCCAAATTGGACAATGGAAAGAGCAGAAAATATGCAGAAGAAAGTAACTTAAACATGTTTGGAGTGGTGTGGTGATAGGGAAGGACGCAGTATTGTCTGACTTGTATATTTGTTGATGGTAATCACATGAATTGGAGGCATCCTCAACCAAATTGCAGCATTTATTCAAGGCACTTTATAAGGTACAGTGGTTTGTTAGCACTGTTGATGAATGACATACGTGCTTTAAATATCTGTTGATTTACTGATAATGACAGGTTTCAGAGTGGTAGCCATGTTAGTCTGTATCAGCAAAAAGAATGAGGAGTACTTGTGGCACCTTAGAGACTAACAAATATATTTGTGCATAAGCTTTCGTGGGCTAATACCCACTTCATTGGATGCATGCAGTGGAAAATACAGTTGGAAGAGGTATGCACGCACACACACAGAACATGAAAAAATGGGTGTTGCCATACACACTATAACGAGCGTGATCAATTCAGGTGAGCTATTATCAGCATGAGAAAAAATCCTTTTGTATTGATAATCAGGATGGCCCATTTCCAACAGTTGACAAGGTCAGAGTAACGGGGTGGGAGAGGGAGGGGAGGAATAAACATGGGGAAGTAGTTTTACTTTGTGTAATGACCCATCCACTGCCGGTCTTTATTCAAGCCTAATTTAATAGTGTCTAGTTTGCAAATTAATTCCTGGGAGTAGAATAATGACAGTTTACAAGCTTCTGTCTCCCAGTAGAATGAGTGGAGAAATGATGGAATAAAGTAATTGTCCAGTTAGAAGTTGGCTGTTTATCTCTTAGGTCAAGTTTTTTTTTTTTTTTAAACTTAGCTGACAAACTAATCGCTGTTATCTATCCATAATATCTTAGTGTCGTGGCTGCAATATGCAGGCCAACACTTCTAATGCTTCTTCAAGAGTGCTTGGCAACTGGGAAATCCTGGCTTGTAATTCTTAGTGCTTTTAATAACAAATGCTAAATGAGGAAGAAGTATGACAGTAATAGTGCTGTTTTTTAAAAAAAAAATGGTCATACATAGTTCAAAGTAGTACGAGCACATCAGTGTAGTAGGGCCAGGACTGGGCCACCAGGCAACCTGACAGCTACTCATTGGGCTGGTCATCTTCATCCCAGGTGCAGCAGACATTTCCATATATGCCCTGCCGTGGCCAAAAGCCTTCTCTTGCTTTTAGGGGTAGCTCTGTGGCTACCTACAGGAACTGCTCCTTCTTGGCAGAGCGTTCTCCTAGGCAGTTGGCAACAGTTCCTGTTTGGGCCTTCTCAGAGCTGATCACAGGAACACTTTGAGGCCTCTGGGTACCCCTTAATTTCCTGCAAATGAAGCCAAAGGAGCAGTTGCTCATCAAGATTCTGGGCTACCCAGCCAGGGCTCCGTTAGCCCAGGCTTCAGCAGACTCCAGCTTGCTCTGCGCTCTCCTCATTATTGCAGGGGAAAGTAAGGTAAAGTTTTCTCATGCTTGATTATATGTATTGAGAGGAGGGACTCATTCTGTGAATGGTGTCCCATGTCTGCCGTGTGAAGCAGAAACCTGCAGGTATATTTGCAAAGACTGTTTGTAAGGTATTGTCCAGGCTTCTTGAGCCTGTGACTCTGGCCCTGATTGTAGCTGAATCTCTTTCTTCTTTCAATTTCTTTCTGAAGGTTGTTTTGCAGCTGAAATGACGAGATTCTGACTGTCAGTGACATCTGTTGGTGATGGTTCCACAAGAGACTGCAAAGAGAATGGAGATATACTCTATAAAGTGGGAGAGTAATGATGCTATTAAAGTACTGAGTTAAGTAAGCAACACTGATGTGGACCAGAAGATTTATTACAAACTTGGTGGAAAAAGAGACCCTGCAGTCCACTAGACCCGAAACACAATTGCCTTGTAGAAAATGTTGAAAGTTGTATAGGTCTACGAAAGACTACAGTAGCATTTATGAAAAATTTGAGTTCCGTGTTTGACTTTGGAGAAGAGATTTTGCAGATGTACATAAGCTTTTTTTGTTCAGAATAAGACATCTTGCCTCCAAAGTAACTTATTACATAACAGTGTAATATGAGTTGCTTTCCTGGGAAGGTTAAGCACAGCCGTGTCCTGGAACATAAATATTTGATACTTGTGAATAGCAGAGTAATAAACAGTTGATGCTTTACATGGATAATGGCTTTTGAAAATTTAAAAATCTTTAAACATTCAGAACCTGCCGACCTGTGTCTTGTGAGTTTCACATAATTGTCTTGAATCTGCTCTGAAAACTGGACCAGTGTCAAAGTTCTGAATAAGAAACACATGGCTTTCAACTGACACGTGTGACTCAAAAAAATATATATATATATATAATCAAGTGATGGCTTTGCAGAACAGTAGGTCAGCTATTTCCGAAGTGTGTCTAAGAGTGTATATGCTATACACAGGCTGTCAGAATAGTGCTCCCAGCCCAATATAGCCATTTTTCTGCAGGGAGGGTGTTACACACCTGCAGAGGTTGGGGGTAGGATTTAGACTACATGCAGAATTTCTGCAGAGAATTTATTGACACCAGAAATCTGTCTGATTCAAATTATTACGTGCTTGTCTACTATCGAAACGCATTTAGTTGTATTTAAATAGAATAAAAAACATACTTATGCATTCATTTTACTTGCAGTGAACTGTAGTAAGCCATGTTATCTGCCTTTAACAAATAAATTCTTGTGACTCTCTTTCAGCAGGAGGATGCGGAAGTGATGTAAAGGGCAGGATCCTGCTCTCATACCCAGATAATAGTGATTTGTGAGGTACAAGACCCAAGACTATCATTAATTTCAGTGGTGAGGTTCCCATTGACTTGTGTGGGAGCAAGACCTGAGTTCAGATTTACATCTCCAAGAGAAAACAGCCAGCCACTACAACATTCTGTAGGCCAGATCCTCACCTGGCATAAATCGATTGTAGCTCCATTGTTAGAGTTTAATGGAGCTTTGCCAACTTGCATTGCTTAAGAAGCTGGCCCTCTAAGGAAACATTAGCCCTGGCATCATAAAATATAGGTGTCTTTTAAGTCAGCAATATGAAGGAATTCACTTTACGTTACCTTAATTACTGAAATGCAAATTCATATTCATTATTTTCTGTTTTTCTGCCTTAAATAGGATTTTAATTTTCTCTTTCTGCAGTGAATAGTATTTGTAATTGAATGTGTAAATACTTTGTGTTTTGCGTATGGCAAGCTAATGAAAAAGTGATGAACCACCAGTATTTAATATTATATTCAGAGTACTACATAACAAAATTTCAGAAATGATAATTGCAAATGAACTCTTATTTTACTGTTTAATTGTAATGGGATCTCCGGTAGGAGTGAACTAGAGAAAAACAACCTTCATATATCACATAGAATAGTTACATATAACTTCAAGCAATTTGTTTTAGATGCAGAGAGATGCACTGGATTTTTCTGATTGAAATATAGCAATTTTGTTGCTTGCTCAAAGATATTCAGGCTATTGTTGCTTTTTTAGCCTTGTTTTTGTCTTTCTATTGTTGAAATGAGTGAATAGGGTTGCTTATCAGGTTAACACAATCCATTATTGATTTGTGAATATAAATTCTATTGGTTTAGGCTAGCATGGAAGTAACCCTCAGGGCTGCCACCTTTTGATCACTAGCGTGCAGAATTGACTCCCCAAGATTGCTGGGAAGTTATGAAAGAAATATTCAGGATAGTATTTCCCATGTAGAGTACCCGTCATGGGGTAAAATCCTTTTAAACCCTGAAGTCCTCCATGTCTGTACTGTATACTGGACGAGTAGTACTGTATATTATTTGTACTACTTAGGAGCCCTAGTCATGGACCAGCATCCAGCTGAATATGTGTATAGTAAAGGGACCAAGGAAGGGGTATTGACTGGTTAACAAGGGAGGAGAGAACCCCAAAATATATCTTTAGCATTTCATTTCTGTGTCAGGCATTTAGTCATTGTATGCAAAGTTTATTTTTATATTAATTGGTTGTAGACAAGTTTTGTAACTTGGCTGGAGAAATGTATTTACCTAAAATATGCAATCATGTTTATCCAATTTAGTAACTACAGTCTTTTACAGTGATACTCAGACCTCAGTGGTTCAGGAGCCAAATTATCGATCAGTATTACCCTAAAGAGCCACAGTAGTGTGACTTCTTTGTTTCATTTACTGTAGCTTCAGATTTAAACAGTATATTCAGATTTAAACAGTATGATATGGGAAGTACTTAATTTATATATATTATTCTCACAGCAAAATGACTGCCCAAGTATTATTTTATCAACTACAATTGGCTAATAACATAGTAAAAGCATCCTGATTGGTTAATAATTAAATCACACAGTGTTTTTATATCATGTGCTGCAAAGAGCTGCAGGAGACACATTAAAGAGCCACTTGCACCTCGTGAGCCTCCGTTTGAATATCACTGGTTTGATAGTTAGAGACAGTAGCATCAACAGCAACTCCTTGAGGTTGTGAGCTCCTCAAGCCAGAGTGCCAGAGAAAGTTAGTACTGTGGACAAACTAACAGCGTGGTTTGTGTGTCTTTGGGCTCTTCGGGTTTTGGATGCTGTGGTCTAAATTTTCAAAAGTGCTTAGAGGGGCCTGCTTTTCTAGAAGTTTTTGGCACTCAAAAATTGAGGCACTTGAAATCTCTTAGTTGCTTTAGAGCAGAGGTGGGCAAACTACGGCCCGCGGGACTGTCCTGCCTGGCCCTTGAGCTCCGCGCCGGGGAGGCTAGCCCTCCTCCACAGCTACGCCACCGCGCGGGCAGCGCTCTGGGCGGCAGGGCTGCACGATTCTGCAGGGCAGCGCGGCAGTAGTGTCTGGCTCCTGCAGGGTGGCGTGGCTGCCAGACATGCTGCTCTGAGTGGCATGGTAAGGGGGCTGGGGAGTCCCAGGGGGCAGTCAGGGAGCAGGGCGGGGGGTTGGATAGGTGTGGGAGTCCTGGGGGGTCTGTCAGGGGGTGGTTGGATGGGGCGGAGGTTCTGGGGGGGGCGGTCAGGGGACGGGGAATGGGGGGTTGGAAAGGCATGGGAGTCCCGGGGGGCCTGTCAGGGCTGGAGTGTGGATAGGGGTCAGGGCAGTCAGGGGACAGGGAGTGGAACGGGGGGGGGGGGGGGGTTGGATAGGGGCAGGGGATCCTGGGAGGGGGCGGTCAGGGGACAAGGAGCAGGGGGGTTGGAAGGGTCAGAGGTTCTGAGGGGGGCAGTCAGGGGGTGGGAAGTGGGAGGGGTCGGATAGGGGGAGGGGCCAGGCTGTTTGGGGAGGCACAACCTTCCCTACCTGGCCCTCCATACAGTTTTGCAACCCCAGTGTGGCCCTTGGGCCAAAAAGTTTGCCTACCCCTGCTTTAGAGGATAAGATCCTATGCTTCTAGCCTTCTCTGCAGATTTTTCCAACCCCTCTCCCTGAGGGGAGAATTTAGTTGAAATTCAGCAACCTGGGGTTCCACTGTCGACGCAGCATTATGTAGGTTGAGTCCAACCACCCAAATCCCTGACTTCCTAGAGCCTTCCCAAAATGTGGCTGCTCTAGCCCTTTGTCCATGGTGCAGTGTAGGAAAACATGACTGTCCAGAAGACACACAAAACCAACCCATGGAATTCTGAAATTTTTTGGTGGCTCCCAGGGTATGCCTACACAGGGATAAAAAACCCATGACTGGCCTGGGTCAGCTGACTCAAGCTCACAGGTCTCAGACTTCAGGGCTGAAAAATCGGAGTTTTGGGAGCCTCCACCCTTGCAGGATTCCAAAGCTCAGGCTTTGGCCTGAGCCTGAACGTCTAATGATTTTTAGCTCTGCAGCCCAAGCCCCACGAGCCCGAGTCATCTGATTTGGGCCAGCCATGGCCATGCTGCAGGTCTTTTATCCTTGTGTAGACGTACCCTCAGAGCATGAGTCCTGTGGGGCTGTCTCAACACTACAAAGCAATAGGGTTTCAACCCTGGGTCCCAGCTTGACTCAGGCTCAGACTCTGCAGCACCATGGGGTCTTGGGACCCTGGGTCTGAGCTCTGGGTTAGCACAATTTGTGTGTAGATGGAAGGGGGTTAGCCTTGAGCCTGAGTTCGAACCCTGGGCTTACATTGCAGTGTAAACAGTGAATCAAGCAGAACAGCTAAGACTCTGTACCGACTCAATCCTCCATTCTTTGCATACCCCAAACTCTCCTTCAGGCCTTTTCTCAAGAAATAGTCACAATAACAATGGTTTATCACTTCTACTTTGTAAAGCCACCATTTGTTAGCACTACCTTCCAATATAACTGTTAGTCTAAAAATCAACCAACACATTATTTTGTCTGCTAGATCAAAGTTAGACAAATGAGATTTTTTTAGATTATGAAAAAGGAGATTCTATCCCACTGCTGATCTTGCTTAATTAGAGAATCTACAAAAAAGCAGCTCGCATTATAATGTCTTATTTAAAATGATTGCTAATGCTCTTTATACATGTCTTTACAACTATGAAAAAAATCCTGTAAATAAATAAAAACACTGTGATGAGTTTATAGAAATTTTGGGGATGGAACCTTTTCTGGAGAAATTAGGTGTAAGTGCTGCAATGGAGCGACCGACACTTCCTATTAACACGGACATGATGTTCAAGGGCAACTGGGAGTTTTACCAAAATAAGAAAGTAATGGTAGATAGACAAGGTCAAAAGGGGATGATTGTGAGACTGGCACCAGTTCTGCCCGAGGTAGCACTTAAAAATTTAAGAAGTACAAAAAGAGCTATAAAATAAAAAGTGACATGTCATAAGAAGTAAGCAAAAGACGAAAAGTTCAGTCTAGGCTTCAGTACCACATGAACAGCCCCTGGTAACTTTACTTGCAGTTAAGGAATGTCAGATTTAAGTCGCCTGTTTTATTCTGCCTCTGGAGATTAAGTAACTAACTACTCTGAGAAGAACAGGAGTACTTGTGGCAGTTTAGAGACCAACAAATTTATTTGAGCGTGAGCTTTCGTGGGCTACAGCCCACTTCATCGGATGCATAGAATGGAACATATAGTAAGAAGATATATATATATATATATATATATATATATATACACACATACAGAGAACATGAAAAGGTGGAAGTAGCCATACCAACTGTAAGAGGCTAATTAATTAAGATGATAGATTATCAGCAGGAATAATATCACTATTATTGTAGTGATAATCAAGATGGCCCATTTAGACATCACTACAATAATAGTGATATTATTCCGGCTGATAATCGATCATCTTAATTAATTAGCCTCTTACAGTTGGTATGGCTACTTCCACCTTTTCATGTTCTCTGTATGTGTATATATATATCTTCTTACTATATGTTCCATTCTATGCATCCGATGAAGTGGGCTGTAGCCCACGAAAGCTCATGCTCAAATAAATTTGTTGGTCTCTAAACTGCCACAAGTACTCCTGTTCTTTTTGCGGATACAGACTAACACTGCTGCTACTCTGAAACCTACTCTGACAAGGTTTCCTGTTCAGCCCCTGGACCACTCTGTTAATAGTTTGGTAGGATATTATGATTATCCTTTTCATGAATTATCGGTACAGGGGCTCCTAAACATATGGTCATATTGTGATTGTAGTGTGGGAAGCGTGGATCACAGATCTGTAAATATAGTAAAGAGAGGTAAGGTCAAATGTAACCAGGAAGCCACTGTAAGTATCAAAATTAAGGCCTTTTAATGCAAGAGCCCAAAAAAACCACATTTTAAATTACAGAATTCTGAAAGAATCAGTCATCTAGAATAGCCACCCAGTGGCGCTGGAACATTTTTAGTAGTGGGGGTGCTGCAAGCCTTAGCCCTGTTTGCACCCCTACCCCCCCAGGAGCAGGGCTGTGTCTTTGGGAGAGGGGACCTGTACTGGGGTAAGAGAGCCGAGGCCACAGCTGGGGGCGGGTATGGGGCCAGGAGCAGAACCCCAGGCAGGGCCCAGCAGCCGGGACGCCACGTGTGGGGCCAAGAGAAGAGTCCTGGCCATGGGGCCAGGTGCAGGGTCCCAGGAATGGGCCCCAGGGCGTGGGGCTGGGCATGGGGCCAGAATTGGGGGCCAGGTTGCGGGCCCGGGCATAGGGCCAGCGGCAGGGGAGTGGAGCCGGCGGCCGGGACCTGAGCCCCAGGTGAGGAGCTGGAGAGCAGAGTGTGGGCAGAGGGCCAGGAGCAGGGCATGGGTCCGGGAAGCACCCCCAGGTTTTATGTGTGGAGCCAGCACCTGGGGAGCAGGACACGGAGTCAGCGGCCCTGCATAAAACTTGGGGGTGCTGCAGGAAACACTCTTAAACTACAATGAGTTCCCAAGACTAAAACAAGTTCTCAAACTAGACTAAAGCCCACCCAAAAATATGTGTCTAGTGTTGGAAACCAGCTTTATAGTCACTTATCTCAGCCCCTTACTTTAGCCAATTAGTTTAAATGGGAAGCTGCAGTGGTGCTGCCTTTGCAATACTGCATTCCTAACACTAGGTGGTACTGTACAAAGGTATAAATAGCAGCACTTACAAGTCCCCTTATATGACCCATGGAGTCCAACAACTAGCAGCAAACACTGGTCTACCCTGGTTATAGAGAAAATTTCGCCAGAATGCTGCCTCAAGGTAAGAATTCCTGTCTCTGTTTTTAAAGAAAGGGGTAGTTAGAAGGGAGGGGGACAAGCCAACGCTGCAATGTGTACACTGTAATTGGGTTCTATTTTCCCTTAAGACTTTATATATAACTCAATAAGGAGTTTGAATGCAAATAACATAGATTATTAAATTATTCCTTTCATAGACCTACTCCTTAGGTTTTCACATCCTCAGTGACTGCTTTCTCCATCATGTTTCCCCTCCCTTTGCTCCATCCTTATAAGTCACTGTTGTGCACAAATGACTTGTGATAAATGGAGCGAGAATGAAAGAAACTACCATTAGCAGAAATTGTATTCTGAATTAATTCAATCCTGTGCCCTGGCTACAATAGAGGCAAAGAATAGTTTCTTCACCATTACGTTCTGGAAAGTCCCAATAAATGGAGCTCTTCCAGGTGATAGGTCGCTTGGGGAAAAATGGTTGCGTCTACTCAGGTGTAGAGTTTAGTGTTTCTCATTGCAGACTTTCCGTTATATGTTTTGGATAAAGCTGCTCAGAGTGAGACTAGAGTTTGGTCTTTTCTAAGCAGGGTACTACAGTGCTCTATTTTGTCACCTGCCTGTTTTCGTCTGTGTCAGAGGTCACCAGGGGAAATGGTTTGGGTTTGCAGTGCCTTCAACATGCTGATGACACTCGTCTCTATGTCTCTTTCACTGGAACTCCATAGTACTACTGATTGTTTTCCTAGGGTCTGGTATTTGGATAAAAGCTAGCTGGGTGAAACTTAATATAGATAAGACATAGCTGATTGTAGAAGTCTGTAAGAAAGAAATGCTGGAGGGTGTGGTGGAAATGATATCTGCTCTTTTAATAGAAGGCAAATGCCTACTGTTCGTTACTAATGTTCGCAATCTAGGAGTCAATGGATCTGTGGCTGCTTCTAGATGTCCAGATTACAATGGTGACCCAGAGGGCTTTTTTCCTTCCTTGGTTGGTGAGGAAGTTGCAACTCCTTCCTAATGGAGACTTTGATGTAGTAATTACTTTATCAACTCTAGATGGGCTTTTTGGAATGTGGTCTACCTGGGCCGATCCTTGAAGACCACTGGGAAACTTCAGTTAGTGTAGATTCTGTCTGCTTGCTCACTTTAAATGTTTTGTGTATGGAGCACCTTACACCTAAGTGCCACAGAATGCATTGTCATCTTCCAGTTTATTTCCAGGTGCAATTTAAGGTGTTGAGTTAGATTTATGGTTTGAGTCCTGTGTATCCTGCAAACTTCCTATCTCTTCATGCTCCCCTCATGCCCTGGGCCCGGCAGTTCAGATTAGCTGAGTCACTTGATCTGATAGTGCCTAGATTTGATTGTCTTTGAGGCTGGAGACACAGGGTGTCTTCAGCAATGGGCTCTCCACTGGAATTCATTTTCTCTTCTTGGTTTGAAAGATCTGAAAAATGACTTTCAGAGCATGTTGTAAGGCCTAACTCAGGCCTTTTGAGGGGTGGATTGGTGTCACAGACTAATTTTTTGTGGTGGTTGATGAATCAATTTATGTGAATTTATAGTCGTTATGTACGTGCAGTTGGAGGTCGTGCTCGGTATGTTATCAACAGAGAAAATTCTGTTTTGTCTTTTTGATATGTATTTCACATGTATTACGGAATGTCGTCTTTGTTTAACATGTATTGGGACAAATTCTGTAATATTTACATCCCTTGCAACACCACTGAACACTGTGAAAGTCAGCACAGTTTTTGGCCCATTTAATGTATGATGATACAAGAGGGTGAATAGTGCATAGAGCCAGACCTTGGTTGTGTTTCACAGACACAGCTGCACCTGAGTCCTGGCGTGGAGGTGCAACTGTCCGAGGAGGAGTGCAGTCACTGAGCCACCTTGTTACAAGGCCCAGGATGTGCTCCCCCTTGTGCCTAGCAATATGAGGCCTGTCATTGTGATGAATGACTGTGGGAGATAGTTTCACGCAGCTGTATTTTATGGAATGCAAAGACTGTTATCATGTCATCCCTGCGGGTGTGTAAAGAGGGGTAGATAGGCCTCTTGTGTGTGCCTGCCCCCTTGCTCACCCACAGAAGATCAGACACAAGCTGGCACATATTAGCCAGCTTACAGCTACATAGGACAGCTCTATTTTATGTAGAACTTTAAAATATATGTTTTAAAACAGCACTGATTGGGCAATTCTTATGTTTCTTAATAAGAGATTCTTGCCTTTTTAAAATCATGTACCCTTGCTTTGCTTAGCTTGAACATGTTGAGGAACTTTTATATGGCAAGATGCTACTTTCCATGGCAAAAATGGGATGTAAATGACTGGAGAAGGGTGTTGGATCCTTAAACGTGATTCTCTCGCTCTTTCATTCACACACCTTTTTCTCAGCTCTGCACATCATGGTTCAAAGTCACAGAATTCCAGAATTTTGCACAATAGTGTCTTTCATACTTTGTTTTTGCATCCCTGTCTCTTTTCCTAACAAGAACTGGACATATTCACAGAGTGGCCCTGTGTTATGTGATGGTTGTATTTGAATGTTTGCTATCGTGCGGCTCATTTAACCATTCACAAGTTCTATGAGCTTTAAATTTTTACAAAGTTCAGGTGGTTTTGTAAATCCATTAATACCACAAAACTTAATTCACTGAAGCTGGAGCTTAATCTTGGTCATCTCGTTAGGGTAGCCTCCTGGCTGCTTTTTGTACTGACTTCATGGTGAAAAAATTTGATGTGCCCTTTTTTTCACTTGGGATACATCAGTTTGCTCTTCAGTTCACAGCCTTGTGGCCTGCACTGCAGAGCTGTGTTAGGATAAGGTAAGAAAATATCATAAAAATACACATTTGTGTTATTTTTTGGTGTAAAATGGTTCTCTAAAACATTTTAGCAATAATTAGCTATCGTCGGCCTTAGGACTCTTTTTGTTGAGGGGAAGGAGAGTTGGTGACCAGTGGCCAGTTTCTGTTGGTTGTGGCGGGTAGTTGCTGTTTTTTCCGCATGTCAGAGGCTGCAACCCGGTCTGGTTCATGGGAGCAAAAACCTGAATAATTTCTGATTAAATATTTGTATTAACAACAAAAAGCGTGAATGCTTCCCTGCCTTAGGGGGTGCTGGTGGGGAGGAGGACTCTGAGGTTACTCTCAGAGAGAGTTCCCCAAATCATCCTGGGGTAGAGTTTGCCTTCTTAGGTCCTTTGACAGGGTTACTGGCCGAGTGGATAGGAGGGGAGCTTGTATGTGTTAGACCCTCATGACGTTCTCATAAACTAGGGAAATGTGATCCGGATGAGATTACTATTAGGTGAGTGCATAACTGGCTGAAAGATCATACTCAAAGAATAGTGTTCAGTGGTTCACTGTCAGACTGGGGCTTGTATTTATCAGAGTCCCACAGGGTCTGTCCTGGGTCTCGTAGTAATTAATATCTTCATTAATGACTTGTATAATGGAGTGGAGAGTACGCTTATAAAATTTGCAGATGACACCAGGCTGGGAGGGGTTGCTAGCCCTTTGGAGGACAGGATTAGAATTCACATTGACCTTTAGAAATGGGAGGATTGGTCTGAAATCGAGATGAAATTCATTAAAGAGAAGGGCAAAGTACTACATTTAGGAAGGAAAAATCAAATGCACACTACAAAATGGAGAATAATTGGAGGTAGTGCTACTGAAAAGGATCTGGGGAGTATAGTGGATCGCAAATTGAATATGAGCCAACGGTGTGATGTAGTTGTGAAAAATGCAAATATCACTTTGGGGTGTATTAACAGCAGTGTTGCATGTAAAACATGGGACGTTATTGTACCACTCTACTCAGCAGTGGTGAAGCCTCAGCTGGAATATTATCTTGTAGTTCTGGGTGCCACACACTAAAACAGATGCGGACAAATTAGAGAGAGTCCAGAGGAGAGCAATAAAAATGATAAAATGTTTGGAAATCCTGACTTATGAGGAAAGGTTAAAAAACCCAGCATGTTTAATCTTGAGGAAAGACGATTTAGAGGAGACCTGATAAATCTTCAAATACGTTAAAGGCAGTTATAAAGAAGGATGATGATTAATTGTTCTCCAGGTCCACAGAAGGTAGGATAAGAAATAATGGGCTTAATCTGTGGCAAGGGAGCTTTCAGGTTAGATATTAGGAAAAACTTGCTAACTATAAGGGTTATTAAGCACCGGAATAAGTTTCCAAGGGACGTTGTGGAATCCCCATCACTGGAGGTTTTTAGAAAGAGGTTTGACTGGGATCGTCTAGGTTTACTTGGTTCTGCCTCCATGCAGGGTGCTGGACATGATGAGCAATCAAGGTCCCTTCCAGCCCTACATTTCTAATATTCTGTGTGCCAGGATGTTACAAAACATAGTGTGTTGTATTCAAAAGAAATGCAGCCTATAGAAAGTAGAGAATGAAATCTGAGGTGTTTGGAAATGGCAAGTAGCAGTTGCTGATAACTCCTACTTGTACTAGTTTCAGAGTAACAGCCGTGTTAGTCTGTATTCGCAAAAAGAAAAGGAGTACTTGTGGCACCTTAGAGACTAACCAATTTATTTGAGCATGAGCTTTTGTGAGCTACAGCTCACTTCATCGGATGCATACCGTGGAAACTGCAGAAGACATTATATACACACAGAGACCATGAAACAATACCTCCTCCCACCCCACTGTCCTGCTGGTAATAGCTTATCTAAAGTGATCATCAAGTTGGGCCATTTTCAGCACAAATCCAGGTTTTCTCATCCTCCGTCCCCCCCACACAAACTCACTCTCCTGCTGGTAATAGCCCATCCAAAGTGACCACTCTCTTCACAATGTGTATGATAATCAAGGTGGGCCATTTCCTGCACAAATCCAGGTTCTCTCACTCCCTCACCCCCCTCCAAAAACCACACACACAGACTCATTCTCCTGCTGGTAATAGCTTATCCAAAGTGACCACTCTCTCTACAATGTGCATGATAATCAAGGTGGGCCATTTCCAGCACAAATCCAGGTTTTCTCACCCCCCCACCCCCATACACACACAAACTCACTCTCCTGCTGGTAATAGCTTATCTAAACTGATCATCAAGTTGGGCCATTTCCAGCACAAATCCAGGTTTTCTCACCCTCTGCTCCCCCCCCACCCCCCCCCACAAACTCATTCTCCTGCTGGTAATAGCCCATCCAAACTGACCAGTCTCTCTACAATGTGCATGATAATCAAGGTGGGCCATTTCCAGCACAAATCCAGGTTTTCTCACCCCCCCAACCCCATACACACACAAACTCACTCTCCTGCTGGTAATAGCTTATCCAAAGTGACCACTCACCTTGATTATCATGCACATTGTAGGGAGAGTGGTCACTTTGGATAAGCTATTACCAGCAGGAGAGTGAGTTTGTGTGTGTGGTTTTTGGAGGGGGGTGAGGGGGTGAGAGAACCTGGATTTGTGCAGGAAATGGCCCACCTTGATTATCATACACACTGTGAAGAGAGTGGTCACTTTGGATGGGCTATTACCAGCAGGAGAGTGAGTTTGTGTGGGGCGGGGGCGGAGGATGAGAAAACCTGGATTTGTGCTGGAAATGGCCCAACTTGATGATCACTTTAGATAAGCTATTACCAGCAGGACAGTGGGGTGGGAGGAGGTATTGTTTCATGGTCTCTGTGTGTATATAATGTCTTCTGCAGTTTCCACGGTATGCATCCGATGAAGTGAGCTGTAGCTCACGAAAGCTCATGCTCAAATAAATTGGTTAGTCTCTAAGGTGCCACAAGTACTCCTTTTCTACTTGTACTAGGTTCAGTACATGGGGGAGGGATAGCTCAGTGGTTTGAGCATTGGCCTGCTAAACCCAGGATTGTGAGTTCAATCCTTGAGGGGGGCCATTTAGGGATCTGGGCCAAAAATTGGAGATTGGCCCTGCTTTGAGTAGGGGGTTGGACTAGTTGACCTCCTGAGGTCCCTTCCAGCCCTGATATTCTATGATTCTATGTTTGTCTGATTCGAACACCACACACTATTCAGTGGTGCATTGTTCTGTGCATTTTGAATTTACAGGAAAAGCTGTGTTTTATCACTCTATACCTCAGCTTAACTCAAACATTTTTGAGACAGAAAAATCCAATGTCGTTTATAACACATACTTTTTCTGTGTTTTGTATGCCTTGTTGATGGAATGTTATCACATCCCAAAGAATTCTTGTTACTTACTATGAAAATTGTCTTTAGCAAAACAGCCTGCAAACCTGGTATTGGCTAAAGTCTGTAATTTTGTGTGAAAGGAAGCACTATATGTGGATTTTCATTTCAGATTGCTAGCACAGTGCAAGCTTTCACTGTTTAAAAAAAAATCTGGAGTCATTTTAGGCTGGGGGGCTGACTACAGAGTTCATATTTATGATCAGAAGTGACATTTTGATTTGGGCTGCATTTATCTTGAACAATATCAATTTGCACAAAATGTCAGGTTTTACTGGATTGCATCCTTTTTCTTAGTCTTGTGAGTGTTTTGCTGTAAAAACTGCAATAAACTCAGCAAAGCTCTTCTGTTGCAATTTCCACACCAGTAGTAACTAGTCCGGGCCCTCCACAGTTAGGACTTTTACTTTCAGAGATTCCATTACATGTAGGGTTGCCAATTTTCTATTTACACAAACCAAACACCCTAGCCCTGCCCCTTCTCCAAGGCCCTGTCCCCCGTTCACTACATTCACCTTCCCTCGGTGGCTCGCTCTCCCTCACCTTCACTCACTTTCACTGGGCTGTAGCAGAGCTTTGGGGTGCAGGGGAAGATCCAGGCTGGGGGGTGGGGCCAAGGGATTCAGAGTGCAGGAGGGGGCTGCGGGTTGAGACGGGGTTGGGGTGTTGCAGGGGGTGCAGCTCTGGGGTGGGCCCAGGGCTGAGGGGTTTAGGGTATGGGAGGGGGCTCCAGGTTTGGGGGGTCTCAGGGCTGGGGCAGGGGGTTGGGGCTTGGGGTTGGGGTGCGGGCTTACCTTGGGTGGCTCCTGGTCTGCAGCGCAGCGAGGCTAAGTCAGGCTCCCTACCTATCCTGGTACCGCGCTGTGCCCCAGAAGTGGCCAGTAGGTCTGGCTCCTGGGCAGGGGGGCCACGATGCTTCATGTGCTGATCTCGCCTGCAGGCACCACCCCCCAGCTCCCATTGGCTGTGGTTCTCAGGCAGTGGGAGTGCGGAGCTGGTGCTAGGGGTGGGTGCAGCACGTGGAGCTCCGTGGCCCCCCTGCCTAGGGAGCTGAACCTGCTGGCCGCTTCTAGGGTGCAGCGTGCTGGTAGGACGGGTAGAGACTAGCCTGCTTTACACCCGCAGCACCGCCAACTGGACTTTTAACAGCCCAGTTGGTGGTGCTGACCGGAGCCGCCAGGGTCCCTTTTTGACCAGGCGTTCTGTTTGAAAACCGGACGCCTAGCAACCCTAATGACATGTTCTGCTTTTTTGTGGTTGATGGGTAAGATCTAGGTTTGGGGTGTGATATTGTGCTGCACCTCTCAGAAGTCACAACAAAGAAGACGCAGTCCAGGAGGACTGATTGCAAAGGTGACTTTAGGCCACCTCTGTGCTTGGAATTTGGGGTGCTCTGGGGTTGGAGTAGCCTCAAGGCTTCTCTAACTTAGTGCCACCTTAAGTGGCTGTCTGTGGGCTGCTCCACAGCCCAGAATTACTCTAGCATAGCAGGCTATGGACACTTCTGCCTCTGATGTGGCCCTTTTCTGTCCCGTAGTCTATGGCTGTGTTTAACCCCATATCTGTCCAGCAGCTGGGGAATTCCTCAAGGAGCCCTTTATGACTCCTTTATGCTGCTAGAGTGGAGGAAAGGGCCACAGGAGCCTGTTCTCTGAGTTGGAAGAAGGGTCAATCCTTAGGATGAATGTCAAAAAATAACTTTTAGATTGCCTTGTCATTAACAACAAAACCATACTAAATGACATAATGTCAACTGGCGGGAAGGCCACCAAATTGAGAATACGAATCCATTCCAGTTCAATGGAGATCAGTTATGAAAGCTTTTAGCTGGCTCCTGTTAAGGGTCATCTTTGTTAGCCACCTGCTTTTTAACTACCCGTGGTATTTATCTCAATATTTGTTTTTATTAGTATGAACGGCAGTTGACATATTCTTCATAGTTATGCAGCATTGTTCAGCCTGTGCATCTTGCTTTCCTAAAAACTTGATGAAATTTTTCTGTCACAAAAAGATTAACCTACATTGTCCTTCTGAAGTAGAGCTGTTGTACTAAGCAGCCAAGTAAAACAAGTGGAAAAATATGAAGCAATCCCTAAATAAAGGGAGAGATGAGAGAGAAGGCAAAATCCCCCTCAGTTCAGACTATTCCTTAGTAAAATGGTTAGTAACTACCTAGAATTAATCCATTTAATATTTTTTAATACAAACTTCCAAATTACAAAATGTTGTTTTCAATTCTCTACTTCACTCCTTCATGGAAATAACAGAATTCCAGGTAAGATCAGATCAGCCATTTGCCTGATAGAATTTCAATGGGATTTGAGCCAGGAGTGGTGGAAGCTCCCTATAAGTGAAGAGCCACTGGTGCCTGAACCATGGTCCCACCCCCGTGCTGCCTCTTCCCCCCCGCACCCCCAAGGCCCCGCCCCAACTCCGCCTCTTCCCCCTGAAACCCTTTCCCCCATCACTTGCCCTTTCAGCCCGTAAAAAGTGGGAGGGCATAGCCTTTATTTATTTTAAAATGATGGAGCTAGGGGCCTCTGGCCCCCGGTTCCAGTGACCCTGATTTGGGCACCTAGCTCCCTTCTGCTCCTTTGAAAATTCTAGCCTTATGGAAAATTGATAGTTGGGACTTATGTACCCTTGACTGGTACTTCCTGCAAACATTGTCAAAGGCCAGAGCTAGTATAAGTACTCACTTTTGAACAGTACTTTATGTAAATTAGACATAATCTTTATAACAGGTATTTTTCCACGTGTCTTTGAGTCCTGTTTATGCTGGAAAGCTGTAGCTTGTCAAGTGCCCGATTTGAGACACTATACAGCCTTGTTTGACAAGTGTTATTCTACCAGAATGTGGTGGAAAAAAGACAGTCTTTTATTTAACTTAAAAAAATCCAGATTAAAAAAAGTAGGAAAATATCATGGAAGATACACAATTTTTTTTGGATAAGTAAAGAAATAGCGCTTATTTCCTTGTTGAAGATGCTCTTTAAGAACAGATCTCAAATAACAGTATGCTGGAGTAGACACTGTACTCTTCCGAAGTGAACCTGGCTAAATGTTTTTGGTTTTTTTAAACAAGAACTGTTCAATGGCTGCGTATCTTACCTTGGAAATGTAGCATTATGGCTACTGCAGTCCTTGAGAGTTAACAAAATGAAGGGAAGAAAATAAATCTAGCGATGAGATGATAGGTGCATACATTAGTGGACATAGTAAAGCCAGTAAACTACATTGAAAATAATAAATGTGATAGGAAAGACCATCCTTGACCATTTGTCTATAGAATTAACATCTGTCAGATCTGGAATTTTGACTCTGAGCTGTGATGCTCTTCTCCGTAAGCGCCCCTTTTTATGAACCATCTGCCTGTCCAACATGCTTCTGCTGTAGAGTTCTCTGCTTGATATGGGTCTTCTGTACTGGATGCTGGCACTGTCATATGAATACATGGTGGCTTTTGGGTCACTGATACCTGTGAACACTTCTGAGCTGCTGATCTCATTTCTTAATTCCAGAGTTGTAAGAAGAATGTTTCCACGGGTATCGACCTGTGGCAAGAAAGGAATGTAGTTTAGATAATTTATCTAGTTAGTTATCATTGCATCAGCATATTTTTTTTCCTCTTGCAAATCTCACTTGATTTTACAAATGAGGAAGCTGCTTCAGGAAGGGTAGAACATCAGTACGATTAAAGATAATAAGTATTACCTGAAGATATTGCTACTGTTCCCCATCTGCCTGATGCTAAAGATGAAATTAATTGTTTAGTGGTTAAATATATTTTATCATGAGACGGTATCTTGGTTTGGGGATTGCTTCATTCAATTAGAGGGCACAGTTGCTCCCCTTTCTAAAATTCTCCTAATTTTACCTTTAAGGCTCAATCTTTGTTATAAAAATGTGACATCCACTTAACAAAGCGTGTCAGGTCATGCTGACATTGTCATGTACTTATGCTGAACATACATTTTTTCTGTTTTTTTTGTTTGTTTTACAGTTTCAGGGCTGTGTACTCATTTCTAAAACTTATTGTTGCTATGGTTCATGACAGTGGGCTTCCTTCCCAAGAAAAATGTCCCAGGCTATGGATGTGTCTTATCAACCAGCTCCAGCAGAATGCGTATTAGCCATCTTTTGTAGTGATAGAAATAAGTATAAATGTATATTGTCCTGCACAGATTTAAAGTCTGGGTATTAAAAATACATAGGCTGCCAATGTACGGGTAGAAGAGGCAGGTGAGCTGTTTTTTAGCAAAGAGTTTATTCTATGTGTGAATTAGTGTGAACAAACTTCAGTTTTGTTTTACAAATGTACTAAAATGTTCAGTGGATGCATTTCAACCTGTTCCTGAATTAGTTGTTTCAACTATATTTTCACTTATCTGATATTCATTATTTATGCTGTTATGATTGGTCACCTACAGTACATAGCATTGTTGCTGCCCCTGATTAGGTGACGCAAAATTTACAAATGAAGTTAGCTCTTCTGGAACAAATAACAAATACTACAGCCGTGTATGCATCTCAGAACCCTTGTTCATGTTGGTAACATAGTCCTTTGCAAGCCACCTCCCAACCTGGCTGTGAATGAAAAGCAAACAAAAATGAGTGCAGCTCGGCCAAATTGAATAGTTGATTTTATATTCACTAAAATGGTCACAAATGACACCCTCCCCCACTCTTCACCCTTCTCAAATTTGCATGTACTCCTGAGTGGTAAAACTTCTATTGGTGTAGGAATGCTTTTGGCCTCTCCAGGATAATGTCCTAATTTTGGAAAGTGTTAGGAATATAAATATTTGAGAAATCTCCTATAATAGTTCATATTAGACAAAGAATCATTCTAGGATTGCCAACTTTGCAATATTTAAAAAACAGACACTCCAGCAGGAGTGCCAGAACCTCCCCTGCCCCGCACCTTCCCCCTGAGGACAAGGCCCCACTCCTGTCCCACACCTTCCCCCCAAAGCCTTGTCCCCCGTTTGCTCCTCTTTCCCCCTCCTTCCATTGCTTACTGCTTTTACCCTCTCCCCACTCCCTGTGTGGGTCGGGATGGACTTGCCTGCAGAGCCGGGGCTGGAGCTGCCTAGTGCAGGTAGGAAGCAACCTTGGCTGAGTAGGGGCTGGCGAGGGTGATGACTCAGTCCTCCCTGCTTCTCCCACCTGCAGTAACCGGACTTTGGGTGTCCAGTCAGTAGATCTGACCAGACACCAGCAGGTCCCCTTTTCGACCAGATTTTTTGGTCAAAAACTGGTCACCCTAATTCATTCAGGAAATAGACATCAGACATACGATTTTTGAAATCTCTTCTTTCAGTTTTGAGTATCAAAGCTATTCTCTTACCACTGATTGAACAGGGACCCAACCTACATTGTTTCCTTGGAACACTCAGAAACTCATTTCTTCAATTTCTACAGGTCACTCCAATATTTGTAAAGGTTAGGGCAGAGGCTCCCAAACTGGTCAGTGGACTACTGGTGATCTGTGGAGCAACATCTGGTGGTCTGCAGAGAACTGGCTGGTCACTTAGGGCCTGGCCTTCAGTGGGAGTCTTATCATTGACGCCAGTAGGTAATGGGATTAGGTCTACAGTGTTGGGTTTGCTTGTTTCCAGTCATTAAAATATGACAAAATACATTAAATATATCCTTAATATTATTTTTCCGTGATAGCAATTGCTGTAGTTGCTACAGGAATGTCATGCAGTTGTGAATCAGTGCACAGTCTGCAGAGTAATAAATGGCAAGGAAAGGTGTCCCCAAGAAAATCTTTATTTTTTTTATTTTTAATGTGTGGGCCTCACAATGGAAAGGTCAGCGAACCTCTGTATTAGGAACTTCAAACAACTCTTAGGAAATACCAGTTGCACAAAGAGGCTATCAGTTCTTGCATTATTTCTAAGTAATGGATGCTGTTCTCACAGTTTTTTTTCCTTTAGATCCTCCTCCTAGACTTTTGTAACATGTTAAAATACAATTTTAAAGCTTACATTCAATAGTTGATCCTGTTGCATGTAGCTATAGATTATGATTTTATCACTATTTGAAGAATATTGCCAGAGTGAAACTCTTTTCCAGTGTCATGCTAAGTTATTTGTTCATGCTGTAATCATCTCAAGGCAAGACTGTCATGATTTTTTTTCCTAGCTGGAGTGCAGTATTTGATAAATCCACAGGATGCAATTATGGCTGAATGGCTACTTTCTAGCTTCAAATTATTATGGCATGTCATCCTCCGTCCCTCCTCTTTTTCTGCATTGACTTCCCATCATGTTTCATAGTCAACTTAAAATACTTGACTTTTAAAAGACCCAAGGACTTGAGATCTTCATACAATACAAGTTTAGGGACCTCGAGAGCTCCCTGTACTGAGGCAGGACCAAGTAAACCTAGATCATCCCTGACAGGTGTTTTTTCAACCCATTCTTAAAAACCTCCATGTGGAGGATTCCACAACCTTCCTTGGTAGCCTATTCCAGTGTTTAAGTACCAGTATAGTTAGACCATAGATATCTAACCTACATCTCCCTTGTTGCAGATTAAGCCCATTACTTCTTATCCTACCCGACTTTAAGCCATAAAGTTACCATAAAGAATTGGAAGTTTCGGATTCTGTTTTTCTTCATGGAATTTCTTGAAGGAGGAAAGAGATGCAAATATCAGAGAAGGAAGAATCCACCAAAAGTGAAAAATGGTTATGTCTGGAGTTAAGGAAATGTCATCCAGAAATTACTTTATTTCAATAAATCCATTATAAATGTAAAAGAGTAAAAAAAATAGGGTATGGATGGTTCAGGCAAGAATTCTGTGTATTTGGTAGTTTAAAAAAGAAGTGATTTTTAAATGATTACAATTAGGAGCCAATTTTGGAACTGTGAAGAGAGACCGTATAGTAATATGGGGGAGAGCGAAGAGGAGGGAAAAGGCTATATCATTCTATTAGTCCACAATGCTGTTAGCTTGTCTCATTTAATTAAGTATTTTAAACATCTTTTCAAAGGAGGTATTGAATTTTCTTTGTATAATTTTTTCCAACTGAGAAGTAATATTTTTGCCTGTTCTTCAAAAACGAATAAGAGGCTCTAGTTGCCATTAACAGTTGTTTATCAACATAAATAAAGATGAAACCCAGCAGCATCCGCCATGATAAGTAAAGAAGAAATTATAAGAAAAATGCCACATCTTCCCTAACAATTACTCCCGTAACAACTTCTCCTGAGAATCCTCCATAAAAATGAGGGGCTTTTCCGTGAAGGGCAACATGTTCTGGCTGTATCAGACCAAGTTAAGGAGTGAATTGCAAATTCAGAACACAGTTACATAGAGAATGATCTGCCACTAGCTCTTTCTGTTTTCACTAGAGGAGCCTTCTGCTTCAGAGTCACCACTAACTGCAGTGGTATGGCATGGAGAGTGAAGCAGTCTCTCAGACAGGTTCTAGGACATGTAGGGCTTCGTTCCTGTAAGGCAAAACCAACACTTAAACTTCATCTAGAAATTCACAAAAAGCTAGTCCAGATCATGAAGCACCAGTGTGATATGCCTGCAGCCAGATATTCTGCTTAACAACCAGGCTGTCTCATCCTACTCCAACTTCAGCTTCTGAACGGGTTTCAGAAAAAGCCCCTAGCTGAGCACATTGCAGAAATCTAGCCTTCAGGTGACACAGTAGCAAGGTATGTTTGAAATATCGTAAGTTGTAACTTCCTGGTCAGATGCAAATGATGAAAGGCTGTCTTGGTTGCTGATCATCCAACCATAATTGGAAATTTAATCAGACTCCCAAGTTGTGAAGACAAGCGATAAGTGGTGTACAACCACACTCAATAAAAGGGGAAGGTACAACCTTTACTATATCTTCCACTTCCTTCCACTAGCCCTCCGTCACTTCTGTTTTATCTGGATTGAGCTTCATCCATCCAGTTGTTTGTCATCCTTGCCCCAGTCTCAACCAGACGCTGAGGAAAGCGATCTGCATCACTTGAATGAGAAAAGATACAGCTCAGTGTCATCTGCAAACTGATGACACTAAAACCCATGCAAGGTACTTTCAGTCAAAAAGGAAGATAAAGCCCCTGTCCCAAGGAGCTAAGAGTCTGACTGAGAACTAGACACAAGGAAACCTTTGGAGGGAGGAAAAATATGACTGTATATTAAACTGGGAAATAAAGCCTCACAGGGCTTGTGAAGGAGCTGAATATATCTCATGGCTGTTTGTTACTGTATAATCCTATGTGTAAATTAAGGGTTTTTGAGTTGTGTAATATAGAATCAGTTGCAACAGTAGTGTAAGCATCATTAAGTTACTCTATTATAGCTTCTCCTTATAAAGACAAATAACTCGTAAGTGCTTACAATTTAAATTGATTCACATGGATGCTTCCTTGTAAACTAATATACGCTCACAGTTTATTGCAAGCCAAGTGCCATATGAATTGGTGCTTTAATTTAAGTGTTATGATCCTGTTACATTTTTAAATGAGTTTTTAAATCATTTTAAGCTTGCTGATTTTAATAATCAGCAAAGCAATTCACCACCTTAGAATTATAGATTTTACAGTTCATAGCAAAGTGTTTATGATCTCTAAGAAAAATATCCAAAAGAGAAGCAAACTAGTTCATATATATGTAATATTCTCTGAGCAAATGATATGGAACTAGGTCATCAGGGGATTTGACCCCTGTGTCTTTAATAGTCATTTCAGGGTGTACTAAACTTCAGATCAAAATACTGCTTTTTAAAAATCAAAAGTATAGGAGATGTTTAATTACTGAGGCATAACAAGAATCTTGAAATAATAGGCAACTGCCAAAAGAAATCTCCAAAAGAGACTTGTTTGCAGAACTGTCATCACTGACTACAGAGAGAATCTTTTATTTAAAAATGTCTTAGCTCAGACACTTTGCTTCTGTCCCCAGACCTGAAGAAGAGCTCTGTGTGGCTCAAAAGCTTGTACCTTCCACCAACAGAAGTTGATCCAATAAAAGATATTACCTCAGCCACCTGGTCTCTCTCATGGCTACAGCGACACTGCACACAATCCCTGACTACATTAATTTTAGATGGAAATATCTGTTATAAATTTCAAATTAAAACTAGGTAGATTTAGTGTTTCTTTAAACAATAAATAATTAAAAAATCTTACCACCACCCAGACCTAACTCTGGACAACAGTTGGTTGTGCCTGGGGTAATGTGCTGTCCCAAGAGCAGCCTAGGAAGCAGATTCTGACTTGGTCACAATCTGCCTTTCAATTTGGGGGAACACATCCCAGCCCTATACCTAGTGCAGATTACATCCCCTGGTGCACAGGCACATTTGTGCTGGCCAGAATACTAGAGGTTGTGGGGATGCAACCAAGGCTCTGCCCACTCTGTGTTTCTGCCTGCCCACTCTTCATCCACTTGGAAGAGAGAGTGAGTACACCCGACTCCCTTACTCTCCTAAATGGATACGCAGGATGCACCATGACCTGCCTCACAATGCATATTACTAGTTTGGATTAACCCCCAGTATAACCTTTCAGATATACTGGTGATCTATAAATAGAATAGAATGCTATCTAGGGAGAGAAATATTGCCGTTACCCTTTACAAACATTTTGACTTCACACATACTTAGCCTTGGAAATGTTAGCCAGGATTTTAAAGTGATGCTTGCCTTGCAGAGAAACCTCTTTTGGGGATTTCTTTGAGGCATCTCAAATTGGGACATCCAAAATCACCAGTCATGTCTGAAAATCAAGCTGTGTAGAGAGATGGATATCTGACATTTTGCTTAGTGAATTACATGCAACTTTGCCCATTTAGGAATGAATGTAAACTAAATAATTTCCTACAGTAAGCCAAGGACATTTGCATAAGTCCTTACATCTAGAACATACATACAGATCTGTAATTTTACTTCTGTGAGACGTCTCAATGACTTCGTTGGGATTCTGTGTGTGTAAGCATGTGCAGGATGGGATCCAGATAGAGAATGATTGTTCCTATGATTAAAGGATAGGACTGACAGTCAGGAGAGATGGGTCAGTCTTGGAGTTACCTTGGGTAAACTCTGAGTCTTAGTTTCACCATCTATAAAATGGGGATAATAATGCCCTATCCAGTGATAATCTGAACCTAAATTAACTTTTGTAAGTCACTGTGCAAGCCTCTGATGACAGTGGCTATGGAAATGTAAAGTATAGTTACACTGTTGGGCTGTTATCTGAAGATGACCTAAATGGTTTATAAGGAGAATTATAAAATGTGATTGAGCTGATCTCTCTCTTGCCTTTCTAAAAAAAAATAAAAAAAGTTTAAATATCCTTCACATTTCAGACAAATGATGTAGTTTACATTGAACATTTCTTTATAGTGAAAACCAGGCCTGAATTTCCCCAACACCCCCCCTCCCAGGTTTGTGAACTAGTTACATGCAGTGTTGCCAATCAGTGATTGTTTGGACATTTGAATTGAAATTGAAACATTAATACACACTTTAAAAACACATAAAGTGTATGATAAAATACGTGTATCTGAAAAAGTGTAATAGATTTGAAAAGTATTAACATAGACTAGCTTCCTTATACAGCTGTTGTTTTTTATGACCATATCAGTGCATTCATTTTGGCAATGCTGGCCAACCTAATAACTTCAATTATGATTTGTAAGCAAAGTCTAAATGAGCTCTCCCCCTCAGTTAGTGATAAGCTGGCAGCTGGGGGGAAAGGCATCAGGACCAGATTGTATTTACATTCACACCTAATCTACCTAGGTATCCAGCAAACGGAGCTGTGTTACCCAAGTGATAGATTTTGGCTGGGGTTGGGTTACAAATCGCTTAAATGTGGGGGGTGATGAAATGTTGTTGTTCTCATTGTATGAGTAAAGGGCAGTAGAACTGTACTTAGCCTGTGCTGATTGAGGGCATCAAGAGAGAGGGTGAGGGCAGGTGTTTTGCTTGATGGTCTGCCTGAGTAGCAAGTACTATTTGACCTGCCCCCTCCACTGTTTAAAGACAGAGCTGATTAGGCTCCATAGATAGTCTTTTATTTTGTTAAGTGATCACTACAGCTGAAATCACTGATAATCAGGTCTCAGTGCTTAGACCTGCTGTGGGACAGTATTTCTGTGGAAGAGACAGCCCAGTCTGCACTAGCAGCGAGGTTCCCCCACGGAGAGCTCAGCTGAAATCACTGAGAGCTGGGTGGAACCTCAAGAGAGCAACTCGCAGAGGTCACAGTGGCAGGTGGCAGCAGAAGGTGACAGCACAGGGCCATTGGCAACAGAGCAATGGCGTGAATGAACAACAGTGGCCAGAGTGAACAGTGAGCAGCTGGAGGAACGAGCAAGGTGCCTTCTTGCCCTCGAGCTGGGAGGTGAACTGATGTGAAAGCACCTCTGAACTCTGAGTCTCTATAGACCAAGGACAACACTGGTGAGTGTTAATGAGGCTGTTAAGAATGCTGGAGACACAACACAGTTCATGCGAACAAACATGGCTGTGGCATCATACTTTCTATTTAAGCAAGAGATACCACACACTACAAACTGGAGGTCAATGTTAAGTGCATTGTCACTTGTTCATCCTGAAGTTGAACACTGGTTCCGAACAAGACCAGCAAATGCTCACTATTTTTCTGCAAGGAAACTCAGTTGACTAGCTAGAAGCATGTGGTACAACAGTGAAAGACTCAACAGTTGAAAAAGTGAAGAACTCTGTCACCACATTGAAAAAAATTTGCATACATGGCTGATGAATGCACTGATGCAAATGGGTATTAAGTCACTGTGTACATTATCTTGATGTCAGTGGTAGGCCAGTAGATGCATTTCTAGATGTTCAAGTTATGGAGGACACATTGGCTGCATCTGTGACAACCCACATCTTAGAAGAGTTAAATGCTTGTCAGTTGGACTCCAAACAGATGGCTGCTTGTGCATTTGATGGAGCTGCAAACTTCTCTGGAAGATATGATGGAGTACAAGCTTTGCTCAGAGAAAAGTGTAACCCTAATCTCTCCTATACACACTGCAGAGGCCATCTACTCCAACTAGCAGTAGTACGAGCTGCAGACTCTTCAAAAGACATTTAAAAAGCTATAAATTTAATTTCTTCATTATATTCTTTTTTCAGCAAGAGTCCAAAAAGACTGAATATCTTGGAAAATATAGAAGAGACACTGACTGAAGTTCAAATTTGTCCAACCTGGGAAAACCCTTTGGCTTTCTCATGAATGATCCTTGGCTGTTGTCTTAAAAATTACTCCAGACGTTACTACTAGCTTTGGAAAGCATCTACGAAGATGGGATGGATCTAAGTAGTGAGGCTGGTGGATTACTTTTGCTATTATGTTCAGAGACTACTATTGCCATTCTTTCTCTTGTAAGCGTACTGTTGAAACCACTTGGGTCATTAAACAATGCCATCCAGGCATCTGCTTCAACAGTAGTAGATCTTTGTCCAGCAATAGAAGCTACATTTGGATCAATCAGAGAGCTATCCATTGAAAAAGTACTGGAAGAAGCAAAGACTTCAGTCCAGAAGTTGACCAATGAAAGCATTTATATTGAATCCTTAAGTGAAGAGTACAAGAAGTGTTTGTTAAGACAACTGAAAAAGTACACAGACTTGATTCTTAAAAATCTAAAACAATGACTTCTAGATTCGACTCAACCTCTACATAGCTTTTACAGATCCCTGTCCTATAAAACACCAACAGTTGAGTGGAATGAGGCACTACCAGCAATGGGGCTGCCATGTGCTCAGGACAGAATAGAGAATTTGAACAGAGTGGAATATCATATGTATGAATGAACGAATGAAGATTTGACTTCAACTTCTTTTTTATCATCACTAGTGGCTCAACCTGATCTTTATGCTATGTTTCCTGGGATGAAAGAAGTAGGAATTCATCTCTTGCTACTCCCAGTCACAGCAGCTACAGTTGAGCATTCTTATTCATCATTGAATAGAATTTTGTGTTCTGAAAGAAGTTGCCTTCTGCCTGATCATGTAAATGAACTAATGAGCATATCAGTTGAAGGAATGGAAGTACTGGACACACGAGAAGCCACCAAAGATGAAAGCATTGCATTCAAGAAATTCATTAACAGAGTTGTGCAAAATTATAACAAGAAACCAAGAAGGATGTAGATGATGTACTTCATAGAAGGCTTGAGTAGCCAACTTTAATTTGTGTGATTTTAAAACATGCGTTAAATCTAGTAAAAATGGTCATTAAACATTTTTCAGTTTTACTATGGTGCCATACAGCCTGCCTTCACCCTCACAGTCTCACCTCTTATCGGCCCTGACCTCCACCCCCTCACCCCACCCCAATTTCAATTCCTGGGGAAAACACTGGAGAAAACACATCACTTTTAGTCTCTGCTGAATTTACAATTTTTTTTAGTCCGCTCTGTTTTTCACTCTAAGCCCTGGTCTATACTATGGGGTTAGGTTGAATTTAGCCGCGTTAGGCTGATCTTAAAATGAATGCGTCTACACAACCAACCCCGTTCTGTCGACCTAAAGGGCTCTTAAAATCCACTTCTGTACTCCTCCCTGTCGAGGGGAGTAGTGCTAAAATTGACCTTGCTAGGTCGAATTTGGGGTAGTGCGGACGCAAATCGACGTTATTGGCCTCCGGGAGCTATCCCAGAGTGCTCCAATGTGACCGCTCTGGACAGAACTTTCAGCTCCAATGCACTAGCCAGGTATACAGGAAAAGCCCCGGGAAATTTTGAATTTTATTTCCTGTTTGGTCAGCATGTTCTGCTCAGCAGCACAGGTGACTATGCAGTCTCCCCAGAATCACAAATGAGCTCCAACATGGACCGAAAGGGAGACACTGGATCTGATTGCTGTACGGGGAGAAGAATCTGTGCAGGCCGAACTCCGATCAAAAAGAAGAAATGCTAATATATATGCCAAAATCTCACAGGGCATGATGGACAGAGGCTACAACAGGGACACACAGCAGTGCCACGTGAAAGTCAAGGAGCTCAGGCAAGCCTACCAAAAGACAAAGGAGGCAAATGGTCACTCTGGGTCAGAGCCCCATACTTGTTGCTTCTATGATCAGCTGCATGGCATTCCAGGTGGGGACCCTACCACTACTCCACCACTGTCCGTGGACACCTGCAAGGGGGGAGTGTCTCACAACAGGGAGGAGATTTTGTGGATGAGGAAGAGAATGCACAGCAGGCAAGTGGTGAAGCCGTTCTCCTTGGCAGCCAGGACCTTTTCGTCACCCTGGAGCCAATACCCTCCCAAGGCGGGATCCCCGACCCTGAAGCCAGAGAAGGCACCTCTGGTGAGTGCACATTTGTAACTACCGTACAGGGTTTAAAAGCAATAGTATTTAATGTTTGATTTTCCCTGAAGAATTGGGATGCATTCGCAGCCAGTACAGCTACTGGAAAAGTCTGTTAATGTGTCTGGGGATGGAGCGGGAATCCTCCAGGGACATGTCCATGAAGGTCTCCTGGAGGTACTCTGAAAGCCTTTGTAGAAGGTTTCTGGGGAGGGCTGCCTTATTTCATCCTCCACGGTAGGACACTTTACCACTCCAAGCCAGTAGCAAGTAGTCTGGAATCATTGAAGCCCAAAACATGGCAGCGAATGGTCCTGGGTTTTGGTCACATTCAAGCAACATTCAGGCTATATCTTTCTGTGTTAGCCTCAGGAGAGTGATATCATTCATGGTCACCTGGTTGAAGTAGAGGGATTTTTGTAGGGGAACAGTAAAAGGACCCCAATCATGCTGAGTTGTTTGCACTTGGCTAAAAGGGATCATCCTGGAGAATAGCCCTGCGGTGCAGGGAGAGGTTAGGGGATCATCCCAGAGAATAGCCACACAGTAGGGGTAGGGGGAGGTGTGTGCTGCATATCCACCCAAAAACCACAGCCCCTCCTTTTAAATGTGAAACCTAACTGGCATTGCGAGCTATGGGAAAGGATGGCAGTCTGAAACCATTCCCACATTTTATGAAGGTGAAAGAAGCCAACCCTGTGTACCAAAAGGCTTACCATGACTGCCTGGAAACCAAATTCTGTTGCCCAGCTGTTTGTGATGTGTCTCCATACCAGCAGGTGCTCAATATAAAGGGCAAAATGCGACCTTGTACCTAAAGCACATGTGCTGTCTGCTGTGAATTGCTTGATTCACTGTGAAAGACTCTCCCATTGGTTCTCAGAAATGTATCATCTTAAATTTTACTCTCTCTTTTTATCTCCCCCCATGTGCAAATGTTTCTATGCTCCCTCTATCATCTGTGTCCCTGAGGTTATCGCAGATTAGAAGGCAAAAAAAAAAACGCATTCACAATGACATGTTTTCCGAGCTCATGCAGCCCTCCCGCACAGCTTAATGCATGGAGGCATTCAGTGGCGGAGACCAGGAAAGCATTAAGTGAGCGTGAAGAGCAGAGGCAGGAGACGACGCTGAGGCTAATGGCGGAGCAAACAGACATGATGAAGCGTCTGTTAGAGCTGCAGAAAAGCCAGCAAGAGCACAGACCACCGCTGCATCCATTGTATAACCGCCTGCCCTCCTCTGCAAGTTCCATATCCTCCTCACACAGATGCCCAAGAACACGGGGGGAGGTTCCGGTCACCCAGCCTCTCCACTCCAGAGGATGGCCCAAGCAACAGAAGGCTGTCATTCAGACAGTTTTGATTTGTAGTGTGGCTACAATAAGCAATGTCCTTCCCTCCTCCCTCACCCCACCCCACCTGGGCTACCTTGTCAGTTATCTCTCTCTCTTTTTTTTTAATTAATAAAGAAAGAATGCATGGTTTCAAAACAATAGTTACTTTATTTCCTTTCCCAGCTGTGATCGAAGGGGGGACAGTGGTTGGCTTACAGAGAATTAAAATTAAAAAAAGGGGGTGGGTGTGCAGCAAGGAAAAACACACACAACTGTTACATCGTAGCCTGGCCAGTCATGAAACTGGTTTTCAAAGCCTCTCTGATGTGCAGCGTGCCTAGCTGTGCTCTTCTAATTACCCTGGTGTCTGGCTGCTCAAAATCAGCCGCCAGGCGATTTGCCTTAACCTCGCACCCCACCATAAACATCTTCCCCCTTATTCTCACAGATATTATGAAGCACACAGCAAGGAACAATAACAATGGGATTGTTGGTTGCGCTGAGGTCTAACCTAGTCAGCAAACAGCACCAGCGAGCTTTTAAACGTCCAAAGGCACATTCTACCACCATTTTGCACTTGCTCACCCTATAGTTGAACTGCTCCTTACTACTGTCCAGGCTGCCTGTGTATGGCTTCATGAGCCATGGGAGCAAGGGGCAGGCAGGGTCCCCAAGGAAAACTATTGGCATTTCAACATCCCCAATGGTAATATTCTGGTCTGGGAAGTAAGTCCCTTCTTGCAACTGCTCGAATAGCCCTGAGTTCCTAAAAATGCGAGCTTCATGCACCTTTCCCGGCCATCCCACGTTGATGTCAGTGAAAGGTCCCTTGTGATCCACCACTGCTTGCAGCACCATTGAGAAGTACCCCTTGCGGTTTATGTACTGGTTGGTAAGGTGGTCTGGTGCCAAGATAGGGATATGCATTCCATCTATCACCCCACCACAGTTAGGGAACCCCATTGCAGCAAAGCCATCCAGTATGACCTGCACATTTCCCAGAGTCACTACCCTTGATAACAGAATGTCAGTGATTGCATTGGCAGTGCCTACAGTAGGCTTGCCCACTCCAAATTGATTCCCGACTGACCGGTAGCAGTCAGGTGTTGCAAGCTTCCACAGGGCTATTACCACTCGCTTCCCAGCTGTCAGGGCAGGTTTCATATTGGTATTCCTGCGCTCCAGGGCAGGGGAAAGCAACTCACAAAGTTCAAGGAAAGTGGCCTTACCCAAGCGAAAGTTTCGCAGCCACTGTGAATCATCCCATACTCGCAACACTATGCGGTTCCACCAGTCTGTGCTTGTTTGCCGAGCCCAGAATCAGTGTTTCACTGTATCAACTAGCCCCACTGCCACCATGATGTCCCAATTGCCACAGCCCATGCTTTCAGGAACGTCTGTGTCCATGTCCTCTTGCTGGCATCTCTTAGCCTGGTTCTGCACATACTCCAGGATAATGCACGAGGTTTTTACAATGCTCACAACAGCAGTGGTGATCTGAGCAGGCTCCATGCTTGCCGTGGTATGGTGTCTGCATGGGTAACCCAGGAAAAAAGGCGCAAAACAATTGTCTGCCATTGCTTTCACAGAGCTTTTCACATATACCCAAAACCACCTGTGACAATGTTTTTGCCCCATCAGGCACTGGGAGCTTAACCCAGAATTCCAATGGGCAGCGGAGATTGCGGGAACTGCGGGATAGCTACCCATAGTGCACCACTTCGTGAGTCGATTCGAGACACGGTATTGAGGACGCACTCCGCCAACTTAATGCACTTAGTGGGGACACACACAATCGACTGTATAAAATCAATTTCTAAAAATTGACTTGTATAAAATCGACCTAATTTCGTAGTTTAGACATACCCTAAGAAAACTTCAGTGAAGCTGCTTAAGACCTAAATCACGACAGACCACATATGCATGAATCTTCATTAGTGATATCCCTTGGGGATGACTGCTCAGTAAAGATTAAAGAAACTCAAGCTAGTACATTTATCTAGAGGATGATGAATGCTGTATCAAGCTTTGTGGCTTTTAAGCAACACTGAAAGACAGTCCAAAATAGTTTTGGCTGCAAGTAATGTACATATGCAAAATATATTGCTGATGGCTGTAAAGGGTACTCAGACATCTATAGAAACAACCTAATATGGTTCTCTCATTGCAATTTATTATCAGAGGACTAGCCTCAGAAACTTTCAATTTTGTCTAGAGTGAATTGAGTTCATCCATTGCATATAAATGACTGAAGGATGTAATAAATTTTTCTTTGAGTTCTGAGACAAAAGTTTAGGACCAGATTTTAAGCCCCTTACACGTAATAACCTGCAGTTAGGCACAAAAATAATCACATTATAGTCAGTGTGTAAAGGTGTTGCAATTTGCCCCTACACTGTGATAAAAGACCCATGACACGGCCACAGCTGGCCTGGGTCAGCTGACTCAGGCTTGCAGGGTTTGGGCTGCAGGGCTATATCATTGCTGTGTAGACATTTGGGTTCTGGGACACCCCACCCCTCGTTGGGATCTCAGAGCCCAGGCTCCAGACCAAGCCCAGAGGTCTACACAGCAATTTTACAGACATGCAGCCCAAGTCAGCTGATCCAGGCCATGGGTCTTCTGTTGCAGCGTAGACATAGAATGATGAAGGGAATATGAACTGAGCTTCAAAGGTGAGATATCCTTTTGAAGTTTTTTTAACAGTTACTCATCTACAAATAGAAACATACACCCTACAAGTGTGTTACTCCTTTGGCTGTTTTGTCCCAGATATCCAAAGCTATAACTAGCTCTCCATGAAAAGACAATAAGAGGACAGGGAGATATAAAGGATTTTTAAAATATTTTATCATCAAAAATAGAACCAAGAACAATGAGAGCTTATTTGTAATGAATAAAAAAATTTCCTTCATCTATAAAAATGTTAAAATAAAAATGGCACATTGATGTAGGACTGTGGTGATCCTGGATTCCTCCTCTGTCAGGTTGAGGAAGAAAAAACACCATGTGTGGAACATTACAAGGTCATTATCTGCATCCAAATTTATTTGAGCATAAACTTATCCAGTTTCTCTTTCAGGTGCTGGTTCAATTTCATAATCAGTTCATTGCATGTCTCACTATGCCATTAGATATGCTGAATCTGCTGTAGGAAGAAACTCATCCTCCTTACCTAGGGCACATCTCAGGTAGAAATAAGTAGCACTATTAACCTGGAGAAAAGGAGAAGAACTGTTATGTGTATATCACAGTTGTTTACAGTGGTAACTAATATGGATATATGACATGGGTCAATATGGTAGAGGAAGCCATATCTTGTGATTGTACATACTTACTGCTGCTGTTCTCTCACCCTCTGAAATCAGCTTCCTATATTTTGGTACTGACCGCTGAAATATGAAAGATATAGGGAAATTCTGTAGATTAGGGCTCAGATGAACTACTCCAGCTCCACCAGTTCCACCAGTTAGCTTCCAACCTGCAGCTCTGATCATGTATTCTTCCTATGTAAAACTGAAAGATAAAGCCAACCTTAGAACATCAATATTTTCCATACTGCAAGCCAAAAGGATACTTACGAGGATCATGCATGCAGTATGTCTACAGTCACCAATACAACAACAAAATCATTAATTGACAGATCTCTTTAACAATTAATTTAAATGCCTATGTGTCACAGGCATATGTTGAGTGTGTGTAAAAGGCAATTCAATTAAGCAATTGTCTGATACAGACGTTCTTAATTTCTGTAATATTTCTGCCAGTTTACGATCAAAGTGAAAGTTTTAAACTGGCTTTGGTGAACGTCAGCAAGATGTAACTGGTGTCACCAAATCTGTAGAAAAAATGTAACTTACCTCTGTTCCATGGACCACCTACAAAGTCATCTGCTCATGTACCAGGGTCCACACAGCCAGGGCTGATGCTGGAGAAGAGGTGCTTCTCTATTTTCTTCATGGATCCTCACTGTCCACCTTCCACCTGTATCAGAATAGCTTTGGGGTGTTTGAGCAGAGGTGTGAGTGTTTGAAACTGGCCTCTGTTAACTTGTTTTCCCCGCTTCTCATCTGAATGCAGCATAGGTATGGACAGCATCTCCAGCGAATAATCCATAAAGAGATGGCTTATGCCCTTAACAGTGTAGGGGGAACCCTTTGTGGAGTACCTGTAGGTGTCAGGGTCTTGAACTGAATTTCCATGTAGCATAAGAGGTCACTCTGTATGGTTTTGGACAACAGATGAATGTAGGTAAGTATTTTTATCTGGCCATGTAGTACAATGAGGATGATGAGCTCATTGGCACTGACAGAAATGTGGCACCATATTTGAGTTGAAGACAGGCACCATAGTTTAGTTGCAGTAACTCCCTTATTATATATTAACTTCTTTGGAAAATGTTTAATGCTTTCATTTATGCCTTATTAGAAATAAAAATATATGAAACATTAGCTTTACTCAAGTACCTGGACTTTATTCATTTCTGGTTTGCCCTCCTCATCAGTAGCCTTCTCAGCTGCCTTTTTTTGACGGTGAGGACCTTTCCCAAAGAATATGTAGTTTACAAAGGCATATTCCAGCAAGGCGAGAAATACAAACACAAAGCATCCCATTAGGTAAATATCTATTGCCTTTACATAGGGAATCTTTGGCAGTGTTTCCCTGAGATGAGTGCTGATTGTGGTCATGGTCAGCACAGTTGTGATTCCTGTGAAGTTAAAAAAAAAATGTCGGTAAGGCAACTCTGATACATTGTTCGTCACTTTGAAGGCATAAAAGCTGTATCATTGCTCAAACACAATGCCATTGGGCTTATGACATAGTTGGCTTAATTATTTCAGCAGAGACTCCTAACCATTAAGGGAATGCATTTGTCATCTAGCAAAAAATATTAATGGGCATCAAGACAGTATGACCTATATAACATGCTAGGTTTATGTATATAAACTGGTAGTGAAGGGAGCCAGTGAAGAGGAAAGTGGGAAATTTGAAACAGCAGTAGCCTTCTTTAAGTGACATATTAAACTGCAAGCTCTGCAGGCCTTGGGGGCCAACCCCTTGCCTTTTCCATGGCAGGAGGGACAATCAGTTACCTGAACACTTTTCTTCTCCAGTTGCCTGTCTCATTAGTAGCCTACCCTGCTTTTTTTTTAATACACTTAAGACCCTTTACGAAGAATATGTGATTTACAAAGTCACATTCCAGTGCTGGCTGATGTAGTCACTACAGAACAGGGTTGTTATGGAGAAGACACTTTGTCTTGTCAGGTGAGGGAATGCTGCTAACTTGATTCTTAAAGTAGCCATCCTGCCTGATCCACATAGAGTGGAATTAAATTTACCAGTGTTCTTGGAGTTCAGAGTAAGTATCCTAGCCAGAGGAAAGGTATTAGGAGTAATTTTGACTGAGGATCGAAAGTTGAGGGGATAAATGGAGGCTCCAGACCGGAATGGTGGGCATTAGTGAAGGGAGGTTGGTGGTGCCATCATAATAGCCCTCTTCACTAATTTTCGAAGGGATTACTTCATTCTATGAGGTGAAACTTTTCCAGCTCATGGCTTTGTAATCTACCAACCACAATGTTATTAATTTTTGATGTTGGTCTATGAGAATGAAACCAGTTTCTATTCTGTTCTAATCACAGGCCGTTAATATATCTAATGAATAGCTTTAGATTCATTTAGTCATAAGGTGCTCCAATTAAAGGAGACTGGGGACAACATGATTTACTGCAGTTAGCTTTTGAAAAGATTATAGGCTCAAACCACAAACAGTCCTTATAAACTATGCTAACAGGTTGAGGACCTCCTTTCAGATTGCTCAGGTAAAATTGTAGCAGGTAGCATGGTATCACAATATGAGCTGGCATGTGGGTGAAACACAGGGTCAAGTTTTCAGTTACTGTGAATCAACATAGTCCCATTGACTATGGAGCCATGCTGAGTTACACAAGTCAGTACTCAAGCCACTTCAATAGCTTTGAAAATAAATTACCTAGGGCAACTCTTGCAGCAGAGGCATCATAGTTGATCCAAAAAGATACCCACGATAGAATTGTGATCAACGTGGAAGGCATGTAGGTTTGCAAAATGAAGTAACCAATATTTCGTTTAAGCCGAAAACTAAGTGATAATCGAGGATATGCCCCTGAAAGAAGGATGAAAGTGACGTTATGAAAACTTCAGCCATTGATATTTCTGTGTCGGGTGCACTTTTTGAGATAGTCAGTGCTTACCTGTTGTAAATTCCACTTTTTTTGATACCATCTTGTAATCAACAATTGAAAACTGTGGAAGCTCAATATTATTAACTCCTGTTACTGCAGATTCCCCTCCATTCCAGTAAAACTCAATATCATCAGTGGTGTATCCATCTAAAACAAAGAAACACAATTTGATTATTGCTTGTTTGTGATTTTTTGGTCAGTTGGTTTTCCAAGCCACACTTTTTAATGAGGAAGGAAACATCATCTATTTTTTCTGGGTTTGGAATGCTTGTTTTTAAAAATGTAGCTACTTGAATCATGAGTTCAATGTGCTGTTACATGAATTCTAAGTTACATACAAGTCATTGTTTTCTTTTTAGTAAGAGGCAATATCTAAGCCAGTGGTTCTCAACTCTGGTCCACTGCTCGTTCAGGGAAAGCCCCTGGTGGGCTGGGCTGGTTTGTTTACCTGCCGCGTCCACAGGTTCGGCCAATCGCGGCTCCAACTGGCCGCGATTCGCTGCTCCAGGCCAATGGGGCTGCAGAAAGAGGCCCGGGCCAAGGGATATGCTGACCGCCCTTCCCGCAGCCCCCATTGGCCTGGAGCGGTGAACTGCGGCCAGTGGGAGCTGCGATCAGCCGAACCTGCAGACGCGGCAGGTAAACAAATCGGCCCGGCGCTCCTGAGGCTTTTCCTGAACAAGTGGTGGACTAGAGTTGAGAACCACTGATCTAAGCGAATGGATATGCAGAAGATTATAAATAAAAGTACAGAAATAAGATGAAAAATTATAGGAGAAGCTGATAGTACTGCTTGTAGTTAAGGTTGCCCAACACTTTCCACTAGACCCTGTTTTCAGTGCTTACAATTTTGCCAAACTTTAGTTGTTCAGGTTAACATTTTGTATGCCGGGTGTTTGCCTCAGGCTAAATTGTTTTGGAGAGCTTCATCAAAAATGGTTCAGCCACTTTCGAGAATAGTATGGGAAATAATTTAGTCCCCTTGTGCATTATAATGTAGTCTTTACATGATCACATACTATATTTAACATAGGACCCCTGCCTCATTTAAGGCACTGGATGAACCTGCTCTGGGAATGAATCAGGGTGGTGCAGTGCAGGAGGCTGTCTGTAGGACTCCTGCCTTTGTTGCGGAAGTTGGGAGGTGTGTGGTAAATGAGGCTGGGAATTACAGGAGGAGAGAGGGCAGCCTCATGGTTAAGGGGAATGCGGGAGAATCCCTGCCTCTGTCACAGGGGTTTTGTGTGATGCTAGTCAAGTCCCTTAAAGCAAACTTTTCACAGGTGACCACTAACTATGTCCTTATTTTTTTGAGTGCCCAACTTGAAACATCTTGTCTGATCTGTGGAAGTGCTGAGCTCTCCCATGTACAGCTGACATGAATGGGAGCTGTACTTGGAACACATAAAGTGCTATATACGCTAACTACTCTGAAAAAAAGGCCATAGGTGTCTTAAATTAGGAACTCAAGATTAGTGGGAACCATTCTAACCTTAATCTCTGTGCCTCAGTTCCTTATCTGTAAAATGGGGATAATACTCTCCACCTTATGGGGAGTCATGAAAATTAATTGTTTGTGAAGCACTCAAATACTATGGTGATGAGTGCAATAGAAAAGCCCAGGAGGAAATGAAAAGCTCTGTCTTCAGAGCAGGGTTAGAGTAGTGTGCAGGTAAATAAGGCCTAGGGCTACACAATAAACAATGAGGAATAAACAGAATATTGACCAGCTGCTCATTAAATGAGCTCTGTCCATCTTATGCAGTAAATGAGGCAGGGGTTCTATGGGAAAAAATAGTATATGCTCTTGTAATTAAAGATTACATCACAATGAACATGCGCAAAGAGGTTGGGGGGCAAATAAGATTGCATAGATACCTAGGCCCAGGGGTTAGGTGGTTCTGAGCAAGCCCAAGCCTCCACTAGTACATCAACACTGCTGTTTTTAGCATGCTAGTGTGAGTCTCTGTCTCCGGCCAGGGAGGCTCACCCCCAGATGCAGTGTAAATGTTTTCCCTGCATGCCTGGCTGGCTACTCTGGCTGATAAGTCAGGGCAGAAGTAGAGCTCCTTGCACACCCATCCCGCTGTACTTTGCTTGCACTCTGGAGTACTGGGTAAGTAGCCCAATGGAGCCTTATGCCTCCTTACTTGCCCGCACAGCCGAGTGAGGCCTGTGAAATCTAGGCTTGTGTTTTGTTCCTTTTTTTTTTTTCTACCTGGACTCTCACTGCTCCTTTTACTCCATATCTTGTAATTGTACTTTTTGGTTATTGGAGTCACTTTGTGTCTTCTAAGCATCCGAGGGATTGATCTATTTTTTTAAACTGAGCCCTGAGTATTTGAGGCATTTATTCATTTCTTCTGCAAATACTAAACTTTGAATTCTGAAACTGCAAAACAGATCAGTTTGGTTTTGGTTTTATGCTGCAGGAAAGAAGCTCTCTTTTAGAATTTTTGCAATTATCTTGAGTAAACTGAGCTGCTCCAGAAATGGATCAGGAACCATATTAGGATTGTGTCATATGTTCCCCATATGGTCATTGGTTCCCCTTTACTCCAGAGAGAAAGTAATCTGCTACCTGGAAAAGGTAAAGATTCGGTCAGACTTAATTTACACTGCACAAATTAAATGAAAACATGTATCTGAATTCAAATCTTTAGAGTACAGTTAACTGCATCTTGGCTAGGGTGGATACTTTAGATGGTAAAGATTTAAAAACATGTTTTATGTGTGCCAGCAATATATTTTTACATAGCAAGAAAAGTCAAAAATGTAATTTATCTATGCCAGTGCCTTACTATAGTCTAGTCTCTCTTAAAGGCATGGATAGGGTGGGTGTAGTTTCCCTAGCAACAGTAATGACGCAGGGGCTCTCAGAGCTTGCTCTTTGACTCATGGGACTGCTTAGCAGTTGAAGTTACTGAATAAACATCTTTTGATGCAAATATTTGTGATGGATTGAACAAAGGGAAATGCTAACATGTATTAGCTGTTTGTGAACTACTGAATGCCACTGTTTGTTGACCATCTGAATCGCTTCTAGATAGTTTAGTACTCTTTTAGCACAGATCATTGCTGTTAGATAAGATGAAACTGCTGGCTTCTGGTTGCTCATGCGTACAGCACTCAAGTGACCTCATAGTAAATAGGGATCTCCTGTTTTAGGGCTGTCATGCAATGTGCTGAGCACCCTTGGTTTCCACTGATTTCAAGTGGGAGTTAAGGGCGCTTGACATATTGCTTGATCAGACTCTTTGTCTGCTGGCAAAACTGGTTACAGCAAAGGTCTGGGGAGGGGGGAGGGAGAGAGATACCTTATTTTGCAAAAAGCTAAATGTTGTGTATTTGATTTTCTGTAAAAAATGAAATGTCTAAAAATAGCAGCTTGTTTCTTCCTTTGGTGCATTTTACATACATTTTTCAGAGTCCTCTACTAGGTCAAAATGACAATTTTAGAGTTGGTTAAAATGGTCAGTTTCTCAGATTTCTGTACCTTGCTTCACTTTCAGTGCTCAACCAAATTGTTTGATAATGCTAAAATGGTCTGTGGTAGAAAGTGATTAATGGAAATTGTTCTAATTTAAAAGGTGAATTTACTCTGCACAAGTGTTAAAAGGTAAAGGAGACATACTGGTTTTGAAGGGATAGAATATATTACAACTCTGCTACAACTGATCAAAGTACTATAGCTAATTATGTCTTGGGGCCAGAAGCCACCATCATTACTCATGTTGAGTGGTACCTTAATTTTGTGAGACTAATTCCAGACTAAGTGACTTGCACAAGGCTACATGGTAGTGCTGGGAATTGAACCTGGATGCTCCAATTCTAGTCCAGTGCCTTACCTACAAGACCCTTTTTCCTCCCTGCTCTATAAAACCTGTTAAAAGAATGTTAGGGTTCTGTTTATTATTTCTTATATTATTTGTGGTACTGTAGTGACTTGGAGCCATAGTCATGGACCAGGAGCCCATTCTACTAGGCACTGTCCAAACACAAACCAAAAAGTCCCTACCCCAAAGAGCTTACATCTAAGTTTAAGACAAGAGATAACAGATGGATTTGGACAGATCGATGGGGGAGTACAAGGAAACAGTGAGACAATAGTGTCTAAAGAGGGTGGGGGAACTGGTATAACACAAGCAGAGTGAACAATGTGGTGGTGGCAAACATCATGTTAGTTCCATGATTATTTTTGGGGTGGGATTACTTAGGAGAGGTTTAGCTAAATGGGAAGGGAAGAGGTGTGAGCGGGGACAGGAGAGGGCAAGGGGGCAGGTGTGGAGTGCTGCTGAAGTGAAAAACCTGCAAGGAAGGGGGAAGGTTGGGGCAAACAGCCAATCAGCACACGGCAGAGAAAGTCTGAGAACAGTCTCTGGTTTTGACCAGAAGGTCCAGCAGTCCCTGCTTCTGGGCCTATCAGCTGGAGTTTCTGGCTGGCTGCTTTCTGCAATTGTTCCCCAAAGTCTGCCCTTGGTGCAGTGCTGCTACCTGGGGTGTAGCCACTCAAGACAGAAGGTAAAGTTACAATTTAACCCACAGTTAATAGAAAGGTTTTTTTTATTTCCCCCCCTGCTTTAAGTTCTGCAGATTTCAGAGGAGCATTTTACCATGTAAAAATGTTTCATGGTCACAACATACTTTAAGCAAGAGAGAAATTAAAAGTAAAGCCACCCCTTTTAATTCAAGAACCAGATAAGAACATAAGAATGGCCATAGTGGGTCAGACCAAAGGTCCATCTAGCCCAGTATCCTGTCTTCCAACAGTGGCCAACACCACATGCTTCAAAGGGAATAAACAGAATAGGTAATCATCAAACCATCCCCTTTTGCCCATTCCCAACTTCTGGCAAACAGAGGCTAGAGACACCATTCCTGCCCATCCTGGCTAATAGCCATTGATGGACCTATCCTCCATGAATGTATCTAGTTCTTTTTTGAACCCTGTTAAAGTCTTGGCCTTTGCAACATCCTCTAGCAAAGAGTTCCACAGGTTGACTGTATGTTGTGTGAAGAAGTACTTGCTTTTGTTTGTTTTAAACCTGCTGCCTATTAATTTCATTTGGTGACCCCTATTTCTTGGTTATGAGAAGGAGTAAATAACTCTTCCTTATTTATTTTCTCCACACCAGTCATGATTTTGTAGACTTCTATCATATCCTCCTTTAGTTGTCTCTTTTCTATGTTGAAAAGTCCCAGTCTTATTAGTTTCTCCTCATGTGGAAGCTGTTCCATACACCTAATAATTTTTGTTGCTTTTTTCTGTACCTTTTCCAATTCCGATATATCTTTTTTGAGATGACGAACCACATCTGCACACAGTATTCGAGATGTGGGCATACCATGGATTTATGTAGAGGCAATATATTTTCTGTCTTATTATCTCTCCCTTTCTTAATGATTTTCAACTTTCTGTTCACTTTTTTGACTGCCGCTGCACATTGAGTGGATGTTTTCAGAGAACTATCCACAATGATTCCAAGATCTCTTTCTTCAGTGGTAACAGCTAATTTAGACCCCATCATTTTATATGTATAGTTCAGATTATGTTTTCCAATGTGCATTACTTTGCATTTATCAACGTCGAAGATATATAGGACAAAATGGCAGGAGAACTTTTCAGAAGTCAGAGTTAGAAGTGACTGCTTTGGGTGTGTGGCAAAAAGTCCCATGGCCAATAACACTTTTCTGTGTATTATATAGATGCATAATTGCTAGAGCCAGGGCACTTTTTTGGGCCAAAACCTTTTTTGCTTAGAGCAGGGATTTGAACCTAGGTGTTTCACATCCCTGGTGAGAGCCAATAGTCTGGTGCTCTCTGCCAATTGAGCTACGGGAGTAACTGATAGCAATAATAAGTTGTCTACCTCTATGTGCATTAGAAGGCGATAAAAACAATTTTTGCCAGTGGATTTCATAGGTACTTGCTGATAGTGGAGGGATAGTGAGATTTGGGAATCCTGGGTTTCATTGCAGGCTCTGGAGGGGAATGTGCTCTAGTGGACACACTCTTCTGCCCCCCGTGTGACCTCTTGTACAGATTTTCGCTCTTCCCCAACCCTGGCTCCTCATCCCATTTTCCTCACCCAGCCAATCACAGTCTGCACTCTTCAGGCTTCTCATCCTGGCCCCCATCTGTGTGTCCAGAAAGCACCAGTCTCACCTCTCTGGTCTCATTGTTCTAATGCCAGTGTCGTTCTCCTTGCCCGCGGCCAATCCCAGTTCCTTCCTCCTGGCTTCTCTTCCAATTTACTTCTCTCCTCATCCTGGCCTCTGGTTAACCCCCCATCCCTGCTAGCTCCTCCAACTCAATCTCTGCCACCTGACTCCTTGTCTCAGTCTTTGTCAGTCTATCCTAGTTCTCCCCCTGCACCTCATCTATTTATCAGAGCTGTCTCCCCCTCTCTCCTCAACTTCTTCCACCCCACTACTGCTTCTTAATTCCATGTTTTTTGCCCAGCCAGTCCCAGGCTCTCCCTTTATCCCAGCTCCGTTCCCAGTTTTCCTCTCCTACCTCCCCCACCCCAGCCTCCATTCTGAGGCTCCCTTGTCCCAGTCTAATCCCCCTGCATTTGAATGAGGCAACTTCCTCCTCCATGCTGCCTGGGCCTGCAAGGTGGTGGTGGTGGGGTGTCATTGCAAGCACTGGAAAGACAGGCTCCTTGCTCTCAGTTCTGGTATCCTAACATGGACCTGGCACAGCTTGCAGCATCTCAGTGGACAGTGTCTTCGGGGAATCTAGCTGCTAAAATCTAAGACATTTCCACTGAGCTGGTACAAATTGAGATTTTTCAAAGGCTTATAACTTGGACAAATTTGGGTGGATTTCTGTGGGGACAGAAAAAGGCACATCCCTGACACACAGGCCACCCCCTGCCAAACTTCAATTCCCTTTTTCAAAGAGATTGCCAGAATTTTTTGACATGGGCAAAAGGTGTTTTTCCTCATCTCATTCTTGAAAACAGCCAAATTGTGTTGGCCGAAGTTTTCCAAAGAGTTTCAGCCTGAAGCAGACATCCAGCATGGAAAATTTCAGCCCAATTGTTTAAAGTTTTGCAAGTTATAAGAAAATGAAAACAGGGTCTTTGAATGGGAAACATCAGGCAACCTTAATAGGAAGTGATATTGGCTCTGCCTGTAATACAGTAATTGGACAGGGACTTTATTATTTGTTTATATAGGACCCCTACCTCAAAAGGTCCTTATTCTGATTGGGGCCTCTTTTATATCCGCATTAAATAATATGTGATGTATGTGTTCTAGTGAGCAATATATGTTTCAGTGTGATGGGATTCACCTTGTGTTATTGCCTTACATTATGATATATATGTATTTTAGTAGATGTGTCAGTGGCACTGCTGTCATGAATAAGGGCTTGTCTACACTTTCCGGGAGATCGACATGCGGCGGTTGATTTAGCGGGTCTAATGAAGACCCGCTAAATCAACTGCAGATCACTCTCCCGTCGACTCCTGTACTCCATATGAATGAGAAGAGCAAGGGGAGTCGACGGGAGAGCGTCTCCCATCAACATAGTGTAGTGTGGATGCCCCGTGGTAAGTAGATCTAAGTACGTTGACTTCAGCTACATTATTCAATCTCCCCCTGCAGTGTAGACCAGGCCTAAGGTTTACTCACATTAGCAGGGTTTCGAATATTCAATAAGAGGTTTGTGGTTTGGAAAGAACAAGACAGATTCAAAAAGAGAAACTGAGGTAGGACAGATAATCAATCATTGCACTGCCCTGTTAAAGTGGATGTGTCTTTTAATTCATGGTGAAGAGTGTTAGTACATACAATAAGAAATATACAGTGTGGAGCAGCTACTAATTCTGGCTAGCAAATAATAATAAACCCTCCTTTCTGGGGTTCCCAAGCCCAGAATAGCAATAAAAATTATAGAAAATTGGTACTAGTGTGGGCTAAACATGGCTCTAAAATATGCTGATTGTTCACTGAACTTCTATACTGTACAATTCCTTCACCAGCTGTTCTTCTCGATGGTGTGATTTCTCTTTCATATATACCTGTCACTATATATAATGGTGGAATTTTTTTGTAATAGAAAAAGTAGTATTCATAATCCAGACAATATTTATGCTGGTGCCCAAACAAAATCTAATGAAATCCTTAACTGATTTCAAAACAAGGTCAAGAACTGGGAATCTGAAGTGCCGAGTAATGATTTTTAGTCATAATTACTCTGTGTGTATGTGTGTGTGTGTGTGTGTATGTGTTGAATCCTATTTATTCAATTACATTCTGCTCCCCAAGATCAGAATATGCAACTGTGAACACGAATCTTCTCCATCCCAGTCCAGGTGTATTCTTCCAAACAGAGAAAAACAATAACTGACTTTACTTGAGCCAGTACATGAACACAAAGTATTTTAAAATGCATTTAAAGAATGTTAACCACAAGGCGTGCAAGTATTTAACAAACTTAGAAATCTTATTCCATCATCATCATCATCATCTCTTCTCTTTGATTAGCCAAGCATTACCAGATGAAATAGAGCACAAGGGGGCACTCAAGATCTGCTTTAGTTAGTTGCATCCATGCAGTCCCTGACAGTCTGGGATCCAGTTTCATTTATCCTTCACACTTAATCAAACATTTCATTCCATGTGTGAATTTAGGATCATTCACCCTTACGAAGTGTGTATCGTAAAGGATTACTCATGCTAGCTAATTTTGCATGATAGCAGTTAGTAAAAAGCAGGATTTCAGGATGGAAATGTAAGTAGTTTAATATGTGAAATTGTAACTAATCATGATGCTACATATAGAAGATTAATTTTGGGTTTAATAAATTTCCTAGATACTTTCAGAGAGAATGTGGCCTGTTTTTACACTGACACCCGTAACAGGCTAGTCCATATTTATCATTCAACTGATTCACCTAGTTTTGACACATTTTGTCCATGTAAAGAATGAAAAGGTTTTTAAGCTGTTTAGAAAAAATGTTCTCCTGCAGAAACAAACAGATATACTGAAACCTCCTGCCTTGTTTAAGAGTTAATTTGCTGGGGGGAAAATCTTTTTCCAGCTCCAATATCTCTCTAGAAATAGAAGAATTGACATACTCTGACTTCAATATTTTCAATTCAGTTATGTAGACAAAAGAAAAGCTATTGTATAGGCACCATAAGACAATACTGTATCTTTGTATTGTCAGCAATTGTCAATGCAATACAGCATTGTCAATACAGCCGTTTTACGTTTTCTTAGATCAGCATCTGAGAAGTTATTTAGCATGTATATAGACACAAGTTCCATATGTCTAAAAAGTAACAACACTTAGGTAGGTTGTGAAAGAAGGAAGGTACAGATCTTACTATTCCAAGAACAATTGCTATAGAAGGAGTTTTACTATCAACATGAGACAGCACATGAGCGATGTGCAAGAGATTACTCCATTTCCTGATATAATTGGGCTCTTTTTTCCTCTCTGCCACTTATATCTGTCATGACTCCTTACAGGATAAAATAATGCAAAGTCTACATTTACCTTGCAGATCCATTCCTATTTTATCACAGTAACGCTCAACTGAGACTGGAGACCCATTATGTCAGGCACTCTACAAGCATGCAACAAGAGACACTCTCTGCCCCAAGGAGCTGCCAATCTAAATAGACAAGTCAGACAACAGAAGTATTTAATATCCTTGTTTTACAGATGGGGAACCAAGGCACAAACAGATTAAGTGATTAACCTGTGGTTGCTTTGTTGTAGAGCAAGAAACTTTTCCAGATCTCCTGAGGCCCTTTCAGATGCCTTAACCATCAAACCATCCTTCCTGTCAGTGCTCTATTGCTTGGAATTCCAGCACAATATCTCATTCTGATCTCTGCTGCTAGTTACATTTTTACACTATTTCCTTATTTTACCTAATTGCCACCATCATGACTCCATTCGTATCCACCCAGAAACAGGAAGATGAAGCTTCTCTTCATTCTGCCGTTAACACATCTCTAAGCACTTGCCACTGGGAGAAAATGGCTCATACACTGATACAATGAACAGCACTGCCACTCCCCAAAACATGACCAAGAAATCGAAGATCTAATGGGTTCAGTTTGGAAAGCAGAAGCCCCAAGCTGTTCTTAAGCTGGTATTACCCCACATAGCTGCTTCTTTGCCAGCTCAGAGATTTGTTTTAGGACTGGTCTGTTTATCTACAAATGTATTGAGCGCATGTGCTTTTTTTCATTAAGAAGTTTGGACAAGTTGATAGTAAGGAAGGCTTCCTGTAATGTCTAATGACAGATGGTGGTTTGGAATTGAGAACTTGAGTCAGAACTTGGGACAGCATTGTCTCAAACAGATGCTGATGGAGGGCACTTGGCAGATGGCCAGAGTTTGACAAGGAAATGAGTTTCCAGTTACCTAAAAAAAACAGTGTACTTTTTGAACAATAATACATCAAACAAATATCATGTGTGATGTTCCAGTTGGGGACTTCCCATTCTGTTACTACCGCATGTTGCCTAAAGTCACCATACAGCATGCCAGTCTAGGCTTAATATCAGTTCGCTACCTAGCACAATGGGGATCTGGTCAAAGGGCTAGATCCACAAAGGGATTTAGGTGCCTAACTGCAACTTTAGATGCCTAAATTCTATCTCACCAGTTGTTGGTGGCCCGTGGCCACACCCTCCTTATAACTTTTACCCCAGAGGTTAGAAGACTTGCTCAGGGCATGGGAGACCTGGGTTCAATTCCCCCCTCTGCCTAATGGGGAGAAGGGAGTTGAAGTTGGGGTTACCCCATTCCTAGGAGAGTGCCCTAATCACAGGGCTGTAGGGTATTCTGTGGGCTGGTTGTTCTCAGTCTCTCTTATTGAAGCTGTTCCATTGTGCATAAATTATTAAGTGCACTGTAATGAGGAGACTGGAACCTGGGTTTCCACATCTGGGTGAGTACTCTAACCACTGGGCTAAAGTAATAAGGAGTGCACCCCCCCCTTAATCTAGTTACTTTTGCAAGAAAGGGTTCAGGCCCATGATTCCAGGAGCGGTTTCACAGCTGTGAAACCTGAGCAGAAGGCGGCACCTCCCTTTGGCCTAGAGTTAGGAGCCTAAGGCCTTTTGAAGGGCAGGATTTACGACTCACCCCTCTTCTCAGCATTTCTCCTTGGCTAACTCTAGGCACATCCCTGCTCAGCATGTTGGCTTTTGTGGATCCCATTCTTAGGTGCCTAACTTAGGCACCTGACTGTAGATTTCACTAGGTGTCAGAGTGCCTAAAAGTTAGACTCAGCATTGCGATTCTAAGTCCCCTTTATAGATCTAGCCCTAGGTAATGGTGTAATCATAATAATGGAGCTATAGATGGAAACTTTATATAGCAGAAGATTTAAGCTACCTTCTTGGTACTTTGGAGATTCATACAAATTATAACACTTGTGGCATTCCATGGAAATACTGGGTCCAATACATCACTCCACTACTCTGGGTTTATGCCAGTGACTTCAATGGAATGCCACCAGTGTAAAGCAGATAGATATAAGGGAGAGGACAGCCAGGACCTACATACTGATATTTTTTTAATCTGCTAAGGTATTCAAGTATGAGGGATGCCCCCTCTGATCACTATGGGACACCTTGATGATCTTAATTACTTCCTTACCATTCTTTCCCCCATAAGTTTTTCCCTGTACAACAGTACATAACTTCTTTACTGGCTCCTCTTTCCTTTGCAATAATGCAGACAAACATCAAATATTGTTCTTGCTGCAATTTCCTATTTGTATATGTACAGGAGCGTTATATCATGATATGACCCATTGCTGACTAGACTGGTGTCAGTTTGATCTTTGGCCTTTATAAGCCACATTTTCACTATTGCTCTGTGTAAGCTGATTTTTAACCAGATGTCCAGGGCCCTCAATTCCTCAATTTTGTGTGTGTAATTCATTTAAGTTTAAGCTCTATTTCTAAAATCCTGTTGGTTTTCACAGTTTGCTTATCAATGAAAAGACTTGATTTTAATTATCATCATAACCCAGCAGGCAAAAGATGACTGAAAACTTAGATTCTCCTCTTCCCACATTCAAATGAACCTTTCTGCAGATATTGTCCATTATTTAACTTCCATTTCAAAGACATTTTGATTGTTACTCTCCCGAACTGAACAGCAGTGATATTAACAGCTTTCTTTGGGTCTTTATTTTTTTGAACAAATCAGGCATGCATTTTTTGCCTCTCATTAGTAGAAAAAACTTACCATTCTATGCTTGCACAAACTGGGTATTGTGTATGTAACTGTATATGCAATATTTGAGCACAGATGCACACTTGACATTTAAAAATCAGCCCTTATATATGCAATCTTCATCCACTAGTTCCTACATATTTGAGCCAGCTGCTCAGCTGGTAATTTGGTATAGCTTCAGTGATTTCAATATGTACTTCTGTGGAGCTACACCAATTTATACCAGACAAAGTTCTAGCCCTTTGACTCTATCTCTTGTTTCAAAATCTTCCTTTCTTTATATGTTATACATCCGATAGAAATCATTGCATTCCCCAATCATTGTCCCCCTTAGTTCATCTTTTATTCCCCATTTTGGACTGCCATACTCCCTTGGTGTTTGTAATGTGTGGTTATGTCATTGCTGGACCATAATCCTGGAAGTTTTTCCAACTGTAAATGCTTTAGAAATTTAAAAACAAAATGAACCAAACCTATTTGTAAGCACATTAGGTCAACATTGGCTACAGATGTCCAGTTGCTTGGCATTCATTTAATTTAGTCCAGTCAATATTGCATGGTACATAATTTTGTCTACTCATATTGTAAATACATTTTGCCTTTGAGCATTCGTTTATTCTGACTGCTTAAGATCTACTTCTATAGCACACACATTTTGTTCCCAGGCATATTCCTCCAAATTTAGATGCAACTGTTCTTTCTTCATGATGCAGGCATTGGGAATACAGGGCCAAAACCGGGTTCTGTTTAAGTCAATAAGAGTTTTGATTTCAGTGGGACCAGGATTGATTGATTGGTGATCCAATCTATGAACCAATGCACAACGCTGCATGTTGTTTACTCATGTCATAATATAAAATATGTCGGCATAACCTGTTTGCATGTAGTGTTAGTGTCACCATGATCATGGTAGAGAAGACAGTTTCATTTTAATACTAATACAGATGTTTATATTTGACCAAAAGGTTACCCTTTAGGTTGATGCTTGCCCTATGTCCTACTAACCAAGGGTGACCTATAATAAAGAATTAATAAAAATAACATGAAAACTTCAGTGTTGATGCAATGACCACACACTCCAATATATATCTATTTGACCTTTGTTTTCAAATACTTTTTTTCATCTAGTTGGTCTTTGTGACCACAGTTAAAGATTAATCAAGCACTTTTACAATTACTAGGAGCAAAGAAAAGCCTATTCAGAGCACCAGACCTGAAAATTAGGGAAGATCAGATCCTGATTAAAATCCAGATCAAAATCACATCTATTGTTATAATATGATAAATCAGAATTCAGTTCTGACCTCAGTTTTATGGGAGAGACCTTGTGCAGGTGAGCCATGACCATTTTAAACACTTTTTTCATCTAACTCAGTTCAGAGCCGGGCTAATGAACACAGTGTTTGAAATGCTGGTGGCCCATCTACAGTAGGCTCCCAACTTTGCTAACTGTGGTGGAGAGGAGCTGGTGCTAGCAATGGTGGGGAAAATTTTGCAAAATTACAATAGAGAAGAATTAAAAGTCCTATTCTCTATTGCAGTGGTTTAGAGGAAATATGTCCAAATACCAACAAAATGAGGCTGAGTTTAGAGGTGAGAGGTGGAAGTTCTGGGTACACTCTGCTGCTCATGTTGCCAGAGGTCTCTCTGCTTGAACAATGTGTATATGACACTGCACATGTGATTTATTTTTTTAAAGGAATGTGATCAAATGTAAAGGGGAGAACTGGGGAGCAGGAAGTTGAGGTGTCATGATTTCTTTCGAACACAATATACTATCTAGTAACTCAACCTGAAGGAAAATTTCACCCTGAAAGGTGAAAATGAGAAGCCAATGAAAGGAGAGGGTTATAATGGAAAGTTTTAGGCCTTACTAGCCTAATAGGTGTCACTGCTGTATAGGCTATAATAGTGATTAAAGGCAGAGTGTGGCCATACATTGGAAGAGAGCAGAGGACTACTGGTATCATGTCCACCAAGCTGGTCAAGCTACTGTGGTAGCTGCCATCTTGGCTGTCAGCATGGGATTGAACTGGGGCCTTCAGAGCTAAAATCATGAGCTGCTACAACTTGAGCTAAAGCTCCTTAGTGGGGGGCTGTAATAACTCATATTTTGTGTGGATCAGAACAGTAGGGGACCTTGCTTACCAGTGGGTTACACTACCAGATATCAAAGTGGTGGGTGGACTGTAAGGACAACAGAAGGGCAGGCATTCCACACAAAGAAGCTCCAAGATCTGCAGGACTTGGGCCGAATTTCCTCACCGATCCTTAGACTCTGCACAAATTCCACCCTATGCCCCTAGCCTGACTAACACAAAACCTGCCCATGTGAAGTGTTTGAATTAATATCCCTGTTGCATGGGGTTTTCAATGGAATTTGAGATCCTTTGGCACTAAAACTTGAATTCAAGTCCAGAAAGTGATCCTGTGTGTGGCTGGGAGTAGAAGGGAAGGGGATATTTTGAATAACATTAAATTTTCTTCGGTAGAGTTCTCTGCAGATAACAATAGGATTTAGGGGAAGGCTTGTCCTTTTGGTCGCGGAGAAGTTCATATCTATTTTTAAGATAGGAGTATGAAGGAACTAGATGGCTCAAGGGAATGGGCCATAACTATATTGATCTAAATTCATTACCACCAGATGGTGGTAGAGTATCTCCTATGAAATGAGTTGCTATCTAACCCAATTTTCATTTGGGTCCCAGTGGACTGTTGTCCACCTCATGAAAAACACTGTTGGAATCGGGACTACTGGGACGGCTGGTAATGTTAGCAGAAAAACCTCGTCCTGAATACTGATGGAGAGTGGAATGCGCTCCTTTACAGAGGCGTGTCCCGGCACAGCTGGGTTGATGGAGATTGGCGTGACAGTGGGGGAAAGCTTGTATTGCTGCTGCCCAAGCAGCATTGTTCTGTGAATATACTGAGAGCTCGAGTCTCTGGGGCTGTCATAAAGGCACCTTTCACAAGGAACACATTCAGTTAACGATGATAATAGTTAGTATGACAGACCCTTTGGACAAGATTGAAATGTTTAATGTTTCTTCTTAAAAGTTTTCCACTCAGTTTGGTTTGTTCATAAAGAGCAAAGTTTCTGCTCTTTCTTGAAATATTTATTGCTGTATGTTTATAGCAAAATAAAATCGTTACCAAAATAAAGCTAGTAGAAGTAGCTGTACATGGAGGAAGTACTAATAAGAATTTTTCCTATGACTGATAACTCTCAAGTAAAAATGCTGTTCAAGTTATGACCATTGGTTGTCCATAGTTGGGAGAGTTGTTTATTACCCCTGCTAACTCCATATTAAATATCTTAAATATTAATCTAGCATTAACTGACCTTGCTGAGTGACCAGGTATATTCATATACAATCAGCTGTGCCTTCATCAAATAAATGATTGAGGCATGTAAGCTCAGATATATTTGGGGTTGGACTCGGCTCTCACAACCTGAACTGAATCAACAGACATATGAATCTTTAAAGTCATCCTGGGTTTTAATTGTCTACATTTTAAGCAGCTGTTCACATCTTGGCAGAAAACCAGTAAATGCATAAACTCTGCTAAAGGCCATAAAATACCACAACAATTGTATTAACTCAAAACAGTGCATGCCTGGCCTTCCAAAATGTGAAATGACAAGGTTCAGAGCTTATTTTGTCTGCCTCTGTCTAACTAAAGAGATTTAATATTTCCCTTTTCAACTAAAAAGTTGCCAAGAGCTAACTCAACAGAGCAGCAATCCTGAGTTCTGGTGACATCAATGTGTAGGGCTTGTTTGCCCTCTTTGTGGATGTGAATGTCAGAACTTGTATAATGTGAGAATGCTTGAGGTATATCTGGCAAAACTCTATAGCTCACAATGATTTAATAGTTGACTGTACCTAATGAGCAGTGGAACTACATCAATTTAAACACCCTTAGAATGCCATCTGGAGATAATGCAGTTTGAAAAATATTTGATCTCAGGTGCGTATGTACATCTCCAAATGAATTCAATGGGAATCCCTTAAGTTCATTTAAGAGCAGAATCTGGACCAGTTTCTCAAGATTCACAAAAGGACTTGTGGAATCAGTTAGAATACATTTCCAATATACAGTCTTTAATCCCTTGTGCGAGGGGAACAACTTATCTCTTGTTCAAGTCCATACCTCCCTCCCTCCACCAGAACTTCAGTTCTGAGTAACAGGCTGCGTTTTCCCTCTCAGCCTAGCATTAGCCTGATAACATAACATAACATCCTAATTCTTGGGCCTGACTGAGCTGGTATGGAAAGGTTTCTGTGCCAGCTTTTGTTGTCTCTGGGGCCATCAGGAGACTGTTCAGGCCAGTGTAAGTTAGAGCAGTCCCGAGGCTACTCTAACTTATGCTAGTGGGTGGTAATAGGTCCCATGGGGCCATTAGCCAACTAGGGAACACTGAAACATTGCAGAAAAATGGCCAGACCCTTTCCCTGGGACACATTCCCAATATGCTCCCTATGCTGTGGTTACAGCAACTATGCCACCCAGAGAAATCCTCAGCTGTCTGGTTAGGACAAATTAACAGTCCCTTGTGCTGCTAGAGCAGTGCATAGAGACTGCACTGGGGGCTAGAGTCTCTGTCTCCAGTGCTTTCCCTCTGAGCCCCCTAGTTTTGTTACAAATTACTTATGCAAATGAAGGGTAGACACAATGGTTATTTCAATGATTTCCTCTATCATTTCTATCAGCATCCAAGGGTGAGCTAGGCATCTCCAGAAACAGAAAACTTGATTGCTGCTCCAACGAGCATACAAAGTAAATTAGACATGATGTAACAAAAGTGGAGAGAGGAGACTCATAGACTTCAAGGCCAGAAGGGACCATCATGATCATCTAGTGTGACCTCCTGCGCATTGCCCACCCACTCCTGTCATAGACCCCTAACTTCTGGCTGCATTATTGAAATCCTCAAATCGTAGTTTAAAGGCTTCAAGTTATAGAGAATTCACCATTTATACTAGTTTAAACTTGCAAGTGACCTGCGCCTCATGCCATAAAGAACTAGATAAATTCATGGAGGACGGGTCCATCAATGGCTATTAGCCAGGATGGGCAGGAATGGTGTCCCTAGCCTCTGTTTGCCAGAAGCTGGGAATGAGTAACAGGGGATGGATGACTTGATGATTACCTGTTCTGTTCATTCCCTCTGGGGCACCTGGCTCTGGCCACTGTCAGAAGACAGGATACTGGGCTAGATGGATCTTTGGTCTGACCCGGTAGGGCCGTTCTTAAGTTCTTATGCTGCAGAGGAAGGAAACAAACAAACCCCTGGGTCTCTGCCAATCTGACTGGGGAAAAACTCCTTCTTGACTCCAAATATGGTGATCAGTTAAACCCTGAGCATGTGGGAAAAACCCACCAGCCAGACATCTGGGAAAGAATTCTCTATAGTAACTCAGAGCCCTCCTCATCTAGTGTCCCTTTGTGGGGGTCAACAAGCATGTGGACAAGGGGGATCCAGTGGATATAGTGCACTCAGATTTTCAGAAAGCCTTTGGCAAGGTCCCTCACCAAAGGCTCTTAAGCAAAGTAAGCTGTCCTGGGATAAGAGGGAAGGTCCTCTCATGGATTGGTAACTGGTTAAAAGATAGGAAACAAAGGGTAGGAATAAATCGTCGGTTTTCAGAATGGAGAGAGGTGAATAGTGGTGTCCCCCAGCGGTCTGTATTCAACATATTCATAAATGATCTGGAAAAAGGGGTAAACAGTGAGGTGGCAAAATTTGCCGATGATGCAAAACTACTCAAGGTAGTTATGTCTCAGCCAGACTGCGAAGGGTTACAAAAGGATCTCACAAAACTGGGTGACTGGGCAAGAAATTGACAGATGAAATTCAGTGTTGATAAGTGCAAAGGAATGCACATTGGCTGTGTTCAGTTTTTTGAAATTAGAAAATTGGCAATCCTAAGCCCTGCCCTCCCCTGTGGCCCCACCCCCTGGCCAGGCCGGAATTAGGAGTGGGGCCGAGGTAAGAGCTGCCCAGTGAGCCCAGGCTGCAATGGGGAGCCCTGGACTCTCCACCTGCCCTAGGTGGGAGGCTGGGGTGCCTGACAGCAGCCCCCAGCCTGTGTTCCCAACCCCGGGGTGCACTGTCCAGGGCAAGTGGAGGGTCTGGGGCTCCGCACAGCAGCCTGGACTCCCTGGGCGGCTCTTACTACTGCCTGGCTCTGGCTTCTGGCCTAGCTGCAGGAAAGGAGGAGCAGGATGCGGGGCCTTGTGGCAAGAGGGTCTAAGGCCCACCTCACATCCCTCCCCCACCTCACTGGGAAAAGGCTGGTGCTACCCTTGAGCCTCAGGCAGCTGCAGGGCAGCACCACAGGGAATCCAGGACACATGCTGTCCCGGACTCATTCAGCCCAGGACTGACTCTTGAACTCTGCATTTTGGGACTGTCCTGCCCAATTCGGGACGGGTGTTCACCCTGCTAGATTTGATTAGTGCGTCAGGCACTTAAGTACTACATTTCTTGTGTCTGTTGACAAGCAGGTCCCCCTATCTAGGAAGGCTTGAATTTAAGACAGTTCTTCAGCTCTAATAAGAAAACCTTTTACTCTGAAGCATAGGTTCTACCACCCACGTAGTTCAAATGCAATCCTATTCCAGATCAATGCAATCTTGTCTCAAGTGGGGAGCTGTGATAAATCTGTTCAAATCTCATTTTGTCACAACACTCTGCGCCAACAGAAAAGATAATGAAAGTTTAGGTATGAACACGGTTCTTCTTTCCTGACAACAAACCACCTATAGAGTCCAGTGGAATATCTTATTGATTCACTCTAATATTACTTGAAATTGGTTGCTGTTTCATTCAAGCATTACATGTATTTAGTGTTATGGTTGTTTCTGCTTTGTACAGAAATAGATATAAAGAGACTGGAGAAAAACAGACTGTTTTCTCAACGTGGGATGCCTTTTCTCATGCTGTAACTGGCTTAATAAAGCACTACTCTCCATTCTTCCCACCCCTTTCTAATTAGGTTTGGGGAATAGTTTTCATTGGGTCTGCTCAATCCTACCACATTGATTATGGTTACAAAAAGAAAGCTCCTGACGTGGTTCAAACATAATTCAGTGTTATGTAGAAGCATCTAAACCATATTTTAATTGCATTCCTGAACCGTGCTACAGCCTTAAAGTTGTCACAGATTTTTAAGGTCCGAAGGGACCATTCTGATCATCTGTTCAGACCTGCTGCATAACACTGACCATAGAACCTCACCCAAAAATTTCTGCATCAAGTCCATAATCCTGCAGAGTAGGCTCACAGTTTAGTCCTGTCTATCTTGCAATAGTGAACCACATTTCACCCGTGTTGCAGGGCTGCTGCAGTATAACAGAGTTGCTGCAGTAGAGTAGGACATACAAATGAAGCAGAGCCCTTTCCCCATCCTTTACTCCGCTGAGTGCAGGTGTAACACCGACAGACCCTGGGATCGAACCTGGGACTTCTGGAGCTTTGTGCATGAGCCTCTACTGTATGAACTAAAAGCCAACTAGCTCTTAGCTAAGGCTGTAAAGCAGACTCATTAATCTCTTTCTCAGCCAGCCAGCCAGCTCAGAACACCATACCCAGGAGGAGTGTGGGTTACACAGGCTGGAAGAAATTTGGCCCTTAAGCTCCTGCCATAACAGGAAATGGCCTAACTTCATTATCATGCACATTGTGTAAAGAGTTGTCACTTTGGATGGGCTATCACCAGCAGGAGAGTGAATTTGTGTGGGGGGGTGGAGGGTGAGAAAACCTGGATTTGTGCTGGAAATGGCTTAACCTGATGATTACTTTAGATAAGCTATTACCAGCAGGACAGTGGGGTGGGAGGAGGTATTGTTTCATATTCTCTGTGTATATATAAAGTCTGCTGCAGTTTCCACGGTATGCATCTGATGAAGTGAGCTGTAGCTCACGAAAGCTCGTGCTCAAATAAATTGGTTAGTCTCTAAGGTGCCACAAGTACTCCTTTTCTTTTTGCGAATACAGACTAACACGGCTGTTACTTTGAAACCTGCCATAACAGTGACACTAGAAACCCCAAAGAGAGTGGAAGAAGAAGGGCACTGTTATATCTGCCTTAGTCCTGCCCTCCCTTATGCACTGGCTAGCAGAGCTAGGTCATCATATATGTTGGCATGATATGCAGCATGATAAAGGTGAACTGCAGCAGTTGGGGCTGCTGTGTGCACTGCCTAAGTGCTCTTGTAACTCACTGCTGAGTATATGTTAAAAGTCGCTCTCTCTGCCAGTCCACAGAGGATATGAGTTGTTGCTGTCCCAAGTAGGGAACACTGACTTGATGCTCATGCTGGAGCAGCTCATGGTTTTAGCTCTGGAGGTCCCTAATTTAATCCCTTGTGTGTCAGCCAAGATGGTGGCTGTCACTCTCGGAGGCATGGTGACATCTCAGAGCAGCTTTCTCCCTTTAAAAACTCAGGATTTAGTGAACAAATTGAGTAAAGATCATATAATTCTGTATACAGAAACATGCATAAATTAATCACCTTTTCTGTGCCTAAACCGGAACTTTTCTCTGTTTGGTAGCTGTGCAGATTATGGACTAATGGAAATAGTGGCCTGCACAGACACAAGTAAGAAAATTTTTAAAAAGCTGACTTTGAAAAGCTTTATAAAAATACCAAAATAATCTACTGGCTAATTCTATTTCTCTTCCTCTGCTCTGCTGGAGGCATGATACCAGAATAGATGATAGGCCCATTGTCAACTTCTGTTCCTATCCAGTGTGGCTGTTGTAACAGTTTTCCATAACATATTGCATTTACTAAATATTAAATAACAAAAGTGTGAATTCTCAGCCTTTATATAACAATTTACATCTTCAGAGCATTGTAATTAGTTAATTCTCCCAACCCCTCTGTGAGACAGAATGACTCTGTGGGCCTGTTTATATTGACGCCCTGTGATATGTTTGTCTCTTCTATGGATAGTTAGGAATAAGTTGTCTGTTGTGCAGCCTAATTCCCATGGGGCCTTCTAAATTGGGGGGAAGATCACTGCTGAAATGGCATGAAAGTAATTCACATACCTACAGTTTCCCTAGATAGGGCTAGATTGTGGGGTTAAAGTACAGGTCTACATTGGGGTTGGTGTAAAGCTGCACTGCCCCAGTGAATGCACTAGAAACCACTGAACTGTAGGGAGGCAAAATGCCTCCCAGAACTCCTGGGTACAAGGGGACCCTTAGAAGGGTGAAGCATTTGTCCCATTTTGCACCCAGCTAGTTCAGCTGGCCAGTGAGCTGAGAGATGACACCCTTTGGAGTGTCTGTACTCAGGAAACCATGGGCTGTAGCTGTAGATATTCCACATAGCGAAGGGAGGGAAAGGAGTGCTCCAGCATCCTCTCCGCTGGTGCACTCCCACATGCAGCGCTCAGTCACAATCTGACCCACAATTAATATATAAATTATTAATCCAGGTGTAAGACAAAACTAACAATATGTGGAGGAGACAGAATGCAGTGGGAGATGCTTCTGTGAACATAACTCTAAAACATCCATCTTCTCTTAGCAGTCAGCTGAGTTCTGCAAAATCAGTGTTCTTTAAGGAGCTATCCAGCAGCACTAATTTCCCCGACCATGGGACTAGATGAGCTTGTAAAAAAAAAAAAAAAAATCATGAACCATTCACAGAGTTAAATTTCCTTTTCTTTGTTGGCATTTAACATCTGTGAATAGCATGTGTGAGGATCAGATGCTATTTTTAGTGCCAATCTGAAATAGCGATCTGATACCAAGCCATTAGTAAAGCAGTCTCCAAGGCTTTTGTTTGCAATCGTTAGCTCATACTATATATTTATATAACTTCCTTTGTATGTTCACTCCCCCACATCTTGTTTCATCTACGAGTAAATTTAGATCAGTGTAGTTGTTGCTCCTGGGAAAAAAAGCCCTCTAAATTGAGAATATAGTTCTCTAAAGACATATCACTCATTTAAACCTTAAACGTGTTTATTTTGCATCCCTCATCATGTTCTTTACATTCTTAATTGTCATGCAAGTTTCCTGTTGTTTAATTTTGGATGCTGCAGGATAATTTAGATTCTCAGTCAGGTAATAGCAGTGCAAAGGCTGTCCTAACCTTCTCTTAATATTTCATCCTGTTTCCAAAATGACTTTTACCATATCTCCTGTTTTGGTCAGCCTCAGGGTGACGGGGTTTGAGACCTAGTGCCCATTGGTGGCCCAACACTTAGAGAGCATGATAAAATGGGTGAATAAAGAACACAAGGCAGATTATCAGCTGGTGTAAATGAAGTGAGCTCCTCTGATTTTAAATGGGACCATGCCAATTTACATCAGCTGAGGAGCTGGACCATTAAAGTCTATTTGAATTACATGCTACTGAGTGTTGTACGCTTAGTGGTTCATTCTAGCGCTGAGTGGGGATATTGCTCTTTGCATTTCTTTCACTCAGTTGCCTGGTTTTCATGTCTATCCTACATGTGTGGAGGATACACTGATCTATCAATAGTATCAGAGATGATGATAACTCACAGGATGGTGAGGCTGGGTGAGAGATACTTAAGAAGTTAAGGGATTTTCAAAAGTAGTCAGCATTAGACTAACTCTGCTCCCACTGAAGTCAATGGGAGCTTTGGCAGCAAAAGAAGAAAAATAATGACAATTGGGAGCTTGTCATCCAAAGTGGTGATGGCTATTCAGTCAGGATTTCCATGATCCATGTTCCCCTGAACTCAGTCCCAAGAGTATTAATTCTTGCAACTGTAGAACAGGGTGTAAAATTGAGAAGAAACATTTTCCAGTTGTCTGAAATGGGTGGCTTGATAAATTATGTAGTGTGTAATTTCTACAGGGCTGGCCTTACCAAGGGGTGAACTGAGGTGGCTGCCTCAGGCGCCAAATTTGAGGGGGGGCACTAGGACCCAGAGTGTAGAAAATTGTGTCTGCTGCTGGTGCATGTTAGGATATAGATATTCAGGCCTGTCTGTAAAGGTCTATAAGAATTTAGGTGTATTCTTATCACTTGGCTAGTTCTAGAGGTATAAAAGAGAGAATCAAAATCACTGTCTTCCAGTGTAAGGTCCTTCTCTTACTGTGACAGTCTGAGGCCCTGTGCTTAGGCTAAGGCTTTTGGCTAAGCAACAGAGGCAGCCATAAGCTGGGAAGCAACCGGTCACATCCTCACGTTCCAAACTAGTCACATTGAAAGAAGGTGCTAGTGGGCTGTTAGGAATACAATCCTGTCCTGATAATGCCTATTGCCTCCAGAGAAAGGGAAATGCCTAGAAAATGTAAAAGGAAACTTAGTTTGATAGCATCCTGTCTGGCAAGAACTCACTTATCAATAGCTGGGATGTGAAATCCTCACTTCTGTATTGTTTTGTCATTATAGTTCCCACTTTGCTATTGTTTGTCTGTATAATCTCTGTCTGGTTCTGTGATTGTTTCTGTCTGCTGTATAATTAATTTTGCTGGGTGTAAAGTAATTAAGGTGGTGGGATATAATTGGTTACATAATCATGTTACAATATGTTAGGATTGGTTAGTTAAATTTCAGTAAAATGATTGGTTAAGGTATAGCTAAGCAGAACTCAAATTTTACTATATAGTCTGCAGTCAATCAGGAAGCGGGAGTGTGGGTGTGTGTGGGGGAAATGGGAACAGGGAATGGGGGTGGGGAAATTGGAATCATGTTTTGCTAAAGGGGGAAATGGGAATGGGGGTGGGGAAATTGGAATCATGTTTGGCTAAGGGCAGGAATGGGAACAGGGACACAGGTATAAGGCTCTGTGGTGTCAGAGCTGGGAAGGGGGACACTAAGGAAGGAAACTGGAATCATGCTTGCTGGAAGTTCACCCCAATAAACATTGAATTGTTTGAACCTTTGGACTTCGGGTATTGTTGCTCTCTGTTCGTGCGAGAAGGACCAGGGAAGTAAGTGTGTGAAGGAATAAGCCCCCTAACAGTGCATATGTATTCTCTCTGCTCTAGATGCACAGAGATGGTGGAGTGCTGTGCTGGAGGAAGGAGGGCACAAGAGACATAACAGGAAGGCAGGAGAAAAGGTGAGAGGGAATAACAGAAAGCAGCAGGAGCTGCAGGGAGAGAGAGGAGGAGGAGCCTCTTATATACCTCTCTAGCACCCCCAGAAGCCTGGACTGATTAACGCCAGCTTCTCAGGGAGCTTCCTGTTTCCTGCTGCTTCCCTGAACCCACTTGAGGAGAACAGGCAGTCAACTGAAGTAGTAGGAGACAGGTAGGCCCTTAAGATGTTGATATGTTCCCTCACTCAGGCCTTGCTACCAGCCTGCTTATTTGTCCCCTTCAATTGAATGTTGAGAACAACTATAACTGGCACAGAACAGCAGTCATGAGTGAAAGAAGAAAATGCCCCTCTGGGGCAGCATTCAGAAAAAGAAAGAAAACAAAGGAAGCTTTTCTATCTAAGCAGGAAGGAGCTCTCCTGAGCTACATAGACACAAATGTTCATGGTGAGCGTTCCGGCCCCAGTGAGGGATGTGAGTGGTGAGGAGATGTCTGATCTTCCAGTTAGTCAGAGTGCAGGTGACTTGGCAGCTACTGCAGCATCCATATCTCCATCTCTAAAGGACGTAACCATGCACATTCCTGAAGAAAAGTGTAGATCAGAGAAGAGTGTGTTGGAGGCACAAGAAACAGCTGCTGCTGAGTTTAGTTCCTTAAGTCTAGATGATCCAGGACTGTGGACCCACTTGAGCAGTAGCCTGAGGGACTTCCTTGTACTGCTTGGGCCACAGCAAGTGAAAAACTTCATGTTTCCCCAAAACAATGAAAATAGAAGTTTCCATCCAACACATTACTGGTGTGAAATTCCCTATGGTGACAAAGTGGAGAGGCCATGGCTTATGTACTCAAAAACCCAGAATGCTGCATACTGTTTTTGTTGCAAATTCTTCCAGTCTAATGTTCCAGTCACATTGGGTTCTACAGGAACAAAGGACTGGAAAAATCTGGCTAGAAATCTGGCATGCCATGAGATGGCAGCAAATCACCAGAGAGATTTCCAGAGGTGGAAAGAGCTTGAGATGAGACTAAGGTTAAAGGCCACCATAGATGATCAGCATCAAGAGAAGATTGCATCAGAGTCTCTTTACTGGCAAAATGTTCTGAAAAGGCTCATTGGCATTGTGAGACTGCTTGCTACTCAAAACCTAGCACTGCGTGGCACTTCAGATCAGCTGTATGTGCCAAACAATGGAAAATTCCTTAAAACTGTGGAGCTGATGGCTGAGTTTGATGCTGTACTCCAGGAGCATCTAAGAAGTCACCACCCAAGAAATGTACACACACCACTACCTTGGAAAAACCATTCAAAATGAGATCATACAGTTACTGGCAACAAAAGTCAAACAGAAGATTGTGGCAGATCTGAAGTCAGCAAGATATTAATCCGTTATTCTGGATTGCACACCTGACATAAGCCATACGGAACAAATGCCTTTAATGGTGCACTTTGTAACAACAACAACAGAACCTAGTGAAAAGTCCCTGCAATGGTGACTGTCAGAGAGCATTTTCTAGAATTTACTACATTTTCTAGAATTACATTGGTGATACTACAGGAGCTGGTATGACAAATGTGCTTCTTAAAAAGCTGGAAGATACAGGAATTGCGATAGCTGACATGAGAGGTCAGGGCTACGATAATGGTGCCAACATGAGAGGAAAGAACAGAGGAGTGCAAACATGGATCTGGGAGTTAAACCCTCAAGCATTTTTGGTGGTCAGTGATGCAGCATCAGCTTCTAGTGAGGCTGCTGAATTTTTTAATGTAATTCAGAGCATCTTTGTATTTTTCTCTGCGTCAACTCATCGATGGCAAATTTTGAAGTAACATCTGGGAGCATCCTCTCTGACACTGAAACCACTGAGTGCCACACAATGGGAAAGTTGAGTGGAGGTGATAAAGCCTATCAAATACCAAATTGGGAAGATAGATGATGCCATAGTTGCCATTATGGCGGATAATGCTATGACAGGAACTGTTCATGGGAAAACAGTGGCAGAGGAAAATGGAATCACCAGAAACATACATAACTTCATATTTCTGTGTGGCTTAGTGTTGTGACATGACATACTGTTTGAAATAAATATTGTAAGCAAGAGACTCCAAAGTGTTGACCTTGATATATCTGGAGCAATGGAACAACTGGACAAAGCAAAGTCATACCTACAGCTTACCGGTCAGATGAGGGATTTCAAAATGTTCTGAAGAGTGCACAGAAGTTGGCAGAGGAACTTCACACTGAAGCTATTTTTCCACCCATTCAAGAATACAAGAGTCACCAAAGAAGAAGACATTTGGATTACGAGGCACAGGATAATCCCATTAGAGACCCCAAACAACAATGCAAAGTTGAATTCTTTAACCAGGTGCTAGATTGTGCAATACAGTCTGTTGAAGAACGTTTCATGCAGCTTAAGGAACACAGCAGTATATTTGGGATGTTTTATGATATGCCAAAACTCCTCACTATACCTGAAGAAGACCTACACCAGCAATGCAAGGCACTAGAGACAGTGTTGACACATGATGACATGCGCGACATTGATGCGAGTGATTTAGGTGATGAACCAAAAGTCCTTTCAAGATACATTTCAGCAGGATCAACTCCAAAGGCTGTTCTGGATATATGTGCACAAATAAGATGACCACCCTCTTTCCAAATGCTTTTGTTGCTCTGTGCATACTTCTAACACTTCCTGTAACAGTTGCCAGTGGAGAACACAGCTTCTCCAAGCTGAAGTTAATAAAAACACATCTATGCTCCACAGTGACACAGGAGAGGCTGGTCGGCCTTGCAACCATCTCAACAGAGCATGAGCTGGCCAGACTGTGGACCTTCAGCAGGAAGCAGTTCAAATCTTTGCATCCAAGAAGGCACAGAAAGCATCACTTTGATTATTCAAACAGATAAAAATGCCAGTGTTTACTATGCAGACAAGAAAAGTTACATTTGCTGTTCAGGCATTGAAAGTTAAGTGTTACTTAAAATTTTTGAACAAGGCATTTTCAGTTGTTAGTTCTCCTTTATTGGGGTAGGTAGCAGAGCAGTACCATGAGAGGAGTAGAACAGGAAGAAGGCAGAATTGAGACCTTTCAAAGTTTTGGCCCAAGCGAGGGAGCATGGGGTGTCATTTAAGTTTCCCGCCTCAGGTGCCAAAATGCTGTAGGTCAGCTCTGGATTTCTACATGGTGGTGAATGCCGCAGTTCATTGGTACTCAGGCTATTTCAATTTGCTTAATGCTGTTTGAAGTTTGATTTCCCAACAACCCTTAAATTCAAGAATCAGATTCTTCTCGGACTTCCCATGTAATCCCATTGGGACTATTGTTTAGTGATTTTTTTAACACTGGAATAAGATTATGAAAATGATAAGTCTTTGTTCTAAGATTTAAAAAAGTGACTAATTATTAGCCCCTGATTTTGAAAAGTGGGGGAGGCCAGCAGTTCCCAGTGAAGTTAATATGAGCAATTGAGTGCTCAGCAGTTTTGAAAATCAGGCTACTTATTTAATTGCCAAAATTAAAACATGGATTATGGAGCCTAACTTTTGGCATAATTTTTATTTTTTTAGATCATATACCCATATTTTCAGGTGCACTGCCTATAATGTTGAGTTCTTATAATTTATTTAGAGACACTATATCCATTATTTTAAAAGGTTAGTATATCTGAGACAGTACACCAAGGAGAAACTATTATAATGATAGAGAGACATTTCTGAGGGAGATTTTCGAAGGCACAAACAGCACTGTGGTATCTGAACACATTGGCTTTCAGAAGGAGTTAGGTCTTGCAGTGCCTTTTGAAAATCACTCTCTTAATTTTTAGTAGAGCTGGTCTACCTACTGACTAAAAATAATGTATTCAATCTATTTTTCCCTTTTTCTGTAACAGATCAGTTTTTAAAGATTTTGTCAATTTGAAACTGCTTAGCAAATACTATAAACACGCTGAAGCTCTGAGTTATCCACAGCAAGTGTTCAGTAGATTATTTGACATTCTCTAGTTAAGAGTTAAGCAACCAGTGACAGACAAAACATGGTATTGTCTGTTTCCTGATTAGATTTGAATTAATCTTTATCACCATATTCTGACTAATATTTATTTTGTTTCTTGATTACACAGATCTCAGCTGCATAACTAAAATTCACTGTCATGAGCATTCAAACCAAACAAAGCTTCAGTTGTATGAAGGCTCTCAAACAGTAAATAATGAAGAAGTATGAACAGACCAAGTCACAAACTGGTTTCTAATTCCTTAGACTGTTTACAAAGAAGTTTTTATATTTGTTGATCAACTCTAGAAATTAATGCTAATGACTAGGCTTGACTAGGCTTGATTATTCAAGTGCTCCCCTAGCAAAGCAGACTGGGGAGCTCATGTCTCTGTTAATTTTAATTATTATGTATTGTAGATATTTATATTAACTGTCAGTGCTAGTAGTGGGGAAAAGTTATTGCAGATAAGGTGACCCTTTATTGAGAGTCCAGGGGGGAATTGTTCTCCAAATGTACTGACTGCAGGGCTTTTTAATTGCAAACCAGGAGATGAGCCCAGCAGCAAGTGGCATTATAGATTCATAGATATTAAGGTCAGAAGGGACCATTATGATCATCTAGTCTGACCTCCTGCACAATGCAAGCGACAGAATCTCACCCACCCACTCCTGCGAAAAACCTCTCACCTATGTCTGAGCTATTGAAGTGCTCAAATCATGGTTTAAAGACTTCAAGGTGCAGAGAATCCTCCAGCAAGTGACCCATGCCCCATGTTACAGAGGAAGGCGAAAAACCCCCAGGGCCTCTTCCAATCTGCCCTGGAGGAAAATTCCTTCCTGATCCCAGATATGGCAATCAGCTGAACCCTGAGCATGTGGGCAAGATTCACCGGCCAGATACCCAGGAAAGAATTCTCTGTAGTAACTCAGATCCCACCCCATCTAACATCCCATCACAGGCCATTGGGCCTATTTACCATGAATAGTTAAAGATCAATTAATTGCCAAAATCATGTTATCCCATCATACCATCTCCTCCATAAACTTATCGAGTTTATTCTTGAAGCCAGATAGGTCTTTTGCCCCCACTGCTTCCCTTGGAAGGCTATTCCAGAACTTCACTCCTCTGATGGTTAGAAACCTTCATCTAATTTCAAGTCTAAACTTCCCGATGGCCAGTTTATATCCATTTGTTCTTGTGTCCACATTGGTACTGATCTTAAATAATTCCTCTCCCTCTCTGGTATTTATCCTTCTGATATATTTATAGAGAGCAATCATATCTCCCCTCAACTTTCTTTTATTTAGGCTAAACAAGCCAAGCTCCTTGAGTCTCCTTTCATAAGACAGGTTTTCCATTCCTTGGATTATCCTTGTAGCCCTTCTCTGTACCTGTTCCAGTTTGAATTCATCCTTCTTAAACATGGGAGTCCAGAACTGCACACAGTATTCCAGATGAGGTCTCAACAGTGCCTTGTATAACGGTACTAACACCTCCTTATCTCTACTGGAAATACCTCGCCTGATGCATCCCAAGACCGCATTAGCTTTTATCATGGCCATATCACATTAGCGGCTCATAGTCATCCTGTGGTCAACCAATACTCCAAGGTCCTTCTCCTCCTCTGTTACTTCTAATTGATGCGTCCCTAGCTTATAACTAAAATTCTTGTTATTAATCCCTAAATACATAACCTTACACTTCTCCTATTAAATTTCATCCTATTACTATTACTCCAGTTTACAAGGTCATACAGATCCTCCTGTGTGATATCCCGGTCCTTCTCTAAATTGGCAATACCACCCAGCTTTGTATCATCCGCAAACTTTATTAGCGCACACCCACTTTTTGTGCCGAGGTCAGTAATAAAAAGATTAAATAAGATTGGTCCCAAAACCGATCCCTGAGGAACTCCACTGGTAACCTCCCTCCAGCCTGACAGGTCACCTTTCAGTATGACCCACTGTAGTCTCCCCTTTAACCAATTCTTTATCCACCTTTCAGTTTTCATATTGATCCCCATGTTTTCCAATTTAACTAATAATTCCCCATGTGGCACCATATCAAATGCCTTACTGAAATCTAGGTAAATTAGATCCACTGCATTTCCTTTGCCTAAAAAATCTGTTACTTTCTCAAAGAAGGAGATTACGTTGGTTTGGCACGATCTACCTTTTGTAAAACCATGTTGTATTTTGTTCCATTTACCATTGACCTCAATGTCCTTATCTACTTTCTCCTTCAACATTTTTTCCAAGACCTTGCATACTACAGATGTCAAACTAACAGGCCTGTAGTTACCCGGATCGCTTTTTTTCCCTTTCTTAAAAATATGAACTATGTTAGCAATTTTCCAATCATACGGTACAACCCCTGAGTTTACAGATTCATTAAAAATTCTTGCTAATGGGCTTGCAATTTCATGTGCCAATTCCTTTAATATTCTTGGATGAAGATTATCTGGGCCCCCCGATTTAGTCCCATTAAGCCGTTCGAGTTTCGTTTCTACCTCAGATATGGTAATATCTACCTCCATATCCTCATTCCCATTTGTCATGCTACCATTATCCCTAAGATTCTCATTAGCCTCATTAAAGACTGAGGCAAAGTATTTGTTTAGATATTGGGCCATGCCTAGATTATCCTTAATCTCCACTCCATCCTCAGTGTTTAGCTGTCCCACTTCTTCTTTCTTTGTTTTCTTCTTATTTATATAGCTATAGAACCTTCTACTGTTGGTTTTAATTCCCTTTGCAAGGTCCAACTCTACTTGGCTTTTAGTCTGTCTCACTTTATCCCTACATGTTCTGACCTCAATAAGGTAGCTTTCCTTGCTGATCTCTCCCATCTTCCACTCCCTGTATGCTTTCTGCTTTTTTCTTAATCACCTCTCCAAGATGCTTGCTCATCCAGCTTGGTCTACAACTCCTGCCTATGAATTTTTTTCCCTTTCTTGGGATGCATACTTCTGGTAGCTTCTGTAGCTTTGACTTCAAGTAATCCCAGGCCTCCTCTGCCTTTAGATCCATACGTTCTTCAGTCCAATCCACTTCCCTAACTACTTTCCTTAATTTTTGAAAGTCAGCTCTTTTGAAATCAAAAACCCTAGTCGCAGATTTATGTTTGTTTATCCTTCCGTTCAGTTTGAACTAAATTAGCTCATGATCACTTGAACCAAGGTTGTCTCTACAACCATTTCTTCTATGAGGTCCTCACTACTCACCAAAACCAAATCTAAAATGGAATCCCCTCTTGTCGGTTCAGAAACCACTTGATGAAGGAATCCATCAGCTATTGCATCTAGGAAAATCTGAGCCCTATTACTATTACTAGCACTTGTCCTCCAGTCTATATCTGGGAAGTTAAAGTCTCCCATGATCACGCAGTTTCCATTCTTATTTGCTTATTAAAAACACTAAAGAGGGCTCTATCTATATCCAAATTAGATCCCGGCGGTCTATAGCACACCCCAAGCACTATCACAGGGGAGGCTCTAGTAGTTTTCTTTCCCAATGTGATTTTTGCCCAGACGGACTCTGTCTTATCCATTCCATCGCCTCTTATTTCTTTACATTCTACCTCATCATTGATATACAATGCTACTCCACCACCTTTACCTTTATTTCTGTCTTTCCTAAACAGCACATACCCTTCAATACCTGTAGTCCAGTCATGACTACTATTCCACCATGTTTCTGTTATCCCTATAATATCTGGCTTCACTTCCTGCACCAGTAGCTCTAGTTCCTCCATTTTGTTACCTAGGCTCCTCATATTGGTGTACAAACATCTTAATTTTTGCTGTTTGGCCTTGCTCACATTCTTTACCCGATTAGGCACGGACATTCTACAGCCAGTATGATCTATTACACTGGTATCCACACTGCCCTTCCTCCTTTTGTCCATTCTCCTACCCACGGTTGTATCTTTTCTTACTTTGTTTTGTTCCCTCTCAATGCTAAAATCCGGTGTGGAGATTACCTGGACATCTCCCAACCATCTCCCCCAGATTCCTAGTTTAAAGCTCTCTTAATCAGTTGTGCCAGCCTCCATCCTTGAAGTCTATTTCCTTCCCTACTCAGATGAAGTCCATCCCGAGAGAACTATCCTCTGTCCATGAATGCCTCCCAGTGGTCATACATCCCAAAGCCCTCCTTACAACCCACCACTGCCTGAGCCATCTGTTGATAGTCATGATCTTGTCACACCTTTGTTGCCCTTCTCTAGGAACAGGCAGAATCCCACTGAAGATCACCTGAGCCTCGATTTCCTTAAGTGTCTTTCTTCCCCAGCCTGGCATAGTCTCCCTTGATATGTTCCAGCGAGAATCTACCAGTATAATTTGTTCCCACATGAAGGACGATCAGTGGATTCTTTCCCGCTCCCTTTAGGATTCTTTTCAACCTGAGGTCCACATCCCGTATCTTAGCACCTGGAAAGCAGCACACCCTTCTATTCTCTGGATCAGCTCTGGTTACAGGTCTGTCCATTCTTCTCAGTAAGGAGTCCCCAATCACAAAGACCTGCCTTTTCCTGGTGACGGTGCAATTCTCCGGTCTATCCCCTGTTCCCTCTGGCTACAGGTTCTTTCCATTCCTATTCTCCATTGTAATCCTCCTCAACCCATCCTGTATCCTCCTGGGGCTCATATTTGGTGTAGTCTCAATTGACTCTTCCCCTTTTCCTATAGGACTAGCCGCTCTTCTCTTCTTCCTTGCCCTTCCACCTTCAGTGACCACCTGCTGAGCCCCTTCTTCATTTTCCAACTCTGCAAACCTGTTCTTGAGTTCTATTTCTCCTTCACTAGCCTGTCTTTTCCTCTGCCTGGTTCTCTTAGTCACATGCTTCCACTGTCCATTTTCTTCACCCAGCAGTCTCCCCTCAGAATTCTTCAGTCCTGCTTCTATCTGCAAGTCTGAGCTTTTCTCTTCCGCTCCTCATGTCTTTGCTCCATAATCCACTCGAAGCCCCTTCTAAACTCAATCAGACTTTCTACCTGCATCTCCAATCCTCGGATCTTTCCTTCCATCAACTCTATAAGATGGCACTTCATGCAGACAAAAATCTTTCCAGGTACCCCCTCCAGGATCATACCGCAGCTTCCACATCCAGTCATCTTCATTGTGTCTTCCACTACATGGGTCACTCCCACTCCTGCCTCTGTATCTGTCATAGCCTTCCCACCTAAATCCTGTTAATCTGGGAAACACAAACCACACCAAAACACCACCACCCACAGCAAAAACAAACCCCCAACGAGCACCGCAGTACAAACTCCCCTTTCAAACTCCCCTGTTTACAGCTCTGTTTGCTCGCTCCTGTGCCGCTGCAGCTGTCATTATGGCGTTTTGTGCCAGAAAGATGGCGAGCTGGGACTGCAAAGTCTGAAGTAGCAGAGCTGCCAATCATAATGTGCAGCTTTGCGGGTTATGAAGGAAGTTTCCAGTTAAAGTTACTGTATTATGACACTCACTGGGAGTTTCACAAAAAAGTAGAAACAAATACTAGTTACAGTAAGAGGTTAACACATTACTACAGTCAATTTACAAAAGTTATAATATGACTACTGGAACTATTTCATAGAAACTGCTGCAATGTCCTATTTGAGATATTCTGCTTTGGAAGTTTTTAATCAGATATGTTGAGATAATGTGTTCTATGAAGACAATGGATTGACTTAGACAACGTTGAGTATACAAGCACCATTCACTAAATCTCACCATAGAGTTTTTGTGAGTCTCCTATCTGTAGAGAACTATTAAGATACGAGAAAGAAGAATTTAATCTTACAGAACTTGAAACTATGCTCATTGAAGTCAATGGCAAAGCTCCCATTGGCTTTAATGATATAGAATCCAGGACCTCATTTTTATAGTGTCTTTCATCTGAGGTTCTAAAAGTGCTTTGCAAATGCTAATATTAGTGTTACTTTTTCAGATGAATAAATTGAGGTGAGGTGACTTTCCCAAGATAAGATACTATGGTGAGTAGGTGATGGAGAAGGCAAAAGATCTGACTCAGGACTCTGATCTAACCATTACACAGCACTCCCTCCTTTAGGCAAGAGACCTTCACAGAAATTTGATAGTCTTGGAACAGCAAAATAATGTGAATTAAATGTGGCTCATCTTACTCAATTCATTTTATTATGCATTTATATAGTTTCTATACACAAACCAAACTGATAAGAATATAATAGGGCTGTGAATTCTGTTGTAGACCAACTATAGACTTTACTTAACCAATGAATTATTTTCAATTCAAAGATGCAGTATGTTCAACCCTCTCCCTCCCACAACTTACAACTTTCAATTTCTAGTGTGCAGTTTTGTTCATCCAGAGGGTATCTACGTAGATCCATCATGCAAGCAGCTGTAGTTGTGATCCTATAAGAAGGAAAAAAGATGGGTTCATGAAAAAAGTCCCTGGTATGGTATCTGTGACCAAATATTTTACTGTTTTAATGGGCAGCTTCTTTTACACCCACTAGCCACATCACCAGGCTCTTTGTGTCTTACAGTTACATATTATTCGCTATTCTGTATGTCTGGTAACCATATATTCCATTAAGAGAATTTATCGAATATTAAAATACAATAGCAAAATTCCTACTGAAAATTGCAGCTCAACACATAAGAGAAGCTCTGATGTTTTAGTGAAAATTCTATTTGGGTGTCTCATTTTAAGATTGGCAGTTAAGTTCTCTTCAAATTTATATTATAAATGTTTTTCTTTATAACCTATGTATTGCGTATCGCCTAAAATGAAAACTTTCTGATCTATCTTTACTTACCGTTATTGTACATTTATATTTAACACTTCTATAACAATTTTCATCCAAGCTTTAAATATTAGTTGTCAAGGTTCCTTCCACACTCTGAACTCCAGGGTACAGATGTGGGGACCTGCATGAAAGACCCCCTAAGCTTATTCTTACAAGTTTAGGTTAAAAACTTCCCCAAGGTACAAACGTTATCTTGTCCTTGAACAATATGCTGCTACCACCAAGCGTTTTAAACAAAGAACAGGGAAAGAGACCACTTGGAGACGTCTTCCCCCAAAATATCCCCCCAAGCCCTACACCCCCTTTCCCGGGGAAGGCTTGATAATAATCCTCACCAATTGGTACAGGTGAACACAGACCCAAACCCTTGGATCTTAAGAGCAATGAAAAATCAATCAGGTTCTTAAAAGAAGAATTTTAATTAAAGAAAAGGTAAAAGAATCAACTCTGTAAAATCAAGATGGTAAAAACCTTACAGGGTAATCAGATTCAAAACCTAGAGAATCCCTCTAGGCAAAACCTTAAGTTACAAAAAGACACAAAAACAGGAATATATATTCCCTCCAGCACAGCTTATTTTACCAGCCATTAAACAAAAGAAAATCTACCGTATTTTCTAGCTAGATTACGTACTAACTTTACCGGAGTTGTAAGGTTGCATTCCTGATCTGTTCCCAGCAAAAGCATCACACAGACAGACAGAACCCTTTGTTCTCACCACCCCTACCCGGTCCAGATTTGAAAGTATCTTGTCCCTCATTGGTCATTTTGGGTCAGGTGCCAGTGAGGTTATCTTAGCTTCTTAACCCTTTACAGGTGGAAGGGTTTTGCTTCTGGGCAGGAGGGATTTTATAGCACTGTATACAGAAAGGTGGTTACCCTTCCCTTTATATTTATGACATTAGTGAAGGAAGAGTTTTAAATAATAGATGGTGAACTAGCATATACTTTCATAAATCACTCCATCATTTATCTATGATAAATAGACTAGACCTCTCCAAAATGGAGTTATGCTATCAAAAGATGATGTACTATAACATAAAGATATCATGTTCTCCTCCAAACAACTGTTCTCTGTGATAATAGCCACAATATGGGCTAGATTCTGCTTCTTACTAATTAAAGCAGTCCTAGAGAAGTGATTGTGGCATTGAAAATGAGACTAGACAAAACAGTAGTGATTCTACTGGAGGGAACAATCCTGCACATATAGAGATGTGTAGTGGATGATTTAGGAGGCCTTTACCATTTTTCACTTTTATGGTTTGGTAGTTCAGAAAGGATGAATTCTTATCTCTAAGCTGGGGAGAGATGTTTCTAAGAGCTACCAAACAGGAAATTGGCACAGAATTGAAATGGGAAAAGAGCAAAAGGTAGCAGTGAAATGAAAGCACTCGAGTTGTCCCTTTTTGTGTTGCCAAATCTCTCTGGCAAGTAGTATGAAAAGATGGGATTGTCTATGTCTACATTTTCTTTAAGCAAATAAAACATTGATGTATCATTTGTCTGTCCGTAGTGTTTGTCATTTGGGTTGTGATTCAGTAATTTACTTTCAGAGTATATTTGGTGGTATCATTTTTATGATTGTAGGGGAACCAGCTCTCTTTCTGGACTTTGGTTAGGTCTGCAGAGAACTTAAGCAGGTATTTAATTTTCAGCACATGAAGCCAATGGGAGTATTGTCAATGGGAGGCAGGATAAATCACTGCGCTAAACCAGGAAATTGGGGTTCAAATCCTAAACTTGCTCATAGACTTCCTGTCTGGCCTTGGGCAAGACAGTTGGTGTTTTTGAAAATATTACCCCATGTGAATTAGTAGCCTAAGTCCTATTGACTTTCAGTGAGACTTTAGCTCTTAAATGCCTACATCGCTTTTGAAAATGAGATTTAGGTACTTGTGAAAATTTTACCCTTAATATCTGTAAAATGGGTATCATAGCTCTCTACCTAACATGCTTATTGTGAGAATAAGATTCATGAATAATTTTGAAGCACTCAGATACGGTGGTGACAAGTGCCATGGAAGTACCTAGGAAGACATACAGAAATTTACTACTGGTGTGCTGTAAATTAAGCAACAATTTAAGTACTGTCTGGAATTGGGCAATAATCTGCTACAACTATCAATATGCTGCATACCTTAGTGCCGCAGTGTGTTTAAAGTTTCTTAGTTATAAAAATTATATATATACATGGTTTTAAACTCTATGCTTAAGGACTAATTGCAGATAGCATTGTTATGTGAGTCAGACCATCACAATACATTGGAATATTTCAGATTATCTGTTTCAGATACAATGCAAATATATGCTCTGAACAAATTGCATTCTTTCTGGAAGGCTGGTTTTGGGAGCCACATGATTTTGCATATTAAACTGAATTGCTTCTCTTAATAGGGTGGTGTTTATTGTGGTGGTCAAGGACTTCAGTGAAGATAGGAGCTAGTTTGTATCATCCTTGTGGCAGAGAAACCTTATGCCAAAGGACTCATTGAAAATGCACAGTAAAAGGTATTCATTCTTTCCTACTTAATTCTATACATAACTGCATATATTAGTGTTAGTCCAGTTAAATGCTTTTTTATGAAGATTCCAAACAGTATTTCTTTTGTTCCCAGTTAATCAGCCTTAATTTAGCTCATTTGCAGTAGATTGATTGATTCAGAAAGATTGCACAACCCATAGACATCAATACAAGATTTCCTGGATGGCACAATGATCATAGCACTATAGTGGCCAACTTGCTTTCTTATGATTATAAGGTTGGATTTTCAAAAGCACCTAAGTGACAAGGGGAGCACATGTCCCATTGACTGACGACGGGGCTTGTGCTCCTAAGTCACTTAAGCACTTTTGAAAATCCCATCGTATAAATAGTAGTACATTTTTAATGCCAGTTTACTCCATAGTTTCAAGGATTTTATGTTAATACAACTAATCCACTGTAAAACTGATATAATGGTTGTTGGTCAATTATTCTATAAGCCTTAAATGTTCCACTGAGCAACTTTTTTATACAATTACTCTGTAAAGCAGAATTAACTCTTTTGGGCAAGGACCATCTTTTCATTCTATGCATGTACAGTGCCTAACACAGTGGGACCCAATCCCTAATGGAGGCTTCTAAGCACGACTGTAATACAAATAAAGAAATAGCAATGTTGTGCAGTTTTTGTGGTAAGACACTATATTATTACTGTATTTGGACCTTGAGTGGAGCTTGCAAGAGACTGCTTAATAGGTAGGTTTCCTCTGCTGCATAAACCAAATTCTTGGCTTCAGTGGTAACTTATGGCAGTGAATTTCAAAAGTTATTTTTTTTTTACCCATATCTCCTTATGTGGGATTTAAATGTGGTGCGCTTAATTTTCATTGCATTTCCTCTTGCTCTTGTAATTTGAGAGAAAGTAAATAGAGCATTGGACTTACTTTCTCTACACCATTCATTCTGTAACCTCTATCATGCCTCCTGCAAGACACGGTATCGTACATACCATTTGGTGTATTTGTGGGAAAGGGTTAATGAGCAGCCCAAAGCACAGTAAAAAAATGATTTTGTGCTCTCTACTCCCCTTTTTCCTCTTCTTTTCTTTCCTCCTTTCTGCTATAACAGGAGCACTGAATGCTAATGAGACAATCCTTGATGCAATACCAGGCAGTCATTTTCAGGTAATTAGTTGCATACTGAACACAATGAAAATGGGCTTATTATTATTCATTTCTACTGAGGCTGAATGATTCATGAACCACTTTAAGAATTTGAAAAACAGTTAGTGAATCAGAGGGAAAAAGAAACAAAATCAAAAATGGCAAGAAAATAGTCAGTCCTGGCTGAGCTCCCCCTTGTGGCTGCTCACCAAGCAGCTGTGTTTGGACTTTTGTGCTGGATCTATGTGTTTCTACACTCCTCTGGTTCTGACAGGCTCCAGCCTCTGGCCTCTCAGACATACTTTCTGGGCACAGAGCTTTGTCACTTCTAAGTGTGTCACTGGTGTCACTTCTAAGTAATGGGCTCCAGGACCCATGTGACCCTCCATACACCGTCACCAAAGCTCCACCCCCCTGGGTACTCTGATTTATATTTTAACCCTTCTGGGAACATGACAGTTGAAGTAAGACACACACTTTGCAGAGGAATTTCTAAATCAACAATTCATTACTCATAGACAAAGCACAGGAGATACATTGATCTAGGAAAAATCAGAAATGCCAGTATGTAATTCCCTCCCTCAGAGTCCTCACCATTCTTGAACATTCTATGGGTTTTGGTCAGTGCCCTCAGGGGTCCCAGGTCCTCTCTTCTGGATCTCACTTCTCTGGCTCAGTCTTCTCTTCCTGATCATGAAGCCCCCTTTGATTCCTGCAGCAACCTCCCCTCAGCTTGTTTGGATTCAGCAGTCAAAACGTTTCCCAGCTCAGAGAGATGTCCCCTTTGTGTTCTCTCAATCTCCCAGAGACTGTGTTGTTAAGTGTCAGTTTGGAGGGCTTGTATACACATGGACTTGTTTCTGATTAACTCCATGTTGGATACTTTTATTCCAGAATAAGAAGGCCTTCTTCCTGTTTAGTTCAATGCACTTTTAAAATGATTTGTTTCTTTTTTTGTTAGGAATTTTCCACTGCTTCAGCCTCTGGCAGGCAACCTGGGTGGAACTGGTTTTCTTGTAGGCTGCAGTGGTCCCATTGCTCGAAGGTGCTCCCATTTGAATGGAAAGCTATTCAGGCTGATGACTTTCAGTTTTTCCTGGTCTGGGACATTGGTGATGCCAGCCCTGGCAGGAAATGGCTAATTGAGTATACACTGAGGCATTCAATAATACAGAAATTTTTGTATCCTTTTCATCCTTTTTTCATATTTCATCCTTGCAATAGGTGTCTAGTTGAGTTAGTAGGACAGAAAATACACTCTGAGCTCTGTTGGTTTTAGTTTATTGTCAACTGAAATTGGGCCCAATACTTAGGTTTCTGAAAACAAGTTTTTACCAAACCTAAGACCAATATAAATATAACCTATTTTCTCTTACCTCCAAAGGAAACAGCTGCTAGCATAACAGACAAGTATGAATTGTCTTATAAGTAGCTAATATGTGGGAACTGCTATGGTACAGAGTTTGTGATGACTTGTGAAAAATGTTGTTTGGGACTGATACTGGTTTCATTGACTTCAGTGGAAGAAGAATCGGATACTGCATGTGAGATTCTGTGCAAAACCATTCTTGGGAGGTTGTGTGTTCTAATGGCACTGGATTGGGAGTCTGGAGACCTGGGTTCCATTGCCAGCTCTGTCAGTGACCTGCTGGATGTCTTTGGTCAAATGCCTTCATGTGTCTGTGCCTATTTCCTCTTCTGTTCCCTCACCCCCTCTTGTCTGTGTTGTCTGTAGATGGCAAACTCTTCAGGGAAGGGACTGTCTCTTATGGATTTTGTACAATGCCTACCGTACTGAAGACTCTAGGTATTACCATAATACCAAATTTCTCTGCATGAAGCAACATGTATTATGATATAGTTTTAATTGATTTTTCCATAGAATTTCCCAAGTTGTCTTTAGGGAGATTGTACTGCTTAATAGACTGTATTAGAACTATGTAATTTTTGTATTTCTCAATCAGACAAAAGAAAAGGACAAGCTGCAAGAATTTTGTAGGCAGAAAGATTATCCCTAAAAATCTCATTGAACAGGCAACTCTCATGACAATACTGAATTGTGGCAAGGTGCTGTGGACATTTACACATGTGACTAGTCCTGTTATCTTCAGTGGAATTAGTTGTGTGTGTAAAAGTTGGATTGATTTCCCCTTACACCCTTTGTCTGCTGTTTCTATTTAGACGGCAAGCTCTGGGACTCTCTCTTACTATGGATATGTCTACATTGCAATTAAAAACCTGCAGCTGGCCTGTGCCAGCTGGCTTGGGCTGCAGGGCTGTGTAATTGCAGTGTAGACTACCGGGGTTAAAATAAACACAGAGGCAGTAACATGAAGTGTAGCTATTGCTTAATACTTGGTCAGAGCATTTCACCACAATAGCATTGCCAAAAAGCTGTTGTCTATTCTTCAGAGCTCTCTATAGAGGAAAAAGAAGCAATGTTTAACATAGCATGAACGATTAAATATAGAGAGGACCCAGAGCTAAATGATACAAATCCTGTCATGAAAAGTCTTGTCCCACTTGGAGAAGAAGGAATAAAATTTTAATGTGTTCTTGCCACCTCTTTCAACCAACATAGTATAAATTATAAATGTGAATAAGGGTATGAACTGGGGAAGACGAGTGTTTTTGTTTTTTAAAAGTCTCTTGTGCACACTGTAAAAACTCAGCCTGAACTGCAGTTTGAAAGTGAACTTTTACACCAAGGGGAAAAGTTGCTCTTCCTGATCTTGTATCAGCTGTACACATTGACTCTGGAGTAACTCCATCACGCTGCCGTGAGATCAGAATCAGGCCAAGGATTCATCTCTGGAAATAACTGCTTAATTTTTCTGTTTAAAATGTAAGTCTAAGACAACCTGTTTTATGCTTGGGTTTCAGAAGGACAACTTGTTGGCAAAATTATTACAAGAAACGCAGAATTTTAGAATCATAGGACTGGAACGGACCTCAAGAGGTCATTTAGTCCAATCCCCTGCATTCATGGCAAGACAAAGTATTATCTAGACCATTCCTGACAGGTGCTTGTCTCACCTGCTCTTAAAAAATCTCCCATCATGGAGATTCCACAGTCTCCCTAGGCAATTTATTCCAGTGCTTAACCACCCTGACAGGAAGTTTTTCCTAATGTCCAACTTAAACCTCCATTGCTGCAATTTAAGCCCATTGCTGCCTCTCCTATCCTCAGAGGTTACGAACAATTTTTCTCCCTCCTCCTTGTAACAACCTGTTATATACTTGAAAACTATTATCATGTCCCCTCTCAGTCTTCTCTTCTCCAGACTAAACAACATCAGTTTTTTCAATCTTCCCTCATAGGTCATGTTTTCTAGGTCTTTAATAATTTTTGTGGCTCTTCTCTGGACTTTCTCCAATTTGTCCACAATTTTCCTGAAATATGGTGCCCAGAACTGGACACAATACTCCAGTTGAGGCCTAAATCAGTGTGGAGTAGAACAGAAGAATTACTTCTCGTGTCTTGCTTACAACACTCCTGCTAATACATACCAGAATGATGTTCACTTTTTTTGCAACAGTGTTCTACTGTTGACTTATATTTAGCTTGTGATCCACTATGACTCCAGATCCCTTTCCGCAGTACTCCTTCCTAGGCAGTCACTCCCCATTTTGTATGTGTGCAACTGATTGTTCCTTCCTCAATAGAGTACTTTGCATAAGAGAAAATGATACATGTGGTTTACAATATAAAAACAGCATCCTTTACCTATATATGCCTCATATAAGGCTTTAATTCCAGAGAATCTGGTGACATCATACATTACAAAAGCAAAGCCTGGGCACTTTGTTCATAGCCACCAGAACCCCAGGATTGATAATAGGCCCTGATCCTGAAAACATGACTCTGCTGAACTTTGTGCACTGTGAGTATTCCCATTTACTTCTATGTGCTGCACATATGCTTGGTGTTAATTGAAGTTTGCCGGATCAAATATTTTTATAATATATGGTTACAAAATCAACTACCCTCAGTATCTCTTGTCTGGTCACATTATATGAAAAGTACAGTTATAAATAGCTTATAAAGGATTAATAAATGAATAATGGCTGTTATAAGCACGGTACAGAATTTTCAGACTAAGTGATTTAGGATCCTGTCTCACTAACAGGTGGGGAAATGGGATGTAGGTTCCTAAGTCACTTAAGCGCTTTTGAAAGTTTTGTGTAATGTGTTACAGATGGTCATAAATGCATCAGTAGAAGTTCTTATAGATGTTTGTAAGCCACTGGTGCATAAAACCTGTTGGGTTCTGTAACTATCTATCACCATAGATTTACCATTTAGTAAAATGTCTGTTAATCATTTATTATCCTTTTATAAACTCTTTAGAAATAGAACCTTAATATAAAGTGTAACCTCTAATCCAGGGGTTCCCAAACTGGGTCTGTGAGCTTGATGTTCAATTCATTCACTTCACAACAATTTTTTAAGAAGGTGGTTCATGAACCAGTAAAGTTTAGGAGCCAGTGTCTAATCCCATTTCTTGTATCCTAAGCCACCCTTCATGTGCCTTTTGCTTCCTTCCCATTCCCCTCTGGGTTTCTAGTCCGTATATTTCTCACCTGCAATGCCAGACAACTTTATTTTAAAAAATATATATTTTCAAGGTGTGGAATAAGCATTAACCCAAAGCCACTTGTCAAAAACTTGTGAAAACTGTTTTAATTATTTTTAAGTAATGTTGCTGTCCTGAACCAGTCATTGGTGTCATAATGAACAAAGTCAAAATAACCAGCAGTCAGGTAGATTTGGGGCAAGTATTTGGTGAGTAGGGCTGTGTGAATGACTGAACATTTGGTTTTGTTGCTTGTCCAAAAGATATCTATTTTTTCCAGGTCAAGCTGAATGAAAATGTTTCAAAAATTTTTGGCAGATTGAAATGCTGAAAGAAGTTGTTTGGGTTGAAGGATTCATTTTGAGTTTCTCATCAGTTCTCATACACCCAATAACTTTCATAGGAGGAATACATTTCTTGTCAAATGTAAACAGGGACATGAAAAGTTAATATACGAGTCAAATCAATCAGCTGCACTGGCTTGGAATAAGATAATTGTTTATAAAAGTCATTGCTGCATCTGACCCCTGTTACCATGTTTATACATGGACATTCTTCTCAGAAAAGCCTATTCCCTACTTTATGGAATCAAGTGCCTAAAAGTAAAGCACAATCTGAGAGAAGCTGGAGGATGGGAGGGCTGGTGGCCAAACATTCTAGTTTTGTTAGTCCTCTCCAACCCCAAAGCAAGATTAATTAGAAACTACGCAGCATTTAAAGTCTAAAAAAAAAAAAAAAAAGTAAACCCAGAGGCTCAGAAAACACTTAGTACAAAATTTCAAACGTTCCTTAGTACCCAACAGAAATTGTAGTTATTTTGTAGTCAATTGTAGTCATTGGTTTATTCCCAAATCTGATCCCCAAGTTCACTGACACCATAGTTGAATGATGCCACTGAAAGGTCCAGTCATGCAAACACTTAACCACGTGAATGGTCCCACTGAAGTCAATAGAACTATTCTTGGGAGCAAGGGCTAGCTGTGTCAGTAAAGGGTCAGGGCCCATAGTCTGCACAGTGAAGCATGATAGATAGATAAATGTACCATATCTTCCTTATTACTTCAACAATGCTTGTCAATTAATCCCTGCATAAACTACAATAATGAGATCATATGTAGGATGACATGTGGACTTTCCCATGTGCCAAGATCTGAAAAATTCACAACTCATTCAGAGTTCATCTTATACATCATAGATAAAGAAAATACTGGCAAGGCTAATGCAAGAGTAGAAAGGTAATGGTGTAGATGCCTAAGCAGGAACATTTAGGAGCACCCTTGAAATTTTGTACTAAGTATCTTCTGAGCCCCTGCTCAGCCATTGCAACACCACTTCCTGGGAGGCTGTCACTAATTGGAAGGAATGTTACTGTACTTCCTTTCACTTTGAATTGTTACTCTAAAATTGTGTCCTCCAAATATATCTTTCAGGGGTTATGTGTAAACTGTTACAAGACACTTTACACACCAAATTAAAACACTGACATATCTTATCTGGACAGAAAGGGAATTGAATTAAAGTAGAAATTTTCACTCCAGCCCCCTACTAAAGATTTTCATCTTTATTTGAGAGCTGTATTTAGGAAAGTCAATAACCTTGCAACTGGTGTGTAATTTCACTGGAGTTTGAATAATTTTTATTGATTGCATTGGACCCACAGTGAAGTGTTAAAAGCAAAATCCACTGAAGTCAAGGAAGACTCCAATAGATTTCAGTGGGCTTTGGCCTAGGCCATATGAGTTAAATAAAACAGTTGTAACCCAGGGGCTAATCAAGCCCTCCACAAATGCAAACTACAGTACTTATTAGCACTCTTTTGTCATATCTGACATAATGAGAGAGCTGGCAACATGTTTTATCACAAGTCTTGCCATATTGGTTTTTTTCTTAAATCCCCAGCTCCTGGAGGCAGATGATTAGGTGAAAATCTAAGTTTTCATTTTAAAAAGAGGTACACTTAGAGTCCTCATGGTTGTGGAGAAAAGCTTGAAAATGTGATCTAAGAGCACCCTAAAGACAAAAAAGAACATGATTGTGATCTCTCTGGGACATGGACCACCTTTTTATTCTGTGTTTGTACAGCAACTAGCACAGTGGTAAAGGACTGCTGCTCCTAGGTGCTGCTGAAATACAAATAAATAATATATATTATTAAAATATTATTTGCTAGGGACTGACTGAGTTTTGAATGGCAATAATACAGAGTGGATCAGATTTTTTCAGTTAGGCTTGCATAACTGGAGACATATATTTGGCACCAAACCTATATTTGCAGAGACCCAGTCTGCACACACACTCTGGGATCTGCACATGTGCATGGCCACTTCGCATGAATGGGTGTTTATGTGCGTAAGACAGGAGTTCAATTTCGTGTTTCCGAGTTTGAAAATCTGGCCCTAGGGAAAACCTTGCAGTCCATACTTTTCTTGGAGAATTGGAGAAAAGACGAAATAAGCAATGGCCATGTCTTTAATCCTCTTCCACTTTTTCATTTGTTTTATTTAAATTCTAGCACAGTCACTCCTTGTGAGAGCAGAGCTGCATACCTGGAAGTGTAATAATTAGGTAAAATATTTTGTATAATTGCACCTATTAGTTGCATAACTATGTTTTTCTTTTTAATAAAAAACATAATCTTAAACAAAAAATTGCAAATTACTCAAGTGTCTTAAATCTGTAAGGGGACAAATATCTTGTTTCTCAACCATGTACAGTTTGCGTCTAGTGCTTCTAAAATGGATCCTAATCCAGAAAATTACTGCTTTTCTGTTAGATGATTGTTTCCTGGACATTCCAGAATATGTTTTGGGTGATAATCCTGAATTTGGATGGGTGTACAAATGTTTTCATAATTTTCCTTTTGAGGAACATAATTTTTTTTATGGGGATCATGGATACCCTCTTGGCATATATCAAAAGTCTGCATTAGAGAAGACCATTATTTTCTTAGTATGCTATTTTTCTTTCTTTCTTTTTCTTTTCAATCTACCATAGTGTCTGGTCTTTGTTTTGAAGGACTATGTGCTAGAAAAAGTCACTGCTGTTCTTGTTTTAGGATCATTAAGTACAGAAATGATTAGAGGCCCTTTCAAAGTTAAGACTTAGAACTTTTGCTAGATCTCCAGGGATTTGGTTTGTCAAACTCTGAGTCTTGATATTGTATAGGTATGTCTACACTTGCAGAGTTTTTGTGCTGTCAGTTTCATTGGTGATAGTGAACTGTTGAAAGAAAAGCACTGGTTTGTGTACTCACTTACTTCCACAGACATCATAGAGTGTTTACATTTGCAGCACTTCCATCCCGGATGAGAGCAGTGCACTGAGGGCAATTATCCCACAGTGCAGCTCTCTCCATTTTGACGATGGGTCTTGTGGGAAGGGGGTGTGTGATTGTGGGGCATCTTGGGTCCCTCTACAGCCTCCTCTCCCCAAACACTGATCAGCTCCTGTAGCTCAGCATTGCTCTAAGCAGGGGATTGTTTGCTCCGTGGAGCAGGCATTGTCACCTGGCCAGATCATAAGTGAGCACTTGCCAAGAAAACAGGAAGGGGAGTTTCAAAGTTCCCGGGGCTTTACAGGGGGAGGAGTGGATGTCTGTTTACCTGGCAGCAGAGCTGCTGGCCAGAGTGGTCACTTAGGCACTGTGGGATATTCTGCGGAGGCTAAAAGCTTTGTAAACAGGAAGAATATGTCTTCACTTGAACATCACTGCAAAAGCATCACCGGTAAGAGCTGTACACCTCTCGTGGAGGTGGTTTTCTTTTTGCGGTGAAACTTCTGAGTTTCACTGCAAAAAGTCATTTGCAAGTTTAGATGCTCCCATGGTTTTTGTGCAAAAAAGGGACTTTTTCCACTTTAAATGGCAAGCGTAGACATGCCCTTAGTCTTGACATTGCTCCATTAGTTGCATGCTAGTGATCTGCAGGAAAGTGCTGAATGAGAACTACCAGTGACAAACTGAAACTGTCTAACTTTCAAATAAATGGTTAAGTTCTTCTTTTTAAACTTTACAAAAGCTACTCATTAGCTAGTCGTCTACAGATGTGTGCTTGGAAGGCGAGGGTCAGCAATGGGCTAGGCAATTGAGGTAAAGTTTAGATTTTGTTCCTCCCCTTTGGCCTTACCAGGCCCTCTTCAGCTTTACTTAGAGTTGGGCAACATGTTTTTTTCACCAAAACTTTTTCCAGCAAAAAATGCAGATTCAGTGCCCCTGGGAACATTTTGTGAATTCATGTTTTTGCTGAATTGTTCATTTTTGGGGAAAAGACCCAGATTCCTCCTCTTCCCCCCACAATCAAAACATTTTGTTTCAACGCTTTTGAAATGAAATGTTTTGGTTCTTTTGATTTAAAACTTTTGACTTTAAAGTTTCTTTTAATGTTAAAATAATATTTAAAATGCTCAATCAAAACAAAACATGTTTCATTTTACCCAAAGCAAGCTAGCTTCTGTATTTCTGTCTTTCTGGAATTGCTAGCAAACCAAAAAATGTTGGAATGGTCTTAAGCCATAACATTTGGATTGAGTTCCATACCTCGCATAGTTGAAGGAAGGGAGGAGGTTGTTTTGGATGTAGGGTTTTGGCTCAGGACCATATCTAGTCTGACTATTACTGGAGATAAACCAAGATAGGTGAGGTAATATCTTTTATTGGACCAACTTTTGTTGTGAGAGAGACAAGCTTTCAAGCCTCACAGAGCTCTTCTTCAGGTTGGGGAAAGGAAACCTGAGTGTTTGAGCTGAATACAAACTGGGACAGATTAAGCATAAAGGGTTAACATATGTGTTAATAGAGATCTCATTTTTAACTAAAGTTAAAATCTATCCTTGATCACAACCTGCTTTCTTGTCTGTGGTAGTGGTTTCAAATGTGACCTTTGGGTTTTTACTGTTAATGTTAAAGGGAAATAATAAAAGTAATGAACGTTGTTAATTTGTGTGTATTGTATCTCTTCAAAAAGAAAAGGAGTACTTGTGGCACCTTAGAGACTAACCAATTTATTTGAGCATATGCTTTCGTGAGCTACATCCGATGAAGTGAGCTGTAGCTCACGAAAGCTTATGCTCAAATAAATTGGTTAGTCTCTAAGGTGCCACAAGTACTCCTTTTCTTTTTGCGAATACAGACTAACACGGCTGTTACTCTGAAACCTGTATCTCTTCAGCATTTTGTTATATCTTCAAAGTGCATTGCAATCTCTAATTAATACTCATTAGATACTTGCAGGAGTCCCTAATTTTATATTCAGAGGAGCTGAAATTGATTTTTAGAATCTTTATTCCCATATTTATATATGGAATTTAATTAAATAATCTGACACATGGAACCCAGTCTTGTGGTGATATGGGGATTTAAGGGAAAATCCTGGAGCCAGTAAATGGAGGCCAGGGATAACAAAACAGATAATAGTCCAACCTGCACCCTCAGCCAGCCACTCTCTGGAAGTGCAGGAGATCTTTGGGTTGAGAGGACCTGGGCCAACCCATTGGGAATGAGAAATCTTGGGGAAAACTCATTCTTGGAGAAGGGAGGTGCAGTATTAGCAGTTCAACCCCCATTTGAAATTGCTTGAGATCTTGGGAGCAAGTGATCATGCCCTGATCTCCTATTTCACTGGGAGGAATCGTGGATGGACTTGTTTAGGGACTGCTCCAGTATCACAGGAGGCTTCCACTCCTACTTGTGGCTGTGTCTGGAGTGTTACTGGGAAGAGGTTTGAGTTTAACTACATTAAAAGTCTGCAAATAGGTGTATGTTGGAGACCTTTCTGAGGCTGTACAAAGGGAAAACAAACACCTGCATTGTATACTTAAGGAGAGCTCCAATGACTCTGATCACGTCTCTTCTCCCTTGGAGGCTTTCAGCCTCCTTTTTCATAAATACCTCATCTTCAACATCAAGCTTTTTGCTAATTCCTCCCACCATCTCTGCCTTTATCTCCTACTATATCCTCTTGCTCATCTTATGCTCTATCTTTGTGCACCTTGATACCCCCCTTCTCTCCTTGAGTTCACAACTCCATGACCTTTTCCCTGGGTATCTTAAACCGTTTCCCCCCCTTCCTGTGCCAGTTGGTGATATTCACTCTCCTTCTTCAAAACTCACTTCTTTCATCAAACATCCCAGTAGTAATCTGCCCAGGCCTCATCATCTAGCTCAAGACAGTCCAAATTGGATTTTAAAACCTGCAGCTGAAACAAAGTAAAAATAGCTCTCCCAAGAGTATTTCCCCCTCACCCCCCCTGTTAAGTTACTCAGCTCGCCTCCATCCCCACGCCCTATGTATTGTGGCTCCATGCCAGCAAAGTGTCCATCTTTTAACCAAAACCTGAGCTTTTTGATTCAGGAAACAGCAGGGTCTGAATGTGACATAGTGGTTAGGGCATCACCTGGGAATGTGGGACACCAAGGTTCAAGACCATGCTCTGCCTACTTCAAATCAGAATTTTTCATCCCAGATCACTCTATATCAGGCAGAGCAGGGACATGAATCTGGGTCTCCCACATCCCAGGGCCCTAATCACTGGACAGTACAGTGCAAGAGAGAGGCTCTGTCACTCCCTGCGCTGATGAAAACTCTGTTGATACTGATGCCTCCAAAAACTTTCAGCTTCCACAAAACAGAAAAACTTTATTTCACCACAGATATTCTGACCAGCTGTAGTGAGAAAAGCTGCCTCTGAGCCTTCACTATCCACTCTCCCTTGCAACCTGTAGAAGCCCCTTCCCTCAGGTTCCCTGGGGCTTTGGGAGCAGGACTTGGTGTCCCATATTTGAGAAAGCTGAATTCAAACTGGAACAGGTGCAGAGAAGGGCTACTAGGATGATCAAAGGAATAGAGAATCTCTCTTAGGAGAGGAGACTTAAGGAGCTTGGCTTGTTTAGTCTAACAAAGAAAGGTTGAGGGGAGATACAATTGCTCTTTTTAAATACATCAGAGGGATAAACACCAAAAAGGGAGAGAACTTCTTTAAGTTAAGGGCCAATGTTGGCACAAGAACAAATGAATATAAATTGGCCACCAACACGATTAGGCTTGAAATTAGATGAAGGTTTCTAGCCATCAGAGGAGTGAAGTTCTAGATCAGCCTTCCAAAGGGAGTAGTGGGGGCAAAACACTGAACCTATTTCAAGACTGAGTTTGATGGTATGATGAGGTTGCCTTCCACGGCGTATGGCCTATCGGCAACTACTGTTAGCAAATATCTCCAGTGGCTGGAGATGGGAGGGTTCAGAGTTACTGCAGAGAGTTCTTTCCCAGATGTCTGTCTGTCTGCTGAGTCTCATCTACATCCTCAGGGTCCAACTGGTTGCCATATTTGGGGTCACGAAAGAATTTCCCCCCAGGTCAGATTGCCAGAGACCCAGAGGCAGGTTTTGCCTTCTTCTGCAGCATGGAACTTGGGTCATTTGCTGGTTTGAAATAGAGTAAATGGTGGGTTGTGTGTAACTTGATGTTTTAAAACCAAGATTAGAGGACTTTAGGAACTCAGCCAGATGTTGTGGGCCTATTGTAGGAATGGGTGTGGCCTGAGATGTGCAGGAGTTCAGGTTAGGTGATCATGATGGTCCTGGTCTTAAAGTCTGAGTCTATGAGAAGAGAATAGAGCCGGGGTGTGTGATTGCCAGTTTGAGGAGACACACTTGAGTTAGCTTAGCCCCTCCTGCCACTGCCCATAGCTACACTCTATTTTTAGCACACTTGCTCAATCAGAAATAAATTTGTTAGTCTCAAGGGTGCCACAAGTACTCCTTTTCTTTTAGCATGGGTATGTCTTCTCAAACTGTGAATCACACCCCTAGCTCCAAGTGTAGATATACACTATGGCTCACTGCGTAGCATCCACAGGGTAGAGCTTGTCAATGGCAGCATGACTCCTGCAGGAATCATGCTGCCAGAGAGAAAGGGGCCAGTGGAACCACATTGAGCCAAGAGCCACTTCAGTTTCCTGCTTTTCTGGTCTGCTCCTGTAGGTTTTTTCAATGTGGGGAGTGAGCCAGTTTTCTAGCCATTAGAAATGGTTTGGAAAGGAGAGATCCACTATCGCTAAGCCTTTACTGAATATACAGAATGGTTATTTTTAAAGAGAAGTGAACTAAATGTTCCAAACTCTCATGGTTGGCATGGAAACCTTTCCAATAATTTAATAGTTCAACACAATTTTTTACTATTTCCCTGTCTGTCAAATATAAGTAGGAGGCAGGATTATGGTTTTGAATTACTAACAATAGAATGCACCATGATAGGTATTAAGTTACTGAATATGTTATTTAACTTGTGTTTGTTTCTAATAATTTCCTGAAGAGTGCATATAAAGGCAAGACACTAAGTCTTATACTAAAGTTATGGCAATTTTGGAACATAAAAAAATCACTCCCTACGGACTTCATTATAGTTATTTTAAACTCTATAGATTAAGGTCAGAATGCAATAGAGTATTAACACAGGCAGTTGTGTGATGTTTTAATCCTGTTTGTCTTTTTAAAAAGTATTTAAGGTCTAGTTGATTTGAAACAAAATGTGTGATCCATGATTTGATTTAGTTTTTGGGAAAATGCAGTGGTGGGGTGGAGCGGATCCTTACAGGCCTGGCTCAGGTGCACCTCATGCTTCTCTCTGGTGGTGTCCAGTTGTGAGGAGTGTGGGTCTAAACTGTGTGTGGTGTTTGCACTTTCCTCTGGATGTGCGATTGGGCTGATTTGTGTAAGTGAGGATGCTGTGTTTGGCAGCCACTGGCTAGTAGCTGAGCAATGAATTTCAGAGAAGCCACCTTGAATCAGTGTAGTGTCCTGCTGCCAGAGCCTTTCCTTGCTGCAGTGAAAGGGTCTATCAGCTGGGAAACAGTGGAGAAAGGGTCCGGCAGCTTCTTGCTGCTGGGCCTTCCCCTGCTGCAAGGAGCTGCTGGAACCTTTCCTTTGTGGCTTCCCCCTGCCAGAGCCTTTCACTGCCATATGTAGCTGTACATCAGTGTGAACACAGCCAGCTTTTCACTGTGGCGTGTAGCTACAGGTACCTTACATATCACCATAAGTGTAGATGAGGCCTTACTCATGTTGAGCAGTACCTTATTCTGCAAGTAGTCTCACTCATTTCAGTGGGATTAGTCATGGAATAAGATATGCCTCAACATTGGTAACAGTGGTAGAATTTAGCCCTCAGTGGTTGCAGTTTGTGTGGTTTCATGTGAACCTTTTCTTTGGCTGTGATTCACAGGAGTTGTTGCTTCCTAAGCCCTGGTCTACACTAGGACTTTAGGTCGAAGTTAGCAGCGTTAAATAGATGTAAACCTGCACCCGTCCACACGATGAAGCCCTTTATTTCAACTTAAAGGTCTCTTAAAATCGATTTCCTTACTCCACCCCTGACAAATGGATTAGCGCTTAAATCGGCCTTGCCGGGTTGAATTTGGGGTACTGTGGACAAAACTCGACGGTATTGGCCTACGGGAGCTATCCCAGAGTGCTCCATTGTGACCACTCTGGACAGCACTCTCAACTCAGATGCACTGGCCAGGTAGACAGGAAAAGAACCGCAAACTTTTGAATCTCATTTCCTGTTTGGCCAGCGTGGCAAGCTGCAGGTGACCATGCAGAGCTCATCAGCAGAGGTGACCATGATGGAGTCCCAGAATCGCAAAAGAGCTCCAGCATGGACCGAACGGGAGGTACGGGATCTGATCGCTGTATGGGGAGAGGAATCCGTGCTATCAGAACTCCGTTCCAGTTTTCGAAATGCCAAAACCTTTGTCAAAATCTCCCAGGGCATGAAGGACAGAGGCCATAACAGGGACCCGAAGCAGTGCCGCGTGAAACTTAAGGAGCTGAGGAAAGCCTACCAGAAAACCAGAGAGGCGAACAGCCGCTTCTGGTCAGAGCCCCAAACATGCCGCTTCTATGATGAGCTGCATGCCATTTTAGGGGGTTCAGCCACCACTACCCCAGCCGTGTTGTTTGACTCCTTCAATGGAGATGGAGGCAACACGGAAGCAGGTTTTGGGGACGAAGAAGATGATGATGATGAGGTTGTAGATAGCTCACAGCAAGCAAGCGGAGAAACCAGTTTTCCCGACAGCCAGGAACTGTTTCTCACCCTGGACCTGGAGCCAGTACCCCCCAAACCCACCCAAGGCTGCTTCCTGGACCTGGCAGGCGGAGAAGGGACCTCCGGTGAGTGTACCTTTTAAAATACTATACATGGTTTAAAAGCAAGCATGTGAAAGGATTACTTTGCCCTGGCATTCGCGGCTCTCCTGGAAGCTCTCCCAAAGCCTTTGCAAATGGTTTCTGGGGAGGGCAGCCTTATTGCGTCCTCCATGGTAGGACACTGTACCACTCCAGGCCAGTAACACGTACTCGGGAATTATTGTACAACAAAGCATTGCAGTGTATGTTTGCTGGCGTTCAAACAACATCCTTTCTTTATCTCTCTGTGTTATCCTCAGGAGAGTGAGATATAATTCATGGTCACCTGGTTGAAATAGGGTGCTTTTCTACAGGGGACACTCAGAGGAGCGCGTTCCTGCTGGGCTGTTTACCTGTGGCTGAACAGAAATGTTCCCTGCTGTTAAGCCACGGGGAGGGGGGAGGGTTGAGGGGGTAGCCACGCAGTAGGGGGAGGCAAAATGCGACCTTGTAACAAAAGCACATGTGCTATGTATGTAATGTTAACAGCAAGGTTTACCCTTAAAGAGTGTAGCCACTGTTTTATAAAATGTGTCTTTTTAAATACCGCTGTCCCTTTTTTTTCTCCACCAGCTGCATGTGTTTCAATGATCACAGGATCTTCTCCTTCCCAGAGGCTAGTGAAGATTAGAAAAAAAAAACGCACTCGAGATGAAATGTTCTCTGAGCTCATGCTGTCCTCCCACACTGACAGAGCACAGACGAATGCGTGGAGGCAAATAATGTCAGAGTGCAGGAAAGCACAAAATGACCGGGAGGAGAGGTGGCGGGCTGAAGAGAGTAAGTGGCAGGCTGAAGAGAGTAAGTGGCAGGCTGAAGACAGGACTGAAGCTCAAATGTGGCGGCAGCGTGATGAGAGGAGGCAGGATTCAATGCTGAGGCTGCTGAAGTATGCTCCAAGCCAGTATGCTCCAGTGTATGGTTGAGCTGCAGCAAAGGCAGCTGGAGCACAGACTGCCACTACAGCCCCTGTGTAACCAACCGCCCTCCTCCCCAAGTTCCATAGCCTCCACACCCAGACGCCCAAGAACGCGGTGGGGGGGCCACCGGCCAACCAGCCATTCCGCCACAGAGGATTGCCCAAAAAAAAGAAGGCTGGCATTCAATAAATTTTAAAGTTGTAAACTTTTAAAGTGCTGTCTGGCATTTTCCTTCCTTCCTCCACCACCTCTCCTGGGCTACCTTGGTAGTCATCCCCCTATTTGTGTGTTGAATGAATAAAGAATGCATGAATGTGAAGCAACAATGACTTTATTGCCTCTGCAAGCAATGATTAAAGGGAGTGGGGGAGGGTGGTTAGCTTGCAGGGAAGTAGAGTGAACCAAGGGGCGGGGGGTTTCATCAAGGAGAAACAAAGAGAACTTTCACACCGTAGCCTGGCCAGTCATGAAACTTGTTTTCAAAGCTTCTCTGATGCGTACCGCACCCTCCGTGCTCTTCTAACCGCCCTGGTGTCTGGCTGCGCTTAACCAGCAGCCAGGCGATTTGCCTCAACCTCCCACCCCGCCATAAACATCTCCCCCTTACTCTCACAGATATTGTGGAGCACACAGCAAGCAGTAATAACAGTGGGAATATTGGTTTCGTTGAGGTCTAAGCGAGTCAGTAAACTGCGCCAGCGCGCCTTTAAACGTCCAAATGCACATTCTACCACAATTCTGCACTTGCTCAGCCTGTAGTTGAACAGCTCCTGACTACTGTCCAGGCTGCCTGTGTACGGCTTCATGAGCCATGGCATTAAGGGGTAGGCTGGGTCCCCAAGGATACATATAGGCATTTCAACATCCCCAACAGTTATTTTCTGGTCTGGGAATAAAGTCCCTTCCTGCAGCTTTTGAAACAGACCAGGGTTCCTGAAGATGCGAGCGTCATGTACCTTTCCCGGCCATCCCACGTTGATGTTGGTGAAACGTCCCTTGTGATCCACCAGGGCTTGCAGCACTATTGAAAAGTACCCCTTGCGGTTTATGTACTCACCGGCTTGGTGCTCCGGTGCCAAGATAGGGATATGGGTTCAGTCTATGGCCCCACCACAGTTAGGGAATCCCATTGCAGCAAAGCCATCCACTATGACCTGCACATTTCCCAGGGTCACTACCCTTGATATCAGCAGATCTTTGATTGCGTGGGCTACTTGCATCACAGCATCCCCAACAGTAGACTTGCCCACTCCAAATTGATTCCCAACTGACCAGTAGCTGTCTGGCGTTGCAAGCTTCCACAGGGCTATCGCCACTCGCTTCTCAACTGTGAGGGCTGCTGTCATCTTGGTATTCATGCGCTTCAGGGCAGGGGAAAGCAAGTCACAAATTTCCATGAAAGTGCCCTTACGCATGCGAAAGTTTCGCAGCCACTGGGAATCGTCCCAGACCTGCAACACTATGCGGTCCCACCAGTCTGTGCTTGTTTCCCGAGCCCAGAATCAGCGTTCCACATCATGAACCTGCCCCATTAGCACCATGATGCATGCATTGGCAGGGCCCATGCTTTCAGAGAAATCTGTGTCCATGTCCTGATCACTCACGTGACCGCGCTGACGTCGCCTCCTCGCCCGGTATCGCTCTACCAGGTTCTGGTGCTGCATATACTGCTGGATAATGCGTGTGGTGTTTAATGTGCTCCTAATTGCCAAAGTGAGTTGAGCGGCCTCCATGGTTGCCTTGGTATGGCGTCCGCACAGAAAAAAGGCGTGGAACGATTGTCTGCCGTTGCTCTGACGGAGGGAGGGGCGACTGACGACATGGCTTACAGGGTTGGCTTCAGGGAGCTAAAATCAACAAAGGGGGGTGGCTTTACATCAAGGAGTATTTCAGGTAGGACTTCACGGAGGGTTCCAATAAGAAATGGTGCACCTAAGTTATTGTTCTTATTGGAACAAGGAGGTTAGTCTGGCCTCTGATTGATACATGGCTAGATTTACCTCGCTGCACCTTCTCTGTGAGTGACTGCAGTGTGACCTAGAGGAATGAGTTCCCTAGATGGGGGGGGGGAGCAAATGAGTACAAAACAAATCTGGTCTATTTCTTGTTTTGATCCACTCCATCTATCTTTTACATCTTTGACTGGCAGCAGACGGTGCAGAAGGACTGCATGCCATCCACATCTCATGGCTGCTCGGCAGAAGATGGTGCAATATGACTGCTATCCATCCTCATCTCTTGCCTGCCTGGCAGAAGATGGTACAGTACGACTGTTAGCAATCCGTATCGCCTGCCTGCTCACCATAAGACGGTTCAATAGGACTGACTGCAGGACTAAAGAGAATGACCTGATCAAGTCACTCCAAATTTAGTCCCTGCGACCATATCTGCCCAGGTGCACCTCGGACATGACGATGACGGCTACCAGTCGTATTGCACCGTCTGCTGCCAGAAGGCAATGGGCTGCTGCTACTGTGTAGCAATGCTGTACCGCGTCTGCCAGCACCCAGGAGACATAGGGTGACGGTTACCTGAGCGGGCTCCATGCTTGCCGTGGTATGGCGTCTGCACAGGTAACTCAGGAAAAAAGGTACGAAATGATTGTCTGCCTTTGCTTTCACGGAGGGAGGGAGGGAACGGGGGCCTGACGATATGTACCCAGAACCACCCGCGACAATGTTTTAGCCCCATCAGGCATTGGGATCTCAACCCAGAATTCCAATGGGCAGCGGAGACTGCAGGAACTGTGGGATAGCTACCCACAGTGCAACACTCCGGAAGTCGACGCTTGCCTCGGTACTGTGGAAGCACTCCGCCAAGTTAATGCACTTAGAGCATTTTCTGTGGGGACACACACACTCGAATATATAAAACTGATTTCTAAAAAAACGACTTCTATAAATTTGACCTTATTCCGTAGTGTAGACATACCCTAATACACCTATCCCCCCGCCCATGCACCATTTACTACAGCAAATCTCAGTTCTTTTCTTTATTTTTAAGCATAATCCTGCTTTTTACCCAGTTTTACTGCTGGGGTTATGTGAGATACAAGGAGGTCAATGACTTCATGGTCACTCAAGAAGTGATTTGGTCATGCCTCGAACACTAGATTCTCCTGCTTGCCAATTAACAGTCATGGGTGAGGCATGGGTATGGAGAGAGTGGTGTGGTTGTGCCTGAGTGGATCAGTTTTTTTAGAAGAAAATGTTAGCACCCACATTTCTCACAAAAAAATACTGACCAAATGAAAAATGGTCTTTTTCAACAACATAAGACTTAGCAATGCTGACACCTTTGACATTTTCTAGAGCTTGTGAAAGTTCTAGTAACTTTTTATTGATATTTCTAATTTTTTGTATGGAAATTGTGATTGATGTTGAACACTTTTGTGTGCTGAAAATGCCAAATGGATGTTTCAAGCCCTGCAGATCAGAAGCATGTTCAAAATTTTCTGCGAAACTGATTTTCTGTTTTTTGACCAGCTCTAAATCTGAGGTTTTGTTTTTTCATTTGTTTGAAGGCTTCTGGGTGGTGCTCATCAACATATTCTCTCTGTTTACTCTTGTACTCTAAAGTACTATCCTATACTGCGCTTCAGTTCATCTCCAAGAAGCATCTAACTAGTTAGCGTATGTCCTATGGAGCCAAAATAGTTAATGTATATACAGTGCATAGCATACATCTGCCCAACCATACACATGGCACACCCTCTCAAATACATAAATACTAAAGCATAGCATACTAGCTCACTATGAAAAAGTCTCTTTCAGAATAAAATAAATATAAACCAAAATGTAAAGAATCCTGTATAGTCTATAAATATCTAGTTGCACTGTATGAATTCTTTCTTCTAGATATTAAGGCACCTTATGTTGTGTGTGTACATTTATATCTCTCTATATGTAAATGTGCACACACACGCTTTTTAAACAGCGTGAGAAAATAAAGAGCTACATGAAAGGGCATATAACCTAGTCATTCAAATATCACTATCAGTTTTGATTCCTTCTTGGCCATGTTAAGGCAGAATAACTTCCCAAATGCATGGAATGTGTAACAGCCAGATGAGCTGAGGTGTTTGATATTGGAGAGTATGAGGTTGCATTGAGGTTTTGTACTGGACAGCAAGTTTGTTGGAATGCTGGAACTCTTGAATACAGCATGGTGATGAGATGGTTCTGGAAAGGTGGTGAAAGAGAAGATTGGGACAAGGGGCTGGGTGAGAATGGGATGAGGACTGAAGGGTGATGGGATGGGACTGGGATAAGGAGTGGGGGTTGGGATGGAGAGACTGGGACAAAGACAGGCTGTAGGTACCAGGGGAAAAAAGGTCAGGCTTGTAGGGGATGTTCTGCAGGATGAATGTGATCCATCTGTTTCATCTGTGTAATCCCATTGTTTTCCTATTAAGCCATCAATTATGCCCATACCAACCCCATTAACCTCCAGTGCACTTGAACAGGAGTAACAGAGGTTAATCTGAAAACAATAGTGTTACGCAGATGTAAGGACGCAATCCTGCAAGATGTTACTGAATGCTCTGGCCCTGATCCAGCAAAGCTGCTTTCCTTTAAGTATGTAAGGAGTCCTACATCCCATTCAGTGACCAGATGAATCCCATCTCACCAGTACTGCATGAATTCTCAGAGATTGAAGTGATATTTTGAATTACCTACATCTCGTAGCATATGTATAATGTACATGTGTGTATAAGAAGCAAGTACCATCATGTATACAGGGACTTAGCCATGTCCTTTACGGTCCCATTACAATCAAGTAGCCCCATGAGTAGTACTCATGTTTGTATTGCTGCCTTGAACCTGATGGACTTTCTCCAACCCAACTTTTGTTTTGGTCTTTGCCAGGAAGCTTCCCTCTCCCCGTTGCTGCCCTTCTCCTTCCTTCTACTCTGAGTGAGCTTTTATAACCCTGCAGACTCAGAAAATTCTCTATTTTCCCTTTCCCCTGGGAACATGTCTGTATTTTATTTCATATTTCTACAGACAATCAAGATGTGGCTCTTTTGCTAAAGCTGCTTCAGGGGCAGCCACTCTGTTGTTTCATTCTCCCCACCACCCCAAACCAGCTTTCTGCTGGAGTATTGTAAAAGCCAGTTAATGGCTTCCACTCTTTTATGTAATAGGTTCAGGGCTCCTTTATAAAGGCTTCATTTCTATTGTTTTGTTCCTTTGGATCTGAGAAAATCAACATCCTAAAGGCTTTGTTTCCAGTAGGGGATCTGAGGAAAAAAAAATTCCCTCTGGTGTTATCAGCGGTTCATCTGCACCGCTTGGTGTATCAGTGGAGCCTCAGTGTGGACAATATGTAATGTCTTCACAGCCTTCACTCTGATCGCAAAATTCCCAGGGGTTTGGGGGAATCAATAGCTTTGGGGCAGAAGATTTCACAACCAGATACGCAGGAAAGAGAAAACTTTCAGCCAGAAAAATAAATTAATGCATACATGTCTGGGGAGGGTTCACCTCACTGACCTCATGCTGCTTTCCCCTTCTCTCCCCATCCCTCAAGGCTATTTCTGTACAGGTAATGTGTATATACATTTTATATTTTCAGGTTAATCTTTTCATTTTAATTAGTAGCTATTTCCTATATTCCTTTCAGTGACAAGGTGAACCCCCATCTCACCAGCACTGCATGATTTCTCAGAGATTGAATGGTACTTTGAATTACCTTAATCTCTGGTGACTCATGTGTAATATATATGTGTGTACAAGAAGCAAATACCATCATGTATACAGGAATGGAGCCATGTCCTTTACAACCCAATTATGATAAAAAATAGACCTTTGTTTTCAGTGGAGCATTGCAAAACCAACTAAGATGAGGCAGCGAGTAACAAGAGCAAATTGTCTCTGAAGGAAAAAAATAAATGAGATGGAAATAATGCATTCAATTATTTCTCCTGATTTTTGTGACAGACAGTAATGTTTAGATGATAGAGCTGCTATTTCTCAGAATGTTAAAACACTGAGTTAAGATTTAAGCTCTATTAAGTTCTTATGAACAGCCTCATTTATTTTCCATTCAAAGTTTTCCATCACTGTGAGGAAAATCTTCAGCTAAAACCAACACAGAGGATGTTTACAAAGTTTAACTCTTTCTGTGTCGTTCCATCCTGTCTCTGGTGCTATTTCATGCCTTGTAGAAGTATGAGGGGGGTATTTGAAGGATTTAAAGGACTGTTAGTCCTTCATGAACAGGACTGCGATGTGAAATGGGAAGCTGCTGCCCAACCATGGAATATTATTGCCTTCTGCATTTCAAGATTCAGCAGTTCTCCTCCTCCCCCTGCTTTTGAAAAGTTGAACCACATTTTATCATTTTATATGGGCTTGCTTTCACTAAGACAATGCTTTAATGCACACTTTTAAGAATTTATGAAAGAAATCATTGTCATCTCTCTTTCCTTCCTCACTTGTATAATTCTGAACTCCCTACCAGTATCCTATCTAAATTCAGATTGCAAGCTCTTAGGACAGGAAAAATGGCCTGCCTTGTTTCTGTGAAGTACCTAACACGCTCCTGGGCACTCAAAAAAAATCCTAGCAGGGACTACAATAATGGTGCATAGCCTTTATGAGGGATTACTTTCTGAACTGTATCTTTTCATCTCTCCCTTTCTGTGGAAAATAGCGTGATTTATTTAAAAAATAATGATTAAGATAAGAACTGAATGCATAATTTTGTAGACAGTTATTCACACTGAATTTAGCTCCTTTTTCTACTTCTGGAACATCTTTGAGAAGGCCATGATTTCCTCAAATGCCCTTGTTCAAAATTGCTTGTAGGTGTTGAGCATTGTCCCTCTGTGGATTGATTGTAAGCAGTTCACTATAAATATCCATAAAATGGTCCTGAAATTCAAACAGTCGGTTAATTGTGACTGGTCACACAAATCACATGGAATGATTTCTCTTCTTTGATTGGATGTTGAATTCCTATAATCAAGGAGAGGGTTTGGAATCTTTCTGGGAGTGGTAGCTGATAGCTCAGATTAGGATATTTTAACCTCTTTTATTCTGGATCACACAATAAGCCTTAATTTAATTTCTCTTTGTCACTTTGATACAGAATAACTACATGTGTGGTTCTGGCTGTGAAGACTGTGGTAAATTCCTTGCTTACACATTTAATTGTCTTTTTGCCAGGGCTCTGATAAGGAGTTTTGAGTATCCTCACCACCCTATTGAATAAGGGAATCAATCCCATCCAGCATAAAACATGTCCCTTCTAGTGTAAGTAGTTGCACCTGAATGTTTAAAATTTGTACTCTGAGTACTTGGATATGCAAACTTAACATATAATTTCCACAAGTATTCATGTTAGCAAAACTCACTGATTTGAATTTCATGGCCAGTGAGCCCAGAACGGCTGCAAGCAGGGCAGAAGTGAGTTACTTAAATTTAACTGAAAACTCGTGGGGTAAGGGTGTTTAATAGTTACCCTCTTTTAGTTAGATTCTTGTTGTTGGCATGCAAGCATCTAGTTTTCAACAAAACATTCTTGATATTTTCACTGATGCCTTTAAAATATGTCTGTTTCTCACACAAGAAATTGCAGAGCAGGAATTTGCAATAGGTTATGAAGTCCTTCATGGCTAGATTTTTAGTTCAAATGCAGCTCAGGTCAGTAGTAACTAGAGAGTTTTTATGTGACAGCTGTTTGGCACTCTTAATCAGGTTCTCAGTGGACATGGGATCATACCACAAAACAGTCACCAAGAATTTGAGTTAAGTGGCAACCTTATCGGAAGTCTAGGTAGACAGGCCAAGGACTGAGCTGGTCCAGAGATGAAATTCTCCTTATAGCTCTAGAAATTGCCTCTACAGTTCAATAAGTTTTTACAGGAACTATGAGAAAATCCTGGTGGCGGTGCCCAAAATGGCCATTACCATAGTCAGGGCCAGATTGACCTTTTGTGGGCCAAGGCACCTGGAATGTGCCCCCCCTCCCACTCTGCCTGCACTCTGCCCCAAGGTCCCATCCCCACTCAGACTCTTTTCTCTCTTCCCCCCGAGGCTCTGTCTGCCGCTCGCATGGGGGGACGGGGGCAGGGTGGAGAGAAGGGGAGGAGAGGAGCAAATGGTGGGCAGGGGGAGGGGGCAAGAGGCCAAGCGGGACACTAGGGCCCACAGTCTGGACACTAGGGCCCCTTCTGAGTGTGGGCTCAGTGCCATGGTGCCATAGTAAATCTGGTACTGCCCTTAGTTACCATATGCAACTTAATACTTGTTCGCCAAGACTCCAAAAAGAGAGAAGCTGGCTCCAAAACACTAGGTGACACAAAGTCCACTCAGCTTCCTTTTTTAATGCTGCTTTGGTTGACACGCTTCCTATCTATGCATTCTTGGGCTTCCTGAGCTAGCTGTTCCTGCTGGCCCAGCAGAATCCCCAGTGAAACCTTTAGCCTGAAGGAAAAATGAGGAAGGAAGCAGGCTACTCCTTGTCTTGTCTCTGGGTAGGCAGCAGAAGTAATAGCGCATTCTTGATTTCTAGACCGCGTGTTTACCATTATTAGCGTATTGTTTAAAGTGAACTTCTCACCATGTGATCCAAACCTCTGTAGGTTAGGCACATAAAGTGATGTTAAAACCATTAAGGCTGTAAAGTCAAGCACTCAAAAGATAAGGCGTGCCAGAATTGAGGTTGTCTGTAAAACCTTAATTAGGCCCCCTTGTGGATATGCATTCTGATACCATGTTTTATTACATGATCTCATACTATTTCTTCCACTAGTCCCCTGCCTCATTCAGTGCACAGGCAAGACCTTCTATGGGGATGACTCAGGACTGTAGTGTAATGAAAGAAGACTGCTGCCTGTTAGGATCCCTACAGAAGGTGGAAGATGTGTCGTGAATGAGGTGGGGGTTTCAGGAAGAGAAAGGATGGCCTCATGATTAAGGCAGTTGAATGCTGCCCTGGAAAACTGGATTCTATTCCTAGCTCTGCCACAGAGTTCTTGTGTGATGCTGGGCAAGTCACTTAAACCAAACTTTTCACAGATGGTCATTAACTGTATTTTCCTCACTTTCAGGGTGCTTGACTTGAGACCCTATGGTCTGATTTGCAGAAATGCTGAGCACTCACAGCTGCAGTTGAAGTCAATGGGAGCTGTCATTTGAACAAATAAAGTACTATAGGTATGTGCTCTATAAAATCAGGTCCCAGGCATCTCAGATTGAATATTTTTTAACCTTAATCTCTCTGTGCCTCAGTTCCCCATCAGTAAAACGGGGATACTACCCCTTTATGTAACAGGGTTTTCTGAAAATTAATGTTTTGTGAAGCACTCAGATACTATAGTAATCAGTGCCATAGAAAAACCCAGGAGGAAATTAATTATTCTGTCTTCAGAGCAGGGTTTGAATAGTGTACAGTAAATAAGGCCTGGGGCCACACACTGAACAGTTAGGAAAAAACAAAACATTGAATAGCTGTTCATTAAAGAACACTGTCTGTTCTGTGCACCAAATGAATCAGAGATCCTATGGAAAAAATAGTGTGTGATCATGTAATTAAAGACTGTATCACAATGCACATGAACAAGAAGGCCAAATGAGGTGACTAGTGTGACCTTAAAGTCTGCAACACCATCACAGGACCTAGTCAGATCAGCCACACCATCACTGGTTCATTCACCTGCACGTCCACCAATGTAATATACACACCATCATGTGCCAGCAATGCCCCTCTGCCATTTACATTGGCCAAACTGGACAGTCCCTAAGTAAAAGGATAAATGGACACAAATCAGATATTAGGGATGGCAATTACAAAAACCTGTAGGAGAACACTTCAGCCTCCCTGGATACACAATAGCAGATTTAAAGGTAGCCATCCTGCAGCAAAAAAACTTCAGGACCAGACTTCAAAGAGAAACTGCTGAGCTTCAGTTCATTTGCAAATTTGACACCATCAGCTCAGGATTAAACACAGACTGTGATTGGCTAGCCCACTACAAAAGCAGTTTCTCCTCCGTTGGTGTTCACACCTCAACTGCTAGAAGAGGGCCTCATCCTCCCTGATTGAACTAACCTCGTTATCCCTAGCCTGATTCTTGCTTGCATATTTATACCTGCCTCTGGAAATTTCCACTACATGCGTCCGACAATTCACCCACGAAAGGTTATGCTCCAATACGTCTGTTAGTCTATAAGGTGCCACAGGACTCTTTGCCGCTTTTACAGATCCAGGTTAACACAGCTACCCCTCTGAAGCTTGACAGCAGTAGTAGGCTGTCATCCTTTATATGAAAGAGGGGGATGAGACACTTTGCTAGTGAGTTTCTATGACAGGGTCTCCGGAGTGCAACTTGGACTGTGAGACCACTGAGCCCCACCCCACTACTCACCAACCTAGGTTGCCTCTCAAAATGTGATGCTGATGTGAAACTACAAGCCACTGACAGGCACTGCACGTACACAGCCGTTCACAGGCAGGGACACGCCCAACTGAGTTACATGAATGATCTTGCAGCCACTCATGAACCAACAATAGAGAGGCTCTGGCCAATTCCCCCCAGCCTTGCACCCGAGAAGTGTACCATCTTGCATTGGTCAGAAGCCTGGCCAGTGTAAGTTCATTACCTAGTTTGCCACTCCCTCAGTGTGGAGAGGACACATGCTAACCCTTGTAAACTGAGCTGAGATTTCCCAAGCACTTCAATCAAACCATGCTGTTTTACGTAAAATATAAAACAGATTTATTAATTACAGAAAGACAGTAGCCAGTGCTGTCTGGCTACTCCATTGTTGTACATGAAAGGCTGGTTGTGGGGTGTTCCCAACCTCACAACATATTTCAGTAACACACACATAGCAAACGTCATAACTTCACATACAATGATAGCACAGGATATTAATGTTCAACAGATCAAGAGTTTTAGAATGATATCTCACAAGGTATACTTTGTACAAAACATATCATAATTATGTGACAGTGGTGAACATGCGGGTTCCAGGGTGCTGCTCTGAGGTACAGCGTGTCACAGTTTCATAGATATTTGGTGACAGCAAAGGAATGGTGAGACTTAAAAATCACGGGTTCTCCACCCTGATTCCTTGTGAGATCCGTCTCTCCCCCTCACCTCCTTCCTTCTACTCCACTGGTTCTCATACCAATCTCCTCTGAGGGTAGACTAGATGACTAATGTTCACTACATCCTTTAAAATCTGGGTATCTATAAATTTTCCATGCTCCTCCACCCTGTTGCCCAGCCAGTCCCAGTCTTCCCCACTATCCCAGTCCTAGTTTTCCTTTCCCTCCCTGCCAGCTTCCAGTCTCAGTTGTGTGCTCTCTCCAGGCTCCTTGTCTTCCATGTTGTCTGGACACGACCAGGGGAAGCATTGAAAGCACAGGATAGAGTCTCCTGACTTTCAGATCTGGTGTCCAGCTCCAGCCCACAGAAACCCAGATCTACAATTTCAGGGAAAGTCCTGATCAGCTCCTTGAGTCCCCGGGATGGAGCAAACTTGGTGTGGATGGAATCTTTGGAATTTTTAGTTGTGAAACTCTAGAAAATTGGTCATGAGCAAGTGCAAATTGAGATTTTTTCCAAAGGTTTATATATTGGTCAAATTTGGGTGGATTTTCACAGATATGGCAAAAGGCACAAAAGTCCCCATCTGCCAAATGTGAAGTACTTTACATAATAATGATAATAATGCTACTAGCTTTATAATACTCTCTCTTTATAAGGAACTCTTCTACCGATTGGTGTCAGCATTGTAATATGCACAGTAAATTACTCGAGAAAGCAAGAATAAGCTCTGTGGTCACTACAGCACTAGAGTCATGAGATTTTGTGAAGCTATTTGTGGGATTTAGACTCTGAATTCTCATTAAAAGTAATGGAATTTGGGTGTCTAAATCCCCTAGGTAGATCCAAAGATCTCAGCCGTGGTGTGTTAGGGTTGAGGCTCTCAGGAGTCAGGTTTGTCAGGAGAGACGACACAGCATTTAATTGCATAAGGACTTAGTTCACACTGAGTTAGCACAGGTTTCTGAAAACCTCTTGTTTACTCTGGGCACACTCAATGCTTTAATGCAGAAAATAGCTTACCCACTCCCATACTAGTATTACACCATCACATTTGCATACTAATTTCATACTCACATACTAACCAGTACCATGGCCTTTAATGTCTCTTTGAGTAAACTAATAAATTATCCGCACTGACTCTCATGCAATTTACTGTGCTAAAGCCATGTCTCAGAAGTATTCATTGTGTCAGGTTCATTCATTGGGTTCCAGTAGTGGAAACCAGGTTGTGGGTCTCACGCAGGCCTCGCTCCTCATTTTGTCCAGGAACCAGTGGTACAAACTGCTTATAATCCCTCCTCCTCAGGAGGCCTGCAGCTGGCTTGCAGAGCCCACAACATCGTAATAATAGTGTATTGTTAACATTAGAGAGCACCCAGATACTACAGTGATGAGTACTATAGAAATGTGTATATATAATATAGTTTAAGTAGTGTCAAGGGAACTTGATGAGTCTGAGGCATGGAATAAACAGTTGTTTTTTGCTGCACAGGGATTTGCTTATGTAAAGCGAAGGATTCAGTCAATCTGATGGACAACACACCATATGTACCATATTTAATTATTACTGAAACATCTGTGGTATTTATACCTTCATACTGACACTTTTTCTTTGCATGCTTCATGAAGGCAGACTCCCAGCAGGGGACTCTCAGGTTACCTTGAGAAATCTTGAGTGATCTTAACTCATAACAGCAGCTAGCATTTGCACAGAAGTTGTGTATTTAAAATGTCCAGGTATTGAGTTAAGCTATGGTAGACAGCTAACAGATTTTAAAAAATAACACTTCCTCCTCCCCGCCTTTCTCAAGCAAGGTATTGGGTGCAGAGCTCTTCTGAAAACATGGCTGTTATTTAAATATTTATATGGTAGTTGAGCTCTTTTGAAAATCTGGCCCAATATGGCTCTCCTGCCTGTTTAGACTAGATTTCATGTAATATTTCAGAAATTGCTTGGGATAGTTTAAATTTCAGTGACTCAATATAATTGGTTTTTAATATTTGTATGTTAAGACGAGGTGGCACTAATTATGTTAAGAACAGAGTCACCAGTGTCACGATAAGAAGGCATAGTGTAAAAAGTGAAGCTTTGATCCATTGCTCTGGACTCCTCAAAGGAATTAGCAAAGCAACATTTAAACTGATTTTATGGCACACTTTTATTCATTTTATACAAGGCTTAACAGATGGAGACCTGGCGGCAAGGCAGAAATGATAGTATCAATTGTATTTCAGATATTTCATAACAAATTATTTATCAAATTTCCCTTCTTTTTTTTCTGTTCATGAATGATCTGTGACCAGATTTTTTCAAATTTATTATTCAAAAGTAGTCATTAAAATTTTGTTATGGATCATTCTTGGTCTGTAGCTTGTTTATGAATAGTTCATTGTGAGGATTTGATCAAATTCAAGATGTTTTTATTAGCTACACAGGTCACATGGCATGTTTCTGTTCACTGATTGGATCAGAGTAGCTCTTAGAATCAAATTTACAGTATGAATATAGAGCAAAAAGATGAGCAGCGGGATAGTTTTGTTAAAGCATTTGATCTGGGACTCAAGGGATTTGCATTCAGCTGTTGGCTCTGCCATTGGTTTTCAGAATTCAAGCCCTTGTGTAGTGTTCTATGGAAGCAGATCCAGGCACAGAGATAAGTACTGAGTTAATGCTTTATTAACAAGGTGTAGCAATATGGTCCATATTAATAGCTTCAGCACTAGACTTGACATATAGGGAGGGACTACTACAGTACAGCCATGATGGTGCGTCAGTGGTTGAAATGGGGTTGCGTAGCCCAAAAAGTGCAGAGAAGGCCTTCCACCCTCCCAGGACCTAATCAGTCTCTGTAGGGCAAGGCCCAGTTTCTCAGGCTGTGAGGTGGGTTCAGGCTATGTTCCTAAACCAATACATTAGAAACAATATAATCAAAACAGCAGACTAATCACTGAGGGTTCAGTGGAGTTATATTGATTTCTACCAGTTGAGAATCTGGACCTCTGATTCAGTGGGTGTGAAATCAACCTGTTGTCACACATGTACAGTATATCCAGCCATGCAGGGCCATCTTATTTCTGGAAATTGACTCCATCTTCTGCCAAGATGCTGGTCTGCATTGTATGAATGAAAATACTGTGTGTTCTTGCAACATCTGTTTTGTTTTCTTCATGGATCTTTTGAAGGTGTTTCCTGCTATGTTTCCCAAGGGGGACTGTCGAACACTGTTGCATTATACTTTTCACTGAACTGACTCTAGGATGAAATCAGCTGAAATCAGCCCAGCCGATCAGCTGCATTTAATGGATCCATTTGCCACTGCTTTCACACAAACATCCTGCTGAATGAGAACACATCAAGACTGCTTAAGAGCATTCAGTGCAATCTCTGACTATAGTTCCCTTGACTTGCAAGGTCTGACACCAATGTTTGACTTTAATGACCAGTGAACCCTAGCATAGGATGCAGAAACTCTACGAGCAAACACATGTAGCTTTCCTATTCTACATACTCTAATATACAAAACAGAATAAATACTTCATAAACACTGATATTTACAGCCTATTTGCATCTAACTGTTTTATAATAAACATTTACCCAAATCTTCTTAACTTCATATCCAAATTGCCTGAAATTTTGGGTTTGGTTGGACAATACCAAAGATGGTTTTGGTTCTTTGCAAATCTCTAAAAACTATTGCAGATACTACAGTAGTATGAAAATACATAAGGAAAGTAGCTACAACATTTCTCTAAAAATTTATACAAATTGCACCTACACAGGTTAATGCAATTATTTCCTATAACAGTAATGAGCACAGAACAGATGCTGCTGTATATTAACTCTAAAGGCACAGAAGCGTTAAGCACTATTATCAATGCTCAATCAGATTATATTTTAGCATTTCTGGTTTTATTCCTAAATTGTTAATACAAAGAACATGGCATAATGTAGTTTAAAATAACTTGTGGCATGCTGTTGCGTACATCCTATAAGAATCATAATAGCATATGATATCATCTGTCTTCACACTGATCTTTATTTTGTTTATATTGGAGATTGAACCTTTATTATTCACTCAGAATCATATTTTCAAAGTACCTTTCTTATAATGGCATTGAGATGTTCTTAATTAAATGAATTTAGTTCTTATAAAAGATGTTGGATTGCCAACCCTTCTGTGTGTTGCCTCCTCAAACTGAAGAAGGAAGTCAGCACAAACAGCAGAAGTGCTAGTTTACCCACACAGCTTCATCAGTGCCTCAGGATAAAATTTGAAAAAGTGCCGTAGGGCTAGGTTTTCAAAGCTATTTAGGTGCCTAAAGATGGATTTTCAAAAGCGCTGAAGCACCAGTTCTCACTGGAGACTCAGGAGATTTTCAGTAAGACCTGCACTCCTAAGTACCTGTCACTTTTGAACATTGGACTTGGGCTCCTATGTGTCTTAAGTGCTTCTGAAAATTTTACATTTTAATCTTTACCTTATTGGGATTTACAAATGTGTCTAAGTAGTTTAGGCACTGTGATGGGGTGTTCACCCCACACTAGCCTAGAAGGGATTAATGAGTCTGAGAAGGGGCCAATTAACTGGATAAGCCACAACTGAGGGGAATTAGGTGGCCTAAGTAACCCCTGAATGATGATGGAGCCCATCTGAAAAGGAACAGGAGTGGCTAATGTAAAGCCAGGAAGCTGGCAGCAGAAGGGGGCTGCAGTGTGGGAGCCTGCAACTACTCTCTGAATGTTAGAAAGGGAGGAAATCTAGGAAGAGAAGGTGTAGGAAAAGGCTCAGGAAAACAGCAGCAAAGTTTAAGATAGTGTAGACCTTGGCTGCTGATTAGAGGGTCCCTGAGCTGGAACCCAGTGTAGAGGGTGGACCTGGGTTCCCCTACTGGCCATAGGAGAAAAATGGCACAGACTGGGCAGTGAATAGGAAGACTGCCTGGGATGGTTTCTAAGGAGAGACTTTGATACCCTGAAAAGGGAGGTCTATGCAGTGACCTCGCCAGAGGGCTGAGTCATGATGAGGAAGTGCATGGAGTCCCAGAGAATGACTGGGGACATGGCAAGAATGAGACAGTGGAAGGGAGCATCAGATCTGCATGGAGCCAATCCCCAGAGCATCCAGAAAGAGATGCCTTAGTGGCAAGTGGATCCTAGGACAGGCACCTAACCTGCTTAGGTGCATTTGTGTCTCTTTGAAAATCTGGCCCGAAGCCTCTGCAGTGCTTGGCTTCTTTGCTAAGTCTAATAACAAGGGTACAAATTTGGGTGGTGATATGGCCAGAACTAGGGAATAGACTGATATAACCAGCTCAGTTTGTATAGGTCACAAAATAGTTCTGTACTGCTTTATTGAGTTAAACATAACCCCTACTCCTCTGTTAATCTGGTTCTCGTCTCCTCAGGTAATATTGTGCAAATTGGTTCAATCTGTGGGGTGTTTGATCAGATATTTTCATCATTATTATGTTAGTTAGATGTAATTTCACTTCACATATGATAATATGTATAAATATTATCAGGACATTGGGCCTCTACTGGTGGTGTGATGTGAGATTTAATTACCAGCCTTCACAAGTGTTTAGGAAAGTCATGATGTTAGTATGACTTTGTAAATTAAATGGGATCATTGTAAAGGAGTTAGAAAAACTAGAGTGATTCTATGGTTTTTGAATAATAGAAAGGAATATGAGGCTATTTTGGCCTGACACTAATGCAATCCTGTCTTTGTTATTAATATATCAGAAAAAATAAATGAAAGTTCATTTGACATTCCACATTTATTCTACTCTAGTGCTGGCTATTGCTCTGGGTAGCAAATAGTTAAAATAACACTTTGCCTTTCCTCCAGCTATTTATATACTGGAAAATAGACCAAGTATATGCAAGAAGAAAAGTCAAACTCTGACATTGTCACTTTCAGGCAGTGTTACTGAGGAAGAGTAGCAGAAAGTAAGAGGGATGAACATTGCCCACAGGCATCATTTCTGTGCACAGTACTAGTATTATACGTTCTGTGGTTAAGTTACTTATAAATCTTTGCTCACAGATTGCCATCCTGTGTGTATCAGGTAAGCAATTTTTCTACTGATTCAGATAACTACTACACACCTGATAGGGTGTCTTCAGTGCCATGGATCACAGAGCAGGTAACAGCAGCATTGGTTTATTGGCTTTCTTAATTTATTGAAAGTCTGACAAGCCAGCAGCTTCAACAAGTCCCCATTTTTTATTTATTTAGGTTGGCCTGTCAGGATTTATGAAGGCATTTGACTGAACCTATGTTCCCATGTTGCACCTCTTCAGAGAATCAGTTGTCTTAGCATCCATAAAGCACCATCATTCAGTGTTGTGACTTCATCAGAATATGCAGCATGAATAATTCTACTTCTCAGCTTTGTGGATCCCTGTTGTGATAATCCCTGAAGACTACGAATATCAGAGCTGGACACAGGCAAAATCCATTCGTCTGTCACAGTAATCTGAATGGTATCTATTCCTAATGTTATCTATTCACCCAAGAGTTCTGAAGGAACTCAGATATGAACTTGAAGAACTACTAACTGTGGTATGTAATCTGTCATTTAAATTAGCTTCTGAACCAGGTGACTGGAGGATAGGTAATGTGTTACTTATTTTTTAAAAAAAAGGCTCCAGAGGCGATACCAGCAATTATAGGCTGGTAAACCTAGCTTCAAATTGGTTGAAACTATAGTAAAAAACAGAATTATCAGACACACAGATGAACACAATTTGTTAGGGAAGAGTTAACATGGTCTTTGTAAAGGGAAATCATGTCTCACCAATCTGTTAGAATTCTTTGAAGGGGTCAACAAACATGTGGGCAAAGGTGATCCAGTGGATATAGTGTACTTCAACTTTCAGAAAGCCTTTGACAAAGTTTATCACCAAAGGCTCTTAAGCTAAATAAGAAGTTCTGGGATAAGAGGGAAGATCCTGTCATGGATCACTAGCTAGTTAAAAGATAGGAAACAAAGGGTAGGAATAAATGGCCCGTTTATTCTGAAAAATTGAGAGAGGTAAATAGTGGTGTCCCTCCAGGGTCTGTACTGGGACCAGTGCTGTTTAACATAGTCATAAATGATCTGGACAAAGGGGATCAACAGTGAGGTAGCAAAATTTTCATGTGGTACAAAACTACTCAAGATAGTTAAGGCGAAAGCAGACTACGAAGAGTTACAAAGGATCTCACAAAACTTGGTGACTGGGTAACAAAATGGCTGATGAAATTCAATGTTGATAATTGCAGATCAATGCACGTTGGAAAACATAATCCCAGTACAAAATGATGGGGTCTAAATTAGCTGTTACCACTCAAGAAAGAGATCTTGCAGTCATTGTGGATAGTTCTCTGAAAACATCCACTCAATGTGCAGTGACAGTCAAAAAAGCAAACAGAATGTTAGGAACTATTAGGAAAGGAATAGAGTGACAGAAAATATCATAATGCCACTCTATAAATCCCTGGTACATCCACCCCTTGAATATAATGTGCAGATTTGGACACCCCATCTCAAAACCGATTAAAATTGGGGGGAAAAAATGCATAGAAGGGCAACAAAAATGATTAGAGGTATGGAGCAGATTCCGTATGAGGAGATATTAAAAAACCTGGGACTGCTCAGCTTAGAAAAGAGAGGACAAAGGGAAGAGATGATAGAGGTGTCACAAGATGGCTGCCCACCCCCAGGGGATCCCCTGGGAAAACACCAGCCTCATATTGTATGGATCACTTGATTGCCTGTTTTGTTCATTTCCTCTGAAGCACCTGGCATTGGCCACTGTCAGAGGACAGAATACTGGGCTAGATGGACCATTGGTCTGACCCAGTATGGCCATTCTTATGTTATGTTCCTATTTGTAGCCTTGCCTAGAACCTCATTTATCCTCTGTGTTGCTTTAATTGATTCTCCTGTCTCACTGGTTTTATCCTGGTATAACTCCATTGAGTTCAGTGGATTTACACAAAATTTGCATTAGTGTATGTGAAATCAGAATCTGGCTCAGTGAGCACTCTTATTGCCAAACTTCTCTTGATATATTAGTGTTAATTACATGCAATCTGGAAACCCAAAGCTAAGTACAACTTTAATTACTGCCCCTTTATCTTGATTTGTATAAATGAAATAGATTTGTTTTTCTCAAACTACCTTTTAAAAGAGATTTGAGTCAAGAAAAACCATATGTTATGTTGAATATATCAAATGCCAATATACAGTATACTAATCAGAATAACATCTTGATTATACACAGCAGAACTAAGTTAATGTTAAGAGCTGTTTTTGTTCTTTAAACACTATAAAGGATATAATCACACAGGAAGCTTATTCTAGTTACATGTTGCAATCTGGCATTAGTTCCCAATCATTTTTCACTGAGACCCTAAATAACTGCAAGAACTTTGATTAAAATCCACTATTCTGGAGCAGGGGAAGTGCTTGTGGAATAAGTAGTGAATCAATCCGAATAAGAGCAGTATCTTTATTCTTATATCATATACTTAATACAAAATTAGGCAAATGTAGACAGCTAACTCATCTAACATGAAGCTGAAACTCCAGCTTCTGTGAGTTGGTGTTAGCAACTGATCATGTGGACCCCCACCAAGAAGTCTTCCTGATCATATTTTTATTTTCCTTTTTATTAGTTATATATCCCTGTAATCCATTTTTGCAATCTCTGACATGAGAAATTTGAGCTGTTACAATTCGTTAAAATCAACTTAATATGTCAGGATGTGGGGTCATTCAGCTCTCCACGTAGCCACTGTCACTGGAAATAAAGATATTGTAGTTTGGTTTCTGTGGTGGCTGCATTTCAGTATGATCTGAAGAGATGCTTAAAGAAAAGGCTTATAACATGCTTCATGATTCTTCTGGATCAAAGATGTTTTAAAATTTTTAAAGCAAGTCATTGTCATGAAGAATTACTTTTGTTACTATAGAAATGGTGTGACAGATTTAGGGGTTATCGAAATACAGCATTTATACAGTTCCATAAGTGTGCTTTAATAAAAATGCCTGCCAAATATCAAGAGCCTGACAAGCTTTCGAGCTACAAAGAGTAGCTGTTTGGATCTGAGCTGAAGAAGAGCTCTGTGTAGCTCGAAAGCTTGTCTCTCCCCAACAGAAGTTGGTCCAATAAAAGATATTACCTCACCCACCTTGTCTATGTAATATGCTGGGACTGACTAGGCTACAATTACTCTGCATGCCAAATGTCAGTGCATTTCCAAAAGATTCTGCAGGTCTGAGGAATATCAAATCAAGAAAGGCAAACTTGATCTAGATTGGATTAATAGTGGGGAAAGAGAATAATTTAAAAAAATTGGATAGACAATTTCTCTAGTAGAGGTGAAATAGATGACTAACCTGGCTCAGATTGCATCTCTAGAGAACAATTTATAAAGTACAGGATGGGGAGATCTACCTGAAAATATATGGAAACCCTTTCCAACTTATATTGATGGATAAAGAATTAATGTACCTATCCTGTATGAAAATATGTAATTCTCTTTTGTAAGATGTCTTCACCATAAAAATAACTTCTGCAATATAACTTCCATTTTCATCCCATTTATTTTTGTTCTTAGTCTTGTTTTGTATGGTTTAATTGTTCTTGGGGTGGATTTAAATTTAATAATTGGGTGATTAGGCAATGAACTACTTCAGTTATAAGGATTATGGGCTTGATCGAAAACCTGTTGGAGACCATAACTAATTTCAGTGGACTTTGTATTCGGCCTTCTGGCTTTTGTTCAGCAAAATACTTAAGGCTTGATTCTACAAGGTGTTTAGCATTATTGTCTCAATCCAGCAGAACACCTAAAGCACATGATTAACCCTAAGCACGTGACTAGTCCAATTGACTTCAGTTAGACCAGTGATGTTCTTAAAATTGATTGCCAGGGGACTAGAGACTAAACGTGTTTTATATGCATGCGTGTAAAAGCTTTTTCAGATTGGGACCTATATGTAATTCTCTTAGTTCTGTATTCTGTAAAATATTGTATTTTTAAAATGTATTCTGCCCCAAAGTTTTGCTGCATTGCACTACGTTTTGGTTGGAATGGGACAATAAGAGTCTAGTCTGGAAATCACTGATTCCAAAAGGGTCTTACATGGCCTCAAAGAATGACTGGGCCTGTCATTGCCACGTGATGAAATTTCTTAAGTGTTAAGACATGAACCACTTCAGGAAAACATACAATGTTGTTGCTTCTTTTGAGGGAGCAGGGGAGTATTTTTGAGGCAAGGCTATTAGTAAATCTGGACAAAAAGCCCCCAAATGTTCTTCATGAACATTCACAGGAATTTAAACAAATTTTTATTTTGGCTTTGCTAGTGCCCTCTGTGTTCATTTTCTGTGAAATCAGTAGGACTATTTCTGTGAATAAATATTATCCATTGAGTGCAAGCATTGCTGAATTAGGCTCCTATATGAGCCTTTCTTCCCATTTGATTCTGGAAAAACTGAAAGCTACTCCAGTAACAGCTGGAACAAGGGCTGGACACTATCATCACCTTCCCACCCTTTTGGACTCATAAGTTCATAACACCTTTAGCGTTATAGATTCCAAACATTTTACTTCAGTCCAGGGTGAGAACCTTTCATACATAGGGACATTCTTTATCTAACCTGTCTGCTTCATGTTCTTCCATTTTGCTTTCCTTACTGTCCTGTGTTCTGCTGCACTGTTGTGTAGCCTTTATTGATATGACTGCCATCATGCTTTCAGCAAAGGCAAGTGGGTGCTGCACACTGTCAAATTTTTGTGGTGTGCAGTCCATTACTTTTCTCAGGGAAAGGTCTTAATAGCAGGCCTGCTCCTGCTAATGAGGCCACTGTTATGAAGTAAGATGGAGGGACTTATTGTCCTTTACACCAAGGCCTTATTTAAACTTCCAGAGAGGTATAAAAGGATCTTAGTGTAAATGAAATTTAGGTCCAGACTCTGGACTGAAAGTTTTAAAGTCTGGGGGGGTATGTTTTCCATTTCCTCCTCATGTTTGGATTTATGCTATTTATGATCTACCACTTTACTTTGTAAGCTCCCCATGGATCTGTCCTGTGTTTGACCGAGAGAACAGCCTTGGAATTGTGAGAGCACAAGGGAGTGATATTTTGATTTGTAAATGGTAGCCCATAAAGAGTTATCGGTTTTCTCTATTTTGCATTCATTACTAAAGATCACATTATGCTGCACACCCCACTGAGTCTTAAAAACTAGATCTTATTATTACAGATCTTACCACAACTAATTTTAGCCTCAACTTCTGCAGTTAGTGGATATATTTTTTTCATTTGTAAACCCCTGCAGTTATATTTCACACAAGGGTATTCCCTTCCCTCTTCACCAAATGATGGCCTCTAAACTATAAAGCTGTATTTATGAATACATTATGTCCTATTTACCTTACTTTATGAAAAGCTACGTGCAGTGGTAGTGAGGTAACTTTCATGTTCTCACTAGACATTACATACAAAACGGCATTAAAAAAAAGTGTTAAGGTTGCAAAGTTAAGCATTCAAAAAATTAGGAAATGTCAGAATTAAGGTTGCTTGTGCAGCTACCAGCTCCATCTCTAATTACAAAATAATAAATATGTCAGATAACTCCAGGTAATCAAAGCAATATGTATATTAATTTTGTCACCAGTGCCCACTTATCTATTGGAAGAGTCAAATGTTGATGAATGGAGCCATAGAAGGAAGGGGGTGAACTTTGCATAATTTCCAATTGTTTCGGCAGTTATTGTCATGCAATAGCATTAATGCTGTGCCTTTTTCAATCTTTGGTTTAGTTTACTGGGGTACTAACAATGCAACATCATGTCTTTTTTAATTAGAGACTAAATGTAATTTAATTGGACTTTGAATCTGTGAACTGAAGAAAACTAGAAGAATTTCCAAAGTGATGATGAAGACTACAGGCACTTTCACTGAACAGTATGGGAACAGATAGAAGTAGTTCATCAAATTAACTTTCTCAAAACCTGATAATCAGAACTTGCCTTAGAATTTTTATGTAAGTCTGAGAATGAAGCAGTACACCCCAGCTTACCAGTTACACCTCAGAGCACTGCTGAGCTTGACACATAGCACTTAGATAACTTTTACTTGTTTTCACTATAAACATAATTTAACAAAGTATAGCGATTCTAGTGATAGCAAGTAGAAGTATTGGAAGAGCGGAGAGGGTCCAGAGCTACAGGAGGGGCATCTTCTCCTCCCCCCCCCGCCAGCCAGCCAGCCAGCCAGCCACTGGAACCTGCCCTGCAAGACACCACCTGCGTCTGGGGTAGCAGACATAGCCTTTAATACCAGTGCAGCTGGGAGCTCTGATACCAACCAGCTGAAACATATATAAACTCTCCCTCCACAGTTTTCCCACTTCCTTGCAGTTATGGACAACAAATGGACCTTGAAATGTACCTTAGACCCTAATTAGCCTGTACCTCTTGTGATCAGGGGCCATCCTGGCTGCTCAGCACATAAATTGGCTCATTTAAAAGCAGCCAGCTGGGAGAAAGCTTGCAGCAGCCCTAATACCACCTGTAGCAGCCTATATGGCACCCACAACTGTGAATGGGAAACCCCCACCTCCTGAACCATAAACTGGGGGGCAGACCAGTCACCTGATTCATGGGCCCCAAAAGCTAGCACTGTAATAGGGACCATTAATAACCTGTGAGCTGTAGGAAAAATCATAGTGGCAAATGTTCAGCCCTAGGAACAGCTTTAAAATAGAAATCAATCTTACATTTATAGGTTCTCAAAATAAAGGAAGCCTGAAACCAACTTTTATGAGCTCCAAAAAACCAGATAATTGTACAACATGAACACACTAAGTGGAAGGATGTAAATCTTTCCTGTTTCAACTATAATTTCTTGCTCCTCCTTGGATGCTGTAGTGCAACATGATTCTTAATTACGTTGAGCTGCTTGCTACTACTATATCTGTTGGCACTGATATATGGAAGATGAGAGAGAGCTCGTTGGCTCATTTTCAAAGCTACTTTATCACCTCATAAAAGAATGCACAGCATGTTGCCCTGTGTTTTTCTACGGAGTGAAGTAAGAGTAGCTTTTTATATATTACTTTTAACTTTTTTAAAACGACAGTCTCTTCTGAATAGAATTATGCGGTAGCACAAAAAGAAATATGCAATGCTTGAATATTAGCAATAGTAGACTCCCTACATTGCTGTGATGGCCTACCCCAGCAAGGCTCAACATCCCCAGTCCCTTAAAGACATCGGGGGGAAAAATCCACACAACGATATGACATTCCACTGCATTAAAAGACTTGAGCTGTGGATTATTAAAATTCTTTAATGTTGCTGACAGATGTGTTACTAAAGTAGAATGAGCCAGTCAGAGACTGTGGTGTTTGAAAATTTGGCTATGAAATACAAAGTGGGGAATAACAGGCTAGGCAGCGGTACTGCAGAAAAGGCTCTGGGGGTTATAGTGGATCACAAATTGAATGTGAGTCAGCAATTTTGCTGTTGCGAAAAATATAAGCATCATTCTGGAATATACTAACTGGAGTGTCATAGGTAAGACGCGGGAGCTAATTGTTCCACTCTACTCTGCATGGTTGAGGCCTCAGTTGGAATTTTGTATCCAGTCCTAGGCACCATGCTTTAAGAATTGTGCAAACAAATTGGAGAAAGTCCAGAGGAGAGCAACAAAAATAAGAGGTTTAGAAAACCTGACCCATCAGGAAAGGTTGAAAGAAACGGGCATGTTTCGTTCAGAGAAGACCAAATGGGGGATATAACAGACTTCAACTATGTAAAAGGTTGTTCTAAAGAGGATGGTGATCCATTGCCTTCCGTGTTCACCAAGGGTAGCACAAGAAATAATTGGCTTAATTTGCAGGAAGGGAAATTCAGATCTGATATTAGGAAAAACTTTCTAACTACAAGGACAGTTAAACACTGGAACAGGTTATCCAAGGCGTCTATAGAATCCCTGTGTTTAAGAATAGGTTAGACAGACAACTGTGCGGCACGGCATAGGCATACTTTATCCTGCCAGTTCTACATTTCTAAGATTCTGTGAATATTCCTATTGTATTTGCTGGCAAAACTATTTTCATGTTTTTTAAAAAATGGCACCCGCACTCACAAAATAGGTAACTTGCCTGTACTATTGCTCATTTTGACTAGGTTGTGTTAGTCTGACTTTAGTGGCACTTGTGTAAATATGTGGATAGCACAATGAGAATTGTTGCACAATCTGAACCTTTGTATGCAAAAATCTATATCTGCCAAATTTTGTTGGTGCAGTTAGGGAAGGCTGTTTGAAAACGTGACCATAATGTACTCATGGAAAACTTTTAAATCCATGTCAGCATTACTACTGATTACTGATCTGCTTAGAATTCCAGCAATGTGCGTACTACAGACGTGTCATATGCACTGTGTGGATAGAAAACTTCCCTGCTAGAACATTTATGCTACATGGCCCCTACATAAATAACAAGCTATAGGATTTATGTTGTACAGTGCCTAGCACAATTGTATTGCACGTTACTGTGATACAAATAATAAATAACAATAACATGGGATGGCTAAAAGCAAACACTAAAAAACTGTGACCGATCTGAGCCAGCCCCTTATATCTGTCTTAAACTAAGCCCAGTCCAATTGTATTGACGTCAATTGAAAGACTCCCACTGATATTAAAATGCAAGTTAGATCAGGACCTAAGAAAACACTGCTAGAGTGTGATCATGCAGTTTGAGTAATAATTGCCTTGCACTTCTGAAATTAAAATGAACTTTTAAATAGAAGCTAATACTTCTGAGGTAGGTGCAATGTGTTCATTCTTAAAATACACTGGACAAAATTCTGTTCCCGTTTATCAGTGGAACTTGTTGTTGTAATAGGCAACACTAAAAATATTTGAGGTTCACTTCAGATACCTACAGTATATCCAAATATATTTGCTCTGTAAATCTCTCAAATCAGAGTAATGGTATTGCTGGTACTTCCAGGGGTGGACCAGATGGAAAAACTCGTAATAGTTGGGAGTATTTGCTCCCAGGAAGTACCGAGGGGTGTATGTGTGTTTCACTTCATTTGAACCTGATTTGTGTGTGTGTCTCTCTCTCTACACACGTCAGATTCATTTTGCATTTTGGTCAGAGGCTTGAGCCTATATTCCTTTTGTTATCTGAACTGGTTCACATATCCACAGATTGTAGCATAGTCAAAACTAAGTACTTCACTGTAAAGAACTGGATCTGGTTATAATGGTGAAAGAGTAATAGTAATGAGCAGCATGTGATGTCAGGTGATAATATTGAAATGTTGCAAAGAGCTCAAGGAAAGGGGTGGGAGGGCTACTGAAAAAAGGATCTTTTAAATGGAAGCTTCCATTTTGATACTGTGTAGGAAGTTGTATGAAACACACCACCACAAGTTAACAAAAAACCCTTAAAAGTATAGTTAACTACAGAACTGCTTTCCTGGGTCCTACAAGAATGTACATATGAGAGTGTGAAAATAAAGATTTGTGATTTCAGGAATCTGAGCTTTGAAAAATCAAAAGAAAAACTAATTTTAGACATAGTGCCCCAAAGGATTGTTTAATTTTACCTGAATTGCAGCTTCAAAAAAATTCTTGAAAAAAGTTAAATTTGTTCACCAAAAAAGGAAAAATATAGAGGCCTGAAATATAAACTGGGTCTGTTACTAACTTACAGCAGGAATACTGGACAATAAAGTACGACGTAAGAAATAAGTTAGAAATATTGCTATATGATATGAACCTAGTAAGACACTGACTGCCGTCTTAAATAAAAATGTAAGAACAAATATATCTAGATCTATGTAAATATTATATGTACATATAAGGTGTCAAGGTTCCTCCCCCACTCTGAACTCTAGGGTACAGATGTGGGGACCTGCATGAAAAACCTCCTAAGCTTATCTTTACCAGCTTAGGTCAAAACTTCCCCAAGGTACGAAGTATTCCACCCGTGGTCCTTGGAATGGCCGCTACCACCACCAAACTAATACTGGTTACTGGGGAAGAGCTGTTTGGACGCGTCTTTCCCCCCAAAATACTTCCCAAAACCCTGCACCCCACTTCCTGGACAAGGTTTAGTAAAAAGCCTCACCAATTTGCCTAGGTGACTACAGACCCAGACCCTTGGATCTTAAGAACAATGAACAATCCTCCCAACACTTGCACCCCCCCCTTTCCTGGGAAATGTTGGATAAAAAGCCTCACCAATTTGCATAGGTGACCACAGACCCAAACCCTTGGATCTGAGAACAATGAAAAAACATTCAGTTTTTTACAAGAAGACTTTTAATAGAAAATAGAAGTAAATAGAAATGAAGAAATCCCCCCTGTAAAATCAGGATGGTAGATATCTTACAGGGTAATTAGATTCAAAAACATAGAGAACCCCTCTAGGCAAAACCTTAAGTTACAAAAAAGATACACAGACAGAAATAGTTATTCTATTCAGCACAATTCTTTTCTCAGCCATTTAAAGAAATCATAATCTAACACATACCTAGCTAGATTACTTACTAAAAGTTCTAAGACTCCATTCCTGGTCTATCCCTGGCCAAGCACAGCATACAGACAGACACAGACCCTTTGTTTCTCTCCCTCCTCCCAGCTTTTGAAAGTATCTTGTCCCCTCATTGGTCATTTTGGTCAGGTGCCAGCGAGGTTACCTTTAGCTTCTTAACCCTTTACAGGTGAGAGGAGCTTTCCCCTGGCCAGGAGGGATTTCAAAGGGGTTTACCCTTCCCTTTATATTTATGACACGCCCCCCAAATCTCAGCTAGGGTGAAACACTGGCTGGGATTTCTTCCTGGAGCTCTAGGAAAAACAGAGTTAATAAGACACATGCATCTCTAAATATACTACCAAGTACATAAAGACTAACAATATTTTCCACATCTCAAGGACGATTTTAACCAGTTGACTCTGGGAAACTTTCACGGGAGAGTGCATCAGCCACTTTGTTAGAAGCTCCTGAGATGTGTTGGATGTCGAAATCAAAATCTTGGAGAGCTAAACTCCACCGAAGAAGTTTTTTGTTAGTTTCCTTGACGGTGTGAAGCCACTTCAGTGCAGCATGGTCGGTTTGCAGGTGGAAACGCCGTCCCCAAACATATGGGCGTAGCTTTTCCAGAGCGTAGACAATGGCATAACATTCTTTTTCAGTGACTGACCAGTTGCTTTCCCTCTCAGACAGTTTTTTGCTGAGAAACACTACAGGGTGGAATTCTTGATCAGATCCTTTCTGCATTAAAACTGCTCCCACACCACGCTCGGATGCATCTGTGGTTACTAGGAACGGTTTGTCAAAGTCTGGGGCCCTTAGTACAGGGTCAGACATGAGTGTCGCTTTAAGCTTGTTAAAGGCCTTCTGACACTTTCCGGTCCACTGAACAGCATTTGGCTGTTTCTTTTTGGTTAGGTCTGTCAGTGGGGCAGCGATTTGGCTGTAGTGCGGTACAAATCGTCTGTAATAACCGGCCAAGCCTAAGAAGGATTGAACCTGTTTCTTTGACTTTGGGACAGGCCACTTTTGGATAGCATCCACTTTGGCCTGTAGGGGGCTGATAGTTCCTTGACCCACCTGGTGTCCAAGGTAAGTCACTCTGTTTAGGCCTATTTGACACTTCTTAGCCTTAACAGTTAGTCCTGCCTCCCTTATGCGCTCAAGGACTTTTTGTAGATGTTCCAGGTGGTCTGCCCAGGAATCCGAAAATATGGCCACATCGTCAAGGTAGGCGACTGCATATTCTCCTAATCCCGCTAGGAGACCATCTACAAGTCTTTGGAAAGTGGCGGGTGCATTTCGCAGCCCGAAAGGGAGTACATTAAATTCATACAGCCCGAGATGTGTGATGAAGGCTGACCTTTCCTTGGCAGATTCATCTAGCGGTACCTGCCAGTACCCCTTTGTTAAGTCCAAGGTAGAGATGAACTGGGCCCGTCCCAGTTTCTCTAACAGTTCATCTGTGCGTGGCATTGGATAGTTGTCTGGGCGAGTTACAGCATTTAGCTTACGGTAGTCCATGCAAAAACGTATTTCCCCATCTGGTTTGGGAACTAGAACCCCTGGAGATGCCCATGCACTTTCAGAGGGGCGGATTACACCCATCTGTAACATATCCTGGATCTCCCGTTCTATAGCAGTTTTAGCTTGAGGAGACACCCGGTAAGGTTGGACCCTAATTGGGTGAGCATTACCTGTGTCAATGGAGTGGTATGCCCGTTCAGTCAGTCCTGGGGTGGCTGAGAACGTTGGCGCGTAGCTAGTGCACAGCTCCTGGATCTGCTGTCGCTGCATACGCCCAAGGGTCATGGAGAGGTTCACCTCTTCCACACCACCAGCACATTTCCCTTCGTAGTAGACACCTTCAGGCCACTCAGCATCATCTTCTCCCTGGGCTGTAAACTGACAAACCTTTAATTCTCTGGAATAAAAGGGCTTTAGAGAATTAATATGGTACACCTTAGGCTTTCGGTTGGAGGTGGGGAGTGCTATGAGATAATTAACAGCTCCCAGGCGCTCCTGGACCATGAATGGCCCTTCCCACGATGCTTCCATTTTATGGGCCTGGAGCGCCCTTAAGACCATGACCTGGTCTCCTACTTTGAAGGAACGCTCTCTGGCATGTTTATCATACCAGGCTTTTTGCTCTTTTTGAGCATCCTGTAAGTTTTCTTTAGCAAGGGCTAAAGAGGTTCGGAGGGTGTTTTGTAGGTTGGTTACAAAGTCCAGAATGTTAGTTCCTGGAGAAGGTGTAAATCCCTCCCATTGCTGCTTCACCAACTGCAATGGGCCCTTAACCTCACGGCCATATACAAGTTCAAATGGGGAAAACCCTAAACTGGGATGTGGTACAGCTCTGTAGGCAAAGAGCAACTGCTGCAACACTAGGTCCCAATCATTGGAGTGCTCATTTACGAATTTACGTATCATGGCCCCCAAAGTTCCATTAAACTTCTCCACCATGCCATTTGTTTGATGGTGGTAAGGAGTGGCAACCAAGTGATTTACCCCATGAGCTTCCCAAAGGTTTTTCATAGTTCCTGCCAGGAAATTAGTCCCTGCATCTGTGAGGATGTCGGAGGGCCAACCTACCCTGGCAAAAATGTCTGCTAGTGCCTGGCATACACTTTTAGCCCTGGTGTTGCTTAGAGCTACTGCTTCCGGCCATCGGGTGGCAAAATCCATGAAAGTCAGTATGTACTGCTTTCCTCTGGCTGTCTTTTTCGGAAAAGGACCCAGAATATCCACAGCTACTCGCTGAAATGGAACTTCAATGATGGGGAGTGGTTGTAGAGGGGCTTTGACCTGGTCTTGGGGTTTTCCCACTCTTTGGCACACCTCACAAGACTGGACATAGGTAGAAACATCCTTGCCCATTCCCTCCCAGTGGAATGACCCCCCCAAACGGTCTTTGGTCCTGTTCACCCCAGCATGGCCACTAGGGTGATCGTGGGCTAAGCTCAAGAGCTTGGCCCGGTATTTAGTTGGAACTACCAACTGTCTCTGAGGATGCCAGTCTTCCTGGTGTCCCCCAGAAAGAGTTTCCTTGTATAAAAGTCCTCTTTCTACAACAAACCTGGATCGATTAGAAGAGCTGAGAGGCGGGGGGTTGCTCCGTGCCGCCGTCCAAGCTCTCTGGAGGCTTTCATCTGCTTCCTGTTCGGTCTGGAACTGTTCCCTTGATGCTGGAGACATCAGTTCCTCCTTGGATTGGGGACCTAGGCTTGGTCCCTCTGGAAGCGATATAGGGGATGGAGCTGTTTCTGTTGACTGTGAACCGCTCTCCGCTGGTGCACTATGTTGGGATTCAGGCTCCGGCTGAGCCTCTTGTGTAGGGTTATCGGCTGCTGCCAGTTCAGGTTCGGTGGGGCCCTCTGGTGTTGAGGTTGCAAGTACTGGATTCAGTGCTGGCACGGGGTCTGGTGTTGGTTGTTCGGCTGGTTCCGGTTCTGGGACTGGTTCCGTCTGGGTCTCTGGGACTGGATCCACTACTGCTGTTGCAGACATTGGCCTGGGGTCCGGGTCCATCACCTCTGACTGGGTCCTGATAGAAGTTTCCGGAACAGAGCTAGGCCTCACGGCTTGTTTAGCCTGGCTGCGGGTGACCATTCCCACCCTCTTGCCCTGCTTCACATGATTGGCCAAGTCTTCCCCCAACAGCATGGGGATGGGATAATCATCATAGACTGCAAAAGTCCACATTCCTGACCAGCCCTTGTACTGGACAGGCAACTTGGCTGTAGGCAAATTGAAAGAGTTGGACTTGAAGGGTTGAATCGTCACTTGGATCTCTGGGTTGATTAAATTGGGGTCCACTAAGGAAGCATGGATAGCTGACACTTGTGCTCCGGTGTCCCTCCACGCGGTGACCTTCTTCCCGCCCACACTCACAGTTTCCCTCCGCTCCAAGGGTATCTGGGAGGTATCTGGGCCTGTGGACCTCTGGTGTGATTCCGGTGCAATGAACTGTAATCTGTTGGGGTTCTTGGGGCAGTTGGCCTTTACATGCCCCAGCTCGTTACATTTAAAACATCGTCCAGCTGACGGGTCACTGGGGCGAGGAGGGTTGCTGGAGAACGGGGTGGCAGGACGATAAGGGGTCTGGAGGGTTCTTTGGGAGGTAGGTGGGGCCTTGGGCGGCCCCCGGTAATAGGGTGTGGTCTGGGGTGGTCCCTTCTGGTCTCCGCTCCAACTGCGACCAGTTTTCTTCTTCTCTGCCACCTCCACCCATCTGGCTCCAATCTCTCCTGCCTCGATTACAGTTTTGGGTTTCCCATCTAGGATGTATCTTTCTATTTCCTCAGGAACACCCTCTAAGAATTGTTCCATTTGCATTAGGAAGGGCAAATTTACTGGAGATTCAACACTTGCTCCTGATATCCAGGCATCCCAATGTTTCACAATGTGGTAGGCATGTCGGGTAAATGACATGTCTGGTTTCCACCTTAGGGCTCTGAACCTCCGACGAGACTGCTCGGGTGTTATCCCCATTCTGACTCTCGCCTTGGATTTAAACAGTTCATACTTGTTCATGTGTTCTTTAGGCATTTCAGCTGCCACCTCAGCTAAGGGTCCACTGAGCTGCGGCCTCAGCTCTACCATGTATTGGTCAGTAGAGATGTTGTACCCAAGGCAGGCCCTTTCGAAGTTTTCTAGGAAGGCCTCAGTATCATCGCCTGCCTTGTAGGTGGGAAACTTTCTGGGATGGGAAGTGGTACTTGGAGAAGGATTACTAGGGTTTGTTGGGATATTCTGCTGAGCCTTTATCTTCTCCATCTCCTCCACATACTTCCTCTCTTTTTCCTTCTCCTCCAGTTTTTTGTCCCTCGCTTCCATAGCTCTCCTGTGAGCAGCCGCTTGGTGTTGTTCTGCTTCTCTCGCTGCCTCCCTTTCTTGTTCCTTCTTCAGCCGCATGAGTTCTATCTGTCTTTCATGTTCCCTTTGTTTTTCCTCAGCCTGAAATTTGGCTAATTCCAGCTGTAGTCGAGCTGAGGATTTGGTCATTCTAACCTCTCTGTTTTTAACTAACTTTACACCCGAGGTTTAGAAATAAACAATCAAAACTTGGCTGTAAAATTTTGCTGTGCTGGAATAGAATACCTATTCTCTGATAGTGATTGTCAGCCTACAGAAAAAGACAATTCCCTTGTCTCTGCTCTGGGCCCAAATTAAAGCAAAAAACCTCCAACTACTTGGAAACCTGCTTACCCAGCCCAAAGAAAAAAAAATTCCCTTTCAAACCTGTGCTCCTTGTAAAACAAAAAAAATCAAAATCCTAAAAAAAAACACCCTGCCACTTTTGTCTCCAGGCAAATGGGTAGAGCACACACCCCCTATTTACTTTTAGGAAGAAAAAAAAAAAAAACCTCTGGGTTGGAAGACTGTGAATTTCCCTGCAGGAGTTAAGTACCCTGCCTCCAGGCAAAGAAAACCTGCAATTCACAAGATAATCCCCTTTTGTCTCTGCTTGGCCACAAAGCAGAGAAAAACAATCTGCTTTCAGTTTCAACTGCTTTCCAAAGGAAAAAAAAAATTCCTTTTTGAAATCTGTATTTCTAGTTCAAAAAATCTCAACTGGATCTCAAAATGATTTCAGGTTAATCCCACCACTATGCCACCATGTCAAGGTTCCTCCCCCACTCTGAACTCTAGGGTACAGATGTGGGGACCTGCATGAAAAACCTCCTAAGCTTATCTTTACCAGCTTAGGTCAAAACTTCCCCAAGGTACGAAGTATTCCACCCGTGGTCCTTGGAATGGCCGCTACCACCACCAAACTAATACTGGTTACTGGGGAAGAGCTGTTTGGACGCGTCTTTCCCCCCAAAATACTTCCCAAAACCCTGCACCCCACTTCCTGGACAAGGTTTGGTAAAAAGCCTCACCAATTTGCCTAGGTGACTACAGACCCAGACCCTTGGATCTTAAGAACAATGAACAATCCTCCCAACACTTGCACCCCCCCCTTTCCTGGGAAATGTTGGATAAAAAGCCTCACCAATTTGCATAGGTGACCACAGACCCAAACCCTTGGATCTGAGAACAATGAAAAAACATTCAGTTTTTTACAAGAAGACTTTTAATAGAAAATAGAAGTAAATAGAAATGAAGAAATCCCCCCTGTAAAATCAGGATGGTAGATATCTTACAGGGTAATTAGATTCAAAAACATAGAGAACCTCTCTAGGCAAAACCTTAAGTTACAAAAAAGATACACAGACAGAAATAGTTATTCTATTCAGCACAATTCCTTTCTCAGCCATTTAAAGAAATCATAATCTAACACATACCTAGCTAGATTACTTACTAAAAGTTCTAAGACTCCATTCCTGTTCTGTCCCTGGCAAAAGCAGCATACAGACAGACACAGACCCTTTGTTTCTCTCCCTCCTCCCAGCTTTTGAAAGTATCTTGTCCCCTCATTGGTCATTTTGGTCAGGTGCCAGCGAGGTTACCTTTAGCTTCTTAACCCTTTACAGGTGAGAGGAGCTTTCCCCTGGCCAGGAGGGATTTCAAAGGGGTTTACCCTTCCCTTTATATTTATGACATAAGGGCATAGTTAAAAATATTTGGTCAAAACATCTGACATGTTTTCAGTTGAAATCAATGGGATTAAAATTAAGTGTGTGCATAAGTGTTTCTAGGACTGTGACTTTAGATGGAGCAGTTATTTGAATACTATGATGAGTGTGTTACACCTCATTATGGCTAATCATTTCCAGAAGTAGTAGTTGCACTGGGAGATAGATCATATCAGTGAGTTGGGGAGTTCAGAAACATTCAGCACTGGAACTGAGTAGCTAAGTGCCCCTACATGTCTGTCTTAAACCAACTCTGTTATGGCAGTTGAATGTTTTAAAATAATGGCTAAGGGGCCTTTTTTGTAGAGTTATGTCAAATAAGAGAAGTACTACTATGTAATAAACATGTAGTGAAGCAGTAGAGTTTCATAAAGATAATCTAATACCATATTAATGTATTGTGTTTATATTTGTATTGTTTATTCATGTGGAACTGAATTATTAATCTTGCTTTGTTTTTCTTTGTCCCTGTTTAAATTGTACATTTATTAATTCCAAACTGCCTAGCTCTGAGATACAGACAAAATGTTATTTAGAACTTTGAGTATTCCAACTTCTCATTTAAGAAGTGTCAGCAATCTTTCATATCTGAATCTGAAAATAAATGTTTGACTCTGGACTGAAAATGGGAATAGAAGACCTGGGGGAAATCAAGCATTAAAATCATGGTATAGATACAGTTTAAAGACCTGTCTGAGAGAACTAATGATTTGTAGGGAATTCAAATCTTGTTTGCAGCATAATTAGGGTTGTCTTGTTCAAGCAGTGCCTGGCTGATGTTCCATTTTCAGAAATGAAAGTGAAACTTGCAGGTCATTGCATCTCTCTGAGAGGCTTGATGATAGTCTATTTATACTCATCTACTGTGCAGCAGCTGCTAAATGCTCACTAATATATTGCAATGCTTGGTTTTTACCCAGGAGACTTAATTGGAGACTCTGCTGTATTCTCAGGGAAGAATCTCTTCTCTGTTAGCAGCCTTTTTCTCCCATTCTTCGTTCTTCTTTCCTCTCTTTTATGAGGCATTTATGTCATTCAGTGCATGCCCTTTCATATGAAATCCTCATTCATATGATCTATAAGCAATGTAGGATGAATGGCCATAACAGAACTATTATCATCAAGAAAGGTGGCCACTAGGAGTTACAGATATCATTTAATTTTGCTTGTTTTATCTCCTCAAAAAATTACTCCACCTATGAAACATCTTCCTCTAGCCATTCCTTTGTCAGTTTGTCACCCTTCACTTGTTGTATCTTGTCTTAAATATGGTCTGATGTGGGCAGAAGGGTCCTCCTGCATGTCCTGACTTGCGGGAATGGGGCTTTAGACTGTAAGCATCTAGGAGCAGGGATTGTCCATAAATATCTGTTTCTACAGCTAGTTGCCCAAAGCAATAAGAAGCTGAGTTTTATTGGGATCTCTAGGCACTATTGGAATACAAATGATCAATTATTATTATTTAACTAGGTGAGCTCATGACTGATTAGTGTATATACAGGTATAACTGTGTGGTGGCCCCCATCTTGGCTGGCACACTGGTGATTTAAGCAGGGACCTCCAGAGCTAAAAGCATGAGCTGCCACAGCTTGGGCTAAAGAGCCAAAGGTACTTAGCTGGGACAGTGACAGATTCGTTTCCTCTTTGAATGAGGCACAGAGTGGGACCTGTAACACACTCACCAGTGAGTTCAGCTAATCTGAATGTCACTGCTGAAGATACATATGGTTCTCATACGCATTATGATTTTAAAGGACTGAAATGATGGCTAGTTCTATACACAAAGAGAGGAAGGCAAATCCATTACCTATTTTCAAAAAGAAAATTTTAGAAGGTTTTCTCGAAGAAATCCTCTAAACATAACTCACCTGATAAGCTGATTTTCAGCAGTTAGTTTGATGGAAGGGAATTACAGACGTGAAGTCTGAAGGCAAATGGAAACACATTCTCCACGTGCTCTGTTTAACACATGAAAACCACGTTCTTCAAGCTCTCAGCCATTTCTTTATGGGTGTGTTGGTCTCTCTTTCACAATTGAAGTAGCAGTTTGCCACTAACAGAATACATATCTCTAGATCAGGAAGTCCTAGTATTCCCTGATAGACTTGATACAGTTTTTGTAGCATCCACCCAGCTGTGTTGGAAGTGTTTGACAGGAAGTGTTTCACAGATGTTTGAAGAATGTGACAGGAAACTCATGATGGGTCAAAATAATCAATAAACAAATATTTAATATCTGTTTTTCCTGCTAATATATCTTAAGCTTGATTTTGATAAGTGGAAACATGTTACTTTGTATATATGTATAGAGGTATATTTTACTAGTTTTCAAGCTACTGTATTTGGCTATATAGTCAGAGAATGGAAGTGATATTTGAGCCTTTTATTTTGCACAGATTAAACCATAGTTAAGATGTTCAGAAATTGATCCCTTTTTTTGACTGTGAAGCAATTTGTGTTACTTGTCAATCCTATCTTATCCACATTTTTAAAAAATGTACCAAATGGATCCAAGATACATTGTGCATTATGTCTTTGTTTTTCAGGTTGGCTGAATTATGCTTTTCACTATATTCTCTTGCCATTATTTCCATTGCTGTAAAACAACTATGGGCAAAGTTTGTCATAAGTAGCCAACTCTCTTCCTGGCAAAGTCCCCTCTCCCTTGGAAACCATACAAATCCTAGTAAAATAGATTTTGGTGCTATCTCAACATAAGGAATAACATGATCCTTTAATTTTAGATTTGCATATTTGATACTTTAGATTGTATTTAACTATAACTTTTAAAATGTTCCCCCTACAATGGTGGACTATAAAATACATTGTACAGAACTGGTGAACTTCTGGTGTTGCAAGGCAATAATAAACCAAGTTATATTTGACCATGGTGTCTTCACTGCGGTGTGTCGATGGGAGATGCTCTCCCATCGATTCCCCTTGCACTTCTCATTGAGGTGGAGTACCAGAATTGATACTAGAGCGATCAGCGGTCAATTTATCATGTCTGTACTGTATAGACATAAATTGATCCCCGCTGGATCGATTGCTGACCCTCGATCTGGCCAGTGGTGTAGAAAGCTAAGGAGCAGCCTGAAAGCAGAGTGTGACCCTGGAGAAGCCTAGAGCAAAGTTCTGGATTGACTGTGGTGGTTGAAAGAAGCTTGGGCTATAAGCAAAGAAGCTATCCCTTGGTTTTTGGTTTCTCCTCCATTGTAAATAAGATTGCATCAAAGAAAATACCAGACTCCATCACCAATTTCTACTCCTTCCTGGAATATCATCAGGGCTCTGAACTTTGACAAACCACTAGGGTCAAAAGGCGTAACAGTACATTGTTCTAAAAATCTACTCTGAAACACTGGAAAGCAATTAAATGTCTAAGTTATGGCTAACATTGACTGGGAAGCAGATTTTCTGTTTCATGGGAAATTTTACAACTTTGAAATTTTTTTTCTGTTCCAAAACAAAATGAAAACAAAAAATGTAAAAAATACTTCGACTTGGTTTTTTTCGTGTGCTTGCTTTAAGAAATTCCTGTAGTATTGTACTTAGAATTTAGAATATATGATATATCTTGTTCTCCTTCAGAAAACAAATTCCTGAAATGTATACCATCTAAAGTTAATAAGTTAATAAGTCAATAAGTAAAGTCCTTCTTACCTTCTATGACTAACATTATTTACAAGCATGATGCCTGTGACTATCCGCTGTTCTTGCAAATCAGTGTTGCTGGCATCAAAATACCCTTTGGTCTCTTGGCCTCTTCTTTGTAAATTAAGAGAAGGTAATATTACTAAACTCTAGATGTTGTGAGCTGTGTGTTTACCCACAGTTGCCTTCCAGAAAGCTCTAGAGTGGTGGCCATGTAGGAATCTTAGTGTCTATAAAGGAATTTAGTAATTTAAATTAAACTAAATATACGTATTAACAGACATCAAATGAAAGAGGTGAATTTACACTTGAAGACAATTACTCAGAGTGAGGTGGAGGGTACTTGTGAAATTTAACTCCTAGTAATATAAATATTATTAGTTCTTTAGGAGAAGAACTGAAAACCATTCAAGTCCAGGTACTTCTGCTTCTTAATGTACTCTAATCCATCCAGGTCTTTATTGTGACACTTGTCACTGAAGTATCTGAGCATCTCTCAAAAAGTTAAAAAAAAGACTGGATCAATTTTTCCTTCTTAATTCTCTTGAGGCAGTAGGACAGTGTTTTTCTGCTCAGTCCCCTTTCCTCTCCTACCCCCATTGATGCTTTTCATCATGTAAGATGCTTTTAAAAGTTTAAAAATTTGCTTTTAAATTAATTTAGTTGAAAAGAAAGGTGCCAACGGACAGACCAGGAGCCTGAAGTCCTCTATATACAGAAGAGGTACATCATGAATATCCCTGTATTGCCCTGCTTCCATGATGACCTGGATTGACTGCTTCAAGGAGTCAGAAAGTTGTTGGATTTCCATGTCCATTCAGTCTCAGCCTTTCTAATGAAATTACCAACAATGGTGCTCGCTGGGACCAGTGGTGCTAGTGGTCTTGAGAAGTTAGGAACTGGAATGAGATCATCCACTTGCTTAAGAAAAATACTTTTAAAAATAGGTAAAACTGTCTGAATTGTTTTGTTTCATTTTTAATTGCATTGGAAGGGACTTCTGCTTTCAGAAAGAATGCTTCTGGTGAACTTTAACCACTGAGGGCCAGAGTGGGTAAAAATGTAGATAGGCATGTATTGTTGAATCACAGAAATGTAGGGCTGGAAGAGACCTTGAGAAGTCAAGTCTAGTCCCCTGCACTGAGGCAGGATCTAGTAAACCTAGACCATCCCTGACAGGCATTTGTCCGACGTGTTCTCAAAAACCTCCAGTGATGGGGATTCCACAACCTCCTCTGGAAGCCTATTCCAGAGCTTAACTACCCTTAGAAAGCTTTTTCCTAATATCTAACCTAAATCTCCCTTGCTACAAATTAAATCCATTACTTCTTGTGCAACCTTCAGTGGATGTGGAGAACAATTTATCATCATCCTCTTTATAACCGCCCTTAACTTGTTTGAAGACTGTTATCAGGGTCCCCCTCAAATTTCTTGTCTCAAGACTAGATATGGTCAGGTTTTCTAGCCTTTGCTTACAGGTCAGGTTTTCTAAACCTTTATCATTTTCTATTGCTCTCCTCTGGACTGTCTCCAGTTTGTGCACATCTTTCCTAAAGCGTGGTACCCAGAATTCGACATAGTACTCCAGCTGAGGCCTCACCATTGCTGAGCAGAGTGGGACAGCTCTCAGATCCTTTTCTGCAGTACTAGCTCCCAGCCAGTTATTTCCAGTTTTGTAGTTGTGCATTTGAATTTTTCCTTCCTAAATGAAGTACTTTACACTTGTCTTTATTGAATTTCATCATGTTGATTTCAGACCAATTCTCTAATTTGCCAAGCTCATTTTGAATTCTAATCCCTCCCCCTGAAAAGTGCTTACAGCCCCTCCCAGGTTGGAATCCGCTGTCAATTTTATAAGCACACTCTCCACTCCATTATCCAAGTCACTAATGAAAATATTGAATAGTACTGGACCCAGGATTGGCCCTATGTTCATCTTTAGGCACATAAATACCTCAGTAAATCTGGCTCTCCATTGTTTATGGCGATTGCCAGATCCTTGGACAGTATTGGAGTGTCATGCAAGTCCCTTTACAGCAGCCAAAAATCTGGCCTCTAGTGAGTTTAAAGAAAGCTCCTGAAAATCAGTGTTTGAAAACTTTTTTTAATATAAAAGTGTTTTTTTTGTGAGTGTTCTTCCCGTATTTCTCCACTTCTAAGTTTCAGTCTTTTTGATGTTCAAGCTTCATGTGTCTCTCCTTTCCCTGCCCCACCCAACACACTGGGAAGCTTCCCCTGCCAATCATCTTCAGAATAAAATGATTATGTGGTGCCTGTCACTTGGAACATTCTTATGGTTTCAGTAGCACTCCCTGGCTTTTACATTGTCAACAGCGGGATGTTTTCTGTCAGCTCTGTAGCTCCAGCTGAAGCCTCTTTGTGGTTCCGTGCCAAAGGAGTGTTTCAGTGAGAGGAAGACCTCCTTCAGGACCTCACAGATGAAAGATCCAGGTTCTCAGGCTCAAAAGGAGGCTGCATCTTCCGCCTGATATAACAGTTTATGCAGCTTATTTGCATAAACAAGGCCTGATGCTTTTATATAGACACTTTAGTGAGAAGAAGAATAAAAGAACAATCAAAACAGCTTTTTTCTCTGAACAGATGATGTATGATACTTTATGTCCAGCATTTGTTTTATTATGTTCAGTGCTGGAGACAGAAAGATAAATAATCCAAGGGAAGTGAATTTGTAGTCTCTCTGTATTTGTAATACACTCTCTTGGAAATAATTGGAAAAAGTAAGACATTAGCATTTTTATCTCTGTAAAAGGACATCAGTGTGTCACTGTTTCTACATGCACGCACACTTCATTTCTAAGTACCGTTTTTTGTACCTACACTCATGGATCCGTTGCCTGCAATGTTGTTGTAGGCTATATTGGTCCCAGAATATTTAGAGACAAGGTGTTGAGGAAATATAATTTATTGGACCAACTTACGTTGGTGAAAGAGACAAGCTTTTTAGCTTACACAGCTCTTCTTCAGGTTTTGGACAGGTACAAAATGTCACAGTTAAATACAAGGGTGGAGCATATAAGGAATTAACACAAATTGCAAGAGACCATTCAAGATGAAGTGGACACAGGTCAAAGGAGAGTTAGTGAGTTATGGATTGTTGTAATGAGCCATAAATCCACTGTCTCTATAAAGTCCATGATTGTTGGTGACAAGCAGAGCTATGAATTAAAGCCCTCAGGCTCGTCTTTTGGAGGTATGGTACAGGTTTCCTTTGTGGATGAGGACTAAGAGGTCAGATATGAAGTGATGATTTTATAAAAAGTGTTTGCCCACAGTTGATATGGTGTTCTTGTCTTTTATCACTTTACTGTGAATCTATTCGATAGAATGGTGATTCTCATTTTACCCACGTACTTGATATTAGGGCATTTAATGGATGAGGTCCGTCATGTGTTGTAGTAGGCATGTGTAGGACCCATGGATCATGAAAGGTGTATTGTGGGAGGTGTTGATCATCGTAGCCGTAGAGATATTTCTGTTCTGTTTAAACAAACCCCCAGCATCATCACTCATCATTAGAAGCAAGCTCCCCACGAGACCAGGACACACCAGCTCAGACCTGCACCACACTCTGCCCTACCAATCAATGCAATACCCGCAGATGTATCTCCACTGCTATGGTGTTCAAAAACCCCCACAACACGCTTTTCAAAATGCATGGGTCCTACTCATGCCTATAATAACATGTAGTGTACCTCGTCCAGTGCACTAAATGCCCCAGTAACTATAATGGATGAAACCAGCCAATCACTACACTCTTGAATGAACTCTCACAGAAAAATAAGACAAAAACACCCTTTCACTCAGGGTAAATACTTTTCACAAAATGTAACTGCATATCTGCTCTGTTGCTCTCCACCTGCAGTGTGTCCATTATCTCCTGCAGCAAATATATCTCTGTTCTCAGTGGGGTAGGTTCTAAGCTACATCTTCTCAGAGGTTCAACACAATAGGGGTAGCCTAGGAAGAACGGGACAGAAGTGGTTTAATGCCACTTCTGTGCCATATGGGAGCTGTGGGCACTGAAACAGTTACTGGCATAATTTAGAGCAGCCCCCAGGGCTTCCCCAAGGCTGCCTATGCAGCCCAGAAACCCTCTAGCACCGAGCACAATAGGCACAACTCCTTTCTCCGGCCCTGCCCCAATGTCAGGGCATGTATGTGAGCCCTATGCCACTTTACACCAGAAGAATCCTCATCTAGCCAGCTGTGCCATCTTTATACTGTTGGAACAGAGCATGTGGGGCAAAAAAGGGGCCAGAATCTGGTCCAATCTGCCTACTAGCATAGAAGATGTAATTAGATATAGAGCAGTACGTTAATAAAAGCGCTTATGGACCTTGCTAGTTACAAGTTAAAATAAAAGCTGTATGGTAAATAATTCATGCCTGAATACATCCAGGTTTCCAAGAAAATATTTACAAATAATTTAAAATGTCCTGTGACATGTCCACAGGATGAACTATCCTTGTATGCTTTAACAACTCGCATACCCCTTTACTTACTGATTTTTTGAGTGGATCTTATCCACATCTCCCAAACCCAGTTCTTTTGACTTGGTGAAGGCAAAATGTCCATTACCTACCTCTTCTCCCAGTGCTTGCAAGATACTGATGACTCCAGCTGATATGCATGCTTGTAGTACACTAAGAGCATATTCTTGTGTGGATGGGCAAATGGGTCAGGAAATCTGAACCAGCCATGTTAAATGATAAAGCCAAACACACATGAAAAATTCCATCACTGGAGAGCACGGAATAGTGCATATTTGGATTAGCTAATTTTTGTACTTTTTCATCTACCTCTTGGTTTTAGATCATTGCATCCTTACTAAGCAATACTCAGCTCTAAAACTCATTCCAGTCAATACTTCTTCATTGCTTGAGTAACACAGTAATGCCAGACTCCTTAGCAGCACCAACATGCTCAGAAGAGCCAAAAGATGTGGCGGCATTAGGCTTTCACATCAGTCATAGTTATATACATAAATGGTAGTGTGGCTGTGTTGTGGAAAATATGGAGGTTAAGTATGGTTCCTATGCTATAGGTGGATATTTTAGTTACTTCAACCTATAGCCCCAGTGAACTTGAGTAAAGCTTTCAGAATAAGCCAAAATAAAGGAAAATATGTTGGTGATAAGTCATGCTGTATGGCTACTACAGTGTTGTGTATAATTATTCCAAAAAAACATGAAATGTAAGGTAAAATACTACATACCGTAGGCCATAAAGGACAGTTCCATCAGGATGTAGTCGAATCATTCGATTTTTCACTGTAACCCCATGAACATATGACTTCTTGTCATTTTGGAAGTATGTGTCTGGCACCCAGAGCTGGTCAGCTACTCTGTTGTCCAAAGTTAGGTTCAGAGGTATTCCAGAGTAAGACAGCCTTTTGTCCCTCCAGGACTGCTGGAAATACATTGTGAGTGTGTAGTCCTGGAAGCAAAAAAGAAAAAAGGTATTTTAGTAGTTGTTTATTTTGCACAATAGTTTATATATCTATAATTTTAGTTTTGATCATTTAAGTTCAATACTTAATTATTGAATACATTTATATTAATATTAATAGCACACTTGAAAGTTTAAGGATCACTGAAACTTTGTAGCAAACGTAGATCTCTATTCAGTAACCACATCTGTGACTCTTGAACTGTATATGTTAATGTTGACCTTCCTTCTGATTACAGCTGGTGAACCTTGCGAAATATCCTTGCAGTTGTTGGAAACTGCAGTAGGCCTCAGTGTCTCCTCCCACATCAAATAGAGCAGTGGTTCTCAACCAGAGGTACATGGCGGTAGGCAGAGGTCTTCCAGGGGGTCCATCAACTCATCTAGATATTTGTCTAGTTTTACAACAGGCTATGTAAAAAGCACTAGTGAAGTCAGTACAAACTAAAATTTCATACAGACAATGACTTGTTTATATTTCTCTATATACTATACACTGAAAAGTAAGTACAATATTTATATTCCAAATGATTTATTTTATAATTACAGTGGTAAAAATAAGAAAGTACGCAATTTTTTCATTAATAGTGTGCTGAGACACTTTTGTAGTTTTGTGTCTGATTTTGTAAGCAAGTAATTTTGAAGTGAGGTGTAACTTGGGGGTACACAAGACAAATCAGACTCCTGAAAGGGGTGCAGTAGTCTGGAAAGGTTGAAAGCCACTGAAATAGAATACTTGGCACTCATGCGTTAGGGAGTAACATTAAGGGACTCCAGTCCATAAATCATGTGTTACATGTTTCTTGAGGTTTATCCTCAACCTGAAGAGAGCTGCTTTTGCCTGATTTCAGCCAATAGCCAAGCCCTGCACTTGCAGAGCTCTTGTTGATGTGTTCTCTCACCTTCCACATTCCACTCTAAAACAATCCAAGAGGGCATGCTGTCCCTACACCCTTTAGCAGATAGTAAATATTTAATCTCAAAGCACAAGATCAGGTACTTTTCCCACAATGTTTATTAAGGCCACCAATCCCAATTCACCATTTATAGTCATGGATTCACTTTGGTCCTGAGACTTTTCTGGGCCTGAAAACTACAGGCTTGTCTATCTTAAAACCCTACAAAGACACACATGTAGTGCTTCAGTGTAGATGCTACCTATGGTGATGGGAGGGATTCTCCTATTGTTGTAGATCAGGGATGAGCAAACTATGGCCTGTCGGCCAGATTCGGCCCGCCAGTCGTTTTAAGCCGGTCGTCGGGCTCCCACTGGGGAGTGGGGTCTGGGGCTTTCCCCACTCCAACTGGGGAGCAGGGTCGGGGGCCACTCCACACAGCTCCTGGAAGCTGCAGCATGGCCCCACTCTGGGGCTCCAGCTGGGGGAAGGGTCAGGGGCCATTCCACGCGGCTCCTGGAAACAGCAGCATGGCCCCCTCCAGCTCATACGCGTTCCAATGGCCCCCTCTGGCACTCCAGTGGGAACTGCAGGGGTGGTGCTGTGAACGGGACAGCGTGAAGAGCTGCTTGGCCACACCTCCGCATAGGAGCCAGAGAGGGGACATGACACTGCTTCTGAGGTAAGCACCAGCCAGAGCCTAACCCCATGCCCCAATCCCCTGACCCAGCCCTGATCCCCCTCCCATCCTCCAAACCACTCGATCCAGGCCCAGACCACCCTCCTACACTCCAAACTCCTCAGCCCCAGCCCCAGCCCAGCCTAACCCCGCCTCCCGCACCCCACTCCCCTACCCCAGCCCAGAGTCCCCTCCCGCACCTTGAACTCCTCATTTTTGGCCCCACCCCAGAGCCCGCACCCCCAACCAGAGCCCTTACGCTCTCCCGCACCCCAACCCCAATTTTGTGAGCATTCATGGCCCGTCATATAATTTCTATTCCCAGGTGTGGCCCTCAGGCCAAAAAGTTTGCCTACTCCTGGTGTAGGTAATCCACCTCCCCAAGGGGTAGTAGCTAGGTTGGTGGAAGAATTCTTCTATTGACCTTAGCACTGTCTACACAGGGATTTAGGTTGGCTTAACTATGGATTTTTCTTATGGACACCAGGCCAAAGCATCAGCATGAAGGGAATTCATATCTTCTATTTACTACCATATTGTGGCTCCGGGAGACCTCAGCTTGATGTGGAAAGAAAATTGTTTCAAAAGGCTTCTGAAGATCATCTGATTTCCCCCACCTCTGAATCTGCTGATTTTTAAGCATAGTCAGTTTTTTAAACTAGATTTAAAACTAGATTTAAAAAAAAAATTCAATTTAGAAAAATAAATTAAAGTTGTCCTTTTAAAAAAATAGCCTAGACTGGGCAAACTTGTTTTTCCTTGTTTCCCACCCAATCCAACATTGTGCATTCAAAAGTTCAACTTGAACTCTGATGTTAAGTTCATATTTCTTTAGGAACAACTATGATCACACGAGAGAGCACAGAGAAAAAAAATTAAGGTATAAAAAGGTGTGGAAAAACAGAGCAGAAAACGAACAGTGTGAAAAATGACAAAGAGAACTGTTGAGGAGGAGAAAAGTCCAACTGGGGCGGGGTGGGGGCAGAGAAATACTTAGAATTTCAAGATCTAGGGTTTCTAATTTTTCCAGCCTATCCTTTAAGTCTAGGTAGCTTTCTGATTGTTGTTTGCTCAGAATTGTGACCTTCTGGCAGTATTACAAGACTTAAGATACCAACCTTTCTGAGAATGCAAGATGAATGATTCTGTCTGCACTTATGTATGAGAAGCTAAAACTCCCAGATTTATTTTGTTTAATAAGGCCGTTGGTTCCCAAGATATAGATGTCAAGCATACACTGTGCTTCATAGCAGCATGAATAGTATTAATTCTAACTTGTATGCATGTTAAAGCTTAATTAAATTGCATTTGAGATAATAAAACCGTGACTTAGTCTGCCACTGGTCAACAAATTCTAATTAGTGATTCAGGGCTCAGTATTTCAATGATCATTTACTTGATGAAGATAGAAACATCCATTTCTTAAATGCCTACATGTTATCCATGCCTCAGTAGGAATAGAAATAACTAGAAGGCTACACTGAACTCCCGCTGACTCTCTTATTACACGCTGTAACAATCAATATATAAAGGTAATTAAAACCAAGAATGCTGATCTTAACAGGATGCTTTGTTCCATATGGAGCAGGCACTTACTGGATTTATCAATCTTCCAGGATTTTCTTTTTCAGATATCCAGTTGATGGTAATTGATCAATATCTCCTTTAGGATATGGGATATGTTTTGCTTGTGAGTTCTCAGTCTGGGGGGAGTCACAACACAAAGAGTTCTGGCGTGGGTATTTTGACTAGAATCATAGAATCATAGAATATCAGGGTTGGAAGGGACCTCAGGAGGTCATCTAGTCCAACCCCCTGCTCAAAGCAGGACCAGTCCCCAACTAAATCATCCCAGCCAGGGCTTTGTCAAGCCTGACCTTAAAAACTTCTAAGAAAGGAGATTCCACCACCTCCCTAGGTAACACATTCCAGTGTTTCACCACCCTCCTAGTGAAAAAGTTTTTCCTAATATCCAACCTAAACCTCCCCCACTGCAACTTGAGACCATTACTCCTTGTTTTGTCATCCGCTACCACTGAGAACAGTCTAAATCCATCCTCTTTGGAACCCCCTTTCAGTTAGTTGGAAGCAGCTATCAAATCCCCCCTCATTCTTCTCTTCCACAGACTAAACAGTCCCAGTTCCCTCAGCCTCTCCTCATAAGTCATGTCTTCCAGTCCCCTAATCATTTTTGTTGCCCTCCGCTGGACTCTTTCCAATTTTTCCACATCCTTCTTGTAGTGTGGGGCCCAAAACTGGACACAGTACTCCAGATGAGGCCTCACCAATGTCGAATAGAGGGGAACGATCACGTCCCTCGATCTGCTGGCAATGCCCCTACTTATACATCCCAAAATGCCATTGGCCTTCTTGGCAACAAGGGCACACTGTTGACTCATATCCAGCTTCTCGTCCACTGTAACCTGTAGGTCCTTTTCTGCAGAACTGCTGCCGAGCCATTCGGTCCCTAGTCTGTAGCGGTGCATGGGATTCTTCCGTCCTAAGTGCAGGACTCTGCACTTGTCCTTGTTGAACCTCATTAGATTTCTTTTGGCCCAATCCTCTAATTTGTCTAGGTCCCTCTGTATCCTATCCCTACCCTCCAGCATGTCTACCTCTCCTCCCAGTTTAGTGTCATCAGCAAACTTGCTGAGGGTGCAATCCACACTGTCCTCCAGATCATTTATGAAGATATTGAACAAAACCGGCCCAAGGACGACCCTTGGGGCACTCCACTTGATACCAGCTGCCAACTAGACATGGAGCCATTGATCACTACCCGTTGAGCCCGACAATCTAGCCAGCTTTCTATCCACCTTATAGTCCATTCATCCAGCCCATACTTCTTTAACTTACTGGCAAGAATACTGTGGGAGACCGTGTCAAAAGCTTTGCTAAAGTCAAGGAACAACACGACCACTGCTTTTCCCTCATCCACAGAGCCAGTTATCTCGTCATAGAAGGCAATTAGATTAGTCAGGCATGACTTGCCCTTGGTGAATCCATGCTCACTATTCCTGATCACTTTCCTCTCCTCTAAGTGCTTCAGAATTGATTCCTTGAGGACCTGCTCCATGATTTTTCCAGGGACTGAGGTGAGGCTGACTGGCCTGTAGTTCCCAGGATCCTCCTTCTTCCCTTTTTTAAAGATGGGCACTACATTAGCCTTTTTCCAGTCGTCTGGGACTTCCCCCGATCGCCATGAGTTTTCAAAGATAATGGCTCTGCAATCACAGAGCTGTGTGAATGATCAATTTTTTTGGTTCACTGGCCAAACCAAAACATCAAAAATATCCTTCATTTAGATTGACCTGAAACATTATTTTTTTGGGTTTCTTGGCCAAAAAAAATCTGAAAAAAACTGTTGGTTTAACATAATGTTTTGTTTAGATTTTGGGCATTTAAAATGACTTTTAATAAAAGCAAAGGAAATTTGGAAATGTCATTCACAAAACCACCACCGGAGGAGGCATTTCCCCTTCTAATACTCTATAGCCCCATGGTTACAGTGCTCACCTGGGGTGTGAGAGATCTGTGTTCAAATTCTCGCTCTCTCTGATTTAGAGGAGGACTTGAACTTGGGTTTCCCACATCCCATCTGAGAACCCTTACCATGGGGGACACTACTTCCTCCTCCACTGGCCAGTGGTTTTATGAATGGTGCTTAAGTCTCTTTGAATCTAGCCCAAATTTTTGGGGGGGTTTGTGGTGGGATGTTCACCCCAGACCAGCATGGATGGGGCTAAAGGGGCATGAGAGGCCAATTAACCTTAGGCGGCACTGGCTGGGGAGCTCAAGGGCCATGAGACTGACTGAGAACAAAGCTCACCTGGGCAGTAAGGTCTGAGAGGGATAGATTTCAACTGCTGGTTCAAGGGTCCCTGGATTGGAACCCAGTGAAGAGGATGGGCTCGAGTTCCCCTACACACTAATGCGGGAGTAGTGCAGTCAGTACAGTGGAGATGGAGACTGCCTGAGATTTTGAGGAAGGAGACTCTAATAATATCCCAGAAGGAGAGAACAATGATGACTTGGCCGGAGGGCTAAGCCACAAAGGAGAGGCACTACACTCTGGACTAGCAGGAGGGCAGCCGCAGAGTGAGTGACTGGGAAAAAGGGGCGAGCGACTGCCAGATGGGATGTGGACACTGGCGAGCTAATTTCCTAGATGAGCCGCAAGGGGGTGCTGCCAAATGGTGAGCAGCAAACCCCGTGAAAGGGCTGGAGCTCTTTAGAACATTCATGTTGGTTGGCCTGAATCTGCATTTTTCAGTGAATAATCTATTAATCCAACAAGTTTTGCTGAGCTCTAGTCATGCCCCTCCTCCCTATCTTTATGTGTAGATGGGAGGGGAATCCTGAAACTTCTTTCCATTTTAACGTTGGATCACAGTTCTGAAAAGGTTGAGAACCATACTTTTGGAACAATATTTCTATTTATGCCTCTCCATGATATTTCTTGTATGATAAATTCAAAAATTAAAATAAAAACCTATGAAAGTTATAACATTAATTAATTCAATGAATTTCTGCAGCATTGATCTTTCATGTCTTGAACCATTTCTCTTGCAGAATGTAGAACTATGTATTTATCAGGCTAAAATGATGTTGAATTTCATAATAATTGCAAGATCCTGTCAGATTGCTGTGAAATGATGGCATTCCAATTCTTATTTTTATGTATTCTGGTAGACTCCACAATGTGCCAGGTACAGTCCACGCACACAGGAAGGGTCCCTGCCTCAAAAACTTTTCTGTATTGGCACCTGTGAATGATGATAGTTAATGGGTACTGTTTCCCTATGGACCTAGAGCTCCCACCATCCCTCATGTGAACCAAAAAGGTATATTTGATTGTTAGTTTATTGGCCAAAGTTCCCAAAAAAGTGTTGCTGCAAAGTAATGCTAAAAGAGAGACAATGCAGAATTACTCATGTACCTAGTTTTGCTCTATAAGCAGTCTCTATCTAAGATCATGACACACTTTCATAGCCTATTTTTAAAGTAGAAAACAGTGCTTGTGACTGGCAAATGAAATTATAATGGAAACCACATGAAAGGGCATATATAATAGAATTCTGTAAAGGAACATGATTCACTTGATAGGTGCATAACTTCAATATGACATTAACATATGATTGGATAATACATAAAATGTAACCAACTGCAAAATTAAATGATTGATTGAAAAGTGTTACTTGCAACCTAGTATTGTCTCTGTTGAATAGGCCAAAACTGTTGTGACCTTTTGTACTTTGAAAATTTGGAGTGTATTGGGACATAATGGAATATGTAACTATCTAGATGATTGACCTCAGGGGTGACATCTGATTGTGATTGGTGGTGATAAGAGTATAGCTCACTGAAAATTATAGAATGAAGTAAACACGTAGGGTGTAAAAACCTATGAAATGATTACCAAGTTGGACCTAAGAAATGCTGTAACCTGGATTCCCAGGAAGGATGACTAGAGATTTTTCCTTTTTGTGCTTGTGCTGATTAATCCTAGATGTCTAATCTTTGATTAATAAAAAGCAATTGAGCATAACCATTTGATGTCTCATTAATTAATGAACTGAATACCCATTACAAAGTGTATATCCATATTTGTTAATAAAGTATAATTAATCAAGGTACGAAAAGGTAACAGTGACTGGTATGTGTTCTTGTCACTAGAAAATGGGTCAATATAAATAAAAGCAGAGAGGGATGGATGTTGAAAAGACTGAACCAGATGGGCTCAGACAAGTATTTTAAATTTTTAGGATAAACACATAACTCACATTTTGTGGCTTGAGAGCCAGGGACATTTTCTCCTTCTAGTAAATCAGGTTTCTGCAAACTCTCTGTAGCAGTCTGGACCAATAGGTTCTTTTGTTTTGTATCATTTCACAAAGGTTAATCTCCAGATTTTCCCTGTCAGCAAACTTCCCAATGAGGATGGTATCAAATGAGTTATTCTGCAGCTCTTAATACTTTACACTATTTGGATAAGACAACAAATGATTCAACCAACGTATTGACAAATATTGACATATTAACAGGCCATGTTACTGACAGGTTCCAGATTAGGAAATGGAGACTTTGAAGAACTCGTTTATGGTACAGAATATCTCCTCTTCACCAGTCAGGAATCTGGACTCTCAAGCTCTAAGTAGTAATGCCCACTGGAACCTATATTTAATGTAATTAAGTGACACAGCACCCAAACTAGAATTTCCTGGATGGATTAAAGCTTTAAGTCCAAGGAATTCTAGTATGGGTGCTGTGTCACTTAATTACACTTTTTGGGGTGGGGGCAGGGAGTTGATTAGGTTTTTTTGTGGTGTTAATGTTTGGCTTACAGTGTTGATAGGCTCTGGTTACAGAGAAGAGAATTGTGCTATGTATGTAAACCTGTGTCCTGTCATCTATAATATGACTAGAACGCATTGTACAAGTGATGAATATTAGGAGCTAGGAGGAAACTTTTTCTTAGTGGCAGGTTATCCCATAACAGCCTACTGACTGATCTATTTTTGCACCTTCCTCTGTATTATAAGGCCCTGGCCACTATAGATGACAGGATAAGAACATAAAAATGGCCACACAAGGTCAGACCAATGGTCCATTCGGCCCAGTATCCTGTCTTTTGGCAATGGCTAATGCTAGGTGCTTCGGACGAAATGAACAGAACAGGCAATTATCAAGTGATCCATCCCCTGTCGTCCAGTCCCAGCATCTGACAGTTAGAGGCTTAGCCATCTTGGTTAATAGCCATTGATAGACCTATTCTCCATGAACGTATCTAATGTTTTTTAACCCACTTATACTTTTGACCTCCACAACATCCCCTGGCAATGAGTTCCACAGGTTTATTGGGTGTTGTATGAAGAAGTATTTCCTTATATTTTAAATCTGCTGCCTCTTAATTTCATTAGGTGACCCTGGGTACTTGTGTTACATGAAGGGGTAAATAACACTTCCTTATTCACCTCTTCTACACCATTCATGATTTTGTAGGCCTCTATCATATCCTCACCCCTTATCTCTTTTCTAAACAGAACATTCCAGTCTTTTTCATCTCTCCTCATATGGAAGCTGTTCCATACCCCTAATCTTTTTTCCCTTTTGCCCTTCGCTTTACTTTTTCCATTTCTAATGTATCTTTTTTCAGATGAGGCGACCAGAACAGCACACAGTATGCAAGGTGTGGCTGTACCATGGATTTATATATTGGCATTGTGATATTTTCTGTCTTATTATCTATTCCTTTCCTAATGATTCACAACATTGTGTAATTGCCAGGATGTGGTGTCACGTTAACTATCCTCCAGTCATCTGGTAGAGGCTGATTTAAACAGGAGGCTACATACCACAATTTTGCAATTTCATATTTGAGTTCCTTCAGAACACTTGGGTGAATACTATCTGGTTCCGTTGACTTATTATTATTTAATTTATTGTTTTGTTCCAAAACTTTCTCTATTGACACCTTAAACTGGGGCAGTTCCTCAGATCTGTCACCTAAAAAACATGGCTCAGGTTTGAGAATCTCCCTCACATCCTCCGCACTGAAGAATGATGCAAGGAATTTATTTAGCTTCTCAGCAATGGCCTTTTCTATTCCATGCTGGAATAGATGGGCCATTGCTCTAATCAAATATCACAGTTCCTGTGCTTTCTGAGTGGTTAGAAACCACACTGAGCAGTGTGCACAATAAATACCCAAATTACCAGATTTGGAGATTTGTTTCAGACTCAAACCTTAGTCCAGATCCATAGAAAGGTTCACTGAGAATGACAATACTTTTGAAGGACACTGACCCCAGTTTTGAATAAAGCTTGGCCAGCTTATGATTTTTCAGTGAAATCCATACTTTTTAATGGTTTGAACACCAAACCTGCTTTAAATAAATGGGATAGTGGTGGAAATGACAGAGATCTCTCATTGGCTTGGTTCTCAGGTGGCATTTGAGCAAAATGCACTAGTAAATGTCATTCCAGAATCCTGATGCTACAATAAACTGAAGATAATCTTGTAGTAAAATGCAAATTACTTTCACTTTTAGATAAGTAGCAGTTTCTTAAAATCTGGGGTCACTTGGTTAATAGATTGAAATAAACATATATTTTATATATTTCTGCTAAAGTAACAGTCCCCGTACAAACATCAGCGATCAAGAACATAGGTAAATAGAGCACTTTCTGGATGATTTCAGTTCTATTAAAATGATAACACTGGCACAGATATAATCCTGGTTCTCTTATATGTTTCATGCCATTTAAGTCAATCTGCTAATTTCCCTCAAATCAGTTTTTTGAAAATTAGGAAAAAGTTATTTTTAGTGCAGATAAAACCAAACACAGATTAAAATTCATTTGGTATCATTTTATGAAATGTCATGCTTCTGGGATGAGCAAAATAGCTACAGTTTTAACTAGCTTTGAATGCTATGTGTGGTAGAACACAGCAGAGCAGACTTTTTGTATATCCAAAATGTGAAACAGGATTGCAGCATTTTGTGGCATATGGCAGGGATAGCAATTACAAACGGGATAAGAAAGCCCCACTTAGGTTTAAAAAAAAAATTGGTCAAGAGAAAACCAAGGATATGGCATCCATTTCTCTGTATTAACATGTATGTGACAAACTGCTTGAAACCCTTCTTGTATGGATCCTAATCTCTAGGTCAGTGGTTCTCAACCTTTTTTTTTTTGCAGACCACTTGAAAATTGCTGAGGGTCTCAGCAGACCACTTAATGATCTTTCCAAATGTTGTTTGTACCATTAGATAACTATTGTAAAACACTTTGGATAAAAGGTTTGAACCTTTTATTAAAACCTTTATATTAAAAAAAAACTTAATTACAATTAATGTTTTTTTGTTCTACAAAGAAAAGCACACAACTCCTATTTTAATATCAGTAGTCTTACCTTTCTAGTGAGATGGATGTGCCTTCTGTCCTACACCACGGCAGCCCCGAGCTGGGGCTGAGAAGGAGGGGGTTCTATTCCCAGCCACAGAGCTGAGGCTGATAAGGAGGGCCGTCTCTCCCCAGCAGCTGCAGACTTGGAACTGGGGAAAGTCGCCTCTTTCTCTGACCACCACAGCCCTTGCACGTCCCAGATTCCTCCCACCCCCTCTTCTCACCCCACTGCCCCCTCCCACCATCCCATATTCCCCCCGCAAGGCCACTACCTCACCTTACATGTGCATCTTCTCCAGGGTCCAAGCACCTAATTAGTGGAGCCCTGCCTAGGCATGGACCAGGGACCCTATTGTGCTAAGCATTGTATAAACACAGAACAGAAATATGTCTCTGCTCCCCAAAGATTGTGTTTGTCAAGGGTGGAGAACAGAAATGTTGCAGTAATTGAGTCTCAAGATGAGAGCTTGGATGAGAGTTTTAGAGTGGTCCCTCAGCACAAACTTCATGTACTTGAGCCGATGATTGTCCCGGTTAAAAGATAGTCTGTGAAAATGTGATGAATAAGAGAACCTGTTCTATTGGGCAGCTAGAACAAAATGCCTTGAACCAACAAACTTTTTCTAAATCTGCCTCTAGGCACAGAGCTAACCATTGGCTGAACACTGATTGATTATGAGTTCAGAGAATGAAGTTGTGGAAAACTTCCACAGCTAGATGTGCACAGCAACATACTCGTGTGCACATGTGAACATTTAAAAACTTTGTTTGGATAGCATTTCAATATTAGAATTTGGCCCTGTCTCCAAACACCAGTTTTGATTCAGCAAAAAATTGTGTGGTCTTCTAATAGCACAAAAATCATGAGTGCACATTATATACATTAGAGAGACAAGGTGGGTGCGGTAATATCTTTTATTGCACCATCTTCCGTTGGTGAAGACACAAGTTTTCGAGCTACACAGAGCTCTTCTTCAGGTCTGGGAAAGGTACACAGTTTTACAGCTAAATACAAAGTGGAACAGATTGTTTAGCATAAGTAGTTAACACACATTCTAAGAGATCATTCAAAGTGACATGTCCCATTAACTTCAGTCATAGAACAAAAAAGGTGGGGTTGTGGGTTACAGATTGTTGTAATAAGCCATACATTTAGTGTGTTTATTAAGACCAGGCTTTTTAGTGTCTAGCAAAGTTATGAATTTAAGCTCCCAGGCTTGTGTTTTGAAGCTCCCAGGCTTGACAAAGCCCTGGCTGGGATGATTTAGTTGGGGATTGGTCCTGCTTTGAGCAGGGGGTTGGACTAGATGACCTCCTGAGGTCCCTTCCAACCCTGATATTCTTTGTTCTATGACTCTATGAAGGTGTTGTGCCAGTTTTCTTTGAGGATGAGAACTGAGAGGTCAGATATGGAGTGACTGCTTTCTGAAAAGTGTTCTCTCATAGGTGATATGGTGTTTTTGTCTTTTTTCTTTTTTCTGTGGGAGTTCATTCGAGAGCATAGTGATTGTCTGGTTTCACCTACATTTGATAGCATAGTGATTGTCTGGTTTCAGCCACATAGTTATTAGGTCATTTAGTGCACTGGATGAGGTATGCCACATGTTGTGATAGGCATATATAGAATCCATGGATCTTGAAAGATATGTTGTGGTGGGGGTATTGATCATCATAGCAGTGGAGATATGTCTGCAAATTTTGCATTTGTTGTTATGGCAGGGTCTGATGCTGCTTTGAGTTGATTGGTGCTGTTCTGTGGGGAGCTTGCTTCTGATGATGAGCTTGGAGAGTTTGGGGGTTGTCTGAAGGCCAGAAGTGGGGGTTCAGGAAAGGTTTCCTTCAGAATGTGGTCCCCATCAAGTATTGATTGCAATTGTTTAATGATACTCCATGTGGGTTTCAGTATGGGGTAGTAGCTGACAATTAGGGATATGCGGTTGGAGTTTTCCCCACTCCCTGTATTGAAGCAGGTTCTCTTGGGGTATTTGGGTGGCCCATTCCATGATGCGATCTTCTTCTCTGGTGGAGTTTCCTTGTTTGGTGAAGGTGGTTTTAAGTGTATTAAGGTGTGTATTCCACATGTTCTCCTCTGTTGTATCAGAGTGCCTAGCTATGGATAACAGATTGTTTTGTGTTTGGGATGGTTACTGGATCTGTGAGGTAAGTATGATGATCTGTGGGTTTCTTGTATACAGTTGTCTGTATGGTTCCATTGCTGAAGCTGATCATGGTTTCCAGAAATTTGATGCTAGGTCAGGAGTGTTCTAGAAAGAGTTTGATGAATGGGTGCTGGTGGTTGAAGCTGTGGTGGAAATCTGAAAGAGTTTAGGTCATCTGTCTATAGGATGAAACTAGCATCAATGTATCTCAGGTATATAATTAGTTTTGTGGTGCATTTGTCCAGAAATTCTTCCTTAAGGCGGCCCATGAAGAGGTTGGCATACTGGGGAGCCATCTTATTACCCATGGCTGTTCCCATGGTTTGAACAAAGTGTTTTGTCATTGAATGTAAAGTTGTTATGGGTGAGGATTAAATGGATGGTTTGGCGATGTGTTTGGGGTGGATATCTGAGGGTTGTCCATTGTATTGTAGATATTTGAGGTAGGCAGCAATGCAGTCATTGTGATGGATGTTGGTGTAGAGGGAATTGACATCCATGGTGGCAAGGATGGTGTTCTGGTTGTTAAAGTTGCAGAGTTGCTGGAGGAAGTCAGTTGTGTCTTAGAGGAAGCTGGCTGTTGCTGTGGTGAGTGATTTGAAGATGATTTCTGTAAATCCTCATATTCCTTCAATAAGAGTGCCATGGCCAGATATGATGTGTCTGCCTGGGTTCCCTTATTTGTATATCTTGGGAAGCATGTGCACGGTCCTTGGGGTGCAGGTGGGGGCTCATGGGGGATGAGGTTATAGAGTTTCTCTTGGAGTTGTTTGGGGAAGGATTTGTTGATATCCTTAAATTCTTGGGTGAATTGTGGTGTGGTATCTTCTTTGAGTTCTTTATAGTAGATAGCATCTGGGAGATGTCAGTTGGCCTAGTTGACATAGTCATCACAGTTGAGAACTATGATGGCATGCCCTTTGTCTACAGCTTTGATCACTATCTAGTGGTTGCATTTTCAGGGACTATATAGATGTGATGTTTGTTAAGGATTTCACAGTCAATTTCCTGAAGCAATCAATGTAATGGTCAAATGTGTGGTTTTGCCCATGTAACAATGCTGCCTCTGGCGGGACACAACTGAGAGTATCAGTTCAGGACAAATTGCTTAGAGCAGGGCAGTTACAGCCCAAAGCTGGAGTTCCTTTACTATTAAGGCATGCCAAACCAGCCAAACAGAGAAGACTTTGGTTTTACCCCACTTCTAGCTAACAAGCAATTCCCTTGTATCACCACCAGCACCACTCCTTATGGGGACAAATGGTTCTGAAAACCAATACCCCAGTAAAAGAAAAATGGTTCTCCTGATTCCAAAGAACCAAGCCCCAGACCAGGTCGATATACAAGTCAGATCTTACCCACAAATCGCAATGTTGCCAATCCTTTAGAATCTAAAATCTAAAGGTTTATTCATAAAAAAGAAATATAGATGAGAGCTAAAATTGGTTAAATGGAATCAATTACATACAGTAATGGCAAAGTTCTTGGTTCAGTCTTGTAGCAGTGATGAAATAAACTGCAGGTTCAAAGCAAGTCTCTGGAGTACATCCACAACTTGGATGGGTCATTCAGTCCTTTGTTCAGAGCTTCAGTTTGTAGCAAAGTTCCTCCAGAGGTAAGAAGCAGTATTGAAGACAAAATGGAGATGATGCAGCTGCCTTTCATAGTGCTTTTGCCATGTGGCTTGTGCTTCCTTTGTTCCAAACACAAGCTACCTAGCACATGGCATGGAAAGACCTTAGAGTTCTGTCCCTAGGCATATCCCTGCATGCATTGCTGAGTCACAAGGTGTATCTGCCTTCTGTCAATGAGTCAGTTGTATAGCTGATGGTCCTTAATGGGTCATCAAGCAGGCTAGGCAGTGCTGATGCCGAATTGTCTCGGGTATCACCCAGAAGCGTAGCACAAGTTTGAAATACAGACAGTATAGAGCCAATACTTATAACTTTAAATACAAAAATGATACATGCAGGCAGATAGCATAATCATAACAGCAAATCATAACCTTTTCATGGACACCTTAGTGACCTCCTTTGTACAAGATTTGGTGCCACTATAGGACCTTGATTGCAACAATGATCTATACGGCCACAGTTAAGAACATAACATAAGAATGGCCATACTGGGTCAGACCAAAGGACCATCCAGCCCAGTATCCTGTCTGCCAACAGTGGCTAATGCCAGGTGCCCCAGAGGGAGTGAACCTAACAGGTAATGATCAAGTGATCTCTCTCCTGCCATCCATCTCCACCCTCTGACAAACAGAGGCTAGGAACACGATTCCTTACCCATCCTGGCTAATAGTCATTAATGGACTTAACCTCCATGAATTTATCTAGTTCTCTTTTAAACCCTGTTATAGTCCTAGCCTTCACAACCTCCTCAGGCAAGTTCATATTAATAACATCACAGCCCATTGTGGCATGTCCAGTCAGATTAGTCTTTTTTCTTATGACTATCAGTGGAGACATGGTAATTGTGGGTGGTGTCATGATTTTGGAAATAAGTCTTTGAGGTGAAGTCAGTGAAAGCATTCTTCAAGTTCTCCACATGTTAATAAGGGATCAGGTTCTGTGGTGGGGCAGAAGTTGTCTTTTGGAGAGTACAGATCATTTATCTCTGCTTAGGGGGAGTCTTGATAAATTGATGATTTTGGGGTCTTGTGTACTGTCCATGTGTTGGGTCCTGGTGGCATGGTTTCTCCTGGAGGTGGTGGTCTGTGGGTTGTGGAGCTGTTGTAGTTGTTTCCATTTTTTGTTTTTGTGTTGGATGGCTATCATCAGGGTTTTTTGATAGCTGTTTTGGGTTTCTTGCCTGATCTCCAGGTAGTTTTCCTGTTTTTCCCTGCCAGTGTGTGGGAGTTTGTGAGGTGCAGGAGGTGATTCCTCAGTTTTTTGGAAGTCCTTCTGCTGAGCTATTCAGTGTATTTGGAATTCTATGTAGTGATCAGAGGATTATAGATGGTGAGTCCTTTGGGAATGATGTTTTGTTTCTTGCATTTGCTCGGGAAGTAGATACCACTGTTATGTTGTGCTTCCTTTTTCTTTGTGCTGTGGAGTTTTCATTTCAGAAAGCCAAATTTGATGTCTTCCATTGCTGTTTGCAGTACATAAGATGGCCATACTGGGTCTGACCAAAGGTCCATCTAGCTCAGTATCCTGTCTTCCGGCAATGACCAATGCCAGGTTGCCCCAGAGGGAATGAACAGAACAGGTAATCATCAAGTGCTACTTCCTGTCACCCATTCCCAGCTTCTGACAGTGTTGGTGTAGCTGTGTTGGTCCCAGGATATTAGAGAAATAAGGTGGGTGAGATAATATCTTTTATTTGACCAACTTCTGTTGGTGAACAAGATAAACTTATGAGCTACACAGAGCTCTTCGTCAGGTCTGGGAAACTTAGTATGTCACAGCTAAATACGATGTGGAATAGATTGTTTATCATAAGTAGTTAACATGTATTCTAAGGGGCTATTCAAGGTCAGTGTCCCATTAACACCTCTGCAGTCATAGAACAAAAAGGAGGTTAGCGGGTTACAGATTGTCGTAATAAGCTGTAAATCCAGTGTATTTATTAAGATCATGATTTTTAGTGTCTAGCTAAGGGCTTGTCTACATTACCTGATGGATCGACGGGCAGCGATCGATCCAGCGAGGGTCAATTTATCGGGGGTCTAGTCTAGATGTGATAAATCAACTGCCGAGCACTCTCTCGTCGACTCCGGTACTCCATCAGGTTGAGAGGCACAGGCGGAGTTGATGGGAGAGCGTCAGTTGTTGACTTACCGCCGTGAAGACACCGCGGTAGGTAGATCTAAGTATGTCAACTTCAGCTAAGTTGCGTAACTTAGATCGATCCCTCCCCCCAGTGTAGATCAGGCCTAAGTTATGAATGTAAGCTCCCAAACTCATCTTTTGAAGGTATTGTGTAGGTTCCCTTTGAGAATGGGGACTGAGAGGTTAGATATGGAATGATTGTTTTGTAAAAACTGTTCATCCAATTTATCAAGACCTGACTGGAGCTGAATTATCTGTACTCTCTAAGAGACTGAAATTCTACCCCACCACAGAACCTGGTACCCTACTAACAGGTGGAGAGCTCAAATAATTAGTTACACTGATGCTGTCTCAAATAACTTATTCCTGTATTTTAGTTGTTTCATAGTTTACGAATGATGTGCAATTTATGTGTAATTTAAGGCCAACACTTCTTTGAACACTTGTGATAAATCATAGCACCTCACTGAAGTTAATATATTTGTGTGTATTACATTGTTAAAATATTACTACTTTGTGATCATAGACTTTAAGGTCAGAATGGACCATCATAATCATCTAGTCTGACCTCCTGCACATTGCAGGCCATAGAACCTCACTCACCCACTCCTGTAATAGACCCCTAATCTCTGGTTGAGTTATTGAAGTCCTCAAATCATGGTTTAAAGACTTCAAGTTATAGAGAATCCTCCATTTACACTAGTTTAAACCTTCAAGTGACCTGTACCCCATGCTGCAGAAGAAGACAAACACCCTCAGGGTGTCTGTCAATCTAACACAGAGGAAAATTCCTTCCTGACCCCGAATATGGTGATCAGTTAGACCCTGAGCATATGGGCAAGACCAAGCAGTCACACACCTGGGAAAGAATTCTCTGTAGTAACTCAGAGCCCTCCCAATTTGATTATATGTTTTCAGTAGAAATCTGAAAGTTTCTAATGTGGAGACACTTGTAATTTCTACTGTGTGGTGTTTTGTCACAATATGTCAACTCATCCCATGTCATTCCACCATGAGAGAACAGAATGTGATAGAAAATGCCACAAAGGAATCTGGCCTGCTAGGACATATGGTTATATAAATGAGGACATGAAACCCTCACCAGCTCAAATATAGACAGTAGTAGAATAAGTGACTAAAGTAATTACTGTAATATATCCAGACTGACACATGCTGATATTCAATCGATTTTATAGGCATACATATCTGTTTAAAAGGAAAATTTGAAATAATTTTGTTTTCAATTGACAATTTTGTGTCAATGTCCTTTGATCCTTTCTGGTTTGCTATTAAGACTTACATGTAATTTTTATTACAACATTAATTGTTCCCTGAATTGGTGGAGTTGCTTAATGCATTCAGACAAATCTTTAAACTGAAAACTGGTTTGAGTAACTGAAAACCAAAGCATCTTCACAAAGTCCCACCAGCTGAAACACGAGGCTGTGAAAGCAATTTTTAGTAAAAGTTGGTAAATGCAAGAATATGCTTGCAAAGCTTTATCTTTCCTTGGTGAAAATGATGTTAGCTGTTATAGTTCTAGCTGAGTCTAAAGATGGCAATAATTGCACAATTGACTGGTAAAAATGCAATGGGTAGGCATCTCATCATTAAAAATATGTACCATTTTAATTTGGTAAATGTATCATTTGTCCAGTTTCACTTTCATTTGCCCTTGTATCAGGAAGAATTAGTGGGATAGATCATCAAGGTTCTGGTGAAGTCACCAATGTGCTACTTCAGTGTGCAAATGGGATTTAAAGCTGCCTTAATCAGACTGCTGAGAATTCCTTCACTGTGGGGGAATACTTGCTGGCATTAATAAATATTTATTCAGGAATCAAGCACAGGGTCAAAACAAACCCCCAAACTCTTGAGTTCTCATAATGCAATAAATCAGGGTTTTTCAAACTGCGGTCCGTGGACCCGTGGGGGTCCATGAGTAATGTTCAGGGCCGCTGGCCCCACTGATCAACTCCTCCCCCTCCCTCCCAGTGCCTCCTGCATGCCGTGGAACAGCTGTTCAGCGGCGTATAGGAGACGCTGGGAGGAAGAGGGAGGAGTGAGGATGGGGTGTGCTCAGGGGAGAGGGCAGAAAGAGGCAGGGAAAAGGAGGGGAAGAAGTGGCGTGGGGGTGGGAAGAGTTGGGGCAGAAGTGGGGCTTTGGGGGAAGGGGTGGAGTTGGGGCAGGGCCTGGGACTGAGTGGGTGGCTTAGGGGTCCGCAAACAATTTTAAATCAAAATGGGTGTCCTTGGGTTGCTAAAGTTTGAGAACCACTGCAATTAATAAATAAGAGGCAGCAGACATCATGTTAATTGAATATTGGAGTTCTATTATACCAAGATTGTACTGTGCTATAAAATAAATATAATATTTAGGTCATCAGTAAAATACTTTTAATAGATCACAATACCTCATGTACATATGTACATTTGAGGAGTGCATACTGCACACAAAAACTGCCTTGAATTTAAATATCCTACAGAAACATCCAATAATTAAATATCTGGAGGTACTGCAGAAAATGAGATGCAATACAACTCAAATATATGTATAACTTAATCAGTGCAAACATAATTGAAATGACAATTTAAGATGAAATATAGAGTGATGTGAATACTAATATTGATAGAAATGGGGCCATATACTGAGGTACACCAACATATGTAAATCCTGCTGTGATTGCAAGCTATGATTAATTGGAAAAAAGATGATTTTTCAAATTTACTGGACCCTAAGCAGTGTGGGAAGGGTAAGGTTTTGAGAGGATTTGTTAATCGCTGGAAGTGCAAATTTGAAAAAGGCATGTTAACTCATAAGTTACTGGCTTGCCTCGATGTTAAAAAAAAGTATTAGTGCCAAGCTGGTAACAGAATCACATTGATTCTTACCACTGATCTACCTCGGAACTCCTGAGGAATATCTGAAAGTGTATCCTGATCTATAAATAATGGATATTAAGAATGGGTTGTTGCCTAGAATTAAATCATGTACTTTCCAGCAACCCACAGCTACTTCCCCATAAATAGTTGGGCTTGATGCAGGGTATTAGGCAGGACTATGAGAAAATAATGTTCTCAGTCCCACCACACCATGGAGCAGAAGTAACAGACCTACTCCAAGGTCTTTACTGTCATACGTTATAGCACAATCTGGCTGCTGAGAGTGTCTTCCTTGTGAGTATGCTGCAGTCTCTGTATTTCAGGAACAGAGTGAGATCGGGGATAAAATGTTGAAACCACAACTCATTTATATATGTAACAAGATGGTGCCTGCAGACTCTGAGCATACAGACCCTGAGTGGGCCTGCATTATGTAGGAGACCCCTTGCAATGAGTATGCTTGACTCATTTTAAACGGACAGCCCATTGGGTTGCCAATATTGGCTGGCCATATTCCTGCAGGTTTCATAACATGACATAATCTTTCTTTAAAGATTAATCTTTAATTCCTGGAGACTCCAGAACAATCTGGGAGGGTTGAGAACCCTACTTGCCCAACTCCTTGTCAGGACTGCCTAGAAACCTGCTGCTGTTGTATATAATTAGAATCCATATATATACCTGAGCAATACTGGCCTGGGGGTTATGGACTCTTTGCACAAGCTCCTCTAATTCAGCCCTTAGTACAGTGGAACCAGACCAATTCTGCTGCAATGGAGCACTCTGCAGCCATGTATCAGGGACAAAATTGGTTATTAATCAGTATATAGGGAGTCTTGCTGAATCAGCTTTCGGTGAAAGGGTGCTCTTTTAAAAATGCAGAATATAAAATGTTCTTTCTAAATAGAACAGCAAAGAATAAGTTTCAGGGGGTAGCCGTGCTAGTCTGTATCCACAAAAACTACAAGGAGTCCGGTGGCACCTTAAAGACTAACAGATTTATTTGGGCATAAGCTTTCATGGGTAAAAAACCCCACTTCTTCAGATGCAAGAATAAGTTGTAGCTCAGCAAAGGTTTGACAGGTGAATGTTAGGCATTTTCTGTGCCTCCCATGTTTTCTAGCCAGCGACACTAATCTGGCATCACTTACACACTGTATCTTACATTTTATCTAATTTAAGAGCTGTGTTGTGCATTCAAATTACACACCGTTTAAAAGGGTGTGCCTCAAAGACTTTTTCCTTTCCAACATAATGGGAATGATGCGTCACCTAAAAAAAGGATGTGAACTGAATAAAATGGACTATATTTGCTCAGAGGAATGAGTTACTGTATATTTCTGTTGTCCTCTTGAATCTTGATGCATTTTCAAACGTTAAAACACAAGTGAAATTTGACTCTGAGCTCCATTCAGGATGGATTCAACCGGGGTGAAAGTGAGCCAGTACAGCATACTGGTAAGAAGCTGGTACCGGCCAGTACGCAGCCCACGTTAACGTCACTTTAACCTCGCTGCCCCTTTTGCATCCCCTGTTGGCAGCCCTGTCGGTATGGTCCCTACCAGCAGGGCTGCTGTCAGGGGGAAGGGGCAGCAACATTAAAGCGCTGCCATGGCAAAGGACCCTCCTTAAAGCACTGTCCCAGCAGCGCTTTAACATTATTGCCTGTTTTGCCCTCCCCCCGGGCTGCTGACGGGGGGGGGGGAGATGGAGGGGGGCAAAAGGGGCAGCTGCCTGGGGCCAGCGATTTAAAAGGGGATGGGGCTCCCAGCTGCTGCTACTGCAGCAGTGGCTGGAGCCCTGGGCCCTTTTAAATTGCCGTTGGAGCCACGGGCAGTGGGGGACCAGGCAACGCGGATGGGCTGGCAGGGGGAGGCTGACTCCTGCCAGCCCCGCCCCTTCTGGGGCCCGTAGCCGGTCCCCGTACCAGTAAGAATTTAATATTACTTTCACCCCTGGATTCAATTAATGATTTTGATCCTCTCTCCTAGGACCTAGTACAATGGAGTTATGATCCATGCCTAGGGCTCCTAGATGATACGGTAATACAAATAATAATAATATCTGTGTATAGCCCACAGGTGTGCATGGCAAATAAAGAAATCCCTGCTCTGGCTGTGCCCCCTTTCTCCCAGATAACATCCCCTTTGCAATGGGCTGGGAGGTGAGGCACAAAGGAACCACTACTCCTGTCCTCTGCCACTTAAAGGTTTATTCACATAAGGAGAATCCTCATAGGGCTGGATCTATTGGCTCTCTGGCTGTTCATGCTGATGGAGCAGCACCAAGCAGCCAGAACAGGGGCCAGGATTGAGAGAGACTAAAGAATTCAAACCCGCCTTTCAAATGTATGGTGTATTTTGCTCAGATTTTAGACAGTCTGCTAAAAGGAACTAAAACACAAATGAATCTTAAGTTTGTCCTGTTTTTCAATACCATTCTAGGAATGGTATTATACTCTAGTTAAAAATCAGTTTTTCCCTTTTTAAAAATTAACCCGTATTTTTGGGAGATTTACAATTTAATCATAAATATTAGTTTTGGGACAGGAAAATTGACCACTTTAAACAGATATTCAGAGGAATCAGTTGGGGTATATAGTTAGAAGTCATTACAACAAAACAAAAAAATGTAGCCATTTCATTTTGTATCAGATTGTTTTTACACAAGCATCCAACATGTCTCCTTTACATAAGTGGTTCTCCAGCTTTATCCTTCTGTAGCCAGCTCAAGGAAGAGAATCTCTTATGAACCCCACTCTTCTTCTGTGTGCTCCAGTGCCCTGCTCTTTGGTTTACAAAAAGATTTAATTCTGTGGACCACCAGGAAGGGTTTTGTAAGTAGTGAGGGGTTGCACAACAAGGGGACTGAAGATGGCGCACATTTAATTTCCCAGTAGAGTGATGGAAAATAATATGGCTGGTTTTCTGTGTTTTGGGTAGAGCTGATAAAAAAAAAACAATTTTTTTTGCTTAAAAAAACCCCCAAAATTTTAAATGGTTTTCAAAAAAATTTACAAAATTGAAAATTGTGAAACTTAAAATCCTTCCCCACACTTTTTCCCCCATTTCCCCCCTATTTATTACTGAGTACAATAAAATGACTGTTCCCTCCCCCCGCCCCCACTTTCCTTTTACTGCTATAACTCTTTAAAAGTTGAGAATCTGGAAAAATGACAGAGTAGAAAAAGGAAAACAGAGAAAGTGTGTAAAAGTGTGTATGGGGAAATACACACTTTCCTTCCCCTTCCCCATCGTTTGTTCCATTGTATTCCATAGCAAAAAGCAGGGGACAAGGGGAATAAACCCTCAAAAATACAGTGGAAAATATTTTCAGATTGTTTGTTTTGATGACAAACTGAACCTTTTATGTTTTTAAAAACAGCAGCTTTTCCTTTAAAAAAAATGTTTTGGAAATTGTTCAAACCTGAAACTTGTTAGGGGGAAAGTAGGGAAAACAAAAACCCAGTTGCACCAAAATACAGAAAAAGGTTTGACCTAGGCCTGGTCTAAGTCAAAGTTAGATCAATGTAACCTGCCTTCAATCAACTTCACTGTATGTGTCTACACTTAAATTTGTCTTCCACTCATGTAAACTTTCTATTGTGGAGACATAATAAGACCAAATCCCCAAACAGCACTGTGCCATAGTCTACGTATTGAGGCTGATGCAGCACAAATGTAGACATAGCATTACCTAAGCCAACCTTAGCAGTCCTCCAGCAGCTGACCCACAATGTTTGACAATGACCACTTTGCTTACAACTGTGAAATCTACTGCCTCCCTTTGCAGTCCATGGAGAACTCCAGTACAGGACCTCTCTATACCCCCTCAACATTCCAGGTGGCATCAGAGGCCACATCCCTACCCTTACCACTATACACTGGGGGGCATGAAGGGCAACTCAGCTTGACATACACTGATGTGTGAAATCCACAGTTGAAGTATGTAGTGAAGCTAAAATAGACATGAATGTTCCTTCCCCTTCTTTAAGCACAGTTCCATACATTTATTAAGGTTTTAATGTATTTGCTTTTAACTTGCCTAGAATTTTTTTAAGTGTTTTCATTACTCAGTAAAACAATATTGTTTGGAAAATAATTCATCTTTATTAGTTCCCAACAGATGTTGCAGAATGCCTGGCAGTAGTGAAAGTACATGGTGACACAACTCATGGATCAGTGACAAACACAATGCAATAATCATAAATGTACACAATGCACCCCAACGTTAATAGGTGACTGGTCAGTGTTATATTCATAGATGTACACTGAGTACCACATAATTCTCAACAGGCCCAAGTAGAGCACAGTACATCACGATGCATTATTGTGTCTCATTGTTAGTGCTTTTTCAGATATTCCCAGAGCTATATAGCACCACATTGAGCTCTTCTGATAGCCCTTGTGTCTGGCTGTTCAAACTCAGCAGACAGCTGCTCCACCTCCACCCTCCATCCTAGTGGCAACTTTTCCCCCTTGCTTCACAGATATTATGCTGTGAATATCCCACAACAAATTTTGATTTTATGGAAACTGTATTTTTCATAATGGAAAACCATTCTGACAGAAAATTCCTGACCATCTCTACAAATGAGAAAAGGTCTTCTTTCATAGAAATCTTAGAATACTATTTTTTAAATTTTATTTGATCTGTGTAGTAATTCTGATGGTTAGTAAAGTGTTCTGCATTTAACAGAAACCTGGCTCCATTTTCTAAGCAACATTGACAGCCTTTATTCAAAATTACCACTCAGAAGAAAAATTGCTGATTACTTATGCTCCAGAGAAATGAATCATAAACATTGTTGGCACTTACAACTTCACAATTAAATTAAGCGCACAGCATGGAGTCATGTCTTTATATATAAAAAAAGAAAAAAGGTAAAAATCTGGCAGGAGTCACAGAGGCCGTAAAGATGCTCTTTATTGCTCTAAACACAGTCAGAAATAAAATAAGACTCATTATACATGTATAAGGATGTGGTGAATGAAAGGCCTAATCATTTCTGTATTGGGACCTAATATTGCTCCCTGAGCAGTCAGTGGAAGAATTCGCATTGAGTGCAATGGGAACAGGATGTCACCCCATTGTCTCTAATTCTTATTAACACCGTAAAATTCAGGCCTGTTAACAGAATACTATGTACTTGCCTGCATTTTGCATAATGTGTTAGCACATAAATATATCTAGATTGTTTATAGTTTTATATTTTCATAGTTTATGATAGCAGTAACACTCTCTGGGTTGAGCATTTCTTGGACTTTGGTGGGTTATGGTCTGACTTAATCTTTTCTAGCTAGTCTCCAATGGTGTGGAGAGACTTCCACTGGGCTTTGGATCAGACTCTAATTGCCAGGAATTACTTTCCTTGCTCTTTGTTATTACTTAACTGTTTAAACTGTCCTACAAAGTGGATTAAAGTCTGAATATCCTATTTGTTTGTTTGCATTGGGAGATCTAGGAGTACCATTTCTGCTAAAATGAAACTTTTGCTCATGTGGAATATAAAGGAGCAGAACTCCAAGCCCTGCCCCCTGCCCTTTCATGGAGCTGCGTCTCCATCCTTCCTCGACTGTAGCAGCAGCCCTGCCATAGGACGGGGCTGGGGGCTGTACAGAGGCTGGAAGAGCTGCCAGCATTCTGCTCCTTTCCCTGCGGCCCCTCCCAGCGGGGAAAGGAGCAGAGCCCCCCACCCTGCCCCCCAGCCCTCTCCTCTGGTGGGGCTGCTGTTGTCTTTCTGGTACGCCATACGGGCTGTAAATAGCTTGCTGGTATGGCATACCGGGGTATAACGACTTACTTGCACTGCTGACTAGTGTATGCAGAAGCTTGGGAGGCGTGGAAGTGAGATGAGTGCTTGGTATATTTAATAAAAAATGCTGGTCTTTACAACTCTGAACACAAATGGAGAAAATGAATATGGCACCTAGTGGGTGCATGTTGTATGGTGCTTAAGGGAAGCCATATTGCAGTGTGTGTCTGGGGAAACAAATACATTGAAGTATAAAAATATATATGATATGAATATATCCTGTTGGTCCTGTGTTCTGTGTATATAAATGAAATACTCTTACAGAGGGCAAAATATTTAACAATACTCTTCTATTTTGGATTTGCTTGGGACACCTGGGACTGAACAAAGGCCAAAGCAGAGATTGAAGTAGATTAATCCAGACCTAGATATATTTGTTAGAACAAATGTAAGCATAAATCAGAGAGACATATTTCCTGTTTAATGTTGTGATTTGAGAAGTCTCGGAGGGTGTCTTCACTGTAGTATTAGTCTGGGTCATCCAGACTTGGGTCTCAGCACCTAGGTTAGTCTAGGTCTGGATGCAAGCAGCCACGCTGCTGTGCCATACCTGAGTTACTGTCCTCACTGGTGCTGTTCATCCCTGTGTGTTAGGACATAGCCCATAGAATCATAGGCCTGCAAGGGGCCTCGAGAAGTCATCTAGTCCAGTCCCCTGCACTCATGGCGGGACTAAGTATTATCTAGACCAGTGGTTCTCAACTGTGGTCCGCCACTTGTTCAGGGAAAGCCCCTGGCATGCCCGGCCAGTTTGTTTACCTGCCGCATCCACAGGTTCGGCCAATCGTGGCTCCCACTGGCCACGGTTCGCTGTGCCCGGCCAATGGGGGCTGCGGGAAGCAGCACGGGCTGAGGGATGTGCTGGCCGCCCTTCCCGCAGCCCCCATTGGCCTAAAGTGGCGAATCGCGGCCAGTGGGAGCCGCGATCGGCCGAATCTGCAGACGCGGCAGGTAAACAAATCGGCCCGGCGCACCGGGGCTTTCCCTGAACAAGTGGTGGACCACAGTTGAGAACTACTGATCTAGACCATTCCTGACAGGTGTTTGACTAACCTGATTTTAGAAATCTCCAATGATTGAGATTCCACAACCTCCTTAGGCAATTTATTCCAGTGTTTAACCACCTGGACAATTAGGTTTCCTAATGTCCAACCTAAACCTCCCTTGCTGCAATTTAAGCCCATTGCTTCTTGTCCTATCCTCAGAGGTTAAGAAGAACAATTCTTCTCCCTCCTCCTTGTAACAACCTTTTATGTACTTGAAAACTGTTATCAGGTCTCCTCTCAGTCTTTACTTTTCCAGACTAAATAAACCCAATTTTTTCAGTCTTCCTTCATAGGTCATGTTTTCTAGACCTTTAATCATTTTTGTTGTTCTTCTCTGGACTTTCTCTAATTTGTCCTCATCTTTCCTGAAATGTGGCACCCAGAACTACACACAATACTTCAGTTGAGGCCTAATCAGCGAGGAGTAGAGCGGAAGAATTACTTCTCGTGTCTTACTTACAACACTCCTGCTAATACATCCTAGAATGATGATCTTTTTTTTTGCAACAGAGTTACATTGTTGACTCATATTTAGCTTGCGGTCCACTCTGACCCGCAGATCCCTTTCCACAGTACTCCTTCCTTGGCAGTCACTTCCCAGTTTGTATGTGTGCAACTGATTGTTCCTTCCTAAATGGAGTACTTTGCATTTGTCCTTATTGAATTTCATCTTATTTACTTCAGACAATTTCTCCAGTTTGTCCAGATCACTTTGAATTTTAATCCTATCCTCCCAAGCACTTGCAACCCCTCCCAGGTTGATATCGTCCACAAAGTTTATAAGTGTACTCTCTATGCCATTATCTAAATCATTGATGAAGATATTGAACAGAACCTGACCCAGAACTGATCCCTGCAGGACCCTACTCGTTATGCCCTTCCAGCATGACTGTGAACTACAGATAACTACTCTCTGGGAACAATTTTCCAACCAGTTTTGCACCCACCTTATAGTAGCTCCATCTAGGTTGCATTTCCGTAGTTTGTTTATGAGAAAGTCATGCAAGACAATATCAAAAGCTTTACTAAAGTCAAGATATATCATGTCCCCCCATCCACAAGGCTTGTTACCCAGTCAAAGAAAGCTATCAGGTTGGTTTGACATGATTTGTTCTTGACAAATCCATGCTGACTGTTACTTATCATCTTATTATCTTCCAGATGTTTGCAAATTGATTGCTTAATTATTTGCTCCATTATCTTTCCGGATACAGAAGTTAAGCTGACTGGTCTGTAATTCTCTGGGTTGTTCTTATTTCCCTTTTTATAGATTGGCACTATATTTGCCCTTTTCCAGTCATCTGCAATCTCTCCCGTCTTCTATGACTTTTCAGAGATAATGGCTAATGGCTCAGATATTTCCTCAGTCAGCTACTTGAGTATTCTAGGATGCATTTCATCAGGCCCCGGTGACTTGAAGACATCTCACTTGTCTACATAATTTTTAACTAGTTCTTTTCCTATTTTAGCTTCTGATCCTACTGCATTTTCACTGACATTCACTATGTTAGATGTCCAATCGCCACCAACCTTCTTGGTGAAAACCGAAACAAAGAAGTCATTAAGCACCTCTGCCACTTCCACATTTTCTGTTATTTCCCCTCCCCTCATTGAGTAATGGGCCTACCCTGTCCTTGTTCTTCTTCTTGCTTCTAATTTATTTGTAGAAAGAATGTTTTCTTGTTACCCTTTATGTGTCTAGCTAGTTTGATCTTGTTTTGTGCCTTAGCCTTTCTATTTTTCTGCCTACATACTTTTTTTATTAATATATATTCATCCTTTTTAATTTGACCTAGTTTCCACTTTTTGTGGGACTCTTTTTTGATTTTTAGATCATTGAAGATCTCCTGGTTAAGCCATACTCTTGCCATACTTCCTATCTTTCCTATGCAGTGGGATTCTTGGCTCTTGTGCCCTTAATAATTTCTCTTTGAAAAACTGCCAACTGTCTTCAATTGTTTTTCCCCATAGACTCGCTTCCCATGGGATCTTACCTACCAACTCCTTGAGTTTGCTAAAGTCTGCCTTCTTGAAATCCATTCTCTTTATTGTGCTGTTCTCCCTCCTACCATTCCTTAGAATCATGAACTCTGTCATTTCATGATCACTTTCACCTAAGATGCCTTCCACTTTGTGATTCTTTGTGCTGCAATAAGATGAGCTACTCTGATTCTTTCCCAGTGAATTATGGCAGAACTTGTCTGTCATTCTGGGCACTTGGTGGGGGTGGTGGTGGTTGTGGGAAAGCACTGGAGGACTATCTGCACTTGAATGATTTAGCCTGCATCCTCGCTGTATAGTGGCCAGGTTGAACCTCAGTGAAAGCAGAACCTGGGCTCTAACCCACACCCCCAGCTAAGTGAGCCAGCCTGGGTTGAAAGCACCATTTAACTCAAGGGAGATGTTTTTGTATGTGTGGGAGGAGGGTTAGGGGTGGTGCCCAAGTAAAAGCCTGGACCTATACTACAGAGTAGACCATCCTGATTTGTAACTGCTATCTATTTTTTACCAGTTTATTTTTTTACATAGATTAGGGGTTGTTTTTATTTTATGAGGGGTGCTGATTGAATAGATTCAACGGGGAAAAATTTAGTTTATATTTCACATCTGACTTTTAGTTCGGTTCTTAATTTTACCTACTGAGTTTAATATCTCAGCTGAGGAATGGCACCTCCGGCAGGACCCAATCCCACATTCCTTATGGAGGCAAAACTCCCATTGACTTTATCAAGAGTCTAGACAGTTCTGTTTGTATGAGGAATGCAGGATCCGGCTGTTTGTAACAAAACTGGGTATGCATGCAACTGCGATGGACTTAAAAATGACAACCCTACGGTATTGTTACAAAAACAAAAATAAGCCACTGGTCCAAAACATTACAGCTTGCAGTAGAGTTGCTGCAGAGCCCAATCCTGCAGTCTGTACTCAGGGCCGGATTAACTCTCCTGTGGGCCCGGGGTTATTAGATTTTGTGGGGCCCCTGGAAACAAATCTTTTTCCTAATTTAAAACAAAATGATCACAATTATGGCATCGAGGCTATTAACACTATAGTAAACTTGCATAAAGCTGTTCTGTGGTTACATTTCAGTCTTAAAACGTAGAATATAGTTAAGGTAATTCAAAATAGCCTACTCCTTACCTTAGAACAGCTGTTATATTTGTTTCTTTCTGGGAGGGAGTTTGGGTGGAGGAGGGCGTTCCAGGCTGGGGCAGAGTGTTGGGGTGCAGGTAAGGGGTGTGGGCTCTGGGAGGGAGTTTGGTGTAGGAGGGGATTCTGACCTGAGGCTGGGGGTTGGGGTGCAGGAGGGGGTGCGAGGTGCAGGCTCCAGCTGGGAGGCACTTACCACAGATGGCTCCTCCCAGCAGTGCAGCAGGGGTCAGGCAGGCTGCCTGCTTGCTGTGGCCCCTCACCGCTCCCAGAAGCGGCCAGCTGCTGGCACATCTCTGTGCCCCCCTGGGAGAAGGGGGACAATGTGTCTCTGTGTGCTGCCCTCACCTGCAAGCATTGCCGCCGCAGCTCCCATTGTCCAGAAACCAGCCAATGGGAGCTGCGGGGATGGTGCTGGGGGCGGGAGCAGCGTGCGGGGCCTCCTTCCGTACCCCACTAGGAGCTGCAGAGATGTTCCAGCGGCTGGCCACTTCTGGGAGCGGTGTGGGGCCACAGCATGCAGGCAGCCTGCCTGAGCCCAGCTGTACCGGGGCCCACGGCTGCAGCCCCTGAAAACCCTCCATTAATCCAGCCTGGTCTGTACTCAGGCAAAGCTTCTCCTGATACAAATGAGAATTTTGCCTGAATAAAGATTTCAGTATTTGACTCACAGGGTTTTGAGAATTATTATTATTATTTTCAGAGTAGCAGCTGGGTTAGTCTGTATTCGCAAAAAGAAAAGGAGTACTTGTGGCACCGTAGAGACTAACAAATTTATTTGAGCATAAGCTTTCGTGAGTGAGCTGTAGCTCACGAAAGCTTATGCTCAAATAAATTTGTTAGTCTCTAAGGTGCCACAAGTACTCCTTTTCTTCTTATTATTTATTTGTATTATAGTAGCACCTGATATCATAGAATCATAGAATCATAGAATATCAGGGTTGGAAGGGACCCCTGAAGGTCATCTAGTCCAACCCCCTGCTCGAAGCAGGACCAATTCCCAGTTAAATCATCCCAGCCAGGGCTTTGTCAAGCCTGACCTTAAAAACTTCCAAGGAAGGAGATTCCACCACCTCCCTAGGCAACGCATTCCAGTGTTTCACCACCCTCTTAGTGAAAAAGTTTTTCCTAATATCCAATCTAAACCTCCCCCACTGCAACTTGAGACCATTACTCCTCGTTCTGTCATCTGCTACCATTGAGAACAGTCTAGAGCCATCCTCTTTGGAACCCCCTTTCAGGTAGTTGAAAGCAGCTATCAAATCCCCCCTCATTCTTCTCTTCTGCAGGCTAAACAATCCCAGCTCCCTCAGCCTCTCCTCACAAGTCATGTGTTCTAGACCCCTAATCATTTTTGTTGCCCTTCGCTGGACTCTCTCCAATTTATCCACATCCTTCTTGTAGTGTGGGGCCCAAAACTGGACACAGTACTCCAGATGAGGCCTCACCAATGTCGAATAGAGGGGGACGATCACGTCCCTCGATCTGCTCGCTATGCCCCTACGTATACATCCCAAAATGCCATTGGCCTTCTTGGCAACAAGGGCACACTGCTGACTCATATCCAGCTTCTCGTCCACTGTCACCCCTAGGTCCTTTTCCGCAGAACTGCTGCCTAGCCATTCGGTCCCTAGTCTGTAGCGGTGCATTGGATTCTTCCGTCCTAAGTGCAGGACCCTGCACTTATCCTTATTGAACCTCATCAGATTTCTTTTGGCCCAATCCTCCAATTTGTCTAGGTCCTTCTGTATCCTATCCCTCCCCTCCAGCGTATCTACCACTCCTCCCGGTTTAGTATCGTCCGCAAATTTGCTGAGAGTGCAATCCACACCATCCTCCAGATCATTTATGAAGATATTGAACAAAACCGGCCCCAGGACCGACCCCTGGGGCACTCCACTTGACACCGGCTGCCAACTAGACATGGAGCCATTGATCACTACCTGTTGAGCCCGACAATCTAGCCAGCTTTCTACCCACCCTATAGTGCATTCATCCAGCCCATACTTCCTTAACTTGCTGACAAGAATACTGTGGGAGACCGTGTCAAAAGCTTTGCTAAAGTCAAGAAACAATACATCCACTGCTTTCCCTTCATCCACAGAACCAGTAATCTCATGATAAAAGGCGATTAGATTAGTCAGGCATGACCTTCCCTTGGTGAAGCCATGCTGGCTGTTCCTGATCACTTTCCTCTCATGCAAGTACTTCAAGATTGATTCTTTGAGGACCTGCTCCATGATTTTTCCAGGGACTGAGGTGAGGCTGACTGGCCTGTAGTTCCCAATCAAGGATCAGAGCCTCATTCTTCTAGGCACTGTTCAGGTAAGTAGCAAGTAGCTGGTCCCTGCTCCAGAAAGCTCACAAACTAGGTTTATAACAAAATACCACAGGTACATGAAACAGCAAAATGGGAGTAGACGGGCAGGGTGATAGTAAAATGAGAATGTTTCACATAGTAACAATTAGCCATCTGCTGTTGTTATGGAATACTAGAATATAAAAGTGAAGTCAGTATCTCAGATATGTTTAATGTACTCTCGATGGTATCTAGGTGTCAAATGTGAACGGAAGCTCTAAAGAAGTTTAACTGGTGTAGTTTATGGAACATGGACATAATGTACTCTTATTGGCTTTTCTTGCTTAAAGGATGGGCTGTTGTGTGTTGCATTAGTTGTGGTATCCTCACCTCCTGGTGTGGCCCGAGAATTTACAAGCTCTAGAGTACTCTCAAATGTGATTTTTAGAGAAATTTCAATGCTTTATCAAGCTCTTTGTGTAGGGTGTGGAGCTGCAGTTACACTCAACTTGTTGCTGACCAGTATATCCCCTTATTAAAATAATCCTCCAGCGACATCTCTCACCCAACATTTTACAAAGAATCATGTTTGAATGATTCAGCCTTGGGGTTGCCATGGCAATTTATTTTAATTGCTTAAGAGGTAGTGGCCTCATGATGTCACCACTGAACTATGACAATTCCAGAAGGATTTTGAAGTCACTTTGTATTAAAATATTCTGGAAGTTAAATGTGGCTGTTTTCATTTTTCACAGTTTCAGGGGGCTTGAGCTGTTTTCTTTTTCATTCTCATTTTGTAAAGGCTCTATAAATAGTCATTTTGCATCTGGTCTGTTTCTATCAGAGTACAAAAGACAATTCCACAAAGATCTTCCCCGCGCGACTTCCCACAAGCAGTGCAATTTAAATATTAATCTTCTTACATAATGATTTAACATGATACATAATGAGTTTACATGCCTGGTGCAGATTTTCTATTGAAAACTTGCTTTAGGAAACCACAAGTGAACCAATTTTCCTTGAGGATGCATGATTCATGTATAACGTGTATCACTGGCTTTGGCAAAATGCAAGCTATTTTTAGAGCACTGATAATAAGACATATTGTTTTATTTTTAACTTTGAAATAGCATAACTTAATTGGGTAACTAACGGGAATTGGTTTATTTAATATGATAAATCCAGTGTCGTTGCCAGTATCACAGAATTCCACATTTTAAAGCATTTTTCAAGGTGTCTGGGCATTTTAAGAAGGGTAAAAACAAACGAGAACAACAACAAAGTCACCAGTCAGTTTGAAAACATGTGACTTATGCTCTCAGTTCCAATCATGGCATGAAAAGATATTATGTCTCTTTTGTGTAGTTCCAGTAGATGGTGTTTTGTCATGGAACAAGGGTTCATATGCTCACTTATTTTAACGGTAGGATAAATATATAAAATAAACAGTAGCCAGACTAACAGTTGAGCTAGTGTCTCCAGCAGGTGACTTCTGTAGGTGGATGAACTTTGGTCTCCTACAGCATCTTTCCTGTGCATACACCTTAGCTCATTTGCATACAGTGGGTCAAATTGTGACTTTCAGCTACAGGACGGTGAAAGGGGGTGTTCTGGAAAGGACTGGTCTTTGGGAGACTCCATCCCTTCCAGATCTTCAGGAAGGTGGGGGAGTGTGTCTACTGAGCTATCCATTAGGATCATGTCGTATGCTCCCAAAATAATTGTCTTGCCTCTTCCCTGTGGTATTACATTGATAACTGAATTAGGTTTTGGGATAACTTATGTATTTGACTAAGGGTATGGCTACACTTGCAGATGTAGAGCTCTGTGCATTAAACCAGCCCTCGGAGACCACAGTAGGGAAAGCGCTGCAGTGTGTTCACACTGTCAACTGCAAGCGCACTGGCGTGGCCACATCTGCAGCACTTGCAGCGGCATTAGGAGCAGTGCATTATAGGCAGCTATCCCACAGAGCACCTCTTCCCATTCTGGCACTTTGGCTTGTGGGAAGAGTGCAGGGGGGTGTGGGGCATTCTGGTCCTGTCCCAATGCCCCATGCTGCATTGCTTCATATCCCAGCAATCCCTGTGCTTCCATCCACATTTGGAGCCATCTTTCAACGTTTTTTGTACTGCATGCTCTGTCTTCCCTTTTGGTCTGCGGGAATGGATCCCAAACTGCTGAGGAATATGCTGATGGGTTTCACCAGCACGTCATGAATTGCAGTCGAGTTACTCCTTAAGCTACCAACTGACAGTGAGGAGTCCAATGATGACGTTGACTCGCATAATGCATACGACACGAGATTGCTTGTGGCATTCACGGACATGCTCACCACAGTGAAATGCTGCTTCTGGGCTCAGGAAACAAGCACTGAGTGGTGGGATCACATCGTCATGCAAGTCTGGGATGATGAGCAGTGACTGCAGAACTTTTGGATGAGAAAAGCCACTTTCATGGGACTGTGTGCTGAGCTCGTTCCCACCTTGCGGTGCAAGGAGATGAGATTGAGAGCTGCCCTGCTGGTGGAGAAGTGGGTGGCTATTGTAATCTGAAAGCTGGCAACTCCAGACAGCTACCGATTGGCGAGGGAAAGTCCAGTTTGGAGTGGGAAAGTCGACTGTTGGAATTGTGTTGATGCAAGTTTGCAGGGCCATTAATCGCATCCTGCTCAGAAGAATCATGACTCTGGGGTAACGTGCATGACATTGTGGCTGGCTTTGCACAAATGGGTTTCCCAAACTGCGGAGGGGCGATAGATGGGACGCATATTTCAATACTGGCACCAGCCCATCTAGCCTCCAAGTACATACATTGGAAGGGGTATTTTTCTATGGTTCTCCAGGCGCTTGTGGATCACCATGGGCATTTCATTGACATTAACGCAAGCTGGTCCGGAAAGGTGCATGACGCATGCATCTTTCAGAACACAGGCCTGTTCAGGAAGCTACAAGCTGGGACTTTCTTCCCAGAAGATCACCATAGAGGAAGTCGAAATGCCCATTGTGATCCTTGGAGATCCCACTTACCCTTTAATGCCATGGCTCATGAAACCCTACACAGGGAGCCTTGACAGCAGCAGTGAGCGGTTCAAAAACAGGCTGAGTCAGTGCAGAATGACTGTGGAGTGTACTTTTGGCTGTTTAAAGGGCTGTTGGCGCTGTCTGTATGGGAAGCTGGACCTGGCCGATGACAACATCCCCACGGTTATATCCACGTGCTGTACCCTCCATAACATTTGCGAAGGGAAGGGTGAAATATTCACTCAGGCATGGACCTAGGAGGTTCAACACCTGGAGGCTGAATTTGAACAGCCAGTGAGCAGGACTGTTAGAGGGGCCCAGCATGGGGCTGCAAGGATTAGGGATTCCTTGAGGGAGCAATCTGAGGCTGAAAGCCACCACTAAGGTTTGGTGCCCTGCACGGGAGTGAAGTACAGTGGTTCCAATGTTAGTAGGAATCTGTGTTTGCTACTTATGATGCACTGACTTGCAGTGCCTGTTGCTTTCCTGGGCTACTGTATCTTTTACTTAATACAATAATAAAGAATGTTTTCAAAGCCAAAAAATTCATTTATTGAAAAGAAAATTCATTTATTGAAAAGAAACTCAACTGCTTGGGAAACAGAAAGGGCATGACACATCTGTGCTTTGTGGGATGAGGGAAGGGGATGGAGTGGGGAACGGGACAATCACATATTTGCGTATGTCCTGTTATCATACTCAGCCTTCCTGTCTGGAGTGCTGTGCAATGGGTGCTGCACTTCAGGCTGGCTAAAATGCATGGTGATGGGGATTGAGTACAGTGGGTAAGGGTCGTAGTTTGCAGGGCTGGGCGGTGAAGCTACAGGTGTTGGAGGCAGCTGGTGGCGATAAGAACCCGGATGTTGGGGAAAGTGGATTGGAGGTGACATGGGGGCACAAGGGAAAGAGTTTTGGGACAAGGGCTGCAGCATGGGGCGGGCGCGGAGGTGCTCCGCCTGCATTACTACGAGCGCCTGTATCGAGTCCGCTTGGCGGTCCATGATGCTTAGCAGCCGCTCTGTGCTTTGGTGCCGGCGATCCACATTCTTCTGGCAGATCCTCCTTTCACTCTCCTGCCACTCCTGCACTTTTTGATTTTCATTAAGGGACTGCTGCATGACTTCATGCACCATGTCCCCTTTGCTTCTTTGCAGACGCTTCCTGATTCTTTGGAGTCTTTCAGCTGTTGATAAGAAGGATGGCTGGAATCTCAAGGTTGCATCTGTAAAGCCAAAATGCAACACTTAACAGAGGCAGCATTGTTCATACCAGACAGAGCAATGATTCAGCCATACTTAAAGACAAGTACAGTGTACACAATAGCAGAAATTGCCCATCCCAAAGTGAGCACACATAACCCACAGAAGCCCCAAAATGGTGAGTAAGCACAGGGGTGAGAGGGACTGATTATTTCATGGCTGTACTGTCCTCTGGGGTTCTGTGCGTTGGGGAGAGCCTATACTGGACACTGTCCCCATATTTTCCACAGGATGAGTTCGTCCTGGAAGATATCACGCTGCTGAGGGTGACCTGGGAAGTAAGGGAGGGTCTTCTACTGCAATGCGGCTTCCACCCTGGCCCATATGCAGCTTGCCTGTGTGCAGCAATGGTTCCCCCCACCCGTCACAGCACAGTGGCGCGAACACGTTAGCCTTAATGGGACAAGGAGCACAGTAGCTCTGCCAAGGAACCTGCGCAAGCGGATTGCCCAGCTTCTGCATGAGACCTTTGAAGAGATCACTGAGGCCGATTACCGCGATGTGAGAGAGCACATCAACGTCCTATTCCGCATCTAGGCATGCATGCAGCCCTAACCCTCCTCGCCCCAAGAGCCCACACCGAACATCTTCCTTCCCAAAATAAAAGCCACTTACCGGGCACCTCCTCTGCTGTTAGTTCTTCCCCAAGCACCGTCCACTGCGACTGACTACCTTCCTCGTGGCTTGAAAACAGCTCCTGGCTGAATAGATCTAGGGATGCCGGGCTGTCCCCCTCCTCCTTAGCACCCTCGCTCCTGCTTTCCTCCTCCTCCTGCCTTATTGAACTGGGCTCTGAAGTGTCCATGGTGGCCCCGAAGTGGAGGTGGGGTCGCCCCCAAGTATTGCGTCCAGCTCTTCGTAGAAACGGCAGGTCGCAGGGGCAGCACCAGAGCAGTGGTTTGCCTCATGTGCTTTGTGGTAGGCATTCCTCAGCTCCTTCACTTTAACCCTGCACTGCAGTGCGTCCCAGTCATGGCCCCTTTCCATCATGTCCCTTGATATCTGCCCTCAGGTATCGTAATTCCTATGGCTGGAGTGCAGCTGGGACTGGACAGCTTCCTCCCCACAAAGACTGATGAGGTCCAGCACCTTGCCATGGCTCCATACTGGGGATTGCCTGGTGCGTGGAGGCATGGTCACCTGGAAAGACTCACTGAGAGCACTCCATACCTGGCTGAGCAAACAGGAAGGGGATTTTCAAAATTCCCAGAGAATTTAAACGGCGGGTCTGAAGGTTGGTCACCTGAGGACAGGGCAGTAGAGTTCAAAGTGATGACCAGAGTGGCTAGAACAGGCATTGTGGGACACTTCCGGACGCCGACCAGAGCGCATTAATAGTCCAGGGCATCCACACTGGCACCATGGCACTCCAGCCAAGGAACAGCAGCATTATGCTTCTTGTTGAGGTGGAGTACCAGGAGCGCTTCAGCTGCGGAGTCCGGGCGCTCTATGTGCCTTGCCAGTGTGGCTGTGTCATGAGTTAGGGCACGTGGGGCCGCTTTAATGCGCTCTAACTCGCAAGTGTAGTCAAGCCCTAGCTGTTATAATATAATATAATATTAATTGTGACACTGAGCCAGTGATGGTTAAGCAACCAAAAGGCTAAAGTGACCCTTTAAGAACATATTAGAGTAGTACTGAAATGGTAAACAGGGCCATTTCTTGTATACAGTTATCAAAGCCCTGTTAGAGCACAGTGTTTGAAATGCAAATTTGTATTGTTGGAGAATTAGAAGTAAATACTAATTGTATTTGTCTGAGTTTACCTATGTCTGTTAGAAGCTTCTCAATGTGATCTCATTAACTGGTAGATGATAAACTTCTCTTCCTGCCTGTTACTATGTTCTATTGATTCAGAGATTGAAGGAGATCAGTATTAACATTTATATGAAACTTGGGTGTAATAATATCATTTTCTATATTTCTTGTTGAAGTTTGTAGTAAACTATGAATTGCTTGAATGGATAATTACCTTGCTGATGAATGCAACTAACTACCCACATATACCTAGGAGATAGGAAAGAGGGTTGCTTCAAAGTAACAGTGTTTATTACCTATCCTTCATCCAAGGGTACCTGCTGTGTTCATCTGATGCCAAAAGGCTATCATAGCCTACGAGAGATCTATAAAAGAACTCTAGGGCCTGATCCTGTCCTCTCTGATCTGCTTGAACTTTATCAGGGGAAGTTCAAGCTGCAAGGCTGAGTTCTCCAGGTACCCTGGACTGCCCTGACAAATTCTTATGGAAAGATTTGAAGAAACTCTATACGTGGATTGCCTATTGGACTATAACCTATGGAATTGATTCTGAAAGAACTTTCCTAAAAATCAGCAGCCCACCATCTCAACTATGAAACTGATCTAAGAACTTTACTCATATCTGTATGTATAATGATCTTTAACTATAATAACTCTTTCTTGTCTCTTTTTTAATAAATACTAGTTTAGTTGATAAGAATTGGCTGTAAACATGTATTTGGGTAAGATCTGAAATATTCAATGACCTGGTGGGTAATGCGTCTGGTCTCTTGTGACTCGTAGAACTTTATATATGGCTTATATAAGGTTATATGCAGAGGCAGTGAAGAGACCAACATGCAGCTAGGGCATTCTGTAGCCAGGGTAATCATTGCCAAGTAGTTAAAGGCAGTGAAGGGGGAGATCTGGGCTTTGGTAAATGGGGGCACTGAGGTGTTATATATTTTAAAAACCAAGGAAATTAAATGCACCAAAACGAGATTAATGCAGTTAAGGTTGCACAGTGCTGCCATGTGCCTTTCCAGAATGTGGAGCGTGGTGAAACGTAAACCTCTGACAACCAGGAAATGAAGAGATAAGGTTAGGGTGACCAGATAGCAACTGTGAAAAAACGGGATGGGGGGTGGGGGGTAATAGGTGCCTATATAAGAAAAAGTCCCAAAAAACGGGACTGTTCCTATAAAAATAGGACATCTGGTCACCCTAGATAAGGTAGGTTTCAGAGTAACAGCCGTGTTAGTCTGTATTCACAAAAAGAAAAGGAGTACTTGTGGCACCTTAGAAACTAACCAATTTATTTGAGCATAAGCTTTCGTGAGCTACAGCTCACTTCATCGGATGCATACTGTGGAAAGTGTAGAAGATCTTTTTATATACACACAAAGCATGAAAAAATACCTCCTCCCACCCCACTCTCCTGCTGCTAATAGCTTATCTAAAGTGATCACTCTCCTTACAATGTGTATGATAATCAAGGCATTGGCACCCTGACAGCAGGATTGTCTGGCTACTTAGACTCCCTCCTCAGGCCCTACGCTACCAGCACTCCCAGCTACCTTCGAGACACCACTGACTTCCTGAGGAAACTACAATCCATCGGTGATCTTCCTGATAACACCATCCTGGGCACTATGGATGTAGAAGCCCTCTACACCAACATTCCACACAAAGATGGACTACAAGCCATCAAGAACATTATCCCCGATAATGTCGCAGCTAACCTGGTGGCTGAACTTTGTGTCTTTGTCCTTACCCATAACTATTTTACATTTGGGGACAATGTATACCTTCAGATCAGCGGCACTGCTATGGGTACCCGCATGGCCCCACAGTAAGCCAACATTTTTATGGCTGACTTAGAACAACGCTTCTTCAGCTCTCGTCCCCTAACGCCCCTATTCTACTTGCGCTATATTGATGACATCTTCATCATCTGGACCCATGGAAAAGAAGCCCTTGAGGAATTCCACCATGATTTCAACAATTTCCATCCCACCATCAACCTCAGCCTGGTCCAGTCCACACAAGAGATCCACTTCCTGGACACTACAGTACTAATAAACTATGGTCACATAAACACCACCCTATACCGGAAACCTACTGACCGCTATTCCTACCTACATGCCTCCAGCTTTCACCCTGACCACACCACACGATCCATCGTCTACAGCCAAGCTCTGCGATACAACCGCATTTGCTCCAACCCCTCAGACAGAGACAAACACCTACAAGAGCTCTATCAAGCATTCTTACAACTACAATACCCACCTGCGGAAGTGAAGAAACAGATTGATAGAGCCAGAAGAGTTCCCAGAAGTCTCCTACTACAGGACAGGCCTAACAAAGAAAATAACAGAACGCCACTAGCCGTTACCTTCAGCCCCCAGCTAAAACCCCTCCAACGCATTATTAAGGATCTACAACCTATCCTGAAGGATGACCCAACACTCTCACAAATCTTGGGAGACAGGCCAGTCCTTGCCTACAGAAAGCCCCCCAACCTGAAGCAAATACTCACCAGCAACCACATACCACACAACAGAACCATTAACCCAGGAACCTCTCCTTGCAACAAAGCCCGTTGCCAACTGTGCCCACATATCTATTCAGGGGACACCATCACAGGGCCTAATAACATCACCCACACTATCAGAGGCTCGTTCACCTGCACATCCACCAATGTGATATATGCCATCATGTGCCAGCAATGCCCCTCTGCCATGTACATTGGTCAAACTGGACAGTCTCTTCGTAAAAGAATAAATGGATACAAATCAGATGTCAAGAATTATAACATTCATAAACCAGTTGGAGAACACTTCAATCTCTCTGGTCACGCGATTACAGACATGAAAGTTGTGATACTACAACAAAAAAACTTCAAATCCAGACTCCAGCGAGAAACTGTTGAATTGGAATTCATTTGCAAATTTGATACAATTAACTTAGGCTTGAATAGAGACTGGGAGTGGCTAAGTCATTATGCAAGGTAACCTATTTCCCCTTGGTTTTTCCTACCCCCCCCCCCCAAGACGTTCTTGTTAAACCCTGGATTTGTGCTGGAAATGGCCCACCTTGATTATCATACACATTGTAAGGAGAGTGATCACTTTAGATAAGCTATTAGCAGCAGGAGAGTGGGGTGGGAGGAGGTATTTTTTCATGCTTTGTGTGTATATAAAAAGATCTTCTACACTTTCCACAGTATGCATCCGATGAAGTGAACTGTAGCTCATGAAAGCTTATGCTCAAATAAATTGGTTAGTCTCTAAGGTGCCACAAGTACTCCTTTTCTTTTTCCTAGATAAGGTACACATCAATGCAATCTTAACTCAGCCCATCATGCCCATAACACACAGAGTAATTTTTCTGCCCTTGCAAAAAATGCAAAACAATCAGGGAATAGGGCTCATTAAGATTGTAGGACAGAGTCCAACACCTTTTCTTTTGCCTTAGCAAACTTATGTTTAGGTGAGCTGTACTGACCAGGAGCTACCTACGCCTGCCCTACAGTCAAACACTAGGCCTATTCCACAGAAACAACCTTACATTGGCTACATTTTACAAACCCTTCGCTCTTCCCACAGGATCCAATCTAACACTGTACTTTCACTTACCCTTCATTGAAGCCACAGACCACTCTCGTGTCCCACCTCACTGCTGACAATCCCCTTGGCAAGGAATCCATGCGCACTGCTAGTGACACAACCTGCTTCAGCACTGAAATGAGACATGCTGGATCTCAAGGTACACACATGCCTCTTTCCTTCATTCACACAGGCATGGGATGGGGCAGACAGGGAGAGGGACTCAGACTCTCTTAGGGGTCAGGCCCACTAACCCCCCAATCTCCTCATACCACAACCGTGGCTTTATCAAGCTGCTCCAGCTAATCCTGCCACTGTTCCATACAGCTAGCTGTATTCTTCACCTATGTCAGTGCAAATCAGGAGTACTCCATTGAAGTCTGGTATAAAACTGATGTAAGTGAGAGGAGAATCAGACCCCAAGTCCTTGTGTATATAAATTTTTTGTGGGGAGAAGTACAACATACATGATAAGCAGCAATGGCAGTTAATCTACAATTTCTTGCTCATTGAGAGGAGATTGAGTCTGACACCAGCCCACAGAGAGTGACCGGCTATAGCCACCTCACACATACATGTGAGTCATTTCATTTGCATACTCAGATCAAACTACTATTATGTCATCCAAGTAGGCATACTAAAAAAGCAGAGAAGCATGTGTGATAGATGAAAAGGATTGTGTTGGTGTAATGGAAGAAACAGCCACAAAAATCACCCATCCATTAATAATATCTAGCACTTGCATAGTGTGTGTCATCCCTAGATCTCAAAGTGCTTTACAAAAATTAGTAGTGGTATTGTATCACATTTTCAAATGGTAAAACCGAGGCACAGAGGGGTTAGCTGATGTGTTGAGCACCATAGACCGAGCCATGGGCATAGCTGGGGATAGAACCTAGCTCTCCTGACTCCCAGTCTGGTGCCCTACTTGTAGCATTATACTATCTTTAATAATTAATATTTTTCCAACATTATAGTATCCAATACTCAGAGTAGCGAGCACACTCTGCAGCTAGTAGTTTGTCTAGGTTAATTTGCCCTCATTTATTTTCATAGTAGCAGTGCAAAGAAGAAGGTAAGTGTAGCTGGGTAGACACCCACTCGGGCCCAGAGGGGTTTAAAATAGCCCTGAGAGAGGGCTGTTGTAGAAGGAAGGCAGGGGGGCTGATTGCGGGAGGAGCCTCAGATGGGGGCCACGCCCCAATCAGGGCCCAGCTGGCTCTATAAAGGCTGTGAGCTAGAAGCCCAGAGAGACTCTCTCTAAGTTCTGAGAGGGAGGGACCTGGCTGCAGGGACCTAAGCAGAGTACCTAGATTGGAGCAAGGCTGGGGAGCTGCAGCCAGGAAAGCCCCAGGCTGTGGCCTAGCATTAGGCCCAACAGGTACTGGGGTTGCAGGGGACAGACCAAGGCTAGACCGAGGCAGCAGGTCCAAACCCAACCTTGCCTATGATGAATGGCTCATACTGCAGTCTGCCCCAGGGCACGGGGGCTAACTGGTGACTGGCAGTAGCCTCTGTCTGAAGTGAGGTAGGGATAGTAGGTGGGGGGTTCCCCTGGAAGGGGGAGACCCAGAACTATGGGGTACTGCCAGGGGGCAGCACCCAGTGAAAGGGGCACCGAGGTCCTGGGAGGGACACAGGAGCCAGCAGCAAGGCAAGACACTGGCCTAAAGAGGGCGCTCTGGAGGCTGGTGAGCTAATTCCCTGAGATGACCAGCAAGGGGTGCCACTGGTGAGTCAGTGCCTGGTTACAGTAAGAGTAAAATTAGTTAGAATTTTAATTAACAAAAGAAAGGAAGTTTAGACTTAAGGCTGACGTTTGTGCCTTAGCTCACTTAATAGTGTCAAACTACACTACAGAATGATGAGGCACTGCTGAGAGCCATCTTATAACACTGTGCTATTTATAGAGGACAGATTGGCAGCCTTTCTGGTAGATATTTTTATTAGTTTTCTTGTTCTAGTTATCAACAAAATCTGTCATGGAGTTTTCAGTTGAAGTACATGTAACAATGCCTGGGGTGACCTCAGATACAGAGCTTCACCCTACCACATTCCAGCTGAAAAGCACTGTGGCATGGAGGGAACGTTCCAGTTAAAACATCTCTCAGTGACCCATTACCTGATGATCAGTGACACAGAAGACATGGATTTAGGGAGTCCTTCGTATGGAGTATTGACATTACACAGGCTAAAGGCACTATAAAGATATATCGTGTCAGTGGCTACCCAAGAATCCTGAGGCCATGAATCATTGTCCGGTCGATGTTTGCCTGAAGGGTCTTTAATCCTGGGATCACTGCATGTGTTCTAACTCTGACTGCAAAAACTCTTTGATTCTTTTTGTGAAAAATACTTGCTGCCCATGAACATTTGTTACTTTGGTAAATGGAAATAACATACATGGATTTAAATTCAGTGTTCACAGATATAACAAACTTTTCAAACTGCTTCTGCATTTTGACTCTCCCAGGTAGGAGAATTCCAGTAAAAAATGATTATTTCAATTTGTTCTTCTCAGGATGCCTCCTTTCTGAGTTTAGGGCCCCTCTCTTGCTCTACAGCAGGGGGAGGTCAATTATTTTTTGTCAAGGTCCAAATTTCTTGGTCAAGCTATAATCAAGGTCCAGCTTCCAGAGAAACGTTTTTCACACCGCAATAACAGTAATGATGATAAATAAATAAAAAGATTTTGCGGTCCATTCAAAAGTGTCTGGTGGTCAGGATTTGGCCCGCAGTCTGCCTATTGACTACCCCCCCCCCCAGTGCCCTCACAGTTGGCTGGAAAAGGCAACAGGACAAACTATTTGAAGAGTAGAGGGACCTCATCTGCTCAGAGCAGTGCTGGCTCCCAGCAAAACTGCTCCTGGGGTTGCAGGGGGAAGTGGTGGGAGGCATTTGTGGAGATCATGCTCCTTATTTCCTCCTTGTTGGGATTGGGGGGTGAATCAAGCACTCCAGTTTAAAAGTTGCAGGTTGTAACTGAGGGAATGTATTTTCAGTTCATAATCAAATATGAATGATTTCTTAATGCAGTAACCTTTGAGGGCCACAGTTTAGAATCTCAAGGGATGCAAGTATCTCCTCAGCTTGAAGTTGGGCAGCACTGATATATACAAATAAACCTAGCATTAAAATATCAATAAAAATGCACTGTAAATTGGCAGGGTAGGTGCTAATCTACTTGCAAAAGCATTCTATTAGCCTATCTCAACATCGCCAAACTCCATGTGTGTGTATGCATATCTGTGCATGCAAATATCTATATCTAATCTGCTACCTCTTTATAGCTATATATCAAGACCATACTCAAGAATCAAAGTTTAGATGTTTACCAATATGGTCCTCTATCCCCACACACTCTCCCATCATTCTTTGTATATATCATCTTTGGTGGCGAAAGGATTGATGGCTTGCTACCGCTGCTCTCCCCCTCTCCCCCCCCACCCCCGCCAACACTGATAGATGGATCTGTCTGGTGGCCTCCCATCTGGTGCTTTGGGAGCCCACTGGGTAGAGGATTTGCCCCGTTGAAAGCCTAAAGGTGATCAGATGAGTGATCCTCCATAATGCAACACAAAGCAGCATGTGGTACTGGTCTAGGGCGGGCTGGAAAGCAACAGTTCCATTTTCATGAAAATGGAAGTTTTGAGATTCATTTTAATTTTGAAGTGGAATGGAAATGAGACCTTTCAAGATTGTTATGGGGGGAAAAAAAAAAAGAGACCCACCCAATAGTCGTGGGATGTGGAAGAAATAGGTTTAAGTCTGGATTCAGAGAAATCAAAATCGCACCTCTGCTTTAGCCCTTCGTATCACATTTAGCATTTGTAAATGAAAAGTATTATACTATATTAAATCCAGACCACACTACATTTAAAACAATTACCATCCTTACAGTAGCTTTAACTCTTTATGATGTTTTTGACCAAGGAATTAAAATGTAACAATAAATTATTTAGTAAATATCCTGATTTTGAGAGTTAAAGATGCAAGTCTCCTAAAGTAAAAGTGCAGTCAGTTTGGAGACTAACAACATTATCAAGTTTAATTTGCCAGAAAAAAAAAGATTTTTTAAAATCAGATAAACTAATGTCATTAGCTTCAGTTTTCATTTAAATACCAGTAGATAAATACTCCTCTTTATTTTCAGGATTTTTCAGTGTGATTCTTTGTATCTGGATGTCCATTTAGTTTTTTACTCATTTGCTATCAAAGCTTTTTGTAGCTATTGCAGGACAGTAATATACTTACCAAACTGCTGAGTAATATAGTTTCATGGTTGCTTTCAGCTAATTACAACATCTCTAGATATCTCAGATAACACAAACATCTGCTCTCTGGAGACTGACTGTTGATAACCAATAAACACAGAGCTAATAAACAGGGGGCCCGAGAGTCCTGTTAAGACGGTACTTAGTGACAGTTCTACTTCCTTCAGCTAACTTTCATTCTAACATTTTAGGAGTGAGTGTCTGTAGTCACTGGATGTATCCTTTGACAAATTTAGCACTGGATTGGCATCTTTTAATCTAGGCTGAGTCAGGGGCAGTACATAGTTGTGCTGTCTCAGGAGTAGGGCAGGGGACAGAACAGTGACTCTGTGACCTGGACAGATTGCAATGGCAATTCCTGTGAGCACTACCTGTGTGATCCTAGTGGATGGAGTAAATCCTCACACCCTGTGCTCCCTGAGGTGCCCTGGGAGTGGTTATGCCTCCACAGTTCCTTAAAATATTGAAGATGTATGAAGTCACTAAATTTCCTGACATTAACTTTAGTTTGTTTATATTTTATATAGAAATGGGCCAGACACACAATTTCTACATGTTGGAACTAGATTGGGAAAACACATCATAAACAAGTTATAGTGAAAGCTAACAACACTTTTGGAAGGGACATAAAGTCTCATGCTTTAGGTTTTAAACAATCTCAAATTACTAGAAAGAAAAGGAGTACTTGTGGCACCTTAGAGACTAACCAATTTATTTGAGCATAAGCTTTCGTGAGCTACAGCTCACTTCATCGGGGGACTCCTTTTCTTTTTGCGAATACAGACTAACACGGCTGTTACTCTAAACCTGTCAAATTACTAGCTATCAGGGTGAGAGCTAATGCTGGAGGCAGATTATCCCACATCTTCTTTTGAGGTTCTTACACCTTTCTCTGAAGCATCTGGTGCTGGCCACTGTTGGAGACCAGCTACTGGGCTAGATGGATGCTGGGTCTAATCCAGTGTAGCAGTTCCTATGTTCCAAAGATAGTCAGACGTGTGTTAATACCTGGATCTCCTTTGATGTACCTGATAAAATGAAAAATGGAATAACAACAAAAAAACTCACCCTCAAGGCTATACAAGGAATTCCACAAGAGGTAGATCCTGAAGAGCTCTGCAGAATCATGGATATAATTAACATACATAGTCTTACTGAGAATTTATCAGGGAAAAATCAGACCAGTTTCAGACTTGGAAAAATTAATTTTTGTAGGCTTTGCCTGAAAAACGTCGTGTGATGCCTGCTGTAACAGTAGCCATTGATGTTGCGTACAGAGATATTAACCTTTTGTAACTGATGACTTAGGTCAAGTAACTGGGGATGGGAAATAAAGTTCAGTCTCTGACCAGCAATCCTGCATGTTGCACCTTCCAGGAACGGGATCTGCATGGTAGGGAAGATGACGGTTTTTTTCAAGCGGGTATGGTGCCCTTTCTTTTACCTTTGGATGCTTTTGTATTTTTAGGAACAAATCATGTTCCATAATACTAATTTTATTTTTAAATGTTCATTGCTTCGAGATCTGTTTGCAAAGATGCCTTATTCTACAGTCGACTTTTTCATTTTTCTACAGCAGAGATGTAGGTTCAACAATAGATGTCTGCTCCATATTGGATGAAATTCTTAATTCTCTTCCTCAACCTCTTTTCTTCCCTTTGCTTGGCAAGTCAAGGTCTAGGAACACAGGGAAATTGCTTTGGTTACTGTTCTCAGTTCTAGCAATGAGTCCAGGATTTAAGCCTTATTTTTTCAAGTAGATATGTATGACATCCCCAGCTATTTGGGTTAGTATTTCCAAGTGCCAGAACAGACACAGACATTCTCAAATAATTCCAGAGCAGCTTTTTTGGGTTAGCATTCAGTCTTGTATCATTTAATAAAATGCTTATATAAAAACTAAACAAATTTGGGATTACTTTAAAACCCAGCTCAGTGTAGCTGGTCTTCAATCAGAAATATGAGAATTAATCATCAGTTTGGTTAGCAGTGTGTGTCAGCTCTCCATGCCAGCCAAGAAACAATTTTAAATCTGATATCAGTCCAACTGCAAGTTTAGCTAATTTTCTTATTGGGCAGTTGAATAAATTTCAGGCAGTATGGAAACAATGAACATTATGAAACCTATAAATTCCTTTAAAGCTACAGCCAGTGACTGATGACTCAGGTAGTTGGCATTTAGTTATGGAGCTTTTCACCTCCTAGGTTATTAGTCCAAATTAGTAGAAACTAATCATTCCCATCCAATTCCTTATGGCCTATTAGGGAAAAGTAGGTGGCCTTAATCTAGTTATCAGTAGACAGGTGTCCATATCACAAAACACAACCACATCAGGCGAGGTTGGTTCTAGGGCTGGGTGAACAGGGCCCTGGACTCTTTGTTCCAGGGGCCACCTGACCACCTTGCTGCTTGGCTGTTCCCCTCCACTCTGATTGACCAGCGGGTTTTTTTTGCTTCACTCTGGACAGCCATGATTTTGGAGGTGGAGTGGGGGTGGGGGGGGGAGCAGGTACAGAAAACAATTTCCGTTCTGGTTGGAAAAATGGCTAGGGGTACTCCCGACATCAGCAACACATGTTGGCAGTCCTACCAGAGTGGCCAAGGACTGAAATAACATAGGTCCCAGTTCTGTAAGTTTACTCAAGCACTGCATAACTTTAAGCATATAAGTAATCCAACTGACTTCAGTGGTACTACTCGTGTGCTTAAAGTTACTCCTGTACTTAAGTACCTTACTGAATCAGGGCCAGAAATACAAGTCTCTGGGCCGGATCCTCAGATGGTGTAAATTGGTAAAGCTCCATTGAAGTTGATGGAACTACACCGATTATAACCAGGGGCCCAGTCCTGCAGGATGCATATGTATTCCCACTAAAGTCACTGGTACTACTCATGGGCTTAAAGTTATTCAGAGGCTTAAATGCTTTAATGGATCAGGGCTGGAGTGCTCAGTACTTTGAAGTATTGAGCCCCAGGTGAGGATCTGGCCCAGACTATGTTGCCATTTCACCCCATAGGTGACCCCTCCCGGTCACAGATGAGACAGTTTGGTGAAATTGCGTGGGAAAACTTTAACTGCTACAACCTGTACTGTACCTGTTCTTTGGCTAAACAGAGGGCTACAGTAAATTTCCTTTAAACTTAATAGAAAAAAGAGAAAAAACAAAGCTAAGGCTATGTGAAAATTTATTTCTACAATCCTAAATGCAATAACTAACCAATGATGATGAAATAAGTATATAAATTAGGCAATATTTTTTCATTGGAATCAGTGGCATTATCTTTATTTTGTCTCTCATGTTCTCTTCTCTATTATCCACATCCCTTTGTTTTCAGAGTGAAGTGGTTAACTGATTAGAAGTTTGCAGCATTAGAAACACCATACTTGTCATCTTTCCATCTTATAATTGTCAATAATATGTCACATTTACCTGTTCAGCATGTGATGCATTTTTTAATTTCTTCAACATATAAATTGTTGTGTTTTATTATATTTGATTTTCTTATCTTTCAGGTACAGAAAAACCTAATTTAAATGTTGTATACATTTTAAAAAAAGTCTTTGTACTATAATTACTCTCTTCTGTGTAGTGAGGCTTGGGAACTTTATCATCATGTCTGACTGGGTCTCAATCAGCTACTCTCGGAAACATTGCTGGTTTTGGGTCTATTAATTAGCTCACTGCAGATGTTGTTGATGCCCCTGAACTTGTAGATTGACACAAAACCCTTTCAATACATCCTTTAAAGGAAGCCCCTCTCGTGTTTGAGGGTGGGTGGGAATAGAATGCCCACTCCCTTCCGATCCTTGACCACTGTCGGTTTGTTTTGTTCAGAGTAGCTTTAGGGATGAGTTTAATTGATATTGAAGGCAGAAGAGACAACTGAGATAATGTAATTAGATTTCCTGCATGACTCAGGCCATTTAATTTCACCCAGTGGTTCTAACATTTGGCCTGCAGCATCATATAAGGCTGTGACTATACTTATGGCACTGTGTACAGTGCAGACACTACAGGCATAGCTATGTATTGCAGTGAAAGGATCCAGTGGGGGGTCGGAGGGACAGCGGGGAAAGGCTCTGGCAGTGGGGAAGGGCTCCAGTAGTGGGGAGGCAGCAGGGAAGGGCTCTGCAATGCAAAGGCAGCGAGACAGTACACTGCTAAAAACGGCAGGGTAGCCGGAGGAGGTACTGCTTGGGTGTGTAGAGCTGTGTAGGGTACATACCCTGGGGGTTCAGGCATGTAGGGCATTCTGCTGTCCCCTCCTCACTTAGGCTGTGCCTCACCATCTACACTGCTATTTATACCTGTGCTCACTGTAGTGTGTACTCTATAAGCTACTGTAACTGTAGATGGATCTTATGTATGTTTCAGTGATGCAGGCCAGATCAGAGGTCTTGTTAGATCAGAGGTCTTGTTAACAATGAGATCATGGATGACTGAGGGGTTCTTGACCACTGACCTTCTGTTCATTAGTAGAAGCGGAAGAGCCTGGTGTTTGGTCATGTCTATTGTAATCTCAGAGAAGGTGGTTAGTAGCACTGATTGGTTGTAGGTATTTGGTGATGTGCTTACTAGATACCAGACTGGGCTGTCTGTAGGTGTTTCCTCCTGATAAGATTTGGACTGGGGAGGAAAATTGTTTATGGTGGGCCTGTTTTCTAATGGTGATCTAGGTCCCTGTACTTTTTGTCATCCAAGCACTCCAGCACTGTCCTAGTTCATGGGTCAAAGAGAATCTGACTGTAAATAAGAAATACACACTAGTATTGTCACCTTATACTTTGAATGAAATGAGGAAAGATTTAAAATATATTATAAGTTGTTATAACAGAGGTAAAGTGTTCCATAGGTTTCAGAGATTGGGAATCCATGCAATTGGAAGGCTCAGTCCTGCAGAGCTGCAGCTCAGATCCGGAGGATCGCCTAAACTCCACAGGTGCGGAATTTCTGTGCAGGTCCACTCATAAGAAGCTGTGTTTTGGCTCTGAGGTGTTTAGGAGAGCTGTAGGACAAGCATGAACTGGGACGTGTTGAAGCTGAAGTGAAAATTGAGTCAGTGCAACCCTTTTAGGACATAAGCAAACTCTGGCTTGCAAGGAGTTTCTGGTTAACTTTGAATTTAGAAAATCAGGGTTCCACCACATATGGAGCCTGATGTTGCAAACTCTTATCCATGTGAGCAATCTCATTGGAGTCACTGAAACTACTTGCAGAAGTAAGGATTTCATGGATCAGCCCCCATGATTTTGTAACTTGACAGTATCTCTTTAAATATTAATGTGAACAAAGCGTTAAAAATATTCTATCATTTGTTTTGAATTTGTTGTGCAATTAAAAATTAATCGTATTATTTAGTAGGACTTGTTTTAGTGAGGCACTTTCATATTTTCAGTCACAACAGTCTGTTGCATGTGCTGTGTTTTACTATAAACATTCTAGCTACAGCTGGGTGAATTTAGAATTGCCTGTTCTAAAGCTGTAGGCTAACATAGCTTCCTATGGTACATTTGCATGCTGTAGATAAAATCCCCCAAACTCTCACACTTTATTAATTATGATCATTAGAGTAGTGCCGAAGCTGAATAAAAGACAGCCCCTCTATAAAGACCTTACAATTTAAATAGACAGACAAAGGGTTAGGGGGAGGGCTACAACACACCCCTGGGGCAAACAATATGATGGTCTGTGAACGTCATGTTAGAGCTCCCTTTTTTGGTATGTTTATGAACATGTTGAATAGGACTGGTCCCAGGCTCTGTTCAGTCCTATTCAACATGTTCATAAATGATCTGGAAAAAGGGTAAACAGTGAGGTGGCAAAATTTGCAGATGATACAAAACTACTCAAGATAGTTAAGTCCAAAGCAGACTGCGAAGAGCTGCAAAAGGATCTCTCAAAACTGGGTGACTGGGCAACAAAATGGCAGATGGAGTTTAATGTTGATAAATGCAAAGTAATGCACATTGGAAAGCATAATCCCAACTATATATATAAAATGATGGGGTCTAAATTAGCTGTTACCAATCAAGAGAGATCTTGGAGTCATTGTGGATAGTTCTCTGAAAACATCCGCTTTTTTGACTGCCGATGCACATTGAGTGAACAGAATGCTGGGAATAATTAAGAAAGGGATAGATAATAGGACAGAAAATATCATGTTGCCTCTATATAAATCCATGGTACGCCCACATCTTGAATACTTTGTGCAGCTGTGGTCGTCCCATCTCAAAAAAGATATACTGGAATTGGAAAAGGTTCAGAAAAGGGCAACAAAAATGATTTGGGGTATGGAACAGCTTCTGTATGAGAAGAGATTAATAAGACTGGAACTTTTCAGCTTGGAAAAGAGATGGCTAAGGGGAGATATGATTGAGGTCTATAAAATCATGACTGGTGTACAGAAAGTAAATAAGGAAGTATTGTTTACTCCTTCTCATAACACAAGAACTAGGGATCACCAAATAAAATTAATAGGCAGCAGGTTTAAAACAAATAAAAGGAAGTATTGCTTCACACAACGCACAGTCAACCTGTGGAACTCCTTGCCAGAGGATGTTTTGAAGGCAAAGATCATAACAGGGTTCAAAAAAGAACTACATAAATTCGTGGAGGATAGGTCCATCAATGGCTATTAGCCTGGATGGGTAGGAATGGTGTCCCTAGCCTCTGTTTGTTAGAAGCTGGCAATGAGTGACAGGGGATGGGTGTCTTGATGATTACCTCTTCTGTTCATTCCCTCTGGGGCACCTGGCACTGGCCAATGTCGGAAGACAGGATACTGGGTGAGCTGGACCCTTGGTCTGACCCAGTAGGGCCATTCTTATGTTCTTATGTTTCCTTTAAAAAATGTTTTGGGTAGAATTGGGAGAGGATTTGCTAAACAAAGACAAAGGAGGGAATGTTGAAGGGCAACAATGGGAAGGAATGGCCAGTGTGGAAGAGGGCAATTCTTCTTGGAATTCTGTAGAAAAGCATTATTTATCAGCATCTGCTATCTGGTCAACTTTATTCGTCTAAAACTATGAGTTCTCAAATTGTTATTGTACAATTTATTTTCTGTACAATTTTATGTTGTAGGGTCTCTAAACCACATAACGTTGTTTCAGCTTTATAAACTGAGTGTTGCTTTTATCCCCATTAGAAACAGCTGGAGAACTTGGTATTTTTCCATCAATACTTACAAGTCAAAAATGTGAAAAAAGCAGTCAATTCTCTCTTTTTTTTTTTTGTATTTAGATCATGTAGCTTTCAGGCTACAGCCCCTGAAGGTCTTCCTGCCAGTACCTGCATTACTAAAAATAAAGACTGTTCAGTGCCTCTGGTCCTTCTAGTACCGCTGTAGTGTAGTAACTCAAAATCAGTACATTGTGTGTGAGTCATTTCAAAGTGCATCAAAATAGAACCTCGGGCATCCAAATACCCACCAGTTCAGTAAGCTCAGAGAAATCTTACAGACAGAGATATTCCTCCCTCTGCATATGAACTATTGGTTTTTAAAATCAGGTTATGAAGACCGTAGTATCTAGAAATGAGACTGTTACTTAAAAAAAGTCAAGCCTAACAAATGTGTAGGGTCACTATGGAAATATATTGCAGGGCTGTGCAGTTTCACACGTACAGGAATACATAGCAGCACTGTTATGCTGACAAATGATCTCATTGTAAACTGCATGACACCAAACATTTACCAGGTGATTCTTGCCCATGACTTTGACTTATTCTCCATCATCAATAATAGTATACAGACTTTATTTAAAGCAAAGTTTCCATGTATTTGCAAAAAGAACAGGAGTACTTGTGGCATCTTAGAGACTAACAAATTTATTAGAGCATAAGCTTTCGTGGGCTACAGCTCACTTCATCAGATGTATAGAATGGAACATATAGTAAGAAGATATATATATATATATATATACACACACACACAAACACAGAGAGAAGGTGGAAGTTGTCATACAAACTGTAAGAGGCTAATTAATTAAGATAAGCTATTAGCAGGAGAGAAAAAAACTTCTGTAGTGATAATCAAGATGGTCCATTTAGACAGTTGACAAGAAGGTGTGAGGATACTTAACATAGGGAAATAGATTCAATATGTGTAATGACCCAGCCACTCCCAGTCTCTATTCAAACCCAAGTTAATGGTATCTAGTTTGCATATTAATTCAAGCTCAGCAGTTTCTTGTTGGAGTCTGTTTTTGAAGCTTTTCTGTTGCAAAATTGCCACCCTTAAATCTTTTACAGAGTGGCAAGAGAAGTTGAAGTGTTCTCCTACTGGTTTTTGAATGTTATGATTCCTGATGTCAGATTTGTGTCCATTTATTCTTTTGCATAGAGACAGTCTGGTTTCGCCAATGTACATGGCAGAGGGGCATTGCTGGCACATGATGCCATATATTACATTGGTAGATGTGCAGGTGAACGAGCCACTGATGGCGTGGCTAATGTGATTATGTCCTATGATGGTGTCACTTGAATAAATATGTGGACAGAGTTGGCATTGGGCTTTGTTGCAAGGATAGGTTCCTGGGTTAGTGTTTTTGCTGTGTGGTGTGTGGTTGCTGGAGAGTATTTGCTTCAGGTTCGGGGGCTATCTGTAAATGAGGACTGGTCTGTCTCCCATGATCTGTGAGAGTGTGGGATCATTTTTCAGGATAGGTTGTAAATACTTGATGATGCATTGGAGGGGTTTTAGTTGGGGGCTGAAGGTGACAGCTAGTGGCGTTCTTTTATTTTCTTTGTTGGGCCTGTCCTATAGTAGGTGAATTCTGGGTACTCTTCTGGCTCTGTCAATCTGTTTTTTCACTTCAGCAGGTGAGTACTGTAGTTTTAAGAATGCTTGATAGAGATCTTGTAGGTATTTGTCTCTGTCTGAGGGATTGGAGCAAATACGGTTGTATTTGCTTGGCTGTAGACAATGGATCGTGTGGTGTGTCCTGGATGGAAGCTGGAGGCATGTAGGTAAGTATAGTGGTCAGTAGGTTTCCGGTATAGGGTGGTGGTTATGTGACCATCGCTTATTAGTACAGTAGTGTCCAGGAAATTGATCGCTTGTGTGGATTGGTCTAGGCTGAGGTTGATGGTGGGATGGAAATTGTTGAAATCATGGTGGAATTCCTCAAAGGCTTCTTTTCCATGGATCCAGATGATGAAGATGTCATCAGTGTAGCGCAAGTAGAGTAGGGGCATTAGGGGACAAAAGCTGAGGAAGCGTTGTTCTAAGTCAGCCATCAATGTTGGCATACTGTGGGGCCATGCGGGTACCCATAGCAGTGTGGCTGACTTGAAGGTATACATTGTCCCCAAATGTGAAATAGTTGTGGGTGAGGACAAAGTCACAAAGGTCAGCCACCAGGTTTGCCATGACATTATCGGGGATAAGGGCTTCTACAAGCTAACACGAACAGTCACTTGATGATTACCTGTTCATTCCCTCTGGGGCACCTGGCATTGGCCGCTGTCAGAAGTCAGGATACTGGGCTAGATGGATCTTTGGTCTGACCCAGTGGGGCCGTTCTTATGTGGTAACATGGCGGAGTGTTTAGCAACGCTTGTGCTGGCTCAGGCATTGGTGCAGGAGCTGTTGGAGGTAGTTGCGGAGCTGCTGCTGGAGCAGGCAGCAGCATCTTGTGGGTCACCAGGCTGACCATTTACTCCGTGAGCATACAGTCCTGCTCTCTAGTCATCCACTTTTCCACAGGGAGCTTGTCCAGCAGTCACTCCTCCCACTGCATAACCTGCTCATCCTTTGCTGTCTTGTATGCCAAGGATGCTTCACACTGGTGTGGCATTTTGCCAAACAGCTCATTCCTGGCTCTCTTGTTTTTTCCCCACTGCTGGAGAGTCCTGACACCCATAATCCTTGCTGGGAGGGATGGCCCATCCGATGTGGAAATATCTGCCAAGGCAATGAAAGACAGAGTGTGCACATGTGTGTGACATTTTTGTCACGGGAAGAAAATGAAAATGCCCTCACTTTGCCACAGTTTACAACTTTTATCATTTTGGAAGGCTTATATTATTCCTTTATAAATTCTTCAGCTGCTAACATTGGAAGCCTGTAGAGACATATTATGGTAAGAACAATATATTAATTTGATTTAGAAAAATTTAAAAAGATGTTGGGCTTGGCTAACGGAGGATGGAGTGAATTCCTGAGAAGGGCATTGTTACCAGGATTGGTTTGAACTTTGTTTCAGACCAGGGAAGTCCAGGAGGATTTAAATCTTGGAACTACTAGAATGGAAGAAGGAAGTAATTTTTCAGGCCAGAGGGAGGGATTCCATCTATCTATACAAAGGAGACATTTTGGTGTCTGAACAATGTGTCAGCAAGCGGAGAGGTTTAGTAAGTTACCTGGGTGGCCTGGGAAAGTTTGCCTTTCCCAGGAATCTGACCAACTGACTAAAATTCCAGCTGCCTGAAAAATTTTCAAGCCTCACCTACTAGGAGTGGAAGAAGAGTATGATGAAAATTAACAAGGCTCCTTGGCAAGGATGCAGAGGATGGCCAGCAATGGAGCACCCCACTCACTCTCCCCTGCCACAGCCTGGGAAGCATCCCATGAACAGACAGCAAGATGAAAAAGCAATAATGACAGAAAGGACTTTACCACTTTCTGCAGGTGGATTTATAATCCATGCTGTATGCAGCAATGGCTAGTTAGCCAAGGTAAATCAACATCATTACATCAGTAGGACTGAAGTTACCAAAGGGCTGCATTGCAAAGATATGCACTCATACCTGTAAGCCTTTAATTGTTTTGCAAGCAATAATTCCAAAGGTAGCTTGAAAGAGTAACTAGTTGCGTGTTTAATTTTTTTACCCTTCCACTTGGCAACCATCTTGGATTGCACATGGAAGGGGGTGAGGAGGAAGGGGATAGGGAAGAGGAAAGTAGACTGTAGAAATGTCATAGCTTCTGCCTCAGCTGATGCTAAACCCAACCCATTGCATGCAATAGTCTGCATAATAATTTTATTGGTAATAACCCGGAAAGCCCTTCCTCTTGAAAATAATATTTCCCATATGATAACAAACATGGCAGGCAGCACTTACTGAGCTGCAGATCTGTCCCCTGGCTCTGCTCTGCTTCCCTCTCCAGGTTGTTACCTGAGTCCATCCATGAATATGTCCTCAAAAAATGGACCAAAGATTTCTGCTAGTGTGGGCTAATCCACAGCTTCCAGCATCCAGGAATTGTGCTTCCTATTCCACAGGTCTGAAAATAAGAGTCCCTGCTTCCAGGATGTCATGGGTGCTGTGCTTGGCATGGTGGCAAGCATCCAGTTGAGTTCCTCATAGAGGGGCATGTAGAGGGCATGCTGCCAGACCTGCCATTTGCATCCTTGGCCTTGTGATACAGCTGCTTCAAGTGTCAATCTGCTATCTGCTCTGCACACCAGTCTGGGGATGCCCACCTTCACCAGTCTCTTCAAGATGGTCTGGTAGAGGTGGATATTTCTGGAGCTAAAACCATGGTCCTGTTTACTTACACCAGAAGTCAGCTATAACTCTGGCATGCTCAAGCCAGCCAGCTAGCAGCATGAGGGATGATCATCTGTGCAAAATGGCTGGACAAAGCTGAACTGAAGTAAAAAAATGGAGTAGGCCGTGGAAAATGAAAGGTTAAACATCAAGCAAGTGTATTATAACTCAGTAGGTAGCTTCTGGTGCATTGAACTCAAGGGGGAAATGAGCAGGTAGAATGGCGGGAAGATGCATGTGTAAGGGGACTGTTGACCCCTTACTAACATTCAGTGGGGGTGTTTTGGTTGGCTAGCTCCCAGTACTAAAAGGGGAAGGGTCTATGGGAAATCAGGACCCTGAGACTGACAGCCCCCAGGAACAATGGGGAGAGGCCCGTGCTCCAGGTCAGCCTGAATGACAGGGCGGGCAGGCTAATCAGGGAGTCAGGAGGCCGTGTGAGCTGGAATTGCCTGGGTCAGACAGAGTGGGGCTGAGCTAAGGAGAAAGCAGGGGCTTAAGCTAAGCTGGGGAGCAGAGCTGTGCCAGATCCAGAGGGATCAGAAAAGCAGCCTAGAGAGAGCAGACCCTGTCCTGGGAGCATAGTTGCAGCAACCAGAGCCAGAGGGGCCAGAAAAGCAGCCCACGAAGCAGGTCAGTGCTGGGAGCAGAGTCATAGAAACCTCCTGCAGAGCAGACCTGTCTTGGGAGCAGAGCTGCAGCAACCAGAGGCAGAGGGGCCAAAGAAGCAGCCCAGGGAGCTGGAGGCAGAGCAGCAGCAGCAGCAGTGCTGAGACAGAGTGGTGGAGCTGGGGTGGAGCAGTCCAGAGCTGGGTGCGGTGAGCAGCTGGGGAGAGCGAGGGGGACCCTGGACAGCGGGCCCAGCACAGGGAGACAGCTCTGCAGGCCAGGCTTGGATTGTAACCCTGACAGAGCAGGGGCGACACTGGGAAGAAGGGTCCTACCGCTTAGAGCCTGAGAGCATGATGCCACCACTAGAGCAAGTGTCCAAGCCACAGCATCCCTGCAGCACAGCCAGGGCCTGAGAAGAAGGCCTGGGACTTACAAGGAACAAACTCTGAACGGCCCTGACATTCCAGAGACACTGTTTGTGATGTTCCCTGCCACAGAGCGGGTTGATGGGTTTCCTTTAACCTTTCTCATTTTCCCTTATTCTTTTTAAAATTAATTGTTGATTAAATAACCTGCATTTGCTTTAAGTTGTATGTAATGGTCAGTGGGTCAGAGAAGTGCCCAGTGCAGAGAGAGTACCCCAGAGTGGTGACACCCTACCCCCGTCCTAGGTGACCACAGCAGGGTTGGGGGTCGAGCCCCCCAGGAATCCTGGGCCCAGCCTTGTTGGGATTACGAGGACTCTGCCAGATAGGAGAGTGGAAGGGGAGTCTTCAAGGGCAGGGAGGCCACTGGGTAAAGGAAGTGGGAGCGAGGACTCAGATCCTTTTGCTAGCCCACTTCACTGGGGTAGTGCAGAAGCCAGGAAAGTTCCCCACAATAGCGGGACTATTCCCCCGCTTACACATGTACAGGGAATTGTGGAAATGGCAGTGGAGGACCATGTAGACTTGAGGCCAAGTACCCATCCCTTTGCTACATCCACACTGCATGGTGGGTGGTTAGGTCACAGATCAACACATGCTCTGACCTATAGCCAGATGAACACACCAAACTGGGTTTAACTCACCCCAAGATGCATGTGTAAGGGCTTTGAATGTGGTTATGGACAAATATGTGTGGCATGTCTCACAGAAAGGCTCCAGTTTAGACACCCTTAATAAGAGCTGTGTCTTAACCACTCTGTGAAAGCTAGCAAATATCTCATGTGCTGCAGGGGACCAGCATCTCATTTAGAATGGTTTTTCCAAGGTAGTGGTGTGTGTACACTTCTTGGGTGGTGACGTCTTAGCCACCGGCTAAAACATGAAATTGTTACTATGGGAAATCCACCAAAGAGCCACAAGGCTCCTTGAGCAATGCAGATCAGTGTACCAGCATGCAAAGGAAGAATCAGTAAAAGCAGGTGGTGCAGGCCTTTGAAAATGGATGCTCATTTCTGGCAAACAACAAAGACTTCTGACAAATGCATTCGTTCATACTAGGTGGTAGTGTCCGCCTTAGGCAAGTTTCCCAATTTCACAAAGAATCTCTTACATTTCACAGCTGCGGAAATCTGAATTTGGCTTTTTATACCATGTTAGATCAGTGTTTTATTTAAGGCAACCTGTACAAACCAGCCTTAAAGAATACTGAGTACTGCATGTTAGCTTTCTGCTTTGCTACTACAAATACCATCCAAACTGCTTAGTGAGTGACAGGACTGGGCAGCCTCTCTGGGATATTGTTAGAGAATCCAAATCTAAACCTCGTAATTACTAGCATTAGCCATCTGACAACTGTTGTGCATTTTCCCTCTGAAACATTCCCCTCATCATTTTTAACGTAGTTTATATTCGTAGATAAACATTGACGGCAATTCTGAGCACTTTTGAAAATCTCACTTTGTGTGACCTCAATGCAGGGCTGGTCTAACCATCAGGTGAACCGAGGCAGCTGCCTCTGGTGCCAGATTGTGGGGGGTGCCACTAGGACCCAAAGTGTAGAAAATTATGTCTGCTGCTGGCTCATATGTATTCTCTCCGCTCTAGACGCACAGAGATGGTGGAGTGCTGTGCTGGAGGAAGGAGGGCACAAGAGACATAAAGGCAGGCAAGAGAAAAAGTGAGAGGGAATAACAGAAATCAGCAGGAGCTGCAGGGAGAGAGAGAGAGGAGGAGCCTCTTATGTACCTCTCTAGCACCCCCAGGAGCCTGGACTGATTAACACCATCTTCTCAGGGAGCTTCCTGTTTCCTGCTGCTTCCCAGAACCCACTTGAGGAGAACAGGCAGTCAACTGAAGTAGTAGGAGCCAGTTAGGCCCTTAAGACGTTGATATCTTCCCTCACTCAGGCCCTGCTACCAGCCTGCTTATTTGTCCCCTTCAGCTGAGTGTTGAGAGCCACTATAGCTGGCACAGAACAGCAGTCATGAGTGAAAGAAGAAAATGCCCCTCTGGGGCAGCATTCAGAAAAAGAAAGCAAGCAAAGGAAGCTTTTCTATCTAAGCAGGAAGGAGCTCTCCTGAGCTACATAGACACAAATGTGCATGGTGAGCCTTCTGGCCCCGGTGAGGATGTGAGCGGTGAGGAGATCTTCCAGTTAGTCAGAGTGCAGGTGACCTGGAAGCTACTGCAGCATCCATATCTCCATCTCAAATGGATGTAACCAGGCACTTTCCTGAAAAAAAATGTAGATCAGAGAAGAGTATGGTGGAGGCTCAAGAAACAGCTGCTGCTGAGTTTAATTCCTTAAGTCTAGATGATCCAGGACTGCGGACCCACTTGAGCAGTAGCCGGAGGAACTTCCTTGTACTGCTTGGGCCACAGTAAGTGAAAGACTTCATGTTCCCCAAAAGACAATGAAAATAGAAGTTTCCATCCAGCACATTTCTGGCATGAAATCCCCAATGGTGAGAAAGTGACGGACCATGGCTTATGTACTCAGAAACCCAGAATGCTGTATACTGTTTTTGTTGCAAACTCTTCCAGTTAATATTCCAGCTACATTGGGTTCTACAGGAACAAAGGACTGGAAAAATCTGGCTAGAAATCTGGCATGCCATGAGACGGCAGCAAATCACCAGAGAGATTTCCAGAGGTGGAAAGAGCTTGAGATGAGACTAAGGTTAAAGGCCACCATAGATGATCAGCATCAAAAGAAGATTGCATCAGAGTCTCTTTACTGGCAAAATGTTCTGAAAAGGCTCATTGCCATTGTGAGAATGCTTGCTTCCCAAAACCTAGTACTGCGTGGCACTTCAGATCAGCTGTATATGCCAAACAATGGAAACTTCCTTACAGCTGTGGAGCTGATGGCTGAGTTTGATGCTGTACTCCAGGAGCATCTAAGAAGTCACCACCCAAGAAATGTACACACACCACTACCTTGGAAAAACCATTCAAAATGAGATCATACAGTTACTGGCAACAAAAGTCAAACAGAAGATTGTGGCAGATCTGAAGTCAGCAAGATATTACTCTGTTATTTTGGACTGCACACCTGACATCAGCCATATGGAACAAATGCCTTTAATGGTGCATTTTGTAACAATAACAACAGAACCTAGTGAAAATGTCCCTGCAATGGTGACTGTCAGAGAGCATTTTCTAGAATTTACTGACATTGGTGATACTACAGGAGCTGGTATGACAAATGTGCTTCTTAAAAAGCTGGAAGGTATGGGAATTGCGATAGCTGACATGAGAGGTCAGGGCTACGATAATGGTGCCAACATGAGAGGAAAGAACAGAGGAGTGCAGACATGGATCTGAGAGTTAAACCCTCAAGCATTTTTGTCCCATGCAGTTCTCATTCATTGAACTTGGTGGTCAGTGATGCAGCATCAACTTCTAGTGAGGCTGCCGAATTTTTTAATATAATTCAAAGCATCTGTGTATTTTTCTCTGCGTCAACTCATCGATGGCAAATTTTGAAGCAACATCTGGGAGCATCCTCTCTGACACTGAAACCATTGAGTGCCACACGATGGGAAAGTTGAGTGGAGGCGATAAAGCCTATCAGATACCAAATTGGGAAGATAGATGATGCCATAGTTGCCATTATGGCAGATAATGCTATGACAGGAACTGTTCATAGGAAAACAGTGGCAGAGGAAAATGGAATCACCAGAAACATACATAACTTCAAATTTCTGTGTGGCTTAGTGTTGTGGCATGACATACTGTTTGAAATAAATATTGTAAGCAAGAGACTCCAAGGTGTTGACCTTGATATATCTGGAGCAATGGAACAACTGGACAAAGCAAAGTCATACCTACAGCTTACCAGTCAGATGAGGGATTTCAAAATGTTCTGAAGAGTGCACAGAAGTTGGCAGAGGAACTTCACACTGAAGCTATTTTCCCACCCATTCAAGAATACAAGATTCACGAAAGAAGACGACATTTTGATTACGAGGCACAGGATAATCCCATAAGAGACCCCAAACAACAATTCAAAGTTGAATTCTTTAACCAGGTGCTAGATTGTGGAATACAGTCAGTTGAAGAACGTTTCATGCAGCTCAAGGAACACAGCAGTATATTTGGGATGTTTTATGATATTCCAAAACTCCTCACTATACCTGAAGAAGACCTCCACCAGCAATGCAGGGCACTGGAGACAGTGCTGACACATGACAACATGCGCAATATTGATGCGAGTGATTTAGGTGATGAACTGAAAGCCCTTTCAAGATACATTTCAGTAGGATCAACTCCAAAGGCTGTTCTGGAATATATGTGCACAAATAAGATGACCACCCTCCTTCCAAATGCTTTTGTTGCTCTGCGGACACTTCTAATACTTCCTGTAACAGTTGCCAGAGGAGAACGCAGCTTTTCCAAGCTGAAGTTAATAAAAACACATCTATGCTCCACAATGACACAGGAGAGGCTGGTTGGCCTTGAAACCATCTCAATAGAGCATGAGCTGGCCCAGACTGTGGACCTTCACGAGGAAGCAGTTCAAATCTTTGCACCCAAGAAGGCACGGAAAGCATCACCCTGATTATTCAAACAGATAAAAATGCCAGTGTTTACTAGGCAGACAAGAAAAGTTACATTTACTGTTCAGGTGTTTGAAAGTTAAGTGTTACTTAAAATTTTTGAACAAGGCATTTTAAATGGTTAGTTCTCCTTTTTTAGGGTAGGTAGCAGAGCAGTACCATGAGAGGAGTAGAACAGGAAGAAGGCAGAATTGAGACCTTTCAAAGTTTTGGCCAAGCGAGGGGACATGGGGGTGTCATTTGAGCTCCCGCCTCAGGTGCCAAAATGTTGTGGGCCGGCCCTGCCTCAATGTCTAATCAAAACTATTATTGCGTCCCAACTATATATCCAGATCAGTGTTAGTGACCAAAATTATTCACTGAGTATCTTTTCAGTAATGAATACACTAGAAAAAATTGTAATCTGCTTATGCACAATTTCTGAAGAGAAAGAGGCAGTAGACTTTGAGTATTTTGTTCACTGTAAATTATATGTTTAGCTATAACAATAACACTGGCTGATAAGTAACTGTAAAGCAAAAATGAAAACTGTTACACTTAGAAATATATGGTCAATGCCCTCAGTAAATCAGCTGTGACGGAGACTTGACCAAAAAAAATACATTTTTGGTAACCTTTTCAAAATTACTTCCTGCCCCTCCCTTTGTATATGGAAGATGTCACTGTATAGCTGTGGTTCTCAACCTTTCCAGACTATTGTACCCCTTTCAGAAGTTTGATTTGTCTTGTGTACCCCAAGTTTCACCTCACTTAAAAACTCCCCAGCCACCCAGCTCTCAACTCAGCGCTGCTGTCAGCAGCAGTGGAGAAGTAAGGGTGGCAATACCATACCGTGCCATCCTTCTGCACTGCTGCTGATGGCAGCGCTGCCTTCAGATCTGGGTGACTGGAGATCAGTGGCTGTCGGCCAGAGCATTCATGTTGTTTGCAGCATGGGAGGACTATTTTTTATTCCTGCTTCTGCCCCTCAATACCCACTCCCACCCATTCCCACATTGTTGAATTTTTGTCCCGCTCCTGCTGGTATGGCAGTGGGTCCTTTGGGATCCCAGTCCTTCTGCAGAACTCTAGAGCCTGTTGAAAAATGAGTTGACATATTCCCTGGAAGACCTCTGTGTATCCCCAGGGATACACTTACCCCTGGTTGAGAACCACTGCTGTATGGTATATAATTTAACAATACTCTCGTGATCCAGGCAGTCCATGGTGTTTGTGAAATCACACCATAATGTATTCTGCGACATCTTGAATGAACCAGAAAGTAGGAGGGAAAAAATGTACAAAAATTCTCTCTCAAAGTCATGTCATCTCAGTTTTATTGTTTGTGTGACCACAGTAAAAACCCAAACCATCCAAGTTCTGTGCTGAATTTCCCAGCAGCCTGGTTTGTGGGGGGAGTTGGCCTACATTTCCAGGCTAAACTCATTTTTCATTAGTTTGCTTTCAGTATGCCTTGTAAGTCATTATCATTCCTTCATAGCAATGACTTTCATTTTTGTGAAGTGTACTTATAAATAGACTAGACTGCTTTCACACAGAGCCAAGGATCTGTTGTTGTTCTACAGAAGGGAAAAACCCTCCAAATAACCCTGTAGTAGATAGATGTGTTTTACAAAGGCAGCACTCAATAGGCTTTGTTTTTGGGTTAAAATAGTTTGCTCTGTTGACTAAAAGGGCCCCAGATGGGGTATTGCTCTTCATTGCAACATCAATCATTTTTTTTCTCAGTTGGTCCAACAGTTCTCTCCTCATGTAACATTGCATCATAAAAATCATCCCCAAATAACAATGTATCAGAGCATGAAGAATACCTAAAATCTTCTTCTTGTAGATAATTTTGCCATGAAGGCTAGCAGGATTGTACAAACAAAAGGAATAGTTCTTGGGGTTTTATGCCCCTTTGAGCCTAACATTTGAATTCTTTTGAGTTCCTTACTCTCTCTCCTTTCAGTTATTTTCAACCTCGCTTCCCAGCTCATGACTCAGTCACATTTTGTTCGCTCTCAGCCTTTTATTACGTATGCTAGTCTAAACATGCTCATTTGTCATTGAGATTACTGTCTTCTAGGCGATAGAACTGATCTTTGAGCCTATGGCTTTGTCAAGTTCCTTCATAATGATTTGTCTTGTGACAGGTATCAGGGAAGAAAAAAGGCAATCAGAGAGAAAAAAGATAATAGGAGCTATTTTAGGGCATGAACCAAGATACAGCACCACAGAGCAGAAGAAAACTGTGTGTGAGTCAAGTATATATATATATATATACACTGTGTATAGTGTAAGCATAAGCCAGAGGGACTATTCCTCATCCTCACTGCAGATGAACGCTCTTACTAAAGTTTGGCAAAAAATGATTTTTTTTTGGTTTGCTGGCAGTTGGAAAAAAAAATATTTTCAAGTCAAACGACACATTTAATTTGACCCAAAACCAAAATCTTTTGATTTTTGGGCTTTTAAACCTTTTTTTTTAAAAAAGGAAATTTTAAAATAAAGTCATTCTAAATCCACACATTGAAATGTTTTGTTTTGAAAACATCACAATGAAACAGGGGTTTGGGGATTTTTTTCTTGTTTTTTCCAACTCAGACAGTTTTGGAAAATTTGATACATTTGTGAAATGTTTCAGTTGATCTGAATTCGCATTTTTCTCTCTCCACCCTGCACAAATGGCCAAAAAATGTCACCCAGCTTTAACTCTTATTCACCTGACACACTGATCATTGGTCTTGCATCTGTGCATAGAGAACTTCAGTGTCCTGAAAGCATTTCTTTGCCCTGCCAAATCACAAAACATTGGACCTTCAAAGCATGAGTGTTATAACATTTATTAATGTATTTTTTCTTGTTATTGAATGATAGTTTTGTAAAATTTCAGTATCTTAAAAAGGAAGAGAGCTGAGTTATTAGATTTGATTGGACATTGAGTGGAGCTGGTTAAAAAGTTAAACATTTGATTTTTTTTCAACAAAAAGGGACACAATTTTTCATCAGATTTTTCATGAGAAGTGTTTCCCTTCTTTTGACCAGTACTAGATAATATTTATCCCATTGTTGTGATTCCCCCTGCAAGCAACGTGTAAGAAGCTGTATGATTCCTTTGTGGCTGCTATTGACATAATCAGCAATGTGTACTTCCACTTTTGAGAGGAACTAGAGCAGCCCAGTGAAGTTCAGTGGATTTGATTACATAAGAACATAAAAACGGCCATACCATACCATAAGAACGGCCAACGGATCAGACGATAGGTTCATCTAGCCCAGTATCCTGTCTTCTGACGGTGGTCAGTGCCAGGTGCCCCAGAGGGAATGAACTGAATGGGTAATCATCAAGTGATCCATCCCCTTTTGCCCATTTTCCAGCTTCTGGCAAACAGAGGCTAGGGACACCATCTCTGCCCATCCTGGCTAGTAGCCATTGATGGACCTTTCCTCCATGAACTTATCAAGTTCTTTTTTGAACCTTATTATAGTTTTGGCCTTCACAACATCCTCTGGCAAGGAGTTCCACAGATTGACTGTTCGTTGTGTGAAAAAATACTTCCTTTTGTTTGTTTTAAACCTGTTGCCTATTCATTTTATTTGGTGACCCCTAGTTCTTGTGTTATGAGAAGGAGTAAATAACACTTCCTTATTTACTTTCCATACCAGTCATGATTTTATAGACCTCTATCATATCCCACACTTAGTTGTCTCTTTTACAAGATGAAAAGTCCCAGTCTTATTAATCTCTCCTCATACGAAAGCCATTCCATACCCCTAATCATTTTTGTTGCCCTTTTCTGAACCTTTTCCAATTCCAGTATATCTCTTTTGAGATGAGGTGACCACATTTGCATGCAGTGTTCAAGATCTGGGCGTACCGTGGATTTAAATAGAGGAAATATGATATTTTCTGTCTTATTATCTATTCCTTTCTTAATGATTCCCAACATTCTGTTCGCTTTTTTGACGGCAGCTGCGCATTGAGTGGATGTTTTCAGAGAACTATTCACAATGACTTCAAAATCTCTTTCTTGAGTGGTAACAGCTAATTTAAACCCCATCATTTAATATGCATAGTTAGGATTATGTTTTCCAATGTGCATTACTTTGCATTTATCAATAGTGCAATTTTGTTGCCCAGTCACCCAGTTTTGTGAGATCCTTTTGTAGCTCTTCACAGTCTGTTTGGGACTTAACCCTCTGTGTTCCTGGCCTGGGGTTGGCATTTTCTCTACTTAGTGGATTGTAGTACCTTCTTGAGAGTGTAAAAATACAAAATACTCATATCATCATCAGCTTATGATTTAAACCAAATACTTAGGTGATGCTATACTTTAAAATCAGGTGATTCAGATTGCCATCTTTTTCTTCTCCCCTCCACGCTCACCCTCACAAACACTTTAACTCTAGAATGATTTTAATAGCCAGTATTTTCACAAGCACATAGATGAAGGTCCAATATCAATGATGTAATTCTAGGTGGAATTTTGGGGACCTGAAAAGCTGCCTCCTTCCACATGACCTACTGCCACAACTGAATATAGCTCAGGCTGGAGCCTCCTTGAAATAAATGAAAGGGAGCTGCTGGCAGGACCTTCTTCGTGAGGGGTCCTCAGTTTTGGGACTTGTATCTCCCCCCTTCGTCCACCAGGGCCCAGATTTGTTAACTTTCTGGGCACAGTGCAAAGTACATCATTTTTGGGGCTTTTGAGGAGGCAGTAGGCTTAGCGCTGGAGTGTATATTCTTAGGTAGTCTTTGGTCAAAACACATGTAAGAGAACAGGCTTCTGCAACGTAGGGATGGGAGTGTATATCTCTATTTAATGAACTGCAATAAATAAATAACGAAAGCAGCACATTTGAGCTGTGCAGCTTTTGCAGTCATGTGGAGGATGTTTTCCTCCAGTCACTGTTTTCATACTGTTTTCATATGGCACTGGGCTAGCCCTGCTTAAACATTTACTTTGCTGTAGTTCAGAGCTTTCCACGAGTTTTAATTTTTCTTTTTGAATAAATCTGCTTCTAAATTTATGGTTTTGATTTATTTATGCACAAATGAAATCTTATTTAAATAACAGCATAATTTTAAAAAAATGAAATGGACACCTAAACGTTAATTTTTTCTTCTACCTTCTCTTGCCGCTTTTCTGTCTGCTCCATTGAATCCTTCTTTATCATTCCCAGCAGACTGCAGTTAATAAACACTTGCTTCAGATGTCCGGCTCAACAGCTGGCATATCTGAGTTTACACCTAGCTAGTTTCTTGGTAAAAGTTGCTTAATTTCCTGTCTTTACTGGGTACTGGATGCTGTATAAATGTCACGGGGGTTGTTGTTTCACCTAGGGGACTCTAAGCATGTTGCTTTTGGTTCACCTTTGATCCTTAAGAAATGTTTAGTTGTGCTGGGTTTGAAATGACTTCTGATACTGAGTGACAGGAAGAAATAAGTCTTTCCAGTATCTTAACCTATACTTCAAAAATATCTAATATGAAGACTCATCAACACAACAGTAGCTCGCTGTTGTTTTAGTAGTTATACATGTATAAAGTCTTGAGTCTTGCAGTCACAGTATAATATGATCAACAGGTTGTATAATTTCACTTTCAAAGTGGCCGATCTATGAGTTTACCTAGTGCCATTGGCTTGCATACAGTTAACCTCACCCTGTGGTTTTGCAGCACAAATTACTTCCCATACTATGTGGACTATGAGTTCTATGCTGCATTTTTCCTCTGGCTTACATGTATATTTACCAACTCCAGGTGCGTAAGGATGGCAGAGCTGTAACAAAAAGGAGATACTCCATTTGGGAGTCAGCTGTGCCTTGGGGCGGGATGAAGTTAAACTGCCTGCTTTCCGGTGCCCAGGAGAACCACATCTTAGAATCAGAGAAGACTATGGTTGGAAGAGACCTCAGGAGGTCATCCAGTCCAACCCTCTGCTCAAAGCAGGGCCAATCCCAACTAAATCATCCCAGTTAGAGCCTTAAAAACCTCTAAGGATGGAGATTCCACCACCTCCTGAGGTAACCCATTCCAGTGCTTCACCACCCTCCTAGTGAAATAGTTTTTCCTAATATGCAACCAAGACCGCCCCTAGTGCAACTTGAAACAGTTGCTCCTTGTTCTGTCATCTGCCTCCACTGAGACCAGCCAAGCTCCATCCTCTTTAGAACCCCCCCTTCAGGTAGTTGAAGGCTGCCATCAAATCTCCCCTCACTCTTCTCTTCTGCAGACTAAATAAGCCCAGTTCCCTCAACCTCTCCTCATAAGTCATGTGCCCCAGCCCCCTAAGCATTTTTGTTGCCCTCCGCTGGACTCTCTCCAATTTGTCCACATCCTTTCTGTAGTCGGGGGTGTTAGGATATTGATATTCAGGCCTGTCTGTAAATGCCAATACTCTATGAATTTAGGTGTATTCTTATCACTTGGCTAGTTATAGAGGTATAAAAGAGAGAATCAAAATCACTGTCTGCCAGTGTAAGGTCCTTCTCTTACTGTGACAGTCTGAGGCCCTGTGCTTAGGCTAAGGCCTAAGCAACAGAGGCAGCCATAAGCTGGGAAGCAACCGGTCACTTCCTCACATTCCAAACTAGTCACATTGAAATAAGGTGCTATTGGGCTGTTAGGAATACAGTCCTGTCCTGATAGTACCTATCGCCTCCAGAGAAAGAGAAGTGCCTAGAAAATGTAAAAGGAAACTTAGTTTGATAGCATCCTGTCTGGCAAGAACTCACTTATCAATAGCTGGGATGTGAAATCCTCACTTCTGTATTGTCTTGTCATTATAGTTCCCACTTCGCTATTGTTTGTCTGTATAATTTCTGTCTGGTTCTGTGATTGTTCCTGTCTGCTGTATAATTAATTTTGCTGGGTGTAAACTAATTAAGGTGCTGGGATATAATTGGTTACATAATCATGTTAGGATTGGTTAGTTAAATTTCAGTAAAATGATTGGTTAAGGTATAGCTAAGCAGAACTCAAGTTTTATTATATAGTCTGCAGTCAGTCAGGAAGTGGGCGGGTGTGGGGGAGAAATGGGAACAGGGAATGGGGGTGGGGAAATTGGAATCATGTTTGGCTAAGGGCAGGAATGGGAACAGGGACACAGGTGTAAGGCTCTATGGTGTCAGAGCTGGGAAGGGGGACACTAAGGAAGAAAACTGAAAACATGCTTGCTGGAGGTTCACCCCAATAAACATCAAATCGTTTGCACCTTTGGACTTCGGGTATTGTTGCTCTCTGTTCATGCAAGAAGGACCAGGGAAGTAAGTGGGTGAAGGAATAAGCCCCCTAACAGGGGGCCCAAAACTGGACGCAATAGTCCAGATGTGGCCTCATCAGTGCCAAGTAGAGGGGAATAATCACTATCCTTGATCTGCTGGCAATGTTCGTACTAATGCATCCCAATATGCCATTAGCCTTCTTGGCAAGAAGGGCACACTGCTGACTCATATCCAGCTTCTCATTCACTGTAATCCCCAGGTCCTTTTCTGCAGAACTGCTGCTTAGCCAGTTGGTCCCCAGCCTGAAGCAGTGCATGGGATTCTTCCATCCTAAGTGCAGGAGTCTGCACTTGTCCTTGTTAAGCCTCATCAGATTTCTTTTGGCCCAATCCTCAAATTTGTCTACTTTTCAGAGTAATAGCCGTGTTAGCCTGTATTCGCAAAAAGAAAAGGAGTACTTGTGGCACCTTAGAGACTAACCAATTTATTTGAGCATAAGCTTTCGTAAGCTACAGCTCACGTCTCTCTGGACCCTATCCCTACCCTCCAGTGTTAATCTATCTCTCCCCTCAGCTTAGTGTCATCCGTGAACTTGCTGAGGGTGCAATCCATCCTATCATCCAGATCATTAATAAGGATATTGAACAAAACCGGCCCCAGGAGCGACCCATGGGGCACTCTGCTTGATACCAGCTGCCAACTAGACATGGAGCCATTGATCACTACCCGTTGAGCCCGATGATCTAGCCAGCTTTCTATCCACCTTATAGTCCATTCACCCAATCCATACTACTTTAACTTGCTGGCAAGTATACTGTGGGCGACCATATCAAAAGTTTTGCTAAAGTTTGCTACACTTCTTTATGGGGTTCACCATTCTCTCTGTGGTGCACCAGTTAGGTGCTCCAGGGGCCCGTGTGGAGAGAAGGGTGAAGCCTGCCTTCTCCCCACACTTTCTGTCCCTTTCTGGCACTTTGCACCTCTGGGGCAGAAAAAGGGCTGGAGGGAGAACAGAGTCTGCAACTGTGCCTGGCCTGCTGCAGAACATTATGTGACTTTCATTGTGGTGTGAATTATTTTTGTCCTGAATCACCAGATCATTAACAAAAAGAAGAGGAGGACTTGTGGCACCTTAGAGACTAACCAATTTATTTGAGCATAAGCTTTCATGAGCTACAGCTCACTTCATCGGATGCATCTCACGAAAGCTTATGCTCAAATAAATTGGTTTGTCTCTAAGGTACCACAAGTCCTCCTTTTCTTTTTGCAAATACAGACTAACACGGCTGCTACTCTGAAACAGATCATTAACATTTACTTCCACCCCATCCAGAGCTGTAAAGATCCAGGTGTTGATGTAATCCCAAAGGGAAGTTGCTTAAACATATATCTACTAAAAGGGGAATAGAATGAAAGTACAAGTTTTTTGAGTTGGACTTGCCAGAATTCTTGGCTAGCAGCCAAAACTGAAAACCCTCTTGTGTGCCATAATGCAAGGCGGTAGGCAATGGACTCACTTGAAGTTAACCAACGTGATAGTGACTTAAATCCAATGTCAACAGAGTCAATGGATTCATATTTACAGAACTCGTGGTTTTAAAATCACACTATATTGTACATGTCCGGAGATGCATGTAGTGGTTGCATTTTGTAAATTTTAAAATAGAGAAAACCAGGCCTAATAACTAATACAAAATATTTCCCATTAGATAAAAAGAATACAGCATAGTTAAAGCTTCTGATTTTTGGTTTCAGAGTAACAGCCGTGTTAGTCTGTATTCGCAAAAAGAAAAGGAGTACTTGTGGCACCTTAGAGACTAACCAATTTATTTGAGCATAAGCTTTCGTGAGCTGTACTCATTTTCTTTTTGTGATTTTTGGTTGTGATTGATAAACGCTGACAAAACAAGCCCAGTACAAAAACAAAACAAAACAACAACAACAACAAAGAAAAAATGGTGTTTAATAAACTCTGGAAAAACACCGGGAACAGTTACTCTGTTTGCGTTGACTTCACCCCTCTCCCAGTTCAGTTTGTTTTTATAGGCAAGGTCCCCGCTTCCTGGCTTGTATCTAAGGGCTTGTCTACATAGAGCAGTAATGCAGATTAAGGCAGTGTGATTACTAAAGTGCATTGTGTTGCATGTTAACTGGTCCATGTAGACTCTGCTGGTGTCCACTATGTGTTCCCTAGTGCACTTTAACATAGTGCTGTTTCAAACAATATTATGTATATACAAAGAGGAGAGAGTGCCAAAATTCCCAATTTTTGGAGCTTTACACAGAACTCAAAAATTGCTTAAAACCCCTCTCCCCCACCCCGCACCTCAAAAAAAAAAATCCTGAAAAATGAGATTAATAAAGCTCGGAAAACAGCAGCTTCTCAGGATTAAAATAAAACTTAGTATGTGAAGCCCTGATCCTTGGATTGTAAACTCTTTCAGGCAGGGACTGTTTTTGTGTTCTGTTTGTTCAGCACAATGGGGTTCTGGTCCATGCCTGGAGTCGTAGGCACTGTGGTATTACAATAAATGAATAATAATGACTCTGTATCAAAATGGGCTAATATGAACACCTCTGGCCATGCAGAGTCTCAAGGAAGTTCATGGGGGTCCATGCTTCTGGATCCTCATGCTGGATCATGAATTTAATAAAAAATGGGGGGAGTGAAATAAGTCTGAAAAGAGAGATTTTTAAATGAGATTTGGGAAGAATGGGAAAAGGCAGAGGCACATGGGAGGGATCTTCCAGATGGCAGAAGAACAGGTACATGTGTAGTAGAGAGAGAATGAGAGAGACCAAGAAAGCTGATTATGGGTGAGGAATACGAAGAAAGAGTCCACAAGGCCGGCTGCAGCAATTCCTCTGAGGGCTTTACAAACACGGAGGGAATTTTTGAATATGCTTATGACATATTTTGTTTAATAACAATTAGAAAATGCAAAAACCAAGGGTAAGGAAAATAGGTAATAAATATGGCATAACTGAACAATAATTTAATAACAGATATTTCCTAAGAGGACGTATTGACTGTGTGTGACATTCTTCTTTAATAGTAGATGTGGCTTGTGCCAGAATCCCAAACTGAAACACCCCTTCACCCATTTCCAAACTTGGAAAAAGTTAAGATCTAATTGACTTCAGTGGGAGCTGCTGGGGTGTCGGCACTTTTGAAAATCAGGTCACTTATTTTGGGACCTAAATATAGACTAGGAAGCCTAACTTTAGGCTCTGTGGTTTAAACATCCTGGTCCCCCCTTTCCATTCAAAGTACATTTCTGTATGTATCTAAAATACCTTTTGTGTCCTGTAATTATTGTTACAGCATGGGCCAGAGACTATATTTTTCTTTGTATCTGTGTACAGTGCCTCTTCAATCCCTTATTGGGGCCTCTAGGTGCTACCTCAATGCAAATAAATAAATAATAATTAATTAATTTGTTATGGTGCTCATCACCATCATAGCAGAGCCCCTTACAAACATTAGCATTGGATTTATCCTCACAACACAAGGGAAGTTGCCTTAGAAACACTGGTTGCCATATCAACCTGATGATGATGATCCTATGGCATCCTAAAGTAGTTTTGTGAAAGGGCATTAATGAATTTTATTCTTTCTCTTTAATTCTTAGAAATATCCTATATGATGTTACATTTAACCCTCCCTATTTAGTCTGTGAATACTCGTCACTCAACAATGTAAACATTCTTTAAAATGTTTCTTGTAATTGTGTTTGCCATGGAAATAAGAGATGAAGAAGAGCTGTCAGAATCCGAGACAATGGGCCAGATCCTGCAACTCTTATGCATGAGAATAGCCCAGTCAAAAAGGATTGCTCTAGTGAGTAAGGGCTGCAGAATTGACCTCAGTGTTAGCAAACCCTGTATACGCTTCCCCAGACATCCCTTCTACTGCCTGGCGACTTTGGCTTGTATGCCTTTGCCATTGTAATCCTGGACCTTTCCTGAGCAGACTCTGAGAACTGTGAGTGTATAATAGAGAAGTGGAGAGAACAATAAGTAAACCTGCAAAACCTAGGGAAAACAAAGAGCAGAACTGCACACTGCTATGCTGGTCTTAATGACTGTGGGTCAGGTTCAAAGCCCTCTGAAGTTGGTGGAAATGACTTCAAAAGGCTTTGGATCAGGAACTGTGAGCTAAGTCATACCCCTGAGAGCCCTCCAAACTAAGGAGGGCTCAGCGACCTCCCATGGCAGTACCCTTCTTCCCAGACTATATGAAAAGCAGTCTGCATGGCTCTGAGGATCTACATTGGGGAAGGGGTTGGGCTGTGACCGGTCACGCATCTTCTCCAGTGCTGGCTCCATAAAGCTTGGTGTAGAAATGCAGTACACCTGTTCTAATGCAGAACCTCAAGAGCACCCCAGTAATGTTAAAGCAGAGTAAATTTCCAGATGTATGGAACTTGTGACAGTCAGATGTTCTGATCTGCTGCTATGAGACAGCATGTGGTTGTTGGTTTTTATTAGAGTCGGAGTTTCATGAAATTGGGGTATATGGTGCTATTGGGTATCTGTTGGAGATGGAAGTGAATGCCTTATGAAATGTTGGAGTGTGTTATTGGCAGCTGAAGGCAATGGGAAGAAGGCAAGGAATGCTGGAGGATTTTCCCTTCACTTCTTATTTTCCTGCTTTTGAAAGGTGGGGCATGTCCTCTAGCAACCTTAACTTGCCAAACAAAGGAAGTTTTTGGTGCTAATAGGAGGTAAGAGAAATAATGGAAATGTTCATTAGGAACTAGAAACTTTTATCCAAATTCAAATTTGAATCCAAGAATGAAATCCCGGCCCCTTTGAAGTCCATGTCAAAACTCCCTCTGATGCTAATAGAGTCAGGATTTCACCCCAAGTCTCTAAAGGAAAAAACCCAACCAAATAAAAAGTCAAACTTCAGGGAGAACTCACTGTGCCATCCTCTCCTACCTATTATTGGAAGCACCCTACTGAAATATTCATAGAACAAAGAATCATAGATGGGTAGAGTTCATTGTTATGCTCTTTTTTTTTATGTCAGAGCTCAGTTTTAAACCTTATAGCAGAGTTAACAAAACAGGATTCCTAACGTATAATTTCATTTACTCCGTATCCATTGTGTGTACCAGGGTAGGAAATAATCCACTGTTGTAAATGCAGATCCATTTAATTGAAATGTCTAGTTAAAAATCAAATAAAATGGAGAAAGTAACTGTTTGATACAAGTGGTTATTACTTACAGTGTCCACAAAGGGCGTTACATGCATCATGGTGTCATAAGTGCTACTTCATCATGCATCATTACTGCTTGCCAACAGTTTCTGACCCCAGTTCAGAGAAGCTCTTAGGCTTGGGCTTAAGCCCCACTGACTTTAGTGGGACTTAAACTTGTGTTAAAAGTTAAGCACATGCATAAGGATTGTCCTTGACTTGGGACCTAAAACAATAATACTCTTTCAAATCCCCCCTTAAGACTGACTTGACTGGTTGAGGGACAGTTGCGCGTAGGGGATGTTTGTTTATTTAACAACAAAAATGAATAAAATAGAACAAAACCCCTGATGTATATAGAAATTGACATGTTTTGTTTGTATCCACATCTGTGATATGTTGCTTGTCTCCTTAAAGGGTAAGTTCCCTGGGGCAGGGCATTGCCTCACATTTCATGGGTGTTACAAGAATACAAATAAATGGCAGTAAAAATAATAATCCACTGTACTTACACCACCTTCTGTCTGAAGACCTCAAGGAGTTGTACAAATATTAATGAACTCCCAATACCCCTGTGATGGTGGTATTTTCCTCATTTTACAGATGACCTAACTGAAAGCACAGAGAGATTAATAGTACATCAACACTCTTTAAAAAAACAAACAAAAAAAACCCCCAAACCCTGCGACAGCGAGTCTTTAAGCCCAGGTCAACTGACCCAGGCTCATTGGGCTTGTGCTAAGGGGCTAAAAATACCAGTGTAGATGTTTCTGCTTGGACTGGGGTCTGGCCCCCTTTGTTAGGTTTCAGAGCCTTGGCTCCGGCCCTAGGAGAAAGGGCTACACTGCTATTTTTAGCCCTGTAGCCTAAGTCAGTTGACCTGGGCTCTGAGACTCCCTACCACAGTGTTTTTTCCCCGCGAAGAGATCTGTGGCAGAGCCTGGGCTATAGACGAAGTCCTTCAGGAAGAGCTGAGATGAATCATAGAATCATAGAATATCAGGGTTGGAAGGGACCTCAGGAGGTCATCTAGTCCAACCCCCTGCTCAAAGCAGGACCGATCCCTGACTAAATCATCCCAGCCAGGGCTTTGTCAAGATGCTGGACTTCCTGTACACGCTTCATGCAATCTTTGGTTTCTGGTGACATGCTTCCTGGGGTGAAGAAGCCCAGGACAGTGTATTCTAGAGTAGTCGGGAGTTTTGTTATTTCATTGCTGTACATAGTTCCTGTTCATAATGAAAGATTTATCTTGACTCTGGTCTGCCCATCAGTGAGATATTGCAAAACCTGGACCCCTTGATATCCGGTCCTTTATGCTGTCCACAAGATTATCCTTCCTCTCTTTCAGAGGCACTGGAAATGTAATGGTAGACAGTTCCTCTGTAGCAAAACGGATTTATTACCTACTACTTGGGGCATAAGTGAACATGCTATCTGACACGCTGAAATGAAGAATGTTCTTTCTTGTAATACTGTGGCTAATGGACTGTGTTTTTGAGAAAAGGTGCAGATGAAATTGAATGTGCCTGAATCAAGAAAAGACCTTTAACTGGATGAAATTCATATCTGTAATGGGATAAATAATAATAACCCAATCTTGTTTTCTACAGAAATTGCACATCCATTGCTTAGGTTGTGATCTCCATCCATTTTCAGTGTATTGGGAAATACAATTGGCATTTTGTTGGTTCCTAATCTCATATAGTCAATCATCTGTGAGTGAGGCCAGGTATGAATCAAATAGTCTCTTACACTATGGTGGTAGAAATTTCAGCAACTAACTAACTAAAGCTGAATTATCTTGGTAAATTTTCACCTAGGCCGAGAGGGTCCATAGGCTGCGTGTACAAGCTAATTGATTCATTGGTCTCCTGATATTGTTTCACAAACTTAGTCAATCGAGCTGCTATGATTTGCAGTGGGGGAGGTTTAGATTGGATATTAGGAAAAACTTTTTCACTAAGAGAGTGGTGAAACACTGGAATGCGTTACCTAGGGAGGTGGTAGAATCTCCTTCCTTAGAGGTTTTTAAGGTCAGGCTTGACAAAGCCCTGGCTGGGATGATTTAACTGGGAATTGGTCCTGCTTCGAGCAGGGGGTTGGACTAGATGACCTTCAGGGGTCCCTTCCAACCCTGATATTCTATGATTTCCTTTTCACGGTATTCCATTTATACCAGTGTGGCCAAACTTTCTGACCCTCTGAGCTGCATACGACAATCTTCAGAAGTTTGAGAGTCGGGGTGCACCTGCCAAGGCTTGGGGCTTCAGTAGGGTTCACAAAACTGAACACCCTTCCCTGCCCCTTCCCTGAGGCCCTGACCCCCCTTCTCTGAGGCCCCACCCCTGCTCACTCCATCCCCCCTCCCTCCATCGCTTGTTCTGCCCCACCCACACTCTCTTTCACTAGACTGGGGCAGAGTGTTGGGATGCAGAAGGGGTGTGAGGGGTCTGATTGGGGTGTGGGCTCTGGAGTGGGGTCGGGGATGAGGGGTTTGTGGTGTGGGAGAAGGCTCCAGGATGGGGCAGGGGGTTGTGGGGTGTGTGTGTGTGTGTGTGTGTTGGGGGGGTGGGGTGTGGGCTCCAGGTGGGGCCAGAAATGAGGGGTTCAGGATGCAGGAGAGGGCTCTGGACTGGGGCAGGGGGTTGGGTTGTGAGGGGGAGTGAGGGCTCTGGCTGGGGGTGTAGTCTCTGGGATAGGGCTGGGGATGAGGGGTTTGAAGTGTGGGAGGGGACTCAGGGCTGGGGGTGGGGGTTGATGTCTGGTGGGGGTGCCGGCTCCAGCTGGGGGTGCGGGTTCTAGGGTAGGGCTGGGGATGAAGGGTTTGAGGTGCAGGAGTGGGCTCTGGGTTGGGGCAAGGGGTTGGGGTACAGGGTGTGTGTGAGTGCTCTGGCTAGGAGTGTGGGTTCGGGGGGGCGGGGATGAGGGGTTTGGGATGCAGGAGGGGGATCAGGGCTGAGATGTTGTGGGGGATGCAGGTGACGGCTCTGGGAGGCAGTTTGGGTGCAGGAGAGGATTCCAGACTGGGGTAGGGGGTTGTGGTGTGGGATGGGGTTCAGGGTGCAGGGTCCCGGCAGCAATTACCGCAGCTCCCAGGAAGCAGCCACCAGGTCCTTGCAGCCCCTAGGAACATGGGAGGCCAAGGAGGCCCCATGTGTTGCCCTTGTGCCCGCAGGCGCTGCCCCCGCAGCATTCATTGGTCGCTGTTTCCAGCCAATGGGAGTTGCAGATCCAGCACTCAGGGTGGGCGCAGTGCAGATAGCCTCCCTAGCCGCCCCTGTGCCTAGGGGCCACAGGGACCTGGCGGCCGCTTCTCGAGCCATGCTGAGCCAGAGCAGACAGGGAGCCTGCCTTAGTCTCGGCCCCCTCTGCGCTGCCGACCGGACATTTAATGGCCCAGTCGGAAGTGCCACCTGGAGCTGCCAGGGTCCCTTTTCAACCGGGTGTTTCAGTCAAAAACCGGACACCTGGCAACCCTAGGCTTCAGCCCTATGGGAGGCACCTGACAGGGCTCGGAGCTTCAGACCTGCTCCTACTGAAGTCCTGAGCCCCAGGAGGTGAATCCCGAGGGGCTGAAGCCCTGAGAACCCCTATCCCAGCTGGGCAGAAGCCCCTAACCTACCACCCCACTGCAAGGCAGAGGTCCAGAGCTTCCCCCCAATCTGGTAGGTGGAGAATGGGGCACGGGTGCATGGGGGCGCTCCACACAGCGCATTTTAATGGAAAAAGAGCCTCATGTGGCTTGTGAGCCACAGTTTGGCCAGCTCTGATTTATACATTCCTTTTTCTTTATTGAGTGAAGATTATGCATACATTTATTTTTGGATAATAATTTCCCCATTTCGATAATAGAATGGTCAACATTTTTCAATCAAACCAATTTTTTTAAAACAGAAAATGACTTTTTGGAAAGCAGAAATTTTTGCTAAATATGTCCATTTTCAATAACATAAAATGTGGGGGTTTTGGTTTCTCAATGAAAACTTGAAACATTTCCAGAAAAACTAGCAAATATATATAATTTCATTTTTATCACATTTTTGGGGTGAGGGGAAATCCTGACTGGCTCTAGTAACTTACCTCCTTTGCCCCTCTGACATGGCCTAGACACTGCTGGAGGAGTGGGGGAGAAGCACAGATGTACCCTACACCCGGGGGATTCTTTTCTGAGGTTCTGCAGCCAGATTACTGCCCCTTTGCACCAGTGCAGTGGAATAAAGGGGCCATAATCCAGTTAACGAGGCTGGCCCATACTTTTTCCATCTTAACTACTGAATGGGTCCCTGAGTCATGATCTTGATTTCATAATATTCGAAAACCTGCTGCTTAATGTTTCCTCTTATTTTCAAATCTGAATTTCCTTTTTCTAAAGTATTTAATATGTGAGAATTAGCTGAAAGACAATACCTTGCATATTGAGATAGGTGACCAGTGGCCCGATCCAGTGCCCATAAAGTCAATGGTGGTCATTTAATTGACTTCTAAGGGCTTTCTATCAGCCCCTTTTGAGCAATTTCTCTTTCCCTTTAATTCCATTCTGAGTGTATAGTGATTGCGTCAGATGAGAATTTATGCTCACTTGGAATGTTTGACTGGTAATGTGTTACCTTCTGGCAATAAGAGATACTGAAAATATTTAATATCTATTTTTGAATGCAGCAACTTAGTTCTTACACTGCTTTCAATCTGTTCTGCTATTTGTCAGTGTAGCTGTTTTGGCACAAAATCACAAACTTTATATCCTCAAAAAGTTGTCTAATGTTTCCTTGATACTGATTCTTTTTTTTATAGATATTAAGGTCAGAAGGGACCATTATAATCATCTAGTCTGACCTCCTGCACAACGCAGACCACAGAATCTCACCCACCCACTCCTGCGAAAAACCTCTCACCTATGTCTGAGCTATTGAAGTCCTCAAATTGTGGTTTAAAGACTTCAAGGTGCAGAGAATCCTCCATCAAGTGACCCGTGCCCCATGCTACAGAGGAAGGCGAAAAACCCCCAGGGCCTCTTCCAATCTGCCCTGGAAGAAAATTCCTTCCCGACCCCAAATATGGCGATCAGCTGAACCCTGAGCATGTGGGCAAGATTCACCAGCCAGATATCCAGGAAAGAATTCTCTGTAGTAACTCAGATCCCACCCCATCTAACATCACATCACAGGCCATTGGGCCTATTTACCATGAATATTTAAAGATTAATTAATGGCCAAAATCATGTTATCCCATCATACCGTCTCCTCCATAAACTTATCGAGTTTAATCTTGAAGCCAGATAGATCTTTTGCCCCCACTGCTTCCCTTGGAAGGCTATTCCAAAACTTCACTCCTCTCATGGTTAGAAACCTTCATCTAATTTCAAGTCTAAACTTCCCAATGACCAATTTATATCCATTTGTTCTTGTGTCCACATTGGTGCTGAGCTTAAATAATTCCTCTCCCTCTCTGGTATTTATCCCTCTGATATATTTATAGAGAGCAATCATATCTCCCCTCAACCTTCTTTTAGTTAGGCTAAACAAGCCAAGCTTCTTGAGTCTTCTTTCATAAGACAGGTTTTCCATTCCTTGGATCATCCTAGTAGCCCTTCTCTGTACCTGTTCCAGTTTGAAGTCGTCCTTCTTAAACATGGGAAACCAGAACTGCACACAGTATTCCAGGTGAGGTCTCACCAGTGCCTTGTATAACGGTACTGAAACCTCCTTATCTCTCCAGGAAATACCTCTCCTGATGCATCCCAAGACTGCATTAGCTTTTTTCACGGCCATATCACACTGGCGGCTCACAGTCATCCTATGATCAAGCAGTACTCCAAGGTCCTTTTCCTCCTCCGTTACTTCCTTTAATATTCTTGGATGAAGATTATCTGGGCCCCCCGATTTAGTCCCATTAAGCTGTTTGAGTTTCGCTTCTACCTCAGATATGATAATATCTACCTCCATATCCTCATTCCCATTTGTCATGCTACCATTATCCCTAAGATCCTCTTTAGCCTTATTAAAGACTGAGGCAAAGTATTTATTTAGATATTGGGCCGTGCCTAGATTATCCTTGACCTCCACTCCGGCCTCAGTGTTTAGCAGTCCCACTTCTTCTTTCTTTGTTTTCTTCTTATTTATATGGCTATAGAACCTTCTACTGTTGGTTTTAATTCCCTTTGCAAGGTCCAGCTCTACTTGACTTTTAGCCTGTCTCACTTTATCCCTACATGTTCTGACCTCAATAAGGTAGCTTTCCTTGCTGATCCCTCCCATCTTCCACTCCCTGTAGGCTTTCTGCTTTTTCTTAATCACCTCTCTCAGATGCTTGCTCATCCAGCTTGGTCTACAACTCCTGCCCCATTCTGTGCTTGAGCTCACTTATTATGGGAAAAGGAGAAATGCTAACTAATAAGGCTGGTGGCATTATTACAGGTGAATATTGATACCCAAAGAAAATGTGTTCTCTGTGAAAAAAATCAATGAATGCTTCAACCTTTACAGAATTACTTTTCAAGTGCTTGTGGAAATTTTGTCTGGAGGGACTCTGAAATGCAGTGGCAGCCGTGCAGAAATATAAAAGATTGATGGCATGTGGTGAATGTGAAATTAGGCAAGCGAGGCATATTCCAAATGGAGTCATTTAAACTGGGAAAGGGAGGGATATTGATCTTGGATCACATCAAATGAAATCACTGGTTTCCAAGTTATGGAAAACAAGCCAAGGATTTGGCATCAGCCTTCAGGAAATTCCATTAGCCTCTCTCTGTTTCCTCCATCATTCTTAAGTGCCAAATGCTAATTAAAATTTATTTCCTTCTAAAGTGAAACTCCGAAGCCCTTTTAGCTGCCCTAAAATGCCAAGAGATTTTAAAAGGTATGGAGCACTGGCAGCAGGGTGTAACACACTCCAATGTTCTTGGCTGTTCCACTTATTTATTTGCTTTACTCACTGTAATCACCTCATTAGTCCTTTCAAAACCTTGTCCTGAAAGAACTGGTCAGACCTGTTATAGAATTCAGGAAAAATATATATTGGTAAGATGTCAGCATTATCTCATTAATTGTGCAAGAGGCAGATAATACTGATTTGAGCCATGAGTGAGTCATCGTCTCCTTTTTTTCCATGGCTAGCCTTTTTTAGAAGTGTTACTTTTGTGTGCCTTAGTTTCTGGGTACTCCTCTTGAGACATCTTGTGCCTGATATCCAGAGGTGCTCAAGGACCCAAATCTCGCATCCAGTTGGAGCGATGGGTCCTAAGCACCGCTGAAAAATCACACATGATGTCTATTCTATTTTATATTGTTTTCATATTGCACCCATTACATCTGAGCTCCTTTTAATAGTTCATTTAGCAATGTGACTACACATCTATCATGTGTGTGTTCTGTCATCCTCTCCACCGAGCAAGAAGCACGTGCAATGGAGTGTCTTGTTTTGCTGGGTTTTTCATTTTTGTGGTGATTTTTATTATATATTACCTATTGCTATGTGTTTATGTTAGAGCATGAAAGATCAGAGAAATGCACCTTGCACTTGGAGCAGGAGTTGGCGAGTTTGTGATGGTCCTTAGTTCCTTGTGGGGTTTATTGCACTGTCTTGGACCGATCCCTGAGACAGTGCAGCTAAATGAAAGAACCTTACAATATTCATGCAAAAGCAAACATGGTTGTAAGCTTGTCTTCGGTACTCTTACTTGCTTCTCCCTGATGCTAATGTCTCTGTGCCTTAGTTTATTCACTGTAAAAGGTGGATAATAATAGCCTTATTTATCTCATAGAGGTCTTGGAGTCTTAATTAATTAATCTCTAGTAAAGAGCTATAATTGTTACAGTCTGCATGTATAAAATGTCACAGCAATACTTAAAAAAACCATATAAATAGTATCTCACCTCTAGATGGGAGGAGAGTGGGATTTATGTTTGTGGTGCCCATTGTACAAGGTTCCTTTAACTCTCTTGTAAATTGTTAGTACTAATCAATACTAGGTCTGGAGAAATCAGTAGGGCAGCTGTTTTATTGAGAATTTCACAAATCATTTTAAGCAAGTGCATTAAAACTAAAATATAAATCTATCCCTCTGTCCACAAATAGTATCATTCTGTCCAGCATTAATATGAAGGGTGGGAATCCAAGTACTGGAACCATGCAACTAATCCATAATCTAACTAAAATCTTTGTGCCCAAACCATTGGAAAACAATAGCTTTGGGACTTGGCAACATCATGTTTTCGCGGAGTACCCTTTTGGAAGATCTTCTTTGTTTTAAAACCCAGGTAAGAGCTATTTGACATTGCGCGAGGAACTGAGTCCACATGACTCTATAACTTTTAAGCAGGGCCCCGGAGTTCTAGTAGATTTCCACTCAGAACTTCTTCACAATTTGAAATCCCAAGAGATTTCTAGCTTGCTTAGAAAGGAAATGGCCTTTTGATTCTTTAAATTAGTTCAAAAATGTAAAGATGACTCACAAACCCATTGTTATCAGTTATTTAAGACCCTTCCTGCTACCTCCCCCACAAAATGATGATACAGATTTAGCACTGGCTAAGAAATTTGCAGTTCCTTGATATATAGTCAAAAAGGGAAGCTAATTTTAGTAAGCAGGTTTTAGGTACTTTTAATAATACATTACAAATGAAATTATTTTGTTTAAATTAATGAGTGCTCGTTTAGAGCTAAGTGCTGCAGAAGGCTCTGAACAAATCCGATCTGACATAGTTCCATGGCACAGAGAGAAGTAAGGTGCAAAAAAGTGATGAAGGGAGTCACTTTAGCCCATGGGTTACGGCACACAGCTTCAGGGTGGTTGCCACTGCAGGTTCATGGTGAAAAGATGTGTAGAGAAAGGCTGGCCAGGAAAATAATAGAGGGGTGGCCATTAATGGTATAGCTACACTGAAATCAGGGTGTTTGTTTGCAGCATGTGTAGGCATACTGAAGCTAGCTTTAATCTAGTTAGCTCAGATACCAATAGCAGTGAAGCTGCAGCAGCATGGACTTCTGCATGGTCTTCAGTGAGGGCTATACAAGTTCACCCAGGACCTGGGTATGTATTCAGGTGGCTAGCCTGAGTTGAAATCCATACCGCCATGGCTTCATTGCTGTTGGGCCTGAGCTAACTAGATTAAAGCTATCTTGGATATATTTACATGTGCTGCAATCACTCCTCCCGAATGCAGTGTAGACATACCCAAAGACTATGTCTCTTTGAAGCAATAGAGGAGTTGCACTGATAGTCTGTGTCTGCCCCAAGGCTGGGGTTAGGATAAATCACTTTATCCTGGGAGTACATTCACCATTTATTAAAAGTTTTCAGTTTGAGGGTTTGGCTACTTCTGGATGCTCAGATAGCCACAAATGGTTTTCCACCTGTTCCTGGTGAAAAGACTTTCGTGTTTTCTTTGGGATGCCAACCTTTCTAGAGTTACCCTTTATCAATTTAGGACTAGACTAACAATAAAGTGTAGATGGAATCATATACTGAAGCTGTCTGGAAGCTAAAATCTGGGCTGAATGTCTGTTAACCGAAGGAGGAGTGCTTCACATCATGCCAGTATTTTGTAGTCTGTACTAGCTGCCAGATAGCATCTCTGCTAGAGTTTAAAGTGTGGGTTATAGCTTATAAAATTCTAAATGTTTTGGTACCTGGTTATCGGAGGGAACTGTCTTCCCCCTTCTGATTCTACTGCCGTCACAGGCAGTGGGAATGCTCAAACTAACAGCGCTCTAGCTTAAAGAGGAGGGGATTGAGCAGAAACCTCTTGCAGGCTCTAGCAGTTCCCATAGCTTCCTCCCTGCGGCACACGGGAGCTTGGGAATGGGGAAGGGCAAGCTGGTGAAGTGGCTGGAGCATGACCTGCTCCGCAAATCCCCAGCTGGGTGGTGGCTCTAGGAAAGCCTACTGTGGAAAACTTATGGTATCTGCAGCAAACGTGGAAACATAGTTTCCCAGCATAAATTCTCTGGAGAGCTGGCAAATAGGGTGAACAACATTCATAACCATGTGTTTGAATGTTTAAATTAGCTTCAACCGTGTATAAATTCTTTTAATGTTTTTTATCTGTAACATTCCAGCTTACTGGCACAAATGGTCATTGGAACAGGGAATATTAAATGGGTTTTGTAGAATATTTGCAGAAAGTCATAATCATAAATGTTCACAGAATAAACTTGATTCTAAGAGTAATGCTCATCCCATCAGCAAACAGAAATGTGGCATGTGACCAATCCCAAGAGTTCCACTTTGAACATCATATTCTAGAAACAAATATTTGCAGCAAACAGTTTGAAGGTTGAAGTATGCATGCATAAAATATTCATCAAACAATTTTGAACAATAGTTGGTGGAAATTGTCATCTGTCTGCAGATAAATCACCAAAAAGAAAACAGAATGATGGAATTGTTCTCTGTGATAGCTCAACCAGCCCTAGTTCTCTGTTTTGAACATCAGTGCAGCACAAATACAGATTTTCTTTTGATTTGGCCATGACTTGTCTGGCTTAAGAGGAACTTGGATTTGACCTTGTATCAATAAACATGAAAATCGGAATAAAACTAAGACAAAGGTGTCAGCTAAATTTGGTTTGTGATCACCGAAAAAATTCCCCCTCTTGTCCAGTGAAGATATATGGGGTGGACAGCAACAGAGCAAGTGCTCTCATCCTCCTTTCCAATATGCCTCAGTCCTGCAGATAGCACTTCTGTGGTTCGGGGAGAGCTACGGTGACAATCTCCCTACCCATTCCATCCTTGGCTTTTGAAGTCTATTAAGAATGAAGGTAACTGTGTCAGTGGTTTTTATTATACGGACTGTTGAATACTAGGAATCAGATACTCCCATCTTACTTCACATAGGTCTACAGGCAATCATTGCATAGTAATAACTTTTGATTTCTACTGACCTGAAGCAGATTTGAACCAGTGACCTAGAGATAAACAATTCCAAACGGCATTCACCAAACCCAGCCCACATGCTGAGAGAGTGGACTTGCTCCCAGAGTTTCTACTGACTTTAAAGCTGTTACATGTTCTAATGTTTTACTCTGAAAGAGGTTTAAAAAAAATCAAACCAGTAGAAACCTTTAAAGTGAAAGTGCCGAACCATACTATATATTGAGACCCACAAAGTAAACGAGCAAGATTGATGGGTAAAGATTTTTATTAATAACACAAGGTTATGAGTGGTTAATGAAATTAAAATGACATTGAAATAAGTCCAGTGAAGAATAAATTCAATACGGAGTCAGATAAAATGTATCAATCACATTCCAGCATCAGCAGTTGTGTTAGTATGGAAAAGCCTTGACTAGACTGTGTTGCAAAATGAAATATACTTTAACACACAGCATTCACCCATAGTGAAAAAGCAGGACATTAGGAGAGGCTTGGTATGGGATTTGGTGTGTCTGCAATTTTTCAAAATAAAAATAATGGAATTGCCACAGTAAGATGTACAATTGTATTAAATAAAAAGCTCTAGTTGTGTGCAGATTATCTGAATACCCTCATCACCAAACCTATTGCAGCTGAGATTAGCACAGCAGTGACACCTGATGAAAGAGACTTAATAATGTGAGAAAAAAGAACAGCATGTCAGCAGCGAGAATCCGAGGAAACCTACAACTGTGATGGATAATAGGACATGACTAAGAAATAATTCTTTACATTTAGATTTTAAAAAAAGCCAGGGGTAAGTAGAAAATTAATTCAGAACTCCTGAGAAATGTAATGACTCTGTTTTCTTTGAACTTTTCCATCTGTTTATAATATCCCTGAAAAAGCTTAAGGTGAAAATCTATGAACAATTTCATTTATTCAGATTAAGTAGAATTGGTCTTTGTAGGTTAGAAGAAACAGAAATTTAAACCACAGTAGGATGTGACAAGGGTATTAATCCATCATACCATATGCCAAAAGCATTTTGAAATTACTGAATTTGCTTGATATGGAGAAGATGTGGTTAATCTGTAATAATTTGATGAATACGTGACCTAGCTTTTATGGCAGTCAGTGTATAGCAATGTTGAGTTATGTATGGATTCAGGGTAATGGCAGGCTGTTGGGAAAAACAAGCAGGGAGGCAACACAATAAAGCGCAGATGAGAAACAGTACAGCAAAGCCTTGAAAGACAATCAGTGAGCTCTCAGCTGGGAAGAGATGACTTCCAGGCTCCAAAACAAATGCCCAATTGCTTTGCCAAAATGATGAGAGCAAAATGACCCTAAACAGTTAAAAAGACCTGCGGGAGAAAGAAGGTGGAGATGATCTGTCAGCAGTTGCTTCAGGGGAGATGCTGAAACGAGAGCCACTGATGAAGGCAGAGTCTGCAGCAAGGCAGTCTTCCTCCCAGCCTAGAGCTGGGGGCATCTGGTTTTATTGGAATTTACAAGTACTTGTAAGGAGAGAATTAAGGTTGAGGTAGGATCAGATGCATGTAGGCTTGTGTTCTGTTAACCCTTCCACCTGCTTGCTGTGTATCTTTGGGTGAATATATAATACAGATGGGCCTGGTGAGTTGATATGGTTGGAAACAGGGGCTGGCCCCTTGGGATTCAGTGTAAGAGTGGTAGAACTGGCAAGGTTCCACCCAGAGAAAGGGGAACATAGTGCAACCTGTCACCTGAGGGGTGTGCTTGTGAGGGATGCTGAAGAGGTCTAAGTACATCCTGTAACCGTGATGGCCCTGTTAGTGAAACATTGGCATTATATCCGGGCGATCCACTCTCAAACGGGGTGAGCAGCAAGTTTCCACTCTGAGAGAAGTGCAGGTAGAGGCCTCTCACTTGAAAAGAGGACTGGGGAAGAGATCCTATTTGCATCTCACTCCTGAACCACAACACTATAAGAGAAAAGTTGTAATGGAACTTGCATTCCTATCCAGATATCTGTTGGTCTTACAGAGTTTTGTATGTAGATTGCCTAGTTTCAGTGCTAGAGAATATGAACAGAGTATTGTGTAATACATCCAGCAATCAAATAAAATAGCGATGTTGTTGTTGTTACATAACTTGGAGGAAAGAACCCAGTTATAGCCATATTTTCAGGAACATTTGGTCATAGGCAGGTAGTTAACCAGAATCAAGCTGGTGATATATGTCATAGCTGGGGCTGTCCTGAGATTGCCACAGGTAAGAGTATTAATGAGAAAGGCACAAAGTAGTGCCAGGCAAGTAGGGGATTATTCACACCACTTGAAATAGAAGAATAGCTGGAATGGCATTTTTGTATCCATTTGCAAAGGATCTCTCTTAAGGAGAATGCACTCGCTAGGAGCTAACTGCGTAATATTCCTGCCAGGGTGTGGGGTGGCAAGGGAGAAAGCAAGAGAAGCTGAGTCATCTTTTCTCCCCCATCCCTTGCTTCCTAGGACAAGGTGCCAGCATAAATTTGGTGGTTGCCCTTCTGTCAGTGCCCGATTTCCATGTCTGTTGATTGTGCTCTTAGAAATCCCGAAGGGGGTGGAATGGATAAAGCCACAGCCCCACCCTCCCTCCTGACAAAGAGCTGGGTCAGCGTGTGAGGAGTTCCCGCACCAATGCACCTGGGTTGACAGGTGGAACAGATGAACTTGCTGAGGATGCTCCCTATGTGTCCTCTCTCAGAGGCTTTGTGCCCAGCTCAGGAGCAAGGCCTGTGGGAACGGCTGGTGGCGTTCCATCCGTCCCCCACCTCCACAGTGGGTGACAAAATCTAGCCCTAGGAATTCTAATTTAGGAGAGAGACAGAAGTCTAGGATGTATTGTTTGTTCCACTTCTTAAAAGAAACCCAACCAAACCAACCACCCCCACAAGCCACCATCACCAACAAAGCAAAGGAATGGGCAAGGTAGGTTAACAGATTAGATTGGGGAAAAAACAGCACAAGAGGAGCCCCTGTCAGTCTCAGTTACAGTCACATCAAATCATCCAATACATAGTGATGTTATGTCAGCTGCAGAGGTTTTATTATTTATTATGGGCTATGGGGAATTTGCTGCACTTTGGCACTGACTAACATGCCTACTTCTTAAACATCATAAGTCCTATTCCAATCCTATTTGGGGGTGAGTCTTTTCTTTGTGGATGACAAAAATTCCAGATTCACTCTCACATAGCTGCTGTTTAAATATCTATTTTGGTCTAGAACCTACATAAGATGCAGTTTCTTCTCACCATTCAAACAATTCTACACGTAGCACACAATACTGTACATAGCGTATTATCTTATAACCTAAAGAATGAATAACTGATTAGACTTATTTCAGCATGTGCTGATGTGTAAATTAAATTATTTCAGCTGTTTTAAAGAGGGACTATTTCTGATCATCGGAAAAGCACCACCTACTGGGACAATCTTTCTAGCACTAAGGCTCCTCCATAGGTCTTTCAAGAAGAGTAAGGATTTAGAGAGAGTGGGTGTCTTTTTTTAATATTTTCCATTGCCTGGAGGGAGGTGTGCTTGGAATAATACTTAAAAATTCTTTGGCACATTAGAATGTTGGCAAGTGTTTTTAGAAAAAGAAAATAATCCATTTCCATGAGCAGGACAGCGAGAGCATTTTCCAAACAACAACTAGTTCCGACTGGTTTTGGTTTAAAAAAAAATCTCTACCTGCAGAACTTTCTAGCACGGATATTAAGCATTGCAACATGAAAACAAATCATCGTTGACAGATCAGTGATTCTGAGGACAAGACACTGTTACCTAGCAACTTTTCAGAGCTGGCTTTTTACAGATAGGCTATGATGGGTGTCACATACACAACGTAGTCTTCTTTACAGGTCTTTTACTGGTCAGTACAATCCCCAAACAACCCTGTCTTTGCCAGGGGCCAAGTCCCAAAGTGCAGTATTGTCACTTCCCGATATGCTAGCTCAATAGGGCAAGAGGGGATAAAGCACATACTTCCTCCTTTTAGCATTGCTGTGTGTAGAGACTGTCAGGCCCCTAATCGCCCTCCACCTTTGTGCAGGCTGATGGAGAATGGGCAGAGCCATGGCCCTCAATGTATAGCCACAGGACCTGAGATGGTACAAAGAGGAAGTAATCTGCCTCTGGAAGGGGCCAGTAGCTCATTATTGTTCCCCTGGAGCAAGGGGAGGGGGGGACCAAGGAGGGAATGGTGATTCTGAGTCACAGTTCTTTCCTTGGTCTGCTCCCGGGATGGCACAGTGCCTTCACGTGAACTGGGAGCACCATCTTATTTTAGCCCAAAGTGTTAGAATCTCCGATGTTTATTTCACAGGTAGAAGAAAACACAAATGGAAGTACAGTAAAATACATTTTTGTTCTACGGTCTTTTAACAGACATATACAGCACTCAGCACAATGACAGCCCAATCCTGAGTGGAGATCCTGGTTGCTAATGTCATATAAATGATCACGATGATAATAATGATTAAAGGTCTTGGTGCTCAACTATTCACCTCTCTCTAATCTTTGTATACTAGTTAAATTCATTCTGATGGAACTCACATAATAGACTGTGCAAGTATGGGCTTTTAAAATTCATTCTCTTCCAAACAACTCTCAAAGAATTTGGAAACTCCACTGCTGTATGTAAGTTTTTCCTAATGTCACATGCTGATATATCTACTGCAGCATAATAGAACATAAAGTGAATTAAATAGATTATTATAAATATTATATGCAAAGAAGCCCACTCTGACCCTTGCACAGTTTAATTCCTAATTGCTGTCTTCCCTCTACAGTTGGCAGATGGAGTATGGCAGCTCCTACTGCAATATGTACTAGTCAGTAGGTTTCTTTTTAATTTGATGTGTGTAACACAGTGGCCTTTCCCCTGTTGAATCTAGCACAGTACAAACACTTCACTAGGCAATGTTTTCCCTGTCTCTTCTCAAAGCTGCCAGACATCAGAGTTTTAAATACTTTGCTATAAAAAAGCCACCTCTGTGTTTTTAAATTAGACTACAACAGAGGCTTAATACAACAGTAAAAAAGCAGACGCCTGCTCCATGGACCTTTTTTTGTGAGCAAAAGCACTGAGTTGAGGTTAGTATGAATCAAGAGCTTATGTTGTTCTTTACTTGTGAATCTACATGAACAACTGCAGGGTATTTGTGAAAGTGATAGCAAATCTCAAAATTTCATTAATTGATTTCAATGGGAATTGAAAAATCCCACTAGGTACCTTGTTTTGACCTATATGGAACCAGGATTTCACTGGAAATATGTAGATGGCTCTGTAGAAGATACAAATAGACAGTCCCAGCCCCAAGGAGCTTATTATCTTAGATGAAGACTGAGTTTTGTAGAGAATTAAGGCTTACTTCATTGCTGCATTATGCCAGTTTTATAATATTCTAACACCACTGAAATCTATGGAAGTACTGCGGTAACACAGTAGTGAACCCAAGCCTTTAGTATTCCTACATTCTAGACTCAGATACAATGTCACCTCAGAAAGACCGAGCCAACTGAATAAAGGGTTGGAGTCTCTCTTTTCTGAAATTCAGCAAGTCCAACTATCTAGAGTGAACAGTTTATTCAGTTAATTTAGTCTCTCGTCTTATTCACAAATTAGCAGTGACTGGTCTTGGATTTTCATTATTGGGTTTGTTATTGGAAATACGTTTGCATACTGTGTTCACTGAACAGTTTCAGCCTAAGGGATATTCATGAACTTTCTGCTATCTGTGATAAGTGGCTGCTCACCTGTCATAAATATAAAGGGAAGGGTAAACCCCTTTAAAATCCCTCCTGGCCAGAGGAAAACTCCTCTCACCTATAAAGGGTTAAGAAGCTAAAGGTAACCTCGCTGGCACCTGACCAAAATGACCAATGAGGAGACAAGATTCTTTCAAAAGCTGGGAGGAGGGAGAGAAACAAAGGGTCTGTGTGTCTGTCTATATGCTGCTTTTGCCGGGGATAGACCAGGAATGCAGTCTTAGAACTTTTAGTAAGTAATCTAGCTAGGTATGTGTTAGATTATGATTTCTTTAAATGGCTGAGAAAAGAATTGTGCTGAATAGAATAACTATTTCTGTCTGTGTATCTTTTTTGTAACTTAAGGTTTTGCTAGAGGGGTTCTCTATGTTTTGAATCTAATTACCCTGTAAGGTATCTACCATCCTGATTTTACAGAGGAGATTTCTTCTATTTACTCCTATTTCTATTAAAAGTCTTCTTGTAAGAAAACGAATGCTTTTTCATTGTTCTCAGATCCAAGGGTTTGGGTCTGTAGTCACCTATGCAAATTGGTGAGGCTTTTTACCAAACCTTGTCCAGGAAGTGGGGTGCAAGGTTTTGGGAAGTATTTTGGGGGGAAAGACGTTTCCAAAGAGCTCTTCCCCAGTAACCAGTATTTGTTTGGTGGTGGTAGCGGCCAATCCAAGGACAAAGGGTGGAATATTTTGTACCTTGGGGAAGTTTTGACCTAAGCTGGTAAAGATAAGCTTAGGAGGTTTTCATGCAGGTCCCCACATCTGTACCCTAGCGTTCAGAGTGGGGGAGGAAACTTGACATCACCTAAGTCCTCCTACTCCTATTTCTACTCCTTAAATGAGTGACTGAAACTGTTAACTTTTATAATGGATGCTTTTATGGGAGCCTTGGATTTTGAGGTCACACTTCTGACTTCCTTCCTGGGTCCCCTTCCTGGGTCCCCAGTCTTTCTCCCCTGCAAGTAAAATTCACTAGAAACTCCATGAGGTGAACCTTGCTGCATTTCTTGGGCCCTTTGTCCCTTTTTCATGAGTTTTCAGTGTTGGAGAGGAAAAGATTGTGACACTTCCCAGGGGCACCCAGGTTTGTGAGGCACCTCGCTACCACCTGCTCTTCATGTGAGGAAGCCTTGTCTGGCTTGCTGTGGGCCAACTCCACTGGCCACAGGCAACACAAGCACTCTGATTGAGGCCTTGCTGATACTGTACAGTTTGGCAATTGACATGCTCCAACCTCTGAGCTCTCTCTGAGTGTCCAGCCCCTGTTCTGCTGGACGCTCACAGTATTCATAGATTTGCTGCTTCCAAAGAAACGCTACACACCAGCTTACCAGTTCCAGCTCAGATTACGGCTCTGCTTAACACAAAGCATTTAGATACGTTTATAGTGAAATCAAGTATATGTTTATTTAAAGAAAGCATAGAGATTCAAGTAAGAGCAAGCAGAGGTATTGGAAACAAATGGCTACATATAATAAAATCATAACATGCATTCTAGAGTGTAGACTTAACAAGATACTCTCATGTTGTGTATAGTATTGCTTCCCACGGTCCTTTCAGTGCTTTACAGCCAGGATGGCTGTGATCCCATTTCCTGAGACAAGCAGACTGTCAGTTGCCTCCTAGATGAAGGATTCAATGTGTTTCCTTGCACCTCAAGATACACCAGACCAATCATCTGTCTTTATTCATAAACAGGGCACCCCCTGCTGTTCTTTTTATTCTTTAAATTTTCTCTCTTGTAAATTTTGCAATTTTCCATCCTGCCCTGCTCAGTGTGCAGCATACAGGACACACTTGGCCAGACAGAGAGATACGTGTCTGTTACCTCCTGCCTGAAAGGAACATTTCAGAGGTATGTCACCAGCTGTTGACCTGCCTCAACTCCAAGACCTTAAGAACATAATTTTTAGTATAGGTACATACATTTTGCAATTACTATGTTGACCAGTGGGCTACTAGCTCTCTCTACAGACCTCATTTGCCACCCTTCGGTGAACTGTTATGAGTATTTCTGGCCCAGGGATCCCTGTAAATCCTGTGCCCTGTGCCAGTTGGCACTAAGGGGTCCCAGAGTCACAAAGATGTAACCCTATCATGATATGGGCGGGGAATTCGATCTTAAGGAAATGTCCTGATAAGAAAATTTCCTAATTACCTTTAGCTAATGCTATCAGATTTCTTTCTCCAATCTGAAAATAATTACTGATATGATTGGAAAAATATTATTAATGTCATACCATGGGCTGCCCATTGATTAGGCAATTGAAAATAAATTGATAAGTTTTATGTCACATAAAATTATATAGCTGTAAGACACAATCAGTTTTATGTAATGGAAAATGGCTAATAAACTAGTCCTCCTTCCCAATGTACAGAGCCCAGAATTTCACGACATTGGTGCCTTTGTAATTTCTACACAGATTTAAATCAGGGGTTTTAAGTAGCTCAAGATTACACCCATTTTAAACCCATTTTTACGTATGTTTATATTTTTCTTTTTGGCTGTCAAGATTGACTTTGCATTTGGGTACGTGAGTTTTACCAGGTGGGCAGTGAGTAAGCACCCTAGCTGCTGCTGCAGTTCTGAAGGCAATGAGACATAAGGTTTGCTACTCTCATCTTTCCCTGATACTTTTTACTCCACATGTTTGTATCTGGAGCATCAGCACAGCCAAAGTGTATAATAATATCTGATCCCATCCTCAGTACAATGCATTATGAGGCCCATCAGAAAATATAGGTCACATTATATTTTTTTGCATCTATTTATTTAAATTTTGAACGACAAAAGCATGTAGTGTAATTCAAGGCATCCTGACATTAATTAAAATATCACAGTCATAAAAATAGCCCAGCCAAAATAACCCAGAAAGTCCAACCTTCATAATTAGGGCCCTGCCAAATTCACAGTCCATTATGACCAATTTCACAGCTATAGGATTTGAAAACTAGTAAATTTCACGTTTTCAGATGTTCAAATCTGAAATTTCACGGTGTTGTAACCATGTGGGTCCTGACCCAAAATGGGATTGTGAGGGAGTCACAAACCTGTTGTGAGGGGGTCACGGGATTGCCACCCTCACTTCTGTGCTGCCTTCAGAGCTGGACACTGAAGGCAGTAACCACAGAGCTTCCTGCAGCCTCAGGAGGTTCCCGGAAGTGGAGGTGGATCTGAACTCCCCCCGAGAGCAGCTATGCAGGGGATAGAAAAGTCCTATCCCTCCCCAGCCCAGCCTGAGCTAGGAGCCCTCTGGCTGGGGTGCTCCTACCAGCAGCGGGAGATCGGACCCACCTCCACAAGCTTCCTCCACTTGCAGGAACCTCTGGGGCTGCTACCCCGCCCCAGAGTGTCCTGCAGCAGGGGAAGGCACCTGGAGGTGGGTCTGAGCTCTCCCTGAGAGCAGTTGTGCAGGGGATGGACAAGTCTTGTCCTTCCTCAGCTCAGCCAGAGCTAGAACCTCTCTGCATGGGGTGTGGTTTGCCATTGGCTAGGAATGGCGCACCGTGGCCACTGGGAGCTGAGGGGCTCCTGCCTGCAGACGCTCCAGGTAAACAAAATGTCCCAACCCGCCAGCCAAAGTTTGCCAACCTCCAAAATATAGGGTCGGCTTATGAAAGGGTCATACAGTTTTTACTATTTTTACCTATCCATCTTGGGGGGTCGGCTTATAAACGAACGTGCTAATGAACGAGTATATACAGTACATTTCTAGTGTGAACACTTAACCATAATAGCTAGGGTCCATTCTTCTAGTGAAATATAGGGTAGGTAATATCTATAAACGTCCATAGATTCAGCTCAGTATTATAGGGACTTATCTATCTGTACTTAGATTTGGTATTAAACAGTTCCTAGAAACATATAACCCCATGATAACTTCTCTCAATATTTAAAAAGCAATTGTATTAATGAAATACACTATGTTAAAATAAGATTGAGTATAGCAGAAACCCATAAACTTAAAAGCAAGGGAATTCATATTTAAGATTTAAAACCTAGTCTGACATGTTTCCTGTAACTTTTATTATTTGTAAGGAAGTGCAATACTTCCCACTAGTTCCATCGCAAGACCTGGGTGAAATATTTTGGCTGAACATTTCTGGCAAAAAATGCAGATTTGCTACACTGAAATCTTTCATGAATTTGTGTCAATTTCACCAAATTGTTCTGGGGAAAACAAACCAACCAACCAACAAAACAAACAAACACCAATTCCAAAAAAGTTGGAAGGCCTCATTTTGACATTTTTTAAATGAAACGTTTCAATTTTGGGGGTCAAAATAGCTTTTCATTTTGAAATGTCTTTTAATTTTATTGTTAAAAATACAAAAACATAAAAGTGGCTGAAATTGAAATGAAATGTTTTGTTTCAGGTTGGAAGAAATGTTTTTTTCAAACTGAGGCAACATTTTTTTTCTCTTTTGATTGCTCGAAAGTTTCAAAAATGTGTTTTCTAAATTATTTTTAAAATGTTTTTTTTCCAGAACTGTTAGCGAACCAGAAATCTGTCATTCACGTAGCTCCTACCTATTACCTCCTGGGTGCTTTTGAGAAATCAGAGTTGACTTGGACATGATTTAGGAAATTAAAGGCAGTGCTCCTGCTGACCAGTTATGGTTATTTTCTTTTCGTTATTAAAAAGAGCTCTTTGCCACATAGGCTACATCTTTACTATCTATTTATTCAGACCAATTATGTTACCAACACTAGTGCTGTTTAAAAGATGGAATTTTTCTTTTAATGGGAAACTGATATTTCACAATTACTTTCCTTTCCAAATTGGGATGAAAAGTTGAAATATTGAAATTGTTTGTGAAACGAGAAGAATCCTAAGAGTTTGGAATCAGAAAAGTCAAAATGGAAAATTTCACTATTTCTAAATGAAATTAAATGTTTTGTTTTGAATCAACATTTTGAAACTTTTTTTTGTTTAAATTCACCTGACTGGAGAATTGGAAAAAAACCAAACCATCAAAACCTACATTTTTCCTGTGGAAAATATCAACAAAACCACATTTCCCAAGGGGAAGATTCTTCAGTTGAAAATTTACAACCAGCTCTACTCAGCATGGTACAATATACAATAATGACAGTCCCTACCTCAACAACTGATAATCTAGTTAAGTGCATAGAAGATGAGACACATTTGGAAATCCAAAGTGTAAATGCTTTAGTGTTCCTATGGGCATCAGGGTATCCTCGAACTCTTACCATATTCTTAGGGTCATTTGGCAATAACATCAGGTATTAGCTCCAAGAACAATCTTACTGGGACAAGATAATGTGTCTGCCAAGTGAAAACCAGACTCTTTATGATGCTGCCATAAAACAGTGATGGGGTCCACAGACGTAGATACCTATTGACCAATCTGAAATATTTTATGTATGTTTATGGGTTCTAAAGGATTAACTGAACCAGTTATACAATTTAAAGCCCCCCCCCTTTTTTTTTAAATGAATGGAGTGCTTCATAGGAGATGAGCAGCCTCAGAGCTAATGATTTATGCTGGTGTAACTTATTTAATAAGTAACTAAACATTTACTATACACAAGTTTTTACCACTGATTTCAGTGGAACAGATTTAGGCCAACACTGAGAGCTTTTGAAAATCCATGATACCTGATGGCACAGTGTATGTTTACATTAAAGTGGAGGCCATTACAGACTAGCTTTTCAGAGGAAGTTGTAGAATATTTATCCTGGACAAGGTAAATTGAGAGAGACCCAATGATTTGATCACAGTGTGTAATCATCTGGGGAAACTGATATAATATTCAGAGTGGAGGATTATTAAATTAGAAATACACCAGCTGGTATGATGAATTATACCAGAACAGATGGAAAAAGCTTTAGAAGCAACTCAGACATATTGGTCAGCTAGAAGCCAAAGAAACTTACAGGAAACGTGTTCAGAATTTTAAAAGGGGAGAGAATTACAGAAGATTCTTGGCCCAGTCTTGTTTCCAATGAAATCAATCTCAGAATGCTCACTGACTTCAAAGGAAGCAGGCTCCTATGCTGTGGGAATGTCTTTCATAGTGATTCATTATCTTGCGTACATTCCTCTAGGGACTGATTGACTAGTAGAAGTCTTTCCGTAACTTCTTTCCGTACATATAAGAAGCATTGCATTGTTTTGTAATAATTCAGTGAGTCTAGCTTTCATTTTTTTCAGAATCCACATTTGGCCATTCTGAAGATTTATCAATAGATGTGCATTGGTATCACTTGGTTAACCAAGAGTCACCTAATGCTTACATAGAATCATAGAATATCAGGGTTGGAAGGGACCTCAGGAGGTCATCTAGTCCAACCCCCTGCTCAAAAGCAGGACCAATCCCCAATTAAATCATCCCAGCCAGGGCTTTGTCAAGCCTGACCTTAAAAACTTCTAAGGAAGGAGATTCCACCACCTCCCTAGGCAACACATTCTAGTGTTTCACCACCCTCCTAGTGAAAAAGTTTTTCCTAATATCCAACCTAAACCTCCCCCACTGCAACTTGAGACCATTACTCCTTGTCCTGTCCTCTTCTACCACTGAGAATAGTCTAGAACCATCCTCTCTGGAACCACCTCTCAGGTAGTTGAAAGTAGCTATCAAATCCCCCCTTATTCTTCTCTTCTGCAGACTAAACAATCCCAGTTCCCTCAGCCTCTCCTCATAAGTCATGTGTTCCAGACCCCTAATCATTTTTGTTGCCCTTCGCTGGACTCTTTCCAATTTATCCACATCCTTCTTGTAGTGTGGGGCCCAAAACTGGACACAGTACTCCAGATGAGGCCTCACCAATGTCGAATAGAGGGGGACGATCACGTCCCTCGATCTGCCCTACTTATACATCCCAAAATGCCATTGGCCTTCTTGGCAACAAGGGCACGCTGCTGACTCAAATCCAGCTTCTCGTCCACTGTCACCCCTAGGTCCTTTTCTGCAGAACTGCTGCCTAGCCATTCGGTCCCTAGTCTGTAGCTGTGCATTGGGTTCTTCCGTCCTAAGTGCAGGACCCTGCACTTATCCTTATTGAACCTCATCAGATTTCTTTTGGCCCAATCCTCCAATTTGTCTAGGTCCCTCTGTATCCTATCCCTGCCCTCCAGCATATCTACCACTCCTCCCAGTTTAGTATCATCCGCAAATTTGCTGAGAGTGCAATCCACACCATCCTCCAGATCATTTATGAAGATATTGAACAAAACCGGCCCCAGGACCGACCCCTGGGGCACTCCACTTGACACTGGCTGCCAACTAGACATGGAGCCATTGATCACTACCCATTGAGCCCGACAATCTAGCCAACTTTCTACCCACCTTATAGTGCATTCATCCAGCCCATACTTCTTTAACTTGCTGACAAGAATACTGTGGAAGACCGTGTCAAAAGCTTTGCTAAAGTCAAGAAAAAATACATCCACTGCTTTCCCTTCATCCACAGAACCAGTAATCTCATCATAGAAGGCGATTAGATTAGTCAGGCATGACCTTCCCTTGGTGAATCCATGCTGACTGTTCCTGATCACTTTCCTCTCCTCTAAGTGCTTCAGGATTGATTCTTTGAGGACCTGCTCCATGATTTTTCCGGGGACTGAAGTGAGGCTGACTGGCCTGTAGTTCCCAGGATCCTCCTTCTTCCCTTTTTTAAAGATTGGCACTACATTAGCCTTTTTCCAGTCATTCGGGACTTCCCCCATTCGCCACGAGTTTTCAAAGATAATGGCCAATGGCTCTGCAATCACAGCCGCCAGTTCCTTTAGCACTCTCGGGTGCAACTCGTCCGGCCCCATGGACTTGTGCACGTCCAGCTTTTCTAAATAGTCCCTAACCACCTCTTTCTCCACAGAGGGCTGGCCATCTATTCCCCATGTTCTGATGCCAAGCACAGCAGTCTGGGAGCTAACCTTGTTAGTGAAGACAGAGGCAAAAAAAGCATTGAGTACATTAGCTTTTTCCACATCCTCTGTCACTAGGTTGCCTCCCTCATTCATTAAGGGGCCCACACTTTCCTTGGCTTTCTTCTTGTTGCCAACATACCTGAAGAAACCTTTCTTGTTACTCTTAACATCTCTTGCTAGCTGCAGCTCCAGGTGCGATTTGGCCCTCCTGATTTCATTCCTACATGCCCGAGCAATATTTTTATACTCTTCCCTGGTCATATGTCCAACCTTCCACTTCTTGTAAGCTTCTTTTTTATGTTTAAGATCCGCTAGGATTTCACCGTTAAGCCAAGCTGGTCGCCTGCCATATTTACTATTCTTTCAACACATCGGGATGGTTTGTCCCTGTAACCTCAACAGGGATTCCTTGAAATACAGCCAGCTCTCCTGGACTCCTTTCCCCTTCATGTTAGTCCCCCAGGGGATCCTACCCATTCTACCCATAGATAGTCCAGCTAAGGTGCAGCAAAATTATAATTGCTGACCACTATAATTTTATTATATGTTTCCATTCCTGTATTGTACAAGTTCATATTTTTGTTATATACAATTTTTATTATTTCTGGCTTTACTATGTGAACATTGCCACAGGTCTCTTGATGGCCAACATCCCCAATGCTGCAAACTTCATCGACATAAAGCTTGAATGATCAGACTTTATATGGCTGAACTGAATTTAATCCTAAATACATAAAGAAAACAGAGTCAAATTTCTGAATTCAGCAGTGTCACAAGCCCCTAAGCCTTGGTACTCTTGTGGCTTAATTACACACATAAAATATACAGATTAACTATGACAATATATAATGAGCAGTAAATGGTGGAAAACATACCATCTTGCATGGCTTACTAAACGTGAATGTAAATGTAAAATATTCTCCATCACTGGCAATTTTTAAATCAAGCTAGGAGGTTTCTCTAGAAGATCTGCTCTAGGAATTATTCTGGGGGATTTCTCTGGCCTGTGTCATACAGGAGATCAGACTAGATAATCGAACTAGTCCCTTCTAGCCTTGGAATCTATGTGTGCATATTCTACAAACACATCAAACAACAGTATGGGACCATTTCCTCCTTTTGTGTGTTCAAGAACTTACTGCATTGCTAACCAGTATTGTCATAAGATACAATTATATATTAGCATTTTGTAAATAAACAGAAAACAAATTGATCACATATTGCAGCAAGCAAAGGAGGGCATGTTCCATTTTTGCACTCTCTGTACATCTGCATTTAGAGTCACCCATGTGGAATATAAGACTGAAAAGTAATTAGGTTATATATATATATATATATATATATATATATTCCTTTGGTGCTAAATATTAATGGATTACATTTTAAAAGCTAGGCATATGCAAATTTAAGTGTATCTTTGCACACTCCTGACATGCACATGAAAATTAGAGGGCATCTCCTTAGCTGCTGTTAAGTTGTCAGTGCCACTGGAGTCAATGGTTCTATGGAAATTTACACCAGCTTAGGCTCTGCCTCCAGTTTGTTTGTGGAGGGAGTTAGCCATTTGGGCCCCTGATTGGCCATGTATGTATACAAATACATGCAAGAGACATAGTACATTGCAACAAATGAAAGGTGTATCAGCAGGTGAGCTCCCTCTGTACAGCAGTAGTTCTCAAGTTCCCACAAAGAGCAGGGCAGCTGTACATTGCCTTTTAGTCTGGGCTGTTCAATTTTCCCAGTCTCAGCCAATGGGAGCAGGCCGGGCCCTGGCCCTATAATTAATATGCTGGTGGTTGTGGGTTCCAGTCCAGCTGAATCTCACACTGAAAGGTTGCCTCCAGTTCCCCCAGCTGCAAAGTAGTACCTGATCCATAGGGTTAGGACAGTCAAAGGCGGTTGGCTGTGATGCTGGCCACATCACTCCCTTGTGTATCTTTGGTTATGAAAGCTGATGGGCCTTAAAGCACGTCAGTCTATGAGCCATCTGGGGCTCAGTGCAGACTTTGACTTTTGAAATTTCTATTAGTTGTATTACAAACAGCACCTGAGATTGTTTTCAGACCAAATAGGGTCCCACCTCCCAAGATCTCTGAAAAGTGAATTTGGACATCCTATCAACTTGAGCTCTGCTAATATTCCTGCACAATAAAGAAGTCCTTTGTGGCAGTAGTGCTGGATTTTTTTTCCGTGCAGTTGTCTGAGGCTTCTACCCCCCAATTGTATCTATGTAGGTCTGTTTGATAACACTCTGTCTGTTAAGTGTGGAGGATGAAGTAAATCCCATTCCATGTAAGTCTTGAGAACTGAAGCTTGGCTCAAGGGAAATGCACAGGTAAAAAGATGACAAATCATCTCTGAAAGTCAAGGTGAGAACAGAGCCACTCTGCAGCCATTTTGGGCTGCAAGTTCCTCAGGGCTTTTTGCGCCACTTCCTACAGTGGAGGAATGGCTAGTAAAAACATGTTTTGGGTTCACCAGCTCCACTCCTCCTGCATCCTTGACTCACCCTCAACACTTCCTCTGCAGCGATGTGGAAGAAGCCATGTGGAGCTGGCCTCTGTGCCACACAGGACATAGGCACCCCCAGTCATAGTCTCTGGCTGCCAAACTAGAATTTCTAGCTATCAAATCTATATAGTTACATACCCAGATACTTATATCATGTCTATTACTTCAGTATCTGAGTTTACACTTCAGGCAAAGACCGGATATCTATCTTTACAATTGAGCTGTCTAAACAATGATCTCTATCTAAGAACCTGACATACCATAAGGTACATATTAATGTGTTTTCTCTGACCGTGATGCAGACTAGTGGTGATCTGTCTAAACAGAGATGTGTGTGTTTGTGTTTTGTGGGCCTTTACACTTATTTTTAAGTTGTTCAAGAAACATCTAGTTTAAACTAAAACACCTTAGAATATCGACACTAAAAAGTTCTTAAAAATCAAAGTTATTTTGCAATATTCCAGCGACAGGTGCAGCACACTGGGAAGCAGTCGCCATCCAAAGGAAGCAGTAGACGGTGGCCATGCCCTCTTGCTAACTACTGGTATAAATGGATACAGACACTGGAGGGGTGGAGGCAATTAAGAAGGCAGACACAGCAGAGGTGTAAAGAGGGAGATGTAGGTTAGGAGGACGTTTTGGGTTGAAGGCAAAAAGGGTAGGGTAGGGTGGAGGGGAGTTTGGGCTTGAGATCTATGTGAATATTGTTTTCCCTGTACACTCCTTTCAGGAAACACAACTCATTGAAGTCCAAATCAGCTTAATTGTGCCTTTGTGGAATGGTGCCCATTTTAAATGATTAAATCAGTAACAACTCCCTTGGCACACATTGTACTAACAATTATGATGATTATTCAGTAGATCTTAATGTGGATGGTGCAAGTACTTCCTTAAGAAGTACATTGTTAACATTACTACAAAAGAGAAAAATCCCCAAAGGTCACTTGCAGATTTCCCTCCTTGTGTAAAGTAACTTTTCCAAAGTTGATGTTGTCTATTTTAATTCTACTCAGAAAAACATGTTTTACACCCAAAACCAGAAAGAGGGACTTAGTCATACTTTACTGATGTGCACAAGGAGGCATGAAATTAGCCACAATACACACAGCATCTGCAGAAGAAATAAGGTTACTTGTTCTGTGCTCTTACATATCAAGGGAACACTCACCCTTACTCTTGTAAGCACAGATACATATGTATCCTTTCCAAGACAATTAAGATGTAATTGGGGAAGGGCTCCAAAAATGCTGTCTATAATGTACTCTCTTGGATCTAAATATGGGGAAGGGAAGGAAATGGTATGTGTAAAAATTAAAGTTGCAAATTTAGAGGCTGATTTCAAGTCCCTTTAATCATGTAGCTGTGCAGATGTAGTAGATGTTATGAACACATGGGTTATTCAAAGACAATTGTATCAACTGTGTAAGTGTTATGTGTATCTTTATGGGTTGCTAGTGATTGTGTTCCTGGCTCAGTTGGTGAGCTAAATGATGCTTCGTATACTTGGGAGTAATTAATGCAAAATACCTAATGCAGGTATCAAGTCTGGGGATGTTTCAGCTCCTGGGGAAGTAGCATATCCTGGTTTGACCTGGCTCAAGAGGCTGGCAAACAAAGAACTGTAAACTATATATATAGAGAGATCACCCTGTTCTGGGAAAAGGTCACAGACTCTTTCCAAGAATTGAAAGACCTGAGCCTATGACCAAATACAGGCCATGAGGTACTTAGGAACCTGCCAGGGTCTCCATGCTGTAGATGGTAAGCAAGCTGGACATGCGTATATATGGTTTATTTGTTTTTTCTATACTGCTCTTGTTCTGAAAAAATAGGACTTTGTTTTATGACGGCTGGCTGGTCACTGAATAACCCTCTAATTGTTCATGAGACTGCAGTCAGATCTGCTGAGAAATTGCAGGAGTCCACAGCCTGAGGCCCAGGTCTAGAGGGAGGAGTCGCAGGGCTCTGCCCCCAGAAAGGTGATGATGAGAAGCCTGAGACCTAAGTGGGTTATTCTTGGGGAGGCCATGAAGGGATCAGAGGTGCAGTTACCCCAGGAACTGTGCCAGTGGTCTGTGATGTTTCCTCACGGTTTAGAGAACACATTCACAGTCCTTCACAATTACCAGAGCACTGTATTGTTCTATTTTTTTCATTCTTCTATTAAGAATCATTCAACCTGATTTGGGTCTCCCCAACAAAATTCACTTAGCATGTAGTTATTGTCATGAGATCTTTTAGCTCACCAAATGTAACTGAATGATACAATAAGGATTACATCTCATAGCTCCATTGCCATAAACACTTTTAAAACAGTCCTAAAGCTCCATAGTAGATCTTAGGTTTCATTGTAAATTTTAACCATGGGGAAAAAAAGTTCCTAAACCTTTCTCCCTCTGTCTTTCTCTCCTATACCAATCTTTCCTTTCTTTCTAAATTGTTTTATATTAAAATTTGGTGACTTACATGTTGTCTATATTTATACAACAGAAATGGAATAGGTCTATTGACTCTAATTACAGATGCTTATTCTTCTGGAAAGGACACCATTAATTTAAAATCACACTTCTGCTTGAAATTTCTTTAATTTACAGTGATCTGCTCTTGAAACAATAGCAAGTAAAGAGCGTAGAGAAAAAAAGTCAATATTTTTAGTTTGTATAGTTTTGTGCATTTGACAGCAACATGCATCTAATCAGTTTCACTGTTTCCCCCATATAGTCATTTAGGTTCTGATTCTGCCAGCTGCTCTATATTTGGTAGCACTTCAATGGGGCTTTGGGTAGGGATCCACCTGCATAGAACAGCCTGCAGGAGTAGGGCCCTAGTCATTTCCCCATCATGTCAGAGCGGATTTTTCACACAGCAACAGGAAAAAGAAGAACTTTTGCAAAGATGAGAAAATGTGATTGTAAAACCACAGTGATTGGCGGGGGAATGCAGGGGCAGGCAGTATTTGGAGGTACTTTAAACTCTTCCTTTGAAGCCACGGGCATCTACAGTGCAATTAGACACCCGTGGCTGGCCTGTGCTCTGGGACCCTCACAGCGTCCCAGAGCCCAGCCTCTAGCCCAGGCCCGGAAGTCTACACTCCAATTAAACAGCCCCACAGCCCGACTCTGTGAGCCTGACTCAGCTGGAATGGTTTTTAATTGCAGTGTAGACACACCCTCTGGCTCCCAGCCCTGACTGAAGCAGCAACATAAGATGCAAATCCATAGATAAGACACAGATGAATTTTAAGCCTAGGTTAATAGTTTCTTATATTAACCCCCACCCCTCAGAAAAGCCCTAAATGGGCATTTTGCTTAATTCCCCCCCCCCCCCCCCCAATACTCATGTTTTCCCAAGGAACTCTTCCTGGCTTCCCAAGGGACCATGGCTCACAGTTTGGGAAGCACTGTGCTAGGACTATATGACGAGTTTACATAGGAGGCTGAATCAGTAGAACACTTGGGTGGGTTCAGGGTTCTCTTGCAACCTCAAACATTATCCCAGTTTCATAGACGGGATGGGAATATGGGCTGTAAATATTTGCATGGACCCAGTGACAGATTTCATAGTCAGCAAATGCTGAATGGACCCCATCTGGTCTGGGCCATCTGTCTCCTTCTCCCATCTGCCAGTGTCAGAGGAACAAAAAGATGGGCCCTGGTGCAGGTTTTTATTATGGGCCCCACCTGCCATCACATGTCCCACATTAAAGTAAACTCTCACTTCCCTCATCCCCTCCCACCCCCTTGTCCCTCCCTCTGAACTCCCAGTGCCTCCCCCCCCCCCAACTCCCTGCAGTGTCATCTGCTCCCTGTGGCCTGGGCCCCGCATCAGAGCTGCTACCGTAAGAGCCATCATCACTGCTCCTGCCAAAGCCGGAGCTGCTGTCATAGGAGCCAGAGCCATAAGCCACCACAGCTGCCACCGGAGCGAGTGTCAGAGTCTTTAGGAAGAGGACTACACTGGTTCCTGTTTCCTGAATTTGAGTTTGCAAGGGGAGGGGAGCAGGGGCCTCCAACCCAAATGGAGGCTCCACCATTGGTGGGCCCACTAATCAGAGAGCCACCATTTTGGAGGCCCCCTCCCTGAGCAAATTCAAATGTGGGAAGTGGGGACCAACACGCTCCTCTTCCTAGAGGTTCCAGCGGGCTGCAAACAATGGTCTCAGCTTGCACTGGGCATATGTTTTATGGCTGAGCAGCTCTAAGCCTCCAGGGACCCTTCAAGTGCGTGGGCCCTTGAGCAGCTGCAACAACTATTGCTGTGCCACTGCCCTCTGCCCCCACTCAATTCTGCTCCCCCCCACAAGGAACTGAGTCAGTCACCATGGCAAAGGGCCCTCTTACTGCCTCAGAGCTGCTGCAATTGCATGGCTTGCATGTGTTGAATGTTGCCCGAGGCCCTCAGCCCCCATTTTTATAGGGGCTCCAGGGAACCCATACCCACCTGTCCTAAAATGCCTTGGCAAAATCCCACCACATTTGAGCATGCCCAGCAGTGGCTGGTAGTAGTAGACGTTTCCTAAACAACCCTGAAGGGATCACAGCCACTGGGTATGCTCCAGTGCTGAAGGGGCTATTGTTGGGAAATATAGTTTGTTTTCATACCCTCTGTATCCTCCTCTTGCTGTGAGACACTGACAGAGATGTATTTGCTTGCCCTGGCATCTCCCCACCCACAGCCATCTCTCCCCAGCTTGCCCAAGTCTAGTTCCGCCTATCTCTGCTAGATTCTGCATAGAAAAACCAATATTTTTTTAAAGATTACCTCACAACTGAAGGATAAAGTAAGCAGCACAAAAATACACTTTATGTAGGCCTATACAGGAACTCCTCATTTAACGTTGTAGTTATGTTCCTGAAAAATGTGACTTTAAGTGAAATGATGTTAAGCGAATCCAATATCCCCATAAGACTTAATGTAAATGAGGGGGTTAGATTCCAGGGAAGTTTTTTTCACCAGACAAAAGACTAAATTTGATATATATTTATATAATTGTTTATTTAAAATTTATACTCTGTGTGTGTGTGTGTCTATATATATACACACACACACAGTATAAGTTTTAAACAAACAATTTAATACTGGTACACAGAGACGATGATTGTGAAGCTTGGTTGAGGTGGAGGAGTCCGAGGGTGGGATATTTCCCAGGGAATGCCTTACTGCTAAATGATGAACTAGCAATTGGCTGAGCCCTCAAGGGTTAACTCTCACACTCTACAAGGCAGCAGGAAAGCGGGGAGGGCAGACAGAGACACACACCCTGTGTGTGTTTGAGAGATAGAGATGCACATTTCCCCTTTAAGTATGAAGAGTGGGGCGAGAAGTACACTGCCTTGTTAATTAGATCAGCAAGCTGAGACCAGACGCAGCTCCCTTGTCAGTGTGTCCCCCCTGTTCTATGGAAGATGGGGTAAGTGGGGTGCAGGAGCAGGGGAAAGGGGGCACCCTGACATTAGCCCTCCTCTTCTTCCCCTCCCGCCCTCCCCCCCCCCAGCAAGCAGGAGTCTCGGGAAGCAGCTCATGGCAGTGCCGGGAGGGACAGCGGAACTGCCGGCAATTGATAGCCTGCTGAGCAGCTGCTGCACAGGGAACTTAGAGGAGCGGGAAGCTGATGGGGGGGATGCCGGTCCACCCTGGTTCCAACTACCCACCAGCTCAGCTGCAACAGGCTGTTCTTCCTGTAAGCAGTGGACAAAGCAGGCAGCTGCCAAACGACCTTAGAAGGGAGCATTGCACAACTTTAAACGAGCATGTTCCTGAATTGATCAGCAACGTAACAACAAAACAACGTTAACCCGGACGATTTTAAGTGAGGAGTTCCTGTATTTTCAACTTATTCTCTTATTGGAAGATATCTGAAAATGAAAGCCATCAGTTCAAATCCTGGTTTTAGAAAATGAAAAGAAAAAGAGATTTTATTATTGCAAACTGCCTCCAAAGATCCTAAGCAGCAGAAACTGTCATTTTGAAAACTTTCTGATCAACTCCTACAGTCACGAACTGCCTCTCAAGTCAGCAAGCATGAATCTGTCGTGTCAAGGCTTAAGTCAGGAAAACGATTTGTGCAGTACCATCTGTAGTACTGATAATATTTCCAGAGAACCTTTGCTTGAAACAAGCACAACTGAAGAGCCTAAAAACCGACAAAGCCAAAGATCCCGTACGTGATCTTAAAACCAAAAACCCCCCAAATGCCCTGTAGATGAACTTGAAAGGAGCAAAACTAAAGGTCCTGTAGATGAGCAGGTCAGCAATGAAACAGGTCAAAAGCAGTCTTCCTGCTGAAATAGGTTTGAAGTTCCCATTTGATGTCACTTTCAAGATTGTTTTATCAGCTGAGCAATTGCTTATGCGTGTGCAGAATTGTCCTTGACAGCCCATTGAACGTGATATGTCAAATGGATAGTTTCCTTTTTCTCCTACAAATCACCATTTTTCATCTTCATTTCACAGAATGAAAAATGCACCTCATGAAGATTTGCCTGCCAAGTGGCTTAACATACCTTTCAGATTATTCATACTGTCACATTTGTTGGTTGTTCAGGGATACAGGAACTTGAAAATCAACATGGATTAACAGTGATGGGAAGGATACGCTAAAGTCAATGTCTGTTCATGGAAGGAGCAAACAACATGTGCAGTCACATGAGGCAGCTCTACAGTTCGTAAAGGGTTACAGGATTTTGAGAAACAAGCATCTGAAAATAGTAAGAAATGGCAAGATGTACAAAAAATATTGCTTGACACAGTAGGAACTCTAGCTAGTTTAGCTAGTCCACTTCCATGGTCACTATGACATGATAGAGAGCAATGTGGTAAGCTACTTGTCAGACATAACACAACTTTTGCCCAGCATGTCAGTTGCACCAAGAGAATCAAATACTTGAGCAGGACAGTTACTGATACACGTATGTCTTTCAGCACCAGAAACCAGGAGGTGCACACTTAATAGCTGTCAAGAAGCTAGGTGTTTTTTTTTTTACTGTCATTGCAGGTGCAACCATGGATATTAGTCATGTTGATCAAATGGCCAATTTGCTTTGCTTTGTTAATATTGATCCTGTTGAAGAAAAAGTAGATATAAAAGAGCATTTTGTAAGCTTTGTGGCATAAAGTAACTAATGTTTTATTCTGCAAGTATGTGTTAGACCCCAAATACATGTCTGAACAGAGATCGGATGGGACAGGTGTTATGGCCAGTGTTTGTGAAGGATTGCAAGCAAAAATGAGAGAATATCTTTCAGGGCAAGGGAGCCGATGTGTATGCACCATACATCCATTGCCAAGCACATCAAATTAACTTAGTTTTGGTGCATGCTGGTGAAGATAAGGCCAGTCCAGACCTGAAGGCTTTTTTTGCAACTTTGCAGGAAATATATAAATATTTTGCACACTCTCACTGTCAAGGGGAAAAACTAATGATTAAGACTAAAAATAATCTTAATCTTCAAACTCTTGTTCAAGAGAGTACAGTTTTGCAAACTTGATGGTAAATTCAGGCCCCTGAAGCAGTTGACAGGATTGATGCAGCAGATGAAATTGAACAGGCTTCTGAAGAACGAAGGAGACCTTCACATCTAAAGGCACTCTCTGCAAAGCTAGATGGGCAGCTCGAATGAAAGCCACTGAGGCAATGTTAGTAAATGTTCAGAGTACAATTGAATGCCTCAAAGATGAAACTGTCACTGAACACAGAAATAGTGGGGACATAGGTTGCTTTTTGCTCAACCATTCTTTGATGGCTTGGATGTTCTATCTCAATCTGTTATGCAGATCTCAGTTATAGCTGCAACCTCTGGAATCTTTCAGTCAAAGACAAATGACCTGTTCCAAGTCCTCTGGACATTTGAGAGCACAGTGAATGAGCTCAGCCAACTCAGAACTGAAGAAAAGTATGGGAGAATAGTAAAAGAATCTCAGAACAGGTGCAAAGCAATGGGTTTTGAAAATGTAGACTATCTAAGCTACAGGAGAAGTGTACCCCTCATAGATGATGAATTTGCATACAATTTTGTGTTAGAAGCAATGGATAACCATTGAAGGAAATATTTTGAAGTCTTAGACAATACAATCAAGGAACTAACATCTTGATGTGAGGAATTTCAAGAGGTATCTACTCTATTTGGTTTCTTCCATCCCAGGCGACTCCAAAATATAAATTTAGAAGAGTCAAAGGCGGTAGTTCTTAAACTCATGGGAAATACTCATATTTTTCTTTAGACTTGGTTTCTGAGACTGTCTTTCAAGATGTACTGTTTCACAAAGGACACAGAGGTGTTCATTTTGTCTCTTGGAGTCCAGAGCTAACTTGTTGATGTTTTACCAGAAATGGAAATGTTGTGTCGACTTTTTCTCACCATACCAGCTGGAGTGGTTGGTGCTGAATGCACAATGAGCACATGAAGATGTGTCAAAAACTACATGCATTCAACACACTATCACAGAGATGGCTGAGTGACCTTGTTCTCCTTACATTTGAGAAAGGCAAGATAGCAAGGTTGGATCTGGGCAGCATCATAGAACAATTTGCCAAGGAAAGTGTCACTGTTGTGTGATGGTCCAGTAACTAGAAATAGACAAGCCAACACAATTTTTGGCGAGATTCCGCTTTTGGTTAAGCCCATGATTTTTGTTCTATGTTTAAAAAAAAACTTTTTATCTTTAAAAAAGCCTCAGGTGACATGATCAGTGGGCCGCATATTGCATGTTTGCTGACCATGCTCTGACCCTTAAATCTGCCTCTGCACAGAACAGAATGTTATCCTTTGGAAAAATGTTCCTATTTGCGCCCTAGATGCTGGAGGAGGAGCATTTGAACAGTCAGTTTTCATATGTATTGCACTGCTTTGTGAGCGTCTGAGCAGCAGCTGAAAGACTGCCCCCTACTTCTCCTGATTATATTAACAAAGAGAAGCAGGATCAGTAAGTAACGTGAGGGGAGCAGAACAACAATAGAACTACTAAACTTAGGCAATTGATATTTCTCATGGGTCTTGCTGATAGTCATTAAGTTTGAATTAGCTCTCGTGCATGCTAGCCTTTGTTTTTCATTGGTGGCTACACTGGAGGTGAGTCAGTGGAGCATGATACCATTTGTAAGCAGGGTCTGAATGAATGCTTCCCTGACAGCTAGCTGGCGGGGGCGGGGGGGGGGGGGGGGAGGTTAGACTCTGGGTGTGGTTATGTAAATATAGTTTGCTCCTGCTTTGCTTAGATTTGCTTAGATATTCAGCAGATGGAGCGGTGTTTTGCTCATTGTAATCGACTTGGCTGGTGTTGGATCACAAATCATGTTAGTACTGAATGCAGGGGTAGTGAAATGATGTTACCAATGTTGTGATTATTGTGGGAATGCAGGGAAGCAGAACTGTGCTTAACCTGTTCCAAATGTGGGGAGGAGGGGTTACCCTTAATGCAGAGGACCTCATTGAGCCAGGGGCTCGACTGCCAAAGGCCTGGGAAAGTAAGAAGTGTGGGGACATGAGTCCTGGTCAGAAGGATGCACAGCCCCACTAGGGGTCCTCTCTAGACTGGCTTAACTTGTTCTTCCCCACTGTTCAAAGGATAGAGCTAAATAGGCTTTATTGGGAGCCTCTTTTGTTATTTTAATTGCTCAGTCAGAGCTGAAACCAGTTGTGGCAAGACTGTATTTCTGCCCTGGCTGCTAAGAGCTAAAATCACTGAGAGACTGATGTGCAGAGGTCACCGCAGAGAGGCAGAAGGTGATTGACAGTCAGCTGGTGAATGAGCAGCCAGCAGGGCAGCGGCAAACAGACGTGATGAGTGCCAGCAGGGCGGCAGCAGAGAGGTGTCACGAGAGCGGTGAGCAGGTGGCCAGTGAGCGGCCAGCGGAGCAAGATGCCTCTTTACTCCCCCATCCAGTGTGGGAGGTGAACTCTGCAAATGCACCTCTGAACTCTGGGTCTGCACTGACCAAGGACAGTAACTGAGGGGGGTGCAGAGAAGGATTGGGCATGTGAATGGGACGTTTGGATTGCAGGACTTAAAGACCTGATGGGGAAAGGGCACTGCCAAACCTACTTGGGGGTGGATCTTTTACTGATGGTTTATGTTTATGAACCCTGTTTGCTGTGTTTTTCCAAATTAACTCTGAGTTACTTCCCTCCTTCTATTAAAAGTTTCCTTTCTACACTCGGACTCTGTGCTTGCCCATGGGGAACTATTACCTCTCAGAGGTACCCAGGGGTGGTGTGTAATTTTCCCAGGTTACTGGGTTGGGGCTCAAGACAATTCTGTGTTGTATCGATGGAAAGGAACCCCTAGATATTGAACCCAGCCCTGGTTGCTGCTGGCTCCACCTGGCAGAAGGGTTACACATTGATGTGCATTCATGTCTAAGTGAGGGGGAGAGGTTATTAAAGATTGTAACATTGGTGCAAGGCCTCTGGTGGTGGATTGTCCACCAAAGGTGGCTGTGCTGGCAGAAGGTGTGTGAAATCCTGACTTCATTGTGGGGTTTGTGGATGGCCACAGCAGGCCCCAAACTAGGAGGCACTGGCAAGGGAGGAGATTTTAGCAGGGTAATTGGGGAATGTGCTGATTCACCTCATCCCAGGCAGATGAAATCTTCCCTGTCCTGGTGGAATCCCTAGGGAAGGTGACAGTGCAAACACCTGCAGAGCGGGGAGAGTAAACAAGTCTCAACTTGTGGAGTTTCCTCTGCATTCTTTTGTTTCAACTGCGTGTTCTTATCCCTCCTTTGGAAAATGCCAGTGTTATAGTCCTTATAACATAGATCTTGGGAGATGCCCCTTGTGTCCACTCTGAAGACTTCCCTTCCCTCCACCCATCCCAGGCTCCTGTCTGCCCTTGGATGTAATGGTTTCTGCAGCCATTCCAGGGTGTGCTAATGAAGAAGCAGCACCAGGAGGAAGCAGCACAGACTAATACCGCCCGGAGGTTTGGGTGGGGAAAAATCAGAGGACCCTCGATCCCTCTCATCTCATGATTTACCTTGCCAATAACCTACCTGGAACTAGAGAGGGACCTGAACCAAACGATGGATCTAACACTTCCAACCTTCGGGGAAATTTCAGTGTAGGCCTGTACCTAACTTGCCAGTCTTTATTTGGGACTGCATGAAAGTTTGGTAGTTTAATCCAGGAATACTTCCTGACATATATTGTTATCCAAATATGGCCAACAATTCATTGCAAAAAATAAACTATTCTTGCTCTTAAGCCTGAACTATGAGAAAAGATTTTGGGTCTGATTCTCTACTACCTGTCCCCTTGTGTAATTATTTATGCTTGCACAAAATATGGGTAAATGGCTACCTCTCTTACATCCACATGGCACAGGTGCAAATGACTAGACAAGGGGAACGGCAGGGGAAAATTAGGACCTTACTTTGTGTGCATGACTCTGTGTGATAAAAATCATACAAGCTTATAACACTGGAAGGAGAATTAGCTTTTGGGGCCAGGCTGCCTTCTTCATCCACACTCCTCAATGGGACGTCCCACCCACCAGCACCATGACATAGGGAATTAAAGTATGGTTGGAAGGTTTTCCACAAGGACACAACCACCTGCATTGACATAAACTTTTAAGACAGATGTAAGTTTACAGTAGAACTTGCTTTACTACACCTATAAATTTGAGTACTTGAACACAGTAAACAGTATAATTCCATATTTATCCTAACTAGAATAAGACTGTAAATATCGGTGTTCTTAGCTAGTGTCAGATTTCCAACAAACAATGAGTACTCACTGTATGTAATTTCCCCCTTAAAAATCTGTGACTATTCTCCCACTCACTCAATTCTGAATATATATATTTATAACAATGCAAAGTGGATACAAAATACTACCATTCTGATTTGGTGGAAATGACTCAACAGAGTGCAAGGAGTGGAGATCTGGGCTCTAAATGTAGTCTGTTTAGAATGACATGCTGTAGAATATTTGCATCTATTTTCGAAGATGCAATAAACAGCATGGCTTCACTAGTAAATGTCATTAACTGTTTGAATTAGTAGAATTACTGCTGGCAGGCTTTGGTAATAGATTAGAACAATTCTTGGCAGTGTGAATATAGTGAGAAGTCTGATGGGTTTACAACACAGCTATTCAACCGAAGGAAACTTGGAATATGAATCCTCAGCCCATAATCGCCTTTTCTTTTCTTTTCTTTTCTTTTCTTTTCTTTTCTTTTCTTTTCTTTTCTTTTCTTTTCTTTTCAAGTCTGTATGATTATTTATAGTCAGAAAGCCATAAAATTGATGTTCAGCTGTTTGTTTTTTGTGCTGGTTTTCAATATTGCAGTTGGTTGGTTCATATGTTATTTTAAAATCACATAGGAGTTTGGTCATTGACTTCCAACAAGAGCAAAACAGGGCCCCAAATTTGAAAAACTCTACTTTATTCAGCACTACACTGCAGACTCTGTAAAAAATATAGGATCACTGCAATGATCTCTCCAATGTATAGCACAAATACTATGCAAACCATCAAAACGCTCTAAGGAAGCCAATATTATGCCAATATAGTTATTGCATATGATTCTGATTTAAAATTTACACTGGTTTAACTCTATTGACTTCAGTGGAGTTACTCCTGATATACACAGACGAATTAGGTCCTATTGGTCTGTTTACCCTGGGCTAGATTCTCTCTCTTGCACAAGATATACTCAGTGTAGGAGAGTGGGGGGCTTTCAGGATGGTCTAAAATCCAACAGAACTCTAAAATAGAACATTGTCCCAGGAAAAACTAAATAGTAGCATCTGCTCAAAAGTCTTGTTTTTGGATACAGCTTTTCATGCGTTTGGCGTGAAAAAATATATAACAGTAATCTCACCTTCTCAAAGCCATTACTTGGGAAACATTGAGTATATCGGATAAATTAGAGGAACCCAAACAGGTCCCTCTTATTTTTCCAAATATGTCTCAGCATTAAAAAGGAGATTTGATAATTCACCTTGCTGGCATCTCCAAATGAGTGCAGTTGAAGAACTGTAGTTGCCACAGCTTGGTACTCATGCAGCTGCAGTCATGGTTGCGCATAATATGTTCCTTCTATTTCCTTCCCAACAACTAACATCACAGTCTGACCAACACAGACAAACTCAGTTTCCTGATAGACTCTGCACAAGCCGTAGAGGCACCTTCCTCAGTCTGACTGATTCCAAGGGAAGATAGAGAATCGAGGGTCAATGCTGTGCTGAGGAGGGGCAAGGGAGCTTACTTACCCTGAAAGCCCAAACAAAGCTAATTGAACCATAGGGAGCCCTAGATTCTCAGCTCATGCCCCCAGTTCCTTCACAGAACCAACCAAAAAGTGAACTATGTACAGTCCCAGGGGAGATGACCTAACAGAAAAAAATCTAGAGGATGTAACACAGTGCCCAAAACCTAGCTACCATACCAATGGATTGTGCTCTTCATCTGCCACATTAAGGATGAAATGCTGGTCCCGTTCAAGTCCACAGCAACACCTCCATTGATTAAAGGAGTCAGAATTTCACCCTAGGTCACCAGGGCACTAGGTATCCAGTGAGACCCATACTGAGCATGAAAAGTAATGTGAGCAAGACTCTTCTGGCATACAGAGTCCAACACAGAAACAACTGACAAGCTGATTTGTAGCAGGGTCAGGGGAAAGCACCTGGTGAAGCAAAAATCTCATTTTTACATGATGTCCTTTAATGAATTTCCTGGCCCCACTAATAAATGATGAACACAACACTTCTTCCCTTCTTTCTCTATCCTCCCACAACCTCAGGGGCATAGGGCATCCACCAGTTTTTGTCATTCATTTAGTCTTTTGTTGGTCTGCTCAGATTTCTGAGTGTCATGCTGATGGATTTGAGTTCTTTCTCTATAGTTCTGCAAAATGTTTCTCTAGGTCACCCTCTTTTTCTCCTTTCAGGTGGTGTCTGTGTAATCACTTCCTGTGAAAGTTGTTTTGGTGGCATCCTTTAAGGTGGTGTGTAGTGAGGCGGTGTGGTTCCCTGCTGCCCTGGAGAGAGACGCGTTCTTCCAGACACCAGAGTGGGTGGAGCCAGGGAACTCTAAGCCCACCCCCCAGAGGGTCAGGCACTGCCCCGGAAGTATAAAGGCCTGACCTCAGGGCTCACTAGGGAAGCAGCTGCTGGGGAGGCCAGATGCCTCCGGCCTCGCTCACGAGTGGAAAAGCCCAGCGGCCTGCGGAAGACCTGAGCACTGGCCTGGCCTGCCCCGCGCCAGCTACCCAGAGGAGTTGCTGAGCCTGCCCCGCGTCAGCTACCAGAAGGAGTTGCTGAGTCTACCCCGGCCAGCTATCCCGAGGAACCCATGGTGCTGGACCCCCCCCTAAGGACACCACCCTGACCCAGGTATCTCAAGAGGGGGAGTCTGGACGTAGCCTGGGGGGCACCAACCCTAGTCTGGCTGCAGCACTGCCAGAACCCATGTCAGCGTGTTGCTGCCAGGATCCCCACTGACTCAGCAGCGGGTCTTCTGCTGCTGCTAGGGCCCCAGGCTGGGACACAGTGGAGGGGGAGGGCCTGCATCCCCCCCTGCCACCCAACTCGCAGGTGGCAGTCTCCCCCTCTCCCAGGCCCTTTGGAACATAGGGCCTGGGCCTATTGTTTCTATATACTGTTGTTGCTCAGCCACTGCCTCAGCCCCTGCCTGAATCAAGAGAATCAAGAGAGACTGTGGCACAACTGTGAATTGAAATCAGATCTCCAGTGCCTTAACCACAAAGCCATCCTTCCTTTCTAATAGATGGTAATGAAAGGGACCCATAATCTGTGGAAGCTTTTCTTAACCAACTCAGCTGAAATTAAATTCCATGAATTTGCACACACTATTTTCTTCTGCAGCTGTTTTATTCTATTGGTGTATCTATGTACCTCCCAAATTTAAACAGAAGTAACAATCTCTCCTTTTCTTCCTTTCCCTATCTGTTGGCAAAATAGCTTGATTAGCTTATAAGGTGGGCGAGTGAAGAACTCATATAGCGCAATGAATTTTGTTTAGTTCTGAACATGGTTAAGTCTATGGTCATTCTAATCTCTAGCTGGAGTCAGTTCCGTAGTATAGATTCTGCTTCCGTAAGAGTTCTGCCTACCATACTCATGAGCCTTCACCTATTGGTCAATCGTTCCATTGTTCTAGTGGAATATAGCTGTCATGGAAGGTCAGGAACAGAATCAGCAGTTCCTGGAGCTTCCCCCAACTTGAGCTGGTCATCCCTGGACAACAAGGGAGGGATGCCAATCAGAGAAGGTAACAGGAGAGTCTCAGGAAGAAAAGAACTTTGACATGAGATTGTGGAAGGGCCTTCTTGATTTGGGCCTGAAGGACAGCTGTCACCAGAGTCACATAAAGAGCAGGTTTAAAACCCAAAGGATAGTGCTTAGATCATTATGTTGTATTATGTCATCATCTGAAATTTGTTTCAGAATGGAAACTCACTAGTTTTCATCATGAAACACCATGAATGTTGGCAGGAATTATGCGTTGTGCTATTTTGACCACAGTTGCTCGTTTTCATGGTTTTTTAAAATCCTTGATAGTCATATATCAATGCTGATGAGAAAAATATCCAGTTCCACATAGGTCTGTTTAATATAATCTCTTTGGCTGTACTGTTCAATTTACAACATGATGAGGAAGGGAAAAAATATTGAACTACAAGAGTCTGAAGCATCCCTGAGAGCCTGGCTGCTTCTTTAGTTTGTCTGGATTAGAACACTGTGATCCTTTCTATTCATAATCTAGGTGGTGCATTTGTGCTGAAACAACTGATTCTATTTGTGGCACTGCATAGCAACTAGCAGTGCTGTGCCATTTTGAGCCAAAATGGCGCAGAGGAGAAGGAGAAACAATGGGAAGTGAAAATCTGAATGGTAGGTCACTCTAGTGTTCTGACTCTGCTGGGTTTGTTTAAGATCCTTTGACCTGGATATAACTTCTAATTATTCACACGGAAATAGTTTTTCAAACATACTCTAAATCAAATCCACTGATTATGTGATTTTGTTCACAAATGGAATAGACCAAATTCTGTCCTCTGTTACACCTATTCAACATTTGTGCCACGCTTCTGGGTGGATAACATAGTAAAGAAAGGCCTTGGAGCATACTGTACTAATGAGACCTCTTTATACATCAATTCTATGAATCAGTGGAGTTACACAAGGGAAGAATTTGGCCCTGTGTGTTTTAGCTGATGGAGGGGTTATATGAACCCAGTTCACACTTACTCTGTATCTTGTGTAGCCATTTACTCGAGTGAAAAGTGGGTAAAAAGGCCAATATTCTGATTTGTTAACCTTTAACACCCCCTTTGCTTTCACTTTGCACTGGTGCAAGGCAAGGATGAATGGGACCTGTATTCAAATCCATGTAGTGAATTTACAACAAATCTTAGCTTGATGTTATATTCAAACCTGGTTAAATACAAACAATACCTCTGTAACATGTTAATTTCTCTCTCTCTCTCTCTCTCTCTCTCAATAACCCCACAAAGACTAATCCTCCTCTCACATCCACGTCAACTGGGAATAGCCCTCCTGTCATCACTGGAGCTACACAAATGTAAAATGAGTGTGAGTGGAGAATCAGATTCTCAATATCTGAAGCTGAGAGAAATTGTGACTCCCCATGAAAATCTAGTCTGGTTTAAAGCTTGAAACAGCAGAAAACACATTTTCCAATCAAGTTGCTTTCTTTATGAGCAGACCTGGTTGAAAATTTTCCAGTGGAACATTGTTCCATCAGAAAATGCTGAAACTGCATAGAATGAACCACAACTGACACATTTCATGGGGTCTTGTGAATTTTGACAAAATTTAATTTAGAAAGAGTTGGGGGGAAAATGCATTTTGGTAATATCAAAATGTTCTGTTTCAATATTTTCAGAATGGAATCATTTGATTTTTCATTTCAAAACTACTTTGTTTAGAAAAATTATTCTATGTTATAAAAAATGTAAGTCAGACTTGAAATGAACTGTATCCAGTAACGCTAAACATTTTTTTTTTTTTGGAAAATTTTGTTTCATAGAAAATTTCAAAAGTTCTTTGCTTTTGTTCTGATTCTGAACAAAAACAAATTTTATAACAGTGGAAATTTTAAAACTGGAAATGTTAAAAGGAAATTCTGGTTCCCACATAGCTCTACTGATGAGCACAGTGTTTGTATTAATTATACTGTGGTATTTTTACTTTGCAGCATAGCATGAACAAAATCAATCACATCAGGTAACAAATTCATTTTCTGAGACAGGAACCGCGAAGATGAAATGTCAGGGAACAGCTCTAGTGTTATCATCCCACAAAATGAATCAACAAATCCTTATTACCAAAGGAGGTGATGCTTGTAAAGAGATAATACACTGTGAACCTAAATTCTGCTTTAAGATACCTTGTTCACAGAAATATTATGTTTATATCTGCATTTCAATGGCTCATGCAAACAAAGTAAACTTGAATTACCTTATTTCTTTTCCTGACCATCACCACTGTAAGGGACTGCGAAAGACTTTGTTACAGCCTAGCTAGGGAACTTCCACTTACTCGGAGCCGACGGGTCACTGTAGGACATGGAAAACCAGCCACAACCAGCTTTAGGCCGGTTCTGTCTGCCCTGCATGGTAGTGGAAAGCCCCTTTAGGAAAGTACTTAATTATATATTCATGAGCTGTTTCTGTGTACTGCTTATTATGGCTCGCTGAGTACCCCTTTGTTGGACTCCGTCCCAGGCAGAGCTCCGTTGCGCTGGGTTCCCTGCCTCTGTGACAGCAACACTTGGAGTCCCCGTTGCGAGTGTGTCACTTACCTTCAATAAAGCCAATAACTCGCTGCTTTGCTGCATGTAGGCTTCGTTCTTTCAGAGCACTCCTGATCGGCCTGCGGCCTAGCACAGCACAACCACATATTCCTTACCCCCAAAGTTATACACATGGAGCTATGATTATCCAGCAAAATTTGAAAACAGCTCCTAGATAAGATCTGTTTGGTTCAGGATTTCAGCTCATACATCAACATTAAAAATACACAGATTGGTTTTACAAAAAGTACAAGTGCATAACTTTAACCTACTGAGAACCTTGCCCTTGAGTATTCATGTCATTAAATGCTATTCCACTATTATCAAAGGGCCTAATCTCTTAGTGGAAAGACTGAACCCAAGCTATACTTATTTTGGCTCTTTTGTTAAGATAATTTGCCAGTTTTGTTTTGATCATGTAGTGACATATTGACAGACAGATTCCATGCAAACTGTTACTTGAGATATCTATATTCTAGGGATAGAGATGAGACAAAAATATTTTTTGAGCTGGGAATAAATGTAACAGGACATTTAAATTAAATCTGTCTTTCATTATGATTCCCAGTGATAAACATTGTCTCATGGTTCAAATATGAACTATTGTAACAGGGAAGAATACTTCGCAGATCCTGACATGTATTCATGATTTATTAATTCTGATAAAGGCAGATAAAGGAAAGAAAGAGAAATGTAAACTTCAAGGATTAAAAGGCTATCCTCTGTTAACTATTAAGCCAAAGGGCTATTGCTAAGAAAAGACCTATTGTTAAGTGAACCAAACCCATAGCAAGCATTACAAATAATCTGTAATAATAATATTAAATGGTGTAAGGTGTATTGAGTGGGAAATCTGGTTTACGAAGAGTAGAAATTTTAGTTGCTTAATGTTTAGTATTATATCCTGTCTATCAGAACAAGTGTTTTTAATAGCAAACGTACTAACCACTTTAGTATGGCACGTCTGGATATTGCAAAATATATGTGGATATTTGCAATGTGTACCAGACAAAGGGAATAAGCGTAACTGCCATGTGGGGAAGCTGTGGGGAGAAAAGGAAGTTATGGCTTGACAACAACCTATCTATAAAAGCTTGCAAGTTTGGGTTATTGGTTGAACTATTGGTCGAACCAGACTGTGACTGGTTCAGAACTAGGATCAGACTATTATTGGTTGCAAGCTTTGGTTCCATAAGGACTGGGTATTGTATATGTATTTTTATTATGTGCTATTCTTAAATAGGTTCATTTCTGTGGAAGAAAATGTCTATGGAAGATGCATTTTTCAATAAAAACTTTCACCTACACTCCTAGCTAGAGGCCTTACATCAGAAACCGGACCGTACTTACTGACCTTGTGTGTGCTAGCAATACAGTTTCATGAAAGCTCAATGCCTCTGAAGTTCTCGAGTTACAAAACAAGTACCATGAGTAAGAATGACAGAGGAAATGAATGCAAGGTTAACTTGCCAGTGACGTCAAACCAAGATGGATTCCTCAGGGATGTTCTCTCCCCATTGTGCATATATGATAAAGTCCATAATCTAGTTACCCACCTCTGAGCACCAAATGAATGAACAAAGAAAATTGTCTGCCCCCTTGTCATTTTTTTTATATAGAGAGGGAAAGGTGGGGTGCTTACAATACAATACTCATCACCAGCGACAAGACTGTGATTTAACTGGTTCATAAGCCTTATGCTGGCCCTCTGCACAAAGGTAAATTTAATCCTAAGTGAATACGTATTAGCATAGGCACCCATCAGCCACCTGCCGATCAACTGTCCGTCAGGCTCCACTGATCAGCTCTTCTCCCTCTCCTTCCCCCCGAGTTTCTGCTGTCAGCCGCCAATTAGCTGTTTGGCGGCAGGAAGGGGGAGAGGGAGGAGCAGGGGTGGGAAGAGGCAAAGCAAGGATGGAGTGCACTTGGAGGAGGGGGTGGAGTGGGGGTGGGAAAAAGCAGGGTGAGGTGGAGCCTCAGGGTAGAGAGCGGAGCAGGGGCAGGAAGAGGCGGGGCAAGGATGGGGTCTCAGGGAAGGGGCGGAGTGCGGTCAGGGCCTCAAGGTGGAGCGGGGGTGGAGCACTGCCAACACCTGTGTGTGTTAGTGTTTTGTGAGAATAGAGCAGGATATTTTCCACATCCTATTTCTGTGTATGGAAGATCCCTTATATTCTTGCCTAAATTCTAATTTTAGGATAAGTTGTAGGCTGTGATATTTCATAAGCAGAATATGTAGAAGAGAGTACTGGAGATGCCAGCACTGATATGAGTCTCCAGTTCCAGTCTCTAACTTGCAGGCTTTGCAAGGGCTGGGAGATGGGACAAAGGCTCCAAGCTCAGCCTTTGTGGAAGGTACACTGAGTTGAACAGCAACTCCTTGGGCTAGGGAAGAAGTGGCATTGATAAGGTGTTCTCTTGGAAGGCCTATCTTCTCCATTTTCATAAGCATATGGACCACAATTCAACTTCCTGTGCAGCTGGTGGGCTATATAAAGTATGAACAAACAAAAAGGAGGGAAGCTCAATGCTTTAATGAAGGATGTGGAGGATCTCTTCAAATTCTTTTATTCGTCTGCAACAAACACACCTTTACCAAGCAAGCCCAACTCCTGCCTCCACCATTTAGTGCAGGCACATCTAATACACTGACTGCACCTGGAGTGTATGCAAGTGATTCCCATTGGCTACTTCCAGCTCCAGGGGAACAGAAATAAGGTGTTGTGGGCTACTTCCCACACCCCTTTTTGTCCTTTAATAGTGTGAGATGGGATTCTGTGGGTGAGAGTGAATGGGTTGTAAAAGGAGGTGAAGAGCTTGTACATTTCAGCAGCTGTGGGGTTGACAGAGTAAAGGTAGGTGTATTAATGGAGCGTAGTGGGGCATTGCTGAAAGAGAGAGCAGGGTTAAGGTTTAATGGGCAATGTTAACTGTGCATTTTTCCTGGTTTTCAGAAGTTTGAGTTTTCCTCAACTCAGCATCCTGCAAGGGATCGATGTACCACCAAGCAACCTTCACTCTGCATTAATAGAGCTTTTTGCCATTTAATTGTGTTACGGTGATCCCTGTAGGCACCAGCCCCATTGTGCTATGCACTGTACGAACACGTAACAAAAAGACAGTCCCTATCCTAAGGAGCTCACAGGCTAGTAATAAGAAGATAATACAACAGGGGAACGCAACAAATGGATGAGGGGAGCCAAGAGGTAACAAATATAGGACTTTGATTTAAGTGTATGGGGTTAACATGGCTATTTCCAAAACTTATCAATTAATTATTTGGAAGGGTTTTTTTAGCATTCTCCCCAGAGGCCATACTATCCAGTGTTCATTATGTTGTGTTCTGGGGTGCTCAGATATTTAACAGATCCCTTATTATTTCTTGCATCTGTACATTCTTGGTGAAATATTTTGCATTCACTGTCCCACAGGCTGTAATAATGTCACTTTGTGAATTGAGCTCTCACTATGACTGGGTTTTCTAAAGGCTGTGAAAGAACTGAGAAATTGTCTAAGTCCCATACCAAGACAGTAGATCAACCCCCGCTAAAGAGGGAAACATGCTTGTTTGAAATAGATGATTCGCTTGTATAGGAACATCTCTCCCTCCTCCCATAACTCTGAAACATGCTGGAGATGAGAGAGTGCTTTTTGTTTATTAGTTGGGGGCTGTATTATGCTCTGCTGTCTGGGCTTAAAGCTTATTCCCCCTTTGTCTTTGCATCCAATGCCATTTTAAAATGTCATAATTTTCTCCCGAGGGCTAGATAAAACCCTTGAATGTCATCCAAAATGTCTTACTGAGTGCACGCCAACTTTAGCAAACCCATAACTAACATCCAGCTGGATCTCTTCTTACACCCTGCCAGAGTTCTTCCTTCTCATTTGCCATGCAGGTGTTCCATTCTCCCTCCTATGCTAATGAGCCAGCCACCTGGAGAACCCCTGCCTCCCAGGCCCCTATCCCATCATGCATATCGGATCTGTAGGAAGCAGAAGATATTGAATGATATGTTCAATGATCTGAAAAACAAATTTCATTTGATGACTGTCTGCTGCTATAAACACAGTGCAAAGTCCTATGCCAAGAAAATGAACTGAATTGCTCACTTTATAAAGTGTGAGATTCCTTAACTTTTTATAATATACTTTGCACTCATGTTTGTTTGAAAATGAATATGCATTAGGCTATGTTTTCAACATAGAATGCAGTACTGAAAATGCCATCTACCTAAAGGTACATACTGTAAAATGTATTGCATTTTCAGGGAGAACATATTTCATTTATGTCAGCAATAAAGCGTACATAAATAATAATAATAAATAATAAAATAAAATAATAATAATAAAGTGGCGAAAGAATTTAACCCCTTTTCTTATCTCAAAGACATTGGTTCAAATATTGGTCTTAGCTCTGTTCTTTGAGGAATTTTGTATAAATTACCTACTGTCCTGTCCTTGGCTCAGTGTGGTTCAACTGCTTTTTATGGACACTATCCCGCAAGCTACTGAGTGCCCTCACTGACTTCAGGGGGAGCTGGAGGCATGCAGCACCCGGCTGGAGATGTTCAGCATAGCGTAGGATTGGAGGATGTGTTATGTGGGATCTCTCAGGGTTAGACCAGGACTATTCGATATATTAATTGATGACCTAAGTGAAGGTTACTTCAACACTGACTAATCTATAGGATGACACCAATGCTTGAGTCATGCCAGAATAGTCCAGAATGTTGTTCCAGTACTTGGAGCCAGAATGGATTCTTGTGATATTTCCTATACTTGTGTTCCAGCACTTCCCGAGCACAACACTCACCCCCTGGATGAAACACAGCTAGGAGGTTTAGCGAATGCAGCAAGTTACACATTAAAAACTGGTGTTGCCTGATGACTTAGGTGGCTGCTTGGACTTAAGTGAGAGTGCTTTGGTATTAAGGAAATGCATGATAATGCAGCTGGGGAAATAGAACCCACAGCATAAGTGTAAATTAGAGAAGTGTTGTAGAAGAAGTAGTCATGGGGAAAGAGAGAGAGAGAGAGAGATTTGGGGATGATAATATGAATTCATGTCACATCCAAAGAATATGAAAGAGCTCTGTTCTGGGATATGTATATATAGAACACATAGTGGGCCTTGCAAGACATAGTGGGCCTAATTCTTCTCTCACTTACACTGGTTTCACCTGGGCATTGACTTCAATGGAATTACTCCTGACGTATAGTAGCGTAAATGAGAGGACAATCAGACCCAATGTGTCAGAGTGCTTTGTAGAATGCATTGGTAAGTCTGCATACAACAGCTTATAGTATCTCTTTACATTGGCTGGGATCTGGAATAATATGCAGAATTCTGCTTCACTCACTTTAAAATAGATATAAAGATAGAAAAGTTTCAAGGATAGGCAACCAAAATGGCACAGAGGTTTCAGAATGTGATTTATGACAAAGTTTGAGTAAACTGAATTTCTTTAGTATAAAATGGTACCAAATGGAGGGACATAACAACCAGCTATATTTATCTGAAAGGTGTAAATACTGGGGGATGTAATTATTTTAGAATGATATATAAGGGTATAATAAGGGGTAATACTTTTCCTAATTTTAACCTTTAGGTTAAATGTCAAGGAGGGAGGAAACATCCTGACAGTGAGATATATTAGGGTGTGCAGTCGTCTCCCAATACTATCTCTTGGGACATTTTAAACTAGCCTGGAGAAAACAGTAGAAAATGTACTGTAGAGAAAGTCCTGCACTGGACTCCGGGCGAATGGCTAGATGACTTAAAGGAGTCACTAGTTTGAATGTTTCTATACTTCTCTGTTTATGGATATAACAAGTTTTCTCTGGTTATGATAATTCTTTATACATCATGGGCCAGATTCTCGTCCTTACTGAGGCTGCTTAGTACTGGTCCTTCTCTATAAGGCAGCTACAGACCCCAATGTAATCAGCTACCCAAGGATTCCCTCAGCTTGAGAAAATTCCCAGATGGCATAGCATAACATCTCCTATTGCTCTAAGGCAGGGGATATGGTCAGGAAAAAGGAAGTTTGGCTGAAGAGCCACTGTATCCAGTCAATCCCTAGCTTATCAGCTATGCAACATATAGCAGCCCCTAGGTTGCTCTAAGTTGTATTCTGGACCTGCTCTGGTAACTAGATTTGGGGGCACCTCTATACCAATATAGCTCAGGTGCACTGGGCAAGTAAAGTGAAGTTCTTTGTATTTAAAAGGTAATATAATGTGAAGCAAGGCAGATGGCTACTTTCACAGGACAGTAGGCCCAGATCTTCAGAAGGTACCTAACAGTGAAATCAATACCTTTGAGGATCTGGGCCTACATGCCCAATTCTGCAAGTGCTGAAAGTCAGTGGGAGTTGAGGGTGCTCAACACCTCCCAGGATCAGGTCTGCTGATCTGCCCAGCTGTACAACTGAAATTACTGAAGATCCAATTCCCTTGGGGATAGACTTCAACACTGTTGCTCACAGAGTAAGATATAACTCAGCTGAGTAGCATGGCAGGCCAGGACACAGACCACTGTATTTATGAAGATCCATTTTCTTAAAAACCCCACATCAAGGGAGGAGAAAGGATATAGTATGACACTATGCACTAAAGCTCTTAACATAAATAAATAAATAATAAAAATCCTTCTCACATACAAAGTCAAGCTCCTCTGTCCTTCAGGAAGGGAAGGAGGAAAACATCTTTTGCTCCAGTCTTTTGTTCTCTTTAATATTTTGCAGCTCTATATAACCATGGTGATTGAAACTGTCTGGAAGCCAAAGACAGATAGACCATGGAGGAACACAAATCAGTCCAAACGTTAATTATTAGCAAGACTTTCTGTCCTTGCTGCTACCAGTGTAATGGTCTATAAATTGTGCATATATGACCTGATCTTTGATGAAACGTTTTAGCCCTGTCAAGGTTCCTCCCCCACTCTGAACTCTAGGGTACAGATGTGGGGACCTGCATGAAAAACCTCCTAAGCTTATCTTTACCAGCTTAGGTCAAAACTTCCCCAAGATACAAAATATTCCACCCGTTGTCCTTGGACTGGCCGCTACCACCACCAAACTAATACTGGTTACTGGGGAAGAGCTGTTTGGACGCGTCCTTCCCCCCAAAATCTTGCACCCCACTTCCTGGACAAGGTTTGGTAAAAAGCCTCACCAATTTGCCTAGGTGACTACAGACCCAAACCCTTGGATCTGAGAACAATGAAAAAGCATTCAGTTTCTTACAAGAAGACTTTTAAAAAAATAGAAGTAAATAGAAATGAAGAAATCCCCCCTGTAAAATCAGGATGGTAGATATCTTACAGGGTAATTAGATTCAAAAACATAGAGAACCCCTCTAGGCAAAACCTTAAGTTACAAAAAAGATACACAGACAGAAATAGTTATTCTATTCAGCACAATTCTTTTCTCAGCCATTTAAAGAAATCATAATCTAACACATACCTAGCTAGATTACTTACTAAAAGTTCTAAGACTCCATTCCTGGTCTATCCCCGACAAAGACCAGCATATAGACAGACACACAGACCCTTTGTTTCCCTCCCTCCTCCCAGCTTTTGAAAGTATCTTGTCTCCTCATTGGTCATTTTGGTCAGGTGCCAGCGAGGTTACCTTTAGCTTCTTAACCCTTTACAGGTGAGAGGAGCTTTCCCCCGGCCAGGAGGGATTTCAAAGGGGTTTACCCTTCCCTTTATATTTATGACACCCTTCTACAGAATAGTCACAAAAAATTTGTTCCCTTGCTTGTTCAGGTACTCACCAGAAATACTCTCTGCATTTAATGGCATCAGAAGTTTTAGATGTAAAGAACAAATAGAAAGAAATAACATGTTTTATACTATGGCATATTTGAATCATAATTCAAATGCGTATCATTACTGCATTCGCTTGTGAATCTGTTCTGAAAACAGTATGGCCTTAAATATTAAAACCAATATATAAACTAAATAAATTATGAATACACAGGTTTCTCAAGCCAGAGAAAAGAATGAAAGAGCAAGTGTGCTTGTTCTAAATGGCTAATACCGACAGAGCGTGCATGATACTGTGAACTATCTAGCAATTTTCTTTTATCTCCACATTCATACTGTGTTTAGCTGTAAACATAATGCAGTGGACAAAGAGACAAGTGTGGTAATTCAAGTTAACTTCACAGTTGCCTCTTGATATATCACAACAACATGTCACTCAGTAATCCTGCTGAGTAAAGTGTAATTACCATGGAACATCTTGTGCTGTCTTGGGATTTCTCATACGGTAAGTCAGAAATGAATTCCTGTCAGTGCTGTAGGAATACTGTGGTTCAGCTGTAGGAACAGACTGGCTGGGTCACAGGTCAGGGTGTTCTGCTTCGAGTACAGGCCATTCGGGACATGCTTTCTTCGAGTGCAGGCAGACAACCACCCTACAACCCAATGCAGGCAAACATGCATCCACTGTATATTTAGGAATTTATGTGGCCCCATCACTGTAATAGCTGAGTGTATAAAAATGATAATGAATTTATCCCCTGGTTATCCCTGCGAGGTAGAGAAATAATAATATTCACTTTTAACAGATGAAGAATTGAGGCACTGAGAAAATCTGTAGAAGTACTGGAAATTGAACCCAGGTCTCCAAACAGTGCCTCAACCATGAGCACATCCTTTATCCCTCCCCAATCTGCCCTCCTTTCAAAATACCATCATATACAACCACCTTGATTGGTGGCTTGAGTTCTGATGGGTGGTGCTTCCCACTGAATGCAAAGTTAAATCTCAAGTCTGTGTTGCTTTTCAAGCCCTTCATGGGACTGGCCCAAGCTGTCTGAAACACTGCCTCTCCCTTTGTGACTGTGACCTCCCATGTAATTTTTGTTCCACTATGACAATGAAAGCACTGACCACTGAGGGTGATGTGATCACAGGAGACTAAAAAACCAACTCACCTGAGAGAGAAGAGTTACCACCCACAGATCTCACCATGTTCAGAAGTACATGAAAAACTCATATGGTGAGCTTATCCTTATTTTTTATTTAAAAATGAAAATACTAATATAACGAACTCCAGCCAATGACTCATAGCTTTGACTTGACATAACTTGACAATTACCTCTTCTGTTCATTCCCTTTGAAGCACCTGGCAATGTCAGAAGACATGATGCTGGGCTAGATGGATCTTTGGTCTAACCCAGTATGGCCGTTCTTATGTTCTTAAGCAATAGGGAGAGAGATTGTTACCTTGTCTTTCAAAGCTTGTAGGGCAGTCTGATACCACAGTCGTGGACATGATATAAAAATGATGGATAGGTAGATGGTCTGATTATCTGGGCTTCAGTGGGAGTTGCTTATATCGAGAGCAGAGAGAATGAGGTGTCAGATTACTGTCAGGAGCGTGATAGCCGCTTAAATCAACATTTAAATGGTATCTTAGGATGGATAGATGTAGTAGCAGGGAAATGTAAAATAGCTGTAAGAAAAACCAAATTATCTGCAACCCATGTGGGTGTAATGGAGGAGAGTGTATGTTTGAGAGAACAAGGAAGGAGTTCTTTGTTTTTCCTACAAACCAATGTTTCTTTATCTGCATTTGAATTCTCATTGAACTATTCACAGAAAATATGGCTTCGAAATCAACCATTAAAGATTCTCCTTAATATCCACATACCATTCAGAGCAGGTCAGCTTGTTTTGAGTTTCAATGTGTTGAAAATCATCAATTATTGCAATAAAATATCAGTTTAAATACAATTGGCCAGATTCATCCCTGGTATAACTCCATTGATCTCATCCCAGCATTTCTAGTTTCAAGTAATCAAGAAGAGCATCTGGGGATTGATATTTTTAGTGAAAGAACAGTGAGAACTGAAAATGACATTTTCCCATCTAGACATCAAATATAACTCTTTTTCTTGAGATGGGGTTTACAAAAATAAATTACTCAAGTGCACATGGATAAATCTAAATAGTGATATATTCAAAAATATTTCAGTACCTTGATTCTAAATGTGCAGCACTCTGCAGTTGTCTAATATTTCTGTGGCCTGATGTTATTAAATTCTTGGATGTTACAATGTTTTGTTATGCTAATTTATATACCTGGAAAGTATTTGAAACTGTGACTCACAATTTGTCTTAGTATAAGTAGGACAAAATTAAGCATCCTACTGAGCGTGATTGATTCACTGTGTTTTCAGTTCAGTATGTAACACTCAATTTTTTCATCCCTTCCAATAAAATCATGCTGAACGATCCATTATTTTAAACATTTGAATGGAAAGAAGAAAAGTAACTAATAGGGCTGTAGATCCCCCCTCTTGCTTTAGCACAAAAACCCATCTACACCCCTAAGCCTCCCCTCCACCCCAGGAAAACAACCCATAAGCCTGATCAGAAAGATTGCATGTCCTGTCTGTATTTGCAGGTAAATGGCTCTATGTGGGCCCACTTACATTAATGTATATCTAGAGATGCCACACTGAGTCAAAACTGAGAGAAGAATTTGGCCCATATGTTCTTTTGTTTTAAATATGGTGAGAAAAGGTAGGTCCTGATCCTGCCAACTTCTCTGCATGGGCTGCCTGTGCAGAACCCCACTGATGTCGATGGGGTTCCATGTGGGCACAAGGTTTCACCCACACAGAGCAGTTTGTAGGACTGGGGCTTCAGATTGTTTCCTGTGTGACTGGGGCATCATTTCAGAAAAATTCTGGTTGGGGAGGAGGCAAAAATGGTGTCAATATATAGAACATTATATATATGATATTATATCCTGCAAAGCCTGGTGGATGGGGAGCGAAGCAAAAAAGAGACTGACCCTTGCGGCCCATCGAAAATGATGTTCCTGCTTATCTTGTACTTGGTGGTTGGTCCCTCCAGCTTCCATCATCTCTAGCTACCCTCCTGATAGGATTTCAGAATACAAACTGTGGGAATCACTGGACCCACCAAATCTGGTAAAGGAAGTGAAGGCATTGCCTATGGAATAAACTTGTCTAAATAATTCATGTCTACATCATCTTCATAGTAATATTTTATCATTTTTTAAAAATAAATACTTGTTTTGAATAAATTAGTGGCTTAATAGATGGCATTTGGTGGGAAGGGACTGGTGTCATAAATATAAAGGGAACGGTAAACACCTTTAAATCCCTCCTGGCCAGAGGAAAAACCCTTTCACCTGTAAAGGGTTAAGAAGCTAAGATAACCTCGCTGACACCTGAACAAAATGACCAATGAGGAGACAATATACTTTCAAAGCTGGAGGGGGTGGGGGGAAGCAAAGGGTCCTCTCTGTCTATGTGATGCTTTTGCCGGGACCAGAGCAGGAATGCAGGTCAGAACTCCCGTAAAGAGTTAGTAAGCAATCTAGTTAGATATGCATTAGATTCTGTTTTGTTTAAATGGCTGATAAAATAAGTTGTGCTGGAGGGAATGTATATTCCTGGTTTTGTGTCTTTTTGTAACTTAAGGTTTTGCCTAGGCGGATTCTCTGTGTTTTGAATCTGATTACCCTGTAAGGTATTTACCATCCTGATTTTACAGAGGTGATTCTTTTACTTTTTCTTTAATTAAAATTCTCTTTTAAGAATCTGATTGCTTTTTTCATTGTTCTTAAGATCCAAGGGTTTGAGTCTGTGTTCACCTTTGCAAATTGGTGAGGATTTTTATCAAACTTTCCCCAGGAAAGGGGGTGTAGTGCTTGGGGGGATATTTTGGAGGGGGCAGACGTTTCCAAGTGGGCATTTCCACTGTTATTTTTGTTAGACACTTTGGTGGCGGCAGCATAAGGTCCAGGGACAAAAGGTAAAAGTTTGTACCTTGGGGAACTTTTAACCTAAGCTGGTAAGAATAAGCTTAGGGGGTCTTTCATGCAGGTCCCCACATCTGTACCCTAGAGTTCAGAGTGGGGAAGGAACCTTGACAACTGGTTATAGACAGGAAAGTAGCGGTAGGAAGGAAAATGTTTACTGAGGAAATTAAATATATTTATTCATTTTTTTGTTTGCACTTTATGATTTTGAGAAAAATCTCTGCCTCCATGCTTTACACAGTGCTGGGTGAACCTGGATTTGGGTTTGATGTGAAAATGAAACTTTCCTAAGTCTGACAACTTCATAGCAGAGACAGTATCAGGATCCCCATCTTACTTGGTGTTATCACCTGGGGAGAGGCTGCTGTCCATGTTTTGACTTGACATTTTGAAGACGGATTGTAAGTTAACACCTGGTACTGGAAACGCAGCTGGCTGTGCAGCTGCTCTTTACCAGCACTGTGCATGCTGTTTTCACCATCTGTTGGACCGTGGACTGATGCTGATGTCCTTCGCAATGGGAACCACCTTTAACAGGAGGCCAGGAGTTTTCCTTATCTTGTGAAAATTCCCCACAAAAGTGCTGGCTTGTAAAAGAATTAATATTAATACTTTGTAAAAACCTTTTCCCTTTCTGATGTCTATTGAAGGGCCTGCATCTCTCCCCAGGTACAATATCTAGGGAAAGAATGGGTACCTGGGGAATTGTTGAGATACATTGCTCTGTAGTGTCTTTCATTGGCAGTAGCAAGCCCTGAAGTATGAAGCAGAAGTTTTAGCTTCATATTTGAATTGACCCGTGTAGGGGCAAGGTTGCGGAAGATTGGCGAGGAGCTAAGTGGTGGACTGAGTATGTGACTGGATGTAAGTGGAGGATGCAGGCAGTTTAAATGAACTTTGTCTGACAGACCCTGCCAAAAGATATTGTAGCATAAGTCAGCATATTTTTGCCTGTAAACAAGTTAGTTTATGTAATAAGCATAAATCATACATATAAGAATGTAACCAGCTGTTGACCCCATGTAACCCCGAGATAAGTGCGGAGAATGTAGCACCGCAGTGGACTCCTCCCCGGCAGAGTCCTGCCTGGTCAGCTGTCCCGAATGGCCAGAGTCCCCTGCAGCCCCTCCGCGTGTCCTCCCCGTGCAGATTGGAGCGTAAGTTCTCCTTCCTTCCTTCCTTCCTTCCTTCAATAAAGCATAGTTTACTATTCTTAGGCCTGAGTGTCCTCCTTTTGCTGGTATCCCTCTCCCCCCGCCCCCGGCCCTTGCAGGCACAACCCGATGTTAAAATTGGCCCCATGTGTTAAAGTTTCCTCACAGTGCAAATCTCAGGTGGTGAAATGATAGGCTGACTCTCTGGGCCATAAGAACTAGGCCAAATGTGATACAAATATCATATATATGGGTGGTATTTTAGCTAGAGTTGTCTTTGCGTTATATTTCCTAACTTACTATGCTACAGTCATTTTAATCATCTGCTTTGAAATTCTAATGATAATCATTAAAAGAACGAATGTGTATCTAGAAACAAGTATGGCTCTTAACACATACTGGGGAGCTTATTGAAAACAGAACCATTTCTCTGGAAACTGGAAAGTTCCTATATTTTTTAGCCTTTATGTGCAACTGAGGCAAAAGTAAAGAGACCCTCAATTTGGACTCCATATTTGAAACTTTGTTTTAAGAAAAGTATTTAATAAAGTACGAAGAAAGTAGACGATATATTCAGAAGACCCACTTATGATATGGAAATGTGGGTAAGGCATTTGAAGCAGGAATTTCTTCCTTTGTATTATACCAGATCCATACTCCTGCTAAAATAATTAACCAGGAGTGCATGTATAATGATCAACAATGTAAGGTATCTCCTGCCCCGGGTCAAACACTGGGTAAGACTCCCATTGACTTCATTGTACTCAGATACAGTGGCAAGGAGGGTGATATAAGAACCTATTGAACTGTGAGACCATAATTTGACCCTATGCTCATGGAAAGGAGCCAAGGAGTTTCCTGCTTAAAAGAACTCATCAGCATTCTGATATTTAAAAGAAAGCAACTAATGACAAGCAAACAAACAGGAGAATATAATAATTAAAAGTGTTGAGACAACATAAATTACTTAAAGCACTTTGAGATCCTGAAACTGGTGGTGCCTTCGAAGTGCAAAGGGTTATTACTATTAAAAGAAAACAAACTAACTAATGTGGATCATGTACAAATTATACTGGAGAAATATTTGCTTAGGGTTACAGATAGAATGTGAGCACTGATTTGATATTGCAAGTGGGTCAATTGAATAAAACTCTTCTCAAGGCCAGGTGATGACCGAATCTGGGCAAGTGGTAAAACCAGTGACTTTTCTTGATCTAGAATTTGTTCAATATTATTTTTTGTTTAGTATTTGTGCATAATGGTTTGAAGAAGCAGGACCAGTGTGAGGAGAAGCTGTGAGGATATGTGTACTGAGTCGTTAAATCTCTGGCCGGATTCCAGGCAGGTTCTAGGTGAAAGCTGTATGGTGAAGTAGAAAGAGACAGCGTAGCTTTAGAGGCTACATGGTTTTGCTTATTCTAATAAAATTCCTTGTTCAGCATTTGAAGAAAGTGACTCTTTCTGTGAGTCTTTACCATTATGATACGGCACAGTTCAATGTCAGTTTGAGATCTGCCTGTACGTGAAGTCATTTGATTGCTCATCCATGCTGTATGTCTCTGCCATAACTTAGTCACTGCTGGTAGCGACAGTTTGTCCTGAAGTCAGCCTTTACAGATTGCTGCAGAAAAGGATAAATTGTTAACCTCTCACTATAAGGCTCACTGTGTATAAGGCTATGTCTGATAAAAGACCACTGCACTGTGAGCGTCTGGTTCCCCACTTCTCTAGGAGCCTGTTGACCATTTAACAAGCCAAGCAGTGACAAGCTGAAACCTTCTACTTCAGATGCAACCCCCAGCATGTTACTGATCAATTGCAGCTTCCTCTTAGTTTTTTCCCTGCTCAATCCTGACACAGTGGATAAAATAACCAGAGAATTTACAGATTTCTGCTAATATGTTTTCAGTGTTAAAGTTTCCTCAGGGGAAGCTAGCGATGTTGCTACACTGCCTGTGACGCATGGTGTATGTGTGAAGTAGAGCAGGGTGGAAACTTTTTGTCAAACCGGTTCTCCATTGCAAAATGCTGCTTGGACAAAATCGAATTTTTTTCACAAAATCCTGTAGATTTTGATGCAATTTCCCATAAAAATATTGAAATGGAAAATGATTCTGGGCTAACACAAAGAAATTGAAAACAGCTGCTCATCTAATTAGTAGACTGAGTGCTTTATCTTGTTTTCTAGATCAAAGGGTCAAACTGTTTAATAACAACACAAACAGGAGACATTTTGATCTAGAAATTAAAATAAGGCATTTCAATGAGTACTATGCACAGCTGCCCTTAACGATTTTAATAACAGAATAACATAGAATAATAGAATATTTATCTTGACATCATATTATGCACTACTGGTGACATGCCGTAACAATGTAAAAGTAATATAAAAATGAAAAAAATTGAAATAAAATGAAATTTCAATTAAAAAAAATTCAATATAGAATTTTTTAGACTTTCCATTTCATGGAAAGTTTCAAAAATATTTGTTTTGTTTCATACTGGAATGAAAATGTCTACATTCCCCAGCTGTCTAGTATGAAGCCACCCGCTCTGAAATGCATGTTTGCACCACTGCCTGGCGTGTGAACATTAGTGCTAAAGATATGCAGAGTAAATTGTTTGCAAAAGCATGGGCCAAAGAAACTCCTCCGCTTTTAGGGTGTAAAAAGTGGATATGTTTTAGCTGGTGATCCCATGGATGAGCAGGGGGAGGGACGGTGGGTAGGGTCCCATACTCACCTCTCACACTGATGTAAATCAGGAGTAACTCCACTGATGTCAGTTGTGTTACAGAATTGTAAAACTGAGCACCCTGGCCCTGATCCAGCAAAACAACGGAGCCTGAGAGGTCCAGGTGAAATTCACACTCTTAGTGTTAAGCACATATTTAAGTGCTTTCCTGGGTTTGGGCCAGAGAGTTCAGCATCTTGCAGGAGCAGCCTATAGTTAATAAGACCCCAATTTAGTTCCATTGTATACATCTGTGATCATATGTCTGCAGGTGACTAGCATTCACTTTTCTACTGATGCTGTTAAGAGTCTCATCAAGTTGAAATCCAGGAAAAACAAATCACTCTATTACTTTAATATGATTAAGATGCTGAACAATATTTAGACACAGTGTGTATCTATTTCAATGATCTCAACTTTGTTGCCACTTGAGTGCTTTCTATTCTAACAGAGACAATTAAAAAAGACACTACCGAGAGTCTTCAATCTCAGTCCAATGGATTGCTGCATTTTAATGGAGAACATTTATTCCAACCTGTAATTACATTTGGCAGTCTGAAATCATTCATCTTTTGCTTTGAAGCCAGGCTCTCTCTCTTGAACATTTTATTTTAAAAAACCTTCCAGTCATCATCCTGTCTTGTTACAAGGTGAATGTACATATGCTATTGGATGTTTATGCAGAATCACAATACTGTATTTCTAGAAGCTGCATTTGTGTCATCACCTTTCCTTTGTTCAGGATACAACGCAAGCCGTCAAAGGTTTGCTAAAACAGAGATGGAGAAAACTGACATTACTTAGGCCAAGCAATCTTTTAAACTTAAAAGGGCCCTTTCAAGGTTGAGGGGATGAAATTTGACCTACCTTTCTACCCTAGTCCATGTAATTATTTACACAGGGCTACTGCTTGAAAAATTGTGGAACAAACTGCATTAGTTGGTCATATGCCCCCATAATATACAGTAGGTGACATTATGGAATTCCTTGTGGCTATATTTTAAGCTTTAAAACCTTTGAGGTGAAGGGGGTTTTGTTTAAAACGCCTTTTTGAGCACAGGCCACAGAAGAGGAGGAATTTAAAATGACAGAAATTTTACAAGCTTGAAAGTGCCTTTGTGACCTCCAGAAGTCTTTTTCTATAAAAAGAAAAATGATCCTTATTGAGCTTTAAAAGCATCCACAAGATGTCTCTCTATTGGCTGCCATCTTGGACTCTTTCATCCAGTAAGAGCTACATTTCATACTTTGCTGTCACTTTAAAAGTTCAGCATACTGAGGGTCCCACAAGATTTAACATCCTGGGAACCAAGAAATCTTAGAAAACAGTGCTCAGCAGCAATTGTCTCTAGCTCCCCCATTAGCAGCATACCTCAGTGGGAGCCACTTGAAAATCTTTGGGTTTGATTTAACAAAGCAGTTTCAGCTGTTGCCACAGTGTGCTCAGTGCACTGAGGAGTGTGTGTGTATGTGTGTGTGTGTTGGGGGAACTTCTTGGGTTCTATAGTGTTAAGCAGAGCTGGTCAAAACATGGTCAGTTTGTTTCACACAAAAAATGAAATTTTAAAATCTTCTGATATTATTGATATTGGAGTTTTAGTTTTAATTTTCCTCCTTTCTCTTGCTTTTTAAGTGATAAAATGAAAAGAGATTGGGGAGGGTGGAAGGAAAAGGGCAGAGAAATTGGGGAAAAAATTGTGCTTGACAACTGAGAACATTGAAAAAAACTGACAATTATTTTAGAAAAGGACAATTTTTGTTGAAAAAATTTTTGAATGACAAATGTTGACTAGCTCTAATATTAAGGGATCAGGAAATGTCTTGATATTAAGGGTCCTGGATAGTTTCAAAAGGATACTGCACACATAACTGATTGAGTTAGTGACACTAACAGAGGGCAAGTACTGTTTGAACCAACTGACACTTTTCAGAGGGGATGCCCATGGGTACAAATGCTGGAGGAGGTGGGCAGGATGGGGAATGCCAGGAACAAGTTGTTACTACTCTGCAGATGATCCTCTAACTGTAATTGCAAGTCAAACACATTCTCACTGCTCTTCCACCCTCCTGCTGCCATCAAAGTAAATGGCAAAACTCCCGTTAACATGAAGAGGGCCAGGATTTCACGCAACATTTTATATGCACTTGCATCTCTGGTCACATCTGTGGTGGAAGTAGCTGTAGCCACCAAGAGTTACACCTGGGTGAAGAAGTATGCTAGAAGCATGACCCAGAAATTGTGCCTGACTTGGCACATTTCTTAGAGTTGCCAGCCACAGGCAGATGGTCCCCTGGCATCAGTTTTTTGCCTGTGTGGGACAGCAATAGCAACAAGATTCCCATTCCATTTGTCCAACTTCGGGCTCAGAAAAAAAAAGTGTGTGCATGTGAACAATGAGGAGGTGGCCCACAGGAAAAAATGTACCCACTCCAGTCATTTTCTTTTCCATTCTCATTATCACAGGGATTTGTGTATCTTATGCTATTTGGCAGCATTCTCAGCACATTATTTATACGAAAGGGAGGCTTTACCATTTTATATACTTCCTTCAGCAATGTACTCTGTGATGGGTTGTAATATTTGGCTGAAGCCCAAGAGTGTCAAGAAGCTCTGGGACTTCAGTGCTAAGACCCCCTGCTGGAAGACAAGGGGTTAATGTACAGGGACTAGAAGCAACTGGAAGCCAAAAGCCTCCAATGAAACCAAACCAGAAATCAAGGGTAGATTGGTGAGTGTGGCTGAAGAGCCAGACAATTACTCTGAGCCCTGAGGTAACGGAGAGTTTTATTTACTTCACACCTTATTGAAAGGGTGTTTGTGACTTTTATTTGCTTTGAACTCTGAAGCCAGGGAATTTGCACCTGTTTGTGTGGCTCAGAATTTGGAATACTGTTTGCTCTAACTCTGAAGTCAGAGATCTTTGGGACAAAGTGTTCGTCTACATGGGGAAACTTAATGACCTAGCCATTCTAGTGTAACTATATCAGCATAGCTATATCGGTAAATTTCCCTGTGTAGACAAGCCTTCTGTTTATTCAAGCTCTGAAAAAAAATGAATTAAATCCCCCTTCAGGGGCATACAGAAGGACGTTTGCTTGAGTATTGCTGTATTCATTTTGCCTGGGTCCTGTTTCATTGAAGGACCATTTGCCCATTTAGACAAATGAAAAATAAGCTGAAAAGCTTTTTAGTAACAGTGACTCAGTGGTTTAACCTCAAGCTGCCTACTTAAGAATGCATTCTGTGTCTCATTCTTAATAAAATTCTCTATTTGTGAATGGACAGTGATAAAAGGATTTGACCTTTATGTATTATTGCTTGATTTCTTTTTCTGTATTTGCTGGAAAAATTAAAATCAGGTGCTGAACATTCTTATTAGTATTCATTTCAAATATTCTTGCATGTCATTATTCCTTTCAACACAGAGTTGCTATATAATATAAACGTGCTTCTGTCTACATCTTCTGCACTAGAGCTTGGGGAGCTTTTCATTGTGAATGGTTTATTTGATGAATTTTGCCTCCTTTTCAGTTCCAAACAATTTTTGATCTTTATGGATTTGTTCATGCAAGCACATCTCAACCTGTGACGTGCTCATAAGCAGTTTGCTACCTGCAATTACTATTATTACCATTCTGTGACTGCTCACAGTATTGTTTCTGTTCCTTCTTTGGATGAGTAATAGATTAGGGAATTTTTAGATGACATTAAACCCCTTTCTCTTTCTGGAAATTTTGCATTATGCAGGGTCAGCACTTCTATAAAAATTAGGCCATTGTAATATTATAGGCCGAGTTAGTGCTGAGATTAACTTTCTTTGGTTGCATTCACCCATAGAAATTGTGTGTTTATTCTGAGCATAAAAGGCATGGTCAGATTGTTCATGTTATTTCCTTGTAGGGCAGAGTCCTGGTTAAGGTCTTTTGCATGACCCTTCTTGAGTAAAAAGAAAAGGAGTACTTGTGGCACCTTAGAGACTAACCAATTTATTTGAGCATAAGCTTTCGTGAGCTACAGCTCACTTCATCGGATGCATACCGTGGAAACTGCAGAAGACATTATATACACACAGAGACCATGAAACAATACCTCCTCCCACCCCACTGTCCTGTTGGTAATAGCTTATCTAAAGTGATCATCAAGTTGGGCCAATTCCAGCACAAATCCAGGTTTTCTCACCCTCCACCCCCCCCCCCCCACACACACACAAACTCACTCTCCTGCTGGTAATAGCCCATCCAAAGTGACCACTCTCTTCACAATGTGCAATTTATCAGCCTTGGCGGGCCTGGGTCAGCTGATTCAGGCTTGCGGAACTTGGGCTGCGGGGCTGTAAAATTGTTGTGTAGAGGTTTGAGCTCAGGCTGGAGCCTGAGCTCTGGGACCCTGTGAGGGGGGAGGGTCCCAGAACCTAGACTCCAGCCCACACCTGAATGTTTACACAGCAATTTTTAGCCTCGCAGCCTAAGCCCCGTGAGCCCAAGTCAGCTGACCTGGGCCAGCCACCATGCCACGGGTCTCTTATTCCAGTGTAGTTGTACCCACAGGGTATGTCTTCACTGCAGCATTTGCAACCTCACTGCTAGAGAAACATGGGCCAAGCACAAAGTCTGATCAGCCACTCTGAGACCTGGCAAACTTACTTATACCAGCATCAGGCTGTTTAGGACATTTATTTTAGCCTCTCTGGGCCTTGGACTCACAGCAGTGTTGCAAAAGATGCAATCTAGGACAGCTAAGTCAAATTCTTATTAGACAGAAGCAAAAAGAAAGAAATAGGAAAGAGAATAAATAAAATGGGGAAGGAAAATGACAGCAGAAACCAAAGTCTCTCATTCCAGAGGTGGTCATGATTTAGCTGGTGCCAGTGGAGGTGGCATACCATCTGGGTCCCTCTCTCTGGCCTGATCTGGTCTGGACATCTCTCAGGATCAGGGTGATGGAGACCCAGTGGTATCAATGTGGAACCTGGGGTTGCTAGAGATGGTTGAGGTGGCAGCCATGATGGTAAGGCTTGCTCCTTTCAGTCCACCTGGTTCCCAGCGAGCTGCTAATTTGATCCTCCTACTGAAGTATTTTTTTAAGGACTCCAAAAGGGAATGATAGGTGGAATAGCCCATTCTCCCACTATTTTGCTCACCAATTAGCCCTCATTTATGACATACCAAGTCTGGTCCATTGATTTTCAGTCTCACACTTCTCTAATTTACTAGACATGATCTCAACACTGTCCTTGGGTTGTATCAGTAGGCCTTTTTGTTTGAATTAACCCAGTCTTTTGTCTCCTATTTTACCTCTCCCATAAATATTTATTATTATAGGTGATTGGATCATTTTATTAACTTTTATCAGTTTTCCTTCAGTTGGGGCAGGCCTTCTAGACGCCAGTTATTACAACGGGCTCCATGTAATCCTGGAACAGCTATAACCAGGGACCGAGAATAGAGCAGTATCCTTTCCCATCCCAGGAACCCTGCACTCCGTACATGGCACCAACAGTCCATTCCCCTCCCATCCAGGGATAACACATGGGCCAGCCCATCTCTTCTTCCCCCTTCCCTCACCCGCAGACAGCCTTCTTTTGCTGCCTCTAATGTATTGGTCCTAAAGTATTGCGTGGTAGCTATCTGTGTTACAGTGTTGAAGATTTGATGTTCAAAACAGGATTTGTGAGGTGAGAGGGTTTGTTACAGTCACACTGCATAGAATTTTATTTTTAACTTTTTCTTTAAAAAACAATCCACAGGAAATTACTCCCCCAAATCCCTACATTAAAAGAGTGTTATTTAAGTTGCCAAGCCAAGCACTTGAAAGTTAAGAAAAATCAGATATATGGTTCTCCATGCAACCTTAATTCAGCCCCCTACTACAGTATGATGCAATCTTTAATTACATGATCACATATTATTTGTTTTTCCACAGAACTCCTGCCCTCATTCAAGATGCAAGTTGGATACATAGACTGGAGGCAGAGTTAAGTTGCATTGGCAGCCATAAATCTGGCATGTCCTAACTTTCTAGTGCTTGACTTTGCTTTTTACATAACTTACATATTTAATATGTGTTTTGTGTATAATATTATATAAGTACAAAGGACTTCTGTTTAAAATTTTTTAATACAATTCTCCCAGCTATTCTGCAGAAGATCATTTGTTATCTCACACGTTAGTCCAGCGATTCTCAAACTGTGGGTTGGGACCCCAAAGTGGATCACGACTCCATTTTAATGGGGTCACCAGGGCTGGTGTTAGACTTGCTGGGGCCCAGGGCTGAAGCCAAAGCCCAAGCCCCACCACCCTTGGGATTTGGCTTTAGCCCCCCAGCCCGGGGCGACGAGGCTCGGGCTTCAGTTTTGGACCCCCACCCCACCTAGGGAAGTGAGTCTTGGGCTGGCTCAGGCTTCACTCCCCCATCCTGGGGTGGTGTAATAATTTTTGTTCTCAGAAGATGGTGACGATGCAATGCAGTTTGAGAACCCCTGCATTAGGCTATCTCTCACAGTTTTTCAGACTGCTCCTAGACCACTTCTTCTGTTTTGATGCATTTGGTCTCACATTCCTCCCCTGATGGAGATTCCCTCTAATTACTCATTTTTCTATTCCCTCTTTCCACCCTTTGCCTAATACAAAAGTAAATTCAAATCTGAATTTTCTTAATTTTATAGGTCTGTATCAGAATTTCTCCATTTACTGAGGGCTTTGTGACCCAACCCTATGTGGCTGCATAGCTGATTAGTAGAGACTAAGACCCAAACACAGCTATTTTGCCATTTGAGATGGGCAAATTTTTTTAGGCAAATACTTAATTGGCAAAAAATATATACTTTTTTAAATTCATTTTTCAGGACGTTGGAACTATTTGTGGATTTAGGGCAAATTTGACTGAAACCCGCCCCTGGATTTTTTTTAATTGCGAAGTGTTTTGATGTTTTGAGTTGAAATGATGTTTGATTTAGAAATATAGGACTGTTTTTTAGAAAATGGTGAAAAACACCCCAAACCAAAACACACACAAAATAATAAAATTGGAAAGGGTTCAACTAAGAGTTTCATTTGACTCCAGACCAAAATTTTGTGTTTTGGCTTTGGTTTCAATGAGCAAAAACTTAAACAAATCAGTTTTGGTTTGAACTGAACTGACTCTTTTTCTTAAGGATTTTTTGGCTCTGCCCTGAACTAAAAAATCTATTATTTGCTCAGCTCTAGTTGCCACTTACCTTATTCTGGCTGCAAGGGTCTGTGTGCCTCTTCTCCCCCTCACATGTCCCTTGAGCAGGTAGGCACAAAGGTGTGGGAGTAGGCTGAGCCTAGGCTACACTCTCCATAACATGTCAACCAGCAAGGCTGAGCTGACACAAGGTGGGGAATAATCTACAACCAGCAAAGGGCTGCAGTAAATTATTCTCCTTTGGGAACAAGGGGAATCAGGGGGTCTCTGAGTCACTCTTTCTGTGCTACTCAGCATAATGGCTCAGTTTAGGTCTAAATTCCTCCTGTCTTCATCTATCTATACACCCCTTTTGCATACACTCCCTTGTTCTAAAGAAATGTATAGCATGATATGCTACCTCACAGAGCCTTCATTTCTTCCTTCCCCATACCAATATTCATGAAACAGGATGCCTTTTAGGTGACCTGCTTCTTTTGTAGGCCTTGAGGCAAAATAATCAGGTTAGTTTGGTGATTACACCTTTCCTAAAATCATCATTTGAATGAGACTCCCCAACTATAAAAGATAGACACAACCTCATGATACTTATACTGCATGTTCATGTTTGTGCACTTTCAATGAAATAAGAGATAAATGTGCATGAGGGTCGTCTCTCTTTATTTTTTAAACACTTGACTATAGGGTAAAACAACTGAGATATTTGGTGAGGTAATTAATGAGAATTTTCACATTAGCACTTCTTTCAAGCTTCTTTCTTGCTACCAGTTAATCATTATTGTTGTTTATGGTTTGTTAAGCATGCTAAGTGTGCTTGGTGCTATATGTGATAGATGCAGTAGTCTGTCCCAAGCAGCTTACAGTTAGAGCTGGTTGAAATGGTTTATTTTGGGGGGGCAGGGTTTATGGAGGAGAAGAGAATGAAATTTTGAAAAGCCAATGAAAATAATATGAAGAGTTTTTGCAAAATTTGTACTTTTTTTAACAAGATCGTACTTACAATCTAACTAATGATCATAGTATAGTAGTTACTTATTTGATAGTATTAGAGGTACTGGACTGGTAATATTATAAAAAATATCCAAAATAGCAAATCAAACCTAGTCTCTGTTATTTCAATTGTATTTCCACCCCAAATAATTTTACAGAATAATTGAACAGGTATTTTTTAACTTGCTGAGACTTGGCTTCAAGTTCGTAGTGACAAGGGTGCTAGCCTGGAACTCAGGAGACTCAGATTCGGTTCCTTGCTCTGTCATAGACTTCCTGTGTGACCTTGGGCAACCCCCTCATCTCCCTGTGTTCCAGATGCTGTACTGGATGCTAGTTCTTGACTAGCCCACGGAGATGTTGTGAAGCTAAAATACATAAAAGATTGTGCAGTGCTTAGATTACGGTAATGGGTCGGGGGTCGGAGTGGGGGATAGGTATCACAGATAAAAAGTTCTGTGAATCTCCTGCAGAATCACAGACACTGAAAGTCTCTATTTTGTGACCTTATGGGGAGTGTAGAGCCCTGAACATCTCATAAGCCAGTTGCACACAAGCGCCACCTATTCTACAGACAAGTCAGCCTGGTGCACCACAGTAAACACCCATGCCACAGGTGAAAGTTTGAGTTATACAAGGTCACAAGACATGTAAAGAGTAATACCACGGGGTTCTGGGACTCTTCTCCCCTGCTAGGACCACAATATTTATAGTAGTTACCACAGCCATAGTGCTGTACTAAACTACTGTGCGGTTCCAGACCTTCTTGTTGTTTTTTAAAATAAGTAACAGTGTAATTGTTGAGAGAAGTATTTTTGCCATCCCAAATTCTGCCTGGAGAGACTAGAAGTTGGTTCAAGTTCCTAGTCTCTGGATAAGACAGTATTTCCTTTGCTGGAAATGAGAATCCCAACTCCTTAATCAGTGATATCATTGAAATGGGAGCGATGTGGTGGAATCTTCCACCCAATGGGCTTCATCTCTGTGCTAAAAGCATCAGCTCCATACTGAAACTTTCACCTGGGACACTTCCGTTTCAGATGTTCAACTTTAGAGTGCTATGATTAGCAATAAAAGGCCTGAAAGAAATGGCCCCTTCACAGATTTTAAGGCTGCAAGAGACCATTATGATCATCTAGCCTGATTTCCTGTATAACATAGGCCCAAAGAATTTCACAATTCTAATCCTATACTGAGAGTTCCTTCTTCTTCAACAGAGGGGCTCCTTGACCAGATTTAGTCATATCTGCTTAATTTTCTGACAAAGATTTTTATTCCACTTCTCTCTTCTTAGCCAGAAAGAACTCCGTTGTAAGTTTGGAATGCAGGCTAAGTTTGCATGACTGGCAGTTATGAAAGCAAACCTTTATTTGTGTAAACTGAGCACATTTGCTATGGAATCACTGAAAGATAAAAATCATGGGACCCCACGATGCCATCTTTTCAGCCACTTTTCAGGACAGAGCCAAACTTTAAAAATCACTCCTGTCAGTCAACTCTGGAGGGACTCATCTCCTGATAAGGTATCAGGGAATGTAATGTGTGTACTCACTACATCCATCAAGTGCTTCTCTATGACTTACTAACAATATACAGCAATAAGGCAGGACGGAGTCAATAACTCTACCTCTGGGGAGGGGCACCTGGCATTGGTCACTGTTGGAAGACAGGATACGGGACTAGATGGACCTTTGATCTGACCCAGTATGGCTGTTTTTATGTTCTTATGAACAGTTCCAGTCTTTTTAATTTCTCCTCACATGGAAGCTGTTCCATACCCCTAGTCATTTTTGTTGCCCTTCTCTGTACTTTTTTCAATTCTAATATATCTTTTTTGAGATGGGGCAACCAAATTTGCACATAGTATTCGAGGTGTGGGCATACCATTGATTTATACAATAGCATTATGATAGTTTCCATCTTAGTATCTGTCCCTTTCCTAATGGTTCCTAGCATTCTGTAAGGTAGTGGATAGTATTCCAGTGAGGAGTATCTCTTGCCAACTGAAAAGGCCAGTCCAGTCTTAAGCCCTAGGAATCCACTTATTAGATAAGGTTAGCCCCAATGGCTGGAGTTTAGTCATTCCGATCCTGACACAGCAAGGTCCCTTAAGTATATACCTAACATAAGAACCCTGAAAGCATCCTCATTCATTCTGATGGCACAGTTTCCTTCCTGGGTGCTGCCAGAGTTAAACAGTGCTACTCGTGTGCTCAGGCGCTTTGCTAGATCAGGGCCATGTACCAGTATAGAAGCTCTAGCATGAGAGTATTTTCAGTGTTGTAGATCAGGAACTGAACCCTACAAGCTATGGAAACATGATTATATTTGATTAATAGATTCATAGATACTAAGGTCAGAAGGGACCATTATGATCATCTAGTCTGACCTCCTGCACAATGCAGGCCACAGAATTTCACCCACCCACTACTGCGAAAAATCTCTCACCTATGTCTGAGCTATTGAAGTCCTCAAATCGTGGTTTAAACAAGTCTGTGTTTGTTTTTATATCATACATGAGTTTTCAAATCTCTACAAGCACATGTAACTAAGATTTTTTGCTACTCTTGTAATGCTTTGACCTCTGTGCCATTGAATGGAGACTATTGGGGAAAGCTTTTGGAGGTAACATTTTAACTCATTTATTGCATGTGAATGATTCTTTTCTGAGGCCCACTTCTTAGTGACCATTTTCTGGTAGATATAGATATACACTCTTCATTTGTTTGCCCTGAAGCTTGAACACAGCTACCATGCATCATACTATCCAGACGTATTCTTTGGTATTAGCAGCCTGTTTTGTTAACTTGGGTCAAGGTATGGCAGTAAACCAGACAAATCATGTCACAGAAACTTAATAGATTTTGTCATAGCATGGTTCCTAATGAACTCATTTCATATTCATGTAAAGGTCTAATATACTTTCATAAGAATTCTGTCATGGTGGAAAATTAGTCAAACATCATTAACTGAGACAAAGCAAAAGGGTCACCTTGTAGTTTTGAAAGGAAACACTTTGTAAATTTCAATTACTATAACAAAGATGCAAAAATAAACCCATTAAACCGTGTCTCATGGTACATTAGGGAAGGAGGGAGTGTGTACAGTGATTAGAACAAGGGAATGGGGGCCAGTACTACTGGTCCCACTTCAGCCTCTGCCATTGATTTGCTGATTAATGTAAGGCAAGTCATATATTCTCCCGGTGCCGGAGTTTACCCACCTATAAAATGAGTATAATACAACATACCTACATCCCAAACAGGGGGGGCATGAGAACGAATGCTTGGATTAATCCTTTATATGAAAGTCACTTGTGGCACCTTAGAGCCTAACCAATTTATTTGAGCATAAGCTTTTGTGAGCTACAGCTCACTTCATCAGATGCATACTGTGGAAAGTATAGAAGATCTTTTTATACACACAAAGCATGAAAAAAGCTTATGCTCAAATAAATTGGTTAGTCTCTAAGGTGCCACAAGTCCTCCTTTTCTTTTTGCGGATACAGACTAACACGGCTGTTACTCTGAAACATGAAAGTCACTGTAGAAGCTAAGTGTAGCAGTAGTGTTATTAAACTACTAAAGACAATAACTATAGAACAATGCAGTCCAAAGAAGCTGAGTAGACATAAAATAAGTAATTTTGGGAAAATACCAGCAGGGTTGATTCCAAGGCCGGGTAAGTTTCAATACCCAAATGGGTGAGATGTTTCACAATAGAAGGGTATATTTTCAAAAGGCTCCATCATTGGGCAAGCTGCACAAACAGTCTATTATTCCTGATGGTATGCACAGAGTTCACAGTAGTCCTTTTTCTAGAGTCTAAGCTAAAGTTGCAGCAAGTCTGGAAACAGGATTCACGCAGATACAGTAACCAGGCTGTTAGCCCCACAGTGATGGTAAGTCCATCAAAGCCAAATTCAGAGCAGTGCCAGATGCCCAAACACTGCTCCACAAAGGATCAGATTATCAAAGGAACTCCATTCCTATTTAAGTGCCATTGAGATCGATGGGAGTTAAGTGCCTAAATACTTTTGAAGATCTGGATCTCAGTGCCTTTAAAAACCAGGGTGAAACTATTTACATTTTACTTCTGATATTTAAGGACATTTTCAAAATATTTGTGACTGTTCTGCTTGTGGTCCAGATTGTGACAGGCCTGTACTTGGGCCCACAGAGGGGGAGGAAGCATGGTTTTAATTTATTTGGCACCACTTGTATAACCTGTCATGCCAATAACATCTATGGAGCTTGAAAAAAAATATACAGGGCCAGACCGAGCTGCAGACTTGCACTGGAAAGAGCACAGGGACTGCTCTCGCAGTGCATCCCCAAGGTTCCCAGTGCTAGAAGGGAAGTGAGGCAGGAAGGAGGTGGGTCCAGGGCCCTGCAGTAGAAGCAGAGGAGAGTGCACCAATCTAAAGCACAGTGTCGTCTCCACAGTGATACGAGAGGCATAACCCCTCCTTGAACACCTCCTGGGGCAGTGTGGCTACAAACAGTCTGTTACTGAGGGTGGCGGCTAAATATCACCATTTGGCACAGTTTAGATTGGAAATGGGTCTTACAAAGTCATATAGTGATATATATTCCATGGGCTTTCCTCCACTTCAGTGGCCTTTGGATCAGGGCTGTAGCATAGGTTTAGATTCAAGCAGTAATACTACTCTTAGGCCATAATTAAATTCCCCAGTGAAAAAGCTACCCGAGGCTTAATAATTCCTAAGAGGGAAACTTCATTGCTGCCACTTTGAGAATAGATAAACCACCAACAAAAAAACCCTGCTGGTTCTTATTATGCTAGAAATGTTTTTAAATAGCTTTGAAAGTAGGTGTTTATAAATAAGTAATTTAGCATGGGGAAGCAGCAGCAGAGGGAATGGAAAGAGGGCATGGGGTCCGAAGTTAGCTAATGAGGCTCAAGCATTTTGAAAATGTGAAGAGAGCCACCTTGTTGGCCTTGGAAATGTAATGAAAACAAAAGGATAGCTATCTGGTTTGAAGCATTTGTCAGAATCTCAGTTAATATTTCCTAAGCATAAATAGAAAGAGGATGTGAAGGTTTGCATCAGGTTGTAAAAACTTGGTATCTAAAGCAAGGCACCTAAGTGGCTTGATTTGCAGAAGTGCTGAGTCCCAGGCTAGGGCTGTAACCATTGGACCATCCATAAGTTAATTTAAGTTTATTTCACTATAGTAAGTCAGATTGCAAAGTACAGTAAAGCAAGATGGAGATAGAAAAGTAGGAAAGCCAACATTTGAGTGAAGAGTCTCCAGTCCTATCAGTTTTTTCATAGATTATGAATCTATGATCCAGAGATTCCAAGGCCAGAAGGGACCATTGTGATCATCTAGTCTGATATCCTGTATAACACAGGCCATAGAACTTCCCCATATCTTTTAGAAAAACATCCAGTCTTTATTTAAAAATTGTCAGCGATGGAGAATCCACCAGTACCCTTGGTAAATTGTTTCAGTGGTTAATTACCCTCACTGTTAAGAAATTACACCTTATTTCCAGTCTGAATTTGTCTAGCTTCAACTTTCAGTCATTGGATCATATTATACCTTTCTCTGCTAGATTAAAGAGCCCATTATCAGAATGGTTGTGTCAGTGCAACTCCCGCAATTTTTGTTTTTATCTGCAAACTCTGTTTTGCTTGTGTGGGAAGGGAGAGGAGCTGGCGGAGGGCAGACACATTATGGATCGTGCTCTATGCAGCCCCAAGTGGAAATACTGCTGGAAAATACAACATAATTGACCCTGCACAGCACAGAGTGCCTCCTGTGGCCTGGCTCCCTAACTCAAAACTCCCATTTGAGGATCCAGCATGCTCTGCACCTCTCAGGATAAGGACTTTAGTACCATTAGTGTTGGCATTAATTTCACTTTGCTCCTGCACCTCTGAAAAGGAGGTCAACATAAAGTCATGGCCCGGGTGGACACATCATCTAAGGTAGCCATTATGTTAGAAGGGATGATTTGCTCAGTGATTAGTGTGGGGAGTCTGACCTTGCTCCCAGGTAATGGTTTGAGGGTGAGGATAGGGTTTGTACTCCTTGCTTATCCTTGACATATGCAAGGTTTATGTGCTCTTTCGTCCACCCCATCTGCACAGTCACTAACATGTTCTCTTTGAAAGGAAAGTTCAGCAGGAACTCTGCAAGTTAGAATTTGCAAAGCCTGTCCATTGTGTTTTCCCTTCTCCGACCTACTGTTTATTATTACTTAACATCTGAATTAAGATATGACTTTTATGTCCCATTTGTGGATCCATTGTGCTGTGCACAGCACATATGGTGAAAACAGTCCCTGCCCCAAAGAACTTACAACGTAACTGTGACACTAAAATAAATATAACAACTATATTTATTCAACAACAGAAAATTAAGATATACAGTTAAGAGTAGTAAAAATAAATCTGAAGAGAAATAAATACTATCTTTTAAAGCATTCCAGTGATAAATATTAGACTGCAGGAATATTAGGAAAAGGGAAATTAATTTGAGACTGATAAATGTCTTAGTGCTTTGTGAAATTTCAATAAACTGACAGCTGGTATCAAAACAAAGCACAGCTATCCAGTTCCTCTTAGTTGCATAGATGTTCCTCTTCAGATGGGAAAAAAGTACTTTAGATTTTCATTTGAGACTGTCCCCCACACACACACCAAAATGCCCTTTAAGTATATTAATCAGAAATGATTTTGATGGGATTAAAAGTTCCAACTGATTTTCATTTTCTGTAGTATTGGAAGAGAATGTGAAACCAGCCTAGCACTAGATATTCTGTGCTTTACTTTTGCATTCATAACTATTATAATTCAATCATCTCAGCAATGAAATTAACGCAATCAAGTACAATGTAGCACACATCTTTGTCTGAAGTTGCATTTTATTTGACTCTCAACCAGTTTTCATTTTTCTAATTTTGCTAATTAGCTGTGGAGCTTCCTTCATGTATACACTTTTTTCTTTTTCCCAATGAAAAAAGCACTTTCCAGCATTAGTTTTCTTTTTTTTTGCTTTTATGTTGAGAAGTTTTTAGTTTGTGAAGGTGATGTTCGTTCTTTATAACAGCCTTTATCTCTACCATCTAAATCAATTGACAGAGAAATTCAGTCTGTCCATCTGTCAGAAATATGTACCAGGAATCTTTAATATTTCTGAATATTTCTAGTATTTCAAATATGTATAGCTGACTTGGGGTGAAAACAAAGAGTAAAACAAAAACCTTATATATTACATATATTTAAATGCAGTGAGCAATTTCAAAATTCTGATTTAAGTATATTCAAATTATAGAAATATTCCAAATGACTTTTCTTTTTAGCAGCCCTGAATTGCTTTACACAGACATTTGCTCTTAACCCTGCTACTCCAAAGTATGTGATTCAATCTGCAATATCAAACTGTTTGCTTTTAGCAGGCACTTTATGAGAGATTGGACACCGAGCTAAAACGTGATGGAAGCCTTTCAACCCCCCCCCTTTAACCCCTCCTTGCTGTTAAAATCCTCACGGACATATTTGCGTGTGGAGTAATCACATTACAGCTAAGATTTGTCAGCCATTCAGCAATTACAATTCACCGATCCCAGGCAAGAGATCCCTGATATGCTAGAGGGAAATCAACAGGCTTCTGCTCTGTCTCAAGCAGTACCAATTCTGCCAGCCCAGAGTCTCAGCAGCATTGCTGCTTATGCAGAACATGGTGCTTAGCAGACAGCCTAGCAGCAGCTACTGTTGCTTTGACTATTTCCTCCGCACCAAATCACAAGAGGAGATTAAAATATAAACAGACTATACTTTGCCCTCTAGCTTCCTAACACAACGATCTCGCCCCTCCCCACAGGTGCCTCTGGGTTCCAGCAGCAAATGGGCGGTTCAAGCAGAGCAGATTTCTGCTCCTGCTGTCTGAATATGTAGCTCTATAAGTTGCATACAGAGACACACGCAAAATCCACCATCCGCCCGCCCTTTTTCTTTTCTTGAAGGCTGTTAGCAACCTTTGCCAAGGCAAAGGATCTCTGTCTCCTGACCAGTCAACAGTCAGCTTGCCTTAGCTGTAGCTATTTCTTCCAAGGGAAGCATGGTTGTCCTTACCCCGCCCCCCAGACTCCACAAATGCAGCATTGTCATGGTGTCAAATATGCGTTTTATTTTTATTGTATTTATTTATTTATTTATTTATTTATTCCCGGCTCCAGCGGGCCAGGGCTCTGAGGGCTGAGAGAGCGAGGAAGCGTGGAGCTGTCCTCGGTGCTGAAAGGCAGTAAGGCGCAATGATCGGCAGATGGCGCCGTGCCCTATTTTAAAAGGACGTGAAAGGAGAAGAAGGTACTGTGTAAACTCGTCCCAAACAGGTTTCCCCAGGGCAGCTATCAACAGCTCGTCTCCAAAGAGCACTCAACGTATGTAACTCTCCGCTCCCCGTCCCTTGCTCTGGCATGAAAGAGAAAGCTGCACAGATACGAGTCTGAGACACCCTCTCCCCCGCAACTAAACTCTAAGGGACAGGTACCAAATGTGCCAATTTCAGAGCTCTGGTTTAATTCAGAGCGTGTACTCACCATGTTGACCTCTGAGACCATGTCTATATTGGCAATGTCTATCCTCATCCCGACGTCAACAGGAGCACCTTTAATGAGAAACAGGGGGGTTTGTTATGCACATCACAGGCATTTAAAAACACCATCCCTGTGCCTGGCTGTGTAGCGGCATATATACATGGGTGTGTGTTTGCATGTGTAAATGGGGTGCATCGGGGGGGTGTGAGTATGTGTGTTGGTGTGTGTCCTTGGTCATAAATTGGCCCACAACCATTTGCAAGGACTAATTTGCATTTGAACTGACGTTTCCCTCTGATACAGGAAATGCAACACGGTTGTGCTACACGTTGAAATAGACTGACAAATTACCTCCAAAGTCTGGCCTCAAGCGAATGTCGTATCCATGGAGCAATCTGTCCACTGTCTCTTTCACATATGACATGTTGCTAGGCTCATTAACGCTGAAGGGAAGAAGGACGGATTGGATTGAGAATCAAGGCTAGAAACTGCCGGCAGACAGAAAAACAAATGCACGTACACCTCCCAAAACAATGAGATCAACAGTCCGCATACGCACCGACACAACCCGGAGAGAGCACCCCGGAGAATAACGCTCACCTTTGCGCACAGCAGACCATGGCTATCATCACGGGGAGCGAGAGAATCCCAAAATACCCTCGACTGTGAACTGTCCACATCCCTAACTCTGTCTGAAGAATTGGCTTTTCTGCGAAGATCCAAGGAATGCAACTTAGTCCAAGGCAGAGCAATAATTCCCAACAGACCAACGCATGCGCGGAGCTCGCTTGATCTCCAGACACCTTTCGCCTTGAAAGCAATTTGTGTAAAACCGTCAACAGAGCCAAACCGCTCGAAGTTCCCGGTCTCTTCAGCCAGGCTTCTCAGAGCAGATCAGAAAAGCACCAGCGTCGTGGGCTCAGACAGAACCAGGCGCTGCTTTGGCATCTAGTGTGGACAGTCCCCGATTGCACATTGCAACCGGAGGCTGTCGATCTGGATGGAGCTCAGACCCCAGGGAATTGTTCGGGACATGGCCGGCCGTGGAAAGTGTTCTGGGACAGAGCGGGTCACGGTTTCTCTGATGGGGGGCGGAGGGGTGGGGTGGAGTGAGAGAAGCAGCAAGCCCGTCAGCTGTGCTCCGATTATGTTTGTGGCGGGAGCAAAAGCCTCTGTTGTAACTGACATGGGCAACAGCGGCTCCACAAACGTGAGCGCCACTCGGCTCCCCACACCTACAGCCACCACACAAGGGGCCAGTATCCGCCCCGCCGCGGTAGGCATCCGCAAACGCGTGGCACGCCTGATCGCTACTACCTCTCTTCCTCGCAGCCCTCCGCACGCGGGGCTAGCCTGCACCCTGCCTGGGTTTTGTTCCTGAGTTGTGTTTTATCACCAGGAATAGCTCATGCGGCTCCCGAGGGGTGGCAGGCACACCTGGGAAGGAACCCTGTGAGGAGACAGTGTTGTGTCTACCTTGGGGAGACACAACACTGCAACAGGCGTGCTGCTGCGGCACAGCTGGACACAGTGCGGGCGCGTACTGACTGCCCAGATGTCACACCGCCAACCCCCACCGCTCCCAGCGGGTTTGGCATGAGAAGGCTGAAGGGCGGGGGGCGGGCTCAGTCTGTTCTTTTCCTTCCAGACATTTCTTGAATATTGATGAAGAGCAATGCGACGGCTACAATCCGCCCCCCTTTCACCACAGCACAAAGGTGCTTGCGGGATCCGGGATCCCAGGCTGCCTGCGCCTCGATGTTTGTTTGTTTCCTCTCCCGAATGTGAACTGCAGAAATCATTGTCACAGGGCAACAAGTCGCCTCGGAGTTTCCCAGTGGGGTTACCAAGGTAAAAGATAACGCCCACCCTCTGCTGATTCGGGTGTTTGATACCCAAGGCAGAGAGGTCAAGGATCCTGAGCACCAGGGCACATGAATATGCATACTTGAAGCAAGTGATCAGTCGGGACGGCTTGTTTCTCAAATAGACAGTGAGAGCACGGAGGAGTTCTGAGCAGCTCAAACGCTGGGCAAAACGTCCCTCCAAGGGCGCCTGTCACAGCGGAGTGGGAGTCCAAGGACAAGGTCGGCATTATACTAAACCGCTGCAAACCCACACAAGAGTGGGAGGAAGAAACCTTTGCCAAAGCCAGGTACTGCAGCGGAGCTCCTCTAAAAATGTCAGCTAAACTGGGGTTTTTTGGTTTCTTGCTCCATCTTAAAAAATAAAACTCTTTTTTCACCAGTCCCAAATCAAGCACCCTGCACCTGAGCATTCCTAGACTTTGGAGAAGTTTAGATCACAATCCAAATCAAGCAAATGCCCCCTATTCCTGTAATGGGCTGAACCAAAATCCTGGATCCAAACACTATGGCCTAGGCCAATTGGCACATGCTTTCAATTTAGGGGTACAGACCCATCTCTGCCTAAAAGTAGGAGTAGTTTTTGTTTGATGTGCTGTAGCTCAGTGACTTCATAACTGATGTGGATGGTGGATTGTCTGAGTCAGCTGGTGGTTTTAATGGGTGCTGGAACAATTTTTATAGTGAGGGTGCTGATGATAGAAACCATATATCTGGTGTTTGTTATTCAAGCAGGGGTTGCGGCAGCCCCCTCTCCCCCACCTAGTTCCATCAGCACCATGGCCTTCATGACACCCACAGCACTATTGTAGATGGTGGTCGGCTCAATTTATAAAACTGGGTATACTAATGATCTGATATGTGGCCTGTGATTGGAGCTGTCATGGACTGATCATTACAGCCTGTAGTTTGTGGGAGGGACACACATTTCCTGTTGTGGTAAGGGACATGCTTTGTTGATCTTCCCTTGCAGGCTAATGGCACCTGATTGGCTTCCAGAGGCTTCTGAAGAAGCATGCTGTCCTTTCAACAAATTACGCTATTGAAGGGTCTGCAGACTTCATAATGATCTTTTGTTCACAACCATCTAAAAGGTGGAGAAGTGCTATGGGGAGAAGAATCTCTTTTAAGGAGAATCCATGCTCCAGCTGGATGTTCACATATTTCTTCACATTAACTGCAATTTTTTAACTTCTTGAATATCTGAGTATAAAATCGTTTTAGTGCTAAGTGGAACCTGTACTGTGGGAAACAGGTAATTCATCTCTCCCAGAGACTGCACTTAATCCATCCCTTGTACTTGGTACTGATCATGAGGTATTGTTGACTCACCAAGAACCCTACCATGAGTGAATGGACCTGTTCTCTGGTGATTCCATTCCCTTCTTGCAGAGAGTTCCAAAGGGGGTGATTTTGGCAACTGATGTGCATCCTCATGTGGGGCTCCACCTTGTCTCTCCTCTTGTGTAGTGTGTACTATTGGCCTGTGACAATTTGATGTATCTCGCTATGTACAGCATATGAATTTTGCCTGATTTAATGAAATTGCTGTATCATTGAATGCCTCAGTGTATGTAGAATACACCATCTTCCACCCGAGGGTATTAAACTTTGATAGCTCCCATTGAAATGGGACAAGGGGATGGCCATATCCCAGATGAAACCACGTTTCTCCAACTTCTCTGTGGGAGGCTGGGATTTGGAAAGTGGAATTGTTAGGATAAAGATGTTCAGGCCTGTCTGTAAAGGCCTATACTCTAAGAATTTAGGTTAGTCACTTGGCTTAGTTATAGAGGTACAAAAGAAAGAATCAAAATCACTGTCTGCCAGTGTAAGGTCTTTCTCTTACTGTGACAGTCTGGGATAGCTGGGATGTGAAATCCTCACTTCTGTATTGTTTGTCATTATAGTTCCCACTTTGCTATTGTTTGTATAATCTCTGTCTGGTTCTGCGATTGTTTCTGTCTGCTGTACAATTAATTTTGCTGGGTGTAAACTAATTAAGGTGGTGGGATATAATTGGTTACATAATCATGTTACAATATGTTAGGATTGGTTAGTTAAATTTCAGTAAAATGATTGGTTAAGGTATAGCTAAGCAGAACTCAAGTTTTACTATGTAGTCTGCAGGTTTCAGAGTAACAGCCATGTTAGTCTGTATTCGCAAAAAGGAAAAGGAGTATTTGTGGCACCTTAGAGACTAACCAATTTATTTGAGTATAAGCTTTTGTGAGCTACAGGAAGTGAGTGGGTGGGGAGGGGGGAATGGGAACAGGGAATGGGGGTGGGGAAATTGGATTTGAACAGTCTCAAGGCAAAGACAGCACAGGTTAAGGCAGCTGTGTGGCAATAATTGTACGTGGTGGCTAAGTTGTTACAGACAAATTGTACTACCTTAAAGAACTAAATGTAGGAGTAAGTGATTTAAAGAAGTGAGTGAAAAGTTACAAATAGCTTTTGCAAAAATTGATGATACAGGGTTTGCAGGAAAGTAAACGTTTGGGAGTTGTGGAAATAGTAAAAGAGTAACAGTTGTGGTGTTACAAGAAGGAAGTTTTTGTTTAATGATAAAACCCAGTTATATAAATGTAACTGTATGTGCAACTCTGTGCAGTCACATTGGATGGAAGCTTGGTAATTAAATTATCCAAGGGGGTCAGGTAGAGTGGCTACTACCACCACTATGCTTCTGTCCCCAGAAGCCTTCACAGCTATTCTGAGGGGAAAATGGGCCCTTTTCGCACAGAAATGGTCTGTAAGGGACTGCTCCAGGCAGCAGGCGGAGAGAGAATCTGATCAAAATTATTTGACTATTGGGTAATGTAATCAAAATCACTAAAGGACTGTAAGGGGTTTCTATTGGAACGTAACTTGGCTGCCCCGGTTGTGTCTAGTTGTACAAGATGGGAGTATAATCAGGTACAGTTGTGTAAAAGAGTAATCGCAGTGCAAGAAACATTAGGCAAAAGAGAATTTTTTGTGTGCATAGGTAAAAGAAAAGGAAAAGGGGAGGAATGATGGGAACACTAAGCCTTTAGATGGCTCTGGGGGATTGGACTGCCGCTTTGGTGGGTGTGCATGAAGACTGTGGGCGTGGGGGAGGCAGTTACACCTTATGTAAAATTAATATGGCTAATATGTTATGGAGATTAAACTATATGGAAGGAATGTGCATTTTCCCAGGACGTGTGCAGTGTATATTGGAGATGGGGTAAAAGAAATGCAAACAAAACAAGGAGCTCACTGGGAATCAATGGAGGGGTGTGTAAAATAGTGTAAATCAACAGAAGATGTTAGGGGGCTTATTCCTTCACCCACTTACTTCCCTGGTCCTTCTCGCATGAACAGAGAGAAACAATACCCGAAGTCCAAAGGTGCAAACAATTCAATGTTTATTGGGGTGAACTTCCAGCAAGCATGATTCCAGTTTCCTTCCTTTGTGTCCCCCCTTCCCACACCACAGAGGCTTACCTGTGTCCCTGTTCCCATTTCCCCCTTTAGCTAAACATGATTCCAATTTCCCCACCCCCATTCCCTGTTCCCATTTCCTCCCTTTAGCAAAACATGATTCCCATTTCCCCCTCCCCCACACCCACTCACTTCCTGACTGACTGCAGACTATATAGTAAAACTTGAGTTCTGCTTAGCTATACCTTAACCAATCATTTTACTGAAATTTAACTAACCAATCCTAACATAGTGTAAAGTGATTATGTAACCAATTATATCCCACCACCTTAATTAGTTTACACCCAGCAAAATTAATTATACAGCAGATAGAAACAATCACAGAACCAGACAGAGATTATACAGACAAACAATAGCAAAGTGGGAACTATAATGACAAACAATACAGAAGTGAGGATTTCACATCCCAGCTATTGATAAGTGAGTTATTGCCAGACAGGATGCTATCAAACTAAGTTTCTTTTTACATTTTCTAGGCACTTCCCTTTCTGTGGAGGCAATGGGCATTATCAGGACAGGACTGTATTCCTAACAGCCCACTAGCACCTTCTTTCAATGTGACTAGTTTGGAATGTGAGGATGTGATGGTTGCTTATGGTTGCCTCTGTTGCTTAGCCAAAGGCCTTAGCCTAAGCACAGGGCCTCAGACTGTCACAGTAAGAGAAGGACCTTACGCTGGCAGACAGTGATTTTGATTCTTCCTTTTATACCTCTATAACTAGCCAAGTGATAAGAATACACCTAAATTCTTAGAGTATAGGCCTTTACAGACAGGCCTGAATATCTATATCGTAACAGGAATATCCCCAAACAAGATAACAGAGATATCAGGCGTTAATGCTGCGTCTTAAAAACTGCAGAGCCAGAGACATGGGAGTCAGTGGTGATGGTGGGAGACTTAAAAGGACTCACAACAAAGAAAGCTTGGACAAGAGAGAGGAACAGAAATGCATAATTTTTTTTTTTAGCAAAGGGGTAATTTTTAATTGCTAGACCAGTCAAAGAAGAAGAAGAAGAAGAAAACTGGCTGCAGAGTAGAGGGAGGGAGAGAGAGAGTGACCATGATTTGGAGAAACCATTTTCAGGACAGGGAAATCCTAAGTTTTTTAGATGACTCTGACCTAAGCCCAAGAACGCTGAATAGTGGAGAAGAAACTGAGGCAGGGAAACGTGTGGAGGTGTTTTTTTATCTGGTCTAGGTTAGTATATTTCTTTTGCTAGCTAAAGTAAAGAGGATTGGTTTTGGAACCCCTTTCGAAGTCTGTGTGTCTATTTGCTTTCACTATCATCCGTTCATGAAGAACTGTAAACCTAGAGTACCTCCAGGGTTGGAGCTCTGCTAAAGGGTGTGCTTAAGCTACTGGAGAGTCAGGGGTTGGGGGGTCAGCACTGGTTCTGGGGCCCTAGGACAGGTAGGCCATGGGGTCCCATTTCTGTGAAGGGATAGCACACTGCCTGTGACTTGGAAGCATGCCAGAGAGGCCAAGGAAAGAGACAGAGCTGCAGCCTACTCAGGCCAAAAGAACCCTAATACATGAGTTCAGATAACCCTACTTAGAGTTGGACTAGATGAGATGGGGTAGATTTACCTAAATTGCAAGTGTAGACATGGCCTAGGTGGCATTATCTTTTCTTGTTGAGGGACCACCCCTCTCCCTGTGCCATATAACCACTGCTTCAAACAGAAGAGGTACTTGAGCGGGAGCTCCCTTGATGTAAGAGAGGGGAGATGCTGGCAGGATGTTCTCAGTGAGGAGCTGTGGAGAACTGGCAAGTATTTGTTAATATTTTTTATAAATATCATATGTGCCTCAGTCTGTTTGTGTGATATTATCCTGGAGTTAAATCAATGCGGGGGGGGGGGGCGGGGGGAGGAGCGCAAAGAGGAAATTAAACAATGGTAAAGATAAGGCTCCTAGAGGAAACAATGCAAGGAGCTCTCAGTTGGAGAATAGCCCCTCTCTAGGTCCATCCGACTGGCCAGGTTTCCATTTCCCAGGCTGAACCTAGGATCAAAGCCTATACTAAAACCTTAGAGGTGCTAGCCTAGGAAGGAGGAAAGTTGGTTATGGGCTGTCAACATGCTGACAGAAAGACTCAAAAGGAGCATCCCAGAAGGTGTGGGCAGGACAGTCTGCTTCTCCCTACCAGCGGTGAAGTTAGCTGGGCTGAGGGGTACTTCCAAAAGCTGTCAAGCACAGTTTAAGGTGTAAGACCCATCCATATAGGCAGTTTATTGTTTAAACCTTTGCTCTCTGTGTTTTGTACCTTTGGAGGATAAATAAATAATGCTTTGTTTTGAAGACTGGTTTGGGACTATCAGATTTTGTGTGCACTATAGAAAGCTTAGTGTTTTCACAGTATGTGATGTGTACCCTATGTCTAGAATGAATGAGATACTGGACAAGCTAGGGGGATGCATAGTTTACTTTACAAAAGGTTATTGGCAGGTATCTTTGGACTCTGACGATAGACTTAAATCTGCATTTATCACCTCTTGACTTTGTGGTTTTACCCTTTGTGCTCAAGGGGGCTCCAGCTACCTATCAACATCTGGTGGATGAGATACTGAAAGTGACAGGGGGGTTGTCTTTGCATATATTGATATTTATATTTTAGTCCTGGGAGGAGCTTGTGACTCAGGTTGGAAAAGTGCTCAAATGCACTCAAGATGTAGGATTGACTGTAAAGTGGGAATAGCTGAGGTAATTTATCTGGGCCAATAAAGTGGGAAGTGGCCAGATTATGCCATAACTGGCAAAGATGGAGGCTCTAAAAGATTGGGCTGAACCCCAAAACAGGCTCAATCTTTTGTCAGGGTGGCTGGGTATTACAGGAGCTTTGTACCCCACTTTAGCTTTCTAGATTTACTCATCCCTAAACTGTAAAAAAGAGGTAAACCAGACAAAGTGGTCTGGACTGAACAGTATCAAAAGGCCTTCTGAAGGAAGCCACGAGCAAAGACCCGGTTCTGGTAAATCCAGACTTTAACAATCGTTTTATGGTTTTCACAGATGCCTCAGACAGAGGGTTAAGTGCTGTGCTAATACAGATTGTTGCTGATAAGAAAGAGAGTCACCATGTTGTGTATCCGAACAGAAAGTTTCTGGACCAGGAATAAAACTATGCCACTATTGAAAAGGAATGCCTTGCTATAGTGTGGGACTTAAAAAGTCCAAACCATACCTGTTCAGGTGAAATTTTACTGTGTACACTGACCAGGTGTCTCTCAGCTGGCTGCATCAAATGAAAGGATCTAAGGCCAAGCTGTTAAGATGCAGTTCACCCTGACTTTGTGACACAAGGCCTTAGTTTTGAAATTCACTCTCTCATGGTCTAAAATAGCCTAAATCTTTGACTTTATTGATATCTGTTGACAATGAAACATATGTATTGACAGGATCCCACGCCATGCAGTTAGGTCAATGATTTTTCATCACCAGGAGATGGTACTGAGGTTCTGTGAACTGTAACTGAGTCCATCCTTATGGCCATGGGTCATCATCCTTTCCAAGGATATACCATTTCTAATATTAAGTATGTCAAATGACTTCTACAACTACAAGGGTTTGTAGCGTTCAGCTTTCAGAGTCAACTTCCTGTCGTAGCCAGAGGATAAATGCGGCTTCTGCTGCTGCTACAGAAAGCAGTGCTAGTGACAGAGGATATTGCGAATCTGACCTTGTCCATTCATTTACCTTGATAAAATGACTTGATCATCTACAGGAAATGAGCAATTAATTCTCAATAAATTGTTTACTCAGTACGTCATAGGGCTAGCTGCACCTCTGACCTTTGTCTTGTGCCTTCAGGTGTCAGACCTTGTGCCTTTATCTATCTACTACTAGAGCAGGTTGTGAGCTATAGTCTACTGTGTATCAATCAGTCTAACTCAGCAGGGCTCCGTTTGGACGCCTGCGGTTCTTCCCATCAGGGGTCTGTGACCAGGGGTGTATATAGTTACTCAACAAACTTCTGCAAACAAAAGTATTATTTATTTTAGCAATAGGACCACAGCATTGTTACACTATATATATGTACACCACATTAATAGGTGTTATGTATGTGTTATTAGTATAATACACATTGTGTATATATAAGTATTGGGAAATTATGTTAATTGACTATATTATGCTCTCCCTATAATTCTGTTCACTCATGTCAAGTATCCCACAACACTTTGCAAACTGAAGTCAGCTTTGGTATTTGAAAATAGTAGGGCTAAGCAATTAAAAAAAATTAATCATGATTAATTGTGCTGTTAAACAATAATAGAATACCATTTATTTAAATATTTTTGGATGTTTTCTACATTTTCAAATACATTGATTTCAGTTACAACACAGAATACAAAGTGTACAGTGCTCACTGTATATTTATTTTGATTACAAATATTTACACTGTAAAACAGAAACAAAAGAAATAGTACTTTCAGTTCACCTAATACAAGTACTGTCGTGCAATCTCTTTATTGTAAAAGTTGAATTTACAACTGTAGAATTATGTACAAAAAATAACTGCACTCAAAAAATAAAACAATGTAAAACTTTAGAGCCTATAAGTCCACTCAGTTCTACTTCTTGTTCAAGCAATTGCTCAGACAAACAAGTTTGTTTACATTTGCAGGCAATAATGCTGCCTGCTTCCTATTTACAATGTCACCTGAAAGTGAGAACAGGTGTTTGCATGACACTGTTGTAGCTGGCGTCGCAAGACATTTATGTGCCAGATGCGCTAAAGAGGCATATGTCTCTTCGTGCTTCAACCACCATTCCAGAGGATATGCGTCCATGCTGATGACAGATTGTACTTGATAACGATCCAATGTAGTACGGTCCGATGCATGTTCAATTTAATCTTCTGAGTCAGATGCCAACAGCAGAAGGTTGATTTTTTCTTTTTTGGTGGTTCGGGTTCTGTAGTTTCTGCATCGAAGTGTTGCTCTTTTAAGATTTCTGAAAGCATGTGCCACACTTTTTCTCTCTCAGATTTTGGAAGGCACTTCAGATTCTTAAACCTTGGGTCGAGTGCTGTAGCTATCTTTAGAAATCTCACATTGGTACCTTCTTTGTGTTTTGTCAAATCTGCAGTGAAAGTGTTCTTAAAACGAACAACGTATGCTGGGTCATCATCTGAGACTGCTATAACATGAAATATATGGCAGGATGCAGGTAAAACAGAGCAGGAGATATACAATTCTCCCCCAAGAAATTTAGTCACAAATTTAATTAACCATTTTTTTAACAAGCGTCATCAGCATGGAAGCACGTCCTCTGGAATGGTGGCCAAAGTATGAAGAGGCATACAAATGTTTAGCATATCCGGCATGTAAATACCTTGCAATGCTGGCTACAAAAGTGCCATGTGAACGCCTATTCTCATTTTCAGGTGACATTGTAAATAAGAAGCAGGCAGCATTATCTCCAATAAATGTAAATAAACTTGTTTGTCTTAGTGATTGACTGAACAAGAAATAGGACTGAGTGGACCTGTAGGCTCTAAAGTTTTACATTGTTTCGTTTTTGAGTGCAGTTATGTAACAAAAAAAATGCACTTGTGTTGCGGTTCAATGACAAGACAGCACAAAGCTTTAAGCAAGTAAACAGGCTGGTCTGCCAACGGACTTCTGCCTGTCAGCTTTCCACCCTCTCCTTTATTCTTTTCTCTCCCCCGCGCATTACATTCTCCAACAGATAAAAGGAATACACTGGCTTTGTTTAACATTCTTATTTACCAATTTCTATCTATGCATTTCTTGCTCTCAGGCCTTGAGCCCAGTCCTGGGAGGCTTCCCACGGTTCATGTCATCTGGGTGAGATTCCAAGGTTCATGCCCTTGAGAGGAGGTGTGTGTGCACAGCTCCTATACAACACTCTGGGTGTGCCCTGAATGTTGCCAAGCGCATGAACCCTGTATAAATCCTACATCCCCTCCTTTTTTGTTTATTTGTGCTCAGCCATCTCATGGTAGCCATCAATTTGCTTTTGCAAGCCAATTAACTCCCAGACAGACGAGGTCATAATTCGTGGAGCCTGCCAGGGCAGTTCTCGACAAAGCCTTAACAAAAAGGAAATACATTGCACACAGCAACAGCAAAAAATAAGCTCAAGAAGGTAAAGTGTAATTGGCCAGGCCCCAATTAGCCATGCTAGAGTACTGGGAAGAGAGGTTCGCGTAAGCAGTGAGCATCATCTCATTTCCAATTTCCACAGGGTGATGACATACTGGAATAAGGCACGTACCTAACAATTCTTCAGCTGCTACAAAATCAAATAAACAAAAGTAGGTAACATTTGCTATTGAAGCCAATCTTTCCCATAGGTTATATATCATTTGGGCCCGTAACGGAGGAAGCGCTCCCGAGCCAACCCCTACAGGAAATAGCAGGCATAAAAGGCATACAATCAATACAGAATTAGCAGTAATTTGGGCCAGAATTGCCACAAACAAAGTCTCAGGAGTCTCTGGCTGTTGGTTTGCTGCCAGTCTTCGTTGAGCCATGGCGACAAATGCTTTTACTGCTCCCCATGTCATGGGCCGGCTTGGGACACTACGTCTCCTCCGTCTCTGTCCCTCCATTGTCGACCCGGGAGGCACCGCGTTCTCCTCCAAGGTCAGCTGAAACTCCGGTATGGGGTTCGACAGCCCCTGGTGCCACGCCATGCTGCTTCAGTGCTGGTCGCACACACCGGGCCGGAACCCACAACGGTCCTGCAGGGAGAAACACAGCAGCATATCCCTGACCCCAAGTGATTAAAGGCACTGGGCCCAGCCATTGTGGATCGGGCAGCTAACGGTAATAGACACGCGGTCTTTCCAGCACCTCGGACTTATGAAAATGCCAATCCGTGGGGGTCTGCTGATCTGTATTCAATGTTAAATTATTTAAAGTAAACAAAAGGATATGCATTTGTTGCTGAATGTCTCCTAAGGTTCGGAGACGCAGCTCCCCTTGTTTTAATTGTTTGTCGAGCAAGGTTTTTAGCGTGCGATTTGCACGTTCAACAATAGCTTGGCCTGTGGAATTATAAGGAATCCCGTGTTTGAGGAGGACATCCCATTGGGCACAAAAGGTGGAGAGGGCTGTGGAGCAATAGGCTGGGGCATTATCCATTTGTATCTGGCTCGGGCGACCTATAATAGCAAAACAGGCTAGCAATTGGTGAATAACTTTGGGAGTGGCTTCCCCACGCTGTGGGGTCGCCCAGAGGAATCCTGAATAGGTATCAATGGAAACATGTAAAAACGAATAGGGGTGGAATTGTGGCACATGAGTGACATCCATTTGCCAGAGCTGATTCGCCGCGGTACCTCTGGGGTTAACGGCATAAGAAAAGGTAGGGGCAGCAGCGGCACAGTGGGGGCAGGAACGAACAATAGAACATGCATGATCAGCAGGAATGTGAAACTGTCGGGCCAAAACAGAGGCAGACTGATGAAAAAAGGAATGGCTTTCAGTGGGGTCAGAAAAAAGGGAATTTACCTGACCACGTAACGCGCAATCAGCACGCGCATTGCCTTCAGTAAGTAGCCCAGGCAGAGGGGTATGACTGCGAATATGAGCAACGAAATAAGGGAAATTACAAGTGGTGATGAGATACTGTAAGGACAAAAACAGGCGAAGAAGGTCTGCATCGACCTGAGGGGTAATAAGGGCAAGGGGTAAATGATCAATTACCTGATAAACATAATGCGTGTCCACGATCAAATTAAAGGGACAATCAGCAAAAAGTTGAAAGGCCAAAATAACAGCAGCTAGTTCCAAGGACTAGTAAAGCTCTCCAAGCGCTGTGCATGCAAATATTGTTGTACAAGTGAATGAAGCGCTTTCAGCTTTTCTAGGGGGAGGGGCCACTGGTCAATCCATACGGGCTCTAAGGATTGCCATACCAATGGTAATGTGGATGGCAAGGTGGGTGAAGGAGGATTTTGGTCCATTATATATTAATATCGAGGGTGGTGTCCAGCTTTACAAGTCACAGCCGCAAATATTGAGGTGGACAGGGAGTACAAAAGGGCGGATTGTAGCAAGGGCACGGCCTCCTGGTTTAGAGACCGTGACCCAAGACAAACTTTGGCGCCCGGGTTTGCTATCCCCGATCCCCCACAACTCTTTAGAAGGAACTGTTGGCCAACCGAGCGGCCACTCCGGATCACGAATCACCGTAACATCAGCTCCAGTGTCCACCAGCCCTGTAAAAGGAACATTATTTAAGAGAAGTGTTAACTGAGGTTTCGAGGGGCGGACCGACATTGTTAGAGCAACAAGTGGAGAGGACGTGTTGTGAGACGGCAACTGAGACAGCGTCGATCCAAAGCCGTTCCCGCCCCGGCCTCGATCCTCTGCGGCTGGCACCTGATAGGGGACTAAAATCAATTGTGCAATTGACCGTCCACGCGGGAGCGACTGCGGAAGAGGGGTCCATACCTGAACCTTAATAACGCTGGGCATAATCAAATCAAGTCCTGCACTTCCGGCAGTCGCCGCCCTCATGGAGTCTATGGATTTTAAGGCAGAGGAACAGTTGTCTGAGTGGGAAACATCCCCGTTTGGCCCTGGGTTCGGGGGGCACCCGTCGCGCGGTTTCCGACCCGCTACGACACTGATTAGCCCAGTGATAGCCCTTCCGACACTTGGGGCACTTCTTTGAGGGGCGGGCGGGCGCCGTCGATGAGCGGCACTCTCGCTGAAAGTGACCCTCCTTACCACAGCGGTAACAACGCTTCCCCTCCTTCCCGCTTTTCCGCAGGGCGGCGGCCATAACCCCAGCTTTATGTGCTTGTGTGCCGATGTTTTGGCACGCCCGCAGCATGTCCGACAGCTCTAGAACGCCAGCGACTTGTGCTGCTTGGAGAGCACGGCGGCAATCCTTGTTCGCATTTTCAACCGCCATTTTTAACAGGATCTCCTGAGCTGCCGCAGGGTTATCCACCTGTCGGAGGATAGCCTCCTGCAATCTGTTGGTAAAATCCATAAAGGACTCTGATGCACCCTGACAGATACTGGCAAAGCTTTTGGTAGGCTTGCCTGAATCCGGGACCTTCTGGAAAGCATGCTGGGCGCAGGTGGAAATAATGGGGAAGACGGCCTGAGGGAGTTGAGACTGCATCTGAACGGTAGCAAACTGGCCCTCCCCTGCCAAATGCTCATAAATGATACCTTGCTCTCTATATACCTGGGCTTGGCGTTCCGCCATCTGCCGATACTCACTAAGTCAAATAACATACTGACTGGGCGTCAGCATCATGCGCAACAGCGCCTTCCAGTCTTCAGGGACCAGGGTGTACCCAGTACCTAGCCCTTCAATGAGACCACTTACATACGTGCTAGTGAGGCTGAACTCGCGAATCGCTTTCTTTACGTCTCTGATCACCGTGTAAGGCAAACTGACCCAGTTTGCAACCTGGTTGCACTGGCCATCATCCTGCCAGGTCACCGGACAAACTGAGACCAGATCAGCCAGCTCCTCTGCTGTAATATCTGAGCGAGTCTTCGCTGCGTGAACCATTTGTTGCACGAGCGAAAGACCCTGAGCAGACGCGGACAACCCCCCAGGGGGTCCCGGAGCATGGGGCCCCACGGGGGGATGGTGATCACACACCGGCTCCGGTGGGGAAGGCCAGGGAGGCGGTGGTAATAGAGGCACTGGGGGCGAAGCAGGGGGAGGGATGGCTGCAGGAGCGGACGGGGGTGGCGGGATCGGCAGCCCCTCTGTTGGCGCGGGAGAGGGCCTTTCCGAGGCGACACGCTGTGTTGCATCGCCAGGAGAGGGGATGGCTGCAGGAGCGGACGGGAGCACCAGCCTCGCGAGGGAGGGCCTGTCTGAGACAACACGCTGTATCGCGTCGCGGCAGAGGTGCCAGGCATGTAAAGCCTGCACGGGCACCCGAGGCTCCTTGTGCAATGTCTGGCCCAACCGCTCCCAGTCCGCTAGCTTAAGGGTTCTAGCTTCAGGGTACCGCGGGCATTGGGCACTCACCTCCTGTAGCAGGAGAGTGAGTTCTCGAGTGGGACAGTCATGCTGAGCCTTACGCAGCAAATACTGCAGCTCACTGTGGTGTTGCACTTGCAAAGCAGAGAAAAAAAGCAGGAGCTTCCCATACTTACCACAATGAAAAATACTCACTGGGGTCTGCGAAGCGGATGAGTGACGCGTCTGAAACCCTTGCCGGGCGAGGTGAGTGCTGAGGGCCCCACGTTTGGGCGCCAGTTGTTGAGGTTCAATGACAAGACAGCACAAAGCTTTAAGCAAGCAAGCAGGCTGGTCTGCCAACGGGCTGGTCCGCCTGTCAGCTTTCCACCCTCTCTTTTATTTCTCTCCCTCCTGCGGATTACATACTCCAACAGATAAAAGGAATACACTGGCTTTGTTTAACATTCTTATTTACCAATTTCTATCTACCGCATTCCTTGCTCTCGGGCCTTGAGCCCAGTCCTCGGAGGCTTCCCACTGTTCATGTCATCTGGGCGAGATTCCAAGGTTCATGCCCTTGAGAGGAGGTGTGTGTGCACAGCTCCTATACAACACTCCAGGTGTGCCCTGAATGTTGCCAAGAGCATGAACCCTGTATGAATCCTACACACTTGTAAGTTGCACTTTCAAGATAAAGAGATTGCACTACAGAGATTGTATGAGGTGACTTGAAAAATTCTATTTCTTTTATCATTTTTACGGTGCAAATATTTGTAATAAAAATAATAATATAAAGTGAGCACTGCACACTTTGTATTCTGTGTTGTAATTGAAATCAATATATTTGAAAATGTAGAAAAACCATCCAAAATAGTTAATAAATTTCAATTGGTATTCTGTTGTTTAACAGTGTGATTAAAACTGTGCAATTAATTGAGATTAATATTTTTAATCGCGATTCATTTTTTGAATTAATCACGTGAGTTAACTGTGATTAATTGACAGCCCTAGAAAACAGGAAACGTGACAAAGGCAAAATGCATTAATATTCTTCCCTGGTGCAAGCTGGGAGGTGCCTTCACAGACCAATACCTGGAATGTTGGTATCCATAATATAGATAAGGACGGTACAGACCAAGTTAAGGAACTAGTACAAACTGATGGGTTAGATTTTAGTGATGTGTAAAGGGATTTGTAACTTGTAAAATCATCCTATAAATACTGAAATGCACATCTTTGAAGAACACCTTCTGTGAAAACCTAAAAGGTGAACATGCTGTGAGAATTTGCATCCTGGAAAGAGGGTATGTATGTCTCTTTTTCTTGTTGTATTGTTTTGTCTTTAGACAATAAATTTGGCTAAGTTCGGTTATTTGGTCACTTGAACATTTTTAAGAATGAACCATGAGTATAGCCAAACAATTGGCCACACCTTTTAGTCAATAGCATTTAGAGAAAAAAGATTTTAAAACAGGATACAATCTATGTGGATGAAGGGAAAGCAGTGGATGTATTGTATCTTGACTTTAGCAAAGCTTTTGACACGGTCTCCCACAGTATTCTTGTCATCAAGTTAAGGAAGTATGGGCTGGATGAATGCACTATAAGGTGGGTAGAAAGTTGGCTAGATTGTCGGGCTCAATGGGTAGTGATCAATGGCTCCATGTCTAGTTGGCAGCCGGTGTCAAGTGGAGTGCCCCAGGGGTCGGTCCTGGGGCCGGTTTTGTTCAATATCTTCATAAATGATCTGGAGGATGGTGTGGATTGCACTCTCAGCAAATTTGCGGATGATACTAAACTGGGAGGAGTGGTAGATACGCTGGAGGGCAGGGATAGGATACAGAGGGACCTAGACAAATTGGAGGATTGGGCCAAAAGAAATTTGATGAGGTTCAATAAGGATAAGTGCAGGGTCCTGCACTTAGGACGGAAGAACCCAATGCACAGCTACAGACTAGGGACCGAATGGCTAGGTAGCAGTTCTGCAGAAAAGGACCTAGGGGTGACAGTGGACGAGAAGCTGGATATGAGCCAGCAGTGTGCCCTTGTTGCCAAGAAGGCCAATGGCATTTTGGGATGTGTAAGTAGGGGAATAGCGAGCAGATCGAGGGATGTGATCGTCCCCCTCTATTCGACATTGGTGAGGCCTCATCTGGAGTACTGTGTCCAGTTTTGGGCCCCACACTACAAGAAGGATGTGGATAAATTGGAGAGAGTCCAGCGAAGGGCAACAAAAATGATTAGGGGTCTGGAACACATGACTTATGAGGAGAGGCTGAGGGAACTGGGATTGTGTAGTCTGCAGAAGAGAAGAATGAGGGGGGATTTGATAGCTGCTTTCAACTACCTGAGAGGTAGTTCCAGAGAGGATGGTTCTAGACTATTCTCAGTGGTGGAAGAGGACAGGACAAGGAGTAATGGTCTCAAGTTGCAGTGGGGGAGGTTTAGGTTGGATATTAGGAAAATGTTTTTCACTAGGAGGGTGGTGAAACACTGGAATGCGTTGCCTCGGGAGGTGGTGGAATCTCCTTCCTTAGAAGTTTTTAAGGTCAGGCTTGACAAAGCCCTGGCTGGGATGATTTAATTGGGTATGGGTCCTGCTTTTGAGCAGGGGGTTGGACTAGATGACCTCCCGAGGTCCCTTCCAACCTTGATATTCTATGATTCTATGATTCTATGCACATCTACCTAACCTAAAGCTCTTTGACGGTAACCAAGGTAGGTCTATTTTCTTCAGACACCCCGCTGGATGCCTGTGTCTCTGTCTGGTTTCTCTGAATAACTATGACCGCTCTCTGGAGACAGGGTTCCTTTTAAACCCGACTATAGTTCTTTCTGGGAACATTTGTGTCAGGAAAAATTGATTTTTTTTCAAAACTAATTGAAAAAGGGGTGTGAGCATGGTTGAAATTAATTTAAAACATTGAAAGACTATTTGCTGGAAATGTATTGCGTTATTTACGAGCTCTAGAAATTTGAGCTTTGATGATAAATTTGTGTAATGCTCTGCTTCCTGGAGTAATTTGTCACTGGAGCTATCTGTCACTCAAAAGTACTAATTATTTGTTTTTAGCATATTAACTAGGCATTAATATGCAAAAACATATCAACATATTTTCAACTACTATTGCTCAGGCAAAGTAACTGATCTTGCATTCAGGAGAGGATTTTTTTAATTTTATATGGGTTTATGCTATTAATTACCCTGACCTACTCCAAGAAATTTTACGCTGACTAATCAGGGCTCATAGAACAATCTGTTATTTCACTGATGCCTTTCTAAATATTTCCCTGCTCAGTAACTCAGCAGAGATAACATTTATCCTTCTCAAATTCAACCCCCTCATTTGTACTCTATATAGTGCTGTGTGCAGTGACCTGAGAATGTGTAACTGATGTTTTTGAGGCTCCTACAATGTTGTATGAACTTATTTAGCAGAAAAAGGCAGATTTATTTATTTATTTAGTGGAAGTAGGCCACAGCGTTTGAAAAATTCAGCTATATTGAAATGTATAGTAAGTCCTATAAACTCTAATGCTATTTTTCAGCGACCTTAGCTGTTTCACTAATGAAATTTGTTACTCTTGGAGAAATAGGAGAGCATCAATATTACAGAGGTTAGAACAGGATAATTTCTTTGTCATGACTACCTCTAACACCCAGAACACCGGTAGTTTGTGAGAATGAATGACAGTTTGGGAGAACATTAAAACAAATTACTCCTACCTGCTTTCTGTAATATCTATAATAACTATCTATCCTCTTGCTGTTTCTGTTCCAGTAAAATTTTAATTTTAAATACACTTTTTGGACTTTTACATTGAACTCTTCTTTCGCTCATGTTTCTTTTCCTTTATTACTTTCTGTAATATTTCATCTAGTGGTAATTAATTTTTTTAATCTGACAGTCCTTCAGCTTTGCTGTTTTGAAAGAGTTTTGAAAATACATTAATCAAGTTGAGCATATTTCAACACTATTCAAATGACTTTTGGGAATGTATGTAATTTGTGCTGATTGAGTACAACACTTTTTGAAAAATCCTTCCTACCGAGGGCTAATAAGAGTGTTTATACTCATTGCTGTGTCAGGTGTATTTATGATAAACTGACATTGCTCCTCTGAAGTGTTTAAAAAGGGATCTTCCTTGGAGTGGTTATAAGGTCTGCTGCATGGTAGGCTCTTGACAGACTCCTTATTTACCAGGCTGCTTTGGAGGACTGTGTCTTGCTTGATGATCATTTCAAATTTATCAAAGAGCACTTGGAAATCACACTAGGTTATGTGACAGAGAGATGGTCAACCTGCTTAGCCCACCAGAATGTATCTCCTCACAAACAACTTCAGTGATTATTCTTATTCCTCAGGGTCCAGTGTTATAATTCCCTACATATGGAACTGTCGTCAGAGTAGCTATAAAATCAAGTTGTTAGAATGCTAAGTTAGAGTTGAATCAAATATTTGCTAGAAAGGAATTTATTTAACATACAGTACAGGGTCTGGGAGGAGGGACTGTGCCCTTTCAATAGCCGTATTATGGTGACCACTGTGGTTGAAGAATGATGCTAAAAGTTGAGGATATGGATGCCCAGCAGTGGAATCAAATGCAGGGTCATGTATCCTTCAATCCTCTTGTGGTAGACAAGTGCAAATTAGGTAGGAAGAATACATGACCACATAGCAAGCGATCCATTCCTTACCACACCGACCCCTGTTGGCTGTAAGAAAATGAAAGCTATAATAGTGACAGTCAGGAAAGGCATGTGCTAGGTCTACTGCCTTACATCTCGTCTTCAGCCATTACCAAATCCTCAGTTAAATGAATGCAGTTCTGGAAAGGAATGACAATGACACCCTTCATCACAAGCCTTTCCCTACAATGCCCTCACCTCACTGAGTTGCCTTGTTTCTCAGAATAGTACCCTGATACCCTCACTGAACGTACCATAGGCCATCAGTTAATTGAGTATTTCCCACAACAGAAGACAACTTTCATTACTGGAAATATGGAGAGATGTAATGTGGAAACATCCTCTCCAGACTCTTAATCAGGACTATGGAACAACCAAAGGAGACTTCCTCCAGAGAATGCATCCCAGGTTCTACACTTAGCCCAGTGCATGCTGAGACAGGACTTTGGCAGCTTAGTCAGTAGTGTGTGATTTTTCAGTGAGTGCAGACATGTCTGATAAAACTCCTTATTTGTTACTTCACTATCAAGGATCTCCATAGTAACCTGGGAATGATGGAACTGCTTGTATGTGCAAATTTAGTGGCATCACCCTCCCCACACCACTAACCCCTACTGTTCAAAACCCCTGACCTGAGGATATGTCCATTGCCTGATGGGACTCAGGGTCATCAGTGACACAAATATAGGGGAAGATTTTCAAAGACACCAAAGGTAGGTAGGTGCTCAACTCCCATTTATACTTCAGAAAATCTCTCCATTGGTTTCTTGTCAAGCTGTGTCCATTGGTCTACAGGTAGGTGTGTGTTTTGTGTAATCTGAGGCTTTGTCTCTATAAGTACATTCACCACTGCTCCATTGCACAGTATCTACTTGTCCATCCTATTTGTGGGCATGAATTGCTTGTATTTGCTGGGCCTGGGTTCTCCAGCCGCACACACTCAGTGCATCTTGATCATTAATTGTCCAGCTGAGCAGCTTGCATTTGGTATACACAGGAAAGAATTGGGTGTTTGGGATTTGTATGGTGCTTTGAACAGTTGTCCCACAGTAGAAGGCAGGGTGGAACCATGCCATCTCAGCAGAAGTATTAGGAGGGATCTTGTTCCATCCCAGTGTGAATACTGAGGGCAGGATCTGATCCCACAGCATACACTTCCACCCTTTCTGGAGGCTTGGAAAGGCAAACTAATAATAGCAGGACTCAGTTCTGTCTATGCTGTTAACTAGTGAAATGCTCAATTGCTTTATGGCAAATTTTGAGAACATTTAAACATTTTCTTTACAGCAAATTGTTTTCTCCAGAGATCTAACATACAGTAACATTTTCCAAGCCATTAGTGTGGTAGAATCTGCATTCTTCCACTTCAACAATAACTATTCTTTTGTCATCGGTGTCACTGTTAGCAGCTACTTGTTAACTAGACTTATTTGTGGGCACAAGGGTCCCCTAAAATGTCTGAACTTGGTAAAGGGCTAAGTTTTATAGCAAGTATATTATTAACCAGGCAGTGGTATCCACCCAGTGTCTCCAAGTGACCAGACATCTCTAAAATATATATACTAAACTCCTAGAACTGGTGTAGCATCCCCAGCATTTATCTGAGCTAGTGATTTTTTGGCCAAGATATTCAAAATAGCAGCAGGCTCCTAACTTCCTATTTAGGCACCTGAATAAGTAGCCTGACTGCAAAAGTGTTAAGCCCCGCAGTTCCCATTGGAGGCAATAAGTCTGATCCAAAGCCCCCGAAAGTAAATGGGAGTCTTTCCATTAATTTAAATTAGCTTTGGATTAGGCCTAATGAAAGCTGCTGATTACTTAGTGCTTTTAAAAATCAGGTCATTTATTTAGGTTCCTAAATTTGGATCTAGGACTGTAACTTTAGGCTTTCAAGTTCTAAAATCATTGCTTTTTGTTTTCAAAATCTGTAAAAGGAAATTAACTTCTATTGCTGCTTTGATTTTGAATTGCGTAGGTCTTTGCTTTGCACTAGAGATGGCTTTTATTACATTCCTATCAATCTTTTTCCATTGGACCATCACCAATGTTAATTTTTAATTCCTTTTTCAGCCTTCTGTTCCACTCTGTTTAACATTTATAGGGTCTATTAGACATAAATCTTGGAAACAAAATGGCTTGCTGGAATTTTTTTTTTTAAATATATGTATGGTTTTGTTTTTAAATGAGTGTTATAAATTAGTCTATCACAAAATTGAAGCACAGAATGATGTAAGAAAATTAATCAACTGTGAATTTTAAAAAATGATATGTCACTGAGGTACTGGAATAAACCAAAATAGGGCCACATATTATTAAACAAGTTTGATGAGTCACATCAATCTGTTATTTCTCTATCAACTTTTAGGTATCATGCGAGGTTCCCCTTTAAATATTAGGGACCATATTCACTACCTCAGCCTCTCAGTGGAACCCAGAGTGCATGATCCCGGTTACAAGAAGTCCACCAGGAGCACTGATGCAGCACTACAAACTGCTTTCTTCCCCTCTTCCACTGGAATGCATACACTGGGCTGGTCACCATAGCCCATAAAATCAATGGAGCTAGACAGGGAGGCGGTGGAGTCAGGACACCTGAGAAATGGGCTATTTCAGATGGCTCCCAAACAGATTCAACCCATGTCCTAGACAGTTTCTGCTATCAGGGCTTATGATGGGGACATCTGCCCCTTAAGGATAGTGGTGGTTAGGAGTCATCCCTGTCACATAGTGTGGCTCCTTGAAGATTTTGGGTGGTCTTATGTACAGAGATGGAGGAGATATTGAGAGAGAGGAAATAGTCCCAGGAATAAGAAGTTTGGGAGGAATGCTGTTACTGTCTCTTTAAGGGCCTGGGAGGGACCAGGAGCCTTGCAGAGTGGATGAGGCAAGGTGCCCCACTCTCCCAGCTAATTGGGATGAGCTCCAGGAAGGGGACCAGCATATATACCCCCTCCTCCCTCATAACAAGGTAGACACTAGTAGGAGAAGACTGACTTGCTGAATCCTTCCAAGTGGAGAGCTAATTGGGGAAAAGGGTCCAACTGAAGGAGGAGCTGATTAGGCTTTAGAGCTGGCATCAGCCGCAGCTCAGAGTAGAATTGAGGGAACTACTGTTTGAAGGAGGGAGATCCTGACAGCCACAAGGCAAGAGTCAGAGGGACTGCCTGAAACACAATCCCAGCCCCTGAAGGAGGGCAGGGGGAGACTCCTGACTGAAGGATCAAGATACCGACTGCCTTAAGGTGACAGACAGAGGGACTGTTAGAAATACATCCGAGCTGCTGGCAGAGGGGCTGGGAATGGTTTTGAGGAAGCACCTCCATAACTGGCTAAGAAGAAGCCATGAGGAACCACAACTCCAAGGTGGGGACAGTGCAGTCAGCAGACCTGGTAAAGACACCGACAAGCAGGGCAAAGGTAGGAGTGTGAAAGGGACCAAAGGAACAGTCTGTATCTGCCTTAAACAAGGTCCCTGGGATGGATCCCAGAGGAGAGGGTGGGCCTGGGTTACCCTATCTTTTCTCTAGACCAAGAGGGGAAGTACAGGTGTCAGGAGTGAAAGAAGCTGAGACCTATGAGTCCCAGATGGAGGCTGAGGGCTGGGCTTAGAAGCCACTAGACTTTGTGTTTTTTTATTTTTAACATTTTTTGTTAACCCTGGAAGGGGAGTGGACTGAGAGGTTACCTGGCTGCAGGGCTAGGCCACAGAAGGTACAGACTGTTGTGGAACCAGCAAGAGTGAAAGAACCCCTGCAACCCTGTGTTCTGACACAAGGGGTACTCTGGTGGTGAATGTGAGCTGTAACAGGACTCATATGGAATCCTGAGTTTAGTTTTTTGGCCCAAGAGGAGTCTGATTTCACTTGCAATCTGTGAATAACCAGAAAAATACTGGACTTTACCACATCTCCTAAATATATATTTTTAAATCAAGCTTGCCAAGTATCTCGAATTGTCTTTCAGCCACAAACATATGAACTCCATGTAAGTTGAGGGAAGTTTGTGTCCCAAGAGGGAGTGCTCCTGATTTTAACCAGCTAACTGAGTAACTGGACTTCTCTCTGTACTTCTAGAGGATAGTTATCAGATGCAGGAGGGAAGAGGAAGAATTGTCCAATATATACATTTCCAAATTTCTATTTGGGTGCAAAAAATTATCTTGCTAATTCTCATAATGAAAATGAACTTTGCAGATAATTTTGGTAAAATTCAGTTTGTCCAGATCAGAATTATATTAGGTGCTCTTGAGTTTCCACTGTCTGCTGTATTGTTGCCAAATATAGGAAAAAGAGTAATATTATATCATTCAGTCAAACCCCAGAGAAAACTAAGTTTATCAAAATAAAAGATCTAGAGGTGGCTTGATTATCGTGTATAAGTATATTCACAAGGGAGAAAATGCCAGGTACTTAAGGGCTCTTTAATTTATCAGAGAGAGGCATAACAAGAAGCAGATGGCTGTAACTTAAAGACAGACACATTCAAATTAGAAATTAGGGCGCACACCGTTTTAACAGTGAGGGTGATTAACGTTGGAACAAACTGCCAAGGGAAGCAGTGGATTCTCCATCTCTTGCTGTCTTCAAATCAAGACTGGATGCCTTTCTGGAAATATGCTTTAGTCAAACACAAGATATTGGGATCAGTACAGAGATGCTGAGTGAAATTCTATGGCCTGTACTTGACAGGAAGTCAGACCTAGATAATCTAACGATCCCTTCTGGCTTTAACAATCTATGTAAGTCCAAGGAAACACACAGCTGTGGGGAAAATAAAAAAAGTCTTTAAAACAATTTCTGCCTATTATGTTATATGTAGATACTAGTGAAGAGAAAAGTGAGTGAAGAAGGAACTGCAGGACTGGGGGTGAAAATCTTTGGCATAAGTCAAGCATGGTCAAAAGCAATTAAAGCACTCTTGTTCTAAAGTTTTTGTGTCCATATTTGGAGGCATATTACATATGTACCAGATGCAAGAAAAATTATAAAAACTAACAGCTTGATTCATAAAATTGTCCTAGGCCAATTATGTATTCATTTTTCATCTTTATTATGCAGAACTTTCTGGGAAACCTTTTTTTAGCAGAGGCTGGTTTTCAGTTTATTAAAGATCTGTTCCCCAGTGCACATTTTCTGTTCTAAATCAAGAGCTTGCATAGCTCAAAATAAAAAGGATACTATTCTGCTCAAACAGCACCTGCTTTTTAAAAGAAGCGTGGAGTCCTCCCGACAGTGATAAAATGCTTCCACTTCCTGATAGCTGATGTGTGCAGTATGGAGAACCACAAACTGTTAGTCCCTTTCAATACAGGGAAAAGTTATTGTGGAGGTGATCACTGCAGATGGGGAAGAAGACGATGCTTTTGCATTTGGGAGAGTATAGCCTCAGTTAGGGCTGGCTGACATCTTTCTTTCTTTTTTTCTCTGTCTCTCAACAGTGAAAATATCCATGACAAATCCTTGTCATTGTTGCCATTTTTCTGGCTTTCCCAACACATTTTGTGTGCCTCTTATTCTCACAGACTTGTGTCAAAAATGGCATTGAAGTGGTTATTGACATATTTGATTACCTGGTTTTTGGACAATGTTTTCAGTCATTTTTTTTAAACGTAATGGGTCTATTTTGAATACTTTGGGATGAAAATAACTCAAATCTTTCAAAAAAATTTCAAACAGGTGTATCCAGAATAAAGAGGTGGGCAACAGCTGAAGCTATGTTTCATTGCTCACCGGTTGACATTATTGCCACTTCATGCACGGGCAGGCAGCTTTCTATGAGAATGCTGCATGTTTAAATCATTTGTGAGCACACATTTTACACAGGCGTCCTTGGCCACAGCTAAGCTAGGAAAAGTTGTGTTTAAATGTCTAAAGAGTTCTAATTTTTCACATGCAATTATCATGGTTGCTGTGGTGTTGAGGTCTCTGTATTGGGACCTCAATGCTCCCCATCCTCCTTCTGGCACAGGTGTGACACCGTCCATCTCCTCTCCAATGGAGCGTGGTTACTTTGGGCGCATGCACAGATTCCCAAGTTGCATTCAGCTCTTTCTCCTTTTGCCTCCTTTAAGATGATCTCCTAAGTGGGGGCCAATGGGAAAACACGGGCAAAAGTATTTGAAATGTAAGTTGTGCTAGCACAAACAACTTGATATTTCAGCTACTGTATGAAATGTATATAATGTGCAGAAAACTTTATTGATGTGTAACTATTTGGGACCCAAGGTTATCAAACAAACTTATACAAAGCAGCCCCCCACATCCTTCACAAGGAAAAATATTAATCTATGAATAATATGTATATTTCCTAGGTTAGTTCAAGGGATAGTTGTAGCTATACTGGGTTAGTGGGAACCCCAGTGGTTAAAGTATTCATCTGGGTGGTGGGAGACTGGGTTCAAATCCCTGTTCCAAACAAGGCAGAATAGGATTTGAATTCAGGTCTTCCACCTCCCAGATGAATACTTTAACCACTGGGGTTTAGAATACTGAGTAGGAGGTACTACCACCAGCGGGTTCATGACTGTGGATCCTGAGCAGAGATAGTGCCTTTGGGGCGGAGGCACAGTGAGGCTAAGGCCTGAATGCACAAAGAGACTTGGGTATTATGATGATGAGCATCACAATGCCTGACTTTAGGTGCTTAGAAAATCACTGCAACTCCCAAAGCCTGAGTTAGGCACCTATGCTCCTGTACAATGCAGGGGGAGAGACAGGAATCTTAAATTGAGATTCATAAAAGCCAGCACATGAGGTAGGGAGCCGTCTAAGATAGCACAAACCCGCATCATCGGCCACTCCCATTGGTTAAGCCCTGCCCCGTCTCAGCATAGGCAACCGTGTCTGGGTTGCAGGGAGGCTTGAAAGTCTGAGCTTCAAACCTTCTCTTGGCACTAGGCATCTACATCACTTTAGCAAGAAGCCAGGGGTAATATGAGAGCCCTCCCTCAGAACTTTTAGCCCAGTGCTTGGGGTATTCCTCTTGGATGTGGGAGGTCAAGTCCCTCCTCTGCCTGATGGGGAGAAGGGATTTAAAGAGTGGCCTTCCACCTCTTGGGTGAGTGTTCTAACCATTCGGCTACAGGACGTTCCGGCGCAGGGCTCCCTCAGTCGCTGCTTTTGAAGCTGTTGCACTCTGGATGAATAACGAATCATTGTAGAAGGGGAACTGGCTCCTGGGTTTCCCATGTGAGTGCTCTAACCACCAGGCTAGAGCCATTCACATCTGTGTGTGCTCTCTCTTTAAGAGTTATTTGTCCTCTTCATCTCCTCCTCCGCCCCCCCCAAAGCTGTTTTGTGTGAACTCACCTGAGAGGCCTGATGTGGTAGATGGTTTCTGAGCATGCCTAACAGAGAAGGGCCTGCACCCAACTTAGGTGGCTGAACACTTATCTTCCCCTAACTTGTGAATTGCTCTGGGTCTTAGGTATTTGGATGCCTAGAGAGAGGCAGCAGTTCAGATGCCCAGAGGCAGAAATATAGGCACCTAGGGAACTTTCACAGTAAAACCTTAGGTACTGAGAGCATGTCAACACAGCAAAGAAAAATCCATGGCTGGCCCATGCCATCCAACTCAGACTTGTCACTCCGTAGACAATTGCTTGTCATTGCTGCGTAGACTTCCTGGCTTGAGCTGGACCCTGAGCTCTGAGACCCTCCCACCCCACGGAGTCCTAAGCCTTGGCTCCAGCCCAAGGCCAGACATCTACACAGCAATGAAACAGCCCTGCAGCCCGAGTTCCATGAGCCCGAGTTGGCTGGTGCAGGCCAGCCATGGGTTTTTCTTTCCTGTGTATACATACCCCATGTGAGTTTAGGCATCTACAGGATTCAGTGGGAGTTTTGTGCATTGCAGTGGTTCCAACAGTGGGACTTAGGCCTAAATGTACAAAAGGAATAAGGTACCTAAGTGACTTGTCTAAGGTCATACAGGAAGTCTGTAGTAGAGCAGGGACACAAACTCAAGACTCCCACATCCTATACTAGTGGCATAGTCACTGGACCATTTTTCCTCTCACTGTAACCCTGCTGAAGAGCTAGATGCTGGTGGGAACTCAAGTACTAGCAAGTTCTGTTGACATGACAGTAAAAATGATGGAAACAGCTGGAACCTTGTCTGCACCAGGGTTCTGGCTGAGGATGCCGCCAGTGAGCTATTGGTAGTACAGTGATGGCAGCGTTGGTTGGAAACTTTAGCTAACATTCCCTTGTGACGCCAAAGCCATAGAGGTTTTGCCATGGGCAGTAGGACTATGTGTATATTCTCCTTTCAAATCTCAATGAGAGTGGCATTTGTCTTGGAAAGGCAATGTGACTTTCTCAACATATCCCAGCACAATGTCCCAACATAGTTCAAGCTCTTTCTTGGAAGTGCTTGGCTCCAGCTTTCATGGTTCAGATCTGGAGTATCTCAGCTTTCTTCCCCACCCCTTCTCTAAGTAGCTTGAACAGGTCTCCCATTATGCTGGGGTCCCAAAAATGCACTACGTGTATCACCATCTTGCTCATTTTGCTCTACCCAAGCTGCTTGCCTCATGAACTCCTTTGTCACCATTTGACTCAGTGTCTTTTGACTGGGATTCCTATGTCTAGAACCGTCTCCCTAGCCCAGTCCTCTTTCATGCTCTTCCTATACATCCTAGCTTTCTTCTCAGGAAAGAAAAAGAAATTGCAGAACTAACAAGATGTGTGTCATTCTTCACTGCTCGTTCATGTTACTTTTTGTGCCCTCTCTTCCTCATCCCTCTATTTGTATGCTGTGAAGTTAGACTGTAAGCTTTGTGGTGCGGGTGCTGGTAAACCTGTAAAACACCCAGTACAGTGTTGAGTCTACACAAAGGAATAATAATAAATACATCTGAGCGTTGAAGTTGGGGTGCTGTTTGATCCTTAAAGTGAGATGAGAATATGAAATAAAGACTACATCATCCTTCTTTTCTGTCCTCCAATTTCCACTATCAGAATGACTTAGAGCCACTTTAATAATTCCATGTAGAGGTAGCACTAGTCTTTCTAAACCATCCATTAGATATTTCAACATTTTGTATACATGTATACATTTTGTATACATACACACATCCCACAAGCTGTTCACTTCAGTACAAAGTTTGCTTTATTTCCAGACACGAGTCCAAGGCTGAATGCATAGTGGCCCCAAACTCACGCACTTCCTATGCTCCATTTTTCCTAGACACACTGGAGGGATTTGGCTTTTGTTGTCTCCAGTAGGTGATAATTTTTTTCATTCCAAGTGTGGAAGGATCATGAGTTCCTTCTGCCCTGTGGTGATATGTCAAAATAGAGAGACAGAGGAGAAAATTATTATGTAATTAGTAAAATGTATATTTATATTGCTGTAGAGTCTGATGGCCCCAACCAAAGAGTTGGGGTTCTTTGCTGTACACTGTACAAATGATTAAACAGGACAGTCCCCTGGTTCAGAGAGCTAACAATGTACAATGGATTATGAGGGGATTCAACAGTTATATAAACAGGCAAATGGAGTAACAAGTTTGTGCACATTTGCATGATTTATTAGCCTCATGGTTGTCACAGGTTGTCACCAGTTTAAACTGGTGTCCATTAGTAATGTTTTGTTGGCATTATGGCAGAAGTATGCTGTAAGGAGGGATTTAAAAGATGAAAACATATAGGAAATGTTCAAGTTGTCCTGCTGTTATTCAGATGAAATGGTACTTCTTTTGGCACAGTTCTACATAGCTGATATTTTCTACAGCATGGAAGATGTTTCAGTCAGGATGGGAAAACAGTGTGATGGTGTGTGCCAACCCCCACACTAGGCCAAAAGGGTTAATCAGAGCCTGTGGGCTCAATTAGCCTCACCTTGTTAGGAGGTGTCAAGCCTGGAGGGAGAAGTGAAAAGGGCTGAACCAAGGTAGCAGGTGGAGCTGGTTCTTACTCACCGAGAAGCCTGGCTGGAGCCAGGGAACTAGATTAACTTGCTGCCAGGCAGCTTCCCAAATGGAAAGTGGGCCCACAACAGGGAACACAAACTAGTTGTGAAGGAAAGATGGGGGAAGGGAATCTACCCAGAATTCTCAATGCTGGCACAGAGTCCTGCAGGGAGAAGAAACATTTTGGCGGGATCAGGGACTCTCCTGTGAGGAGAAAACACTCGTGAAGCAGAACCAGCCAGACAGGTGAAACTGTTAAGAAGCTCTGAAGTCAGCCTAGAGAAGAGGTCTAGAAAGAATGATGTGGATGCACAGTCAGCTTGGGAAAAGGCTGTGGGAAAGACCTAAGACAGGTTGTGGTAGGAGGTAATCCAGGGCGGCAGCAAGGGGTCTGCAAAGTCAGGCCATGGCTGCTTATTAAAGGAGCTCTGGACTGGAACCTAGAGGTGAGGTGTGGCCTGGGTTCCCCTACTGGCCAACTGAGGAAGGTGGGTCAGAAACCTCTAGAGACAAAAGGTATGAAGTGTTGAAACCCGCAACACAAGGAGTTAGGACTAGCGAGGCTGGAGCTGGACCGAAGGGCGAACATGAAATTCTTGGACTATTGTTTGTGGAGCTATTGGGCTATCCTGAAAGGGGTAGGCTTAGATGTGAAGCAGCCTAGGGGCTGAGTCTCAAAAAGACACAGATGACTGCAGGGCTGGAGCGATTGTTGGAAGTGAGTGCGAGTGGAGGACCACTGTGTCCAGGCACAAGGGGACGTTACCGACTAGTGACTCAAACTCTTACATAGAGTTAATAATTGATGTCGGGGCAAACTACAATGTGTTAAGGGGTTTACGGTCCTGATCCTGCAGTCACTTATGTACATATGTAAATTTAATCTGTGTGCAGTCTCACTGATTTTTTTTTAATGGGGCAATTCATGTGAGCAAAACTATGCATGAGTTTGTAGGATCAGGCCTTTCCTTTGTAAGATCTTTGGGTCTGGGGCTTTTTCTAATTTTGTATTTTGCATAGAGTGAGGCACGTTATTGTCACTAATATGGTTCTGGAAAAAAATGTTCTGGTACATTCTGTTCTCACTTTCCAAATGTGTTATAGCATCATATCCTGAACCAGCTCATTGACAAAATCCTAGACTTCATCAACCATTTGTTACAAGTGACACTTCTTCAATGTAGTGAATAAAGAAACTTTTATTTCCTTCTTAGAAGAAATACTTTTCTGTGCCAAGATAACCAGTAATAAAACAAATGTAGTGTTTTCAGCTATTTGCAAAAACCTAAAATGAAACCTAAGAAAAATAGGAACACACTCACTTCCCGCCCACTTTGCTAAGGGGCTGCAGAATCCCCCTTATCTGCCCTACAGTTTATAGCACTGAGCCACTATGGGGCATGCAATCCCAGTCACTTTCTCTGTCTCACACACACACTGCCACGTGTGGGACAGAAGCTTAGCATCTTTCACAAGGGGGACCACTAGGGAAAGAGATTTACTTGGAGGGGGGGCAGGGGAGAGAAACCAGCCAGCCAGTAGACAGAGCAGCATCAATGGGGCAGATGACAAGTGGGGGGCTATTGGGTATCTTTCTGTTTTCCTACCCCAGAAACCAGACTGAGCTGCTATGGGGACAATGGCTTCATTGGCGACCCTTGTCCCAGCCACCAAGGGCAAAAAAATCCCCAGCACCTCTCCAAAGGAGGGCTCTCGGAGAAGTGACTCACCAGGGGAACCAGGGAGTGAAGCTGCAGCCAAAGCAGCAGCAGTGGGACAGATGGAGAATAAAGGGCTGCAGAGTGCCCCTTTGATTTGCCCTGGAGGAGAAGGAGCAGCAGGAGAGTTCACAAGACTGGGAGACCTCTGTTGTCAGCAATACCAGTTTTCTGAAACTTTCCAACAACATTCCAGATGACCAATGAAAAAGGTCCATATAGTGGGATGAATGAGGAGTAAAAGGAGGAGAGGTACGGGTTGCTTCATGGAGAGACTAGCCTGTAGGTAAGAGGAGTAAATGACTTCATAATTCAGACTGAAATATTCCCTCCCGCTCACAGAAAAGCTGTTTGCAGGATCACTAAGCTAAGGTGTAACCTTGTACTTGTAAGCAATGCTCCCTTATACCTCTACCATCTCTCTCAATTGTGTCTTCCCTTTTCTTGCCAAATGTCTACTTGGATTGTTCCTTCCTTAATCTAGGGACTGTCTTTTGCTATGTGTTTTGTACATCACCTATCACAATGTGGCCTAGGTCCTGTTTTGTTCTGTGGGTACCACCCAAAAAAACCCTAAAGCAATCTTAATACTGAGCACTCACATGGACAGAATACTGAAAAATGTACTTGTATAGTGCCTTCAGGTGGAAGATCTGCATGTGCCTTGCAAACATCAACAATATAAAGCTCCGATCACCCTTTGGTGTAGGTAAGTGACATTTTTCTGTCTCTCAAATGAAGAACAGAACAGGTAGGAGGCTTGCATGATTGATTGTACAAAAAAGGCTCTAATAAAACAAATAGCCATAAAACCAAACAGAGGCATAAAATCAGTAACCAAAGCACTCAAAATGCAAGCTACATTATGGTTCTGATCCATAGCCTATTGAAGCAAATGGAAGTCTTTCCATTCACTTTATTGGGCTTTACATCAGGCCCCAGAAGACCCCTGTATCTAACTAAGTCATACGTTAATTCATATTTACAAACAGTTCATCTCTTTGCTGGGTGTTGAACACCGCAACAGGAAAAAGAATAGGAAAGCCCTGAAGCAGTAGGCAGGGGGAGAGGATTTTCCAAGAGATGCAGTAAGCTATATCTTTGTTGGTAGCTTATATGAGTGCAGGCCTGAATTATGCAACCCCCATTTATGCAGTTGAAATTCCTTCTCTTCAAAGCCTGCCTACAGGAGTTGTACATTTATTTTTGTGAAAAGGTTGATTTTAATTTATTTACTTTGTATCCACCATCTTCTCATTTGTCTTATTTTAAAAAAAAAACCTTCATGCCTGCCAACTGATCAGTTAAGTGACAATGAATTTTCTGTTCATGTAGACAGTATGTTGGCTAAGCTTTTTAGACGCTGGAGTTTCAGCCCATAATAGCTTATTTCTCACAGTGTTAATCTCATTTACTATGATGGCCTATGTCCAGTGAAGAAATATTTAGAAAGCCGATTATGGATTAAACATGCAGAATGTGATACAAAGTAGACAAAATACATAAACTGAGATCCACAAAGGGACATGAGTATGGGTTAAATATTGACCTATTTGTAGTAATACTTATTGATATACTGCTTTACCTTTTCAAACTACTGTGCAAATATTAGCTAATCCTCACACTATCCTTATGAAATACATAAGTACATATCATCCCTTTTTTACAGAATGGGAAATTCACACTCATGGTGGTTAGAATCACTAGGGAGACCAGGTGGGTATAATATCTTTTGTTGGACCAACTTCCTTTGTTGATCGAGACAAGCTTTCGAGCCACACAGAGCTCTTCTTCAGGTCTGTGAAAGATATTTTGAGCAACACAGTTAAATGCAAGGTAGAACAGATTTAGCATAAGTAGCGAGTACATATTTTAAGGGACCAATCAAGGCAGACTGGTCCGTTAACACCTCTGTAGTCATAGGACAAAAAAAGAAAGTTAGTGCATTACAGTTTTTTGCAATAAGCCATAAATCCAGTGTCTTTGTTCAATTCATGATTTTTAATGTCTAGCAAAGTTATGAATTTAAGCTCCTAGGCTCGTCTTCTGAAAGTGTCTGAAGTAGGAAGCGGGCCTGAAACATAAAGCCCTTGTATCAGAGGCCTGGTATGAGGCCTGATGCCTGAACTAAAATAGTGGTCAAAGCTTTGCTGCTATAAAGCAAAGTTAAGTTGTAAGCAAGAGGCAGGCCCTGCTCACAGAATCTGGCAAGAACAAGGCTGATATTGCAGAAACACACATTCCTAAGTAGTGCTGGGCACAAGAATATACACACAAACACATTCCAGAAGAGTGGTACCAGAACACCCCAATACCAGCACATTCCCCAAAGATAACAGGAACATGCTGACCCATCCTAGAGATAAGGTCAGGATGACAGCATGATGGGTAGAGATATTTTGACTGAACCAACAGGTATAAGGCAGAAGGTGGCACCCAGATATGTCAGAGGGTGGAACTTAGCTATGTCAGAGGAGAAATATGTAACTTTTTTGTATCTGTGTATAAAGAGGTATCTCAGAGGAAATGTCTCTGTCTGGCCTAGGGAGGAACAGAAAATCCCTCTGGTCACTGAGTTGGTCCGTTGTTATGGACATACGTGTATTAGTTGTCCAATAGAGTCTGCAGGGTACTAGTACTATACTTTGTCAGTAATAAACCTGGCTGGGTGACTTCATACCTTAACAGATCATGTGGCCATTGGGCGGTTCACTTGAGGTCTGCTGGGTTAGTTATCTGCGTAGAGCTGGGACGACATACAGAGGGAACACAAGCAGCCAAACATCTAAAACAGTGTTGTGCAGGTTTCCGTTGAGGATGAGGACTGAGAGGTCAGATGTGGAAGGATCGCTATGTGAAAAGTGTTCACCCACAGGTGATAGGGTGTTTTTGTCTTTTATCATTTTCCTGTGTGAGTTCATTTGAGAGCATCATGATTGTCTGGTTTCACGCACTTAGTTATTGGGGTATTTATTGCATTAGATGAGGTATACTACTTTGTGATAGGCATATGTAGGAGCCATGGATCTTGAAAGGTGTGTTGTGCGGGCTGTTGATCATTGTAGCAGTGGAGCTATGTCTGCAGGTGTTGCATCAGTTGTTCTGACATGGTCTGGTGCTACTTTGAGTTGATGTGTCCTGATCTGGGGGGAGCTTGCTTCTGATGAGCTTGGAGAGGTTGGGGGGATGTCTGAAGGCCAGAAGTGGGGGTTCAGGAAAGATTTATTTCAAGATGAGGTCCCCATTGAGTATGGGTTGTAATTGTTGGATGATACCCAATATGCATTCCAGTGTGGGGTGGTAGGTTACCAATAGGGTTGTACAGTGAGAGGGGTTTTTATTTCTGTATTTAAGCAGGTTTCCTGGGGTATTTTGGTGGCCTGTTCCATGATACAATCTACTTCTCTGGTGGAGTGTCATTGCTTGGTGAAAGTGGTTTTAAGTGTGTTAAGATGTATATCCCAGAATTTCTCCTTGGAGCATATTTTGTGATATCTCAGTGTCTGGCTGTAGATAACAGATTTCTTGGTGTGTTTGGGGTGGTTACTGGATCTATGAAGGTAGGTGTGGTGATCCATGGGTTGCTTGTATATATGGTTGTCTGTAGGGTTCCACTGTTGAAGCTGATTGGAATGCCCAGAAAGTTGATGCTAGTATGGGAGTGTTCTAGCAAGTGTTTAATGGATGGATAGTGGTTGTTGAAGTTGTGGTGGAAATCTATGAGGGAGTTTAAGCTGTCTGTCCAGTCCAGAGGATGAAAATATCATTGATGTATCTCAGGTATACCATTGGTTTTGTGGTGCATTTGTCCAGAGATTCTTCCTCAAGGTGGCCGATAAAGAGGTTGGCATCCTGGGGAGTTATCTTAGTACCAATGGCTGTTCCCGTGGTTTGGACGATGTCTTGGGTGAAATGGATAAGTTTGGCGATGTGTTTGGGGTGGATATCTGAGGGTTGTCCATTATCTTGCAAATATTTGAGGCAGGCAACTATGCTGTCATTGTGATGCATCTTGGTGTATAGGGAATTGACATCCATGGTGGAAAGGATGGTGTTCTGAGGGAGGTTGTTAATGTTGTGGAGTTTGTGGAGGAAGTCAGTTGTGTCTTGCAGGAAGCTGGCCCTTTGTATGATGAGTGGTTTGAGGATTGTTTCTGTGAGTCTTGCTGTTAGGATCAACATTTTAAAATTGGTGAGTCCATACTCTTCACTCCATTATCCAAGTCATTAATGAAAATCCTAGTCAATATGTCCTGTTCTATTTGGCACTAGTAAGGCCCCAACTGGAGTACTGTGCCCAATTCTGGGTGCCACACTTTATGAAAGATAATTGGAGAGAGTCCAGAGGAAAGCCAGAAAAATGATGAAAAGTATAGAAAACCTGACCTATAATGAAAGGTTAAAAAAGTTGGGTATGTTTAATCTTGAGAGAAGAAGACTGGGGGAGGAAGAACCTGATAAGTCTTCAAATATGTTAAGGGCTGTTATAAAGAGGTCTCTGGTCATTTGTTCTCTGTGTCCACTGAAGGTAGGACAAGAAGTAATGGGTTTAATCTGCAGCCAAGGAGATTTAGATTAGATATTAGGGAAAAAAACATTCTAACTTTCAGGGTAGTTAAATTCTGGAACAGGCTTCCATGGGAGATTGTGGAATCCCCATCATTGGAGGTTTTTTAAGAACAGGTTGGACAAACACCTGTCAGGGATAATCTAGGTTTACTTGGCCCTGCCTGAGTGCATGGAGATGGACTTGATGACTTCTTGAGGATCCTGTATTTCTATGATTCTATAGCCAGTGGAAGATGTGGTTATTCAGCACTCCTGAAATTCAGGCTATCCTTATGTAGGTGCTTTGAGTTTGGCCTAAGTGACCAGCACAACGCCACACAATTCAGTTTCAGAGCTGGGAATGGAACTCAAGAGTTCCCTAGTTCCCAACCCCCATTCACTCCTTAACTTGATCTACACTGCCTCTCAAATCTTGCGAACCACCAGATTCCCTTGTATGGATTTGCCCTAACAGGAGACTACAGTATTTTGTGTTTGTTCTTCCATCATGTATACCTGTCTGAGTTATTTACTTTCCTTAAATAAAGACTATAATTGATTCCAGTTGTGAGACTGTAATGAAAAGTATTTCTGTTTGTAAGGTGTCGCAGGCTTGGTAAATGTTACGGTTACAATCCTGGGGTTATCTGATTTTGTTTCATACTGACTTTGCAAATTAATACATAGGAATTTCCATAGTGGATCAGACCAGTAGTCCACCAGGGCCAGTCTCCTGTCTGATAGTAGCCAAAACCAGATGTTTCAGATGTTGCAGTATATCCCATAGTGGAAAATTATGGAATAAACTGTTTATATGAGGAAGTTTCATCTGAACCCCTGTCAGTTAGAGGTTGACATGCCCGAAAGCATAAGCAATGAGATATTACAATGCTTTAGAGAGTCTTATAATTCATTCCTCCTAGCCTAGAAACAGATTACCCCTGCCCACCAAAAAGCCAGTGATGACGGCCAGAAAATTGTGAGGATCTCCTCATGGCATTTCCTGAGAAGCATCCCCTCAGAAAGGAAAGGAAAGAAGAGAGAGGTGGGGAGGAGGGCAATGATCTTCCAACTCCATGTGTGCAGAAGATTTGCAGAGAAGGGCATCTTCAGATGCATGTAGGGACAAGTGCCCTTCTATGAAAGATGCTCAGTGCACCACTTACCCTAGCCTGCCCAGATGCAGATTTGGGGGAGAGATTTATCAGAATTAGTGTTGCTTCAAGTAACCATAATTTCTAACTTTTGCACGAAAACGGCAACTGTACAATTTAGAACATCTGATCTCACTGCTCCAATCTTTCTGCTCTCAGCTCCTCCCCAAAATCCCACAATGCTCCTTTAGCATGGCTCTCAGGTGGAGATGTCACTTCTCTGTTCCTCAGCACAAGGGTAGGTTCTTTCCAGGCTAAGTGGTATGGGTGATCTGGGCCCCAAATTATTAGAAATGGTTACCAATGTGGCTAATCTTGCAAGATTCTGAGTGCCCTCAATTTCTGTTGATTTCAGAAGTAATTGATGGTGCTCAACCTTTCCCAGAAGGTACTCAGAATCTTGCAGAATTGTTACAGATAGGTGTTGTGACACTGCACCCCATATTCTTCATAGTGATGTTATTATGATATGATTGACATAATTATGATGTTTTATGCAAGACTTATGCAACTTCATGTGAGGTGTCATTGGAAATATGATTATCCTATTTGTATGCATGTATCATTTTTGTATCAGAAGTTATGAATATTGACTATGTATCTGTATTTCTATGTATCTGTATTACACCTGGGTAACACCCACTAGACAAGATGCTTTCAGTCTAGATAGTGGGTGGAAAAGGGCCTATTCAGGGCAATGGGCCATTAGGAAAAAACAGTAGGCCTTAGGAGAAGCTTATCTCCCACATGGTGATGAGCCTTCCTGAGAACACTCCAAACAGCCTGTGAGTAATGGCTGCTATGACTCTACAAGGACATGTGATCAGACCACATGATGCTGGACTCCATATTGGGATGTCAGTATTTTTCCACAGACTGATCTGGGAACTAAGCTTTGGAACAAGAGTTCACACCATATGCAAAAGCTATATAAGGGAGGGAGAGACATCATCTGGTGTTCTTCACTCCCCACACAAGAAGACTCCTGGAAACACCCAAGGAACAAAGATTGAACTGGGGGAAGTGCTGGACCCAGGCTAAAGGGATTTCTAGCCTGTGTATGAAACACCTTGGGATTCCAAGCTGTAAGCTAGTGCAGCTTGCCCCTTAAGAGTCTGAAGCCTGCTTGTATAATCTCTTAGGGTGAGAATCTGCTAATTCATATCCAATCTATTTAGTATATCAAGTTTAGTTTGCGTTTTTTGTTTATTTGCTAGGTAATCTGCTTTGATCTGTTTGCTATCACTTATAATAATTTAAAACCTATCTTTTGTAGTTAATACACTTGTTTTATCTAAACCAGTGAGTTGGAGTGATGTATATGGGAATCTTAACGCAAGGGGCAAAGGTTGTTGCATATTCCTCTCCACATTGAGGGAGGGGGTGAACTTTATGAGCTTACACTGTACAGTTCCCTGTGCAGCACAAGACAGTATAATTTTGGGTTTATACTCCAGAAGGGCTGCGTATCTGGGGAGCTGGGAGTTGCCTTAGCTGTATCCTTCCTATGCAGGGGCTGGTCAGAGAGCCTGCATGTAACTGCAGCTGTGTGTGTCCCTACCTGTATGTATGCTGGTGAAAGTGAAGGCTGGAGGGCTTTGCAGCTTGTCACAGTAGTACAGTGTGAAAGGAAGCCCAAGCTGGGGGGTCAGAGGGCTCAGTGATACCTCAGTTCCATGTGGCAACCTGGGGAGATCCTGTCACAGGTTTATTACTTGATGAACTAACACGAAATGTTCCTTCATTTTGTGTTTTGCCTCCATCTGTTCACCTTTTCAGTATTTTCTCAGCCTGATACCTTTACGGTCAATGCCTCTAAGGGTATGAATACATTGGAGCTGGAGGTGCATTTTCCAGCTTGGGTAGATGTACCTGCACTAGCTCGGATCAAGCTAGCACACTGAAAATAGAAGTGCAGCTGCCGCAGCTGAGTGGGCTAGATGCGCCAAGTATGATCCTGTCCAACCTCTCCGCCCCCTCCTCCCCGGCACACTTTAAGACAAGATTGCTCCTCTGCCATTTTTCTTTTGGCAATGACATTACAAGTACCTTTCACTTCCTTTTAGAGATGTGTGCAGTGCCACTCCAAACAGCAACCACCAGGCGCTAATGAAGAGCAGACTGGCTTGTGTGTTGTCTGAGAAAGTAGGGTATTACTCCTGTGGCATGTTTAGTCTTTGCCACTGGGATTACATGAGTTCAGCTGTAAAAGCTAAACTGCTCAGTTCTTTCCTGTTCATTGGGCCACTACAAAAGTCTGACTTATAGGGTCTGTTTGCATTGCAGACTTTTCAAATGTTTTTTTCTTTTGAAAAAAAGATGAAGTATTTTTACATCTAGTGTCAAAGCATTCATGGCATTATTAAATGAGTCTGTTGTCCTTTAGAACAATGATGGTGTAATTCAAAAGAAGATTTGGTTTTAGTATATTTGATGGACCATATCCATTTATATGCAGGTGGATTTCTATGTTTCTTTTTAATAATTAAAATCACAACACGTCTACCTACTTTACTTTTCAAGACCAGTAAACATTTATAAATATTAAAATAAGGCATCTAAATTATTCAGCACAGCTGCTACACTTGCTGCTTTGCTAAACTTTACAGGTTTTGAATCCCCAGTAGCCAGGACATTTAGATGTAATGGGTCTGATTATCAGTTCAGACTGAGCTCTGCTTGGGACTGGAGAGAGGAAATGGTGGCTTTAACATATTTTTGTGTCTCCCCACATTTTAAGCAGCTTCAGACCACAAGGAATATGCCAGCAGCTGTGCATAACCAGACTGAGGCTACTTCCCTTTCCTGCTGACTGCAGCCCACCATATCATGTGGATCAGTGGAGGGGGTGGCACAGAAGAATTTCTTTACGTCAGGACCAGCTCCATTGCCTTTATGGTCCTTTGATGCCATCAGGGCATTGTAACAGGATTACTATGCTACCTGGGCGAGGGGGTGTTTCTTGTCATGGCACACCCAGAGATACAGCCCCTTCAGGATATGGCTTCGCCCAGATGGAAAAGGCCCTAGTCTCAGGGTGAAGGGGAAAGTATTCTGATACCGGCAGGAGGTGAGCTGCCTTTGTACCCTCTTCCAGTAATAAATAGATGTAGTTCTGTTATTCGCTGAACAGGTGCCTCCATCATTGTTCCAGAGACAGCGCCTGGCTTTGCTAACCCACCACTGGCAAACAGAGAGTTCACAGTATAGCACCATAAATGGGCCATAACCAGTATGGCCAGCCCCAATGGTTCAAGAATCACGAGTAAGCCCCCACTAAAGTAGTGAGATTTATTATTATTATTAATAATAAAATAATAATAATTAATAATAATGTTGTGTTCTTTTGATTTGCCTTCTGGTTTTTGAGGCTGCAGGAGGCACTCAGCTCAGAGTTTCAGGCTCTTCTCTGCAACAATGAGGGACAGAAACTTTCTTTTTTCTCTGTTTTAATGAAAGCTCAGATTCTCATGTAATCATTTGCTTCCAGAAGCTGAGGCTTTAAGAAAAAATATCAACCATTGTGAGACTTGCACTAAAACCAAGAGAGTGGGCAATACTCCATAATGCAAGAATTGGGTCTAAGGTTTCCATGGAAGGTTGAACTCTACTCCCGGGGTTATACTCATTATGTGCTGTGTACGCCCCAAGAGCATCTCAATCCCTACAGCTGGGTGTCCTTTCTGTACTGCTGTTCTATCATCCCCTCTGGGAGCCAGGGCCAGTGGCAGAGTAGAAAAGCTGGGGCGGGGGCAGGAAGTTCTACCAGAATGCATAGGTGTGCAAGAAGAATAAGGCTAATTCTCAGCCCATCTGCACTCACCTTCAGATTTACTAAGGCAGCTGTAGCATGAGCTTATCCCTGAAGAATTGCTGCTATCTTGAAGCTGTCAGCCATCTCCCCTTACCCTCCCGCAGTGTGAAAAGCTGCAGAGGGATTGTTACTGTTGCTCTGGGCAACAGAAATTTATGATACATTTTGCATTATAACTTAGCAGCCCTCAAAGGGGAACATGGTGTACTGAGAAGTTGTTTCCCTGATTCCTCATCCTAACCGTGTCCCCCCAACTCAGGCTAAATGAAACTGAGATGCCTCTGTGATAGGGTCTGCATTATACTGAGAAAGTCGTTTCTGTCTATCCTCAAATGACCAGATTATCCTGCAAGATTTTCCAGGGATGCCCAGGATTTGACTTCCAATCCCCCTCTACCACTGAGGACAAAAACATGAGCTGCCCCTGCGTGGGTGCACAGGAAACTATAAAAATAGCTACCTTGTGAGAGGGCAGAGTACCAGCGCAATCCTTGTGCACAGGAACTGTGCTGTCCTTGCTCCTTCCATGGAGCCAGTTGCCCAATGGAGCAGGTAGGTGGTGGGTGAAAGAGGCTGGCAATGGGCCTAATGCCAGCAAAACTCCCTGGTAAAAATTAACTTAAAGGTTTAAGTGAATGTAAGAAGCAAAGACTTGGATGGAGGAGAGACAACATTGGAAGCTGTAGGATGGAGACTGGGAATGGAGGTCCACAAGTCTTTTATTGTTTGAGAATTTTTTTTTTTTGGTTGGCCAAAAATTGGCAATCCCTAGCAGTGACCACTGTCATAAGTCTTGTTCCAGCTGAGATTGTGGCTTTAGCAGGGCTTGTGCACAAAGCTCACAGTTCACCTGCTTAAACAACCACATTTTCACTGCTGTCAGGAACCACAGAAACCCAATTTAAGTCAACAACATTGGCGTTATTTTGCATTTGCACTAAAAGGGATTCCCCATCACTGTTACAGGATGTTGAAGAAGTGTGTGTTAAAATACGTGATACTATAAAGTGCTCTTGTTAATATCACACTTCAGAGTAAAATATATTGGGGTGACTTCATTCCTGGTGTAAGTGCCATGAATGAAGTGGGAATTATGAGTGAGGGCAAACCTAGGCCCATTGAATACTGCATCTTTACACACAGATTTTTGTTGTGCCTTAGGAGGAAGGATGAGCTTGTGGTTAAAGACCTGGAGAGGAACTCAGAAGATCTGAGTTAAATTCCTTGCTCTGATGCAAATATCCTGTATGACCCTGGTCAAATCACTCAAATTTTCTGGGTTCTGTTTTCATCTGTAAAATGGGAATAATAATCCTTCCTTTCTCCCAATCTCTGCTCTGTCTTGTCTATTTAGATTGTGAGCTCTTCATGGCAGGAACTGTCTCTTTACTATTTGTATGTACTGCCTCTAGCATAATAAGGCCCTGATTTCAGTTTTTTCTAACGTGTAATAATAATTAATTTAATTTACAATGTGTACTACATATTAAGTAACATACAAAATACAGTATAGGGAAAAAATCCCAAAGGGAAGCTTCTTGCATTTCACCCTTTGAAACTGCCAGAAAGCAGACTAAGAATTTGCACAACCCTAAATAGGGCCTGCCTAGATGGAGTCTTTTGAAAGATAAACAGCAGCATGTGCTTGAAATCTATTTAGCACAGCTTTAATTGTTTTTCAAAGGAGTAAAAAAAGGGCACCTTCCTTGGAGCAAATTCTGAAGTACAGTCAGGAAGATTTCGAGTGGAGAGCAGTTTTGAAGATAATCAGGTGCCATTTCAATGGTTGTAGAATCTGTTGCAAGTAACAAATAAAGCCCTTTTCTGGCAGGCTTGGCAGTACAACAGTAGTTGAGTCAATTACAATACCTGCTTTATATACTCCAGCACAATGAAATTCAGAATCCTCATTAAGATTTATATGCACTCTAGTTTCCAAATACAAACAACTGTACAGTACACTGGATCAGAAGAACAAGTCGATGTTCATAGTAAACACTTTTAGTGTGACTGAGAAAAAAGAAATGGGGGGGGGAGGAGGAGAGGGAGGAAGAAACCTTGTAACCCAAATAGCCTCTGATTGAGTAGTAACATTTCAAAAGGGAGCTCTCTGTAATTGGTGCATAATCCCTTGGACTTAATATAATGGAAATTATTTGGGTCATCACAGCTGGTTTCATCACTATGAGGAAACAAAAACAAAACCAACCAACCACAAAACAACCAGCTCTTGAATGTGCAAGCTATCTGCTCTCTCTGTGTAGCATCTCCGTGTTTCTATCCAAGGGTAATTAGCTCGATTGCATCCATTTTGGGTGTGCACTGTTTTTAACACTGCAGCTACAATTCTCTCCCCCCTCCCCTTATTTTATACCACGATCTACATGGGGAAAAAAAAGTCTCCTTCTTTCAAACCTCCCACACCCAGGAAATACATGCGCCAGGCTTTCATTTCTTTGTGGCTGGTGGGTTTGTTTCTCCCCCACCCCTTCCTAAGAAAGAAAAGACAGTCAAGACAAATGAAGACTTCATCACCATGATCATCACCAGGACAGCTGGGGAGAGAGCCACCAGGGGAAGAGAGGGGGAAGTCTCCCAGCAAGTCTGCGTCATTCTGGGATACAGTGTTTCAAAGAAGTGAAAGTATTTGTCACCAGCAGGCAACAAGGTATAATAATGCCCCAAAAGGGAATGGGGTGGGGGGGTGTTTTTAGATGGAGGTGGAAGTGCTGGGGGAAAGGGCGGTGTCCTCAAACAGCCTATTCTTGGTAATTAATGGGCTTCTTGCTAAAGTGACATTTTCTCTCGCCAATTAGTGGCTGTGCCCCTCCCCTCCCCAGTATAAAATTAACACTTGGCAGGGAAGCGAGGCTTTAACCTTTTCCCACCCACCCCAGAGCCGTGGGGTGAAGGGACGAAAGGGAGGGAGGGAGGAGACCCTCCCTACCCACCCACCCCCGGTTTCTGCCTCGTAGTTGCCACGTTGGATCCTCCCTCTCCTCTGGCGCTTGCAATGGAGCGGGGCAAACAACCAGGCGAGCCGCAGCGCCCGGCTCCATGTGATCGAGCCGAACCCCCTCTTGCGAGGGACTAGCGGGGGGGCGGGACGAAGGGAGGAGCGGGGCTGGGGGACGGGAGCCTGTTGCCCCCTCGCGAGTTAGCGGCTCGGGCAGCCTCGCCCAGCCGCCTGGATGTGCAGAGCGCCCGGCGACGCGGCAGCCGCGAGCTGTAGCGTGGCCGGGAGCCCAGCGGCGCGAGCAAGCAGGGTCCCCCCCGCGCTGGTTCCTCCGAGCGTGCCTGCGGCCGCCCGGGCGCTCTGGGGCGGGCCGCCCCCTCCCCCGCCGGCGGCCGGGGTCTCCCCTCCGGGCCAGGCGCTGAGTGACGGGGCACGCGGCCAGGCTTGAAGAATGGCATGCAAAGATGGTCTCTGCCAAGGAGCTAGTGATCGCGATGTCCTCGGGTCTCTGCATCACCCTCCTGCACTTCCTGTGCCTGGCGACCTGGTGAGTCCCCCCGAGCCAGCGGCTCCAGGCCACCTGCCCGTTGATTGATCCCCGGCGCGCTGGCTTTGGACCGTGCGTCTGACCCGAGGCAGGGGACGGAGGAAGGAGGGGTGGGGGTTGAAGAAAACCCATCCTGACTCCTGGCTGATCCTACCCCCCCCCCCCCCCCAAGTTCGCATCTACAATGATAATGGCTTGTCTGTTCCCCTGGCAGCGTCACCGAGCCCCCGGGGCAGATCAAAAAGGAGGAGAAATTATGGCCGGAGAATTTTACAAGCATCCTGAACAGTCTCCTGGATGGTTATGACAACAGGCTGCGTCCTGGATTTGGGGGTATGGTTACTGTGCACGGTCCCTCCTGTCTGTCAGTCTGCCTGTGTGTCTGTCTGTGGGGAGAACTAGGTAGGCTTTGTGCGTTTAAAAAGCAAACCAAAGTAATGATTCTGATTTTGTTATTGACGCAAGATAATGTGAAAATACCCCTCCTGCTCCCCCCCTCCCAAAAAGACTGTCCCTCAGAGTCTGAGGAGAAGCTATATCAGTGGGAGCGAGGAGAGCAAAAAGCTGGATCTACTTAGATCCTGCCAAATACTGCTGATTTTTGATCCCCAGAGTGTGCCATCAAAATAAAGAGCAAGTCTAGCTGCTCCTACTGCACCAAAAGAATCTGGACTCTGGAGCGGAAGTGCCATAGATCCCCAAGTCCAGCATGTGGGTCCTGACACATGTAGGCAGTAATAGCCCAAATTCCACTACATAGAACCAGTTTAGCTATACTGAGTGTGCCAAAAATATCAGCATAACAATGCAAAGACTCAGATCTGTCACCTGAGCACTGTTGGATCCTGCTAATTTTTAGCCCCCACCTCCCAAGTTCCACTGTTTAACACAGAATGGGTTTAGCTGCTCCTACTACTCTCTCAATATTTTGAGCCCACCATATACTGGCATAATGGGGCTTCAAAAATAGGTATCTGACACCTGGATCCAGCTGGATTTTGGCAATTTTTGGCCCCCAGATCCTATATGTACAATCTAAACAGAAACCAGCATAGCTACTCCTACTTCACTGACAAATCTGGACCCTCCTGCATCTGCTCCAACAGTACTAGGGGAAAATACAAATTGGGTATCGGACCCTGTCAATTTTTAACTGAAATGCCTCAATTTTTGCCTTTTCTTTAGAACAATATTTAGCTGGCTCGAGGTGCTGAATCTTGGTTTTTATGGCACTATTGTGCCAGGAAGTATTGGGGTGCCAGGGTTTTTTTTTCTGGCACTACAGGCGAAGCTAGACAGTATGTTCTCTCTTTTGATGGTATAATTTGGGAGATAGGGACCAAAACCCATAAAGATCCAGATAAATCCAGTTTTTACTTTTTCCTGGAATTAGGGGATTAAAATATAGGCTTGGGAAAAAGAAAAGTGACACAGCATCTCTGCTGATGCACCAGGCTGACCAAGACAGTCATGGGGCTTCTACCCATCAGGTTTGAATGAGGGCTTTATGTAGGCTTGTTCTGTGAACTACTTTGCTCCTGCCCTGACATACCTTCTTCATACATTTGATACATCTACATCAAGCTAAAACACTCCATGCACATACCAAATAATATGCACGCATGCATGACTTTACCGTACAAGAAAAACACACAGAGCACCTTTAATCAATTTTTGTTTATTTTAGATGTTTTTTTACCTTGTGGAGTGGGCTTTCTATAAGCTAGGCTTAGGATATTAGGTGTAAATAAAGTTAATCTTGTTAAAGCATGGGTGAAGATAATTTACGCAGATGGTCTTTTGCAGTTTGACTCTCCTAAAGACAGATTACTCTTCTGCAGGTTTCTTTCAGAGGGATGTGCTGTGAACAAGACTTCGTTATTCTGTTTTGAACACAGTTATTAAACATGTAAAAATATACTTTAAGCAAAGTATTGGAATGCTGAATCTGTAACCAATATACAGTTCATGGAGATTTTATATTTGCAGCTTATTGTGTAAATACAGAATAATTAAAAACATGTTATTGGCTTTTTAAAAATTCTAACAGGAAGCAAAAGAGAATTCTGTCCTCCTTTTCACCTCCCAACTACAAATGTAAATAGTTTAGGGTTTGCAGGTGAAAGGAAAACCCAGAGTTCAGGTTGAAAAATGTATTTTTGGTGAATATTTTAAAGTATGGGGACTAGATGGCTTGTTTCTTCTAGTAGCTAACATTAAAACCACTCACCTTTGAGTTTTAAAGTTATAAAGCTTATAAGTAATACATGAAAAATACTTTAATTTTTTAAGAAGGTGTCTTTAGTTGCAAAAGTTACCTTTACCTGAACTGGCAAGAGTCGCTTTTAGCATAAAGTAATGCATATAAATGTAGAGGTTTGATTCTTTGGCAGAACTCGGAGTAATAGCAGATGATTAATCATTAAAATATTTACATCCTCAATCATGTTTTTCCTTGTATTCTGGTCTTTGCTGATAAATATTTATGCTAAATGTGATTCACATCTTAAAAGTGGGTCATTCACCAAAGAATGCATAGTAAACAAGTGTCACAGAGGACATCAGTATTCACAGGGAAAAAGTACAATATGTTTCAGTAATGTCAAAGTTATGTCGCATGCTGACAAACAGCATAATAGTCAATGCTGAAGCTTATTCACCGTCCATAGCTCTTGCAGCTCCAAACAAAGCCCAAGAACTTATTTCCCAGGCATTATGACTTTAATTTTATACACCCAAATTCAAGGGAGTTATTTCTGATTTTCACTAGTTTAAGTGAGATTAGAATCAGACCCAGGAAGCTAGCCGTAGTTTTTGAAATTTTCTGGCATATGCCAGCTTTGCCACAATAACAATTTATGAAAAATTCTGCATACAGAGGCAAAATGGGAAAGATATATAATTTTTTTGGATGATTTCCTAAAAATGGGTTCGCTCCAGCTCCTATAAAACTGAATGGAAAATACTTTAATAGGAATTGGATCAAGCCTAATATGGATCCAAACACTGCCAACAACTGTGCTAGTTAATGCTAGTTTTGAGAAACAGGAGAGTCTGAATGAGCATAGAGACAAACTGCCATCTTACATTTAGAAGTGGTCCTACAAGTATGGGATTGAACCTCATGTAAAACTGGGGGTGGGAAAGCGATTACCCATTCTGTATCCGTTCTGTGGATAAATGGAGGAATCAGGTCTCCTATGCAAGTCAGGCTGGTGCCAGTCATTAACGATCAACTAACTTAATAAAACAAATACAAAACCAAAAACATATGCCTGGTTAGTGTGCATTGCGAGTTTTGCAGTTTTTGTACACAAAAATAGACATTTTCATTAAAAAGGCCATGATAGCTATGAAATGGTTTCTAAATTTTAGATGGCTGTTTTCAGAATAGTAGTGAATTTACAGATTTTGGGGGAGGGGAATAAGCTGATGAATAGTTTTGGGAAAGGGGAATAACCTGATGAATAGCAACATAAAACTAAATCGATAGCATGGCTTTAATTTTCCCAAAAATTAAAAGGGCAATTTTGTAGAAGAAAGTTGTGAAGTATAATCAGGAAGATTTCTAGTGTACAGCTGTTTTGAAGATAATCAGGTGCTGTTTCAGGAGTGGGAAAATATGTAGAGACTAACGAATAAAATATTGCTCTGTAAGGTTTGGAAGTACACAGTAGTAGAACTCAAGTCGATTACACTATCTGCAATATATATATATTCCATTACATTGCATTCAGTATTCTCACTAGAATTTAAAATGCACCCTGCTTTCCAAATCAAAACATTATGATACACTGGATCAGAAGAGCATGGAGCTCACAGTAAATACCTGTGATGTGGTTATGAAAAGAAAGTTATGATTTTGTATAAATAGTCCTCATCTGTTGCAAAATTGCAAAAGTATTACCAAAAATGGTAACCTGCCACAAAATTTTCAGAAGCAACAATCAGATGGAGCACCAGTTCCAGCCACAATGTGAATTCACGGCTTGTGTGTTTCCTTTATTTTATCATAATAGAAAAGGAAGAAAAATCTTTTATAAACAACTATAAAACCTGTGTTTTTTCTGAAAATTGAGCTTGTTCACATTTCACTGGTGATCTTGTACTAAATTAAGTAATATAATTGAAAGTGATTTTTAAAGGTATATTATTTACTTGAGTAAATACAGTGCTTGATTCTGTCTCATGCGTACTGATTTAATGCAACTCCATGGACGTTAATGGAATTACTCATGATTTACACAAGTGCAAGTGATATCCCAATCAGGGTCATACTTTCATATTTATAACATGCTTTTTGGTGTTTGTTTTCTTAATGGACTGTATAGTCCCTTAGAACTTGCGTGGTTTATCAGGTAAACACAGTAAGCCTGCTCCTGTTCCTATTGAACTACAAAGAATTCTGGCTGTTGCATTTAGTGTGAACAGGATCAGCACAAGTATGTATTTTTGTACATTTGCTGATTTTGAAAGCCTGTACCATTGAGAAAATAAACTCCAATGGCTCTTTCTTTCCCTGTAACACTTGATCTTTGACATAACCCCTACGGTAAGTTAATGGGAGTTATGTGCACAGATGTAGGCAAGTAGGTATTATGACTCTAAGGAGTTGATTGTGCCTTGAAGGCACACAGCCCAGCACAAGTGGTAGTGCAGAGCTGGAAGTCCCGGTGGCAACCTATGGAGTGGCAATAATTCCTGGAGCATGGGGGAGTCTACCTGGTACCCCACCCTCTTTGAGGTTGCAGCATGTGCTCCCTTCCCATATTAAGCCAGATCCACTGGCTCTTTACGAGGTAGACTGGGGCAATGATTGCTTTTCCCATTCACTTGGGGGAGGCTAGTGCGGATAGAGTTGTTCACTTGGAGCAGTCAATGAGTTTAGGGCACGGAAATGTACTGCCATTATATCTAGTCTCAGTGAGGACATGCAAAGGGGGGAGAAGTTTCCTGGAAACCTTAAATCCCCACCTGCAGTATGCACCCAGATAGGATTGGCACAGCTGAGCTCTGCACTCAGACACTTTTAACCATGGGGATCTGATTGAGAGACACGAAATAATGAATGGCATGGAGAAGGGAAATGGGGCCCTCCTGTTTTCATACTCTCATAATGCAAGAGCAAAGGCACATTCAATGAAGCTGAAAGGCAGCAAATTCAAAATGAATGAAAGGAAATCTTTCTACTGCAATCTACAACTAGCCTGTGGAAGCTATTGTGCTCAGATAGCATAGAGTCTGATTCTATAAGCTATCTGGGTTGGAAGGGACCTCAGGAGGTCATCTAGTCCAACGCCCGCTCAAAGCAGAACCAATCCCCAACTAAATCATCCCAGCCAGGGCTTTGTCAAGCCTGACCTTAAAAACGTCTAAGGAAGGAGATTCCATCACCTCCCTAGGTAACCCATTCCAGTGCTTCACCACCCTCCTAGTGAAAAAGTTTTTCCTAATATCCAACCTAAACCTCCCCCCCCGCAACTTGACACCATTACTCCTTGTTCTGTCATCTGCTACCACTGAGAACAGTCTAGATCCATCCTCTCTGGAACCCCCTTTCAGGTTGTTGAAACAGCTATCAAATCCACCCTCGTTCTTCTCTTCTGCAGAGTAAATAATCCCAGTCCCCTCAGCCTTTCCTCATAAATCATGTGCTCCAGCCCCCTAATAATTTTTGTTGCCCTCTGCTGGATTAAGCTCATCGTGGTAGGATTCAGAAAAATAAGACCTTTTTATTAGGATAATGAGAATACGCTCAGAGACAGAGGATCTAATTAAAACATGAAAATGGATATAATGGATGCATCAGGGCATAAGACGACCACTGACTGGAGTTAGGAAGAAACTGTGGGCGAGTTGTCCATTACAGATAGTGGTGGGGTTTGTTTGTTTTTTTGTGAACCTTCCTCTGAAGCATCTGGTACTAGAGAAAGCCAAAGACAGGATGCTGGCCTTGATGGACCACTGGTCTGACCTGGTGGGGAAAGTCATATATTCTTACTAAGTAAACTTTTGATCTGCTAGGGATTGTAGTAATTTCATTGTTCATATAAATGACAACTAAGTTTAGGCAGGATAGACATGCCCAGCCTGTGTTTAATCACATATTATGCAATCTTTAGCTGCTCTTGAAAATTGACTCTGATTAAACCTTAATGGGCTAGTTTTGCTTTCAGCTGTCACCGGACTACACTGGTAATTCAGTCTCAATCTATGATTATTGATTCAGGGATTATGCCAACACCTATGCCACATAGAGACACTGACTGCCACTGTTTCAAAGTGAGGATTTCTGACTTTAAGGAGAGTTGCATCACTAAAAGTATTATACCTCCCTTTGTAAATTAATGGTGAAGCTGTGTAATTAACCTCTCTGTGAATTTATCCTGTAAAAAAAGCATGGGATCCAGTCTGGACATGATTAATATTTTTCCTTAAAAATCACTGCTATTTCATGGACTAATGAAATATACGTTAGGTTTAAAAACAAATTTTGTTGAAAATTATTGATGTGATTAATTCCACCCCCCGTTTAATTTAATGTGTGGTTCTAGTCTAAAAAGTAATTATGCAAAAGTAGCCTCTTTTTTTTTTCAACAGATCCATTCCTGTGTGTATTTGGGTTTTTTTGCCCTGTTAGCCCTGACAGAGCTGATGCAGCTAAGAGGCAATATGATGGATTCTACTCCTTTCTGTTCATAATCTACAGGATTGCTTACTAATTTCTAATGAGCTATACCTGTGTAAACTCACTGAAGAAAATGGGTTTACACAGGTGTCACTGAGAACATAATCTGAATGCATGGGGGCTATACAGGTTCACTCAGGGCATTATTTGGTCTGCACAGTCTTTATTACTAGTGATAATGTCTGAAAATGAAGCTTGACTGTCAGAATCTAGACTGAGTTTGACAAGCTGGCAGTTAGAGAAATGTGCTCTCTTCCCCCCCCCCCCCCAAAAAAAATCCCCTGTACCTTGTTTATATTTGTAAACTGTGCCTACTTAATCTGGAAATAATTGAGAGACAGTAAACATGGATTCCCATGATGCCACTTTACACAGTCACTTCACAGTTGTACTGCACTTGAATGATAGACATAAGCATTTTTTCTCAGCTTTTAATTGATTAATAACTTCTGAGGCTCAGGAGGATTTGCCTGTTTCCCCTGCAGAGCCCATATCGGTGAAAGTGTGCATGGATTCTTTGTGGAGCTGAACAGCTCCACTCCAAGCATTAGGTTTGTTACAAAGGGTTGTTACAAAGGTCCTTCCACCCATCCTCAGGGCACACTCTAGCTGCTCAGTGCTCAGCATCTGAGCATCCGTTCTGGAGAGTTTGCACTCCCTACCAGTCCAGAGAGACCAATACATCATTTGTTAATGGTTTAAGGCCTACTTCTGAAAATCCTTAGAGCTCCTATTGTGAGCAAGAAATACTTGAGTGAGGGAGGGCTTGTGGGGTAAGGCCTTTAATTTAGACTTGACATCCAGTAAGCCAGAAAATAACCACAAGCTACACTGGAAAAACAGAGAGGTAATTTAGTCTGTTTCTAGAGGATAGAAAAATATTTACAATTATGAGCCTCTATTAAAAATTCATACATAGCTTCAAGGTTACATCATATGGCCTAATGTACTTATTAAAAATCATCAGTGGGCTATCACTGGGAACTGTGCCATGAAGCTGATTGGTTTTCCAGGCAATTGTCCAGTCTTCCTCAGATGGTTAGATTGGATGAGTCAGGGGATTATTCCAAGGATATAGAACTGTTTACCTGTAGTTGGCTGTTTTGAATATAACCCAGGCTGGTTGTGACTGAAGTCATTACCATCTGTCTGCTGTTCAGTGATCTATGTAAAATTAGCTGGTGATATTTGTCCAGTTCTCAGTAGACAGGTGCCTACATCATGAAATTGGCACCAGTACCACTCTTGTTGGCAGTTTCAGCAGAGAGACTAAGAGTTGAACAGGCAAAGAGACTGAGCAGTCTCCTTATTCCTAGAGAGGGTCAGGGTTCAGGCACATGGGTAGGTGAAGGGGCACTGGTATTTGAGAATTGATTATGCCTATGCGGTGTCTCTCTATCTGTCTGTCTGAATAGGCTGTGGGGGGTACATTGCCCAGTGCTATCTATCTTGGACCTTCCATGACCACTAAACAGTCACTTTAAAAAATATCCTACTCAGTTACCATGACTTCACAATTTAAAACCAAAATTGTGGCCCCCTTCAGGTTTCCTTCTGCTATTCTTGCCGATTGCTCTTTAGGTTTTATTTGAACTATATTGGTTGATGGTTTCCCAATCCCAAATGTATGTTGTTTTCCTCTATTGTCTAGCCAGAAGGTACCTAAAAAGAGAGAGTACCAAATCATCCACAAACAGCTTTTGCTGTACCAGTTGACTTTAGCCATACCTTTGGGGACAGTCCTAAAACAGATTATGTACCCCAGTGGTCAAGGGACTGTTCTCCCAATAATGGTAATAACAATGCTTAGCACCTAAATTGCACTTCACACACAGAAGGCTCTGCGCAAACTTTAACCCCTAATTAATTTCCTAATTCTTCTGTTCGAAATTTCTCTAATGGTGAAATTTGCCAAGGTCCATACAAGGCTTTCTGCACCAT